>NC_090922.1:1065705323-1068205323 GCF_040938575.1 Ambystoma mexicanum
CCCCCATCTCCACAGGCAATGTTAATGCATCGATGAATCATGAAAGCAGCACAGCATGCTGCACAGGGGTCCCATCGGACCATCTAAACCCTCTTCTCTGCCATCTCGATAACCCAGAATGTATTGTAGTGGTTGTTGGGGAGAATTCTCTGTTTAGGCTGAATTTCCTAACCTAGTGAGTCCCCCAGCAGCTTTGCTGGATTTTTGGGGTTTATTTTTTAATCCTGCCAAGAGTGAGACTCTTTTACCCTCACTCTTGGGCATGATTTGAGTCTGTTTCTTTGAATCTAGATGCGTTTAATGGGCTATGGGGTCTTTTACTCCATAGGGCTTCATGTGTTTTTGTGATGTTACACAGCACCCTCAGTGCAGTGACACAGGGGTGTCATAGTGACCCCCCAGTATAGACTCCATACCCTGGGACTGACTACATGCCCTGGGAGACAGTAAAGTCACCATTGACTTTACTTGTCTTAAATTCTGAACAGAACCAGTACAAACCATCATATTGTGGACGTACTGGCTGGGGCAATTCAATTGCCCCGGGGTCTGTTAGTCGAGGGGGCACGTCTCCGTCCTCCCTGATCGAGTTTTGGCTGGTGGCAGTGGATACTACTTTTTATATTCAACCGCAAATATTTTCCTATGGGATTTCCCATTGTTTTAGGCTACTACCTTTATTTAATAATTTACGGTAGCCTCGAACATACCGCCGGTTTATTTAATATTAATTCTCCGGTTGGTATTTTTTGCCAAAACTTGATTCTAAAATGGCGTTTGTGTTCTCTTCTGTGACTCCAACCCAAGTCGAGCCTTTTGTTCCACTTTTTGGCGGGCTTCTCCACAGAAGCCCTCCAAAGTGGTTCCACTCTGTCTGGGGTACTTAGGAGGGGTGGAGGGGAATTTAGGCACCCTGGACTGAGTTGCCTAGGCAACTCAAGTCGCACTCCGTCCTGATTGGCCCAAGTGGTGAGCCGGCCGGCTCACCACTTAGCATGTTTGAGTGACAGCTAGGCTGAGTGAATGGGGGTTTTCTGCATAAAAGCAGGGCTTTGGGGACTGGAACTTCAGAAGTCGCCACTGGACCTAAGAATCCGACGAGGGAGAAGCTGAGCCGACCTGCCACGACACCACCACCGGTGGAGCCCTGCTGGACCGTCTCACCACTTTTCCCAACGACAGAGATCTCCCGCCGGAGAGTCTTCTTCCTTTGACTGGTGGGGATAACCAGTTTCACCGTCTTTTCGCCTTCCCGACGTACCTCATGGCCGCCTTGCCTGTGCCAAGCACCCCGGCAACCGGGATACCACGTTTTACCACGACTGCGAACAAAGGTACCACCTTTAACCGGAAAACTCTGCGGCTGGTTTCTTCCCTGGTAGTGCAACGACCTTCATCTTTCCTCCACGTCGAGATCTTCTCTTCCCCTGGACGACGACGCAACTTGCACCCATTGCCAGGAACAACTGCCACCACTGGAGGATCCTTCCCACTTAAGGTACCGTGTCCCACCCGGCTTCCCTTGCTACCGACTGTACAGGGTAGATTTAGCCCCCGGCTTTCGAACCTGGGTTAGCCTGGGACACTCTGGCTAAACTTTCTTAAAGCCTCTCTAACCTCTTTTTGAACTCTCTGCAAGACTTTCTAAGCCTAGTGTAACTGTGTGATCTTGGACACATTTGTGCTCTGCTCTCTCTAAGAGTGGGCCCAGCCTTTGGACTTTGGCTCACCAGTGACTTTTGCTCTTCTGCCTTGCTAACAGTGTTCCTGAACCTTAGAGTGGTGTACCTTTCCATATTCTGTCTTTTTCCCTCCCTTTTTCACAAACTTATTGGAGTGCCATCTAGTTAAGCGCTCACATCTGTATGAAAATAAGTGGTGTTTTACTGTGACTTATCTGATAAGGAGAAAGGGGTGTATATATTACAATAGTAACTGTGTTTAGAATATTTTACAATAAGAGTGCTGGAGTGTTTCAAACACTGTGTTTTTAAATAAATAATTATATACTTTGATACCAAAGCTCAGGTCAGTGTTTGCTTGTATTGGTCTGTCTGAGTTCCTATTGTGTATACTTTGCATACTGCCTAACTCTTCTTGAGAGAAGTCTGACTGCTCAGCCACAGCTACCAGGTAAATCTGGGTGGTACAGACTGCTACCAAGTGGGTTTACTGCCAACACCTGTAGTCTTAAATCTTTTGCAGTGTTCCCTAAGGGAACTGCACAGGTTTCTGCCTAACAGTGGTGATATACGCAGAGTCAGAGGAGATAGTGACTGCCTCCCCCTTACTTATTTCCAGCGGCTCATTAAGCGACACCAATTCGGCTGCTGGCACAGAGTAATGTGATGGCAATCGCTTCTCCGCCTCTGCCCGGTACTTACCATCCACAAGACTTATAACTGCTCCTCCTATATGCCTCTCACCAGTGTCCTGATCAATTGTTGATGATCCATCAACAAAGTGTTTCTCCGGTCTCCAATGCATCTTCTGTAACACTTGTATTTTTTCCCTCATATCCCTCATAGGTCACACAATCATGAACATTATCACCAGGCCGCACTGGGTCAGCCAAAAAAGTTTCTGGGTTATTACGTGACACCTCACTGGTCGTACAGAAGCATCTGCCAAAATAACCTCATACCATGAAACTCAGTAGTCAAAGTTGATTTTGATTTTTCCAAAATGGCAAAAACTGCATGTCTGTGTACAGTGTCACCGGGCAGCCCATAGCAATGGACTTTTGTATTGCAAAGGCCGTTGCTGCAAGTGATTTCTCACACGAAAACTGACCCTGCATAACTGAATATAACAACCTACTATAATGGACCAAGGGCTTGTGACCCAGCAGTGTTTTCTTTGTTAGGAATGCTGTCATTACCTTCCCATCTGTATGCGAAAAAAGAAAAAATGGCTTTTGGAGTTGCCAAAACTGGAGCATTACTGATTGCAGTCTTGAGCTCCTGGAAAAAAGTTCGCATTTTATCTGACCACTTGCTCAGATTCTTCTTTCTGTGCTTCCATGAGAGCTTGCAGCAGGGGCTTCGTGTAAGTAGTCGAAAATCCAAGACCTACAATAGTTACAGAGCCCCAAAAACTGTTGCATCTTTTTTACCGTAGTTGGTTGAAGCGTGTTCTGAACTGTGGCCCCTCTCTCGGGCATTACTCTTAACAATAAGGTTAGATCAATACACAACACTGTGCGCCATTTGCCTCCTTCCTCATCGGTGCCCGAAAGAACCACTCTGTCCTCCTTCACAACGACGGCTTCTAGAAAAATGGTAACGATTGTCCGTGGTATCTCCTGTGACTCAGCCGACCGGAAACAAACATTCTAGGTGTATCCGCCATGTCCGATCTCTTATTCCAGGTACCCAACTTAACACTATCATTACCCCATACAAGAATAATGGAGAATGTACTGGCAAGCTCTAATCACGTTGTCGCAATACGCAGGGAAACGTGTTGCTTCTCTTAATGGCTACAATCCTGGAGTTGAGCACACTATGCCATCCTTTGATAAAGTGATCGACATATTAAGCTTGCTCAGGGGGGGCCCCTTCCCAAAAGGTATGCCAGAGTATCGTTGCAGTGTAACAAGGGAGCAGATAAAGTTTGATTACCTACCTTGATACTCAAATCTTCAGTTTATGGAACAGATAGGACAGCCTCAGAAAATCCCCTGCATGTCCATTGCTTTGCCTGATGGGGGAAATCCACCTTCCCTGATACAGGATTTCGTGGACCCTTTGTCAACCATGGAAGAGAATGTCTGTTTACCTACCTTTACACCTATCCAGGGTTCATCTTCCGGATCTGTAGTAACCGATATAATTGAACATGTCGGGGATACCTGTGGGCTGGCCTGTTCCTGATCAATTTGAGCACCAGGATGCGAAAAAGCGTTTCCTCCGAGTACACTTGCTCCAGTATAATGGGTAACTGTCCCATTCGGTAGAGGATTCTTCTCACAAGCCTTTACTGGTGCCTGTGCTGATATTGTTGGTGCATGAGTCTGTCTCATTCTAGTTCCCATATTCTGATCAACCTGGACTTGATGCAATGGCACAGAGTTCAGGGAATAGGGCGATATTTGGGTATTCATCTGAGTGGACCTATGTTAAAATAATGTGGCTGACTTCGACAATCCCTTGACACATTCCCCATTCTGCCACATACCAAACATTGCACTCCATACATTCCTCCATACCCCCCAAACCCAAAGGCCCATTGAACCGTTGCCCCATTCCTCCAAATCCACTGTATGACCCAACACGTCACAAAAATCCCCCCCAATCCTGTAGAAATCCTCTGCTGTCTTGGTCCAGGTACATACCCGTCCATCCATGCTTGTGTTACGCTCACCTGGTATCCACGGGGATGCCACTCAGCCCTGGTTGGTTGCCAGAACCTTCTCCCCGATTTCCAGATGGTGTTTTTGGAGGAAGTCTAGCCTGAAAACACAGGAGGGCTTGGTTCAAGATTGGCCGACTCAGGTAAAGTATCCTGCCACAATCCCTTTGGCTTCAGCCCTTAAGCCCTCTCCTCACCTTGTTGTGGTATTAGGCGTGCTCTCCATCCTACTTTCTTAGCAGGGGTGCGTAGTCTTCAGTGGGCGTGGGCGACAGTTACTTCACTGGTGCGTGCCCGTTCAAGTGTCTTTAAGGGTAGGTCTTATTGCAGAAGTTTTTGTATATCGCTGTTTGTTCTTGCCTGCCTTTCTTTTATGATTAATAATGTCCTTTCTTTCGTCCTAGGCGTGCAGGAGATTCGACGTGGCGTGCTGGTTGGTTTGAGCACCACCGGCAAATGATGGCGCGAGATGTGTGCTGCAATGCGGTAAGTAATGCGCTGCGCTGCTTTGTCTTGCCTTTGCTAACCTGTGTCTCCTCTCTTCCTTACAGGTCGTGCTTTCCTTCTCCAGCGGATGTGGAACTCCGGAATGATGCCGTGCGGGAGGTGACAAGCCAAGTAAGCATCTTGTGGTGATCGTGGCTTAAGCAATGCCGGAGAATACCTTTTGTTATGTTGTCTTTCTCCTTCTCCTTTTCAGGTCGCTTCGTTCCAGCAGGTATGCAGTGCCCAGAAGATGCTGTTCACTGGAGAGCGAATGACAGGATGGAGATTGCAGGTAAAATTCTATTAATGATGTTCCTTTTGTCGCCTCTGCAGGCTCGTTGCTCTGAGGCTCGCGGGTATCACAGGACACGGTGAGCATTACGTTGCAGTCTGCAAAGTAACGCGAAGCATGCTCTGTTGCTTGGGTGTGGTTTAAATAGCCTCCCAGCAAAGTATCCAGGTAAAGTAGTCGCAGGCCACCACACCCAAAACACTATACCGCATAGCTTAGTTCTTAAGAACAAAGCTATGCGAATGCCTCCATGTTAACTGCAGGCCCAATGAAAAATAGTCCCTCCTCAAACATGTTCTCCACAATGAATATGAGCCTGGCGCCAGAGGCGCCAGGACTGACTCCAAGAGAGTCTTGGGAGTGGATGCAAGGCCTCCAAGGCCTCCATGGAGCCCTGAACCCTGACCTTACCTGGCAAGTGGACTTGCCAGTGGGAGTCTGGGGTAAGGGTCGTGACAGCTTGTCCCATTCCAGAGTCTATTTGTCCTTGGCCCAACTGTCCCTGCTGTCCCTCTATGGGGCTGGTTATCATTGCCTGCATCTCTGCACCTAGGGGAGAGAAGAAGAGACAAAAGGTGAGCAAGGGAACACAAGAGGAAAGCCGAATTTTCAGCCATATTACTTACCGGCTTTTCTTGGTGAACCATTCCACATCTCGGGTCGGCGCCGCATCTTTGGCAGGTACCGCACCCCGGCCCCTATGGGGAAAGGACAAAAAACATTACTGGGGAAATATAAAGACATTTAGAGGGGTCGCCCTCATCACTAACTCACCTGATTTTACCACCGGCAATTTAACCCCTCAACGCATCGCCTTTGTTCTGCACCTGAAATAAAGGACAGAAAAAACAACATAAAAGGAGGCTCACACTTGAACTTTTGCATCTTCATACTTACGGCGTATCGCTCAGAAAAGTCAAGTGGATTTGCCAGCGCCTTTCTGAAAACCAGTGAAGTAACTGGACGAACGCGCGCCCCTGCACCAGAAGCAGGATGGAGAGTTCATCCTTCCAAACCATAAGGTGAGCTTAAACCGGGGGTTTTGGAGGAAGTCTAGAAGAACGAAGGGGGAAAGGAGGGAGCAAGCACACTATTCAGCAGACAGTTAATCCCCTTTCTCATCTGCAGAAGGATATTCCTACGCGCCAGACAAGCAAGATTTGGGGGTCCTGTTCAATCGGTGGTCCGAATTCTGCACATCACGCTTAAAGAGGCCACAGCAACCCAGACCAGACCAGCGCCTCCGTGGGAGCCAGGTGAGCGTTACACCTGCAGTGCACGAAGGAAGCATCTTCATGAAGTTATTCCGGTCCATGTGTGACCACAGGACATAATACGCCCTTCCCTGACCCTTCTGAAGTAGTGGGTGTTGAGTCACTTTTGCCTTTACTAGGGCTTCCGCTATCTGTCCTTGCCCTGCCCCCTACATCCATGCGGGCTCCACAGCGCCGTCCTAAGACCTCATAGTGTACTTTGCAGAGTCCTTACTAGAGCTCCTTTGCTCGTCTGTCTCCTAGTAATCCTTCTCTTCCTCTTCTGTCCCTTCTATCACATCCTCTGATCCTTCTTTGGGGACGCACACACCCTTGGTGCTTGTTACGCTCACCTGGTCTCTGCGGAGGCGTTGGAGCACGGTTGCAGCCCTCCCGGGGTGAGTTCGTTTGGTCTGACTTCGCCCTCTGCGTTTGTTATGACTGGTGGTAGTGAGTATGCCTGCTTGTGCGCCTGATCCCCTTCCAGATCCCTTCTCCCAAACCGTGGTACCCTTGGGATGCACTGTCCCTGGAAAGCTCACCTGTTAATTAGTTTTGGCGAGCACTCCGTCCTGCTGCTTCTGGCAGGGGCGCTTGTATGATCTGGACCGAGTTCCTGCGCTAGTCCCTTGCACGTGGTAGTCCACTGAAATAAAGTGTTGCTGCTCACATCTCTATAGGAGCCTGGCGCCAAAGGCACCAGGACTGAGTCCAGCCCTGTGTTTATGGGTCCCAAGGGGCATAAGTGAGTCAAGTGACCCATTGCACCCATCACTAGATGGTGTGGTTTTTGTGTTCTGGGGCCTGTGACCATGACAGTGCTACTGTAGCAGGCCACCTCTCTTCCCCTTCGTTCTAATTCTGCATCTGTAATGGGGTTTTCCTTTTCCATGTCCACACATACTCCCTTCATAACAGATTTATCTAGCTGTACGATAATCGGGCCATGTCTCCATCTTCCTTCCTCCGCTTCCTGTGTTTCCCTGTTCTCGTCTTCCTGCTTTGTACTACTATCATGTTGTACCCATGCCACTTTGCTCTCTACTAACCTTGCCGCTTCTTCCCGATTCTGATCTAGTCTTTCCACTACTTTCCGAAATCTATCCTCTATTCTGGAACCGTGGGGGGGCATTTGTCCCCTCACACTCTCCTTCATGCCTACTCCTTACTTCTCCAGCATGGATTCACATGCTCATGAATATTCCCCGTCGTCAGGCTGGGAATCCTCGGTAAAGAAAAGTCAGTATCAGTTTCGTTTCTGATCTGTCTTTCGTAGTAGTAACCAATCACTGATCTCTGCGTCATACTGACCACAGCCAATGACTGCCATCTCCCTAAGCCCCGCCTCTGGCAGCCATCTTCAGATTTTTACCGCACGTTCAAGTGTTGGGATCCTCGTGCTATTGCTCTCGAGCTCTAGTGCGTTTTCGCGCTTTTTCATAGGTAAATTCTCTTTTTTTCGGTCAAAAGAGCCTCAAGCTCCACCGTTTCTTTATCCGATCAACGGGGACCCGTGTCGGATTCTTCTACGCCCCTGAAGGGTGAAGATTTCGTCGAGCCACGCTTTTGGAGGACTCCAGAAGTTTCTCAGGCCCATCTCGGACATGGCCCAGGAGAAGGGAAGCTCGACGCCCGGAAAGCTGTTCAGGGTCTTCCCTGGATGCCAGCTTCAGAATGTCTTTAAGGAGGACGAACACTCCCTTTGCCTCTACTGCCTGCATGAAGACAAGACGCACATGGAGAAGGACTGTGCGTTTTGCAGCAATATGTCGGAGTGGACCATGAAGGACCGCCATCTGCGTCTCGCCAACTGGCTGGAAGGGAAGAGCCTGTCAGGCGAGAAAAAGAAGTCTGAGCGGTCTTTTAAGACCTTTGAGGGCGCCCCGGCGACCCAACAGAAGGCCAAGCACAGCGAGTCCGCTGGCACCGGGAGCACCGAACAGTCGGGCTCTACGGTTGCCAGGCAGGGTGCATCCTCCCCGGTGCCATCGACCACGAGCCAATGCTCTGGCTCGGGTAAGAGGAAGGCCGAGCACCCGGCAAAGCTCCTGGGGAGACCCCGGTCGAGCTCGAAGGCCCCATCGGAGGGGGAGCGAGGCGGTGACCCCCCCCCAAGGAGAAGGCGGTGAGCGCACCTAAGGTGGTGAAAGCCTTGATCCACCCTGCCAAGGCCTCTATTGAGACAGTCGCGGCGGCCCTGGCTCAGCCTGTGGAGGCTACACCAGTGGAGGCGACCTCGGGGCCCAGAGTGTCCCTGCCACCGCGGAGGGAGTCCTCTTTCAAGCCCATCGACAGGACTCCGGAGAAGAAAAAGGGGGGGCAGGAGGTCGTCGTGGATTCGGCCTCAACCTCTGAGGAGGAGCTGATCGAGGTCTTAAGCCACGGCATTGGCGTGGAAGAAGACCAGCCTGTCGGGAGGGACCCCGACGTAGGAGACGACGAGAACGTCGAGGGTGCCGACGAGGCTCTTGACCGCCCGTCGGAATCCCCTCAACCAGTCCCGCAAGACAACTCGGCGGCCATTTTGTTGGCTATACAGTCCTTATGCTCGGAGATAAGGACGAGATTGCCGTTACCACCAACGGAGGAACCGCTCCCGACGGGGGACCCGGAGCCAGGCCCTTCTGGGAGCCCTCCTCCTAAGAGAAGGAGGATTCATCCTCCACCTCCTTTTCAACCATTGCGCCCTGCTCAGCCCTCCTCCCCGTCCACGACCCGTGGGGATGATAACGGGGACGGACACGGCCGCGAGGGGTATAGACGACGAGGTTTACGACGAGGATCTTCCGTCGTCACCTCCTCCCCGGGCTTCCCTGCCCGACGAGATTGGATCGTTCCATGCCATGATCGCCAGGGCATCCAAGCTTTTCCAGCTCTGCCCGGAAGAAAAGAAGGAAGGTTTCCTTTATCAACGGCATGAGACCAAGAGGAAGACGGTCCTCGCTGTACCTCTACTGGACGATATCTGGGATGAGGGTCTCGCCCTCCTCAAGAACCCATCCACAACGCCTGCGAGAAGGGATCGGTACGAGAAGTAGTACCGGGTCCCGGACGCGGCCCCCTTGTGCCTTCGGGCACAGCCGACCCCGGACTCAGTCGTATCTGCGGCGGCCAGGAAGAAAGTGAGGGGGGGGCTTCCGCCTCAACGTCAACCATCCCCCCACCCCGGACGGCGAGGGAAAGAAATTGGACACGATGGGACGCAGTCTCATCTCATCGGCAGCGACGACGATTAAGGCTGCCAACGCCTTGGCTATCGTAGCCCGCTACGACAGGGAGTTGTGGTACAAGATCGCCCCCCTGCTGGACTTCCTACCGGACAAGAGGGCGGAGGCCCTAGAGATCTTGCAGGAAGGCGAAGTGGCGTCGGACCACGCCATTACGATAGCGACGGACATCGCTGACACTGGATTTCGCCAGTTGGGCAACGGCGTGTGCCTTAGACGGCGTGGATGGCTCAAGGCAACGGACTTCCGGCAGGACGTGCAGACCAGAGTTTTGGACATGCCGTTCGACGGGAGCAACCTGTTTGGGAAAACAGTGGACGATTCCCTACAAGCCATCAAGACGGACACGGAGACGGCCCGGGCTCTTGGTGTTCTCCAGCAACGACGGCCGCCCTTTCGGAGCACCGGAGGCAAGCAGGGTGCCTCCAAAGGTTCTGGCGGCGGATATTCCACCTACTGTCAAGCGGCCCGTTCGTCGTCACAGGGAGCCTACAGGGGACGAGGCAAGTCGGGCGGACCCCGCCGTCGTCGCCAGGGAGGACAAGGCGGCAAAGCCTCGTCGAAGCAGGACTGAACCGGCCGTGGGGTTGGGCCCCCACCGAAGCATCCCGGTGGGAGGCCGGCTGGCGAACTTCGTCAGCGTGTGGGAGTGCATCTCCACCGACCGTTGGGTGCTGGACGCCCTGGCCCAGGGTTACACGCTCGAGTTTCTAAAGAAGTGCCCGCGCGTCCCCCCATCCCCCCGTGGCCAGGAAGGAACATCACGTCCCTCAACTTCTTTTGGAGGTAAAGGCGATGCTCAAGAAAGGCGCCAACGAGCTCGTCCCAAAGAGGCTTCGGGGCTCCGGAGTTTACTCAAGATACTTCCTCGTGAAGAAGACAGGAGGATGGCGTCCCATCCTGGACCTACGACGACTGAACAAATTCATCAAGGCACAGAAGTTCCGGATGGTCACCCTCCAGCTCGTCCTGGGTCAGCTGGAGGAGGGCGATTTCCTGTCGTCATTGGATTTGGAGGATGCTTACTTCCATATCCCCATCCTAAAGGGACACCGAATGTTTCTCAGATTCGTGGTCCAAGGGCGTCACTACCAGTTCAGAGCCCTTCCCTTCAGATTGAGGTCGGCACCCAGGGTGTTCACCAGGTGCCTTGCACCGGTGGCGGCGCGGCTGCGCCTGGAGGGGATCCACGTCTACCCCTACCTGGACGACTGGCTCATCCGAGCAAAGACAAGGGAGCTCGCCGCGGAGCACACGGCGAGGACCGTCCAACTACTCACGGACCTGGGATTCTCCATAAACTACGCCAAGTCCCACCTGGTGCCCGCGCAAGACTCACTGTTTCTGGTCGCTAAACTCGACACAGTGGCGCTTCTGGCCTCTCCGTCGGAGGAAAGGACGAGGGCCATCTTGGGCAAGGAGCAGCGGATGCTGGTTGCGGATGCGGCCAGGGTGTGGTCCATCAAATCCCTCCTCGGAATGATGTCTTCTTGCATTTATCTCATCCGCCTGTGCAGGCTTCGGATGCACCCGTTACAGGAGTTCCTGGACGCTCGCTGGATCCAGACGACGGGCAGCTTCGAGGACAGGATGACACTCGATGAGAGCTTCCGACGAGCGATCCGGTGGTGGGGCACCTGCGCACATCTGACGGCGGGCATGGACTTCCAGACCCTGGGCCACCAGAAGACAGTGACCACGGATGCCTCCCTGGAAGGGTGGGGAGCGCACACCGAAAATCTGCACGCGAAAGGCCTTTGGCTTCCGACGGAGAAGTCCCTCCATATCAACGTCCTGGAGCTCCGTGCAGTGTTTTGGGCCCTCAGGTCCTTTCTTCCGTCCCTCAAGGGCAAGGTGGTGAGGATCTTCACCGACAACACCACCACCATGTTCTACATCAGGAAGCAGGGCGGTACCAGATCCCCAGCCCTGTCCAAGGAGGCACAGGATCTGTGGCATTGGGCCGTCGCCCAAGGGATGCTTCTAGTGCCGTTTCATCTGGCAGGAATAAAAAACACCATCGCCGACATGTCAGCAGAGAGCTGCGCTCGTGCCACGAGTGGGAACTACGACAGGATCTAGTGGGCCGCCTCTTCCGACGGTGGGGCACACCCCAGATCGATCTGTTCGCGACGGCGACGAACTCCAAGTGCCAGAGGTTCGCCAGCAAGTTTCCCCAGCCGAGGAGCATGGGCGATGCTTTCTCGTTCCCCTGGGAGGGCCTGTTTCTATACGCGCTCCCTCCATTGCCGTTGCTGATCCGGCTCATCAACCAGCTCAAGAGGTCACGGTGCAGGATGATCCTCGTCGCACCTGCGTGACCGAGGCAGATATGGTTCCTGGACCTTCTGGACTTGTCAGTGTCCCCGTCAATCAAGCTGCCAGTGGACGCGGATCTTCTCTCCAGGGAAGGAGGTGCCATCCTCCATCACTACCCAAAGTCGCTGAACTTGCAGGCCTGGCTCCTGCAGCGTTAGAGTTTGGAGGTTACGACATACCGGCCGACTGCAGAGAGGTTCTTGCAAAGGCCAGGGCGTCCTCAACTCTTAAATGCTACGGACACAAATGGAAGAGGTTCTCTGTCTGGTGCCACGCACAGAAGATTAACCCTCTACGGATTACGGCTCCTCAAGTACTGCCGTACCTGCTGTCGCTGGCCAAGGCTGGACTGGCGCACGCTTCCATCAAGATTCATCTTGCTGCGATCTCCCGATACACCAGAACCACGGAGCGGACGTCTTTGTGGTCTCATCGTCTGTTGAACGAATTCGTGAAGGGACTGTTAAGGTCGTTCCCACCGGTGAAGGCTCCGGCCCCGGCGTGGGAGCTCAACGTGGTGCTGACCAAGCTCATGGGGCCTCTGTTCGAGCATCTGCACTCAGCTCCGTTGAAGTTCTTGTCGTGGAAAACAGCATTTCTTGTGGCCATCACCTCCGCACGACGGGTGGGAGGGATCCAGGCCCTTTCCTGCAAGCCCCCTTACTTGACTTTTCACGACACAAGGGTAGTGCTCAGGACGCACCCCTCCTTCATGCCAAAGGTGCCGTCGGACTTCCATCTCAACGAACCCTTGGTGTTGCCTGTTTTCTTCCCGTCGCCGGCTGAAAGGACTTTGCACTCGCTGGATGTGGCTAGAGCGCTGAAGTTCTACGTGGACCGCACAAAGGGTTTTCGGAAGACGTCACAACTTTTTGTGAACTTTGGAACTGTCAATCAGGGGAAGGCTCTCTCAAAGGCTTCCATTTCCACATGGCTCTCCGGCTGTATCATGTACTGTCATCGGTTGGCAAACCGACCTCTGCCCGGCCGTCCGAGAGCCCATTCCACCAGAGCGATCGCAGCTACCACGGCGTTCCTATCTGGTGTGCCCCTACTGGACATCTGCAGGGCTGCTACGTGGAGGTCGACGCACACCTTCACGAAATTCTACTGCATCGACCGGGATTCCAGGGAGGAGTCCAGGGTCGGCCAAGCAGTGCTGCGCAACCTGTTCGCCTAAGGTGAGCCTGGTGAGAAGGTAAAAGATGCTTAATGTTGAGTTGTTGTATTGCTTAATGTTGAGCCTGTTGCCACCTCCCGTGGTTGTGCATGTGTGTACTGCTATGTATTCTTTTATTCATGAGCATGTGAATCCATGCCAGACCCCATGCTGGAGAAGGAACAAGTTACTTACCTGTAACTGTTCTCCAGCATGGGTCTGGCATGGATTCACTTGCGAACCCCCCCGCCTACCCCTCTGCGGCTCTTCACTTGGTCATACTGCCACTTCACGTGCTACCAAATCTGAAGATGGCTGCCAGAGGCGGGGCTTAGGGAGATGGCAGTCATTGGCTGTGGTCAGTATGACGCAGAGATCAGTGATTGGTTACTACTACGAAAGACAGATCAGAAACAAAACTGATACTGATTTTTCTTTACCGAAGATTCCCAGCCTGACGACGGGGAATATTCATGAGCATGTGAATCCATGCCAGACCCATGCTGAAGAACAACAGTTACAGGTAAGTAACTTGTTCCAGCCCTCTCTCGCTCTTCTAGTCCCAAGGTTATAGCTGATTTATCCTTAAGATAGAATTTTCTTTCCTCTTCAATTCGGGTCCCGCAAACATCCTTTACGAAAGGTGTTACCCTGCTTCCCTCATACTCCTGTCTCTCGAAAATTGGTGCAGACGGAGGCGTTACCCCTGACCGTCTCGTAACCACCAGAATAGTCACTGGAGAATATGGAGGTTCAAACGCTGGATTTGCATACCATTCTGTGGGCGACAAAGGATGGCACCCATGTGGGGGCAGTGCAGAACATTTTCCTACACCTTCCTTCCTAGTCACGACCTTCTGGGCCTTCCCGACCCTTCTCATATAACTTCCATAGCTCCAAGATAGTCAGTCTATTGTCCAATTTCTGACTCCTTATATTTGGTCCCTAAGAAAGTATGCAGATTATCCAATATATCCTTATCATAGGACCACTCACTAGACCATGGTTTAGACATCTTGCCCTTCGTTTCCCTCAACCATTGCCGATGATATTTCAAAAATGTTATTTTATGTCCAGGGAGCACTTTACATGAATGATTAAATGGAGTTTCCATGTCCATCAACACAAAAATTACTACCCAAAAATTCCTTTTCTGTCCCTTAAAGATTTTTCCGACACTCTCTCTGCATTCATGTCTTTATTATAACTGCCTCAATAACTAAGTATTCCTCAACCGCACACAAGACATCTTATTAAAACACGCTGGCCCAAATACTTTCCATTCCTTGAGATTTCACCTTCACTCGAGTATAGGAGCGTAATGTACTCCGGTGGGGGTCTCCGTAAGGGGCCTGTGTCCACCGGAGTACGCTCTGAGGCCCCTCCTGTGGGGGCTGTCTGTAGACCCAGTTTTAGACCCTCTCTTTCCTGCGCGGGGCCCGGCACGTGGCCGTAACCCCGCCCAACTTGGCTCCGCCCCGCGCATCGCCCATCAGTCCTTTTCTATCGCAGGGTCAAAGACCCATTAGCAATAACAGAGGAACCTTATTAGAGGGGGCGGCGGGCGGGCGTATGGAGGAAAGGGGACTATGGACATTTTTTCGAAAACATAATGTCGAAGGACATTGTCAACAAAAAAAATATCGAAAAAAAGTTGAATTCTTTTTTTAAAATTATATATTTATTTTGGGGTCTGGGAATAAAAAAAGGGAGGTTTCGGGGGGAACCCCCCATTTCGAAAAAAAAAGTATTGAAAAAAAAAATTCGACCTTTTTTTCAACGTTTTTGTTTTCGAAAAAATGACTATGAACCATGTACACTGCTACGTCCCGTCCACTTTCTTCCATACTGTATGGGCGTTTCTCAGTAGGGATGGGAGACTGCACCTTTTTCATCAGAAAAATCATCTTCCCCCTTAAATTTAGATGCACGTGGGGCACGGCCCTGGGAGCATGCGCTCCCCTGACTCCGCCCACTGGCGCCCTCTTCAGTCCTTTATTCCGCATCGGCGGGAATGGACGGCTTTCACCAGCGCTCCTGGGTTAGGCCTCCGGCCTAGTAATTCCACACACTCTTCCCCAGAGAAGTACTTTTGTCTTTTTTCTTGTCTTTAATCGGGTACCTCTGTCGTCTGGTGCCACGCTCCTCCCTGGCGCATGTCTACGTCAGCGGGCTTCAGCAGGTGTCCAGCCTGCGAGGGTCTCTTCCCTACGTCCGACCCCCACGCTCGCTGCCTTGGCCCTGACCACGGCTGGGAAGGGTGTACCACGTTCGACGCTCTGACACCACGCACGCTGAACAACAGGCTAGATAGTTGGAGGCAGCTTTTCGGAAGGTCGCCTCCAGAGGACTGAAAGGAATTAGTCGAGCACAAGACCAGGCCCAAGGTAGGGGACCAGGTAGGGGAACGAGTTTCCAGGTGAGACTGGTCATTGCATGCACGTGGCCCACGGCATATCCTTCAGCGTTGCAGGGCAGATACACCCCATATACAGCAAGAGAGTGTGACCAGGTCTCAGCAACCTCAGGGCCCCGCGCCCATGCCCGCTCTACCAAGCACTCCGACGGCCTGTTTTTTTGAAAAATTCTGGATTCTCATGAGGTCTCTGCAGATGGACATCATCCTCAAGGATGTTATCTGGGACATGCTCCCTCCGGTACTGCTGCTAGCACCCACAGACACCACCCTTGGGTCCAATGCAGCCCCAGCTGCCTGCGCCAGTTCCCATGACACTGGCTTCCACACCTCTGCCAGTCACGGCAGCCCTGTATCCGCTGCCGCAGCAGCCTCCGGCTCCTGTCAGTATGCCACAGCACCCTGCGCCCAGCACTCCTCCAGCTGCAGCGGACCAACAGGACACATTGGTGGGCACAGATAAAGAGGAGGACCCCGACACGCTCTTGTTGGCCTAACCCTTTCATGAGCGGCCGGCAGGCCTGGCTGACTACTTGGGTCGTATAAAGAAGCTATTTCACCACTAGCTTCCCACCTTCCCAACACATAGGCCGTGGAATAAGTACTCCGTGTGTGATAATAACTTTCACTCAGCTGTACCTGTCAACATCAGTTCAGGTATCAAAAAGGCATATTTGAATAGGTATACACAACAGTATAAAAGGACCATGTATATTAAAAACACATGAACAATCAACTAAAACCTGCTAAGGGCCATTTGAACAATCAGCGTTTTTTTTAAAGAATACATAAGAGAAATGCATCACATAAATCACATAGAGATGGTTGTTCCATCAATGGTGTAAATCTGCATACGACTTTTTGCATTCAAAAGTGTGTGATGTTAGTAAGACTGGTGATTTTGATAATCATGAGTGAATTTCTATTTGTCATAACACCTCTACACTTAATCGTGTTTCTGGGGGTAGAGACACATAAACGGGTTAAATCTTGATATCAATGTGTTGTCAGCCCCCGTCTTCAGGACGCTATCGAACATTAATTCTAGGGACGATTTGGTTATCTGCACTGGACCATGTGCACTGCGATTTCTACCTAGAAGTGAAAATTACAACCAAATTTTAAAACCATGATGCCTATATGTTGCTCGTAACAGTTATTACTATAACACACAGCAAAGGGAGTAGTCATCCCACTAACCTGCTATTCCCGTAGTTTCTTTCAAGTGTAGGAGTGAGTTAGAAGGTTGCTATGCATAAAGCTTATGCGTCTGAATGAATCCACAGCTGAAAACCAAAGACAAACTTTGTTTATCTCTCTTTGTTTTCATTATGAAATGAGCATTGCATCTGAAATATTCATTTACCCGCATCTTAACTGTCAGGTTTACCTTTTCAATAGGGTGATGTATCACTTTCTTTCTGATACTAGTTCACCATTCATTGCTTGTGACAATCGAAGGCCATCACAGGCTGGACTACATCACCCATAATTCCTCTGCACGTCGTCTGTAGTTGACAACACAAAAATGGACGGTGTTTGTCTCTTGGTCAGGTAAAGTCACATTATATGTAATTAATCAAGCTAGCTTCACTTACTTTATCAGTCTGTGGTCCGTAAATGGAAATCTAAGTTACAGGTCCTCCGTTATATACTGAGGCGTGGTGAAAAAGCTCTGCGTGCCGAGAGCTGGGATGTTTTTTGCTTCTCTGTACTCTGGGTACAAACAGAGTCCTACGGAGATATACATGCACAAGTCTGTCAATATTAATCTATTGTTCTCCGTTCTCGAGTGCCAAATTAACCCAAAGTGAGCCGGCACTTGCAGACGTTGTGGGCTAATGCTCATGGTCTGATTCCTCACGATTCAGACGAAAGTTCTGTTCTCATATCGAGACGCTCGCTCGCCTTATTTTCGCGTTTGTGTGTACGTATGGCCGCCATCTTTGGTTAGTATGATCCGAACACTGGCCCAACGCTCATATTATTGTGTGTCTGTGTGTAGCCGCCATCTTAGGTGAGTGTGTTATTCACTGTTCGTCCTATATCTTTCGTGGCACCTTAGTGAGGGATAACCCAGACTGTAACGTTGGGTCACAGATTTTTCACATGGACCTCTTGGGAGAGCCTTTGTCGTGTTTGGCCTTTATTTTATATTATGTAGCAGGTAATGAAGTGACTGCTACACAGGGTTGACAATTCATATGTACAATGGATATCCTCGGAACTTATGCCAGCTAACTGCCGCTGATGACTGAAACTTCAGGGGAAAAACAAATTCGACGACACAGTAATGTTCGATCCCGCTTTTACAGTGTTTAGATCATAAATCCATTTTTGCTCCAGCTTTTTTGGGGAAAGATCTCTGTCACCACCACAGGAGTAGGCCCTCGATGTTTGGAGCACAAACCAGTATAGATCATTGTGTAAATGCTTTGCTTCTTGTAAGTGAGCTACCAAGGGTTTATCTGCAGTTTGGTTTCTGATGGCAGAACGATGTTCGCACATACGCGTTTTCACTGCTCTTTTGGTTTTTCCAATATACAATAGGCCACACGGGCATTTGATGCCATAAATTACCCAATTGGTCAGGCAATTAGAAAAGGTATTCAGCTTCCACATACGTCCGTTTAAGTCTATTTGTTTGATATTACCTGTTAAATGACATACAGAACACTAGCCATGCTTGAAATGTGCACAAACCGGCAGTAGATGCCATAGTTGGTTCTGGTCAGATGTCAGATTTTTTTGGACTGGATATGTGTGCACTAACTTATCACGAAGATTAGACATTCTCTTGAATGCGAATCTCGGAGTCGTAGGTTTGAAATCATCTGATTGAATGATTCTCCAATTTTTTAGAGTGATCTTTAAGTTATTGCTCAAAGGAGAAAAGGGAGAGATGCATGTCATTCTATCTTCCTGAGATTTCCTTTGTTTGGTTAGGCACAGTTCTCGGTTAACATGCCGTGCTCGTTTCATGGATCGTTTGATGATCTTGGAAGGATATTGACGATTTCTACTGTTGGTTTCAAAATCGTCAATCTCGCTGCAATTGCGGCGGATTCTGAGGAACTGCCCGTAGGGGAGGTTTTCCCGCAGGCTGAAAGGGTGAAAACTACTATAAAGTAGTAGTGTGTTTTTATCAGTGGGCTTCTTGTATAGCGTGGTGCCCAAAAGATTTGTTTTTTTTTTGTTTTTTTAAAAAAGATTACTAAATCCAAAAATGCTACTTTTTCTTTGTTAAATGACATTGTGAACTTTATGGTGGGAGCTTGTTGGTTCAACCACAGTAAGAAAGTCGCCAGATCATCTTCCTGCCCGTTCCATAACATAAAGGTGTCATCGATAGATCAATGCCAGGATGTAATTTGTCTCTGGATGGGATTAGTCGCCACATAGATGCCACATTCCTCATAATTATCCATGAAAAGATTTGCCATATCGGAGGCAAATGTTGCCTCCATACTTGTCCCATGGGTATGTTGGTAATAGGTTTTTTCACACAGGAAACAATTCTTTATTAGGGCCAATCTAATGCATTCTGTGATAAAATCAGGTGGCACTGTAGGGTCTTCTCTTTTTTCATGGTATTGGTGCATCACTTCTATACACTTAGTTTGTGGAATATTTGTGTATAAAGATTTGACATCTAGTGTCACGAGAATGTCATTTAGTCCCAGTGGTAATTGGTTGATGTGGATCATGGCAGTAGTGTCACGGATATATGACTGCAAAGTGGCCACAAAGGGTCTCAGAAAGGAGTCAGCATAGTTGGAAAGTGGTTCCCGTAGTGAGCCTATTGCTGACACCATAGGTCTCCCTGGGGGAGTCAATGCATCTTTATGTACTTTGGGAAGTATATAAAATGCAGGTGTCATAGGGTTGGGTTTTGTGAGGAATGCAAATTTATCTTTACAGATCCAATCATGGTATAAAGCGTGTTTCATTAGACTAGCTATTTCCTCAGTTAATGCCACAGTTGGGTTCCCTGCGAGTTTTTTGTAAGATTTGTTGTCTCCCATTTGCCTATTGACTTAGCAGTTATATGCATTTAGAGTCCCATCGGACAATACCTCTGCCTTTATCAGCCGGTTTAATCGTGATGGGGGAATTCTCTTCAAGCTGTTCAAGCGCAATACGTTCTGCTTTTGTTAGATTGTCCTTCTGTTGGTTTTTTGTTTTGAATAAATTGTGCATCTCTCTCAGGATCTTATTTTCGAATGTTAGTATTTCTGGCAAAACCATCATTGTTTAAGGTAAAAAGTATGAGGGCAATTTTAATCCTGATATATTTTCATTTAGGGAAATCCCACTACTGGCATTGCGGAAGAAATATTTCAGTCTCAATGTCCTGAAAAAGTTTTTCTTTTAAGTGTTGAATTGATTTGCAATTTTAGTCGGTACAAAAGAGAGGCCTTTACTCAAAACACTGATTTCTGTGGGTCTCAGTGCATAGGAACTGCGATTGAAGATGGGGATCACCAATTCATCGGTGCGGCTGTTTGGTCTTGCCTCGTCTCCCTTGTCCCTGGAAAAAAGGTTGTTGTTGACCCCTTTGTGCTACACCTACTCTACCCGTGGATGGTTGTCCAGTCGTAGAGTCTGAGTCACTGCTATTAGAGTAATTGGAGAACGTTACATATTTGTTACGAGATTTGTTGTTCTGAGGGCCTTTAAAGCTGTTAAGGTCAGTATTCTGTTGTTGAAATAAAAACAGGTATTAGATAAGGATAGGTGACTTCCTCTTTATAATTAAAGATACCTCTCTTTAACTTCCAGACTTATTTCTCAAGGGTCTCATTTTTTCATTTCCTCATCTATCTTTTCAAGTAGAATTTTGGTCTCGGATATAGTAGGGTCCTTGTGTGTTTTCTTTTCTAATATAAGGAGATCTTCTTTTTGTTTTTTGGCTTCTTCCACTGCCGTTTCTGTGACTAAGATTACCCAGTCAAGAGAGCATTTATTTGCGACACCACTGAAATTCATGCAATGAATTTGGGATTGTCCAGTAAGACTGGGGATATTCTTTACTTGGAGGCCCTCTGGGATCACACCTGCTTTTAAGTACTCGACCATTAACTGGCCGTGCGATTCGGTTCTCACCAGTTTCTTCTTTTTTTGGGTGAACAGGTCAAGATCATTGGGATTGCTAGATGAGGGTGCTGAGGTCGAAGCCACTGCTGGTAGACCCAAAATAGATGGTAGATCTAGACATTTTTTATATAGTTAATCGGGAAATGAGATGTAATTAACATTATCCATCTTTTAACTTATGCTCTACCAACCAAACGGGTTGTCCTACAATGGTTTTCAAGTTTTGAGCAAATATTTTTTCTCTTTTTCGGGGACTAGGGTGATTATTGCAATAAATGTATAAAGAATCAATTTCACCACTAGCTTCCCACCTTCCCAACACATAGGTGGTCAAATGAGTACTCCGTGAGTGATAATAACTTTCACTCAGCTGTATCTGTCGACATCAGTTCAGGTATCAAACAGACATATTTTAATAGGTATACACAACAGTATAAAAGGACCATGTATTATAAAAACACATGAACAATCAACTAAAACAGAGTGGCCTGCTAAGGGCCATTTGAACAATCTGCGGTTTTGTTGAAGAATACATAAGAGAAATGCATCACATAAATAACAGATTGTTATGGCAGCTTCCATCCATGGGGTAAATCTGCATATGACTTTTTGCATTAAAAAGTGTGTGATGTTAGTAGCAGTGGTGATTTTGATAATCATGAGTGAATTTCTATTTGTCATGACACGTCTATACTTAATCGTGTTTCTGGGGGTAGAGAGACACATAAACGGGTTAAATCCTGATGTCAATGTGTTGTCAGCCCCTGTCTTCAGGACGCTATTGAACATTAATTCTAGGGACGATTTGGCTATCTGCACTGGACCATGCGCACTGCCATTTCTACCTAGAAGTGAAAATAAAAACCGAATTTTAAAACCAAGATGCCTATATGTTGCTCGTAACAGTTATTACTATAACAAAGGGAGTAGTCCTCCCACTAACCTGCTACACTAGTAGTTTTTTTTCAAGTGTGGCAGTGAGTTAGAAGGTTGCTATGCATAAAGCTTATGCGTCTGAATTAATCCAGGGCTGAAAACCGAAGAGAAACTTTATTCATCTCTCCTTGTCTTCATTATGACCTGATGCATTGCATCTAACATATTATGTAATTAATCAAGCTAGCTTCAATTACTTTATCAGTCTGTGGTCCATAAATGGATATCTAAGTTACGGGTCTTCTGTCATATACTGAGACGTGGTGAAAAAGCTCAGCGTGCTGAGTACCTGACTACTTTGGTCTTCCACAGCCTGACGTGGAATAACCAGAGGTGGGGGTCTTGGCAGAGGCCCCCACCCTACGCCCCACAGCTAGAACGGGGATTACAATGCAAAAAGATGTGGTGGCGCTTGCCGAAAAAGGATGGCATGAACCTTGTTCTACACAGCCGACCAACAGGTGCATCATCGCCAAGTTTATGCAAATGGTGGGGGACCCCCTCGTGCTGTCGGCACACCCCCAGCCACACTCCTCGGTGATTGCTGCAGCTTCAACTACTCCAAGCCACAATCTTCCTTGGCTACATCAGCTTCTTCACTCCTTGGTAAGGAGATCCTGGAAGCATACAGAAAGAAAATCTATTCCAACGCTTCTCTTAATCTTCGTCAGTCCAAGGCTGACGAAGGCTGACGCCATGCTGGCTGCTGTCAACCAAAGGCTCAGGCGAGAGATTACCGATTTCCTTCCGGAACTCCCTGTGCAGAGCCAGGTGCGCTTCAAGGCTGGGCTGGCTGAAGCCAAAATTGTAGCTCAGGATATAATGGAGTCCACAGTGACTCACATTGACACCTCAGGTTGTGCCGTGTGTATCGCTACCTACGTAAGAAGGATGGCCTGGCTACTTGCGACTAAGTTCAACCCTGATGTTCAGGAGCGTATACTGGACCTTCCTTTCAATGGTGGCGATCTGTTCCATTTCACTACGAACAAGGACCTCAATAAGAAGAACATTTCAGACTGCCAAATCCTTATCGATCCTCACTAAGGCCACTCCAAGGCATATATCCAGACGCACCAGCGCTCAGGCAAAGGTTGGTCTTTCTGAGGTTCCAGGGGCTTCCAGGAGAGAAGGTCCAGGCAACCATACAGATCCCCGAGCCAGCACAGGCACAAGCAGCACAAGGCGGCGCATAGGGTTGTTTTTTTTTTTTTTTACCCCCAACCTCAGAGAGCAAAAAGGCATGACACAGCCATCCGGATCCACAAGTCTCGGGTGGGGGGGCAGGATTGCTCTTCACTCTCGACGCTGGTAGACAAGGTTCACGGACCCATGGGTCCTCTCAGTAATCACGGCTTACGGCTCTCTATCCTTCATTCTCCTCTCTCCTCCTCTCGCAGAGATTGGGACAGCAACTCTGTTGGCGTAAATTTGCTTGCTCATAGAGAGTCAGGTAGTGGAGGAAGTCCCAGTCTCCCAGCGGGGTTCCGGACTTCTATTCACAGATTCTCCCCATACACAAGAAATACCAGGCTGGCCTGAGTTGTCGGACCTTTCCACCTTGAATCCTTTCCCTTCCTCTTCAAAAGTTCAAGGTGGTTACCCCAGCGCTTATAGCAGAGACGTTGTGCATGGGAGCTTGGATGTGCTCCTTGGATCTGAAGGATGCCTACCTACACGTCCTGATCTGGCAGCCCCATTGGTCCTTTCTGAGGTTCAAGATCATGGGTGTTCATTTCCAATACAAGGTTCTACCCTTAGGCCTCAATTCGGCCTCCAGGGTCTTGTTACTCTCACCAGGTATCCACAGGGACGCCACCCAGCCGGGTTACTCGCTGGTATGCTTCTCAGCTTTGCCCTGATTTTGTCTGCGGGTAAGGTTCTGCCTTAAAATACAGGAGGACTGTGTTCAAGACTGACCGACTGGGGTAAGTATCCTCCCTCCATCCCCGTATGATTTCAGTCCCTCTGGCACCCTCTCCTCACCTTGTGTTAGAATTAGGCGTGCTCTCCGTCCTGCCTTCTTTGCAGGGGCGCGTTGTCTTTCATGGGCGAATGCGGTCCAGTTACTTCACTGACGCCGGCCCGTTTGATATTCAGGTAGGTCTAATTGCTGTTCTTTAGTTTTGTTGCTATCCTGCATGCCTTTCTTTGTTTAAAATGTTTTCTCCCTTAGGTATGCAGAGCTTCAGCGGGGCGAACTGGCTTGGTTGAGCCCGCTGGTAAAAGATGGCGCATTAAGAGCGCTATGATGTGGTAAGTAAGCGCTATGCGCAGCTCTGCGAAGTCTTGCCTTTGCTAACCTTTGTTTTCCTTCCTTGTAGGTCGTGGTGTTCTTCGGCATGAGTGGAATGTCCGGATTGGTGCCAGCCGAGAGGCGACCAGCCAGGTAAGCCTTTTGAGCAGTTCGTAATTTGTAAATGTGTCTACTGCTTTCTTTAATGTTGCCTCTATCTTCCTCTTTCAGGTCGTTCTGTCCGGGAGGTGTGCAGATTAGAGGAAGCTGTTCTCAGTAGCTGCAAGTGTTTAAAGATGAAGACTGCAGGTAAGATGATGATGATGATGCTGCTAATGATGTTCTTTTTGTCTCTCCGAGGTTCGAGGGAATAGTTAGACACGTTGAGCGTCACGTTGCAAGCTGCAAAGTAACACAAAGCGTGTTGTCTTGCTCGGGTGTGGTTTAAATAGCCCCAACAAAATAGTCCAGGTAAAGTAGTCTCTAGGCTACCACACCCAAAACACTAGACCGCATATCTTGGTTCTTAGGAACCAAGCTATGTGGATGCCTCCATGTTGGCTGACAATACAATAAAGTAGTTCCCAAGCACATTGTTTTTCATGGTGCAGGAGCCTGGCGCCATAGGCGCCAGGCCTGGCCCCATGAGGGCTTTTGAAGAGGATGCCAGGCTCTAGAGGCCTGACTCCCCCTGGCCAATGGGTTTGCCAGAGGGGGTTTTGGGCGAGGGTCGTGACAGGTCTTTACAAGACTGATGAACGCTGTGGCAGCCCTGCTCTAGGCCCAGGGTCACCATGTCTATACATATCTAGACTTGCTCGTCAGGGCAAGGTCTCCGGAGGCAGTCCACCACACTGCCTCCGCCCTCATAAATACACTACACGAATTGGGATTTTCCATCAGTTTCAAGAAGTCACAGTTGGCGCCCATGCAGAGTATAAAGTGCCTGGGCCTCATCTGGAATACAAGCTCAGAGAGGATTTTCCCCTCAGAGGACAATATCATAGCCATCAAGAAGGCCACGGGGCATTTTCTTATTAGAGCAGTGACCTCAGCGTAGCGGTACCAACACCTCCTGGGCATCATGTCTCCTCGCTGTGCTGCATACAAGGCCCAGGATGAGGCACTTGCAGTTACTTTGCGGCCTCCTGGTGCTAGGAGAAGGGTTCGCAGGCAGAGATGGTCAGCATTCTGCATCATATCCACCAGGACTTAGTATGGTGGAGCAGGGACAGCAACCTGTGGATAGGCCGGGCCTTCAGTCAACCAGCGCCTCAGGTCACCATCACCACATACTTGTCCCTAGAGGGCTGGGGAGCTACCTTGGGCAGCCACAGCATCCATGGGGTTTGGTCCCGCCAGGAGCAGGTGGCCCACATCAACTGGCTCAAGTTGATGGCCATCTGGCTCGCTCTCAAAGCCTTTCTCCCGATCCGCGGCAAGGCTATCCTTATTCAGACCGACAGCTCTACCAGCATGTATTACATCAACAAGCAGGGTGGCAACATGTCCCCTCCCTTCTGCAGTCTAGCACTTGACATTTGTGAGTGAGCTCTGGTAAATGACATACACCTCACAGCAACTATTCCTCCCGGGGGATTCCAACCTGGAGGCGGACGGGTTCAGCAGGCTGGGTGGGGACAAATACGAATGGCAGTTGAACGAGCAGGTCTTTCAGGTGATATTCGACAGGTCGGGTCTTCCACAGGTGGACCTCCTTGCCACTGGTACAGCATGGGGTGCCCCCAGTTTGTGTCCTGACAGGGCAGGGGCTCCCTGGGCGACGCAATGTTGATCCAGTGGAACGACATGAAAGTGTTTGCCTTCCCTCCGACCACCTCCACCCATGGTCCACAGTGTAATCTGCAGGATCCGGGAAGCCTGGCTCCTCCGTATCATCCTGATAGCTCTGTGGTGGCTGGCAAGACAATGGTTCTTGGAAGTACTCAGCCTGTCGGATCAGGCCCCAGTGCACCTTCCGCTTGGTCCAGCACGCCTACTCTTGCAGCAGGGAGGGATGGTCATAAACCCCGCCCCCCAGAAGTTAGCTCTTGCAGCGTGGTTCCCAAACAGGTCACACTGAGGCATCTGCAGGTGTTGCAAGCCAACCTACAGATTATACAGGGGGCTAGGAGTGATGGTACCAGGAGCCAATACAAAAGCAGGTGGGCCAGGTTTTGTCACTGGGCAGAATCAAAGGAGGTATATTCCCTTGACCTGCACGTTGGACAACGTGCTATCCTTCTCGGCACACATCGCACCTATCTGGCAGCCATCGGAGCCTACAGGAACTCAGAGGAGGAGGTGTTTTCATCTTCTAATCTGGTGGTTAAAGACACTTGATGGTCCTGACCAGGCTTTACCTGCCCATCAAGAAGCCACACCCTGTGTGGGACCTCAATGTGGTCTTGGGGGCCCTGGCGCATAGACCATTTAAACCTATTGTGTCCGCGGACATCAGGCTAGTCACCATTAAGACTGCCGTCGTGGTGGGCCTTACCTCTGCATGCCAGATCAGTGAAATGCTGGCCCTTGTGGCTTCAGAGCCTTATACTACTTTTCATAAGGACAAGGTGGTGCTTAGAACTCACCCCGCATTCTTACCTACGGTTGTCTCCTCCTTTCACCTAAATGAGGAGATGGTGCTACTAACTTTATTTGCGGACCCAAGGATGACGCTGAGAGGGTACTGCACTGTCTATATGTCAGGCGCGCTCTAAAATTCTACCTGGACAGAACCAAGAGCTTCAGCAGATCAGATGCTCTGTCACCTTCAGTGGGTCAAAGCCAGGTGGTCGGCCTCCAACGCTTCTATAGGAAGGTGAATGGTTACGGCCATCAAGGAGGCGTACGAGGGACAGCACAAACCTCTTCCAGCAAACATGCATGCCAATGCAATCAGAAATAAGGCCACAGTGGTTGAGTTCCAAAGGCACATGCCGTGGCAGGTAATCAGCAAAGCGGCTACATGGGCCACGCCCTCAGCCTTCTGTAAGCACTACAGCTTGGATGCCGGCTCCAGGTCGGACGCAGCATTTGGTCAGGCAGTGTTAAGGAACTTGTTTTCTTAAGAGGGGCAACTCTCCACCCTGGGGCTCCATTCAGTTGTAATCGCCCATACAGTATGTAGGAAAGGGGACGGGACGTATGAGTAATTATAAATTCTCCAGCATGGGGTCTGGCATGGATTCACATGCTCATGAATATTCCCCGTCGTCAGGCTGGGAATCCTCGGTAAAGAAAAAACCAGTATCAGTTTCGTTTCTGATCTGTCTTTCGTAGTAATAACCAATCACTGGTCTCTGCGTCATACTGACCACAGCCAATGACTGCCCTCTACCTAAGCACCGCCTCTGGCAGCCATCTTCAGATTTTTACCGCACGTTCATGTGTTGGGATCCTCGTGCTATTGCTCTCGAGCGTTAGTGCTTTTTTTCGCGCTTTTTCACAAAAAAACTTCGATTCTTTCGGTCAAAAGAGCCTCAAGCTCCACCGATCCTACATCCGATCAACGGGGACCCGTGTCGGATTCATCTGTGCCCCTCAAGGGTGAAGATTTCGTCGAGCTACGCTTCGGAGGACTCCAGAAGCTTCTCAGGCCCGGTCTCGGAGATGGCCCAGGAGAAGGGAAGCTCGACGCCCGGAAAGCTGTTCAGGGTCTGCCCTGGATGCCAGCTGCAGAACGTCTTCAAGGAGGACGAACACTCTTTCTGCCTTTACTGCCTTCATGAGGACAAGACGCACGTGGAGAAGGACTGTGCGTTTTGCGGCAACATGTCGGAACGGACCATGAAGGACCGCCATCAACGTCTCGCCAACTGGCTGGAGGGTAAGAGCCCGTCTGGCGAGAAGAAGAAGAAATCCGAGCGGTCTTCTAAGACCTTTGAGGGCGCCCCGGCGACGGGGGCCCAACATAAGGCCAAGCACCGCGAGTCCGCTGGCACCGGGAGCGCCGAACGGTCGGGCTCTACGGGCGCCAGGCAGGGCGCACCCTCCCCGGCACCATCAACCACGAGCCAACGCTCTGGGTCGGGTAAGAGGAAGGCCGAGCACCCGGCGAAGCTCCTGGAGAGGCCCCGGTCGAGCTCTAAGGCAGAGGAGGAGCGTGGCAGTGCCCCCTCCCTCAAGGATAAGGCGGTGAGCGCACCTAAGGTGGTGAAGGCCTTGATCCATCCGACCAAGCCCTCTATCGAAACGGTCGCGGCGGCCCTGGCTCAGCCTGTGGTGGCTACACCAGTGGTGGCGACCTCAGGGCCCAGAATCTCCCTGCCTCCTCGGAGGGAGTCTTCCTTTGTGCCCATCGATAGGACCCCCGTGAAACCCTCCGTGGGGAAGAAGAAGGGGGGGCAGGGCGTCGTCGTAGATTCGGCCTCAACCTCAGAAGAGGAGCTGATCGAGGTCTTAAGCCACGGCCTAGGCGTGGAAGAAGGCCAGCCCGTCGGAATGGACCCCGACGCAGGTGACGACGACGACATCGTCGAGGATACCGACGGGGCCCCTGCTCGCCCGTCGGATTCCCCTCTGCCAGCGCCGCAAGACAACTCGGCGGCCATTTTGTTGGCCATACAGTCCTTATGCTCCGAGATAAGGACGAGGCTACCGTTACCGACGGAGGAACCTCTCCCGTCGGGGGATCCAGAACCGGGACCTTCTGGTGTTCCCCCTACCAAGAAAAGAAGGATCCATCCACCACCTCCTTTTCAACCGTCGCGCCCCGTCCAGCCCTCCTCCCCGTCCACCCGAGGGGATGATACGGGGACTGACACGGCAGCGAGGGGTACGGACGACGAGGCATACGACGAGGATTTTCCGTCGTCGCCTCCCACCAGGGCTTCTCCGCCCGACGAGATCGGATCTTTCCACTCCATGATCTCCAGGGCTTCCGAGCTTTTCCAACTCTTCCCTGAGGAGAAGAAAAAGGAAGGCTTCCTTTATCAGCGGCGCGAGGCCAAGAGGAAGACGGTCCTCGCAGTGCCTCTGTTGGACGACATTTGGGATGAGGGCCTTTCCCTCCTCAAGAACCCTTCCACGACGCCAGCTAGAAGAGACCGGTACGAGAAAAAGTACCGGGTCCCGGACACGGCCCCCCTATGCCTCCGGGCGCAGCCTACCCCGGACTCCGTCGTCTCCGCGGCAGCCAGGAAGAAAGCGGGGGGGGGTGCGGCCTCCACATCGACTTCCCCGCCGGACGGCGAGGGAAAGAAATTGGATGCTATGGGACGTAGAGTCACCTCGTCGGCAGCGACGACGATTAAAGCGGCCAACGCCTTGGCTATCGTGGCCCGCTACGACAGGGAGCTCTGGTACAAGATAGCTCCCCTGCTGGATTTTCTGCCGGACGACAAGAGGGCGGAGGCCCTTGAGATCCTGCAGGAAGGTGAGGTGGCGTCGGACCACGCCATCACCGTGGCGACGGACATCGCCGACACTGGGTTCCGCCAGCTGGGCAACGGCGTTTGCCTTCGACGTCGTGGATGGCTCAAAGCTACGGACTTTCGGCAGGACGTCCAGACCAGAGTCCTGGACATGCCCTTCGACGGGAACAACCTGTTTGGGAAGACAGTGGACGATTCCCTTCAGGCCATCAAGGCGGATACTGAGACGGCCAGGGCCCTTGGAGTCCTGCAGCAACGACGAACGCCCTTCCGGAGCGGCGGAGGCAAGGGCGCCTCCAAAGGTTCCGGCGGCGGTTTCGCTTCCTACCGTCAAGCGGCCCGCTCGTCGTCGCAAGAGGCCTACAGAGGACGAGGCAAGTCTAGCGGACCCCGCCGTCGTCGCCAAGGAGGTCAAGGCGGCAAGGCCGCGTCCAAGCAGGATTGAACCGGCCGTGGGGTCGGGCCCCCACCGAAGCACCCCGGTGGGAGGCCGGCTGGCGGGCTTCGTCAGCGTGTGGGAGTCCATCTCCACCGACCGTTGGGTGCTGGACGCCCTGGCCCGGGGCCACGCGCTCGAGTTTCAAAGAAGGTGCCCGCGCGTCCCCCCCGTGGCCAGGAAAGAACTTCACGTCCCTCAACTTCTCCTGGAGGTAAAGGCGATGCTCAGAAAGGGCGCCATCGAACTCGTCCCAAAGAGGCTTCGGGGCTCCGGAGTCTACTCGCGATACTTCCTCGTGAAGAAGAAGACGGGAGGATGGCGCCCCATCCTAGACCTGCGACGTCTGAACAAGTTCATCAAGGCGCAGAAGTTCCGGATGGTCACCCTCCAGCACGTCCTGGGTCAGCTGGAGGAAGGAGACTTCCTATCGTCGTTGGATTTGGAGGATGCCTACTTCCACATTCCCATCCTAAAGGGGCACCGAAAATTCCTCAGATTCATGGTCCAAGGGCGTCATTACCAGTTCAAAGCCCTTCCCTTCGGACTACGGTCGGCACCCGGGGTATTCACCAAGTGCCTCGCACCGGTGGCGGCGCAGCTGCGCCGCGAGGGGATTCACGTCTACCCCTACCTGGACGACTGGCTCATCCGCGCCAAGACGAGGGAGCTCGCCGTGGTCCACACGGCAAGGACCGTCCAACTCCTCACGGACCTGGGATTCTCCGTGAACTACGCCAAATCCCACCTGGTGCCCGCGCAAGTCGCACTGTTTCTGGGAGCGAGGCTCGACACAGTGTCCCTTCTGGCCTCCCCGTCGGAGGAGAGGACCAGGACCATCTTGGGCAAGGTGCAACGGATGTTGGTGGCCGACGCGGCCAAGGTGAGGTCCATCAAGTCCCTCCTCGGGATGATGTCTTCCTGCATCTACCTCATTCCCATGTGCAGGCTCCGGATGCGCCCGTTGCAAGAATTCCTGGATGCGCGCTGGATCCAGACGACGGGCAGCTTCGAGGAAAGGATCAAGCTCGACGAGAGTTTCCGACGAGCGATACGGTGGTGGGGCACCCGCGCGCATCTGACGGCGGGCATGGACTTCCAGACCCCAGCCCACCAGGAGACTGTGACCACGGATGCCTCCCTGGAAGGGTGGGGAGCGCACACCGAAAATCTGCACGCAAGGGGACTCTGGCTCCCGACGGAGAAGTCCCTGCATATCAACGTCCTGGAGCTCCGTGCAGTGTTTTGGGCCCTCAGGTCCTTCCTTCCGTCCCTCAAGGGCAAGGTGGTGAGGATCTTCACCGACAACACCACCACCATGTTTTACATCAGGAAACAGGGCGGAACCAGGTCCCCAGCGCTGTCCAAGGAGGCGCAGGACCTGTGGCATTGGGCCGTCGCCCAAGGGATTTTTCTGGTGCCGTTTCATCTGGCAGGGATAAAAAACACCATCGCCGACTCACTCAGCAGGGAGCTGCGCTCGTGCCACGAGTGGGAACTACGGCAGGATCTGGTGGATCGCCTCTTCCGACGGTGGGGCACACCCCAGATCGACCTGTTCGCGACGGCGACGAACACCAAGTGCCGGAGGTTCGCCAGCAGGTTTCCCCAGACGAGGAGCATGGGCGATGCTTTCTCGTTCCCCTGGGAGGGCCTGTTCCTCTACGCGTTCCCTCCCTTGCCTCTGCTAATCCGGCTCGTCAACCAGCTCAAGAGGTCACGGTGCAGGATGATCCTCGTCGCACCTGCGTGGCCGAGGCAGATATGGTTCCCGGACCTTCTGGACTTGTCAGCGTCCCCGCCGATCAAGCTGCCGGCGGACGCGGATCTACTCTCCAGGGAAGGAGGCGCCATCCTCCACCACGACCCGAAGTCGCTGAACTTGCAGGCCTGGCTCCTGCAGCGCTAGAGTTTGGAGGATACGACATACCGGCCGATTGCAGAGAGGTTCTTGCAAAGGCCAGGGCGTCCTCGACTCTTAAATGCTACGGACACAAATGGAAGAGGTTCTCTGTCTGGTGCCACGCACAGAAGATTAACCCTCTACGGATTACGGCTCCCCAAGTACTGCCGTACCTGCTGACGCTGGCCAAAGCTGGTCTGGCACACGCGTCCATCAAGATTCATCTTCCTGCGATCTCCCGATACACCAGAACCACGGGGCGGACGTCCTTGTGGTCTCATCGTCTGGTGAAGGAGTTCATGAAGGGACTGTTCAGATCGTTCCCGCCGGTGAAGGCTCCGGCCCCGGCGTGGGAGCTCAACGTGGTGCTGACCAAGCTCATGGGACCTCCGTTCGAGCCTCTGCACTCGGCCCCGTTGAAGTTTCTATCGTGGAAAACAGCTTTTCTTGTGGCCATCACCTCCGCACGACGAGTGGGAGAGATCCAGGCCCTTTCCTGCAAGGCCCCGTACTTGACTTTCCACGACACGAGGGTAGTGCTCAGGACGCACCCCTCCTTCATGCCCAAGGTGCCGTCGGACTTCCATCTCAACGAACCCTTGGTGTTGCCTGTGTTCTTCCCGTCGCCTTCGTCGCCGGCTGAGAGGACTTTGCACTCGCTGGATGTCGCTAGAGCGCTGAAGTTCTACGTAGACCGCACGAAGTGTTTTCGGAAGACGTCACAACTCTTTGTGAACTTTGGACCTGTCAATCAGGGGAAGGCTCTCTCGAAGGCTTCCATTTCCAGATGGCTCTCCGGCTGTATCATGTACTGTCACCGGTTGGCAAACCGACCGCTGCCTGGCCGTCCGAGAGCCCATTCCACCAGAGCGATCGCAGCGACCACGGCGTTCCTATCTGGTGTGCCCCTGCTGGACATATGCAGGGCTGCTACGTGGAGGTCGACGCACACCTTCACGAAATTCTACTGCGTCGACCGGGATTCCAGGGAGGAGTCCAGGGTCGGCCAAGCAGTGCTGCGCAACCTGTTCGCCTGAGGTGAGCCTGGTGAGGAGGTAAGATGCTTAATGTTGAGTTGATGTGATGCTTAATGTTGAGCCTTTGCCACCTCCCGTGGTTGTGCATGTGTGTACTGCTATGTATTCTTTATTCATGAGCATGTGAATCCATGCCAGACCCCATGCTGGAGAAGGAACAAGTTACTTACCTGTAACTGTTGTTCTCCAGCATGGGTCTGGCATGGATTCACATGCGAACCCTCCCGCCTACCCCTCTGCGGCTCTTCACTTGGTCATACTGCCACTTCACGTGCTTCCAAATCTGAAGATGGCTGCCAGAGGCGGTGCTTAGGTAGAGGGCAGTCATTGGCTGTGGTCAGTATGACGCAGAGACCAGTGATTGGTTATTACTACGAAAGACAGATCAGAAACGAAACTGATACTGGTTTTTTCTTTACCGAGGATTCCCAGCCTGACAGGGAATATTCATGAGCATGTGAATCCATGCCAAACCCATGCTGGAGAACAACAGTTACAGGTAAGTAACTTGTTCCTTACTCACCATAGTGACTAACGTATTCCTAGTCCATAGTCCCCTTTCCTCCATACGTCCCACCATCCTCGCCCTAATAAAACCTGTGTCATTAGGTAATGGAAATATTGTCGACGCGTCAAAGGGGACAGAGGAGTAGTGCTGGTGGGCGTAGTCAGGGGAGTGCATTCTCCCAAGGCCGCGCCCCCTTGCGCATCTAAATTTAAAGGGGAAGATGATTTCTCTGGTGAAAAAGGTTCCGTCTCTAGCGAGGGATGTCCATACCATATGGAGGAAAGGACTATGGATTTAGGATCAAGTTAGTCAATACGGTTACTAACACATAATGTTTCAACTAAAACACCAGTGTATCTCTTCCTCTTTTCACTAGTATGCCCCTTTCTACTACAGAGCCATCTTCCGTGAAACTACCAGAGTAGACCCACACTACATTAGACAAACCAAGAAACTCGTGGTGCAGGGTCCACCCACGCAATTAGTACAAGTAAGGCCATACCAAGATATGCCTCAGAAAGGTATCTGAATGTGTAACATTAGGTTTTGCTTACCTTAACTGCTTGTTGCCTTTCTAAAGAAAAGTCAGATGGATTTCTTCCTTACCTTAGAATTGTGTTCCACTCTTCTGAAAAGTAACATTGGAATAACTATTCCTGCAAGGTAAGTGTAAGGGTGTATTATCAATAGGGGTTACTCACCTTGAGTAGTTTATTGCCATTCTAAATGTGTATCCTGAGTTTTTACTTAACCATGAAGTGCATACTACCGCTCTGAAAAGTAATTCATACGTTATTGCTTACCTTAGTACTGTGTTCTGAAAAGTAATCTGAGTGTAACTATCGTTCCTGAAAGAAGAGTAAGTTACATATGTTGCAAGTTACTTACTTGTAACAGTGTTGGTATAACTATTGTATTCCTGAAACTGAATAACTAACATAGTTTAGTACCAATCTGGTCTGCTTACCTTGAATTTCCTTTGGTCGTTCTGAAAGTCTACTAATTTGGTTTTATTCCTCATGAATAGCATACTGCCATTCTAAATGTGAATCACTAGGGTTTACTCACCTTGAACTGCATACTGCTATTCTTTTTTTCAAATTTGTATTTACTTATCCATTATTACATACATTTGAACCCTCACCCCCCCCCTGCCCTCCCACAGGATCACGGTTTCTTTTATACATCTTGCACGTAGACATCAATTTTACATTTGACAGTGGAATTTGTCTCTGATATTCACATAATGTCCAGCAAACGAATGCTCTGTGGGCACCATTGTAACAGTCTCCTCTTGGATATTCCAACACTCCCCATGCCCCCCCCCCCGACCCTTCCTGAACACTTCCAGCTCCGCTTGGATCCTGTATGTTATCCATTCCATTGACAGTATTTCCCACAGTTTGTGAATCAGAAGCAATATCGACGTGGGGCCTGTATTTTTCAAATGTTTGTCAGCACCAACCATGTCGCTTCCTCTATGCACATTATTATTGCCTTCTTTGTTGGTTTCAGGCTTTGGTTTAGATCGGGGCCCAAAACTCCACACAAATTTTCCGCGTTCACATTGAACTGGTCCCCGGATACAAACCCCCCATTTGTTTCTGGACCTTGTCTCAAAATCCTTTAATCTTAGGACATCCCCACCAAAAATCATTCCAGTCGCCGCCCTCCTCACAACCACGCCAACACTTCATTGAGACAGTTTTGTACATTCTGTGCAACCTTTGAGGAGTAGAATGCCATTGCATCATTACTTTATACCAAATTTCCCTTAATTCTAGTGAGCGAGTTAGTTTTGGAATATTTCTCCACATAATTTCCCATTGCTCCTGTGGTATTGCCCCCCCCACCCCCCCACCTCCTGGGATATTTGATGTGGCCATAAAGCATCAGGGTTACAAGCTAATCATATTTGGTATAACTGGGACAACAAATGTCTATCGCCGAACGATCTACATGCAGCTTGTCTATTTTCCGGGTTCATTAACCAATGCCTCAGCTGACTATATTCAAATCTGTCTATCTCCTTTAGGCTTAAATTACTCTTACAAAGTTCAAAAGTCATATCTCCTTCACTAGTCACATCTACTAATTTTAAGCAGCCCTGACTCTTCCATCGGATAAAGGCCCCCCGTAATCCTGTCGAGAATTGGGGGTTTTCGAATATTGGAGTGAAATTTGAGGGGAGGGGATGATATTGATCCCAAATGTCACATGTTGTTCTCAATACTGCACTTATGGGAGCACTAGGCAGCCTGTCCTTAATTGGTAGCCATAACAGACCAGCCAGTGATGCCCCAGCTACTGCCCTGTGCATACGTGTCCACATTTTCTCCCCACTATTAGTAAACCATTCGCAAATCACCCTTAACGGAGCTGCTTCATAGTACTTAACCAAGTTTGGTAGGCCTAACCCTCCTTTGTTCCTCAGGAATACCAACTCCTCAAAGGAAACTCTTGGTGGTTTGTTTAGCCAAATAAATGTAGTTACCATAGTGTTAACCATTTTAAAGAAAGCCTTAGGCATTGGAATTGGGAGGTCCTGACACAAATAAAGCAACCTCAGTAATATCACCATTTTCATCGTGTTTATGTGCCCCAATCAGGACTCCCTGTCAATTGATTAAAATTATTTTTCAGTTTTTGCAAAGACCCCAAATAATTTGCCTTACATAGCTGGGCAATTGTTTTTGTCAGTTTAACCCCCAAGTACATCATCTCCTTCCCTGCCACTCTGAATTGGGCGAACATGTGCATACCCATGAGTTTGGATTTTGTAATGTTGATTTTTAGGCCTGACATTTTCTCCTGCTCTTCCAAGGTTTTAATTAGTTTCAGGATTGAGGTCTCTGGCTCTGTTAACATCATCAGCATATCATCTGCATATGCTGCTATCTTGTATACTTCTCCCCTAAAGGTAATCCCCTTTATAATCATTATTTTGTCAAATTCCAAATTACAGGGGTTCTAAGTATATTGTGTTTAGTATAGTTGAAAGAGGACAACCCTGCCTCGTCCCCCTTTCAATATGTATATTTTTTTATACGTTTAAATTAATCGAGATGCATTACAGGATTTTTATAATTGACCTCCACCGTCTGTATGAATTTGGGACCAAAAACTATTGTCCAGTGGAGATAAGGCCATTCAAATCTATCGAATGCTTTCTCAGCATCTAACGATATCAGTGTCGCAGGGACCTTTTTAATCTCCACTTTCTCTAACAAATGCATCACCCTTCTTGTATTATCCCACGTTTGTCTCCCCATTATAAATCCAGATTGATCCAGCCCCGTCAGCGAGTGGAGGAGGTTTCATTCTTGCGGCCAAGATCCCTGTATACATTTTAGCGTCAGTATTCAATAATGCTATCGGCCTATAGGAACTACAAAATGTCAAATCTTTATTAGCCTTCCCCAGTAAAACCACCTTCGACTCTGTCATAGATCAAGTTATATTTCCGCTTAGCTGGAACGAGTTAAACACTTTCATTAGTATTGGTGTTAATTCCTTCCTAATGATCTTGGAAAAAACTGCTGAGAAACCATCTGGGCCAGGTGCCTTATTTAAGGGAAGGCTCCTTAACATTTTTCCTACTTCTTCCTGTTATCATCTTCCTAAAATTCCCTATCCTCTGTTTACTTTTGACAACTGCTGGTTCTGTAAAAACATCTTAATTGCCTCCAATTTGGGACTTTCCGATGAATATAAAAGTTCATAAAATGACATAAAGGATCGCACAACATAATCTCTGTTTTATCCCATTAACATGTCCATGTTTTGTTTCAACTGTCTTGCTAATATTTTATCAACTTTATTAACTTTAACATAATAGCATTGCTTTATATTAAGTAGAGATTTCACTGCCCTCTTTGTTTGAAGTACCTCAAGCTGTTTCCTAGCCTCCTTCAATTTGTTACACCCCTCCCTACGTTTTCACCTCGAGCTCCCCTTGAGCCTTAAGTAAAATGCTCTCCCATTCTCCTTCCAGGGCATTCCTTTGTTTTAGATCCTGTTGCTTGAAGCTGGATCTGTTTGCCTCTAATCATAGCTTTAAAGGCATCCCATACATTTTTCAATGTCACCTCCTCTGCAGTATTAACTTGAAAGTATTCCCCAATTTTCCCCCTCAAGATTTCCTGAGACTGCATTCTGCACCACTTCCATGGGGAGCGACCGAGACCATAGCCTAATACCTGGTTTCCAACCCTGCTAAAAGGAAATCTAATGGCAGCGTGATCAGATAGGTATCAGATCTATTTCCGTGTTTGCAAGTGCCCCTATTATTCCCAGTGTGCCCCACACATAGTGAATACTTGGAAATATGATACACTTGCGAAAAACACGTATATCCGGTCTTGTTTCCTTTCTTAACCTTCCAAAGGTCTTATATAGAGCCATACCGCCAAATCTCTCTCTCTCAACATAAATGAAGGGCCTACCCCCTTACTCAACTTGTGCGCTTCTATCCCTCCCAGGATCCGAAGTGCAGTTAAAATCCCCTGTCAACAATATTTCCCCCTCTGCAAATCATTCTAGCTTCTCCAATGTTACATGCAAAAACTCGTATGGTCCAAATCAGGCGCAGGACACCGTGGCAAGAGTCATAGCCCTGCCCTCCTTAATAAGTTTTTATAAAAAAGTACCTCCCATTGGGTTCTATCAATTTGCTGCTTATCTTAACTCCCAACGTGTCCCTAAACCCGATCATAACCCCCGCCTTTTTCCCCTTTCCATTTGCCTGATAAATCTGCGAGAAATGGCTCAACTGAAATTCCGATTTGTCTGCCTTCTGAATATGGGTTTCTTGAAACATAACAATATCAAAGCATCCCCTCTTCAACTGCATCTCCAGTTTTTTTCTCTTCGTGGGGGTGTTTAAACCTATTACATTATGGGATAATATTTTAATTTCTGCCATTCAACCTTTTTACATGATCTCTATATCTACGCAATAAGAAACGCCAGCCAAACCTCTTCCAACAAACTGTGATCCAGGCCCCTCTTTCCTCACCCCCCCAAACCCTACTCCCCCTGCCCCCTAATTCCAGACCTGAAGCTGGCGTCCTATAACTTCTCTCAATTATTCTTGAGCCAGCCCATGTTTGTAACCAAAATTAACTGTGTGAGAGCTAACCTCTCTTTGATTCTAATACCTAACCCATCCCTCAAGCCCTGCCTGGCCCATCACCTCATTGACCAGTCTTGCACCTCCCCTGCCCCAACACCCCTTTTCCTTTTCTTCCCCTTGCTTCCTGTTGTACCAATTCCCTGTTGCCAAGCTGCAGTTCTCAGTAGAAGCAAATCATACCAGGGCACTCCTCCAGACAAATTCTCAGCAAGTCCCCTTTCCAGCTCGTACATTAGGAGGGCCTCTCAACCTTCCCCCCTCTGACTCCTGTCGTACCGGACCACTCCCATAATCGCCTACCTTGCCAAGAGGGACCTCTTGGTCCCCCTCCAGTCCCTCTGTTTTCCTCCGCCAGCCCAAGGATAGAAAGACCATCAGCGCACGTAGTAACTCTGTATTGTTTACCATCCCATGAGAACAACAAACCAAATGGGAAAGTCCACCTGTAAGGAACTTGTTTATCCACCAAAGCTCTAGTCACTGGACCCATAGCTCTCCTCTTCTGTAGTATCACCACCGCCAAATACTGGAAAAGCAATACATTTTTTTTTAACTTGTTTATTTTTCAAGCAGCGCACAGGAAAACATTACATTACAATCATTCAACATTTACTAGATTAGAAGTCATCTTAATCATCTCCTAACTTTCCGTCCCACCCCTCCCGCTCCGGCTACCCTCCGGGTCTTGTTCCTCCGCTGATTGAGCCAGGTCCGTGTCCTTAGCCCTTTGGGCATTTAACACCAAGCAAGGTTTGTATGTTAGAGCTGGGAAGCGCTGGTCATAGTCTATCACTGGCGACCAAATGTTTGTGAAGCGGTGAAGGTGGCCTCTATTTGCCGCCATTATTTATTCCGCAATAAAGATGTCCCAAAGCTTCAGCCACCACAGGATCATTAGGGGGCCGTCTGGGGATTTCCAAGTTCGGGCAACAGTGATTTTCGCAGCTAGGAGCAGTTGCGTTATGAGAGTCGCCCGCTTGCCAGATCTCGGGTATATGCCTGGAATTGGGATCCCCAGTAGGATTGGTTCTAGTTCCAACAGTAACGTGATCTGAGTAATGTCTGCTATGGTGGCTATACACTGGGACCAGAAGTTCGCCACCACTGGGCATGACCACCACATATGTAGGTAGGAGCCCTCCAATGCCGCAACGGCGCCAGCATAGCGGGTTCAAGGACTGGTTGAAGTGATGTAGTTGCAGGGGTGGGTAATACCATCTGAGCAGGAGTTTATGTGCACATTCTCGGTTGGTCGCGCAGAAAGAGGATGAATGCGTACGTGGCCAGATGTCGGACCACGATTGGTCTTGAATCGGATGTCCTAGTTCTGTTTCCCACTGTGACATATAAGTCGCTTTGGCTGCGATCAAGTTCGTCTGCAATAATTTGTATAGCGTGGAAATTCGCCCTCGGCTCGGATCAGCGGCCGTTAATTCGAGGGCATCTAGATCTCGCGTGGCTGCCATGCGGGTCTGGGGATGCGAACACCAGTGTCTGATTTGGATATAAGAGAATCTATCGGTCTCAGCCAGGCCAAAGGCGCTCTTACATTGGGCAAACATCAGTGGCTGAGAGCTTTCGAATAGCTGACTTAAGGAGCTGAGGCCCACGGCGATCCAGTTTTTAAAGTTCGAGGGTGTGGTCCCAGGTGAAAAAGCTGGGTTGTAGAACACTGGGGCGGCTGGGCTTGGGTCTCTTGGGATGCCTCTGGATTTGCGTGCCCAATCCCATGCCTTTAGTGTTTGTTTGGTCGACGATAGGAGAGATGGCCATGTTTGTCGCAATGAGGCTGGCAGGTGCAACAGGAAACGGAGGGGAAGGGGTAATCGGGATTGTTCTACTTCCATCCATTTGGGCGGCCCTGACGCGATGGTCCAGGCTCGAGTATGAGCTATCTGCGCTGCCATCTGATACCTTTGCAGGTCGGGGACCCCAAGGCCTCCCTGGATTGGAGTGCATAGCATGGTTCTCCGTGGAATGCGTGACTTTTTCCTCCTTCCAAATGAAGCTAAAGATCTTCCTCTGTAGCCGTTGCAGCGAGGGGTGGGGAATGATAGTGGGGAGGGCGGAGCAGGCATAGAGGAATCGCGGTAGGAGATTCATCTTACAGGCCGCGATGCAACCTATTAAAGAAAATTTCCTGTGAGAGCCAGCGATCCAGATCATTCTCTAGGGTCTTAAACAGGGTCTGGAAGTTTCTCCGGTAGGTGTCTTCAGGGCAGGCGGGGATCTGGACTCCCAGGTAGGGGATAGATTTTTCGCTTAATGGAATCGAGCAATGGGTTCGGAAGGACTCCTTGTCTTCTCGTTCCAGCCCTATTCCTAAGGCTGCTGATTTCGTAAAGTTTATGGAAAATCCCGAGACCCTTCCAAACCTGTGGATTTCTGCCAGGGCGGCCCTCAACGACTGGGAGGTGTCTGTTATGGTCAACATCACATCGTCCGCATATAGCGCACTTTTATGTTGGGTCGGGCCTACTCGGAGGCCTTTAGTTCTGGTGTTACAGCGGATCCGTTGGACTAGAGGGTCCATCACCAGGGCAAAGAACAGAGGGGAGAGAGGACACTCGTGCCGCATGTTAGGGGGATCGAGCTGGACAATAGGCCATTCACTCGGAGGAGGGTATTCAGAGCTTGGTAATTCGCTAGTATGAGCTTCGAAAAGAGTGGTCCAAGACGGAAGGATTCCAAGGCGAGACGGAGGAACGACCAATCCACTTTATCAAAGGCCTTGGTTGCATCCAAGGCCAGCAGGGCCAGCTTTCGCGAGTCTCGCTTAGCTATTTCGATCAGATTAAGGACCCTACGGGTGTTATCCGTGGTTGCTCTATTCATTACAAAGCCTGTCTGATCTGGGTCGATGATGTCCGGAAGGATCTTCACCAGGCGGTTCGCCAGGACCTTCGAGTAAATGTTTGCATCCAGATTTAATAGTGAAATAGGTCTATATGCTGTGATGTCTCTAGGGGCTTTTCCTGGCTTGAGAGCTAGCACTGTAATTGATTCTTGCATTGACGCAGTGATAGATCCTGAGATCGCGAAGGAATTAAAGAGCGTCGTCACGGGGGCCAACAGCTGGGGCTGGAAAAGTTTAAAGAATCTGGACGAGAACCCATCTGGGCCCGGGGCCCTTGATTTCAGGCTTTTAATAGCCTCGTCAACTTCCTCGCTGTTGATCGGGGCCTCCAGGTCTTCTCTTCTTGCGGTGGTGATGTGAGGTACGGCCGCTTCCTGCAGGTAGGCCTGCTGTTCCTCCTTGGATCTCAGGGTTGCCGACATTGTCTCTGCGAGGTGGGCCTCTGCAACCCGCAATTTATCCCAGTCAGCGAACTGCACTATGTTCTGGGGGTCCCGCAGGCCTATAATCGTGTTCCTTCTCTTGACTCTCGCTAGCTTTTCCACAAGGAATTTGTTAGCTTTATTACCCCTGGCATAGTAGCTTTGTTTTGGCTAGGAGCTGGGTGGTATCCTCTGCATAGTGGGTCTCCAACTTCTTCCAGGCTGCCTGCAAGACTCGATAAGTTCATGGGGACCAATTATTAGCTTTACATGCTGTCTCCGCCTCTTGCACCTTGTCCTCCGGGTCCTGTTGCTTTCGTTTATGGTAGGCTGCACCTCATTAGATCAGTACCCCTCGCACCACTGCCTTCATTGCATCCCACATGTTCGCTGGAGAGGTATCTTTGTTCCTATTTACTTCAAAGAACTCCTTTATAGCTTTGGCCACCACGTCTCTTGTTGACATATCGCCTAAAATTGGGTCATAGAGGGACCATCTGCGTCGTGGGGCCGGGTCAGGATCGTGGGCTCTGAGCGTTAGGGTTATTGGGCAATGATCTGTGAGGATTCTCAGCCCTATGGAGACTTTGTCTGTGAATGCGAAAACCTGGGGGGAGGCCAGGAGGAGGTCGATGCGTGAGTACGTTCTATGTACGTAAGAGTAGAATGAGTAGTCCCGTTCCTCAGGGTGGAGGACTCTTCAAGTGTCCACTACATCCAATGTTCTGAATAGCTTGAGAATCGCTATTGCCAGGCCAAAGTCTCTACGAGCCGGAGGGTGTGACCTGTCTGTCAATGGGTCAGGGACTCTGTTGAAATCTCCCCCGATGATAGTTTGGCCTTCAGCAAATGGTGGGAGGGTACTTTCTAGGGTTGAGTAGAATTCCTCCTGCCCCTCATTAGGAGCGTACAATGAGATCAGCGTATAGAGTTGGCCGAAAATTCGGCATTTGATCGCCATGAAGCGGCCATCTGGGCAGAGCATAGAGTCTAGAATTTGTGGTCTGAGGCCCTTGGCAAACAGGATCGCTGTGCCACCCTTCTTTGTTCCATTCGATGCAAGGAATTGCAGCGGGAATTGTCGGTCATGTAGCCGCGTGATGGCGGTCGGGATCAGATGGGTCTCTTGGAGGAAGATAATGGAGGCCTCGTCATTCTGTAGGTGCCTCAGGATCGCCTTCCTCTTCTGTGGGGCGTTGAGGCCCCTGACATTCATTGTCAGGAATTTCAGTTTCTGATGCAGTGGCAGGGACTCCTCTCCTGGGCCCTTCCTGGCAGAGGGAGCTGGTCTGAGCGGGGGGGGGGGGGTTCTCAGTCATCATCTAGAGACTTAAGCTCAGCATGGGATTCCTGTGGCTGCGTTTTATATATCCTCCAACGGGAGGATAAACTTTTTGTTGGGTGGGCGACCGGAATTTCCAAAGCGGTCCTATCCACGGCCAACGTGGCCATAACTGTACTCCCAGCCAACAGGGCCAGGACCAAACCACATAATTGGGTTTGTCTCCAAGGGTGGGTCGATGACCTACTCCTTGAAGTGGGGCATGGGCCGCTCGGGACCCGCGGCATCTCTGATGTTTTCTTGAATTTATCGTATCGTATCGGATATTTCATGATCGCCATGCATGGTAGGGTTATTTTACTTTCCGGCGTCTGTGCTTTGGACCAGGGTTGCTGTTGCTGTCTCTGAGGCAATTGCTCTGCTTCTCCCGAGGGACACAGGGGACTGTGGGCCGCTGAGGACTCCGGAGAGTTTGCGGGCAAGATAGACTCTGCGTCCTCCAGATGACTTATCTTACGCTGAACTCCTTGGAACGTGAATTGAAGAGTGGATGGGAACAACCATCAATAGCGTATCTGCTGGTTCTGCAGGAACCCAGTTAAGGGCTTCAGGGCTCTTCTTTTCTGCAGGGTCATCAGCAAGAGGTCTTGGAATATCTGAAGCTGGGTGCTCATGAACAGAACGAGAGCTCATCCTTAGTACGGCTTATCGCCGAGATGGCCTCTTTAGTGGCGTAGAAATTGACTCTGGTGATTACATCCGGAGAAGCGTCAGAGTCCACTCCTCGTCTTGGGCGCAATCTATGTGTGCGGTCCAGGATGAGCTGGGATTTGTCCGTGTGGGAGGAGAGCTTGGAAGAAGTTGCCTATGTACTCTGGTAATTCTTTGTCTAGGACCGATGATGGGACCCCTCGGATACGCAGGTTATTTCTTCAAGCTCCGTTTTCCAGATCCTCCTGTTTAAACTCGAGCACCTCATTCCTGTTCTGTAACACCTGGAGGTCGCGTCTCAGCTGTATTAATGCACCATTGTGGCTCTGTGTTAGGTCCTCCACCCCTCCCAGCCTCTGTGAGTCGTTGGTCTGTTTGATCCATCCGCGTGGACAGTTCCGTCATGCAGGATCGGAACTCCGCTTTGATGTCCTGCATGAAGGCCTGGATGTCGTCTCTAGTGGCTAGCTTTCACTGTTCTTCAGGGGCCTTCTGTGGGGTTAGTTTCGGGGAGGGGGCTGACCTCTTTGTCTTGTCTGCTGCCAGCAGCATAGCAGAGATGTCAGAGGATTTGGTTGCTTTAGGAAGCTTCGTCATCCTGCATGGATTATGAGTCCGAACCTCCTGGGCCGGTGGTTTTGGGGGTAGCCCGGGTCAGCTGCACTGCAGGGGACACCCAAAGTGATAGAAGCTCTGAGGCCGTCAGTCGGCAGTGAACTGGGGTCCTAAGGGCGAACCCGAAGTGCCGATCACTGGGCTTCAAGCACGATGGAGAGGAGTGAGCTACCCCCCTATTGGAGCCACTCGTGGTCTGATGAAGTGGGGGCGGGGGGAGAGAGGGCAGAAGGAACCCCACTGCCGTGGCGATGGAGGCCCGGGACACTCGAGGAGCAGCGAGGACTGAGGGGTAGGGGCGCCCCAGGAAGCCACTGGGTGGCGGGGCGCTGCGAGGATAGTGATCCCAAGGTCTTATGATGTTAAAATCCAAGTGGCGCTGAAATCGCTATATCGCCAGCCCAGCGGCGGAGAAAAGCAATATTTTTGAACCATTCACTGTGATGTCGCCCTGACCTCGGACTGCCTTTAGTATTCCTTCTTTAACCTCGTATGATACAAAAGCTACCAAAATGTCTCTGGGTCTGTCACCCTGCCCGGACCTCGTGGGACCCACCCGATCAATCCGGTCTATACAGATGTCTTCTGGCTCTTTTTCCAGTAACAGGTTCACAAAACACTGTGCATTACTCCCTTCAGTTCAGCACCCTTTGTTGTTTCTTCTAAACCCTTTATCCTTATATTAGATCTCTGGGATCTGTTTTCTAAGTCTTCCATTTGCAATTCCATATTATGAGTGGCCCTGAATTTGTTCCAACGCTTCCAAATTTTGTTACCTCTGCAGAGGCTTCCGATAGCCCATGTTCTGTGGTGTCCACTCTGCCCCCCAGCACCACAACTTCCTCTCTGATTTCCTTAGTTTTTAAGGTCTTCCTTTAGATCTGCAATCTGTTTGTGCATAGCCCTGGGCAGCCTCCATTCCTCTGAGACAAGCAGTCAGGTCTTCTTAACAAGGGGGGGTCCTGGGAGTCCCTCTGCCAGACATTAGTCCTGGTTACGAGAGACTTACCCAGAGTTTTTAGCTCACTATCTTTCACAGAGGAGAAATATCCCAAACATATCATTTGAGGGGATTGGGTCCTCCGACGTATTCCATATCTATGACGGTAATCGCCACAGCTGTGCTGCTTCGGAAAATCTTTCTGCATCCTATGTCGATGACGTCGATACTCCGTCCTCGAGGGCCTCCGTCGAGCCGACGTCACCGGATGTTATAAGTAGGACGCACAGCGCCCGTAGCCTCAGTTCTGTTTTTTCCGCGAACGCGCCTCGATTCCACTGAATCCTGTTCTTTTGGTTCTTCGAACCTGTTGCTTCATTGCTATCGAATATGTCGTCTTCGGCTTCTTCCACCCCGCGGTCCATGTTTAAGAAGTGTCGGGTATGCGGGTCCAAGATGTCCCTGACGGATACACACGCCGCTTGTCTGTGATGCCTCAGGGAGGACCATGATACGGACAACTGTGTCGACTGCCAATCGCTCACTTCGAAGACCTTGCGGGAGCTTAAGAAGAAGCTGTCGGTGGGTAAGGTGGCCAAGCCCCGGAAGTCGCGTTCCACTGGTCTTTCGTGGGGTGACTCTCCGCATCGTCGTCGTGAGTCTGGTGGTTCTCGGTCTGGGAGTCGGTCCCGCCATTCCTCTGCCTCTTCGAGGCACTCCAGGAAGCGCTGTCACAGGTCGCCTTCCCCGCCCTCTTCCGAGGACTCCACCCGTCGGCGGGTAGCTTGTCCCAACAAGCATTCCACTCCTGAGGAATGAGATTCGTTCCAAAAGGAGATGTTGGCTATTTTTCAATCGCAGGGCTCCAGTCCGGCTGCGCCGTATGAGGACGCCGGTCGAGGCCGCGCTAGAGACAACGCTCGTCCGCCTTCTGGCTCGAGCAGTCGTCGCGACCACCGGGCGCCTTCGAGGTCCCGGTCGGACAAGGATGGTCGCTCTAGGCAGGCCCGTTCCAGGTCCCGGTCCTAGACGCCATCGAGACCGCAAGACTCTGAAGTCTTCGAAGAAGACTTCGACGCTGGCGGCGCCGAGGTCGTCCACGGACTCTCCCGAGGCCCCGCATCCGAGGAAGTCGTAGACGTCATCGACGCCCAGGCTGTCGAGAGACACGCTCGGGGCTCTGCCCCCGAGGCCTGTGTTGACACCGTCGAAGCTGTTGGCGCCAGGCTCGACGTCGACGCCCATTCTGTCGACGCCCTCGACGCCTTTCGAGGCAGCCTTGTCGGAGGTACCCCGTGGCATGGTGGCACCCCCGAGAAAGGTGATGGCTAAGGCTAAACATGTCTTTCTGCCTTTTTCTGTACCCTCTTTCCAGCCTCTGGATTATATTTCTGAGGTGGATGAGGGGTCTGAGGAAGGTGAGGTTCCTGCATTGGTTCCTGATTACATTGTTTCTGGTCACAGTCTACTTGAGGACCTGCGTCAATCACGGCACAACACCAGTGGTCTTGACACCTCTCCGGAGGATGAGTTTGGTAGGCTAGAGCCTGGCATGCATGCCGAATCTTCATGTCGAGGATCACTGAATACCTGGGTTGGTCTGCCCCCCTTGGACAAAGGTCCTCCAACTGACCCAGTGCTGCCATTCCATATGGCCTTGCAGAGAACGGTGGCTGCGGCTTGGACTTCTCCGGAGAGTCTCCCGGCAGTGAGCAAGTCCTTGCCGAAGAAATATCGCCCAGCCAGTGGCGACCCCTGCTACTTGACAACGCACCCTACTCCAGGGAGTTTGGTGGTGCAGGCGGCTACAGCCCCCGCAAAGCAGGCATCATATCCTACCATCCCTCCTAATGGGGACGACAAACGTTTTGACGGCTGGGCGAAGAAGGCGTTTTCTTCTGGGTGTATGGCGCTTCAGGCTGCCAACTCAGTTTGTGCCTTGTCTCGTTTCACACACTCTGTGGAGCTGCATTTCCTTAGCGGCTGATCATATCCCCGAAGGGGAGGAACGGGATGGTTTCCTTGCTATCGTGCAGGATGGCAAGGACGCCATGTGTGAATCCGTTCAGTCGGGCCTGGACATGGTTGATTGCGTCAGCCGGTCCATGGCGGCGAGCACCGTAATGCGCAGGTTTGCGTGGTTGCAGAAGTCGGGTTTGCTCCGGATGTGCAAGCCCAGCTCCTCAACATGCCCTTTGATGGTGAACATCTTTTTGGCAGCAAGGCTGACAAGAGTCTTGAGAGGTTGCAGACCTCGAAAGGTGCAGCGAAGTCGGGTGCTGCAGTCCGCCAACCTCTGCCTTTTCGTCCTAGGGGGCAGCAATGGAGGGGAGGTTCCTTTCATTATTACTCATCCTTTAGTAGAGCGAGAGGATCTGCAAGTCAAAGGGGCAACCGTAGGAGTGCCAGAGGTGGAAATCAAGGTACTTGAGGTGCCAAGGCCGCGCGAGCAGTTGCCTCTTTGCCCTTCGGCACGGCCGCAGCCGCTTCAGCTCAGTCATGAGGCCCATGCTTCGCCGGTTGGGGGGAAGGCTGGCGCAGCATCTTTTAGAGTGGCGTGCCATTACTTCAGATGTGTGGGTTCTGGAGATAAGAGCCCACGGCTACTGTCTTCCTTTCCGGCAGAGACCTCACGGCAATCCACCAGGGAATCTCTCTTTGAAGAGTCCAGATCACTTCCTTGCGCAGGAAGTTAAATCCCTGCTGGAGGAAGGCACCATTGAACTGGTGCCTGTAGCGGAGAGGAACAAGGGATGGTATTCCCCTTATTTTTTGATTTCGAAGAAAGACTGGGGATTGAGACCTATCAGGGACTTGCGCGGTTTGAACAAGCTCCTCTGGAAGGACAAGTTCAATATGGTTACTCTTTCTCAAGTCCTCCAAGCCCTTCACCTTCAGAACTGGTTGGTGTCTCTATACCTCAAGCACGCTTATTTTCATGTGCCGATCCATCTCAAGCACAAGAAGTACCTGAGGTTCGCGGTTGGCGACTCGCACTTTCAGTTTCGGGTCCTGCCGTTCGGATTGACCTCCGCCACGAGGGTCTTCACCAAGCTCATGGTGGTGGTGGCAACATATCTCAGGAAAGGGGGGATTCACGTCTACCCCTACCTGGACGATTGGCTGATCAGGGCGCGCTCTCCCGAGCAAGTCCTGGATCATCTGTCCTTCACCTGCCACTCCCTTCACAAGCTGGGCTTCTCCCTCAACTTAGAAGTCCCACTTGACGCCAACTCAGAGGCTCCAGTACATCGGAGCAGTGCTCGACACGTCCCGGGGGCTGTTTTTTCCTCCCCAGGTGAGGGCTCTTCACATTCAGCAGATGGTGCACAAGTTTCGACATGCCCAGAGTCTCCCTGCGTTCGAGTTCTTGAGATTGCTCGGCCTCATGGCATCCTGCATTCTTCTGGTGCCAGAGGCAAGGTTGCGGATGAGATCTTTGCAATGGGCACTCAAGCTCCAGTGGTCTCAGTCCTCCGGCAGGATGTCGGACCCCGTTCAGGTGCCGCCCTCGGTTGCCCAGGACCTTCTGTGGTGGGCTGTCGAAAGCAATCTGATGAAGGGGGCTCTGCTTTGGCTGCCCTGGCCGGAGGCGACGATCGTGACGGACGCGTCCCTCATGGGATGGGGGGAGCTCATGCCAAATAGCTGACAGCGGTCGTTTGTCTCCGTCGGAGTCCAGACTCCATATCAATCTGTTGGAGCTGAGAGCCGTCAGGCTTGCCCTGAAGGCTTTTCTGCCGACTGTGTGAGGAAAGAATGTCCTGATTCTGACCGACAACACAGTGGCCATGCACTACCTCAACAAAAAGGGGGGGCTGGGTCACTATCTCTGTGCAGGGAGGCGATGCAGCTCTAGTTCTGGGCAATCCAGCAGGAAATTTCGATCTCAGCGGTTCATCTGGCCGGAGACGAAAATGAGATGGCGGACGCTCTGAGCAGGCAGAGCGTGATCTCTCACGAGTGGGAGTTGGCTCAGGAGATTCTCCTGGAGATCTTCGCCCTTTGGGGGACCCCTCAAGTGGATCACTTCGCCTCCAGTGTCAACCGGAAGTGCGAAAGGTTTTGCTCGCGGGAATTTCCTTCCGGCGTTTTATCCTCCCCCACATCCTGGTAAGGAGGAGGAGAGGCTCCATAGGTTGGATCCTAGGAGAGCTTTAAGCTTCTACATTTCTCGCATGTCCCGGGTCAGAGTATACCAATAGCTCTTTATTGGTTACGCTGGAAGGCGTTTGGGACAAGCTGTGACTAAGCAGACTTTGTCCAGATGGATTATCTTGGCAATTTCTGAATGTTACCGCCTGGCGGGTAAGGACCCTCTGGTAGGCTTACGGGCCCATTCGACTAGGGGTATGGGTGCCTCTACTGCCCTGCAGAGGGGTGTTCCTATTCGTAACATCTGTGATGCAGCCACTTGGGCTTCGGTCCATACTTTTGTACGTCACTACTCCCTAGATTCTATCCGTGGGCAGGATCTGGCTTTTGGCAAGGCGGTCCTTTACTCTGAAATTTGATTGGACACTTTAAATTTGTGTATTCTAAATTCTTTTCCCATCTCCTTTACATTGGTACTGCTTTGGGAGTCTGCCATAGATATGGAATACGTCAGAGGACCCAATCCCCTCGAAGAACAAGTTAATCTCTTACCTGGTAACGTTCTTTCGATGGGATGGTCCGACGACGACTTCTATATCGCTCCCTCCCTGCCTTCCCCGCTACAGAATTTCTTATGCGATTGCAGTTTACGTTTCCGCAAGGCTTTCTGTGGTCATACTGGCAGTTGATCGGTGCCACACGTTCTGGGAAAAAACTACAACTGAGGCTACGGGCGTCGTGCGTCCTACTTGTAACATCCGTTGACGTCGGCTCGACGGAGGCCCTCGAGGACGGCGTATCGACGTCATCGACGCAGGATGCAGGCGCCGAAAGATTTTCCGAAGCAGCACAGCTGTGGTGATTACTGTCATAGATATGGAATACGTCGTCGGACCATCCCATCGAAAGAAAAGTTACCAGGTAAGAGAGTAACTTGTTCGTCTTTGTCCTGCCCTGGGGCAGTCCAGCACTGAAATGCTAGGCAATTCTCCTCTGAACAAGAGTACCAACAGCAACCCCAGACACGTGTTTCAGTCTGGTTGGACCTCATCAGTAGGGTGGAGATGTGCCTTTAAGAATAGTGAGCAAGTGGTCTGGAGGGTTGCCCAGAGCAATGCCAGAGGTTAAGATTCATTTGAAAACTTCCAGCCATCACCTCTTTTGTTTTGCTACTGTCACCTCGAGTGGGACGGGTATGCCCAGACGTGGGTCCCGTGCCTGCTGGGCCTAGAGACCCAAGCTATTCGTCACTGATGCTCAAAAAGGCTAAAACGTGTCTGGGGATGCTTGTGGTCTCGTACAGAAGGGATGTGACCTAGCAGTTCGGGTTGGACTACCCCTTTGGGGTGGGACCAAGCCTGATTTGCATATGGTTTTTCCCCTTTTGTAATGGCTTGGCAGGCGAAGAACGATGGTCTGGAGGGTTGCCCAGAGCAATGCCAGGGGTTAAGATTCATTCTAAACCTTACAGCCATCACCTCTTTTGTTTTGCTTCTTTACTCAATGCCATATCTCCTCCTCCCGACGACTCCTCTTCTGCAAAGCCCTCCTCTCACTCCTTCCCTTTTTTCTCCAGATTGCTGTTTCCAAAACCTGTCTTATTGATGACTTCTCCGGCCCGCCTTGCTTTGCCTGGGTCGCTTTCCCCTTTGTTCCTGGCATCTAGAGAGGTATCGCCACTCCTTGCAAGTCACCACCTACCTTGACAGGGTGCCGCGCCCCCTAGTCAGTTTTCAAATGTCCCTCTGAGAGCGCAAGCCAAGCCACATTAATATCAACATCACAGCGACCTATCAAGGTTCGGTCAGCTCCTTATCCGCCACGGAGTACTCGATCCCTGAAGACCTTGCATCAACCCTCCTGTAATTAAAAACCTTGCAAGACGGTCAATGTAGTCTGCGACCCTGAAGGTGGGCTTCTTTTTTTCTCCTTCAACTCCAACCCTCTGATTGCCTGCTCAAACGCTTCAAGCACCACGCCCTCTCATGATAAGGCTCCAGTCCTCAATCCACTGCCATCCAACACCCCCCAGATCTTCTTTTCCCCCGAGGGACATGGGGTGTGGGGGAACACCACCCCGCTTGACTGGTGCAAAATCAGGTCCCTCCCAATTCTTTTATCATCTGCTTTTCTGGGCCAGGTACAGAGCTCACACAGACATAACAGATTGCTCCGGCGGCCATCTTGGAAACCCCTGCATATGGCTATTCTAAATAAAGTTTATACCTTGGTTTGCATACCACAAGTATTGTGTTGGTTTTTATAATTGTTTATGAATGGTAATGGTACTTGCCTTTCTAAAGAATTCTCTTTCCCTGTTATGTTAAAAGTTATTTATACTGCGCACCATATATAAAATCATTATTTTTACAATTCATCAGTGTTTTCTAGGACCATATGCATGCTACAAGTTCTTTGTACCGTTCTACAACCCTTTCTCCCTACTAAGATGAGCCTGATTGTTCTGTCTACGCTACCAAATTATATAGTGCAGGTCTATACTTAGTTGGAGTGTACTGTATTACCCCTAGGATAGTTTTATAATGCCCCTTGTGTTGACTTTAGAAAAACTGCCCAAACAGGGGACACCTCTGTTGCAGCAAGGAAGGTTTCAGCACAGGCATTGGTTACACAGCAGGCATCTCTGGTCGCGAGAAGCAGCTACAGTAGTCTTCTCTTCCTCATCGGATTCAGCTCCAGTGGTCAACTCATCTTCAGCCAGATATACAGGAACCCACACCCATCCTCTGCAAACTCTTGCTGCAGTTTACAGAAAGGGGTGGGTGGCTGTCCAATCAGGACAGCCAATCCCTCCAGTGGGGACTGGATTCTCTCATGTATGCCAGAAGGCAAAGGAGAGTGGAGTTTCAGACCCAATAAAATGGCGATGAAAGAAACCTCCATTCTCCAGCATGGGGTCTGGCATGGATTCACATGCTCATGAATATTCCCCGTCGTCAGGCTGGGAATCCTCGGTAAAGAAAAAACCAGTATCAGTTTCGTTTCTGATCTGTCTTTCGTAGTAATAACCAATCACTGGTCTCTGCGTCATACTGACCACAGCCAATGACTGCCCTCTACCTAAGCACCGCCTCTGGCAGCCATCTTCAGATTTTTACCGCACGTTCATGTGTTGGGATCCTCGTGCTATTGCTCTCGAGCGTTAGTGCTATTTTTCGCGCTTTTTCACAAAAAACTTCGATTCTTTCGGTCAAAAGAGCCTCAAGCTCCACCGATCCTACATCCGATCAACGGGGACCCGTGTCGGATTCGTCTGTGCCCCTCAAGGGTGAAGATTTCATCGAGCTACACTTCGGAGGACTCCAGAAGCTTCTCAGGCCCGGTCTCGGAGATGGCCCAGGAGAAGGGAAGCTCGACGCCCGGAAAGCTGTTCAGGGTCTGCCCTGGATGCCAGCTGCAGAACGTCTTTAAGGAGGACGAACACTCTTTCTGCCTTTACTGCCTTCATGAGGACAAGACGCACGTGGAGAAGGACTGTGCGTTTTGCGGCAACATGTCGGAACGGACCATGAAGGACCGCCATCAACGTCTCGCCAACTGGCTGGAGGGTAAGAGCCCGTCTGGCGAGAAGAAGAAGAAATCCGAGCGGTCTTCTAAGACCTTTGAGGGCGCCCCGGCGACGGGGGCCCAACATAAGGCCAAGCACCGCGAGTCCGCTGGCACCGGGAGCGCCGAACGGTCGGGCTCTACGGGCGCCAGGCAGGGCGCACCCTCCCCGGCACCATCAACCACGAGCCAACGCTCTGGGTCGGGTAAGAGGAAGGCCGAGCACCCGGCGAAGCTCCTGGAGAGGCCCCGGTCGAGCTCTAAGGCAGAGGAGGAGCGTGGCAGTGCCCCCTCCCTCAAGGATAAGGCGGTGAGCGCACCTAAGGTGGTGAAGGCCTTGATCCATCCGACCAAGCCCTCTATCGAAACGGTCGTGGCGGCACTGGCTCAGCCTGTGGAGGCTGCACCAGTGGTGGCGACCTCAGGGCCCAGAATCTCCCTGCCTCCTCGGAGGGAGTCTTCTTTTGTGCCCATCGATAGGACCCCCGTGAAACCCTCCGTGGGGAAGAAGAAGGGGGGGCAGGGCGTCGTCGTAGATTCGGCCTCAACCTCAGAAGAGGAGCTGATCGAGGTCTTAAGCCACGGCCTAGGCGTGGAAGAAGGCCAGCCCGTCGGAATGGACCCCGACGCAGGTGACGACGACGACATCGTCGAGGATACCGACGGGGCCCCTGCTCGCCCGTCGGATTCCCCTCTGCCAGCGCCGCAAGACAACTCGGCGGCCATTTTGTTGGCCATACAGTCCTTATGCTCCGAGATAAGGACGAGGCTACCGTTACCGACGGAGGAACCTCTCCCGTCGGGGGATCCAGAACCGGGACCTTCTGGTGTTCCCCCTACCAAGAAAAGAAGGATCCATCCACCACCTCCTTTTCAACCGTCGCGCCCCGTCCAGCCCTCCTCCCCGTCGACCCGAGGGGATGATACGGGGACTGACACGGCAGCGACGGGTACGGACGACGAGGCATACGACGAGGATATTCCGTCGTCGCCTCCCACCAGGGCTTCTCCGCCCGACGAGATCGGATCTTTCCACTCCATGATCTCCAGGGCTTCCGAGCTTTTCCAACTCTGCCCTGAGGAGAAGAAAAAGGAAGGCTTCCTTTATCAGCGGCGCGAGGCCAAGAGGAAGACGGTCCTCGCAGTGCCTCTGTTGGACGACATTTGGGATGAGGGCCTTTCCCTCCTCAAGAACCCTTCCACGACGCCAGCTAGAAGAGACCGGTACGAGAAAAAGTACCGGGTCCCGGACACGGCCCCCCTATGCCTCCGGGCGCAGCCTACCCCGGATTCCGTCGTCTCCGCGGCAGCCAGGAAGAAAGCGGGGGGGGGGGGTGCGGCCTCCACATCGACTTCCCCGCCGGACGGCGAGGGAAAGAAATTGGATGCTATGGGACGTAGAGTCATCTCGTCGGCAGCGACGACGATTAAAGCGGCCAACGCCTTGGCTATCGTGGCTCGCTACGACAGGGAGCTCTGGTACAAGATAGCTCCCCTGCTGGATTTTCTGCCGGACGACAAGAGGGCGGAGGCCCTTGAGATCCTGCAGGAAGGTGAGGTGGCCTCGGACCACGCCATCACCGTGGCGACGGACATCGCCGACACTGGGTTCCGCCAGCTGGGCAACGGCGTTTGCCTTCGACGTCGTGGATGGCTCAAAGCTACGGACTTCCGGCAGGACGTCCAGACCAGAGTCCTGGACATGCCCTTCGACGGGAACAACCTGTTTGGGAAGACAGTGGACGATTCCCTTCAGGCCATCAAGGCGGATACTGAGACGGCCCGGGCCCTTGGAGTTCTGCAGCAACGACGGACGCCCTTTCGGAGCGGCGGAGGCAAGGGCGCCTCCAAAGGTTCCGGCGGCGGTTTCGCTTCCTACCGTCAAGCGGCCCGCTCGTCGTCGCAAGAGGCCTACAGAGGACGAGGCAAGTCTAGCGGACCCCGCCGTCGTCGCCAAGGAGGTCAAGGCGGCAAGGCCGCGTCCAAGCAGGATTGAACCGGCCGTGGGGTCGGGCCCCCACCGAAGCACCCCGGTGGGAGGCCGGCTGGCGGGCTTCGTCAGCGTGTGGGAGTCCATCTCCACCGACCGTTGGGTGCTGGACGCCCTGGCCCGGGGCCACGCGCTCGAGTTTCAAAGAAGGTGCCCGCGCGTCCCCCCCGTGGCCAGGAAAGAACTTCACGTCCCTCAACTTCTCCTGGAGGTAAAGGCGATGCTCAGAAAGGGCGCCATCGAACTCGTCCCAAAGAGGCTTCGGGGCTCCGGAGTCTACTCGAGATACTTCCTCGTGAAGAAGAAGACGGGAGGATGGCGCCCCATCCTAGACCTGCGACGTCTGAACAAGTTCATCAAGGCGCAGAAGTTCCGGATGGTCACCCTCCAGCACGTCCTGGGTCAGCTGGAGGAAGGAGACTTCCTATCGTCGTTGGATTTGGAGGATGCCTACTTCCACATTCCCATCCTAAAGGGGCACCGAAAATTCCTCAGGTTCGTGATCCAGGGGCGTCATTACCAGTTCAAAGCCCTTCCCTTCGGACTACGGTCGGCACCCAGGGTATTCACCAAGTGCCTCGCACCGGTGGCGGCGCAGCTGCGCCGCGAGGGGATTCACGTCTACCCCTACCTGGACGACTGGCTCATCCGCGCCAAGACGAGGGAGCTCGCCGTGGTCCACACGGCAAGGACCGTCCAACTCCTCACGGACCTGGGATTCTCCGTGAACTATGCCAAATCCCACCTGGTGCCCGCGCAAGTCGCACTGTTTCTGGGAGCGAGGCTCGACACAGTGTCCCTTCTGGCCTCCCCGTCGGAGGAGAGGACCAGGACCATCTTGGGCAAGGTGCAACGGATGTTGGTGGCCGACGCGGCCAAAGTGAGGTCCATCAAGTCCCTCCTCGGGATGATGTCTTCCTGCATCTACCTCATTCCCATGTGCAGGCTCCGGATGCGCCCGTTGCAAGAATTCCTGGATGCGCGCTGGATCCAGACGACGGGCAGCTTCGAGGAAAGGATCAAGCTCGACGAGAGTTTCCGACGAGCGATACGGTGGTGGGGCACCCGCGCGCATCTGACGGCGGGCATGGACTTCCAGACCCCAGCCCACCAGGAGACTGTGACCACGGATGCCTCCCTGGAAGGGTGGGGAGCGCACACCGAAAATCTGCACGCAAGGGGACTCTGGCTCCCGACGGAGAAGTCCCTGCATATCAACGTCCTGGAGCTCCGTGCAGTGTTTTGGGCCCTCAGGTCCTTCCTTCCGTCCCTCAAGGGCAAGGTGGTGAGGATCTTCACCGACAACACCACCACCATGTTTTACATCAGGAAACAGGGCGGAACCAGGTCCCCAGCGCTGTCCAAGGAGGCGCAGGACCTGTGGCATTGGGCCGTCGCCCAAGGGATTTTTCTGGTGCAGTTTCATCTGGCAGGGATAAAAAACACCATCGCCGACTCACTCAGCAGGGAGCTGCGCTCGTGCCACGAGTGGGAACTACGGCAGGATCTGGTGGATCGCCTCTTCCGACGGTGGGGCACACCCCAGATCGACCTGTTCGCGACGGCGACGAACACCAAGTGCCGGAGGTTCGCCAGCAGGTTTCCCCAGACGAGGAGCATGGGCGATGCTTTCTCGTTCCCCTGGGAGGGCCTGTTCCTTTACGCGTTCCCTCCCTTGCCTCTGCTAATCCGGCTCGTCAACCAGCTCAAGAGGTCACGGTGCAGGATGATCCTCGTCGCACCTGCGTGGCCGAGGCAGATATGGTTCCCGGACTTGCTGGACCTGTCAGCGTCCCCGCCGATCAAGCTGCCGGCGGACGCGGATCTACTCTCCAGGGAAGGAGGCGCCATCCTCCACCACGACCCGAAGTCGCTGAACTTGCAGGCCTGGCTCCTGCAGCGCTAGAGTTTGGAGGATACGACATACCGGCCGATTGCAGAGAGGTTCTTGCAAAGGCCAGGGCGTCCTCGACTCTTAAATGCTACGGACACAAATGGAAGAGGTTCTCTGTCTGGTGCCACGCACAGAAGATTAACCCTCTACGGATTACGGCTCCCCAAGTACTGCCGTACCTGCTGACGCTGGCCAAAGCTGGTCTGGCACACGCGTCCATCAAGATTCATCTTGCTGCGATCTCCCGATACACCAGAACCACGGGGCGGACGTCCTTGTGGTCTCATCGTCTGGTGAAAGAGTTCATGAAGGGACTGTTCAGATCGTTCCCGCCGGTGAAGGCTCCGGCCCCGGCGTGGGAGCTCAACGTGGTGCTGACCAAGCTCATGGGACCTCCGTTCGAGCCTCTGCACTCGGCCCCGTTGAAGTTTCTATCGTGGAAAACAGCTTTTCTTGTGGCCATCACCTCCGCACGACGAGTGGGAGAGATCCAGGCCCTTTCCTGCAAGGCCCCGTACTTGACTTTCCACGACACGAGGGTAGTGCTCAGGACGCACCCCTCCTTCATGCCCAAGGTACCGTCGGACTTCCATCTCAACGAACCCTTGGTGTTACCTGTGTTCTTCCCGTCGCCTTCGTCGCCGGCTGAGAGGACTTTGCACTCGCTGGATGTAGCTAGAGCGCTGAAGTTCTACGTGGACCGCACGAAGGGTTTTCGGAAGACGTCACAACTCTTTGTGAACTTTGGACCTGTCAATCAGGGGAAGGCTCTCTCGAAGGCTTCCATCTCCAGATGGCTCTCCGGCTGTATCATGTGCTGTCACTGGTTGGCAAACCGACCGCTGCCTGGCCGTCCGAGAGCCCATTCCACCAGAGCGATCGCAGCTACCACGGCGTTCCTATCTGGTGTGCCCCTGCTGGACATATGCAGGGCTGCTACGTAGAGGTCGACGCACACCTTCACGAAATTCTACTGCATCGACCGGGATTCCAGGGAGGAGTCCAGGGTCGGCCAAGCAGTGCTGCGCAACCTGTTCGCCTGAGGTGAGCCTGGTGAGGAGGTAAGATGCTTAATGTTGAGTTGATGTGATGCTTAATGTTGAGCCTTTGCCACCTCCCGTGGTTGTGCATGTGTGTACTGCTATGTATTCTTTATTCATGAGCATGTGAATCCATGCCAGACCCCATGCTGGAGAAGGAACAAGTTACTTACCTGTAACTGTTGTTCTCCAGCATGGGTCTGGCATGGATTCACATGCGAACCCTCCCGCCTACCCCTCTGCGGCTCTTCACTTGGTCATACTGCCACTTCACGTGCTTCCGAATCTGAAGATGGCTGCCAGAGGCGGTGCTTAGGTAGAGGGCAGTCATTGGCTGTGGTCAGTATGACGCAGAGACCAGTGATTGGTTATTACTACGAAAGACAGATCAGAAACGAAACTGATACTGGTTTTTTCTTTACCGAGGATTCCCAGCCTGACGACGGGGAATATTCATGAGCATGTGAATCCATGCCAGACCCATGCTGGAGAACAACAGTTACAGGTAAGTAACTTGTTCCTTCTAGCAGAATGGTGACCCTTCTGTGCGTTACCGCGGCCGCAATGACAACCTGCAATGAAATATTGCACAAAAATCAGTAAAGTATGTCTACTGCTAGCAGCCATAATAGTAAGCTTCACTGTAATAGGAATATTACAGGAGCATCGAGGTAGGGGATTCCATGTATCAACCCAGCATTCCACATAAGGTGGGGTGTGCTGTTTGTGCAATATAAAATGTAGTGGGGATGAAAATACTTCTCTACCCTTGAGAACATATGGTCTGCAAGGCAAGTCCAGAGAAAATAAAAAGGGAGGCCCAATGGGCAACCCAGTGTAATGGGGGACTGGGGAAAACCCCATCACGCAGAGGATCAGGAGTCAAAGTCCAGACTCGAAAAAAACTGATGTTGACAAAGTGAAAGACAAAACCCAGCTTTATCAACCTAAATAAAAAGCAGGGACAGCATACAAGCAAACACACTTTTTTTCCCTCTCCCAAGGTCCCATACAAAACAGTATCTTTTAAGGCGAACAATCATCATGAATGTCACATTGCAATTTTAGTTACCAAAACCTATGGGGTGAAGGGATTGGTTAAGGGAATTGATTATATAAACATTTGTTATGGTGGACGTGGGTGTGGTTATCTGGTGTCCTGGGTAAGTGCTGCAACACAGTACACCTGAGGAGCCTCTGGTAGATTTCCAGGAGAAGCTTTATTTAACATATGTACAACTATATACACAAAGAACTGTTAATCTTGGAGTGGTTACTTTAGGATGAGACTGAGTAGGATAAGAGGACATAAATATGAGAAGATCAGATCTGGGAGCACCCACTGGCCATCTTCACTACTCTGAGCCTGCACCCAACTGACTCACATAGAACATACATAGACAAACAAACATCAACACTCCGACAAGCCGTCACTCACTCTGACATTCCATGGAAGGCTAGATGGCTAGCAGACATAAGGCTGAGGCCTACCATAACACCTCCCTCTGAAAACACAGATAAACATACACAAGCGTACGTCGTACATCCAATCAAGTAAACCCAACAACACTCAGTGCCCAGACGCAACCGGGGACGACAACTCCTGTCTAGAGCTTCCACCTCTAGACACAGGGCATGGCACACCCCTTACAAGCATCTTACAACCCCCACACACACCAGGAGCGCAACTGAGGAAATGGGGGGGGGGGGAGGCAGCAACCACAACACATGCGCGCTTCCTTTACTGGGGTGGTGCCATGCAGCCCTGACACAGCAACACAAAGTGGAATGTATCCATACATCCTCCACCCACACCATACTCCCCAAACAGTCGCACACACAACCTCACTCTAGCTAGACTAAACATTCATACCAATCGGGCAACCAGTAACAGGAGTGGTGCTGTGCTACACAAACACAACACAGGATGGGTACGTGACTGATGACCTTCCAACACTACAGGCTATGAATGTAGACTCACTCAAATTCACCAAATTTGTCACTCTCGTACTACAATTACTCTACCCCATCTTAATCGTGGAAGACACACAACATAACTCGCGATGCAGTTCCAAGGGGAAAACACATGGTAGGGTACTCCTGGCAGTACCACCAGAACAGTATGAACACCTTAAATAAAATGACTGTATTAATATGAGGAACTATGAACAGTCCGGACAGAGGGAAAAGAATAAACAAAGCACTTGAAAGTTCATCACATCTTTTGTGTAGGATCCACGGCCATCGAAACAATTAAACTGTTTAAATTGGGCTTCAAAACATGGGTATGGTCTGTTGAACATGAGACCGCATCTTAAACGTTGTGTGCAGTTAAAGAAACTGCACTGATCATCTCTTAGAGTCCAGAGCATAAAACACATGAAAAAGAGGAAAAATAAAATTGCATGCATAGACATCAAAAACACACTTGGACATGGCCCGAAAAATAATGCTGCATCTGCAAATGACTTCTCTGCATATGCGACTAACCTCCTATACTTTCGCAAAATAGATAAACATTGTGCACTGTTAGGACTCATCTGCTTGGTATTAGTGCCCCAACTTTTAACATAGGCCTGTACTACACAAGTCGGTATAGTGGCTGAGCAACCAGCCTCATCTTAGAACGGGTACTGTGAGCTGTAGAGCAGTACAATGAAATCAGTAGTGGCAAGTAAACACTTGCACACTTTTTAAAAGTTATATTAACATTATTTGTATACACAAAGAACATGAATCACTCTAGGTTATGCAGCAACTAATAGTTACATCAAGCAGAATTTCAGAATCAAGTTATTAAAGTAGCAATAATGCAGTTAAGTACATTCTTTTTGTACTAAAACATTTCCAGCACACAGAGTGACATCAGTTAAGGTCAGTAGTAGCACTTATGGTTTACCATACAATATTGAGTTTGGAGGGGAAAAAGTAGATTTGAACACTGTAGCACTGTAACAATAGTCGTTTCTCCCAGAGGGAAGTAGGCAGTCTTTTATCCCAGCAATAATAGTGTAAAACAATTAAAACCTTTAAGGGAACAAGCACTGCCAAAGCCAGTAAGGTCCAGAAGGGATGTCCTTAGGGGCCCAGGACAGCCAAAGTCAATAGGACAGTTCGAGTTCTGATGTCATCGTCTTAGAAAAAGTTAGTTGAACAGTCAGTAGTTCATTGAAGAAAATTCCAGGAGCTCAAGTGAGCCTTCCTGAGATGCACAAGCTGTTAGGCCTGCACAAGTGAATTGCAGTAATTCAAAGATAGAAAGGAGCACTCCCCAAGCTAGGAAGCACTAGATTTGGATAAAGGTTTTTAAACCCAAAGACGCACAGTACCTTAGAATTGAAGGAGGTGTTCCAGCTGGCTTCTTTCTTGATGCAACGATGCAGACCCTTGTTCCTGGACCTTGGTCATGGTGATTAAAGGAAGGGCGTCTGGCGGGCTTCTGCATCAGCACTCTCGAGAGGGGCTCTACAGCAATAAATTCCACTCTTTTCAGCGGCTCTTTGTAGTTTTGGCGCTTTTTTGCTCAGCGCCAAAGAAGAATGAAAAGCTCCAGTTGGAGTTTCCTGGACTCTGGTGAGGGGACTTTTGACAAAGAATGCCTGCTTCTAGAGGTCCTTGAAGATGCCCAAGAAGTTCTGACCAGATTCGTTCTCGGGAAGATGCTGCACTCGTTGGTGGTCCACATACCTAGGTATTGGGAAATTGCAGCCCAGGAAAGTCAGAGCAACTCAAGGGTTGGCCCAGAACGAAGCAGGGCTTGAGTCTAGTTGGTCCCACCAGCCTAAAGGAGGAAGGCGTCCTTGGTGGAGGTTCCCTGTCGATGGAAAAACAAGGTCAGCACAGCTGCAAGGCTTCACCTGTCCTTTCGCAGTCCTGGAAGGTGCTGCCGACTTCTCTCTGCATCTTCTTTGGATTTGATATTCCAGTGGTCAGCTCTGCCTGTAGTCCCAAAACCCTTGCCTTAAATGTGAAATCCCATACATTCACAGCACTAAGCTGTCGATCACACGGGGGCGGGGAGGGGGGTTGTCCTCTAGGACAGCCTCCTGCCCATTTGGAGCTGGTTTCGGCCAGGCATGTCTACAAAGGCCAGTGCAGTTTCAGTCGCCTCCCTCACTTCCTGCCTTCCCGGCACACTGGGGCCTGGGCGGGCTTCAGGGCTGAAGCCCGCCAAAAGCAAAACACACAATGGACACAAACCTGATCAAAACTATAGAGTACAAGCCCAGAATGAACTAACAAATGAGAATTGGCGAAAAAAGACTGCCCATTGTCACCCCTGGGTGCTGTACTGCAGCTGAGAAATCAGCCTGCAGATACATTGCACAAATGGTAGCAAAAAGAAACCACTGCCACCAGCCATTCAAGTTAGTGTAAGAAAACGTTACCTTATCTAGGGGGAAAATGTATGAGTGAGTGGCAAAAAGGCCCACTCACTCGGGAGGTTAAAATCAAAAAGGTCCCAGATTCCAGCAAAGGGTTGCTGGTCTCTAAGATTACAGGGAATTAGCACAGAAACGGAAGATTCTCCCTGATATGCACCAAAAAGTACATCTGTGTGCCATGTGCACTAACCCACGTGTTTGGGCAGCACGCTCTGGACACCTTGTAAGTGCATTGTGCGTGAAGGTTTAACATTATGCAAACTAGTACAATACGCTAGGCATGAAAACGCACAGTTTCGTGTATGCATTTACCTTCATTATGCGCACTTTTGAACTCGCTGCTAACATTGCGTATTAACTTCAATACTAACCCAATTACATTTCCTATGCGCATTTTAGTACACGCTGCTAACCTGCCGTACTTTTATTAAACAATACCAACCTATTTATGACAATGCATAACTTGTACTGGCTCATTAAACGTGCGCTGAGCATACATAGTTGCCTGGATAAAAGGTAGAACAAAGCTCAAAATATTGATGGCTACAACACAAAACAAGGGAGGGAAAACGCAGACAATGGCCACATAACATTATGCCAGAGATAATACGAAACAAATGACCAGCGTTAAAGTGAACAGAATAAATACCCTGCTTTCCACACTATCCAATCCCAGCGAAATTGTGAGCATTTCTTATTAAAACTTTAAAATGTGGCATGAGCGGTACAAGAATCTGTGCATGGTTTCATCTTTGAGAGTGCACACTTGCAGTGAGCAAACAAACCACCGAAAACTGAATCTTGGTGAGCGGCCCGAAAAGGGAAACTTAAAGAAGCAGTCATGAGTGCTTAAACACCATTGGACTGAAGAAACAATTGCCACTCAACAAGATCCGCCAACTACGGTAATTAATGGTTTGCTGCACGATGTATGTGCTGGCACAGATGTCCTGCCAACAGCATTCTTTTTTTGTGTGCGCGAACAGTACCTTAAACATCAGTGTCAGCCATCAGTTAATTACAAACATATGCGCATTACGTGCAACAGTTTCCCCTAAGCCCGGAAGTTTTTGTGCTGGGGAGTGGCATGCGGGTAACCGGTATCATGATGACAAGTATGACATGACAGGAAAGACAGTTACAGGAATGAGGAGACTGAAACCAGCATGTGAGGTGGAAAAACTTTGGCCACAAGCTTTATTTTAGTACCAGCCATGGTGCAACAGAAAAACCAATCATAACATAACATAAGAAGGATAACAATAATATATTTTGGGGACAGAGGGATCAGGTGAGCGGGGGTGGGGGGCCCTAATCCCAATTAGGGCCCGCTCGAGGCGGATCCCTGCCGCCATTCATATGAAAGCTTGTGACAATTGTTTGGCCACAGCGTGTGAGCTGTGACTTGCTCATAATTTGCTTGTCTTTTGGAGCAGGTTCTTCCTGCTTTCTCTTGTCCTTTCCATGTGCGGTAGTCCAACCTGACCAGGTTTAGCACTTGCGCCCTTGCTTGCTCACAAGGTGATTTTAACTGAAGTTATGGCTCTTGATCCACTTTTCTTGACAAAACAACCCCCCGTTGTGAAACCTTTCACTTGATGATACTCTGGGTGGGTTCTAGAGCCATTTGATTTTTTGGTCGTGTGTTTTCTAGTTTTCCATGGATGGAGGCGTTTTAGCCTCTTGGTGTAATCTTTGTAGATGAATTTGGCATTTTCTACTCGCATGATCCACTTGCCACCAACTTGGTTCCTGCGGCGGCCAACCGGATTCCTCAAAGGTGGGTTCTTGTGTTACCACCTGCAGCCAACCTGCTTCCTCAGTGGTGGGTTCTTGTGATCTGCTCCACTTTTTGAAGCCCCCACACTGTTTGTGGGGTAATTATTTCTTCGGGGGTGGGTTCTAAGAGCCTTACTAGGTTTTTGCCCTGCTACCAATCCACTTTTGTTGTGAGACCCCCTCAACGCTTTAGGTTGCTTGTTTTTCAGCCGGGGTGGGTTCAAGGAGACTTACTATGATTTTCCCGGCTCCCGATCCACTTGTGTTGTGAGACCCCTTCAGCGCTTGTGTTGTACTATTTCGCCGCTGGGGTGGGTTCTAAGGGCTTTACTGGGAGCCTCCCCTGCCCATGTTCCACTTGTGTACCCCAGTGCGCTTAACTTGGATATAAAATGAGGGTAGTGGGTTCCAGAGCCTTACTAGGAACTTACCCTGCTCCTGATCCACTTGCGGTGAGACCCCCCATGCATGCATGCATGGAGGTGGATACTTGAGGCTTACTAGTACATGTTTCTGCTTAAGGTCCTCCCTCCTTTTCTATTTTGTAAGACCCCTAGAGCTAAAACCTGTATTGATTTTATCTGAAATGGGTTCCTGGAGACTTGATGAGGATCCTTCTGTCTCGTGATCCGCTTTTGTTGGTGGATTCTGAGCGCCTGGGTCTTACATAACTGTATTTTTATAGAAAAATTCAATAATCGACAAACTGCCCCGCCCCCCGTGTCTATTAAAGCCCTTCTTGGAGTTCAATTTTATTTTTAAAGTGAGGCGTTTTAGCCTCCCCTTGTATTTGTGTACTTTCCATAGTCTACCTGGCCCCCGCTACTGGGGTTCTTTACAGCTATATGCAGGGTGGGAGGGAGGTATTTTTTAATCCTGCAGCTGTCCTGCTGCTGTCAGAGATGGCAGGGAGAAAGAATGAGAGGGGCCACCTTGCCCCCACCAGATAAAGGCAAAATTCTGCCTGGGGCAAGGCAGCCCCTCTTTGAACTTCAAAGGTCCCCTCTCTGCATCCGCCATGATGGGAAGGGGGGACCTTTGAAGTTGGAGTGAGGTGACAGGGGGCAGGGACTACCTGTTGTCACCTGCCCCCCTCACCCCGCTTTCCTGCACAGGCAACACGCAATCTGGGTCCCCTTTGTCTCGGGGACCCAGCTGCCCGCCCCCACCAGTTGCATTTTAAGTGGGGCAGCACCAACAGACCTCGCACAACCCTCCCACCTCCCAGTTTACGGCCCCGGGCCTCCCATCCGGGGAGGGCACTGAGTGTAATCTGCGTGTCGCTGTCATACTAAGGAACGCACCGCATTGCTCCGTTGCTGGAAGGCGGGCATATGGTGATGTTACCATTCCTCCGAAGACGTCCAGGAGGACAGTTGTGTGACGAGGAACCGTCGGCTGAAGGAGCGGGACACTGACAAACTTCTTTGATGGCGGTTCCCAGGGGTCCTGAATGCCCCTGGGGAATCCGTGGACTGCCTCTCTGGGCCTCTCCATGTCATGTGCTGCGGCTCTCCATGCCCCGGCGAAGCCCGTTCCGGAGGGGCACGCCCCCTATTGATGATCAAGAAGTGCGTAAGGGAAGACACCGGAGCGGGGGCCAAATATAAGCTATACCATGCCCGCATCTCGTTAACATTTGGGGGGGGGTCCTTCCTTAACGGATGGAAAGGTGGTAGGTGTCACTTTTACCTTTACATTCTGTGATGGTCGGCCATGGCCCATTGCGCCCCTCTTGAAAGTCACGCTGGTTGGGTATACTTCTTGCAAGGGGAGAGCTTTATGGGGACCATGTGGTGGCTTAGTATGGATGGAAGCCTTTGGGGGAACAGTGGGTGATCATTCTGATGCTGCTCCCCACCACCCCCACAGCCTGTCCTCCTTAATTGGTGCTTGTAGTAAATGCCACCAAGTCTCTTTTCTGTCCTTCTTGCAATTGCTTCCAGTTACTCATTTTTCGCCTCGTCTCCAAATGTTGTGGTGGGTGTGCTTATCTGGTGCTCTAGGTGTAAGTGCTGCAACACAGTCCACCTGCGGAGCCTCCGGTAGATTTCCATATGCACAGCAACCTGCTAATCTTGGAGTGATTACTTTGGGACAAGACTGAATAGGATAAGAGGACATAAATATGACTAGGACAGGATCGTAACTGGGAGCACCCACTGGCTATCCTCACTACTCTAAGCCTGCACCCAACTGACTTGCGTAGAATATTCATAGACAAACGAGCATCAACATTCTGACAAGCTGTCACTCACTCTGTCTTATACGTCTGCTGGCATCTAGCCTTCCATGGAATGTCAGAGACCTACCATAACATTCTATAAGGGTTAAACTTTTAATTGGATAATCACAATCTGATGGCTCCTCCTACACCACCTCTAAATTGATAATAGTGAATGCACATCATCTCTGCATAATCCTATTGGTTTACGTAACACGTACTGGGCAGCCTAGCTTCAGGAGCTTTGGTTTGTTGCAATCTACTGACCAACCTTGGACAATTGACAGGTTGTTGAGACATGAGCCAGACAGGAGTAGGTTGGGTGAGGTCCACAGGCTGCTTTTCTTTCAGTTAAAAAGATACCATCGCGTGTTCCTAGGCCATGAGCCAGAGGGACTTCTTTGTAGTTAACTATGGATGCCGCCTCATGTCGGGGAATATGCATGAGGAATAAGGCAGGTGTCCTATCTGTGTTTGCTGCTAATGAATAGTGTTTTTCAGTTATGGGTTATTTGTGATGAGACCACGTTTTGGAATTTTCACCCTGCATTTATTGGGATTTTAGCTAATATTAGTGCAAGTTTTCTTTTCTTTACCTCTGCGTACTTTCTTGAGCCATGCTTCATGGGATCTTTCGGCCTATAATGATCCTGCATTTGGCTACTGTCTGAGGTCTGCCTGACTCTGTATTTCAGTAAATTCAGCATTTTTAATTCTTGTCAAGCATTTCATTTACTTGGAAGCATACTGTGGTTTCCATTTGGGAAAAGATGGCTGGCCATTACTGTCGCGTTTCTATGGTAGTGAGCTACATACGCGTGGTTCTGTTCATGCTCCATTCAGTTTATATATTGCTTATGTTGGTATTCTTTGTGTCTTATGGAGGCAAAGTTAATATTCTTTGTGTATAAATGCATATTTGACCTAATGTATCCCATCTTTGTGTTCTGTGCACATTTGCTTTGTGTCTAATGCATGATATATTTTATTTGTATCACGCTTGTACACAAGTGTTTCAGAGCGCGACAAGACAAGGGAGGGGTACAGGGAAGAGTACGACGACGATCTTACTAGGCCCAATGACATTGAGAACACGTAAGTGCAACGGAAAGGGGAAAAGTGCATGGAAGGGGGAGAGTGGAAAATGCGAAACAGAGGAGAACAGATAAATAATAATAAATACAAATAAATAGATAATAGAGGCAAACAGTTGTAGTGCAGCCAGCAAGTGACAAGTGCTGTGTTTACGACATCCGACTGGGCAAGTCTGTTAAGTGCAGGAAAGGAAGAAAATGGGTGTTTGGAGGACTGTATGGGTACAGATACAGTTCCAGTGCAAGGGGTGGCCAGGAGGCGGTGCAGGAGGGTGGCCGGGTGAGCAGGTACCTGGGCACAGGGGACAGAGGGTGGCCAAATGCACAATGCCAAGAGAGAGCAGATCACCAGGGGTGAGGGGGAGTGAAGGCAGAAGCAAAGAGGAAGGTCTTGAGGTGCTCCTGGAACCATAGATGGTTCTCAAGTTTTAAAGTGGCAAGGAGGCTATTCCAGAGGGAGGCCCCAGCCGAAGAGAGATCGACCCCCAGCTCGTTTCTTTGAAAAACTACTGACCCTGAGGGAGTTAGAGGAGCGAAGAGCTCGAGAGGGGAGGTATTTGCGGAGGGATACCTGAAGTTATTTTGGACCCACATGCGTGTGTTTCATTGTCATTTTGGTTATTCTCGCCATCTTTAGTTTAGTGTTCATATTCTGCTGTACCTGTCGAGGGTATGGGCTGTACATTTGCTGTTGTAACGCTTCTCACCTGTAAATTATTGGGACAAGAGAGGGGGCAGTAGGTATGGATGTCATATTAATTTGCCTCTCAACACCAGCAACACTGCTCCGAAAGTGCTTTGCGCTGGAATAATAAACTATAAATGGCCAAAAAGTTATAGGAAAGAATAGATTCAAAAATAAAGTATGTGGAGTCAGCAAAATGACACCCATAAAGAGTAAAAGAAAGGGTGAGTGGGGGGTAAAGGTTCCCACTCACTCAGGAACATAGACAAAGAATCCCCAAGTCCTGCAAAAAGTGCTGGGTGGGGGTCTCGCATTTGAAGGTGATTTGGCATATAAATGAAAATCTAACCTACAACTTAAGCTTAACAATTTGGGAGTGTTACCTTCTTATCTACAGATGAGTCCCAAGTATTACTGTAATGTTTGAGTTTTGGATATTTAGGTTCAATCTGTATTTAACTAGAGTGGTTTTAATTCGTAGAAAGATTCCACCTGAACAGTAAAATTGTACATTTTGTGAAGACCCCTAATCCTACGAAACAGTAAATCATTTGATAATTTATTTTTCAGAATTACAGGGCACTTGTATGCTGTCTTTTAGAAAGGTTTGGAATTGGCTCCCCTATATTCCTGAGCCAGAAAACATCTGGTTAACCTGTCTTGCTGGTGGTTTTACCTTTTTGGTTTTAGCAGTAATTGGGTTTCGAGGGGATTGGTTCCTCCGACGTATTCCATATCTTTGACAGTAATCGTGCTGCTTCGGAAAATTTTCGCCGCCTGCGTCGATGTGCCGTCCGCGAGGACGACGGCCGACGTCACCCGATGTGATAAGTAGGACGCACGACGCCCGTAGCCTCACTTCTGTTTTTTCCGCGAACGTGGTCGCTTCGTGAATCTCGGTACGCCTCGACTCTTTGGAGTTTCTGTTGTATTCTTCTCGGTTCTTTGAACCTGTTCGGTTTTTGTGAAAAGCCTGTTCGTGACGATGTCTACCTCGTCTTCAACCCCGCGTCCGGGCTTCAAGAAATGCAGGGACTGTGGGTCCAAGATGTCAGTAACGGACTCGCACAAAGCCTGCCTCTGGTGCCTCGCGGAGTCCCACGACATGGACGACTGTGTCGACTGTCAGTCGCTCACGGCCAAGGCCTTGCGGGAGCGCAAGAAGTTGTCGGTAGGTAGGGTGTCTAAGCCCCGGAAGTTGAGGTCTTCAGGGCTTTCGACGGATGATTCGAGAGGCGACTCTGCGCGTCATTGTCGGAGGTCCAGTGGGTCTCCTTCCAGGAGTCGGTCTCGCCACTCCTCTGCCTCTTCGAGGCATTCCCGGAAGCGCCGGCATCAGTCGCCTTCCCCGTCCTCTTCCAAGGACTCCGCCCGTCGGCGGGTCGCTTATCCCACCATGCAAGCGACACCGGAGGAATGGGCTTCCTCCGGGAAGAAGATGTTAGCGATTCTCGAATCGCAGGGCACCGGTCCGTCCGCGCCTCCGAGTGGGGTCGGACGTGATCGGTCGAGAGACACTGCTCGCATGCCTTTGGGCTCGGGTGGTCGGCACGGTTCGCGGGAGAGGTCCCGCTCGAACAAGGGTAACCGTTCTCACCATGCCCGTTCCAGGTCCCGGTCCTCGACGCGCTCGAGACCGCGTGATCCTGTGCAGTCTTCGAGGAAGACGTCGACGCCTGTGGCGCCGAGATCGTCGACGACCTCTCTCGAGGTTCCACCTCCGAGGGGGTCAGCGACGCTGTCGGCGCCTAGGTCGTCGAAGGACACGCTCGGAGCTCTGGCTTCGAGGCCTGTGTCGACGCTGGCGGTGCTGCGGCTGATGTCGACGCCGATTCACTCGGCGCCGACTCGTTCAGCGCCCTTGAAGCCTTTCGAGGCGGTGGTGTCGGAGGGACCCCGTGGCACGGGGGTAGCCCCTAGAAAGGCTCTGGCTAAGGTCAAGCATAGCTTTGGTCCCCAGGTGTCTTCCTCTCACCGCCTCGAGTACATTTCAGAGGGTGATGAGGGCTCTGATGAGGGCTTGGTTCCGGTTATGGTGCCAGATGAGCTTCTCTCGGGCCATAGCCAATTTGATGACCTGAGGCAGTCACTGCATGATGCCAGTGGACTGGACACCTCTACGGAGGTGGAGTTTTGTAGGCCTGAGCCTGGCACTCATGCCGATACTTCGTACCGGCGTCTTATGTCTTGGGTCACCGAGTACTTGGATGGTCGGCTCCCCCAGGAGAGTTTGTTCAGGATGATCTCACGGACATCCTCGATCTTGGTCCCCCCACTGACCCGGTACTGCCGTTTCATATGGCTCTGCAGAGAAGGGTGGCGGCGGCTTGGACTGCTCCGGAGAGTCTCCCGGCAGTGGGCAAGTCTTTGTCGCGAAAATACCGTCCAGTCAGTAGCAACCCCTACTACTTGTCCAGGTGCCCCACTCCGGAGAGTTTGGTGGTGCAGATGGCTACGGCCCAGGCAAAGCAGGCGTCGTATCCTACCATCCCTCCGGATAGGGACGACAAACGTTTTGATGGCTGGGCGAAGAAAGTGTTTTCTTCAGGGGGTATGGTGCTTCAGGCGGCCAACTCCGTATGTGCCTTGTCGTTTCACACACACTCTGTGGAACTGTGTTGCATTAGCGGCTGAACATATTCCCGAAGGGGACGAACGGGATGGTTTTCTTGCTATGGTTCAGGATGGCAAGGATGCCATGTGTGAGGCTGTTCAGTCGGGTTTGGACATGGCAGATTGTGTCAGCCGGTCCATGGCGGCGAGCACCGTAATACGCAGGTTTGCGTGGTTGCGGAAGTCGGGGTTCGCTCCTGATGTGCAGTCCCGGCTTTCAACATGCCCTTTGACGGTGAACATCTTTTTGGCAGCAAGGCTGACGAGAGCCTTGAGAGGTTGCAGACCTCCAAAGCTGCAGCGAAGTCATTGGGCGCTGCAGTTCGACAACCTCTGCCTTTTCGTCCTAGGGAACAACAATGGAGGGGGGAGGTTCCTTTCGCTATTACTCGTCCTTCAGTAAAGCGAGAGGAGCTGTCAGTCAGAGGCCACTGTAAGAGTGCCAGAGGTGGAAAACGGGGTACTCGAGGTGCCAAGGCCGCTCGGGCAGTTGCCTCTTTACCCTCAGGCAACGCCACAGCCGCTACCACTCAGTCATGAGGCCACTGCCCATGGTTCGCAGGTTGGAGGAAGGTTGGCGCAGCATCTTGTAGAGTGATGTGCCATTACTTCAGATGTGTAGGTTCTGGAGATCGTAACCCACAGCTACTGTCTTCCCTTTCGGCAGAGGACTCGCGAGTATCCACCTGGGAGCATCTCTTCGAAGAGTCCGGATCCGCTCCTTGCGCAGGAAATTCAAGCCCTGCTGGAGAAAGGCGCCATAGAACTGGTGCCTGTAGCGGAAAGGAACAAGAGATGGTATTCCCCTTATTTTTTTATTTCGAAGAAAGACGGGGGATTGAGACCCATCATTGACTTGCACGGTTCGAACTAACTCCTCAGGAAGGACAAGTTCAAGATGGTTTCTCTTTCTCAAGTTCTCCAGGCCCTTCAACTTCAGGACTGGTTGGTGTCTCTCGACCTCAAGGATGCTTACTTCCATGTGCCGATCCATCCCAAGCACAAGAAGTACCTGAGGTTCGCGGTTGGCGACTCACACTTTCAGTTTCGGGTCCTGCCGTTCGGATTGACCTCCGCCCCGAGGGTTTTCACCAAGCTCATGGTGGTGGTGGCAGCGCATCTCAGGAAAGGGGGGATTCACGTCTAGCCCTACCTGGACGATTGGTTGATCAGGGGGAGCTCTCCCGAGCAAGTCCTGGATCATCTGTCCGTCACCTGCCACTCCCTTCACAAGCTGGGCTTCTCCCTCAATTTAAAGAAGTCCCATTTGACGCCAACACAGCGGCTCCAGTACATCGTAGCAGTGCGCAACACATCCCTGGGGCTGTTTTTTCCTCCCCAGGTAAGGGCTCTTCACATTCAGCAGATGGTGCACAACTTGCCCAGACGCTCCCGGCATTCGAGTTCTTGAGGTTACTCGGCCTCATGGCATCCTGCATTCTTCCGGTGCCAGAGCCTCGTCTGCGGATGAGATCTTTGCAGTGGGCACTCAAGATGCAGTGGTCGCACTCTTCCGGCAGGATGTCGGACCGTGTTCAGGTGCCGCCCTCGGTCGCCCAGGACCTTCTGTGGTGGGCCGTTGAAGGCAATCTGATGAAGGGGGCCCCATTTTGGCTGCCCTGGCCGGAGGGGACGATCGTGACGGACGCATCCCTCACGGGATGGGGAGCTCATGCCAACGAGTTGACAGTCAGCAGTCGTTCTCCGTCGGAGTCCAGACTCCATAGCAATCTGTTGGAGCTGAGGGCCGTCAGGCTAGCCCTGAAGGCTTTTCTGCCGACTGTGCGAGGAAAGAGTGTCCTGATTCTAACGGACAACACGGTGGCCATGCACTACCTCAACAAAAAAGGGAGGGCAGGGTCACGTCCTCTGTGCAGGGAGGCGATGCAGCTCGAGTTCTGGGCCATCCAGCAGGAAGTTTCGATCTCGGCTGTTCATCTGGCCGGAGACGACAACGAGACGGCGGAGCTCTGAGCAGGCAGAGCACGATCTCTCACGAGTGGGAGCTGGCTCAGGAGATTCTTCTGGAGATCTTCGCCCTTTGGGGGACCCCTCAAGAGGATCTGTTTGCCTCCAGTGTCAACCGGAAGTGCGAAAGGTTCTGCTCACGGGAATTTCCTCCAAAAGGAGCCTTAGGAGACGCGTTTGTGGTGGAGTGGTCATTCCCACTGCTGTACGTGTTTCCTCTAGTCCCCGTCATCCCGCAAGTACTGCGGAGGTTACGGAGGTTCGGTCCCCGGATGATCCTCATTGCTCCGGCGTGGGCCTGGAGGACGTGGTACCCGGACCTTCTCGACTTGTCCATCTGCCCTCCACGTCGTCATACCTACTGAGACGATCTGCTCTCACGGGAGGGGGGTCAGGTTCTCCATCCAGAGGTCAGATCCCTCAACCTTCACGCTTGGTTTCTGAAAGGTTGAGGTATAAGGATTGGGACCTCCCTGAAGACGTGTTGGAGGTGTTGCTCTCGGCCAGACGGCCGGCAACAAAGTCTCTGTACCGTTGGCGTAAATTCTGCGACTGGTGCAGAGTTACGAATGTGGATCCTTTGAGTGTGACATTGCCATGGTTCTGTCTTTTTTGCTTTCCTTGGCCCACAGGGGCTTGCAAGTGGGTACCATTAAAGGTTACCTGGCGGCGCTGTCCATATTTAAGCGTTCGTCTGAAGAATGTTCCTATTTTAAGATTCCTTTAATTTCTCAGTTTTTGAAAGGGCTCACTAATGTGTTCTCTCCGTCACCTTTTCTGGTGCCCGGTCGGGATTTGAACCTTGTTCTTAAGTTTCTTATGGGGGCTCCGTTTGAGCCTTTGCATTCTTGCCCTTTGAGATTGCTAACTCTTAAAACTGTGTTTTTGGTTGTGGTTACTTATGCTCGCAGAGTGAGTGAGTTACAGGCACTTTCAGTTAAGCCACCCTTCACTGTGTTTCATAACGACAGGGTTGTCCTTCGAGTTCGTCCTTCCTTTCTTCCGAAGGTGGTTTCGGAATTTCATTTGGGCCAGAAGGTTGTTCTTCCGGCATTCTATCCTCCTCCGCATCCTGGTAAGGAAGAGGAGAGGCTCCATAGGCTTGATCCTAGGAGAGCGTTGAGCTTTTATATTTCACGCATGTCCCGGGTCAGAGTGGACGATCAACACTTCATTGGTTATGCTGGAAAGCGTTTGGGACAAGCTGTGACGAAACAGACTTTGTCTCGTTGGATTATTTTGGCTATCTACCGCTTGGCGGGTAAGGACCCACCGGCTGGCTTGCGGGCCCATTCTACAAGGGGTATGGCTGCATCTACTGCCCTACAGAGGGGTGTTCCTATTCGTAACATATGTGATGCAGCCACCTGGGCTTCTGTACATACTTTTGTACATCACTACTCCCTCGAGTCCATCCGAGGACAGGATCTGGCCTTTGGCAAGGCAGTCCTTTATTCCGCAATTTGATTGGGCATGCTAAATTTGTGTTCTAAATTCTTTTCCCACCTCGTTGCTTTGGTACTGCTTTGGGAGTCTGTCAAAGATATGGAGTACGTCGGAGGACCCAATCCCCTCGAAGAACAAGTTACTCTCTAACGTTCTTTCGATGGGATGGTCGGACGATGTATTCCATATCGCTCCCTCCCTACCTTCCCCACTGCAGAATTTTCTGCGATTGCAGCTTACGTTTCTGCAAGGCCTTGTGTGTCTGACTGGCAGAAGACTGGTGTAACTCGTTCTGGGGGAAAAACTACAACTGAGGCTACGGGCGTCGTGCGTCCTACTTATCACATCAGGTGACGTCGGCCGTCGGAGGAGGTCCTCTGGGACGGCGCATCGACCCAGGACGCAGACGCCGAAAATTTTCCAAAGCAGCACAGCTGTGGTGATTACTGTCAAAGATATGGAATACGTCGTCGGACCATCCCATCGAAAGAACGTTACCAGGTAAGAGAGTAACTTGTTCTTCTTAAAAGTATAATCCTGGGGATGTCTTAATTAGTAGCGTTGCTTGTAGCTATGAACAACGTAATATATATGCAACGTCTTATTTGTGAATGATTGGGGTTATACATTGCTTGGTTGTATTTTTTTATATTTTAGAATGTACCTTTTATTATTTTGCTGTACATAGTGCATTTTATTTCTGTATTTATTCCTAACGGTCTATTGTTGAGGTTAAACTTGTATTTAACCAATGCACAATAAAATGCAAATAAAATAACTGTGTATATTCAAAAATCTTTTTTTTTAAATGTAAGGCTTATAAGGAACAGTTTGAAAGGCTGAGTGTGCTGACAGCTACCAGCATCCTAAGTAACCCAGCTGTGAAGGCACGATATGAACAGTTTGCCAAGGTAAGATTTAAAGTTCTTTCAGTTTTTGTGCAATTTTTTAATGCAATTTGTTTTCCAAAAATATCCATTCTTCCTCTCCTTCCTAGGACTGTTTACCCAGCTCCCACCTTCTGTCAAAGATGCATGTGTTTAGAGATTGTTTGGCCGGGTCTGTGACACGATCTCTAATGTGACATGTAGAGTACCCATGATATATCATGCGCTGAGGTTCCCCAGATTGGTTTTTTTCCGCCATGCTGGTCAGTAGCTTTCCTCGAGAGCTCGTCTTAACAAGATTTATTGCTGTCTGCTGCCCTGCAAATCTCTGATTGTATTCACGATGGCTGGTGGTGGCCTTCACCTTCAGGCTTCGACCTTTACAGTAGGGAGAGTGGAGACCCTTATTCTTGACATTTCCACTTCATGATCTAGAGAACTCGATTATATTTTTGCCCTTCCTGTTATCGGAAGTTTCTGTGGAAGGATACTCCTAAGGAGTGTAGTAGCTGTTTACCTTGTGACCACGATGAGTGGTGTTGCAAGGCCTGTCGACTCTTTAAGCCTAAAGCGCTTAAAGAAAGGCGCACAAAGCGGTGGGCGGTCTATGCCATTCAGGAAGAGTCCCATTGTCCTGCCAGCGCTGTCTCCTTGGACAAGGATTCCTCCAGCAGCCACGGCTCCAGTTCGGAGGCCGAAGACATCGTTGTGGAGTCGGCTGGCTCCCACGTGCCTGTCCCCAGCCCTACCGCTGACAGGGGGAACACATTCTCATACCAAGACTAAAAGCACCACCCCTCCGGCTCCTTTGGCGATACTCTGAGAGGTCTTTGGCACTTGAAGGCCTGTCAAAGGTTTTAGCTGTGTCTGGTATACCTGAGGGTTCTCAGCCCACTGTGCCTCCGCCCGCACGTTTTGTGCATAGTGCATAGTCCCAAGTCTTCCGCTTCTCAGGGTGACTCTCCTAAAGTTTCGGCGCCTGTTTCTGGCATGTTGACAGACATGTTGAAACGTGCTTCTTTAATTCAAACTCACCCTAAATTAAGGGAAAAGCATGCAAAGTCTCTTTCCCACCGGGACTGGTTTTGGTCCCCAGATACCCTTCTCTTTTCTTCCAGGCTATACCCAGGCCCCCTCTCCATTATCCCAGTCCTTACAAGGGCTCAAATGCCCTATTCAGGAAGATTTAGCTTTCCAACTTCCAGAAAACCCAACTACCAGCTTATGGACTAGGGAAAGGTTTGAGTGTATGGACAAAGTCTCTGAATTTATTGGGTTTTCAGCTTAATTTGATGAGGTTCATCACAAAAGATCTCATTCCTTCGAGGAGGGCCCTATGCTTCAGCCACCCTTGGTCCGCCCTACATTTCCTGGATCCAAGCTACCTGATCCCTCTGATATTTTTCAGGACAATCGGTATGATCAAAGTGATGACCTCCTCTGTGTCCCAGATCATGATGATGGGTCCCAGCACCCTCTCTCTCAAGACCCAGACACCTGCCTTAATACTGATGATCAGGGGTCCTGGCCCACTACCCCTGCTCATGATTCAGAAACGGCACTCAAATATTCGGTGTACCCGTGGTGAGGAGTAGCAGACTCGGGTACAAAATACACTAATACAAAGAAACTAGTACTGCTACTGGGAAAGGTTCATCTTGATTGTTTGTCATTGAGTAAAGCATGACCAATTTGTGAAATCGAGGAACCTTCACTGGTTTTACTAATAGAATGTATCTTGAAAGAAATTTTAACCCAAAAGAACAAGTCCAGAAGGAAAACCCACATACACACGAGGGGTTGTGAAAATAGATAACTTGTATTGAACACACGCACTTGCGATTTTGTGCAAAACATTTAACATTGATTACAAACAAAACCAAACCATAATGTTTTCAAATAAAACAATAATACAACTTGAACATAGTGTTGTAAAGAAAAATTCTAAAATTAGACATAGAGCAGAAAAATTGATACTGATCAACAACTTGTACTCTTCATGAGTGTTTGCGTTGAAACAAATTCCTGAGTTATTGCAGTAGTCTTAGAGCTATCTATCTGGGTAAGTTCAGTCTAATTCCCAATGGTTAGATGTCTATGCTGGAAAGTTCTATTGGGACAAAGTGATCCCAACTGGTTATGTGCCAGAAGATTCCAACTGGTTGTATGCCAACTGGTTATATGCCAACGTCGCAGGGGGTATAGAGGTGGGAGTTCCACATCAAAAAGTGTGACAATCAATATGCTGTATTGTCTCACTGAACCAAATTGAGTTGGTACATAAGTCCCCCTTGCTTGAAAACTGACGTTTCGGCGGCAATGGCGTCCATCATGTATCAAAATTAGAGGGACATGGAAGCCGCCGCCTTCAGGGCGGTTGAGTGACCCCACAGAAACCTTGTGGACACTCTCTTAATCGTGCAGGCTCTCCGGACTGGGCGTCGCAGGATACAGGGGTGGTTGCAATGGTTATGCGTGGGGGGCAGGGAGGAAACCCTGGCGGCCCCTCTTGTTTGCTGTGTGCAGCTCGCACTCCAGAGGTAGTGCTCTAGGTGTGGATGTTTGTTAGAAAATACAATTGTTCCTCTGTGTTGAAGAACCCAAAAATGGGGGAGGCTCAAGTGGTATTTAGTCGTCCTTCGTCTTTATTTCTGAGTTAGTTAGGCGCCGTGTGCGGAGTCTAGTCCCTATTGTCAGCCTGCTGCCGAAAGACGTGCGTTCGGTGTGTGCAGCGTTGCTGTAATGAGGGTCATTACATGATTCAGAGCCTGACAAGATTTTCAATATCTTGGACACCACTCCTGTTACTCAGCCCAGGGAGGCTTCTCCTGTTAACTACCAGCTTGTCTTCTGTTAGGGAGATTTATCATTTGTATGCTTCATCCCCTCTCCTAGCGAGACCCCCAGTACTTTTTAATGGACTTCTGGACCTTTTTATTTCAATCCTGAAAGAGTGGAGCCTTTTTCCACTCATTCATTCTCGTTGGCTCTGTCATTTGGAACTCTTCTTTGTATTCTACCTGTACTATGGAGTCTCTGCTCCATAGCTCTTAAAGGCATCTTTATTTTTACTACTGCAGCACACAGCATCTTATAGTGTTGCTGGGGTCCCTTAGGGTCCTCCTTTAAGATTATTTTTCTATATCCTCGAGTAACCACAATTCTCCAGGATAGAGAGCTACTTAGTATCTTTCCAAAAGCTCTCTAATCTGTGCGATTGGCACACACCACCTTCAGTGGAGTGCCAAAGGGATACCTAGTATCCCCTTCTCTCTGCTCCTGTGACTATTTAGTCACATAGACAATCTCCTAGTTATGGGTGGTTGCAGTGGACGTGTTCTACCAACAATTGTGTACTTTTTGTACCGCAGGCTATGTCCATAGACGCAGTAATGCACAATAGGGGCACCCAAGTACCAACTTGGGGCCTCTTCTTTTTACACCATTAATAGTGTGGTTGTTCTTTGTTAGACATTCTTTTACCTTTCTGGGAGGGGGAGGTCAGTGTGTATGTTTTCTCTGGCAGGAAACCTTCGGTATCCCCGCCTAGGCTACAGAGTATCTGGGCAGGCAGGAAGTGGAAGGGGGGGGACTTCCACCCCCCCCCCTGTCCTTTGTCTGCCGGAGTGCCTGAATAGGACCAGCTCCCCCAGGGGGTCTGGCTGTCCTGATTGGACAGCCAAACGCCCCTTTCTGTAAAATGCTGAGAGAGATTGCAGAGGAGTGTGTGCTGGAACTGTATAAAAGGTGAGGATTCTGGAGTGAAAAGCAAGTCGACCACTGGAAGCTGAAGTAACCAAAGAAGACGACCAGACACGCCTGTAGACACTTTGCAACACTGTGAAGCGACCACTTCTGTCCTGACCCTGTTTTCTGTGTGACAGAGGAGCTCCAAGGAGGACTCCTCCTTCCCTTTGGCTGGTGGGAACAACCAGTCCCAAGACTAACTTTGTATTGAGCTTCTCCAGAAGTCCTAGGTGTTTCCAGAGCTGCAGAACCCCAATACCAGGAGACTTGATGCCCAAGGGGTGCATCGTCTTAGAAAGACCGTCTGTCCAAATCTTTTCTGAACCCCTAAGGACACTCCAGAGATCCGATCCAACTCGCCCAGACCCAGTCATCAGAATGTGGGACTGCAGGAAGTGAAGATTGACCGTGTGATCTGTGTCCTGTGGTGCTGCAGAAAAGGCCCCAAAACTGCTGTGAACCAAGAAGTTGCTGAAAGTCGTGTAGCAGGTCCTCTCTCGAGACTGCTGCTGAGAGACCCCGTCCATTGTTCTGCCATCAGGCATCAGACCAAGGAATCTGGAGGGCTCGTCCAGAGCTGCGACGTCGCTGAGCATCCAGTGCAAACATTTTCTTCTAACCTAAGGTACAGTGGGGAAAAAGGTATTGCTTACCTGAAGTCGCTCCAAAGCGTTGGAGTGCACCTAGAAGTGTCAAGTCACCCCCATGCACCTCTGACTGAAGCTGCTGCTTGTGTCCCTTTGAGTCCTTAACAGGTCTCCCTTGTTAGTAGTTAACTTGCTACTTCTATAACACTAGTCTAGAAGAAATCCACAGGAACCCTTCGTATTCTGCTGCTTGTCAGGACTGTGATCCCTCTCTGAACTTCCTAGGGTTGCGTTTTTGGGACTAATCCTCTCTAGAACCTTGAACCAAGCTAATGTTACACTAAAAAACTGTTTTCCTCCCTTTAAGTGCCTTTACTATGTGTTTGCAGGGTAAATATATTACCCTGTGAACCGTCCGAATCCACAGGTGCGGGTAATAACCGATATACAATAACATTGTCTTTTCCCTTTCTAACGTTGCTAAAAATGTAACCGCGAACAAGCAAAAAAGTGAAAGTGCTCTTTGTAATGTATTCCCAAGTATTCTGAAGTGTTCTGGTGTAAACGTCTAAAGTATTAGAAGTGATTCTAGTGTATAAATAATTTTATATAAGTTAGAAGTGTAAGAGTTTGTTTGGTATGCATGCCTAACTAAGGTTCAGTGTACTTACCTACAGCTTAAATCTTCTTAAAATAAGATTGACTGCTCTGCCACTCTACCAAGGTCCTGAGTTAGTACAGACTGATACTAAGAGTTGGAAATCTACAAACCACTGGGATAGCTTCCTTAATTTTTATTACCAGTAGGATTTTAGGAAAACTCCCCTAACACTGGTGTTAAATCTGGTGGGATTTGTGTAGGTTGGATTACATTGATCCCTAGTTGTATTGCACTCAAAAAATCCATCCTCAAGGTCACTATACTGTAAAGTACTATAACTGTCGACTTTGAAAGTCTATAAGGCAGAAGCTCTTATGTTTCTTATTGTTGAAAAACTGAAGGAAATGTGTAAAGATAAATGTCTTGGTACAAAAGGAAAAAAGCCTGACTTGATCCAAAACGTGTTGGATTACCAAACTGCAAGTAGGCCTATAACCCTACTTCCAGAATTGATCTTGAAGATAACGATGGTGAAAGTGTAACTTTTAGCCCTCAACTTCCATAAAATGAGGTATTTGATGAAATGGTGGCAAGTTGAACTGCTGATCCACCTACCAATCCTCTAACCTGACCCCTACCTGTATCTAACATGTCATCTGAGCTGGTTCTAGAGAGATAGAAAATGAAAATGCAGCTTGAATTTAGAAAACTGGAGATTCAGTCTGAAATGAGAGACAAATGAGGACGGAACTGCAACTTGGGGGAGTGGGGGAGGAGATAAATGATCTAGAGATGAAAAGGTTGTCCCTTGATTCCACTTCTGTTTCAGAGCCATCTTTGCCAGACCACACCAGAAGCGGGTAGCCTGGTCTCACCAAAGATTTGGTGAGTTTGTTTGTATGATGTGAAAACTGATATTCTTGATTGGCTGAGTATATTTGAGTTTACATGTAAAGTACAAGATATTTGTGAAAGTGAGTTCATTCCATGGGTAATATCTAGGCTCCCCCAGAATGGCTGGGATGAAGTTGAATGATGTTGATAGACAAGATTACCAGTTGGTAAAAACTGCTCATAGCCAGGTTTGGGAGATCCCTTCCCAATACCTGAAATGGTTTTATGACTGACCAGAAGAGGAGATTGTAACTTGTGCGCCACTAGGGTGTGTGAAAGCCTGAAACACTTAGATGGGTGGATTAAGGGTTACAAAGTGAGTTCTTATGATGGCATGAGGCGGCTCTTCATGCTGGAAAGTATTCTGTTCCCCCAGAGCTGAGACAGCACCTTGCTGACTCTAAAGAACTGGACCCCAAGAAGCTAGCAGTTGCTGCTGACTTGCGGGTGGCCAACAGTGCTACTCACAAGGATTCTGGGGCTCCTCACAAGTAGGAGGAAGGGGAAAAAGCATAAAAAGGATGAGAAGAATCATTCCAAAAACCCCCACCAAAAGAGGGCCACAAACATAACAAGGGAAAATATCCCCCTAATCAACCCTATAGCGCCAGTGAAACCTCTGGGCACAAACAAGAGGAATGTTATCAGAAACCCCCCATTCCAAAAGACATTTGGGAAATGTGTGGTTTGTGGGTCTGGTGACCATGTGAAAGGAGATGTAAAGGTAAACCTTCAGGGATCCCCTCTGTCAGCTTAGCATTCACACATGATGTGGATATACCCGTGACGGGCTAGCTGTCGCCCTCCAGCTGAAGAAGCCATTGTTAAGGCTAGAGTTTCTTTAGTTCTCCAGCATTGGATCTTTCATAGATTCAGATGCTTGAATATTTCCCGTCGTCAGACCGGGAATCCTCAGAGATTTAAATAATTACAAATTTCAAATATGTACATTTCCATAGAAATATGACTGTAGATTTCCCATTATGGTCTATGAGCAATTCACTTGTGTGGTCCCTCCACCTCACTTTGGTCCTTTATGGCCCTAACCAATGAGGTAAATAGACAAGGAGATGTGGGTAACGTGGGACAAATTGCTAAGACACTCGAGCAAAATAAGTAACCATTGTATGGGAGCCCAAATGAGGGGATAGGCCAGGTCAAGGATAATAAAAATCAATTAATCTTTATTGTTTACATATCAAATCATGTAACATATGGTACTGAATCCATCATAAAACAGCATAAAAACAATCAATATGGAATATATACAGATAAAGTGCATGACAACCACTTAGGCTCCCTGCAATGCAGGATGAATACAAAGTGCAATGTGCAATAGCCCCCCAGGTGGAAAGGAAAGGGAAGACCAATCTACCGGGGAGGATCAGAGCAATTTGAAAAGGGGCAGTCCTAATACTGACCCCAATCTCGAAATGCATGCACAGTCCGAAAAATTAATTCTGAATCTAGCTGCAACTATTCCAACAATTACAATTAAGAATATAAAATAAGAGAAATGTCGGAAATTACAAAATTATGACACCTCTCCAGTATCATATTCTAAAGTGACAAAAATTATTTATACAACTTGATGGACAAGCTTGCAGTGCAAGATATGTAAGGGGTGCCACCTGCAACGCTTGCCACCATTTCGACCTAACCAATGAGGTGGCAGGGTTTCATGCTCCGCCCCAGTCAGCCATCTTCAGATTTTTCACTGCAGTCTAACAAAGGGAATCCTCCAGCTCTGAGCTTTTTGAAATCTTTCTCCTGTTAGATATCTTTTTTTTAATCTCAAAATAGATCTTTTTGCGATCTCCTGATCAAGCTCTTTCTGCTCTTTGTTTCTGGGCTCAGAAAATACTTTCTCACCTAAAATTCGTCGAGTGAAATCCTCTTCATATCATGGCTGAACTTCCAACTGCCAAAAAGCCTTCCCTGTTCAGGGACTTCACGAGGTGCATGAAGAAACTGGTATACATGAAGGATCTTCAGGAGCAATGCATCTACTGCCTGTATCCTCATGATATCAGTAAATGTGACATTTGCAGGACTTTCTCCAAATAAACCCTGCAGGACAGACACAGAAGACTTCTTTTACATTTAGAAGCCAAAGGTCTATCTTCTGACAAAGAATCTGCCAAGACACCTCGTGTACATTCTACTAAACCATCTGAGAGGCAAACTTCAAAGAGAAGGGCCTCTTCAGTGGAAAGGAGCGTCTCTTCCTCCTGTAAGAGGAAGGTGGAACTACCCCCTTTGGGCTCTGGGGATCACAAGAAACCTCATCCTGAAGAAAAAAAAAACACCTCCAAAGGTAAGGAGGCGTTTTAAAAAAAAAAAACCTAGGGGCAATCGTCAACGGATAAACCGTCTACGAGCAGCTATAGCGATAGAGGCCCATCGAGGACCAAGCCGTCAACGAAACCCGTATCGTCCACCACGACGACACTTCAAACCTAGTCATCGACTAACAAATCTTTGTCCTCGAAATCAGCCTCCACGAAACATTCGTCGACGAAGGAGTTGTTATGCTCACCTGATAGCCCCGGGACGTCTGGAAGGCTCAGAGATCTGGAACCCTGGATGCGTAGTTGCCCAGTGCTGAATGATGAATCTGCAATTACAGAAGGGAGGATTTGTGATAACTGTCTCTAATGGGTGAATTTCCCACCTCCCTCTGACCGATTCCCTTCCCACTGGATTCTTTTCTCACCTTAGTTATTTGTAGGGTGAGCTATCCGTCCTGAGTTTCTTGTGCAGGGGCGCTTGACATTTGTTGGTGAGCTGCCAGAGTTGCTTCACTGGTGCAGTACGCCTTCCTTGGACCCTGGCCTGCTGTGACCCCGAATCTGCTAGTAGGCAGGTAGGTTGTAAGTCTTTGTTCTGTTTATGGTGGGAGTTCGTTAATCTCTTTATCTCCTTCTTTTCAGGTGTGAAGGTCTTGATGCTGGTGTGCCGGATGGAGAGGCACGTTTCTAGGTAAGAGAAAGCGCAAAGCGCAGCGCCTTTGTCTTTTAAAGCTAACCTGTGTTTTCTTCTTCTCCTCACAGGCCGCTGTGGTGCTGCGAGTGGATGAGAGCGCAATGAAAAACAGGCCCTCGGAATCCGTTAAGGTAAGTACAGCGCTGTGTGGTTGTTTAATATTGAAAGCGAACCTGAATATGTCTCTTTACTTTTGCAGATGTTGCTGTGGTGCTCTGGATGGAAGCGTGGCGTAGCGCAATGGAATTCAGGTAAGTGATGGAATTCGATGTTTTGGAAGCACGCGTTCTAATATTGTTTTTCCCTTTCTCGTTATTGCAGGTCGCAATGTTCTAACAGCAGCTGTGGTAGCGGTTTGCCGGAAGTCCTTAAGCTAGTACTCACAGGTGAGTGATGTTTCTTCTTCTCTTGGTTTCCACAGATTGCAGCCCAGTTGAGATGCTGAGTGCTGGATGGTGTTTTCTCAGGTAAAACAGAATAATCTTGTTCTTGCAGGATTACAGGAAGACGCTGAAGACCAGGTGCTGGACACGGTGAGCGTCACGCTGCTGATTGCAGAATAACACAAAGAGTGTTCTACAGTCAGGGTGTGGTTTATATAGCCCAGGGAAAGTAGTATCAGTGAAAGTAGTTCCAGGCATGCCACACCCAAAACACTAGACCGCATGGCTTGGTTCTTAGAACTAGACTGTGTGGGTGCTTTCATGTTGGATTTAAAGGCCCATGTACATAAATGGGACCTAGTTTGAACAGCCCTTCCTTCCTACATATGAGCCTGGTGCCAAAGGCGCCAGGACTGGCTCCAGGAGCCCTTTTGTAGTGGTTTAAGGCCCTCACGGTTCTGGTGGGCGCCTGCTTGTGGCACTACTTGTGCCCCTTCACAGTGGTAATGACAGATTCCCATCACTCGTCCATGAAGATCCCATTGACTGATAAACAGTCAACCGTCGACAAAGTCATCGTCGACAAAGCATACGAAGACGCAGTCGACGACAGTCAATTCCTTCATCCACAGAGAAAACAAAACCCAAAACAACCGCCACAGACGCCACTGTTACACCATCCAATGAAACAATGGTGCCTCCTATATTAGAGACTCATGAACCAATAGGAGCACAACTATCTCCTTTAAGAGAGATGGCAGATTTCCCAGACATCATTCTTCAGTAGGAGTTTTCAGACAAAGAATTCCTTGGTGAGCAACCTTTTCTCACCCCCTCCCTGGCAACCAACTACGGAGGAACCCGCGATCCTTACGATCCAGCACTCATGGAGTCAATGCAAAGGATCATTGAAGAATTCAACAGATGTCAAACGGAAAAGAATAAGTCATCCTTACCGAAAGAGGTAACCCCTCCACAGAGGAACATCTCGCCTCTACATAGCACACCTAGAGAGTCCCCTTCCAGGAGTAGGCCACATAAAGGGGCACGTTCACCTGCGCCTCCTCGCAGATCCAGAAGCAGGACGCTCAGTGCTTCACCGACAAGGGTCCCATCTCCAAGATCACCTAGGCCAAGATCACCTGTTCGAGATCCTACAATTGTACCTTCAACCGCATTGATCTCAGACTGGCAAGCGGATTGTTTGAGATTTTTGAGACCCCGAGGAAGGGGAGATTACACATGAGCCTGACACTCATAGCGAATGGGACGATTACATAGTTGAAAAACCTAGAAAGAAAGACTCTTCAGGTGATTCTTCACCACCGGACGATTTGGTATCTTTTCATGCTATTATCGGCAAAGCTGCAGACTTATTCAAGTTACAAGTCACATCTGAAGAGAAAAAGTCAGTGCTTTGTGAGCACCGGGACAAACCTAGGACTGTCCCTACCATCCCTCTTCTTGATTCCATATGGGACTCTGTATCTAAGATATTGGCTACATCTTTATCTACTCCTGCTCTGGTTTCAAGACCTGAAAAGAAATACAAAGCCCCTGACACAGTGCCACTTTGTCTAAGGGGACATACTAAGCCAGATTCTGTCATCAAAGTGGCAGCCAGAAAAAAGTTGGCCAATTTTTCATCGCATTTATCAGCACCTCCTGACAAGGAAGGCCGTAAATTAGAGGCCATGGACAGGAAGGTAGCCTCGTTAGCCTCTCAGCATCCGAGCGGGCAATGCACTAGCCATGACATCGCGGTTTGACGCGAGCTATGGCTACGTATGTCTAAATTAACCAAACATTTACCAGCGGATCTCCAGGAAGAAGCCAGAACAATCATAGCAGACGGGGAAGCTACCTCAGATCGTATGATTGACGCAGCTCTGGACGTGGCGGAATCAGGTTTCAGGCAAATGGCTCACAGTACTGTACTGAGGAGACAAGCCTGGATGAAAGTTAGAAACTTCAGACCGGAGGTCCAAGCACAAATATTGGACATGCCCTTCGATGGGCAAGACTTATTTGGTAAGGAGATCGATGACCACCTCAAAGGAATAAAGATGGACACAGACACAACTCGAGCAATCAGTTCCCTTAAAGACAAAGACTGTAGATCTTTTCGAGGCTCATCCTCCAAATTCAGAAGCTTTAATCGTCCCTCCTATGGCCAAAAAACACAGGGAAACACCTTCCAGGACAACAGATACCACCAATCCTCTAGCAGGTACTCCCAGAGGAGAAGGCGTGGCTCTGCCCAGGGCAAGACCTGGAGCAAGCAAAATTGACAGATCATGTCTTTCCCCTCAACGTCATACCCCGGTGGGGGGAATAGTAAGCCGATTTCTCTAGCGTTGGCAGTCAATCACATCGGACAAGTGGGTGTTACATGTGATCCGCAAGGGTCACACCATAAAATTTCTGGATCAACCTCCATCCTTTGCTCCCACCCCTTGCAAGGTACATCTTTTAAAGACTGGTCATGTCCGAAATTCACAAACTGCTTCAAAAAGCAGCTAACGAACCAGTCCAAGACCAACAGAAGGGAAGAGGCTTCTACTCCAGTTTCTTTCTGATCAAAAAGAAAAACGGTCAGTGGAGACCTATACTGGATCTTGGAGCGCTCAACAAGTTCATCAAGCGCATCAAATTCTAGATGCTATCCCTGCAAAGGGTCTTACCTTAGCTAAACCGGCACGACTTCCTGGCCACTCTAGATTTTGGAAGACGCCTACTTCCACATTCCCATTCACCTTGCCCACAGGCAGTTCCTGAGGTTCGCAATAGGGGAGTTACACTTCCAATTCTGTGTTCTCCCTTTCAGCCTAAAGTCAGCACCAAGAATTTTTACCAAGTGTCTAGCACTGGTAACGGCAGAACTCGGGACAGCAACAGAAGTCTTCCCATATTTGGATGACTGGTTGATAAGGGCAAGCTCATGCAAACTCTCACGCTTGGCAGTTTCGCGAACAATAAACTTCTTAAAAGGGTTAGGTTTTTCAATAAATGAAACAAAATCCTGCACAGTTCCTCAGCAAGACAGTTCTCTTCCAGGGTGCGGACCTCGACACCAGCATTCCCAGGGTAAGACCATCGGCAGACAGAGTAGCAGCTATTCTCCACTTGACCTCATGGTTCCTAGACAGAGAGGCAACCACGGTACGTTCTTTCAAATATCTCCTGGGTTTGATGTCCTCATGTATAATTCTCATACCAAATTGTAGTCTTCGCATAAGACTAATCCAGAAGGCCCGGGACCACCAATGGAAACGAGCACTCGGTTCATGGGAGGATACCGTCCAACTACCTGAGACATTACACAAGGCACTTCGATGGTGGAATACACCTTAGAACCTGTCACAGGGAATGCCTTTTCAGGCACCAACATCTTCTCCTCAGGACAGATTCATCTCTGTCGGGCTGGGGGAGGGGGCTCATCTAGAAGACCTCCAAGCTAAGGGCACATGGTCCACTCAAGATTCTCAACTGTAATACGGTGTGTGCTGAAAGCCTTCCTCCCGGTATTAGCCGGGCAGGTGGTGACCATCCAGACAGACAATACGACCTCCATGCATTACACGAACAAACAAGGAGGCACCAAGTCAGATCTTGTCACAAGAAGCTCAACTGCTATGGGCATGGGCATTGCACCACAGAGTCCAAATCAAAGCGCAATATCTTCCGGGAGTGGACAACGTCCTAGCGGACAAACTAAGCAGAGAGTTCACAACATCTCACGAGTGGGAACTAGACTAGAAAGAAGTCCAACAAATATTTTCCGAATGGGGTCGTCCACAGATCGACCTCTTCGCCACCAAAGCCAACAAGAAATGCCACAAATTCACCTCCCGGTACCCAGAGCATCAGTCAATAGGAGATGCGTTTTCAGTGGATTGGACAGGGAAATTCCCCCATCCCTCTCATAGCGAGAGTGCTACGCAGACCGAAGGAACAGAATTGTTCAATGATCCTGATAGCACCAGATTGGGCCCAGCAGATCTGGTACTCAACCCTACAACGCCTCTCCTGTTGGCCCCCGATTCATCTCAAAGCTCATCAGGAGCTTTTGACTCAACAGAACCGCAAGATCCTTCACCATGACCCAGCGAGCGCCTCTCTCAAGGCCTGGTTCCTGAGCAGCAAAAAGCTAATGAATCTGGATCTCCCTGCAGATTGCTGGATATTATCAAGGCATCTAGGGATCCTTCTGCTCGGATCACCTATATCCAGAAATGTACTTGTTTCTCCAAGCGGTGCGAAAAATCATCAGTGAACCCACTCACAGCATCGGTCGAACAAGTGCTAACTTACTTACTGTACTTGGCCAAAGCAAGATTAGCTATATCCATTATCAAGGTTCATCTATCGGTCATAGCGGCATATACGACTAATCCAGATCAACAGTAATTGCTCACTCAACCAGCTAAGAGCTTCTTGAAAGGGCTAATGAATACTTAACCACCTACGCCAACATTGGTCCCATCCTGGAGCCTAAACACGGTACATACAGCTCTAATGGAACCACCTTACGAGCCTATTCATAGATGTGACATAAAAATTCTCATCTTGGAAAACCGTTTTCTTGATAGCCATCACATCTGCCAGGAGGATCAGGGAGTTACAAGCTTCATCATCAGAACCTCCTTTTACCTTGTTACAGAAAGACTGCATCATTCTGAGAACTCATCCGAAATTCCTTCCCTAGTTTTTGTCGGAGATGACTCTCACGGAGCGCATTGTCCTCCCAACTTTCTTCCAGAATCACACCTCTAATGCAGAGAGAACTTTGCATTCATTAGATGTGGCGAGGGTTCTAAAGTTTTACTTACAGAGAACTAAGGGGTTCTGCTCCTCCAACAGATTGTTCACTGCTTTTTCTGGCCGCACTAAAGGTCAACATATTTCAAAACAGTTTGGTACGTTGGGTTTCTCAATGTATCACCCACTGTCACCAGTCTAAAGGCGATCCCCCCCACCCCCCTGCCCTCACAAGGCCTCCTTCGGCGCACTCCACCAGAGGGAGAGCAGATTCAGTGGCGTTTCACACAGGGGTAGCATTGAAGGACATTTGCAGAACCGCTACCTGTATTACTCTGCACACGTTTGCCAAGCATTACTACCTGGCAGAAGATACCAACAAAGAATCTGCAGTTGGCCAGGCAGTGCTCCGCCACCTTTTTGCAAAAGGTAGGATCAGCCTTCCTCCTGCCTTTCCCTGGGTATGTAACCTTTGTGTTGCTGTACGGCAAAGGCTCACAGAAGTTTTCTGCATATCTATGTATATATGATGAGGGCATGTTTTAACTGCTTGGTATTCTATTCAAGCATCTGAATCTATGAAAGATCCAATGCTGGCGAAGTCTTAGTTACTTACCTGTAACTGTATTTCTCCAGCATTGGTATCTTTCATAGATTCACATAGGCCCACACGCCTCCCCTAGAGGTTGCTCCTATGCTCAGCATCCATCATACTGTAGTCTATAAAGTTCAAAATTTGAAGATGGCTGACTGGGGCAGAGCTTAATCCCTGCCACCTCATTGGTTAGGTCCATAAAGGACCAAAGTGAGGTGGAGGGACTACACAAGTGCATTGCTCATAGACCATAATTGGCAATCTACAGTCATATTTCTATGGAAATAATGTATATATTTAAAATGTTTCATAATTATTTAAATCAGAGGATTCCCGGTCTGCCGGGGAATATTCAAGCATTTGAAGCTATGGAAGATACCAATGCTGGATAAATACAGTTACAGGTAAGTAACTAAGACTATCTCTAGGACTGTGGGAGCAACAGAACATTGAGTTCTACAATTTCATTTCTGATGATACTAAAGAGTAGTATAAAGACAGTGTACTTGTAAATGGTCAGGACACACCTGCCATTAGAGACACTAGGGCCAGTTTAACGGTGTTAGATGAAAGTTTCTTTCAACCTGAGGAAGTTGCCAAGGCTCCCAAAAGGCTTACCAAGTTAGCAGAAGGCCCAGTCCAAATGTGCCCAGTACTGCCAGCGATCATTAAGTGTAATCCGATGTCTGTAAAGATACCTGTAAGTGTTCAGTCAGACGTACCAGGACAGGTACTGTTGGGCAAAGATTTGAAGGCCTTAGGTCTAGTCTCCAGCACACCACAACCCCCTCAAAGAAGAGAATGGAGTTGACGAGGAAAGCCAGAGTGGCAACCTTAAGAGGTCCTCCAAATGAGACCAAGGGGAAACCTAGAGTCTCTAAATGAAAGCAGGGCACAAAGCCTAAAACTTCAACAAGATAAAAGGCTCCTGTTGTGACCCCACTAGCAGCTGAGGCTGAGTTAGTGCCGAAACAATTCCCTGTAGAACCCTCTTCTGATGAGTCAGAAGAGGAGATTAAACCCTGTCTGGAAGATCTATATCTAAGAGACCATCCTGAGCTGCATACTCTGCTTGCAGAAGGTGGACCCTCAAGGACCAACCTCGGTAGGGGACAAAGAGATGATCCCTCACTAGAAGGTCTGCATCAGCAAGCAGCTTCCCAGAGTGAAGGGCAAGAACTTGGGAAGCACAGGCTATAATGGGAGGATAGACTTCTTTACAGTGAGCCTATGGAGTCTATTTCAGGAGACCTCATGAGACTGGTCGTAGCCCAGGAATCGAGACCCATATTCCTACAGTTGGCACATGTGAAGTCCCTCTGGCTGGTCCCTTAAGCTCTAAGAGGGCCAAGGAGAGGATCTCATTGTACTTTTACTGTCCCAAGATGAGTGCAGAGATTGAACATCGCTGTAGGAGTTGGCACACTTTCCAATTATCTGAGAGTGGAGAGTGGAGCTAGGAATGTGGCACCATTGGTGCCTCTCCCAGTTGTGGGAGTTACTTTTGAGAGGGTGGGTATTGACATTGTTGGTCCAATGAGAACTGTTACTGCTCAGGCAGTGGCTAATGCCCTACTTGGTATTTTTCTACCGGACTAGGATTTCTTAAGGAGGTTGTATCCGACAAGGGGTCAAATTGTATCTCCCACTACATGCAGTGTGGAAAACCTGTGGGGGGTTCCCTACAAGTTCTCAACTGCCTCCTACCATCCGACAAATGGGTTGGTAGGGGGGGGTTTAATAAAGCAATGAAGAGCATGATTGGAGCTTTGGAATAACTACTTAGAAGAAAGTGGGACTGTCTTCTGCCATGCCTTCTATTTGCCTATAAAGCCGTTCCTCAAGCTGGAGTGGGCTTTAGCCCCTTTGAGTTACTTTATGGTCATCTAGTCAGAGGCCCTTTGGCCTTGATCGAGGGTCTGGAAAGTGATCCGTCCCTCAAGTCAGTAAGGATTACTGACGGCTAGGTCTCAGACAAAGAATGGCACTCATGATGACACAGGCTACTGAGAATCCAAAGCTGGTCAAGCTTGGGTTAAGCAATGGCACGACCAGAAGGCAAACATGACAGAGTTTACTCCAGACCAAACAGTTCTCATCATGGTCCCAGTAAGACGCAGGGTCTTGCAGGACAAATGGGCGGGACCCTTCAAAGTTGTAGGACAACTTGAGGGGTCCACTATTTGGCAAGTCTGCCAACTGTCTGAAGGATTATGTTTCCAGACCAGAGATGGGAGCTATGCTCTTAGCTTCTGATCAAGAAGAAGAGTGAGCCTCTCCCCAGATCTTCTAAGGGGACACCCTTCAGATGGGTCAGTAGAAGGGGTAAAGCTCTCTACTGATCTGACAATGCAGCAACAGGAGGAGTGCAAGGCTTTAACTCGCGTTGTCCCTCTGTTCTCACTTACACCAGGCTTGACACCTTGGTGCCACATGATATTGACACTGGTGATAGTGTACCTGTTAAAAGCAGGGGCTACAGGATGTCAGATAATGCGAGGAATCACATAAAAGAAGAGGTCAATAAGATGCTTGGCCTTGGAGTTGGTGAACATTCCACAAGTCCATGGGCTAGCCCAGATTTGTTAGTGCCAAAGGCAGGAGCTAAAGAACTTGGACTATACGGCTTTACATGCAGTTACCAAGACTGATCGAGGATAGCACAGGAGCAACGCACTGGTCTTGGAAGCAAGTCCATGCAGAACAGAGGTTCGGATCCCAGAGCTGCTCTTAGAAACTGAACTCTGGTACGGTATTAGGCACGATATAAAAAAGCAATTAAATTAAATAAAATCCCTTGCCAAGGACAGATGAACTGGTGGATAAGCTGGGCCCAACAAAATTACTCAGTACTTTTGACCTGACCAGTGGTTATTGGCAGATTGCCATGATTGACCAGTCCAAGGAGAAGATGGCATTCTCAACCCCAGAAGTCTTGTACCAGTTTAAGGTCATGCCATTTGGTTTAAAGAATGCACCTGCCACATTCCAGAGAATGGTTAACCATGTTCTGAATGGGATAGAGGACCTCTGCATGGCATACGTAGATGACGAGCAGTGTTCAGCCCTACCTGGGAAGAACATTTTGACCACCTGGGACATGTGTTGCAGGCTCTTCCACAGGCCAATCTGACCATCAAAGCAAGTTAATGCCAAGTTGGTCAGAGAAGTGTGGTCTACCTTGGTCATGTGGTAGGAGGAGGGGAAATCGAGCCCTTACCCAGCAAAATACAGGCTGTACAAGACTGGGACACTGCAACTACTTCAACTCAAGTAAGAGCCTTCTTAGGACTTACTGGTTATTACAGGAACCTCATTGAGAACTATGGGGCCATAGCTTCTCCTCTGAATACCATATCCTCTCCCAAGTACCCTAAAAAGGTCAAATGGAATGAGGACTGAAAAAGCCTTCCAGGGGCTGAAAGATGTCCTCTATAAAGCTCAAGTGGCGAGAGCTCCAGATTGCACCCAGTCCTTCCTAGTCCAAACTGACACTTCCAACACAGGGATATGAGAAATCTTGAGGAAATTTGGTAGCAAAGGCAGGTAGCACCTGTTAGAGAATAAAGATTTTCCATAATAACTTACAAGAAAGTTTTAATTCTATTAAAGACACGAAGGCGAGCGTTATACTTCTTTCTTTTATTAAACATATGAAAAGAAGCTCCGCAGCAAGTATTTTATGCACCTGACTGCGAGCAGAGTATCCATAACAAAAGGTGCACTCAAATATTAATAAAATATCAACAAAACAAATGCTTTAGTCCATAACTGTCTCTGAAGGAACAAAAACTCAATTTCCCAGGAAACTTAACCAGAGTTCATAGTTGGTCACCAACATGTGACACCAGTTCACCAATAGGCATACAGCTGCCCTTCCAAATAGTCCTGAACATGATGTAACTTCCTCTTTCGAGGCTGCGAACTTGGCTAACCATAAGAATGAAACTGTTACTTGAGGCCTTCTTGTGGAAGGAGAAACCGAGCTGATCCGGAGGTCAGGCAGACTTGTCTGTAGTCACTGTCTAAGAAAAAGAAAAATAACTAGGGTTACTTGATGCAAATGACAACCCTAGTCCCCCTTGCGAGGGTGGGCGAGAAATCGGTGTGTTATTCTGTAAATATACATAGCCTCAAGAATGGCATTTACCCCCAAAAGCAATGCGAGCAACTGCCCTCAAGCATATCTTGCGCAGCTATTTCTCTCGCTGGATGGGATAATGCTTGCCTCCGTGTCTTTAATAGAATTAAGACTTTCTTGTAAGTTATTATAGAAAAGCTTTATTCTATGTCAAGACCGGAGGCTTGCATTATGCTTGTTTAAAGCTTACTTACCACAATAGATGCAGGTTGTTCTACCGGTTTCAGGTAGAATTGCTTGAAGATTGACTCACCTGCCCAATCAGCCACCCTCATGATGTCCTCAAAACGGACTCCAACCTGAAAGGCTTTGGAAGCCATGGCCCCTCTCACGGAGTGGGCGCCGAAGTGATCAGTATCTACTCCTGCCTGCGATAGCGTCCAACGCACCCAGCGTGCTAATGTTGGAGCGGAAACCGCTGTGTGCAGTTTGTGCAGAGCTATCAATAGCTGTCTGTTAGGAGAGGTCCTAAGAGGCGCAGTTACATCTTCGTAGACCTTTAAGCACTTGACCAGGCAAAGCTTGGCCTGCTCTCTAAAGGCGGGGTAAGAAATTACCCTGGAATTGCATTTTGTCCTTCTGTATATGTGCAACACTATGCCATCTGAAGAAAAGGTCCTGCCTGCTAGATCGAGAGCTCCGACATCCGAGACCCTCCTGCAGGAAACCAAGCAAAGCAGTCTGGTAAGCTTGCCGGAAAGCGCAGTACGGGATGACTCTTCCTTATAAGGACAAGAAAGAAAAAGGTTGAGTCCCTTGTTCATATCCCAACGCTTGTCATAACGGGATGGAGGTGGCACCGTAAGCCGAATACCCTTGAGTAGTCTGCAAACGAGGTGATGCTCTCCTGCTGGAACCCCTTGGATGAGATTGTGGCCCGCAGAAATCGCTGAGCGGGAAGCATTGACCGTCCTGTAGGCGAGACCTCTCTCGACTAATGAGGCTAGAAAATTATTTTAAATTATTTCTATAGGAGCTGAAACCGGATGAAGCCCTCGATCCTGGCACCAACCTGTCCAGGCGTTCCAGGAGTTGGAGTACCTCTTGAGGGGGTAGCAGGGGGCCAGCTCTCCTCGATGAGACTGATGGCTTTAAGTGACATCCCTGGAACACTCTATCTTGCCCTGAAATCCTCCAGGCTGCGAGCGTTAGTGACCCATTGAGGAGATGGGGGTGACGTTGTCCTGACGGATCCAAAAGCAGATCTGGAAACTGCGATAGGAGGACTGGGAAATCCGCGGAAAGTTCCAGAAGAACTGGATACCAGGTCTGAGATGTCCAGACCTGGGCTATGAGGACTGTAATCGGTGGAATGGCGGTAGTGCCAGTCCGCCACCACGTTTCTTGACCATGTTCGTCGGCCACCAGATGAGTTCCGCAAGAGTGTCGGACACTGGGAGTAGGAAAGGTGCTGTCCTTTCAGTCTCTGCAATTCTCGGTAGTGAAGAGGACCGGGAAATATTGCTTGAATGGAGGAGGATATAAGACCTATCACTCTTGCTAAATCTCAGAGATATGACGTTCCTCTGCAGAAGCCTGCGAATCTTCCTACAAGTAGAATTAATCTTGGCTACGGGGAGACGGAGCTGCGAAATCTGCGTATCCACTACGAAGCCTAGAAATTCTAGGTTGCTGGATGGACACAATCGGTTTCTCCCAATTTATGAGGGAACCGAGACTGTGTAACAGATCTATGGCGAGTCTGGCCTGTTGTTCTACTAAGGCTTGGGACTCAGCCATGAAGATGGTGTCCAGGTAGATTATTAGTCTGACACCTTGCTCTCTTAGATACGCTACCACAGGCCTTAGGAGCTTGGTGAATGCCCAAGGTGCCGAGGAGAGCCTGAAAGGCAAGCTCGTGCACTCCCAGTCCTTGTTCTTCCAGGAGAACCTCAGATAACTCGCGTGTGACTGGTGTAGGGACACTGCGAGGTAGGTCGTCCTTGAGGTCCAGGCGAATAAGCCAGTCGCCTGGTCCCAAAATGTCTCTGATTATGTGTATCCCCTCCATCTTGAAACGGCAGTAGACTATGAAATCGTTCAGAGCCCTGAGATTTCTCACTGGGCCTACCTTCTGCTTCCTGCAAACCAAAAATATGGGCCTGAAGCAAGGGAGAATTGCCGGTTTCTGATGTAGACTGCGTACTTTGCTGTCTAGCGCTGCCACGTCCGCTTCAGACGTTATTGGGGCGGGCCGACACGCTTGAAAGGGTTGAGCAAAGAATTCTAGGCACAAGCCTCGAGCTGCTTCCCTGACCCAGGCATCTCCTGATGAGGAATCCCATGCTTGCGCAAAGAGAGGTAATCTCCCTTCTATGGGTGTCTGTGGTGCTGGCGCTGTTATGGGTACACTGACCTGTTGGTGGTTGTTGGGCTGGATATCTTGCAGCTCTCCTTCAGCCACGACCTCTACCTTGCCCTCTTGATGGAAAGAAGGTATCTGAGCGGTCTTGCCAGGTAAAGCGCTGGTCTCTTGACTGTTGAGGTCTTCTATCAAATGAATACCGGCGGGAGGAGCGACCCCCTACCTCGTCCGGCCCAGGAGAAAATTTGGGAAGCAAAAACCCTCTTAATAGATGCTTGAGCCTTGTCCAAGGCAGTGAAGGTGCCGACAGATTTGGCCATCTCTTTCATAAATGGGTCTCCGAATAGCAAACCCTGGGCGGTGCTCCGGATTTGGTATCTGCCAGTTCACCCAGCTTGGAATCAATTTTTAGTAGGATGCCCTTCCGGCGTTCAGCGGAGATGGCACAGCTGGCATTCCCCAGCAAATAGGGTGCCCGCTGGACCCAACCTGAAAGAATTACAGGATCTATGACGTTGCCTGTCTCAATAGCTGCTTCTGTCAGGGCCATTATTTTCACGAGGGGAACAGTAACGTCTAGGACTCTGTCGTGGCAGGATCTCCAGGCACGGTGAATGCATTTCCTTGGATCTTTAGCGTTCTTCTCAAGGAAGGTGATCATCTTGGGGTCTAGTTCCGGGGTTAGAGCCACTTTCCCTGGTATCTGTAACGCTCACCTGGTATCCACGGGGACGTCACTCAGCCTGTTCTGACCTCTTACGACCTCAAACCCTTCCCTGGAGTCTACTTGACTGGAGACTGGGCCTGAAACACAGGATTGGTAGAGTTTAACTCCCTGTTGTCTATGTGCTTGAACCCCTTCTTCCCCGGGATCTAACCCTTCCCTTTGATCCACAGCTCACCTTGTTTTCTTGGAAAGTGTGGTCTCCGTCCTGCTTTCAGCGCAGGGGCGCGTTGATTGATGCGGGCTCGTTGCTGCCTAGTTACTTCACTGGAAGAGTCCGACAGGTAAGTATAATGAGTCTTTTGAACAGTTTTCCAACTTCGTTCCTTAACTTCCTTAGATGATGGCCGGCGTCCGGGGATGGCGACGTGCTGCTGAGATGAGTAGCGCTGAAGGTGAGGGAGAGCACGATGCGCAATGCGACCCTTTCGTATTAGTATTGAACTGAGTTATTTTTCTGTGTCTTTTAGGTGCCGCAACGTTTTCAGCGTGGATGCCGGTTATGAAGAAGAAATGTGGTGATTAAGCGCGGTATGTGGCTCCTCTAGATGTTTCCATGCTAACCTGGAGTGTCTTTTCCCTCTTGCAGATGGATGAGAAGTTCCGGAGACAGAGTTCCCCCAGAGCGGCTGGGATTCAGGAAAGCGTTTAAGCTCATACAGTCTTTAAAAAAATAAGCGAAGATTTGCTGAATGATTACTAATGCCTTTTTTCTGTTTTCCCCTTTTCCTTAGGGAGCGGCGTGCCGGTATAGGAATGACACTACCAAAGATGCCCGCAGAACAGAAGATGCAGTGAATGATGGGCAGAAGCGCTGCAAGATAAGGCTGTTCCTAACGGTGTTCTTGTTCTTGCAGGAGCTGAGCGCAGAAGAAAGATGCAGGCCTACTGGAGACCGATCCGAACACGTTGAGTGTCACGCTGCAGGTGCAGAAAACACAAAGCATGTTTCTCAGCCTGGGCGTGGCTTAAATAGTCTCTGGGTAGCCCAGGTGTCTCTGGCCTGAACCACACCCAAAAGACTAGACTGCACATGCAGTTCTGGGAACCGAAATATGTGGGGGCATCCATCTTGTCCCCGTCAAAGCACTACAAGTCCAATCCCCAATGTTATCCTATGGGAGTGAGTGAGTCTGGTTCCACAAGCGCCAAGTCTGACTCCAAGTGGGTCTTTGGAGGGATGGAGAGGCACTTGAGGGCCAAGTAGGTGATTGTGGCCTGGCTCCAGCCTGACATCTTGGAGGGCTGGGGACATGAGGGGCAGGAATCATGACAGTATCTCTGGGCGAGGGCATTCTGCTCTGAGCCTGGCTCCAACGTCCTTATCCAGGGGCATACGCAGCCTGGCCTTGATGTATTCTTTTGTCCTCGACGACGGTTCCCAGTCCGTAGATCTGGGGTGTACCAAGTTCATCCCCTACCGAGGTGGAGGGTCTTGACCCTATGGATTGATTCTCCTCCGAGGAGATGGGGGTCTGGTCATAGATATCATATACCCCCCCCTTCCTGCTCGTCGTCAGTGCCCTGTCGGTATCCCTCCAGGCTCAAGGATCTGACACCCCCATTGTCTTCCTCAGGGTGAGAGGATCCATCGTGGGAAGGGGCTGCCTTCCTGGTCAAAGGCTTTTTAAAGCCTGGACAAGGCATCTGAAACAGTAGCAGTGGCTTGCTCTGGCTGGCTCAGGGGCGGGGGGGGCGGGGTCAGAGAGTCTATGCTCTTATGAGCTGGAGTACATCCCCCATCAGAAAGGTGCTTTCTTTTCTGTTTCTTCTTCCTCCCTATCGGGGGAGTTGTTTGCAAGTGCTCTTCCATACTGTCCAGGCGCTACTGAATGGGCAAGAGCATTTCTGTAACAGCCCTCTTGATGCTGGTCTCCAAAGAAGATCCCAGTACTCTCTTGAAGCTTTGCCATAGCCACTTCATCAATTTGGTAGGTATCCTCTTCATACTCGGACCACTATTAGTCTGCCTGAGGGGAGTCCTGAGCTGCCATAATGATCAATGTAAAATTTCAAATGCACCTTTCTGTCATTTTTTTTTTCCCCTCACTGGGCAAACAGACCACCTTCTCTCAAGCCCACTGTAATCAACTGAAGAGGGTGTGTGCAAACACTGTTCTCCTTTACCCTCTTCTGACTTTTCTTCTTTCCCTTTTTTTAATTATGCAAAATATGCCCAAAAGAACTCGAAATGCTGAGGCAATAACTGCTGGCGCTAACAAATCTGTTACGAATCTGAGCGGAAATAAGTGGCGCGAGCGCCAGCAGTAGAGAAAAGGACCGGGATCTCCAGAGCTCCCACTAGTGGCTGTGGGTGTCACCGCGGCCACGGAAAAGCTCTGCGTCGCCTCGCTGAGCTGGGCTGAGGGAGGGTAAAGGTCCGCGAAGGCGGATGTTAATAAACGAATGAGCTGCATGAAGAAGCGCAAGGGCTCAGTCTCCTCCAACGCCAGCTGGAAGCGTCCGGCGTCAGACTGTACAGCTGAGGGAGAAAGCGGACGTTACAAGCGAGCCTCGTACAGAAAGGCAAAAGTAAAGATTTACATGATGACGCAATACGCTAGCAAAGACGTTGCAAATCTCCTCAAGCAAATACTAGAATACGTCAAGCACACATGTATCATTAACCAAAATATACTTCAATTCAAATATCATATATATTAAATCATATTAGCAAATGATCACAGTAAGACAATTAAAGAACATGTAAGGTACTTATCTCTTGCTGTGAGCAGCAAAGAGGAAGTTACATCATGTTCAGGACTATTTGGAAGGGCAGCTGTATGCCTATTGGTGAACTGGTGTCACATGTTGGTGACCTATTATGAACTCTGGCCAAGTATCCTGGGATATGAAGTTTTTGTTCTTTAAGAGACAGTTATGGACTAAAGCTTTTGTTTTGATATTTTATTAATTATTAATATTTTAGTGCACCTTTTGTTATGCATACTCTGCTCGCAGTCAGGTGCATAAAATACTTGCTGATGAGCTTCTTTTCATATGTTTAATAATAGAAACAGAAGCATAATGCGAGCCTCCCGTCTTGACATAGAATTGTAATTTGTGTGCCAATTCACTTTAACCTTAGCGACCACCAGCTCTTTTGCTTGACTCTGGGCCTTTTCATTTTTACTCCTGAGTGAGTGGGACCTTCTTCTCACTCCCTCGTGTGTTTTCCTGACTATGATTTTCTGTGTTCCTTACTGTTTTATGGAGTCTGGTAAACTCCATAGCAATCTGCTTTTGCATTGTGACACACAGCACCTTTTTGTGCATTGCCACTCTTAAGGTTTAACTACCTTTTCTTGGGTGAACGGCTGTTCCCAAGAATAGTAAGATGCCTCTGTCTTACCTTTTGCTTTATGGGTCCAGAACCACACCACCCAATGTGGACTGCTGGAGGCTTTACATAGTAACTCCTTTAACCCATTCCTCATGTAACATTTTGTTACACTACCTCACTTGAATGACTGGTGGCCGTGGTTTCTTTTTTTTACTACCTGGTGACATGTATCTGCAAACTGATATCTCAGCTGCAGTACAGCACCAAGGGTGACCATTTTCACAAATGTCTTCTTTTTTCGCCATTTCTTGTCAGTTTCTTCTGGACTTTTACTCTGCTGTTTGAATCAGGTTTCAGTCCTTTGTGTGTTTTTGCCTTTGGCAGGCTTCAGCCGCGAAGCCTGCCCAGGCTCCAGTGTGTCTGGAAAGGTAGGAAGAGTGTGGGAGGGTCCCGAAACTTCCCTGTCCTTTGTCTCTAGGCGTGCCTGAGGTGAATCCAGTTTCTATTGGCCGGCTGGCTGTCCTAGAGGACAGCCACCCTGCTGGGTGATTGACAGTCTAGGGCTGTGAATGAATGGGAACTTGCATAAAAAGCAAGGTTGTTGGGACTAGAGGCAGAGTCAACCACTGGAGGACAACATCCGAAGCAGAAGACGAGAGAAGACGCCAGCAGCATCCTCCTAGATCGTGAAGTGTTCGGTGAAGCCCTGCAGCTGTGCTGACTCGGTTTTCGAATCGACAGGGAAGACCCGTACGGGACGACTTCCTCCCTTAGGCTGGTGGGACCAACTAGGCTCAAGACACTTTGCGACGTTCCAAGGCTGTAGAATCCAAATACCCGGGTTACGACCATCTCTGAGTGCATTGTCGCCCGAAGTGCGAATCCAGCCAAAACTTTGTCGGCATCCAGAGGACCCTACAAAAGCAGGAAATCCGCATCCAGAGACCCCTCACCAGTGTCCAGGACCGAGGGATAATGGAACTTCTAACCAGAGCTTTTTGTTGTTCTTTGGTGCTGAGAAAAAAGTGCTAAGCCAGGAACACAGACTTAACCTAACACGCTGCTCAACTGGAAGCCAGTGGAGCTGCCAGCGGAACAGTGTCATATGGGCACCATACTTTAATGCTGGGATAAGACTGCCTACATCCCTTTGGGATAATCTGTTTTAATAAAAAATTAGTCTGTTCTGATCTAACCCTACCCTTTCTCTTCTTAATAACTCAATACTGCAAAGGTGATGCAAAATAATTGTTATACTGACCTCAAATGACGTCACCTCTGGGGCTGGAAAATATGTGACATATGAATGAATTACTTGCCTGCTTTATCATTCATTTTTTTTATTGAAACTTAACTTGAGATTAATGTTACTGCCAGTTACTGATTTTTAAAGAATGCTTTAAATACCTTTGTGTATGAATAAATAATTTATTGTAACTTTTAGTGTGTAAGTGTTTACTTGGATATTTGTGTTTACTTATTTCATTGTACAGCTCACAGTACAACTCTTAAGATAAGCCTGGCTGCTCATCACACTACCAACCTGTGTAGTACACGCCTATATTAAAAGGTGGGTTACCTAATACCAAGATAAGGCTTGTGTATTCCCACACCAGTTGGACTGCACAATTCTTACCGAACAGCACCCCATCTGCTTTATTAGTAGAAAATTAAAGGATAGGGAAACAAGGTGGGCAACCATTGAATGTGAATGTTTTCATATTGTGTGGGCCCTGAAGACATTCAAGACCATACCTCTATGGAACTACTTTCAAGATTCAAACTGACCACCAACACTTAGGTGGTGGTTGCAGATGAAAGGAGAAAACCCAAAGTTGCTCAGGTGGTCCATAAGCCTACAAAGTCTTGACTTCACTATTGAGCACAGGTCAGGTACCCAATATAAGAATGTTAAATGTTAAAGGTATTTGTACCGCGCACCGTCACCAACGGAATTGGTCCCCAGGCGCTCTGGCGGATCTGTAAGCGATAAGGGGGGGGGAAGGGTTAGTATGGTGAAGAGGGAGTAGGATAGTGAGAGGAGTGGTGTTCTGTTGGCAGCTTCAACTCGGTATACACCGGGTGCAGAGCTTTGGTGCAGGTATTGGATCGGTGTCAGTCCGCGTGTGCTGTTGCTCCGGGTTATGTGTTGCAGTGTTGTGAAGTGCGTGCGGCTCGTGGTGCGAGAGATGGTTGTGTGAGCTTTTGAGTGAGATAAGTATGCAGAGTTTGAGGTTATATTGGTTAGTGGGTTACCTGATTTTTAGCATGCTAACATTCACATTATTGTCTAAGTGTGGCAGTTGCTGGCCTTCACAATCCTATCTGGATGTGGCGCAGGCCAATGTTCAGAATTCTATCTAGGTGTGGGCATGCCAACACTCACAGCCCCATCTAGATGCGGGGCAGGCTGGTGTCCACAGTTCTGAGTGTGGCACACGCTAACATTCAAGTTTCATCTGGGCGCGGGCATGCTATCCTTCAGTCAAAATCCTATCTAGATGCGACGCAGGCTAATGTTCACAATTCTATCTAGGTGTGGGCATGCTAATTTTCACAATTCTATCCAAGTATGGACATGCTAGCATTCTCAATTCTATCCAGACGCGACGCTGGCTAGTGTTCACAATTCTATCTGAGTGTGGACATGCTAATATTCACAATTCTATCTAGGTGTGGGCATGCTAATATTAACAATTCTATCTAGGCGTGGACATGCTAACATTCACAATTCCATCTAGATGCGACTCCGGCAAATGTTCACAATTCTATCTAAGTGTTGGCATGTTAATATTATGGCACTCTGTTGTTTGGAGGTAAGATAGATTGGCAGGGGTTTTCTGGAGTAGAGTGATTGCTCTAATCCCCACCCATGCCACACTCAGGTTTTGTTGGAGTCTGTTAGCTGCTGGCTTCCTTGGCCTCTCCTGCGGACACCTGCAGACACATCTTGGAGCCGCCAATGTAGGAGCCGCCCTTTGCCTCGTGGTTCTTTTGCCGCGGGGGCTGCCGGGCAGAGGGCTGCCCTGGGGAGGGGGCTTTAATAGTGTAAAATGGGCCAATCGGGGTGAGGGGGTGGTCTGGGAGGCGGGAGGAGGGAGGGGGGAATGGGGAAGCCGATGGGAGCAGGGAGATGGGACCACGTGGGGCACCGGTGCAAGGAGGCACACCAGGCCTCGAATTCCTTAAATAAACGAGCCCTGGAGGGTCTCGTGTGGAGCCTCACTCACCTGTGCAGCGCCTCCAAGAATGGCGTCTGCACAGGTCTTGCGGCCTTTATGTCCCAAGTAAACATGGCCTTAGGCCAATCACGGGACGGGGGCAGTCTGGGAGGAGGGAGGGGGGAATGGGGAAGCCGATGGGAGCAGGGAGATGGGACCACGTGGGGCACCAGTGCAAGGAGGCACACCGGGCCTCGAATTCCTTAAATAAACGAGCCCTGGGGGTCTCGTGTGGGGCCTCACTCACCTGTGCAGCGCCTCCAAGAATGGCGTCTGCACGGGTCTTGCGGCCTCTAAGCTGATGGTCTCTCCAGAAAGTATGACCGACTGGATCAAGAGAGCCATCCAGGAGTGGATTAGATGCTCCTGTCCCTAGTCTGGGGGGGGGGGGTGGGTGAGTGTTAGGGAGATGTTCATTTTTATGCTTCAATCCCTCTCCTAGTGAGACCCACAGCACAAGTTGAAGCCTTTTTCCACTCATTGATTCTTGTGGGCTCTGTCTTTTGGAACTCTATTCTTTGTAATCTACCTGTACTATGGAGTCTCTCTGCTGCATAGCTCTTAAAGGTATCTTTGTTTTGACTAATGCAGCTCACAGCTCCTTATGGGCAGTATGTTGGTGTCCCTTAGGGTCCTCCTTTAAGATAAGATTCCTTTTCTGTATCCTTGAGTAAATACATTTCTCCAGGATAGATACTTAACTCTCCAAAAGCTCTATAGTCAGAGATTGGCACACGCCATCTTCAGTGGAGAGCCAAAGGGATACCTCGTATACCCCTTCCCTCTGCTCCTGTTACTTTTATTATTCACATAGATAATCTCCTAGTTATGGCTGGTGGCAGTGCACGTGTTCTACAAACTACTGTGTAGTTTTTGTATGGCTTGCTATGTCCATAGCCCCGGTGGTACACAATATAGGCACCCAAGTACCAACTTGGGGTCTCCCTTCTTTTTTTCTGCCATTACTAGCGTGGTTGTTATTTGTTAGCCTTTCTACCATTCTGGGAGGGGGAGGTCAGGGTGTGTTTTGCCTTTGGCGGGAAGCCTCCTGTATCCCTGCCTAGGCTCCAAGTGTGTCTGAGCAGGCAGGAAGTGCGGGAGGAGTCTTCCACCCCCCCCCGTCCTTTGTCTGCTAGAGTGCCTGACTAGGACAAGCTCCCACAGGGGGGTCTGGCTGTCCTGATTGGACTGCCAAACTCCCGTTTCTATAAACTGCTGAGAGAGATTGCAGAGGAGTGTGTGCTGTAACTGCATAAAAGATGAGGCTTCTGGAGTGAAAAGCAAGTCGACCACTGGAAGCTGAAGAAGACGACCCGAGACTCCTGCAGACCCTTTGCAACACCGTGTAGCTATCACTGCTGTCCTGTCCCGAAGAGGACTCCTTCCCTTTGGCTGGTGGGAACAATCAGTCGCAAGACTAACTTTGAATTGAGCCATCTCCCGAGCTGCGGAACCCCAATACCAGGAGACCTCCTGCCCATTTAGAGTGCATGATCGTGGAAAGGGCCGAATACATCTGAGCCTTTGCTGAACCCACAAGGACACACAAGAGATCCAATCCAACTCGCCCAGGACCCCTCATCAGAGTGTTGGACTGCAGGAAGCGAAGAAGATTGACTGGGCGATCCGTGTCCTTTGTTGGTGCTGCAGAAAAGGCGCCAAAACCTAAGATGAACCAAGAAGTTGCTGAAAGTCATGCCGTAGGTCCTCCCTCGAGACTGCTGCTGAGACCTTGTCCATTGTCCTGCCTTCAGTCATCCGAGCATGGAACCCAGAGGTTGGGTTCCAGACCTGCAACATCGCTGAGCATCCAGCACAAACATTTTCTTCTAACTTTGAGGTACGGTGTGGAAAAGGTATTGCTTACCCGATTGCAAGAAGTCGCTCCTTGTTCGGGATAATTCCCATTTCTGTGCTAATTCCCTTTAACCTTACAGACCCCAAGCTCTTTTGCTGGACTGCAGGACTTTTTTAATTTTAACCCTGGAGTGAGTGAGACCTTTTTCTCACTCATGTGTTTTGACCTGATTTGGATAGTTTTTTCACTGTTTTTGGGGTCTGGCGAACTCCATAGGCATCTACTTTTTGTATGTTAAAACATGGCACCTTCAGTCCAGTGCCCGAGAAATCCTTTAGATTTCTCATAAGGTTGAAATAACCTTTCTTGTGTGAAATACTCTTCCCATAAATAGTAAAGTGAAATTGACTTTAAAAAACTAGAGGCAGAGTCGACCATTGGGAGAAATACCCGATGAAGAAACAGTGAACAAAGCTTGCTGCATCCTCCTGGACCTTGTAATTGTCCGGTGAAGCCCATCTGCTGTGTTGAAAATCCTTTTCTAATTCGACAGAGAAGCTCCGGAAGGGACGACTTCTTTCCTTGGGTTAGTGGGACCAACTAACCCCAAGACGAACTCCACTGGTCCATTTTCCCTGACTGGTTGTACTTCTTCGCTGCTGCAAGAACAGAGTGCCAGGGGTTGAGAAATCCGTATTTGAGTGCAACGCCTGCGATCCAGCTAGAAGCTCCAGGAGTCTACTAAGGACCCTGCAGAAGCATGACGACCAGAGCTCAAGTCCCCCTCACCGGAATGCAGGACCCAAGGAGTGAAGGAAGCCCAACCAGTATCCAAGATCTGCGACAGTGCTATTTACTAGGCGCTGAAACCACTGAATGCCACTGATACGAAAAGAGCCCGTAGCTGCCGACAACCTCCCAACTACTGCCGCAGGAGCCCTCCAGATGTCCTACCTCTTGTCCCCACGACTGAGGCTCAGCAACACGGGGTCTGCACTGCTGCAACAGGAAAATCCAGCTGCACCACTCTTCTTCAAACCAGAGGTACTGTGTAGACCAGGGGTACTTAACTCATTGTCTTAGCTGTGCTTTTCTCAGTTGGGAATTGCACTGGCTTACCTTTAGAGTTGATTCCAACTCCTTCCACAGGCTCAATAGCTTGTGACCCTGCAAGTGATTTTATTTTGCAAACTCTAACTTTATCCAAGATTTTGATTCTAAGTGCCTTGGCTCCAGACACTGTTTCAAATTAACTTTAGCTGTCCTGGCTCTCTGCAGACTCTTCTAGCCCATTGACTTTGTTATTGCCACCCTCATAGGTGGTAACTTGTTTTAGACTGTTAGTGCTGGGCAAGGCTTGTCTAGACTTCATTGGAAGATTTAAGTGTCCTCACATATACTGGGCACCCGTTTAAAACCTTTTTTCCTACCTTAAACCTTTCCTTTCTGCAACCTCAGAATCTATAAATGCCATGACTGTCCGTGTGATTGAGGTCACATCAGGGTGTAGGAATTGTGTAAGACGCATTTCCAAAGATTATCAACTAATCTGTTCTGATTCTGGAAAGTATTTTTAAGGTATATTTTTATTGTTACACAAATTGCCCTTTTAAAGAATGCTTATTTAAAACTTGATGTTAAATAAATTACTATTTTTAACTGAAACCTAGAGTGTAAGTGTTACTTGGTTACTTGGATTGATGAATTTCATTGCTACAGCTCACATTTATACCTCTTGAGATAGGCCTGGCTGTTCAGTCACACTACCAGCTTTTGTAGTACAGACCTATACCAAAAGGTTGGCTACCTAATACCAAGCAGATAAGTTAAGTGTTGTGTGGTCTCACACAGTGTGACTGCAACAATTCTTACCTAATACTCCTGAACGTTGGCGTGCACCTAAAGGAGTACAGGATCACCCCCTCGTACCTCTCACTAAAGCCACTGCTTGTGTCCCTTCGAGTCCTTAACAGGTCTCAATTGTTAGTTAACCTGCTGATTCTATAACCCTATTGATTGGAAGAAATCCACAGGAACTCTTTGTATTGTGCTGCTTGTCAAGACTTTGAGCCCTCTCTGAACTGCCTTTAGTTATAGTTGTGCTTTTGGGACTTACTGTGCGAAGAAACCATCTCTAGTACCTTGGACCAAGCTAATGTTACACGCACTAACTACTATTTCCTCCCTTTAAGTGCCTTTACTATAAGTGTTTGCAGAGTAAATGTATTACCGAATGAACTGTTAGAATCCACAGGTGCATGTAATAACTGATAATACGATAACATTGTCTTTTTCCTAACGTTGCGACAAATGTAACCGCAAACAGAAAAGTGAAAGTGCCCTTTGAAGTGTATTCTCGAGTATTCCAAAGTGTTGTAGTGTAAAAGTCGAAAGCATTTAAAGTGATTCTGGTGTGTGTATATAGAATATATAATTTTATATAAATTATGAGTGTAAGAGTTTCTTTGGTGTGCATGTCTTACTAAGGTTCAGTGTACTTACCTACAGCTCACATCTTCCTCTTAAGATCAGCATCACTGCTCTGCCACTCTACCGAGGTCCTGAGTTAGTACAGACTGATAAGAGTTGGAGATCTACAAACCACTGGGATAGCTTACAAAAGTTTTGCCACCAGTAGGACTTTAGGAAAACTCCCCTAACATCTGCAATAACTTTCTTAGAAACGCAGCAGACCACTTCAAAATTGTTACTCAGGAGGTGGTGCCTGACTTTGTGGAAGACCTCTTCAAAGAGAGGTTTCCAGTCAGCCAAGCCATTCCCCTTTTCAACTCCATTAAGCATATTTCCCCCTCTTTATTTATGCCCACTTACACGGGTAGTAAATCTGTCTGTTGAAAAGATATTTCGGTCCGTGCCCTCAGATCCACTTTATATTTGGGGACACTACATTCGGGTCTCACTGGTGGTCACCACAACTAGAAAACATGCAAGTGTTCCTCTGTCTTCATCTGAGGCTCTTCCCGATAAGGACTTTAAAAGCGCTATGCCTTGGGCAAGGAGATTACTTCCTAGGTGGCCTTCAGTACCCGCATTACCAATAACACCACTCTGCTCACCGGCTTCAGTTATGTCCAATGGGGTCTAGTATAGGGCGGGCTTCAGAATGGTCCTGAACCAGCTAAATCGCAACTACTTGCAATTGTGCAGGAGGGATGTCGGATCATGCAAAATATTCCAAAGAACAGGCTTGACACAGCGGAAACGGCTGGCACAGTGTTTGCAGAAGGGAATCTTATAAAACACCATGCTTAGCTGAAGAACTATCGGTTTAAACCCGAGACGCAAGCCTCACTCATCAACAAGCCCATTGTCATGATGCCTACCCCCGGGCATCAAGACCAAGCCCATAAGCTCCAGGAGCAGGCATCCAGACACTTATTAAAACCCCAACAGCCCCGGCTGGGGGCTGTTTGGTTTCATTCCTGGCGCCTTAGGCGCCAGGCTCATCATAGGAATCGGTCCTGGCGCCAGGCTCATAGACTTTACTTACCTGATGCAGACCATGCTGCAAGTTGAGTCCAAGCCAACGTGAGGCCTGGATGGGACTATTTTATTACAGGGACTATTTTTTACTCAGGCGTGGTTCTGGGGAACTTCTTACTTGGAACTACTTTGGAGGCTATTTAAACCACGCCCGAACAGCAGCACATGCTTCACGTTATTCTGCATCCAGCAGCGTAACGCTCACCGTGCCTGCAGCTAGCATCCAGTCTTCTGCCACGCCCGCCTCGAATCTAGAGCTCCTAAAAACAAGAGGAAAGAAAAGGACAAGGTTAGAAAACGAACTATTTTCAAATTCCTCACCTGATTCCGGATCCATCTCGTCTCCGGACCTGGAAAGAACATCATTTCAGTACGCGTTGCATCTCCAGCTGCCGAACTCCGGCACCTGGGGGACAAAAGAAAACAACAAGGTGAGCCGAGAAAACCAACAACTATAACTCTTATCACCATAGACTTACCTGATTTACCACCGGAGGCATTATTCTATAACTCTCCACATCTTCATGTGCCGCACCTGCAAAGAGAGCAAACAACACGTTAAACACGTGCAACATTTACCGGACAGCGTCGGGTAATACAGACGCTTACCTGAGCGCCACCAGCTACCACAAGAGCATCTTCTCACAAACTCAGCTGCAAAACAAGGGAGGAAGGGGGGAACAAGAGTGAACATCGGACATATTGAACTCTGTGAACTTGATACTTACTGGTCCTAGCCAGGAACCTCAGAGTCAGTACTCTCCGGAACTCTCCCACGCCTTCAAACCAGTGAAGTAACTGGCATCAACACGCCCCTGCAATCCATGCAGGATGGAGAGCTCATCTTTCAAGAGTATAAGGTGAGATTGCTGAAAGGGAAATTCGGAGTGATAAGTGGGGAGGACTGTGGGGGGTGCCATCACTTGAATCCACGGGTGGCTAAATCCATCTCTCCACTTGCAGGAGAATACTTCTACGGGTCAAGCAGACAAGATTCGGAGGGCCAGTCCAGTCAGTCATCTCTGCACTACGCATCACATTGGTGGAGATCGCAGCCGTCCGGGTCCGACCGACGCCCTTGTGGGAGCCAGGTGAGCGTAACACCCATTCAAGAGTCGGATGCTTGGAAAGGCAGTGGATGAAGCTCTCGAGATGGCAAAGAAAGAGCATGAGACCATAAAATCCCTCTGCCATATTTCCAGCATGCCGTAAATGCAGCGTGGGATTTTCAATACCAACCACTCCTTTTGTGGGCAATCATTCTCTCTGACTGTGCCAGCTTCATACGGTGCAAGCAGCTGTTATGTCTAGTTTTCTATACTCTGGCCTGTGTAGAAGGCCAACCTATATTGTGACAGGGACAACTCTGGGAGCTGTAGCCAAACCAGTTCAAGGTAGCAGCGATAAGAGGTCTAGGCTAAGTATCAAGAGGTAGTGAGCTTGTAAAGGGTCCATAGACTGTATGTATATAAATAGTTATTTATGGCCAAATATCACTATGAAAAATGACTACTAACATGTAGAAGTATCAAACAACACTAATAATAAATTACATATATATACAGTCACTAGAGTAGGGCAATAATACAAATCACTCTTGTGAAAAAAAGTGCAGATTAGTTGCATGCAGTACAGGTCCACAGAGAATTAACCCTATCTTAAAAAGTCCTTCCCTAAATTGTCTGGGGCCTTAGGCCCAAAGATTCAGGTGAAGTTCTGACTCCGTTTGTGATGCAGGAAAAAATGAAGGTAGGGTCTCTGGGGTCCAGTGAACAGTCCCAAGGTTTAGAGGACAGTTTATTCTAACTAATAGAAGTGTCCCCCAACTTCGGAAGGCTAGCACGAGCAAGCAATGACAAAGCCAAAGTATAGCAAAGGTTTTATAAAAGTTAGGAAAACTTTTAAAGGGAGTTTAGGGGCAGGTACCACTGTAACTTACCCCATCCATACTCCGATTATTCCTAGGACTTGGTAGGTCAATGGAAGAAGGTCAGACTTTGCTTTTCCCGTCAGCCTCGGTCCTTCATTCGTAGGGGTTGCAGGTTCGAGCTAATCTCTGGTCTGTGTCTTTCGCTGGTGCAAGGACTGTCTAATGAAGAATACAGAATAACATAACGCTGGACCCCTCTCAGGACTTGACTCGATGGAGGCATGCTGTTTCGGACGGTGGTTACCGCAGCACGACAACACAAAGGAACTCATTTATCGCGGCAGACTTTTCCCCTCCCATCTGTGGCACTAGGATTCTGACATTTTGCTGAGGTAAGTCTTGTAGGACAAGCTGAGGATGCCCCTATGTTCCAGGCCTCAACGCGGAACGGCAACGTCAGCATCACGATAGCCCAAACTCCGAGCTGGTCAGCCACAGGACGGTCCCTGGACACATTCAACGGATCTTCTTCACAGGGTACTGAGAAGACATCAGGAATGGATGTTCCCTCCACTCAAGGGTTGCAGCTCCCTTTCAGGACTGCTGAAGATCAATAGCAACACAGGGATCCCCAGGACAGCAGAAGAAGTTGGTCACCAGGTCTCCTCCTGACGGGTCTCACAGCTGGACAGTAGTCTTGACTCCTTCAGGTTACTCCAAGATCTCTCAAGAGTGGGGTGCAGGGGTCCTTTTCTTATCCTAAAAGCCAGGTAAGAGCCGAAACTCCCAGTAGCAGAGCTAGCCCCCCACACAACCCAGCAGTGGTCCAATCAGAACACTCATGCATAACACTCAGACAGAATGAAACCAGTTTGTGGAGTGGGACCAGACCGTCCCAGCCCACACACTGCCAGCAAACATACCTAGCCCTCCAGTAGTTTGCAAAAAGCCTCTGCTTTCCCGGGCACTGGAAGTCCATGAAAGGATTTTCCTGATCTCACAGGCCAGGATGAAGGCTAAGACAAGATGGCCAAAGGACAAGCGAAAAACCATGTGGCACGGCATGCTTGGACACTAGCCACAGTTAGTAGCCAAACGAGGTAAGGCTTAAATGAAAAGCACCAGAAAATGGTAAAAGTGACTGCTGCCATCAGCTTGTCCATTTAGCACACCTAGAGTAACCACAAATCCTTTCAGTGTTAGTCTAGGGAAAAAACAAGTGTACCCCATTGTACTGCATTGTAAGATGCATTGTATATCGATAAAGATTACCACGAGTGATAAGTTACTAAAAGTAGTAACAATGTAACTATACTATGGGAAACAGTTTCCCTGTACTGACAGCCTGAAGGACATGTGTAGTGGGATAGAAAGTGCGACATGTCACATTCGGTTCTTTAGAGGGCTTTATTAACAGCTAAGACTAACAGTTTATTCAAAGTATGTGCTAAATGCGGAAACAGATCTTTATAGATGAATTTAGTAATGTATTGTGATAGTAGCGCCTTCCTGAGTAGTATGAAGAGCTACATTGAAGGTGCAGGCCTCAAAGGAAGGGAAAGGTTGCATTGTGCATAGAAAGGCAGGACAGAGGCTCCAGTTTAGTAGTTAATAGAGACCTGTATTTGAGTGCTTAATGCATTATAGCGCTTGCATAGGCCAGGCTTTGTAGTCAAGGCACTATGACATTAGCCAGTAAAGCTTGCTCAATAGGGGATAATTGCAATGCATATTATTTCAGCTCCTCTCTTCACCACAGTGGCTCTGCCAGGCTTGATAAATCCTCTTTCGCATGGGAAGGAATGGTACTGCCGCGTACTCACTGATGACAAACATTCCTGGGCTTTCGCAGATGGGCTCCAAGGGAGGGAGGAAAGGAGTGTATTAGAGAATTTCAAGTTGGGATTTTCCATCAGTGGGCATGTTTTGCACATAGAGTTCTGGAACAGTGCGTCACGTTGACGGACAGCACGAGATTACAAAATGCACATGCACCCATGACTCAAAAAACAAAATTCATCCGCGAACTGCTATGGAATAGCATGTGCCTGGAGATAGCCCCGGCGGCACCTTGTGGCGCTGTCATCTACAGAGCTAGCTGAGCAAGCAGTTCGTTTTAGATGACCAGGATCTATCAGCGCTGATTAATAACATGCAAGGGAGCTTTGTGACTTTCTCTAATCATTAATTTCCCAAATTGCTGCTAAATTTACTGTTCTGTTATATTATGCTTTTTGTCTAATAAATGCTAAAGATGTCATTTCTCTAGCATGAGTTCATTGCTTGGCACAAGCGGACCTTAAGTGGGTAGTGCAGGTCAGGATAAAAAATAAAAGCAAACAGTTTGGGGGTCCATAAAAATGTAAGGAAAGGTGCAGTAAAGAGAAATCTTTTCTAACAGCGGCTCACCCTGGTACTCTTGTCAAGGTGCCTCCAACACATATCAAGCCCCTCAACGGCAGAGATTTTAGCATGACAAGGGGTAGGACTGCAGCCGCCAGAGGCTCCCCTCCCATGCCTCTCCAGCAGGAGATCAGATAACATGCTTCACCCATGCATGGGAGGGGGGTCACTTAAGACAAGTGGGTGCTCAAGACTGTAGGTGAAGGTAATTGTGTTGCATTTCTTCAAACACCTTGATATCACCAGCCGAAGAACATAATGTCTCCAGACTGTGGGATGTTTTAACCCACTAGGCTCTGCCCTGCGGCATCCCTGTTTGCTGATGGTGAAAGAATCATCAAAAATGGCTGCAAAAGCCCTATGTGCGCCAAACCTATGAAACCGGAAAAGATTTGCTGCCATATCTACTTTGCCTGTGTCAGTGGTGGAAGGAGACCTCACTGCTGAAACCTGTCACTGGGCTGCCTACCAAGTAAAAATGGAACACTGCAGGAAAGGCAGTGCTTTATTGCAAGAAATCTGCTTTTAAATCTTTTCTTGGTTGCTAAAAAATACAGAATGCTAGTGGCAAACACCCGCAAACATCCAATCTTCTTGCGGGGTGTCCCATGCTATGGAATACAAGGAATTATTGTGCATTGGCAATATCCAGGAAAGTGGAATTGGTCACAAAAACATCCACAGCCAGTTTGCCTGCCTGGGAAAGCTGTCAAAATCTGGGCACAGTACCAGCGGCCGCCTATGAATGTTTCAAAAGCCAGTTTTAAAACTGTACAAGTTGTACCATTAAGATCTAATGTCTCAAATTTAAGTGACTTGTTATCAAGAGCAAACTAGGTTGTCACTATTTAAACTTCATGGTTTAGAGCCTAGAATCAGTGTCCTAGATGTTTGTTTTAAAATTGTAAGTTTATTCTCAACAAAGAAAAATGTAACAAATGTACTTGTAAAGTAAGCCTGATTCAGCCAAAACTACAAAGAAACTTCCCCCATTGGGAAAGACACCTCCCTTCTGCTTCCCACCAAAAGGCCAGGAAATCACATTCAGGTATTGATGAAGAGGGGAGGAGATTTGGGCTGCTGCTCCTGGGAGAGACAAAGGACCTTCCTGGGCTGAAAGGATATGCAGATTAAGGTGTCAACAGTGCTCTCTGCCAGAAGGAAGAAGGCGGGGATTGCTCTTGAGCTTCAAGAAACCTTTGGAGGCGGAGACCGTTTTGTTGATTCAGAAATGGACAAAAATCAGATTTCTAATAAGAATGATAATGTATTGTGGACAGTTGTTAAAAATATAGAAACGCCGGACTTCTGAATCTAAATTTTGAGGGCACATTTTAAGAGGTGCCAGAACTCTGTGCTATGTTCTGGGACATAACTGTAGAAATTGTGGTTTTATAGCAAATGCATTGATGTCAGAAATATGAAACTTCACACACCTATGCCCCTATGCAATGCGCACATGTGTACCAAGTTTGGACAAAATAGATATTGTATCTCGGATAAAAAGTGTGAAATTTTGTCAAATTCAGACCCAAGATCCTACAGAGACGGGGCTTGGATGAATACTTGCTCCACAAAATATGTGCTAGAAATATGTTATTGCTATCAAGTTTGTAAAATTGTAAATATGTATTATATGAAAAGTAGATTTCATGTGCAAAAACAAAGGGGAGGTTTTTCCTGCATCATAAACCACATCGTCATGATGACACTCTGTTTTCTTCTCCAATCAAGGAAGAGGAAAGACCCTAGCCAATAGAATACCTAGGGGGTGCGCTTAGGGTAATTCAGCATACCCACTCCTTTAGGAAATACATATCCGAGGCCTCATAAGGACACACATTCACCCACCAACCGATTGCTGGCGGAGCACTTTGCAAGAGAAATCCATATTCCAGAAACTTTGAAAGCAGAAAGGCCCATTTCCAAAGCTGAACCATTCTCAGCTTGGCCTTTAAAAATCCAGAAACCAGATTTTACCCCAGACCTCTAAAGGGAACCAAAGAACAGCCTGGCTGTGCTGTGCTGCTTTCCTGCTAAGAATTATTGCCAGAATCCAAAGATCCAACCCAGTAGAGCCGTGCTGTGACCATATAGCTGTGAATCAGAACCAGAGCAGAACTGTGCTGTCGTGTAGTTTGCATCTTCATAGTCTACCCCTAGCGTAAAGAGACCTTGTTTGTAATTTTAAAAGCGCATTCTTGTTTTGCAATTTTGCCTCTTTCTGAAAAAACAACCTCCACAAAAACCTCCATAACTTCTTCACCGTTTATGCTAGAAACGAAAGTTAAGTGTCTACTTGAAGCTAACATCCTAAGCTTTACAATGAACCCAACACCGCATTTCCTTATAGCATTTCCGCAATTGTGCTTACCGCATGCGGAAAGGTTTGCCGCAAATTATTCGTTTGGCTCAAATCTATAACGTGTGAAATAGCTTTTCATTGCACCCAACTTCAAAATTAAGTTTTCTACTTGCTTATCACTCTTAAATCATTGTTGGTGTTTATCTGATACCATACAAAGCGGCTCCCATTAGTATTTCAACCATTTCAGTGAATTAAAACCATTTTTAGTGTTTTTACTATTCCATTCAAGCCAACTTTAAAACCATTTTGACAAATTTGCAATCATTCCCGTTTCTCTCTCTGTGTTTGCTGGGGGAATTTGGGATTGATATATCATATTGATTTCTGCATTCCTGAAACCTGTTCTCTCTCCTTCTATCTCTTTGTATTGCATATTGGGGGGATTGAAGGGTGTGCAGGGGGAACTATTAACCACATTGCCATTTGATTGAACACACACAGGTATTATTTCTATGCTGCATTATTGTTCCCATCATTGCTCCTTGTGATTAAAGAGATTTAGTGTAACATCACCCATTGGTGATCATTGTATAACCATTAAAAATAGTGTGATACATATATATTGTGCCATCCATAAATAAATATTTTAACTTTGCAAACCAGCCTGCTTCCTGGTTCAGTGTGACCGGGGAGGATTCAAAGAGAGGGGCGTGATATAAGTGGTACATCGTTCAGAAATAAAATAATTTATAGACACACATAGTTAAGGGTTTCAGCTGTGCATCAAATGCTAGGCATTGACTTAGGTGAAGTGCCAGGTTGAAATCACTTACAAGATAATCTCCTCATCCTTCAGGCAGAAGTGGAAGCCCTGCTGCAAAAGGGAGCAATACAACTTGACCCAGATCATCAGATAAACAAGGGTATCTATTCAACCGATACTGGTTTCAAATTTCCAGAAATTACAGTCAGTGAGGTTGAAAATACCATGAGAGCTATGACCCCACTAGCTGCTCAGGGGACCTCATCCCGTCAAAAATTATACTAGACCATCAGAGCATCTTTGCACTATTTCTGTGCAGATTTGTAAACGCCTCCTTCAGACATTGCACAGTTCCACAAGCCATTAAGACAGTGGCAGTTACCCCTCTTCTAAAAAAAAATCCGGCCTGGACCCCAAGGATGCCACTAACTATCGACCAATTACTAACACCCTCTTTTTCTTGAAATTGGTAAGGTCGCCACTACACATCTTCAATCTCACATTGAAAATACCAGTAGGCTGCATGAGAGGCAATCGGGTTTTCGCCGTTTCCATGGCACAGAGAGCGCCTTGGTTGATCTTCAGACCCACATGCTGTCTTTAGTTGAGAGCTGTAGATCAGGCATGTTAGTTTTACTAGATGTCAGTGCAGCTTTTGATCTTCTGGATCACAAGATCTTACTACACAGACTACTTGATACAGGGGGCTTGGCCACCAAGACAGTTAACTGGGTCAGATCCTTCTTGGAGAGTCGTAGATCCAGGGTACATTGGGGTGAGGCTTTCTCGGAAGTAGAAACTATTCTATGTGGCGTCCCACAGGGAGCATGTTTTTCGCCCTTGCTTTTCAATATTTATATTGTCCCTCTTTGTAAAGAACTGGAGAAGCTGGGCTATTTCTTTACAAACTATGCCGACGATTTCCAGCTGTCAATGGAACTATCAGGAGACCATCAAGCAGACCAATTTAAACTTAATGAGGTATATAGAGTGATAAAAGATTGGATGACCACAAACTGGCTATGCTTGAATGCAGGAAAGACACAACTCATGATCTATGGGTCCAAAAAATCGAGAGAGGCATTAGCCCCGGTTTTCTCTGGCTTCCTGGTTGACGACAGTCTCATCAAAGTAGTTGATAAAGTGAAGACACTAGGTGCGTACATGGAGGCCTCCCTGGATGCAGGTGCACATGTAGACGCCATTGAAAAAAGCTCTCCATCATCTGCGAGTTTTGGGGCAGGTCGCCCCTCTAATTTAAAAAAACAACCGAGCCAAGCTAGTCAGAGCTGTGATTCTACCACGCCTGGACTACTGTAATGCTCTTTTGGGGGGGGCGGGGGGGCTAGTAGAGAAGACGTCCTTAGACTGCAGAAAATTCAAAATGCCTTGGTGCGTGTAATCTACAGTATGAAAAAGCATAGGGAGCTACACTGGGTTCCGATATCAGCCAGGATCTCCTTTAAAATGCTAACACTGGGTCACAAATGCATTTATGGGACAACCCCAAACTATTTAAAGGACAAAATCTCAGTTTACCAACCTGCAAGAAACCTTCGCTCTACATCCAACCTATGCCTGCAGGTGGTAAGGACAAAGAGAGCCCGTGGAAATGGACGTTCCTTCCCGCTGCTTGTGGCTAAGGCCTGGAACAACCTTCCGCTGGGGCTCCGAACAGAAAGTAATCATCTGGTGTTTCGGAAGCTCCTAAAAACAGAACTGTTCATTTAACTCTATCTTCTGTTATCCTCACTGACCTTTTTGCTTGTGAAGGAGCGCTTGGATGCCTTAGGGTTTTAGCACTATAGAAATGTTATAACATAACATAACAATATACCTTCTTGTACCCAGAAAGGACCTGCCAATGCAACCTGTCTTAGACCTGCTCCCTGCAAACAAGTATGTCAAGCCTCAGAGATTCAGGATGACAGCTCTGCAGGAGGTAATTCCACTGCTGAAGAACTGGGATTACATGGCCACTTTGGATATGAATGATGCATACTTTCATATTTCAATGTTGCCAGCGCACAGGAAGTACCTAAGTTTCAAGGTAGAGGGGACACACCATCATTCTGCATTGCCACAGCCCCAAGGGTTTTTGCCAAGTTTCTGGCAGTGGCGGCAGCTCACTAGCGCAGAAGTTGGTTCTGGTGTAACCTTATTTAGACCCCTGGCTCATAACTGGAGACACACATCAAGCTTGTCTGGAGAAAACCCAAAAGACTATAGACCTTCTTTTTCAACTGGGGTGTGAGGCTCAATGTCCGCCCACAGACCAGCTGTGGAGCCATAAAAGTGAATACAGGTTGCTTCATTGTACATGGGTACATTTGTACATATCCAGTTACTTGCAGGTATTTACAGTATAAATTGGACAGGTAGATATCAGCATATATCAAGTGGCACAAGACGCTGTGAGAAACCTCAAGTGATCTCCCTAGCTAATATCCAGGGATCTGTCATGCAGGTGGACGGGATACGGCCATTGGTATTGGATCCAGTTCCTGGGAAAGGGTCACCTGGATGGGGGGGGGTCCTTGGGGAGTGGGACACCAATGGGTGAGACGCAGTATCCCCCTTCCTTTGACACCTTTTCCCCATCCTCACATAGGACATTCCAAACCTCTGCCTCCCCTCCCCCTTTTTCCAACACTTTTGCAAAGGACAACGGACGAGCAACAGAGCCGTTTACCTGACATGTTCCAATACAAGGATCAGGCAATTGATTAGAATTACACACACCTGACAGCACTGTCCCTTCCCCACAGGGATAAAATGTGGAGCCACAGAGCACAGCAGACAACACGACGAGACAGCTAATCGGGCGCGGCAGTTCAAATGAAGGAGAAAGATGGCATTCGAGATGGTGGCGGGGAGAAGTGAACTTGCCATTTTCGTCCCAGACCCTCCAGAACCTTGCAGGTAGAAAGTCTAATACCGGGAAAATAGCACAAGTGTCTTGCAGCAGATGTCAACGGTACACTGGACAAGCCTACGCCGATGAACGGGAGCGAGGGATGCTCCTGCGACCCTGGTATCGGCCTTGACTCCAATGAAGAGCAAAGCCAAGCAGTTCATCACAGCCAGTGAATCGAGGGATGAGCAGGTAAGAACCGGGCTCTGTTGATTTATAATCGCAAGTTTTGAACCAAGTTAGGAACTGTGAAAGAACTATAAAGTGTTAAGGGGAGACCAGCTGCACAGGGAAAACGGCACCATGGTGGTGCTAACTCAACAGACTCTGGTCGATCCCCATCTGAGAGAAACTACAGATACCAATGGGCCATAGGAGAGCCAGTGGAGTAGGTCAAAGTGGTCATACTGCGGGTCAAGCTAATTCCCCGTACAATAGAAAGATTATGATCTACAAACTAAGTGAAAGAAAGAGAAGTGAATCCCACAGTGAGAGGAAACCAGGGAAGTGAATCCCAAGAGGGGCAAAGTATAAAGTCCCAAGAGACAGTGTGTTGACGGACACAAAACCCAACAGAGGGATGTCCACTATGAACTGTTTGAAAAGACATTGAGAAAACAAGGGAAGTGAATCGCGCTAAAGAGAGGAGAGAAGGGTCAGCGCCCAGAAGAGGGGGACCTAGGGGAGAAGCCATCGCTCTACATGAAACTGTGGTAAACAATTGAGAAAGGTCAGCGCCCAGAAGAGGGGGGGACCCATCACCCAGCGAACATTGGGCACAAACTTTCATTGGTTGAAGGAACTTTTTTTGTTTTTGTTAGTTGAAGACATTCGGTCCTCAGAGGTAAGAGACTTTCAAGTGAAACGAGACTTGGCCATCGACGGTCCTGAAAACTGCCATTAGAACTGTTGTCTCGTGCTGGAGAAGCCAGAGACTACTCTGCTCCAAGATACCATCTTACCCCGTGCTCAAAACGTGGGGAAGCAAGACCCAGGCTACTGCACCTGACATGTTATTTGAGAACACTTCTTTCTTTTCTTGGGAACTATCCCACAGCCTTTCTTGTATTAGTTGTAAGGTTTGGCAATTGGTTTCTCAGTATATGCCCTTTTATTTGACACAACGCCACTAGGACTACCTTATTTTTCATTTGATGGTCAACGCTTGCGCCCATCTTAGATTTAGTTTAGAATAGGCGTTTTTCCAACCTGCATACAGAATTCTTTGTTCAATAAACACCCTTGAACTGTGATCACTTGTCTGTCTTACTTGTTGCCACCATGGGTTTGTCAACACCCACTGGCCATCATCACACATCCAGCTCAGGCCCCCAACTGATATTCATAGAACACTCACACACCACACTCACTCAACATTCCCCTGAGCTGTCCATACATTCACCAACATTCTATCAGCATGCGTTCATGGCCAGTGAGACAGAGCAAGACTAACTCACATTATAACACCTCCCTTCCTACAGCCATACACCACATCTTCCTTTCATACACATGAACACACACACCAAAACAACATGCACACCTAGATGCAATACCAGTCACACAGCATCCTACCTCCACACCCAACAACCTTCCATCCATAGCTGCCACCCCCAAATACAGGGTCTTCCACACCCTGGCACAAACACCCAGAATGGGAACAAGTGGAAACCAAACTAGCCACCAGATGGTGGGGAAACAGGATATGGAGGGGATCATGGATTACCCAACACCAGCCCAAGATGCACCGTGCCTCGTCGATGCAGAGCCTGAGCGGAACATCCAAACCACCAAAGTCCAACCAACTAACACTCTGGGAGGGTGGTGCAGCCCATGCCAGGAACAAACACAGAAGGATACGTAATCCACTGTCGACCCTCACAAACCAGACACAAAACTCTGCAATCAGCTCCCAATCCACATCCAGCCCGTTAATCCCAGCAAGAGTATAAACCACAGTGAAGCACTAAAAAAAACACACTACTGTTACCACAGCACACAGTCCTATTATGCATTCACCCGTCACTAAACATCACCTAGAAAAAAAAAACACTCAAAGAACCTCCTCTGCATGCACAGACTACACTTCATGCGTGCACAAAAGGGATAGGTGGAACGAGGCAGCAAAGCCAAACATGCATGCATACTTCACACGGGTGGTGCCTTGTCAGACTTAACATGACAACACAGGAAGCGAACCATATTCATTCACCCTCCACCTGTGTCACATACGCCCAGTACAGTCTGTCGGGTGCATGCACACAGTACCCTAAAGCATATACACATGCGCCAGACATAACAAACACACCACTGCTTTATGCACACAACCACATATAACAAATTGAACATATGGTACTCCTGGCAACACCACATCTGAAACTCAGTGGAACACTATAACCTCTTAAACTGTTGTCTACAGAAAAGTGAACAGAAACTAAAATCATTGGCCAACCTTTCTACACGTAGCTATATCAAAGATGCATCAAACTGGCGGGCAGACCATCGCATTTTTCCTAATTGTCCATAACCATTCCCCCACACTGTAAATGCCTGTATGTATGACAGTCCATAACATTTTTCCTGTAGTGCACAACCAATTCTCCTGAAAAACATGGATGATAATACTTTTTTCTAGCTTCCATTTTTTTTATGTCCATCTGAAGGACAGTCCAGGTCGTTACACAAATCTGTTGCGACTGCTCAATTCCCTGAGGCAGTCAAACATTTTTACCTATCACTTGGATGCAATACTCCTACTATATGAATGCACCCTAATGGCACCTGGTAACCTAACCACAGGTGTCTAGAAACATTACCTTAAATGCAAAAATAAAGCATATTTTCCTGTAACAGCCCTAGCGCCAGCAAAACAATGAGGCACTAGGTATCAGATGACAAACGCATGTCATCCAAAATGTGTTGTGATAAAAATGTCCATGTAATGCCACATTGTTAGGCCACGAAACATCACATTGAATGACAAGATGACGGCCCAAAACACAGTACCTATACTGCCCCAACCGTAGTGGCCAAGCAGTATTATGATTTATTACTCGAATACAGTTTCTATTTCAATATTTGACACATTTCCCTAATGTAACATAGGGTGGATTATGATCATTATCCTTCACCAAAAATGCATTCTGTAGCAACATTTTAATTCCTAATTATTGCCTTTTTAAATTTCCAAACATTTTCTTTTTCATCCCACAAGTAACCATGCAGACCCTTTACATAGGGCAACATTTCCAGAATTAGTGTGGCAAAACTATAATCATACGCTGGAAAACAAACATTACAATGTTTCTTCCTCTGCATGGTGTTCAACACGCTTGGCGTAGTCTCTCATCTGAGGCAGACGTTAAATAATTAATAAGGCTTTCTTATCCATAGATGCCTCATATTTTTTTTAAACATTGTTTTCCTTTTTTATTGAGGCGGTAAAGTTTTCCAGCCTGTGATCTGCTTAGGAAACAAAAACGTCCCCATCTGATACACTCATAGGGCGCGGTTCAAGTGCCTTTCCTCTAGTGTGGCGTCTGTAAACGTTTGAGTCGCCGGGTGTTGAGCCCGTTGCTGACATCATATATGGGGCAAGAGTCTGAGAGAAAGGAGCCCCACGGCTAACCCTAACAGTGCCGCTGTGACATGCCTGCGGCACCCCAAATGCACTCCTGGCAGCAATCTAGATCCATATGGGGCCACAAGCAGAGGCGTTGGTAGTGGGGGGCTAAGGGTGCTATAGCCCCTGGTCTTTTGGTTGTAGCCCCAGATAGAATCTCAGGAGCTACAACCAAAAGACTAGCTAGCCCCCAGTCCCGACAGTTCCGACATCAGCGTGGTCTTTTCCAGACCTAGCAACACCCCTGGCCACAAGGATCAGGCTGCACCTCTGTTCATCATGGGAAAACGCCCACTGAAGCTAGGCAACCTCGTTGAAGAAATCACATCCCTTATAACACCAGTAGTCACTGCCTGCACACATCCCCAAGAGGTAAAGATCACACACAGTATGTACTAATCCAACGTTATTGCATCCACTGTAAAACGACATGTTCTTGCTGTCATTGGTGCTATCCGCACTCCCTTAACTGGTGCTTTCAATGCATTTATGGGGATCTCACTTGTTGTGTGGACGGCGGGGCCCTACTTTCAATAACTATGTCTGGGTGATGGGTGGAGGCTGAGGGCAATCATCCAGAGGGCCCAGGAAAATAACGCTGGATTAGGATGGTGTTAAGATCAATGGGGGAACAGTAGGTGACCTCTATGGGCTGCTCCCCCCCTACCCCCCGCAGTTCTCCTGAAGCTTTAATGTACGTAAGTACATTTGTACATATCCAGTTCCTTTCTGGTATTTATTACAGGATACATGGACAGGTAGATATAAGCATAAATCAAGAGGCACAAGAGATGGCCAGCCTCACACATCCATCTCAGGCACCCAACTGACATTCGTAGAACACACACCACACTCACTCAACATTCCCCTGAGCTGTCCATCATGCAGTCACCAACATTCTATCAGCATGCAGTCATGGCAAGTGGGACAGAAAAAGACTAACTTATATCATAACAGGGTCCTCATCAACAAAAAGAAATTAAGTCTTGTCCCCAGCCAAGTGAAAACATTTCTGGGTGCCCTAATTTGAACAGAAGACCAGCTTGTCTTCCCCTACAACGAGAGGTTGCAGATCCCTCAGTATGTGGCCGGTCGTCAGATAACCATACGGAAAGCCATGCGGCTATTAAGAATTATGGCATGCTGCATTTCAACATGCCTGTCTGCACATGCATCCTATGCTAGAGTGGCTCTAGAGCCAATGCTATCAGGCAAGCAGTCCGTGGGACGATCTAGTGGCTTCTCTTGAAAACCCTTGTTCTATCAGTGAAGTGGTGGATGAAGGACAACCTTCTGAAGGGAAATTCATTTACCACCCCTGCAGTAGAGGCCTCTCTCACCGCAGACTCATCCCTGTCAGGGTGGGGTGCTCACCTTCTACACCAGACGGTGCATGGCATGTGGTCACAATCGTTAGTGGACAAAGCACATCAACCTATTAGCTCTACTAGCAGTTTTCAAAGCCCTGAAAGCTTTTCTGACACAATTACAAGGGGAAGGCCATTCTAGTCCTCAGCCAGCACCTCAGCCATGATTTACTTCAACAAAAAGGGAGGTACTCACTGTTAGGTAAGATTGTCATAGTAATGATAAATCATCCTGACCTGTGTCAACCCCAGGACCTTTTGCTTTTACTGGTGGATTCTTTTTTCATTATACCTCCTGAGTATCAACCTTTTTTCCCACATTCACATAATCTTCCACTCTTTTTATGAGTGTCATTTCAGACTCTCCATAGTGTCTCTTAAAGTTATCCTCTTTGACAACTTGTTGGCAATACGTGCCTACAGTTCCCAAGGGTAGAAAGGATCTTTGGATCCCTTTTACATTTTATTAGGAGAGACCGGCACCCCCCCCCCTCCCCTCTTACCCCCACTTTATGTGGAGTGCTGGGGAGATTCTGAGTATCCCCTTTCTCATTTTAAATGTAACATTTGTTACAATGACAAACTTACCTTTAATGGCTGGTGGCATTTTTATTCAGTGCACCTTTACTGCAGGCTGTTTGCACAGCCCCGGCAAAGGCACCCATGTGTGCACATTTTACCAAAATGGCCTGGTCCAATTTCTTGCCATTTTAGTGTTTCTTGTCCTTTCCTGTTCCTTCCCCTGACATCCAGGGCAGGAAATTCCTTTGTGTGATTTTTATCTTCGGCGGGAGTCCTGTGGATTCCCCACCCAGGCTCCGGAGTGTCTGTGAAGGCAGGAAGTGAGGGAGGAGTCCAAATCTCTGCAGCCCTTTGTCTTCCAGTCTGCCTGTGAGAATCCAGTTCAAACTGGGCCGCTGGCTATCCAGTAAGGATTGCCAACCCCCAAGTTTGAATATTGCAAGGCTGTTTGATTGGCTGGGTTCCTGCATAAAAGTCTGATCCTGGAAGCTGAGGAGGTAGTCGACCACTGGAACCAAAACCATAGAGGAAGATGAAGAATTTGCAGATGAGATGATGTCCAGCGACCCGAGAGCCTGCTGTGTAACTGGAGCCTGCTGTAGCCCTTCCTTCCAATCTACCTGCAGACTCTGGAGACGACGATCCTGACTAAGAGCCTTGTGGGATCTACTAGACTCAAGAAGACCTACATTTTGAGCCATCCCACGTCGTGCTGTGACCTTGCGGGGCTGCAATACCCGACTACCGTTGGGCCTTTGCACGGTCTTCCGAATACCAAATCTTGCTGAAACTTTGTGTGCATCCTGCTGGACCTCCAGAGATGTAAATGAAGTCTGAAAAGTTCCCCTCACCAGAATGCTGGACCTTGCAAACGATGAGAATCCGACCAGCCATATTCTGTTTTCTTCTGTGCTCCGGAAAAAAGGCGCCAAATCCACAGCCGCATACAGCCACAAAGAAACCCTTCCCTGAAGTATTTTGTGTCGATCCCTGCTGAAAAAGCCCATCCAGGTTCCTGTCTTCTGTCCTCCTGATAAGGAATGCAGTACCTTGGTTTTTGGCTGCAAATCCTGAAGTCCTCCTGCTGCAAAATCTTCTTTTGTGCTGAGGTACTATGCTGGCTTGGGTATTCACTTACCTTACGTCTCTTATGATTCCTGTGTAGTTTTGGGGTGTTTTCTGTGATTGGGATGTCTCTCGTCCAGTTTACCGAGGCACACTGCTGGAATCCTCCTAGGGTGTCTGCATTGAAGTCCCTGGACACTCAACTAACTCTAAAGTACTTGTTTGAAAGGTCTTCATCTGGAACTCTGAACTTTGCCTGCAGCAGAGCCCTATCTCACCCTGCCTACAGCTGGCTCCTAGACCACTAGGGTCCCTCTTCTGCCTCGGAGAGAAATTTTGTACTAGAATTGGGAAGGGCTGGATACTTTAAGGGGTCTTCCTTGAAAAGTAAAACAAGTGTTGAAAAGTTCACTTACTTATGAGTCAGTTGGTAACGTTAAACTCTTGAGTGAATAGTTACAAAACGTTATTACTTACCTTAGATATGTTTTGCCTTTCTGAAAAGTATATAGGATTTCTCCAGCATGGGGTCTGGTAGGATTCACATGCTCATGAATATTCCCTGTCGTCAGGCTCTGTCTTTCTCCTCTAAATCAATCACTGAACTCTGGGTCATAATGCCCCAGCCAATGACTGCACTCTCCCTAAACCCCTCCTCTGGCAAGCAACTTCAGATTTTTACTGCACGTTCAAGTGTTGGGAGTCCTCGTGTTTTGCTCTTTGAGCTTTTCTATGTTTTCGTGCTTTTATTTGATACGTTCTATTTTTGTCAATTAGAGCCTGTGTGCTCTTTCACACTTTTGACCGGCAAGCGGGAATCCATTTGGCGGGAATCAGTTTCACACGGTCCCAGAGGACGTGGAGAACGACACTGAGGGGGATGACAGCAGGATCAACAATGTCTGCACTGGTCGCAGAAGGCCTACCCCCCCCCCCCCCCCAACACCTCCGAGGGACGTATTGTTGGACATCCTCTCGACACGCCACACCCTGGTGTTGGAAATCCAGAAGAGGATGCCGACAACGCCTCTGGTCCCAGATGCAACGGGCCCACCAGCGAAGAAGAGGAAGCCAGAGGCTATGTCGCCGCCACCTCAGCCTCCGCACATGCCCTTCCTCCCCAGGGATAGGGGGACGAAGTGGGGTCTTTCATGCCACGGTCACCAGAGTGTCTGAGCTCTTTCAGCTGACGCCAGAAGAGACCAAGAAGGAAGGTATCCTATATCAATGGCGGGAAGCCAAAAAGGAAGACTATTCTGACGGTGCCTCTTAAGGATGTTTGGGATGAAGGCCTGCCGCTGATGAGAAATCCGGCCTCGGACCCCGGCCAAGTGGGATAGGCTGGAGAAAAAGTACTGGGTGCTGGAATCCACACCCAAGTGCCTACATTCGCAGCCTTCCCCAGACTCGGTGGTCTCGGCGGCGGCGAGGAAGAAGTAATCTAATCCCTCATATTCAGCTTCCATTACCCCAGACAGCAAAGGGAAGAAGACTACAAATGGGTTGAGGCGCTTGAGCAGGAGGGTGAGGTGGCAACGGATCATGCCATCACTGTGGCCTTGGACATCAGACACAGGGTTCAGACAGATGGGGAACAGTGTCTACCTCCGTCATCGTGGCTGGTTGAAAGCCACCAACTTCCGTCAGGAGGTCCAGACAAGGGGGCTGCACATGCCCTTCGACAGGGACAACCTCTTTGGGAAGGCTGTCGATGAATCATTGCAGGTCATTAAGACTGGCACGGAGAAGGCCCGTGCCCTGGGCACTCTTTAGCAGCAACACCTGTCCTTTCGTGCCGCCGGTGGAAAAACTGGCAGATCGTCGAAAGGCTTCAGCGGAGGGTCCTCTTCATACTGTCAACCCTGCAGATCCACGGCCCAAGAGGCCTACAGAGGCCGTTCCAAGGCATTTGGTGGAGGTGGCTGACGTCATTGTAGCTCCAGTTCCGAAGCAGGATTGAACCGGCCGGAACGTCAGGCCTCCACCCATGCACTCCGGTGGGAGACCGGCTGGCGGGCTTCATCAGCGAAAAAAAGATCTCCACCGACCGATGGGTGCTGGATGCTCTCGCCCATGGACACTCCAGTATTCCAGCAGAAGTGTCATCAGATACCACCAGTGGCCTGGCAGGAGCAGCACATCCCTCAGCTCCTGCCGAAAGTACGGGCCATGATAAGAAAAGGGGTGATAGAGCTGGTTCCTGGGGCTCTTGAATCTACGCCATATACTTCTTGGTAAAGGACAAGATCGGGGGGCTGGAGGCCCATTCTAGACCTGCAGCGTCTCAACAAATACCTCAAGTCACAAAAATTCAGGATGGTCACATTTCTGCACGTGCTCGGCCAACTGGAGGAAGGAGACTTCTTGACATTGCTGGATTTGGAGGACGCATACTTCCATGATACAAGAAGCATCAGAAGTTTGTGCACTTTGTGGTACAGGGACGGCATTACTAATTCAAGGCCCTTCCCTTCGGGCTGAAGTCGGCGCCCAGGGTGTACACGAAGTGCCTGGCCCCAGTGGCAGCGCATCTGCCTGTACAAGGGATACATGTGTCCCTGTACCTCGACGACTGGCTCATCCGCGACAAATCAAGGGAAGTAGCCATCGTACACAGGGAGAGGACCATCTGGCTGCTGACGGATATGGGTTTCTCTGTTAATTATCCAAAGTCCTGCTTGATGCCATCGCAGAACATTCTATTCCTGGGTGCTAGGCTCAACACAGTCCACTTCCTGGTGGCCCCCTCGGAAGAGAAGATAGTGGCCATGCTGGGCAAGGTGCAACGACTATTTGCACTGAATACCTCCACTGTGCGGACCTGTCACGATGCCTGCCCCCGGAAAGCCAGACCAGGCCCAGCAACCCCGGAAGCAGGCATCATGCCACTTGAAGCATGCCCAAAAACCCCAGTTAGGGGCTCTTTGGCTACAGTCCTGGCGCCTATGGCGCCAGGCTCATAAGAATAAAGTCAGTCCTGGCGCCATGGGCGCCAGGCTCATTACAGAAATCTTACCTGTTGCAGACCATGCTGCATACCTACCTGATGCAGACCATGCTGCACGAAGCCACAAGCGATTGGTTGTGGAAACCGAATGGCCTGAAGCCAAGCGAATTACATTATTCCATCGAGGGCTTCGGGGAGAACTCAAGGATGTTTTAGCCCAAGTCGTGAACCCGCCTTTAGACTGTGCTGAATATATAGATTTTGTGGTCCAGTTAGATCACAGACTTCAAACCAGAAAGGCTGATAGAACCAAGTTTGAAAACAAGGTCTTGGTTAAAACCTACGTACCCTCGAAGGGGGTATATGCCTTAGAACCCATGCAAATCGGGGGGTTAGGGGACCCTTAACCCAGAAGGAAAGGGAAAGAAGACGGCAACAGCAATCATGTCTATATTGCGGAGTTACTGGTCATTTCCTTCGGAACTGCCCTGTAAAACCACCCAAGAAAACTATAGGAGCAGCAGACGAAAACCACTTGAAACCTGACCCGGGAAACGATCACGCCCGGCAAGCGTAGAGGTCAGCTTGCCGAGCTTAAAGAAGGACACTCTGACCTCTCATTTCACCATACCCATGGTCCTTATAGATCCAGAGCAGCCATCACGCATGCACGCGGTAAAGGCGTACGTAGATAGTGGAGCCATAGGAAACTATTTGGACTACGGATTGGCTTCCAGGATAAATCTACCTCTCACCCGAAAGACCACTACCGATGTCTTCACCACTGTTGATGGAACTGAAATTGCCTCTGGGCCCGTAACTCATTCCACTGCAGAGATGACTTTGCTGGGTCAGGATGGACACCGAGAGGTTATGGTGTTTGATTTAATCAAGGCTCCACAGTTTCAACTGATACTGGGAATCCCTTGGTTGGAAAAACACAATCCCTGTATTGATTGGCGAGAGAAGAGAATAACCTTCCCAGAATGTGCTAACACCTGTTACCCAATGAGAACTCTAAATTCAGTATTGGCCCCAATAATTCCAGCTGCCATACAATTACCTGCTGAATACCAAGACTTTCAGGATGTCTTTCAAAAGGAGCAGGCAAACGCCTTACCACCGCGCAGATCGTATGATTGTCAAATAGATCTCATACCAGGAGCACAACCACCTTGCAGCAGAATCTATGCCCTCACGGAACCTGAAAATCTCCACTTGCGCCAGTACCTAGACCAGTATCTTGCTAATAGCTTCATCCGCCCGTCCAAGTCCCCTGCATCTTCCGCTTTGTTCTTTCGTGCCAAAAAAGGAAGGCGACCTTAGAACATGCATTGACTACCGCGCGCTGAATCAGATAACTATCAAGAATCGGTACCCATTGCCTTTGATCCCTGAACTACTAGACCAGGTAAAGAACGCCTGTATATACACAAAACTAGACCTTCGGGGAGCATATCATCTGGTACGCGTCAAAGAGGGTGACGAATGGAAGACTGCTTTTCGCACCAAGTACGGATTATTTGAGTACCAGGTGATGCCTTTCGGTCTGTGTAACGCACCAGCAGCCTTCCATGAACGATGTCTTCCGAGAGCTCATTAATGTTTGTGTAATCGTTTACATCGACGATATCTTAGTATAATCCCTATCGGAATCCGATCATGTAAAGCACGTCCGAGCAGTCCTAGAAAAGTTACGCCAGTATAAGTTATATGCTAAACTGGAAAAGTGCATCTTTCACACTACGGAAGTAGAGTTTCTTGGATTTAATCTGACCCCGAGAGGAATCCGGATGGATACACGGAAGGTGGACACAATTCTTAATTGGCATTCGCCAGGCTCAGTCAAAGGAGTTCAAAGCATGCTTGGCTTTGCCAATTTCTACCGCAGGTTTATTCCGGACTTCTCACACATTGTACATCCCATTACAACACTATTGCGAAAGAATAAACGCTTTACATGGACAGAAGAAGCCGAGAACGCCTTCCAAGAGTTAAAAAAGAAATTCACGTCCGCTCCTGTATTACGACACCCGCGCCCAGAGCTTCCTTACATAGTGGAAACAGATGCATCCAGTTCAGCTATGGGAGCAGTGCTCTCCCAAAAGGATCCCGAAACTAACCAGCTGCACCTAGTGGCGTTTTGGTCAAGGAAGTTTTCGGCTCCCGAATTAAATTATGCTATAACCGACAAGGAACTGTTGGCCATCAAGTCCGCCTTCAAGGCTTGGGGGCACTATCTGCTGGGCGCCAGGCATACCATTACGGTCATCACTGATCACCGCAACTTACAATAGCTAAAGGTAGCCAAGGCCCAATCTTCATGCCAACTCCGTTGGGCATTGTTCTTCGCCGAGTTTGATTTTGTAATAACCTATCGAAAAGGTTGTAAAAATGGAAAAGCTGACGCCCTGTCCCGAATAGGAATGGGAGAAACAGAAAGAGCTTTAGAACCTGTACCCATAATTCCTGAACAGAGGAGCCTTGGTCTGACATCCATACACTCTCTGGAGGACATTCAAGAAAAGGTCCATCAACTCTTTGATTCCGATGCCTTACAGGGCTGGGCAAGGAAAGTCCCAGAGTATTCTGTCACCAACAATCTACCTTATTGCCAAGGCCGGCTATTTTTGCCACTAGAGGAACTACAGAAACTTGTCATTTCTCATTACCACGACACCTTGATGGAAGGACATCCTGGCATTGCTAAAACTGAAGCCAAAATCAAGAAACCGTTTTGGTGGCCCACCTGGCGAAAAGATGTCAAGTTGTTTGTCATGTCTTGTGGCATTTGCGCTCAAAATAAAGGGCAAAAGAAAAAACCTGCTGGATTATTACAACCGTTAGACATACCACCTACTCCTTGGCATACCTTGTCATTAGACTTTATCACGGATTTACACCGTGCAAAGATTATAACACCATTCTAGTTATTGTAGATCTTTTTTCTAAAATGGCCCATTTCATTCCTTTAAAAGGAATACCTTCAGCTTCAATCCTTGCCAAGGAGTTCCTTGAAAATGTTGTCCGTCTACATGGCTTTCCTTCCGTGTTAATTTCAGACCGGGGAAGTCAATTTATTTCACATTTTTGGAGGAAGTGCTGCCAGCTGGCACAAATTGATGTTAGACTTTCAACCAGCCACCATCCCCAGACCGATGGTCAAACAGAGAGAACCAACCAGACTCTTGAGCAATACCTACGTTGTATGCTACATCAATCTGAGGAGGATTGGAAAGCCATCTTTGGATCGCCGATTATGCATACAATAATTCTGTACACTCAGGAACTAAACAAAGCCCTTTTTTTACCAATATATGGTCACCATCCTCGCACCTCAGACTTAGATTCTCCCCAGCATTAAGAGATGCCTGCGGTGGACCATCTCCACGCTGTTATCACACAAGCCTTTAAAGAGGCGACTGCACATTTACAAAAGGCTAAGGATAAATACAAGAAGGATGCTGATCAACACAGGAGTGAAGCACTGCAATACCAAGTAGGGGACCAAGTATGGTTAGCCACCAAGTATTTACCACTCAAGGGAACACGGACTTTTAACCCCAGGTACTTGGGACCTTATTCTATTAAGGCTATAATTAACCCAGTGGCCGTCAAGTTGGACCTGCCTGGTCATATGCGTGTTCATCCTGTTTTTCACGTGTCTCTTTTGAAGCCTGTGCAACCAGGAACTAGACTAACCACCCCACCTGAACCTATCCTCATAGACGGGGAACCCGAATTCGAAGTCAAGAATATTTTGGACTCTAAAAGGGTGAGATCAAAACTCTTCTATCTCATTGATTGGAAAGGTTATGGTCCACAAGAAAGATCTTGGGAGCCTAGTGACCATGTGCATGCACCTCAATTAGTGAAAAGGTTCCACCAAGAATTTCCAGACAAACCAAGGCCGAGAGGGAGAACAGCTTTAGGAGGGGCCTTGAGGTGGAGTGCTGTCACGATGCCTGCCCCCGGAAAGCCAGACCAGGCCCAGCAACCCCGTAAGCAGGCATCATGCCACTTGAAGCATGCCCAAAAACCCCAGTTAGGGGCTCTTTGGCTACAGTCCTGGCGCCTATGGCGCCAGGCTTATAAGAATAAAATCAGTCCTGGCGCCATGGGCGCCAGGCTCATTACAGAAATCTTACCTGTTGCAGACCATGCTGCATACCTACCTGATGCAGACCATGCTGCACGAAGCCAAAAGCCAAATGAGGCTTAAAGGGACTACTTTACCTCAGGGACTCCTTTCCTCTCGGGTGGGGCTGTGGTAGAATACTTACCTGGGACTTCTTCCAAGGCTATTTAAGCCACACCCGGACAGCCACACGTGCTTCGCGTTATTCTGCTTGCTGCAGCGTAACGCTCACCGTGTCTTCAGCAGCTCCAGTCTTCAGCCACGCCCGCTTCAGCCCTGGAACACCTGGAACAAGAAAAGGAGAAGAAGTCAGAACAAAACCCTTACCTGAATCCTTGATCCAGCACATCGTCGATCTAGAAGAGAGAAGCCTTCTCAGGTGCATTGCCACGCACCTCGCAGCGCCGCGCAGAACTCACCAACCGGGGCTGCATTCCTTTACTCCATTACGAATCCAGCATCTCCAGGCCATTCTTCAACACCTGGGGGAGACAAGAACAGATAGGTGAGCAAGGGCAATACAAACCACCCCCAAAGACTTACCTGATTTACGATAGGGGGGTACTCGCCTCATCTCGGGTCGGCGTAGTCAATTCGGCATCACTGCCGCACCCCGGCCCCTAAGGGGAAAAACAAGGACAATACAAATCACCCCCAAAGACTTACCTGATTACCACAGGGGGGTACTCGCCTCATCTCGGGTCAGTGCAGTCAATTCCGCATCACCGCCGCACCCTGGCCCCAAAGGGGATAACCACAATAGACTTACCAGGATCTTACCAATTGCCACTTGGAACTCTTCTGGTGGTTTAAATCCGCAACCTGCAAGGAATCTGGTAGAGTGAAGATCAGACTTTTGAACTCTTACGAACAATTGGACTTAGAGTCAATACTGGAACTCACCAATTCCTCCACGCCAGTGAAGTAACTGGTCGTCTACACACCCCTGCGCTCGACGCAGGATGGAGAGCTCATCTTTCCAAATCTTCAGGTGAGATTAAGAGGGAACTTCAGGAGTGTTCTGTGGGCAGACAAGGGGAGTGGGAAGGCGGGTTAACGCTAAGATTACGGGAGGTTAATTCCCTTTCTCCATTGCAGAAAGATATTCGTACGAGTCCAATAAACAAAGCTAAGTGGGTCTGTCCAGTCTGTCATCTCGGCTCTACGTGTGACTCTGGTGGACGCAACAGCGGGCCAGTCCAGATCGACGCCCCCGTGGAAATCAGGTGAGCGTAACAGGACCATCAAGTCACTGCTCGACATGATGTCGTCGTGCATTTACCTGATCCGACTCTGCAGGTTGCGAATGCGTCCCCCTTGAGGAGTTCCTGGACGCTTGATGGATCCAGGTGTCTGGAAGCTTTGCAGACAAGATTGCTCTTGACGAGGAGTTCTGTCGAGCGATAAGGTCGTGGGGTATGCGCGCCAACATCGCCGGGGGCATGGATTTCCAGAGCCCCCCATACCAGGGGATGGTCACCACGGATGCTTCCCGCAAGGGCTGTGGAGCCCACACCAGACGTTTCCATGCCAGAGGCCTCTGGCTACCGGAGGAGAGAGATCTCCACATTAATGTCCTGAAGCTGCGGGAAGTGTTCTGGGCCCTCAAGTCGTTCCCTCCGTCCCTCAAGGGCAAGGTGCGCAGGGTCTTCACAGACAATACCACCACAATGTTCTACATCTGGAAGCAGGTGGTTACCATATCCCTGGCGCTCCCCAAAGAGGCACAGGTCTTGTGGCACTGGGCCATCGCTCAAGAGATGTTCCTCATTCCTTTTTACCTGGCAGGAGTCAAGAACACCATTGCCGACTCGCTCAGCAGGGAGCTGCGCTCTTGCCACGAGTGGGAACTTCGACAGGATCAAGTGGAGAGCCTCTTCCTCAGATGGGGCAGACCCCAGATCAATCTGTTTGCGACGGCAACAAATTCCAAATGCCAGAGATTCGTGAGCCTGTTCCTTCAGCCAGGTAGCATGGGGGGGGATGTGTTTTCCTTCCCATGGGAGGGCCTGTTCCTGTATGTGTTCTCTCCGTTGCCTCTTCTGCTACGAGTCCTCAATCAACTCAAACGGTGCTGATGCAGGATGTTCCCCATCGCCCCGGTGTGGCCGAGGCAGATTTGGTACACGTATCTTCTCATCCTGTCGACACTGCCCCCGGTCAAGCTGCCGGTGGTCGCGGATCTGCTCGCCAGAGAAGGAGGCGCAATCCTACATCACGACCTAGGATCGTTGAACCAAAAGGCTTAGCTCCTGCAGCCTTAGAGTGTGGAGGGTATGAGCTGCTGGCGGACTGCAGGGAGGTCCTTGCCAGGGTCAGAGCGTCATCGATTCTGAAGCGCTACGGGCACAAGTGGAAACGTTTCGAGATGTGGTGCCGGACGCAGAAGATCAACCCTCTGAGGGACATGGCCCGCAGATTCTTCCGTACTTGTCCTTGGCCAAGGTGGGACTGGCTCACGCCTCCATCAAGGTGCATCTGGCGACTATCTCCTGCTACACCAGGTCTCAGGGATGGTCTTCTGTTGGTCCCACCACCTCATCACGGAGTTCCTCAAAGGACTGTTTCGATCGTTCCCGCGGGTGAAGGCTCCTGCCCTGGCGTGGGAACTCAATGGGGTACTGCCTAAGCTCATGGGGGGGGGGGGGGCTTTCGAGCCTTTGCATTAGGTGCCTCTTAAGTTCCCATCGCGGAACATGGCTTTCCTCATGGCCATCAATTCTGCCAGGAAGGGTAGGTGAGATCCAGGCCCTATCCTGCAAACAACCGTATATGACTTTTCACGACACAAGGGTGGTGCTGCAGACGCACCCCTCCTTCATGCCGAAGGCTCCATCCGAATTCCACCTCAATGAGCCTTTGTTGTTGCCCGTGTTCTTTCCGAAACCTTCGTCAACAGCTGAAAGGACTTTGCACTCTCTGGATGTGGATCGTGCTCTGAAGTTCTATGTGGCACGTATGAAGAGTTTCCGGAAGATGTCTCAACTGTTTGTGAACTTTGGTCCTGTGAACCATGGGAAGGCCTTGTCCAAGGCTTCCATCTCCAGGTGGCTCTCCGGCTGTTTCAGTCACCGGTTGGCAAACTGACCGATGCCCGGCCGCCTGAGATCCCATTCCACCAGAGCGATCGGCGCAACAAAGGCGTTCCTTTCTGGTGTACCCCTGCTGGACATCTGCAGGGCTGCTGCTTGAAGGTCAACGCACACCTTCACATGATTCTACTGTATCAACAGGGTTCCAGAGGGGAGTCCAGGATAGGCCAAGCAGTGCTACGCAGCCTGTTCGCTTGAAGGTGAGCCTGTTCTGGAGGTAATTGCTTCTTTTGAGCCTTGCCACCTCCTGTGGTTGTGTAATGTTGTACAGCTATGTATTCTTTATTCATGAGCATATGAATCCTTGCCAGATCACATGCTGGAGAAGGAACAAGTTACATACCTGTAACTGCTGTTCTCCAGCATTGGTCTGGTACGGGTTCACATGTGAACCCTCCCTCCTGTCACTCTGCTGCTCTTCTTGGTCATACTGTCAATTTACGTGCTACCAAATCTGAAGATGGCTGCCCCTACTTAGTGAAATTGGGAATCCGGGCCTGCAGGGTTATGGGCATAGCGGTCCCACTCACCACATATACCGATAACAGGCAGAGGGCAGTCATTGCCTGGTTGATGGGGGTTTATTGACCCAGAGTTCAATGAATGGTTTAGAGGAGAAAGTCAGTTTGAGTGTGAAAGTGAAACTGTTTTTTCTTTAACCAGGATTCTCGGCCTGACTGGGAATATTCATGAGCATGTGAATCCATGCCAGATCCATGTTGGAGAATAGTTACAGGTAAGTACTACGGCCAGCACCATAGGTTCAGCACACCACCTCACAAGGAATTACCATAATCCTTCCTGCCCAGGGAGTGTCCAACCTAGCATCGGACGAGGCCTAAGCACCTAGTCTAAGTGTTAGGCCGACTATCCAGATTCCCAAATACTTACCTTAACTCGTTAGTATGCTCTCTTTAGCCTCTAGTCAGTTAGCCTGCACCCTACTTTTTATAAATAGCATCACATTTCTTAGCATGTCGCCACGCTCACCTACTACCATGTACTCCTCTATTCCTGACACAATGTCATCCAGTAGTTCACCTTCTGATATAAACGACTCACAACTGACTCCATGTACCTGTTTCCCCTGCCCAACTGTTGACAGGAATTTAAAACTCAGAGCTATATTAGCTAAAATCCATGAGCCTCTTTCCCGTTCTTTGCCTACTGCACATAGACCAAGAACAATGACACCTTGGACTCGCCAAACTATCCCAAAAGGTAATTTGCCTCAGAACTCCAACCCCAATCCTCCACATAGTCCCCCCATTCAGAGCAAACCTGAAATAACGCAGGCCCACCCTATGACAACCACTACTATCCCCCAGATCAAGGGAGCCCTAATCAACGCTAGGTCATTAGTAGCACATGCAACAGAAATTGCAGACCTGATCCTCAAAGAAGACCTTGACTTCCTTGCTATCACTGAGACTTGGCTACATTCGGCAGCAGGCCCCATGCTCATGTTAGCAGTTCCATATAACTATTCCATCGTGAGACAAGATAGACTCAACTCCAAAGGAGGGGGTGTTGCCATCATCCATAATTGTAGTCTCACCATGAGATCAGTGACCCCTATTAATGTCCCCTCTTGTGAATTACTCTGTTAAAGTTCCACTTACTAATGCCCAAACCTTGAACATCCACGTGATCTATCGTCCGCCAGGCCCAATAGGCACATTTGATGAGGATATTAATACTATCTTAGCCAGCAACCTTAAAAGCTCGACCCAGGTTCTTGCACTTGGGGACTTTAATATGGGCTTCAAAGACCCGACAGACCAACATGCCACTAACCACGTTCAACACCCTCACTGAATTAGGATTCACCCAAAAAAGTATGCAGCCTACACATGCCAAAGGCAGAATACTTGATTGGGTGGCTGACCATAATTGTCTAGCCAACATTACTACTATCTCACCCTTAGCCTGGACTGATCACCAGCTGGTTTCATTCACGCTCTCCACCAGCAGACCATTTTACCCATGTCCATCAGCAAGGCCCCACCTACACTCACGAGAAATAGAGTATCACTGTGGAGAGACTCATTCCAAACGTACTCCCTACTCTCTCCCTGACAACTCTGATCCTGAGACGTTGGTCGAAGAATATAATAAAATCATGTCCACCTCACCGGACCTAATCGCCCCCCTCAAACTCAGACAGAGTAAGCCTAAAACGCACTTGAATAAATGGTACACACCATTCCTTAAAAACCTAAGGCCGCAAAAAAGAAACTGCGAGGCTACTTGGAAAAAATTCCCAACAGCAGCTAATAAACTCAAACTTACTAAACTTTCAGCTCTTTACAAAAAAAGAAATCCGCATAGCAAAACATACCTCCTTTGACGCCCGCATATCCCAAGCTAAATGAAACATGAAGGAATTATTCTCCATCCTTAAAGAATTAGAGACCCCCTTAGCACCACCTGATACTTGTATTAAAGATAAAAACTGATGCTCAGAAATTCAAAATGCCTTAGCTAACAAGATTGCTACCCTACAAAAGAAAATCTCCTGTAAAAAAGCCTCCTTGAATGACCCCTCGCCCCCCCCCCCAATCCGACTGTGAAGCCTACTCTATTGGAAACCACCCGCTTTAACTTCTCTAAAGTCACCATACCTGAAGTAGAAAAAATCATGTTATCACTGAAACCCTCCAACTGTCAGGGAGACTAATGCCCTGTGCAGCTCATCAAGGATGCTGCCCGAGACCTCTCTCCGTTCATCACGAAGCTAATCAATGCCTCCTTCTCCACTGGTTCTATCCCTACCAATTTAAAACAATTCTGGGTACTTCTGCTTCTAAAAAAAAACCTACACTTGACCCAGCCACGCCAACCAGCTATAGACCTATCACGACCGTACCTTTTCTCCTAAAAATCCTGGATAAGGTCGCCTACGTACGAATACCACATACTAGGAGCTAGACAATCAGGCTTCCGTCCTCAACACGGGACCGAGACGGCCCTTATTGACCTTAAAACACAAATTGACGAGCTCAGAGACAATGGCCAAGCCGCCCTACTCCTCCTCCTAGACCTCTCTGCAGCATTTGATTTGGTCGACCACTCTGTCCTCTGTACCCACCTCAACACATCAGCTCACTTCTCTGTCGAGGCTATCACATGGATCAGATCACTCCTCAACAGTATAACTATGAGGGTTTTCTCACCTACAGCAGCAGCAGATCCCATACCCATCACATGTGGTGTGCCACAGGGCTCATGTGTTTCGCCCACACTGTACAATATATTTACCAAGCCCCTTTTCGATGATCTGGATCATCTCGGTATCACCTACACCAACTACGCAGATGATACCCAGATCCTCCTTCCACTTTCTGGGGATTATGATGAGGATTTGGCCTTGGTGAATAGAGTGTACATCATCATCCAGGCATGGATGGCCAAACATGGACTATGCCTGAATGATGATAAAACTGAGCTCATCATCCTGGGCATTACCTCTAGTCTAAAGAAATTAGGCCCTGTCTACTCTTCCTTCACAATTAATGGCAATAGCATCAGAGTAGGACAAGAGGTCAATACATTAGGTTTTTACTTGGACTCCAACTTCTCTCTCAACAGATAGGTGAATTCCTTAGCCTCCTCTATGGCTTACACGTGTAAACTGATCCGTAGAGCTAAACCCTTTCTGTCCGACACTAGCTGCCTAACCCTTGCGAGAGCCCTCATACTGTCCCGCCTGGACTATTGCAATGCTCTTTATCTTGGGGCTGCTAAAGCCATTACCAGTAAACTACAAACCCTTCAAAATAATGCTCTTAGAGCAGCATTGGGCATTTCCAGAAGAGATCACATTACAGCACACAGCCAACAGAACTGGCTTTCTATCAAAGACAACATTCTCCTAAAAACCTTGTCACTCACTCACAAGTCCCTCAATAATGCTGCACCGATTTATCTGATTGAAAGATTTTACAGACAGACCTCCCTTAGACCCACAAGAACAGTCTACAAAGACTGCCTCTCTGTCCCTAACTTTAAACGCTCTACTATAGGAGGTAACAGCTTCCCAGTGAAAACAGCAAAACTGTGGAATTCCCTACCACCTACTCTCAGAATGGACCTGCCCTATCAGAACTTCCTTTCCAAGTTAGTTAGTTCTGTGGCTGAAAACGTAAGCCGTCTAACACTCTTAGGTGTTAAGTCCTGCATATTCTCTCCTTCTGTACATATTTAGTCACAGTTGCTTATCTGTATATATGTACATAATCCAGTTATTATTTCATTGTGTATGTTTATATTCTTGCTGTTGTATATATTCTTGCTGTTGTAACTAAGCCTCGCATATACTTGCAACTGCTGTGCCCTGTTACCCTAGGGTATGTTCGCGCATTATAAACAATAAACAAACGTCTGCCTATGTCATACTTAGCTTTTCAGTTGCTGGTAGCTCCTTACAAAAGTACATAGGTTTTACTTGCCTTGAGTATAACTGTTATCATAAAATACATTTGTTATTGCTTCCCTTAGTCTGTGAACTGAAAAGCAACTGTATTTGAATATTACAACCCAAGGTCCAACTCCCCTAGAATAACTATTACCCTGAATCAGAGCTATAGTTTTACTATTCCTAGAATGTGTCTGTGGTCCTCCTAGGTGTTTGGTGTCAACAGGGTTTTTAGTCTTCTCTTGGATGCCATGCCAATGGCAGTGTCAATGGCTTGCTCGGGGTAGCCTCTCAGGGAATCTGTGCTGTAGGAGGGAGGATTTGGCTCTACATTTTTCATTAGTGCTGCAATTACGTTTTGCTCAGATGAATTACCCTTTCAGGATTTTCTATGGCAGCTAGTTGCAAAAAGTACTGAGTTTACTTCTGTGGGCTTCCTGTATGTTGTTGTGGTCACTTTGGTTTCATTGATACTGATCGTGATGTCCAAAAAGTCTATAGACGTGTCACTTGAGTTACCTGTTAGTTGCAATCCAAAGTTGTCATTGAGGTACTCTTTGAAGTGGGTCAATTGCTCCGGGGTGACTGACCATATCATGAGGATGTAATTTATGTATCGATATCATTTGTGGATGAAGCTGTTGAAGTCTGGGGGCGTGGCTAAGCAGCCATGTGAGGTGGAAGTACTCTCTACGAGCTCCTGCGGATCCGAACAATGATGAGCTCCACACGTCGGATAGACGGAGCGAAAACCTGCAGAAATAAGAAAATAGCAGCATGAAACTACAGAGACGTTGGGCCACACGAACAACAAAGGACAACAGTGAACAGTGGCATGGCAGGACCGGAAGACAACAGATACGGGACGCCCCGGCAGGCAAAACGCACGCTGAAGATAGTAAGCACCGCCAGCGGGGGTGGGCTGCTAGTGGAGACGCTGCCTGAGCCGAGCGAGCAGAATCAAGGACATTAATGACAGCGTGTGAGGCAAGCAGAGGAGTCCCCTGTGAGGACCACACGGGAGGTGAGGAGTTGGTGGGTAGGGGGGACCCGGAACATAGACAGTCGTAATTTTCAGCTTGGGAGAGGGTGCTCACCACCCGTAGACCCTGGACGAGCGAGGCGCCAGGCTGGGATCGGCGCCGCCAGTGCACAGTGAATAGCCCCCTACGGAGACCTGGACTGTAGGGCTGCGCCTGTGGGCCCGGACTGCTGCATCAGGAAGGGAGGCAAAACGGGAAGCATGCTGCAGACCGGGCTTCTCGCTACAAAGACCCAGCGGGACACCCAATAAGGTAGCCCCCACTACAGCGAAGTGCCTGAGGGGACTGGTGGCAGCACGAGATACCGAGCAGTGCTGACAGCAAGGCCCCGGAAAGGACAATACCAGCTGGGGCGGTGCCCATGATCAGCCCTAGAGAGGTAAACAGACGGGTGCAGAGGAGCCCCCTGGGCACCACAGCCTGAGGAAGTGTGCCGCTGCAGGGGGAACCAAAGGCTGGGGCAACATAGTGTATGCCGGCATAACGCCCTGAACGTTGCTGCACCACATGTGCTGGCATTTGGGAGGATCAGAGACATCGCAAGGTGACTGCCAAGAAGGATTATGAACAAACATCCAGTGACACAGTACACATAGGTCTGCATAGACTAAGCAGCCATGTGAGGTGGAAGTACTCTCTACGAGCTCCTGCGGATCCGAACAATGATGAGCTCCACACGTCGGACAGACGGAGCGAAAACCTGCAGAAATAAGAAAATAGCAGCATGAAACTACAGAGACGTTGGGCCACACGAACAACAAAGGACAACAGTGAACAGTGGCATGGCAGGACCGGAAGACAACAGATACGGGACGCCCTGGCAGGCAAAACGCACGCTGAAGATTGTAAGCACCGCCAGCGGGGGTGGGCTGCTAGTGGAGACGCTGCCTGAGCCGAGCGAGCAGAATCAAGGACATTAATGACAGCGTGTGAGGCGAGCAGAGGAGCCCCCTGTGAGGACCACACTTGTGTGGTAGACTGGAGCGGAGCAGTGAAACATTGCCTTGGGTCAAAGCCGCCAAACCACAGCAGTGCGGTGGCGGCTGGGAGTAGACGAGGCTGGACAAGTTCCCCTGTAATGGAAGTAGGAATGGGGGTTGTGAGGAGGGAGAGAAACCAAGGTGCACGCTGCAAATAAACAATACCCCTGGATGTGGAGGCCCTTCTTCCTCTGGGAAGTGTGAGAGCTGGGGTCTGTGGACACTATAAAGATGATGTTGGACAGAGCCGCCACGTTCTGTGCTGTGGGAGTTATAGCCCCCATGAAAGACCCCAGGAGAGGATACACTGCAGAGAGCCAGAGGGCTGTACGGAGGATGCGGCTCAGGCCACATAATACGAGGTGTAGCCCCTTGCCGCCCCGGGCACATGGCCACTATAAGGTGGCACTGGAGTGAGACACCAACGGGAAGTGCGCAAGCTGTGCTAGATGCCTTAGAGGCCGGACAGCGTTTGTTGGGAAAGCCCAGGACCAAGCGAGGTAGCCAAACACAGATTTTGCTCTGCCACCAAGGAACCCGAAGACCCGATGAACACTGGATAGTTAACCTGGTGGGGGAAGCAATACCGCAATGAACTCGACCTACAAGACCTGTAACAGTCTGTGGCACCAAGAAGCATTTAGCATTATACGGGAGACACAGGGGGCCCGAGATATCGCAACAGACAAGACACTGCTAAATATTACCAGAACACGGCCCCTAGGGAATCAGAGTATATAGGAAGCGCAGCAAGACAAGTAGGGGGGAATGTCAACCAAGTGTAACAGAAGCAAACACAAGCAAGCCACTTTAAAAAACTTCACAAAGGGACCATCCACTACAAACCAATTTAGAGGCTAAGATCAACGCTGTAGTGGTAGTTGTGAGACTCTTACGTCAAGATGTCAGTGCCAGAATGCAGGCTTCTAAGAACATTGATATACTCCAACATAAAGGCAATCTGCTAGAGGACATGGCGGAGGAGGCGGAAGGGCGGGCACGCAGAAATAACATGAGAATTGTTGGGCTGCCTGAGGGAAAAGAAGGATCTAACCTGACCGGCTATATCGAAACATGCTGCTCCAGTAAATAGGGGTGGGGGACCTTCCGCAGGGGTTTATGATGGAGAGAGCACATCGTTCCCTTGTCCGGCGCGCCACCGAGACCTGCGATAGCCAAGGTGCTGAACTATAAATACTGAGAAAAGATCCTGGCCTTCTCCAGGTGGGGGGGGCGATACAATGGGCATCTGCAAACATTTCAATATACCCTGATTACACCTTCCCAGTGCAGAAGAGAGCCCAATTTATAGCAACAAAGGCCAGGCTCAAGAAAGCGGACCTACAATATATGCTGATATACCCTGCCAAATTGAAAGAGTTTTATATAACGACAAAGCTTTGTTCTTTGAGACACCGGGGGAGGCGCAGGAGTGGATGGACAGAGCTCAGATTCCGGAAGCAGCGGAGCAGAGTCAGCGTGTCTAAGAGGGTGCGATTCCCGGGTTGGTGGGATGTAATAGCAATACTCAGGAATATGAGCATATGACTAGCAATGGTGGAGTTTGAGCCAAACAGTAATGGAACGTACTGGTAATATGGGAACTATAAGGAATGCGACAAGTAACCGGAGCAAATCGAGCGTTACGGAACCCAGTAGAGGGACTGCCTTTAGCAGAAACGGGGTAGTCCTAGCATGCATGACTTAGCAGGACGAGTTATGTTTGAGGTTTGGTTTGGTTTGGTTTGTGTGGGGGGCAGGGGGAGGGATGAATGAGGGGATCCTAATAACTACAATAACAGACTGCATCAAACTCCTACTGAGATTGGCCACAGGTTGGTGGCCTCACTGAAATCCTAGACATAATCATAATGTCTGGCCCTATTAGAATTATGACCTGGAATGTCAGGGGGCTTAACAATTACGTGAAACGCAAAAGAGTGGAATAAAGTGGGGATAGCATTGTTACAGGAAACGCACTTAGATGCACAAAAGCAAAATAATCTAGAGAGGGCGTGGGGAGGGGGTGATGGTGGGCTCCACATATTCGACATACGCAAGGGGGGGGGGGGGCCCTCATCTGGGTAGCCCCAATATAACATTCAAAGTACTGACTGTGAAAACTGATAACGAAGGAAGGATGGCAATGTTACACAGGATATTAGAAAATAGGGAGATCTGTGTTGTGAATACCTATTCCCCAACCATGATGCTAATGTGTTTTTTAGATCTCTGTATGCAAGAATGGGACCCTATAGGGGTGGAATTTCGATTTGGGGAAGAAATGTTAACTGTACGGTAGACCCCACCAATGATAGTTCAGATGGAAAGCACAGACGGCCGTCGCCTCCGGCCAAGGTATTGAACTCGTTACTAGAACACTTCCAAATGAGGGACTTATGGAGGGCGAAACATGGGGAGGACAGGGAATACTCTCATTACTCGGCACCACATATGGTATATACAAGAATAGACTACATATTTACTGGGCTGGAGTATGAATCTGAATTTTCAGAGCTGGAGTATTTAGCTAGAATACTATCAGATCACTCGCAGCTCGTAGTGAGGTGGAGAGTATCCGCCCTGAACCATCCATACCCATGTGGAAGTTGAGTGAATCGCTTCAGGATACTGTAACGCTCACCTGGTATCCACGGGGACATCACTCAGCCTGTTCTGACCGCTTACGACCTTGAACCCTTCCCTGGAGTCTACTCGACTGGAGAAAGGGCCTTGTTTTCTTGGAAAGTGTGCTCTCCGTCCTGCTTTCAGCGCAGGGGCGCGTTGGTTGATGTGGGCTCGTTGCTGCCTAGTTACTTCACTGGCAAGAGTCCGACAGGTAAGTATAATGAGTCTTTTGAACAGTTCTCCAACTTCATCCCTTTCCTTCCTTAGATGATGGCCGGCGTCCGGGGATGGCGACGTGCTGCTGAGATGAGTAGCGCTGAAGGTGAGTGAGAGCGTGATGCGACCCTTTTGTATTTGTATTGAACTGAGTTCTTTTTCTGTGTCTTTTAGGTGCCGCAACGTTTTCAGCGTGGATGCCGGTTATGAAGAAGAAATGCGGTAAGTAATGCGGCGCCGCTAGATATTTCCACGCTAACCTGGAGTGTCTTTTCCCTCTTGCAGATGGATGAGAAGTTCCGGAGACCGAGTTCCCCCAGAGCGGCTGGGATTTAGGTAAGCGTTTGAAGCTCATACAGTCTTTAAAAAAATAAGCAATGATTTGCTGAATGCTTACTAATGCCTTTTTTCTGTTCTTTTCCCTTTTCCTTAGGAAGCGGCGTGCCGGTATGGGAATGACACCGCCGAAGATGCCTGCAGAACAGAAGGAGCGATGAATGATGGACAGAAGCGCCACAAGGTAAGGCTGTTCCCAACGGTGTTCTTGCAGGAGCCGAGCGCAGAAGAAAGATGCAGGCCTACTGGAGACCGATACGAACACGGTGAGTGTCACGCTGCAGGTGCAGAAAACACAAAGCATGTTTTTTTAGCCTGGGTGTGGCTTAAATAGTCTCTGGGTATCCCAGGTAACTCTGGGCTGAACCACACCCAAAATACTAGACTGTACATGCATTTCTGGGAACCAAAATATGTGGGGGCATCCATCTTGTCCCCATCAATGCACTGCAAGTCCAATCCCCAATGTTCTCGTATGGGAGTGAGTGAGTCTGGTGCCACAAGCGCGAAGTCTGACTCCAAGTGGGTCTTTGGAGGGATGGAGAGGCCCTTGAGGGCCATGTAGGTGATTGTGGCCTGGCTCCAGCCTGACATCTTGGAGGTCTGGGGACATGAGGGGCAAGAATCATGACAGATACAGCATTTGCTGAGCATCTCAGTAAGAGTACAATTGAGTACATTGCAGTGAATGAGGGGGAGTTTGCAGAAGGTGGGTACAGGTTGAGAGACATACAAAGTGGTCGTCAGATGGGAAATGATAGCGGTGTCGGGGGGGGGGGGTGTGCAAAAAGTCATTGTCAGTGAGCTGAGCTAGAGAAGATAGAAGGTAAATTGAAGGTGTGGGAAGGGGAAGCTCTGGTAGATAAGGAGCACCTTGACGAGGTAATTGCATTGAAACAGGCAGGCCTGGTTCAATGGGACAGGTTGGGGAAGTTTAATTATGCGAAATACCTGGAAAGAAGCCATGCGCAAGAGGCTACACCTCAGAGAATGTTAGCCTGGCTGGGCAGGCGTAATGACACTAGATCTCCGATATGCTTCATTCGGAACATAGATATGGAGGAGGTGAAATACACAAGCAGGCATAAACAAGGTGTTCTCTGAGTACTACAAGGCAGTATATGCAGACCCCCAGGAAGGTGAGGAGGAGGATATCCAGGAAGCTCTTGTTCAGATAACATTGCCCAGGCTAGATGTTCTCCAGGCAGAGCCTCTGGAGGCACCCATAAATCCGGAGGAGGTCGTAGCTACCATTAGGACACTGGCAACAGGGAAAGTGCCAGGAACAGAAGGGTTCCCGAGCAAATGTTACAAAGCCTATGCTGATATGTTGCCGCCCTGATAGTGCTGCTACTCAAACCAAATAAAAGTACAGATTGTGGATCCTACAGACCACTATCGCTGCTAAATCAAGATGGCAAAATCCTCATGGCTATCTTGGTTAACAGACTCCGAAAGGTCATACACATGCAGATACATCCAGACCAGACTGGGTATGTACCTGGGAGAAACATCTCGGAGAACCTTAGAAGATTGCACCACGTAATACATATTACAGTAGATCGGGCCTCAGAATGTGTAGTGGCCTCTTTAGATGCGACACAGGTATTTGACTCAATATATTGGAACTGGTTATATGCCACCATGATGGGGATTGGCCAGAGATTCATGAAATGGGTACGGTTAATATACACTAGGCCAATGGCCAGAGTCAGGACGGGGGAGTACCTACATGGAGCCATGGCAATTGTATAGAGGCACGAGACCGGGGTGCCCATTATATGCGAGTAATCCGGAGACGAATCTGCCATACATTTTGGAGGTACTGGATAGTTCTAGTAAATTAACAGGAATCAAAATAAATAAAAAGTCATGCGTGTTCCCACTGGCCGCCACTGCGAAGAGAACGGCGGATTTACCAGACCCCTGTCTTGGAGTAAGAACACCTTTAGATATCTGGGCATTAATATTCATCATGACACTTAGCAAGAGTACGAAATGAACACAGTGCGAGCCAAAGCCGGATTAGTAGTGTCTATGGGGTTTTGGAGTAAATTGCCTTTGTCAGTGATGGGTAGAGCAGTGTTGTTAAAAATGGTTGTACTGTTGAGACGTATGCACTGCTTCAGGAATGTCCCGTACGATATACCGAGGCAGTACTTCCGAGACCTAGATAGTATATGTAGAGGGGGTTCCCTTGGCAGGAGGGGAGGAACAGGGTAGCCCTAAGCACACTACAAAGGCCGTACGAACAGGGTGGGCTAAAGATACCAAACTTTGAGCTGTATTTTATGGCATGCCAGTTACAAAACGTGATGCAATGGATGGCAGATGATCCCACGGCGGAAATGGTGTTATAACCAGTTATAAAACAAAGCTACTTGAGGGACCTCCTGTGGATCCCCATCAGGGAGCAAAATGGGAACACCTACTTAGTGAAATTGGGAATCCGTGTCTGGCAAAGGGCCTGCAGGGTTATGGGCATAGCGGTCCCACTCACCACATATACAGATAATGGCAATCCTGGAAGGGAAACCGGGCAGTAGGGCCGCGATAGGAACAAGGTGGGAAACGAGCTGAGTGGCAACGGTGGGAGACTTGTGGAATGAGGAAGGGTGGAAGGCACTTGCGGAATTGCAAGAAGCTATGGGCATACTTGCTGGACAGGTCCTGCTGTGTAACACAGTAATGAAGGTAGTGAGAGATAGATGGCCAAACATGGAAGGGGTCATTGATAATGAGGACATTGAGGCGTTGCTCACTGTAGCGGAGGGCGTACACGCATCTCTAGAGAATCTGAGATCTTGATAGGCCAAACCTCTCGATCGGAGCTGAAATGCAAAGAGAAATGGGATATGAAATTGGGGAAGACATTTGGGGATGGGGAATGGAAATAAATAACATTGGACCACGAGAAGGTCACTAGGAACGCCAGACTACAGATAATACAACTATGTCACACAGAACATACCTCACACCTGCTGTTTCAACCTTTAAGGGAGCTGGGTTTATACACATGTTTTGGGAGTGCCCGGTTGTGCAGGGATTCTCGAAGAGGGTGGCATGTAAAGTGGCCCAGGGAGGCATAGAACTGGATATTCAGACACTGGAGGATTGTATGCTTGGTCGATACAAGAGGAATGTGAAAGATAAACCGTTGAACAAACACAAATATTTGATGTATATAATGACTAAGCGCAGCATAGCCATGGGTTGGAAAGACACGAAAGAACCAAGCATAACCAGATGCTGGAAGGAGTTGGAAAAATGGCGTGTAGCGGAGACAGGGGTGTGAGAAAAGGCACTCTGAGAACAAAATGCTGATGTGGGAATGGATATACAGAGATGGATAGCGCTAAATGTAACACTGTTTGCAAACACAGGAGGGGAGGAGGCTGCAGAGTTGACACTAGGGGATGTTGATGCGTTGAGTAACAATGTACGACTATATACGTTATAAGGCTAAGTTTGGGGGGTTATGTAGAGTTGTGAATATGGACATAGATGACGTTGAAATGATAAGTTGGCATTTGTTGATTGTGGTTTGTAAAATGCAATAAAAATATATTTTTTAAAAAAGTTGTTGAAGTCTGGATTGGATAGAGCATGAACCTTTTGAAATTGAATCATAAAGAGATTTGCCATCGCCGGGGCATATGTCGACCCCATTGCTATTGCCTTTGTTTGCTTGTAGTATTGCTGGTTGAACAAAACGATGGTGTTGCTTGGTGAAAACTCTAGAAATTCCTTGGTGAGTTCTAGATGTGAAAAGAAGGATGCCAATGCCTTGGCGAAGGTGAAGTCTGTCCTTGAGGGCTAGGCATTGGTCAATGGCTGTATACAGCGCTTTGACATCAAGAGACACCAGGGAGTAGTATGGTTGCCAGATGACATCTTGTAGAACAAGCAAAGTGTGCATTGTATCCCTCAGATATGTGGGAATATTTGGTACTTCTGGGGCAAGTATATTGTTAAGATATGTACTGAAAGCTTCAGTTATCCATCCTATTGCGCTGTGTATAGGATGTCCCTCTGGGACGTTGAGAAATTCCTTGTGGACCTTAGGCAGAAAGTAGATTGTGGGCATCCTGGAATATTTGGGTTGGAGGTACTTGCATTCTTCATCGGTCAGGAGTCCTCGTGTATGCCATTTCTTTAGTAGTTCATTCGCTGCAAGGGCGATGTCCTTGGTGGGATTGTTGGGGAGAATATTATAGCATCCTGGTGTTGCCAGATGTCTCGCCCATGGTTATGTAGTTGGTTCTGTCCATATTCTCGGCCTCCCCCACCCCGCTCTTTTCTCCTCCTTGGTACGTCTTCCGAACAAATGTATGTGACTAAACGTGGATATGTACTATTAATGCTTGTGTACCTTAAATGCAAATTCACAATGTCACTACGACAGCACTTCACACCCCACTACGGACAATGTACATACTGAATAGAATGTCTCCCCTCTGGTTATTCAACTAAAAAAAATAGATAGTAAATATGTTAAGTTTTCACTTTTTCCTATTGTACGTTACTATAAATTAAAGATCATCCCTCATTTAAGTTACGGCCTGGAACTGTTTCCTAAATGGATGTTAGCAGAATTTCCAAAGACAGAAGCGCATTTGTTAAGGGCAGTGGTTAAATGTTTGCCAAACTGCGTTCCGGTGAAGGCCATAAGGTATGAATTGGGTCTTTCCTCACTTGTTAATACGATTGTCTGAAGAAAACTCTTGCTGTTTAGAAAATTATTAACGGCTCCTAATAACAACTTATATGATCTTTTGGGCTCTGGATTTCGTCATGGGTCCACTAGCTCAGAATACTTGTTACAACTTAGATCTGACTACTTAGAATATTTGAATCATCTGGGAATTTCGGTGGCGTTTCTTGTTTTTAATCCAGTATAGGTGGGGCAAATTTGGTTGGAGAACGTCGGAAGCGACTGTGAAGCAGTGCGGCTTGACGTAGAGTGGGAGTGGGAGAATCTCCTAGGTGCTTTCCTCTAACCCGAAAGAAGGAAGAAGGAAAGAAGCTGTTTCGAGCGTTGCCGTGGTTGTGCCGTATTGCCGCTGTGGGGAGCCGGGAAGCGTTGCCAGGTGTCGGCAGGAGCTGGTGGCTGGCTGATAGAATGCCGACTGGCCGCCCGCGATTGGAAATGTGCTGGCATTCGAAAAAATGGGTGATGCACCGTTTTTGCTATACGATTGCTTGTTGGGAGCTGATTTTGGCAGTACCTGACATTTATATGATCATCAGAGCTGTTCCAGAAATATCATCTATGGACCCGCTACGGACTCGCTAGAACGCTCCCATAAGGCAATTAAGCTGTACTGGGCACAGGGCCCTGGAAGTGAGGTGCCGTTGAGCTGGAATTCGTGCTCCGACCCTCATCTGTGGCATCTTCTCTGGTGCGTTCTGTTTTGTACTGGACTGGACTTGGACTGTACCTTTAAGGAGGAGAGGAAGTGCTCACTGCCTGTCGTGAGGCGAAAGGATCGTTTCCGGGAGCTCCGGACTTCAACCTTTATAGCAACTGTTGTTGTTGATAGAGAAACCATCTTGCCAGTTTTTTTAGCGAGAGAATGTTGGGTGGACTTGTGTGCTGGTGGGATGGGTTGGGTTTTCTAAACAAGAGTGACTTGGTTTTTCCGTTTTTCTGTTTACCAAAGCTGTGGGTATAAAGTGAGGTGGAAGGAGGCAGAGCTGGGCTGTTTGGCGCGGTAGCGCAGCGCAGCTTTTTTTTTTTTTTTTAAGTACCCACGACTCGCAGCTATTGTAAAACTGAACCTCTTATCTGATAATATTGAGAATACTGTAATGAGGCAACTTTAAAATACGAGGCAATTCAATATATGATAGTGGTGGTGTCATTTGAATTGAGTGGTGTATGAATGGTGCGTGTTATGAAGAAAGGCAAACGTGAGCTTTACACGTACCAAAGAACCGGATCATTAACTAGAAGAGAAACTATGACTGAAGTGCGGCCTTTTGATGATATCTTATCAGCTCCCTTAGTATTTACACCACGCCGGGGGACACTAAGAATGGCTATGGCTATGCCACTACCCCCATCCCCCCTTTCCCCATGGATTTAGCTACACAGGGTGTGAATGATGTGGAAGACATTGGGGACGATTCTATTTTTATTGAATCTGGAGAAGGGGTAAAAAACGATGGTGAGGGTGATATTTTGGGGCCTCCCCAGATAGGGGTGAAATGGGGTAGCCAACCCCAACTTAGCTTGGATAATTCCCTACTGGCCTTGTCTCAATATTCTTTGGTTAGAGAGTCAGAATGGGAATTATTTTCAGCACAACCAGCCCCAGTGGAAACTCAGGGGGACAACACTCCTGAGGATATAATCAATGGGAATATCCTGGAAGAACTTTGCCTGCACACCACTCTGTTAAAACAGCTTATTTTGGCTGTTGAAAACAATAAGACGCAGGAAGTCCATCATGGTAATTTAGAGAAATGTTTAGCAGGATCCAACGATTATTGGGAATCAATTGGGGCAGGGGCTGTAGAAGCAGGAAGCTGTCCTTTATCGGATGTGTGCACTCCGGTCCCGGAGGTTCCCGGTGACATAGGTAATCCGTGACAATCCACCATGGCTGCCAGCCATAAAAAAGATACCAATCAAAAACAAAAAAAAGAAACAAAAAAGTCTTGGCGTAATTTGGTGACAGAGGAGGGGGCTCGGGAGATCGTAGAGCCACAACTTCCCGTGGATGGGGATGATGCAATTATCTGTCGGGCCTCAGTGGGAACACTTGCATCTGACACAATTTTGGGGACCCTTAAAAATAAGGGACTTAGTAAACATCTGGCTGGAAGTATAGTTGGCCGTCCCCCGCAGGACCAATTGGCGAAGGGAAGCTTCCTTGATTGTTTCCTAAAAAAATTTAATAAAAAAAGTGTCCATCACAGGGGGGGGGGCATTAGTGCCCATAGTGAACATCTGTGAGAAGGGGAGTCCTAGAGAGCCTCACCCCCTACCTCTAAAGATGATCTCAGGACTAAATATATTGAATGGCACAAAGGTCGGTTGGAGGTGTTGGGCCTGGATGAATTGTACACCCCTAGTTGTGGTGAGTTAGGGAGCAATAGCATCCTAGTTAAACCTAACCTAACTAGATACCCTACTCTGGATGTACAAGTTGTAGGGGAATGTGTACAACTAAATGGTCCAGATCGTATGAAGCTTCTCAATAAACCGGACAAAGGTGGTGGTTCTGAGGTTCCAGGACCTGTTTGTCCTGGGGTAGTCTCCGCATGGGATCAAGGAGGGGGGCAAGTTGGGACAGGCGACTTGGCCTTGGAGAGGGTGATCAGGAAGGTTATTGGGCTTATGACGGGAGAACAGGTTACAGGGGCACCACACCTGGCACATCAAGGACCCCTAATTGATAGTTCCCTTACTTCGGCAGTGGTGGTCAATTTTAACAAAGATCCTAAGCGGAGCATGGATTCTGATCCCCCCCCTTTGCCGATGGTATGGATGGGATTGTTGGTCCTTTTGATTGGCCGAAGAGTCAATGCCTGCCCTAAGAAAGTGAGAGTCGAAAGGTCACTTTCTCAGAACACCTAAGTAGTGGGCCGATCGTGGATGGTACAAATCGAAATCAGAATGTACCTTTTGGATGCGAGACCTTCTCCACATCCACCTTACACCAATAACACGTTTGACTATCCAATAAAAGGAAATATAAGCCGGGGGTGGGGGGGTTCTGTTCTACCCTTCCAACGAGGGGGAGGACTGAGGATGGTATCCACAGTAAACAAGGTTTGGAAGTGGATTTAAGACCGCCACGCCATCCCGGTCACCTTAGCATCATATTTCAATACTTGTTCACAAATGGTGGGCCTGTGTCACTAAATCACCCCATGATCTTGGCAATGTTTGAGGAAATCCCCAGCCTCTCTTTAATTACGTCAGGGGATTTAAAGTTACTGGACTTTGTCCACCCACTTAGATATGACTTTGTAAGGGTGGTGTTTTACTCGGGTACAGGTATGAATATGGTGCTAAAAGAATCAGAAACTTTTCATAAGTTTGGGTATGATCTGGAGAAAGTCATATCGGAAAGGGCTGCACCACTCAAACATCAGACAGTAAATAACAAATCCAAAATCGAGGAGGTAAATTTGGGTTTGAGTTTGAGATGGCTGGCTCTAACTCTGCAGGACTCCATTACCTAATACTAAAGCCTAATACTTAATGTTTCAAACTTGTTGTCCGTGGTCAGCTGGAATTGCAAGGGGAACTGGGCTTTGAAAAACTGCTCAGACTTGCAATATATTAAAGGGGTGTACCCTTTTTTGTTTACATGAAACATGGCTTACGGAGAAATTTGTACTAGATGAATTTTGTGTTCACTCACTCTTGGCCAGTGGACGTTCTGTTGGTCGCCCGTCGGGGGGCCCGATCACTGCAGTGGAAGTGAATAAAGCTATTTAGCATTATCAAGGTTTTTAGGATGCAAGAATGGTGTCTAGGGTTGCAGTTCGTATGAACTGAAATTAATTGAATGGAATCTGTGAGATATTGTTGATAAATGTTTATTGGAGCCTAAATCTGGAAGGTGGTTTCGGAATTTCATTTGAGCCAGAAGGTTTTTCTTCCGGCGTTCTATCCTCCTCCACATCCTGGTAAGGAAGAGGAGAGGCTCCATAGGCTTGATCCTAGGAGAGCGTTGAGCTTTTATATCTCGCGCATGTCCCGGGTCAGAGTGGACGATCAACTTTTCATTGGTTACGCTGGAAAGCGTTTGGGACAAGCTGTGACGAAACAGACTTTGTCTCGTTGGATTATTTTAGCTATCTCTGAGTGTTACCGCTTGGCGGGCAAGGACCCTCCGGCTGGCTTGCGGGCCCATTCTACCAGAGGAGTGGCTGCATCTACTGCCCTGCAGAGGGGAGTTCCTATTCGTCACATCTGTGATGCAGCCACCTGGGCTTCAGTACATACTTTTGTACGTCACTATTCCCTCGATTCCATCAGGGGGCAAGATCTGGCCTTTGGCAAGGCAGTTCTCTATTCTGCAATTTGATTGGGCATGCTAAATTTGTATTCTAAATTCTTTCCCACCTCCTTGCTTGGTACTGCTTTGGGAGTCTGTCATAGATATGGAATACGTCGGAGGACCCAATCCCCTCGAAGAACAAGTTACTTTCTTTCCTGGTAACGTTCTTTCGATGGGATGGTCCGACGACATATTCCATATCGCTCCCTCCCTGCCTTCCCCGCTGCAGAATTTCTTTTGCGATTGCAGCTTGCGTTCTGCAAGGTCTTGTGTGTCTGACTGGCAGAAAACTGGTGGCACACGTTCTGGGAAAAAACTATAACTGAGGCTATGGGCGTCGTGCGTCCTACTTATCACATCGGGTGACGTCGGCCGTCGGAGGAGGTCCTCAGGGACGGCGCATCGATGTCATCAACGCAGGACGCAGACGCCAAAGATTTTCCAAAGCAGCACAGCTGTGGACATTACCTGTCATAGATATGGAATACGTTGTCGGACCATCCCATTGAAAGAACGTTACCAGGTAAGAAAGTAACTTGTTCTTTTCATTTATTCCTATTGTACGTTACTATAAATTAAAGATCATCCCTCATTTAAGTTATGGCCCGGAAATGTTTCCTAAATGGATGTTAGCAGAATTTCCAAAGACAGAAGCGCGTTTGTTAAGGGCAGTGGTTAAATGTTTGCCAAACTGTGTTCCGGTGGAGGCCATAAGGTATGAATTGGGGGTCTTTCCACACTTGTTAATACGATTGTCTGGAGAAAATTGTTGTTGTTTAGAAAATTATTAACAGCTCCCAATAACAACTTATGATATTTTGGGCTATGGATTTCGTCATGAGTCCACTAGCTCAGAATACTTGTTACAACTTAGATCTGATTGCTTAGAATATTTGAATCATCTGGGAATTTTGGTGGGGTTTCTTGTTTTTAATCCACAGAAAGTCAAGAAACTGTTTGAGTGGTGGGACTGGAGTGTCACTACTCAAGTCGTAGCGAACACCCAACTGTATAGCCATCTGGTTTGCCAGACAAAAAAACTGGGTGATCTTGCTTCTTATTTAATTATATTCCCAGGTAAGGCAGCTCGCCAGATATTCATGAGGTTCAAATTCAACGTACTGCCTACATGAGAAATTTTACAAATACGTAATGGTGAGGAGAATAATCAGCTGCCGACCTGTAGATACTGTAATATGGTGGGTGTAATTGAAAACATAGAGCACTTAATGGTTGATTGATCTATCCGGAGGAGTGCTCGTATTCAGCTTTTTGGGAAATGTGTTAATGGCAATGGACCTGTTAACTTGGATCAGTTGTGGGCTGACATGCTTCATAGTAAGCGAAAGCCTCTGCAATTGGCGGTAGTTAGATTTTTAAAATGTATCTGTAATTGGAAAAATGAAATCCCATTGGAATATGGGACAGAAAGTGCAGTTAGTAAAACGGTTCACTTACCTGAATTGTAACATCTATCTTGAAATGGTTTAAAGACTATATCTGGTATTTTTTGCGCATAATGGAAGTTGTAAATGTGCGCTGATATATGTGCCATCTATGTATTTTTTTCTTTTGTTTGTTTTGATTTTAGATATGTATTTAGATATGTATTTTCTTTTACTCTTTGGCTTCTTGATTTTGTGATAATTCCTAGCGTTTGTTAAAACTGTAATTATGTATTGATTTTAATGGTATCTGTTTTTTTCACTTTTGTAAAGATTATTTTTATAACAATATACAAATAAATAAATAACATACTGTTCATGGATGTATGATCCAAACATGTTGCGCCGAAATGCATTAATCCTGTCACAAACACACACAAATCAATGCGCATGCACAGCCTTGACAAAGACTTCGGTCGAAACGCGTGTTGGCTTTTCTCACATGCTCCTAGCATACTCTTTGCCAGGACAATGATTACAATAATCAACAAATGAAAATGTCAATGTGTTGAACACAAATAAGGTGTTTTTGACATCCTTCAACTAGCAATTGCAACCATGGTCATAACCATATTCCAGCGCCATTACTAACCAGGTTTGCCTACCCACCTGTTTTAGAAATGCACTAAAGCAGATCAGGTAGGTAAAGCAAAACCCAATAACAAGTAGAGCACATAGCTAATCAAGGTGAGTAAATACTATTGGAAGGCTTTTACCCTCATTCACTTTAGAAATGCTAAAACACTGCCAACTCTATATTCCTTTTTAGAAGTGTGAAGCCCAATTCAAAGCTAGTAAAATAACTATACTTTTTAAAGGAGCAACAAACTTAAAGATAAGTATAAACGTTTAGCCACGTCATATATTGCAGAGATACAGTTACAACACTAATTTACAAGCAAGTACTTCCGGACAGAAGCCTTATCAAAGCCCTTCGCTCGTCTATTGTTAGGTACGTTTTTCATATCGATAATAAATCTTCCTGACCTGTGACCTGTGTCAACCCCAGAATGTTTTGCTTTGACTAGGTAACTATTTTACCTTGTCCCTAGGTGAAGGAATCTTTTTCCCCTCTCACCTAGTCTTTTACTCTTTTAATGGGTGACCTTTTTATGTCTCTCCATAGTGCATGGTTGTATAGTGAGCCAGCACACCCCACCTTATGTGGAGTGCTGGAGTGGTACTATGTATCCTCTTTCTTAATTACCTGGTAACATTTTGTTACGATTGTGAGCTTTACATGAATGGCTGGTGGCAGTGGTTTTACCTTTGACTCGCATTAGTCTTCATTACTCGAAGACTGTTAATTCAGCCTCGGTAATGCACAGAAGGGACACCACTTTTTCCATAATTGTGGGCTTTCATTTATTTTTTTGCCATTTCTTGTGTGCTTGCTGTTTCTGAGGTCTTCCCCTGCCATTCTAGGCGGGACGACCTCAGAGGCTGTTATGTCTTCGGCCGGAATCCTGTAGATTCCCCGCCCAGACTCCAATGTGTCTAGAAAAGCAGGAAGCGAGGAAGGAGTCAAAAATTATGCAGCCCTTTGTCTTCCACCTTGCCTGAAAGGAAACCACTCCCAGTGGGGGGCTGACTGGCTGGATTGGATAGCCAGACCGCCCCTTGCTGTAAAATGCAGGGAGAGATTGCAGAGGTTGTGCTGTAGTTCCTGATAAAAACTCTGAACATGGAAGCTGCTGACAAGTAGACCGCTGGAACCAAATCCGAAGAGAAAAATGAAAACGCGGCTGAGATGATTTCCAGCGACCGGAGAGCCTGCTGTGTAACCAGAGCCTGCTGTTGCCTTTCCTTCCAAGCGACCTGGGGACTCTGAAAACGACAACCCTGACCCAGAGGCTGGTGTATTCCACTAGACACAAGAAGACCAGCATTTTGAGCCATCCAATGTCATGCTGCGACCTTGCAGGCCTGCAATACCCTGGGACCTTCGAGCCACCTCTTGATATTTTGGGTGAACTACTTTTCTCCAGCATGGGGTCTGGCATGGATTCATATGCTCATGAATATTCCCTGTCGTCAGACTGGGAATCCTCTGTAAAATAAGTTTCACTTCCACTTAAAAACTGTATTTCTCGGGGGGCACTGTTGAGCAGCTGACAAAATGGCTGCCTAGCTTTTTCGCTCTGTGCACCGTTGCTGATCTGCTTCCATCGGCAGTCAGCCACTCCGCTCGGTCTTTATATTTGGTCCCTGCCTTGCCGACATCCTAAGCTGCTTGCCCGTGAAGTTTGGGCTCGATTCGGACATCCTGTCCTGGAATACGGCTGCCTGTGCTGCCTGGTGCCGGGCCGGGCCCTGGGCTGTGGGGGTGCGCGGCGGTGCCGTGTGACACCTGCTGCTGCCTGTGCCCTGCGGCTTCTGGGCACTCCCATCGCCTGCCTGATCGTCTTCACTCTGTAACCCCCGGCCCAGCTGTCGGGCGGCTGGGGCCGTGCCTGGCGTGTGCGGGACGGCCTGTGGACCAAGGCTGTTGCGCGTGGGTCGTGCCCCCGTGCTGCGTCGGCGGCTGCTGGCTGCAGCTTCCAGCGACCGATTGGGGCTATGTGTGCGGCGCAGCGCCCTGGCCCTCTCATCGCGGCCCCGGATAATTCTGCTGCGTACCTTTGGGCGCCGCTGTTAGGAAAGATTTCTTAATTGTAGGTAATTTTCCTTCCATGTGGCAACCCCTAAACTTTTTGCTGTTGTTTTCACCCTGATCTAGACTTTGCCAGAGAAGCGTAGCCGTCCGCCGCACTCCTCTGGGCTTTCGCTCCATTCTTACGGGGAAACTGACATGCCCTTAAGACAGTCAGTACCGGGAAACGTTGTTTTCCGTAGTTCTTTTATCATGTTGCAGCTTTCGCGCAACATGGCACAAGAGGGCACTGTAAGCTAAGTTACTGCTCTCTTGGGTCTCTAGTCACTCTACAGGCCTCAGACACTCTCTTTGGATTGTTAACGAACGGTGCAAGTGAATCACGGACGGGACTGGTGGCAGCGATCGTTTCTTTGTGTTTTGAGCTCCTTTTGGCTTTTTAAGCACGTTTCTCGCGCTTAGCCCAAAATGGTGGCCTGGCTCCCAAAATGGCCAGACCACAAGGCTATTTGTCCTGCCCGCTGACCGTCTTGCCCCCTTCACCTTCCCCAGGTCGAGCCGACCCGGGGCCTTCCTTATTTGGGCATGTACTTTCCCGCGAGAAACAGATGCTTTTGCTGGCTTCTACAGGCCTTGTGTGTGCCTCCAGGATGTGGGCTGGGATGTCTGGTCCCAATACACATCCTGGGTGCCAGAGAGTCTAGTGTGTCTTGAATGCCTGGGACCACTGTGGTCCGTGATAGGTCCACGTATGGTGTGAATGTTTTGTGAGCAGATCTCCCATTGGGTCCTCTTCGTTTTGGCACGAAGGGAACTCTGGATAAGGGGAGGCTGGAAACACCACTACCATGTCGATCTCCTGAGTTCTCACGAACGACGGATACAGGAGCCAAGTATCCTGTAACTAAGATGCTGAACTGAGGAATCGCTGGTGACCCACTGAAGGACTGCTCCTCTGCACTGCTGTCGCTCTGTGAAACCATTCTGCCTCTGATCGAACGAGAAGGCCTGTACTGGTACTTCGACCCATTGGAATAGTGGGAACAACTATTCTCGGCATCTTCATCATCTTCTGCACGTAAGCCTTCGGAAGCGTCTCTGGGCCATCCAGTGGACTGACCAGCCTACACAGGAGTCTTGCTCTGTTACCGCCGTCAGGTTGTGTTGTATTCCGAGTCCTTAGCACTCTCACACGATTCGTACACTTGGCATTCCCAGGTCTGAAGTGAGAAGTGTGCATTGGGCTAAAATACACACGGCCTCTTCGTTGCCCTGCTGTGGTAACAATCTATGCGGGTTCACTGCGTTTGGGACATCCTCAACTCTAACTTCTGCCGCTGAATCTACACAACGCCGACATGTCCCCTGCTCGTATCTGAACCTGCCAGCACTGTAACTGACGCGGAGAAGCCTGGGTCTGCCTGCATCTAGTCGCCCCCCTGCAGTAGCCCGTAGCTTTTCCTCGCTGTGTTAAACAGCACACCTTTTTCGCACTCGCGCTCTGCTTCTGCCCGCAAGTGGAGGCCGTGCTTGAGTAGTGGAGATCTGTTCGCCCTCCTTTGTTCACCACTCTAAACTGCCTGACTTCCTTGAAGAGACTCCCCTTGGCCCATCGGCACCAGCGTGCGCAGGTACGTTTGAGCACAAGGCTCCACTCTTCGTAGGGCTCGGACTTCCTTCTAGTTAGGTGGCCTCTGAAGGCGAACTGGGTCAAATGATTACTTGCACTGCCTGTTTTCCTCCCCATCTAGGTGGTCTGCATATTTCGTGCTTCTAACTCTTTAGACCCTTCGGTAATTGTATATATATTGTATTTGGTTGTGATGTGTTGGTTTACTTGGGTTTTATCGTGATTCTTTACTATGGTCAATGTTACAAAGGCCTTGTAATAAATGTGTCTATATTTTAATATAACACCTGCATGGAATATAATGTAAGCGTCCTTGCGTGTGCTCATTGCAGGCTTTCAGTCACCCTCACCCCTCTTGAGACCTAGTCTTGACCGCCGCAATCGCTACCTTGATTGGTCTGGCTTGTCCAGAGGTTACCCTGTTCCAAGAAACTAGGCTGGCTGCCTGAACCTCTGCGCCTCTATGACAGAGTTCAGAAATCCATCTTAACAGCCGCCTGGGCCCCCCTGGGGCACTGTTGTGCGGCGTGGGCCGTGCCGTACTCACCCCCCACCCATCCCCCTGGACCTGATCGGGCTGCCGCCATCCCGCGGCCCGCTGCTGTCTCCCGGGTGGGCAAACTGAGGATCCTGCACCCAGGCGTGATGCAAGAGCAAATTTTAAGGTGAGGAGTTGGTGGGGCTGCCGCGATCGGGCTCCGCTGCTTTTCTCCCAGGTTGGCTGCGGCCCCCAACTCCATCACTGGGACTGTCTTTCTCCCTCTGCGCCCCTGGGCCCTGTGGCGCACGTTCATCCCTGCCCGGCTGTCCCCGGCCCTCTACAAGCCAGTAAAGTGTTCCCCTGGGCACTGACCTCTGCATCCTGACCCCAGGCACTGTTGGCCCTTGCCGTGTCAGGTAGGAACTACGGGCACTTGGTGTGGAGGCCACTGTCATAGGAGCGGGACATCGAATCCTATATTAACTATCAAATGGGTGTGAGTGTAATATCTGTACCCTAAAGAAAGGGAATCAAAGAACTTTGCAACAATGAGGTTTCACGTGCAATGTAGTTTCCCCTTTTGTTCTGAATTAGCAACCTGATTCAGAGGTTGGAGAGCTGCAAGCCCTGTCTGACTCTCTAAAACAAATTTCAAATTTCTCAACTTGGTGCATTTGAGTCGCATATATTTCCCACTCTCAACTCCTACTTCTCGGCCTGATTCGAATTGTATTGCAACCACACGAGAACCTCTGAACTTCTTGCACAGTTATCATCACTATTCACAGTTGGTGAGCACAATACAAAAAGCAATCGCCAGGGCAGAGCTTCACTGGATACAGATTCCCTCGACTGAGTGCTCTGTGCACTGTTGAGGTGCCACTGACAGGAGGTCTGGTTCTATACCTCTCTTTCTGCGCCACACTCCTTACGGATTCATAATACCTACATAAGATTCAACACTGCACTCTGAATACTCGGACACCATACTGTACAATGTCCAGCAGATCCAGGAATACTGGTAAAACTGGAGCCATGGACAAATTTGCTAAGGCCACTCCAAGGTCTGACTCTGCCCAGGCATCTGGCGAACAGGTGGATGCACCACTCCCTGCAGAGGCTCCTACTACGGACCTAACGGTCATAATGGAATCTATGGCCAGGAATTTCGCAGCCTTCCATGAAAAGCTGGATGACATTAATGCAAATGTGGCATCTCTCAGGGCTAAACTGGACCAACAAGGGACGAGACTGACTGAAACTGAAAATAGGATAAGTGTCAATGAAGACAATATACTCACGCTACAGAACACTGTGTCTACCCTGGTTACGAACATGAAGTCTGCTATGGCCAAGTGTGATGACCTTGAATCCAGATCGAGGAGGAACAATATACGCATTGTTGGGGTACTGGAAAATGCGCTGAACTGGCGGTTGAAAACCTTTTGAAAGACCTGCTGGGCAACGCCGGACATGTCCCCCTTCTTCACCATCGTGAGAGCACACAGAGCGCTGTCACTGCGTCCCAAGCCTGGGTATTTCCCAAGGCCCATCATTGCAAAATTCCTACGTTTTAGAGACCGTGACCAGATCCTTCGTCTTGCACGTGATAAGGGTGAGCTCAGAATGGAGTCTCAAATCATCAGAATTTTTCCTGACTTCTCAACAGGAGTTCAGCAGGAGCGCCGGCAATTCCTCTGGGTTAAAAAAACTACTCCGTGAGAGGAATATTCCCTATGCCATCCTCTTTCCTGCACGCCTGAAGTTCACATTTAACAACAAACTCTACTTTTTCACTGTGCCATCGGAGGCGGTAAAATTTATAGAGGCTCACATTCCCCTTCACCCGCCCGCCGTCGACGTCATGGACAATGACTGAACTCGGCGCGTGGATTTCACCCTTTGATCATCCTATTCTATGTCTACTAGATCTTTAGCGAACATTGACCTCTCGACAAGTAATGCTGTTATTATACCTATTCCGCTACACAGCTCGAACTGTATACATGTCACTTAGTATCTTCAACATATGCTGCTACACCACCATAGCACTGAACAGCTTATCTCGGCTGTGTTGATTGTTCATTACTGTTCATATATAATGTTCCAATGTTTTAAATTTTGACCCGAATTTCCACCATGGAATACAAGGGCAGGCATTGAGAGACCGCAAAAACTGCTCGCTTTGCAACGGAACCCTCTGGGTCCCAAGCGTACTAGTGCATGGCAATGGCGCACCCCACTGCGATTGCAATGCTCTCTACACCTTTGTTGTGGGTTAGCCCCTGTTGGGCTTTTGAACAGGCTGGGCCAAGTTGGGGCCGGCTCGGCTGTGCACAGTTTAGGATAAGGGAATCTTACACTGCTAACTTTGAATTGGTGGTGAGGGAGGTGGGTGGGAACAGGGTGTTACATAAAAACGGCATGCGAGGTTGCACGGCATGTGCATCGGAAGGCCATGGTTGCACTTACAACTCTACTCTTGGGAGCTCACATCATTGGTTTATCTGGGATGTTCACTGAAAAATGCATTATAAGATTGGATACCTATTGCTGATATGTCTACTGTTGTAATGTCCTGGAATATCCGGGGATTAGGCAATCACACTAAGGCCCGTAAAATTATGGCCTATACTAATGGACATAGTTGTAAGATACTGTTTCTACAGGAGACACGCTCCAATGGATACATGCCAAAGGCCATAGCCCCGGCATGGGGGCCCGCTAGATTTTTCACTTCCTACTCCAGTCTAGGGGAGTTCTCACGATGATCCATAAATCACTTAAGTTCATACTTCATAAAAACTATATGGACCCTGAGGGGCGCTATGTTATACTCCACTGCACACTGGTCAACAGAGAATACCTACTTGTTAACACCTACTGCCCCAATGTGGACTCCCCCGAGTTCTTTGATACCATCGCCACCATACTGCTGGGCTACACGGGGTTACAGATTATATGGGGTGGAGACCTAAACCTTATTCTGGATACTGCTCTGGACAGATCCGGCACTGCTCCCCGACCCCTATCCCGCGCTGCCTGCAGATTGCATCACCATATCAAGACACTTAACATTTCCAATGTCTGGAGGACACTACACCCCCGACTACAGGAGTACCCTTATTATTCATCTGTGCACGACAGCTCGTCCAGGATAGATCTATTCCTTGTATCTAGTGAAATAATGGGCAGGGTGGAGGGGTCCCGGATCCTACCTCGCACATTGTCAGATCACTCTACAATCACAGTATCTATAGCGTTGGGAATGCCTGTCCCGACATTCAGCACCTGGCGTTTCAAATCCGAGTCCTTCAACGACATTGTGTTCAAAGCTGAATTACTGGGGGGTATTGAATATTTCTTCAAACACAACTCTCTCCTGGATACATCAGCGGCAGTTAGGTGGGACACCTTTAAAGTGTATATTAGGGGGATGTCTATTTCCAGGGAAGCTGGAGTGTTGAAGGCTATCGGAGCTGCCCTCGGCCGCTCCGAAACCAAATTGAAATGAAACATTAAGAGCAGCAATGCTCCGCTGCTGCTGATCCCGCCATACTCGCACAGATCAGCGACGAACTCCAAACGTATAACGCGCTTGCCACCAACGAAGTTCAATACTTTAGCCACCCACAGGCCGCCAGGAAATATGGCGAAGGGGACAAACCTGGGAAAACACTAGCGACACTAGTAAAAGGGAGTCTGGTCGGACTCAGATCACCTCCATCAAGGACGAACATGGTAACGCACAGTGGGCTGACCAACAAATCTTAGACATATTCACTGAGTTCTACAGGTCTCTTTATTCTCAGCCTGCCGAACACTCCGAACAACACATCCGAGAGCTCCTTGAACAGATCCCCACACCGGAAATATCCTCCTACTCCCGGGAACAGTTGGATTCCCCGATCACATTAGACGAGATAGTAACTGCCATCTCACACTTGCCCAAAAGCAAGGCCCCGGGTCCTGACGGGCTTACAGCTGAATTTTATCAAGAACACATCGCCATGTTGGCCCCCGGGCTCCTTGAGGTCTGGGATGAATCACTTTGTGTCTCTATACTCCCCTCTTCCATGCGTAAAGCTGTCATCACGGTATTGCTCAAGCCTGCGAAGCCCAACGACAAATGCGGGTTCTATAGACCTCTCTCCCTCATGAACCTAGATACAGAAAATCTTTGCCAAAATTATAGTGAATCGCTTCTTGCCCATCATGACATATTTAATCCATGAAGACCAGGCGGGCTTCGTACCTGGGAGGTCCACGTGCCACAACATTAGAAGATTGTTTAGTGTTATATCCCTTATAGACCAAGAGGCGCAAGCTGTGGCGGTCACGCTGGACGCTCAAAAGGCCTTCGATATGGTCTCTTGGAGGTATATGTGGCTAGTATTAGAGACAATGGGCGTTGGCCCAAACATGGTTAGGTTCATCAAACTACTATACACCTCCCCGGTGGCGCGAGTAAGAGCTAATACACTGACATCTGACCTTTTCACACTCTTCATGGGTACCCGACAGGGATGCCCCTTCTCCCCGATTCTATTCGCTCTAGCAATAGAGCCGATGGCTGACCATGTTCGTGCGCGCCATGGCCGCAAAAGGAATAAGACTGGCAGAGAACCCCAAAATTATTTCCCTATATGCGGGCGACGTTTTATTATACATCAGAGACCCCACAACCTATCTTGACCCTATACTGAAGGACATCACCCGCATCGGAACCCACTCCAGCTTCACGATTAATTATTCAAAATCTGAGCTCTTCCCGCTCACTAAATCTGCCCAACAACCCACTACCGAATACCCCCTCCGATCGTCCCCGGATGGTGTCAGATACTTGGGGGTACAAACATCCCTGACCAAACCCACCTTGCTTGCCGATAATTACTCAGCAGTGGCATAAATAGCCGAGACCAAAATCTTACGTTGGCACACTCTCCCATTATCCATCGCCGGTCGGCTGTCCCTTATCAAAATGATTCTACTTCCCAAACTCCTATACACTTTCAGCAATGTAACCCGTTTGGCCTGGAAGGGAATACTTTGCCAACCTACACACGCTATTCGCAGAATTCTTCTGGCACTCTGGCGCGGTGCGCAAGAAGTGGACCGACATGGCCCTCCCATACAAACAGGGGGGATTCACGGCCCCGGATCTGATACTTTACTGGACTGCGGCTCAAGCCCAACATGCTACTCACTGGTACCCTGGCTCCCCAGCGCATCCGCATGTCAAATTAGAACGATTGGCTACCGCCGGCACCAACATAATGTCCCTCATACTGCATCAACATTACACACCTGACTCCCCTATGGACCCACTCAATACGACCCTTCAGACCTGGGCGCGCTTACTGTACCCGACACCAGAATCCATACTATAAATGGCTGCCTGCGTGGTCCTTCCCCGGATTGGAACCCACACACGATACCGCTTTGATCCGACGCTGGGAGGCTTTGGGATACCGGCACTGTCTGATTTCTATCCCGAGGGCAGGTTCATTGACCCCCAAACGTGGAAACAGGGACACACCGGCTCTGCTTTGGAGACTCTCCAATATTATAGACTCTGCGCTGCGTTTCGTGCTAAATGGCCTTCGTTTCCTAACGAGCCCCTTGATAACCTGGCGATAGCTTATATCGCCAACTGTGGCGGCACATGTGGAGTAGTATCTGCACTATACAAGATCCTACAAGAAACTACCCTGCTTCCTGCTCCCAAGGTGCGCCATGATTGGTCGGTTGAACTGGGCTTGGACATACCTGACGAGCTCTGGGGGACAATGTGCCTACACACTAAAAAGGTCTCCCTTAACTTCCGTCACCGCGCCATGCAGTACAAACTTCTAAACAGGCTTTACTATACCCCATACAGGACTTCGAAGTTCACCCACAACACAGTACACCCCTGTCCCCGTTGTGGATCAGCAGGTGCCGATCACTTGCATATGTTGCATATGTTTCTGGACTTGCAATAAACTGTTTGCATTTTGGGAAAGTATTTTAGAAACACTTACTGTATTACCGAAACTGTGGTTGATCCTGATCCTTTAGCGGTTCTGTTTGGGATTTGGAAAACGGATGACACTAGACGATTGGCAAGGTTTCTAAATATAAGTTGTATGATTGCCAAAAAATGCATGCTCCAGTGTTGGAAAAGCTCTTACCACCCCCCCCAACCCCCGATATATCAGAAATGGCTGGGCTTACTCACTTGGTCACGGAACTGCCAGGAGGAATACTTGACCATGATACCGGCCCAAGCCCGCCCTAAGAACATCTAGGCTGAATTAAATGCGTATCTTAACAGACAAAGCGAGGGTACGCCAGGATCAGGCTTGTCCCCTGCTCCATCAGGGAACGTTCTGTACCATGAAAGCTTACTTGTTCCTCCGTCAATTGCAACTATGTGGACATTGCTCTAACTGTTCTGATCAATGCATTAAGGCCTGTGTGTTGCTCCATAGAATACCTGTTGTATACATCTGTTGCTCCATTGTATGTACTGTTGTGAACCTCTGCAGTCAAAAATATTTGTTTTTTTTTTAAAAAAAAACAGTATTTCTCCTTTAGACCAATCAAGGCCAATAACTGCAAGTCTGAGTCCCCCAGATCGCCACGGAAGCGGGTCCCAAGGTGAGTGGGGCGCAATCGGCATCACTCTCCACCTCCATTGTGAGCCGGCAATCGAGCTCCTCCTTGAAAAGGAAATCTACCCCAACTAAACTGCGTGAGAAATCAGAGGAGCCGCAGATGAAGAAAGCCGAACAGCCCAAACAGGCCCAATCGGCACAGGCTAAGACTTTGTCGGCGATGGAGTTGGTGACTTCTACGACCACGACAGCTAATGGCGCTGATCCTGCGAGGGTAGCCCCTGCAGCGCAGAAGGTATCCCTGCCCCCCAAGGCGCGACACCGCCACAGGGGCAAAGTCTGCTGGTACGCCAGAAGTGGGGAAACTGGCTCAGGCCCCAGTTCAAGACCCTCAGGAGGGAAAAAAGTGGGGGAGGCCCCGAAACCACCCTACAAGGCCATGGAGGTCTTGTCCATGGACGACGAAGACCAGCAGCCCTTACGCGACGGTCCACGAGGACATGGAAGAGGACAGCGACGACGGCACAGGGGCTGGTTGTTCCGGTCCTGCCATCTCAGCCGAGGGACATTTCTTTGGACGTTCTGTCTGTTAGGGAGAATTCTCTGTTTAGGCTGAATTTCCTAACCTAGTGAGTCCCCCAGCAGCTTTGCTGGATTTTTGGGGTTTATTTTTTTTCTCCTGCCAAGAGTGAGACTCTTTTACCCTCACTCTTGGGCATGATTTGAGTGTTTCTTTGACTCTAGATGTGTTTAATGGGCTATGGGGTCTTTTACTCCATAGGGCTTCATGTGTTTTTGTGATGTGTTACACAGCACCCTCAGTGCAGTAACACAGGGGTGTCATAGTGACTCCCCAGTATAGACTCCATACCCTGGGACTGACTGTCTCCCAGGGCATGTAAAGTCACCATTGACTTTACTAGTCTTAAATTCTGAACAGAACCAGTACAAACCATCATATTGTGGACGTACTGGCTGGGGCAATTCAATTGCCCTAGGGTTTGTTAGTTGAAGGGGCACGTCTCCGTCCCCCCTGATCGAGTTTTGGCTGGTGGCAGTGGATACTACTTTTATATTCAACCGCAAATATTTCCCTATGGGATTTTCCCATTGTTCGAGGCTACTATCTTTATTTAATTACGATAGCCTCGAACATACCGCCGGTTTATTAATTTAATATTAATTCTCCGGTTGGTATTTTTTGCCAAAACTCGGTTCTAAAATGGCGTTTGTGTTCTCTTCTGTGACTCAAACCCAAGTCGAGCCCTTTCTTCCACTTTTTGGCAGGCTTCTCCACAGAAGCCCTCCAAAGTGGTGCCACTCTGTCTGGGGTACTTAGGAGGGGTGGAGGGGGATTTAGGCACCCTGGACTGAGTTGCCTAGGCAACTCAAGTCGCACTCCGTCCTGATTGGCCCAAGTGGTGAGCCGGCCGGCTGAGTGAAAGGGGGTTTTCTGCATAAAAGCGGGGCTTTGGGGACTGGAACTTCAGAAGTCACCACAGGACCTAAGAATCCGACGAGGGAGAAGCTGAGCCGACCTGCCACGACGACACCACCAGTGGAGCCCTGCTGGACCGTCTCACCACTTTTCCCAACGACAGAGGAGATCTCCCGCCAGAGAGTCTTCTTCCTTTGACTGGTGGGGATAACCAGTTTCACTGTCTTTTCGCCTTCCCGACGCATCTCGTGGCCGCCTTGCCTGTGCCAAGCACCCCGGCAACCGGAATACCACGTTTTACCACGACCGCAAAATAAAGGGTAATACCTTTAACAGGAAAACTCTGCGGCTGGTTTCTTCCCTGGCAGTGCAACGACCTTCATCTTTCCTCCAAGTCGAGATCTTCTCTTCCCCTGGACGATGCCGAGACTTGCACCCGCTGCCAGGAACAACTGTCACCGCTGGAGGATCCTTCCCACTTAAGGTACCGTGTTCCGCCTGGCTTCCCTTGCCACCGACTGTATGGGGTAGATTTAGCCCCCGGCTTTCGAACCTGGGTTAGCCTGGGACACCCTGGCTAAACTTTTCTGAGCCTCTCTAAACTCCTTTCGAACTCTCTGCAAGACTTTCAAAGCCTAGTGTAACTGTGTGATCTTGGGCGCATTTGTGCTCTGCTCTCTCTAAGAGTGGGCCCAGCCTATGGACTTTGGCTCGCAAGTGACTTTTGCTCTTCTGCCTTGCTAATAGTGTTCCTAAATCTTAGAGTGGTGTACCTTTCCATATTCTGTCTTTTTCCCTCCCTTCTTCATAAACTTATTGGAGTGCCATCTATAGTTAAGCGCTCACCTCTGTATGGAAATAAGTGGTGTTAACTAAGACTTATCTGATAAGGAATAAGGGTTGTATATATTATAATAGTAACTGTGTTTAGAGTGTTTTACAATAAGAGTGCTGGAGTGTTTCAAACAGTGTGTTTTTAAATAAATAATTATATACTTTGATACCAAAACTCTGGTCAGTGTTTGCTTGTATTATTGTGTCCGAGTGCCTATTGTGTATACTTTGCATACTGCCTAACTCTTCTTGAGGGAAGTCTGACTGCTCAGCCACAGCTACCAGGTAAATCTGGGTGGTGCAGACTGCTACCAAGTGGGTTTACTGCTAACACCTGTAGTCTTAAATCTTTTGCAGTGTTCCCAAAGGGAACTGCACAGGTTTCTGCCTAACACTGTCAACCCTGTACACCTTAGTGTCTGAGATCCAGAGGAGGATGCCCCGAACCTGGCTCCGGTGGTCCCCCAGGTTTTTCAGATCAGTCTCCAGCAAAGAGGAAAAGAGTATTCCAGATACTTTCAACATCCATGTCGGACCCCTTCTCCCCCAGCAGACCCAGGCACGGGGACGGATATTGCCACGATGACTGATGACGACGAGGATATCGTTGCAGCAGACTGTGAGTCTCTGCATTTGGATGCTCCACAAAGGGAGTCCCCATCAGATGAGGTGGGATCGTTCCACTGCATGATCTCCAGAGCCTCTGAGCTATTACAACTTATGCCCGTGGAAGGCTCCGAGGAAGACTATCATGGCGGTGCCCCTTCTGGACGACATGTGGGAAGAGGGCCTGGCCCTCATGATGAACCCTTGCATGGCTCTGGCCAAACGGGATAGGCCGCAGAAGAAGTATTGGGTGCCGAACTCTGCACCCAAGTGCCTGAGGTCGCAGCCATTACCGGGTTCTGTGGTATTGCGGCCACGAGGAAACTGTCGGCCAACCCGTCCACGTCATCTTCGGTCCCTCCGGACAGAAAAATGATTTACACCGGTACGTCCACTATCAAGGCAGCCAATGCACTGGCGATCCTAGCCAGGTATGATGGGAAGCTGTGGTACAAGCTGGGACCTATTCTGGATTTTCTCCCTGACGATAAGTGAATGGAGGCAATCGCTCTCTTCCAGGAGGGGGGAAAGTAGCATATGATCCCGCCATCACAGTGGGGTTGGATGTCGTAGATACAATGCTTCCAGCAGATGTGGAACGGTGTCTGCCTTAGTCGCCAAGGCTGGATGAAGGCCACAGATTTCCATCAGGAGGTCCAGGCGAAGGTGCTGAACATGCCCTTCGACAGAGAGAATTGGGAAGGTCGTTGACGAATCCCTCCATGCCATGAAAGAAGAGACGGCCTGTACCCTGGGCACTCTGCATCAACATCACTCTTCTTTCCGCTCCTCCAGGGGAAAATCGAGGTCGTCTTCCAAAGGTTTCTCTGCTTCATACCATACACCCTCCAGATCCACAACTCAGGAACCCTGCAGAGGCCGTTCCCAGGCCTACAGTAGCGGAGGACAGCGTCGCCATCGCCCTCAGGGCAGGACGCTGAAGCAAGCCTGAACCGGCTGGGACGTCGAGTCCCCCACTTGTGCGCCCTGGTGGGAGGCCGGCTGACTAAGTTAGTCGGCAAATGGAATACCACCACTGACAGATGGGTGCTGGATGCTCTCAACCAAAGAGACACCCTGGAGTTTCAACACATGTGTCCTCAGATCCTTCCGGTTACCTGTCAGGAGCAGCACATCCCTCAGCTCCTGGAAGAGGTACAGGGCATGCTGCAAAAAGGGTCGATAGAGCTGGTTACCCAATGACTCCGAGGCTCCAGAGTCTATTCCAGATACTTTCTGGTCAGAAAGAAGACAGGGGGCTGCAGGCCCATCCTAGACCTACGACATCTGAACAAATACCTAAAGTCCCAAAAGTGCAGGATGGTCCCGTGGCAGCACGTGCTCGGACAGCAGGAAAAACTAGACTTATTGATGTTGTTGGACCTGGAGGAAGCCTTCTTCCACGTCCCCATTCACAAGAAACATTGTACGTTTCGTAGTGCAGGGACAGCATGTTAGGCAGAATTGCATGCAGTACCCTCTACGACCACTACACACAATTAGGACTACAGGTGTTAGCCAAACCAGCCTTTGGTATAAGTCTGTACACCACAGTATTTGGTAGCGAGCTGAGCAGCCAGGCTTATCTCAAGAGTGAATGTGAGCAGTACAGTAGTTACACAGAGGACTTTCAGAGTAGTTCAAGGAAACACTTATACTCAAGGTTTCTTTGTAAAAAAACTTAGTAATTTATTATACGATCATTTGGAAAACCTTTCACTAGCAGAAGGCAACTTAATATATACCTATATACTTCAATACAAAACTGTAAGCTTTTGAGACAGTTTGAGCTCCCCTGAAATAGGAGCAAAATGGCAGTTCAGTTACTTAACAGTGAGCAAAAAGGACAAAAGTAAGTAGAACAGATCATATATACGTTCTAGGCAGTGCAAATAGTTTCAGTTCACCAGAAGAGTTCAATTCAAGTCAATAGGTCACGCCAAAGTCAATGGGTTAGGGTTCTGTATAGGAAAGAGCAATTCTGGTATCAAACGGTAAAGTCTGCGAAGGTTTTTAGCAGTAGTTGGGCGAAAAAGAATCATATGTTGGGTCACAAGCTGATTAGGCCTGCAAGTTTCATGAACTTTCACCGCAAGAGTGGCGTTCTTTCAATCTGGTTGGCACAGTACCTTTGTATGAAGAGAACAAATGTTGCTGAAGTCATGGTTCCTGGCAGGCCCTGCAGATCTCTCTGTTCCTGAGCCTCAGTCGTGGGGACAAGAGGGAAGACATCGGGGGACTCCTGCAAGGGATTGTTGAAAAAAGCAAACAAGATGGAGTCACTTCAGTTCCAGTAGCTGTAGATTCAAGAACACAAACTGGTGTCCTTCTCCCTGGTTAATCCTAACCAGCCTTGAGAATGGTGTCCAGGTGTCTTATGAGTTGATTGGTCCCACCAACTCAAAGGAAGAAGCCGTCCTTGAAGGACTTCTCTGTCGAATGGAGTTTGGCAATTCGGACCTGCAGCAGGGCTTCACCGGGCAAACCAACGGTCCAGGAGTTGCAGCACCCTTCTTCCAGCTCGTCTGCGGTTTCATTCCAGTGGTCGACTCTGCTTCCAGTCCAAGAGACTCACCTTTTAAACAGTTTTCTCCCTTTCATTCCAGCCTAGCGTCACTCGACCAGCAGGGTGGCTGTCCTTGCCGGACAGTCAGCCAACCAATTACGCTGGAGTTTGTTAGGCAGAATCCTGTGCAGTTCCCTCAGGGAGCACTACAGAAGATTAGGACTACAGTTGAGAGCAATAAATCCCCTTTGGTATCGGTCTGTACCACAAAGATTTAGTTGGTAGCTGTGGCTGAGCAGTCAGACTTATCTCAAGAGGTAGATGAGCAGTATTCAGGGTTTACAGAATAGGCCTTCAGTACTATGGAACAAGGAAACACTGACCAAAGCTTTGTAGTAAAAGAATATATATATATTTATTTTATACACTTCTATTTAAACACATCTATCACAGTTAAATTAAACAGTTAAGTTAAACTAGCAAGTTAAATTTGGTCAAAGAAAGTATACACAACTCCCTAGGTAAATTGTAGACAAGTTTGAACAGGAGTGAAAACTGAGCAAAACGGCACAGTGTAAACCAAACACAAATGGCACTCTAGCAATTTCTCACAAGGGAGGGAAAGCACAAGTTGTACAGAATTATCTTCTTCCACACCCTAGCAACACTTTCCATATGTTTCTGAACCAGATTAAGCAAGGCAGTGCATCAGTATAGTAAATACTTAAACGAAAAATGAGCAAAATGGCATTTCACAAGGTTTAAAAGTGGGAAGGAAAGGGTGGTTATAAGAAGTAGGTGCACCAACACATTTCTAGTTGAGAAGCAATCTAGAAAAGGCAGTTCTAACAAATTTAGCCAGAGTCAGTAGGCCTGTGCCAGAGTCAGTGGTACAGGGCAAGGGCCCAGGAGCCAAAATGTTCTTGTAGCTGCAGTCAAGTCTTTGGTTAATGATTTTGAAAAGGTGGATGCAGAAGGTGAAAGACAATGTTAAGAGAGGGGGCGGCCAACCCAAAAGGTAGGTAAAGGATTTAAAACACCTTTAGAGCTACCGTGAAGAAAGGGTGGCCTGGCAGAACAATCTACCTTTAAAATGAAGAAGTGGCTCCTGCGGTGGTGGTTGCTCCTGGTAGTTCCTGCAGTTCGGGGGAATCCAGCAGAGGAAGAGAGGCTCTCGTCGTGGAGGAAGGTTCGAGTTACTGCACTACCCAGGGATGAAACCAGCCGTGGTGCTGCCCGACGAATAAAAGATATGCTCCTTTAAATCGCGGTCCAGGTGGACGGGAACCTGGCTATCTGGTCTCCAAGTACAGCGTACTGGCGATTCGACCAAGGCAGGTCCGGGAAGGTGATTGGCAAACTGGTTGGCCCCACCAGCTCAAGGGAAGAAGGCTCTTTCAGATGAAGATCTTCTCTCGTCGTGTGGAGAAAAGTGGTGAGACGCTGCTGCAGGGCTTCACCAGTGGTTCAGTCGTTGCAGATGTCTTTGGCTTCTCTCCTCTTCGGCTTCTTAGTTCCAGTGGCGACGTCTTGCCCTTCCAGTCCTCCGGATCCTGCTTTTATGCAAAAAGATCCTCATTCATACAGCTTAGCTGTCACTCACACAGTTGAGTGGTCATCTTGGCGGGAGACCCTCCAGCCTATCAGGATAGAGTGCGACATGGGTTGCTGAGGCAACCCTGTTCAGGGGTCCTACTCCCCCTCCCACACAATGGACCCACCCCAGACTCAGTGGTGCCGAAAGGAGGGCTTCTTGGCAGAAGCCTGCCAAAAGGACGAACAAAGGATCCCCGACCTGGGTTAGGAGTTTAGAGAAAGACACGAGAAAGAAGTTATATTAATGTTCTGGCAAATAAAACCTACCGGAGTAAAGTTAATATTAAAATACACTGGCGGTATGTTAGAGGCTGTCAGAATATGTGGTAGCCTCGAACAATGGGAAAATCTTATAGGAAAATATTTGCAGTTGAATATTTTCAGTAGTAACCACTGCCACCAGCCAGAAACCTTTGAGAGCGGTACTGTACAGTGCCCTCTTGAAAATGAATATAAGGGAAAAACTATTAACCCTTGCCAGTACTTCCATAGTAAGATGGGTTGTACTGGTTTAGTTCACAAAAATTGACTAGTAAAGTCAATGGGGACTTTACATGCCCTGGGAGACAGTAGTCAGTCCCAGGGTATGGAGTCTGTTTGGGGGTCGCTATGACACCCCTGTGTCACTGAACGGAGGGTGCTGTGTAACACATGTGAATAAAGATGGTTTCTATGGAGGTGAGAGAAACTCCATAGACATTAAACACAAAAATAGCCTAGAACACACATAGCAAAAATGCCTAAGAGTGGGAAAAAGAGTCTCACTCTTAGCAGGAGAAAAAAAAAAATCCTTCAAATCCAGCAAAGATGCTGGGGGACTCTATAGGTAAGGGAAATTAGCCATAAAATGATTCTCCCTAACAGAGTGCATTTGGGTATCCTAGGAGACTAAGCACAGGCAGTTTCGGGCCCCTCCCTCACTTCCTGCCTACCCCACACTCTGACGCAAGAGGCGGTCTTCAGTCCTGAAGCCCGCCAAAGGCACTCAAACAAAGGGACCAAATCTGGTTTGGCACGCAGACAAACACTAGAAGGACCTTTCCAAAAAGGAACGATGAAAAAAGACGACCGGGACCTGTTTCAACAAAGGGGCTTCAGGCGCCATCTTCAAAAACATGGCTCCCGTGATTTTTAGCTACCAGTGTTCACGGTCTGGAAAAATCATGGTAGTTTGTTGTAAAATCACTGCCACCAGCCTTTTCAATAGGAAAGGGTAGCATTTGACTGCTACATGAGTATTTAGACACAGGGGATACTATGCAACCCCTCCAGCATTCCATAGTAAGATGGTGTGTGCTGGGTCTATGAATTTGGGAAGACTAGCAAAGTCAATTTCACTTTACATTCTCTGGTAAACAGTTTATCCCAGAGAAGGTATTTAAACCTTTGGGGAGTCTAAAAAGACCTCCCTGTGTCACTGCACTGAAGGTGCTGTGTGACACACCTGAAAAGATGCCTATGGAGTTAGCTAAAACTCCATAATCAAAGAACACAAATGTAAACCATACATCAAAATACATGAGTGGAAGAAAAAACGCTTGCACTCTTTCCAGGTAAAAAAAAATCAAGTCCTCAAAATCCAGCAAAGTTGCTGGAGGGTCTCTAAGGTGAAGGGAATTAGCACATGTATGAGAATTCTCCCTAACGCAGCACTACCAGTTCAAGGCTCTACCTATCGTCTTGAAGTCGGCTCCCAGTGTTCACAAAATGCCTGGCAACGGTGGCTGCCCAGCTACATCTACGAGGCATACACTTATACCCATACCTATACCTTATACTCGTAACAAATTCCTTTTTCGTTTGTTTTGGGGTGATCCCCTCCCTCTCAAAGCCCCCCCTTTTTTTTGGTAGAATACTTTTCCCGCAGTCCCAAAACCACTATTCCCACTACCAACCCCTTTTTTAGTTTTTTTACATATTCGCTTTTTTGGAATTAGTTATTTTGGATTTGTTGTAATTGGATTTGTTATTTTATGATTCGATATAATAACTGCATTCCCCCTTGAATAGCTGCAACCTTGTTGGGCTGCAAACCGCCAAAACACCCAGGGACCTTGAGCCAGTGTGCAGTGCATGGTCTTCTGAAGTCCTATTCCTGCTGAAACTTTGCACTCTATTTCTCCAGAGAGACGATTCGAATCCTTGAAGTCCCCTCACCAGAATGCAGGACTAGATTAGTGAAGAGAATCTTACCAGTGATATTCGTTCTTCATCAGGACCTGTAAAAGGGAGAGTAATTGGCAGAGCAGCTAGAAGCCTTCAAGAATCCTTTGTTGGAAGCCTCTGTCGACTGCTGTTCCACCAAACCTGTGATCCTGGGCTAATATAGCCGGACTAGTAGCGATATTAGCGAGGGCGGTATCCTGGCTGGAAAACCGCTGTGATATCGCCCAACTCGTGATGAGGCCCAAAATGTCCTGAAGTTAATACTGACATTTGAGTTGCTTGTTGGTGCTTTAAAAAGCATAAAATGTAATTTACTAGCTTTGAATTGTTTCACTCCTCTAAGAAGTAATAGCGTTGGTAGTGTTTAATTACTGATTTGGATTCTGTATTCTTTGTTTTTGGAGTCTGACAAACTCCATAGACATCACTTTTTGTATTGTGACACACAGCACCTTCAGTGCAGTGTCACAGAGGTCCTTTGGTTTTCTCTTCAGGTTTAAATACCTTCTCTTGGATAAACTACTGTTTTCAAGAGTAGTAAAGTGAAATTGACTTTACTTACTTTTTTCTCTTTGTAGACACAGCACACACCATCTTATGTGAAGTGCTGGGGGGGTTACTTAGTAGCCCCTTTGTCTACTTACTCATGTATTTGTCTTTTGTTTATTTGTAAAGCGCAGCCAGGCCCAGGGGCATCCGGGCGCATTTTGCATATGGGTTACAGGACGTTTGCTGTTACATACAGTAAGATACATAAAGGTTACAGCATGTTACAGTTGCATACAGTGAGAAAGGCAGACAACGATAAATAGTACAGTACAATATTTACAAAACTCTAGTGGGGCTATTGACAAAACTGAAATCAGGGAGGTTAAGCTGTCAGTGTCCAAGTTCTGAAGCCAACTCTTGGTGTTACGCTTGAATACGTGGAAGGAGGGTTCAGATCCGAGGGAGGCAGGTAGTGTATTCCATAGCTTGGATCCCAATACACGGAAGCTAATACCTCCTGAGGTATGGAGTTTGAATCTTGGTATGGTGATAGTATGTGCTTGGGCCGCTCTAAGTGGTCTTGACGACGTATGTGAGGTGAGTTGGTTGGTAAGGTAAGCTGGTGCGAGGTTAGCCCTGGCTTTGTGTGTAAGGGCAGGAGTTTTGAGTGATATTCTGTGCTCCACCGAGAGTCAGCGCAGGTTGCGTCTAGTCTCTGAGATGTGACTTCTTGGGGATGTTGAGGGCTGCCCTGATGGCATTATTCTGAATTGCTTGTAACTTGGTAATATTTTTGTGGCTAGTACCTAAGGTCGTTACAATAGTCAATTTTTGACAGAACTAAAGTTCTGGCAAGTGTGATGCAATTCGGGGTGGAGATGAACGGCCTGCAGGCAGTGATTAGTTTGCAGGTATAAGCGGCTGATGATGCTACCACGTTGGTTTGTTTGGATAGGGATAAAGTGGCATCGATGTAAATGCCGAGAGTTTTAGTGTTTGAGACGGTAATGGAGTTGCCATCTATAGTAAATAATTTGAAGGCCGAGTTTAGTTTTTTCAATTTCGCGTGAGTACCAACGATAAGCAACTCAGTTTTTTCATCATTTAAGCAAAGACCATGTTGCGCCATCCATGCTTGTATCACTGAGTACATTTGATTAAAGGTATTGCTGTCAGTTCCATAGTCTCCAGAGATATAGATGAGTATCTGGGTGTCGTCCGCATAGTTAGCATACGTGACACCCAGATAGTCAAGAATATCGAATAGGGGCTTTGTAAAGACGTTGTAGAGCGTGGGAGACATGCAAGAACCTTGCCGGACCCTGCAAAGTATTGGAGAAGGTTCGGCAGAGTCGGTAGGAGAGAAGACCCGCATAGTTCTGTTCACCAGGAAGGAGCTAATCCAAGAGGTGGCTGAGTCGGAGAAATGTTCTGCAGATTTCAAATGATGGCATAACGTTTGGTTATTGACCAAATCAAACGCTGCTGACAGATCAAGCAGTAAGAGGATTGCAAGTTTACCATTGTCCTTTAGAGATTGAATTTGAGTGGTGAGATTTATCAAGGCAGTTTCCGTGCCGTGTCTTGGGCGGAAGCCAGATTGCCTTAAACCCAAAAGATTATTGGATTCGAGGTACGCCTGTATTTGTAGGTAGGCTGCTCTATCCAGTATTTTAGTAGGAAGGGTACCGTTGTTATAGGCCTGTAGTTAGATGGGTTGACTGGGTCAAGAGTCGTTTTTTTGATTAAAGGAATGACCCAGGCGTCTTAAGTTATCGGGTACTACTTCAGTTTTGAAGGAGGTATTGATAAGGTTGGCGATAAATGGGGCAAGTTAATGCGCTGCTGCTTTGATGATCGGAGCAGGGCAGGCGTCACCTTGGCAATTAGAGGGTTTGCGTTTCCGTATGCTATTTTCCACTTCCCAAATAGGCAGTGGTGAAAAACGAAATGGTTTGCAAGTAGGTTCAAAGGTGGAGGACTTATTAGGATATTGTGTGTAATCGGGGTCAGAAAGAAGCAAATAAATGTTCGCGTTGATTTTAGATTGTAGCAAAGTTATTTTATCTAATAGGTCCTTCTGGATGTTAGTACTCCATAATTCATTGGTGATGCATTTGTCAACAGGGGCAATAGGAGATTCCAGTTATTTTAGGATCTTTATTCCGCTTGCATAATCCTTTTGTTGTGTCTTTTTTGGCCAGTATGATGACCTCTTTGTAGTTGGAGGATGCTAGGGTCAGCTCATTTTTATTAGTTGCTGACGGGCACTTTGTCCAATGTGCTTCAGCAGTTCTCTTAATTTTGCATAGATCTCTTAGATGTGGTGTAAACCACGAGTTCAAATGATGTTGTGGTTTAGGTTTCTGCAATTTTAAAGGGGCGATGGTATTCAAGGTTTTAAGTATTGCCTGATTGTAGATATCCACTAAGACTGTAGGGTCCGAGGTGGCAGTGTTGTTGAGAAGGGGGAGTAATAAGGGGAGGAGTTTGTCAGGCGTGATGTCTTTCTTATTCCTAGTGTGGGTGGCTGGAGCAATAATAGGTACATGGCATTGTAGGGTAGCTTTGATGGAGAATGTTATTTTGTGGTGATCAGACCAGATACATGGTCCATTAGATAGCAGATCAATAGTGCAATTGAGGTTGGTGAGCCAGTCCAATGGTCTTCCTTTAGTATGTGTGGGCTCCTGAATGAAGTGGTCGTGACCAAGGTCAGATAGAGTATTGGCTAGGTCAAGGGCGTTAGTATTCAAAGGGTCATTAAGACCCAGGTTAAAATCCCCAAGTAGGATAATTTTAGAGTTAAGTTTGGTGTTAGTGGAAATAAGGGATACAATGTCCTCGGTGAATGTGGAGATAGGTCCAGGGGGTCGGTAGATGAGGTGCACTGTTGCTGTATGGTTAGGTGATAGTGGTAGTTTGATGGACAGGGATTCAGCAGAGGGGATTTGTAAGTCCTGGATGATTCTAATGTCGATGGTGTTTTAGAAAATGAAGGCAAGGCCACCTCCCTTCATCTGGTTGGTGCTTCTATCACATCTAATGATGCCATAGTCGTTTGGTATGGCTAGAGCCAAGGAGGGGCCTGAGGCGAGGCTGCGTTTAGCCAGGTTTCCGTAACCGCAAGAAGGTCAAGCTTTTCAGAAATTATAAAGTCAGCAATGTCCAGTGCATGGGTAGGGAGGGACCTGGCATTTACCAGAGCTGCTTTGATGAAAGTGCCTTTAGTAGGAGTTTTTTGTGGAGGTAGGGGTATGTCGTGCAGAGGGCTAAAGGCCGGTTTAGAGTCTGATACATTGGCATGGTTGACTAGGTTGTTATGCCGACGCATGTTTATTTCTCTTAAGGTAGTGAGGCTGAGGAGTTATAGTCCGCAGACAAGCTCCTAATCTGAAGTTTCTGACTGTGATGCTCGGGTGGTAGGAGTGTGGTATAGTTTGACCATGGTGTTTGTGATATTGATAAGAGGAGAAGGTAGGCTGTTATACAGCTTAACGTATAAGCAGTGTTTTCGTATGGTGGCTCTAGAATTTAGTCTGAGGTTTCAATTAGATGTTGGGCAAGGTTGATTCGGAGTAGGTCTGGTAGCAAAGTGGTGTATCCAGAGTGCAGGATCATCCAAAAAAGGGTTAGCACAAACCATAGTATTAAACCACGCGATGTGGGTGATGGGTACCTCGGGTGTGAAGGTGGATGTGTGGTGACTGGAATGTCCAGCGACTTGTGTATGTGTACAGTAGGTGGAGGAGAGTGGTTAGGCACCAGTACATAATGGAGGGAATGTATACGGGTACTTTGTATGTACAGCTCAGTTGGAATGCTAACCAATACGATAGTGACGCTTCAAGAAAAACGTAACTAGGCTACACTTGTGAGTGACTAGTTGACCTGGGTATAGAACAAATCTAATGATGGTAACTAGTTTCAGAATAGTACCTTTGAGCTAAGATATAATAAGGCAGCACTTAGATTCAGGGTGATGCAATTAGGCAATAGACAGTGGGACTAATTTAAATGTGGTACACAGGAGTTGAATGGGTACTGCCTAGGTTCACAATAATTCACTTAGGGTGAATGCAGTGGGACTGTACCTTGATTCAATTTAATACATATGGCTGCAATGTAGTGGAGCAATACCTAAGTTGATAATGGAACATTTGGCTAAATGCAAAGGGGCAACAGCTGCTTTCAAAATAGAAGCAATTAGCTAACATGCCTAAAATGGGCAACATCTAGATTCGAAATTAAGGCAATTGGCTAAAATGCAAGGGCAACATCTAGGTTCAAAGGTAAAAGCAATAGGCTAACATGCCTGAGATGGGCAGCATCTGGATTCAAAGTTAAGCAATTGGCTGGAATGAATGTCTAGATTTCAGAAAAGCATTTGGCTAGCGTGCAATATGGTAGTACTTAAATGCATATTAGTACTTTTGGCACCGAACAGGGTGGCGGCACCTGGGCTCAGTATACTACACTTAAGCTGGCATGTATGATGCGCAACAAATTGGGTGCGATAGTCAAAGGTAGCTAGGCATACCATGTAGCAGACAGGTGCAGGACTTGGGCGGCATGGCAACTAGGTAAAACAAGGAAACTCAGACCAGAGTTTAACGGCTATAATAATGCGCAAGTTATACAATATGGAGCGGGCTTCATGTGCAATGCTCGTGGAGTTAGGTGGAACATTCGTAAGAGTCAAGGGTATGTAGGCTCGGCATAAACGCATGCGGGGGGGCTGAATAAGCAAACGTAGCGTGCTGAGACGGTTGTTGGCACGTTTTTTTGTCTGTAACCTGCTTAAGACACTTAAAGTGGCTAAGGGTAACCTCTGTAGATAACGAAACGTGAGGATGCAAAGCAATTTGGAGGTGATCGGGCGGTGCGTTAAGTGCGGTCACAGTACATTACTAGCAGTCGGCTAGATTTCACGGTCCAGAGTTTCTGGCAGGAGGCAGGGCCAGGCACGGGACAGGCTCTGGACAGGGTGATGGCCTTGATTCCACAGCCTTGTTGACGACGGTCGGCTATGCCAACCGGCGTACGATAGGTGCTTCAAATGTGCCGGGGGACCCAATCAGGGCTCGCAGTAGCTGATGAGGCTGCTCATGGAGGCTTAGGCTACGCAGCCAATTAGGCAAGCCGCCATCTTGGAGCTGTTTCCTCCCTCGTGGTCGGCAATGGCGGTGGAAAGGTAAACAAGCCTAGATAGGCACATGGAGGCGCAAAATGCCCGTGGGTAACTCGTGAGGCCAAAAAGGCATCTGCTGGCATGAATTGCCTAAATTTGCAATATAAGTGAAGCGGACGAGGATTATCAGATTTTAACCCTGCGCAATATCCAGTGCGCTTACCGCATCACTCGTACATGAGTGCGTCCTCTCCTCGGTTGATGCCTGCTCCTGCAGGGTTCGGGAGAGATCCTACTCCCAAGGGACAGCGGACTGGTGTGCTATGTTACCCTCACTACAATGAATGGCTGGTGGCAGTGGTTTAATTTTTCCACCATTGTGCGTTTTTACCACAGGCTGTATCAGCTGCAGTATTGCACCTATGGGTGCCCATTTTGTCAAAATGGCCCCAGTCTTTTTTTTCGTCATTTCTTGCTTGTGCTGTCTTTCTTGGGTTTTACTCTGTGTGCGAAACCAGGTTTGGTCCCTTTGTTCGTTTTGTCTTTGGCCGGTTTCGGTGCTGAAACCCGCCTCTGGCTCCAGTCTGTCAGGCAGGGCAGGAAGCAAGGGAGGTTCCCAAAACTCCCTGTGCTTAGTCTCCTTGGTTAAAGGAATGCACCCACAGGTGATTGGCTGGCTGGCTGGCTGGCTGGCTATGTGAGTGACAGCTAGGCTGCGAATGAATGCGAGAAACCCGCATAAAAGAAGGTATTTTGGATGAAAGGCAGAGTCGACTACTGGACAAAGAATCTGAAGAAACTGGAAGAGAAACTTGCTGCACCCTTGTGGACCGTTCGTTTGCCCGGTGAAGCCCTGCTGCAGTGTTGAAGCTTAAAATTTCGAATTGAATAGAGAAGCCCGGAACAGAAGCTTCTCCCCTTGGGTTGGTAGGACCAATCAACCCTGAGACGAACTTTGCTGGAAAACCTCTCCCCGCTGGCTGTACTTCTTCGCAATTGCTGGGACTGAGTGCCAGGGGTCAGGAAAACCAGAATTAAGTGCATAGTCTTTAAGCCGGACCAGGACTCAAGGAAGATCCAGAGGACCATCCTGAAGCAGGACTACCCACGCCTGAGGCACCTCACCAGAGTGCTGCACTCCAGAAGCGAGGAGAGCCCATCAAGTGTCCGAGATCCGCGGTGGTGCTATTGACCAGTAGCTGAAAAAGCTGAATTGGAAAGAGCCCTTTGCTGCCGCCGACCTTCAATCCGCAGTGAAGGAGTGCCCAGACGTCTTCCCTCTTGTCCCCACAACTGAGGCCCAGGAACACAGGATCAGCAAGACTGCAACAGGAACAGAAGCCAGCTGGAATCTCTTTTTCCAACCTAGGGTACTGTCTTAACTGAAGGGGCACTTACCTTTTTGGTTTGTAGCTTGTCTGTCTCACTAGAGACTTCAAGTAGCTGCTTTTTCTGCAGAGTTGCTTGCAGCTTTGCTTTCACAAGTCTTACAGCTTGTGGCCCAACAGTGAATCTTTTCTACAAACTCTCTATATAACATTGAGCAAGACTTTTTTGCTATATAGCAGAAGTGCCTCAGCTCTCCTAGAATTTGTTCAATTGACATTGGCTGTCCTGGCTCCCTGCAGACTCTTCTGACCCATTGACTTTTGTGTTCAACTGTCCCTCATAGGTGGTACATACGTTACTTGTATTGCTGGGCAAAAGTTATCCTATACTTCATTGGGGGATTGTAAAGTAATTACCTGTTCAGAGAACTTGTTAACCCTTATTTCCTACCCTAACCTTTGCCTTTTTCACAAACTCTGTATTGCATTTAAGTGTCAAAAGTGATCTATCAATGTCCACAGTGTCCTAGCAATTGACGTCACCTCAGGGTGTAGGAAGTGTCTGTGTGCTATCCCAAAAGGGTATCTACTTACTTTACTTAAATCTGAGGATGTGCATTTAATGTTGCATCTTGCCCTTTCTAAAGAAAGCTTATTTTAAAACTGACTGTTCAATAAATAATTATTTTACTAGACAACCTTGAGTAGAAGTGTTATTTGGATGCTGGTAACTGTGAATCTCTGCATCTATAAAGCTCACAATTACCCCTCTTGAGGTAAGGCTGGCTGCTCAGTCAGTCTAACAACTTGTGTAGTACAGACCTATACCAATAGTTGGGTATCTATTGCCAAGAGGACAAGGCTGGTGTTGTCTCCCCCAGGGTTACTACATACAGTCTTGCCTAACAATAAGTTTTACTCACCTTGATTAGCAAACTGTCCAAACAATTATATTTCGGAGATAACCGGTTATAGCACTATCACATAGCAAGTAAGTACTTTGTCTAGAAATTAGAACATGTGTTGCAAGTACTTACTCTCTATGTGTTTGTGCTGTAATTGGTTATCTCTGAAGTAGAATGTTAAAGTGTTACAAAGTTATTACTTACCTTTTGAAGTGCATACAGTCATACTCTTATGTCCTGTCCCCTTTCGTCCATACTGTATGGGCGTCCCTTGCTAGGGACAGGAGACGAAACCTTTTTCACCAGAAAAAATCTTCTTCCCTTTAAATGAAGAGATGCGTGGGGGTGCGGCCCTGGGAGCATGCACTGCCCTGACTCTGTCACTTGTGCCACTCCTCAGTCCTCTTTTTTTCCCCTTTCACAGAAACAGACTGCTTTCACCAGCGCTCCTGGGTTTTGCTTTGGCTTTTTAATTCTACGGGCTCTTCCCCATATACTGTCTTTTTTGTCTTCTATCTTTAATCATGTGCTCGGTCCTCTGGCACCACGCTCCTACCCTGGTGCATGTCGACGTCCTTGGGCTTCAGCAGGTGTCCAGCCTGCGAGGGGCTCTTCCCCACGCCTGACCCCCATGCACTTTGCCTCTGCTGCATTGGCCCCGACCATGGCTGGGACGGCTGTACCGTGCGCGATGCGCTGACTCTGCATGCTCTGAAGAACAGGTTAGCGCGTTGGAAGGAGCTCTTGGAACGATCGCCTCCAGAGGACTTGAAGAACTTCGTCAGATACTAGTCACTGCCCATCACAAGAGCGACTCCTTTCCGAGGAAACATCCAAGCGGGAGGGACCGTCCAGGTTCTAACACCAGCACTGGATCCTATCGGTGAGGTCGCTGAGGGACCGCAGGGTTCTTTACCGGGTCTCGACCCGTGGGGCTACACCCTAATACCAGATAAATGTCTGAGGCGGCGCCGGTACGCAGCACCACCGGCGACACACCCAAGGGCAGGACGCCTACCAGGCCCTGGCCTGAGGTGCAGGGTGGGCCTCATACTCTATCGCCAAGAGTCCTGGAGGAGGCAGGCACGCACCACGACAGTCACTTGGCATGCAGCCCGACAAGATGGCTGCTGCGCCAAACAAGATGGCCGCTCGTCCAATGCCACCACCCTTCACGGAGCAGGTGGAAGGAGTGTCAAGGTGGGACTGGTCTTCACCAGGTACGTGGCCTACTGTATATCCTTCAACATTGCAGGGAAGATGCACTCAGCAGAGGGGGCAGAGTACGCCCAGGCCTCAGCAGCCTTCGTGCCCTGCTCTTCCTCCAGGTTACCTAGCGCCCCGCCGGCCTATGAGGACAAGTTTCTTGAAAAGTTCCCCATGGTTATGCGATCCCCGCAGATGGGAGCCATCTTCTGGGATGCAATCAAGGATATGCTGCCTCTGCTACCACTGCTACCTCCACCAGCTCCCACAGCCAACTTGCCTGTGGCTCTGGCACCTCAGGCCCCAGCTGCCCGCTCCAGAAGCCACGGTGGCGGTGCCCCCGGTTCCTCAGGAAGGAGTCTCCACTGCAGCCTCTGGTCAACACACCTCAGCCCTCGGCACCCAGTACTCCTCCACCCGCTCCGGACCAGCAGGACACTTTGGTGAACAGGGATGAGGAGGAGGACCCAGACACCATCAGCCAAGGCGTTCCATGACCGGCTCGCAGGCTTAGCCGAGTACTTGGGCCTTCCACAACCTGAGGTCGAACAGCCAGAGGCGGGACTCCTGGCGGAGGTCCTCACTCTATGCCCCGTGGCTAGAATGGGAATTCCGATGCAAAAGGACGTTGTAGCCTTGGCCAAGAAGGGGTGGCTTAAGCCTCATTTGGCGCAGCTCACAAACCAGTGCCTCAACGCCAAGTACAGGCATCTGGAGGGGGATGCACTCTTGCTCTCTGCGCACCCTCAACCACACTCCTGTGATTTCTGCTGCCTCTATGTACTTGAAGCCGCAGTAGTTTTGGGCCACATCGTCCTCGGCGCTTCTTGGCAAGGAGGAGAAGATCTTGGAGGCGTATGGCAAGAAGGTGTACTCCAACGCCTTGCCGCACCTCCGCCAGTCTAATGCGGATGCCATGCTCGCAGCCATAACCAGAGACTTTGGCAGGAAATAGCCCACTTTATGCTGAAACCTCCGGTGCACTGTCAGGCATGTTTCAAGGCGGATTGACAGAAGTAAAGATGGTGGCTCAAGACATCATGGAGTCCACAGTGGTGCATATAGTCACCTCAGGCTATGCCATTTGCATCGCCTCAGACATGAGAAGGAGTGCCTTGATATGGGCTACTAAATTCAACCTGGACGTCCAGGAACGCATATCGGACCTTCCATTCGAGGGTAGTTACCTTTCACTCCACCACTGATGTGCTGATAAGAACAGTTCCCAGACTCTAAATCCTTATGTATCCTCACAAAGTCCACACCCAAGGCATACAGCCAGACGCACCAGCGTTCTGACAAGGGGCGGGCCTTTGGCGGGTTCTGGGGCTTCCAGGAACGATGGTCCAGGCAGCCAGACCGGTCTCCTAGTCAACAGCACAAGGTGGGGAATAAGGGCATCTTTCAGTCCCCCTAGTCATCCCCAGCCTCAGGGGGAAAAAATGCATGACCTCCCCTCTGGGTCCACGTGTCTCCGGTGGGGCGCTGACTTGCCCTCCATGCTCAGCATTGGCGTACGATGTTCGTGGATCTCTGGATCTTATCAGTAGTGTCCATGGGCTACCGCCTACCACTCACTCCCCTCTCTCCACCGCTCCCACAGATTGGGACAACAACTCTATTGGTGGAGATTCGCTGACTTGACCAGAGTCTAGCATTGGAAGAAGTCCCAGCCTCCCAGTGGGGCATGGGCTTCTACTCCAGAATTTTTGCCATACACAAGAAGAACCAGGCTGGCCTGAGAGTTGTGTTGGACCTATGCACCCTGAACATTTCCCTCCTGCTTCAAAAGTTCAAGATGGTTACCCCAGTGCTTACTGCGGAGACACTGTGCAAGGGAGATTGGATGTGCTCCCTGGATCTGAAGGACACGTATTTACACGTCATGATTTGGCAGCCCCATCGGTCCTTCCTCAGGTTCAGGATCATGGGCTTCCACTTCCAATACAAGGTTTTACCATTGGCCTCCATTCAGCCCCCAGGGTCTTTACCAAGCTTATGAATGCAGTGGCAGCCCTCCTCAGAGCTCAAGGGTACCATGGCTATCCATATCTAGACTGGCTCGTCAGGGCAAGATCCCCTGAGGCGGTCCAGTACACCACCTCTGCCCTCATGAATACACTGCATGAACTGGGATTTTCCATCAATCTCAAGAAGTCACAGCTGGAGCCGACGCAGAGTCTGCTGTTCCTGGGCCTCATGTGGGATAGGAACCCAGAGAGTCTTTCCCTCGGAGGACAAGATGATGGCCATCAAGAGGGCCACAAGTCATTTTCTCAACAGACAGGAGACATCAGCATGTTGGTACCAGCATCTCTTGGGTATCATGGCAGCGTGTCTTCTGGCAGTACCTTACACAAGGCTGAAAATTAGATTACAGCTGCACTTCGCAGCCTCATGGAGTCAGGAGTGGGGATTCCCAAGTGGAACTTGTCAGCATTCCTTTCTCTCCACCAGGACCTTGTCTGGTGGAGCAGGGACTGCAACTTGAGGATATGCAAGCCTTTCCGCCAACCAGCACTGCATATTACCATCACCACAGACATGTCCTTGGAGGGCTGGGGAGCTACCCTGGACAACCGCAGCGTCCAGAGTTTGGTCTCTTCAGTAGCAGGTGGCTCATATCAACTGGCTAGAGCTGAAGGCCATCTGGCTGGCTCTCAAGGGCTTGCTGCTCCTCATCGATGGCAAGACTGTCCTCATACAAGCGGACAACTCCACCAGCATGTATTACATCAACAAGCAGGGTGGCACCAGGTCCCCTCTTCTATGCACCCTTGCGGTCAGCATCTGGGAATGGGCGCTGACTAACGACATTCATCTGATGGCGATCAACCTGCCGGGGGAGTCGAACCTGGAGGCGAACAGGCTCGGCAGGCTGAGTGTGGACTATTAAGAATGGCAATTGAACAATCTGGTTCTTCCGGTGATCTTCAACAGATGGGGTCATCCTCAGGTGGACCTCTTCACCACCTGGTACAATAGGAAGTGCTTTCAGTTTGCATCCTGGCAAGGACAGGGTCTAGGCTCTCTGGGTGATGCGTTGGATACAGTGGAACAGCATGAACACCTATGCCTTCTCCCCCACTCCACTGGTACACAGGGTGACGAGGGAGTCCCTGCACCTCAGCATCATTCTGATAGTTCTGTGGTGGCCGTCGAGGCCATGGTTCTCAGAGCTACTCCGCCTGTCGGACCAACCTCCGATGCACCTTCCACTGGGTCCAGCTCATCTACTGTCGCAGCAGGGGGGCATGGTTATCCACCCGCCCCACAGATGTTGGCCCTCGCAGCGTGGTTCACACTAAAGCATCTGCGCCTCTCGCAGACTAACCTTGACATCATTTAGAGTGCTAGGAGCGATGCTACTAGAAGCCAGTACAAAAGCAAGTGGACTCTGTTTTGCCACTGGGCTGAGTCTAAGGAGGTCGATCCTCTGACTTGTGCACTGGACAATGTGCTATCTTTTTGGGCACACCTCGCACACTCTGGGGTGCAAGTAGACACATACCGCACCTATCTGGCAGCCTTCGGAGCCTACCGGAACTCGGAGGAGGAAGTGTTCTTATTCACCAATCCAGTGGTTTACATCTGACGGGCCTCACTAGGCTCCTACCCGCTGTTAGGACAGTTTTTCTGAAGTCCAGTTAAGGGCCTAGCAAAACCATTCTACTGAGGCAGTACAAGACTCCACTCTTAGAATAAGGCTGTACCACCTGAGTTCGGGGTAGCGTAGACAGAGCAGCCAGGCTTATCTTAGGAGGGAGAGAGGGCAGTAGATACAGTACAAGTGAAAATTGTAATACAAATGATCCAAAGAAACACTGAAACACTATGTATTATAAAAATAAAGGATTTATTTAAATACAAGTAGGCCCAGATAAATCTAGGGGTTAAGTAAATACTGAAACATTATATGAAATCACAATATAAAACACAACACTATACTTGAAAGTACACAGACCCAAGTATAGACCTTATTTGGAACACCTAACAGTAGTTCTAGGGAAGTCAAAACCTTGTTATACACATTTAGTATAGGCCCAGCCTATTCCTTGGGAGTAAAAGACCAATGGTTACTTTTAGATTACTTTTGGTAATACAAGGACAGTAGGCCCTTCCAGTTGTACAGTGACTCTTGGAACAAATCACATAAACAGTCAACTGGACACAATACTTTTGATGAATAGTGAAACACTTATTCTAGGTGCAGTAAAAACCTATCACTACTTTTGTCATAACACACAGTTATACCAGGTGAGCAAAACCTAATGGATGTAATATACAATTACAGATGCTTTGGAAATCAGGGAACCCCAGATTGAGATAAGCAATAACTCTTGTCACTTATTTTGGATGGCACACAGCTATCACAAGGTAAGTAGAACCCACTTACTTTAACTTCACAATGAAGGGGAAAGTAAAACCCAATGTCACACTTTACAGAATAGATATTCTAGGTAGGCAACAACCTATTGTAGACTTATTAAAGACAGGCTAGCAGCAAGTCAGGGGAAGCAAGACCCAGTTGGGGGACACTCATACAGTTATCCTAACAGGACTAACCTGGTGATACCAACAGTTGGAGGACACTCATACAATTACCCTTTATGAATAATCTGGTGAAACCAACACATTACTTTTGTAAAGAGGCACAACCTAATCACAGGAGAGTAAAATACCTTTACATCTACTTTCTTTTAGACTGGTAAAACAGTGGCTAAGGAAGAAAAGATGTTAACCATACTTTTAAGAACAGTGCATCACACATTCAAGATCAGTAAGAACTTTTGTAACTGTTCACTCTTAGAATTACAGTTACCAACCAACCAACTCTTTACAAGTAAGTAAAAACACTTGATTTCTTTTCTAGGCAGAAGTCCCAATCCCTTCAAAGTCTTTTCCCTTAGAGCATGAGTGTTCTCAGTGGCAGAAGGGGGGTCACTAGGACTAGTGACCAACAGGCAGTGTTAGAATAAGTTCTTTAGTAGCAAAAGTCAGGGTTTCCTTAGGAAAACTGGCAACCAAGTGAGGACTTTACTTCTAGGGTTAGAAGAGGGTCCAGGGGCTTCGCAGAAGACACCCCAGCAGGATTCTAGCAGTGGGACTGGGTGTACTGGACGAGGGACCTCCCAATCACAGAAAACACCCCAGGACTACACAGAAATCCCAACAGGCTTAAGGTAAGTATATACCCAAGCCAACACAGTACCTCAGCAATGAAGAAGAGATTGCAGCAGGAGAACTTCAGGGACTGCAGCCAAATACCCGGTCACTGGATTCCTTGTCCTGGAGACTGAACACAAGACCTCAGAAGGGACTTTGCAGCAGGGATCGATGAAGGAGGCTCTAGGCAAGATTTCTCTCGCGGCTGAATGCGGTTCTGCGGGTTTGGCACCTTTTCAAGGAGCACAGATGAAGACAGAAAATCGCGGTTGAATTCTCGTCGTTTAAAAGGTCCAGCACTCTTGTGAGGGGACTTTTTGGACTCGATTCGTGTCTCTGGAGATAGACCAAGATGCCCACGAAGTTTCAGCGAGATTCGGAATTCGGAAGACCATGCACCGCACAGTGGCAGGAGGTCCCAGGGTATTGGGGTATTGCAAGAACGCAAGGTCGCAGCAACCCGTGGGATGGCTCAAAATGCAGGTCGTCTTGAGTCTAGTGGGTCTCACCAGGCTCTGGGTTCGGGTCGTCGTTTTCGGAGACCCCAGGTCGATCGGAAGGAAGGGCTGCAGCAGGCTCCAGTTACAAAGCAGGCTCTCCGGCCGCTGGAAATCATTCCCGCCGCTTTTCCTTCGTCATCCTCTTCGGTTTTCAGTTCCAGTGGTCGACATGACTTCAGCTTCCAGGTTTCCAGTATTTATTAGGAACTGCAACACAACCTCTGCATTCTCTCCCCGCATTTTACAAGAAAGGGGCGTTTGGCTGTCCAATCAGGACAGCCAACCCCCCACTGGGATTTGGCCCAGTTGAAGGAAGACCTAAGACAAAGGAGGGGGAAGTTTGGGACCCCTCCCCCACTTCCTGTGCTTACAGACTGACTGGAGCCTGGGCGGGGTGTCCAGGGGACTCCCGCCGAAGACAAAACTCAAACAAAGGATTTTCCCGCCCTGGATGTCAGGGGAAGGAACAAGAAACGACAAGAAACACTAAAATGGCAGAAAAAGAAGACAAGGGCCATTTTGGTAAAAATGAGCACCCTTAGGTGCCTTTACTGCAGCTGTGATTACAGCACGCGGTAAAGGTGCACCAAATTAGTAAAAGGTATCACTGCCACCAGCCATTAAAGGTAAGCTTGTCACTGTAACAGAATTGTTACAGTTTAAATGTGAAAGGGGATACATTGTATCTCCCCAGCACTCCACATAAGGTGGGGTGTGCTGGTTTCACAGAATAAGATGTAAAAGGGATCCAAAGATCCTTTCTACCCTTGGGAACTGTAGTTCACTCAAGGTTAGCACAAGAAAGTTAAATGGGGAGCCCCTAGGGCAACCCAGCAACAACAGGCACTTATTGCCAATAAGTTGTTAGACATGATAACTTTAAAAAGACACTATGGAGAGTCTTAAAAATGACACCCATAAAAAGAGTTAAAGACAGGTGAGTGTGGAAAAAGGTTCCCACTCACTGAGGTATTAATGGAAAATATCTCACTAGAAAAGCAAAAAGTTCTGGAGTTGAACCAGGCAAGGAAGATTTACCAGCCCTGTGGAAATCTTACCTAACACCCGCCTATCAAGAAGCCATACCCTGTGTTTGAGCCAGTGGCGTTCGTACAAATCAGGCTAGTCATCATTAAGACGGCCTTTTTGGTGGGTCTTACGTCTGCACGTCGTGTCAGCGAAATCCAAGCTCTTGTGGCCTCGGAGCCATACACTACCTTCCTCAGGATGCATCCCGCTTTCTTGCCTTAAGTAGTCTCTGTGTTCCACCTAAATGACGAGATAGTACTCCCGACTTTCTTTGCAGACCACAAGGTTGATGCTCGGAGGGTTCTACACTGTCTAGATGTTAGGCGAGCGCTAAAGTTCTATCTGGACACAACCAAGAGCTTCTGCGAATCTGGCGCTCCATTTATCACCTTCGGTGGATCAAGGCCAGGTTATCAGGCTTCCAAGGCCTCCATAGCAAGGTGGATGGTTGCAGCCATTAAGGAGGCCTATGAGGAACAGCACAAAACACTTCCGGCAAACATGCATGCCCACTCTATCGGAGCCAAGGCCACTGCAGTCGAATTCCAGAGACAAGTCCCGTGACCGGTCATCAGCATGTTGGCCAAGTGGGCCACTCTCTCTGCTTTTTGCAAGCACTACTGTTTGGATGCCGGCTCCAGGTCGGACACGGCATTTGGGCAGGCAGTATTAAGGAACTTACTTTCTTAAGGAGGGTCACCTCACCACCCTGGGGCTACATTCAGTTGTAATCGCCCATACAGTGTGGAGGAAAGGGGACGGGGACATAAGAGGTAATAAGTTACTCACTGTAGTGACTAATGTACTCTTAGTCCATAGTCCCCTTTCCTCCATACGTCTTGCCATCCTCCCCCCCCCCCTAATAAAACTGATGTCATTAGGCAATGGTAATATTATCGATGCGTCAATGGGGACTGAGGAGAAGCGCCGGTGGGCGGTGTCAGGGGAGTGCATGCTCCCAGGGCCGCACCCCTGTGCGCCTCTAAATTTAAAGGGGAAGATGATTTATTTTTTCTGGTGACAAGGCTTCTGTCTCCCTTCCCTAACGAGGGACGCCCATACAGTATGGAGGAAAGGGGACTATGGACTAAGAGTACTTTAGTCACTACAGTGAGTAACTTATAATTTCTGAAAAGTAATTGTCAAGTTCCTAAGTTTGAATTGTGTTCCACTATTCTAGTAAGTAATGTTAGTGTAACTGTATTATTCCAGAAACGGAAGAACTGTAATAGCTTACTACCAATAGGGTTTTACTCACCTTGAATTGCATACTGCCATTCTAAGTGTTTTAACGTTGGTTTACTTGCCAGAAGTATTGTTGGTTTTTATATTGTTTGATTTATAATAGTACTTGCGTTTCTAAAGAATTCTTTTTGCCTGTGTATATATATAATAAACTGTTTTTACATAGATCAGTGTGTACAAGTTTCTTTGGACCATATGTATGCTACAAGCTATTTGTACTTTCCTACAGCCCTCTCTCCCTCCTAAGATAAGCCTGGCTGTTCTGCCATAGTGTAACTCTCACCTGATTCCCGTAGAGGCGCCGGTCTTGACTGGGTGTATACCGTATCTTCAAAGGTGATGTGTAACACACGGCTGGCTCTTTGGGCTGGACCTCTGTGCACTGTATGTCTGATTCGAAGGGTAAGATGTCTGCAGATAGAAAATATGGGATTAATGAACTGGGTTATTGAATGTCTCTCTCTTCTTCCCTTTCTCTTCTCCTGTAGAACCCCAAAGGTTAACGCTCTCACCTTAGGTAAGTGAACGCCGTGCTCTCCATCTGCCTCGGGGCAGGGTGCTGTAACCAGTTTCTTCACTGGATAAGGGGAGCAGGCCTCTTGACTTCAGAGGACTGCTGTCCGTCGTTTACTGCACGAACGGTAAGTTTCGAGTAATTCTAATGTCTTTAAAAGTCTTTAGTAATGATGTCTCTTTTTTTGCAGGGTTCCGGCGATGGCGGATGACGGGCTGAAGTGAGTTGAAGATGGAGCCCGTGTGATGAATAGAAGCGCCTGGAAGCACGTAAGTAAGCGCTTGTTGCCTGCTTCACGATGCGCTCTAACTGTCTTTTTATTTTGCAGGTACAATTTCGGAGCGGCTGCAGGGTGCCGGAATACCCACTGGGTTAGATGTGGAAAGGAGTAATGGCACGTGAGTATTAAAGTTCCCCAATGTCTTTAAACGCACCTTGTTTTGTCTTTCAGATGCGGGATGCAGCGCCGAAGACCTCCGGAGCGTGCGAAGAGTTGGTAAGCTTTTGTCTTTCAGATGCCGGAATGCAGCGCGAGGCGTTGGTGACAGCCGATGGACCAGGGAAGTGAAGCGCTGTCACTGAAGACCGTAATGCTAACCTGTTCTTTCTTGTCTTTATAGGTGTTGCTGAAGACTGGATTCAGGATGGTAAGCCTTTTTCCTTAGGCCCAGGATCAGATGCAGAAGACATGATGAGCGTTCTGCTGCAGAGGATGCAGAATAACGCAAAGCAAGATTCATCCATCGGGTGTGGTTTAAATAGCCTCCTGTAGTGCTTCGGTGTCTCCTTCCACAGCCACGCCTAGGTAAGAAAAGAGTTCCTGCTTTCCAGAAGAGTTCCAGTGTTCTGAACCTAGGGAGTGGCTCCTGCCCCACCCAACAGGAAAAGTAGTTCCAAACAGAAGAGGATCAGAGGCTCAACTGGCAGGCAAGTAAGCAGCATGGTCTGCTGCAGGTAAGTCCACCCAAGCATTTTGAGCCCGGCGCTTCCAGCGCTGGGACTGGGCATATTTATGAGCCTGGTGCCACTGGCGCCAGGACTGGGTCCAAAAGGTCCCAATTGGGACTGGTTGGCACTCGGAACCTGGGTTATGGATCTGCTTCCAAGGGAGTTGGGAAAACCCTGACCTTTTGGAAGCAGAGATCATGACACATAGCTACCATTATCCCAAGTGGTACAGGCGTGTACTAAGAGTTGGAGTTTCTGTAATGCCCAAGGGATGGTTTTATAAAGTCCTTTGGGTGGACTTAAGAAAGACTGTCCTAACACTGGTAGACACCCAACATAAATCAACAAGGGGTGGGGAGAACAAGCTAACCACACAACTTAACAAGTAGTTAAAGCTCTCTAAGGGCCTAAACTAGTCAGTAGTGTCCTAAAGCTACAACTCGCCCTGATTACAGGTGGCTCGCTCCTAAAATAGTTAGGGGAGGGGCAGAGCGAAGTAAACAGTTTAGCCAAAAGGAAAAATATTCTAAATTTCCCTGAGGCCTACAACAATATTCCACGTTAATTTGTACCTGTTAGAGTTTGGTATTAAAATTCTTGCAAATCACATATGGTACTGAAACTGGCATAGAGAGAAGTAAGCCTTTCTGAACCATAGCAAAATGCTTTCACGAACTAAAAAATACCCTTTAGCAACAGTTACTGTAGCAATATATTTCAGGGAAAGATTTTATTACCAAAAATGTTGTCAAAATACATTCCCGCATTAGAGAAAGAGTAAGACAACACATTTACATCGGAGGTAAGTACTGCAATTCGAGTTCTTGTTCCAGAGCTCACTGAAACCCTTGTGGGTGCACGGAAAATGTCCAGGAGCAGGTAATTACCTCCCCTCCCCCAGGCCTAGTATAGGTTCCGTAGGGGTACATTGAAATACTCAGTGGACCAGCTGCTTTAATAGAGAGGGAGTCAGTTCTACCTCACAGGTGCGGATTCTGTAGCAAACTACTTCACGGAAGGTCAGACGAGACCACAAAAAGATCCAGAGTCTATGGACGAACTAGAAGCCCAGGAGGGTAGATGCAGCAGAGCAGGAGGACTCTCAATCAAATTCTTAAGGCATTGTGGTTGACTCGCTCTCTCCCAAAGAATCTCAACCCGGACCAGAGGGACCCCCGAGAGTATTGCTGTTCATGAATAATCACCCACCCTAGGACCGATGGGGTAACTAATCACATCAGTAGCTTCATCAAACTGCTCCAGCATGGTGAAACCGGGTAAGTACGACTTTGTTCCTTTTCTGGGTTGTCGATGGCTCAGGGTGTGCCCCAGATCTTGTAAACCACACCTAGGAAAATCATTGCCTTCCCACAGTGGGGACCGTCAAGGCTAAACCAAAGATTTCAGCGATAGACTGTCCAAAAAGCATCTGGGATCCATCTTTTAAGGTCCCCTCGCCGTCCCAAAGGCTGAAAGCCAGACAGCTGCAAGAGATCCCAGGATGGACATAACGACTGGAGACACCCTTGGATGTCCTAATCAGAAATTCTGCTGGGGGTCTTGAGCTCTGCATCCTCTACAACAACCAACAGTCAAGCCGAAGGTTCCTGGCGAGAAAAGGCAGGTTGCCGTGTTAAACGGACCAGAAATTTATTCCACCATGAATGGCTCGAACCAGCAGATTTGGGGAGGCACCAGAAACGTTTAAGAAGCCCGGTCTAGACCTCCATGGGCACAAAACCCAAACTGGGATATGCCCAAACTACTTTACCCACCCAATATGGCAAAGTAAGGCCTTTAAACCGCAAAAATATAAAATCTTTGAGGAAAAACACCCGAAGCAGGTCAGTAAATTTAGGTTGGCTTTTCCAAGTCCTATCCCAGATAGTGCTGGGAGGGTTTTTCAAAGTCTGTGTTAGGCAGAAAGCACACATTACCACGTGGTAGCCCCCTGTATTTTTTTTCTGGCTTTTCTGTGTTAGTGACTTTCACCCAAGCAGGCTTAATCTAAAGCATGACAGTGTTTGTCTCCTTTTTGTGTTCTACCTTAAAGTCCATACGACTCTTAAGGCAGGGAGTACCCTAATGGTACACCATATTGGAAGGGATTGTGTCCTCCGACGTATTCCACATCTATGACAGGTAATGTCCACAGCTGTGCTGCTTCGGAATGTTTTCGGCGTCTGCGTCCTGCGTTGATGACGTCGATACGCCCCCTCGAGGACCTCCTCCGACGGCCGACATCACCAGATGTTATATGTAGGATGCACGACTCCCGTAGCCTCAGTTCTGTTTTTTCCACAAACGTGTTTGCTTCGGAATCTCGGCGCGCCTCGGTTCTTCTACTGTTGAATCGGTTCTTGTGAGAATTATGTCTTCGTCTTCTTCTACCTTGAGGTCGGGCTTCAAGAAGTGCTGCTGCTGTGGTTCCAAGATGTCGCTTACGGACCCACACAACGTCTGCCTGTGGTGCCTCGGCGAGGATCACGCTACCGATGACTGTGACGAATGCCAGTCTTTGACGTCATTGCGGGAGCGAAAGACGAAACTATCTGTAGGTAAGGTTTCCAAACCCCGTAAGTCGAAATCCGCTGGGCTTTCGACCAACGATTCGAGGGGTGACTTTCCGTGTCGGCGTAAATCCAGTGGGTCTCGGTCCCAGAGTGGTTCCCGCCATTCCTCTGCCTCTTCTAGGCACTCGCAGAAGCGCTGTCACCGGTCGCCTTCCTCGTCCGAGGACTCCGCCAGACAGCGGGTAGCTTGTCCCAACAAGCATTCATCTCCGGCGGAATGGGACGCATTTCGTAAGGAGATGATGGTGATTCTCGAATTGCAGGGCTCCATTCCGTCTGCGCCTTCGAGGAAAGCCGGCAAGGAACGCGCTAGGGCCACCGCTCGATGCGCTCAGGGCGATCATCGGGAGCCGTCGAGGTCCCGATCGGACAGGTAGATCGCTCTAGCCATGCCCGCTCCAGGTCCCGGTCCTCGACGCCCTCGAGACCGTTGGAGCCTGTGAGACCTTCTAAGAAGGCATTGACGCCGTGGGCGCATGTCCGTCGAAGGACTCTCTTGAGGCTCCGGCTCCGAGGAAGTCATCGGCGCCGAGGCCGTTGAAGGACTCGCTCGGGGCTCTGGCCTCCGGCCTCGAAGCCGTTGTCGAAGTCATCAGCGCCTTGCTCGACGCCGATTCCCTTGACGCCTTTTGTGGAGGTACCCCAGAGGATGGTGAAAACTCCGAGGAAGCCCAGAGTAAATCAGTGAGGCCTGAGCTTGAGCCTTTTTCTGTGCCCTCATCCAGGGATTTATTCCAGCCTTTGGATTATATCTGAAAGGTGGATGAAGGGTCAGAGGTTGAGTGGTTTGTTCCTCATGACGTTCCTGACAAACTGTTGTCTGGTCATAGCCAGATGGAAGACCTGCGTCAATCCTTGCATGACGCCAGTGGTCTGGACACCTCCCCGGAGGTGGAGTTTGGCAGGCCTGAGCCTGGTACACACGCCGAGTCTTCGTACAGGCGTCTCATGTCGAGGGTGACGGAGTACTTCGGGTGGTCTGCTCCACCTGTGGATTTTCTGCAGGATGATCGGACAGATATCCTTGACCAAGGTCCACCCACTGACCCGGTGTTGCCATTTCATATGGCCTTGCAAAGAAGGGTGGCGGCGGCTTGGACTTCTCCGGAGAGTCTTCCGGCAGTAAATGAGTAGTTACCGAAAAAAATACCGTCCAGCCAGTGGTGACCCCTGCTACTTGTCCACGCACCCCACTTCGGAGAGTTTGGTGGTACAGGCGCTACGGCCCCAACAAAGCAGGCGGTGTACCCTACAATCCCTCCCGATAGGGACGACAAACGCTTTGATGAAGAAGGTATTTTCTTCTGAGGGTATTGCTTTAAAAGCAGCCAACTCAGTTTGTGCCCTTGCAAGATTCACGCACAGTCTGTGGAATTGTGTATCTTTGGCCGCTGAACATATTCCCGAAGGGGAGGAACGGGATGGTTTTCTTGCCCTTGTTCAGGATGGCAAGGATCCCATGTGTGAATCCATTTAGTCGGGTCTGGACGTGGCAGACTGTCAGCCGGTCCTTGGCGGTGAGCACCATGATGCGCTGGTTTGTGTTGTTGCCGAAGTTTGGGTTTGCTCCTGATGTACAGTCCCGGCTTCTCAACATGCCCTTTGATGGTGTCCATCTTTTTGGCAGCAAGGCTGAAGAGAGCCATGAGAGGTTGCAGACCTCCAAAGCTGCAGCGAAGTCGTTGAGCGCTGCAGTACGTCAACCTCCGCCTTTTCGTCCTAGGGGACAGAAATGGAGAGGAGGTTCCTTTCGATGCTACTCTTCCTTTGGTAGATCGAGGGGAGCTGCCAGTCAAAGGGGCCAAGGTAGGAGTACCAGAGGTGGAAAGCAAGGTACTCGAGGTGCCAAAGCTGCTCATGCAGTTGTTTCTTTGCCTTCAGGCACTGCCGCAGCCGCTCCCGCTCAGTCATGAGGCCATGTCCCATGGTTCGCCGTTAGGGGGGGGAAGGCTGGCGCAGCATCTTGTAGAATGACTTGCCATTACTTCAGATGTGTGGGTTCTGGAGATCATAGCCCACGGCTACTGCCTTCCTTTCCGGCAGAGGCCTCACGACAATCCACCGGGGAATCTCTCTTTGAAGAGTCCGGATCTGCTCCTTGCTCAAGAAATCAAATCCCTGCTGGAGAAAGGCACCAAGGAACAAAGGGTGGTATTCCCCATATTTTTTGATCCCGAAAATAAAACTGGGGATTGAGACCCATCATGGACTTGAGTGGTTTGAACAAGAACAAGCTCCTCAGGAAGGACAAGTTCAAGATGGTTACTCTCTCTCAAGGGTCCTCCAGGCCCTTCAACTTCAGGACTGGTTGGTGTCTCTAGACCTCAAGGATGCTTACTTTCATGTGCCGATTCATCCCAAGCACAAGAGGTACCTGAGGTTCGAGGTTCGCGACTCGCACTTTCAGTTTCGGGTCCTGCCGTTCGGATTGACCTTCGCCCCGAGGGTCTTCACCAAGCTCATGGTGGTGGTGGCAGCGTATCTCAGGAAAGTGGGGATTCACGTCTACCCCTACCTGGAAGATTGGTTGATCAGGGCGCGCTCTCCCGAGCAAGTCCTGGATCATCTGCTAGTCACCTGCCACTCCCTTCATAGGCTGGGCTTCTCCCTCAACTTAAAGAAGTCATTTGACACTTACCCAGTGGCTCCAGTACATCGGAGCAGTGCTCGACACATCCCTGGGGCTGTTTTCCTCCCCAGGTGAAGGCTCATCACATTCAGCAGATGGTGAACAAGTTTCAACATGCCCAGAGTCTCCCGGCATTCGAGTTCTTGAGGTTGCTCGGCCTCATGGCATCCTGCATTCTCCTGGTGCCAGAGGCCAGGCTGCGGATGAGATCTCTGCAGTGGGCTCTCAAGATGCAGTGGTCACAGTCCTCTGGCAGGATGTCGGATCCCGTTCAGGTGCCGTCCTTGGTCGCCCAGGATCTTCTGTGGTGGGCTGTCAAAGGCAATCTGATGAAGGGGGCTCCATGTTGGCTACCCTGGCCGGAGGTGACTATCGTGATGGACGCATCCCTCACGGGATGCGGAGCTCATGCCAATGAGTTGACAGTCAACGGTCGTTGGTCTCTGTCGGAGTCCAGACTCCATATCAATCTGTTGGAGCTGAGGGCCGTCAGGCTAGCCCTGAAGGCTTTTCTGCTGTCTGTGTGGGGGAAGACTGTCCTGATTCTGACAGACAATACAGTGGCCATGCACAACCTCAACAGAAATGGGGGGACAGGGCCTCTCCCTCTGTGCAGAGAGGCAATGCAGCTCTGGTCTGGGCCATCCAGCAGGAAATTTCGATCTCTGCAGTTCATCTGGCCGGAGACAAAAACGCAGCGGCGGATGCTCTGAGCAGGCAGAGCACGGTCTCTCACGGTTGGGAGCTGGCTCAGGAGATTCTCCTGGAGATCTTTGCCCTTTGGGGGACCCCACAAGTGGATCTCTTCGCCACCAGTGTCAACCAGAAGTGCGAAATATTCTGCTCGCTGGAATTTCCTCCAAAAGGAGTCTTAGGGGACAGGTTCGTAGTGTAGTGGTCCTTCCCACTGCTGTAACAGTTTCCTCCAGTCCCTGTCATTCCGCAAGTGCTACGGAGGTTACGGAGGTTCGGTTCCTGAATGATCCTCATTGCTCCGGCATGGGCCAGGAGAGCGTGGTACCCGGACCTTCTCGACATGTCCATCTGCCCTCCACGCCGCCTTCCCTACCGAGACGATCAGCTCTCACGGTAGGGGGGGGGTCATGTTCTCCATCTAGAGGTCAAGTACCTCAACCTTCATGCTTGGCTTCTGAAAGGTTGAGGTATAAGGATTGGGTCCTCCCTGAAGGCGTGATGGAGGTGTTGCTTTCCGGCAGAAGGCCTGCAACGAAGCCCCTGTTCCGTTGCCGTTGGAGAAAGTTCTGCGACTGGTGCAGGGTTAAGAATCTGGATCCTTTTTCATGTGCCCTTCCTGTGGTTCTGTCTTTTTTGCTTTTGTTAGCCCACAAGGGCCTGCAAGTGAGTACCATTAAAGGTTACCTGGCGGCGCTGTCCATATTTAAGCGCTTGTCTGAAGAGTGTTCTTATTTTAAAATTCCTTTGATTTCTCAGTTTCTGAAAGGGCTCACTAATGTGTTCCCACCGTCACCTTTCCAGGTGCCCGGTTGGGATTTGAACCTGGTTCTAAAATTCCTAATAGGAGCTCCATTTGAGCCTTTACATTCTTGTCCGTTGAGACTGTTGTCCTTTAGAACTGTATTTTTTGCTGCGGTTACTTCCGCACGCAGAGTGAGTGAGTTGCAGGCACTTTCCGCCAAACTACCCTTCACCGTGTTCCATAAGGACAGGGTTGTCCTTAGGGTACGCCCTTCCTTTCTTCCGAAGGTTGTGTTGGAATTCCATCTGAGCCAGAAGGTAATTCTTCTGGCATTCTATCCTCCTCCACATCCTGGTAAGGAAGAGGAGAGACTCCATAGGTTGGATCCTAGGAGAGCTTTAAGTTTCTACATCTCACGGATGTCCCGGGTCAGAGTGGACGATTAGATTTTTGTTGGATACGCTGGAAGGAGTTTAGGTAAAGCTGTTTCTAAGCAGACCTTGTCCCGTTTGATCATCTTGTCAATCTCTGAATGCTACCGTCTGGTGGGTACGGCCCCTCCGGTAGGCTTACGGGCCCATTCTACTTTGGGTGTGGCTGCCTCTACTGCTCTGCAGAGGGGTGTTCCAATTCATATCTGTGAAGCAGCTACATGGGCCTCTGTCCATACTTTTGTAAGACACTACTCCCTGGATTCTATCCATGCGCAAGATTTAGCCTTTGGTAAGGCGGTCCTCTATTCTGCAATTTGATTGGGCATTCAAAAATTCAAAATTCTTTTCCCACCTCCATATGTTGGTACTGCTTTGGGAGTGTGTCATAGATGTGGAATACGTCGGAGGACACAATCCCTTCGAAGAACAAGTTACTTTCTTACCTGGTAACATTCTTTCGATGGGATGTTCCTCCGACGTATTCCACATCCCACCCTTCCAGCCTGCCCCTCTACAGAATTTCTTATGCGATTGCAGCTTCCGTTTCCGCAAGGCTTTCAGTGGTCATACTGGCAGAAGATTGGTGCCACACGTTCTGGGAAAAAACTACAACTGAGGCTACGGGCGTCTTGCACCCTACATAGAACATCCGGTGCCGTCGGAGGAGGTCCTTGAGGGGGCGTATCGACGTCATCGACGCAGACGCCAAACATTTTCCCAAGCAGCATAGCTGTGGACATTACCTGTCATAGATGTGGAATACGTCGGAGGAACATCCCATCGAAAGAAAGTTACCAGGTAAAGTAACTTGTTCGTCTCACAAGGAGAATACCCTTTCTGTTAGGCATATTTCTATGCTGGTGGTGGCTTATTCACCTGTGCAAAATGCTTCTAATAAGTGCACTTTATTTTTACCATGCTGGGTCATTTTTGCTCCATCACCCCCCAACCATTAATCAAAATGGAGGGTTTTAGTTTGCCTCAAAGGTCTGGTGCGGGGAAGACAGAATTCCTATATTTGGCTATTATAGGGATACTTATAAGGGCCCCTCAAGTTTGCGATTTCCCTAATGTTTTTAATCAGTGTATTTTTGGCCAGCAAGACTGCCCCTGATGTCCCTCTGCCATTTCAAAACTTTTTTACCTTAAGCTACATGGCTTTGGGTAGCCCCTAAAGTGCCTCAGACACCTCATTCTTGACCTTGGATAATTCCATCACTGTACAGTTTCTAGAGAGTAGGTTGGTGGTAGCTAGACTTTAGTGTTGGCTTAATCAAGGTTGTGAGCACTTTTACTGTATTGGTAGCACAATGTGCCATTTTTGTAACCATTTGTACATGGTTTCTTAACCTAGCTGAGCAAAGCCACTCGAAGTCGTGACCATGCAGCACGGGCAACCACATATACTCATTTTGGAAGTCCAGCCCTATCCTAAGTTTCGAAGTATTTTAGTTGTCCCAAAAGGTTCTAGAGGATGAAGGTGAGTAACCAGGACGACACACTCAATTATTGTAGTTACAGTACTAAAGTCCTGTTGGTGTAAGGCAATTGCAGCAATGCAAAGAGGAGGACTTAAGGGATTTAATCCATTTCCAGTGAAGGAAGGAGCGATTGCCACCCCAGGGGTTCTTAGGCCCCCTAGAAGTGCTGACCTGGACACCACTGCCCTGGATAACATGGTAAGCAGGACTTTGCGTCCATTGCTAAGCCTGTGGGATGGGGGCAGGTCAAGAGATATTGGACATCTCTCTCCCTGAATCCCCTACAAAGTTAGGAATGACTTCAAACCAAACAACAATAAATAAAAAGGGGTGGTCTGGACGCGGTTTCGAGTCGGTAGTTGTCATGATTCCTGCCCCTTATGTCCCCAGCCCTCCAAGATGTCAGGCTGGAGCCAGGCCACGATCACCGACATGGCCCTCAAGGGCCTCGCCATCCCTCCAAAGACCCACTTGGAGTCAGACTTGGCGCTTGTGGCCCAGACGTATAGGATAACATTGGGGATTGGACTTGGAGTGCATTGATGGGGACAAGATGGATGCCCCCACATATTTCGGTTCCCAGAACTGCATGTGCAGTCTAGTCTTTTGGGTGTGGTTCAGCCCAGAGACACCTGGGATACCCAGAGACTATTTAAGCCACGTCCAGGCTGAGAAACATGCTTTGCGTTTTCTGCACTTGCAGCGTGACACTCACTGTGTTCGGATCGGTCTCCAGTAGGCCTGCATCTTTCTTCTGTGCTCAGCTCCTACAAGAACACCGTTAGGAACAGCCTTACCTTGCACTGCTTCTGCCCATCATTCATCGCTCCTTCTGTTCTGCGGGCATCTTTGGCGGTGTCATTCCCATCCCGGCACGCCACTTCCTAAGGAAAAGGGAAAAGAACAGAAAAAAGGCATTATTAAGCATTCAGCAAATCTTCACTTATTTTTAAAGACTGTACGAGCTTCAAACGCTTACCTGAATCCCAGCCGCTCTGAGGGAACTCTGTCTCCGGAACTTCTCATCCATCTACCAGAGGGAAAAGACACTCAAGGTTAGCGTGGAAACATCTAGAGACGCTGCATACCACTGAAAACATTGCGGCACCTAAAAGAGACCGAAAAAGAACTCAGTTCAATACAAATACGAAAGGGTTGCATCACTCACCTTCAGCGCTACTCATCTCGGCAGCACGCCGGCCATCATCTACGGAAGGAAAGGAACGAAGTTAGTGAACTGCTCAAAAGACTCATACTTACCTGAAGTAACTAGGCAGCTACGAGCCCACATCAATCAACGCTCCCCTGCGCTGAAAGCAGGACGGAGATCACACTTTCCAAGAAAACAAGGTGAGCTGTGGATCAAAGGGTTGGGCCCCGTGGAAGAAGGGGTTCAAGCACACAGAGACAATAGGGAATTAAACTCTACCAATCCTGTCTTTCAGGCCCAGTCTCCAGTCGAGTAGACTCCAGGGAAGGGTTCGAGGTCGTAAGAGGTCAGAACAGGCTGTGTGACGTCCCCGTGGATACCAGGTGAGCGTTACAGTAATCCCTGGTCACCTTAAATCCTCTGGTGACCTATTAGTGAGTAAACGCAAAGACTGTTCCACACTGGAGAACGGACCCACAAGGAGGCCTTCACGGATGCATTTGCATTGACCCCGGACACAGTAAGGAGGCACTCTGATGCTAACTGTGAAATAGCCCATTGCCACTGTATGCTGCTAATTTCGAAATAGCCCATTGCCACTGTATGCTGCTAATCTTGAAATAGCCTACTCCTACTGTATGATGCCTTATTTAAAGTAGCCTGACACCACAGCATGCTTATACAATTCCAAGTAGCCCGAGAGCCTGCATATTGGCTACAGCCCTCTGCCTTATATCATCCAGGCGATATACACTACCCAGCCCTGAACATGACTCTACTAAGGAAAGTGACGCTCACTATGGCGACCATCCTCCCACTATGCCTAAACATACTTCCTTCCAACCTCCCACCCAACACAAGGGATAAAATATCGACTAATTTACTGACTAGAGCCAACTGCTCCCCTCATCCTCCTCTGTCTCCTGCAGAATGGATTTGCAAATTTGCCACCCCACCCACATCCCTTATCCCATGCCCTATTGACTTGAGAAATACCAAACTTGGGTCCCTCCTAAACATGCCTGACATTGCAAGCTTTGTCACTGCATGCCCCGTGCATTCTAGAAATGCTAGACTAAGATCCCGCACCTGCCTTAAGCATATACCCCCCATATCGCTCACCCCACATCCAGGGGACTGCAACTCAGTGACGTATGCCACCTCTACTATTAAAGGTGCACTCATTAATGCACGCTCTCTAGTAGCCCACTCACCTGATATTGCAGATGTTGTTACAACCAACAATCTAGAGTTCCTGGCAGTCAGAGAAACTTGGTTACATCCATCTGCTGGCCCATCGCTCTCAATTGCCATACCAGAGAACTACTCCATTATAAGAGCAGACAGAACATCCGGAATCGGGGGCGGAGTAGGCGTCATTGCAGAATCTAACCTGAATATCATAGAATTACCAACACGGACATATCCTCTGCTGAACTCCTACCTTTAAACTCCCACTATCCTGCTCCAAAACGATACTCTTGCACCTTTATATATAGACCGCCAGGTGCTATTTCATCCTTCGAAGAGGACATCTCCCACCTGACAGCAAAAACAAAACCAGGCTCCCAAATAATACTGTTGGGTGACTTCAACCTCAGCTTTCAGGACCTCAATGACGCTAATGCGTCCTTGATTTAAGACACCATCGCGCAACTTGGTCTGACACAATATATCAACAAACCTACACATGTAAAAGGCAGAACAATAGACTGGCTTGCAGATATCAACTGCAACGTCTCCCTAACTGACATCACACCATGTGCCTGGTCAGACCACCATCTCATTACCTTCACCATACCTAAAGATACACAAACAAACCCCCTCCAGTCCCAGTAAAAACCTTAACTAGGAACAAACGTAATATCACCATGGAGAATCTCAGGCTTTTACTACACCCTATCGCCACTGGGGCTCACACCACAACCAACCCCAATCCCACATCGTTAGTCGAACTCTATAATGAAACACTGGAACTAGCCCTGAACCAAATAGCTCCTCTTAAATTAAGGAAAATCAAACCAACTGCGCACGTGAACAAATGGTTCTCAGCCGAACTTAAAGCTCTCCACAGCCTTAAGAGAACAGCCGAATCTAGCTGGAGAAAAGCCCCGTCTATCGCAACCAAAGAAAAATTCTCCCAATCAGCGGCCACATACAAAGCTGCCGTCACAAACGCTAAAAAAAAGATTTTCAATACAAGAATCTACAATGCCAAATCCGGCACGAAAGAATTATTCTCCATCCTAAAATAACTAGAATCACCTGTACCCCCTACCGATAACTGCATCAAGGACAAAGCCTGGTGTAACACCATCCAACAAGCACTTTCCAATGAAATAGCACTTCTGCAAGCAAAGATCGAATCTAAAAAAGCTAACCTCGCCTATAAAGCTCACGCTAGTCACACACTCGGCTCCACCCATCCAAACTGTCCCCCTTTCCACTTCTCACCAGTCACAGAGGACGAAGTAATCAACATAACTGCCAGCCTCAAGCCATCCAACTGTTTAGGCAATTTATGTCCAGCCTCCATCATAAAGGACAGCGCCAAAGACCTAGCCCCCTTTATCACTTCCCTGATAACTATTCGTTCAAAAACTCAGCAGTCCCTAACAACCTCAGAGGCATGGGTCCTACCCCTACTCAAAAAACCCAACCTCGACCCCAATACACCCACAAACTACAGGTCCATCACGACTGTCCCCTTTCTCCTAAAAATAATAGAGTAGCTTACCTCCAAATACAACATTTGGAAGACAATAACCTCCTAGGCCTGCGACAATCCGGCTTTAGACCTAGGCACAGGACCGAAACTGCCCTCCTGGATCTAAAAATCCAAATAGATGAAGCCAAAGACAAGGGCAAACTGTCCATTTTGCTCTTGTTGGATTTGTCGGTAGCCTTCGACCTAGTCGACCATCAAATACTTGCCAAACACCTCTCTTCGGCTGCTGCATTCTCCCAGGATGCCACCAATTGGATTCGATCCTTCCTATCGAATAGAGCAACCAGGGTCTTCACCCCTGTGGGTGACGGTGTAGCGGACCCGGTCCTGATCCAATGTGGAGTCCCCCAAGGTTCTTTTATCTCCGCCACGCTTTACGTCTTCACTAAGCTCCTCTTTGACCGCCTTGAAAACCTGGGTGTTACTTACACCAACTACATGGATGACACCGAAGTCCTTATCGCGCTCACGGGGAGCTATGAGGAAGATGCTGCAGAACTAAATGAGATCTACCTTGAAATCCAAGCATGGATGGCCACCCACAGCCTCTGCTTAAACGACAACAAAACGGTGCTGCTGGTCGTTGGATCACAGGCCCGTCTTAACAAACTTGACCCTAGATACCAATACTTCGCCATTGAAGGCAACATAAAAGTATCAAAAGAAATCAAAACACTGGGTGTATACCTTGACTCAACTCTCTCCCTCAAAAACAAATCAACGCCACCAGCTCTGCTACAGCATACACTAATAAACATATTAATGCCTGCAAACCTTTCTTGCCTACCAACCGCTGTCTTACGCTGGCCAGGGCTCTCATACTCTGCAAACTTGACTACTGCAATACACTCTTCCTCGGTTCCACCAACTACAACCTGAACAGACTACAGATAACCAAAACAACGCCCTTAGATGGACCCTCAATCTCCCCTGCATGGCCCACATTTCTACTGCCAGAAAGGATTCCCACTGGCTCCCTATCCGTGAGAGAATCAAACTTCGAGCTCTGGTCATCACACATAAATGCCTCTATTTGACAGCCCCACTCTATTTATCAGACAAATTCTCCAGACAGATCTGTAACAGACCAACTTGATCCCCATACCTCTACCAACTCAACATCCCAATATTCAACCTGAAAACTGCTGGAGGAGCAAGTTTCCAGGTACGTGCAGCTAAATGTTGGAATGCACTTCCTATGTCAATCAGGGCCGACACCTCCTTTACCTTAGCTCTGAACGACCAGAAAGAACTACTCACAACGCAGCAACAGACCATGTAATGCCACTTCACTAGCCCGTCATCCTGGTCACTTTTGTACACGGAATCATCGGTCTGCTTCTAGGCACACCACTTGACCTCATGTATCATTGTACCCAATGTACGCCCCACTCTCCGGACAGTGTCAGGCATCCTGTCCACTCGTATCACTGCTTTTCATTGTATGCCTACATTACAGACCTTTCTGTAACCCGGTCCAGTACCTTTTGTTTGTACAGTTTCACTTCTGTTCTGTACCCTCTATGTGTAATCTTCTGTAACCATTGTTGCCTCCAAGAAAAGTGGCCAGTTACCCGAGGGTCAGGCCGCGCTATACAAATAAACTCTGCAACCCAGTGGGTGGACTTGGGTCATCCTGCAGGCCCGTTTCCTGCTGTAGGGCAGCACAGTGGATTCTCAAAGATGCCATGATGTGGTGCAGACGATTGGCCAGCCAGAAGTTATTGCAATGGCGGATGTCTATTTTCAGGCCTTGCACAGCAAATATATCGGTGCATGCTCCAGCGATGAAAAACAGGCGACTGGCAGGTTCCACTAGTCCTAGGGAGAAAGGCACCTTGCAGAGGTCTTCCCTGTCGAGTTGAAGGTGGAGCTGGGTGACGCAGTGTTACTTACTGGGCCAGTATTGCTATCTGCGGTGGTCTTCCGGCATCCCTCGGTCATCTTCTTTGCATCTCTTCAATTCCAGTGGTCGACTTGTTCCTTGGTCAAGCTCTTCTCCTTATATACATGAATGGGGCTGGGGTGACCCCAGCTCTCCATTAAGGACACTGCAACATTTAAACCTGGAGGTGGCTGTCCAATTGGAGACAGCCAGCCTCCAGAATATTCCAGCAACTTCCAAGTCTCTTAAGGAATGTGGATTGGGGCAGACAGCACCCTCCCCACTTCCTGCCAGCTCATACCCAAAGGAGATGTTTTGCAGGAATTCTGCAAGATGTCTACCAAGGTGCAAGCAGGAGAGCCCCCACCTGGAATGGAAGGAGGGCTAACAACGGACAGAACATATTCAACAGGGCTTAAGAGTAAGGGGAGCACCATATTCGTTATATGGGTCTCTTTTGTGCACTATCACGGTGGCAACAGCAGCTTTGAGTGATGCACTAAAACATAATAAATGCACTGATTGCCACCAGCTTCTTCAGACAATGCCTCTAAAGTAGCAAATCTGATACTTACAAAGAAGTTGGGGATATACAAAGTGTGCCCACAGCACTCCATTGAAAATGGCTGTGCTGAATTATCACAGTCTCAAAAAGCAGGTGTCTACTCATGTACCAGGGAGTCTAAGGACTCACCAGTGAACCCAAAATGACATTGCACTAGGGAACCTGGGGATCCCCGAAGGCGCACCACATGTGTGGGGGTGGAGGGGTTCTGCCATGGGAAAGCATGAGCCACAAATGTGGGTGTGGCCTTCCTCCACTAGATCCTTTTATGAAGGGGTCAGAAAACAGTAGTGCTGGGAGGCTCCAGGCAGAGGGCAAGATTTGCAAAAAGAAAATCTCCCTACTACTTGGGGAACCCCCTTTAAGAATATAATAATTTAGAATTTATATAGCGCTACAAACCCTCAGGTATCTGAGCGCTGCTTATTATTACCCACAGTGTGTGGTGCTCATTTATTGACCTCGGAAGGATGAGAGGCTGAGTTTGGCCCTGCCGGGATTCGAACCTGCGTCAGCAGGCTCTGCACAGATGTCAGATGGCTCTTTACTCTCTGTGCTATCGGACCGGCTATAGTATACATAATATAGTTTTTTTTTATTTTTTTTATTAAGTGTATTTGGTTTATTACACACCTTTCACAATCAGTAAAACATTTCATTTTACAAAGAGATTTGTCACAACGAGTCAACATCGAGCAAATATAGGGAAAAACTAGAAAGTCTAGGATAGGCTAAACTAAATCTAAGAGGCCATTCACTTTCAGGTTGTTACTTAAAATAAGTTTTGTCTCTCAGAAAAATCATAAGAATAAAATTGAATTATTAATTCACAATAAAATGTTCAATAAAATGTACAACAACACTGCACGGTGCCTCCTTTTAACCATTCAGTTCACAATTTACGATGCATATCCTTCATCGATATGGTCTAGCCTTTTCAGGGTGTTTTCTAGAAATTTGACCGTTGCAAAATTTATTTTTGGAGATTGGCAGGCGGAGATTTTACTCCACCATTTCTCTGCATCTAGGCCACATAAATCAGTGATATTACTAGTTAAGTACAAATTTCGCAGATCTCTCAGTTCTGTGCAAAATAACACTAAGTGGTTTAATGATTCTTCACTTCTTTTGCACAATCTGCACTTTGTGCATATTTTTTCTTTAGTGTATCTTGCCTTTGTTTTGTTTTGCAAAGTATTTAATCTGAAGCGTAATAACAGATCTCTTTGTTTGGGATTCGGAAACTTTCTCAGATAGTCTGGTATGATAGTCGGTGTGCAGTCATAATGTCGACATCAATAATGTCGACAGTCAAAATGTCGACAAATTAATGTCGAAAAACAATAATGTCGACAAACAAAGTCGACATTTTTCGATATTTTTTCGAAATTTAATTTAGTGTATGCATAAATAAATAAATAAATATATATATGATGTGTTGAGTATGGGGGGTGGTTGGGGGGGGTGGCAGGGGGGTGTTGGGTGAGGGGGGGTTGGGGGGGGACCCCCCATAGTAAATACAATTTTTATTTATTTAATTATTGAATAAATAAATAAATAAATAATTGGTATGTGTTGAGTATGAGGGGTGAAAGGGTGGTTGGGGGGTGTGGGGGGGGTGGCAGGGGGGTGTTGGGTGAGGGGGGGTTGGGGGGGACCCCCCCCAATAGTAAATGATCCTTTTTTAGGTTATTTATTTATTGAATAAATAAATAAATAAATAATTGGTATGTGTTGAGTATGAGGGGTGAAAGGGTGGTTGGGGGGTGTGGGGGGGGGGGTGGCAGGGGGGTGTTGGGTGAGGTGTTGATAGTTTTAAGGGTTTATAGTCATAATGTCAACAAAAAAAAATGTCGACATTTTTTTTTCGAAAAAATGACTTTTTACATTATAAGTATAGGATGTCGACATTATTATTTTCGACATTTTTTTTCGACATTTTTGTCTGTCGACATTTTTTTTCGACATTATGACTATAAACCATGATAGTCATCACTCCACAGTTGGATTTCAGGAGTGTGTGGGTTTTTGACCGAGCTCTTTCCATTTCAGTGTTCGACCAGTCCTCAGCCCAAAGTGCTCTTTTTATAGCTGTTGGATTTTCTACTAGTGTTTGGGATTTGAGGGCAAATTCTGTCAGTTTGTTCATTTTCTCGTTTCCAATCTTCTACCACTTTTTCTTCGTAGTTGTTGGATTTCCCAAATAATTCAAATTGGGGCGGCATCAGATTATTCATTGTTTTTCTATACAACATTAGTTTATTATAGCGAATGTGTATATATAACGATGTCAGGCCCAGTTCGTGTCGAATTACCGTCATTGGAGTTGCTTTCGGTATCGGTAAGATTTTTTTCCAGAACAACCCTTCTAGCGTGGTCCAGAACTTCTCTGGGATATTCATACAGGTTTCTGCTCCGTATATCAACGTCGGAATTACTTTGAGTCTGTAAAATGTTATCACTGGTCGAAGGGAAAATTTACCATATCTTTTATTGATAATGATAGCTTGGGCTGTTAGCTGTTTTGTTTTTACCTTTAACATCCTTTTCCAAGGCTCTTCATTTTTTATTCCACTTACTTGTATTCCCAAGTATCTCATTTCGTCACATGGTTTTATCCAGGTTTCGTTAACTTTCCATTCTTCATTTTTAGTCTTTTTCCATCTTTTATCACCGAATATTAATATTTCGGTTTTATCTGCATTTATTTCTAGATCATTGTTTTTTATATATTTTTCAACCTGATTTAAAGCTCTTTGTAGACCGATTTGTGTATGATCTAAGATTGTCAGGTCATCTGCATAGAGCAGATGGTTGACCGGTCTGCAGTTTAATCTCGGTGGAAAAGTCCTGCTATTTCCGAAGCAGTGTTGTAAGTCTTCGATGTAGAAGCAGAACAAGGTAGCTGCTAACGGGCATCCTTGTTTCAGGCCCTTTGTTGTTTTTATCTCCTTGGATAGGTTACCGCCTTGATCTAATTTAACTCTCATTGAGGTTTTGGCATACAGTTCTTTGATGGCTTTCAAGAGATCTGTAGGGCAGCCTTTAGAGGCCAGTTTTTCCCAAAGGCGGCTTCTTTTCACGCTATCAAATGCTTGCCGTAAATCAATGCTGGCTATATACAGTTTTTGTTTGTTTGTATAGGCTCTTCTTTTCATCAGTCCTAGAATTAGGAGATTTAAATTACATCCCACATTTTCAACAAAGCCTGTTTGTCTTTTATCATATATATTTGAATCCTTGATCCACGTTTTCAATTTTTTTAACAAGAGGGTGGCAAAGATTTTCCCAACACAATCTAGTAGGGCAATTGGCCGATAGTTTTTAGGATCCATCCTGTTACCTTTTTTGAAGATTGGGACGATAATGGCCGACTTCCATGATTTTGGTATTTGACCCTGTTTCACAATCCTCTTAAAGAGTCTTTCACAGAAAGTTGCCCATTTTTCTGGGTCTTCTTTTAACACTGCATTTGATAAACCATCAGGCCCTGGTGCTCTTGAAGAGCTTGCTCTCGAGATTAGGGTCTTTATCTCCTCCTTATCGAAATGGATTTCCCAGGGACAAGGTTTTTCTTCTTTAGCATTATTTTCCATATCCGATGTTTCTGGCTCATTAAACAATTTTGCAAAATGCTCTGTCCAAACGTTTTCTGATATTGGACTCGAGAGCGCCGCTGATGATTGTTTATCATTTAGCAGGTCCCATAATGTCCTGCTATTTGCATTGGATATTGCTTTCTGCATGGCTTCTGCATCTTGTTGTAGCAATTGCGATTTGTGGGCTTTCTGCCAGTTTTTGTATTTTTGTTTTCTTTTTTGCAACATTTCTTTCGTGCCTTTGATCTTTCCATTTTTTAATGCACGTAGATCTTTTCTTAGTCTCTTTTCCATCACTACTACTGGATCATGTACATGTAATTTTTTAGTTTTTGATTTTATGTATTTTCCAGAGCTTTGTTTAAATATCTGTAGTGATATATCATATTCTACAGACATTTTTTCTTTAGATTGCCACTTTTCTAGATTTTCTAATACAGTGTCAAAGTCACTTTTTTTCAACCTTAAGCGATTTAGGCCATGTTCTAGCTCTATTTTTACATCCCATATTTGCTTTATTCGGGTTTCCCAATGTAGAAATTCAGCGATAATTGGTTCGTGATCGCTGTAGTTTGAAGGTGATATCCTGAAACTTTGGATTTTCGCTAGTAATCGTTCACAAACAAACATATAATCAAGTGTGTTACTTATAATGCCGTTTGACCAGGTCTTTGCTGACGGTATATCTCCGTTCGTGTTCCCATTTAATCTGTGCAATCTCCTTGCTTCCATTTCTTCATTCCATACTTTCCCACGTTTGCATTTTTGGTCATTTTTTTGATTTGTGTCACTTTGGGTCACTTTGTTTTCTTCAAAACAATCTGCGTTGAGGTCACCGCAGATGATAATATTTAGTTCTTTGTATGCTTCTATTTTTTCATCCAAACATTCCGTTATTTGGTCTATGAAGCATTCACTTTCGATGTTTAAGGGATTCCAGTAGACATTCAATATTAACATTATTTGCTTGACTTTTGGAGCTTCCAGCTGGAAATGTATGACTGTTGCCTGTATATACGGGTTAATATTCTTAGATTCGATTACTTTTATTCCTGACCCGTTTTTAATTAGTGTTAAAAGACCTGCAGATGGTCTTCCAAACGCACTTCCTTTGGCGGGGTTATTAAAAGGGGCAATTTTTAGCCAAGATTCTTGTATACATATTATATCTAGCTCATTTAAGGATGGATTAAAATCATTAAAGAGGTGGCGGTGACCTCTGGTGTTCCAGCTTCCTATTTTCCATCGGTCAGTGTATACTTTTTTGGATGGCTACAATTTTGGTTTAGTAGCAAGAGAGCCAGCTAGCCAATTCCAATATTTCGGGTCCTCTTTTGTTATTTGTTGGGGGTTCATTGTTTCACCCATTTTTTGGGTTCTTCTTATGGTTATTTTTATTTTATCTAAATGCTCTTTTTCGTGCCTTTGGATTTGTTCCTCATTTCCTTTTCCCTTTGATATTCTGTTTAGTGGTTCTGTGGTTAATTCTGTTGTGTTTTTACTTCCACCTGAATCACTCTGATCATACTGGTAGTTCTCTCTCTGATTTGACTTTCTATTTTCGATTTAATACGATGTGTTTCTTCGTCTTCGGAGAATTTTCTCTCGAAAAGCACAGTTTTGTTTTTTTCGCTGGTTTTTCATTGGTGTTTTGGTAATCTACTGGTTCTAAGATTTTAAAGCCCAGTACTCTAAAGTTCTCATGTGCCTCTAGCATAATGGTGGCAAGTATCACTGAGTTCGTCACAATTTCTACCAGGTCGACACGCGCTTCATCGGGGAAGCTTACTGTCAGTATTTCTTCTGATTTTAATGTTTTCAATTGTGGAATGTATTGTAGAAGTTTCATTACCGCTGATCTATTTAGTATCAGTCCATCATAATTTCTTGCTATTTTTTCGAGTATTACAACAGTATTTTTTGGTGGTTTTGGTTTTTGCTTCATCCATTTATGCTTTGGGCCAGTAGTTCTAGAGTTTCCTTGTTTAACACTCAAAGGCCAAGTCTCCTTTCTTGTTTCGATTTGTTGTACGTTGTTAAGGTTGGGAAATTGTACTTTTTTTTGTGAAGAGCATTCATTCATTTCTTTTGATTCGGAGTATTTTGCTGTGCATTTTTTTAATTTTTCACTTAGGGTTAGAAAATCTTCTTTATTCACGACCTTAGGATCAATGCATACTTCTTCGGCTTCATATATATTAAAATCCATTATCACTCTTTCCTGTGTTTCATTTGTTTGTACATTTCCGTCGTCGTAAACAGAGCAGTCTAGGAGTTCTTGTATACTTCCATCCTGTGAACTATCATCTTCTGAAGATATAGAGACCATTAGGGTCTTTTCTAAGGTCAGCTGGGAGTGGGTCTCTACTAGTTTGCTACATGGTATGGTGCTAAGCAGCTCATCTTCTACTGTGTCTTTTACGTTTCGCAAGAAACTCCTTGACCCGCATGTCGTCTTCTTTTCTTTACTATTCACATTTTTTGTTTTGACCTTTCTTTTGTGTATTGTTTGTTTTTACTACTTCTGGCTTCTTATTTGCATTAGGATCAAATATTGGAAAAGCACTTGTTGCCACTTTTTCTGCATTTTATGATGATTTTTCGGCAAACTCGGATGTAATATTTTGGCTCCTTTCATTTTCGATCTGTTTGTTTCAGGGGTGATCTTACGCTCAGGGGCATAGTGTCATGTACTTCTTGGTCTCCATGTTCTTCGGACTGTGTTAGTTCGGGTCCGAACACAGATGGAGCACAGTAGACTTCTCTTTGCTCTTCGTGTGTGCACGCTCGCACGGATCCCAATTTTAAGTCAGTCCTTTTTGGATGGGGGGCTAAAGTTGTAATGATTTCTCGAATCCCTTCTAAAAAATTATGTTTATCGGTTTTCGCATCTTGCAATAAATCAATCAATGTTTTTAGAACCACTCCATCCATTTCTTTCTCTCGGCTTCGCTTTTCTTTGATATGGTCCATGACTGATTCCACATAGATCAGTTTGCTGTTCATTAGGGCAATCATTGTTGATTGATCTCGTTGATTTTCATTTAAAGTTTCGTATAGTTTTAGAAAAGGAGCCATAGTTATCGATACAGATGCTATGATTGCTTCCTGTGCCTCTTTTAGCCACCTAATCTCATTTGTTGTTCCATAAGTGATGACATTTTTTCGTCTTTGTAAGGTTTTTCCTTTCTTCATGTTTCTCTCATTTGAACTGTACTCTGATGAAGATGAAGAGTTTTCCTCTGATGACGTCGTTTCTTTTGTGCCTTTTTTTGTGTGTGGTAAAAAAAATTTAATTTGATCTTGTAGTGCTTTTATTTCTGAGGCATGTTGTTTATTTATCTCTCTTTCTTCGAAAGGCTTCTGTCTGTGATTATCTGGTTCAGATGTGACTATGGTTATACTGTCGCTAGTCAGGGGTACTTTGTTAACTGTATTTGAAGGATCGCTCAGAATGTTTTTGGGAGAGTTTTTGGGAGGATTTTTCTCCGGTGAGTGAATTCGTGGGCGTTTGGAGGCCCAGGACTCATTTTGTACTTTTTCTTCACTTTGTTTTGCTATGCTTTCTTTTCGGCTTGTTTCATATAGACACTCCTCTGCGTTAATGCTCATAGCATTAGATTTCCCTGCAGGTGAATTTACTTTCTGTGTGTCTATAATCTCCGCTGTGTTTGTTAGTAAGTCATCATCTGTTATTTCGGAAGTCACATTTCTTGTAAGTGGGGTGTCTTTTTCCTTTAGCTCAGTTTTTGAATTGGAGCCTTCATGAGCGTTTTTGATCAGTTGGATTTTGCCACTATTTGCAGTTTTGCTCATTTCCAGAGGGGCAGGTTTCCCATTGAAATGCCATCTTAGAGTGCCAATCTCAGATGTAGAATAACATCTTTTTTTTGTCTGTTTCTTCAAGTTTTGTAAACCATAGGATTCCAAACCTTTCTCTTGGTCATCATCTGCACCAGTATTCATCCTTTTTATACTGGTGTTTTTTTTGGAACTTCAACAAGTATTTTGGGCACTTTATTTTTGGACATTTCATTTGCAAGTGTAGGGGTAAGGGTAACTGCCTGATTTCTCTCGGGGACCAGTTGTTGAGCCATGGCATGCTTGCCACAGAGGCCCGACTGCCTCGGCCTTTTCGTGGAAGCATGCTCTTCGGCTTGACTTTCCACATCTCCAGGCAGCCGAGGGTTAACTCTGTTCTCTGTGCGCGCTGCACGCGGAGTCAACTCGGACTCCTGGCAGTCTCCGCCCACACTAGGAAGCGAATCTCCCAGCTCCTCGCCTCCACGTGGCCCGGCACTCACTGCCTCCGAGCCGCCCGCCCCCGCCCGCCAAGAGGTCGCGGCGGAGCTCGGAGCCCCAGCACCCGCTCCACAACTCGATTCCCCCCATCCGCGGCACACCGCATGGAGGCTGCCCTCGCCAGCGTCCGCCATCGACTCGGCGTGCGCAGGCGGCTCCTGCACCTCCCCCATCCCGTCTCCCTCGCACCACCCATCACGCTGGTCTCTCCGGACACCAGCCACATCCACAACGGCCGCTCGCACCCCGTCGGGGAGGGGGCCAGAATCACGGCGGCAACCACACGCCTCTTCAAGACCCAGCGGCGACCCCCCAGACGCTGCACTTGCGCCCAGCAGCGGCGAGGAACAGTCACCTGGCGAGATGGGTGAGAATATTTCATTTCTGAGTGTCTTACTTGTCAACTTACATGTTTTATTGGAGCATAGGTCTGCTGGCAATTTTTTGTTTTGCTTTCCAATGTTTTTTACAGCTATCTTTGAATTAGCTGAAATGGATGTAGTGACTAATGACGAGTTAAAGGGCTGCTTTTCAGCCAGGTCGTCTAGTGCACGTACCTTGCTCCGTGTTCTTGGATGCAATTCTCCTGATGTTTCGGGGTCCATTTGTTCACACATCGGCGAACACTCGGCAAACACTCCGCTACGCTCCGCGTCTGTGGGTGGTTCTTATGGGTTCCAGTAGTAGAAACAAAGAACAGACTCCAGCAGAGAGTATGGGTAACAGGGTTTCTCCTTCTCCTTCTTCGCTGCCAAACACTCGCCAAACACTCGGCAAACACTCCGCTACGCTCCGCGTCTGTGGGTGGTTCTTATGGGTTCCAGTAGTAGAAACAAAGAACAGACTCCAGCAGAGAGTATGGGTAACAGGGTTTCTCCTTCTCCTTCTTCGCTGCCAAACACTCCGGCAAACTTTGCCTTGTAAGTTAATAGGACTATTCAGAGGTAGAACAGAGGGGAGTACCTTCTATAACTACAGGACCCTCTTTGGCAATTCACTTTTAACCGTTAATCAAGTTGAAGGGGATGCTGAAGGCTCTAAGAACAGAACACATGATTATATTGAAAATTCTTCAGCAGCGCATATAGAACCAATGGGCAGTTTCCTAGACTGTTTTGCATTGAAAGAAAGCAATCCCTAGTAACGCATACATTTTTTTTTTTGCATTACATTTTTGTTTGCTGTTTTAGCGTGAATCTGTGCTCTGCCTGGCTGTCCTGCCCCGCTTCCCGGTGTCTCCTTTCCCATCCCACCCACCTTGGGCCCGTGAACTGAGGCCTTAAGACCAGAGGACTTGGCTCTCCCCCCACGCCGCCTCCCAGGCACTTTAGCTCAGCCTGTCGCATGTGAATGCAATCCCCTGGTGCTGAGCGCTGAGCTCCTGCACCCATGGGGGTTTGGATTTCATTTTTGGGTTTTGCATTTTTTTGTTTGCTGTTTCTGCGTGAATCTGTGCCGCTCGCCCCCGCCCATCCCCCTGGCTGCCCTGCCCCGCTTCCAGGTGTCTCCTTTCCCCTCTGACCCACCTTCCAGTCCTCGCCCTTTGATTGGGCCTGGTAGGTAAGATGTTCATAGCAATGATGAATCTTCCTGACCTGTGTCAACCCTGGAATGTTTTGCTTTTACTTGTGAATGATTTTTCCTTGTTCCTCTGAGTGGGAACCGTTTTCCTCATTCACAGAATCTTTTACTCTTTTTATGGGTGTAATTTTTAAGACTCTCCGTAGTGTTTTTTAAAAGTTAACCTCTTTGACAACTTTCTCTGGCTAACCTTGTGAGAACTACAGTTCTTAAGGGTAGAAAGGATTTTTTGGATCCCTTTTACATTTTATTAAGTGAGACCAACACCCCCACCTTATGTGGAGTGCTGAGGAGATGCTCCTTATCACTTTCCTCATTTAAATGTAACATATATGTTACAAGGAAAAACGTACCTTTAATGGCTGGTGGCAGTGAATCTTTTTATTTTGTGCACCTTCACCGCAGGCTGTTTGCACATCCCCGTTAAAGGCACCCATAGGAGTTCATTTTACCAAAATGGCCACTGTCTTGTTTTTTCGCCATTTTAGTGTTCCATGTCCTTTCTTGTCCATTTTTGTTCCCCCCACCCCCCGCCCGACATGCAGGGTGGGAAATTCCTTTGTGTGATTTTTCTTAGGCGGGAGTGCGGTGGACTCCCCACCCAGACTCCAGCATGTCTGTGAAGGCAGGACGTAAGGGTGGAGTCCAAAACTCTGCAGCCCTTTGTCTTCCAATCTGAGTGTGAGATTCCAGTTCAAACTGGGCGGCTGGCTGCCCTGAAACGAGTGCCAACTCCCTCTTAACCCCCCCCCCCCCCCCCCCCCCCCACCACCCCTGGTTTGAATGTTGCAAGGCTGCTGGATTGGCTGGGTTCCTGCATAAATCAGATCCTGGAAGCTGAAGAGGTAGGAACCAAATCCCAAGAGGAAGATTAAGATTTTGCGGCTGAAACGATTTCTAGCGACCGGAGAGCCTGCTGTGTAACCGGAGCCTGCTATAGCCCTTCCTTCCAATCGACCTGGGCACTTCGAAAACAATGACCCTGACCCAGTGCCTAGTGAGACCCACTAGACCCGGACCTGCATTTTGAGCCATTCCATGCCGTGCTGCGACCTTGCAGGGCTGCAATACCCTGGATCCTCGAGAAATTGTGAGGTGCATGGTCTTTTGAATTCCGAGTCTCGCTGAAACTTTGTGGGCATCCTGCTCGATCTCCAGAGGCACGATTCCAGTCTGAAAAGTCCCCTCACCCGAGTGCTGAACCTTGCAAATGACGAGAATCCAACCGCCGATATTCTGTCATCTGTGCTCCTGAAAAAGGCGCCAAATCCACAGAGCCACATCCAGCCACGAGGAAAACCTTGCCTAGAGCCTTACTTGTGATCCTTGCTGCAAAAGTCATTCCATTGTCCTGTCTTCTAAATGAAGGAATTCAACGACCTGGTTTTTGGCTACAGATCCTCAAGTTCTCCTGCTGCAAAATCTTCTATGCTGAGGTACTGTGCTGGCTTGGGTATTTACTTACCTGAAGTCTCTTGTGATTCCTGTGTATGTTTTGGATGTTTTCTGTGATTGGGAGGCCACTTGTCCAGTTCACCCAGACCCACTGCTGGAATCATTCTAGGGTGTCTTCTGTGAAGCCCCAGGACCCTCAACTAACTCTAAAGTACTTACGTGTTCTAACAGTCTTCTGTGGGACCTTTGACTTTTGCTACTTAAGAACCTATCCTGACTTGCCTGTTGGACATTAGACCCTAGTAACACCCCCACCTGCTTCTGCCACTGAGAACCCTCATGCTCCTTGAATAAGGGAAAGACTTCTAAGGATTGGGCCTTTTGCAGCTGGTAACTGTAACTCTGAGAGTGAACAGTTACAAAAGTTATTACGTACCTTAGAAATGTTATGCCATTCTGAAAAATATATGTAACATTTTCCTTTCCTCAGAAACTGTTGTGCCATTCTAATAGAAAGTAGATGTAAGGTTATATTACTCACTTGTGATTTGGTTGTGCCTCTTCCCAACTGTGGGTTTCACTTCCCTATTCCTGTTAGGATAAATGTATGAGTGTCCCCCAACTGGGTCTTGCTTCCCCTGACTTGCTGTTAGCCTGTCCAGAATAAGTCTGCATTCGTTTTTCCCCACCTAGAATTACTGAGTCCTTCATAAATATTTTCACAGTGGGTTTTGCTTTCCTTGGTCTGTTTTAGACCGACAGAAAAACAGTCTTAGGTTTATACCTGCCTTTAAGTTGCTGACAGCTCCTGTAAAAAGTTTATAGGTTTTACTTATATTGAGTATAACTGTGTTATCCTAAAATAAGTTAGTTATTGGTTCCCTTAGTCTGTGAACTGAAAAGCAGAAAAATAGGTTTATACTGTTCCGAATATATATGTTTCACCCGTTCCAACCACCAAGGCCCTCCTTTCATTCCTGCAAACTGTCTATTTTGAAATCATTTTGGTGTCCTTAGCCCAAATCCTCCATTGTTACCTGCTCCCAGCCCCTGATTTCCCTCGCACAGCCCTCGCTCCCTCCACGCTTCCTGGTTGTCTGCCTCCCGCCTCCTGACCCGCCCACTGTGCCATGATTGGCCCGAAGACCGTGTTACCCAGGCCATTACCGACTATCCCAGGGCAGCCCTCTGCCCATGCAACCCTGCGGCGAAGGGCCCAAGACAAAGGGCTGCTCCAACAAGGCGGCTCCAGATAGTATCTGCAGGAGAAGCAAGAATCCAGTAGCCTGCCGTCAACCAGCACCAACCAAAAGTAAGTGTGGCAAGGGTGGGGACTGAAGCAATTACTTCACGCCAGAAAGAACTACCACTTAAAATGTTTTACTGTGTTACATCGTACTGTCAAATATTAAAGACAAACGATTACTTGTACCCTAATAGCATCACTATACTGAACCTTGCAGCTAGACTGTGCTCCCAACAAAATGGAGTGTGCCTAATAAAGTCACTGTGTTAAAGTTTGAACTTAGAAAGTGCAACCAAGATCATTGAGTGTGCCCAAACTGTTTCACTGTGGTGAGCTTCACATCTAGATAGTGTGCCCAAGTATCATTGAGTGTGCCCTTATAGCCTCACTGTGTTAAAGTTTGAACGTAGAAAGTGCGCCCAAGATAATTCAGTGTCCCCAAATTGTGTCACTGTGGTGAGCTTCACAGCTAGATAGTGTGCCCAAATTGTTTCTCTGTGGTTGTTTCTCATCTAGATAGTGTGACCACGTATCATTGTGTGCCCTAATAGCCTCAATGTGCTGAATCTTACATCTAGTCTGTTACAACTGAATTTAGAAAGTGCGCCCAACATCATTGAGTGTGCCTCAAAAGCGTCACTGTATTAAATCTTGCATCAAGACTGTTAGAATTTGAATTTAGAAAGTGTGCCCAACATTGTGTGCCCTAATAGCGTCACTGTATAGAATGCTGCATCTAGACTGTTACAATTTGAATTTAGAAAGTGTGCCCAACATCATTGAGTGTGCCCTAATAGCGTCACTGTATTGAATTTTTGTTGGGAAGAATTCTCATTATATGGCTCATTTCCCTTACCTATAGAGTCCCCCAGCAGCTTTGCAGGATTTGAAGGGTTTGTTTTCTTCTCCTGCTAAGAGTGTGACTCTTTTTCCCACTCATAGGCATATTTGCTATGTGTGTTCTAGGCTATTTTTTGTGTTTAATGTCTATGGGGTTTATCTCACCACCATAGGAACCATCTTTATCCACATTAAAGTCCCCATTGACTTTACTAGTCAATCTTTATGAACAAAACCAGTACAACCCATCTTACTATGGAGGTACTGGCAAGGGTTAATAGTGTTTCCCTTATGTTCATTTTCGAGAGGGTACTGTGGCGGTGGTTACTACCAAAAATATTCGACCGCAAATATTTCCCTATTGGATTTTCCCATTGTTCGAGGCTACCACATTTACTGACCGCCCATAACATACCGCCGGTTTATTTGTATATTAACTTTACTCCGGTAGATTTTATTTGCCAGAACTTTTATATAAATTCTTTCTCGTGTCTTTCGCTATACTCCTAACCCAGGTCGGGGATCCCTTGTTCGTCATTTTGGCGGACTTCTGCCAAGAAGCCATCCTTTCGGCGCCACTGAGTCTGGGGTGGATCCATTGTGTGGGAGGGGGAGTAGGACCCCTGGACAGGGTTACCTCAGCAACCCATGTCGCACTCTGCCCTAATAGGCTGGAGGGTCTCCCACCAAGATGATCACTCCACTGTGAGAGTGACAGCTAGGCTGTATGAATGGGATCGTTTTGCATAAAAGCAGGATCCTGAGGACTGGAAGAGCAAGATGTCGCCACTGGAACTAAGAAGCCAAAGAGGAGAGAAGCCAAAGACATCTGTAACAACTGAACCACAGGTGACGCCCTGTTGCAGCGCCTCACCACTTTTCTCCACACGACGAGCAAAGATCTTCATCTGCAAGAGCCTTCTTCCCTTGAGCTGGTGTGGCCAACCAGTTTGCCAATCGCCTTCCTGGACCTGCCTTGGTTGAATCGCCAGTACCCTGTAATCGGAGACTGGATAGCCAGGCACCCATCCACCCGGACCGTTATTTAAAGTTGCGTACCTTTTATTCGTTGGGTAGCACTGCGGCTGGTTTTATCCCTGGGCAGTGCAGTAACTCGAACCTTCCTCCACGACGAGAGCCCCTCTTCCTCTGCTGGATCTCCCGAACTGCAGGAACTGCCAGGAACAACCGCCACAGCAGGAGCTTCTTCTCCATTTCAAGGTACTTTTTTCCGCCAGGCCTCCCTTTCCGCGTGATAGTGCTAAAGGTGTTTTAAATCCTTTACCTACCTGTTGGGTTGGCCGCCCTTATCCTTTAACATTGTCTTTCACCTTTTGCATTCACCTTTTTGAATCGTTTAACAAAGACTTGACTGCAGCGCCAAGAACATTTTGCTCCTGGGCTCTTTGCAATGTACCACTGACTCTGGCACAGGCCTATTGACTTTGGTTGAATTTGTTAGAACTGCCTTCTCTAGATTACTTCTCAACTAGAACTGTGTTGGTGCACCCACTTCTTATAACCACCTTCTTCTTCCCACTTTTAAAACTTGTGAAGTGCCATTTTTCTCGGTTTTCATTTAAGTATTAAACATGCCAAAGGTCTTGCCTAAACTTATGGGAAGTGTTGCTAAGGTGTCTAAGAACATATTCCTGCATAACTTGTGCTTTCCCTCCCTTGTGAGAAATTACTAGAGTGCCATTTGTGTTTGTTTTCACTGTTTTGCTCAGTTTTCACTCTTGCACAAACGCGTCTACAATTTAAACTAGGGAGTTGTGTATACTTTTCTTGACTGATTTTAACTTGCTTTAATAACTGTGATTAATGTGTTAACTTAGAAGTGTGTAAAATAAATATATATATTATTTTTAATACAAAGCTTTGGTCAGTGTTTCCTTGTACCATAGTATTATAGTTCTATTGTTTAAACCCTGAATACTGCTCATCTCCCTCTTGAGGTAAGTCTGACTGCTTAGCCACAGCTACCAACTAAATCTTTGTGGTACAGACTGATACCAAAGGGGATTTATTGCTCATACCTGTAGTCTTAATCTTCTGTAGTGCCCCCGAAGGGAACTGCACAGGATTCTGCCTAACAATCTTGCATCTTGATTGTGTTAGTTTGAATTTAGAAAGTACACCCAACAACACGGACTGTACCCTAGTAACACCACTGTGTAGTACCCTACTAACACCAGTGTGTTGAAGCTTGTATTTAGGAAGTGTCCCCAACATTAGGTGTACCCTGATTGCACTAAAGTTTTACTGTATTGAATTGTGCAGCCATTTATAGGAGTCAAGTGATATTGAGCGCACCCCATTTACATTAACTTCACTGTACAGTGAATCCATTGTTTCGAACTCCAACTCTTGATATTACAATCCAGCCTGAACTCTGCCTTCACCACGCCATGAGTCCATCCTGCCCAGCTAGGTCCAGGATAAGAGTCTCATTCTGGCCCGCCTCCTTCACCCCTCCCCCTAATTCCTTCTCCCTCCCATCCCACCCTCCACCACGCTCTCACCCTACCCCCTATCTAACCCTCAAGCCAGAGGAGCCCGATGGCACGCCAATCATCCTAAGACTCCTGTTCCTCCCATCCCTATCCACCTACCCACCCCCATCCCGCCACCGCCTCCTGCCCCTTCCTCGCGTAACCGGCCTCATCCCTTCCCCTCCCTAAAAACTGCACGTGTCGCCCTGCCAAGAACAGTGTGTCTCTCTCTCTCTCTCTCTCTCTCTCTCTCTCTCTCTCTCTCTCTCTCTCTCTCTCTCTCTCTCTCTCTCTCTCTCTCTCTCTCTCTCTCTCTCTCTCTCTCTCTCTCTCTCTCTCTCTCTCTCTCTCTCTCTCTCTCTCTCTCTCTCTCTCTCTCTCTCTCTCTCTCTGTCTCTGTCTCTCTCTCTCTCTGTCTCTCTCTCTCTCTCTCTGTCTCTCTCTCTCTCTCTCTGTCTCTCTCTCTCTCTGTCTCTCTCTCTGTCTCTCTCTCTGTCTCTCTCTCTGTCTCTCTCTCTGTCTCTCTCTCTCTCTCTGTCTCTGTCTCTCTCTCTCTCTCTGTCTCTCTGACCCTCCCCCCCATAAAAAGAAAACTGGCCTGGTCTCCTTCAATCTCCCACTACTCATCGCCCCTTCTGCCTCGACCCACCACCTCAATCTCTCATCCTCCACCATCACCACCCTCCTCCCCTCCCTCTCCCTTGAATTTTCCTTTGTAATGCCCGATCTGTAGCAAAAAACAGACACAGCATCTTTGACCTCCTCGCCTCTGACAATCCAGACCCAGTCTTTCTGACAGAAACCTGGTTCTCAGACGACTTTGCCCCTATCGCTCATGAACCCCCGCCCACCTCATCCCACTCATTCGACCCTCTAGAGGAGGACTAGCAGCAATTGTTTTTAAGTCACACTTCTCTGCCTCAATCATCGACTGCTAGACAATCATCGCTTCTCGTCAAACTATCCCTCCCCCCAACTTTCTCCCACAGCTTCCTAATAATCTACAGACCACTGGCTATGACAGACAATTCTCAAGCAACCTCTGATTTGATAGCCACCATCCAAATAAACCATCCCGCCCTCACTCTTCTAGGGGACTTCAATATCTGGCTCGACATTCCAACCAACCCCATGACCCACTCACTGGTCGAATGCCTAGATGCGCTTAACCTGTGCTTTCACATGAACGGCCCAACTAAATCCCTCGAACGCAAATGGCGGAAAGATAAAAACAACCTGAGTAGATCCACCCTGGCCTGGCACCATCGCCACTACAAAGGCGAAATCCGAAAAGCAAAAAAAGTCCACTACAATTCTCAACTGTGAAAACCCCAGCAAGGAACTCCACAAAATCATTTCTGAATTCACCAAACCAACCTGTTATTCCACCTAATCTCAGTCACTCTGCGACTCACTCTCTCTCCACTTACACCACTGCTCTTGACAGAACAAATTCTCAACAATAAACTGGCCTTCCTGCCCCGCCACGTAATCTACCCGCCTTACCAGTCACCCCCCCACCTGCCACAGCAACTACAACCCAACCCACCTTCGACTCGTTCACACCAATATCGAGAGACGAATTTCTCACCCTTCTCTCTGCCAGGTTCAAACACCAGGTTCCTTGCTAAACTCATCGTTCGAACCGCATACTCCCAACTAAATGCCTTTGTCGAATCCAACAATCTCCTAGACCCTGCACAATCGGGCTTCATACCACGACACAGAACCAAAACCACTCTGACCTCAATCTGGGACTATCTTAAGATCACTGCAGACCCTGCGGGATGCGCTGCACTAATCCTTCTAGTCCTCTCTGCTGCCTTTGACATAATCAACCACTAAATCCTCCTCGACCGCCTCCACTCCCTAGGAATCCGTGGAAACGCTCTCAAATGGATAGCATCCATCCTCAACAATAGGAAACAAATAACCCTCCTCTCCACCTTTGCTTCCGCCGCCCGACCAGTCAATACCAGAGTTCCACAAGGAGCATACCTATCAGCCTTCCTGTTCAACCTCTATATGTCCACCCTCTGAGGAATAATCCGCCTGCACAATATCCTGTGCTATAACTACGACAATGACACCCAAATAATCCTAAAACTCCTCAACTCAAACTCCAACTGTCAGCCCGACCTCGCAGCCTGCCTCCTTGACATTGATCATTGGATGACCACAAACCACCACCTCCTAAACCCTACCAAAACCGAAATCATGGTGTGCGGCAACACCGAGCTTCTCCCCCACCCTATACCATGGCCCACATCCATGGGCAATCCACCCACCACCTAGACCACGGTAAGAAAACCTTGGATGCACTCTCGACTCTGACCTCACCCCCTCTCACCAAATCAACGTCTCGAAGTCCTGCCATTACCACCTCAAAATTCTTAGATGCATTTTTCCGTACCTTTCCTTTCCCAACAGACTCGCTGCTGTCCAATCTATTGTAATGTCGAGACTGGACTATACCAACTCCCTCTACCTCGGGGTCCAAGCATACCACCTCCTTAAATTACAAAGAGCACAAAATGCTGCAGCCAAAATGATTCTAGCACTTGGCCCAAGAGACCACACCTCTCCAGCTCTCGGAACTCTCCACTGGCTCCCAGTTGTATGAAGGCGACTTTCAAAACCATATCCATCTCCCACTGAGCAGTGCATAAAACTGGCCCTTTATACCTAAAGGACAAGCTTAAATCCTACCACCCACCGCGCACTCCAAGATCAAGCTCTGCCCTCCTTTTATTGATGCCAAACACCAGCTCAGTCAGGTTAGGAGGATCCTCATTCTAAGCCTTGGCCCCCACTCTATAGAAATTCACTTCCACCCCACGTTCGACACACCGAAGACTACCTGTCTTTCCGCAAATTACTGAAAACGTGCCTCTTTCCATAAAGAATCAATGTTTAGAGCAAATGGAAAGAATAGTCACAAAAAACAGAAATTCAGGGTTGTTTGTACAAAGAAAATAAAAGACCAAAGGGAATTGATGGAACGGATAGAAAGACTAAAACGGATAGTGTAATTAAAACGGATAGAGCAAGTGAAATGGATGGAATGAACGGATCGAGTGGATGGAATGGACCAAGCGAATGTCGTGGATGGTGCGGATGTCACAGTCCAGATGTCACAGATGTTATGGATGGTACTTATCTATCTCCTATAAATGCTCTGTACCTGTATCCCCATGTTATCTCTATCCCATGTGTACCCCTATCCATCCTGTCGTTTTATATACGTATGCCGCTATGTACGCCCCCTGTCCTGCCCTCGTTCCTGGTCGCAGGCGCTTTACTGATAACCACCATATCACACTACTACGTTTGTTCTCTCCTATACCATCATTTAACTAGAACACAGCTATACCATCATAAATTCGGCCTAGCTGTTCTCATACTAACATGACCGCACGAACACCTCATCATCCTAATAAAACACAGCTAGCTGAGCACATTCCGGCTAGCTTAGGTGTCCCCTCAGGCCTAACGTAGCCAGAACTCAGTTTGGATGTCCACCCTCCAGACTGAACACATCCAACTGATTTCCTCAGCACCAGACCTACCGCTAAGAAGCAGCTATCATGCAACAACCACACCAGCTGCACACACATCTGGTGCGCCCACGCACCATACAACTCTTTCTACTGAACTGAACTACGGTTCCCGAGGGCGTTCAACCTACCAGCGCTTTGAGGTCATACCAATGATATATAAGGCGCTATATAAATGGCAAGTAACATAACATAAGATCAGAAAAGTAGCTTGTCCAGTTGATATTACTCAAGCATAGTGTTGTTTTTCCATAATTGTGGTTATATATAATGTGATAGTACTCATTTCCCCCAATGTTTATCTGGGCCTACTTTTATTTAAATGAACCAGTTATTTATTTTATAATATATAGTGTTTCAGTGTTTCTTTGGAACATTTGTATTACAATTTCATTTGTACTGATTCAACAGCCCTCTCTCCCTCCTAAGATAAGCCTGGCTGCTCTGTCTACGCTACCCTGAACGCAGGTGATACTGCCTTTTACTAAGAGTGGAGTTTTATACTTCCTGAGTTGAATGGTTTTACTAAGCCCTTAGTTGGACTTCAGAGAAACTGTCCCAACAGGGCCCAGTGTCCCATTTAGGGCAGCCTATCAGGGAAGCCCATGCCCGGGAAGGGCAACTTCGAAGAAGCAGCTCCAGCCCATGTTCACCCATGTTAACCTGGGAAGCCTGCCGCCGTCAACCAGCAGCGACTAATACAGTAAGTGTGGTCTGGGTGGGGGAGCACAGCAATTACTGTACTGCAGTAAATCCTTGCCACTCTTATTACCTTACATGACATAGCACTCCCATGTTAATCAGCGTGTTTGTAGTTTTCCAATCTGCTGTGTCTCAAACGTAGGTGTTTCCCCCACTGCTCAAGTGTCTCAAATCTAGGTGCTTCTCCATTTACCGCTGTCCCAATTGTAGGTGGTTCTCCATTTACTGCTGTCCCAATTGTAGGTGATTCTCCATTTACTGCTGTGCCCCAATTTTAGGTGCTTCTCCATTTACTGCTGTATCCTAATTTTAGGTTTTTTTTATATTTATTGCTGTGAGGCAGAAGACCAAGTGAAATGCAGGGTCACACAGCCGCTCTCCAAAAGGACCCGATCCGGGTATATGAGTAGTCCAAAACTTTTTTGAAAAAAATATATACTTAAAAGGAAACAAAAATGTATCTTTCAATTGAAAAAATAACAACAATATTGAGATTCAATTGTTCTTCAAGATGGTTTTATCCACAAGAATTCTATCAAAAAAATAAGTCTCATAAAAAATGAGAGATCACTAATGCTTTCTTAGTGAGGAAGAAATCGCCACATTCGCTTTTTCAATCAGACCAACAAATTGCCAATGCATTTCGGAATTCAATTTCCTTCATCAGGGCAGGTCTACAGGTAATGTATATGAGTACATAAATTTAACAATGATAAAGAAAACAGTTCATCGTGGTACAAAAAACATCACATAATGGTGCAAAAAACATGTTATAATATCAATTACATACCATTCAGTTGAAGTTGCAGAAGAGGGTGCAGAGGTAAGTGGATAGGGTAGAAAATAGAAGAAATGAGAACAATAAGGCTCTGTCTGATATCCATGGAGGATAGTAAAATGAATGCAGAAGGCATTTTACCTGAGTATGTAAACTTGAATACACGGGATGTAGCGTGGTACATGTAAAACATGTAGGTATCAGAAGCTGCCTGATGTAAATCAGCGCAGAAATTCAGCCTTCAGTGGATTGGCTGCAAACAAAATGTATACGAGTTTGAGGGCGGGTGGAGTCCGTGATTGAAGACAAAATTACAACGTTAACCAGGCTTACCGTGTGCAACGCGGGGGACAGGAATTCTCCTCTTGCTATCTCGCGTTCGTCTGTGGCTTTCGCATCGAAGCGTTGCCGAGGCAACGCTTCCATTTATTACCACGTGACCGCAAAGCCGCCCGGATGGGCGCACGGTCACAATTGCAAGGCTGCAGTGAAGCCAATGAGCTGATACTGAAAGGATTCAGGCATTTACCTGATCAAATAGATGTAAATGGGAAAAAATGGAGGAGAAAAGTAGAGAAAGTAAAAAAAATGGAAATAGAAGAAATACTCAGTTGTGGATAATGTAAGCCACATAATAAATAGGAAAAAATAAGTGACAAATAAATAGTAACATTAAGGACAGTAAGGAACCAAGCCCAAAATACATGATAGTATAAATGAAATGTTCCTACTGTCGCTGGTGACGTCAATATGGCGGCACCAGGGGCAAAAATCACATAGGTGTTGCTGGAAAATTATATACAATCTCATGGTTGCTGATGTTGAACTCACTCATCAATATTAGCGTCAACATATTTCCGCCCCTTTTGTGTGAGGTGTCGTCGAAAGACGGCACCGAGGGTATGCAACAGTGTCAGATAAACGTAATCAATATTACTTAAATTGAGCTTTCACATTAGCATATTTCAGACCCCTGTTGTATGAGGTGTCGTCCGAAGGCGGCACCTTGGGTCCTAGACACAGTGTCCAGGAAAAACAACAGGAAGGCTTAAAGGTCCACAGTTTTTTGGTATACAGGATGACATACACAAGGTAATACTGATAGTTGGAAGCCTATTAATCAAAGCAGTATAAATCATAAGAAACGGTGATAATTGATCTCTTCGTTGATTCCATTGGGAGTCAAACTACCAAGTCTATCGATCCAAAAGGTCTCTCTGCGGTTCAACCGCTGGTTCAGGTCCTCGTGTGGACTGTTTCTTGTAAGTACTTCCAAAATCACAAATCTTATCTGAGTCAGGTTGTGTCCATTCTCAACCCAGTGGCGTGCTACAGCCGAGTTGATGTTAGCATTCCGGATGCAAGACCGGTGTTCGTTCCATCTAGTTTTGGCCATTCTTGTGGATTGGCCCACATAGAATTTTCCACACGGGCATTTAATGCCGTAGATGATATTGGTGCTATCACAAGTTCCATAGGTTTTGAGCAGAATCTTTTTCCCTGTTCTCGGATGATTAATGGCATTCCCCTTGATTATTGAGTTACAATTAATACAGTGAAGACAGGGAAACGTTCCAGTGCGTTGAGGTAAAGGTGCCTTGAGAGGTGGTCTTGTCTGTACCAATTCGTCTTTTAGGTTCCTGCTGCGCTGGTAAGCAAACACTGGTAGTTCACTGAATAAACTTTGAACCCTGGTGTCATTTTTCAGGATCCCCCAGTGTTTACTGATGTTTTTTTTGATTTTGTTACTCTGTATAGAAAATTTGGATACAAATACAGGTGACTTGAGTTCTCTCTTGTTCTTTGGATTTTGAGTAGATATCAGGGTTTCACGTGCCAGGATGCTCACCCTAGCTGACGCTGAGTCAAGTTCCTCTTGTTTGTAACCTCGTGCTAAGAATTTTTCTTTCATAATCAGTTGTTGGGCTAAACAGTCTTCAGGGTCACTGATGATTTTCTTTACCCGTAGCAGTTGACTGTATGGGAGATTCCTGAGCAGACTAGGCTGGTGGAAACTTAAACGATGTAAGAGGTTATTGCGGTCAGTAGGTTTGCGAAATAGAGAAGTGCTGTAGCTCGTTGTTTCGTTCTTGATGAGAACATCCAGAAAGGTGATTGTGTTGTGCGTAATTTCCCTCGTAAAATGAATGCGTTGGTCTATGTTGTTGAGATATTCAAAGAAACTATCAAAAGCTACCCTCGTGCCTCTCCACACACCAAAAATGTCATCTATGTAGCGGGTCCATAAGTGTATGTCCTTGCTCCAAACTTGTTTGTTGAGAATGTTGTCCATTTCAAACTTGTGCATAAAGCAGTTAGCATATGTAGGTGCCATAGTGGCCCCCATTGATGTCCCTGATGTCTGTAGATAGAACTGATTGCGATATTGAAAATAAGAATTTTCTGAAATGAACTGTAAAAGGGCCAGTATGAACTCTTTCTGTGCACGGATTTCAGATGTTTGTAATAGTAGCCATTCAACTAATTCGATCCCAAGGTCGTGAGGTATCGATGTGTAAAGACTTTTCACATCTATGGTGAACATCAAGTCATCCTGTTGTGGGGTTATAGAATTGAGTTTTTGAAGTAAATGGGTTGTATCACAGGTGTATGTGGAGGTTTTTTGAATAAGAGACTGTAAGAAGAAATCAAAGTAGATGCCCAGTGGTTGGTTGATGCTGTCCATACCTGCCACAATGGGTCTTCCTGGTGGTTTGAGGGTGTCTTTATGAATCTTAGGTAATGTTTAGAACTTCGGAATCCTGGGGTGGTGGTTGGACAAAAACTTATGAGTATGTTCATTGATCCATTCGAGTTCGAGAGCTTTGTCCAGTAGAATCTTCAGGTTCTGTTTAATTGCAGCAGTTGGATCACAGTCCAAGGTGGCATATACTGTCCTATCCTGGAGTTGTCTGGTACATTCTGTGTCATAATCAGCCGTATCTTGAATAACTAATGCGCCCCCTTTGTCGGCTGGGCGAATGGTTATATTTTTATCACTGTATAGATCTTTAATCAATCTCATTTCGTGGGGTTTCAAATTCCTGTGTGGGGGAGTTTTGTAACTGATCCTTTCTAAGTCGCGGGTCACTAGCTTTTGAAAGATGTCGATGGACGGGACTGTAATGGGTGGAACAAACCCCTGGAAATCAGGCCCCTCTGCTGGTTTATCTTGGACTTCTAATTCTTCAAAGAAGACCTTAAGTTTTAGTTTTCTGATAAACTTATAGAGTTCAATCTTTGTATCGAACAGAGTAGTCCCAAAGGTAGGTACAAAACTAAGACCTTTTTGCAACGTGTCCTCCTCTGACCTGCTCAGTGGTCGGCTGGATATGTTAATGACTAAGATTTCCTTAACTGGAGTCTTGTTTGAGGTTTGTTCTTTCGGTTTCCTCCTCCCCCTGCGTGTTCTTTTGGGCGGGCGCCTAAAAAAGCCGAGGAGGAAGGTGTTTGTGCTGCGGGACCGGTTGCTTGGTTTGAATTCTCTGTTTGTTCCGTGGATGTTTGAGTCTCGCTGGGCTTTTGAATCGGAGCTGCTGGCGTTGTCAGATGTATATTTGAAAAGCTTTTTAGGTGCTATAGGACCATATCTCTCCATCCATGTGTAAACTTCATCATTAATATAATCGTAGGTATCGCTTTTAAACTTCTTGACCTTTTTCTGTTCTAGCTCCGTTTTGTACTCTTCAAGTTTTGTATTTATATCTAACAGAATGACGTCGTATTCCTCCTTGCCTAATGAGCCAACTAGCTCTTTTTCTATGTCTTCAATCTCTGTCTTGAGCGTTGTTAGGTTTTTTGAGAGTTCTTGGATAGTTAGCAAAATGAGGTCTAAGGAACATCTATTCAAGATCGCCTCCCACTTGCAAACAAACTCCTTGCTTTCTTTACACAGGGTTGGCCGGAGTTGTATACGTAGGCCTCTTGGGATCCGTTGGTTCTTGTAATAGCGACCCAAAGTGATTGCATGTAATTTTCTGTTGATTTCTTTTCGTATAAGGTATTCTAACTGCCTGATCCGTTTGACAGGATCCTTGAGTGTAGTTCCATGTGTACCAATCGATGTATCGCTAATGAGTTCTAATATGGCAGTTGCTTCCTCAGATGAAAACCCTAGGGTTTCTGCACATTTATTTGATAATCCTTCGATATCCTCAAACGACAAAATAATTCATATATTTTTGTTTCTTTAAAATGCTTCGGGAAATGTGTGCCTCCACAGCGGTGTGTCTCACCAAAAAATGGGGGCGAAAAAGAGCAGGAAGGAAGATGAGTGGGCACCACTTGATTATACGTTCACGTGTTTCAAATATTTGAAATTTTTAAACAAAGAAATACGTTTGTTCCAATAGTTGACGCTAATATTGATGAGTGAGTTCAACATCGGCAACCATGAGATTGTATATAGTTTTACAGCAGCACCTATGTGATTTTTGCCCCTGGTGCCGCCATATTAACGTCACCAGCGACAGTAGGAACATTTCATTCATACTATCATGTATTTTGGGCTTGGTTCCTTAATGTCCTTAATGTTACTATTTATTTGTCACTTATTTTTTCCTATTTATTATGTGGCTTACATTATCCACAACTGAGTATTTCTTCTATTTCCATTTTTGTTACTTTCTCTGCTTTTCTCTTTTTTTAAACTCCATTATTTCCCATTTACATCTATTTGATCAGGTAAATGTCTGAATCCTTTCAGTATCCGCTCATTGGCTTCATTGCAGCCTTGCAATTGTGACCGCCAGCCCATCCGGGCGGCTTTGCGGTCGCGTGGTAATAAATGGAAGCGTTGCCTCGGCAACGCTTCGATGCGAAAGCCACAGACGAACGCGAGATAGCAAGAGGAGAACTCCTGTCCCCCGCGTTGCACACGGTAAGCGTGGTTGTAATTTTGTCTTCAATCACAGACTCCACCCGCCCTCAAACTCGTATACTTTTTGGTTGCAGCCAATCCACTGAAGGCTGAATTTCTGCGCTGATTTACATCAGGCAGCTTCTGATACCTACATGTTTTACATGTACCACGCTACATCCCGTGTATTCAAGTTTACATACTCAGGTAAAATGCCTTCTGCATTCATTTTACTATCCTCCATGGATATCAGACAGAGCCTTATTGTTCTCTTTTCTTGTATTTTCTACCCTATCCACTTACCTCTGCACCCACTTCTGCAACTTCAACTGAATGGTATGTAATTGATATTATAACATGTTTTTTGCACCATTATGTGATGTTTTTTGTACCATGATGAACTGTTTTCTTTATCATTGTTAAATTTATGTACTCATATACATTACCTGTAGACCTGCCCTGATGAAGGAAATTGAATTCCGAAATGCATTGGCAATTTGTTGTTCGAGGGGATTGGGTCCTCCGACGTATTCCATATCTATGACATGTAATCACCACAGCTGTGCTGCTTAGGAAACTTTTTTCTGCGTCGATGACGTCGATGCGCCGTCGTCGAGGGCCTCCTCCGACGTCATCCGATGTGATAAGTAGGACACACGACGCCCGTAGCCTCAGTTCCGTTTTTTCCGCGAACTTGTTGCTTCGTGATTCTCGGTTAACGCCTTGACTCTTTGGAGTTCTGTTCTTCTCGGTTCTTCGAACCTGTTCGTTTTGTGAAAATCCTTCGTGTGAAGATGTCTTCTACTTCGTCTTCGACCCCGCGTCCGGGTTTCAAGAAGTGCGGGGAGTGTGGGTCCAAGATGTCGGTGACAGACTCGCACGACGCCTGCCTCTGGTGCCTCGGGGAGGCCCACGACACGAATGACTGTATCGACTGCCAGTCGCTCACGTCCAAAGCCTTACACGAACGTAAGAAGAAGTTGTCGGTAGGTCGGGTGTCCAAGCCCAGGAAGTCGAAGTCTGCTGGGCTTTCGACGGATGATTCGAGGGGTGACTCTCCGCGTCATCGTCGGAAGTCTCGTGGGTCTCCTTCTAGGAGTCGGTCTCGCCACTCCTCAGCCTCTTCGAGGCATTCTCAGAAGCGCTGACACCGGTCGTCTTCCAGGTCCTCTTCAGAGGACTCTGCCCGGCACGTCGCTTACCCCACCAGCCGTGCGACGCCGGAGGAATGGGCTTCCTTCGGGAAGAAAATGCTGGCGATTCTTGAGTCGCAGGGTACTAAGCCGTCCGTGCCCCCGAGTGGGGTCGGTCGTGAGAGGTCGAGAGACACCGCTCGCAAGAGTGGTCGGCACGAGTCACGGGAGAGGTCCCGTTCGGACAAGGAGACTCGTTCTCGCCGTACCCGTTCCAGGTCCCGGTCCTCGACGCATTCGAGACCGCATGCACCTGTGAGGTCTTCGAGGAAGACATCGACGTCTGAGGCGTCGAGGGCGTCGACAGGCTTTCTCGAGGCTCCGGCTCCGAGGAAGTCGTCGAAGCCGTCGACGCTCGGGTCGTCGAGGGACACGCTCGGGCTCTGGCTTCGAGGGATGTGTCGACGCCGCTGATGCTGGAGGCGCTGCATCTGACGTTGACGCCGATTTCCTCGACGCCGATGCTGGTTCTCTCGACGCCGATTCGCTCGACGCCTTTCGTGTCGGAGGTACCCCGTGGCACGGGAGAACCCCCTAGGAAGGCTCTGGTTAAGAGCAAGCACTCTCGGGTGCCTTCTTTTCGCCACCTGGACTATATTTCAGAGGCGGATGAGGATTCTGATGGCCTGGTTCCTAGTCAGGTTCCAGATGAAATTGTCTCGGGCCATAGTCAGTTTGACGATTTGAGACAGTCACTGCATGATGCCAGTGGACTGGACACCTCTCCAGAGGTGGAGTTTTGTAGGCCTGAGCCTGGCTCTCATGCCGATTCCTCGTACCGGCGCCTTATGGCTAGGGTTTCTGAGTACTTGGGATGGTCTGCTCCCCCAGGGGAGTTTGTGCAGGATGATCTGACGGACATCCTTGATGTTGGTCCCTCAACTGATCCGGTACTGCCGCTTTACAGAGAAGGGTGGCGGCGGCTTGGACTGCTCCGGAGAGTCTCCTGGCGGTGGGCAGATCCTTGTCGCGAAAATACCGTCCAGCCAGTAGCGACCCCTGCTACTTGACCAGGCACCCCACTCCGGAGAGTTTGGTGGTGCAGGCAGCCACGGTCCCGGCAAAGCAGGCGTCGTACCCTACCATCCCTCCTGATAGGGACGACAAACGTTTTGATGGCTGGGCGAAGAAAGTGTTTTCTTCTGGTGGTATGGCGCTTCAGGCGGCCAACTCCATTTGTGCCTTGTCTCGTTTCACACACACTCTGTGGAACTGTGTTGCATTAGCGGCTGAACATATTCCCGAAGGGGACGAACGGGGTGGTTTCCTTGCTATGGTCCAGGATGGTAAGGATGCCATGTGTGAGTCCGTTCAGTCGGGTTTGGACTTCGCTGAATGCGTCAGTAGGTCCATGGTGGCGAGCACCGTATTACGCAGGTTTGCCTGGTTGCGGAAGTCGGGGTTTGCTCCTGATATGCAGTCCCGGCTCCTCAACATGCCCTTTGACGGTGAACACCTTTTTGGCAGCAAGGCTGACGAGAGCCTTGAGAGGTTGCAGACCTCAAAAGCTGCAGCGAAGTCGTTGGGCGCTGCAGTTCGCCAACCTCCGCCTTTTCGTCCTAGGGGACAGCAGTGGAGGGGTGGTTCCTTTCACTATTACTCCTTCAGTAAAGCGAGAGGAGCTGGCAGTCAAAGAGGCCAACGCAGGGGTAGCAGAGGTGGACGACAGGGTACCCGTGGTGCCAAGGCCGCTCGGGCGGTTGCCTCTTTGCCCTCAGGTAACGCCGCAGCCGCTCCCATTCAGTCATGAGGCCATGTCCCATGGTTCGCCGGTTGGGGGAAGGCTGGCGCAGCATCTTGTAGAGTGGCAAGCCATTACTTCAGATGTGTGGGTTCTGGAGATCATAACCCACGGCTACTCTCTTCCCTTTCGGCACAGGCCTCGCGACAATCCACCGGGGAACCTCTCTTTGCCGAGTCCGGATCCGCTCCTTGCGCAGGAACTTCAAGCCCTGCTGGAGAAATGCGCAATAGAACTGGTGCCTGTAGTGGAGAGGAACAAGGGATGGTATACCCCTTATTTTTTGATTTCGAAGAAAGACTGGGGATTGAGCCCCATCATGGACTTGCGCGGTTTGAACAAACTCCTCAGGAAGGACAAGTTCAAGATGGTTACTCTCTCTCAAGTCCTCCAGGCCCTTCAGCTTCAGGACTGGTTGGTGTCACTCGACCTCAAGGATGCTTACTTCCATGTGCCGATCCATCCCAAGCACAAGAAGTACCTGAGGTTCGCGGTTGGCGACTCGCACTTTCAGTTTCGGGTCCTGCCGTTCGAATTGACCTCCGCCCGAGGGTTTTCACCAAGCTCATGGTGGTGGTGGCAGCGCATCTCAGGCAAGGGGGGGGATTCACGTCTACCCCTACCTGGACGATTGGTTGATCAGGGGGAGCTCTCCCGAGCAAGTCCTGGATCATCTGTCCGTCACCTGCCACTCCCTTCACAGGCTGGGCTTCTCCCTCAATTTAAAGAAGTCCCATTTGATGCCAACACAGCGGCTCCAGTACATCGGAGCAGTGCTCGACACTTCCCTGGGGCAGTGTTTTCCTCCCCAGGTGAGAGCTCTTCACATTCAGCAGATGGTGCACAAGTTTCAGCATGCCCAAACGCTCCCAGCGTTCGAGTTCTTGAGGTTGCTCGGCCTCATGGCATCCTGCATTCTTCTGGTGCCAGAGGCTCGCCTGCGGATGAGATCTTTGCAGTGGGCGCTCAAGACGCAATGGTCACAGTCCTCCGGCAGGATGTCGGACCCGGTTCAGGTGCCGCCCTCGGTCGCCCGGGACCTTCTGTGGTGGGCCGTCGAAGGCAACTTGATGAAGGGGGCTCCATTTTGGCTTCCCTGGCTGGAGGTGACGGATGCATCCCTCACGGGTTGGGGAGCTCATGCCAAAGGGCTGACAGTCAGCGGTCGTTGGTCTCCGTCGGAGTCCAGACTCCATATCAATCTGTTGGAGCTGAGGGCCGTCAGGCTAGCCCTGAAGGCTTTTCTGCCGACTGTGCGAGGAAAGAGTGTCCTGATCCTGACGGACAACACAGTGGCCATTCACTACCTCAACAAAAAGGGGGGGCAGGGTCACTTCCTCTGTGCAGGGAGGCGATGCAGCTCGAGTTCTGGGCCATCCAGCAGGAAGTTTCGATCTCGGCAGTTCATCTGGCCGTAGACGAAAACGTGACGGCGGACGCTCTGAGCAGGCAGAGCACGATCTCTCACGAGTGGGAGTTGGCTCAGGAGATTCTCCTGGAGATCTTCGCCCTTTGGGGGACCCCTCAAGTGGATCTCTTCGCCTCCAGTGTCAACCGGAAGTGCGAAAGGTTTTGCTCGCGGGAATTTCCTCCAAAAGGAGCCTTAGGAGATGCGTTCGTGGTGGAGTGGTCATTCCCGCTGCTGTACGCGTTTCCTCCAGTCCCCGTCATCGCGCAAGTGCTGCGGAGGTTACGGAAGTTCGGTTCCCGGATGATCCTCATTGCTCCGGCGTGGGCTCTGAGGACGTGGTACCCGAACCTTCTCGACTTGTCCATCTGCCCTCCGCGTCGTCTTCCCTACCGAGACGTACTGCTCTCACGGGAGGGGGGTCAGGTTCTCCATCCAGAGGTCAGATCCCTCAACCTTCACGCTTGGCTTCTGAAAGGTTGAGGTATAGGGATTGGGACCTCCCTGAAGACGTGATGGAGGTGTTGCTTTCGGCCCGAAGGCCAGCAACAAAGTCTCTGTACCATTGCCGTTGGCGTAAGTTCTGCGACTGGTGCAGAGTTCAGAATGTGGATCCTTTTGCATGTGACATCCCCATGGTTCTGTCCTTTTTACTTTCTTTGGCCCACAGGGGCTTGCAAGTGGGTACCATTAAAGGTTACCTGGCGGCGCTGTCCATCTTTAAGCGCTCGTCTGAAGAGTGTTCTTACTTTAAAATCCCTTTAATTTCACAGTTTCTGAAAGGGCTCACTAATGTGTTCCCTCCGTCACCTTTCCTGGTGCCCGGTTGGGATTTAAACCTTGTTCTTAAGTTTCTTATGGGTGCTCCGTTTGAGCCTTTACATTCTTGCCCTTTGAGGCTGTTAACTCTGAAAACTGTGTTTTTAGTTGCGGTTACTTCCGCTCGCAGAGTGAGTGAGTTGCAGGCACTTTCAGTTAAGCCACCCTTCACTGTATTTCACAAGGACAGGGTTGTCCTTAGAGTTCGTCCTTCTTTTCTTCCGAAGGTAGTGACGGAATTTCATTTGGCCCAGAAGGTTGTTCTTCCGGCATTCTATCCTCCTCCGCATCCTGGTAAGGAAGAGGAGAGGCTCCATAGGCTTGATCCTAGGAGAGCTTTAAGCTTTTATGTTTCACGCATGTCCCGGGTCAGAGTGGACGATCAACTCTTTATTGTTTACGCTGGAAAGCGTTTGGGGCAAGCTGTGACGAAACAGACTTTGTCTCGCTGGATTATTTTGGCCATCTCGGAGTGCTACCGCTTGGCGGGTAAGGACCCACCGGCTGGCTTGCGGGCCCATTCTACCAGGGGTATGGCTGCGTCTACTGCCCTGCAGAGGGGTGTTCCTATTCGCAACATCTGTGATGCAGCCACCTGGGCTTCACTACATACATTTGTACGTCACTATTCCCTCGATTCCATCCGAGCACAGGATCTGGCCTTTGGCAAGGCGGTCCTTTGCTCTGCTATTTGATTGGCTATTCTAAATTTTGATTCTAAATTCTTTCCCTCCTCCTTGCTCTGGTACTGCTTTGGGAGTCTGTCATAGATATGGAATACGTCGGAGGACCCAATCCCCTCGAAGAACAAGTTACTTTCTTACCTGGTAACGTTCTTTCGATGGGATGGTCTGACGACGTATTCCATATCGCTCCCGCCCTGCCTTCCCCGCTGCAGAATTTCTTTTGCGATTGCAGGTTACGTTCCGCAAGGCTTTGTGTCTGACTGGCAGTTGACTAGTGTCACACGTTCTGGGGGAAAAAACTACAACTGAGGCTACGGGCGTCGTGCGTCCTACTTATCACATCGGATGACGTCGGACGTCGGTGGAGGCCCTCGACGACGGCGCATCGACGTCATCGACGCAGGACGCAGACGCCGAAAAAAGTTTCCGAAGCAGCACAGCTGTGGTGATTACATGTCATAGATATGGAATATGTCGTCGGGCCATCCCATCGAAAGAACGTTACCAGGTAAGAAAGTAACTTGTTCGTCTGATTGAAAAAGCGAATGTGGCGATTTCTTCCTCACTAAGAAAGAATTAGTGATCTCTCATTTTTTATGAGTTATTTTTTTGATAGAATTCTTGTGGATAAAGCCATCTTGAAGAACAATTGAATCTCAATATTGTTGTTATTTTTTCAATTGAAAGATAAATTTTTGTTTACTTTTATATATATTTTTTCAAAAAAGTTTTGGACTACTCATATACCCAGATCGGGTCCTTCTGGAGAGCGGCTGTGTGACCCTGCATTTCACTTGGTCTTCTGCCTCACATGTATTTTGAGTTTGGGTGTCTCCAAATTCGTCTCAGCCAGCTCCCTTCTGAATATCTAGACATGAACTATTGGAACAAACGTATTTCTTTGTTTAAAAATTTCAAATATTTGAAACACGTGGACGTATAATCAAGTGGTGCCCACTCATCTTCCTTCCTGCTCTTTATATTTATTGCTGTCTCAAATGTAGGAATGTATCCCACTGCTCGGGTGTTTCTAATTTAGGTGCTTCACCATTTACTGCTGTGTCCCAATTTCAGGTGTTTTCTATTTGTTGCTGTCTCTCAAATTTAGGCATTTTTCTTCCACTGCTCTGTTATCTGAAATGTAGGTGTTTCTTCATGGGTGTAGACCATCTATGTTAGCGAGCCATATCTTGCATTTAGCTCATCTGTGTTGGTGAGCATTGCCTCGCATTTGGCCCAGCTGTGTTGCTGAGCAGTCGCTTGCATTTAGCCCATTTGTGTTAGTGAGCCAATCTCTCACTTAATCCATCTGTGTGTTACGAGCAATATCTTGCACGGACAGATTGCGGGGCAAGGGAAACGCATCACTCCTGGAGGAACCCGTGGGGGTGGTTATTTATGCACACCAGAATGTACAACAGGGGAAGGAATATGGGCCATAGTTAGAACAGCAGAGGTAGGAAAGGGTACTGCCACTATCCAACCCTACCAAAAACTCAGCCTTCTGCATACACCTCAAACTCTGAACTAAACACAACCATACCGCTACAGCACAACAAACCATATAACACCACAACAACGAAACAAACCACACATAACCTCGCCCAACAGCACATGGCGGCTTCCAACCGAAAAACACATCTACAGTGAACAATGTCAACCGAACTGAAGCTGCCAACAGCACTTCACAGCTCTTATCTCCCACTCAGTCCAAGATACTTACCCCTTGCTTTACAGACCCGCATGAGCGCCAAGAAACCATGCAGGTGGCAACAGTGTGCGCTGTATAAGAGCCTTTAACATAACATTATCACTGTAATTGCTGAAGTATCTGACTTTATTTCTAAAAGTGGGTTATTGGTCCTTCTCCTCCTGCCTTGGAATGTGCTCATGTGCGCCCAGGCACCTGTGGAGGCCTCCAATACTAGATGACACTGTACACTAAAATCTGAGTTGGTATCCTTGGGTGGGGAGGGGGATGCTGTAGCAGTAAAACGAAGGCATATTTGCATACCCACAATACTTTGCATGCAAAAATATTGCAACGATATTCTGTGCAGTTTAAGAATATTACTTAGCATCGCAGACCCATTTATTTTGCTGTGTAGTTTTCTGTACCCAACTCCCCACACTAATATTATTGGATAGAATTATACAAGTGCTCCGTTAGCTAGCATTCACTGTAGCAAATCACTATGCCCAAAGAACTATCCAATTGTGTAAAGTATGCAGACTGCTTGAAAAGCATTGCGATTTCTGAATATCTATTGCCCAGAAATGTGCAGTCAGATTCTTCAGTGCTTCAAAGGATGCTGGTGCAGAGCTTAGGATTCCAGAGTGTGGGATGAGGGTTCTAGATGTTGATAATGTGAGGCAAGGGTGTCTGTTCAGTCCCCCTCTGGAGGAAGTGAACACAATACCCAATCACACAACAAGCATCAATTAAACAAGATGGGTGGACAGCTAATGGCCAGAAATTCCTCCAAGCACACCCAACCACACATGAAGGATTCTACACAGTGAAGATGGAGCAGGACATTTTGGTGCTGATGTTTTGCCGCAGTAGCCGGTTTGGTGCGACCTGTTCGGTATGGCCAGTTCGGCGCAATTCTAGTTCTTTTAACATCGAAATTCGAATACAATAAAAAAATTCGAAAAGAATAAAAATGCAATTAAGGCCATCTCGATCCCTGGCCTATAATGCTGCATGGCTGCACAGTTAACCGCAAGGCCATACATATTTTACTGATTTGCACTGTTTACATATATTAAGCGTCATATGCTCAACTTGTTCTTCATGACATGTTAAAATAAGTAACTGGTGCCCTTGAATGTAATACATCTCGATAAGTTAGTGTTGCGGTCTCGTGGCCCTGCAGGCTAGGGTTCGAGACAGCATTCATTTTTTTTTTTTAATAATGTATAAAAATTATGCACTGCCGTGCCGAAACATGCTGGGGCCAAAACATCCCTGCGCCGGAATGATCGTGCTTAACAAACAGCGCCAAACTGGCCCATGCCGAAATGAGGTGTACCTCAGTGAAGAATCCACACTGTCCCAGACCGGCATATGGCATTCCTAACTGGTTTAGGCTAACTACACACTGCAGTCCTGGGACGGAAAACATCCAGTAGCCAAAAATGGCTGCAGCGTCCATACACGAGACCCAAGACCTAGTCATGTGACCATTTAAGCTTTGAAGGCAAACGCATGCAACCTCCATTTTGACTAAGCCATGTAAACTTAATTCCACCAGCCTAGCCATATGACACTGTGGGAGACTAAGGGGGTTCTATTGGGCATCCCCTGCTTTAGGAATCATGACATATAGCATAGCACTTAAAATACAGAGCCACTCTTTCAGGCTTGGGATTAAATGTGTGGTTGGAAGAAAAGTCCAAAAGCCAGCACAAAGTACAGGGGCTGCCTCATGGTGTGTAAGATGGGCTTTCTACGCCACATATTGGGTTGTGTTCAGACCAGCCCAGTCCTCTGTGTCTCAGCCCCCTCATTTGCAAGGCTGGGCATTTTCTCCAAAGCTTCACATATTGCAACCAATCTCCATTGAAACACGTTAGTCCTCGGTGACCTCCTATGCATTCAAGCAACACCAGCTCCTAGATGTCATCGGAGCACTAACTTAGGCCAGGCTACATGTTTTCTGCATGAATCACTCCTCATTACCTCCACGTCCACTCTTCCTCGTCCCAGTACTTACTTCATGAGGCCCCTGCCTCCGACACAGGACCTTCTTCTATTTCTTTAAATTCCTATAACTCCTCCCCCACATCCACGTCACTCAGTTTAGACTTTTTCTTCCCGGTGCGGGGCACTGGGGAGCACCGATTGCTGGCCCCCTGGGGGGGGCTGTGTGGCGGGGCCCTCGGTCCCTCAGGTGCGGCGCTGCTCCTGGGCCACCTGCGGGGCTTGGGGTCACAGTTGAGCGGGATTGCCTCGCTCGGTTCTTTGCTGGGCTCCGGACCGCAGCGTGAGCATTGTGTCCCGGGTCCTGCATGGCCCGGGGGAGGTAAGGAGAGGGGAGGACTGGGCTTGATGTTTTTCCCCTCTCCTCCTGTTTTGGCCATCTTGATTCGACTTGGCAGTATGGGCTAGCCTTCCCTTTTGTTGTGTGGCCTCTCTGCTTCTTGTCGTGGGGTGACAGTGGCAGAGAGTCTTTGAAAGTGCGGGGGCTCTGTTCTGTCGCAGGCATGTCACATACCACCCGCTCCTCAGACACACACAGCACAGGATGCACCGGATGTTAGCTGCATTCTCTGGGGGAAGGTAAGGAGAGGGTAGGACTGTGCTTGATGTTTTTCCCCTCTCCTGCTGGTATGGCCATCTTGACTCCTTCAACATGCCGTTTCCTCGTGCTTTATGTACACATCTTTATTGGAAATAATGGCAAGCACTTGGCAGTATGGCCTAGCCTTCCCTTTTTGTTGTGAGGCCTCTCTGCTTCTTGTCGTGGGGTGACAGTGGCAGAGAGTCTTTGAAAGTGCTGGGGCTCTGTTCTGTCACAGGCATGTCACATACTACCCGCTCCTCAGACACACGCAGCCCAGGATGCACCGGATGTTGGCTGCATTCTTTGCGTGCAGCCTGTGAAAACAGCGCAGATTTGGACGCGTCTGCAAGCGGCCTGAAGGGCACCGGCCTGGCATAGTCTACACTTCGTGTTTGAGTCTCTGCGGTGCTGACTCGGCATTTCATCCTTCCTAGACCGACGCATTGGAACGATTTAGAGCTTGGGGCTACCAGCTACTGGATACAGGGCTCAAGCCACCTCTCAGTAATGTGGCGAGTTAGTGGTGTGTTTGGGTCTGTGCTAGCTATGGACGCAGACTCCTTGTCCTGTCCTCTTCCTCTGAACTGCACGAGGGAAGGTCAAAGGAGATGATTTTCTTTTCCCTTGTCCGGCATGGAATTATAGAAAATGCATCATGGAAGTAATGGCCATTCAGAGGGTTCCCAGTGTCTCTTCTTTTAGGGCCTAGGTCCTCCGGTGCTGACGTGTTGCTTTCACGCCTCCTCTCAGACTTGTGGGAAGTGATATGGCACATGGTGGCACATGTCTGTGCTTAGAGGGGTTCTCAGAGCCCCTGGTGCCGGTGGAGGGGGATGTCACTTCAGTGGGTTTTTCCAGTGTAGGAATACCCCAGGTGGGGGGTTGCCTTTGATGTCTGCTATCCGGGATGGATTGCTTTGCCCTGCTTGGTGACAGTACTCTGCCCTTTTTGACGCCAGCCTGGTGGCTCCTCTGTCGGCTGGGGGGGGCCTGGTCTGCTGGACTTCTGGGCTGTCCTGTATCTTCCTTTTGATAAGTCGGATCTTTTTGTGGGCTGACAAGCATGCTGTTATATTGTGGCGCAGGCATGCTTCAACGTCCTGTGATTTTCCTCTGGTGCAAGTGCAGTGACTGTCGGTTTTCCCTGGCTCCTCGTCTCTATCTTCTCTGAGGTGTATGGGACCGGTGGGGTTCGGCTTCCTGGGTAATGGGCTCCTTCCGGAGGGGGGGTATCGGTTGCAGTTCCTGTCTCCTCCTGTCCAGGTTTGCATGGTTAGGACTTTGGTACCCAGCTCACGGTCCAAGTAGTTGGCCATGTGATCCGTTCTCTAGGAAGGATTGTTGTGGGTTACCGTCTTGCCCGTTCCTCTCCCTGTTCAGGGTCAAGTTTTCTACTTGCGGGTGTTCCTGGTCCCTATGCCTTCTAGGATGTGTCACCTGCTTATGGGTCTCAAGACCCTGCACTGCTTGTCTGGGGAGAGTGTACTCTGGATGTTGTGCAGAGGGGGCGCTTGCTGGCTGGTCTGGGTTCTCAGAAGGCAGTGTGTCTCGGCTCGCCTGTCGCTGAAGTTACGGGGCACGTGGCGTCTTGTGTTTTTTCGGTTCCTTGAGCCCGTCTTCGGTTATGTCCCCTGGTGTCTTATACTCTCTCCCACTGGTTTCCGACGTCTCGGCTTTCGTAGTTGTGTTTTCGGTGTCCCCAGCGCTGCGAGTCTCCCTGCTGTGGTGGCGGGGGGTTTCAGGTCTACAGGCTGAAGTGTGCATGGTCCATCCTCCTGTGGCCTCTCTTACTACCGACGCCAGCAAAAAGGGTCTACATTGGGGGTCCTCTCAGCTCAAGGGTTGTGAGATCTGGGGAGAGCCGGCGATCATCCAATTGGCAAGAGTTGTGCCATTGTCCAAGCTCTGGTGTACTACAAGGAGTTGCTGGACGGTCGGCGGTTTTGATCCGATCGGATAATACGACGGCCTTGGCATATGTCAACTGCAAAAGGGGTTCCGGCTGTTCCTTGAATGCTCTGGCAGCGCTGATAGGCACCTGGGAGAAATCTCATCTGGTGTCTCTGGTGGCCTCACGTATCAGAAGGGTGGACAATGTTAAAGCGGATCTTCTCAGATGCCGGTTTTCACTCCTTGGCGGAACTGGTCCTGTTGGCCCAGGTCTTTGCAGTGACCTGTGTCAGATTAGGGTTCCCGGTTCTAGACCTGTTTGCATCCCCGGCCTCAGCAGAAGTTCGCCTCTTCTGCTCTCGGTTTCAGGCCGGGGGGATTGGGGAATGGACGCCCTCTCTGTACAGTGGCCTTGGGGTTTTCCTTTATGCCTTTCCGCCTATTCCCCTTCTGCCCCGGGTGGTTTGGCGCATCAGAGTGTCCAGGGTTACTGTGTTGTTGTTAGCTCAGTTCTGGTCCCGCCGGAGTTGGCTCCCCTCTCTGTTGGAGCTTCGGTCCTAGGAACCTTGGCTGATTCCGAGGTGGCCGTGTCCCCTTCAAGGGGATCTGCGGTTGGAATTCCACTGGATGCAATGGGCAGTGTGGCTATTGCTCAGTCTAGGTTGATATCTCAGGTTCTCAGATCCTGCAGTTGAGTACATAATGGATGCTCTTAGACCCTCCACTCTGAAGGTGTTCTGATAAAGGGCTTCCCCCTTGGGATCTCCCTCTTGTATTACGGTTCCTTCAAGGGCCTCCTTTTGAGCCCTATTTCCGAGATTGATATCAAGCATCTTACACTGAAATCTGCTTTTCTTATTGCCTTCGCTTCTGCCCGTAGGCTTGGAGATTGGGGCTCTCTTATGTCACCCTCCTTTCCTGAGGGGGCTGGCAGACTCGGTGCTGCTGAGGTGTGGTCCGAAGTTCCTCCCTTAAGTTGTATCTCGGTTTTCATACCTCTCAGGATCTGGTTCTCCCTGACTTCTTTCATGATCCTAGAATGCATGAGGAGGTGGCTTAGCTTAACATTATGTCCGGCGGGACGTGTTGGAGTATTTGGCTAGGTTTGCTTTTTCCCACCAATCTGATAGTCTTCTGATTGCTTGTGGTCCGGCTGGGGCTGGGCAAAACGCATCTGTGGTTTCCATTTTCCGCTGGTTCCGGGTTGTGATCCCAGTGCCTATATGGCTTTTGGCCTGCCTGTGCCTGCGCACGATCAGGGGCGGTCCGCCAGGGGTTTGGCGGCTTCCTGGGCCGATGCAAGGAGGGTTTTTCTCTGCAAGAGATTTGTATGGCTGCCGCCTTGGCTGGTCTAGGGATTTCCATCAACCGCTATGGGTTGAGTTTCTCCCACTCGGGGGGTTGGTTCCTTCGTGGTTGGAGTTTTATCTGTGGGGATGTGAATTAAGAGGTATTGTGGGTGTGTTTGCTGCACTGTTTTTAGCTCTGTTTCTCATTGGGACCTTTTCCCCGTTGCTGCTTTGGTATACCTCATGAAGTAAGTACTGGGACGAGGAAGAGTGGACGTGGAGGTAATGCTCTGATTACTCTCCGGTAATCTTCATTACTCCTAGTCCTACTCTTCCTCGTCGCAGTACTGACGACCCACCTCACCCTCCCTGCGGGGAAGGTCCCATGCTCTGGCTTGGTAATATGAAACTGAGTGACGTGGATGTGGGGGAGGAGTTACAGGAATTTAAAGAAATAGAAGAAGGTCCTGTGTCGGAGGCAGGGGCCTCATGAAGTAAGTACTGTGACGAGGAAGAGTAGGACTAGGAGTAATGAAGATTACCGGTAAGTAATCAGAGCAACACCAGCTGTGATGCTCTTTGCATTGGCCTAGGTAGCTGAAGAACAGGACCGCCAGTAAGTAAAAGCTAATGCCCTTTCTGTCACCGATAGTCAATTTTGCGTTACCTACAAAATCATTCCACACCTCGTTTTCAGCTGTGGTATTCGCAGTTAGAATGCGAAGGATCTGCAGCCATAACACGGGGATGAGGCTGCATACTGGTGAATTTATGCCCACACACAGGCTTTCATTGCTTAGTCTGTTTTACAATAAATAATGGCATGTTTAACAATGTTGCACGTGCATTAACTGAACAAGTCACTAAGTGGAACAAATTGTACTTTAACAAAAATGCTAATTATCTAATTTTGCACTGTGCAGTAGTTAAGGCGAAAACAAGGGTGCAATATTTTCTTTTGTTAATTGTAGGGTGAAAATCCTTTTGAAATTGTTGAACAATCAAAGGAGCCTGTGGTAGAAGAAAATGAAGCTCAAGATGCAACAGAGCAAACCGATTTTTCTGAAGATGTAGCTATTGATTTCACAGAAGACACCATGAACTTTGTGGAAGAGACCGAAAACACCACCACCTTTATAGAAGAGACTGCTACAACAAACTACACAGAAGATGCACCTGACGTTGCAGAAGACTCAACTGACCAAATTGACTTTACAGCAGACTGCGTCACTACTGAAGAAAATTAACTTTGTCACTCGGACAAAAATACATTTGTTTTCCATTTCTAATTCTGATTTGTGACTAAGCCCACAAAATATCCAAAAATACCGATTGTACAATTATTTTCCATAACTTTTTCTCGGCATGCTTAACTGTTAATATACCTGTTTATTATTTACACATTTCTTTTGTATTTATTGGGTACAGTTTTAGTTGCGATTTTAGCAAATCAATACAGCGTGAGGCTTAGTTATGAAATAGTTCTTTAGGTCTAGAACTATTTCTTTAATTCTATGATTGGTTTCTAATGATAAAACATGCAGCATCGAGGGGAGAAGGTGCTTTGTTTTAAAACATTATACATTTACTTTGTGCTGTGAATAATGGCGGTTTGGAATGTGTTGGTCCATGTCTGACTTTGATGTTGCACTTGTTCCACACTTTCTGTAGTCCTGAATTTAAGCACGCTTAACATGCCTAACTACTTCTGTACATTTTCCAGATTTTACATGAATAAATGTTTGTCTCAAAACTTTATGTGGATTTGTTCTCCTTTTTTTAAATGTTTTAATTGGTTTTCACATAAGATAAATGCTTAGTATTAGTGTGCACATTCACCTAATGTGCACACATTGACATTCATACCATAGCCTCGAATCTCAGATTTGTGACAGGATATTAAGATTGTGGAATTCATTGAAGAAAAAAAGACAGACTGGATTATATTGCATCTCTCCTCTAAGGGTAAAAGGGATGCCTTGTTGGCACAAGTTCTTACCCCTCGGCTTTGATTTAACTGACTTTCACACTCAATTGAAAATTAACTGGAAATTGGCTACCTCTGCAAGGGCCCCTGATCTTGGAAACTTAGCTCGGGGGGGATGGAGAAGAGGAATGAAAGTGATAACGAAAGACTAAGCAGAGGCAATTTAAAGAGGTGATTTCGGTAGCCCACAAGAAAGATCTACACTCTCAGAAATATACAGTAGCGAATCATGGAAAGCTGAGGGCTCTAACTTCACCCGCGGCTACCGCTCCAGCTTGGTCATGGCTAGCTGGTGCATTGAGCTGCCCTGGAAGTTGCTAGACTGTGGAAAATAATAAGTCCATCTTATTGAGGATCGGCTGTTGGAATACTATAGGGTTCCGAAGCCTGTTTGGGGGTGGATGGCGGGCTTTGGTGGATCTGGACATCCTCTTGTTCCAAGAGACCTGGTTAAGGGAGCCTCCTCAGTGCGATGGATATGTGGTGTCTCTAAACCTGGCTCCAAAAGGGTTGCTTGGCCGCCCATTTTCTGGATTATTGACGATGTTGAAGAATGACTTGGGTTGGTCAATCACGGCAACTAAATGCCCAGACCACTATGTTCAAGCAATCTATTAAAAAAATTATTTGGATGGTGTGGACCGACCTTGGCTCTTGATTAACGTGTATTGGCGAGTCAATGTGGGGAAGGAATTTGATTTTACGAAGGCTGTAGCTAACTTGATTGAGGCTGTCTGTGAAGGGGATGGTGTCAAGATAGTGTTGTGTGGAGATCTTAATATCAAATTGTTGAATAAGACTGGGAATTTGTGTGCTAAGAAGGAATGGAATGAAAGGGAGAAGAATTGGATGAGGAGTATGAAGCTAAGAGAAATGCACTTGGTAAATGGGCAAACGGAGGGAGATATTCCCGGTCACCCCACATGGAGGAATGGATCATTGACATCTTGTTTTGAGTATTGCTTCGAGCGGGAAGGCAAGGAGTAGCTCGAGCTGGAAGGCCGGCGTTTTAGACAGTTTTGTGGCCGAGAGCTGATGAACATGGGCATTCCTCCGTTACAAAGCGAATTTGGTTTACAAGCTTAGTTTTCAACTGCTCCAAGCTCTGCTTGCCTGTGTACACAAACTTTTCCCATTTAACTCTGGACTCCTCTGCGTGCTGATTTGGACGTATTTTGCCCACTCGTGTATCTGGACCATTTCCAGCCTTTTCGAATTTCACTGCCTGCCGTCTTGTTTCCCATGCAGCCCGCCCATGTACCAGGACTTTAGCTTGCTTTTCCTGATTGCTCTGTCTGCCGTCTTGTGTTACATGCACCCCGCCTGCACACTTGTTATATTGGATTGCTGGATTAATAGCGCTCCTGTTGTGTGCCGGTCTCTCGGGTGCAGCCCCCCCTCCCTTTCTCGCCTGCTTCTCCGCTCTTTGCTTCTTGTTTGGATACCTATTGTTTGTTTTACGGTCCATTTCACCACGCCTCTAGTACTTTTCCTGACTCCTGCAATTGGAAATCACCATTGCGCCATTTCTATCACACATTACCAACGTACTGGAACTCATTATTGGATGTGCATAAGAGACGCTGCGCTGAGTATTGCACCAACCCGTATCTAGTGCGCTCCTCGTGCCGTCCGGGAATACTACCCTTACTAACCAACCTTCTTTGTTATTTTATACCTGCTGTTGTCTCCCTTCAAGTGAATCCAGTATCTCTGACGAGAGGAGGCTTAAGTAGGAGGCTCCAACCCGAGCTCTACAATCAAATTCTGGCAATACGTGGTCAGTCTCAGTAAATCACCCTTTGTGCCGCAATAGAGACTGCTCAGCACTAATTCTCAAGTACTGCAATCAGAGAGCGAACAAAGACTCCTAAGGTTTAAGGAACAGGCAATCGCATACCCCCCTCTCCTGACCTCCTACACCACTAATCATCTAGTACCGTACATAGTGAATTCTTCCGTGCAAGAACGCCCGAAGCAGCTACTACATATGTGAACAACGAGATCTTCTCCAACTTTGTTACTGCCTATCACCATTCGCTGGGTGCTGCACGAAGTACACCACCCCTGACGACAAAACCACTCCCAAACCTTAGAGAAGATACGAAGAACTTCACTCCTGTGCTTCGTTTTTCCAAACTTTAAGCAGACCCTCTGCTATATCCTCCAGACGACATTCCGGAGCCTGCAACTCAACCTACCACTCCATCACTGTGCAAACAGACTGAACGGACCAGTCCTACAGAAGAACTTGGATCACCTCGGCCAGGAGTCTGAAAGGGTCTGGTTCCTGGATCTACACAGAGCCCCTACAACAACCTCTGCTCAGGAAACTGGAAGGGCCTGTCCTTGGGATCCTGTAGCCCACAAAGAACTTGATACTCGTCGACCGCATCTGTTGAGAGACCGAAAGGGCTTGTCCCTTGGACCTTAACAGAGCTTCTTTAACGTCCTCTATTCAGGAGACCGAAAGGGCTTGTCCCTTGGATCCTGTAGCTTACAGTTTCAACATCACACTTCCTATTTCCTACTCATCGACCACATTTGTTGAGACCGAAAGGGCTTGTCCCTTGGATCTTAACAGAGCCTCAACGTCCTCTACTCAACAAACCGAAAGGGCTTGTCCCTTGGATCCTGTAGCTTACAACTTCAATATCGCACTTCATCCTCCGTTAGGAGACCGAAAGGGCTCTGCCCTTGGATCGTAACCGAAATGCAACAATCACTATAGCACAGCCTCTACCAAGGAAACCGAAAGGGTATATCCCTTGGATCCTGCACCACAGTAACACCAACGCTCGCTTTCTCCGGTCAGGAGACCAAAAGGAAACTGTACAACAACCTCAACGGAGTCACTGTCATACTCTCACCCAGGAGACCGAAAGGGCACGCCCCGTGCATCCTGACAGGATCCGCACGATGGATCTCAATATAGACCCTAGAATAATCAAAGGAGAAATGTCGGCAACTCGACCCAAACAGCAACCCGTTGTGCGCCCTAAAATAAATATTAATAACCAAACTCAACACCGCTGCCATGTCTGCCCTAGACTTTTCACAATTAACCTTGGAACAATCACTCTCCAGAGCCCATACGACAAAATCTGATCTGAATCACCACCAACAGAAAGTGGATCTGGACATTGAGCATGTCCCCATCACAGATGATCCCCCAAAATAAAGTCTGATCTTCCGACTCAGAACTAAATTGACAATCGAACAATCAACCAGTCTTACCGAATCAGATCAATATACAAGCACAAATCCATAGCACCATCACCATGATTGAATATCATGACATCCAAGGCACCAACGTCCAGAACGATCCTGAACTAGCATCTGCTCGACTACGAACCCCCCCTACTCAGTCATCCAACGATGTTCAACCAACAGAAAGTAACTCACGAAGCTACGTCGAACAGGAAGAACTACCATCACCGACGTCTCGAAACCTACACCCTCTCCAGCAGCAAAACACTACTGAAAGTGTAGAAAACGGAAAACCGGACTCCATTACTAACGATACTTCGACCAAAGGTATCACACAATCAAACTGCAACACAAAGGCTTCTATTCCACAAGAACGACTTGTATCACCACTAGGAGACACATTGGCCAGCAACCCAGCTTCTGCACCAACAGACAAAACAACCAACTTATCTCACGCCTCCTGCTGGCCTACACCAAGATTCATCTGCGCCATTTTTTGACTCGCAGAAATACGAGAATTCTAATGATACTGCCAATAACCAACCAATGGAGCGTAACACCCATACACCCAAGACTCAGCCTGCCACCCTAGAAGAACCACGTGCGATCACGAAAGATTCCAACATTCATGAAGTTGGCAAACCTCAGTCAGATGAACCACGATTTACCACTATCTTACAAAAACCACCAACCAGTTTAACACAACAAACAAAGAAAGAAAAAGCAAGACTAGCCAAACTGGCGTGGTTACACACACATAACTCAATCAAACTTGCTCAAGCTCCAGAAAACGTCGACAATCAAACTACAACCAAGGCAAGAAGACTTTCAATGGATATTACAGAAATTGAATCTATCATGCTAAGCCTCGACAAACGAAAACAAATATTTGGCAACATAACAGGAAACCATCAATCACAGCTTACTTCGACCCCATGCTTAACACAAGGAACCGGTCAAAAACCCATCATAAGAGAAACCAAATTAAACCTATCAAGAAACAAAAATATTCCTACTCGATTCAATTATGATACAGATGAATCGTACTACACACCTGATCCTACGACCAAGAATGAACAACCCACGCTTCAACTGAGCGCACCAGAAATTAAATCTACCAACACGACATTCAATAAACTCGAACACGAGGATTACACCAACCCCAGGATTCAGACTACCATGCCCGACCTACCTCGCAATCCATGATTCCTTTTATGAAGTTACACGAAGTCATGAACGATAATATCAAGGACCAAGCAACTCTTTTAGCACTGATACACTCCAAACAGATCTACATAGAGTACTTCATAACCACAATCGAATCTCGTTTGAATTTGGAAGCAGAACAATCCAATTGATGGCAACAAAGTCTGTCAGAAATAGCAAGAAGCGATCGCCAAGAAAAAAACAATCTAAACACTGAGGTACTAGCTCTACTCAAATCTCATCATCAACACCAAACAGCGCACAAAGCAACTATAATGATCAATCAAGCTACATTAGCTCCCCCAGCTAACGATACGTTCCAACAACCAATTGGTGGAGTCCGAACCATTGGCACATGTCATACACAACGGAAAACTGAACCTGCCATAACCTCACATCCAGAGTCTCAAGATCCTAACCACTCAATTAAGAACACTACATAGCAGTACCAGATCTTCTCGAAGGATAAACTAGGCACTACCATGAAACCAGTACAGTCAAAATCAAACAAAAAACGATAGAGGCTCAAGAACGTTCCTCAGAACAGTAAAGACGACAGAACAAAGGCATCCACTACCAACAGAGAAGATGATGGCTCAAAGTCATTCAATACCCGCAGAGAAGATACCCTGTCCCTCCATAAAGGACGACAACAACCCAAACCAGCAGCAACATACTGGAGTCTTACAGACCCATGGACAGACAGAGCCACCGTCCGAACATTCCACCCAGGATGAAGACCTCCTCAACCTTTCAATTCACGGAGACCAGATAACAGACACACCGCCACCCAGGCATCCCACAATGCCCTCAAGCTTCATAATAGATGAGTACACCACTAATCACGAACCACAATCATTGGACATGTATGAAGAAATTTCTGAGGACTCATTACAAGAAACCTCTGGTATATGTTATGCTCACCTGGCTCCCACAGGGGTGTCGAGCGGAACTGGACAGCCACGGTCTCCACCAACGTGATGCGTAGTGCAGAGATGACTGACTGGACTGGCCCACCTAGCTTTGTCTGCTTGACCCGTAGAAGTAGTCTCCTAAAGACGGGGAAAGGGAATTAGCCACCCGTGGATTTGAGTATTAACACCTCACTGCGTCCCCACTTATCACTTCTGACATTCCCTTTCACAAAGCTCACCTTATAGTTTTGTATGATGAGCTCTCCATCCTGCGAAGAATGCAGGGGTGCGTTGATGGCCAGTTACTTCACTGGCTTGAGGATATAGGAAGAGTTCTGGACAAAGCTTGGCTCCAAACCTCCGGGCGAAAGGCCGTAAGTATATAGTTCTGAGTTCAAAATGTCCGAATAATCACTCTTGTCCAATTCCTTGTTTCTTTTGCAGCTTAGACCCAACAGATGATCGTCTTGTGGCAGCTGAAAGCTTTCAGGTAAGAGTCTGTGTTTTGTAACACTGTCCGGTAAATGATGCCAAGGTTTAACTCGCTGCTTTCTCTTTTCTTGCAGGTGCAGCGTAGGAAGATTTGGCGTGCTGGTGGATAATGCCTCCTGCGGTAAAATCAGGTAAGCATATGGTGGCAAGAGATTGTCCTTGTTTGTTCCCTTGGCTCACCTTGTTGTTTTCTTGTCCCCCTTAGGTGCTGGAATGCGGCAACCAGGTGATGGAGACAGCACCGGATCGTAGAGATGCTGCGAGGAACGGTGAGTATGGCGCGGCGCTGCTGCTGGCAATGCGACACGTTTAAAATGAAGTCTGTTTCTGGTTCGAAGATGCGCTGAATCCGAAATCAGGTAAGAAATCCAGTAAAGTTCTTGTTCTAACCTTTCTTTTTCTTTCCCTTCTTTCTAGGCGCTCTGGACTCGAGGCGGGCGTGGCAGGATGCTGGATGCTGACTGCAGACACAGTGAGCGTTACGCTGCTGGATGCAGAATAATACGAAGCATGTGCTGCTTTTCGGGCGTGGTTTAAATAGCCTTCAAAGTAGTCCCAGGTAAGTATTCCTCCACAGCCACACCCGAGTAACAAAATAGTCCCTAAGATAAAATAGTCCCTTCAAGCCTCACATGGGCTTGGATGCTTGGATCCCTTGCAGCATGGTCTGCATCAGGTACATTTTAACATATGAGCCTGGTGCCTATGGCGCCAGGACTGTACCCAGATAGCCCCTAACAAGGGTTGCTGGGTTTGCTCCAGGTAACATGATGCCTGCTTCCGGGGTTGATGGACTTGGTCTGGATGCCCGGGGCTAGGCATCATGACAATATGCCTCAATCCCGGCTCCTTCGCCTCATCAGTATCCGAATCATATGACCAAATTTCAGAGAACTCTCTCAGTTCACCTCCATCAAGTAATACCGATTGTATATTTCCCTCATTTGTCAATCCGCTACAACAAAACCAAATCTATGAAATCCACATCGAAAATAAAACCAACAGATCTGAACCACTAATACTCAACAGAACAAATACCCTCCACCTTTTTGGAGCGATTCCACAACTACAAAAAATAACAACAAAAAAGATTGATCTAATAACTTTTAAAGACGACAAGCATCTAGATAAGATCGGTGCTGAACTTTCCGACCCAAATGACCAAGAACTGATCCTATCAAAGCGCGCTCAGCTCCTCAAACCTGGCTTTAAATGCTGGGCATCTACATCAACAAGAAAACATCAACCAAGGAAGCAGATGATCAACCACACTGAGGATCACACAGAAAATGCCGCAATTCGGACTCAGGTTCGACAATCGGAAGAATGGAACAGAACAGACCGACCATTCAAAAGAATCTACGACTTTGAATCTTCAATCACAGAAACCCTATCCTCAAGAATCTCACTTAACTCCCAATCATAACAATCGCTGAAACCGGATCTTATATGGTCCGTTTGCTCATGGAACACTAGAGGAAACTTGCATCTGTTTACCCATCCCTCAACTGATCTAGAAAATTATCAAATCATATGCCTCCAAGAGACTTGGATCAGTGAAACGCCAGCGTGCGATGGTTTTCTCACCTTTCTAAATCCTGCTATAATCAAAAAACAAGGAAGACCAGCATCAGGCCTACTTACTCTAATCAAAATAAACCCTCACTGGAAAGTACTGACCAGTGAAAACATCAATCCCTGCATCCAATTAACAATAATAACGATGATGAACACTCGAACCCAAAAAACTGATGAAACAAGAATTGCTATACTAAACCTGTACTGGAACCCCGCAGCAATAACAGAAGCATTCATTGACGGTGTATTCATTACAATTGACAAACTAACCTGAACCCACTATCACCTCGAAATAATACTCTGCAGGGATCTCAACATTAACTTATTCACACAGAATGGTACTCCCTGAACCTACGATCAACTTTCACCAAAAGCAACAAGATGGATGAGCGAAATACTTACCCGAGATCTCATCCTCCTTAACCATGCAAGGAACAACTTCACTTCATACGTGCCAACATGGGCCAGAGGATCCTCCGCAATCATAGATTACATATTCCTCTCACAAACCCTGCATGAATCAGTCAAATCAGCCCAAACGATAGTCTGACAAAAGCGACCACAATAAGTTAAGTGTAATCACATCTCGGCACCAACCAAGATACAACCCTGAAAGTATGTCCAGTAGAACTTGACGGAACATCTTCAAGACTCCGCATCCCACAAGCAGCGATAGCCTCTCTACCGACAAAACTTCTTGCCTCAAATAAGACAGACCTTGAAAAACTGAACTACGAGTGGATTCTGCTCCCCTTCTAACAGTCAAAAACCGATTACAAAAAACTCCCCTCCATACATTCAACCAGGAAACAGCCGAAAAGAAAAAGGCCCTGGCGAAATCGTTAAGAGAGCTGAAGAAAACAAAGACAGCAGAAAACATCTTGCAGATTTCGAAACTGAAACAATCATATAACAACTGGAGAAAATCGCAACAAAAAATCCTGCTGCAAACAGATGCAGAAACCATAATGAAGGCATATAATTCAAACACAAGAGAACTTTGGAATCTCCTGAATGACGATTCCCAAAAACAGCAGAAGCTAACGGCCAACGTACCGCAACAAACATGGATTACACATTTTGCAAACATCTATGCAGATGGACCGTCCCAACTTGAAGAACCAACCAACAATAAAGCAAAATGGACAGTAAGTGTCACCTATGATGACTTGATATACATGATCAAAAACCTAAATACATCAAGAGCACCTGGTCCTGATGGACTCTCAAACGCTCTATTGAAGCAAGACCCTCCGGCATGGGCAAACTTCATGTGTCAGATAATAGACATCATAAACGCACTCGACCAAATTCCAACTTCTTGGAGATCAGCCACAATTGTCCCCATTTACAAACAAGGACCCCGTGACCAACCACAGAACTTCCGTCCAATTGCTCTATTGGACCCACTTGGAAAACTCTTTGCAACAACACTTCTGAGACAACTAACCTCTTGGGCCACTCAAAATGGCCGGATCTCAACACGGCAAACAGGCTGTACTCCCAATGTTGGAACCAATATCAACCTACTATTACTCCATCTCATCAAATATGAAGCCATCAACAATAAGACCACCATATACGCTGCATTCATCGACCTGAAGATGGCCTTTGACGCCATATCATGGCAGAAGCTATGGGCAAAACTTAAAACATGGAACTGCCCCCCGAACATCCTGGAACCAATTATTCTACTTTACTCAAACTTCAATAAAAGTGAGACTTACAAAACAAGGCATGACCACCAAACTGATAACCACATCAAACGGCCTAAAGCAAGGATGCCCTCTAGCAGCAACCCTGTACAATCTGTTTACATCAAACATTGAACAGCATTTGATCAGTAGCCAAATTAACCCGCCGAAAATAAATTCAACACCTGTCCCTGTTATGGCATACGCGGATGACATCATCTTGCTCGACAAAACTGCATCTGGACTACAAGCTGCCCTGACATCACTGAGTAACTACATGAACAACGACGAGCTAACAATCAACATCTCAAAAACAAAGACTATGACTCTAACCAAACCACAATCAAAAACAAAACACCAACCACAATTTAACATCAGTGGAATCCGATTAGAAAATGTCACAACATTCAAATACCTCGGCATATTAATCGACCAATCCAAGACTGAAGAACAATGGCTGGATAAAGTAGAACAAAAAGCACAAACACTGGCACGCCAAGGATGCACACGCCATAGAAAATATGGAAACATTTTATTCAGACCAATCATTGCCTATTAGACTAAAATACATCCCGATAACATACGGAACAGAAATAATGATGAATACTGAAAAAGTAAACTGGATGAAATTTGAGTCAACCTTTTGGCGTAAGATTCTCCACCTCCCACACTCGTATCCAATACGAAGAATACGATATGAACTAGCAACACAATCTATTGGATCCATTGTATGCTGGAAAAGATTAGACATCTATCGAAAACTATCTGACGAGAAAACTGCTGCAATTCAAATTCTGAAAACCCAACCAAACCCCTTTAACAACATGGTGCTAGAAAAATTGAAAAACTCTATCATTAAAGAAATGGAACAGGAAGAGATATCTGAAGAACTCTTAATCATGCACCCCCAACATGCCAATACCAAACTCTTACAGAACGATTCGATCAGAACCATTCAAATAAGAAACCGCTACAAACAGACCCTCCAATGTAACGAAGAGCACAGAAAAATACATGAACCACAGCCGTATTTGCTATCATTCCCAGACCAAACCATCAGATCAACATTTCTAAGAATTTGTTTGAACATTTTACCAACAAACTCATCTGGCCACAACCAGACAGATTGCCAGATCACAAAACTACTGCCGCTTCTGCAAAGCTCAAACAACACCGGAAACCATATTCCACCTGGTTATGGAATGTCAGTCCCTCGCACCTCAACGCAAGCAATTTGGCTCCTACTTCAATCTCGCATCGCAACAAATTAATACAAAAGAAAGATGGGCTGCCATCCTCAGTGAAAAGAACAACAAATACATATACACAATTTCCCTCTTCCTCTCCAGCATCCTTGAACTCAACGGAAGAAAACCCTGAATCACAGCAAAAGACTGCTTTTTCTTATTTTTATTTTTATTTTTTTTCATACGGTCTCCCCTCAACATATCCAATTCACAATGATGGAAAAGTTTGACACCAAACTAAAACATAAACAAAAAAAAATGGCTTCATTTCCAACAATCTCAAGGAGAGTATTGAGACCTTTGTGGTGATCCCCCAGACTATCAGTGACCAAAATCTATTGACCATACATTTTGGTGATGGGTGGGACAAAGATCGGAAGGATGTAATGAAAGAGGTTGAATTAAGGAGTTGTGAGATTCGCCTAAGATTGAAAAAGTATGAGGTCAGGAGGATTGATGGAGAGTACAATAGACAATTGTTGACGGATCCTCGGAATATTGATTATAGGGGGCTCCTTAAAGAGTTTTCTAAACCAGGAGCGCGGAAAGGGGATCTGCCATGGTCAAAAAAGCATGTCTATGATGGTGACCTAGTCAAAAAAAGATCTGCGTAGAGCTCTGGAACAAATGAGGTGTGATTCTGGCTTGGAAAAGAAAGAAAGGGCAAGAAAAGTGCCGAGTGCATGCTATAAGCGGTCTACCAGAAGGATTCTTGATCTACATGGGAGTTAATTAATAATGTGGGGTGTTCTGACATGAGAAGTCCTTGGTGATGGTGGCGGAGAAAGACTGGATTAGTCATTATCAGTCTTTGTTCTCTGCCCCGGGTGAGGGCTTGCCCAGCCCTAAAGCCAGGGATAGTGGGGGCTGGAAGTTTCTACTGGATGGTCATGATGTTGGTCTGATGATTGGAAAGCTCAGTCCTTACCGGGCAGCTGGTCCCGATGGGATTTCAAATTATGAATTTTAAAAAAACAAAGACCACTGGGTTAGTGTTGTTTTAACAATGTTTAGGCAAATCATGGCCAATAGATCAATTCCCGAGTCTTGGAAGGAAGCTGTAATTGTGCCAATTTTTAAAAAGGGTGATGAGGCTGATCCTAAAAACTATCGCCCTATCGCCCTTTTGGATGTGCTGGGAAAGCTCTTTGCAACCCTCCTGTTGCGTGATCTGAAAGACTGGGCGGATAAGAGTGGTATTTTGGACCAGAGGCAGACGGGCTTTGTGAGGGGTGTGGGCACCTCCTTAAACCTCTTTTTATTAAATTTACTTAAGGAAAGGAGCTTTGAGAAGGATTCAACGCTGTTCTTGGCCTTTGTGGACCTTGAACAGGCGTTCGATAGTGTCCTCAGGAGTCATCTGTGGGCAAAACTGCGGTTGTGGAGTTGCCCTGGCAATCTTGTAGAGGCAATTGAAGCACTTTATACGAACACCTCGGTGCGAATTTGGCTCTCTACGAGGGGAACGCTATTGAGTAAAATCTTCACCTTCCGGGGCTTGAAACGGGTGTGCCCTGGCCCCGCTACTTTTTTGTCTATATATATCCGACTTGGGATTATCCCAGGAGAATGTGCGTGCCTTTCCACCTTCAATAAACGGAGCCCAGGTTCTCTGGATTCTTTTCGCAGACGACCTGGTTTTCCTTGACTGTACTCCTATAGGCCTCCAGCACCGCCTCCAAGCGTTTGAATCATACCTTAAGAGCAACGGTATGAAAATCAATGCAAGTAAATCTATGGTCCTGCCAATGAAGAAGGCAAGAAGGGTAAAAAAGAGACCTTTATATGGAGGGTGGGTGGAACTCCTTTAGAGATGGTGGATTCAATAGTGTATTTCGGGGTCCATATTAATAGAAATACTGATGAGGCTGCCCATTACGCTTATGTATGGCAGAGAATGATTCCTATGGTGAACCAGGGTAGGGTGTTACCCCGGAAATCTGGTAAATGCACACTAATTCCCATCATCTCTTTTTTTCAAGCAAAAGGTGGCACAGACCCTAATTTATGGAGCCGAAGCGGCTGTCCGCCTCTCATGTGAGTGTTGGGAGAAATTGGAGGGTCATTTTTGGCACAAGATCTTGCATCTGCCAAATTATCTCCCACTGTGTAAAATTAGATTTGAATTTAGGCTCCAGTCCTTGGAGGCTCTAGTAGCATGAAAGATGATCTCACTGTACAGGAATTGTGCCCTAGAGAAAGTTTAGAAAAACTGTTTAAGATCTTGGCCTTGGTGAACCATTTGAAGAATGGAGAAATAAGGTGGAAGCTTATTTGCGGGATAAGTATGTGTCAGTTGATCTGCTGTTGTGTAACCCAGTGAGTGTGAGAAAGAAACTGCTGCTCCTTGATTGGATTACTACCATGGATCAGTGCAGTGGTCTAAGGTCTATAGATCCCCTGTCCATGGAGGGGGGCAGAATTGACGAACTTCCCAAATTTATGGTCAAATTCCCTGACCCCAAATATCGTGATCTTCTGCTTAGATGTCGCCTAAATATCTTACACTCAAGAGAGATTCTGTTTAAGAGGAAAATGGTGGGGATTGAAAGTGCTAACTGTCGATATTGTATGAGCTCTTGCCTGTGGACACCCCAGAACATCTAATAATGAATTGTGAAGCTCTGACTAAGATTTGAGTGCTATATTTAGAGAAGACCTCATTGATGGAAACAACTCTCAAAGGGGGAATGGTGGAAGTGGATGCTAATTGGTGACAAGCCTAGGACGGTTATAGCTGTAATGAAAATGTTGGAGGTTGTGCTAATCGACCAGGGGGGAAACGGGGAGGGAGGAGGGGGGGTAAGAGTTTTGGGATTGATGCTCATCCTAACTGTCTAAATGTCAATCTGACATAGTATCATCTCATGAGTTGGTGGAGGGGATGCTGTAGTATCTATGGATGGTATTTAGAATGAAGCTGTAAGGGGAAAAGGTTTTATTCCTAGTGGAATGGTAGTTGTTGTAAACTATGGAGGGCCTTTTCTTTTTTTCTTTCTCTGGGGAACAAAGAATGTTAAAGGTTTTTGTTTGAAGTTAATGATTGTTTTATACAGGTTTGACTTTTTAATCAAAACATTTTTTTTTAAATGTTTATTTTTGAACAAGGCAGGAAAACATTACATTCACTTGAGATCAACATTTGGTATGCATTATTACACAAGGGTATTACTGCCCCCCCCCGCCCCGAGTTCATCCCGCAGTCAAGTCTGTCTTCTTGTTCCTGTCCCTGTGGGGCGGGCTAGCTCCCTAGGACCCTTCTGGGCAGTTGGGGTTTGTATGTCAGTGCTGGGAAGTCTCGATCAAATTTGAGGACCAGGTTCCAAATGTTCTAGAAGCGGTGGAGAAGACCTGCTCTGGCCGCAGTCACCTTCTCTGTGATAAGCACATCCCACAGTTTCACCCACCACAAGGGCAGGAGTGGACCCTCCACCAGTTTCCATGTGCGGGCTACCACTATTCTACCCGCCAACAGGCATTGGGACAACAGTTTATCTTTGGGACCTGTGCGTGAGTAAATCCCCGGAACCGGGGCGCCCAAGAGAATAGGTTCGGGCTCTAGTGGGAGTGTAATGTGCGTAAGTGCTGCAATGACCGCCAGGCATTCTTTTCAGAAGTTCTGGGCCTTGGGACAAGTCCACCACATGTGGAAAAAGGATCCTACTTGGCCGCATCGTCTCCAGCAGGCCGGGTCTACCGAATGATTCATGTGGTGTAGTCTTAAAGGGGGGTAGTACCAGCCTAGTAAATTTTTGTGGGCGCATTCTCTATTCGTAACATAGGTGGATGCTGATTGGGTGCGGGTCCAGATGTCCACCCAGGTTTGGTCCTCTATGGGGTGTCCCAGGTCTGCCTCCCATTGTGCCATGGCCCGGGATTTGGAGGTAAGAAAGTATTTTTGGAGAAGCTTATATAATGTTGAGATCTTACCTCGGAGTGCAAGGTCTTTGAGAGTAAGTTCTATGGACCTGGGAAGGCGGGTTGCTGCTTGGCGTGTCTGTATGTGGGAGCACCAGTGCCGCAGTTGGAGGTAGGTGAACCTGTCCGTCTCTTGAAGGTGGAAGCTTTCTTTACATTGTTCGTAAGAGAGTGGTTGACCTCCCTCGAAGAGTTGCCCGCAATCCAGTTTTTGAAGTTTTTGAGAGCTGTTCCCAGGGTAAAGGCAGGGTTCAGAAAGACAGGAGATGAGGGGTTAAGTCCCCCAGGGATCTTCTTCTGCTTCAGCGTTTTATCCCATATGGCGACAGTGTGCCTGGTGGTCAGTAATAGCTCCTGCCATGGTCGTCTGGTCTCCGGCGGGATGTGGGGAAGAAGGAGAAGAGCTAGGCGCGATTGTTCCATGTCCACCCATCTAGGGCGATTATTAATTATTTGCCATGCTTGGGTGCACGCTAGTTGGGGTGCTACTTGGTACTTCTGGAGGTCCGGGACCCCAAGGCTGCCAAGCTTTGCTTTCCCCATCATAGAGTCTCTTGGAATTCTAGGTTTTTTCCCCCTCCAGATGAATTGCAGCATTTTCCTCTGCAAATTCCGAAGTGCGGGGGGTCGGGATCTTCACCGGGAGGGCGAAACATGCATACAGAAATCTAGGGAGCAGGTTCATTTTGCATGCTGTGATCCTGCCCATCAGAGAGATCTCCTGGGACGCCCAGCGTTTCAAGTTGGTCTCCAGTTCTTGGAAGAGTGGGGGAAGTTCATGCGGTAGACATCCATCGGTTTAGCTGGAATCCGGACCCCCAGGTAGTTGATAGCCTTCAGTTTCCATTGGATCGGGCACATTGGAATAAGGTCTTCTCGCTCTCTCGATGAAATCTTTATTCCCAACGCTGCTGATTTATTGAAGTTAATAGTGAAGCCTGTGACCCTACCATAGTTGCTTAGTACGGTCAAGACATGTGCCAATGAGCTGCGGGGGTCAGTGATAGTCAAGAGGACATCATCTGCATAGAGGGCCAGTTTAAAAGCTGGGTGGTTTTCATAGGGCAATGGAACTGATAGTGATCTTAAATTCTCCTGATGAGTGAGAGAGGCGGAACTAATAATCTTAAATTCTCCTGATGAGCGAGAGAGGCAGGTTGTTCCACAATTTAGCAGCCACAACCGAAAAGGCACATCCACCAACCCGTGATAGACGGAACCTGGGGACTTTAACAAGATGGGCGTCCATGGAACGAAGGACACGACTAGTAACATAGGGAGTAAACGTTCCTTGTAAATATACAGGACCTTGTCCGTAGAATGTCTGATGCACAATACAAGCAGAATTAAACATCACCCTCTTACCTACTGGAAGCCAGTGTCGGGCCTGCAGTACAGGAGAAATATGGGCCCCATAGTCGGATCGAGTCACCACACAGGCTGCCAGATTTTGGAGCAGTGGCGCCCGATGTATAAGAGGTTGGCCCAGGAAGAGAGCATTACAGTAATCAATCCGGCAACACTAAGGCTACCACAACCCGAGGCCGTAGTAGAATTCAAAGATAACCAAGGATTTTCCAGAGGATTCTTAAATGGTAATGTCCAGTCTGACATATGTCTAATCTGTGCCTCCATAGAAAGGGAAGTGGCCATCTTAACTTCCAGATTCCTAACTTTGAATGGATTGTGTCCTCCCACGTATTCCTCATCTTAGATATATTCGCCAGCTTGCTGCTTCTTCGGAAAAGAATTTCGCCAGAGGGCGCTGTGCTCGAGGCCGCGTAGATTTGTCCCTTGAAGGTGCCCGTCGACGTCATCCGTCGTATAAATTGCTTGAGCCGCGCCCGTTGGATTCAGTTCCATTTTTCCGAGCTTCTGCTTCGTGTATCGAAACAGCGCGTCAGTTTTCTCATCGAGAAATGTCTTCTTCCTCAACTCCAACAACACCCAAGACGGGTTTTAAAAAGTATCTGAAATGTGGAAGAAAGATGTCCATTACGGATCCTCACCGCAACTGTCTTTGGTGCCTTAGACCTGATCACCGAGTCGACGAGTACGGGTCGTGTCAGGCAATGTCGAACAAGGCTCTTAAGGAATGCCAAGGTAAGCTAGCGGTGGGGGGGGGGTCTTTCAAGTCAGCAAAAAGTCAAAAAGACTCGGGAGAATCGAGAAAAAAATCGAGGCAATCGAGGTCGAAAGTTGCGCAAGGAAGTCCTCTTCCTCTTCATTGAAAAAATCAAAAAAGTGACGTCATAGATCTTCTTCTTCTTCCTCGCCCGACAGAAGGTCAATTTCTTGTCCTTCTAAACATTATTCCCCAAAGAAATGGGAGGCCTTTAGGGCTTCAATGCTAAAAGTTTTTGAGAAGGCGGCCCGACCACCACAAAAAAGTTGCGTGAAGAGCATGCCCCTGTCCACTCGAAAAGTGGCAGAGGGAAATATAAAACTACTCACGCTAAATCCGACAAAAAGTCGAGGTCGTCCTCAGACGATGATTCTCCAGCACCTCATGAGACTATACAGAAACGTTTGGTGCATAAATCGAGGTTGCCAGAGGACAAAATGGCGTCCTCATCGTCAAAGTCAGCTATCGACTCGACGCGTCCTTGTCATGATGCCTACCCCCGGAGCACCAGGCCAGGCCCAGCACCCCCGGAAGCAGGCATCATGCCCTCGGGTAAAAGCCCAGCGGCCCCTTATAGGGGCTCTTTGGACTCAGTCCTGGCACCTTTGGCGCCAGGCTCATGTTGGACATCAGTCCTGGCGCCATAGGCGCCAGGCTCATAAAGGGAGGTGTTTTGTGCACTTACCTGATGCAGACCATGCTGCACGCTTCAGGCCTCCCTGAGACCTGAAAGGGACTATTTTTTCATAGGGACTATTTTTTCACTCTGGCGTGGCCAGGGAAGGATACATACCTAGTTGGGGAAGGATACATACCTGGGACTTCTTTGGAGGCTATTTAAGCCACGCCCAGACAGCAGCTCATGCTTCGCGTTGTTCTGCTTCCTGCAGCTTAACGCTCACCGTGTCTGCTCCTGCTCCTGGACTCCAGCCACGCCCGCCTCGAACCTGGAAGACCTGCAAGGAAGGAAGAGAAGAGAAAGGTGAAAACCAAGGACTATTTCAAACTTCTTACCTGCATCCGGAATCTTCTCGCCAGCATCCCTGAAGAAAGACTTCCATTTAAAAGCATCGCGTTGCTCGATGCAGCGCCACGATTCACTCACCTGTCCTCGAGACATCTCCCGGCTCCATCGCGGCTGTCAGCATCGGACGCCACATCTCTGCACCTAGGGGAGAGAGGAAGAAACAAAAGGTGAGCAGAAGGAACACAGAAGGAAAGCCTGATTAACAGCCATAATACTTACCGGCTTTTCTTCCACATTTCGGGTCGGCGCCGCCCCGTTGGCAGGTACCGTACCGCGGCCCCTATGGGGAAAGGACAAGAGACATTTCTGGGGAATAAAGACATTTAGAGGGATCGCCCTCATCACTACTCACCTCGGCAGTTTAACCCCTCGACGCATCGCCTTCATTCTGCACCTGAAATAAAGGACAGATCACAGGTTAGAAAGACAACATAAAGGGGGCCTCACTTGAACTTTGAACTTTCATACTTACGGCGCATTGCTCAGGAAAGTCAAGTGGATTTTGCCAGCGCCATTCTGAAAACCAGTGAAGTAACTGGACGAACACGCGCCCCTGCACCAGAAACAGGATGGAGAGTTCATCCTTCCAAACCATAAGGTGTGCTTAAACCGGGGTTTGGAGGAAGTTAGAGAGGAACGAAGGGGGAAGGGGGAAGGGGGAAAAGGGGGAGCTAGCACACTATTCTGCAGACTGTTAATCCCCTTTCTCATCTGCAGAAGGATATTCCTACGGGCCAGGCAAGCACAATTTGGAGGTCCTGTCCAATCGTTGTTCTGGGTCCTGCGCATCACGCTAGAAGAGGCCACAGCAATCCAGACTAGACCAGCGCCCCCGTGGGAACCAGGTGAGCGTTACAGTCCTTCGACGACTTCGTCGAAGCCAAAAATGGCGTTGATGCCTTCAGCCTCGGTGTCGAAGCCTTACTCGACATCGAAGCCCTCCTCTGTCAGGGAAATCTTTTATACCGGTTCCCAAGACGACAACTATGGCTAATTCTAGGTCTATGCCACCTTTACCAGAAAAAAAATGTCCACCCTTATCCCAGGCAGGAATATTTTTAAATCCATATCTATTTTTGAAGAACAAACCTCTGATGAGGAAATACATCAGCTGATGTTCGATTTGGGACAAGAGAAGTCCCTGAGGAACTAGTAGATCCTAATTCAAAAATGACAGACCTTTATGACTGCCTACAGTTGGCCAGTGGCCTAGATACCTCACCTGAGGTAGAATTTGAAAGACCTGACGATGCTGAACCGGGGTATAGGAACCTCATGGGAAGAGTGATAGATTTTATGGGGTGGAAGTCAGTGTCTCCAAGATATGACCAGGACGACTTAACTGATATTGATGAAGCACCTCAGAAAGACCCAATCGTTCCTTTCCACAAAGCTCGTCAAAAGAGTTATGACAAATTGGGAGACCCCTGAGTCTTTACCAGCTGTTATCAAGAAATTTGTAGGAAAGTATAGACCTGCTCCTTCAGAACCAGAGTATGTGTCAAAACACCCTTCACCTGAAAGCTTGGTGATTCAAGCTGCGACTGCAAATAGACAATCGGCTTATCCCTCCATGCCCCCTGACAGGGACAGCAAAAAGATTGACGCCTGGGTGAGGAAAGCTTTTACTTCGGTAGTATGGCCCTTAAATCTACTAATGTGACTTGTACATTAGCTAGATTTACTTACACCCTGTGGAGCTGTTTAGATGCAGCGGCTGATCACATCCCGGATGGTGAGGAGCGGGATGGTTTTCTGGCGATATTCCCACCCAGGCGCTATGGAAACTTCCGAAACTGACCAGTTGGCCCAATTACTGGGGCAATTACGGGCCGAAGTACACGCCGCTCATCAAGAGACTAGTGCCCTCAGGAGGGAAGTGATTGTAATAAAGGATACAGCTGATGACCTGGCTAGACAGCTTTTGCAAGGTCAAGCTGGACAAACTCCTTTACCCGGTTCCGGGGGGAACCCCGCTCCTGTGGTTTCCAGTAACCCGGTGCAGATTAATCTACCTGGAAACATGCCGCTGGCCCCACCTGAACGCTTTGCTGGGGACCCCAAACGATTCGCCGTATTCATGAATCAGTGTCGTTTGCACTTCCTATGCAGACTTGGGCCTTCCCTAATGATCAGACCAAGGTAGCCTTTGTGTTGTCATATCTCAGCGGCTGTGCTGCCGATTGGTCAGTCCCACTGGTAACTCAAGATGACCCGATTCTTCGTGATTTTCAAGGATTTCAAACAAGCATGGAAAGGTTATTTGCTCAACACTCCCAGGGACAGGCTCTGGATGACGAACTTCTATCTCTGCGACAGGGCAATCAAGACCTTCTATCCTACATTGCAACCTTCAATAGACTAATTGTGGAAACTGGTTGGCCAGAGGATAAAAGAATCACGTTATTCTATCGAGGTCTATGCGGAGAACTTAAAGATGTCCTGGCACAAGTTGTAAATCCGCCCCAAGAATGCACTGAATATATATACTTAGTGGTCCAATTGGATCACAGGCTGCAAAACAGAAAAGCAGATTGGTCCAAGTTTGAAACCCGGGTGTTGGCCAAGACCCACGCTAACCCCAAGGGGGCTGATGCCTCGGAGCCTATGCAAATCGGAGGTGTTAAAGGACCCCTAACTCAAAAAGAACGGGAAAGAAGACGACAGATGCAATTATGCCTTTATTGTGGGTCCTCTGGACACTTTCTACGAGATTGCCCGGTTAAGCCGCCCAAGAAGGTGGTAGGAGCCGCTGATAAAATCCATGGAAACTCTGCATCGGGAAAGGACCACGCCCGGCAAGCGTAGGGGTCCGCTTGCCGAGCTTGAAAACTAACTCTCAGACCTCGCATTTCATTGTGCCAATGGTCCTCGTAGATCCGGAACAGCCTAAACGGTTGCATGCTATAAAGGCATACATCGATAGCGGGGCTATAGGAAACTATGTGGATCGAGAATTGGTCTCTAGGATAAACCTCCCTCTGCGTCCTAAAACCAACAAAGATGTCATCACCACAGTAGATGGAACCGAAATTGCCTTTGGACCGGTAACACATTCCACAGCTGAGCTGACACTTGTAGGTCCGGATGGCCATCGGGAGGCAGTTGTGTTTGATGTAATCAAGGCTCCACAGTTTCAGCTTATTCTCGGAATCCCTTGGTTAGAGACACATAATCCTCGAATTGATTGGCGAGCGAAGAGAATAACCTTCCCGGATGTGCACAAACCTGCTACCCAGAAAATCCAAAGATTAATCTAGCATCAGTAACCTCTGTCCCCGTGCAACTACCTCCAGAGTACCAAGACTTTCAGGACGTCTTCCAAAAGGAACAGGCCAACACGTTACCTCTCCACAGATCGTACGATTGCCAAATCGATCTGGTGCCCGGTGCACAACCCCCTTGAAGCAGGATTTACGCCCTTACTGAACCAGAGAATCTGCATTTGAGACAATATTTAGATCAATACCTCGCCAATGGTTTCATTCGCCCGTCAAAGTACCCGGCATTCTCAGCTTTGTTCTTCGTGCCTAAAAAAGAAGGCGACCGTAGAACTTGTATCGATTACCGCGCATTGAACCAGATAACTGTTAAAAATCGTTACCCTCTGCCTCTGATCCCTGAACTCCTTGACCAGGTGAAGGACGTTTGCGTATACACCAAGTTAGATCTCCGGGGGGCTTATCATCTGGTACGAGTAAAAGAAGGCGACGAATGGAAAACGGCCTTCTGTACAAAATATGGACTATTCGAATACCAGGTGATGCCTTAACTCCTTGACCAGGTGAAGGACGCTTGCGTATACACCAAGTTAGATCTCCGGGGGGCTTATCTGGTACGAGTAAAAGAAGGCGACGAATGGAAAACGGCCTTCCGTACAAAATATGGACTATTCGAATACCAGGTGATGCCTTTCGGGTTGTGCAACGCGCCTGCAGCCTTCCAATTCTTCATGAACGATGTCCTTCGGGAACTCATCGATGTCTGTGTTGTCGTGTATATCGATGACATTCTTGTGTACTCCTCTTCGGAATCTGATCACAGAAAGCATGTCAGGGCCGTCCTAGAGAAACTGCGCCAGCACAAACTGTTTGCCAAGCTGGAAAAATGTGTTTTCCATACCACCGAGGTTGAGTTTCTCGGATTCATCCTGACACCTAAAGGGGTCCGAATGGATTCACGGAAAGTGGATGCCGTCCTCAAATGGCCATCACCTAGTTCGGTGAAAGGTGTCCAAAGCATGCTTGGTTTTGCCAACTTTTATCGCAGGTTTATCCCGGAGTTTTCACGTGTGGTACAACCCATCACTGCACTCTTGCGAAAAAATAAACGTTTTGAATGGACCGAGGAAGCCGAACAGGCCTTTCAGGAGTTGAAAGCTAAGTTCAAATCCGCACCTATTTTGAAGCACCCGCGTCCCGATCTCCCAAATATAGTCGAAACCGACGCGTCCAGCTTAGCCATGGGAGCTGTCCTGTCTCAGAGAGACTCTGAAACCAACCAACTGCACCCCGTAGAATTTTGGTCCAGAAAGTTCTCGCCGCCGGAGATAAATTATGCGATCACCGATAAGGAACTATTAGCCATTAAGTCCGCCTTCAAGGCTTGGCGGCATTATCTCCTCGGCGCCCGGCATACCATCACCGTGATCACTGATCACCGAAATTTACAATATTTAAAAACTGCCAAGGCTCAATCGTCTCGACAGCTCTGATGGGCTTTGTTCTTTGCTGAGTTCGATTTTGTAATCACCTACCGCCCCGGCTATAAGAATGGTAAGGCGGACGCTCTATCCCGAATTGGAATGGAAGAAATAGACACAAACTCAGAACCTGTGCCGATAATTCCCGAATAAAGAATTTTGGGGATAACCACTTTACAAACCCTTGAAGACATTCAAGCACGAGTGAAACAATTCCTGGACTCTTCAGCCTTGCAGGATTGGATCAAAAGGGGGTCTAACTTTTCAGTCAAGGATGGCTTACCTTACTTCCAAGGACGCTTATTTTTGCCAGAAAAGGAATTGCAAGAACTGGTTATTTCCCGTCATCATGATACCCTGATGGAAGGACATCCTGGCATTGCAAAAACAGAGGAAAAGGTTAAACGACAATTCTGGTGGCCTTCCTGGCGAAAGGATATTAAATCTTTCGTGATGTCCTGTGGAGTTTGTGCCCAAAACAAAGGTCAAAAGACAAGACCCGCCGGTCTTCTTCAGCCCTTAGACATTCCACCAGCACCTTGGCACACCCTGTCACTAGATTTTATCACGGACCTGCCCTCTTGTAATGGTTAGAATACTATTCTGGTCGTGGTGGATTTATTTTCCAAAATGGCCCACTTTATTCCGTTGAAAGGATTACCTTCAGCCTTTGTTCTTGCCAAAGAATTCCTTGAAAATATCATCCGTTTGCATGGATTCCCATCCATACTAGTCTCCGATCGGGGAAGCCAGTTTATTTCTCATTTTTGGAAAAAGTGTTGTCAACTGGCACAAATCGACGTAAGACTCTCGACCAGCCACCACCCACAGACCGATGGTCAGACGGAGAGAACGAACCAGACCCTTGAACAATATCTACGATGTATGTTGCACCAATCGGAGGGTAATTGGAAGGACATTTTATGGGTGGCAGAATATGCATACAATAACTCGATACACTCTGGAACTGGTCAAAGCCCCTTTTATACCCCATATGGACATCTCCCTCGTACTTCAGACTTGGACTCACCTCTGAGCCTTGAAATGCCCGCAGTGGACCATTTGCATTCTACGATTACTCAAGCCTTCAAGGATGCAGCTGCACATTTGCAACATGCGAAAGGGAAATACAAAAAGAATGCGGATCTGCATCGAAGAGAGGCGCCTCCATACCAAATAGGGGATCAAGTATGGTTGGCTACCAAACACCTATCACTCAAGGGGCCTCAAACTTTTAATCCAAGGTATTTAGGCCCTTACTCGATCAAAGCTATAATCAACCCAGTGGCAGTCAAGCTCGAACTACCAGCTAACATGCGGATTCACCCCGTTTTTCATGTGTCACTTTTGAAACCAGTGCACCCAGGAACCAGATTAACAAAGCCACCAGAACCGATTCAAATAGATGGGGAGCCTGAATTCGAGGTGAAGAACATTTTGGATTCTAAGATCTCAAAATCAAAACTTTTCTATCTAATTGATTGGAAAGGGTACGGGCCTCAGGAAAGGTCTTGGGAACCCAGTGATCACGTACATGCACCTCGGCTGGTAAAAAGGTTCCATCGGAATTTCCCAAACAAACCGAAACCTCCAGAAGGAACGACCTTGGGGGGGAGTGCTGTCATGATGCCTACCCCCGGAGCACCAGGCCAGGCCCAGCACCCCCGGAAGCAGGCATCATGCCCTCGAGTAAAAGCCCAGCGGCCCCTTATAGGGGCTCTTTGGACTCAGTCCTGGCGCCATAGGCGCCAGGCTCATAAAGGGAGGTGTTTTGTGCACTTACCTGATGCAGACCATGCTGCACGCTTCAGGCCTCGCTGAGACCTGAAAGGGACTATTTTTTCATAGGGACTATTTTTTCACTCCGGCGTGGCCAGGGAAGGATACATACCTAGTTGGGGAAGGATACATACCTGGGACGACTTTGGAGGCTATTTAAGCCACGCCCAGACAGCAGCTCATGCTTCGCGTTGTTCTGCTTCCTGCAGCTTAACGCTCACCGTGTCTGCTCCTGGACTCCAGCCACGCCCGCCTCGAACCTGGAAGACCTGGAAGGAAGAGAAGAGAAAGGTGAAAACCAAGGACTATTTCAAACTTCTTACCTGCATCCGGAATCTTCTCGCCAGCGTCCCTGAAGAAAGACTTCCATTTAAAAGCATTGCGTTGCTCGCTGCAGCGCCACTCTTCACTCACCTGTCCTCGAGACATCTCCCGGCTCCATCGCGGCTGTCGGCATCGGACGCCACATCTCTGCACCTAAGGGAGAGAGGAAGAAACAAAAGGTGAGCAGAAGGAACACAGAAGGAAAGCCTGATTAACAGCCATAATACTTACCGGCTTTTCTTCCACATTTCGGGTCGGCGCCGCCCCGTTGGCAGGTACCGTACCCCGGCCCCTATGGGGAAAGGACAAGAGACATTTCTGGGGAATGATAAGGACATTTGGAGGGGTCGCCCTCATCACTACTCACCTCGGCAGTTTAACCCCTCGACTTCATTCTGCACCTGAAATAAAGGACAGATCACAGGTTAGAAAGACAACATAAAGGGGGCCTCACTTGATCTTTGAACTTTCATACTTACGGCTCATCGCTCAGGAAAGTCAAGTGGATTTTGCCAGCGCCATTCTGAAAACCAGTGAAGTAACTGGACGAACACGCGCCCCTGCACCAGAAGCAGGATGGAGAGTTCATCCTTCCAAACCATACTGTGAGCTTAAACCGGGGTTTGGAGGAAGTTAGAGAGGAACGAAGGGGGGAGAGGGGAAGGGGGGAGCTAGCACACTATTCTGCAGACTGTTAATCCCCTTTCTCATCTGCAGAAGGATATTCCTACGGGCCAGGCAAGCACAATTTGGAGGTCCTGTCCAATCGGTGTTCCGGGTCCTGCGCATCACGCTAGAAGAGGCCACAGCAATCCAGACTAGACCAGCGCCCCGTGGGAACCAGGTGAGCGTTAGTCCTTCGACGACTTCGTCGAAGCCAAAAATGGCGTTGATGCCTTCAGCCTCGGTGTCGAAGCCTTACTCGACATCGAAGCCCTCCTCTGTCAGGGAAATCTTTTATACCGGTTCCCAAGACGACAACTATGGCTAATTCTAGGTCTATGCCACCTTTACCAGAAAAAAAATGTCCACCCTTATCCCAGGCAGGAATATTTTTAAATCCATATCTATTTTTGAAGAACAAACCTCTGATGAGGAAATACATCAGCTGATGTTCGATTTGGGACAAGAGAAGTCCCTGAGGAACTAGTAGATCCTAATTCAAAAATGACAGACCTTTATGACTGCCTACAGTTGGCCAGTGGCCTAGATACCTCACCTGAGGTAGAATTTGAAAGACCTGACGATGCTGAACCGGGGTATAGGAACCTCATGGGAAGAGTGATAGATTTTATGGGGTGGAAGTCAGTGTCTCCAAGATATGACCAGGACGACTTAACTGATATTGATGAAGCACCTCAGAAAGACCCAATCGTTCCTTTCCACAAAGCTCGTCAAAAGAGAGTTATGACAAATTGGGAGACCCCTGAGTCTTTACCAGCTGTTATCAAGAAATTTGTAGGAAAGTATAGACCTGCTCCTTCAGAACCAGAGTATTTGTCAAAACACCCTTCACCTGAAAGCTTGGTGATTCAAGCTGCGACTGCAAATAGACAATCGGCTTATCCCTCCATGCCCCCTGACAGGGACAGCAATAAGATTGACGCCTGGGTGAGGAAAGCTGTCATGATCTCTGCTTCCAAAAGATCAGGACTTGCCCGACTCCCTTCGAAGCAGACCCATATCCCCGGTTCCGAGTGCCAGCCAGTCCCAATTGGGACCTTTTGGACCCTGTCCTGGCGCCAGTGGCACCAGGCTCATAAAGATGCCCAGTCCCAGCGCTGGAAGCGCCAGGCTCATAATGCTTGGGTGGACTTACCTGCAGCAGACCATGCTGCTTACTTACCTGCCAGTTGAACCCCTGATCCTCTTCTGTTTGGGACTACTTTTCCTGTTGGGTGGGGCAGGAGCCACTCCCTAGGTTCAGCACACTGGAACTCTTCTGGAAAGCAGGAACTCTTCGTTACCTAGGCATGGCTGTGGAAGGAGACACCTAAGCACTACAGGAGGCTATTTAAACCACACCCGATGGATGAATCTTGCTTTGCGTTATTCTGCATTCTCTGCAGCAGAACGCTCATCGTGTCTTCTGCTTCTGATCCTGGGCTTAAGGGAACAAGGGTTTACCATCCTGGAATCCAGTCTTCAGCAGCATCTGTAAAGACAAAGAAAGAACAGGTTAGCACTACGGTCTTCAGTGGCAGCGCATCTCTTACCTGGTCCATCGGCTGTCACCAACGCCTCGCGCTGCATTCCGGCATCTGAAAGACAAAAGCTTACCAGCTCTTCGCACGCTCCGGAGGCCTTCGGTGCTGCATCCCGCATCTGAAAGACAAAAGAAGGTGCGTTTAAAGACATTGGGCAACTTTATTACTCACGTGCCATTACTCCTTCCCACGCCGAATCCAGTGGGTATTCCAGCACCCTTTAGCTTCTCTAAAGCTCCGAACTTGTACCTGCAAGATAAAAGGGACAGTTAGTGCGCATCGTGAAGCAGGCTACAAGCGCTTACTTACGTGCTTCCAGGAGCTTCTATTCCTCACGCGGGTTCGATCCTCAACTCTCATCACCCCGCCATCGCCGGAACCCTGCAAAACAAGAGATATCATTACAAAAGACTTTTAAGACATTTGAAGTGCCCAGAACTTACCGTTCGTGCAGTTAACGACGGACAGCAGTCCTCTGAGGTCAAGAGGCCTGCACCCTTATCCAGTGAAGAAACTGGTTACGGCACCCTGCCCCGAGGCAGATGGAGAGCTCGGCGTTCACTTACCTAAGGTGAGGGCGTTAACCTTTGGGGTTCTACAGGAGAAGAGAAAGGGAAGAGGAGAGAGGCACCCAATAACCCCAGTTCATTAATCCCATATTTTCTATCTGCAGACATCTTACTCTTCGAGTCAGACATACAGTGCACAGAGGTCCAGCCCAAAGAGCCAACCGTGTGTTACACATCACCTTTGAAGATAGGACATTCACCCAGTCAAGACCGGCGCCTCTGCGGGAATCAGGTGAGCGTTACAAAAGCTTTTACTTCGGTAGTATGGCCCTTAAATCTACTAATGTGACTTGTACATTAGCTAGATTTACTTACACCCTGTGGAGCTGTTTAGATGCAGCGGCTGATCACATCCCGGATGGTGAGGAGCGGGATGGTTTTCTGGCGATAGTAAAGGATGGGAAGGAGGCTATGGAGGAGTGCCTCAAGTGAGGACTGGATACTGCAGAGATTATAAGCAGATCCATGGCATCTAGCACAGTCTTGCGTAGATTTGCATGGCTAAGGAAATCTGGCTTTGCATCTGATGTACAGTCCAGATTACTTAATATGCCCTTTGACAGCTTGAGGTTGTTTGGCAGCAAGGTGGACGAGAGCTTGGAGAAGCTGCAGACCTCGAAAGCGGCAGCAAAATCACTCGGCGCGCTGTAAGGCAACCTCAGCAACACTCTTACACAGGCTCATCTTCCTGGAAGAGTCGCCCGTTTCGCTTCTATTCCTCTTTTGGAAAAGGGAGCTGGCATGCCAGTCAGAGAGGACAACAGAGAAAACCCTTCCATGGTATAAAAGGGAGAGGTGCTAGATCAGCCACAGCAGTGGCTACTACCTCCTCAGCCACTGCTGCAGCTGCTGCAAAGCCACTTTGAGGTCTTAACCCACAAAACCCTGGTGGGAGGCAGAATCACTCAGTATCTGGACGAATGTGGGGCATTACTTCAGATGCCTGGGCACTGGAGATAGTGACCCGTAGTTACTGTCTTCCTTTTCATCAAAGACCTCAAGATCATCCACCTGGAGCCAACTCTGTCAAAATTCCAGACCCGCTCCTTGTGCAGGGGATTTTAACTCTGCAAGAGAAAGGTGCAATAGAACATGTACCTGTAGCGGAGATGAACAAGGGTTGGTACTCCCCTTATTTTCTCATTCCCAAAAAGGACGGAGGATTGAGACCCATCTTGGACTTGAGAAATTTGAACAAATTCCTCAGGAAGGACAAGTTCAAGATGGTGACCCTTTCTCAGATCCTTCAGGCCCAGGAACATCTAGCCATGACCTGTCACTTCCTACACAAACTGGGCTTCTCCCTCGATTACAAGAAGTCGCAAATGATTCCGAGCCAAAGACTCCAATTCATCGGAGCGGTCCTGGACACCACCTCAGGGAAAGCCTCGCCCCAGAGGAAAGGGCTCACCACATTCTGCAGATGGTAGCAAAGTTTCAAAATGCCCAACATCTACCGGCGTTCGACTTCCTAAGGTTGCTAGTCCTCATGGCATCCTGCATTTTTCTGGTGCCAGAGGCTCGACTGAGGATGAGATCCCTGCAATGGGCCCTCAGGACTCAATGATACCAGTTTGCGGGGGAGATGTCATATCTTCTACAAGTCCCGTCCAAGGTGGCTCAAGATCTCCTATGGTGGGCTTGCAAGGAGAATATCCTCAAGGGGGAACCTTTTTGGCAACCATGGCCGGAGATAACTGTAGTGACGGACGCCTGACTCACGGAGTGGGGAGCCCACACCAACAATCTGACAATCAGCAGTCGTTGGTCTCCATCGGAGTCCAAACTACACATTATCCTTTTGGAGCTGAGGGCAATCGGACTAGCGCTGAAGGCTTTTCTGCCCTCTGTACAGGGAAAGAATGTCCTGATAATGACGGACAACATGGTGGCAGGCAGAGCACAATCTCCCACGAGTGGGAGGTAGATCAGGAAGTCCTTCAAGTGATCTTCACCCTTTGGGGAACCCCTCAAGTAGATCTGTTCGTGACCGGGGCAAACCGGAAGTGCGAACTGTATTGCTCAAGGGAATTTCCCCCGAAAGGAGCTCTAGGGGACGCGTTCATAGTGGACTGGGTATTTCCACTGCTTTACGCGTTTCCTCCAGTCCCTGTGATTCCTCATGTACTCAGGAGGTTGAGAAAGTTCAGGAGACCCACAATCCTAACTGCCCCGGACTGGGCCAGGAGGGCATGGTACCCGGACCTTCTGGACATGTCCATCTGCCCTCCAATACGTCTTCCACAAAGAGAGGATCTTCTCTCGCAAGAGGAAGGTCGGGTTCTCCATCCAGCTGTCAAGACACTCAACCTTCACGCTTGGCTTCTGAGAGGTTGCGATATAAGGATTGGGACCACCCGGATGACGTTATGGAGATTTTGCTTTCGGCCAGAAGGCCAGCAACAAAATCCTTATACCGGTGTCATTGGAAGAAATTCAGTAAATGGTGCAGGGATAAGAATGTGGATCCTTTTCAATGTACCACTCCCATGGTGCTTTCCTTTATATTACATTTAGCCAACTCGGGGCTCCGAGCTGGAACTATTAAAGGATATTTAGCAGCGCTATCTATCTTCAAGCGCTCCTCAGAAGAAGTTTCATATTTTAAAATGCCTTTAGTTATCCAATTTCTTAAAGGGTTAACAAATGTGTTCCCTCCTACACCTTTCCAAGTTCCCATTTGGGATTTAAATTTAGTTTTTAAAGTTTCTTATGTGTGCCCCTTTTGAGCCTTTACATTCATGTCCTTTAAGGCTCCTAACTTTAAAAACTGTTTTACTAGTGGCTCTAACTTCAGCCCACAGGGTGAGTAAGTTGCAGGCGCTCTCTTGTGAGCCTCCTCACCCGATTTTCCACAAGGATATCGTTGTTTTAAAGGTCAAGCCTTTTTTCCTACCTAAAATAGTTTCAGATTTCCATCTGTCACAGAAGATCACTTTACCGTCCTTTTATCCTCCTCCACACGCTAGTAAAGAGGAGGAAAGATTCCACAGACTAGACCCTAAAAGGGCTTTCAGTTTCTACATATCTAGACTGGAAAGATTTAGACAAACTGATCAGTTATTTTTTGGTTACACTGGACACAAATTGGGCCTTGGTGTGTCCAAACAAACCTTATCCAGAAGGATAATCCTAGCAATATCTGAATGTTACAAATTGGCTGGGAAGGAGCCTCCAGGTGGTTTAAGGGTTCATTCAACTAGGCGCATAGCAACTTCCACGGCTCTTCAGAGGGGTGTCCCAGTGCAGGACATTTGTGCTGCAGCCACTTGGTCATCAATGCACACTTTTGCAAAACATTATTGTTTAGAAACCACTTCTTACCAAGGAGGCCTTTTTGCAAAAGCCATCCTTCATTCAGTGCATAATTAAACTATGGTACTCCCTCCCCCAAATTACAACTGCTGTGGGAGTCTAGCTAAGATGAGGAATACGTGGGAGGACACAATCCATTCGAAGAACAAGTTACTGGATGTTCCTCCCACGTATTCCTCATCGGCCCTCCCAACCTACCCCTCCGTACAGTTTTTATGCTTTTTGCACTTGTACTTCCTTAAGAGCCTGACATCTGCCCGCACAAAATACAACTGATGCGACCATTAACATCGCAAAAACAGAACTGAATCCAACGGGCATGGCTCAAGCCCTTTATACGAAGGATGACGTCGACTCTCGACGGCTGCCTTCGAGGGACCAAGCTACGCGGCCTCGAGCACAGTGCCCTCTGGCGAAAAAAATTTCTGAAGAAGTAGCAAGCTGGCGAATATATCTAAGATGAGGAATACGTGGGAGGAACATCCAGTCGAAAGAACGTTACAGTTGGTAAGTAACTTGTTCTTCTGTAGCTGAAACAGGAGTTGTCCCCAGCGCAGGAGACCTAAAGGAAGAAGTCCACAGAAAGGAAGCAGGAGAGACGCAGGCAGGGCCAACTATCAATACCTCGGTCTTCTCTCCATTGAGTTTTAGCCAATTTGTATTCATCCACTGTCCCATGGCCCCCAAGCAGTCCCGGAAGCGACCAGACACTTCAGCCACATTCAGATCAAGTCAAACAATCTGTCTCTTGTCGGCATATCAGTAACCGCGAAGGCCATCGGAGTGGACAAGACAAACAAGTGGCTTTATATACACATTAAAAAGTATGGGGATAAAGCAGATACTGGTGGGTCTCCACAGGAAAGAGAACGAGATGCAGAGCAAAAACGAGGGAGAGAAAGTGATCGAGACCTATCAGTATGAAAAGAGGCAAACCAGGCCAGGACTGAACCGGTTATCCCCGCCAGTAACATGCGGTGCAATAGGAGGGAGTGGTCAACAGTGTTAAGCCACTGATGGATGTAACAAAATCAGGGCACCCACCACTCATAAATCCACCAATCGCAATAAATCATCCATGACTGACACAAAGAGACACTTAGTACCTCAGCCTGGGCGAAAGCCTGACTAATGGGGATCAACGTAGTCTGTACTTCCAGAAAAGAGCCAAGAATAGGTGAGATAAAAGACTCCAGAAGTTTCACAGGAATGAAAGGAGTGAAATAGGATGGAAATTGGCCGGCATAATGGGATCCAATGCAGGATTTTTCAAAAGGGGGGTGACAAGCACATGTTTTAATTGTTGGAATAATCCCACTGTGCAGGAGGTGCTCACAGCTTGAGTGACCCACGTTTGCAACCTGCGGGATAATATCCTTCAGTCTACCAAGAGGGATTAAGGGTACGAGGGAGATGCTGACTGAAACCCATTTGTGGCAGATAATACTGCCTCTACAGTAAACAACGGAAAGGATGATCAGGAGTGACAAGACTTAACCTCCTGGATGTCTGGGAAGATGCATTCAGCATGGGGATTCAATAATAGTGCGTATGTCCTCAATTTTAGTGCTAAAGAAATCAAATAATTATAGAGCATTTAACCACTGAAAAGAGTTCTTTAGAGTGATTTAGAGCCGTTTCCACATTATACGTGTACAATTTGCATTTTAAGTAAATGGCCTGATATGGTTTTGTAATAGTGGCTTACAACACCGTGTTGCTCTTCTCATAAGGATGCCCCTGAGGTCTGTAGTAAACCAAGCCTCAGATGGTTCTTTTTAAGAGGAGCAAGTGTATCGGCCGCAGATCTGAATGCATGGGCCAATACAGATACATTGATTTGAGAGGCCTCAGAGCATTTATCATGAACAAAAGCGATCCTAGATTCACAGTTGCCAGTTGCATTTAAGGTCCATGGGAGCTTGCACCTCCTTTCACACTTCTTGCAGCTGTATGTAAAAAGGCACCAAAACGTGTTTGATCCAGGCAATTTGGAGAGGGAGAGCAACAGAGATAAAAGAATCGTTTACAAAAATAAGATAACAAATATTTCCACGTTGATGAGTGGGCTAACATGTTGCCTTAAGCCCAGGTCCATCATATTATCAAAAAACTGCAAAGAGGCAGGCAGATTTGGTGTATTAAACTTAGTTAAAATGCCCCAAAATAATATGGCCTGAGTACATAGAACCAGAATTTCAGGGTGAGAGTTCACACCACTCAAGCATTCTAAGCATATATCACAGTCACTGGAAATATATTTTTTTCACATAAATGTGTTTTTAATAACATCTGGATAAAACTGGTGGGGATAGAGCACCCAGGGGTATTTGAGAAAGCAATACAAATAAGTATGATCCAGTGGACAACACTGGATCTCAATGAAAAAACAGCAGCAAACTGTTACTCTTGGTCAATCATAACAATTGTGCAGTCACAGGAAACAAACATAAACCCAATTTCATGAACATATATACAAAAAGTCACAGAAAAAACAATGCTTGAACTGTGCACTGTTCAGGTGGTATTTAACGTCGACACAGTGGTGTTTCGGCCTAAAGGAGCTGTAAAGTGCAGCTTGGTGGGCAGGCCTTCATCAGGACGTGTGATGGAGAAATGGTTGTCCCGGGATCTCTATCTAAAAACAACAAATGGGGTGTAGTGAGTGGAAAAGTGACCTCGGATATAAAATAATAATTCAATAAGCTCCCTCAGGATGCTTCATTGTGTAACAAAGAAAAAACTCCCTTATTGAGGAGCCTGATTCTTACCAAAGACGTATCCAGTGCAGGGGTAAGTAAGAAAATCCATCAAAAGTATAGATGTCTGGAAGGCATTGAATGAGCCGTGGAGGAAACAGTTGTGTACCTGTAACGACATATGAGGATCAGTAAGTATTTCTATACAGATCCCGGTGCCATACGTAATTCAATGGGAAGAAAGGTAAAAGCTTACCTCAAACGGTAAGAGATGTCTTCTAAATAGATGATAGTGGAGACACTCCCTGCCAATGGTGTCTGCTGCCCAGATTGTCCAAAAGTGACAAGTCTCACTCTTAGCAGGTAAAAAGAAACAAACCCTTCAAATCCAGCAGAGCTGCTGGGGGATGGGAAATTAGCCATAAAATGAGAATTCTCCCTAACAAACGATACCTTAGGCAATACAGTAAACTCCAACTCTGTAGCATGGATATAGCAGTTAGGCTTATTTTAGGAGGGAGATAGGGCTGCAGTTAGATACAAAGACCTTGTAGCATACTTATGGCCCAAAGAATGGTTTATTTTATATACACAAAGAATATTTTAGAAAGTACTATTATCATTCATAAACACAATTATAAAAACCAACACAATTGTCACTGCATGCAAACCAAAGTATAAACCTTATTTTAGAATGGCAGTATGCAATTCAAGGCAAGTAAAACCTAGTGCTACACATTTAGAATGGCAGTATGCTATTCACGGTAAGCAGGCCATATTGTTAACTATGTTACTTATTCAGTTTCAGGAATAATGTAGTTATACCAACCATGTTACAAGTACGTATCCTGCAACACATGTAACTTATTCTTCAAGTATTTGCCCTTTTAGCACTTCCTGTGCCTTTTCCCCAGTCCCCGCCCCACACTTCCTGGTCCTGCCCGCAGTACTGCTTCCCAGCCCACCAATTGAATCCGTGATTGGCCTGTGTGTAGTCCTTGTAGAAAGACAGGTTTGACCCGCTTGTTTTCCTAGCGCCACTTTTGAATTTGAGTCTGGGGTCAGTAGATCCCTGCAGCCAGCATTGCATTTAAAAAGTATTTTGCCATTGTAGCGCTCCCTGCGTATTTTCCCCGGTCCCTGCTCCCAGAAACTCCACTTCCTGGTCCCTTCCACAGTACCGCCTCACAGCCCACCCATTGAATCTGTGATTGGCCCATGGAGCACCTCATAAGAGGGGAATCCACGGTCAAAGAAAGAAATTTCACTTTAAAACTGTATTTCGAGGTGATTGGGTCCTCCTGTTAGAACTGATATAATATTGTTTCGTCCTCATTGTATATGTTGGCCTATGCCCAGTCGCTTTCGAGGAAATTCGTATTACAAGGTCGTGGCCTCAAGCAAATCAAGCCTCCATTTTAGGTTAGAGCCACCATTTTAGTTTATTGTACAGTCACCCTGTAGTCTAAAATGGCTGCCTTGTGTGCTCTTGTTCTTGCCTTAACCTCTTCAACCTTTGTAGGAGAGTTAATGTCCAACCTGCCTTCGGGCTACATGTTAGGATCATGTAGACCTTGTCCTTTGTTGACCTCGGGATCAGGGGATTACTTGAATCAGCAATGTTAACCTACAAGTATACAAGAACAATAACCCTATCCAAATACGACATGCGAAACACTTGTTTGATTTGTATTAAAGCAATGTGTAAAGGGTGTAACGTTAAACTAGAGGATAATAATGTTTGTTAGTGAATGTATTAAAAAAGTAAACCGCATGCACAAGATATGTAAATTAGGAACGAACCTGGCGTGACCCTAGCCCAGTACATGATTAACTTGAAAGAGGCTGGACATCGTTATAACGCAAATGTATAAATACGCCGATGTCCAGCTAGCAAATCCTGCTCACATTGAAACCTGCTTGTGGTCTCTGTGATGTATTGACGGCCAAATAGCTATTTGTGTACTTTGTTTTATAACTGTTCAGTTTTGTAATAAAGATTCTGGGAATCTTTACAAGCCCGTGTCGGTGTATTTTCCTTTGCATGGTGTAAAAGCCTTAATATTGTATTTTTCTGATTCCACAGATGGCGCCCGAATAGGGACCCTCAAGATCGACTTCGTCTCGTTGAAGGTTGGCTCGGCTATCGGACCGGGATCGGACAGTGCCAACAGAAACGGCCACACTGGACGAGAAGTGAATTCTTTGACAAAAACTGCACGATCCGATCCCTGAACGGTGAGCTGTAGCCCGAGACGACGTCTTGACGAGGGTCCATATATCGAGGTGGGTAAATTTGCCGAAAATCACCAGACACGTGGGTCCTTAGCATTGTCCTTAGTAACCCGATCGGGCCTCCCAGTCCTTTGGTCAGGTGAATCGTGACCCGATTCTTAATTTAACCCTGACAATTTGAATTTGGCGCATTGTACTCGCGAGCACAATTACTTGACCGGGTAACACCAGAACTTTGATATGCCTGGGAAATTGTCTGCCTGCTGTAGGGCATTATTCCGCAGCGACAGACAATCTTTGGAAGATAGCCGTCCCGCACCACAGGAGGGGTCGCCGGCATGTACTGTAAGAAAGGCTTTGGTAGTATAGCATTTAATGACATTTGGCACAGACAGACCAGACAGAACTCTAATCTTCGGTGGCCAACCAATGGTAGCTTTGAAATCCCTCGTATAGAATATCTAGAGTCTGTATTAGTAAAGAAAAAGGCTAGACCTGCAGCATTTGATGCATTGAACAGTTGGAAAACAGAAGCTTTGCAGCAACAAAAGAGTAGAGAGAAACATATGCGTCGACATATGACGAATGCCGAAAAAGCACGGTTATATGATCAAAATAAACAATTGGAGTCAGTTAGGAACACGGACAGAGCGTTTCAATTGGGCATTTAAAAAATGTACCCTTCAAAAGATTTTCATACGTCAGATGAATTGATTAATAAACTTTTGCATGAACGAAGGCCTGATGCCTCTGTGCCACCTCCGTACGTCCCTCCTTCTGGTGCTTTGCCCCTTCCCGTTATTCCCCCTCCTATAGTTCCTCTGGTCCTCCCTGCTGTTTTTCCCGTTGTTCCTCCAGCCGTCGCTCCTTTGCCTGCCCCCTTCCACCTATTGACATTCAGAATGTGCCTACTCTTCCTCTTCCAAGTGATTCTGCATCGCTTGTAGTAGACCAGGGAGTGAGACCAAGGGTTGTGACTCGTAATACTGTGTCCCCAGAAAAAAAGAATGAATTGATCGCTTGGGCTAAACATTGTATGGAGAAGGGTGAACAAGCTGATGTTTTTTCCACACTCGAAAATTTAAAAGATATTCCTGAGAAAAATGTTTTTTATTGAAGGATTAGGGACTCATTTGAGTATAATGTGGAATAGATTTAACGATGTAGATTTCCCACAAGGGTTACAGGATTTGAACGCCTTAGCGTTGTCCAGAGATACTGCGCAGAAGGTATATGAGCATGTTGAGAGGATTTTTGAGTATAGGAAGCAATTGGAAGGGTTAAAGAATGAGGCAACAGATGGTGGTAGTTTAGGTATTATGTACTTACAGAAACGGTTTTCTCCTCGCCGTGAATTAAAAGGTGAGGAAGCGCGTGTATAAAGGATGCGATAAGGTGGATTTCGGATATGTCGATAGCTCCAGATGAAGTATATGACACATATAGTCTGTATACGTTAGAAATGCAAAAGAAGGTGATACAGGTGATGGTAGGAATACCTGCAGAATGAGTGTGTAAAAAGATTTGTTGTCCCTCAGAATTGTTGAGTGTTTACAAGAGAGCCTTTTCGATTGATACTTCTTCGACTGCCTTAGCGCTTGATTTGGCTCTGTTGCTCAGTAAGCTTTCAGAGCTACCTACTTCTCAGTTGCCTATGAGGGAGGTCCCTCCGACATTTGTCCCGAAAGTTGAGATTGCGGCCGATGCTGCGCGAGGAATACTCGCGGGGGAAATACCCGGAACATTACGTATCGCAGTTTGTTCACGTCCCGTTTTCAAGACACGAAGTGAACACCATAAAGCAATCTATTCCCAATGTAAGAAAGAATCCGACCGGGTTCTATAAGGAAATAGTCGGTCTTACAGTCTTCGGTATTCACCTTAAGTGATATTGATTTATTATTTCCCGTACTCCTGCCAGTTGATTTGTGGAAACAGATTAGGACTGTAGAAGATGTACCTGGGTTAGGAGATACATGGGATAACGTGGTTAGGCTAGATAGAGAAAGACCAGCTGGCGACCGACCGCCTCAAGTGATATTAACTTTGCCTGATAGGATTATTGTAAAATTGAAAACCATATTTCCTGAAAAAAGAATCATTTGGGACAAGCTTATGGCCTGTGTCCAAGGAAAGTCTGAGTGTGATACCGATTTCTTCAATCGGTTTGAACAGGTATTTTCAGATTTCAGTGGACAAGACTTAGGCACAGAGTCAGGGAAAAGGTTGGTTGTCGACAAATTTGTACGTGGATTGTTGCCAGACATCCAGTTACAGATTGAGACTTCGCCTGCCAAGCGCTTTCGGAAGACAATCAGAAGTACTGCATATGGCTCAGTACTATGAAAATCGTGTAAATAATGAAAAGGAAAAACTTGAGAAAAAAAAGGGTGACCTGAAAACAAAAGTCCTATTACAACAGATTGTTAGAAACGCTAGAGGGGGTAATCAATTTAGAGGTCAGTACTTTCCACAGGGAAGTACGCCCCTGGCTCCGGTAACCATTAACCAGTGTGCCTATTGTCGACAGGAAGGCCACTGGCGCGCACAATGTCCGACCTTGCAGCAAAGGTCATTTGGGAAAATGGTTAGACGATCCAGAGGTCGCCCAGGTGTAGGCAGAGGTCAGTCTGCACCAGAATCACAGCAACCTCCTTCACAAGATAAGCAAGTTTCGAATGTGGATAATAGAAACATTTTTGATCACCCTTCTGCCGCGTACCTCTCTGAAGAGCTTCCTTTTGATAATATTCTGTTTCGCTAGGATTGCCCGAAGCAGGATTTGGAACCGGCGCCTATTCCCGTTCATCAGAAAGGCCCCTAGGTTGAGATGGCGGTGGGAAATAGGAAGCATCTATTTTTAGTAGATACGGGAGCACAGAAATGTTCCATTGACCATTCACGGGTTCCAAATATTCCCCTGTCAGGGCAGTCCAACGTTTCCGTAGGGTTTTCAGGCACACCTGTAGTTTGTCCGGTCTCTTTGCCGGTACCGATAACACTGGGTCCCTTCACGGAACAGTGTCCATTTCTACTTACCACAAACTGTGGGGAGAACTTGCTGGGGTTAAATTTGTTGAAGGCATTGCATGCAGTAATACATTGTTCTCCGGACGGAGTTCGGTTAACAATTTTACCTCAGCAATCACTCGTCTCTGTTTTTGATTCGACCTTTACCGCCAGAATTCAGTAATGTTCCGGAATGCTTATGGGCAATTCATGATAATGATGTGGGCATTCTTCAAATTGAACCTGTTCAAATTATTCTGAAACATGGAGTAAAATTGCCTTGCATCCCGCAATATAAGATCTCAGTTGAAGGCGAGCAGGCTTTGAAATGTATAGTTTCTGATTTTGTATATCGTGGAGTAATTGAGGAAATTACGGGTAGCCTATGTAACAGCCCCATTTTGCCAGCATACAAAAAAGGTGATGATGCAATTCCCTTTCGGTTTATAATTGATTTACGCGCTATTAACAAAATTGTGGCCCCTCAATTTCCTCCTATTGTACCTGATGTTACAGCGATACTATCCATGATTCCGGCTTCTGCCACTCATTTTAGCGTTGTTGATCTTAAAAACGCATTTTTCAGTATTCCTATACACAAGGATAGCAGGTATTTGTTTGCGTTTACCCTAGGTGGACGCTCGTTCACATTCACTCGTGCACCACAAGGGTACACTGAGAGTCCAAGTATTTATAGTAGGGCATTAAAAGAGCAGCTCGATACTCTCGAGTTGCCTACTACTTGCACGTTACTACAGTATGGAGATGATCTCCTCTTAGCTGCTGATTCTGAGAGCGCCTGTAAAGAAGGCACCGTGTTGTTGCTTTGTCATTTAGCGAAACATGGCCACAAAGCTTCACTAAAAAAAATCCAATATTGTTGTCAGGAGGTCGCCTATTTAGGCTATCTCCTGTCAAAGGAGGGAAGACGGTTGACACCTGAACAAATAAAGACTATTTCTTGCATGTCTGTCCCAAATACGCAGAAAGAAGTTAGGGCCCTTATAGGTATGGCTTCTTACTGTAGATTGTGGATCCCTAACTTTTCGTTAACGATTAAACCAATGCTGGCTTTGACAAAGAAGGGCATTTCTTTGCCATTGACTTTGGAACACCAGACAGCATTTGATTTGCTCAAATCCGCGCTGTGTTCAGCGCCGGTTTTAGGACCTCCGAATTATGACAAGGCCTTTGTGTTGTATGTGTATGAACGTGATGGATGTGCTTTGGCTGTGTTAACGCAGGAACATGGAGGGAAGAATAGGCCATGTGGCTATTTCTCATCCACCCTTGATCCTGTTGCATGCGCTTTGCCGAGATGTTTGAGAGCTGTTGCTGCTGCTGCTGCGTCTGTAAAACAGAGTGAGGGGATGGTCCTGGGTCATGCGTTAACCCTAATGGTACCTCACTCTGTAGATATTTTATTGAATAGAACTCAAACGCAACACCTCACTTCTGCACGATTGACAAGATATGAACTAATCTTGTTTGCCCCCCACATTCAAATTCAGAGGTGTTGTGTATTAAATCCGGCTGAACTTTTACCTGTCCCGCAAGATACTGTTGAAAGTGACGAAACGTCACACGATTGCCTTTATGCGACAGGACAAGAGACTAAAGGTAGAATTGATCTGAAGGACACACCTTTGAATAGCCCACAAGGAGAGCTATTTTGTGATGGCTCTTTTTTTAAACTTCCGATTGGTACATCCACGGCTGCTTATGCCGTTACTACTTTAAGCACGATTGTGGAAACCAAAAGAATTATGCATAATTCCGCGCAGGCCGCAGAAATTATAGCGTTAACTCGAGCTTGTGAACTTTCTGAAGGGCTTACAATAAATATATATACCGATAGTCAGTATGCTTTTGGGGTGGTCCACAACTTCGGTAGACTTTGGAAAGAACGAGGTTTCTTGACCTCGCATGGCACGAAAATTCAGCATGGCACTTTAATAGTGCAACTACTTTCGAGACTCGCACTCCCTGTTCAGCTAGCTATCATAAAATGTGCAGCACATCAAAGGGTTACAGATGATGTGGGAAAAGGGAATGCTTTCGCTGATCAGATAGCTAAACAAACTGCCACTGATTTTAGTTCAGAAATGTATGCTGTAAGAGAAACTGGAAATATTTGCACTTTGGGAGAAAGTATCGATTCTGTAAAAGACATTCAAGCAGATGCTACCATAGAGGAAACTAAGAGATGGGTTGAGGGTGCAGGGAGACTGGATGATAATGGGTGTTGGGTGGACAATGTTGAAGGAAAATGGTTACTCCCTGACGCCTACATTACAATGATGGTTATTATGGCTCATGGTCCGACACATGTTTGTGCGCGTAAATTGACTAAAATGCTACACAGTGTATGGGCCAATGATAAGATTTTCAAAATTGCGGAGAGCTTTGTCCAAGGGTGCATGGTCTGCTTGCAGCATAATTTAGGAAAAGGTACCTCGACTCCTAGAGGAAGTTTCGCTCCACCTTCTGTTCCGTTTGAGGTTATTCACTTTGATTTTATTGAAATGGAACGTTGCAACAATCTTAAATATGTGTTGGTTGTCATTTGCGCATTTAGTAAGTGGGTTGAGGCCTTCCCGGTTAGAGATGCAACGGCCATAACCATGGCAAAAACTCTGTTGAAAGAGTTTTTTCCAAGGCTCGGGCTGCCGAGAGTCATCTGGTCGGATAATGGGCCACACTTTATCGCTGATGTAATCCTACAAATATGCAAAGGATTACAGATTGATAAACGGTTCCATTTGGCCAGACATGCCCAAAGTGCCGGATTAGTAGAAAGGCATAACGGCATTATAAAGAACAAGCTCGCTAAGACGTGTGCTGGCACCAAGTTAAAATGGCCGGACGCCTTACCGATCGTGTTGCTGTCGATGAGAACAACCCCTCAAACTAAGACTGGGCTCTCTCCCTTTGAGGTGGTAATGGGGAGACCTGCTAATATTTGGGGTTTGCCAAAGAGCAGTTCGTTACGGGAGATGTGCTTCTTTCAGATTACTGTAACCAGTTGACTAAAATGTTTTCAATTTATCACCAGATGCGAGAGGCATTACCTGGACGTTACGAGGGTCCTGGTCACAGTCTACGACCGGGGGACAGGATCCTCACTAAAGTTTTTGAGAGGTCGTCTTGCCTTGCACCTCGGTGGAGGGGTCCCTACCAAGTCCTGCTAGTCACCCAGACTGCTGTGCGGGTAGCGGGTCGTAAGAACTGGACCATGCGACGCACACCAAACGGATCCCGCAGCCCGTGCAATACGATACAGAAGACACAGAATCCCTTCCCACTGCTGTAACTAACGTGCCTGAAACAGCAACAACCGGCAAGAGAGTATTAGAGACCGTTCGGGAATTCGCAAGGCCAGACAAAACAGCCATCTTGTCTCCGCACTCTCCAACAGTGGAACTTCCGGATCAATCCTTTTCTGATCCCATTTCCGTTCACTCGCCACCTCCAGGAGGAAGTGACGACACTTTGTTCTCACAGAAACTGTGAAATATAATTTACGTCCAAGGAAATAGATGTACAGCACGGTCTGACTGTGCGATTGAGAAAATCATTTGAGGGCTTGCCTTTTGGCCCGACTGGACGGGAGGATTCTGTTGGCTAAGGGTTGTGGGAAAGACATTAAGAAGACGCGCGACTGGCGTCGCCAGCAAACAAACAATTGGTGTTTTTTCGATTGAAGACTACAATGCCTGCACCCGCTAACGCTCGTACCGAACTTTTAGATAAATATGTGACTAGCAGAGACAATAATCAAGAATGCATTGGGACCCCCAAAGTGTATTGTTGCCTTTTTGTAATAATAACCAGATTTTTAGTAACTGTTGGTTTTGGGTTATGGTATCTGGAGGAAGCATATCCGTTAGAGGACTTTTTACCTATTAAAAATGTATCTGTTATCCCCACTCCTTCCGTGCAATTGCATACTTTATCGCCTAGAAATTCTTCGTATAGATGGAACAATCAGAATAATACCCTTTGGTTAATTATGAATGCCACTCATGCAATTTTAAATAGAACCAATTGCTGGATCTGTTCACATCTACCGCAACATGGGGATAAGGGGCTAGTGTTCGGCAGAAACCTGTGCAGTTCCCTCTGGGACCACTGCAAAAGATTTTAGACTACAGGTGTTTGGCAGTAAACCCACTTGGTAGCTGTCTGTACCACACAGATTCACTTGGTAGCTGTGGCTGAGCAGTCAGACTTCCCTCAAGAAGAGTTAGGCAGTATACAGAGTATTCACAATAGGTCAAAAGAACACAGTAGAACAAGCAAACACTGACCAGAGCTTGGTGTAAAAGAGATATAATTATTTATTTAAAAACACATATAGTAAAACACACTGGCACTAATATCAAGCAGTTCAAAAACACGGTCACTAAAAGATATACACTCCCTTCACGATTAGTTAGACAAGTCTTAAGTAAAGCAACACTTATTTTCAGACAGCGGTGAGCGCTTAACGAAGATGGCACTCTAATCAATCGGTTTACAAGGGAGAGAAAGGCAGAGCAAAGATAGAAACAGATCCCAACACTTTCGGAAGAACACAGTAGGAGAAGAAGGCAGGTTAAAACCGTAAAGTCAAAGATAACAAGGCCGGACCCACTTTAAGAGGCTCTGGTCGAAATGTGTCCAAGGTCACACTGTTCAAAGTGCCCAAAAGTCTCGCAATCAGTTCAGAAAGAGTTGGACCAGAAGAAAGGGACCAGTTAGATGGTCAAGGCGGCCAGCCCAGTCCAGAAGGTTAAGGGATTATTATTACCTTGTAGCAATCTTTAGAAAGGGAGGCCTGGTGGACAAGGTACCTTAAAGTGGTGAGAATACTCCAGCGGGGGCAGTTGTTCCTGGCAGTGGATCCAAGTCGGTGCTTCGTCCGGGGGAAGAGAGGATCTCGTCGGGGAGGAAGACAGGAGTCCGTTGCACTGCCAGGGAAGAAACCAGCCACAGAGTTCTCAGTTAAAAGGAGCGGTCCTTTTATTCGCGGTCCAGTGGTAAGTGGCTATCCGGTTGCCGGGATGCTTGGCACGGGAAATTCGACCACGAGACGTCCTGGGATGCGAGGAAAAGAAGGTAAACTGGTTGTGCCCACCAGTCAGGGGAAGAAGACTCTCCAGCCGGGAGATCTTCTCTGTCGTCGGGAAGTGGTGAGTCGTTCCGCAGGGCTCCACCGGTGGTGTTGTCGTAGCAGGTCGGCTCAGCTTCTCCCTCGTCGGATTTTCAGGTCCTGTGGCGACTTCTGAAGTTCCAGTCCCAAAAGCCCTGCCTTTATGCAGCACACCCCCATTCACTCAGCCTAGCTGTCAATCAAACATGCTAAGTGGTGAGCCAGCCGGCTCACCCCTTGGGCCAATCACACCGGAGTGCGACTTGAGTTACCAAGGTAACTCAGTCCAGGGTGCCTAAACCCCCTCCCACACCCCTTGTGGTACCCAGACAGAGTGGCACCACTTTTGGAGGCTTCTGTGGAGAAGCCCGCCAAAAAGTAGAACAAAGGGCTCGACCTTTGGTTTGGAGTTACATAGGCGACCACAAACGCCATTTTAAAACCGAGTTCTGGCAGAAAATACCAACCGGTGAATTAATATTAAATAAATAAACCAGCGGTATGTTCGAGGCTATAAGAATTAAATAATTAAAGTTGGTAGCCTCGAACAATGGGAAAATCCCATAGAGATATATTCGTGGTCAAATATAAAAAGTAGTATCCACTGCCACTAGCCAAAACACGATCAGGGGGGACGGAGACGTGCCCCCTCGAACAACAGACCCCGGGGCAATCGAATTGCCCCGACCAGTACGTCCACAATATGATGGTTTGTACTGGTTTCTGTTCATAATTTGGGACTAGCAAAGCCAGTGTTGACTTTACGTGCCCTGGGAGACAGTATTCGGTCCCAGGGTTTGGAGTCCATGTTGGGGGGTCACTATGACACCCCTGTGTTACTGCACGGAGGGTGCTGTGTAACACACATAAGAAAAACATATGAGACCCTATGGAGTAAAAGACCCCATAGCCCATGAAACACATTAACATTCAAAATAACACCATAAATCATGTCCAAGAGTGCGAGGAAAAAGAGACTCACTCTTGGCAGGAGAAAAAAACTAACTCCAGAAATCCAGCAAAGCTGCTGGGGGACTCACTAGGTTAGGAAATTCAGCCTAAACAGAGAATTCTCCCGAACAGCTAGGTTGGTAAATTCATCCCCTTCCTTTGACAACTGCCTGTTACGCTTCTCTTAGAGCACTATTCTTTGGCCGATGGAATGACAGCATCTCAGGGAATTTTGATGGTACAAATTTGAATAGTTTTGAAAAACGTGTTTTGATGCCCCTGGAATGCTCGCTTTTTGCAAAAAGGAGTAAACCGAACGTTGCTTCTGTTAAACCCTCTGATAGATTGTCTCGTCCTTTTCAGTCTTTGATCTCTTTCAAAATGGCTCCTATAGGCAATAAGGATGCCACGCCTCCATCTTATTCTGTTAATCATAGCCCCGATTCAGTATCCTTCTGCATACATACAAAGGAATGGAACACGGTCAATGGGTAATTTTAGAAAGTGCGCCAACGTTGCGAATTTGACTAGTGAAAACAGACCCCTGTACGTAGGTAAACCTGTCTATTTTGTTTGCGGTAATGTGGCATTTCCATGGTTGCCCAGGGATTGGCAAGGAACCTGTCATTTAGGGATTCTATTACCTGGGGTATTTATTGCCAGTACTGCAGAAATTTCAAAAACTCGTCCACAACGAGGTGTAAAAGGGGATACTCCAGCGCAAACTCTAGGGGACATTATGAAATCCTTTGCCATTTTTTGGCCAAATTACGAATTCAGAAGATATCAGGGGACTAGCGAGAGTATTGGAGATAACCATCAACCGGACCACTGACATACTCTATAATATGACGTTAGAACAGAAGGCGATAATATTAGTGGCTCTTCAGAACCGGATGGCATTAGATGTCATTTTGGCTGAGCGTAGAGGAATATGTAAATTAGTGGGGTCCGCTTGCTGCGTTTACGTACCAGACTCCTCTCCAACGATCTTTAGGGCTATCCAAAATCTACATGTTCTTAGTTCAGAAGTGCATGTTCCTGAGGGAAACTGGGAACTTAGTGCATGGTTTTGGGACCTCCTACAGTCGTGGGGATGGAAGTTGTTTTCGGCCCTGCTGATTATCTTGGGAAGTTTTCTATTCCTTTTTTGTTGTATACAGTGTCTCCCTGGTATATGTTCAGTATTAGGACGGTGTTGCGCGCAAGCATCAAGTGTATTAGGGCATAAAATATACGCCCCAGATAAGGTTTTCAAAGAGTATGTGTTGAAAGAAACTCTAGTGTCTGATCTGATGGCAATAGATATGTCCGACAATGATTCGGGATGTATAGACGTTGAAATGTGGAGTTAATCACAAAATGATTGAATGTAGTTTAGCGCTTGGCATAGGCCAAAAGGAGGGTTTGTTAGAACTGATATAATATTGTTTCGTCCTCATTGTATATTTTGGCCTATGCCCAGTCGCTTTGCGAGGAAATTCGTATTACAAGGTCGTGACCTCAAGCGAATCAAGCCTCCATTTTAGGTTGGAGCCGCCATTTTAGTTTATTGTACAAAGTCACCCTGTAGTCTAAAATGGCCGCCTCATGTGCTCTTGTTCTTGCCTTAACATCTTCAACCTCTGTAGGAGAGTTAATGTCCACCCTGCCTTCAGGCTACATGTTAGGGTCATGTAGACCTTGTCCTTTGTTGACCTCGGGATCAGGGGTTTACTTGAATCAGCGATGTTAACCTACAAGTATACAAGAACATTAACGCTATCCAAATACGACATGCAAAACACTTGTTTGATTTGTATTAAAGCAATGTGTAAAGAGTGTAACGTTAAAGTAGAGGATAATAATGTTTGTTAGTGAATGTATTAAAAAAGTAAACCGCATGCACAAGATATGTAAATTAGGAACGAACCTGGCGTGACCCTAACCCAGTACATGATTAACTTGAAAGATGCTGGCTATCGTTATAACGAAAATGTATAAATACGCCGATGTCCAGCTAGCAAATCCTGCTCACTGCTCACATTGAACCCTGCTGTTGGTCTCTGTGATGTATTGACGGCCAAATAGCTATTTGTGTACTTTGTTTTATACTTGTTCAGTTTTGTAATAAAGATTCTGGGAATCTTTACAAGCCTGTGTCGGTGTATTTTCCTTTGCCTGGTGTAAAAGCCTTAATATTGTATTTTTCTGATTCCACACTCCAACGTATTCCAAATCTATGACATATAATCACCACAGCTGTGCTGCTTCGGAAAATCTTCGTCTCCTGCGTCAATGACGTCGATACGCCGCCCTCGAGGACCTCCTCCAACGGCCAACTTCATTAGATGTTATAAGTAGGACGCATGACGCCCGTAGCCTCAGTTCTGTTTTTTCCACAAACGTGTTTGCTTCGGAGATCACGGCGCGCCTCGACTCTTTGGAGTTTCTGTTCTTTCTCGGTTCTTTGAACCTGTTCGTATTGTGAAGTATATTCTTCGTGAAGATGTCTACCTCGTCTTCCACCCCGCGTCCGGGCTTTAAGAAGTGCGGGGACTGTGGGTCCAAGATGTCGGTGACTATCTCGCACGACGCCTGCCTCGGGGAGGCCCATGACACGGATGACTGTGTCGATTGCCAGTCGCTCACGTCCAAAGCCTTGGGGGAGCGCAAGAAGTTGTTGTCGGTAGGTAAGGTGTCCAGGCCACGGTAGTCGAGGTCTGCGGGGCTTTCGACGGACGATTCAAGGGGCGACTCTCCGCATCGTCGTCGGAAGTCCAGTGGGTCTTGGTCCCGGAGTCGGTCCCGCCACTCCTGCCTCTTCGAGGCACTCCCGGAAGCGCCGTCATCGGTCGCCTTCCCCGTCCTCACCCGAGGACTCCACCCGTCTGTGGGTCGCTTATCCAATCAAGCATGCGACGCCAGAGGAATGGGCTTCCTTCGGGAAGAAAATGTTAGCGCTTATCGAATCGCAGGGCACTAGTCTGTCCACACCTCCAAGTGGGGTAGGTCGTGATCGGTCGAGAGACACAGCTCGCACGCCTCCGGGCTCGGGTGGTCGGCACGATTCGCGGGTAAGGTCCCGCTCAGACAATGGGAATCGTTCTCATCATGCCCGTTCCAGGTCCCGGTCCTCGACGCGCTCGAGACCGTGTGCATCTGTGGTGTCTTCCAGGAAGACGTCGACGCCGGTGGCGCCAAGGGACTCTTTCGAGGACCCACCTCCGAAGAAGTCGTCAATGCCATTGGCGCCTAGGCTGTCGAGGGACACGCTCGGGGCTCCGGCCTTGAGGCCTGTGTCGACGCTGTCGATGATGTCGGCGCCGCATTCTGCATTGACGCCGATTCACTCGATGCCTTTCGAGGCTGCTTCGACGGGGGTACCCAGGGGCTCGGTGGAACCCCCTAGAAAGGCTCTGGCCAAGGTCAAGCATGGCTTTGTTCCACATTTTGTGCCTTCTTACCGCCATCTTGAGTTTATTTCAGAGGTGGATGAGGGCTCTGATGATGGCATGGTTCCTGAAATGGTGCCAGACGAGATTCTCTCGGGCCATAGCCAAATTGAGGACCTGAGGCAGTCCCTGCACAATGCCAGTGGGCTGGACACCTCTCCGGAGGTGGAGTTTTGTAGGCCTGAGCCTGGCACTCATGACGACTCCTCGTACCGGCGCATTATGTCTAGGGTCACCGAGTACTTGAGGTGGTCTGCTCCCCCAGGGGATTTTCTTCAGGATGACCTTACGGATATCCTCAACCAAGGTCCACCAACTGACCCGGTACTGCCGTTCCATATGGCTCTACAGAGGAGGGTGGCAGCTTCAACTGCTCCGGAGAGTCTGCCGGAAGTGGGCAAGTCTTTGCCACGAAAATACCACCCAGCCAGCAGCAACCCCTGCTACTTGACCAAGCACCCCACTCCGGAGAGTTTGGTGGTGCAGGCGGCTACGGCCCCGGCAAAGCAGGCGTTGTATCCTACCATCCCTCCTGATAGGGACGACAAGCGTTTTGACGGCTGGGCGAAGAAAGTGTTTTCTGCAGGGGGTATGGCGCTTCAGGCGGCCAACTCCGTATGTGCCTTGTCACGTTTCACGCACTCTCTGTGGAACTATTTCCTTAGCGGCTGAACATATTCCCGAAGGGGACGAACGGGATGGTTTCCTTGGCATGGTTCAGGATGGCAAGGATGCCATGTGTGAGGCCGTTCAGTCGGGTTTGGACATGGCAGATTGCGTCAGCCGGTCCATGGCGGCGAGCACCGTAATACCCACGTTTGCATGGTTGAGGAAGTCAGGGTTTGCTCCTGATGTGCAGGCCCAGCTCCTCAACATTCCCTTTGATGGGGAATATTTTTTGGCAGCAAGGCTGACGAGAGCTTTGAGAGGTTGCAGACCTCAAAAGCTGCAGCAAAGTCGTTGGGAGCTGCAGTTCGCCAACCTCCGCCTTTTCGTCCTAGGGGACAGCAATGGAGGGGAGGTTCCTTTCGTTATTACTCATCCTTTGGTAAGGCGAAAGGAGCTGCCAGTCAAAGGGGCCACCGTAGGAGTGCCAGAGGTGGTAAACAAGGTACTTGAGGTGCCAAGGCCGCTCGGGCTGTTGCCTCTTTGCCCTCAGGCAATGCTGCAGCTGCTTCAGCTCAGTCATTAGGCCATGTCCCATGGTTCGCCGGTGGGGGAAGGCTGGCGCAGCATCTTGTAGAGTGGCGCGCCATTACTTCAGATGTGTGGGTTCTGGAGATCATAACCCACGGCTACTGTCTTCCTTTCCGGCAGAGGCCTCGAGACAGTCCACCGGGGAACCTCTCTTTGAAGAGTCAGGATCCGCTCCTTGCGCAGGAAATTCAATCCCTGCTGGAGAAAGGCGCCATAGAACTGGTGCCTGTAGCGGAGAGGAACAAGGGATGGTATTCCCCTTATTTTTTGATTTCCAAGAAAGACTGGGGGTTGAGACCCATCATGGACTTGCGCGGTTTGAACAAACTCCTTAGGAAGGACAAGTTCAAGATGGTTACTCTCTCTCAAGTCCTCCAGGTCCTTCAACTTCAGGACTGGTTGGTGTCTCTCGACCTCAAGGACACCTATTTTCATGTGCCGATACATCCAAAGCACAAGAAGTACCTGAGGTTCGCGTTTGGCGACTCACACTTTCAGTTTCGGGTCCTGCCGTTTGGATTGACCTCCGCCCCGAGGGTCTTCACCAAGCTCATGGTAGTGGTGGCAGTGCACCTTAGGAAAGGGGGGGATTCACGTCTACTCCTACCTGGACTATTGGTTGATCAGGGCGCACTCTCCCGAGCAAGTCCTGGATCATCTGTCAGTCACCTGCCACTCCCTCCACAAGCTGGGCTTCTCCTTCAACTTAAAGAAGTCCCATTTGACGGTAACTCAGAGGCTTCAGTACATCGGAGCAGTGCTCGACACGTCCCTGGGGCAGTGTTTTCCTCCCCAGGTGAGGGCTCATCACATTCAGCAGATGGTGCACCAGTTTCAGCTTGCCCAGGTCTCCCAGCGTTCGGGTTCTTGAGATTGCTCGGCCTCATGGCATCCTGCATTCTTCTGGTGCCAGAGGCCAGTTTGCGGATGAGATCTTTGCAATGGGTACTCAAGCTCCAGTGGTCTCAGTCCTCTGGCAGGTTGTCGGACCCTGTTCGGGTGCCGTCCTCGGTCGCCCAGGACCTTCTGTGGTGGGCCGTCGAAGACAATCTGATGAAGGGGGCTCCATTTTGGCTACCCTGGCCGGAGGTGACGATCGTGACAGACGCATCCCTCACGGATGCAGCTCTGGTTCTGGGCAATCCAGCAGGAAGTTTCTATCTCGGCAGTTTATCTGGCCGGAGACGAAAACGAGACGGCGGACGCTCTGAGCAGGCAGAGCGCAATCTCTAACGAGTGGGAGTTCAGGAGATTCTCCTCCTGGAGATCTTCGCCCTTTGGGCGACCCCTCAAGTGGATCTCTTCGCCTCCAGTGTCAACCGGAAGTGCAAGAGATTCTGCTCGTGGGAATTTCCTCCAAAAGGAGCCTTTGGAGACGTGTTCGTGGTGGAGTGGTCATTCCCACTACTGTACCAGTTTCTTCCAGTCCCCGTCATCCCGCAAGTACTGCTGAGGTTACGGAGGTTTGGGTTCCCAAATGATCCTCATTGCTCCGGCATGGGCCTGGAGTACGTGGTACCCGGATCTTCTCGACTTGTTCATCTGCCCTCCACGTCGTCTTCCCTACCGAGACGATCTGCTCCCACGGGAGGGGGGTCAGGTACTCCATCCAGAGGTCAGATCCCTCAACCTTCACGCTTGGTTTCTGAAAGGTTGAGGTATAAGGATTGGGACCTCCCTGAAGACGTGATGGAGGTGTTGCTCTCGGCCAGACGGCCAGCACCAAAGTCCCTGTACCGTTGGCGTAAGTTCTGCGACTGGTGCAGGGTTAAGAATGTGGATCCTTTTGCATGTGACATTCCCATGGTTCTGTCTTTTTTGCTTTCTTTGGCCCACAGGGGCTTGCAAGTGGGTACCGTTAAAGGTTACCTGGCGGCACTGTCCATATTTAAGTGCTCGTCTGAAGTGTTCCTGTTTTAAAATTCCTTTCATTTCTCAGTTTCTGAAAGGGCTCACTAATGTGTTCCCTCCGTCACCTTTCCAGGTTCCCGGTTGGGATTTGAACCTTGTTCTCAAGTTTCTGATGGGTGCTCCGTTTGAGCCTTTGCAATCGTGCCTTTTGAGACTGTTAACTCTTAAAACTGTTTTTGGTTGCGGTCACTTCCGCTCGCAGAGTGAGTGAGTTACAGGCACTTTCAGTTAAGCCACCCTTCACTGTGCGTCATAAGGACAGGGTTGTCCTTGGAGTTCGCCCTTCCTTTCTTCCGAAGGTGCTGTTGGAATTTCATTTAGGCCAGAAGGTTGTTCTTCCGGCGTTTTATCCTCCTCCACATCCTGGTAAGGAAGAGGAGAGGCTCCATAGGCTTGATCCTAGGAGAGCGTTAAGCTTTTATATTTCACGCATGTCCCGGGTCAGAGTGGACGATCAACTCTTCATTGGTTACGCTGGTAAGCGTTTGGGACAGGCTGTGACGAAACAGACTTTGTCTCGCTGGATTATTCTGGCTATTTCTGAGTTACCGTTTGGTGGGTAAGGACCCACCGGTTGGCTTGCGGGCCCATTCTACCAGGGGTATGGCTGCCTCTACTGCCCTACAGAGGGGTGTTCCTATTTGTAACATCTGTGATGCAGCCACCTGGGCTTCGGTACATACTTTTGTGGGCAGGATCTGGCCTTTGGCAAGGCGGTCCTTTACTCCGCAATTTGATTGGGCATTCTAAATTTCTGTTTTCTAAATTCTTTTCCCACCTCCTTGCATTGGTACTGCTTTGGGAGGCTGTCATAGCAATGGAATACGTCGAAGGACCCAATCCCCTCGAAGAACAAGTTACTCTTACCTGGTAACATTCTTTCGATGGGATGGTCTGACGACGTATTCCATATCGCTCCCTCCCTGCCTTCCCCGCTACAGAATTTCTGATGCGATTGCAGCTTAAGTTTCCGCAAGGCTTTGTGTGTCAGACTGGCAGAAGACTGGTGCCACACGTTCTGGGAAAAAACTACAACTGGGGCTATGGGCGTCGTGCGTCCTACTTATAACATCCAGTGACGTCGGCCGTCGGAGGAGGTCCTTGAGCGCGGCGTATTGACGTCATCGACACAGGATGCAGACGGCGAAGATTTTCCGAAGCAGCACAGCTGTGGTGATTATATGTCATAGATATGGAATACGTCGTCGGACCATCCCATCGAAAGAACGTTACAAGGTAAGAGTAACTTGTTCTTCTCCTCCAACACAATCACTGTCCTTTGGGTCATACTGCCCTCATCCAATGATAGTCCTCTCTTTAAGCCCATCTTCAGATTTTTTCCGGCAGTTTTTCTGCGGAAAAGTTCGATTCTTTTTTTTTTTTTTTTGCGTGCTCTTTTACCGGCAACAGGGAGCCGTTGTCGGTGAAGTGTTGTGCCCCTCAAAGGCAAAGATTTGTCAACGTTTCTGGAACGCCATTCTTGGGTCTACTTTGCTTCTCCTTCGACCATGACGGCAGAGAAAAAGGGGGCGGGGGGAGACCCTCTTCAGGCCCTGCAGCGAATGCTGGCTACGGAAGGTCTTTGTGGAGGACAAACATCTGCAATGTCTTTACTCCTCGCACCCGGACCACAACTAGGATGGGTCTGAGATATGCCTGGGCTTCTCGAAGAAGACTGGCAATTCGACCAAGGCCTCTTCCCCATGCTTCGAAAAGGGTCATGCCTTGCCCAGGACTGACCGATTCGAACATCGGTTTCTCTCTGGGAAGAGTTCAAAGTCCTTTGAGGTATCCCCATCCGTGGTCTTCCATGATAAGGCCAAGAACTGCAAGTCCAATTCCTCGTGGACCACTTCGTTGACACCTGTTGTGACGACCACTGTGGCGATAGGTGCCGGTCCAACGAGGTCCAGATCCCGATTCAAAACCCTCAGGGAGGAAAAGGGCGGGGGGAGACCCAGAAAAAGCCCTCAAGTCTGCGTTCAACTGATGGACATCTCATCCACGGACGACGACCAAGAGTCTGTCCATACAGTCCACGAGGATGACTACAGCGGCGCAGGGCCTAGCACTCCATCGCTCACTTTGCAGCCGAGGGACATATACATGGACATCCTGTCGACTCTTCACACCCTAGTGACGGAGATCCAACGGAGGTTGCCCCCAGCACCGACACCTGTGGTGCCTCAGGCCCCTGATCAGCCTCCACGTAAGAAGAGAATACGTTATCGGACACCTCCACATCAGCCTTTCCACCACGTCGGGCCCAGACTCCACCATTGGACCCGTATACGCACAGGGACACTGGTACAGAGACTGCCACGGAAACAAACAAAGATGAGAATTTCTTCTAAGCAGACGAATCACTGCACCGGGACAACCCCATAGTCTCTCCACCAGACGAGGTGGGATTATTTCACTCGATCTCCAGGGCCTCTAAGCTGTTCCAGCTGGTGCCCGAGGAAACCAAGAAACGGTAGTGTAGGCTGCCGTAAGGAAACGTTCGGCTAACCCGGCTTCATCTTCATCAGTTCCCCCAAACAACAAGGGCAAGAAGATAGACGCCATGGGGAAGAGTCATTTAAATGGCAGCATCCACAATCAAGGCGGCTAATGCTCTGGCTATCTTGGGCCGCTACGACCGTGAGCTATGTTTACAAGCTGGGCCTGATCCTGGAATTCCCCGATGACAAGAAAATGGAAGCTCTCGCTCTTTCAGGAAGGGGAAGTGGCGTCAGACCATGCCATTACTGTGGCAGTGGACATCGCCGACACAGGTTTCTGGCAGATGGCAAACAGTCTGCCTTGGTCAGCAGGAATGTTTGAAGGCCACAAACTTTCATCAGAACGTTCATGCAAAGGTGCTAGACATGTGGGAAGTGTGGGAAGGTCTTTTTCTGCCTGTTCCCCCCCCCCCCGCTACGTGTTATCAACAAACTGTGTCGATGCAAGATGATGCTCATTGGCGTGGCCGAGGCAGATTTGGTATCCGGACCTACTCAGCCTGTCGGCGTCACCTTCAGTCAGGTTGCCGGTACTACCGGATCTGCTCATCAGAGTGGAAGGTGCAATCCTTCATCATGACCTGAGGGCATCGCTCCTGCAGCCTTAGAGCTTGGAAGTTATGAGTTACCAGCGGACTGTAGGTAAGTCCTCGCCAAAGCCAGGGCATCGTCGACTCTAAAGTGCTACAGCCATAAGTGGAAGCATTTTGCTGCGTGTTGCCGGTTGCAGAAGATTAGCCCTCCCCCCCCACCTCCCTGAAGGTCACGGCCCCACAGATTCTTCCATACTTGCTGTCGTTGGCATGGCAAAAGTTAGACTGGCTTATGCATCCATAAAGGTACACCTGGCGTCTATCTCACTTTATACCAGATCCCCGGGGTAGGTCATTGCTGACATCCCACACTCGTCAAGCAGTTCCTCAAGGGGCTTTTCTGATCTTTCCCACCAGTGAAGGCTCCTGCCCCGGCATGGGAACTAAACGTGGTCATGCCGAGGCTCTTGGGGGCACCTTTCGAACCTATGCATCAAGCCCCATTCGAGTTTCTCTCGTGGAAAATAGCTTTCCTTGTGGCCATCACCTCTGCCAGACATGAGGATGAGATCCAGACCCTATCTGGCAAGCAACCTTATCTGATTTTCTGTGTACACACCCCTCTTTCATGCCAAAAGTTCTGTCGGACTTCCACCTCAACAAGCCCTTGGTGTTGCCTCTTTTCTTCCCGAAACCTTAGTCGCCTGCCTTGCATTTGCTGGACGTTGCTTGCTTGTTTATTCATTTGTACAGCGCACTGAACCCTGTGGTGTCTGTATTAGTTACTTGGTTACAGACCTTTACGTGAACAACAGAAATCATGGCAGATATTTACATTTACGAGATCGCAGAAGAGCACAACAGTTATTTGCATCAAGCATCACAGAATTGCGAGTAAAAGACTCATGATGGATATGTCTGGTTCATTGGTCGAAAGAAGACAGCCAAGTTTTGGTGTCTTTTCTGAACATGTAGTGGGATGAGGCTACTCTTAAAGGATTAGGCAAGGTGTTCCAAAGCTGGTGTGCTAGAACGGGGAAGCTACTCCCTCCTGCTATCTTGAGTTTGAATTTGGGGATCTTGAGAGTATTGGCCTGAGAGGTTCTGATAGGGCGTGCTCAAGTGTGTTTGGTGAATTTATCAGCAAGATATGTAGGGGCTTGGTTAGTGAGGCATTTGTAAGTGAGGTTTAAAGTTTTGAATGTGATTCTGTCCTTGGTGGCCAGCCATTTAGTGGTGCGCCTAAGGTGTGAAATGTGTTGTTCTCGGGATGCTTAACGCCCTTCTAAGGGCATTATTTTGTAGTATTTGCAGTTTGTTAATGTTATGTTTGCTAGTACCAAGATAGAGAGCATTGCAATAATCTAGCTTAGACAAGATGAGAGCTTGCACTAGTGTGATGCAACTGTCAGTAGTAAGAAATGGTTTACACACATAGATAAGTTTGCGCATATAGCGGGTGGCAGAGGCCGTGGAGTTAACTTGTTTATTTAGATTCAGAGCCGAACCCAGATAGAAGCCTATAGTCTTAACCTCCTTGGAGATTTTAATATTTAGACCGTCGATGTTGACTGCTTTAAATTGGTTGCTGAGTTTATTTAATCTGTTTCTTGATCCAATAGTAAGAGCTCAGTCTTATCGTCATTAAGGCATAGGCCGTGGATGACCATCCAAGCCTGTATTATGAAGTACATTTTGTTTATCAGTGCTACGTCTGTGTCCTAGTCTCCTGAGATAGGAATGAGTATCTGGGTTTCGTCTGCGTAGTTAGTATAAGAGACACCCAGATTGTCAAGTTTATCAAATAGAGGGTTTGTGAATATATTGTACATGGTTGGGGAGACACAGGAGCCCTGAGGGACTCCACAAGTGACTGGTACTGGATCAGATGCTGACTTGGGAGAGAACACTTGCATGGATCGATTGTCAAGGAATGATTGGATCCAATCGGTGGCTTCCTTTGAGAATTGGGCCGCTGAGCGAAGATGGTTGCAGAGCACTTTATGGTCCACCAAGTCGAAGGCAGTGGATAGGTCCAGGAGGAGGAGGTTGGTTAGGTCGCCTGCATCCTTAAGCTCGTCCATTTGGTTTTTTAAATCGATGAGTGCTGTTTCTGTCCCGTGTCGTGGTCTAAAACCAGATTGACAAGTACCTAGTAGGTTGTTGGTCTCAAGGTAGGACTGAATCTGGAGGTATGCTGCTTTGCCTAATATTTATAGGAGGAATTGTACCGTTGTTCTAGGTCTGTAATTTGTAGGTATACTTGGGTCTAAGTTTTTTTTTTTTAAAGGGGAAGAACCCAGGTCTCTGAGATTAGTGGGTACATTACATGAGTTAAATGAGGAATTGATGACTGAAGTAAGAAAAGCGCTATGTCCATAGCTGCCTCTTTGATTATAGATGAGGGGCAGGAGTCCCCTAGGCATCTGGATGGTTTGAGTGATTTAATTATGTTCTCCACTTCTGGTATGGAGATTGGTGCAAATTTTAATTGGTTGTTTGATTTAGTCTGTTTGGGAAGTGTTTCCTGGGTGTGTGAGCCATTAAGGAAGAGAGACGTTTTTTTGCTGCGATTTTGTTTTGTAGCATGGCGATTTTGTTACAAAGGGCATCTTGAATGTTGGTGCACCAAGTTTTGTCTTTGGTGCAGGTATCAATGGGCATGGTGGGAGATGCTAGAGCTCTAAGAATGCTGAAAAGTTCCCTGGTGCTAGAGTTAGCATTGGTAATTCTTTCATTAAAGGTCTCTTTGTTTGGAGAGTTTCCTGTTTATATCAAGCAGATATATTAATGAGGTTTTCCTTATTCTGCTCAGAGGGGTTATTTTTCCAGATGGATTCAGTCTTTTTTTCTTTACGTGTAGCTTTGAGGCTAGGTGTAAACCATGTGTTCAAGTGAGCTCGTGGTTTACAGTTATGTAGTTTTAGTAGTTCTATTATATCAATAGCTTGGTTGAGAGAGTTGTACAGTTCGACTAGCGCTACTGGGTCAGTGCTGTGATCTGTGATATTATTGGTTATTGGATGGAGAAGGGGTAGTAAGCGATTAACTGTTATATTTAGTTTATTTCTCGTCAAGGCTGAGGGGGCCGTTTGAATGTGGGAGTTAGTTGGTAAGTTGTTATGAATGGTGAAGGAAATAAGGTGATGGTCTGTCCATGCACAAGGTACCTTGGCAGATATGGAAATTGTGCAGTTAGTCTGCGAGCCAATCGAGGGTACGGCCTTTAGAATGTGTGGGCGTCTTAATTCTAGGGGTAAGGCCTGCCTCTGAAATAGTTAGTTTTAGTTTATCTGCTTGTATAATGCGCTGAACCCTGAGGTAACTCAGCGCTTGACTTGGGTTGAGTTTGTTACAGACATGGTATAAATACACAAATGCAGGTAAGAATAGAGATAATATACAAGTACATAGGAGTTACATTGATGATGGCATAGGAATACAGAAATAGTGGGTAGGGCAAGGACAAATTTACATACGAAGAGGATTTACAAGTTAATAGCAACGGAGTATTGTTATACACATTTACTAAATATACAGGATGTGCATGTTCTCGGTACTGGTTGACCGGTGTTTTACGTAGCTGGGATCATGGAGAAGAGCCAGGTTTTGACACTGAAACTAAAGGCTGGGAAGGAGTGTTCGTCTCTAAGCGCTGGGGGCATGGAGTTCCATGTTTTAGCAGCCAGGACTGGGAAGCTGGTTCTGCCTGAATTTTGGAGTCTAAATATGGGAATGCTGAGGCAGTGGGCATAGTTTGATCTGGTAGGCCTACGGGTAGTCTTTTTACAGAATTTGTCGGTCAGGTATTTGGGGGGGTTGTTGTTGAGACATTTGTGGGTGATCATGAGAGTTCTGAAGGTGATTGTCTTTTATGGGGAGCCATTTGACATTCTGTCTGGCTTGAGAGATATGGTCGGAGCATGGACTGTTTAGGGCTGCTCAGAGGGCATTATTTTGTAGGATTTGGAGTTTGTGGAGGTTTTGCTTGCTTGTGCCAAGATAGAGGGAATTACAATAGTCTCATTTTGATAGTATCAGAGCTCTGGCAGGTATGATAGAACTCTGGGTGGATAAGAATGGTCTACAGGCAGTTATTAGTTTTGCAGTGTAGGCCGAGGAGGATGCTGTAGCATTAACTTGTTTTGAAAGTGAGAGGGTTTAGTCGAGGTAGACTCGCAGTGTTTTGGCATCTTTGGAAACCTTGATAAGGTTACTGTTGATATTGAATGAATTGTATTGTGGGTTGAGTTTATTGAGGCGTTGTCTGGAGCCAATGAGTAGGAGCTCGATTTTGTCATCATTTAGACAAAGACCGTGCTTGGCCATCCAGTCTCGTATTTTTCTGTAGATTTAATTTAGGCGGGTGGAGTTCTTCTCGTAGGAGCCAGAGGGTGTGATGAGGATCTGCATATCATCAGCGTAATTGGTATAAGGGACTTCCATGTCATTAAGGAGGTCGAATAGCATCTTAGTAAAGATGTTATACAGTGTGGGGGAGACGCATGAGCCTTGAGGGACTCTGCAAGTGATGTGAGACGGCTCTGCTGAAGAAGTCTGAGAAAACCCTCATGGATCTGTCAGAGCGGAAGGATTGGATCCATTTAGCTGCTTTAGGTGAGAAGGAGGCTGATGAGGTTAGTTGAGAAGTTAGAATGCTGTGGTCGACCAAATCAAAGTAGCAGAGAGGTCCAGGAGTAAGAGAAGGGAGGGGTGGCCTTTGTCTTTGGCCTCGTCCATATGGATCTTCAAATCTAGCAGGGCTGTCTCAGTGCCGTGTTTAGGTCTGAAGCCCGATTGTCAGAGGCCTAGTAGGTTGTGAGTTTCAAGGTGGTTCTGAATTTGTATATATGCTGCTTTATCTAGGATTTTTAGCATTAATGGGACCGTGGTGATGGGGTGGTAGTTTGTAGGAATGCTGGGGTCTAGTGCTGGTTTTTTGATAAGTGGCTTGACCCATGCGTCTTTGAGGTTCTTGGGTACATAGCAGGAGGCGAAGGAGGAGTTGATAAATGGCATGATGAGGGGGGCAAATTCTTTAGCTCCTTCTTTGAGGCTGGACAAATGTCCCCTTGGCATTTGGAGGGTTTGAGTCCGGCAATTATGGCTTCCACCTGTTTAATGGTGACAGGGGAGAATTCAATTAGTTCAGTGTTTTTGGGAGAAGGTGTTTGGGTTTGGTTGGAGTTGGTTGTGCCTTCGGTGGCTAAAATGGTTTTTAGTTTCTATTTTGGCCTGGAGTAGAGCTAGTTTATCTAGTAGTGCCTTCTGAATGTTGGCACACCAAGTAGCGTCTTTGTCACAACTGGATTGGGGAGGTATTGGCAATTCCAATTATTTGAGTATGGTGAAAAGTTCTTTGACATTGGAGTTGACATTTTGGATTCTGCTGTTAAAGGTATCGCTTTTGGTTTTGATGGCTTTTTTGTAAGCAGAGGCAGCGGCATTGAATAATGCCTTATTCAAATGGATTGTGTCCTCCAACGCATTTTACATGTAATGTCCACATCTGTGCACTTCGGAAACGTTTTCTGTAGAGGCCGTCCTGCATCCATGGCGTCCGGGCCATGTCCCTCGAAGGCCTCCGTTGGGGGCGACGTCACAGGATGTTATAAACAGGATGCACGGCACCCGTGGCCTCAGTTCCATTTTTTCTGCAAACGTGTTAACTTCGTGAGACTCGGCGCGCCTCATGTGTTCATCATTACAATGTCTTTCTCTTCGACCCCCTCTGACTCAGCAGTCTGACTTTAAGACCTGCCGGGACTGCAAGTTGAAGATGTCGCTCACCGACCCCCTCCGCATTTGTTTGTGGTGCTTGGGCGAGTCGCACGACACAGACGACTGCTCGAAATGCCAGTCGCTGACTGCCAAGGCCTTGCAGGAGCGGAAGGGGAGGCTCCAGGTAGGTAGGGGCTCTAAGCCTGTTAAGTCCCGGACCTCCAAGTCCAAGGGGGTTTCCACCGACAACTCGAGGGGCGACTCTCCACATCGGAAGGAGTCCCGGGGATCTCTGTCCTGGAGTGGTTCACGCCACTTGTCTTCCTCGTTCCGGCACTCTAGGAAGAGCTGTCACCGGTCGCCTTCCCCATCCTCCTCGGAGAATGGTGCCTCGAAGAAGGCTACGTGCCCTACGAAGTCCTTGACTCAGGAGGAATGGGCAGCGTTTAGACACTCCATGTTAGCGATTTTTCAATACGGTCTGATGAAGCCGGCCAGGATCGGTCTGGTACCGTGGCTTGCTTGTCACCGGGCTTGGGTACACGATGTGACTTGACGTGACTCGCATCGGGAGCCGTCTCGGTCCCGTTTGGACAGGATTCAGTGAGTCGGAAGAGAAGTGTCTCTAGGTCTCAGTCCTTGTCTCCAGCGAGACCGCAGCAACCTATTGAGGGTTGTCGACACCGAAGCCTTCAGCAATCACGACGTCGAGGTTGTCGATGCTCTCAGCGCCTTTGGGGATTTTTTCTCAATTTCCCATTGGAGTACCCGGATATCTTGGACCCTCCAAGGAAGGCTGCGTCGAAGTCTGTGAGGCCGGTTTTGGCCTCCAGACCCTCTTCTGTCCCCAGACCTGGGTTTCAACTCCCTCTGGATGATATTTATGAAAAGGAGGAAAGGTCTGAGGTTGAGGACCAGGTGACCTTGATGATGATCCACTTTTTTCAGGGGACAGTCAGTTGGAGTAGTTGAGGCAGACCCTCCATGACGCCAGTGGGCTGGACACTTCCCCTGAAGTGGAATTCAGTAGACCTGAGCGTGGGGCTCATGCAGAGTCTTCTTATAGGAGGCTCATGGCACGAGTCTCAGAGTATCTGGGCTGGTCCTCCTGAAGACTTTGTGCAGGATGATCTGACGGACATCTTGGATGAAGGTCCATCCTCCGACCCTGTTTTTCCATTTCATCTTACCTTGCATAAAAGGGTGGCAGCTGCTTGGCAGTCCCTGGAATCTCTTGCGGCTGTGAATAAGTCTTTGACCAAGAAACACTGCCCTTATATTAGTGACCCCAGCTATATATCTACTCAGCCCACTCCCGAGAGTTTGGTGGTTCAGGCGGCTACGGTCACCTTGAGGCAGGCAGCGTACCCTACCATCCCTCTGGATAGGGACGACAAGCGCTTCGACGGTTGGGCCCGGAAGGTATTTTCTGCTGGGAGCATGGCCATGAAATTCGGCCAACTCCATGTGTGCCATGGCAAGGTTTTCACACACTCTGTGGAATTGTTTCCTTGGCAGCTGAGCATATTCCGGAGGGGGAAGAAAGGGATGGGTTCCTTGCTCTCGTGCAGGACGGCAAGGATGCCATGTGCAAATCCCTTTAGCCGGGTTTGGATACGGCTGACAGTGTTAGCCGATCCATGGCTGCGAGCACAGTTATACACAGATTTGCGTGGTTGCAGAAGTTGGGGTTTGCTCTGTGTGCAGGCCCTTATTTTCAACATGCCCTTTGATGGCGCACATTTGTTTGGCAGCAAGGATGACGAGAGTCTTGTGAGGTTGCAGACCTCAAAGGCTGCGGCGAAATCTTTAAGCGCCGCTGTGCGTCAACCCCCCCCCCCTTTCGTCCTAGGGGACAGCAGTGGAGGGGAGGTTCTTTTCGTTACTACTCCTCCTTTGGTAGAACGAGAGGGGCCGCCAGTCAAAGGGGCCAGCGAAAAAGTACCTGTAGTGGTTGGGGAAATCGTGGTACCAAAGCCGCTCGGGCAGCTGCCTCTTTTTTTCTTCAGGCACTGCTGCAGCCGCTTCCAAACAGACATGAGGCCATGTCCCATGGTTCGCCAGTTGGGGGCAGACTGTCTCAGCATCTCAAAGAATGGTGTGCCATTACTTCAGATGCATGGTTTCTGGATACCATAGCCCAATGCTACTGCCTTCACTTCCTTCAGTGGCCTCACGACAATCCACTGGGGACACTCTTTGAAGCTTCCGGATCCTCTCCTTGCGCAGGATATCTCGAGCCTGCTGGAGAAAGGCGCTATAGAACTGGTGCCTGTAGCGGAGAGGAACAAGGGATGGTATTCCCCTTATTTTTTGATCCCAAAGAAAGACTGGGGATTGAGGCCCATCATGGACTTGCGTTGGTTAAATAAGCTTCTTGGGAAGGACAAGTTCAAGATGGTTACTCTTTCTCAAGTCCTCCAGGCCCTTCAACTTCAGGATTGGTTGGTGTCCCTAGACCTCAAGGATGCTTACTTTCATGTGGCGATTCATCCCGTGCACAGGAAGTACCTGATGTTTGCGGTTGGTGACTCATGCTTTCAGTTTCGGATCCTGCCGTTCGGAGTGACCTCCGCCCGAGGGACTTCACCAAGCTAATGGTGGTGGCAGCATACCTCAGGCGAGGGCGGATTCACGTCTACCCCTACCTGGACGGACTGACTGACTGACTGATCTGGGCGCGCTCTCCCGAGCTGGTGTTGGATCATCTCGGTGTCACCTGCCGCACCCTCCACAGGCTGGGCTTCTCCCTGAATTTCAAGAAGTCGCATCTGACACCTTCAGGACATCGGGGCTGTTTTAGAAATGTCCTTGGGGAAGTGTTCACCTCCCAAGGTAAGGGCTCATCACATTGTGCATATGGTGGACAGGTTTCAACATGCCCGGAGTGGTGTCCAGTCATTTCGTCGAAAATAAGAGATCGAATGACCATTTGGTCGAATACCAATTGGTCGAAAAAAGAAATGTCACATTTTTTTATTTATTTATTTATATATATATATATTTTTCGTTTCGGTTGGTAAAAAAAATAATAAAGAAAAAGGGGGGTTGGGGACGGAACCCCACCATAAAAAAATTAAAAACGACCATTTTTTCGGCCATTTGGCATTCGACCAAATGGCATTCGATCATTTGGTTTTCGACCAAATGACTGGTAACCGCCCGGAGTCTCCCGGCTTTCAAATTCTTAAGGTTGCTCAGCCTCATGGCATCCTGCATTTTTATGGTGCCCGAGGACGGCTGCGGATGAGATCCCTGCAGTGGGTTCTCAAGATGCAGTGGTCAGTCCTCCAGCTAGATGACTGATCCCGTTCAGATTCCACTCTCGGTCTCCCAGGATCTTCTGTAGTGGGCCGACAAAGGGAACCTGATGAAGGGGGAAAAGTTTTGGCAACCGTAGCCGGAGGTGCCGGTAGTGACGGATGCTTCCCTCACAGGATGGGGTGCTCATGCCAACGACTTGACCACCAGCGGTCGTTGGACTCCGTTGGAGTCCAGACTCCACATCAATCTGTTAGAGCTGAGGGCCGTCAGGATAACCCTGAAGGCTTTTCTGCCCTCTGCACAGGGGAAGAGTGTCCTGATCGTGACGGACAACACAGTGGCCATGCATAACCTCAACACAAAGGGGGGGTAGGGTCACTTCTGTTGTGCAGAGAGGCAATGCAGCGCTGGTTCTGGGCTATCCAGCAGGAAATTTCGATCTCAGCAGTTCATCTGGCCGGATACGAAAATGCGGCGGCGGACGCTCTGAGCAAGCAGAGCACAGTCTCCCACGAGTGGGAGTTGGCTCAGGAAGTCCTTCAGAGATCTTTGCCCTATGGGGATCCCCACAAGTGGATCTCTTTGCCACCAGTGTCAACCATAAGTGCGAGAGTTTCTGCTCAAGGGAATTTCCTCCAAGAGGAGCCTTAGGAGACACGTTGTTGGTGGATTGGTCATTCCCACTGCTGTACGTGTTTCCTCCAGTCCCCGTCATTCCTGAAGTTTTGCAGAGGTTTGGTTCCCACATGATCCTCATTGCTCCAGATTGGGCCAGGAGAGCGTGGTACCCGGACCTTCTAGAAATGTCCATCTGGCCTCCACGCCGTCTTCCCTACCGAGAGGATCTGCTCTCGCGCAGGGGTGGGCGGGGTATCAGGTTCTCCATTCAGAGGTCAAGACTCTCAACCTTCACACTTGATATCTGAAAGGTTGAGGTATAAGGATTGGGACTTCCCGGATGACGTGATGGAGGTGTTGCTTTCGGCCAGGCGGCCTGCAACAAAATCCCTGTACCGTTGGCATAATTTCTGCGATTGGTGCTGGGATCACAATGTGGATCTTTTCATTGCTCCATTCCTATGGTTTTGTCTGTCTTACTTTCTTTGGCCCACAGGGGCCTTCAAGTGGGTACCATTAAAGGTTACCTGGCAGCGCTGTTCATCTTTAAGCGCTCGTCTGAAGAATGTTCTTACTTTAAGATTCCTTTGATTTCTCAGTTTCTTAAAGGACTGACTAATGTATTCCCGTCGTCCTCTTTCCAGGTGCCGGTTTGAGATTTGAGTTTGGTTTTGAAATTTCTCATGGGGGCTCCGTTTGAACTTTTGCACTCTTGTCCTTTGAGATTACTGTCCTTCAAGACTGTGTTCTTGGTTGCGGTTACTTCCACTCGCAGAGTGAGTGAATTGCAGGCACTTTCATCTAAGCTACCCTTTACTGTGTTTCACAAGGACAGGGTTGTACTGCGTGTACGTCCCTCCTTTCTACCTAAGGTCGTTTCTGAATACCATTTGAGTCAAAAGGTGTTTCTTCCATTTTTCTACCCTCCTCATCCTGGTAAGGAATACATAGGTTGGATCCTAGGAGAGCTCTTAATTTTAACATTTCTAGGATGTCCAGGGTCAGAGTGGACGATCAACTCTTTGTGGGATATGCTGGACACCGATTGGGCCAGGCTGTTACAAAACAGACCTTGTCCAGGTGGATTATCCTTACCATTACGGAGTGTTACCAGTTGGCGGGTAAAGACCCTCCTGATGGGTTGAGAGCTCATTCCACTAGGGGCGTGGCTACTTCCACCTCCCTCCAGCGGGGTGTTCCTATTAGAAATATTTGTGATGCCGCTACTTGGGCTTCAATCCATACATTTGTAAAACATTATTCCCTGGATACTATCCATGGTCAGGATATGGCCTTTGGGAAGACGGTTCTTTAATCCGCAATCTAATTGGGTAATCTAAATTATTTTCCCTCCTCCCTTTAGTGGTACTGCTTTGGGAGTCAAGGATGTGGAATGCTTTGGAGGACACAATCCATTCGAAGAACGAGTTACTTACCAACTGGTACCGTTCTTTCGACTGGATGTTCCTCCAACGCATTCACCACCTCATTAGTGCTGATTAGTGGCAATATCAATAGCATGGGTGGCTAAAGATCTGGCATTGATAAGTGCACCTGAAATTACTGTTCATTTCTTAGCTTGGCTGTCATGAAGGTGGCTATGCTGTTGGGGTGGTAACTGTGGTGAAGGTTCAGCATTGAGTTTTGGTTTAGACTTCCTTTTGCCTAGCGTTGGTTGGTTCAAGCTCTTCCATGCTAGGTGGGCATGTGTGGGAGTGCTTGTGAGCTTAGATCCTAGTCTATAATTTCTGAGGTTAGTAGGTCATGGTTGGGTTTAGGTTTGCTTGCAAATCTTTGAATCCATTGGGCATGAGTCAGTACATAAGATGGTGTGGTGGCTATGTGGTTCACTGGAAGCAGGTTTTTCTATAAGGGGAATAGTGGAGGCAGGAAGTATGTGGGTTTGATTTGGTCAGACTGTTTTAAGTGGTTGCGGATGTGTGATACGTGTGGTGTCCATGTTGGCACTAGTTGCAGTGTCGATCATGGGTAGTGAAAGTTCAATCTGAGGCTGGACTGTATGTTTCGTTTGCAGTAAAGAGATGAGAAGGAACTGTGTCAAGGGTAGTAGTAATACATACTTGGTGAGAGCCAGGTGCATGGTTAAGGCATTCAGTGCAGGTTAGGGTTGGAATAGGCAAAACAGCAATATTGTCAGATGCAAACTTGCAGACATAACGACTTTTACTATGGTACATATGAAGGTCAGAGTCTGGACAGTTGATTGGCGTATGGACGAAGCCTGTGCTAGGAGTACTTTCATTGATTAAGGCAAACAATGTCACAGTAGAATGTAGGCAAGGTAAATGGCAGAGTAAGTACTATAGGCTATACTACTTACTAGGCTGCAACTAAGCGGGTGGATTAGAGTTGTCTCTTAAAATGCAATATATCCGGGTAAGAGACAATTATAGTTAATTATAGACAAGTAGTACCTTGATAGCACTGGATGATAGAGGCCATATAGCAGTGTAGGATCGGATTGTAACAAAGCAGTGCCGTAGGATGCACTGTACGAGCACACCTGTTCATTTACACAGCAATGCTAGGCAGTGCGGAGGTCCACGCATACCTTCACAAAGTTCTACTGCGTCGACAGGGATTCCAGGGAGGAGTCCAGAGTCTTCCAGGCAGTGCTATGCAACCTGTTTGCTTGAAGAGAGTCTGTTCCAGGGGTAAGTGTTAATTGCTTCTGTTGAGCCTTGCCACCTCCCGTGGTTGTGTAATGTGGTACTGCTGTGTATTCTTCATTCATGAGCATGTTAATCCATGCCAGACCCCATGCTGGAGAAGGTTTAAGTTACTTACCTGTAACTATTGTTCTCCAGCATGGGTCTGGCATGGAATCACATGCGAACCCTCCCTCCGGCCCCTCTGTGGCTCTTCTTTGTCATACTGCCACTTTACATGCTTACCAAATCTGAAAATGGCTGCCAGTGATGGGGCTTAGGGAGAGGACTGTCATTGATGGTGGTAGTATGGCCGAGGGGACAGTGATTGGTTTAGAGGAGAAATACAGTTTTAAAGTGAAACTTTGTCTTTTCCCAAGGATTCCCAGCCTGACGACTGGGAATATTCATAATATTCATGAGCATGGGAATCCACCCTTGCTGGACAACAATCCTTACAGGGAAGTAATGTAAACCTTTTCTCCCACTTCTCAAGTATCTCAAATTTTGATGGTTCTCTACTGCTGTGTCTCAAATGTAGGTGTTTTCTCCCATGCTCAAGTATCTAAAATGTAGGTGATTCTCCTTTCGGGATCTAGCCTCCTCACCCCACCCTGCCCCTTCGCTATTTCAGCTGGACCCTCCAACTTGTAGCAACTCTCAATAAAGGGTGCATCCTACCCACAAGATAAACATGCCTAAATCAGCTGGCTCACCAGTAAGCCTAACTGTGCCCACTGCACCCAACCCCCACCCTCTTCCTCGCAAACCCCAACCAACCACCCACCCCTCACTTGCAGCCTTTTCTCCCTGCAACACTGAGTTATACGCCCCACCTCCACCATTGTCCAACCCCCCTTGCCCCACTCCAACCTCAATGTAGATCTCGATCCTCCCAAGCCAGAGCAGCACGTTGGTGAGCTACAGTTGAAAATATAGAACCCCTGAGCATCTTTAACCTCACACCTACCCAGCCCCGCCAACCCTCCCACTTGAACTATCCCCTGATACCACTCTCCATCCACTCCCATGTCTTACCTTTCCCGAATAGCATTGCCTTCTCCCCCAGCCTCACACTTCCCTTCCCTTAGTGCAGCAAGGGCAGCCCTGGCCAACACCATGACCACCTCACCCCCCCCTTCTCACCCACACCCCGTGGGCCACCTGAAAGAAAAGGCCCAGGCCTCAGCCACCTCAAGGTTCACTTAGCATCACCCTTACTCCACCCAAGATCCCAATCATTGCCCCCTTGCTATAGTGCCCAAATAGCCCCTCCCGCTCCCAATGTTTGCTCTATTTCTCCCTCCCCTTACCACATCTGTCCACCTTCACCCCCATGCTCTCCACTGGCTACCCCATCCCTCACCCTGCCTCCACCACTCCCCCGCCACTTCTTCAAGAATCCCTACAGTGACTTGGTCAAGCCTTCCAGCACACCTCTCATCTCCGACAACAAACACCACAACTCCGTGCTACCAGGAACCCCCAATATCCAACCTGATCTCTTGCATTCTCATCAACGCCAGGTCAGTCTCTTAAAAAATAATTCAACATCTTATCTCGGACGAAAACCCAGGCATCCTCTTCATCACAGAGAGCTGGTTTGCTGACGACTACAAACCCATTGCACACAAGGTCTTCCCTCCAGGTTACAACCTGATTGTTTAGAAAAGATCCAGAAATGGTGGGGGACTAGCCATCCTACACAAATGCCAGATTCCAGTCCTGCTCAAGGAGACCTTAGCCAGCACCACAGATTATGAACCCCTACTTGTAGAATCCCAACTCTCACCTTCTACCTTCCACAGTGTTCTACTCATTTATAGACCCCCTGGCTAAAACAAAAACTTCAGACATGCTCAACGACAATCCGTCAACTACCTTCAACCTGCATCCAGCACACACCATACTCTTGAGATTTCAACTTCTGGTTTGACTCCCCTTCAAACCTCGTAACCTGCTCTTTCACAGATAACCTAGAAGCATTCAACCTAACACAACTCATTTGTTTGTCCACCTACACTGCAGGCCACGCCCTTGATGCAGTTCTCAGCACCACATACATCCACTCTGCCTCTATGCCCCTAATATGGACAGATCACTCGTAAATCATCTTCTCCTTACCATCTTCACCACCGGCCCCCTACCTGGGCCATGCCCAACCTCCGCCCCCTCAAACCACTCTAACAGTCATTATCACCCCGAACCTAGCCAATAACCTCCTCAACTCACTCCCAGTCAGTACTGCCCCCCCCAGGAAGGCCCTCTTTTCCCACTGCTCCTGTAACATTTCTCTTACTATTACAGCTGGTGGCAGTTGAAAAACGTTGCTTACTTTTCTCTGATTTTTAATCGCAGGCTGTCAAATCAGCCATAACGGTAAACTGGTCACTGTAACAGAAATGTTACAGGAGCAGTGAGAAAGGGGATACCATGTATCTCCCCAGCACTCCACAGTAAAGTGAATGAAAATCCCTCTATTCTTTGAGAACATATGTTCGGAGAAGCTAGTCTGAAGGTAAACCCCACTGGGCTCTGCATTATGATTGAAGATCGACTTTGCCCATTGCCTGGAATAAATATCAGATGCATCATGGAACAACATGTACCTATTAAGAAGGATTTCTGAACTCTGGCCTTCTGAACCTCTGCCCCTCATGGACAACCTAGTTTCTTGGAACAGGGTAACCTCTGGACAAGCCAGACCAATCAGGGTAGCTATGGCAAGTGGTCAAGACTAAGTCTCGGGAGGCGTGAGGTGACTGAATGACTTCAATGAGCACACAGAGCAAGGACACTTAAAAATTACTCCAGTCAGGTGTTATATTAAAAATATAGACCCATTTATTACAAGACCGTTGTAACATACACCATAGCAAAGAATCACAGTAACACTAAGTAAACCAATACATCACACTCAATACAATATATATACAAAACCAGGGGGGGGTCTAAAGGGATGACTGCACAAAATATGTTGACAACCTAGAGGGGAAGGAAACAGGCAGTGCAGTTAATCTTTAGGCCCATTTCAACATCAGTTCTTCACCTAACTGGTTCTTCACCTAACTAAGAGGCAGTCCAAGAAGAGGGGAGCCTTGTGCTCAATAGTACATGTAATGCAAATGCATGCGGTTGTTCCAATGGGCAGAACAGGGTATCTTCAGGGGTCTCTAGCAGCTCAGGAAGGTGGATAAGGCAATGAAGAACACATTCCCACTATTCAAGAATGACCTCCAGTTGAAGGCAGAGGCAGTTCGAGAGTTTTGGATGGAGTCGCTATTTCGCAATAGCAGTGGACAGGAGAGGGGCCCCCAGTGGCGACTTGTGCGTAAAGATGGGCTCTGGCGCTAGGGGCTACCGGTTGGGGTAAAGATTACTCACCGGTCCCTGTGGCAAGGAGAACCAAACTTTGGCAGGTTAGTCCAATTCGGTTGCAGGTTTTATGCGGCAAAAAGGATGTCTTGGCACCTTTTTAGTTCCTGAGATCCAGCGAGGATTCCCAAATGGGACAGTGGCGATTTCTCCGCTCCGGGTGGATGAATCGCCCCAGTTTCACTGCAGCAGGCTTCAGGGGCAAGAGGGTCACACATGCAGCGGACTTGCAAGGGATGTTGCCGCACCAGGGCAACATGGTAACTGCGTTTACTCCGGTCCGCGCACACTCGTCTCACTTTAGACCTGGGAATGCCAAGTGTACGAAATTCGGTGTGAGGGTGCCGTGGACACAGAGCTAGCAGCATACCAAGTTTCGAGGGACTCCTCGAAACGACAGGGGATACAGAGCAAAGGTCCCGTGTAACCTGGTCAGCCCACTGGTTGGCCCAGGGACACTTCCAAGAAAGCTTACTTGCAGGTTTTAGTGAAGGTGCCGAGAATAGTTGGTCCCACTATTCCAATGGGTCGAAGCGTCTTTGCAGACCTTCTAGGACGACCAGATGCAGAGGGGTCCCACGGGACGACAGCGGGCTCAGGGTGCCAAACCTTCCAGCGGGTCACCAGCGGTTCCTCGACTCAGCTTCGTAGTTGCAGGATACTTGGATCCTATCCTTTGTTCAGTGGGAACTCAGGAGATCGACGTGGTAGTGGTGTTTCCAGCCTCCTCTTATCCAAAGAACCCTTTGCACCAAAACAGAGAGGACCCAATGGGAGATCTGCTCACAAACACTCCATACGTGGACCCATCACAGACCACGGTGGTCTCAGGCATTCTGCAGACTCTCTGGCACCCAGGATGTGTATTGGGACCAGACATCCCAGCCCACATCCTGGAAGCGCACACACAAGGCATGCAGAAGCCCACGAAAGCATTGGGATTGGCGGGAAAATGCATGACCAAATAAGGACTGGCCCGGGTCGACTCGACCTGGGGAAGGTGAAGGGGCAAGATGGCCAAAGGACGGGACAAAGAACCTCGTGGCTTGGCCATTTTAGAGCCAGGCCACCTATTCGTGCCAAACGCGGTTAACATGGCAGGAAAGGGTTAAAAATAATGCGAATCGATAGCTGCCACCAGTCCTGTCCATGACACATCTACACAGTTCATAAAAAGTCCAGTGAGAGTATCTAGGGCCTTTGAAAATGACTATAGACCCAAGCGTGCTGTATGGTAAGATACATTGCACACTTGTTACATGTTGCACAAAAGTTGGGGGTTGACACATGGAGGGAAAATTACATACACTTATGAAATCTTTCCTAACAGTACCGAAATCTGAAGTACTGCTAATGTGCACCGTAAATGCTGTAAGTTGCCCTGCTGGGGCTCTACATTGAAAATATGGCCGTATTTGGCCCTTCCAACATTGCCGCTGCCATGATGCGACCCCACCATTCCAAGGGTGGCCTGTCCTGTGGCCCTCCCTGCTAGCTGATGATTGGCCCCACTTTCAGGATCCAGCCGGCGAAGCTGGCCCCTCACAAAGACCCTTCACTATGTCCTGTCTGGCCATGGACGGCCGCCCGGCCACTCTACATCCAAGGTACCATTCTCCTGTTAATGTAACTGTGCCGCTTTCCCTACTGCATGACAACCTTATTCCCCCCTCTTTTGCGCTCCCATCTCTCGCCACAGGGTGCTACTGTCCGGAGTTGTATGCATTCCTCCCTCCTGCGCATGGGATGCCAGCTATGGATTCCTGCAACACTCTATACCCACTTAATCTAATGCGCTTACCCCCCCCTCAAACCATACCGGTAATCGGAAAGCCCACTATAAAGACCTACCAACTCCTATCACAATAGGCCATTCCTCACACGAGGCACCACCATCAGCCCCTGTCTCTTGGCAGTACCCTACAAAGGGACTGCAACTCACTCTGCTCCCCCTCTGGACTGACAGGGATTACCTGTGCCTCCCTGCAGCCTGGGCTCCTCCACACTGCGCCCCCGGGAACAGCACCACGACCAGAACAGGTCACACACCCACGATTCGGGTACCGGCTGGGGCCCCCCAGCCAACACAGCGGGACAGCAACCCCCCCCCCCCCCCAACTTACTGCAGAGGGGAAAGTCACCATCAGAAAGCAAGTTCCCCTGCCAGCCTCACCATTCTCAGAACTGTCGGCGGAGCAGAAGTGCACTGGACAACCTGGGTTGGGCCGCGCTTTTAGACTCCAGGGTCTGGGAGGCCCGCAGCAATTGAACCCGTCAGAGCACCCTCACTGCCCTAGGATCACCACAAGGGTCTCCCGGAGAGGACACAGCACCCAAGAAAGTGCAGAGCTCCCTCCCCTCCCTACCTCACCCAACCCAGATCCTCATCCTAGGCTCCTTGAAGAGACCAGGCATACCACGAAAGTCAGTTGGACCACCGACAACGTATCGCACGAGCAGCCCCACAGACCCTCATGCAAATCCTTGAGGAGGAGGAGGAGGAGGCCTCAGCGGTGGCACAGAGCAGATCACCCAAGCCCTGCCCTCGGGTTGTGGACGATCACTGCACAATGTAAAAAAATAGGAATAAAGACTCCCAAATGCCCCCAGAAACCCTAGGAAGATGCAAGAAGGCCCACTACCGAAGATATAGGCCAAGGAGACAGACCAACAGGGGTGCTCTCTATGACAGATTGGTCAGCAGACTCAAGGACGGAACCAGAGCAAGAGGACCAAGACAGACAGTAATGCAATCGGCTCTCAAATACCTCCTGGAGGAGTTGGTGGACAAGATCACCACTGCAGGACAGAAACAGATGGACGCCCTGAGAGAGGATCTGGCAGAGGGCTTACGTGAGATAAAGAGGGACGTCAATAAATTGAGCCGAGGGTGGACACGAATGAGAGAGCAATACAAGAACTGACAGAGGATGCTAGGAAAGCAGATGCCTTGCTGGAAAATCTGGTGGCGGCCACCTAGAACCTCGAACTCCAGGCAAAGGACTTGGAGAACAGGTCTAGGAGATTGAACATCCGAGTCAAATGCCTACCAGAGACGACACAGGACCAGGACCTATTGCAAGTTCTCAAGTCCATTTTTGGAGACCTCCTAGCCCCGGACATAGCTCCGGAAATACAATTTGACCGAATCCACAGGGTGGGCCCGCAACGACAGGATCCAGGAGCGAGGCCAGCGGATGTTCTGGAGGCCTTCCACAACTACATCCTCCCCTCAAAGAACGAGTCGTGGCCAAGGCCAGAAAAGCAGACCAGATCACCTTTCACCTTTAACGGGGTGGACTTTTTCCTCCATCAAGACCTGGCTCAGGCAACGTTCATCAAAATGAGGAAGATAGCTGCTGTCTTGACATTCCTAAATTCTATAGAAATCCGCTACAGGTGGGCCCACCCTTTCAGCCTCCCCTTCGAGTGGCAAGGGAAGCAACAAAAAATCACAACCTGTGAGCAAGGTCTCTCTCTCTGCTGGGCATCGGCAACTCCCAACATCAACCTACTCCATCAATGTTCACAACACCCGTAGGCCATGGGAGTGGTCCACTGTGAAAACTAAAAGATCCAAGAAGGGGGAAGCCCAACCAAACCGAAGGTCCTCCCCCGCATGGACACAACCGGGACTTGATGGAAACCACGTCCGATGTCCCGATCTGAGAACACACTGCGCACGACCGCTAGCGCCTGGATAAATCGTCTGGGGAGGGAGTAAGTTAAGTGATCTCCAGCTCAATTAATGTTAATCTTATCGATGCCAAGTTTTTTGCCAGCATGTTGGTGCCATTTCTGGCCAAGCGAGGCCCTGCTGGGAGGAGGGGATGATGGAATCTGGGATTGAGATTGGGCGATCTTGCGTGGGGAAATTCTGGGAGTATCCTAGGTTTCAACTCTCGTAACCAAATACTGAGGGTGGCTGAGCACCAGTTGAATCCACCCATTTAGGGAGGGGGGAGAGCAGGAAGGGAAGAGATCTGGGGGGGACTCAACAAGATTGCAGAGAGGGCTCATCAGGAAGGGGGGGAAGAGGCGAGGGGGTGCCCCTTAGCCTGCTCAGGGAGGCAAGTACAGGATAAGGTCACAAAGGGAAAAGAATGGCTTGCAAAGACAAGCTGAAGATTGTATCCCTAAACGTCAATGGCCTAAACTCACATACCAAAAGGAAGAAGATGAAGAGGTTGGTTAGAAGGGAACAACCAGATCTAGTAAGACTGCAGGAAACACATATCCAGTCGAGGGACAGACTGAGATTAAAATTCTGCGGGCACACAAGAACTTTACAAGCCACGCAACCCATCAAGAAGGGGGGTCCTCATTGCGCCGAGAGACCAACTCGACCTAAACGTGACGGGGTCGGAATCCGATGATCAAGGGAGATACCTAGCGATCGCCGGGGAGAGGAGTGGGAGAGATACTCATTATATGCACCAAACACCGGCCAAGACGCCTATATCCAAAAAGCACTGACCACCCTCGAACAGTTTGCTAAAACACCATCATGCTAACCGGGGACCTTAACATGACCTGGGATCCCAACAAAGACCAAAGTAACATCTCTCCAGGAACACAGGGGTGCCCATCAGATGGTCTCAGGGCGAAGGTGCACGAACTTGCGCTAGTTGACGTGTGGAGGGAATTGGAAGGGGATAAGGAGGGATATACCTTTTACTCACATGCACACCGGTCTCATTCGAGAATAGACTATAGCTGGGCCTCCAGGTCACTGCTGGGAAGAGTCATAAGCATAGAGCTGGGCACCATTGCAATCTCAGACCATGCCCCTATAACCATCACCCTGACAAGGAGTCGGTCGCCGCCGGGCCTGTGGAGATGGCCATACCCAACTCCCCTCTTTAAGGACGAAATGCTGGTCCGGGAAGTGGCTGAGGAAATTCTGGCGTTCTTTGAGACAAACAAGGTCGGGGACATGACGCCACAGGTCAGATGGGATGCGTTCAAAGCAGAATTATAGCGATCAAGGCCAGAAGGGACAGGGACAGGAGGCTGGAGGAGGTCAGGCTAGAAGACAAATTAAAGGAAATTGTGGCCAAAATGGGACCAGCGCAGACCCCAGGGACCAAAAGAAAATACAGGACCACACAAGGTCAGTTGGACCTAATACAGACAAGGGCAGCGGAACGCAACTTATTACGTCTTAAAAGAAGTACATTCAATCGAGCAAGGCTGACCTCCTTCTGGCCAGACAACTGAGAAGGGAGGAAATGGACAAAACGACCTTGAAAGTAAGTCAAGGGAGGGAAAACTAGCACCTGCAATAACGACATAGAGAGGGAGTTCGTCCAATCCTGTACAGCTCCATCACCGGTGGCCCAGGTAACATACTTAGACAAATTAGACTTACCGAGACTAACGGCAGAGGAGAAGGAATACTTAGAAGTGGAAGTAACCAGAGACGAAGTCCAGTCAGCAATCAAATCCGTACCTATCCATAAGTCCCCTGGCCTGGACAGCTTTGTTGCCGAATTCTATAAAATGCACAAAGAACTACTTATTTCCTACCCCGCAGACCTTTTCAATTAGATAGGCAAGGACATGGTCATTTCGAATTCCATGGACGAGGCGAAAGTGATACTCATCCCAAAAAAAGGTAAGGACCCCACTGAATGCGCTTCTTACCTCACCATCGCTCTAATAAATTTCCACACGAAAATCCTGGCGACTAGAATAAATCAGATTCTCCCCAAATGAATCTGTGCCGACCAATCAGGCTTCATAAGGGGGTGCCAGACCAGAGACAACGTCAGGAGAATAGCCCACCTGATAGAAAAATCACACGAGAGGAATCCCGGGCCTCCTACTGGCGATCGACGCTGAGAAAGCCTTCGACCAGGTGGGGTGGGGATTCCTCTTTGCTACCATGAGCAAGATGGACTTGGGAACCAGTTTTCTGAATATGGTAAGAGCCAACTATAGACACCTGGTGCTCCGGCTCTCCATCAAAGGCCTAGTGTCAAACCGGTAGCGGTGACCCGAGGCACGAAGCAGGGGTGCCCACTGTCCCCCATGCTGTACGCCTTACATCTCGAACCCTTCCAAGCAAGGGTGTGCGCAAAGGAGGGGATAAAGGGTGTACCCTTCGTGGAGGACACGCACAAAATTGCAGCATTTGCCAATTACATGCTTTTCATGGTGTCCCAACCGGAGGCTTCCCTCAGCGCCATAGAGAGGGAACTTAACCTGTTTAGGGAGGTTGCAGGTCTAAAAATAAACCCAGCCAAACCAGTCGAGCGGGACTCAAAATGTCCTCCTCTTATAGATGTGTGGAACATTCTATAACTTACCTTGGGATAAAACTGACCAAATCACTGGTGAGGCTTTATCAAGCAAATTACCCACCCCTTTTTGAGAATCTCAAATCTCAAATGGTAGACTGGGGTCCGCTAGAGATCATATGGATGGGACGCATAAATGCCTTAAACATGGTGGTGCTGCCACAACTCCTCTATCACTTTACAGCCCTCCTGTTCCACGTTCCGCGGGGCTGCCTCAGAGCCCTTCGCAGAACAACCACTACATTTGTGTTGAATAACAAACCTCCGTGACTGGCCGCAAAACTAATGCAAGCCCTGTCTACCTGGGGAGGAATGGGGGAACCTGATTTCAGTGCCTACTACATAGCCGCCCAGATGAGGGTAGTTTGGGATTGGCAAAAAGATGACGGGGAAAAGATATGGAGACCCATGGACAGGGTTGTCGCCGGGGGTTGGGGGAGGATATGGAGGAAAACTATAGAAAACTAAGACAGACACAGACCTCTAAAAATGTACAGCAGCTCCATCACGACAGTAGTGGGCGATGCTTGGGATGAAGCGGTATTGAGGGCGCACATTACCACATTCCCTTCACCGTACACACTGCTCTTTTACAATCCACATCGGGCTACCAAAAACATGCATTCAGGGCCTGGCAAAAGGTGGGTTGTCTGAAGGTTACAGATATGTTTGAAGGGGACCACATCAAACAGTACGACCAAAGCAAATCAGTCTTCACTCTAGGCAAAAAAGAAAAAAAGAAAGGTACACCTACGTCCAATTGAGACATTGCTACTCCATCCATGAAACAAGCAGGAGTTTGCCAACTAACCCCATTCGAAAAGAAGTCCCTCAATAGGGACCCAGGTGATAACCAAGTGGTGGCATACTTGTACAAACACATAAAACTAGGTGAAGCACCCCTGCCGAGAACGTACATAAAAAGATGGGAGGACTCAACCAGGTGCACAATAGAGGAAACTGAGTTGGCAAAACTGTGGGAACTCATTCCTAAATTGACAAGATTCCTCAAGATTTGCGAAATATGGCTAAAACTATTGTTTCAGTGGCGCCTGACCCGAACCAGGCTTCACAGGATGTACCCGGGGACGTCTCAGCGGTGCTGGAGGGAATGTGGTGGGGAGGGAACATGGAGCCATGTCTGGTGCGAATGCCTCAAGTTAGACAATTTTTGGGTGGGCATACACGAAGCAATCAAACGGGTCTTAGGGTTAAAAATCAAGGGGAACAGGGGCCTCTCAATGATAGGCCTAGACAGCACCCTTGAACAACTCAAACCAAAACCCGCCCACAAGCTATACGCAATAATGATGGCGGCAGCTTTAGTACTGGCACGCAAATGGAAGTCCAGGGACCCTCCTCTGGACCACGAATGGATTGCAAAGTTATGGAACATCTTGGCCATGGAGTGGCTCACCTACTCCGTCCAAGGGGGGCTACAAATGTTTCAACTCTGACTGGTTCAGTTTACTAAGATATCTAAGGCAAGGTGCGCTGTTAGCTTGGTGCCCCTGGGCCATGGGCGACCTGGGAATAGTGGACTGCTCAGGGGAAGGGGGAATGTGAAGGACTAATCCCGACAATTCTATCCAAGGACTGATGATGAAGAGATACTTGTAACCCGCAATTCCGCAATCAAAACCAGTCGTGCTGCAAAGGAACTTTACCCGGATCAAGGGGAGAAAGGGGTGGGGGGGTGTATTAATGTTGAAAAATGGCAATACATTTTTTGGGAAAAGACCATTCCACAGGCAACCTGCACGGCCTATGTAAATTGAAAGATTTATGTCACTGCACCATAATGTAACCTGTGCCTTGATGCACACGGGTTTAGTGTGCTTTATAAATGAATAAATAAAATAAAGAGAAAAGGAATAGGGATGCCCAAGAGGCAACCCACCGACACAGCACAGAAAGTGCCTTGTGCTGTAATCATAAAATGCATTGCCCAAAAAGTTATAGGAAAGAATAGATTCAAAAATAAAGGATGGAAAATCAGAAAAATGACACCCATAAAAAGAGCAAAAGAAAGGGTGAATGGAAAAAAGGTTCCCACTCACTCAGGAGCATAGAAAAAGAATTGGCATATAAATGGAAATCTAACTTAACAGTGGGATCCCCCAGAACTGCCTTCATTTCAAAATCAAAAACCCAGAGATTTCTCTTACGTGACATACCTCAATCCATGTCCCACTTCACCCCAACAGTCCCAGGTCTCTCTGTGACTCCCTCTCCACACAGTCCTAGGTCTCTCCCCACCCCCCCACCTGCTCTGCTTAGGGGTCAAAATTGCTGAGGAGCTGGGATCTATTTAGCTCATGTTTCTAGCCAATCCTAGCCTGGTAGCTTAAAACCAACAGCTACCTTTGGCTCTCAAGGTCAACTGGGCCCTTACGAATCTACATATGTGACATGCAAGTGTTTGGAATGTGAATGAGAAGAATTTGGACACATCTAGTACACATTTAAACAGAAGGTAATCGTACATAATGTGCAAAAAGACAGTTGTCTTCGCCTGTAGAAGTTATATTTTCGATGTGCTATGTATGGTTTCCTGGTTTCCCTGTGGTAGCTCCTACCTACTGGATGATGGCAGACACCCAGGAGCCGCTTTAGCTCCTGCACAGTGAATACATTTCGCACTGTGCCTGCTCCTTGCACAGTCCCAGGTCTCCCTGTGCCCTACTGCCCGCATAGTCCCAGATCTTCCTGTTCCCACTGCCCACATAGTCTCAGGTCTCTCTGTGCCCTGCTGCCAGCCCAGTCCCTGTACACCTTGTGCCGCACTGCCTGCACAGTCCCTGGTCTGCTTGCACAGTCCCTGGTCTCCCCGTCCCCCTCTGCCTACACAGTCCCGGGTCTCCCCGCTGTCCGCACAGTCCCTGGTTTCCCTGTCCTTCGCTGTGATGAATCTTACAGAGTCCTCACTAAGACACTACTGAAAGTCTCCTCTCGGGTGGCCAGGGAAAGGCAGAGGATCCTAACCTGGGGGTGCTATTACCCGGAGGATCATCTGGGAGGAGAAGGGCCCCAGGGGGACAGGAGGACTTGTTGGGTGAGACCCAGTATTTGTCTTCCTCTAAGAAAGAAGTATCGGGGATACCAAAATATGTAATGGTCTGTTGTCAGGGAGAGTGTTTGATTTCCCAAGCTACCTCAATGGGGGTGAAAACAATAAGAACCAGTCATGCATCCGAAGGAAGAAAAACCTCTTTAAAGTCACAGACTTTCATAGCGATGAAAGCTCTTATAACCCCAGTAGAATATTAAAGATACCTCCTCAAATATTACCAATGCAGATGCAGAAAACCATACTTCCCCTGTAAAACCGAACTCTTCCTTAAATCCTTACAATACTCCTTTAGGGAATATAAATAAGGAGTTAAATAAAATTGATATTTCCATGTGAAAAACTAATTTTATATTTTGGACTCCAAGCCCCACAATTCCCAAAGTACTGAGACGAAGAAGAAGGCTGCAGAGGCACGAGGCTGCAAGTTGCAGCCTAATGGTGTAAATGACCTGCACCTGAGGGAGAATGGGAGGCATAAACATCCACTACACGTGCAGGACAATAAAGATAATAGTATACACTTACCCCTCCCTCTTATGTGCAGGTCCAATGGTCTCTTTCACAAAACAGCACAGGTGATAAGAATAATACTGCACTGGGCAACATACATTTTTTTTTCTAAAACATACTAATTTATTGCACAGTTTCTCATAAATGTAAAACATATAGAAACAAAATACAGTTTAACATAAATACACTTACAAAAGTGTGGGTTAGTCAAGATGTGATTATATCATCGGTAAGACAGATTTAGATAGTTCATACGAAATGGGTCTAACGGGATATGCTTCTGAACAAAAGCTATTGAATCCTCCTATGCTCTGGATTTTAGACGTAAACAGTTAGCGTGTGTTGAACATAGGAGTCTCTTCCAGTGCATTCCCCTGTTGGGTATACAAAAAATGACTGTTGCCCACTGCAGGTTGTGATCTATATAATATTGTCGACACAATGTGTTTCAGCCCTTTCCTATGATGATTTGCACATCCAAGCGATCACCTATTTTAAGTAAGTGGGGGCCTTCAGGACAAAATGTGGTTCTCTAACCCTATTTCTGTGCAAAGGAACACAGGGAACCCACCTTGGTATGTGGTTATGGGCACCGCTTCATCTATATATTTGATGTAAAAATGCATCTAATTTCAGGGCGGCTTGCCGCTCCCACTCCATGCAAAGCATAGAATACTCAAATGCATTTAGCACGTAGCCGTTCCTCGGCGGACAAAGCTCTTACTTCAAAAGGGCCCTGTACCAAAGTCTGTAGCACGCTGCATCGGTCTCATGCAGACTTACGGCATCGGTCAATCTATAACATTACAGTTGCCATTACTACCGTGCATAGTCCTTTCTTTCTCACGCTGATGGTCTAATGTGTGGAAGGAACATTGGTGAAGGTGGCAGCAATCTTATGCTGTCTACATTGTGTAGCTAACTTACATTGAGCCCTGTGGGTTGGTGAATCCATAGATGCTCTGTGGAGTGAATCCTTTAAGATAACGTCTGATTTACCCTCGTTTCTCAACCAATCCTGGTGGCAGATGTTACTAATATCAACTTTTACATTTTTGATTGGAGGTTTGCCTTGATTGTGTAATAGGTTCTTATAAAAACCCTTTCGGTAGCCACTCTCATATTTATAAAGAGACATGTGTCTTCTATTAACAATCACTGTGTATCATCAGATTGTACATTCATTTCTTTTAGGTGTTCACATATTCTTTTTATGGTTGGTTGATTTACACTTTTTGATCACAAGGTTGGTTCTGTAGGTGGAACCGGTTAACCCTCCAGTTACGTAGATCTATACTTTTATGTAGACAATTTCAATAGAATATTTGATTATGCATGCACTATTCTAGATCCTACATGTTTCTTGAAGGCCTACAGGTTCGTAACATCCTGAGGAGGATTTTCATTGATAACTCTAAATTTAACTTAAACTTTAGCGGAGTAGAGAACAAATGCAGTCGTGACTGGATAATTCTGGTCACTGAAATCGTGGTAGAAGAAATGAAATATCAAGATGCTGAATTAGAAGCTTTGGAGAAAAAGATCAACGATGAATCCACAATCATGGATGTGACCTGAAATTGGAAAAAATCGAAGAAGAAATGAAGAAGTTCAGACAATTCAACTTGGAGAAAAAAGTGTGGAAACTGAAAAAGATAGAGATATATAAAGAGGAAAAGACCTATCCCTATCTGAACGAAACTCTCTATAATAAACAGAATAGAGTAAACAGTGGGAGACCTCAGAACTGTAATGGAAGACCACTTAGGAAGAAATTTGTGACGTTCTCAGATACGTCCGATATAACAAGTGGGAGTGAATCAGATGAGAGGGACGATGCACCATCAACCTTGGGCCCTATAACCCTGGCTGTGGATGTCCAACAGTTATTTCGGGGGTGGGGTAGCAGGGGCAGGAACAGGAGATGCCAACAAGGTCAATACGGAATGAGGGCCCACCAGTGGAACAGAACGGATCAGGAATGGTAGCCCAGATCTTCAACCTCACGGCAATCAAGATACTTCACAAAGGATTAAGTTATTTCCAACTAAAAACAATGGATCAATTCACCACAGAGGTGGAAATACGACTTTTCTTTAGGGTACTCAAGCTTAAATATTTCTTTAGAGATTTGGAGAATAATGAGTTATCTAGGAAAGTAGAGTGTGTGACTGGCCTTAGACCTCCTTCAGGCTTTATTCCTCCAACGACAGCCCTTTGCCCGAACCTACTTTCTTTTGAGAATATCATCCCACGGAGCGGCCGTGGAGTAGCTGTCTCTGCATTACCTTCTACGTGTGCCTGCTGCTGTTTGCATCTTGTGAAGTCTTTCATACCATCCTCACTGCTAAGAGGGCTGGACTCTGTTAAGAACCCTCTCATTCCACGGAGCGGCCACGGAGTAGCTGTATAGTAGCAGTCTCTGCAGTACCTTCTACGTGTGCCTGCTGCCGTTTGCATCTTGTGAAGTCTTTCTACCATCTTCACTGCTAAGAGGGCTGGACTCTGTTAAGAACCCTCTCATCTCGTGGAGCATCCGCGCAGTAGCTGCAGAGTAGTAGTCTCTGCAGTTTACGACAGCGCTGGCCGCCCGCGCCGCTATGGACTCGTGGAAGCAGTTGGATGCTGTAAGTGCTCCAGTGGAGGAAGAGGGTCGCCGCCTGAGGAGTTCATGCAATTGGCGTGAGGAAAAAATGGCTTCCACCCCGATTAGTGGGCCCCTCGCCCCTAGCCTGGGGGTAGGTGCAGCGCTCCTTGTCTTGGAGGCTGATGCTGCGGAAACAGCAGCTGTACAATCTACGAATGAAATGACTGCCCAGCAACTTTGCCCGGCCTCTTCGCCGAGTTCCAATCGGTCTGGCAAATTCGAAACTGCATCTACCTCAGCTGGTGTCTCCACCAAACCTTTTTCGGATGCTTCCTTCTCCTGCACCTTGTTGCAGCAGGTGGGGCAGGCTATGCCCCTCGGAGGAGAGGCTGTGCCGGTCGGTCCAGGTAAGGAGGGAGGGTGGGTGGGCCTTGCGGACTTGAGCTGCATTGTTCTTTGGCGCTTCGAGATGGTCTCCATTACCCGTCCTGGTGGGTGACGACCTCTCCGCCACAGATCTTTGATCCGGGGATGGGCGCCAGTGCAGGAGTTTCTCCCACCAACTCAAAATCGGCTAGTGGTTCCTATACAAATCCACACATGCCAGCAAGCCTGTGGTCTTTCCAGCCTCTCTTGTGAGCTGGATCAATTGGATACTGATACCCTGGCACAAACTGACACCATAGATGGGAAATATAATTCGGGGGAGGACCTCCCGAAGATTCCATCAACAACAGAAATGAATCTGTTATCCCAAGGAAATCCCTGTTCTCATCTGCAAACCAATGGCTGCAGAAGCAAAAAAAAGCACCCAATGACGCAAGCGCTGCGCTGTGCTCACCTCAGACAGAAATCAGGGAAAAAAATCTACATTGTGTATGATCCTAAGAAGACTGGACTCCAGCGTAAACCAGAAGAAGGAAAAGAGGGCTACCCTAACGAAAGGAGATGTATCAAGCTCTTTTCAGCCGACATCTTTAGTGAACTTTTTTCCAAACATTTAAAAAAAAAAGCCCACAGAATCAGATGAGCTTTCATATGCGGAAATCCTGAGTATGGTCCAGGACCAGATTCCTTGAACGCAAGCCACCATAGATGATCCCTTACAGAGTGGCAAAGAAACGCCCATTGTGATTTCAAAGACCCGGGCCCTGGACCTACACTCGTCTTCGATGAGGTGGCACTTTGGGTCGCCTCGTCCCTCTCCCAAAGCCCTTGTGCTGGCAGAAAAATCTCCACTGTCGGCTGAAGAAGAAACGGGGAAACAAAACAAGTCCGGGGGGGCGCCCCAGATTTCGATTCTGGGGAACTTCTTTTGTACAAGATGCCCCCCCCCTCGCTCCCCTCTACTACTCACCCTCCGAACCTGCCTGTCCCCCGGTTGGCCCCTCCATTGCCACTGGCTAGTCCAGAGGTTGGTGGGCGGCCAAACTGGTGGGAATGGGGTTGGGGGTTGATGCTTTAAGGAGGCCTCCTAATTTACAGCCACCATCTAAGGTAATAAATGACATCAGGCATTCCCTGCCTTCGGCTCCTATGCAATCTGAAAAGAGCAGTTCTGTTGGCAAATTCATTAGAGCATTCCTCCGCCCGGGCGGGGAAAACTCCTAAAATCTTATTCCGAAACTGGCGGATTATCTACCCATGACGCTGTCCCGGGGATGGGGTTATCGCCAGTATTGAGAACTCCCAGGACATCTCGATCGCATCATTCTCCATCTAGAAACAGGTGTCTGAGCGAGTTACCTTCTAATACATTGAAAGACTCGCCATCAACAAAATCAGATCTCCTCTCTTTGATGTCGGTGGTAACTACTGCCTTGGCGCCTTTCTGCAAGATGTATGAGTCCATCAATGATACTTTGAAGGACCATACATCAGTTTCAGCTATGATGCACAGTAAATATACCTCGAAGGGGCATATAATTGCCATGGATAAATGCTTGGAAAAGGTGGGGACTGGTTCCCAAGTCCCACCTAAAGGGGTTATCCAAGAAGAAACAGTGAACCTCTTGACTCCACCAAGGAAAAAACGCCTCATAACCCATGAAACAAGCCCTCGGACTGAACAGGAGGTTCAGCTTCAGGCTGAGCAAGCAAATAAAAGGAAAAGCAACATGGAAGGGACCCTGGTCTCAAGTAAAAAGAAAAATCCAGAGGGAGGTCGTACCAACGGAGTGATTAATGATGATATCCTTATCCTGCCAGCCACGTCTGGAACACACAGTGCTGACTTGGTTCCTAAAGAACCCATTAACAAAGACTTTATCTTTGATGCTATGAAATCTAAAGAACTGATAGCAAACCTACAGCCCACCCCCTCCCAGATGAGGCACACCCTAGTACGGAAGGGAGGATTAAAATCTGGTTACCACCCTCAAAACTATCAGAAAGAACACCAGGAGGTGGGCAAACCTCAAATAAGAGTGTGATTATAAACGCCCCAAAAGACTGTGAGAAAAAGAAGTGCCTCTCACTTTCTCCGAGAACTGCGGATGACTTTATGGCTGCTGATGATTTAATCAACCTAAGTGAACACCACCATTCTGAGGAAGAGGCGCAGGATCCACAACTGGAGGATGTAGAAGGAGGAGACATCGACCAGGGCGATGAACCACCTAGATTCTCCATAACTATCCCTAAAGACATATGTAGACCCGAAGTGGCAGTGAAATTCCAGACTTTGGAGGACCACTGTAAAAAACGAATCACTAAACCTACCTGGGGCCCGGTAGAAAAGCGGGTGACCCCTCAACGGGATTTGAGAAGGGAAAGGTCAGAAGCTAGGAACCGGATCTCAAGGCCCGCCCTACCTCGTGGAAGACATTTAGCAGAGCAGTATCGTTAGCCCAGGCACGACCAGAAGAGGGAGAAAAACTGTGTTCGATCTACCTCGGTCGACTGCTCGCTCGCAGAGAAACCATCAAGCTAAAATGAGCATCCACCAATTAAGAGCAAACTCCTCCATTGAAAAATTAAGCAAGCCTAATCAAGTTAAAACAAAACGGACTTTCAAGCTGGAACAGCTGCTTGACAATAAGGAATATCTCATCCTAACCCGAAGATCAGTTCTCAGCCTGTTCCAATGCATCCCAAACCTGCGCTTGTGTAACGCTCACCTGATTCCCACGGAGGCGCGGGTCTTGGCAGGAAGCTGTCTGTGACTCGAAAAGTGATGTGCAGGACTCGATTGGCTTCTGGGGTCGAACCTCTTCGCACTGTGTGTCGGACTCGAAGAGTGAGGTTTCTGCAGGTGAAAGAATATGGGGGTTAATGGTCTGGGTTGTTGAATGTCCCTCTCTCTCTCTTCCCAACTTTTTCGTAGAGCCCCCAGGTCAACGTGCTCACCTTATATAGGTGAATGCTGGGCTCTCCATCTGCGTCTGGTGCAGGGTGCGTTGCCAGTTCCTTCACTGGTGAAACACAGGCCTCTTGAATTCAGAGGATGGTTACCGTCGTTATCTGCATGAGCGGTGAGTTTCTGGACACCTTTTGTCTTTATAGTCTTTACATGCGTGGCACGTTTATATGCAGACTCTTTATAATGCCTTTCCCTTATGTATTGCAGGGCTCTTGAGATGAAAGATGAAGTGAAGCGCTTGGAAGTTCGTAAGTATGGCAAGCGCTCTAGCTGTCTCTTTCCTTGCAGCTTAGTTCGTGTTAAAGAGACGCCGGAGAATTCGCAGGCGTTTTATTGCGACGAGCGTGATGAACGTAAGTAGATACCTGCTTAATGTCTTTTCTTTTGCCTTTCAGATGTTGGGTTGCAGGGCCGGAGTCCGCGGAATGCCAGTAAGTTGTTAACGATACTTTGTCTTCACAGGCAGCGATGCAGAACGAAGAAATCCGGAATTCACAGCGTGCCGATAAGTATGGCAATGCTTTTGTTCTTGCAGGTGGAGATGCGGCGTGAAGAAACGGCCGCAGCCGATGGATCAGGTAAGTAAGCACTGCGTGTAAAGTTCGCCTTGCTAACCTGTTGTTTCTGTTCTTTGCAGGTGCTGATGATGTCTGGATACTGAAATGGTAAGTAGGATTCTTGCAGGTCCAGGATCGGAAGAAGAAAGGCCGGAGCAGACTCGGTGAGCGTTCTGCTGCAGATGCAGAATAACGCGAAGCACGCTTCATCTATCGGGTGTGATTTAAATAGCCTTGGAGTGATGAGGCGTCTTCTTCCACGGCCCCGCCTAGGTAAGAAAAGAGTTCCAGTTTCCAGAAGAGTTCCAGTGCTGTATCCAGGGAGTGGAGCTGCCCCACCCAGGTAAGAAAGTAGTTCCTGTTCTCAGATGGCTTCTAAGTGGCTGGTAAGTAAGCAGCATGGTCTGCTGCAGGTAAGTCCACCCAAGCATCTTCACACCTATTATGAGCCCGGCGCTTCCAGTGCCGGGACCAATGGTTTTGATGAGCCTGGTGCCACCGGCGCCAGGACAAGGTCCAAAAGGTCCCAGTGGGGACCGGCTGGTGCTTAGGATTAGGGGCCTGCTTCCAAGGACGTTGGGCTGGTCCTGGCTCCTTGGAAGCAGTGATCATGACAGCTTGCTGAGAACCGAGGTCCTTAAACTAGTTGAACCGGTTCATGAGGGACTTAAAGCGACTGCATATCTTCATATAACTTCAACAGTGGTGAAAAATATGATTGGAGACACAGTCGAAAATTTCCTGAGATCTACTGGTATGTCTTGGCCACAGACACCAGAACACACAAACCACACGATCTAGTCATGGGGGCAATGGGTCACTTGACTCTTATCTCCATTTGGGACCCATAAACACAGGGGCCCTGGCTGGACTCTGTCCTGGCGCCTTTGGCCCCAGGCTCATATAGAGATGTAAGCAGGAACACTTTATTTCAGTGCAGGAGTGCTTTTACTTTATTTCAGTGCAGGAGTGCTTTTATTTTACAAGTACTTTCCTGGAGCTGAAAGCCTTTATTCCAGAGAACATCCTCATGTGCTAACTCATCGGGTGTGGCTCCCTAGGCCTGGTCTTCATGTGCGGACTCATCGGGTGTGGCAGGTAAGCTGAACCTTGTGGGCGTAGCTTCAGAAGCTCAGCTATATAAGCTGCTCCATCCTTAAGGCCTGTGCGTCGCGTTAATGTGCACCTGCGTGCAACGTGATGCTCAACTCCGCTTCGACCAGTTTACTTACCTTTGAAACCAGGTGTTTTCCTGCATACGCACCTCCAGGAAACCAGTGCTTCATCGCTTCATCTGCAGACTCATCTCCTGACATCCAGTGATCTTGATCCTGACTCTGCAGCACCGCACTCCGCATCCACGAAGTTGGACCCTGTGAAGAAGAAAGACAAGGTTCGAACATCTGTTCTCGGGCCGCGCCGCATTTGAACCCTCCAAGTTATACTACCTTATAGACTGGAAAGGTTATGGACCCCAAGATCGGACCTGGGAACCCAGTGTGCATGTCCATGCTCCACGATTAATCGGGCAGTTCCGCCACAATAACTCCACTAAACCAGAGCCAGGGGGAAAACCCCCCATGAGAGGGGCCTTGAGGCCTTGAGTGCTGTCATTGCCACAGGCCCCAGAACACAATAACCACACCATCTAGTGATGGGGGCAATGGGTCACTTGACTCACTTATGTCCCTTTGGGACCCATAAACACAGGGGCCCTGGCTGGACTCTGTCATGGCGCCTTTAGCTCCAGGCTCATATAGAGATGTGAGCAGGAACACTTTATTTCAGTGCAGGAGTGCTTTTATTTTACAAGTACTTTCCAGGAGCCGAAAGCCTTTATTCCAGAGAACATCCTCATGTGCTGACTCATTGGGTGTGGCTCCGTAGGCCTGGTCTTCATGTGCTGACTCATCGGGTGTGGCAGGTAGGCTGAACCTTGTGGGCGTGGCTTCAGAAGCTCAGCAATATAAGCTGCTCCATCCTTAAGGCCGGTGCTTTGCGTTACTGTGCACTGGCGTCCAACGTGACGCTCACCACCTCTTGGATCAGTTTACTTACCTTTGAAACCAGGTGTTTTCCTGCAAACTCAACTCCAGGAAACCAGTGCTTCATCTGCAGACTCATCTCCTGACATCCAGTGATCTTGATCCTGACGCCGCAGCATCGCACTCCGCATCCACGAACTCGGACCCTGTGAAAATGAAAGACAAGGTTAGAACATCCGTCCTAGGGCCGCGGCGCATTTGAACACTGTGCACCCCCTAGTTAACAAATTACCAGCTACTGTACCATTGCAGCTTTGTTCCTCATTCCCTCCGGCAGGCGCCTCGAGCTCCACAGCTTCTGCTGGGCCAGCAACATCACCTGCAAGGGAAGAAAGCAAAAGAGCAAACATCAAAAGTGGAACGGACAGCAATACAAGACAACAAACTTTACAATACAACAAAAACAGACGCAGAAAGACAAAGGCAAACCGGAACACTTACCTGAAGTATAGTGGCTTAGTCGCAGCAGGACTGGACTACCACGTGCAAGGGACCAGTGAAGGAACTCGGTCCAGATCATACAAGCGCCCCTGCCAGAAGCAGCAGAACGGAGTGCTTGTCAAAACGAATCAACAGGAGCAGTCCCGAGCAGCATCACCTATTACCATCAGTCACCACATAAGCGCAGAGGGTGAAGTCAGACCAGAGCGACCTCACCACCAGGAGGGCTGCAACCGTGCCCCAACGCCTCCGCAGATACCAGGTGGGCGTAACATGGTAATAGCAGATAGAGGACCCACCCCCTTGATGGACCATCAGGGAGACGCAAGTCAAAGAATACCTAAACGGCATTTAAGGCCAGAAAACGGCTATTATAAACCCACGGCAAAGAACGCAGATTCAGTCACCACACAGGAAGAACGGACCAAAAGGGCTGATCACGTTTTATCCAGGAAAAAAACAAATAGTTCGCAATTGGGCCCCTGCCCTCTATCCAGCAAAAAATCCTTGGAAGGCGGCTGAGAGTGTCCTCGGGGCCCTTTGGAGAAGATCCAGAGGACCATAGCACAAGTCCCCCAAAATAACCGGACTAAAACTCAAGAAAATGTAAAGCAGGCACCCCTCCAACAGCTCTGGTCCTGGCTCCTGAAAGCCTTAACTGCAAATCTGAAACAATAGCAATGCGACCTGCCTCCCACCGTGTTTGGAATAGAAGAAGCTAAAAATCTACAAAATCCACTGGAAGGGGTATTGAGGTTAGGGTCTTGGAACACGCAGGGTTTTCGCCCTTTTATGACAGATGGAGGCATAAACCTGGGCACTTTTGACATACTTTGCTTACAGGAGTCTTGGATGATGGAAAAGCCTCCAATGGGCAGCTACGATTTAACCTTTGTTCCGGCGAAAAAAGGGGCTAGGGCGGTCCATCTTCAGGCCTAATTTCTGCGATACGGTCAGGCAGTGGCCTTCATTTACAAGAAACGCTAATCACAAATCTGTACCTACTGGTTATCTTAGTACGATGCTACCAATACATGGGCGCATCTGAAAAGATCTTAGAAACCCTCATGAACATCATGAATACATACTGGAATCCTCAAGCCATGGACGATAAGACCTTCCTATCCATGATTGAAAAGGCTATTGGTGAAGCTTATGCGGAACATCAGGTTTCTTATCTGATCATATGTGGGGATTTAAATGCAACTTGCCTCAATCAAGAAGATATGGCAAAGTGGAGATCTCCTAAATCCCAAAGAGAAGAGAGAGGAGAAAAGTGGATTGATTTTATGTCCTCGAGAGACCTTCTGAACGTGGGAGACCTATTTCAACAATCAGAATGGGTCCCAAAGTGGGAAAGCGACAAATCTCACGCAAACATTGACATATCTTTGTAACAAGGACACTAGCACCCCAAGCAGACTTGTTCGAGGTAATAAAGACAAACGCAAGCAATCATAACCTCCTGTCCCACACGTGGACATCCTGCTCAATCCAGAAACTCCAAATGAGTAATCCAATGGAATGCAATTCTCAAAGAACCCACCTTAAACTGTCTATCAGAACCACACGGACCTAACAAAAAATGACATCAAGGGGACAGAGGACCATCACGCAAAAGGCGATAAAACAGCCCCGCACTACCAACCACTCCTTGTTGCCTATGAATCTAACGGCAAAAAGCCAAAGACTTCCTCAAATCCCCGCAGTCATACCTACAGTAAGATCCTTGTAGAGAAAAGACTGGACCTTCGGAAACTGAAGCGTGCTGTTCAAAAACACCCCTCCATATTAAACCTGGAAAGGCTTCTCATAGCCACAAAGACATACAAATCGTGTGTAAAAAGCCACTGCCTGTTATTATATTTACAGGATTCTGAGGAAATGTTGAGGAAAGTGAGTGGCCATAACCCACGTGAGTTTTGGGCCCTAATTAGATCTGTGGACTCCCCAGTGGAGGAGGGCTTGCTGAATAACATCGGTGAGGAGTCGTGGGTGAAGTTCTTCAATACACTCTTCCAAAGGACTCCAGTTTCCACTACTGCAGACCAAGCACCGCAAACTGAACAATGGGCTGACCTAGGAGATAAAGACGAAATAACAGACGTCATCCGCAAGCTAAAACCATCAAGAGCCCCGGGACTGGGTGGTATAACAAATAGCAACCTCAAAATGCACCCGGAAGAATGGGCTGTTTTTATTAGCGCAGTCTTTAAGAGGTGCACGGAGACGAAGTCGATACCAACATCTTTGCCTCATCCATCGTTGTACCTATATTTAAAAAGGGATGCAAAGAGTATCCGAGAAACTATCACCCTATCGCGCTACTAGACGTGATTGGCAAGGTTTTTGGTGCACTGCTTTTGAAACGCTTTCAGCTTTGCGCTAATACTGTGCCATGCGCAGACCCATTCCAAACAGGATTTACAAAAAACATTGGGACAAGCGCCAACATCATGTTTATGAGTGCACTGAAGAGTAAGATCTTAGAAGGGGCCTCAAGAGTCTTCGTGGCCTTCATTGACCTGGCTCAAACTTTTGACCCAGTCAATCAAGAAAGGATATAGGACAAATTAAGGCTGTGGAAATGTCCGCCTGCAATCCTACCACTGATCCTCGCACTCCACGATAACACCAAAATGAGGGTATGCTTTAGACGAACAGTACTGGCTCTCTTGAGAAATACCATCAGCGAGAGGAGTCAAACGGGGCTGTCCTCTAGCGCCAGCTCTCTTCATCGCATGCATGGGCGACTTCAAAGACACTGAGGCAAATATAAGATCTTTTCCGCCCACAATGGGCCTGATGAAAACCACTCGCCTACTGTTTGCGGACGATATGATATTAATGGATCACACACCAATCGGTTTGCAGCGCCAACTCGACAACCTGACTCGCTACAAACGTGCAAATAACCTGGAAATCAATATAAGAAAAACAAAGATCTTGTCTATGGAAAAATCTCAACAAAAAAAGAAAGATTGAAATGGTTTCTTGAAGGCAAAGAAATTGAAAAGGTCCACAAATTTAAATATCTTAGCATGACCCTGGATTCTTCAAAAACAAATATGGCAATGTAACAAGCCCTCCTCGATAAAACAAGAAAGCTGACCGCACAAGCAAGAGCATTGGATAAAAAATGTGGTTGCTTTTCCCTAGTCCCAGTGACTAGATTTTACAGATCCAAGATGGTCCCATCCTTAACATATGGCATGGAAGCCATGCCTCAAACATCGGAAAAAATATGGCTTCGGTTGGAAGGGTACTTCTGGAGATCTGTGCTTAGCCTTCCAAAATCTTCATCTATGGTGTTAATCAGACTGGAATTAAGCCTCCTCTCTTTGCAAGCCTCAATTGAAAGAAACAGCATGGTGCTCTACAGAAAAACGTCACTCAACAACTGCCCTTGTATATTAAGCATGACTAGAACAGAAACAGGAAACGGGTATAACATGCTGAAAGCATGGGAACAAGGTTGCAGAACAAAGCTGAATGAAATACCAGCTGATGAGGAAGAAGTGATTCAAAATCCTATGAAAATAAAAAGAAAAATGGAAGAACTTGACTGGATTAACACCATGGATTCTGCCACACACTTTATCTCAACAACTCACCTACCAGTGCAGTCGAGGAAACTAAACTGTGCCCAGAACTATCTAAAAAGGTTTCCAAACAAGTCATTAAGGAACACCTTTCTGAAAGCCTGTCTGAATCTTTTGGAATCCAATGAGATCCTTGCAGTCAGAGGCTTGGCAAATTCGAACAAATGCCGCTACTGTAAAAAAGATGATCAGACGGAAACATTACGGCACTTGCTTCTGACATGCCCTGGAACAAAAACCATAAGAACAAACTATCTGAAGCTACTCTTGACTTCAGCCCATACTCAAGAAGAAACTGTATGGTGGGAAAGACTAATCGGCGGGGAAAAAACCACCTGGGTAATAGCAACCGTGCAGATTTTGAGACATATCCTTGGTGGAAGCGACCAATAGGCACAAATTGAACTTATGTTTCATTAGAGAAATAGATTTTTACTTGCAACATCTACATTTATGTTTGTACCTTTCTTGTAAAAATCACTAATCCGATTAAATAAAGTAATACATTTTTTTAAAAAAAGATAGGATTCCTCATGAAACCAAGAAACATCTAATGAAAAACAACCGCTCAAGAGACAATTTAGAAAAAGATGAAAGAGAAGCAATAGGTAAATTGAACAACAACCCTGAGTTCCTCATAAAACCTGCAGATAAGGTTGAGGGTATTGTGTTATGGAACCGGTCTGACTTCAGAGAACCAGCATTGAAATTACTGGACAACACCAACCATTATAGGGGTCTCGATAGCAATCCTGCAGAAAGACTCCAAGGAGAGATTGCCAGTCTTATGCAACATGCATTATTGGAAGGGTGGATCCGGCCTTTTATATACTACCAAAGGTACACAAGAACATCCATAAACCACCAGGGAGACCGATCGTCTCAGTGATAGGATCTTTATTGCAACCACTGTCCCAGTATTCAGATGTTTTCTTGTGACCTTTTGTCCTAAAAAGGAAAATCCTATATTCGGGACTCGACTCAAATCATCAATATCCTCTCCGCCTTAGACATCGGACAAAATGATCTCCTAGTGACGTTTGATGTGGAAGCGTTATATACGAGTATTCCCCAAATGGCCAGTATTGCAGTAATGTGCATGTATTCAGACCAACTCACCGAGACCAAAGAAAAAGTGCCAACAACATTAATTCTGGGATGTATCCGTCTAGCCCTGACAGAAAATGTCTTCTTGTTCGAAGATACTCTCTTTAAACAAATACACGGAACCAGCATGGGGGCCACTTTTGCAGCGGATATAGCGAATGTATACATGGACAGTTTTGAGAACCAGTTCCTGTATCAAGATACAAACATCTCACGTGCATATCAAAATCTGGAAGCGACACATCAATGATGTCGTAATGATCTGGACTGGCAGTGTGAGGGAACTAAACATTTTTTTTGAGTTGGCTCAACAGTCTTGATCTAATTCTAAAATGTTCCATGACACATTAGCTTCAGGCAATCCCATTTCTTGACCTTATGATGATAAAAACTAACCAAGGAAGTATTAGACAATGCTGTACCTCCATTCTCGTAATGAGGCCCTAAGATTGACTGAGTAATGAAGAATGCAATTAAATGAGATTTGGTGCCATAAGGACCTATAATGTGAGGTCTACATTGTGGAAGCACTTTAAAATGAAATGCAACTTCAAGAAACATGTAGGATCTAAAAGAAGTGCATGCATAATCGAATATTGTATTGAGATTGTCTACATAAAAGTAAAGCTCTATGTAACTGGATGGTTAACGGGTTCTACCTAAAGAACCAACCTTGTGCTCAAAAAAGTTTAAATCAACCAACCATAAAAAGGAAATGTGAAGACCTAAAAGAAATGAATGTACAGTCTGATGATGCATAGTGATTGTTAATAGAAGACACATTTCTCTTTGTAAATATGAGAGTCGCAACAGAAAGTTTTTTTTTTATCAGAATCTATTACGCAATCAAGGCACACATCCAATCAAAAATGTAAAAGGTGATATTAGTAACATCTGCCACCAGTATTGGTTGAGAAACAAGGGTAAATCAGCCGTAATCCGAAAGGATTCACGCCACAGAGCAAATATAGATTCACCAACCAATAGGGCTCAATGTAATTAGCTACACGATGTAGACAGCATAAGATGGCCGCCACCTTCACCAATGTTTCTTCCGCGCATTAGTCCATCAGTGTGAGGAAGAAAGGACTTTACGCGGTAGTCATGGCAACTGTAATGTTATAGATTGACCGATGCCGTAGGTCTGCATGAGGCCAATGCAGCGTGCTACAGACTTCGGTACAGAGCCTTTTTGAAGTAAGTACTTAGGCGTGGGAGCTCTCACAGTGTCTGTGTCCAGTACTATGATGGTGGGTGTCGAGCTTTGTCCGCAGAGGAACGGCTGCGTGCTACATTCATTAGAGTATTCTATGCTTTGCATGGCGCGGGAGCGGCAAGCCAACCTGATATTTGATGTATTTTTACATCAAATATATAGATGGAGTGGTGCCCATAACCACATACCAGGGTGGGTTCCCTGTTTTATTTTGCACAGAAATATGCCACACGGTGCATTAATGATGGTAAAGACTCTATAAGCTTTGTGCATCCACCAACATAGTCCCTTATTACTACATACAGCAATAATAGCGGCGGGTAGAGTGAATAGGTTACATAGTTGCATCACACCACAGCCAGCCAGCCAATCAGGACTGGTTGCATTCAGGCACTCCTAGAGACAAAGGACAGGGGAGATTTGGTAACCTCCCGCACATACCGCATTTTCTGTCATACTGGAGCCAGAGGCGGGCTTAATGGCTGAAGCATGCCCAAAGCAAAATGAAGAAAGGGCTCATACCTGGCTCAACACACAGAGAAAAACCCATGAAAGACCTCCAAAACAGAGTTTTTTGTTGACTGGTTGTTGTAAAAGTTAATAAAAATGGTTTCCTTTCCCCTCAAAAAAGCAAAAACAAATGACCTCAAAAACAGAAAATGGCAAAAAAAAGACCAGGTCCATTTCAACACAAATGGACACCCATGGGTGCTGTACTGCAGCTGAGGATTCAGCCTGTGGTAGACAAGCACAATTGTAGGAAAAATTAAAACCACTGTCTCCAGCCATTAAAAATAGTGAGGGTAACATAAAAAATGTTACATGAGAATGTAGGATAAGGGGCTACTACACATAATATGTGGTGTGATGGACCTACAAAGAGAAAAGGTAAGCAAAGTCAATTTCACTTTACTAATCTTGGGAACAGTAGTTCACACAAGACAACGTATTTAAACCTTATGAGAAATCTAAAGGATTTTTCTGTGACACTCCACTGAAGGTGCAGTGTGTCACCATACAAAAAATAGATGCCTATGGAGTTTGTCAGACTCCAAAAACAGAGGAAACACATAATCCAAACCAGGACAAAACACATGAGAGAGGGAGAAAAGGGTATCACTCACTCCAAGGTTAAAATTAAAAAGTCCTAAAGTCCAGCAACAGAGTTGGGTCTCTAAGGTTGAAGGGAATTAGCACAGAAATTAGAATTCTCCCTAACACTGGGTCAGAGCCGTGACGGAGGAAGTCCATAGAAAAGGCAGCGAGCGAGGTGGAATTTGCAAAAGTGGCCGCCACAGGGTTTACGCAGTCACAAAGGTGTAGAGGAGTACACGGGTAAACCAACACTCAAAGCGGTGTGACTCTGCGGTGCTTAATGAAGCGCGAAAAGCTCTGATCATTATTGGAGGTACCAGAGTCGGAACAGACCATGACAGCACTTCAACGACAGGGTGGGCATCACGCTGTTGCTTTATTCGAGGCTGCATAGCAGGACATCGCAGGAAGGCGCGCTGCTTGGAGGACACCAGACCTTCACCAGTGCACATCAAAGCTCACTCTATTCTATGGCAGGTGCTGACCGCACACACAATCACAGCACGACAGATAGCCATTAGCTGTCTCTGGTAGTTATAAGACTTGGTGCTGCGTTGCAACATGAAAAACCGCAGCGGACAGGAACGCAAAGTGTTGGTTCCCTGCGGCGGCCCAGCGCGCTCCAGAATAGGGACTGTATCTGGGCACTTTACATCAGTTGAGAGCACAGTTTGTCCGGCAGGACTGCCTGCGAGGGAGCCCTTGCGCAGCAACCTAAGAGACCACAGTCCAACTGCATTTCCATGAGCTAGAGGGGCCATGCTGGACTCCAGCACAATACTAATCCTACACTCTTTCCACCGGGTCTCATCAGCCATGACGAACAGTAGACGGAGAGCTGTGCCCAGCATCCCCGGAGATGACCAGGATGCCTCGATAAAAGCAGATGTTCGCCTCCTACTTGAAGAGATCAGGTCAATGAAGAGTAGTATATAAGCAACCATAACAGCGATCCAGTCTAGAGTGGACAAATTGGAAGACAAAATGTAGGCAGTAAAATAAAAAATCAGTCAGCAGCTGTAGTGGAAATGAAGGCTGAAAGTCACTATATTGACCTGGAACCAGAGAATGCTGACCTAGAGGCAAAAATTTGCAAGCTCGAAAACAGAGAGCGGCGTACTGTCATACAGATTATGAGCCTGGAGAGACACCACAAGCGCCGGAAAGGCAGGTCAAAGCTCTAGTCCATTCCCTTTTTGAGGAACCGCAAAGCCCCGCAATAGAATTAGATAGAATACACGGGGTGGGGGACCCCCTAACGGTCCGAGGTCTGTGATGTCAAAATGCCATTATTACAAGCACAAAGCGGAAATCGTGACATTGGCAAGGGGTAGAGACAGAATTTACTTTGAAGGCTCGAGCACCCGCATATTTCAAGACCTATCCGCAGCAACACGCCAAAAGAGGTGCGACTGCATGCAACTCACAACTTGGGTGCGAGATCATTTCGGTGGAGGTTTCCATTCTCTCTCAATTTTGAATGCATGGAGAAGAATACAGGATAACATTGGGGAAGAAGCAGCTGTGGTCCTTCAGCAGCTGAAGGCGGAAGATAGGCGAGCATCCTTTGGCAAGATAAGGAACTCACAAGAACCAAAGGAAGTGAACCGAAGACCCCCCACCCCCGCAACGTGGCTGAGCTGCCAGATCGAGAAAATTCCATCGGTTCAACACCCCGTGAAGGTCAAGGGCCATCTTGCTGAATCTTGTTCTGGAGGCATCCCTCTGAGGAATGGCAGGGACTGGTTATTGTTGGCGAAAGTTTTAAGATAGGTACATCTGGCCATGACATTGCTACTCTGAGATCACAAGGACATCTTGGGAGGATAGCTCAGGGGCAACATGCGCGCCTTGGAAGCAAGACGACACGGAGCAACACAGGTTCGATCCGCGGGTCCGCGCTTAGAAACCTCTGGGTATAAGCGTGTTATAAATAACCTATCATATCCTATCTATCTACGCCTGGTGAAGATCATGTTTATGTGGGGCGAACAGCGCTTATTCGCAGACTGGTTAAGGTGTGTGAGAGTCCGGCATGGCAAGCGATCTCCCGAGAGTGGCCCTAGTTTTTCACTTTATGGCGTCTTTTTTCTTTTTCTCTTTCCCTCATCCTTTTTCTATTGTTGGGGTAGAATGATCACTTTATTAACGGTAAGAGAAGAAGGGGGGTACAGGGAGGATGTTTGGAGGACAGTGGGTGTAAAGTATTAGAAGATGATCAATCACAGACAAACCTATGAAAGCAAAAACACATATGTAGCACACCTGGGGACATTCCCTGAAAACTGTCACTTGTGACATGCCACATGCTCAACCCACTGACTTAAAAGGGCCACGAGAACACCATCCGCCATGGGATGTTGACTGGTGGGATGCTAGTCCAAGGTACAACGTGATGTGGGACTCTGAATGTAAAGGGGCTCAACTCCCCACAGAAGCGCTCATGTCTTTTAGAGAGTTTAAACTTTTAGGTCTCAATATTCTGTTTGTGCAGGAAACTAAATACAGGAAGGGAGAGGAACACGCAATCAAAGGAAAGCTTATTGCGGACACCATTTGGGCTTCAGGCAGCAGTAGAAATGCAGGAGTGGGCATACTGTATCGATCCACGTTGGGCTTGATAGTTAAGGGCATATACAGGCAGCTGGAGAGAAGGAATCTGGCAGTCAAGGGAACCATTTGGTGAACTCTAGTAGCCCTGTCCTCGCTCTATGCACCAAAACAGCAGCAGTCCATCTTTTGTAAATCGGTATTTGAGTTTTTGGGGCAATGGGTAGATGGTGTTATAATTTGTGGGGTTGATTTCAATATGATGGCAGATTCCACGACTGGAGCTCGCTAAGGAGCGGTGTGCTGCCGCCACTTCTTCAAAACAGAGGTAATCTCTTGGAGCTGTTGAGAAGCACATATGATGGATGCATGGCGAGTGACTCATCCCACCACCCTGCTGGCTTCTAGATTAAGGACGAATAGTGCCGATGGGACAGTTCACCGGGTGATGAGTACTGCTGGGGAGGCTCTAACAGACGCCACAGAGAGAACCGAGCGCTTTGCACAATTTTATGCTGCATTATATACGGCAGAATGCCATACAGACACGTGCGATAATGAGCAATACCTAACAGGGCTGATATAAAGCGCTTACGGCGGAAGAATGCGTACCTCTCAAAGCTTGAATAGATGGTGATGAGGCTCTTTGGGCTGTCTTTAGGCTCAAGGTGCGCTCGGCACCAGAACAAGATAGCTACACCCAGCATTTTACAAAGAACACTGGACATCATTGGCCCCTTTCCTCACCAAACTCTTCAATCACATCATGCAGACAGTTCAAGCCCCGCCGTCGTTCACAGAGGCCAGGATATTAATCTTGCTCAAGGAGGGGAGAGAGATAACGGACTGTGGCTCGTACCACCCAATTTCGCTGATCAACGTTGATGTGAAAATATATGCCAGCATATTGGCAACCAGATTGAGTGTTCTCCCCAGACTAATGAGCAACAACCAAGTGGGATATGTAGCAGGGCGACAAGGATCCGACAATCTGCTCAAAACCTTAGATTTAATGCCGAGCCTGGGCAAGGGGGATATTGATCCATGTTTAATATCAATCAATGCCAAAAGGCTTTTGACAGAGTTGAATGGGCATTCCTACGGGGGGTCCTTAACAAATTGGGTCTGGTAAAGCAGTGGCCAACGGGAGCCCTTGCGCTTTCTCGAAACACAACGGGCCAGGTGGTGGTCAACGGAGTGGCCTCGGACAGTTTCCAATTAAGCAGAGGGACAAGACAAGGCTGTCTGCTCTCGCCTTTGTTGTATGTGTTGGTCATTGAACCGCTAGCACAAGCAACACGTCAGAACCCCAGTATACAAGGGCTTGTTCGGTGTGGGAAAGAATACAAGTTTGCAATATTCGCTGTCAACATTCTAACATACACCACTTACCCAGACACCTCTGTTCCTGCCCTTCTAGAGACTATAATGAAGTATGGGACGCATTCAGGGTTTTGCATCAATATACAAAAGACGACAGTCCTGCTACAGACCAATAGCCTCAGAGCCCTGCGTTGCATAACGCAACATAGCATTCAACTGCGAGAGCTAGGCACTAAATACTTGGGAGTAAGTCTAACAAGGCAGATCAGCGAGCTATTTAAAGCAAATAACTCCCTCTCTGGGCAGCCATTACCCAGGACATGAAGAGATGGGCAAAGCGAGCCTTGTCTTGGGTGGCTAGGTTTACGGCTATTAAGATGATCATCCTCCCAAGGCTGCTCTTCCTGCTTCAATCCTCCCAGACACCTTCCATCTCGAAATTTAAAGAGAACTCCTGTCCTTTTTGTGGGCAGATCAGAAACCCAGAATAGCCTATAAAACGCAAGTCTTCCATATAACATGGGTGGGTTAGGCTACCCAGATATGCAAAACTATTCCAAAGCAGCCCAGCTATGCATACTCCTAGATCACATATGGGAAAATAAAGAAACACAATGGGTGACATTGGAAGATGGCCTTTTTGCACCAGTCACAATGGGAGAATGGCTGTGGGTCCCCCAACATAGACTTCCTAAAAGAATCGGAATGCCCCCGTCCTACCTGTTTTTTGGTCTTTGTGGCAAAAAGGTGAGCACGTGTAAGGAGTCACCTCTTGTCCCTCTCCATTGAGCTGCATATGGGCTCCACCAATTGGAGATCTGCTGGCCAGCCCAGAGTGTTTTCAAGCAGTATATGAAGCAAGTCTGGTAAGGGCCAGTCAGATGTGGTGCAAGGGTAAGATCCTGACAAAACCAAAACTGGCTCTACACTTAGAAGACGTTTCCCCACTTCATTACTTGTAGCTTCGAGGGGTGCTGTTGGATCAACACTGGAGGGAGCAGCTGCAGCAGTCGCTGACCCCCCTCAAACAAGTCCTCGATACACATTTAGGCACGAGAGGGCGTTTTTCACAGCTATAGACAGCGTTATTAAACGGGGGACACCTACCCACTCCGTGCATCCAAACACAGTGGGAGGCAGACTTGTGGGTGGCCGAGAATGAAGGAAATATGGCCTGCGATTTACAGAGCGGTGTGGTCATCTGATAGAAATGCAATACAAAATGCTTAACTGTAGGCTGTTGTTTCGTTTGCTCCTAACTCCGCACAGGCTTTCCAAAATGTACTCTGCTGACAGCCCACATTGTTGGAGGGGATGTACAGCAATTGGTGACTATCGCCATCAATGGTGGAGCTGCCCAGAGGCACAGCGCTATTGGAAGGAAGTGTTGAGCTGGGTACAAGCAATAGATGGCATCACCAGAGCTCTGTCACCAATGTTCTTGTTATTTGCGGTGGAAGAAAGGGATAATGATTATGCATTGCTCCCACACATGCCTCAAACCTGATATTAGCTACAAGGGTAACTAAGCAATGGAAAAGAGCCATTCTCCCCACGAAGTTCGAATGGTTGACCAAACCTTTCTCCCAATTTGGGCAGTTCCGGCGGTGCTTGTCAGCCTGGTTCTTGTTCTGTTTCCTACTTCTTTGTAAGCACTGCCTGGCTGAGTGGTGTGTGTCTCGAATAGACTGGAGGACAGCTTCAGCAGTATGCAAATTGGTGGGAACAGGAAGAGTGGGAAGAAAGGATTTGGGATGTACACCATAGGTACAGTAAAACGGAGTGTGACTGGTAGCAGAATGTTTTGAGTTATTATATGTGAATTCCGCCGTTAGCAATAAGGAAACCCAATTATCCTGGTATTTGTTGCTGTAGCATCTTAGATACTGTTCTAAAGTAGCATTCAGCCGTTCCGTCTGTCCGTTAGACAGGGGGTGAAACCCAGAGGACAGTGCTCTTTCAATTCCAAGCCGGGAACAGAGGGCCTTCCAGAAATTAGAGATGTATTGGCTTCCTCGATCAGAAATGATTTTGTCCGGAAGGCCGTGTAGACGGAATATGTCTTGGGCGAAGGTTTCTGCCATCTCAGTAGCCGTGGGTAATCCTGGCAGAGGAGAAAAGTGAGCCAACTTGGTAAATGCATCGATCGTCACCATAATGCAGGTACAGGAATTCGAAACAGGTAAGTAGACTATAAAGTCAGTTGAAATCAGACTCCAGGACGGGTAGGAATTTCACACTGAGTAAGCAGTCCTAATGGTTTGCCGGAAGGATATTTGGCGGTAGCACAAACCGGGCATGCCTTGAGATAATCTTACGTCCTTCCTGAGCCCAGGCCAAAAGAATGATCGTGCCACAAGTTCAGTGGTGTTCTGCAGTCCTCTGGCGAATCGTGACACCAGCTGATCACCTTTCATCGCCATATACCGGAAGGGATGTAAAGGCGATTTATTATGAAATATCAAGCCATCCTTTTCGGTGTACACCATGCCTTCCTGATGTAATAGAAGGGGCCTTTCGGTTGTCATGGCAGTCTTAATCTCCTGGAAAAAGGTTGCTGTAAGACTCAGTATCTTGTTTCTTTGGAACATGCGAGGGGTATCTCCCTCACCGGTAGTATTCTTCCTAGATAAGGCATCGGCTACTCTGTTGTTGGTACCAGGCAGGTAGGTGATGAGAAAGTTGTATTGTGTGAAGAAGTAAGCCCACCGGGCTTGTCTTGATTTAACGCACTCCATATTTTGCAAGACTCGTAAATTCTTATGATCGGTGCAAATGAAAAACTGGTAACGAGATCCCATGAGTAAGTGTCGCCATTCTTCACAAGCCTGTTTGATAGCGAGCAACTCTTTCTCCAGAATAGTTGAGTTGACTGGGTGACAGTGTTTTAGAAAGGTATGCTACTGGATGTTCTAAACCCTCGTAGGTTTGAAGCAGAACGGCTCCTATGGCAGAAGCTGAGGCATCTGTCTCAACTATGAACTGTCGATGTTGGTCAGGGTGACGAAGAATGGGAGCGGAACAGAAAATCCTTTTTAGCTGTTCTGCCTCTGAAGACCATTTGAAAACACCCACACTCTTCTTTAAAAGTTTGGTGATGGGAAGAACAATCTCTGAGAAATAGTGAATTAATCTCCTGTAGAAGTTAGACAGACCCAGAAATCTCTGAACTTTTTTGACACTGGTAGGTGAAGACCACTCAAGTATAGCTGAAACTTTGCCAGGATCCATGAGATGCCATCTTCCGAGAGTATATACCCTAAATAGGGAACTGAGGATACGGCAAATACACATTTCTCTGGTTTGACAAAGAGCTGATATTGTTTGAGACGTTCCAGTACTTGTTGTACATGTCGAGTATGGTCTGCTATGTTGGCGGAATAGACCAAAATATCGTCTAAATAAACAATGACAATCACAGAGAGGAGGTCTGAAAATACTTGGTCCATAAACCGCTGAAACACAGCCGGTGCATTAACGAGCCCAAATGGCATGACCTTATACTCGAACAATCCAAAAGGGGTGCAGTAGGCCGTCTTCCACTCGTCACCTTCGGCAATGCAAAGTAAATGATAAGCATTCCGAAGGTCTAGCTTAGTGAATATCCGTGCACCTTGTACTGCTTCAATGATTTCCGCTATCAAAGGCATGGGGTAACGGTCACGGATGGTAACCTTATTTAGACCCCTATAGTCTATGCAGGGTCGGAGTTCCGTGGACCCTCTCTTCTTAATGAAGAATATAGAAGCTCCTGCAGGAGACTTTGAAGGCTGAATAAGACCGTTTTGCATGTTCGTCTCCAAGTAGTCTTTGAGAACCTGTCTTTCCACTTGAGTCAAAGAAAACATTCGTCCGAAGGGAACCAAAGCATTGAGTCCTAAATCTATCGTGCAATCTTCCGGCCTATGAGGGGGCAGAGTAGCAGGCTTATTTTCCATGAAGACTTCTTGGTACGGGGTACAGTACTGAGGTAAGGCGTGTATACCCACATGATTGCTTGGGATAGTAGTCAAAGTATGGAAATAGCCTTTATTCGCAACAGGAAAGCAATGAAGCTGGCAGTACGAGGAGCTGAAACTTAGCTGATTGTTCGTCCAATTTATCTGAGGGTTGTGTTTCCTCAGCCAGGTGATACCAAGGATAATAGGGAAATGAGCAGCTCGTATTATGTCGAATTTAAGGGACTCTGAGTGTTGAAAAATGGTGAGAGTGAGCTCTTCAGTAGTATGCGTTATGGGTCCCGAAGAAAGAGGGGAACTGTCAACTCTTCCACTTTTTGATTATGATTACAGACTAGTCTGTGGAGCCCCACCTTCTCTGCCCACAGCGTGTCCACAAAGTTACCCGCTGCACCGCAGTCTAGGAGAGCTAAAGATTCTACAGATCTTGCGGGTAGATTGATGAGGACTGGAATAACCATCAACCTGGAATCTTCCTGAGCGTTGGGAGCAGTAACAGAGAGCGAAACATAGGGACTATAGGGACTATTAGAATCAACAGATGACCCTCGGAACCTAGTCCCTACTGGTGCCGAGGATACTCTTTTCTCTGTCGTTTGGTTGGGACCTCCGGACAATCTTTAAGGAGATGTTGCTCCGAACCACAGTACGCACAGAGTCCCTTCTCCTTTCTTCGTCTTCTTTCTGCTGAGGATAATGGACCCCTGGTGGCTCCGATTTGCATTGGTTCTTCATGGGAGTGAGAGGAGGAGGGCAAAGACGGCCCGGAATCAGGAACCTGTGAAGTTGTGCGGTGTCTGCGGCATTCCAAACGTCGTTCTTGTAGTTGGTACTCTATCTGTAATACCAATGAAATTAAGTCGGAAAACGTGGGAGGTCGAGCCGACCTAGCAAGCTCGTCTTTAATTTCTTCTTTTAAGCCTCTTCTGAATATGGCATACTGTGCCTGTTCTGGCCAGTCAGCACCTGCGGCCAATGTCTTGAAACGGGAAATATAGGTAAGGACATCAGCAGCTTCTTGTCTAACATCCAACAAATCTTTGCAGGCTGTGAACGTCAATTCTGGTCGTTGAAATGTCTGCTTTAACAATGTTTGGAATCCCGTAAAATCGTGCAAGATAGGGTTTGCACTGGTCACTAATGGAGTGGCCCATGACAGTGCATTGCTTGTCATATTGAATATCAAAAATCCAACCTTAGATTGATCTGTAGCGAAGGAACGAGGTCTGAAAGTGAAGTACACAATGCAAGCTTCTAGAAATTCCTTTACCTTTTTAGGGGACCCATCAAACTTTCCTGAAGGGAGAGACATAGTAGGTAGCTTAGCCGGGGGTGGTTCCCGTGCTGTAGCTGTTTGTTTAAGAATGGCATTCTCAGCTTTAACAGTCTGTAGTTCTTGAGATATTCCTTGAATGGCTTTCCACAGTTCCTGAATTTGCTCCTCTGCCGACATCTTGTCTGGGCATTGCAAGCTGTCCAATTTAGTACTTTCTCGCCCTTCTTCCTCCCCACTCTCCTCACCTGAGAAGTTGGATTCCACGTCTTCAATGTTGAGATTCCTTCGTGTAAGGTAATCCTTTTCTCTCTTTTGCGGGGTGAGCCTGCCCCGAGAGGAAGCCACAGTGACCGCTGGGTAATCAGCAGTCCTGTGGCCCCGTTCCAGCGGTCAGACAGGTAAAGGGAAAAAGCCAAAAGGCAGAAAAAACCCTTGTTTGTAGTGACAAAGTTCCACAAGGTAGGCGAATCAGCAAAGGAGGAGTGAAGTCCAGTCAATGAGGATCCAATCGCAGAAAGAAGGAGGGTTCCAAATTTGAGAGAGGTTGTCGAAGCACAAGCAGGACTCTGATAGCGGAGGAAGGCAAGGGTAAGCGGCGGAAGCGCCAGCAGAGCGAGGATGAAGGCAAACAGAGAGCAGGATAGTAGAGAGAGAGATCGAGGTTCGGAATGCCGCCAGTAGAGCGTATCCGAGAGAAGAGCAGATGGCTGCAAGACAGCCGAGAGCGGAAAACAGCGTCTTACCCAAAGGTGAGTGAAAGGCTAAACTAAGGGGGTTGCAACGCAACGGTCACCGGAAGTGAGGTGGATAAATACTTCCCGGCGGCCGTCCAAAGCGCAACAACGAGACCTGTAATGTGAGCGAAGGCAACGACATGCCGAACCTAACGATACACTCTTCCGTGAAGCCTCCAATGCGGAAGTAACCGCCATCCGGCTCGGCGGATGACAGGGAACCTCATTTGGAAGTTCTTTCATTGGTTATGTAGATCAACGCCGAAAGGGTGGGGTGGGGGATGGCGGTTTATTTTTCTTTTCATTTCGTTCACTCTTTTGGAATAAGTTCAGTGAGAGTTATGTTACCATGGCCTTATATGAAGGGAGTTCGTGAATTTAAGTGTCGTTCTTGTGGTTTACATGAAGATATTCGAACACTGTTTTATTCCCTAGCGTCTGTAAAGTTCAAGAGCTCTGTGACTGCCAATAACTCATTACGTCACAGGTTTCCCCCTTCTCACATGTCGCTGTTGCTGGAGCTCTTGGAAGGAGCCTTCTTCCGCACAGTCCGGGTCTTGTATAGTCCCGTGTGGACGTCTTCGGAGTCCAGTGTGCGTTCAGCGTTCCAATGCCAGGAACGTTCAGTATGTCCGAGTAAATACAGGAGAAGAAGAGTACTCGGAAACGGGTACACAGAAGTCCAGGAAACAGGAGGAAGGTGAACGGAAGGGAATGAACGAGGAAGGGATAATAGGACCAGGAACCGGGAATCGAGTAGTCAGTGAGAGCAAACTACGGCAGCACACGTCTAGCCACTGCAAGCGGTAGCGTTGGACGCGTGGGGCTGTGGGGGCGTGGCTTACTTATAGAACCTGCTATATCCGGCGCGGAAGCTGGTAAGCAACGTTCTGTGTTTGACGGCCATGTTGGTAGTAGCGCAGAGTGCAAGCCCCGATGTGCCAAGGACCAGGAAGTCCAAAAGGGACACGTCCGACGATTCATGACAGCATGCCTCCTCCGAAGATCTGTCCCTCCGGGTTTGCCCGGGTGTATGAGGTGATACCCTTTAAGTAATCTGGGAGCATTCAGATTCGAAATTGGTTCCCAGGTGCGTTCACTAGGCAGGTACCCTTTCCACTCAACCAGGTATTGTAGCTGACCACGTTTGTATCTGGAGTCACATATTCGGGACACTTCGTATTCCAGTTGATCATTGATAAGTACAGGTTTAGGCCTGGGGGCAGTTCGGGAAGACTGGATGTATGGCTTCAGTAGGGACGTATGAAAAACTGGGTGGACCTTCTTCCAAGAGTCGGGTAGTTTGAGTCGGAAGGCCACTGGGTTTATGACTTCCTTTATGGAAAAGGGGCTATAATACCACAGAGCCAGCTTGTTCATCTGTAGATGTCGAGGCAGTAGTTTTGAGGATAGCCAGACCTTATCACCCACTGCATAGGATGGTCCTGGTCGTCTTTTGGAATCCACATAATGCTTGATGTGAGTTTGGGCCCTTTCCAGGTGTTTGTTGGCTTCCTTGTGCACGTTGATGAGAGTTTCGATCCAGGAGTCGACTGTGGGTACTGGTGTAGGATGTGGGAGAACGGAAAGTAGGACTGAAGGGTGGAATCCTTAACTGCAGAAGAAAGGGCTGGTCTTGACAGCCGAGTGATCCGAATTGTTGTAAATTCAGCCAGGGGTATTAAGAGTGACCAATTGTCTTGTACCTTGGTAGTGAAGCATCGAAGATACTGCTCTAGGGTTCGGTTCACACGTTCCGTAGCTCTGTTGGTCTGTGGATGATAGCCTGAGGCGAGGGTGCGCTGGATCCCTAGTATTCGGCATAAGTGTTTCCAAAACTGAGAAATGTATTGAGGCCCTCTGTCAGATATAATCTTGGAAGGGAGTCCATGAAGTCGGAATATGTGTTACAGGAAGATTCCAGCAAGTTCTGATGAAGATGGTAGTTTGTACAGCGGTGTAAAATAAGCCATATGAGTGAATAAATCAATGGTGACCATGATGGTCGTGTATCCCCTGGAAGGGGGTAATTCTACAATGAAGTCTGTAGCAATGACTTCCCAGGGTCTTGTTGGTAATGTAGGTTGAAGTAGGAGGTCAGCCGGTCTCTGGTTATCGTATTTATTTTGATTGCAAACTGCACAGGTTTGGACATACAGTTGAACATCAGTCTTCGTTCTTGGCCACCAAAATTGTCTTTGTATAAGGCGGAGGGTATTGGTGATACCACGATGTCCTGAGTGAAGGGTATCGTGACAGAGAATTATGATTTTTTGTTGTAGTTTCTATGTGGGGATGACCAGGCCATTATCCTTGAACAGATACCCGTCCTTTGTTCTTAGACCCCAGCGATTCTTCCCTATAAATTCCTTCCAGAGGCCAGAGGACTGGGTTTGTATTCGGACGTCTTCCAGGAGGCTGATTGCTTGAGCTACAAAAATTGTGTTGGGAAACATCTTTGGGAAGGACCGATCCTCGAGAGTTTCGTAGTCGGGACGCTGGGATAAGGCGTCAGCAATTATGTTCTGTGTTCCAGGGACATGCTGGATCTGGAATTGGTACTGGGCAAAGAAGAAGGCCCAGCGAGCCTGGCGGCTATTTCTACGTTCCAGGGACTGTAAAACTTGAAGATTCTGATGGTCCGTGCGGACTTCAACCGGATGTTTTGCTCCCAGAAGTAGATGACGCCACTCTGTGAAGGCTTGACGGATGACTAACAGTTCCTTTTCCAAAACAGAATAATGGGTTTCGCTGGGAGTTAGAGTTCGTGAAAGATAAGCAATGGGATGTTCTAGTTTATCCTCGAATTCCTGCTTCAGAACTGCTCCAACGGCGTAATTGGAGGCATCCGTTTCCACTAGGAATGGTCGATTGATGTCAGGTTGGGCCAGGATGGGGGCTTGTGTAAACTCTGTCTTCAACCGTTGAAATGCCTCCACTTGGGATGTGGTCCAGAGAAAGGGAGTATCTTTTTTCAACAATTTAACGATTGGTTGAACTATCTTAGAAAAGGAGGGTATGAATTTCCGGTAGAAGTTGGCAAGCCCCAGGAAGGATTGGATCTGTTTCACAGTTGTTGGAACAGGGCAGGATAGTATGGCTTTTACCTTTGATTGGTCCATTCCTATTCCTTCTGGATTAAGGACAAATCCTAGATAGTGAACAGTGGAGACGTGGAAAAGGCATTTCTCGGGTTTAGCCAGAAGTTTGTGTTTGCGTAGTCGCTGTAACACTGCCTTCACATGCTCTTCATGCTGAAGATGGTCCTTAGAAAATATTAGGATATCGTCCAGGTATACTATTACGAAGAGGAACAACATATCAGAAAACACCCGATCCATGAAACGTTGGAAGACCGCTGGAGCATTGGCGAGTCCGAAGGGCATGACCAGGTATTCAAAATGACTAAAGGGCGTTCTAAAGGCTGTTTTCCATTCGTCACCTTCTCTGGTACGGATCAGATGGTAGGCACCTCTGAGATCTAATTTCGTGAAGACTACAGCTTCTCTCAGTGCTTCCAAGATGTCTGAGATTAAGGGCAATGGATAGCGGTCCTTCAGGGTGCACTGATTCAAACCACGATAATCAAGACAAGGCCTAAGCTCTTTGTTGTCTTTTTTTAGGAACGAAAAACAACAAAGCTCCTGTGGGTGATTTGGATGGTCGTATAGTGCCATTTTCAAGGTTAGTATCCAAGTATTCACAGAGGGCTCTTTTCTCAGGTTCGGACAAAATGAACATTCTTCTAAAGGGAATCACAGCTGAGGGCTCAGTGTCTATAGCACAGTCTTCAGGTCTGTGAGGTGGCAGGGCCTGAACTATGGCAGTTGAAAACACATCAGTGTAATCCTGATAGGCCCTAGGAACCTGGATGATATTTGAGACCATGAATGGCCCTTGCTGGTCTGACGGCATAGCTCCAGGAGGTGTCGGTGAGGAATCCAGGAATAGACAATGAGACATACAATGCTCTGAACCCAGGAACAAGGAACCTGCTGCCCAGTTGATGTATGGGTTGTGCTTTTGTAACCAAGGCATACCCAGCACCATTGGGTAGTGAGCAGACTTAATGATGTCAAATTTGATCACCTCTCGATGATTCATAGAGAGCTGCAACTCCCGAGTTTGTAGGGTTATTGGTCCTGAAGAGAGGGGTCTTCCATCAATAGCCTCTACAGGTTGTGTGAGGCCTCGAGTTTCATATGGAATGTGGTGGGTAGTGACCCAATCTTGATCTATAAATATCCCCATGGCTCCACAATCCACCAATGCCAAAATGGGGTAGGTCTCGTTCTTGGATGGCGATAGAAAGGCCTGTAATATCACAAGATTGTTTTGTCCAGGAGAGTTCAAGGATGGAATAGACGTGGAGCAGACTTCTCTCTCCCGAAACTGTGCTCCATCTAGGATCGGGAGCTGGCGTTTCCCGAACGCCGTGGATGGGCTAAGGGACATTCCCTCACTAGATGTTTGTCTGAGGCACAATACATACAAAGCCCGGTGTGAATCCGTCGCATTCTTTCCTGCGGGGATATGGGTCCGCGGAAGGCCCCGAGTTGCATGGGTTAAGGTTCATTAGCGGGGGTAGGAGTGTGCTCAGTCTTCAAGGAGGTTTCCATGGAGGTCTTTTGGAAAGACAGTCTAGACTTCTTCTTTTCTGCCTTCCTCTCCTGGATACGGAAATCTATCTGTAGGGAGAGGTCCATAAGAGCCTGGAATGTTCCCGGTCGAGCCTCTCTGGCGAGCTCATCTTTTATTTCTTCATGTAATCCTCTTCGAAAAAGGGTAAAGCAGGCTTCTGAGGACCAATCTGCTTCTTTGGCTAATTGCTTAAAACGTGTCACATATGTGAGCATGTCTTGGGAACCTTGTTGGAAATCCAATAGGCGTTCTTGGGCACTATAGACCTGTTCTGGGTGGTCCAACATGGTCTTTAGAGCCTCTACGAATCCATCGTAGTCATCCATGAGGGCATCTCCGGAATTGACTAAGGGCGTGGCCCAAGTCAGTGCATTCCCGGAAAGATGCAAAATCATAAAGCCCACCTTTGCCCTGGGGGTAGAAAAGTAGTAGAGCTTGAAGGTGAAATGGACTAAGCATGAGTCAAGGAATTCGCGAAGGGTTCTTGAAGAACCGTCGTATTTATCAACCACTCTGCCCAACAATATGCTTTCCTTGGTCGCGGAATCCCGGGACAAAACGAATTGTTTTAACGCGGCATTCCATCGTAGTCATCCAAGAGGGCATTTCCGGAATTGACTAAGGGCGTGGCCCAAGTCAGTGCATTCCCGGAAAGATTCGAAATCATAAAGCCTACCTTTGCCCTGGGGGTAGGAAAGTAGTAGGGCTTGAAGGTGAAATGGACTAAGCATGAGTCAAGGAATCCACGAAGGGTTCTTGAAGAACCGTCGTATTTATCAACCACTCCGCCCAGCAATACGCTTTCCTTGGTCGCGGAATCCCGGGACAAAACTAATTGTTTTAACGCAGCATTCTCCGCCTTAAGATTCTGCACTTCAGTTGTTAGCTCCTGCATGCCACGCATGAGATCTTGAAGTGCCGCCTCCATGTTCGTATCTATTTCAGTTCATTGGCGTCTCAATCTGTCACAGGTTTCCCCCCTTCTCACCTGTCGCTGTTGTTTGCTGGAGCTCTTGGAAGGAGCCTTCTTGCGCACAGTCTGGGTCTTGTATAGTCCCGTGTGGACGTCTTCGGAGTCCAGTGTGCGTTCGGCTTTCCAACGTCAGGAATGTTTAGTATGTCCGAGAAATCCAGGAGTTGAAGAAGAGTACTCGGAAACGGATACACAGAAGTCCGGGAAACAGGAGGAAGGTGAACGGGAGGGAATGAAGGAGGAAGGGATAATAGGACCAGGAACCGGGAATCGAGTAGTCAGCGAGAGCGAACTCCAGAAGCACACGTCTAGCCACTGCAAGCGGTAGCGTTGAGACGTGCGGGGCTGCGGGGGCGTGGCTTACTTATAGAATGTGCTACGTCCGGCGCGGAAGCTGGTAAGCAACGTTCCGTGTTTGACGGCCATATTGGTAGTAGTGCAGAGTGCAAGCCCTGATGTGCCAGGGACCAAGAAGTCCAAAAGGGACACGAACGTCGATTCATGACACATTACTGTATTTTTCTGTGGTTTGAAAATAATAATTAAATTCGAAAAATAAATAGTGTGTGGACCTGGCAGTGAGTGGAGGGACACTTGGTCTGGGCTTGAGGGGTCAGGCAGGGATTTTGCTCGAGCAATGGTTTTTTTCCCCGATAACCACGGTTATGAAGGACTACAGATAGCCGAGGGTATGTGTAGTTCTGTACCCTCGGGTATAGGTTTCTTTGTGTTTCTTTTCTTTTTAAATATATTTTTACAGGTATAGTGATGTCAGGAGTGCAAAACACTATCTCTGGCCAGTGATACAGTAGGTATTCGGTACACTTATCTATTTTGGAAGTGTTTTTTTTAAGACTGTATACTGGACATTATACTTTTTTCCTGACATATATTAAGTGTTCATACATGATATGAAATCCTCTCATTTGGTATTTTGGACTCTTATTCAATCACTGTGTTTTGGGTTTGTTTAGACAGAAGATTGGAAATTGTACCTTTTTCATGTTGCAGTCTATATATTTTAAAATTTAATTTACAAGAAGTACTGAATACATACATATATGCATATGTAAATATATAAATATTTGTTCTTAAATGTTGTATAACTGCGACTACGGAATCAGACAATCAGAAGGTGGTTTTCGACACACCGCTAAAATCAGTAACGACTGGAGTGCTTATCTGCGGCTACCGCAACACTTATCACTGTGCGGCACACGTACCCTTGGCTATGCATGGCGGCTAAATACAGGCAAATGGCGCGCTGATGGCATTAGTTAAATGGAATTCTTGTCTTAGATTCCAATAGTTTTATAGATAGGTTTGACTAAAATATAGCATTGTTTTTCTATATATAAAGCCACAATATTTTATAAGCAATGCTGACAGATTACATCTAGTAGTAACCTAGTATAGCTGCTCTTACCAGGTGCCACTTACCAGTATTGTCGAAATGTTTTGCTATAGCTTTGTCTTTACTTATAAATAAGGTACAAATGGTGAGACTCCTAATTCTCCATGCATTATTTTGAGTTTTACTAACATGCTGCTTAAAAAATACATCTCTAAATTGATAGCATTTATATGCAACTATTTCCCCTTTTCTATGCAGGAGATGAAAAATATTACTATGCCACTGAAAATAATTTGTTTTTAAATATGTGAGGGAGAAAAAGGAATTTCACACCCTGAAACAATTGTGACATTTACAGTGCAGAAGTTTGCTGTTTGCTGGTGGCGGTCGTGGAATGTACAGTGCTGGAGGTGGATGGTGCAGAGGTTGCCGCCACAGCAACTGTTGGCAGTAGTGAGAAGAAAAAGCAATGAGGGGAAGTAAAGAAGTTGTGTGTAAAGAGTGTTTTTATTCAATCCACTTAGTTTTTTTTGCTAACGACCGAATGGTTATAAGAGAAGAACTATTTTCAGCTATCCACTGTTTTCTTCATTCTCTATAATATTTTTCTTTTGCGAAGGGGGAAGTGTGGATGCTTTTATTCACCCCCTATAACCTTCCCCATGCATTGTACTCTCGCCCTCTGTACCATTGTGTACAGTACCCTCACTCTTTATATCTTTGTCTAACTTATCCCAACCCCTCTTTTTGAACCTCAGCCTCCCTACCCTAGTTTTAGATCCCCTCCCAATTGTATTTCCACCCCACTGTATCATATGTACCTTTGTCAATTTAATGTATCCCTACACACTATACTCCCACCCATTTACCTTATTGATTTGTGTATTTTATTTTTTAAATCCACCTTGGATTTCTGTTCCCAATGATTGGTATGTGTGAAGAGAACAGGGTAGTGCGCACAAATGTATCTTTTATAGTCCATATCATACCCTACACTACATATGAGGGTAACACATTTTTGAGTCGTGGTGATCTAAAAAAGAAGCGGGGATCAAGTCAGGTTCGAAGAGTGGCTTGTTGCGGTTCGATACAGCATTCTAATGAAGAGGATTGATGGGGACAACCGGGTTGGTTTGATGTTCGATTGGAGTTTGGAGACCAAGATGCCTGTGACTCAAGGCACTTCTTAGAGATGTGGCAGCGTTCTGCAGCAGCGAGCGTCTCATTCGAGCTGAGACAGCAACACCTGGCATCGTGTGGCAGCAAACTGGTTCAAAGATGCAACAACAGCAGTTCGGAAAGCTAAAAGAAGTACCAGAGGCAACACCTCATGTCCCATTGGTTTGAATGCGTTTCAACACAGTTGACGATGGTTCAACGCAGCTCCAAGTGGCAGAAATGCAGGAAACCAGATTCATGGCTTTGCTTCTTCAGCTGCTGTAAATTGCAATCCAGGAAGTCAGGAACAAGATGAGTCCTGGTTCTCGTTCCCTCATCCCATGATAGGCGGGCAAACACCAGTAGGAGTCCTTCACCTCGAGTGAGGTCCTGGGGTACCAGGTCACCCCCAATGTGCTTGTGGATTGGTAAAAAGCACTTGCCTCTGACTTGGAACACCCATTCGTCACCTCACTGGTAGAATACTCTATAAATAGCAACCCTCCCAAAAGAGGTCTAAAATTAAGTCTTCTTGCAGTCCAGGAATGAATCAAAGAAGGGGGTGGTAGCAAAAGCGCACCTAGGATTGGACAAAAGCAAGCCTGCTTTAAGAGGTCCAATCCCTGCCCCTCTGTTAAGTGGTCTTTCCCTTTTTGGATCATTCCTAAAGTGCATTTTGGTAAAGGTAATGGAGGAGATGCGAAGGAAATGAAGGTACAAGGATAAACAAGACAGTGGAATCCTTCCCCAATTGTGCTGCGCTCCCTCTGATTACAATAGTCCAACACCCATCTCAGACTCGTAGCATCAAAGGCCCTTTGGTATGCAACACCCAGGTGTGAGGCTAGTCCTTTTGTTTATGGTGTGCCCATTTATTCCTGTTTCCCAGAACAGCTCCTGATGAGGGGCTGTTGTGCTGGAGTTAGGTTTAGCCGACCTTGCAAAGGATCAAGAGGCATAGTATGTGCGTCTCCTGTCCTACTAGCTGGCACAGACATGCTGTCTGATTAGAATGCACACACCCCTTTCACAGCTGACCAGGTCTCACAGTGTTGACATGTGTATGATTCAAATCAGATGTGGCTTTAATAATAATGAGAATGACCAGCCACCATACCCCAAACTAGGGTATGGCTTATGTTTAAAGCTTAAACTGCCACCAGGATGATAATCCATCATAATTATGTAGTTTTGCGACATAGGTACATAATTAAATTTAACGGTTGTGCTGAAGTGAATTTCCTGTCGGGGCACTTGTGACCTTTGATCCTGCTTTGTGCCACTGAAGAGCAGGGGCTGCAGATCAGGATACTGATGCAGCAGGGCAATCTGTCACTATGCTTTTAGAATCAATCTTAATGAAAGGGGTCTGGCTAGTAGAACACCTTTTCTGGTATGGAATTACCTATATTTAATAAAAATCCCAAAAGCCCAGACTTTCAAACCATTCCAATATTGTATTGTATTCGTCATTTATATAGCGCCCTTTCCCCATTTGCATGGCCTGAATGTGCTTTGTGGTTGGAACGCCCTCGGTGGCCGGAGTGCATGTGTAGGAGGTTCCAAGAGTTTGAATTAAAGGATGCATGTGTGCATTTATGCTGGGTTAGGACTTAGGTGGACTGGCTAGGCTCCAGTAAGCAGCCCAGAGGTCAGGCATGTGAGTGGGTGCTGTTGGTGGTGTAGAATACAGTGCTAGTGCTAAAGATTCAATGTGTGCCCAGTTACATTGCATTTTCCTTTGTCGCTGTTTACTAATGGCAGAGTTGCTGAGGTACTTCATGGGTTTATGTGGACAGCTATGTGTGCTGCTAGAACGGAATAGCATAGCCATACCTGCAGTCTAGCATGTATGGATGGGTGGCTGTGCCTGTGTCCACTGATGTGGTGGAAGGTATACATACCATACACTTGCAGGAGTTCGACTGCAGTGTTGTTTTTCTTGGTCTGATGCGATTGGCTGGCCTCGCTATTCGTGGTCTCCCTGGTATGAAAGTATGAACAGTGGGAGAGGTGACCAAAGGGACAAGAGTCGGGTTGTGAGAGGACCCGACCCCTGAAGATATTTTATTACGGTGTGCCTCTGCGAACGTTGCCATCATCTGTGCAGTGTTGGTGGATAGGAGTGCTGTTGTGCTTGGGTCAACATTTCTGTGTACCTATCAAGAGTGTAGAGTGCAAGGGGGTTTCAGGAGGAGGAGGGGAGGGAAAAGCCAGGTTTTGAGGGCCTTTCTGAATGTCAGGTGATTGTAAATATTGTGAATGTGCAGGGGTAGGGCGTTCTAGATGATCGGCTCATGGACAGAGAAAATGTATCTGCCCAGTCTGGAGGAGTTGTAATGTGGAACAACTAGGAGAGACTCTGTACGAGATCTGAGAGTCCTTGAGGTGTGGTAGCGAGTGACTTTGTCTTGAAGAAATTCAGTGCCAGTGTTGTGGATGGCCTGGCGAGTGATGGCTTTAAGGGTCACGCGTTGACCAATAGAGAGCCAATGGAGGACTCTTAGTGTAGGGCTGATGTATTCTCTGGGAGCTAAGTTAATGAGCAGTCAGGCCGCAGCGTTTTGGATTCTTTGCAGTTTCATTAGCTGAAATGCTGGTACACCGAGGTGAAGGCAGTTTGCGTAGTCTAAGCGGGAGAGGATGATGTAGATGATGGCGAAGAAACGGTGAGGATAGGTGAGGTAATGGAAGATACGCCTCAGGATGTGTAGATGGAAGAAACAGGTTCTGGATACAGAGTTGATGTGTTGGGTGAGGGATAAATATGTGTCCATTGTGCATCTGAGGTTTTTCACTGTGGTGGAGGTTGCTGTTGGGGGGCCCTAGGGATTGCGGCCAGGGAATAGATTGGGGGAGGAGCGCTGTTTTCCTGCAGACTAGGATTTCAGTTTTCCAAAGATTGAGATTGATGTGATTGGTCGCCATCCAGTAGTCAATATCCGAGAGGCATGATGACCGATCTGGACGGTTGGAGGCTGGAGATTTTGGGATTTTAAGGATGATCTGGGTGTCGTCTGCATAGTTGTAGCAGGTAAGATTGTGGGAGTGGATGAGTGTTTGCAGAGGGTTTAGATGGATGTTGAAGAGTGGGGGAAGATAGGGATGCTCCTTGTGGGACCTCTTTTGTTACTGTTTGTGAGGTGAATGGGTGGAGGAGCATGATTTCTTAGCGATTAGCGATGAAAGAGGAGATCCAAGAGAGGGCAGTGTCTTTGATTCCCAGTGAGTGTAGCCTGTCTAGGTCGATGTTGTGATTGATGGTATCGAAGGCAGCTGAGAGGTCAAGAAGGATGCGTACAGCACAGCGCAGCCTTCAACATCAGCTGTTCTTTTTAGGTCATCCCAGACGGACACTACAGAGGTTTCTGTTTCTCAGAGTGGTCTGAAGTCCGATTGCGCAGGGTCCAGGTAGTTGTTGGCTTCGGTAAAAAGGCCTAGCTGCTTGTATGCTGTGCAGTCCATGAGTTTGGCCATGAAGTGCGTATTGGAGATGGGCCGGTAGTTCTGGGGGAGGAGTGGGTTGTGTGGGTTTTTTGAGAAAAGGTTTGATGTAGGAGGTGTTTAGGGCTTCGATAAAGGTTCCCAATGTTAGGGAGTTTCTGAGGCAGGTTGGCGGGCAGGGGTCTTCAGGGGAGCCTGATGGGCGGCTTTATGCTAGGAGTGAGAGGAACTGGATTGATATTGGAGAGAAGGAGGTGAAGGTTTGTATCGAAGGGGGGTTTTGACAGGGGTCGGGCTGTGGGTGGGTAGAGGGAAGGCGCATGTGTTCCAATTTAGAGATGATGCAGAGTGTCTGCCGACAGCGACATTGTTAGAAGTGTTCTGATAAGTTGTCACATAGGGATTGGAAGATGGGTGGGGGGGGATTAGAGCAGGCTAGAGAGTTGAATTCAGAAATTATTCTATGCAGTTCCTGGCTTGGGTTTTCAAGAGTTTAAGATTTTGTTCCCATAGAATGCTGTCTTGGTTTTTCTTATTTCCAATCTGTATGCTCTGGTTAGTCTTGCTAGGGCGGTTTTGTTCTGGGCAGTAGGAATGGTTCTCCAGGTCTGTTCCAGGCAGTGCTTGATGGTTTTTAGTGATTTGAGGTTGGCGGTGTACCACCTTGGTGTGGGTCCTGATCTCTGATGGGTCTGTTTTTTCTTGGATGAAGGGTATAAGGGTGCTCGAGAGCCAGAGGTCGAAGAGTTTGATGGGTTGGCCCTTCCTGCAGGGAGAGTGTTGGGAAAGAGGTGAGGAGGGAGATGGCTATATCTGGGATGATGACTACTTTTTTCCATAGTGGAGTGAGAAGAGTAGGGGCTGGTGGCAGTCGGGTGTGGCCTTGAGTGCAGGAGGTGGTGGTCAGTGGTACGGGGGAAGATGATTGCTGAGTGATCCATGCATGGTAGTGGGTCTGGGGGCAGTGTGGATATGGATACGGTCGGGCTCTACGGGCGCCAGGCAGGGCGCATCCTCCCCGGCGCCATCAACCACGAGCCAACGCTCTGGCTCGGGTAAGAGGAAGGCTGAGCACCCGGCGAAACTCCTGGAGAGACCCCGGTCCTGCCCTAAGGCCCCATCGGAGGGGGAGCGAGGTGGTGACCCTCCCCCCAAGGAGAAGGCAGTGCGCGCACCTAAGGTGGTGAAAGCCTTGATCCATCCGGCCAAGGCCTCTATCGAGACAGTCACGGCGGCCCTGGCTCAGCCTGTGGAGGCTACACCAGTGGTGGCGACCCCGGGGCCCAGAATCTCCCTGCCACCGTGGAGGGAGTCCTCTTTCATGCCCATCGACAGGACCCCCGTGAAACCTCCGATGGAGAAGAAAAAGGGGGGGGCAGGAGGTCGTCGGGGACTCGGCCTCAACCTCTGAGGAGGAGCTGATCGAAGTCTTAGGCCACGGCTCTGGCGTGGAAGAAGGCCATCCTGTCGGGAGGGACCCCGACGTGGAAGACGACGAGGGCGTTGAGGATGCCGACTGGGCGCCTGATCGCCCGTCGGATCTCTCTCAACCAGTGCCGCAAGACAACTCGGCTGCCATTTTGTTGGCTATACAGTCCTTATGCTCGGAGATAAGGACGAGACTGCCGTTACCACCAACGGAGGAACCGCTCCCGACAAGGGACCCGGAGCCAGGCCCTTCTGGGAGCCCTCCCCCTAAGAGAAGGATTCATCCTCCACCTCCTTTTCAGCCATCGCGCCCTGTTCAGCCCTCCTTCCCGTCCACGACACGTGGGGATGGTACGGGGACTGACACGGCCGCGACGGGTACAGATGACGAGGTTTACGACGAGGATCTCCCGTCGTCGCCTCCCACCCAGGCTTCCCCGCCCGACGAGATTGGATCGTTTCACTCCATGATCGCCAGGGCATCCGAGCTTTTCCAGCTCTGCCCGGAAGAGAAGAAGAAGGAAGGTTTCCTTTATCAACGGCGCGAGACCAAGAGGAAGACGGTCCTCGCTGTACCTCTACTAGACGACATTTGGGATGAGGGCCTCGCCCTCCTCAAGAACCCATCCATGACGCCGGCTAGAAGGGATCGGTACGAGAAGAAGTACCGGGTCCCGGATGCGGCCCCCTTGTGCCTTCGGGCACAGCCGACCCCGGACTCAGTCGTCTCCGCGGCGGCCAGAAAGAAAGCGGGGGGGGGCGCGGCCTCTACGTCAACCTCCCCGCCGGACGGCGAGGGAAAGAAATTAGACACGATGGGACGCAGAGTCATCTCGTCGGCAGCAACGACGATTAAGGCGGCCAACGCCTTGGCTATCGTAGCCCGCTACGACAGGGAGTTGTGGTACAAACTGGCCCCCCTGCTGGACTTCCTACCAGACGACAAGAGGGCGGAAGCCCTAGAGATCTTGCAGGAAGGAGAGGTGGCGTTGGACCACGCCATTACGATTGCGACGGACATCGCTGACACTGGATTTCGCCAGTTGGGCAACGGCGTGTGCCTTAGGCGGCGTGGATGGCTCAAGGCTACTGACTTCCGTCAGGACGTGCAGACCAGAGTCTTGGACATGCCTTTCGACGGAAACAACCTGTTTGGGAAAACAGTGGACGATTCCCTTCAAGCCATCAAGGCGGACACAGAGACGGCCCGGGCTCTTGGGGTTCTCCAGCAACGGCAGCCGCCCTTTCGGAGCGGTGGGAGGTGGGAGGCCGGCTGGCGAGCTTCGTCAGCGTGTGGGAGTCCATCTCCACCGACCGTTGGGTGCTGGACGCAGGGTCACGCGCTCGAGTTTCTATTCTAAAGAGGTGCCCGCGCGTCCCCCCTGTGGCCAGGAAAGAACATCACGTCCCTCAACTTCTCTTGGAGGTAAAGGCGATGCTCAAGAAGGGCGCCATCAAGCTCGTCCCAAAGAGGCTTCGGGGCTCCGGAGTTTACTCAAGATACTTCCTCGTGAAGAAGAAGACGGGAGGATGGCGTCCCATCCTGGACCTACGACGACTGAACAAATTCATCAAGGCACAGAAGTTCCGGGTGGTCACCCTCCAACACGTCCTGGGTCAACTGGAGGAGGGCGATTTCCTGTCGTCGTTGGATTTGGAGGATGCCTACTTCCATATTCCCATCCTAAAGGGACACCGAAAGTTTCTCAGGTTCGTGGTCCAAGGGCGTCACTACCAGTTCAGAGCCCTTCCCTTCGGATTGAGGTCGGCACCCAGGGTGTTCACCAAGTGCCTCGCACCGGTGGCGGCGCAGCTGCGCCGAGAGGGGATCCACGTCTACCCCTACCTGGACGACTGGCTCATCCGAGCAAAGACGAAGGAGCTCGCCGTGGAGCACACGGCAAGGACCGTCCAACTGCTCACGGACCTGGGATTCTCCATAAACTACGGCAAGTCCCACCTGGTGCCCGCGCAAGACGCACTGTTTCTGGGAGCGAAGCTCGACACAGTGTCGCTTCTGGCCTCTCCGTCGGAGGAAAGGACGAAGGCCATCTTGGGCAAGGTGCAGCGGATGCTGGTTGCGGACGCGGCCAGGGTGAGGTCCATCAAGTCCCTCCTCGGAATGATGTCGTCTTGCATTTATCTCATCCGCCTGTGCAGGCTCCGGATGCGCCCGTTGCAGGAGTTCCTGGACACGCGCTGGATCCAGACGACGGGCAGCTTCGAGGAGAGGATCACACTCGACGAGAGTTTCCGACGAGCGATCCGGTGGTGGGGCACCCGCGCGCATCTGACGGCGGGCATGGAATTCCAGAGCCCCGGCCACCAGGAGACAGTGACCACGGATGCCTCCCTGGAAGGGTGGGGAGCGCACACCGAAAATCTGCACGCGAGAGGCCTTTGGCTTCCGACGGAGAAGTCCCTCCATATCAACGTCCTGGAGCTCCGTGCAGTGTTTTGGGCCCTCAGGTCCTTTCTTCCGTCCCTCAAGGGCAAGGTGGTGAGGATCTTCACCGACAACACCACCACCATGTTCTACATCAGGAAGCAGGGCGGTACCAGATCCCCAGCCCTGTCCAAGGAGGCGCAGGATCTGTGGCATTGGGCCGTCGCCCAAGGGATGTTTCTGGTGCCGTTTCATCTGGCAGGGATAAAAAACACCATCGCCGACTCGCTCAGCAGAGAGCTGCGCTCGTGCCACGAGTGGGAACTACGACAGGATCTAGTGGACCGCCTCTTCCGACGGTGGGGCACACCCCAGATCGATCTGTTCGCGACGGCGACGAACTGCAAGTGCCAGAGGTTCGCCAGCAGGTTCCCCAGCCGAGGAGCATGGGCGATGCTTTCTCGTTCCCCTGGGAGGGCCTGTTTCTATACGCGTTCCCTCCATTGCCATTGCTGATCCGGCTCATCAACCAGCTCAAGAGGTCACGGTGCAGGATGATCCTCGTTGCACCCGCGTGGCCGACGCAGATATGGTTCCTGGACCTTCTGGACTTGTCAGCGTCCCCATCAATCAAGCTGCCAGTGGACGCGGATCTTCTCTCCAGGGAAGGAGGCGCCATCCTCCATCACGACCCGAAGTCGCTGAACTTGCAGGCCTGGCTCCTGCAGCGTTAGAGTTTGGAGGATACGACATACCGGCCGACTGCAGAGAGGTTCTTGCAAAGGCCAGGGCGTCCTCAACTCTTAAATGCTATGGACACAAATGGAAGAGGTTCTCTGTCTGGTGCCACACACAGAAGATTAACCCTCTACGGATTACGGCTCCCCAGGTACTGCCATACCTTCTGACGCTGGCCAAGGCTGGACTGGCGCACGCGTCCATCAAGATTCATCTTGCTGCGATCTCCCGATACACCAGAACCACGGGGCGGACGTCTTTGTGGTCTCATCGTCTGGTGAAAGAATTCATGAAGGGACTGTTCAGATCGTTCCCGCCGGTGAAGGCTCCGGCCCCGGCGTGGGAGCTCAACGTGGTGCTGACCAAGCTCATGGGACCTCCGTTCGAGCCTCTGCACTCGGCTCAGTTGAAGTTCTTGTCGTGGAAAACAGCGTTTCTTGTGGCCATCACCTCCGCACGAAGAGTGGGAGAGATCCAGGCCCTTTCCTGCAAGCCCCCGTACTTGACTTTTCACGACACGAGGGTAGTGCTCAGGACGCACCCCTCCTTCATGCCCAAGGTGCCGTCGGACTTCCACCTCAACGAACCCTTGGTGTTGCCTGTTTTCTTCCCGTCGCCTTTGTCGCCGGCCGAAAGGACTTTGCACTCGCTGGATGTGGCTAGAGCGCTGAAGTTTTACGTGGCCCGCACGAAGTGTTTTCGGAAGACGTCACAACATTTTGTGAACTTTGGACCTGTCAATCAGGGGAAGGCTCTCTCAAAGGCCTCCATTTCCAGATGGCTCTCCGGCTGTATCATGTACTGTCATCGGTTGGCAAACCGACCGCTGCCTGGCCGTCCGAGAGCCCATTCCACCAGAGCGATCGCAGCTACCACGGCGTTCCTATCTGGTGTGCCCTTGCTGGACATCTGCAGGGCTGCTACGTGGAGGTCGACGCACACCTTCACGAAATTCTACTGCGTCGATCGGGATTCCAGGGAGGAGTCCAGGGTCGGCCAAGCAGTGCTGCGCAATCTGTTCACCTAAGGTGAGCCTGGTGAGGAGGTAAGAATTGCTTAATGTTGAGTTTGATGTAATGCTTAATGTTGAGCCTTTGCCACCTCCCGTGGTTGTGCATGTGTGTACTGCTATGTATTCTTTATTCATGAGCATGTGAATCCATGCCAGACCCCATGCTGGAGAAGGAACAAGTTACTTACCTGTAACTGTTGTTCTCCAGAATGGGTCTGGCATGGATTCACATGCGAATCCTCCCGCCTACGCCTCTGCGGCTCTTCACTTGGTCATACTGCCACTTCACGTGCTACCAAATCTGAAGATGGCTGCCAGAGGCGGGGCTTAGGTAGAGGGCAGTCATTGGCTGTGGTCAGTATGACACAGAGATCAGTGATTGGTTACTACTACGAAAGACAGATCAGAAACGAAACTGATACTGATTTTTTCTTTACTGAGGATTCCCAGCCTGACGACGGGGAATATTCATGAGCATGTGAATCCATGCCAGACCCATGCTGGAGAACAACAGTTACAGGTAAGTAACTTGTTCCTTAGCTTCTAGGCAACATTGTATGAGGCCTACTCGGGTTTTTCAGGCCTCTGCAAGTATATCTTGCCGCCACAGCCTTGGGAGCTCTGGGAAGGTAGAGGCAAAGACAGAATTCCACCAACCCCTCAGCTTGGCCCGGCAGCATAACCCCCACATCCCCCTATCGCCCCTTCCCTCAGTGTGACTGAGTCAGGAGGACCCAATCAGACTCAAGAATCCATGAGAGGAGCAGTTGATTGGGGCTCCATCTGTTTGTCCACCAGCCTTGATGGAACTGGTTCAGTCCCACCAAAAGAGTAAGTTGGGTATTGGAGGCATCAGCTGCAAGGGTGGAGGTGGAGGTTTTTGATACGGCCCTAAAGAAGTAATTGCTGGAGATTTCATGAGTGTAGTCTTTGAAATCTGTTAAAAAATAGACGGTCCTTGCCTGCAGCATGCGATGTACTGGAAGACGCCAGGGTACAAAGAGCTTAAGAGGTGCAAGCAGCCAGCTGGGATTAGCACCAATATAGTATGGCTGCATGGGTTGCACCATTCAGGGATCTAAATATCTCACAAGCCAGAAGCTCTGAGGTATTGAGTGGACCAGGTTGGGGATGGTCAATTCACATTGGGAGTAAAGGTACCCGTTGACAGTCAAGGGCAGTTGTAATGGCCTTGCCTAAGCACTAGAAGTAACGTCACACTTCCAAAGACAAGTCTCTTGAATCGTGAGATGGGACACAGACTCTGTTGTAATCAAAATGGCAACATGAATTCCCTGACAAGATGCCATTTTGTGCTATTTTGGTGCATGAAGCAGAAAGCGGTTTGAGATATTTCTTTGATTTGGTGCTTCCCCCCGAAGGTTTTTCACCCAGAGTTGAACGCTGGTAATGGCAGGACCAGGCTAGTGGCAACCATGAGGTGGGAGGCCCTCAAGAAAAGCCCAGGTTTTAGTCTTCGAGCAAACCAAAAAAAGTAGACTGGGCGAAGCCTAAAACACCTGACAAGAATGGGAATACAAACCACTCATAAACGTGGGTAGCATGGGCAGAGAGACAGAGTATAACTCTGGTTGGGGGAGTAGCTCAACAGTTGCAATTAGTCCACACACATTTAGAAAATACACCACTTTGAGGTACTGAAAGTCACAAACATGAAGCTCTCAGTACGTATTTAGATATTAATACATAGTATTAAAAATATATCCGCACATTAAAAAAAAACAGTTATGCCTATGCCAGGATTCACCCAGCCCAAAATTCTATGCGGGATCCTTTGACACATCAACTCTAGTATATGTAGATGGCATTAGGCTGGATGGTCAGCACCTAACTAATGGCAGGGTATGAGATTAAAAAGAAACCATTTCACACAAAAGGAAAAATAGGTTAAAATCCATAAGACCTCAAACATAATTCATCAATTTAGACCTCCTGGAGCCTTTTAACAGTAACGCCCAGTCACCCAGAATACTACAATAAAGAGTGGAACAATTGTGAGTCTTAGCAGAAGCTTCGAAGAATCAATGTTTCATTAACACCTCCCCGACACATTTCAAGACATTTCTTTACCAGATGCAGTTAGTATTTTCAAGTACATGTACCAAAGCAGAAATAAGATTGTTTTAAAAATACAAATAAAAGGGGGGGGGGTGTGGCTTGAGGCGCTGCAAATGCAGTCACCTCTGTGATGTCGGGCGGCCGCAATACAGGCAGCCCGACTGTTCGGATGCGACCTTGATGGGCCACAAGTGGCGCGCAGCGCAGCAGGGTCGTGGGCACAGAATAGACACGACCACTGGGTTGGATGCATAAACCCGGACTGGCGTTCTAACGTCAGTTCTGGTGATACCTTTATTTCCGGCGTGTCACGTGACCCGGAACTCACGGGGCACGTGACACCACATTCCTCCCCAACTTGGAGGTATTTGCATTATTATCTAACATCAACAACAATAACTGGGTATTAGTACATTCAGATGTCTTCTTCCTTTAGAGTTTATCTTAGCGGGGTTTTTTCCTTTTATTTTTGGTAGGTATACTCCGTCCACTACATATCCTTGGAGACGGGACGATGGTCTATGCTTTTCTCTCAACAGGTATCGGGTGCTGCTTCGCTCTGGCGCGTCCGCTCTGGGGCTCACGAGTTCAGTCTGGCCCTCGTGCTGGTGTGGTGTTTCGGGGATTCCTGGCGTGGTAAGCGCTCTGGGTGACGCCTGGTCTCGGGGTGTGTGAGTCACCATCACTTCTCTTCTCGGGGTCCTTGGGAGTTCTTCCCATAGTTCCGATGGTGCTCTTCGGAAGTGTGACACGTTTCTTGTTGCGGTTTCGCTCCCTCGGGTGGCAGTGACCATGCTGTGGTTCGTTGTGCTGACTGTCCATGGTCGGAGCTCAAAATTAAGGGACATCTTTTTGGGTGTAGCTCTGTTTTTGACAATAACTGTGTCGCCCGGTGTGAGCTCTCTGTGACAGGCTCGCCTGGCGATGCTTTCTTGTTCGTTCCGCTTCGTTCGCATGGCCTCTATGGCTGGGATGTCTGGTTCGGGAGCTACCCACTGAGGGTGTATGGGGAGTTCTGCCTGTATGGGTATCCCAAACATGAGGGCCGCAGGGCTGATACCGGTGGATGAGTGTGGGGTTTGCCTGTGTGTTCTTAGGAATCGATATACAGCCTTCAGCCATGGGTGTCCTTTCTCTTTGGCGATTCGGATGACCTTATTGAGTGACCCCATGAATCTTTCTGCGTCGCCATTCGCTTGGGGCCATCGCGGGGTGATTTTCTGGTGTTTAACGTTTATATCCTTGAAGAATTTGCACAGTTCTTGGCTGGTGAATGATGGGCCGTTGTCGCTCTTCACTTTTCTCGGGATTCCATGGGTCGCGAAGATCTTTTCTAGCGTGAGGATTGTGGTCTCTGTGTTAGTGGACGCCTCGTGTTCTACTTCAGGATATCTGCTGAACTCGTCGATCACCACGAGTAGGTATCCTTCGCCGGTGATTGTGCAGTGGTCCATGCTAACTGCGTCCCACCATTTGTTGCTTCTTGGAGTGCTGCTGATAGGCTCTGGGTTTTCGGGCCTCCTGGAGGCTTGGCAGGCTGCGCAGGATTCCACTAGCTCAACTACTCTTTGTTGTATGTTGGGCATCCACATTCTGGACTTGAGGTATGCCGTTCTTTTGACGATGCCCTGGTGTCCGCTGTGGGCCAACCGGAGGGCTCTCTCCTCAAGCGACGCCGGTATCACGATGCGGTGGCCTTTTAGGAGCACTCCTTCGGGGGCGACAGAGAGTTAATGTCGGATTCCGAATAGTGCTCGGAGTTTTGTCTGAGCTGATGTGGTGCGTTGGGCCATGGACATGAGGTAGTTCTTCCAGTTTCCTGACTGGATGGCAGCGGTGGTGTGTTGCAGGATGGGGTCTGCTTCTGTCTCACACGCTACCTCCTGTAGTGTTAACGCTCTTGGACGGGCGCATGCAATCACGTGACATACATGTTCGTTGGTTTCTTTTGCATGGTGTTGCTCTTTTTCCGTGGCAGGTCTCGGGTGACGGGACAAGTAATCAGCTGGGTTATCTGTCCCTGGGCGATAGTCAACTTCTATGTTATAGGGCTGTAGCTGCAGCATCCACTTCTCAATGCGTGCCGGTGGATGAGGAGCAGACCCTCGGAATATCGGGATCAGGGGCTTGTGATCCGAGAAGACCTTCTCTTGCTTTCCTAGCAGGTATACTTTGAAATGACGGCATCCCCAGAGAATAGCCAGGGCTTCTTTCTCTATGTGCGCATAGTTCTGTTCGGGTTTGGTGAGTGCTCGGCTGGCGAATGCGATGGCGAACACATTTCCTTCGTTGTCTGTTTGGGTCAGTACTGCCCCTAGGCCGACCGGGCTGGCATCCACGAGGAGTTCAGTGTGCCTTTCTACATTGAAAAATGCCATGGTTGTTGATGCTGAGAATGTGTCCTTAATTTGCTGGAATGCTTGTTGATGGGCCACAGTCCACTCCCATTTTTGGTCCTTCTTAGTCAGTTCTCGAAGTGGGCTTGCAATGTTCGCAAGGTCTGGAATGAATCGTGCACAGTATGTCGCCATCCCCATAAAACATCTCACCTCCGTGGCGGATTGGGGTGCTTTTGTGTTCTTTATGTCGTTGACTTTGGACGGGTCAGGGGATACCCCTTTGGCGCTGAAAATGTATCCAAAAAAACACAGTTCCCCCTTCGCGAACTCGCACTTTTCTGCATTTAGTGTTAAACCTGCTGTTTCTAGTCTGCCCAAGACTGCTGCTAAGCGTTTGTGGTGTTCCTTTTCATCTGACGCGTACACAAGAATGTCGTCGCTGATGTTCGTGGTGCCGTCTAGGCCCGTGATGACCTTGCAAATTTCGTGTTGGAATACCTCTGCGGCTGACGATATCCCGAAGTTAAGCCGCTTGTACCTCATTAGGCCGAGGTGAGAGGAGAATGTGGTGATATATCTGGATTCTCTGGCTAATCTGAGTTGGTGATATCCGGATCTGAGGTCAAGTTTACTGAATATAGTGGCTCCTGTGAGATCTACAATGAGCTCATCTATCGTTGGGGTTATGTGTCGTTCTCTTCCAATCGCTGCATTGGGAAGCCTCATGTCTATACAGATCCTTACCGCGTTAGGTTGTTTGGGTTTCTGGGACACTACCATGGGTGATACCCACGGGGTCGGTCCTGATGTTTTTTCGATTATTCCTGCCTCTTCTAGTTTGGCCAGTTTTCTCCACTGCCTCTCTCAGGTGGAATGGTATCCGTCTGTGTCGTACAGCCTTTGGCTCTATGGTGGGGTCTATATGCAGCTTGATGGTTCAGCCTTTTAGGCACCCTATGCCTTGGAATAGTTTCTTGTGTTGCTGTAGCAAACCATCGAGTTCATTGTGTTGAAGGTCGAATGCAAAATGGATCAGTTTGAGTTTTTCTGCTGTCCGGCAGCTGAGTAATGTCTCGCAGCCGGCATCTACGACATAGATGCGCGCCCAGCAATTAGTGTTTTTGTGTGCGAAATCAGATTTGAAGGATCCTTTCACTGGTAGGGGTTTCTTGCACCCGTATGCGTACAGTCAGACTTTCTTCTTTTGGAGTGTGGGCTTCGGGTGAAGTTTGCTGAACGCTGTTGCTGGCATTACATTCACTGTTGCACCCGTGTCGATGACTACCTTCAGCGGCTCCCCGTCGGAAAAGACTGTGCACGAAGGCCTCATCCTTTGTCGTGATCGATGTGGTTCAACAGCCGATATGAGGTGTACTCGGTGTATCCGGTTGTTTCCTTTCTTCCGTCTCTCTTTTCTCTCCGGGGATACACTGACGTCGCTATCGCTCGTGTCAGGGGATCTTTGTGAATGATCCACGGCTCTGGCTTCTCCTTTCCGGTTATGTTGGTATAAAGACTCTCTTGGTGCAAACCTCCTCCGGCGCTCTTGTGCTGGTCAGGAGCGAAGTCTCCTTGTCGTTTCGGTTTGGTGGGTTCAGGCAGACTGCAGCATAATGATTGAGACGGTTGCATTTTCTGCACGTGGACCCCCATGCCGGGCAGGACTCTCCTTTGTGCCATGGACCGCCACACCATTTGCAAGCTTTGTATCTTCCTTGCGGCATGTGTGTTTTCTGGCCATATTTCGTGCGAGTGTTCTGGTGTTTGGATATGGCCGCGATGTCCTCTGTTGGCTTGGGGTTGTCAAGCGGCAGTCTTTGGATTGCTGCCTCGATCACCGCGACTTGATCTTCTGTCTGCTCACAGAGGCGCGCCATTTCCAGAATGCGGGACAGGCGCATGTTCCTCTCCGAGAGTATAGCCCTTCTCAGCTTTTCCGAGGATATGCCAATGATTATTTGGAGGCGGATTGCGAACACCTCGTCAGGGAACTCACAGCCGACCGCCATCTGGCGAAGGCGAGCATGAATTTTGTCTACAGTTTCTTTCTCACGCTGCCTGGCCATGCAGAAGTGAAAGCGTTCATAGTCGGGGTTAAGTTCTGGCCTAAACATATTCGTGAGTACGGCTTTGGCTGCGTCGTAGTTGTTGTGGTCTCCACGGTCTGGGGTGGCGTTGAATAGGCGTAGGGTGGCAGCCCCAATGTTGAGCAGAAGAAAGGTACGCTTCTTTTTTTGCTATAGTGATGTTTCTGGCATCGAGGTGCATTTCGAACTGTTGCAGCCAGATTTCCCATCTGATGGCTGCTCCCGTGGTGAATGGGTCAAATGGCGGCATTAACGTGGTCAGCGCTGGGTCTGGGTGGTCCGTGGTGAGGCTCTTTCTGGCGGAAAAACTCATGCTGGCCCTCGCGGGGCTGGTTTCCGAGCTGGACATGTTGTTGGGGAGTGTTGCAAATGGACGGGCACGTTAGTGAGGGTGGTTGTTGGGGCCCACTCACCGGTGCAATTTGCTTCTTGTGTTGGCACTGGTTATTCTTGCATGATGTGCGATGTGAAGGTTTTTCCCCAAATCCTCTCAGAAAACACGAGTAGTATGCTGCCAAAGTTACTTCCCCTTTTCCAATGATAGTATTCAGTAAGCGTAGGACATGCAAATGTCTTGTTCCTTATTGATCTCCCTTTCTCCTTGCTTTAGTAATGTTGGGGGATGGTTTGTAGGAGCTTTAATGATATGCGTGTTAACGCACGGTGAAATGGAACGTTGGTCAGGCTTCCCGCCATTGCTGCAGCTGATATGCGGGTGATTGAAGACACGCGGCTCGCGTAGTAACTGTAGTGCTGGTGGAGCGCGTATGTTACGCGGATCGCGTTGATGGTGTGGCCGACACGCGGCCTCGTGGAACGTTCCGCACTGGTGAGGGTTGATGAGTTTGATAATCAGCGTGCGACACGCTGATGCATCGTTGGCTGGTCTGACCTGATTTTTCTGCGGATCTGTTCCGCTCCGTAGCCGCAGCCGGTGCAGGGCTGGCAGGTGCGTGTTGGGTCGCGCAGGTGCTTCCTACGGCCTCGTCGCCAGTGTGATGTCGGGCGGCCGCAACACAGGCAGCCCGACCGTTAGGATGGGACCTTGATGGGCCACAAGTGGCGCGCAGCGCAGCAGGGTCGCGGGCACAGAATAGACACGACCACTGGGTTGGATGCATAAACCCGGACTGTCGTTCTAACGCCAGTTCCGGTGATACCTTTATTTCCGGCGTGTCACGTGACCCGGAACGCACGGGGCACGTGACACCACAACCTCGTTAATAGCTCCATGGGACGCCCGTGTTGCAGCCAGCATATGCCATTTTAATAAGCGTGATCCAGGCACAGAAGCATTCCAGCGGGTGGCGGAACCCCTCCTGGAACAGCGGATCGAATTTGGGACTAAATTGGAGAAGTGATTCCCCCCCTAAATGCATCGGCTAGCGTCCTGTCATCATCATCGTACCCTGCCCCACCAGCCCGATCCTGGCCCCTCCCCTGCCACCCTGGGAGACCGGAGTCCGGGGTGACGTGAAGCGCCCCCGGCCCACGTCACACGGACGACCAACATCCCCAGTTGCCGGACCCCTGAAGGAGCAACTACTTCGCGCAGACCCAGCCCCACCCACACCATCGCAGTCGCCACCGGAGGAGAAGCCTCAGCCACCAGACTGCAGATGCCAGCAATTGCATTCCGCCAGAGCAGGCAAGCAGGGAGGCCTGCACAGACTTAGCCTCAGCTGTAACGCCCAGCGCCCCTCATGAGCCGAGCCGGGGGAGGAGGAGCGGGTCTCCTCATCACGGCGGCTCGTACCATTTTGCCATTGGATCCGCCCCCCTGACTCCGGCAATGTGGAGCTGCAGTGCCTGCACACACAAGCTAGCCACCTGGAGGCCCGAAATTGCAGGCGGCCTCGAGCCTGCCCTACAAGCTACCTGAGCAGAGGCACCTCTCTGCAGGAACAACACAAGAGTGGGGAAGCTGAGGGAGCCAAGCAGAGGCCTCAAGGGGATCGTGGGGGGCCCCCGGTGCACCAGCCCCACTTTGACTACCCCCCTCCCGAGAAGCTGGTATCAGAGAGTGATGCTCATACCAAGTGAGCAACGGACGCTCACAGCTGCCGGGCCCCTGCAGCGGTGATCCCGCATATGCCCGGACCTGAACACACTGCCCGAACACCTCTAAGGGGCGAACAGGTGAGCACAGATCCTGCGGCCGCAAGAGAGAGGAAGGGGAACCGTGGCCACCCGGCTACAGAGGACGTTGTCCCACACTGAGGACTGTGGTGGCCCACTGCTGCAGAGGCGGGCAAGGAATGAGGTCTTCAGACACCAGGCCCTAGCTATACCGGCTCACTTCCCTCGCAAGGGGGTGCACCAATTCTGCTGGTAATGAAGCCTCTGTCACCCAGCCACAGAAGTCATCATCCCAGTATTGAGTACCGCAGAAACCTGCTGCAGCAGGGCCAGCTAGCAATGCAGAGTGGAGCCCGCCTTCACCCGCTCTCATACCATGCAGACCAGGAGTACGACTGAGACTCCAACAGACCCGGGACATACCCAGCCGTGTTCAAGGGTGCACAGGAGGGCCAGATGACACGGAATCACCGGTAAGAACCCAAAAGTCCCCCCCAGACACTCCTCGCAAACAGGCTCCCAAAATAAACAGCGCCCATAACACAACTTGTACCCGTCCGACGGGGAGAACCAACACCGACCCCACAGCCAAAAAGGATCATACACACGGCTTACAGGGTCCTTGACAGAGGAACTGACCCCCTCCACCCAGGAAGTTATGACAGGGGGCCCATCTCATTGCTCTGGGCAAGTCTACGCTTAGAGACACGAACACTTCCCCCTGCTTTGTCCTAAGGGCCTAAGGAGCTTCCACTCACGATCTGAGGGATTCGACCCTCCAGCAAGAACAGTGCTCTTCCACTATTGGGTGCATATCCCGGGGGCTAGGCAACACCCATACTGGTCCCGTGATCTCACAAGGGCTCTATAAGATCTGACCCAGCAACAGGAACCCGGCTACCCAATTTCTCCTAAGCCTCTGCCCCAGCCAGCTTCCATTATAACGCCACAATGGCCAAACATAACGGCCCAAAATCAGCAGACATAGTCAGTATGCTATGCCCACAGACAAGATCGGGAAAAGCTGACCCCATTAGAGCCCAAGCCTCGTCACCCAAAAGATCCCTGGGCCAATTGGCCAAGAACAGCGATATTCAAGCCCTTTTAGGCGACATCAAGATGGAGTTCCGCAACTGAATGACAGAGGTGGCAACCAAAATAGAGGGACTGGACAATCGAATGGAGGAGGTGGAACATAAGGTGGGGGAAACAGAGGACCAAGTCCTACAGCAATAAGCACAGATTGCTGAAATGCAGCAGAAACTCCAATCCCTAGAAGAAAACAGCGAGAACATGCACGGCAAACAGGAATTACATCGGCATTCGAGGGGTCCTCCGTATCAGACCAGGCCCTGCCAGCCTACATCAGTGATCTCTTCCAAACGCACCTTCCAGACTGCGACAAATCGTTACTCATGCTGGATCGTACCCATAGACTGCAAAGCCGCAGGGGGACCGCCACGACAGATGCACCAGTAGTAATCACCAGGGTCCACTTCTTCATCACAAAACAAGATATTATGTCAGCTAGCCACACATAGGGAGACCTGACGTATTAAGGAGCTTCTATAAAAATACAGAGAGCCCTGCGACCACTAACGGTCTTTCTCCAGGGTCAAAAAATCAAATGTCGGTGGCTATTTCCGGCCACAGACTTGTATTATACACTCCCTCAAAGAAGCGGGCAGCATCATGGGAGGGGAGCCATCAACTCTGGACGAAGACCTGACAAACCGGTCCCCGGATAAAACCCAAAGCTCTACCCTGAAATCACAGTGAAACCGTTGGGATGAAAGTCCCCCAGGGGGGGGGAAATCTCCCGCCACTCAAAACTAACGAGAAGCATACTGACCTCCGTGCCGGAACACACACTCTCGGCACCCGGGCGCCCCACGAAATGCCCCAGCCGAGTGTATGGACACACACACTCCGGCCACCGGCCCACTGGGTCTGTTTTGGAAAAGTTCTGATTTTTGATGTTGGGTCCCGTCTTGGCCCCTTTGGTTGGTGGGCCATGTTTGGCCCCAGTTCAGTTACAAGTAAAACATGGTTGCAGCAAAATGGCATCCACAACCCAGCACCTGAAGACGACCTCCCCTCGATAGCTCGCCCTCCCTGCCCCCCCACATGACTATTGAAGGCGAACAACGTGATACCCCCACCACATATAAACCTGTGCTACGTCTCACTGATCGTTAGACGCCTGAACTCCCCGGAAAAACGCGAATCCACACTCAGGCGCCTGCAGGACCTCCAAAGCGGCTGTGAAGTCGGACGTTCCCAATCCAGTACCTGACATCTGGTAATAGCAAGAAGTAGGGGACAGCGATTCTGTTAGCAAAGGGAATACCCTTCAAGGAAAAGGAGATCCTGTGGAGCCCGGATGGCAGATATTTTGCAATAAAGGGTGACCTATACGACCAACTAAACACATTAATAGCCATATATGCCCCCAACGAGGGCCAGGAAACCTTCCTTGACCTGGAGTCAACACTCCTCCCCTTCATCGAAGGCCAAGTAGTTATAGGAGGTGACTTTAATGGGGTCTCCAACCCCTTGATAGATGTTAGGGAGAATTCTCTGTAAGGCTAATTTCCCAAACCTAGTGAGTCCCCCAGCAGCTTTGCTGGATTTTTTGGGGTTTATTTTTTATCTCCTGCTAAGAGTGAGATTCTTTTTTCTCCCACTCTTAGACATGATTTGAGGTGTTCCTTTAACTTTCCATGTGTTTTATGGGCTATGGGGTCTTTTACTCCATAGGGTCTCATGTGTTTTTTGATGTGGGTTACACAGCACCCTCCATGCCGTAACCCAGGGGTGTCGTAGCGACCCCCCAACATAGACTCCATACCCTGGGACTGACTACTGTCTCCCAGGGCCTGTAAAGTCACCATTGGCTTTGCTAGTCCCAAATTATTAACAGAAACCAGTACAAACCATCATATTGTGGATGTACTGGTCAGGGCAATTCGATTGCCCCGGGTTCTTTTGTTCGAGGGGGCACGTCTCCGTCCCCCCTGATCGAGTTTTGGCTGGTGGCAGTGGATACTACTTTTTATATTCGACCGCAAATATATCTCTATGGGATTTTCCCATTGTTCGAGGCTACCAACTTTAATTATTTAATTCTTATAGCCTCGAACATACAGCCGGTTTAATTGATTTAATATTAATTCGCCGGTTGGTATTTTTTGCCAGAACTCTATTCTAAAATGGCGTTTGTGTTCTCTTCTGTTACTCCAACCCAAGTCGAGCCCTTTGTTCCACTTTTTGGCAGGCTTCTCCACAGAAGCCTCCAAAAGTGGTGCCACTCTGTCTGTGTACCGCAGGGGGTGCGGGAGGGGGTTTAGGCACCCTGTACTGAGTTACCTTGGTAACCCAAGTCGCACTCTTGTGTGATTGGCCCAAGTGGTGAGCCGGTCGGCTCACCACCTAGCATGTTTGATTGACAGCTAGGCTGAGTGAATGTGAATGAGGGTGTGCTGCATAAAAGCAGGGCTTTGGGTACTGGATCTTCAGAAGTCGCCACAGGACCTAAGAATCCGAGGAGGGAGAAGCTGAGCCGGCCTGCAACGACAACACCACCGGTGTAGCCCTGCTGAACCGTCTCACCACTTTTCCCAACGACAGAGGAGATCTCCAGCCTGGAAAGTCTTCTTCCTTCGACTGGTGGGGATAACCAGTCTACCTTCTTTTCGCCTTCCTGGAGCATCTCGTGGCCGCCTTGCCTGTGCCAAGCACCCCGGCAACCAGGATACCACGTTTTCATCACTACCGCGAACCGAAAGGGTAGTACCTTTGTACCGGAGTACTCCGCGGCTGGTTTCTTCCCTGGCAGTGCAACGACCTTCATCTTTCCTCCACAACGAGATCTTCTCTTCCTCTGGACGACGCTGCGACTTGCACCCGCTGCCAGGAACAACTGCCCCCGCTGGAGGATCCTCTCCATTTAAGGTACCGTGTTCCGCCTGGCTTCCCTTGCAACCGATTGAACGGGGTGTATTAAATCCTCGTCTCTCGAACCTGGGTTAGCCTGGGACACCCTAGCTAACTTTTCTGAACTGAACTAAACCTTTTTCGAACTACCTCCACAAACTTCAAAGACTCTGTGTAACTGTCTGATCTTGGGCATCTTCCGCCTGGCTCCCTGGAAAGTGGGTCTGGCACCTAAACTTCCTTGCTCACCAGTAAACTGTGCCTTCCTAACTTGCTGTGGTTCTTTAAAAAGTGTTTAGTGTGTATGCTTCCATAATTCTGTTTTTCCCTCCCTTTTTATTTAACTTGTTGGAGTGCCATCGAACGTTAAGCACTCACCTCTGTCTGGAAATAAGTGGTGTTAACTAAGACTTGTCCAACAAGTAATTAGGGATGTACATATGATAATAGTGATTGTGTTTTGAACTGATCTTACCAATTTAGTGCTAGTGTGTTTTATAAGTGTGTGTTAAATAAATAATTATATACTTTTACACCCAAGCTCTGGTCAGTGTTTGCTTGTGCTACTGTATTTCTGTACCTATTTTGTATGTTCTGTATACTGCCTAACTCTTCTTGAGGGAAGTCTGACAGCTCAGCCACAGCTACCAAGTGAATCTGTGTGGTACAGACTGCTACCAAGTGGGTTTACTGCCAAACACCTGTAGTCTTAAATCTTTTGCAGTGGTCCCTAAGGGAACTGCACAGGTTTCTGCCTAACAATAGACAAATCCGGTGCTCCGACACCTAGGAATTACAAAATCGCACTAGGCCTCTGCCACTTGTTCAAGACCTTTGGGGTCGTGGACACCTGGAGGGTCCTCCAGCCTGAAACGACAGACTGCTCATGTTTTTCCCATGTCCAGCGCTTCTTTTTTTTTAAAAAAAATGTTTATTTATAGCAAGGCAGTATAGGTTACAAACAGTATCGGATGGCAGTATAACATAGCAAAAGAAAGATTCTGGCTGTGTGTCCTTTTCCCCCCATCATTCCGGTTTTCCCGGGCCAGAGATTCAGTCTATCACCCCCGCCTGGTGTGTACTCTCCCGGTCCCTCAGGGCCCAACGGGCGTTGATTGGTTTGAACGTCATTGCGGGAAATCGCTGATCATAGTCCAGTACTGGGGCCTATACATTCTGGGAGCGGTGCAGAGTCCCTGCTCTCGCTGCGGTGACCTTTTCCGCTATCAAGATGTCCCACAGTTTTCCCCACCAGTGGGCTAGGCAGGGGCCATCCTGCGACTTCCAGAAACGGGCCAGAACTGTCTTGCCCGCCAAGAGGCATTGTGTGAGGAGCTTAGCCCTGTTGCCGGAGCGGGGGTAGATTCCGGGGACCGGGATCCCCAGCAGAATTGTCTCAGGGTCCAGTGGGAGGGCGGAGCCGGTGATTTGTTCAATGGTTGAGAGACACCTGGTCCAGAATTGCTGGATCTTGGGGCACGTCCACCACATGTGAAGGTAGGAGCCTGGCTGAGTGCAGCCTCTCCAACAGGCGGGGTCCACTTGTGGATTCATGTGGTGGAGTCTGAGAGGGGGGTAATACCAACGCAGGGTGAGTTTGTATGCACATTCTTTGTTGGTGACGCAGGTGGAGGAGGAGTGGGTGCGGGACCATATGTCCACCCATGTTTGGTCCTCAATCGGGTGGCCTAGGTCCGCCTCCCACTGGGCCATGCATCGGGTTTTTGCCACCAGGAAATCCCCCAAGAAGCGTCTATATATGGCTGAAGTTCTTCCTCTAGCCGGCAGATCCGCGAGAGTTAGCTCCAGAGGAGTCGGGGGGCGAGTTGCCGCTTGGAGGGTCCGGGGGTGCGAACACCAGTGGCGGAGCTGGCAGTACGTGAATCTGTCCCTCTCTTGAAGCCGAAATGTCTCCTTGCACTGTTCGAAGGTCCGGGGTTTGTTTTCCGAGTACATCTGCCCCAGGGTTTCAAGGCCCCCGTCTATCCAATTTTGGAAGTTGCGGGGATGAGTTCCCGGGGAGAAGTTGGGATTGTGGAAGATCGGCGAGAGGGGGCTCTGGCCCCTCGGGATTCCTTTCTGCTTTAGAGCCCAGTCCCAGGAGCTTAGGGTCTGCTTCGTTGTCAGTAGGACGTCCTTCCAACGCGCCCTGAGGGAGGGTTGGATGTGAGGGAGGAACCGGAGGGGGAGCGGAAGCTGGGCTTGCTCCAGTTCCACCCATCTGGGGCAGGCTGTGCTCGACTGCCAGGCGTGTATGTGTGATAGTTGCGCCGCTGCGCTATAGGCCTGCAGGTCCGGGACCCCCAGGCCTCCTAGCCTGGCGTTACCAATCGGGGTCTTGTGGGGGATCCTGGCCTTTTTGCCTTTCCATATGAATTTCGATATCTTCCTCTGTAAGTGGTGGAGGGTCTGGGCCGGGAAAGGCACCGTTAGGGACGAGCAGGCATAGAGGAACCTAGGGAGCAAGTTCATTTTGACGGCTGTAATCCGGCCCATTAGTGAGATCTCTTGCGTGGTCCAGCGCTTCAGGTCTCCCTCCAGCTCCCTGATCAGTTTGGGAAAGTTCGCCTGATAGGTCTCCCTTGGGTTCGCCGGGATGAAAACTCCTAGGTAGGGGATCGAGTGGTCCCGCCATTCGATCGGGCATAGACCCGTTAACGCCTCTTTTTCCTCTGGGCGGAGGCCGATTCCCAGGGCCACTGATTTGGCGAAGTTAACAGTAAAGCCGGTAACCTCCCCAATTCCTTTATTTCGGCCAGGGCGTGCTTCGCTGAGGTACTGGCTTCTGTGAGTGTCAGTAGTACATCGTCCGCGTAGAGAGCAATTTTGTGGTGGGACGGGCCCACCTAAAGTCCCTTGATGGACTCATTCCGCCTGATCTTCTGGGCGAAGGGCTCCATCGTGAGGGCGAAGAGCAGGGGTGACAGCGGGCAGCCCTGCCTTGTCCCACAGGTCAGAGATATCGGGGCTGAGTGGGCGCCATTGATCCTGAGGATGGTTTTGGGCTTTGTAGTTCGCTAGGATCATGGCTCGGGTTGTCGGGCCGAACCCAAATGCTTCCAGGGTACATTCCAGATAGGACCAATCGACTCTGTCAAAGGCTTTGGTTGCGTCCAGGGCCATTTAGGCCAGGCCTTGGGAGTTGCGGTGGGCAATGTCCACCAGATTCAGAGTCCGCCGGATGTTGTCCCCTGCTGCTCGATGAAGAATGAAGCCTGTTTGGTCGGGGTGGATTATTTCCGGGAGAATAAGTGCCAGGCGGTTAGCCAAAATCTTCGAATACAGGTTGGCGTCAATATTCAGTAGGGCGATGGGCCTGTATGACGCCGGATCCCTCGGGTCTTTCCCCGGCTTAGGAAGGAGGATCGTCACCGACTCTTGCATTGTGGGGGTTACGGAACCCGAAACCTGGAAAGAGTTGAAAAGAGCCACCATGTGGGGGATGAGCTGGAGCTTAAATATCTTATAGAACCTCGGGGAGAATCCGTCTGGGCCCGGAGCTCGCGGTTTGAGGGCCTTGATGGCTTCGTCGACTTCTTCATCTGTTATTGGGGCTTCCAACTGCTCTCGTGTGGAGTCTGGGAGACGCGTTAAGGCTGCGTTTAGCAGGTATGCCTCCTGCCCCGTCCGATCTCGGGGGGGCGCTGTCATGACCTGGGTTAAGTGGTCCGAAGCTAGTTGTAGTTTCATCTGTTCGGAGTGATGCATCACCCCCCGTGGGTCTCGGAGCCCTATAATTGTGTTAGTCCGTCTTGTTTTAGCTAGCTTGGCTACCAGCAGCTTGTTGGCCTTGTTGCTTTTGGCGTAGTAAAATTGTTTGGTCTTCGCCAAAAGTTGCGCAGTGTGTTCCGCATAATGGGCCTCCAGTTTCTTCCTGGCCGAACGAAGCGCTCTTTGCGTTCTGGGAGACCAGCCACTCTTTTTCTGGGCTTCCTCAGCTGCTCGCAAGTCCTCCTCCAAGGATAAACGGACGTGTTTCCGGTTTCGATGGTATGCTACGCCTTGGGCTATCAGGGATCCCCGAACTACAGCCTTCATTGCATCCCAGTTATTGGCTAGGGAGGTGTCCGCGGCTGGGTTCTCCTCAAAGAAGTTCTTGATGGTGGTAGTTATATTGTCTCTGATTGACATATCATCGAGGATCGGGTCATAGAGCGCCCATCTGCGTGGCGCCTTAGCGTGGGTGTTCTGAATGCTCAATTCCATTATTATCGGAGCATGGTCTGATAGAATTTGCTGGCCTATAGATACCTCATTAGCGAGGGCGAGAGTTTGGGGGGAAGATAGGAGGAGGTCAATTCTGGAATAAGTTCGGTGAACGCCCGAGAAGAAAGAGTAATCCCTCTCGGTGGGGTGAAGCACCCGCCATGTATCCACCACCTCCAGGGTTCTGAAGAGCCGCAGCAGACTGAGGGCCTGACCGAACTCGCCAAGAGCAGGGGGGTGGGATTTGTCCTTAGTGGGGTCTGGAACCCCATTGAAGTCCCCTCCAATTATTGTCTGGCCTTCCGCAAAGCTTGAGAGGGAGGAGCCCAGTGAATCATAGAAAGTTGCCTGTCCCGAATTGGGTGCATATGCCGATACCAGGGTGTAGAGGTCCCCCAGTAGGAAGCATTTGATGGCCACGAAGCGGCCCTCCGGGCACATCATGGAATCTAAGATCTGGGGGTGCAGGTCTTTCCGGAACATAATTGCTGTGCCCCCCTTTTTAGAGTTCCCCGAGGCGAAAAACTGGCGTGGATACATGCTAGATCGGAGACGACCGAAGTCTGCCGGGAGGAGATGAGTCTCTTTAAGGAACACCACTCCGGCCTCCTCATCTTGTAGCTTCTGGAGAATCGATTTGCGCTTGGGGGGAGAGTTGAGTCCGTTAACATTCCAGGAAAGGCATCTCAGCGTCTGGTGTTCCGGGATCGGGGAGCTAGAGGTTCCATGCTTGGGGGATGGAGGGGGGACTCCAGGTTGTCCATTAGCTGCCATCGTGAAGAGGGTGTAGAAGCGATCTGTACCGCACTTGCAGTTTTAACGGAGGCCCCCAACGGGAGGCCAACTTTTTAACTGGCGGGGTGGGAAACATTGTGGGTGTAACCCCACCCCAGGCCAACAGGGCCAATTGTATCTGAAAAAGTAACGTACGCATCCAAGGACTCTAAAATGGAGCGGACCTTGGAGGGGGGCATAGGCCGTGAAAGAAGCCCGCCGCACTGGGTGAACATAGGACTGTGTTGGGCCGGAGTTGCTGCTTCTGGGTTTAGCTGAAAGGGCGTCGGGCGTCCGGGACGCCGGAGGAGCGGAGGATATTTAGGGCCGCTCGGACTCCGGCTATCATTTTCTGTTGTTTCGGGAGGCCCTGGACCATGAGGGTCGCCTGGGTTGGGGAGGGAAGGCTGACGTAGGGCTCCCTGAAGCATCCAAGTCTGGGGAGGTAGTTCCTTCGGAGGAGGAGGATTTCTGCATGATTTTAGCGGCATCTTCTAAATGGGATATTCTCCGGAGGGAGCCATTATAAGAAAATTGCAATGCTGTGGGGAAGAGCCATCTATATTTGACTTGACGCTCCTGGAGGAAGAGGGCTAAAGGTCGGAGAGCCCTTCTTTTCTGTAGGGTTGAGAGGGAGAGGTCCTGATAAATTTGTAGAGGGTGACCTTGGAAGGAGAGTTCATCTCCGGACCGACTGATAGCGGAGATAGCTTCTTTTGTGGAGAAATAGTGGACTCTTGTAATGACATCTGGGAACTGGTCGGAGTCTACTCCCCGACGCGGACGCAGTCTGTGAGTCCGATCCAGCAGCAGTTGGGATTTATCTAGTTGTGGGAGGAGGGTTTGGAAGAGGTCTCCTATGTAATCTGCAAGATTTTTGTCGAGGACTGAGGACGGAACTCCCCGGATTCGGAGGTTATTCCGACGGGCTCTGTTTTCTAAGTCTTCTTGTTTGTGTTCGAGGATTTCGCACTTGTCTTGGAGGGCTCTTACTGTTTGCTGGATATCTCCCATAAGCAGATGTTTGGTCTTGGGAGCGGTCCTCGATCTCACTCAGTCTCTGCTCCACCTCGGTCACCCTGTGGTCCGTTTGTTCCAATTTGGTGGTGAGTTCCGACATGCAGGACCGAAACTCAGCTTTGATGTCTGCCATAAACGCCAGTAGATCACCTCTGGTAGCTGGGGTGTCACCCTCCTCCTGGGAGATCGTTGGGGTGGGTTTAGCTGAATCCGGTTTCTTTCCCTTGTCAGGAGCGGTGAGCATGGTGGCAATGTCCACGTTTTTAGTAGCTTTCGACTGTCTAGACATGGTGGCGAGTCGTGGGTGGGAAGATGGTTTGGAAGGCCCACCCTGTGGTCGGGCGTCAAGGCTCTTGATTGAGGAGAGGGAATGCTGGTTCCGAGCTTGGCCGGTGCACAGTGGCTTCAAATAAGGGGGTGAGCTCTCCAGATCTTGGTGGTGGGCAGATGTGTGGGGCGTAGGTCCCGGTGGGTAGATAGATTGTTGTGCGCCCGCTTGGGACTGGGCCAGGGAGAAAGAGCGGGTGATACAGTGGGCCGGGGCGCCCCAGGAAATACGCAGCCAAGTCGCTTCTGTAGCTGAGGGGGGGCTTCCCCTCCGGAGTCAGGGGTAGCCCGGGGCGGAGGGGCGGCCAGGCCCGGGGGTTAGCCTAGCCGCGTCGAGGGGCGTCGGTGAGGGCCTTAGGCCGGGGCTCCAGGTGGGCGGCGTTGGTTCGTGGTGCGTAGGTCAGGCCCTCCTCGGGGCTTGCAGCTGTGGACCCCCCAACGCGGCCAGGCCAGGACCACCCCTCCTCCGTGGACCCAGGCCCGGATCCCCTGGAGGGGATGATAATGGGAGGGGACCTCCAGGTCCCGGGCCAGGACGGAGGCCCCAGACGTCGGTATGGGCCGGGGCGCCCCAGGAATGCGGCGTATGGGGTCAGGATCTCTGGGTATTGGTCGGGTAGCGAGGAGTGGAGGCTGGAGCCCGCTCCGGGGTCGCCGGGGGACGGAGGGGGGGGTGGTGTGGCCCCCACCTCAGGTGCTGTGGCAGGTCTGGAGGGCTCCTCTCGTGTGGCCCCGGAGGGATGGGAGGCCAGCCCCCCACCCGGGTCCTCACCCCCAGCAGCCCCTACCTGATAGGCACCGTCCGTGCCGTTCTTCGTCGGGTAGCCGCGGGCAGGCCTGGGCCGGTAGCGTGGGAAGCGGAGGCCCCCCGCGGGCGGCTCAGCTGCGCAGCGGTCGCTTCGGGGAGACCACCGGAGGAAAAGTCTGGGGGGCTGGTGCCACTCCCCCGGGCACTCGAGGAGCTGAGCCGCGTCCGGATGCGGCTTCAAGGAGCTCTCTTCGCCTTCCTGGGCCGGGGGATGAGCTCGGCCGCCATCTTGGGAATTCGTCGCTGAGGACGGCTCGGGAAGCCCCGCTGGGCGTTATGATCCCCGCTTCAGCCTGTATGAGCCCCAGGCCATCCGACGTCCATAGGATCAGCCGGGCTCCGGTATCGAGGCGTAGAGCCGCATTAGGGGCCCAGAAGCGGCGGGCCTCGCACGGCGGGCCTCAGGGGAGCAGCCACATCGCTGGCGCTCCAAGCCACGCCCCCCAGCGCTTCTTGTCCTGAATAGATCTGATACTGGAAAGTCCACAACTGCTAACATCCACTGATGACGTAGAGATCGCCACAAGGGTCCTCTCTGACCATGCTCCAATTCTGCTGACCGCCCGAATCTTCAACCCAGACCCCCTGGAAAACCTTGATGGGCCCTCTACGAACCAATGCTACACAATATGCTGCTACGTGACTCCATAACCAAAGCGATACATAACTACTTCAAAGAGAACCCGCCAGACCGTACCTCCACGGCGACAAGATGAGAAGCCATGAAGGCAGTGATCAGAGGAGAATGAATAGCTCAGGCAGCAGCATACCGTAAATGACACACCGAGACAAAGGAGCAGCTGGAAAAGGAAGTGGCTAAAGCTGAGTCACTTCACAAGAAGGGATGGTCGCCTAAAGCAGCTAAACTCCTGAGATTGGCCCGCACGAAACTGGAAGCCCACTAACCGAAGACGCAGCTCAGAATCAGATCAAAACAAAACAAAGCTATTATGCAAATAGCAACAAGGCCAACAGATTTCTGGTTAGCAAACTAGCCAGAACCCGCCGACGAAATTATATCACTACCCTAAAGGGGCCAGAGGGCATGATCCTGTATGGGGAAGAAGTGAAACTACAGGTGGCTACAGTCCACCTAGCTGACACTTTGACTACCTCCCTCCGGTCACAAGCGCAGCAGGAGCAGTTTGCGGTGCATGCCAAACTCCTACACCTGTTGGAAACAGACAGGGCCGCATTGGAGGCCCCCATCACTGTGGAAGAGATCGAGGAGGTGCTCAAAAATTTGAAACCCAGGGCCCCAGGACCTGATGGCTTCTTGCCTAAATTCTTCAAGCTCTTCCATCCCCTGCTGCTGGGTCCAATGACCAAACTATTTAACTTCTTCCGAGACACAGGCACGATAACGCCCTCCATGCATGAATCCATCACAATCCTACTCCTGAAGCCCGGTAAAGGCCTGAAAGACTGCACATCGTACAGACCTATTTCCCTCCTTAACGTGGACGCGAACGCCTACTCCAATGTGCTGACGAACAGCCTGGCATTGGTCCTTTCATCCATCATAGAGCCGGTCCAAACAGGCTTTATTAGAAGCAGAAGATCAGGGGACAATATCCGTCAGGCCCTCGACCTCATAGAAGTAGCCTCCCGAAATCAGCAGGAACTAGCAGTCCTAACCTTAGACGCTACCAAAGCTTTTGATAAAGTGGACTGGAACTTTATGCGCATCACACTGGAAGCTTTTCAGTTTTGCCCCGCATTTCGCAGGATGCTGCGGGCTAATTATCAAGCCCCGAAAGCATCACTGAGAATGAATCAAAAACGCTCGGCCTTGATCCAATCGGAGGCACTGGGGATACATTTGGGAACAGGCGAAACAGCAGCTCTCCAATCACAATGCCTGCTGAAATGGAACACTACAGCCTCACCCTATCTAGGGATACGCATTACAGCAGACCCGAAACAGCTATATGCAGCAAACGTTCTCCCTCAGTTCAAGGAACTGGAAGCCGGCATGAAACTTTGGAAGGAACAGGAAATCTCGCTGCTTGGCAGAGTTACTGCATGTAAATTGAACCTTCTCCCCAGATTTCTATATCTCAGCTCGACCCTGCCGGTTCCCCTCCTGAAACAACCCCTGGAGAAGCTACAAAAGAAACTCTCAAAATTTGTTTGGAAAGGGGTTAAAACCAGAATCCCACTAAGGGGCATGACTGGAACGGCCAAATGGGGAGGCCTGGGCCTTCCCAACCTCATCAACTACTTCATAGCAGCCCATCTCTCAAACACTACGGTTTGGGCCGAACAGGCTAAATGTCCTCTCCAGTTGAACTCCTTGCTCCACATTCCGGGCATAACCCGCATTCGTTGGAGGATGATCCTATCATCCACCAAAGCCACCTTAGGCGCATGGTTGTGGGCCCGATGCAAGAAGAAACTACCGAAGGGTGTAGGCCCTCTCTCCCTGATCCTCCAGAACCCGAACCTGGACTTCTCGCCTCGAATGGACATAGCAAATTTTAGCAGATGGTCCAAAAGGGGCCTGCGAATCCTCTCGCGGCTCTAGGACAATGGCACCCATCTCTGCTTCGAAGAATATAAGACTCGGTTCCAGCTGGCGGAAACTGAGAGGTTCACATACGCCCAGATCAGACACTGGATCTCACATCTGACAATCCAACAGGGGGCCATGAGGGACCTCCACTCTCTAGAACACGCCATGCAGGAAGGCCCTCTACGGGGGCAATTCACTGAGCTGTATAGACTCCTACAGGAGGACATGCTAACGACCAGACCACTCTATATGGCCAGGTGGGAGGAGGACCCAGGGCACCCCATCAAGGACCAAACCTGGGTGGATATTTGGACAAGGATCAACTCAGCCTCCAGATGTATCACCAACAAGGAGTGTGCATTGACACTCCTCCACCACTGGTATTATTCCTCGGAACGCTTGCACCACTTTCAGACATCTTTGGACCCGACCTGCTGGAGGCGATGTGGAGCACGAGTGACCTTCTTCCACATGTGGTGGGAATGCCCCACAGCACAGGCCTTTTGGGGGAATATCACACATATTATTGAGGACATAACCCACCGTAAACTCCCCATATACCCAGAGGTGATCCTCCTAGATGTAGCAAGACTGGAATGTTACCCCAGAACAGGGTACACTGCCAAACTGCTTACGCAATTGCTTCTGGCTGCCAAAATAACGGTGGCCCGTCAATGGAAAACGCAGGAATTACCTTTGGTTCCCCTATGGTGGATAAAAGTATGGGAGATCCTGGTGGCTGAGAAAGTCACGGTGGCAAAGGAAGGAGCTTTACACCGCTTCACTGACTGCTGGTCCCCGGTACTGGAGTACCACAGCCGGTTCCCGGCACTGACCTTTCAACTGCAGCTGACAACGAAATTCTTGGAACCTTAGCTGCCCTCGCCCCGCCCATCGGCGGTGACGGCCCTCAAACTCCAGACTTCCGGGAGCACCCAGAAATGGGGCAGGGGAGGGGGAAATTAATCGGCTAATTTAATTTATATCATAGTAGGTAAAGGGACAGATCGTCTCATGTGTTAATGTGTTAACTGTTTACATATGCTTCTACCGAAATAAATAAAGTTGTTAAAAAAAAATACAAATTAAATCATAGGTCAGAACAAAAATGGCATAACTTGGTCCAGAGCTACCAGGAAAATGTCCAGGGGCATGTATGTACCCGAGTGTCACTTTAAGGAGAGTTCCAATGTATGTTCACAGTTCCATAGGGAGCAATAGGAAAAGTTAAAGGTCCATTCACACTTCTGCAGGTAAAGTCTGATCTACCTCCATAGGTGCAGATGCTGCAATGATAAACTACATGGGAGGCCAGAGGAGACTCTGAAAGAGTTCCATAGGTCAGAAGATGGAACGCAGAAAATGTTGCAGAACAGAAGGACACCCCAATGAAAGTCTGACAGTGGGTCTGTAACGTTTGGCTCCATAGATGTTTTGGACTACCAGTCCTAGGCAGCAGTCAATAGCAAGTGATCATGGGATATCTGGGGCCACAGGTTGCAGACCCCTGGTCTATGGGGAATTGCAGTTAAGACTCTCCTCCCAGGAAGCTCTACCTTCAAACCAGGGGGGCACCCAAGTGTGTATATTGTTGTTAGGGAGAATTCTCTGTTTAGGCTAAATTTCCCTACCTAGTGAGTCCCCCAGCAGCTTTGCTGGATTTCTGGGGTTTCTTTTTTTTCTCCTGCCAAGAGTGAGACTCTTTTTACCCTCACTCTTGGGCATGTTGAAGTGTGTTTTCTTGGTTAAACCTTGTGTTGAATGGGCTATGGGGTCTTTTACTCCATAGGGCCTCATGTATTTTTGTGATGTGGGTTACACAGCACCCTCTGTGCCGTGACCCAGGGGTGTCCTAGGGACTCCCCAACATAGACTCCATACCCTGGGACTGACTACTGTCTCCCAGGGCATGTAAAGTCACCAAAGACTTTGCTAGTCTTGAATCCTGAACAGAACCAGTACAAACCATCATATTGTGGACGTACTGGCTGGGGCAATTCGATTGCCCCAGGGTCTGTTAGTCGAGGGGGCACGTCTCCGTCCCCCCTGATCGAGTTTTGGCTGGTGGCAGTGGAAACTACTTTTTATATTCGACCGCGAATATTTTCCTATGGGATTTCCCATTGTTTTAGGCTAACACATTTAATTATTTATTTACGGTAGCCTTAAACATACCGCCGGTTTATATATTTATTATTATAACTCCGGCTGGGACTTTTTGCCAAAACTTGATTCTAAAATGGCGTTGGCGTTCGCCTCTGTAACTCTGACCCAAAGTGGAGCCCTTTGTTCCACTTTTGGCGGGCTTCTCCACAGAAGCCCTCCAAAGTGGTGCCACTCTGTCTGGGGTACTTAGGAGGGGTGGAGGGGGATTTAGGCACCCTGGACTGAGTTACCTTGGTAACTCAAGTCGCACTCCGTCCTGATTGGCCCAAGTGGTGAGCCGGCCGGCTCACCACTTAGCATGTTTGAGTGACAGCTAGGCTGGGTGAATGGGGGTTTGCTGCATAAAAGCAGGGCTTTGGGGACTGGAACTTCAGAAGTCGCCACAGGACCAAGAATCCGACGAGGGAAGAGCTGAGCCGACCTGCTTCGACGACACCACCCGGTGGAGCCCTGCTGAACCGTCTCACCACTTTTCCCGACGACCGAGGAGAACTCTTAACGGAGTGGCTCCTTCCCTTGACTGGTGGGGACAACCAGTTTTCACCTTCTTTCCGCTCTTCGAGGTATCTCGTGGCCGCCTTGCCAGTGCCAAGCACCCCGGCAACCGGAATACCACACTTTTACCCCTAACCGCGAAAGTCGGTACAACCCTTTAACCGGAGGACTCCGCGGCTGGTTTCTTCCCGGGCAGTGCAACGACCTTCTTCTTCTGCTCTTCAGCGAGATCTTCTTCTCCCCTGACCGACGTCGAGCCTTGCTGCCACTGCCTGGAACAACTGCCCCCGCTGGAGGATCCTTTCCGTTAAGGTACCGTGTTCCGCCTGGCTTCCCTTGCCACCGACTGTACGGGGTAGTTTTAGCCCCCGGCTTTCGATCCTGGGATTGCCTGGGACACTTTGGCTAAACTTTCTAAGCCTCTCTAACTCTTTTCCAAACTCTTTTGCAAGACTCTGAATCCCTACCAACTGTGTGATCTTGGGCACGTTTTCGCTCGGTCTGCTCTAAGAGGGGGCCCTGCTTAGTGACATTTGCTCACCTGTGACTCTGTGTTTCTTTGACCTTACCAAAAGTGTTCTTGACCTTAGAGTGGTGTGTTTATCCTAATTCTGCTCTTTTTCCCTCCCTTCTTTAACCTACTAGAGTGTCATCCAACGTTAAGCGCTCACCTCTGTTTTAATTATGTGGTGTTAACCTGGAGTTGTCTAGATAGGAGTAAGGGTTGAAACTGCTTTCATTATAACTGTGTTTGAAGTGTTTTTACTATATTTTGCTACAGTGATTTCAACTTGTGTGTTTGATAAATAAATAACTATATACTTTTGAAACCAAGCTCTGGTCAGTGTTTGCTTGTGCTATTGTGCCTGAGTACATATTGTGTATACTTTACATACTGCCTAACTCTTCTTGAGGGAAGTCTGACTGCTCAGCCACAGCTACCAGGTAAATCTGGGTGGTACAGACTGCTACCAAGTGGGTTTACTGCTATACCTGTAGTCTTAAATCTTTTGCAGTGGTCCCCAAGGGAACTGCACAGGTTTCTGCCTAACACTGGTGTACAGCGGTGGGATTTGTATTAAGTATACATTTTAGTGTGCTTTAGATACCTTAGTGCAACTAACCACAAAGCTTAGCACTATAAAAGTAAACCTCTAACATGTCAGTTATAGAAAGCTATAGTCAAGAGTCCCTTGCAGCCAAAACAGCTGATTGTTTAAGAGTGCTCTGTAAACATAAGGACCTCCTGACTAAGGGCAAGAAAATGGAGCTGATTGAAAGATTGTTAGCTAACCAAAGTCTGGGTGAGGGTTCAGAGGAACCTACCACTCCAGCAACTGTAGATGACAGTATTGAAATTAACATGGAGCAAAATGTTGATGATTCTGAGGGAGAGTCAGAAGAGGAGGGTGAGGCTGTTGTGACTGTCCCCCCTAGGCCTCTGCCTGCTCTACCTGCTGTACCTACTGGGCCTTTACCAGGTCCCACATTTAGTCCTCAGTACTTTGAACTGGAGAAAATGAAACTAGAATTGGAGTATAAGAAACTGAATGCTCAAACTGACAAAGAACTAAGGCTAAGGGAAATGGAGCTCAAGTATGAGCTAGAAATGAAGAAATTATCTGTTGAGAATGCTTCTCTCTCTGGCTCCTCTAGAAGTTCCAGTCCTAAAAGACCCCGGATGCCTAAAGAATTGGTTGGTATGTATGAGCCTAAGTTGGATGTGTTGGATTGGTTGTCTCTGTTTGAATATAATCATGGGCTCCAGAACATCACAGGAAATGACTTACTCACCTGGTTGTTCTCTAGGCTTCCCCCTGTTGCGACTGATGTGGTAATGGAGATGGGGGAGGAGGATAAGAAGGACTATGAATGTGTGAAACTAGCTTTGATAGCTAGGTTTGGGAAGACCCCTTCCCAGTATCTTAAGAGGTTTAGGAGCCTCAAAAAGCATGATGGTACCCCTTGGGCTACCTGGGTGAGTGAAGGGTTGAAAAACTTAGAGGGATGGATTAAGGGTTACAAGGTGAACACTTATGAAGGTATGAAGAATTTGTTTATGTTGGAGACTATTTATGATGCCTGCTCTCCTGAGCTCAGACAACACTTGGCTGATTCCAAGGAATTAGATTCCCGGAAACTAGCTAAGGCTGCTGACTTGTGGGTTGCCAACAGGGCCACTCACAAGGATTCTGGGGTAACTCAGAAAAAGGATGGGGAGAGACAGCCTAAAAAGGACTCCAAAGAGAATTCAAATACTACAAATTCCAAAGAGGGCCCCAAACAAAACTATAAGGGTAAGCCCCAAGGGAAACCGAATCAGGCTAGTGTACCTTCTGGTCCCAGACCAGAAGGAGGTCAGAACAAGCCTCCATTCCAGCGAGCCTTTGGCTCATGCTTTGTTTGTAAGGCTACTGACCATGTGAAAGGAGATCCCAGATGTAAGGGTAAACCTTCAGGGGTCCAACTTGCCTCCTTAGCCTTCGCTCCAGAAGAGGAAGTACATATGGCAAGTGGAAACTTTCTATTACTGGCTGATGAACCCACTGGAGTCTCAGCTAGTGTTTCTTTAGTCTCTCTGGGGTTGTGGGAACAACAGAATTTAGATGTATATAACTCTATCCCAGATAATACTAAAGAGTATTATAAGGACAGTGTCCAGGTGAATGGCCAAGAGACTCCTGCCATTAGGGACACTGGGGCCAGCATAACTGTGGTGGATGAATCATTTTTCAAGGCAGAGGATGTTGCTAAGGCACCCAAATGCCTCACCAAGTTAGCTGGTGGGCCTGTGCAGATGTGTCCCCAGTTACCAGTTCTCATCCAATGTAATGATATGGCTGTAAAAATACCTGTCAGTGTACAATGTGAAGTGCCAGGTAGGGTTCTGTTGGGTAATGACCTCAAAGCTCTTGGAGTTGTATCTCATACCCCCAGACCCCCTAGCAAAAGGTTACAGGAGCTCACAAAACCTGCAAGAGAGAAAACCCTGAGAGGGTTATCTCAGGAGATGATGACAGAAATCACTCCTCTCCCACTGGAACAACTTACTGCAGTAACAACCAGGTCAGGAGCAAAGGGGCAACCCAAGACTCCTAGGAAAAAGCCAGCAGCAAGCACTCCAGTGCTTCCAACAAGGACTTCCCCTAGGTTGTCCAAAGTTACACCTGTAACTCCACCTCCAGCTGAGGCTGAGAGGGAGGTACAACCCTGTGTGGTTGAGCTAGACTCTGAGGAAGAGCTAGAGGGAGGCCCAAACCTTATTGGAGATTTGGACCCTGAGGACGATCCTGAGCTGCAGTCTTTACTGGCAGAAGGTGGGCCTAGCAGGGCTGCTTTCCGTAAGGGGCAAAGAGAATGTCCAACTCTGGAAGGTCTCCGCCACCAGGCAGCTTCTCAAGCTGATGGGCAAGAGCCTGGGAAGTATAGTTTACACTGGGAAGGTGGCCTCTTCTACAGTGAACCCACTGAGTCTGAAACTGGAGACTACAAACGCCTTGTAGTCCCACAAGAGAACAGACAACAGTTCTTACAACTAGCCCATGAGATACCTTTGGCTGGTCACTTGAGTTTCAAGAAGACCAAGGAAAGGCTCTCACTCTACTTTTATTGGCCAAAGATGGGGGCTGAAGTAGATAGATATTGTAAGAGCTGCCATACCTGCCAGATTTCTGGTAAGGTTAGTTCCAAGAATGTGGCACCTTTAGTGCCTCTCCCAGTTGTGGGAGTCCCATTTGAGAGGGTAGGGATTGACATTGTTGGTCCCCTTGATCCCCCAACCTCCTCAGGCAACAGGTTTATACTTGTTGTAGTAGACCATGCTACTAGGTACCCTGAGGCAATTCCTATGAGGACTGTTACAGCTCCGGCTGTGGCTAAGGCCCTCCTTGGTATTTTCACCAGGGTTGGGTTTCCTAAGGAAGTAATCTCTGACAGGGGGTCAAACTTTATGTCCCACTACATGAAAGCCATGTGGAAAACCTGTGGAGTTACTTACAAGTTCTCAACAGCATACCACCCTCAGACAAACGGGTTGGTTGAAAGGTTTAACAGAACCATGAAGAGCATGATAGGTGCTTTAGAGGAACCCCTTAAGAAAAAATGGGACCTTCTACTGCCATGCCTGCTCTTTGCTTATAGAGAAGTCCCTCAGGAGGGAGTAGGTTATTCTCCCTTTGAGCTTCTCTATGGCCATCCGGTCAGAGGCCCATTGGCCCTGATTAAGGAGGGGTTGGAAGGTGCTCCCCCCCTCAAGCCAGTCAGAGTGACTGACTATGTGATAGGTCTCCGGAGGAGAATGTCACTCATGATGGCAGAAGCAAGTGACAACTTGAAAGCTGGTCAAGCTCTGGTCAAACATTGGCATGACCAGAAGGCTAACATGGTTGAGTTTACTCAAGACCAGCTAGTTCTAGTTATGCTCCCAACAAGGCAGAGGGCCTTGCAAGACAAGTGGATGGGACCCTTCAAGATTGTGGGAAAGCTTGGAGAGGTCAACTATCTGGTGGATCTGGGCAGACCCAGGGAAGCTCCTAGAGTCTTCCACACCAACAGACTAAAAGCATACATCTCCAGACCTGACGTAGGAGCCTTGCTTCTAGCTTCAGCTGCAGAGGAGGAAGAGAGTGAATCTCTCCCTGATCTCCTCAGAGGGGTGCCTTTAGATGAAAAAGTCGAAGGAGTTAATCTCTCTTCAGACCTGACACCTGAGCAACAAGAGGAGTGCAAATCTATGTTACATCAATTTGCCTCCCTGTTCTCACTGTCACCAGGCTTGACCCCGTGGGGCCAGCATGAGATACTCACTGGTGACTGTCTGCCAGTCAAAAGCAGAGGGTACAGAATGTCAGAACATATCAGAACCCACATCAAAGGAGAGGTCAAGAAGATGCTTGATCTCGGGGTAATAGAACCCTCTACTAGTCCATGGTCTAGCCCAGTTGTGTAAGTACCAAAGGCAGGATCCAAAGACTTGAGATTCTGTGTGGACTATAGAGCTCTAAATGCAGTCACCAAGACTGATGCCCACCCTTTGCCCAGGACAGATGAGTTGGTGGATAAACTTGGTGCAGCCAAGTACCTCAGCACATTTGACCTTACGTCAGGCTATTGGCAAATAGCCCTGACAGACCATGCCAAGGAGAAGACTGCATTTTCAACCCCAGTTGGCTTGTACCAGTTTAAGGTCATGCCTTTTGGATTAAAAAATGCACCTGCCACCTTCCAAAGGATGGTGAACCAAGTTCTGGCTGGGATGGAAGATTTCTGCATGGCATACTTGGATGACATTGCAGTCTTCAGCCACTCCTGGGAAGAACATGTGAACCACCTAGGACAGGTGTTGCAGGCTCTGGAACAGGCCCATTTGACAATCAAAGCCAGTAAATGCCAGATTGGTCAAAGTAAAGTGGTCTACCTTGGGCATGAGGTAGGAGGTGGAGAAATAAGGCCTTTGCTCAGCAAGATTGAAGCTGTGCAAAGTTGGACAACACCAACTACTCAAACCCAAGTGAGAGCCTTCCTAGGCCTCACTGGGTATTACAGGAATTTCATTGAGAACTATGGGACCATAGCTTCTCCACTGAATGTAATCTCCTCTCCTAAATTCCCTAAAAAGGTAAAATGGAATGAGGAGTGCAATCAGGCCTTTGAAAAACTGAAGAGAGCTCTTTGCCAAGCTCCAGTATTGAGAGCTCCTGACTACCACCAAACTTTCATTGTACAAACTGATGCTTCCAATGTGGGTATAGGTGCAGTTCTAAGCCAACTGGATGAGAAGGGTAGGGAGCACCCCATTTGCTTCATCAGTAGAAAACTGAAGGATCCTGAGACAAGGTGGGCAACAATCGAAAGAGAATGCTTTGCTATTGTGTGGGCACTGAAGAAGTTTAGGCCATACTTGTATGGTTCTACTTTTGTTATTCAGACTGACCACCAACCCTTGAGATGGTTAATGCAAATGAAAGGGGAAAATCCAAAACTATTGAGATGGTCAATCTGCCTGCAAGGGTTTGATTTCACCATTGAGCACAGGTCAGGGTGTCACCATCAAAATGCTGATGGACTCTCTAGGATGTATATCATCGACTAGAGGTATGAGGTTCATCCAGGAGTGGATTAAATCCTCCTGTCCCTTAGTCTGGGGGGTGCGAGTGTTAGGGAGAATTCTCTGTTTAGGCTGAATTTCCCTACCTAGTGAGTCCCCCAGCAGCTTTGCTGGATTTCTGGGGTTTCTTTTTTTTCTCCTGCCAAGAGTGAGACTCTTTTTACCCTCACTCTTGGGCATGTTGAAGTGTGTTTTCTTGGTTAAACCTTGTGTTGAATGGGCTATGGGGTCTTTTACTCCATAGGGCCTCATGTATTTTTGTGATGTGGGTTACACAGCACCCTCTGTGCCGTGACCCAGGGGTGTCCTAGGGACTCCCCAACATAGACTCCATACCCTGGGACTGACTACTGTCTCCCAGGGCATGTAAAGTCACCAAAGACTTTGCTAGTCTTGAATCCTGAACAGAACCAGTACAAACCATCATATTGTGGACGTACTGGCTGGGGCAATTCGATTGCCCCAGGGTCTGTTAGTCGAGGGGGCACGTCTCCGTCCCCCCTGATCGAGTTTTGGCTGGTGGCAGTGGAAACTACTTTTTATATTCGACCGCAAATATTTTCCTATGGGATTTCCCATTGTTTTAGGCTAACACATTTAATTATTTATTTACGGTAGCCTTAAACATACCGCCGGTTTATATATTTATTATTATAACTCCGGCTGGGACTTTTTGCCAAAACTTGATTCTAAAATGGCGTTGGCGTTCGCCTCTGTAACTCTGACCCAAAGTGGAGCCCTTTGTTCCACTTTTGGCGGGCTTCTCCACAGAAGCCCTCCAAAGTGGTGCCACTCTGTCTGGGGTACTTAGGAGGGGTGGAGGGGGATTTAGGCACCCTGGACTGAGTTACCTTGGTAACTCAAGTCGCACTCCGTCCTGATTGGCCCAAGTGGTGAGCCGGCCGGCTCACCACTTAGCATGTTTGAGTGACAGCTAGGCTGGGTGAATGGGGGTTTGCTGCATAAAAGCAGGGCTTTGGGGACTGGAACTTCAGAAGTCGCCACAGGACCAAGAATCCGACGAGGGAAGAGCTGAGCCGACCTGCTTCGACGACACCACCCGGTGGAGCCCTGCTGAACCGTCTCACCACTTTTTCCCAACGACCGAGGAGAACTCTTAACGGAGTGGCTCCTTCCCTTGACTGGTGGGGACAACCAGTTTTCACCTTCTTTCCGTTCTTCGAGGTATCCCGTGGCCGCCTTGCCAGTGCCAAGCACCCCGGCAACCGGAACCCCACCACTTTTACCCCAACCGCGAAAGTCGGTACAACCCTTTAACCGGAGGACTCCGCGGCTGGTTTCTTCCCGGGCAGTGCAACGACCTTCTTCTTCTGCTCTTCCGCGAGATCTTCTTCTCCCCTGACCGACGTCGAGCCTTGCTGCCACTGCCTGGAACAACTGCCCCCGCTGGAGGATCCTTTCCGCTTAAGGTACCGTGTTCCGCCTGGCTTCCCTTGCCACCGACTGTACGAGGTAGTTTTAGCCCTCGGCTTTCGATCCTGGGATTGCCTGGGACACTTTGGCTAAACTTTCTGAGCCTCTCTAACTCTTTTCCGAACTCTTTTGCAAGACTCTGAATCCCTACCAACTGTGTGATCTTGGGCACGTTTTCGCTCGGTCTGCTCTAAGAGGGGGCCCTGCTTAGTGACTTTTGCTCACCTGTGACTCTGTGCTTCTTTGAGCTTACCAAAAGTGTTCTTGACCTTAGAGTGGTGTGTTTATCCTAATTCTGCTCTTTTTCCCCTCCCTTCTTTAACCTACTAGAGTGTCATCCAACGTTAAGCGCTCACCTCTGTTTTAATTATGTGGTGTTAACCTGGAGTTGTCTAGATAGGAGTAAGGGTTGAAACTGCTTTCATTATAACTGTGTTTGAAGTGTTTTTACTATATTTTGCTACAGTGATTTCAACTTATGTGTGTTTGATAAATAAATAACTATATACTTTTGAAACCAAGCTCTGGTCAGTGTTTGCTTGTGCTATTGTGCCTGAGTACATATTGTGTATACTTTACATACTGCCTAACTCTTCTTGAGGGAAGTCTGACTGCTCAGCCACAGCTACCAGGTAAATCTGGGTGGTACAGACTGCTACCAAGTGGGTTTACTGCTATACCTGTAGTCTTAAATCTTTTGCAGTGGTCCCCAAGGGAACTGCACAGGTTTCTGCCTAACAATTGTGAATAATCACCCTGCCCAGGACCCCATGGTCTGTTGGTGGAAAAGGTTCCAGTGACCTGAAACAGCCTGGTAACTGAAAGCTATTCTCCACAGGTGCAGTTTTTCAGGATTTGGTTCCCAGGGCTTTGCACCCTGAGCAAACGGCAAACCAATAGACGAGGATAAGAACAAAAGCACTTCCAAGAACACGTACCTTCAAGCCAGGAGTGAAAGATCTTGTGAAGACGACTACAGGAAGAAGGGAGAACCCAAACATACAGCTGCCAGAAGCAGGGTGAACAAAAGAAAACTCGCAACATGGCAGCAAACAGTCCCAAGACAGACAAGGGTTGGCTGCAGCCTTGGGCATCCTAAAATTCTAATTTGGCAGTGATGAACTCCCACTTGAGCAGAAAGGCCATTTTGATCCCTCCTCGACAAAGGAAAGCACTAGAAAGCAAAAGGGATGGGAGCGGGATTAAAATAAATAAATAAATAAATGAAAGGAGAAAAAAAGGAAAAAACATTGGTACCCCAATGGCTACCAAGGTGCATTGGGCTACAAATCAGAAGTGGCTTGCACCCATGGTCAAGCCAACCACCAACCTTTTATCTAAAACCAATAACACTGACAATTACACTAGCACAGAAATGGGAGGGCTAAGAGTCATCACTGGTACTGGGCAACTTAGGTGTGATCCAATACCATATATCTTAGATAAGGTATAAAGTCCCTCTGGCCACCAAAAAGATCAATGAACAGAAAAAGCAAAAAGTTGAAGGCCCCCCCAAAAAAGAGTCCCTGGAATCCCCAAACTAATTCTGAGTCTGGATTAACAGTTGCACACAATTCAAGAGGTTATTAACTTCTCCAAAGGCAGCATCCTATGACACTTGTTTTTTGCTACAATCAGGAATGGGGTCCCCCACCAATCCGCGAAGAAACTTGCGCATACTGATATGCTGAGCTCTCCTCATATAGATAAAAGGCAACACCTACAGATACACTGTTAGCAAGGCGGAACACAAATACGAGCAGAACTTCCGGGACGAAGGCACATCTACTGGAGCAGAGCAACGGACCAAGGGATGAGCGCAACAGGCCGAAAAACCCCAAGGGTTCCCTACTGGAAGTCGTTGTCTCTGATAGACCGCGAAAGAGATGTGGAGAAGGCTCTACGGTGGTCTGTAAAGAGCCACGCACATTCGAAAGTCTTTGACATCTGAAAGGGGTCCGAGCCTGATTAAGGGAGACCCGAAGTACAATAAACTTGGGGAAGGGACCCGCCGGCAAGTTTGTGTTGAACTGTGATGTGAGTGGTCTGAGCCTGACAGAGGGGGACCTACGTGATCTGTGTGCTCTAAGGTCTGAGCCCGGCAGTGGGGGACCTTTGTGAACTTTACGTTGGAATACAATTTTGAAAGTCAAGAAAGAGACTTTAACGTTTAAGGCCAGACGGGCCTTAATCCATGGTTTGGAACTGCTTAGGGTGTTAGAACCCGAGCCAGAATGTGTCATCCTGCCTACATGGAAAGCCTTACTCTGTGAGGTTTAGCTTGAGGATAACTGGTTCAACTAACCTTATTCTTTTGAACACTGATTTTTCCTTTACATACATTTCTCTTTTTTACACTTGTTGTACAAGAGACAGGGCAGGGATTAGGTTTTTGTTAGCATAGGCCATTTTGATTTGACAGACTTCATTAGGACGGTTTTGTTTATCGTTTGATGGTCGAGACTACTACCATCTTAGATATAGGGCAAAATAGGAGTTTCTCCAACCCCAACATTTTTAATAAAGGTTTTACAAATTGTGTCCATTGTGTCAGTGTCATACTTATGATATCATGCCTGCCCTACACGAGGCATTGACACAATGCAATGATTGATATGATATCTGGCCTGGCACTGACTTTCGTCAAATCTACAGGTGTACGGTAGGTGCTGATGGAACAGTCACCCAAACAGAGACAGATTTCCATGCATTTGAAGCAGAGTGTGTCATGTGTTGTGCAACTAGCACCTACAGTCGAGAATGACACAGGCACAAAGGAGCATGAAGGGCCAACACAGTCACTCTACTAGAGGAGGTAGAGGTTCCTGACTACTTACTGTCATCTCAACCAAAACATTTCCTTAAAACAAACTTCTCATTGATGGAACGTTGTTAGAAATGTTGCTGCAGTGCTGCACTCGTGGGTCCTCATACACCATGATAGATTTAAAAGCCTTAAAGTTTATATTGCGATAGGACCTCAAGAACTTACTTGCAACCAGGATTAACCCCACTGGTTATTTGAAGAGCCTTATACATGTCATATGTACAATGCGTGGCAGTCAAGTTTTGAGAGTTACATTTTTAACTTGTTTATAACTGAGGACATTTTTGAAGGGGTTGGTTGGGAAAAGCAGGCAGCCAACATTCAAAGCCAGGCTCCATCTGGCCAAAACGTGCCCCATCACAAGCTTTTCAGAAATATAAGTGTGATAACAATCCGGTAGTGTTTAGGGACAGAATTGGTATCCTCAAAGGATTCAAACACAGAATAGTCTTGAAGACTGGACCGAGATCCACCATACACAAAGTCATGCCAATAATGGTGGGGACCAAGAATGAACTGGACAGGCTATGCAATGACAGGATCATCAAACTAATAAAGCCCTGTCACTGTGAGGACACCTACAATGCGATAAGGATGTGCCTGGGCTTGCGAGATCCGAAATGCCAGCATCTGGGTTTGTCACCCACTGATATATATCAGTCTGATGCTAACCTTGATGGGCCTGGCAAAATTGTTCACCTACTTGGAGGCATACCATCAAATTGAATTATGTGAAGAGGCCAAACCTCTCACCACCTTCGTAGCAGGTGGATTGTTGGGAACATGAATGTGTCACACCTAGCTTGATTATTGAGGGTAGGAAATGTATCATACTTAGATGGATGGTTGGGGATAGGAAATATATACAAAATTAGATGGATTGTTGGGCATAGGATATGTATCAAACGTAGATGGATTGTTGGGGTTAGGACATTTATTTCACTTAGATGGATTGTTGGGGGTGGGAGGAGTGTTGCACTTGGATGGATTGTTGGGGGTGGGAAATATATTACTAACCAACCATACTAAAAACTCAACATTCTGCATACTCGCCCTCAAACTCTGAACTAAACACAACCATACCTCTACCGCACGCACTTCACAGCACCCTACATGAAACCAAACCATACACAACCAGACCTCAACATCACATGACGGCTACCGACTGAAAATGCACCAAAGCTCAGTGACCGGTTTCTCCGGCTGAAGTTTTCAACAGCACAAAGCTCTCTTACTCTTATCCCACTCAACCCCATTAACAACCCCCCAACCCCCTCCCATTGCAGAACTACTAGAGCGCCAAGAGACTACACAAGTGGTGACAGTGTGCGGTAGAAGACTTATTAAAATGAACATTCATTTATCAATATTGAGAGCCACCAGGGGCACAGAGATGGAGTAAATTCTCTGTGCTGCTCCTCTTCCACAGGGCCTAATTGGTATCAGAGCCCCCCCAGAAAGCCCCTGTTTATCAGCAAAACCAGTCTCCTGGGTGTGCCGTGCTATAGTGCTTCAGCTGCGAGTGCTCCCGAGATCCGGTGCCCAGGTTTGGCAGAGATATGGCCCAGGTCCGTCGTGCAGGGTCCAGCGAAGGCCTGGAGAGAAGTGGCACCATTGTAGGCGTTTTGTGACCTTTGGACCCCCACGGCTGGGACCTTGAGGCCTGCGGCCCCCTCCTTGATAGAGGGGGGAGGTGTCCCCTGGTCATTGGGGACTGCGGTGAGCGGGTGAAAGGTGGACGGGGAATGGACCCCCCCCCCCCCTCAGCCAGAGTATAGTGGTGTTGTTGCTGCCCGCAACTTCTCAGAGGAGAGGTAGAGAAGGCAACCTGACATAGAACAGCATGACTCCGTGGAGAGTCTGCTGTAGCGCTGGCAGAGAGGTAAGTCCGGTGCAGGCCATGGGTTTTCCCCCCAGAAAAAAAGAGTATCACCACAGAATTACAGGGGGATCCCCAGTCCATCATGCTAATGCGGAAATAAAAGGTGAGAGAGGATTGGCCCCTCTAGTCCCTATTGGGGGAAATTGCAATGTGCTCCATAGCCCTCATTCGCCCTCAATTAGATAGCGGGGGTGTGTTTCAATAAAGGACCCCCTTCGAAGGACTTAACAGGTGGAACCAGGCGATCATTGGTCATAGTTCTTAATCGGCACTCCCCACCAAGGCATCTCCCTTGTCCACATTCAAGGAAGGCTAAATGACGCCCGCACAACCCAAAGCCCAGCACAGAGAATGCCCCAGCCTTGTTTCTCTTACATCTCCCATCCTTCACGCAGTCACTTAATCAACCCACACGAAATCTTGGGGGATACTCAGTCTCGGGAGAGTGTCTTTTGAACAGCGACCCACACTGCACCTCTCCCCTTACACAAGGAAGCCAAACATAGCTAGATCTCTTCGCCTGGCAGGATTTGCACAATTTGCACAGGATTAGAGAAAGCTGAAAGTTCGATATGCTAGTTTTTCTGGGATGCATTTTTGCAGGGACTGACCGGGCGACTTTGGGGTCAATCGTCCGGTCGCTTTTACATGCAGTGAAGACCCCAGGCACCCCAAGCCCAATACTGGGAGAATAGACAACAGGACACATTTTTCCCAGCCAGATCGCAATTTCCCAGGGGACGCAGGGGAAGAGGTGCTTACAGAGCACAGCAGGCGGTGAGTACCCAAAGCGCAAGCATCTCGAGAGTGGGAGGGAGAACTCTCCTGATTTTGCGCAAATGGCAAGAGCTGTCCAGCAATGCATGGGTGCTTCAGGCAGTGGCAGGCCTATATCTATAGATCGTAGGTGATCCTACTCAGAGAGCAGAACCCCAGCCAATACATATGCCCCTAGAAGAGCTAGCACTACTTCACAGCGAGTTACGCAAGCTAGCAGACAAGAACGCAATAGAACACAATACTCAAGGAGGTCCGGGGTTCCTCAGCAATATGTTCCTAGTGCACAGACACGAAAAGATAAGGCCAGTGATAAATCTGAAGAGTCTGAACAAATGGCTGACGTACAGACATTTCAAGATGAAGGGAATACACCTTCTCCGAGACCTACTGCGAACAGGAGATTGGCTAGCGTGCCTAGATCTCAAGGACGCGTACCTCACTATCCCGATAATGATAGAACACCAGAGATTCCTCCATTTTCCGTGGAACAAGGAGATCTGGCGATTTACATGTCTCCCGTTCGGTCTAGCATTGGCCCACTGGGCCTTCAACAAAATAATGAGGCCGGTAGCAGCAGCCATACGAGAGAGGGGGATCAGGATCATCATCTACCTAGACGATAAACTCATTCTAGCTCAGAGCAAAGTCACTCTTCAGAACCAGGTGAGCTGGATTTGCGACCTAGTGTCCTCCCTCAGCTTCATATAAACATGGACAAATCTGAGCTACAGCCCACACAGAGAATAGAGTTTTTAGGGTTCAATGTAGACACCAAGAAAGCATCTCTCGAGCTCCCGACTCACAAAGTCAAAGCCATCAAAAAAGAGCTCAGGTCGGTTATTGCGAGGAGGAATATTTCGCTTTGAAATCTAGCCAGGATAGTGGGTCTGTTAGCGGCCTCGATTCAAGCGATTTTTCCCAGGCTTCTTCATTACACAGCCGTTCAGAGGCTCAAAATAAGCACATCTAGCGAGTATTAGGCTACCATCAATTGATTACTGTAGACCAGGAAGCTCTCACAGAACTTGAATGGTCCCTCCAAAACATGGAGGCTTAGAATGGCTGAACAATTTTCGGCGACAGTCCAGATCTGATAATAGAGTCGGATGCGAGCAGAGCAGGCTGAGGAGCAAGATGCGGAAACATAGAAACAGGAGGGAAATGGTACGCCGAAGAACTTCTATTGCACATTAATTATCTAGAGCACCTTGCAGGATCCTTCAGTCCCTGAGGAGGGAGCAAATACAGGATGCTACCCAAGTTAGCAAAAGATTTCTGGCACCACTGCCTACAACATCACATAACAATAGCAGAATACTTACCAGGGGAACAGAACACTATAGGGGACTGGAACTCACAATATCTTGTGGAATCCAGCGACTGGAAGTTTCGCCCTGAAATATTTGCACAGTTACAGAAGATTTTGAATCCCCTAGACATCGATCTCTTTGCATCCAGGTTTAACGCACAGACTCCCAGGTACTTCAGCTGGAGGATAGACCTGGGTGCAGTGGGGACAGTCATTTTTGCACCAGTGGCCCGGAGCGATCCATTATGCTTTTCCACCATTCATTATGCTAATGAGACTTCTAGCGAAGCTCCGCAGAGAGTTAGCGGTACTAGTGATAGTGATCCCACTGTGGAGGTCCCAGGCCTGGTTTCCAGTAGCAATGGAGCTTTCTTCAGATTTCCTGAGGATGATCCTGCACAGTCGGAACCTTCTACTGTGCCCGAACAGCCAATCACACCCACTGATGGAAGAAGGCAGTCTTCACCTGATAGCATGCAGGGTTTCAGGAAGAGATGGGAAATGCCAGGCATTTCGCAGCTCGCTGCCGACTTCATTAGAGATTCCTGGGTGCCTTCCACCATTCACAGCTATGGCGATGCTTGGGGCCGTTGGTCCGACTGGTGCACAGGTCATGGTATTGATCCCATTACGGCACCTTTAGTCCAGTTACTCAATTTCCTAGCAGATAGGATTCACAGCGGGTGCACTTACAGGACACTCTGTGTTTACAGGTCCGCGATATCAATGGGGCATGATAGAATAGTGGCAAACCTGTGGGAGAGCACCCCGCAGTAGTACGCTTACTCAAAGGAGTTATGTTGCGAAAACCACTCAAACGCACTACTCTTTACTCTGGGAAGTGAAGGACATGTTTCAGTTGTTTCTCAATTGGCCAGATAATAGGAACCTTTTGCGGCCCAAGCTGTCGGGAACTAGCAATATTGCTCTTTTTGGTAGCATGTAGGAGAGTATCCGATGTTAAAACCTTAATAGACAGAAACGTTTTCTACCTAGAGGGCATAGCCTTCAGTATATCAAAAAGGACAAAATGCGATTCACGAATAATTTCTTACCCCTATTTCCCAGAAAACAAGAAGTTATGCGTAGCACAATGTATAAAAGATAACGAGCTAGCCACAGCCAGCGTTAGACCGTTAGGAGTAACCCAGCTTCTAATTGCACGTAGAAGGCCATATCACGCAGTAGCCACAGCCACAATAGCTAGATGGGTCAGAGAGGTTATGCATTGAGCAGGCATAGACTTATCCAAGGTTGGCGCGCATTCTGCGAGAGGCGCTATGGCTGCCAGAGCATTTGCAACAGGAGTATCTTTACAAGACCATTTCTGGGGAGGATAGCTCAGTGGCAACGTGCTTGCCTTGGAAGCAAGACGACATGGAGCAACACAGGTTTGATCCCCGGGTCCGAGCTTAGAAACCTCTGGGTATTAAGCGTGTTATAAATAACATATATCATAAGTCAGCCGACTGGTCTACTGAGTCGACCTTTAAAACCTTTTATTTTAAACCTATCTCTCAAATGGCTAATAGAGTGGAGGACAGCTTTGAACAAGCATAATGCTCGCCTCCTGTCTTGACATAGAATGAAGATTGCCCATGCTTACAGTGCAGTATAGTCTTGATTCTACTAAAGACACGGAGGCGAGCATTATATCCTGCCCAGAGTACACAGGAAACATGCAATGGTTGATAGAATGCTTATGATGTATTAACACACAGGTGTATTCCGACCCTTACGCCTAAAGATAAATGCTGTAAAGAAAAAGGGCAATAAGAGAACGAGGCGGAAACTGCGGAAACAAACGAATTTACCCTCTGTCAATTTGTTAGTGAGTGGAAAAAGCTGATCATATTAAGATCAGTGCAAACCCATTGTAGATTCCCTATATGTCTCACTCAGTTTGCTCTTATTCGCAGAATGAACCTGCAGTGGGGTTGATGGCTAATGCAGACAGGAGGCCTTGGGGGTCCGGTTACTGGCCCCATGGATAAATGGTCTCGTAGACTTTAAACGCCAGCAGGGTGTAACAGACCATCATTTGGAGGAAATCCTGAATTCGAGCAATACTTTATCTTGCACTTCTATTGGAGAGGTGGGGCTCCTTGAAGTGCAGCGGCAAAGTGGTGACAATGTGATAGAGTATGGATTCTGTGATGAGTCATCACTGATCCCCAGCCAGTGATCGAAGTTGGCGGGAGCGGTAGGGAGCAGAAATCCTCTTCTTTTTTAAATTAAGTTTGACTGTTCCTATACTTTTATTTTAAAAAGAAACCGTTTGGGAATGGTTTCGTTTTGAAATAAAAGTGTAGGAAGAAGATGAAATTTGCAGTTCAGTGGACGGCACTGAACATTCCCTTAAATATCAGATGCGTTTGTTTGGGAATTTGGTTTGCACGTGGGAGGGGACATGGTGATGGGATATGTGGGCAGTGGGAGCAAGCCAGCAGGGAACATGGTGCCACTAGTTATTTTCTTACACTTCAACCACTGTCCCGAGCCTAAAATCACCTCCCATGTGGCCAAGGGATGGCAACCGTTACCTGATCCTGACCCTGGGGGTGGTATTATGAGGGAGGATCACATGGGAGGAGATGGATGTTGGGGAGAGTGGTGACCCCATCAGGAGAGATGTGGTATTCTTCTCTTAATAATGAGGCAGACCCTATGTTTCCTAAATTCCTAATTTCATGTTGTCATTTTACAAGTCCCTCCCTTTATAGGACCCAAAGAACCCTTTCTGCAAAACACTCTAAGCAGAATAACATTCAAACCTCAGGTATACATGACTCCCGTTTTACAGCCTTTTCCTCTGATGGTTTTGTCCTAAATAAGGGTCCCAAACAAAATACCATTACATATAATGCTCACTTAACATCTCCTGTTTCTGATGGTTTTGCTCTAAACAGTACAACTTTAAAAAGCACAATAATCCTGTGAACTCCAATTCCCATAAAAAACTCAATTGCTGAGAAGATGAAGAAGGAGTTCATGCGGATTAAAAGGAACACCAAACCAAATTAAATATGCAGACTAGTTGTGAGGGGAATCAGCTGTGCGGGACATTTAAAAATGGTGCACCTTTTCAAATGAGAAGTGAAGGATGTTAGGAAAGTGTTTCTGAATTAGAAATAAGCGTTTAGAAAATCCTTCAACTGAGACAGTACAAGACTCCACTCTAAGTATAAGGCTGTACCACCTGAGTTCAGGGTAGCACATACAGAGCAGCTAGGCCTATTTTAGGAGGGAGAGAGGGCTATAGAATCAATACAGAGAAATTGTAATACAAATGGTCCAAAGAAATACTGAAACACTATATATTGTAAACATAAATGGTTTATGTAAATACAAGTAGGCCCAGATAAATCTTGGAGGAAATAAGTACTATCACATTACATATAACCACAATTATAAAAACACAACACTATGCTTAAAGTACACAGACCAAAGCATCGACCTTATTTAGAAAACTAACATTAGTAAAACTAACATTAGTAGAGGTAAGCCAAACCTTCTTACACACATTCTCCAGCATGCGGTCTGGCATGGATTCATATGCTCATGAATATTTCCAGTCATCTAGCTGGGAATCCTCGGTAAAAGAATAAACACTTTCACTTTAAAACTGTATTTTTCCTCTAAACCAATCACGGTCCTCTGGGTCATAATGCCCCCATCCAAAGACAGTCCTCTCCCTAAGCCCTGCCTCTGCCAGCCATCTTCAGATTTTTACTGCATGCTTCAGTGTTGAGTCCTCAAGTTGCTCTCCGAGCTATTTTGTACTTTTTTCCAAGTTGTTTGCTGAAAAGTTCTTATTTTTGTTTCATCTCAGCCCATGTGCTCCTATCTCCATCAGCCGTCAACGGGGATCTGTTGTCAGTGAAGTTGCCCATCCCTCAAGGTCGGTTGTTCGCCAAAGTTTCTGGAAGGCCGTCTTGGGCCTACTTCACACCCTCCTACCATGACGGAGGAGAAAAAGGAGGGAAATATCCTCTTTGGGCCCTGCACCCAATGCAGGCTATGGAACGTCTTTGTGGAGGACAAACATCTACAATGTCTTTACTGGCTGGACCCGGACCACAACGAGGATTGGTGCGAGATAAGCCTGGACTTCTCGAAGAAGACAAAGAAAGACAGGCATAGCAGGCTGGCGGCATGGCTCAATTCCAGCAAGGCCTCTGACCCGTGCTCCCAGCAGGGTCATGCCTTGCCCAGGACTGGCCAGTCTGAAGAGCGGTCTCCCTCTGGGAAGAGGTCAAATTCCTTTGAGGTCGCCCCATCCGTGGGAGTCCAAGATTAGGCCAAAAACCACCAGTCCGATTCCACTGGGTTTGCCGCTGATGCGTGTCCCAGGTTGGATAGGCTGCGATCGCCGTCCACCTCCATAGCCAGCCTGCCATCGAGCTCCTCAAAGACGAAGTCGTCCACCCTAGCCAAGTTACAGGACAAATCAGGAAAGCCAAGGCCGGAGGAAGAGAAGAAGAGCGTGCAGTCCAATCACGCTCAACCAACCCAGCCAAAGTCTTCATTGACCACTTCGTCGACATATTATGTGACGACCACGTCAGCAGTAGGGGCTGATCCGACGAGGGCGGCTCCTACGGCGCAGAGGGTATCCCTGCCGCCAAGCACGACACGGCCGCCGAGGTAGCAGTGAAGACTGCAAGCACCCCTAGGTGTTAAGCACACCTTCACGTGAATGAGAAATATCTGTATTACGCGAAGGTTCTGGGATCAGATACCTTCGATGTTGATCTCCAATCCAATTTGATGAAGCAAGGTCCTTAATATGCGCCAGAGTGAATGCCAAGGTTCCAGTTCAAGCACCTCTCGTGGATTATACACAAGGGATAGGTGAACCTGTATCCCCAACACCACTGACTCACCTCCCAGTATTAACGTGGTGGTAGGGCAGGCAAGCACTGAACTGGGAGGTTGATCGATGGCAACAAGGTAAGTAAGGAAAGGCAAGAGAACAGGGTCCAGAGAGTCAGGCTGAACCAACCCAGAAGGGAAGGGCAAGGCCAGGAGAAAAAGGCAAGGCTTACAGAAGAGAAAAGGCAGAGTACCAAGACATGAGCTGGCAGGACATAAAGGATTCAGACAAGCTGAGAAACAGAGAGCCAAGGGCCTGAACAACTAGGGTACTGAGGAGCGTTGAGATATGTAGATTTTTATTTTTTTCAACTTTATTTTAGTTTTTTATTACCAACCAAACATAAACATACAAGGAGTCCGATTCCACCCGCCGCCCACCCAGCATAATAATGTAAACATCAGCAATACATGAGACATTGATTTTGCCACCGTTCCACCCTGCGGTATCTGTCTGCTGTTGCGATGAAATATTGAATGTATTGACCCCAAATCTCCGGCGGACGGGCATGCAATGTCTCCACATCATGACAATATGCAACATCCTGAAGCCATCCCTGTGCATTGGGGGGTGGAGGGGGCTGGCCCTTCCCCTTAGGGCATGGCCACCGTCCTGTTCGCTACCATGAGCAGCAGCCCCGCCAAATGCCTCACCACGGCTGCAGGGCCCTTGTGTATCCCAAAAGAGCTATGACTTGGTCTAGCTCCATTGTTCCCCAATGATCAAGGAGATTTTTGTCAATACCCCTAAGCAAAGGTTGGAGACCCGCGAACGCTCGCAGGCCAGGTGAAGAAATCCTGCCGGAGCAAAGTCACATCTGGCACAAGCAGCTGGAGCAGTAGGGAAATGTCTGTGGAGCTTGCCCAGGGTGTGATAGACCTGATGTAGTAAATTAAAATGTATTTAACTTGAATTTGAAGTTTAATTATACTTTCTGGGTTTGTCTCAACACATATGCCCAATCATCGTCTTCTACGGTCTTGCCCAGGGCTTTCGCCAACTGTCTCCTCGGCACCTCCCCCTCCCACAGTATATCTCACATAATACTACTATTTATCTGCGAGACCAAGCGGCCCTCCCCCAGGGACTGGATCATCCCCTGTAATAGTGGCCACGCGGAGGGGCGCTTTGGGAACGAGGTGAACAAAGCCTTGAGCGCGTGTCGTACACGAAAATAGAGAAAAACATCCAATGCCGAGTCACCCCCTTGCTCCCTTGCCTGCTGAACTGAGAGAAATTCACCATCAATGAACAGATCCCAAAAGGTGACAATACCAAGCTTGTTCGCCCACTGCAAATAGACCCGCTCACTTGTTATGGCCAACCCGGGCACATGTTGTACCGGGAGGAGAGGTGGGTACAGAGCAGAGACACCCATCTTTCCTGCAATTATTTTCCAAACTGCACAGGTAATCTTGACAATGTTTAGGGTATTGGGCGATGTTCGGGACATCCCAAGAATCATCGCACGTAGCAGGTCCGGGGCGGCAAGCGCTCTCTCCACCTGTACATGTGGCCTCACGAAATGTGTGGCATACCAGTGCCCAAGAAAGTGTGCCTGCGCTGCCCAATAGTACCGCTCAAGGTCCGGTAGAGCTAAGCCCCCCCTGCCATTAATTGTATTAGTGTGGAATACGCCACCCTTGCGGCCCGGAAGTCCCACGACAAGTCAAGGATGAGTGCACGCAGATGCTGGAAAAAACTACCATACAGCAGCAGGGGAACGTTGATGAAAAAGTACAAAAATGTAGGGAGCGCAATGATTTTGACAATGGAAATACGCCTTAGTAGCGTGAGCGGGAGTGACCGCAAGCTCGCCACAGCATCCTGGAGCTTCCCAATTGTTCTCGACTGCGAGACACCTGCACTCGCTGGTACTGAACCCCGGAAGACTCCCATCCAAGGCTGAATTAATCGTCGAACCTCCTGGTCCCCTCCATAAGGAGGAACACCACAGATTTGCTATGATTCATCCTCAAACCAGAGAATTCCCCAAACCTCAGCACCTCCTGCATCACAGGGCTCAAGTTATCGATAAAGAGGGCAATGTCATACACATACAAAGAAATTATCAACCTGTGCAGACCAAGGTTCAGCCCCCTCTGAATATGGCGCTCTCGCAGGATCGCTGCCAGAGGATCCATCGCAAGGGCAAACAAAAGTAGGCAGAGCGGGCAGCCATGCCATGTCCCCCTTCCCATTTAGAAGCTATCAGATCTCGCTCGCCCATCAACAATTTTCGCGAAGGGGTTGACATATAGGTGAGAGACCAGTTTAATAAAATAAGAGCCGAGCCCCAACATTTGAACTACAGCAAATATAAAGGTCAAAGGCCTTTTCGGTGTCTAGAAACAACAGCGACCAATTGTGATGTTTGCTCAAGCGCCTCAAGAACACCAAACAAACAGTGAAGGCCAAACGTGGTGTTTCTCCAGGGGATAAACCCAGCCTGGTCCGCCAGCACCAAGCAGGGCATCAATGGGAGCAGCCGATTAGCGAGCACTTTTGCGAATATTTTGTTGCTGACAATAATTAGGGGAATTGGCCAGTGCGAGGCGCAATCCTCAGCCGGATTCCTCTGTTTGCGCAAAAGCATAATATTTGCCTCACGCAGTGTGGGGGGAAGCGTCCCAACAGCAAGTGATTCCTCAAATACCCTCGGGAGCACTGGAGCCAGAATAGGGGCATATTATGTAAAATTTCCCAGTTAGACCATCAGGCCCGGGAGATTTTAATCCTGAGAGCTCCTTAATCACAGCCAGGATCTCTTCCAATGAGACCTCCCGATTGAGAGGCTCACAGAGTTGTGACTTCACTGAGTAAAGCTCCACCTCCTGCAAATAATGCTGCAGGGCATCCGAGTGCTGTGTATACCTGGATCCGTACAGGTTCCTGTAGAACGCACGGAATTCCACTGCAATACCCTCTTCTGTGTGCACAGGGCCGCCCCTGATGCACTCCACTTGAGGGGGTCACTTATCAGCTGCTAATAATCGAGCCAACAAAGCCCCTGGTTTCTGCCCCTCCCCATACTGACTTATTGTCACAATCCAATCCCCTGACCCCCTCAGTTATAACAGCCCCCTGGCAGCAGTGGGGCTAAAGCCCTTCACACTGGCCCCAAGGGCCTTAAAACTCCATCAGAAACATACATGGAGTCAGTCCTGGTGCCTTTGGTGCCAGGCTTATTATCAGGAATAAAGCAATACCAGTTTTGGACCTCAATCCAACTAGGAGGCCTATTACACAGCTCAGTTCTTTAGAACCAAGCCATGCAGTCTAGTGTTTTGGGTGTGGCTGGCATGGAACTACTTGGCCCGGAACTACTTTACCAGGGCTATTTAGCCCTTTAAGTGCCATGGGTATTTCCCCCCAGTGCCAAGGACTTTTTTGGTGATTTTGGTATGTGGCCATTCAATGGCTTGTAGCTTTTTTGTTACATGAGATATCTTGGCCAAATTTGGCTCCTTTTTTTCCCCACATGTAGGCGGTCATAAAGCCACCCAGGAATCCTAGGTTGCTGTAGGGCGATGAGAGAAAATAAGCAAAAAGGGCGAAAATTTGTTTTTTTTTCAAAAAATGACAATAAAATGATGTACAAAGAAGCCTGTGTTTTTTTTCCTTGTAACAGCTAGGAACAAATGGTTTGCTGTGCTGAATTCCCCAATTTCCTGGCTTTCAAGAACAAGTTGAGTGGAAACGAAAATAATTTATTTTGATGTGGTTATCAACTGTTTTGTGAGAAGTAGGCGATTTTGGCCATTTTTGACAATTGGACATGCATGGACGGAATGGAAGAAAAGGGTAGGAAAGCCGAATTGGAGGACAGAAAGGCATATATTTCGAAAAGTAGACAGAATTCCAAGTTTAGGAAGGGGTGATTTGTGTAGGTCAGGCAACAACTAGGTAGGGGGAAATTCCATAGATTGGGGTAAAAGCGGGAAAATGACAAAAAAAGGTATGTGGTGGACATTGTTGGCTTGGTACGCAATGGCTTCTATGAATTTTGAGAAAAGCAATGCTCCGCTACATTCCCCCGACTCTTGCAGTTAGGAAAGTGCACATTTTTTGTAGTGTTTTACAAAACAAGCAATACCACAAGCCAAACACTGAGCCATTGTACACAGGAGTTTTATGCTTTCGGCCTTAACAGACGCACTTAGCATGTGTAAATCAGAAAAACCAATGTGGTGATGAACGGCAAGCATACTTTTTTTTGAAAGAGCACAGGCAGACCTTTTCAAGGGTAGGTGACTTGAGCAGGTTACAAATGTGTATGATGCCTAAAGCAGCTACTAAATGTAGGTCACATTTGGGAAATTAAAGGGTTGTGTGACAAAGGGCACCAGCAAATGGGTCAACACGTTATGAAAACCACACAAACACAACAAATGTTATACCTTCCCGCGTTCCCACAGGTGTCGCGATGAAAACGGTACCTCACATGTGTGGGTGCAACTACCTGGGCGCCAATGGGAAAGCCTAAAACGCAGGTAACCCCAAATTCTGTTTTGACACCTGAATTTCACACTTTCTGCAGACGGGCACACCATACAGATATGGGCCTCGGGTGTCCAAGCCACCAAGGAAAACAGGGACCCCCATGCATTTCCAAAAAGAGGACACCCGTGGGAATACGCAGAGGCATGATTTACGCAAATTGGCCCAGAATGTTTTACCCAGACACCCCTGCAAACTCTGAAATGTGGGGAGAAAAACGCATTTTCCGCACATTTCACTCGGCTCACCCATTGAAACACGCCGCCAACAACACATAGCCTACCTTCCCGCGTCCCCACACGTGTCCCAATGAAAACGGTACCTCACATGTGTGGGTGCACCTACCGGGGGCGCAAAAGGAAAAGGGTAGCCCACTGGTAACCCCAAGCCTTTTGGCACAGCCCATTTTGTTTATGTGGGTAACCTACAGATTTGGATCTAGGTTGTCGAAGCCAGCAAGGAAAACGGGGAACCCCATACATTTCCCAAAAGAGGACACCCGTGGGAATCCACAGAGGGCTGACTTGTGCAAATCAGCCCAGAATTTATTACCCAGAACCCCTGGCAAAGACCCACATGGGAGAAGGGTGCCCAAGGCCTGGGATATTACCGCCGACTTTGCTGGAGCCCTGGCTGCCCTGCGTTACAGCTTCTCCCCACCAGGGAGTCTCGGCAGTGTGCCAATACCTCCCCAAAAGGAAAAGCTGTAGTGCAGCCCAGCCACAACTCCAGGACGGTTGGAGGTGATGTCCTTGGCCTTGGACATCCATGTACCGTGTGGGTATACCATCCCCTAAGCACAGCAGCAGCTCCAGGGAGCCCCAGCAGGATCCCCATTCCTCCCCAGAGGGGACATCTGTTACGTAGCACAGCCAGAGGTGGAGCCTGGGCTTGCAGACGGACAACCCACATGGGAGGGCTGCTCCCAAAGAAACACCAATGTTATGCTGGCATGGGGGGCAATTTGTGGCCTGCCCTGCAATTGTGTCCCAGCCCACCAACATATCTGCCCAGACGGCCCATTTCCACCCACACCACCAATAATCCAGCCCCAGTCTCACCCACCCCACTGACAGTGGGCCCTAACCATAGAATAACGAAAAAAACAGTACTCACATAACGTTGCAGTTGCTCGCGTAGAAAAAGCTGTAAACAAAACAAAAAACATTTTACCTATGGTCACACCAGCAAAATATAGCCCTGCCCGGGGGACGATAAGGGGGGGGGGGGCTGTCCTGCACTCCTCCCTGGGCTCAGGCGTCCCTTCCTAGGAACAGATATCTGGTGCCAGGGAGGGCTGCATGACATGGCACCCACTCCATTGCAGGTGGGGGTGTGGGGAGGTCAACGCCCAATCCCATTAGAAAATTCCCTGTCCCTTTGGGGTGCCCCACAGCCCCCCCTAAAATGCGTTCCACCATTTTCCCTTTGGTAACCCAACTCCCCTTGGTGCAGAGGGGCACATTGGTTTGCCAATCTGGCCCCGGGGTGCCCAAACCTTACCGCCCCACCCGCTGGGGTGCTTGTCCCACAACTTTTGGGGACCCTCTCCCCTCCTCACCCCAAATGGGTGGCAGGGGCACCTCATGCAGGCCTCCCTGGGCCTCCTACAAACGTCTGCGTGAGGTACACCCCCCTCCATTTGGGGCAGGGGGGGGGCCCAAAAATGATGGGACAGGCCCCCATTGGGTGGGGCAGTAAGGTTTGGGCACCCCGGGGACCGAAAGGCACACCAATGTGCCCCTCTGCGCCAAGGCAAGTTTAGTAAACAAAGAAAATAATTCAAAATGGCAGGCTGCCTTTTAGCGGGGGCTGAGGGGCCCCCTACACCACTAGGGAATTTTCTAAAATGAAGGGGGGTGCCCCTCTCCACCTCCACCCCATTTGGAGGGGTGGTGCATCTCATGGAGCCCTCCCCAGGGGCAGATAAGGGGGGGCTGTCCTGCACTCCTCCCTGGGCTCAGGCATCCCTTCCTAGGAGCAGATATCTGGTCCCAGGGAGGGCTGCATGACATGGCAGCTACTCCATTGTGGGTACACCCCCCTCCATTTGGGGTGGGGGGGAAAGGCCCCCCAGTGGGTGGGGCAGTAAGGTTTGGGCACCCCAGGGCCAGATTGGCATACCAATGTGCCCCTCTGCACCAAGGCATGTATAGTAAAGAAAGAAAAGAATTCAAAATGGCAGGCTGCCCTTTAGCGGGGGCTGAGGGTCCCCCTACACCGCTGTGGACTTTTCTAATGTGAAGGGGGGGTACACCTCTCCACCCCCACCCCAATTGGAGGGGCGGCGCATCACATGTAGCCCTCCCCAAGGGCAGATAATTGGGGGGCTGTCCTGCGCTCCTCCCTGGGCTCAGGTGTCCGTTCCTGGGAGCAGATATCTGGTCCCAGGGAGTGCTCCATGACATAGCACCCACTCCATTGCGGGTGGGGGGAGGGGGGGTCAACGCCCCATCCCATTAGAAAATTCCCCATCCCTTTGGTGGTGCCCCACAGCCCCCCCTAAAAAGCGTTCCATCATTTTCAGTTTTTTCCTTTGGTAACCCAACTCCCCTTGGCGCAGAGGGGCACATTGGTGTGCCAATCTGGCCCCGGGGTGCCCAAACCTTACTGCCCCACCCACTGGGGGGCCTGTCCTGCCTTTTTTGGGGGCCCTCTCCCCCCTCACCCCAAATGGGTGGTGGGGGCATCTCATGCAGCCCTCCCTGGGCCTCGTACAAACGGCTGCGTGAGGTACACCCCCCTCCATTTGGAGTGGGAGAAGAGGACCCCCAAAAATTGTGGGACAGGCCCCCCAGTGGGTGGGTGTTACGCTCACCTGACTCCCACGGAGGCGCTGGCCTGGTTCGCGCTGCTGTGACCTCTTCTAAGGTGATGCGCAGGGCTCGGAAGACATACTGGACCGGGCCCCCAAATCTGGCTTGTCTGGCTCGCAGAAGTATCCTTCTGTAGGCGAAAAAAGGGGATTAACTGTCTGCGGGGTAATGCAATCGGCCTCCCACTTTCCCCTCTCACCCTCCTTGAAACCCTTCTGTGATTTCTCGTAGCGTCTCACCTTAGGGTCTGGAAGGACGAGCTCTCCATCCTGCTTCTGATGCAGGGGCGCGTTGGTATCCAGTTACTTCACTGGATTTTCGGATTGGTGAGAACCAAACTTGCTTGGCTTCCAGGTAAGTTTTTTGATAAGAGGTTCCCCTTGTGTCCATGCAATAATGTACTAATGCTAGTGTCTTTTTCCCCATAGGGGCCGGGGTACGGAATGCCGGGGAACAGGCACCGACCCGAGATGAGAGGTGAAATCCTTGTAGAAATCAGGTAAGTCTTTAATGAGCGTTTTTTGGTAATGTCTTTTCATTCGCTCATTAACGCTGATGTCTCTTTTTCCCCTTAGGGGCCGGGGTCCGGAAATGCCAGGATGCGGCGCGGACCCGAAATGAAGAGGGAATGAATCAACAGGTAAGTCTTAACATGGAGATTTAGCTTTCCTTATTCCCTTCTCTCTCTCACCTTTTGTTCTGGTCTTTTTCTCCCTAGGCGCTGGGGCGTGACTGCGAATCCGGATGATCGCTGCTGAACATGGAGGCGCCCTGTAAAGGTGAGTGGAATGCGGCGCTTCAGCGATCGACGCGATGAGCTTTTGAATTAAAGTCTTCCTTTTCAGGATTGTCGGCGAGATGTCTCTGGGATGCGGATTTAGCAGGTAAGGACTTTTCCTTCTTCTGTTCTCTTCTTCTCTTCCTTTGCAGGTGATCCAGGATGCTGGCAGGCGTGGCAGAAGTCAGGATGCAGGAGCAGACACGGTGAGCGTCCAGCTGCTAGATGCAGAACAACGCGAAGCACGTGTAGCTGTTCGGGTGGGGTTTAAATAGCCTTGGAAGAAGTTCCAGGTATGTATCCTTCCTCCAATCAGGTATGTATCCTTCCCCGACCACGCCCGGATGGTAAATTAGTCCCACAGGTAAAGTAGTTCCTTTCAGGCCTCAAGGAGGCCGGGATCCTGCAGCATGGTCTGCATCAGGTAAGTGCACCCAAGCATTCCCATAATGAGCCTGGCGCCAGGACTGATGTCTTTTATGAGCCTGGCGCCATAGGTGCCAGGACACTGTCCAAAGGGCCCCTATATGGGGTTGCTGGGTCCTTCCTTGGGGGCTGGATGTCCGCTTTCGGGGACGCCAGGCTTGAACCGGCTCCCCGGGAGCGGGCATCATGACAGCGGGGCCAGATTGGCACACCAATGTGACCCTCTGCGCCAAGGCAGGTTTAGTAAACAAAGAAAATAATTCAAAATGGCAGTCTGCCCTTTAGCGGGGGCTGAGGGGCCCCCTACATCCCCAGATAATGTTCTAATGTACTTGGGGTTGACCCTCTCCCCCCCACCCCAAACGCAGGAGGGGGCGTCTCATTCAGCCCTCCCTGGGTGCAGATAAGAGGGGGGTACTCATGCAGCCCTCCCTGGGGTTACTTGCCCCTTCCTAAGAGCAGATAACTGACCCCAGGGAGGGCTGCATGATATGACCCCAAGTCCATTTTGGAGGGGGGGGCAACCCCTTTACATAAAATTCCCTGGTGGTCCAGTGGGGGAAGGGGGCACTCCCCCAACATCAGCCATGCTAATTGTTTCCCCCCCACACCCCTGGGGGCAGATAGTCACTCATCCGCCCCCCAGGGTTCTCCATAAATGTGGCCCCATGATTTGGGGCCACGGGAGGGAGAGGGGCGCTTACCTAGTAAGCTGCCCTTCTCCCCCCACCTCTGTATCACATCCCTGGCCTCTAGTGGTTATTGCTGCCCCTGGATCGAGCACCCTGCGTCCAATCCAGGGGCAGCATGCTTGCAAACAGGGTGTCGTTGGAAAGGGGAGAATCTCCCCTTTCCAACGACACCATTCCCGAAAAAATCCCTGGTGGCTAGAGCCCCCAAACCCCCTCCCCCATTTCCCATCACGTTTTTTTTCCCTGTTTTATTTTTTTTTTATGCCCTCACCCCTGGGGGCAGATGGTCACCTGTCTGCCCCCAGGGGTCTTTATATATGTGCCCCCATGCTTTGGGGGCGGGGGGAGAGGGCTGCTTACTGTAAGCAGCCCCCCCACGTCACAAACCTATCCCTGGTGGTCCAGTGGGCATTGCTGGGCGCGGATCGAGCACTCTGCGCCCTCTCGGCGCCCAGCAATGCTGTCACACAGGGTGTCGTTGGAAAGGGGAGGATCTCCCCATTCCAACAACACCTCCCTCGATCTCCGGCTTGAAATACAGCCGGAGATCGAGGGGGAGAAAGGTGAAGACTCACCTTCTATTTTCACCGCAGCAGCCCGAAATGGCTGCTGCAGTGAAAATTACTTTCAGTTTCAGGTCGGCGTGCTTTATGCACGCCGACATGAAACTGAAGGTAATCCAGCCCCCTGGCAGTGAGGGGGGACCTCCCCCTCACTTAGCCCGGGGGTTGGATTACAATTTTGAGCGATCCCTGCTTTGCAGGGATCGCTCAAAACAAGGTGCCAAAAAGGACGACCTATCTCGTCCTTGGCACTACGGAGGTAATGTCAAGGACGAGATACCTCGCCCTTGGCACTTAAGGGGTTAAACCACACCCAAACAGCAGAACATGCTTCGCGTTATTCTGCACTCCTGCAGCGTAACGCTCACTGTGCCCAGCTCCTGCTCATCTGCTTCTCCGGGGGCCCGATCCTGAAGCCCTAGATCTGGATTCCATTAATAACCTGGAAGAACAAGAACAGCATTAGCGAGCAAGAACACTTACCTGTGAAGTAACCGGTCTTGAATCCATCCTGCGCATCGCTTACCTCGCCCATCTCCGGAGTTCGCCGCAACCTACAAAGGTAAAGAAACAAGGACAGCATTAATAACAATTCTTACCTGGACAAGCAGTGAGTCCTGGCAGCACTCTGGTCTTCTCTTACCTCGCCCATCTCTGGGTTTTACCGCAACCTGCAAGGGAGAAGGAACAAGGTCCGCATTAACAAAGCACATACCTGGGCAAGCAGCGCTTCGATCACTCATCACTGCGGAACATCACTGCAACCTGTACAAAGAAGGGAAGAGAACACAGGTTAGCAATTAACACCAATAAACAGTGCAGCGCCCCGCGCATCAATAACTCACTGTGGTCTTCGCCATCAGCGCAGCAACTCCGAGATCACCACCATCCCTGTGAAAACAAAAAGAGACATTGTTATGGAACACAGTAGTGGAGCAAGACGCTGAAAAGACAGAGGGAAGGAAAGAGAGAATAAAGAAGGAAAAGACATTATAACTCACCTGGAAGACAGCAAGCAGAGTCGGAGTCACAGCCGGTCTGGACCCGACATAAGGGCACACGGAACAGTGAAGCAACTAAGTCCACGGAACGCCCGCACCAACCACGCGCCCCTGCACAGAGACGCAGGACGGAGAGTTCAACGCACAAAAACCTAAGGTGAGCAATAACCCCAAGGGAGGGGATTTGGACCAGAGGGATGTGGGAGTCCACCCATCACAGAACCAGTATCTTAACCCTCCATTCTCCTGTTATAGGCGCTAGCCAACGTCTGGCACAAAACCAAGCAGAGAGAGGTCCGGGATAGCGCTTAGACCTCCATCCAGTATCGTGTGGCGCCCCTGTGGATACCAGGTGAGCGTAACACTTATCTGATGACCCCGACTCAGAATCTGGATTTCCTGATCAGCATTGGTCCTAAACCTGTCGAGCTCCTCGCAGAGCTTTGCCAGAGACCTGGGGTCTTCTTCAGATGCATTTTCTGCATCAAATTTTTTAAGCTGAGTTTCCCCCGCCGCAAGGTCCCTTCTGATGCCCCAGAGAATCCAATTTTCTTTGTCCATACACCCCCCCTGAAAAAGCACTTAAGGCACACCCAAAGTACCCCTGTCGAGGAGCCCTCATTGTGCTGGCAGAAAGACTGAATCTCCTCCCGTTATTCATGACAAAACACTGGGTCCTGCAATGCATCAGACTTAAATCGGCTAGAGTGCCCCCCCTCTCTACCCTTCCCCGTCCGCACTCCAGAAGCACTGGAGAATGATCTGAGAGAGTTTGAGGGACTATCCAGCATTCGCCCCACGGGAGCTCTCCCTTGCGGGATACCATTAGATGGTCCTGCCTAGAGCTGGATCTGTGAACCCAGTCGTGAAAGGTGTAATCTGGTTCATCCCTGTGCTGACGTTGCCATCCGTCCACAATGTTACATGTCCAGCATATTTCTTGCACCTGCAAGTTCACCCTGGTCACAGGACCCTGACACACCCCGGTTCTATCCCTAAGAGGGTCCATCACCGTATTTGGGTCCCCGTCCCACAAGATGGTGGCACCATGACACCCGGCCAGTTGCACCATGACCCAGTCGAGTGCGTTAGCTTTGTCCACATTTGACCCGTGCGAGTTAACCAGTGCCACCAGCACTCCTTCTAGGACTCAACGTACCAGCAGGGCCCTCCCTTCATCGTCCCTCGCTGTCAAGACCATGCAAAACGTAACCCCCCTATCAAGATAACAATCCCCCTAAAATAGGAGGAATAGGAAGAGATCCCAATGGGACATCCCCAATGGGCGCCCTATTTATGATTAGAAGAGGACGTAAGATGGGTTTCTTGGATGAAGGCCACCTCCACATGTTGCCTTCTGAGGTACCGTGCAACCTTTGTGATATTGTAGGGGCTGTCCCCCCCCCCTAATGTTCCATGTTTCTACCGTAAATACCATCTTCCCAAGAGATGCTGATTGTCAAAAACAGCCTCCCCCCTCCCATAAGCCTGCATCCTGCTTAGCGGGGCTGAACTGCGATTGAAGGACATGGTAGTGAGACACCAGGTTAAGAATCGGACTCCTTACAAAGAGAACAAAACCAACACCCCCACCCCCTCCCCCAGTCAATCCCTGTGACCCCTCCTCCCCCTGAATGGGCTCTAAACGCCCCCTAACCTCCATGGGCAATCCACAACCCGCCTGAATGCCCTGTATGACCCCCCCCATCCTCTTATACTATAACCAACCCATGCCCCCACGGGCAACCCTCAACCCGCCTGCTGGATCCCACCACAACCATAAACCAAAAGCAATGCTGTGCTCTGGGCGCGAGAGCCCGGCCAAGCCTGCAAGGCCCCACAACCCGTAGGTAGTACATAATTTCCAAGGCAGCCTGGCCTAAAGATAAAAGAAGCCAGCGGTGCACCCAGCTTTATTCAACCACCATATTTTTCCATTCCACTGCAACTGCCATGATCCCCCGCCTTAGGGGTACATCTGTCCTGCCCCGACCCCAGTCCCCAGCACCATCACGGGACCTCTGATTATTGCAGGAAGTACGTCCACCAATATCATCCAAAAAGGAGCTTGCCACCTCCGGGGACGTGAAAAATGGTGTCGTCCCATCAAGCTGAATGCAGAGCTTTGCACAGAATAGCATGGATTATGGGATGCTACAATCCCTATGGTATCTTTTAACCCCTGCAAAGGACTGCTGTCGAAAAAGCCGGATAGATCTGGATTTTATCTCCGTTGTACTGAAGATCCCCTTTCAGTCTAGCCAAACAATTGATTGTGTCCCTGTCCCTATAGTTCAGGAAGTGAGCGATGATGGGACAGGCAGCCACCCCAGGTATTGGTTGAGTGGCCGGTATGCAGTGGGCCCTCTCCACCACAAACAGGGGGAAAAGCTTGGATCCTTGCACAGAGTTTCAGCAAATTCCTCCATCTTGAGCTGCCCTGCCTTTCTCTGATGCCCACCAAACGAATATTGTTCTTGCGGGCCCTTCCTTCCAGGTCCTCATCCTTGGTGGTCAGCGACTTGATCTGCACCTGGAGGGAGGTCACTGGAGCAACAAGTGATGCTGATCCATCCTACAGCCCAGATACTCTGTGTTCCACCTCATCTAGGCGATCGTCGTGCTTATCCTGCCGGTGCTGTAACAGGTCGACCTTGGAAGAAAGTGTGTTCACTTTGGAGTCCAGCCCTCCAATTCCTGCCTTGAGATCCAACATTATTTCCCTTATGTCCAATTCTGGCCATCAGGGCGGTCCCACCCGCCATCGCCTCCACCGGCTCCGGCACCTCCACCTGTTGTTGCGGCTTAGGCTGTGTTTTATAGGATTTCCCCATTTTGGGGCCAGTCCACCGCAGACCCCCGACAGCTAATGAGATGTGCCCAGCCAGAGAACCCGGCCTCTGAGGATCAAAGGTCCCCTATAGGGCCCCACCGTGCCCCACATCGCTCAGGGTCAATTAAGTCAATCCAGGCAAGAGCCACTACCGAGGCACCGCCCGGAGCTCCCACTGCACAATGTGAATCAGCCAAGGTAGATGTGGGACATGATAGGCGGAAGCATGAAACTTTGGGAAACTCTCTGCAGTTTGGTGTAGTTGAGATATAAGGAGTCCCCGTGGCGGAATTGATCCTCCCTGTGGGAAAGAAGGTGGTCCAGTGTAGCACAACTCCTCTTATTTCAGTGCCTTCTACTCCCCTTAGTAGAAATGTGTGTCTGATGGTGCCAGGTCCTAGCAAGATATCCAAGAGGATAAATGGACTCTCAGAGTTGTCATTTGTGTTGGTCTTTTAAGTGACCCAAATTAAGCAGAGGTACACTGGGTCTTATGAAGTAGGCTTTTTGTTTTACGTAATCCCAGAGCTGGCAGGATAGGAGTTGTAACAGAACTGCTCCAATAAACAGTGTTTTGAAAGTCAAGGACCAGTGGTCGCACACCCAGCCGGTTCCTCACACTGTTCGAATCGTGGCCTTCCCTTTCCCACCAGTCCCAGCTCCACCAAAGCCCTGGCTGTGTACTTCAGAGCCAGACAGTGCCCCACGCTGCACTAGACTGCTCCGTCTGCCGGTGGGTGATCTGGGCAGGAGCCTCCCACGCAGTCTCAGCACTCATCTAGGCCTCCCTGCACTCTGATGTCTGACGATCCCTGCTATCCCGTTCTGCAGACAATCCTCCGGCTCCAGATGGGGTTTCTGGCACCAGGAGCAGGCTTCGAACTACCTCTGTCCCGGGCTCCACGGCACTGCGCTACAGCGCCTCCCCACTGCTGTCTGCCAGATGATCCTGCTCCTTGTCAAGGACCGCCTGCATGCCCTCCGTGGGTACAAGCAGACCACTCACCCAGCCCGCGGGACACCAGCCCCTCACTCCATCGCCCCTCCAGCGGGGAGGACAGTCACGGGGTCCGCACCTGCAACGGCCCACCAACTCTGCCGCCAGGCTGAGCTGCAGCCACGTCAATGGATCAGCTGTGCCAGCGTTCCTCGGCTACAGAGATTAGCACAATTCGGGGGAGCACAAAACTAATGGGTCCGACTGCCTCAATGTGGCTATTGTCCAGGATTAATTGGAGCCCTCTCATGGAGCTCAACAAGAGTCTGCCATCTTGGTCAGACTCTCTAGCGACACCAAGACGCATAGTTGTTAGTTATACTGAGAGCCGAATCCAAAAGAGGAAGCAACAGCATGCTGGGAACCATGGCAATGAGCAATCGGGCTGCAGCATAGAGGATGTACTGGCGCTGCCGTTCATAGGCGAGGCTGAGGAAGCGCGACCGTTCCTATGGCAACTGACGTGGAAATGACCGTGCTGGAAGAATTGTGGGCATCCTGCTATGTATGCCACCGGGCCCCGGTGGAAAAGAGGGGGAAGCAGGCGCCAACGCAGATAGACCCGCAAACGGGATATCACACAGGGTTTGTACAATCACACTGTGCCATACAATAACCTTTTTAATGCACGATTGTACATCCTTTCATTTTTGACCAGATCAGCCTGACACGTGTTTCGAGATTTCTCTCTTCTTCTGAGGCTGAGATATATAATTAAATTGCATTGAAACCATTCGTTACAATTAATAATAATTTGTCGAGATCATAGTTAAAGAACCACCATAGGCCACAAAAAACAAAGTTCATCAATGGGTGGCATAGCACGATAAATGTATATATAAACATATGTGTTGTTGAACCCATTATCACATTCCATTCCCAGACAGAGGTATAATAATATCCAAATCAAAATTATAAAAACATCCATTGGACACATTGCAGTTCACCAATGCAATTAAATGACATAGTTGGGGAAAGCAGAGAGAAAAAACAAAAGTAAAGAAAACCTGTTAATCAATTTAAATAATACAAGAATTAATTTGATAAATGCCAGTGATCAAGAGTGCGGCGTGTCTCACCACGTCCATCTCTTAACTAGAACAATTAGTTCATATAATTACCAATTCCACTTGTCTGTTTTGCTTGGGTCGCTACACGATACATGTAAATAAAATTAGATAAAAATGATAAAGTGAGTGAAACTATAAATCATACATTAAGTCCTCAGACCCGGCAGCCCCTTAATCTATTCAATTCATCAGCATTTTGCTTACTTACCAACTTGACTATTCATAGGTAATATATCCAACCAAACGTCTGTCAATCAGAAAGAACATCCAATATCACTTTTACATTCCATCAATACCACATTTCACATTCTACCATAAGTTGGTTCCAACCAATAAATAATTACTTTAAAGTCTCTTGCTGTTGCATTGAATCTTAGTACTAATTGTCTTTAGTATGCATCATTCCAGCATTATTCATACGGTTCTGAGCATAATCCAAATACCCATGTTTACATCCAATGTGACCAATTATTGCAAAGGAACCAAAAAAAAGGAGAAAGAAAGTTCCATACGGATAACCAATTAGTGATTAAACTAAATCAGTTGTCCTTGACATCCTCAATTGCCCATCAGGGACCGTAGCTAAAGTACCATCCTTCTTGCTTACCAGCCTTTCTGGGTCTGTCTGCTTTCGGGGAGAAGGGGCCGCTGCGTATCACCCGTCTAAAAAACAACACTATACTGGTTGTGGCTGCACTGTTCCTCGGCCCAACCACACCTCCATCTTGCGTGAGTATCCCATATACTGAGTCTGCTTACGAAATCCTATTTAGGTACTCCAAGCCCTGTAAATCAACTTGAAAGAACCAATCTATACTCCATTATCGCACAAAGTCCAATCAAATGTTTTTATTCCGCAAGTATGTTTCTTGTACATGGACAATGTCATATATTGGAGCAACTTGTGCAATCCTATTGAGGCACTGCAGACCCTGTACAGCAACCGGAAAGACCAGATCTTTACTCCATTCTTGCATATTATACATCGCACATAGTGCAATCCGATACATTTACCCTGTACGCATGTTTGTTGTACATAGACCAAACCTGGTACTAATTAATTGCCTGTTAGGCAGTTGGTGTGACACTGTCCGCCCAAAAGATCACTGCATATTTTCTAAACCGTAGAGTTATCCTAATTTAATTCTGCATTAGTTCACTCGGTTGGGTTAACCTTAGTTAAAACAGCCCAGTTGGACCGGTAAGTGTGAGTCGTTCGCACGTGCGACCCTGGGGGGGACACTGGTCCAGATCCCGCGTTCAGGAAAGGGGGGGCAGAAGGCCCCAAAACAGTCCTCCAAGGTTTGCGTTCAACCAATGGACATCTCATCCACGGACGACGATGACCAAGAGTCCGTCCATACAGACCACGAGGATGATGACGGTGCAGGGCCTAGTGCTCCATCGTTCCCTCCACAGTCGAGGGATATATCCATGAATATCCTGTCGACTCTCCATACCCTAGTGACGGAGATCCAGCAGCAGTTACCCCCAGCACCTGCTCAGCCTCTGCGTAAGAATAGAAGGCGTCATCCAATGCCTCCACATCAGCTTCTTCCACCACGTCAGGCCCCGACTCCACCAGCGGACCCGGATACACACACGGAACTGGTATGGTGACAGCCACAGAAACCGACAGAAGATGAGGACTTTGTTTTGCAGACAACAAACCACCACACGTGGACACCGCTCATAGAGTCTCTCCACCAGATGAGGTGGGATCATTCCACTCGATCTCTAGGGCCTCTGAGCTGTTTCAGCTAGTGCCCGAGGAAACCAAGAATCAGCAACGAGAGTTCAAGAGGAAGACGATTGTGGTGGTACCGTTTTTGGACGACATTTGGGAGGAAGGCCTAGCCCTCATGAAGAACTGATGCACAGCTCCAACCAAACGAGACAGTTTGGACAAGAAATACAGGCTGCCGGACTCTGCGCCCAAGTGCTTGAGGTCACAACTGTCGCCAGATTCAGTAATGTCGACTGCCTCAAGGAAACATTTGGCAAACCCGGCTTCAGCATCATCAGTTCCCCAAGACACTGAGGGGAAGAAGATGGACATATACACAGTGACATCCACGATCAAGGCAGATAATGTTCTGGCTATCTTGGCCCGATATGACCGGGAGGTTTGGTACAAGCTGGGCCCAATCCTGGAATTCCTCCCTGGCGACAAGAAAATGGAAGCTCTCGTCCTCTTTCAGGAAGGGGAGGTGGCATCGAATCACGCTATTAATGTGGCAGTGGACATCGCTGACACAGGTTTCCGGCAGATGGGAAACTGAGTCTGCCTTTGTTGGCAGGGATGGTTGAAGGCCAAAAACTTTCGTCAGGATGTTCATGCGTGCTGGACATGCCCTTCATGTCATGAACCATCAAACTCGCCCCTTCTGGGCCTCCTGGTCCTTGACACGTCGGGCCTTACACTCCGTAATACTACCAACACGACGGCAAGCTCAGAACGCTGCTCGCCAGTCTTCACGTTCTACGCAGCGTCCTCTATAAAGAAGCCACACCCCCGCGGCCATGCGCGTCTCAACGCTACTACTAGCTGTGATCGGACGTGTGCTCTGAACCTTCTCTAGTGCTACTTGCTATCCCCTGGCCCCTGGATTCCCTTCTCCCGACTTCTTCCCTAACTTCCCGGAATCCCTGCGCCGCTTCCGCGTGCCCCCAACTCCTTCTTGAATACTCCTGGAGTTTCCCGTGATCCTGGACATCGAAGCTGAACGTAATCTGGAAGCCGAGGACGGCCGAGCGGGCTTATTTAAGTCCCGAACCATACGAAAGAAGACTCCACCTAAAGAGGACATCAGGCAACATAGACAGGTGAGAAGGGGGGAAACCTGTGACATTTCAACTGTGAAATTCTGTTCAGGAAGGCGGTTGATGAATCCCTTCAAGCAATAAAGACGCAGGCGGCACGTTCCCTTGGCACTCTACAACAGCATCGTTTGTTGCCTTTTCCCTCCTCCAAGGGAAAATCGTGCAGATCATCCAAGGGATTCTCCACCTCATATAAGCATCCTCCCCGATCCTCCATGCAGGAAGCCTACAGGGGTCGTTCCCAGGCCTATGGTAGCATAGGTCAGCGTCGCCGTCACCCGCAGGGCACTGGCACCCAAGCAAGCCTGAACCTGCCAAGACATCGTGCCCCCACTAGTGCACCCCGGTGGGAGGCCGGAGACGAGGTTTGTCAGCGAGTGGAAGAAGATCACCAGCGACAGATGGGTGCTGGATGCTCTCGACCAGGGACTCACCTTGGAGTTCCAACGCAGATGCCCCCGTATTTCACTGGTTCCCCGTCAGGAGCAGCACATCCCTCGCCTCCTGGAAGAAGTGCAAGCCATGTTACGAAAAGGGACGATAAAGCTTGTTCCCCAATGGGTCTGGGGTTCCAGAGTCTATTCCAGATACTTTCTCGTCTGGTTGGAGACCCATTCTGGAACTGTGCCGTCTGAATAAGTACCTGAAGTACTAAAAATTCAGGATAGTCACGTTGCAGTACGTGCTCGGCCAGCTGGAGGAAGGGGATTTCTTGATGGACCAAGAGGATGCGTACTTCCATGTCCCCATCCACAGGAAACATTGAATGTTCCGACGATTCGTGGTGCAAGGCCACACTACCAGTTGAAGGCCCCACCATTCGGCTTGAAATCGGCCCCCGGAGTGTTTACAAAATACCTGGCCCGATGGCAGCCCATCTGTGTCTGCAGGGCATACACATATACTCGTAACTGGATGATTGGCTGATACGTGCCAACTCCCGGGAACTGGCCGATGAGCACAGGAGGAGCACAGGAGACCGTCTGGCTACTGACAGAGCTGGGGTTCTCGGTAAACTATCCGAAGTCCTGCTTAACGCCATTGAGGAACGCGCTGTTCCTCCGCGCCAGACTCAACACAGTGGCTTGCCTGGTGTCAGAGGAGAGGCTAGCAGCCATTCAAGGGAAGGTGCAGCAACTGTTGTCGGCGAAGAAGGCCCACGGTTTGGGCTATCAAGTTGTTGCTGGGCATGATGTCGTCCTGCATCTACCTCGTCCGTCTTTGCAGGAATTCTTGGATGCACATTGGATTCCAGTGGGCGATAGAGTGGTAGGGGGCGCACTCCCACATCGCCCAGTGGACAGGATTTCAAACCCCGCCATACTAGGAGACGGTCACCACAGACGCCTCTCTGGAAGGTTGGGGGGCTCACACCGGATGTCTCCACACCAGAGGTCTGTGGCTTGCAGAGGAGAAGGATCTGCACATCAACATCCTGGAGCTACGGGCAGTGTTCTGGGCCCTCAAATCTTTCCTGCCAACTCTGAAGGGCAAGGTGATGAGGATCTTCACGGACAACACCACCACCATGTTCTACATCAGGAAGCAAGGGGGCACTCGATCCCCAGCGCTCTCCAAGGAAGCTCAGGACTGGGCCATCAGACAGGGGATGTTCCTCATCACGCTCCACCGGGCAGGCGTCAAGAACGCCATTGCAGACTCCCTCAGCAGGGAACTGTGCTCCTGCCATGAGTGGGAACTTCGTCAGGATCAGGTGGACCGCCTGTTCGTCAAATGGGGCAGACCTCCGATCAATCTTTTTGCCACAGCGGCAAAGTCCAAATGCCAGAACGTTTGCCAGCAGATTCCACTAACCGAGGAGCTTGGGGGACGTGTTCTCCTTCCTGAGGGATGGTCTGTTTCTGTATGCTTTTCCCCCATTTATCCTCCTGCTACGTGTGATCAACACACTCAGACGGTGCCAGTGCAAGATGATACTCATCGCCCAGGGGTGGCCAAGGCAGATTTGGTATCCGGACCTACTCAACCTGTCAGCTTCGCCTCCAGTCAAGTTGCAGGTACTTCTGGATCTGCTCACCAGAGAGGGAGGCACAGTCCTTCCTCACGACCCACGTTCTCTGAACCTGAAGGCATGACTCCTGCAGCCTTAGAGTTTGGAGGTTATGAGCTGCCAGTGGACTGCAGGGAGGTCCTCGCCAGAGCCAGGGCGTCATTGACACTACAGCCATAAGTGGAAACATTTTTGTATGTGGTGCCGGCCGCAGAAGATTACCCCTCTGACGGTCACAGCCCCACATATTCAAAAGCTGGTCTGGCTCACGCGTTCCTCAACGTACACCTTGCGGCCATCTCACGCTACACCAGGTCACCAGGAAGATCCTCGTTGTGGTCCCACAGACTCATCAAGGAGTTTCTCAAGGGGCTTTTTTGGTCTTTCCCACAGGTGAAGGCGCCTGCCCCAGCATGGGAACTCAGCGTAGTCCTGTCAAGACTTATGGGTGCATCTTGGGAACCTATGCATCAAGCCCCACTCAGGTTTCTCTCGTGGAAAACGACATTCCTCATGGCGATCACCTCAGCCAGACGAGTGAGTGAGATGCAGGCCCTGTCCTGCAAGCAGTCGAATCTGACTTTCCACAAATCGAGGGTGGTGCTGCATACGCACCCCTTTTTCATGCCAAAGGGTCAGTCGGAATTCCACCTCAACAAGCCTTTGGTGTTACCTGCTTTCTTCCCGAATTTGCCATCACTGATTCGCATTCGCTGGATTTTTCTTGTGACTTGAAGTTCTACGTGGCACACACAAAGAGTTTTTGGAAGACATGTCAATTGTTTGTGAAATTTGGACCTGTGACTAATGGGAAGGCATCATCCAAGGCTTCCATCTCAAGATGGCTCTTCGGCTGCATTATGCACTGTCATTGGTTGGCTAACCAGCCTCTGCCGGGCCGCCTGAGAGCCCACTCCACCAGAGCGATTGCTGCAACGATGGAGTTCCTTTCTGGTGTACCCCTGCTCGACATCTGCAGGGCTGCGACATGGAGGTCCACGCATACCTTCACAAGGTATTCCAGGGCGGAGTCTAGAGTCGGCTATGCAACCTGTTCGATTAAGGTGAGTCTGTTCCAGGGATAAGTGTTGATTACTTCTGTTGAGCCTTGCCATCTCCTGTGGTTGTGTAATGTGTACTGCTGTATATTCGTTATTCATGAGCATGTGAATCCATGCCAGACCCCATGCTGGAGAGGTTTTAAGTTACTTACCTGTAACTATTGTTCTCCAGCATGGATCTGGCATCGATTCACATGCAAACCCTCCCTCTGGCTACTCTGCGGCTCTTCTTGGTCATACTGCCACTTTACGTGCTTACCAAATCTGAAGATGGCTGCCAGAGGCGGGGCTTAGGGAGAGGACTGTCATTGGATGGGGGCATTTTGACCCAGAGAACAGTGATTGGTTTAGAGGAAATATACTGTTTCAAAGAGAAAGTGAAACTGTTTTTTCTTTTACCGAGGACGGGGAATATTTCTGAGCATTTGAATCCATGCCAGACCCATGCTGGAGAACAATAGTTACAGGTAAGTGCCTTACACCTTCAGTACACGTCACACCTACTCTTGGGGAGTAAAAACCATTAGTTACTTTTAGATCACCTTCAGTAATACAAGGGTAGTAGAACTTAACAGTTGTACCATGACACTAAGCAAGAAATCACGTAGTAAATCAACTGGACAATATACTTTCTGAATAGTGAAACACTTATTCTAGGAACAGTAAAAACATATAACTCTGATTCAGGATAACAGTTATTCTAAGGGAATTGGATTGTGGGTGTAATATTCAGTTAGAGTTGTTTTTCAGTTCACAGACTAAGGGAAGCAATAACTTGTTAACTTATTTTTGGATGGCACACGTCTTTGCAAGGTAAGTAAAGCCTCTATATACTTTTGGAAGGAGCTATCAGCAACCTAAAAGGTAAGTATGACCTAGGCAGACTTACTCTGGACAGGCTAACAGCATGTCAGGGGAAGCAAGACCCAATTGGGGCCACTCATACAATTATCCTAATAGGAATAATAAAGTGAAACCAACAACATTACTTCTGGAAAGAGGGGAACCCAATTCACCGGTAAGTTAACCCGTTACCTACTTTTTGTTAGAATGGCAAAACTGTTTCTAAGGAAAGTAAGTCTTTGAGAATACTTATTTAAGAAGGCACACAGTTTATTCAAGGTAAGTAAATCCTATATATATACTTTTCAGAATGGCAAAACATATTTAAGGTAAGTAATAACTTTTTGTAACTATTCACTCTGAGAGTTTAAAGTTACCAACAGACTCATTTATGGGTAAGTAAACTTTTCAACACTTTTTTTACTTTTCAAGGCAGACCCCTTAAAGTATTCAGCCCGTCTCAATTCAGTACATGAGTTCTCTCAGAGGCAGAAGACGGACCCTAGTGGTCTAGGAGCCAGCTGTAGGCAGGGTGAGATAGGGCTAAATTGCAGGCAAAGTTCAGAGTTCCAGACGAAGACTGTTCAAACAAGTAAGTATTCTACTTTAGAGTTTGTTGAGGGACCAGGGAATTTAGAGAAGACACCCTAGAAGGATTCCAGCAGTGGGCCTGGGTGAACTGGACAAGAGACCTCCCAATCACAGAAAACACCCCCAGGATACACAGGAATCCCAAGAGGCATAAGGTAAGTAAATACCCAATCCAGCACAGTACCTCAGCAAAGAGGATTTTGCAGCAGGAGGACTTCAGGATCTGTAGCCAAATACCAGGACCCTGGATGAGCTTTTTCAGTAGGGATCAACACAGAAGGCTTCAGGCAAGGGTTTCTTCATGGCTGGATGTGGCTTTGTGGATTTGGTGCATTTTCAGGAGCACAGAAGAAGCCAGAATATCGCTGGTCGGATTCTCATGGTTTGCAAAGTCCAGCCCTCTGCTGAGGGGACATTTTGGACTCGATTCACATCTCTGGAGGTCCAGCAAGTTTCCCACAGAGTTTCAGCAAGATTCGGAATTCGGAAGAATGTGCATCTCACAATGGCTCGAGGTCCCAGGGTATTGAAGTATTGCAGCCCCGCAAGGTTGTACCACAACATGGGATGGCTCAAAATGAAGACATTCTTAAGTCTAGTGGGTCCCACCAGGCTCTGGATCAGGGCCGTCATTTTCGGAGTCCCCAAGACGATTGGAAGGAAGGACAACAGCAGGCTTTGGTTACACAGCAGGCTCTCTGGTAGCTGGAATTCGTTTCAGCCTTGTTTCCTTCATCATCCTCTTTGGTTTTGGTTCCAGTGGTCGACTGCCTCTTCAGCTTCCAGGATCTGACTTTTATGCAGGAACCCAGCCAATCAAACATCCATGCAACATTCAAATTTGGGGAGTTGGCAGCCCTGTCAGCCAGCCGACCAGTTTGAATTGATCTCACAGGTAGCCTGGAAGACAAAGGGCTGCAGAGTTTTGGACTCCTCCCTTTCTTCCTGCCTTCACAAGACATTCTGGAGTCTGGGCGGGGAGTCCATAGGACTCCCTCCATAGATACAAATCACACAAAGGAATTTCCCATGCTAAAATGGCGAAAAAAGAAGACCTGGTCATTTTGGTAAAATGAGCACACAGGGTTGCCTTTACCGGGGCTGTGCAAACAGCCGGCAGTAAAGGTACACCAAATTAACAAATGGGTTCACTGCCACCAGCCATTAAAGGTACGTTTGTCCTTGTAACATAAATGTTACATTTAAAATGAGAAAGGGGATACTCAGTATCTCCCCAGCACACCTCATAAGGTGGGGGGGTGCTGGTCTCACCTAATAAAATGTAAAAGGGATCCAAAGATCCTTTCCACCCTTGGGAACTGTAGTTCTCACAAGGTTAGCATGAGAACGTTAAAAGGGTAGCCCTTAGGGCAACCCAGCCACAATAGGCACTTATTGACAAAACATTGTCAATGAGGATACATTTTTGAAAGACACTATGGATAGTCTTAGAAATAACAACCATAAAAAGAGTAAATGATTCTGTGAGTGTGAAAAAAGATTCCCACTCACAGATGTATAAGGAAAAATAATCCACCACTAAAAGCAAAATGTTCCGGGGTTGACACAGGTCAGGAAGATTTATCATTGCTATGAAAATCTTACCTAACAAAGGAAAAGAGAGATGCAGAGAAGGGGAAGGGTGCCCGATGGTAGACAGTAGACTGTGCTGAAGGAGGCAGGTGCTTCCTACTGGAAAGGTGAGAGACCGGGAGAAGCACGAGTGCTGCAGAAGGAACTCTGGGGAGCCAGCAGTAGTGGAGAGGCTGTCAGGGATGCGGTCGCAGTGGAAATTAGCAATGGTTGAATGAGAAGCCGATGGGAGTCTGCAGAACAGGAACCGCTTTCCCAAAGCAAGGACTTTGCTGTAGCCATATGTCATGTGTCAGAAACGCCAGCAAAAACTAGTGAGTCTGCCCGGAAGTATTGGGAGCCCTGGGGCGTACCGACAGGTGTATAGACAACTTGAAACTTGTATTGAATATCAACCAAGTACTATAGAAAGTCAGAACCTACACAAGTCTCCAGATATGAGATGTCAATATGGAGAAAAATGGAGTAGAAGTTGTCATAAGCAAATGAACACTAATGAAGAAATTGAAAGGCAAGAACTGTACACGCTTTCATATATGATATGTTAATATGGGGACGATTGGAAGAAGTATTGCCACAAGTCAATGAATACTAACAATGAATTTAACAAACAAAGCTTGAACAAGTCTCCATATATGAAATGCCAATATGGGGGAAGTTGGAACAAGTAATACAGGGAGCCAATAGAGTATAAACAGTGAATAAGTACAACTGTTATACTTAAGAGACACTTTTCGTCATTCTCAAGAAAGTGTTTTGTGAAAGAGACATTTCTACTAAATTTAAAGAATCATCTTTTGAACATAACATTTTCAATATTCTACCTGAGACAATAATTCAGGGGAAGGGAATCATCTCCTGGATGCAAGGATTGTTTTGCTTGGTTTACATACCTAGTTTGTGTACACTTTTTTACTAAATCTAAAGCAGAGTCGTTTACCTTGCACGTTTTAGTGTAAGAGTGTTAGGCAGAATCCTGTGCAGTGCCCTTAGGGACCACTACACACAATTAAGACTACAGGTGGCAATACAAGTTTTAACTTTGGTACAAGCCTGTACTACTATGTCAGAGTGGTAGCAGTAGCGGAGCAGCCAGGCTTATTTCAAGAGTATATGAGCAGTAGCAGAGTTTACACAAAGGGACCACAATTACGGTGACTCAAGCAAACACTGACTCAAGGTTTCAGGTAAAAAATATAAGTACATTTATTTTTAAACCATTCGTTATAAACACAACACTTCTATTAAACTTCAATAAAAACCACACGTTAAATATACTACAACTAACCAATTCACTTTGTACAGTAAGTATCAAGGTAAGTACCCTGTGTTTGAATGAACCGGTGTTACGAACAAAACATGTTACCGCGAATACGATTGCGATTACTTTTTGACAGTTCAGTCTACTAAATAAACGCGTATCCGTGACATGAAATGCTACCGGGGCAAAAACACACTTAGCACCTGAGATACCCAGAAGGAGTTGGAAGCAAAAATCGCAGGCAATATTTTGGTTAGGCAGGCAGAATCAAGAACCACTCAGAGACAGGAGTTCAAAAGTCAAAGGGCCGGAGCAAGGGTCGAAAGACACCAGGGCCTGTTGCCGAAGATCACACAGTCAGACAGTTCATGATTCAACGTAGCCAAAAGTACTTCGATATTGTCAATGTTGGGAAGCAAAAGTTATAAGAAGGAGGGAAGACAAGGGCAAGCCTTGGAAATGAAGAAAAGGGATTCACCCAGTTCCTCAAGTAGAACACAGTACCTTGTTCCAATGGTGCAGCTGGTGCCCTGGCAGTTGTTCCTGTTGGTTTCCCGCAGACCCACGATTCCTGGAGCTACGTTGTGAAGGAGGACGTCTGAAGGGGGTCTGCACCACACAAGGCTGAAGCCGGCAGCAGCGACGAGGAATAAAAGGTGCGCTACTTAAAAACAGGAGAGGCTCTTTAGGTGGCTATCCGGATCACTACAGCAGCGTGCAGCGATTTCGACCAAGGAAGAGGATCCTCTGGTTGCGGAAGATGAGCTGGTTATCCCCACCAAGCTCAAGGGAAGAAGACTCTGGACTGGATCGTCTCTGAGTCGTTGAAGGGAAGATAGCTAAGGACTGCAGCAGGGCTTCACCTGGACGGGGTAGTTGCAGCAGCTGTTGTTCTCTCCGCTTCTCTTCGTTCCTTGTAGTTCCAGTGGTGACTCTCTGACTTCTAGCCCAAGAGACCTGCCTTTTATGCGAAAAACCCCCATTCACACAGCCTGGCTGTCAATCTCCCAGCAGGGGAGTTGTCCAGCCCGGGCAACTACCCTGGCCAATCATGACAAAGTGCGACTTGGGTTTCCTAGGATACCCTGTGCAGGGGGTGACTACACCCCACCCTCACAGTCAGCCCACCTAGACACCCAGGCGCCTTGAGGAGGGCTTCTGAGCAGAAACCCGCCAAAAGCCAGTGAACAAAGAAGGCAAACCTAGTTTGCCGCGCAAAGTAAGACACAAGAAGGACTTTAACAAAAAGAAATGGCGAATAAACCCAACCGGAGCCAAAAGAAAGAAGATTTGGACAAGCGGGTTTATGTTTGAGGCTAATATAATAGCCAAGAACAGTACCACGTTTATCTAATATAATCGCGGTAGAAAAGTTAGGGTAGATACCACTGCCACCAGCCAAGTCTAAATGTTAAAATAGCGAAACAATGCTCTAGGAGGTACAGATAAAAAGGGATACGAATTAACCCTTTCCAGTACTCCATGGAAGATGCGGTGTACTGGATCTGTGGTAGATTGACCAAGTAAAGTTAATGGTAACTGTACCCTTTTCTGGGGGACGGTAGTCGCCTCAGGAATGGAGTTGAGGGAAGTGTCAAAGACAACCCTGTGCCACGGCACTGAAGGTGCTGTGTGACACATAAAAAGAAGGGGGCTACTGAAGTGGTGTACTTCAGAGTCCACAATCACAAAAACAGGTAGAAACACATAGCAAAACACAAGTAAGAGTGGGGAAAAAGCTCTCACTCTTACCAAGTGGAAAAAATAAACTCCAGAAGTCCAGCAAAGTGGGGGACTCACTAGGTGAGGGAAATTAGCCATAGATGAGAATTCTCCCTAACAGAGCGTCAGATACATTTTGGACACAAGGACAGTTTGTTTAGGTTTAAAAATGAGACACAGACTGGTCTTTAGTTATTATTTCCTAGGCAGGGAATTTCTCTTTAGGATAGGAACATAAAGACCTTTAGCCAAACCTTGAAATGTCTAATGTTGAAAACATAACAACTTTGTCTGTCTCTAATTTCTGACCCCTCACACTTCCCCTACTGCCGCTCAGGCTGGAGCAAGAAATAATGTGGCTTAACGAAGGTGCCAAGGGAATCAAAGGGTTCAACTAACTGAACTGTTTGCTACTGATGAGAGCCCCTGCCTGAATAGGGATACCGTTTTGCAATCATTTCATAATATCCAACAACTCTCTATAATATCTACCAAGGATATCCACTTGGTTGAGCTACCGGAGGAAGGCAGCTCTGTTAACTGGGCAAATTGGTTATGAGATTGTGTTGTGTCCACGATGTGTGCCTGATGTTGAGGTTACTCCTCTATGGGGATCTAATGATGTGGTAAATTTACAGATGGTTAAAAATGTGTCTGGGAGAAACATTTACCAATTGCCTTCACTAATGGAGAACTTCAAGTTGATTAAAGATGATAAACACTGGGCATGACTCCCAGCAATACTAAGTATAATTACAGTAGGTTAAAAAAAGTAGGTCAAAAGAATGTATACAGTAATGTCATTCATGATGCAAAAAAAGCACTGAGAAGAGATGTGCGGATTCTCCCAAAAAAACGTGCCCAAGAAAGATGCGTACGAAGCAGTCAAAGGTAGAAGGACACGCTGTTGCAACTGGGCTAAATCCCACGCCATCATAATTGATCAAGACCGTGCCGAACTAATGATGAAACTATTAGTATCAAAAAACACAAGAGAAATTGGGCAGATCTTGAATGGCGGCCACTCAAACTGTCCTTCTGTCATTGCCAACCTGATCTCAGGTGCTGATTGGGCAAGGAACTTTACCACAGTGTTTATGAAGCCTCAAGCCAAGCCATTTGTGATACCCAACTCGAACGGAGTCCCTTGGGCAGTGGAAATGTCCTCAGAAGACATCGAACTAGCCATCCATGGCTTAAAAAACTCACGAGCCTTTGTCCCGGACCTGATCACGAATGTGATGCTTAAAAAACACCCAAAAGACTGGGCTTTCTTCATTGAAAAGGTGTTTTCTCAAATCGCAACCTCCAAACATCTTCCTGAGTCATGGTCTACGGCAATTGTTGTCCCTATCTACAAGAAGGGCAATCGGGATGATCCCTCCAACTATCGCCCGATTGCCCTTCTGAACACCATTGGTAAGAACTTTGGCTTGAATTTGTGACAAAAGCTGGTCTCTTGGACACAAGTGTCGCAGATCCCGGACATACGCCAAACGGGCTTTACGAAAGGAGTGGGAGTTGAGGTCAACCTGCTGATTTTAACCATCTTGAAACTCGAAACCTTGAAAGCCAATGGCAAATTACATCTAGCATTCATCGACATGTAGCAGGCTTTTGACAGCTTAAACCGGGGAATTCTCTGGTTAAAACGGTCGAACTGGAAGTGTCCGGTTGAAACTCTTGAACCAGTCATGGCCCTCCACGCGTCAGACTCAACAACAATGGAGAGCTATCCGACCCATAAAAATGGCAAAGTGTGTTAGAGGGTGCCCACTTGCCGCCGACTTGTTAAAATTCTTTTTGGCTGACTTGCCAGCGCATCTCGACCCAGTGCAATGTTTTCCCCCAAAGATAAACAACGTGCCAGTAAAATGCATCATTTAAGCGTACGATTTGGTCCTGATGGACTGCGCTCAGATCGGACTCCAGCATCTGCTCAAGAAAATACATGAGTATCTAGCTGCCAATGATCTTTCGATGAATACATCTAAAACTAAAATGTTGACAATCGGCAGCTCGGACTCAAAGAAGGACAAATATTTTATGTCGACGCTAGCTGGGGAAATCCTTAGCACTGTGACCTCCATAAGGTACCTAGGGATCCAGTTCAACAATTCGATTTGTGAACATCACTGGATCATTGAGCTAAAAACCCGGATGACAAGGCTCGCCTTGCAAGGCGCCAAGATTAGAAAAGATTATGGCAAGTTTTCCTTGGCACCCGTCCTGACTTTCTACCTTCAAAAGGTAGTTCCAGTTATCGTTTTTGGTGCAGAGGCTGGTTGGAACATACAAGAACATATCTGGCAGACGCTAGAGTGTCAGTTTTGGTGCTACATTCTGAAATTGCCACATTCCACTTCCATGACAATACTAAGATATGAACTGGCACTGAACTCTCTTCACACCAGAGTTATGTGGACATCACTTACCGTACTGCGAAAAATGCTCCTGTCTATACTGACCCCTGCTTATCAGATTTTTGCAAGTGACAGCAACAGCACTCAATCTAGTCTATTAAAAACATGGGCTAACACACTACTTGCAATTCTGACTGCCGCTGACCTCAACCACTTCGAATTGTTGAATCGGCCACAGTGTGCAAAGAAGAAGTTTGAGCCTTGGGCTTGGATAACTAACCAACAAAGACGTGCAAGCCTGCACTCTTCCATCTCTTTGGGCTTCGGCTGAAATAAACTAAATGTGCATCCTCGATACTTGCTTCACTGCCCATCACGACATCACCGAGAGCAATTTCTAAGACTTTGAATGAATTCTTCGAGAACAAAAGAAACTCTTTGTCAAAGACAAGATAAAGCAGTGAATGATAACTGCTGCCATTTTTGTCAGCTCAATATTGAATCATCCAAACATCTAATAATCAACTGTGAAGGAACTAATAGCCAATGTACGCTGCACCTAGGGAAATGTGCACCTCGTGACGAAGACATGGAAGTATGGTGGTCTCAGATCTGTGCAGTGGTAGGCTATATGGACATGCTACTGAAAATTGTAGTTTGATGAACTCATATATCATTGCTGATGTCTCGAATTTAGTCAACTTAACATGAACAGGTGCCAATCTGTATAACCTAGCCTTAGTTGTGCTTGGAAAACCTGAAATATTGATTTGTGTGCTTATTGGGACACACAGGCTACTTATTGGTAGGAAGAATTTTTTGAAACAAAAGTTTGAACCTTGAGTTTTAAACTGCTGTTTTTTTAGTAAATAACAAAAATTAGGTCAAATGGGCAGTAGGTCAAGTCTTTTAGGTCAAACAACCCATATCCAATGCTCTGGTTTGTCTCTTCCTCATCCCAGTACCGAACTGATGTTTATTGGGGGATGATTTAATAAAGATCTGGGGGATGTTGGACTCATTATGAAAGTGAAATGGGGGATACTGCGTCTCATCCAGGGGTGCCTTGCTTCCCCTCCCCAAGTCTCCTCCACCCAGGTAGTCCTCCCTTGCATTTCCACCCCAGGGTCAGGATACGATGGCAACGCCCTTTCCCTGGCCACCTGGGAGGGGGATATCCGGGGGGAAGAAGTGAGGATGCCCTCAGATTCCTCACATAGGCAGCAACTTAGGCCTTTTCAATTTATGTCGGGTTGCACTCCGCTGTAAGATTTTAAAACCATCTATATGCATTTCATCAGTAGCTCACGTCTCCTAAAGGGCAAACATTTCTGTTTTATCTATAATATTCATCCCCTCCCGCTTTTCGCGAAAGGAGCGGAAACCACGCATATTCCAAGAAATGAAATGTATGTGCCTTGAGTGAATATTAGATATAATCATTATTTCTTTCCGGATTTCATACATTTCTTGCAAACACATATACAAATGTAACTTAAAGGAAGGGCTTAGTTACACTAGCCTGGTTCAAGATTCTAGAGTGGGTTTCTCCGCACAGCAAGTCTTTTGTCCAAAAATGCAACCCTACATAAAGACAGTTTGCAGACGGCTCAAAGTCTTGACAAGCAGCAGAATCCGAAGAGTTCCTATGAATTTCTTCACGTCTTTTAGAAGAAGCAAGTGTTATTCTAACCCTTGTTGATTCCTTTAAAATACTTTCCTATATGTGTTTGCAGAGTAAATGTCTTACCGTAAATCTGCTAAGAACCACATGTGCGCGTAATTACCGATAATACCATAACATTCTTTCCCTTTCTAACGTTGCAACAAATGTAACCATGAACAAACACAAAAGTGAAAGTATCCTTAGAAGTATATCATAAAGTATTCTGAAATGTTCTAGTGTAAATGTATGAGGTATTTTAAGTAATTCTGGTGTAAATACATATATAATTGTATATGAATAATAAGTGTTTCTTTGTTGTACATGTCTAACTGGGTTCAGTGTACTTTCCTATACCTCACTTCTTCCACTTAAGATAAGCCTGACTGCTCTGCCACTCTGCAGAGGTCCTGAGTTAGTACACACTGATACTAAGAGTTGGGGATCTACAAACCACTGAAATAGTTTACTAAAGTCTTACCTCCAGGTGGGGCTCTTGGAAAACTCCCCTAACAATGACTGCATAAATTCTGGTACTACGCGAATAAACATATGCAAAATATAAGCAGAGCGGAAATATGTATAGTGACAGAATCTGATTGGTTAAGGCATGTTGCTTCTAATTTCTATAAAGAACAGCAGGATGGAAATAGGACGAACAATACAACTTTGCCCTATAGCAGAGATTAGTTATGTGTGCCGGATTTAGAATGGCTTTCGCAATGTGGTAATTCATCTCTACAATTTAATGGTCAATGGTACACATATACAGCTGAGGATTAAGTGGAAATTATACACAAACTGAAGCCATCTCGGGCCCCGAGCCTGATTGCCTACCCAATGTTGTGATCCAGGAAAATGCAGATTATTGGGTGAGCTGTTACAGGTTGCATTTACTAAAATATCTAATACAGGCATTGTTCCGCTTAGCTGGAAAAAAGCAAATCTGGTACACATGTTTAAACAAGCATTGGCAATGCCAATAGTTTTGATGTTACTGCTGTTGTTTGGATTTTTAGGTACCAGGGTGCAAGGAGGAGAGTGCAAAGTTTCAAAGGATGATGTGATAAGGGGCGCAGGCATGGAAGAGAATGAGAAGCAAGGAAAATAAAGCAAGGGAGGGAATGATTACGAGACAGTGCCATCGATGATGAGCAAGAGGAAATATGAGTGTGAAACGTTGAGCGTGTAAAAATAAAGCAAGTGTTTGGGAGGAAGCATCAGCGGGGGTTCAGAGTGGAGTTGAGGTGGGTGAGTGGGTTGTAGAGAAAGTTGGGTGGATGCAGAATTTGAAATTACTGCAGCTGGGATTGAGGACAAGATAGAGCCAATTAGAGAAGAGACCCTGCTAGAATGGGAACCTATGCATACTGATTCCACAAAGATATCTGGATATCTACATTTATATTGATTTGATTGATTGATTTGCAGGCCCCCAACATGTGGCAAACCTCCTGCCCCTACCCGCAACCGCAACAGGCACGCAAATCCCCAACCTAGGATGGAGGGAATCCCCGCACCCATCGCGGGCAGAAGAGGAACGGGCACCAATAGCCACCAGCCGCACGAGAAAGCCTGCCAGACGCCCCGACGTCCGACAGCCCAAACCACCTGCAATACGCAGAAGGCCACTGAACGCTCTGCCTATCCCATACGGGAACACCTGAGAGCCGCTCCGAGGGCAAAAAAAACACACCTGTCCCTTTGCATGCACAATTCCCAGACCATACCTCCCAGACCCAGCACGTAACTTCACAATGGCTCCCTCTTTAAAAGTGTCCCTGCGTGTGGGAAACCCCTCGAACTGCATTTGCATGCCCACTTACAGCACAATTGTAAAAAAACATTGCAATGCTGCAGCTTATAGGGAGGAGTCAGGGCGATGGGGGATGGACAAGCCATCCCACACAGGCCCCAAGAAGGGAGGTGTGCCTGGCTGCCTCAGTCTCCGTCTTCAAAAGAAATCACTCTGTGGCTCCAGCCTTGCAAGTCACAGACACGTGACATGTGACAGTACTCCTGATTGGGAGAGAATACTTAAGCAAGCCACTATTGGATTGCATCCACGTAGTTCAACAGGAATGAACACTTAGTGGGTTGGCAATTGTATGCCACAGCATTTCCAGTTATCATGCCAACCACAAAGACTGCTTCTTGGTAGCCCTTTCTTCTTGTAGCAAAACCCAAAAAGGGGATCGGGGATAAGGGAAATCCCAGCCACTATCGGTTACTAACACTTAGTCTCAAGCTCTAAAATTGATGCTACTTGAGTCCTAAAAAAGTTAAATGATTGGGTCGCTGACAAGAAATTTTTATTTAGACAGCAGACGGCTTTTCATAAGGGCTATGGGACTATGTGTGACATCTGGAATCTAGTTCATTTGATGCGTACCTCTCTTTAAAGCAAGGGAGTGAAGTTATACATTTGTAATGTAGACTACTCCGCAACCTTTGATTCTGTCTTGTTGGATAGGCTATGGAGGAAACATGAAGGTTGGCGGTGTGATCCCTCAATCTTGAATATGGTTAGACAATTGTACCAGGACACTGTCTCTATCAGGCTCGATTTGGAGGGCAGGTTGTCTGCAGATATGAAAAGTAATCAGGGTGTTAAGCAGGGCTCAGTGCTTGCACCATTATTATACAACTTATATGTTGCTGATTTGGGTGTCTATTTAGATGGATGCAGGAATTACCCTACACGTTTTGGTGATAGCACGCTGCCCTGGCTTTCCTATGCATACAACACTGTCATCCTTGACAGACGACCTATAGGATTGCAGAAGAGCATTGATGTCTCGGTTGACTACTCTAAGGAAACTGGCTTATTACTGAACACGTCACAAACTAAGATTACGGTCGTTGGAGATTTCACTAGAAAACCAACTAAGTTTGTATGGAACATTTAAGGAACACTAGTAGACATTGTAAAAGAATATACCTATTTAGGAGTACTTATTAACTCATGTCTTTTATGTCCTGCCTTGTGTAGATCAGTCACTTTAAAAATCATTAAGAAAATTAGATTGATTAAGACTTTTATTCCTTCTAGAGGGGGTATTTGGTTGAGGGACTTAGCCTTCTTTATAGAACTAGTATTGTACCATGTATTTTATATGGTCTTGAGGCATTTGTGGAGAAAGAGATAAAATGGCTCCACTTGGCTCCATTTGGAGGGGAAATCTTGGCTTGCCTCAGTCTGCACCAACAGAGGTAATCTGTTGTGAACTGGGACTCATGTCTTTAATGACCCATTAGAAGATTATGCGCAGTACTATCTAGCTAAAAATTATGAATGGTGCTAATTCTAATTATTTATACTCACAGTTTGCTACTATGTTAAGAGGATTTATTGTCCCTACAAAGCTTTTTAAGATTTGTATGGAAGACGTTTGGGAGTTTTATAAAGCTATTGATTTTAAAATTGAAGAACTGTTTGATCTAGGTGTTTCTTTAAAATAATCGAAAGAGAAGGCATTACTCTGGGATAGATTAATGATGCTGCAGAAATTATCTAAGATGAAGCAGTATAGTGAATATTCTAGACCGTGATTTCCCTTTTCTTCCCTTTTGTCATACATTAAAAAATCCTAAAGTAGCTTTTTAAGGTAATGTATTATGAACCTACGATTTAATCGTCTCCATACCCAAGAAGTTTTGGGTTTCTGGAATAACATTCCTTATGATTCTCTCTTGCTATATCTGTTTCCTGAGTATTGGATAGCCACCTGTGCAGCGATCCGTGATGGGTTTGTCAGGCTACTCAAGGGCTTATCTACCCTTGTGCGCAAGGCTCTTCTATGGAATCCCGCCATTATTCTAAGTTCTTCTGATCAAATGCTACTCATCTCTACATTTGGAGGCAATAAAGCTGAAAGGAAATTTGTGATAGGTAATATTTATTTGCATCCGAAGGAAGATTAAAAAATATATTCACACCCAATGGGTGGCTAGCAGATCTTCTTTCAAATGATAATGACTCGAGTATAATCATCATGGTCGATTTTAACACCAAATTGTGTGGTTCCATAGACCCCGACTTTGATAGACTTTTTCTTGAAGCATCATGTGGTATTCCCAAGAGAAATTTAAACTCGAACTCTGGAGATGTTTGTGAGATCATACTTGATGCCTCCCTCCTTCATACTGCCCTTATGGAAGATATCCTGAGGCGATCCTCCAAAATTCACTTATAGTTCAGGGCCCAGGTACTCCCTGATTGATTATTGCTTGGTGGATTGTTTTTCGTTTCATAGGGTGCTAAACTTTGTGTTCCATGAGCACCTTGAAAGCGATCACAATCCTTTAATTGTTTCATGGACCATGGATTTTTCAAACTTGTGCGCAATGTCTCTGGCCAACTCCGTGGAACTAGTTCCACCTTCAATCTCGAGGAAGGTACCCAGAGACAAGATATTTTGGCAGGTGCAGAAATTGCAAGGTCAAATATGCCCGCACAGGTGCATGACGCGATTTCTGGTGATACGCTTGTGGTATATGAGAAGTTAATTGCCTCTATTACTATTGTTTAACGGCTTGGATCACTCCAGAATGCTTCCTGGTTTGATGCTGAATGTCCAAAAGCAAAATTCAATCTGTGGGCTGTTATTAGTAATAAATCTAAAACCGTGTGGGCCATATACAAACTGAAGTGCAAATATAAAAAGCTTTTGAAGTCCAAGATTTTTTTTTTTTATTGAGCTGCAGTGGGAGCGATTAGAGGATGTTATACGCAATGGGAATGTTAAGGTTTTTGGAAGATGGTGTGCAGGACATTGCTAGCCCAATATCATTATCCTCTTGGCTACCACATTTTAGGGATAGTTTGTATAAAGATGGCACACCTTCTTTTCTTTTAGTTAAAAAACTGGGTTGGGAGTGCACTAGCATTATCTTTTAAACCTGAGGAAATATTGAAGGCCATAAAAAGCACCAAGCTGGGCAAAGCTCCTCGCCCCGGATGGAGTTAGCCTGGAAATCTTTAAGTGGTTCCCTGAATGGAGGGCGCCGGTTTTTGTTAAAGTGTTTAACAAAATTGCTTCTTCCTTGATTCTTCCACTATCCTGGACAAAGAGTCTTATTAAGCCTATTTTCAAAAAGGGGTCTTTTTCCGACCCTCATTGCTATCGCCCGATATCTTTATTGGATAGTGGGGCTAAGATTTTTGCTAGCTATCTTGCGAGTTGGTTAGGGCAATGGGCGTTCAAAAATCATATACTACATAGTATTTTAGTTTAGAAAGGGCATCACGTCAGCTGACCATGCATTTGTCCTTGCTACTATAACTGATAAATATGTGGGCTTTAAAGGTGGAATAGTGTATGCAGGTTTTTTGGACCTAGCAAAAGCTTTTGATTCTCTCGATCGCTCCCTCTTGTGGAATAAATTGTACAAAATGGGGGTTCCACCGCCCTCTTCTGAAATTATTATTGCTCTGTATTCCAATACTAGGGCTTCAGTGATTGGCCATCCTAGTTTTGGGGCTAGTGAGGAGTTTGTGACGAATAAGGGTGTTTGCCAGGGCTGCCCAATGGCCCCTTTACGCGTTATCATCTTTCTTTCAGATTTTATGCTGGACCTCCTGCACCTGGGTCTGTCTCTACCTCTTAAATGGAGTCTTCTACCCCTTCCTTCTATATGCAGGCAATGCCATCTTATTAGATTTAACACCAAAAGCATTAAGGACCAGTTTGAGCAATGCAACTAGTTATTTTGATGAAAACGGCTTGAGCCTAAATCTAAATAAAACAAAGATAGTGGCTTTTGGAACCAATAACAAGAAATATAATTGGTCTATAAATAATACAAACATTAATGCAGTGGATTCATATTCCTAATTGGGTGTACTTTTTTCGAGTAATTGTTTATTGTCTGCACATCTACAGTTGCTGGAAAAATGGTTACGAACCGGCTTTGGGGAGGGGTTGGGGGGCGTCTGATGAGATCTATAATAATAAATACGGCAGCCTTCGTCTAGACAAATGCATCCAAGTTTTGGAAGCAAAGGTGTATGCATCTGTTTTATACTGCAGCAAAATTTGGGGCAACATGTCCAGTTTAGCCCAGGATCGTATTTTGCACATCTATTTGAGGAAGCTGCTTGGCGTGGGCCCAAGCACCCCAGGCTTAGATCTTGCGTTTGAACTTGGGGTTTTAAATATCAGCGTGTGTGCCTAATTTAGATTTCTTGACTACTTTCGGAAAATACACTCGGGCTCCTCGTGGAATCCAAATATTATGAATGTCATGGGTGAATTATAACAGTCGCTATCTATGGTGAGTACCCCTGCTATAAGAAATGTTGTGTATTATGTGATAAGTGGGACATTTATTTTAAACAGTGAAAGGGGGGTTTATTGACTATGCGAGAGTTGAAAAAGAAAGCAACAAAGTTAGAATCTAACCTGGCTATTAATAGCATGACAAATCTGCGGTCATTCAGCCATTTGGCATTAGCACAGTGTCCATATCAGGGTTCTGGCACGTTCAGCGACATTCGGTCACCCATTCGCAGATGTATTCTTGCAATGGTGAGATAATGTTCTGCCATTAAGGGGCTGGATGTTGTGGCAGTTTAGATCTTAGCGCTGCACTTGTGGTAGTGGTGCCGTAGAGGATCTACAGCACTTTCTGTTTATCTGTACAAGAGTATTAGATCTAAGACACCGGTGGCTTGAAATACATTTTATTTGTAATAATATTGGAACTGTTCTGGAGGCAATGAAGTTTGTTCTGTCTTGCACTGATTCATGTTTGGTGAACGATTTGTACAAATGTATTGTTGCTGCTTTTAAGCGCTTGGAACTGACCTTTTAATTCAGTTTTTATCATTATATATGGTTATAAATGTACATCATTTATAATTTTTTTAGCAACTTCTGTTTTTAATAGGGTTTTATTTTTGTAATCTGTATTAAATTGTATTTCTCTTTGTAAATGATGAAAACCGAAATAACGTATTACCTACCTACCTAATTGAGAATATTCAGGATATATAAACTGGAGATAGAGACTGCGAGGCATGTACTTTCCGATATCGTCTTCTCTTTGAAAAATATCAAAAGGCTTACTCCTCTTTCATGCACGATTTGGTATCCATCAAGCTGGATCAGTTCTGGAGTAGTGTTTATTCAGGAGAGTCTTTGGTGATTACTTCAGCTGCATATTTTATATGGAGAGATTTTGATAAAATGTATAAACGGTGATTATAAATTCATTTTAGATGTGTTTTATATTTTTTTGTAACAAAACTTTAAGATGTATTTTACAGTTTGGGTTATTGGGATTGATATGGTAATTTTTCTTAATTGTTCTCATGTGGAAGTTGTGTAAAGGTTTGTAATTTAACCAAACGCAGAAATACATTTTTTTAAAGTTTGTACGAAATGTTGCGAAGAAAACCCTATCTATGAGAGACCAGTGGGTAAAGAAACGCACAGTTCTAATGGCCTGGGGACTGCCTCACGGATCAGACATGATATGGGGTCATTGGCAGGTGTACACAGGGGGTGCTGGACTAGAGAAGACAGGGATCATAGGAGAACAACTCCCCGAGGAGTCAAGCACCACTGAGCCGATGGACCAGAGAAACCAAGGACCAGAACAGTCAAGTATGCGCTATTATAAATCCTAAATATATAAGAACTGAAATGAAGAGGCACTATTTGTCAGAAAAATGTGATTCTAATGCATAGTGCGAAGTGGCACTGTGAGCAGTCCTGGCTTTGAACTTTGAGTGCCGGGTCTTGTAGGCCTATAAATTCAATCTAAAACGAAACTACAAATCCCAGCAGGCAATGGGACAAAAACAGTCCTGGCTTACGGTGTTACGCATGACACAGGACAACTTCGTAGCTATGTGTCGCCGCTGACACAAGAACTACTCTAAGTCTCAAAGATGTTTGAAGGGTTTGTATTGACATCCTTGTGTGCTCTAGGTTGATCCCACTCCCTCTAATCTGCATATAGATCACACTATACTGGTATGACTCTGGTTGGAAACTGGTTCGTGCCTGCTAGTCTCATCACTCTCGGCATGCTGGATGGCAATGAGTGACCTCAGCATTTAGGACTCACGAATTTCACTATGACACCACGTGCTACAGATGACCCAAAAAATACTCCAAGTCTTATAGATGGGTTAAGGGTTTTTATTGAGGCCTGCCTGGTCATAGGGACAACCCCCCATCTAATTTTGACTCTCCATCCTAACCCAGGCATCTCTGACTCCCGGTTAGTTATTTAAGCAATATAACTGAAGCGTGGGGCATAACGGGTCAGCTAATGCCCCAGGGCATTAGTTACAAGCCAGGCCATTTGTATCGGGGTACTAATAATGTTTTTATCAGAAATTTCTCAGCTTGCGATAAAACTACAAAAAATGTCTGCCATGGATCAGGGAGAAAAGAACAACACGTCCCTTTTCCCTTTCCATATCGGCCATTCGCGAGTCGGAGATACGCAGGGAACCTTACTGTTCCCAGTGGCGGCGAGGCACAAGGAAGGACAAGCTAAGTGGGGAGGGGTTGGGGCCTAAATATGTGGAAACGGGGTTGAGGTGAGCGCACTTATGATGGAATGATGGTGGCCTTGCGCTCTAATAAGACTCAGAACAGGGTCTTTACTGTGTGTTAAAGACCTGGTTCCGAGCCTCCCCATTGGCTTGGAGGCCGCCACCCCTAAAACCCCTCGCTGGGTACTAATGAAGGGTAGTCTTCTCTTGATAGTGTGGACCTAAAGGCCAAATGGCCTTTTCTATCTAACAAGCCCCGAGGGACTTCTTAGCTTTCCTTACTCTATCCAGGGCTTAGTGATCCAGCAGGATTCTGTATTGTGCATACATATACCCTGGATGATTCAGACTTTACCTGATATGACCGCTCTCAGTCCCTCCCTTCCCTACTCTTCTGCCTTACCCCTCCCTCAATCTCCTGTCCCTTTCATGTTCTCACTCCTCCTATGTCTTTGCCTCCATCCTTTGATGATATTCCTTTCCCCAAACCACCACTCCCCATCCTCCCAAATTACTATTCCTCCCTCCAAACCACTACGCCTTCCTCCAAACCACTAATACTCAAAACCTCTCCTTTTGCTCTGGACCAACCCCCTTCACAAACACTCCGTACACTAACCTCCCACAAAACACTTGCTCACACGCAGTGCTACTTCCACCATATAGCCAATGTCTTACTGGCTCCCGAATTCGCCTCCTCAGCTCCTTCCGCCCCATGCTAGACTCTTGGACAGGTCAGCATCTCCTCGTAGCCCCACAATCATGTCTCTGGGCTGTTATATGGGTGGGTGGTTCTCCCCAGCTCCTCTCTCCTTTTCAGCAGTGTTAAGTTGACACTTGAGCTGTATGTCTGCGTGCTGCTGGCTCTCCCCTCGAGTGTCTTTTTGTAGCAGTCTGATGCTTTTCGTCTTCCTTGCTTGGGTGGGGCTTTTGTTCTGGTTTCTCTCCTGAGTTTCTCTGCTTGCCGCCTGGATACAATGTGTTGCCTCTAGAAAACACAGGGAGACACTGGTAAGTATCTGGTTGAGCCAAAGCATGGGAAGTCAGTGGGCTGCATAGAAATAAGCTTGTAGAAGGGGGTCAGGAATAGGGGCCCTCTCAGCAGCCATCGTCCACCTCAGGGGTAGAACCTGCTTTGGATTTCTCCCTGGTAGGCCTCCCACCCTTGACCGAGAGGGGTTTCCATTCAGGGCAAGGGCACTTCTCTCCTTGTCGTACTTTCAGTTCTCGTGACCTTTCCCCTCCTCTTGAACTGCCGTCCTGGAATAGCTGCCTCATTGTGCGGTCTGCCTTGCTCAAAATGTGTTCTCGTGCACCACCTTATCCCTGTGGGGAAAAGAAAGGGCCGTCTGGTGTGTGTAGTTTTTGTCAATTGCCTGACTCTGGTGTTGGGACATGTCAGGTAAACGGCTTTGGTGTTACTCGGTTGTCTTTCAGGGTGTGAGAAAGTGTTTCTGTCGGAAAAGGGGAGGGGGTAGAGTTTCTAAGTATCCTACTAGGTAGGATGGGGAAAAGGTGTCATGAGGAATGATATCCTTCGTCCTGGTGGGTAGGTGAATTCGAAAATGTGGGATTTGTAGGGTTTGTGAAATGAATAGGGAAGATGGTTTATGGTTAAGGCAGACTGGGAATTTAGGAAATAATAATCATAGGGATGGGAAGAAGAAGAATGACTGGGAGTATTCGGGTAAGACACAGGAAAACAGGGATTCTGGGAGATGTAGTTTCCGAGTGCAACAGGGTTTGGGTTCCAAGGGGATCTATTATATACGGCGGGTCGTTGGATTTAGGCAAGGGAGGAAGATGTGGTATAGCCTACAAAAGCCTCAGGGACTCCGTCCTCCTCGCCTTCTTCTCTGGTATAATGCTGCGTCTCACCTGGGGTATTCCCTCGAGCACAACCTGGGCTCCCCTACCCAGGTGATCCTCTCTCGCTCATCCACCCCCAGGGTTGGGATCTGAGAGTGTCAGCCCTTCCCATGCCACCTGAATAAGGGATTCCCGGGGCTTACTTGGGGGAATACCCTCAGGTTGCTCACATAACCCTCACGATTTAGGCGGGAGACTTGTGATTTTTCCATGAAAAATATTGCTATTTTTTACTTTCTCCCAACTAAAATAATTGTTAGCCCAATATCATCCAATGCAAGAGATCAGAACTTCTGCTTTCTCTGACAAAATCTCCCTCCCAGCTGCTCCAGAATGTTGGCATGTTTGGGTTGGGTAAATAACCAAACAATACTCACTCCTCCTCACATATGAACTCCCTGCATTCAAATGCAATCATGTTCGGCATAGATGGTGCTAAATAATATCCAAAAATTAAAAAGACTTCCGCCCTACAGATGATGCAGTGATCATGGGGTGGCCATCCTAAAGAGGGTGCTGGCTCATGTAGCGTTCTAGTGTTCTTTGGGTTAGCTGCCCCTTTCCATGATTATCGTTTGTTTGGCAGGAAACACGTTCCTGCAAAAGAGGTTCAGTTGCCTGTAGAGAAATAAAGAAGGAGGTTGCCTCAATATGGTGTCGCTTTGATGATGTGCGCAAAAGGACCGTAAGCGCACAAGCAGGCTTTGGTGGAACTGAACATTGGCGATGAGGTACTCGGCTCCCATGCAGGCAACCAGCACTCACGACTGATATCTCCCACAGCGTCAGATGATCGCATGTGCTATGTGCCTGCACCTAGTGATTCTAGCCAGCCCGCCTCCAGTCACCAGCAGTGGCTGGGCTCGCCCGCCTAACAAATGTGTACTGCTGGCTGCTCCATTCATGGCAGCAGCCTCGGATGCAAAAGTGGTGCATGTTGTGCTTTCGACCCGTGCCCACGCAGCTCTGCTCATCGGTGAGGCATTAATGTGCGCCACTGACTGCTGAAATAAGGTCCTCTACAGTCCCAGCAACATAAAGTGCTTGCACCCACAAAACCCTCACCCAAGATTTGGAAGAACCCAGGGATGAGGTAGCCCGAACCATGCTTTTAGATACCCGCATGTCCAAGGTTTTCTAACCAGTCCAGCCACCCAGAAGAAGGACCTGTATAAAAAGCTGCTGCAGAGGCTGCTATCAGTGGGACACAGATGAGGAGCAACTCACAAGATGTGGTTGGATGAGACTTTGGCATCCATGCTAGCCGCCCCCTGCCCACACAATATGAACCGCAGCAAGAGAGTGTGCAGCTGCAAGGGGTACCGCCATTCGACATTACAGATACAAGTAGCCTGGGGCCCAGGTGGGCTTGCTGGCTTTTGGATTTGTACGTAGACGCTCTGGGGTGGAAGACCTGAGACGCTTGAGGGTTCTTCGGATGCACTTGTTGGGTCCCACAGTGGGGCACATGGTCTATGAACTGCCTCCCTAAACCACTGTCTTCTACACAGACATCATTGCCGGGTTTGGTGTTGTTTGATCGTAGGTAAACTGCTTGCGGAAAACTGAATGGAAAAAAATTGACTGCATAACTGTTTATAAGTTACATTTGCTTGTAAATAGCACAACGCGCCTTTATGTGTCGGCTTTATGATGGCAGCATACCTAGTCAAAATACCCCCACCCCAAAACCCCACTTATCTGGCTCCAGCTCCACAGCAACCCTGCAGCATCAGATCCGTCCCTCTAACACGGGTCAGATCCGACGCTGCAGGGTCCCCTTTTCTTATTTTTTATTTTTATTTATGCCCCCGCCTCCCATGCTGAGGAAGTGGGGACACCTCTGCAACCTCCAAGGCCAAACATACAGAACATGGGGAGTGGGCGACACCCCCGCAACCCGTGCTCCACATGTTCAGTATGTTTTATAATCGATCAAATGGTACTAGCCGAATTCGGCCAAATGTACCATTCGATCGATTATAACCTGTCGATTAGGCTAATACCCATTGATGCCCTAAAGGCTTATTTCGCCCCAAATCGTAACATTGATTACGAGAGACACGTCTTCCATACTGCCATGCAGCACAAGGGTGGGACCCTGGGTCTGTTTGTCATGGCTGTGGGAGAGAGCAAAATACTGCAATTTTGGCAACTACTCCACCGACAAGGTCGCAGGTGATTGCTGGCTGCGAGTCCCCTGATTTTTGCAGGAAACTACTCCAGAAGAGGAGATCCCTGAAAGATATTCTCATGTTGGCCAGAGCCAATATGGCCCAAAACAGGCAAGCTGATTCCATGGGGAAGGTCACCATCACTCACACACCCTCAGCGCCTATATGTCAGATACAAATGTCAGACAAGACGCGCAGCAAAGACTCGTTGAAATGTTACAAGTGGGTGGCTATGACTTCCCTTATGAAGGGATGTGTCCGGCCATGGGAAACTGGTGTGATGCCTGTGGTCAATAAAATCATTTCAGGTCCATGTCCAAGGTGCTAAAGCATGGACCATAAATTCAGAGAGAAGATACAGAGGTAGGGCCTCCAACGGGCATAACTCTGTGCCCTGCAGGCTATCACCCCGTTGCAGCAGGAGGGGCTCCCCGGAAAGGCAGTGTGTGAAGCCTCAAAGCCCAAAGTGAACCACGGGACAATGCTATGAACGGCACAGATCTGGCAGGCCTGAAGAACAGAAGCAGCGGTTCACAAGGCACAACGTGTGCTACGTCGAATTGTCTCCGAGACATCAGTCTAGATCTGAGTCATCTTCCAGCAGCGACAGAAATAGAGGCTACGTGCACACCATCAGAAACAGAACAGTGGTGGAATTCAGTCCAACATTGCCATTCACCAGCATGGGGTCTGGCATGGATTCACATGCTCATGAATATTCCCCGTCGTCAGGCCGGGAATCCTCGGTAAAGAAAGAATCAGTTTTGTTTCTGATTTGTCTTTCTTAGTAGTAACCAATCACTGATCTCTGGGTCATACTGCCCACAGCCAATGACTGCCCTCTCCCTAAGCCCCTCCCCTGGCAGCCATCCTCAGATTTTTACCGCACGCTCAAGTGTTGGGAGTCCTTGTGTTTAGCTCTCGAGCTTTTGCTGCGTTTTCATGCTTTTACAAAGAGAATTTCTCATTTTTTGGTCAAATAGAGCCTCAAGCTCCACCGTCTCTACATCCGATTAACGGGGATCCGTGTCGGATTTTTCTATGCCTCTCAAGGGTGAAGATTTCGTCGGGTTACGCTTCTTGGAGGAGTCCAGGAGTTTCTGTGGCGTACCCGAACATGGCCCAGGAGAAAGGAAGCTCGACGCCCGGAAAGCTGTTCAGGGTTTGCCCTGGATGCCAGCTGCAAAATGTGTTCAAGGAGGACGAGCACTCGAAATGTCTCTACTGCCTTCATGAGGACAAAACGCACGTGGAGAAGGACTGTGCATTTTGCGGGAACATGTCGGAACGGACCATCAGGGACCGACACCTTCGTCTCTCCAACTGGCTGGAAGGAAAGAGCCCGTCAGGTGAGAAGAAGAAGTCCGAGCGGTCTTCTAAGTCCTGTGAGGGCGCCCCGGCGACGGGGGCCCAACAGAAGGCAAAGCACCGCGAGTCCACGGGCACCGGGAGCGCCGAACGGTCGGGCTCCTCGGCTGCCAGGCAGAGCGCATCCTCCCCAGCGCCATCAACCACGAGCCAACGCTCTGGCTTAGGGAAGAGGAAGGCCGAGAACCTGGTGAAGCTTCTGGAGAGGCCCCGGTCGAGCTCGAAGGATCCGTCCGAGGGGGAGTGAGGCGGTGACCCTCCCCCCAAGGTGAAGGCCACAGGCCCGCATAAGGTGGCAAATGCCTTGATTCACCCGGCCATGGCCTCTATCGAGGAAGTCGCGGCGGCCCTGGCGCAGCCTGTGGAGGCTACACCAGTGGAGGTGACCTCGGGGCCAGAGACTCCCTGCTTCCGCGGAGGGAAGCCTCTTTCAGACCCATCGAAAAGACCCCCGTGAAGTCCCCGGCGGAAAAAGAGGGGGGGGCGGTGGCCATTGTGGACACGGACACAGCATTCGAGGAGGAGGTGGTAGAAGTCTTAGAGGGCCTCGACGAGGCCTGTTCCCACGGGAGGGATCCCGACGAAGGTGACGACGAGAGCGACTGTGGCACCGGCGAGGGTCCTAGTCACCCATCGCTCCCGTCGCTTACGGAGCCGCAGGACAACTCGGCGCCCATTTTGTTGGCAATACAATCGTTATGTTCGGAGATAAGGATGAGATTGCACTTACCACCGACGGAGGAACCGGAACCAGGCTCGACGGAGGAGCCAGAGCCAGGCCCGGCAGGAAGCCCCCCAAACAAGAGAAGACAGATCCATCCAGCCCCGCCTTTTCAGCCCTCGCGGCCTACTCAACCTTTGCCCACGTCCCCCGTCCCTGGGGATGACACGGGAACGGACACGGCCATGACGGGTACCGACGACGACGGCGGTTCCGACGGGACGGAGCTTCCATCGCCCCCAGCCCGGGCCTCCCCGCCCAACAAGATCGGATCTTTCCATGCAATGATCGCCAGGGCATCCGAGCTTTTTCAGGTCTGCCCTGAAGAGAAGAAGAAGGAAGGTTTCCTTTACCAACGGCGCAAGGCCAAGAGGAAAACAGTCCTCACCGTGCCTCTGCTGGATGTCATCTGGGACGAGGGCCTCACCCTTCTCAAGAACCCGTCACCGACGCCTGCTAAGAGGGATCGGTATGAGAAGAAGTACCGAGTCCCCGACGTGGCCCCTTTGTGCCTTAGGGCACAACCGACCCCTGACTCGGTCGTCTCAGCGGCGGCCAAGAAGAAAGCGGGGGGGCATTGGCCTCAACGTCAACTTCCCCGCCGGACGGCGAAGGAAAGAAGCTGGACGCAATGGGACGACGAGTTATCTCGTCGGCGGCAACAACAGTTGGACTTCCTACCGGACGACAAGAGGGCCGAGGCCCTGGAGATCTTGCAAGAAGGCGAAGTGGCGTCAGACCACGCCATTACGGTGGCAACGGACATTGCCGATGCCGGTTTCCGCCAGCTAGGCAACAGCATTTGCCTCAGACGACGAGGGTGGCTCAAGGCGACGGATTTCTGCCAGGACGTACAAGCCAAGGTTTTGGACATGCCGTTCGACGTGAACAATCTGTTTGGGAAAACAGTGGATGAGTCCCTCCAAGTCATCAAGGCGGACACAGAGTCAGCTAAGGCCCTAGGCGTTCCCCGGCAACGAAGGCCGTCCTTTCGGAGCACTGGAGGAAAGCAGGGTGCCTCCAAGGGATTCGGCGGTGGCTCCTCTACGTACCGCCAAGCGGCCCGCTCCTCGTCGCAGGAAGCCTATAGAGGACGAGGCAAGTCGAGTGGACCCCGCCGTCGTCGCCAGGGAGGCCAAGGCGGCAAGGCGTCCTCCAAGCAAGATTGAACCAACCGTGGTGTCGGGGCCCCACTGAAGCACCCCGGTGGAAGGCCGGCTGGCGAAGTTCGTCACCGTGTGGGAGTCCATCTCCACCGACCGTTGGTTGCTGGACGCCCTGGCCCAGGGGCATTCCCCGCGAATTTCTAAAAAAGTGCCCCCGCATTCCACCCGTGGCCAGGAAGGAAAATCACGTCCCTCAAATGCTATAGGAGGTAAGGGTGGTTCTCAAAAAAGGGGCCATTGAGCTCGTCCCGAAGAGGCTGCGGGGCCCTGAAGTATACTCAAGGTACTTCCTCGTGAAAAAGAAGACAGGAGGATGGCGCCCCATCCTGGACCTGCGACGGCTGAACAAGTACATCAAGGCACAGAAGTTCCGGATGGTCACCCTCCAGTACGTGCTGGGACAGCTGGAGAAGGGCGATTTCCTGTCGTCGTTAGATTTGGAGGATGCGTACTTCCACATCCCCATTCTAAAAGGACACTGAAAGTTCCTCAGGTTCGTGGTCCAAGGACGGCACTACCAGTTCAAGGCCCTCCCATTCGGATTGAAGTCGGCACACAGGGTATTCACCAAGTGCCTCGCACCGGTGGCGGCGCAGCTGCGCCTGCAGGGGATCCACGTCTACCCCTACCTGGACGACTGGCTCATCCGACCGAGACTGTCCAGCTGCTCACGGACCTGGGATTCTCCATCAACTTTCCCAAATCCCACCTGGTCCCGTCGCAAGTCGCACTGTTTCTGGGAGCCAGGCTCGACCAAGTGGCGCGTCTGGCCTCGCCGTCGGAGGAAAGGAAGAAGGCCATCCTGGGCAAGGTACAGCGTCTGCTGGCCACGGACGTGGCCAGGGTGAGGTCCATCAAGTCCCTCCTCGGGATGATGTCCTGCATATTTCTTGTGCGCCTGTGCAGGCTTCCGATGCGCCCTCTGCAAGAGTTCCTCAACGCCCGTTGGATCCAAGCGACGGGCAGCTTCGAGGAGAAGATCCCGCTCAACGAGACCGTCCGACGAGCGATCCGGTGGTGGGGCACCCGCGCTCATCTGACGGCGGGCACAGACTTTCAGACCCCATCTCACCAGATAACGGTGATGACGGATGCCTCCCTGGAAGGGTGGGGAGCGCACACCGGAGAACTTCACGCGAGAGGTCTTTGGCTCCCGGAGGAGAAGTCGCTCCATATCAACATCCTGGAGCTCCGTGCAGTGTTCTCCCGTTCCTCAAGGGCAAGGTGGTGAGAGTTTTCACCGACAACACCACCACGATGTTCTACATCCGGAAGCAGGGAGGAACCAGATCCCCAGCCCTCTCCAAGGAAGCCGAGGATCTGTGGCATTGGGCCGTCGCCCAAGGGATGTTTCTGGTGCCCTTTCATCTGGCAGGGATAAAAAACACCATCGCTGACTCACTCAGCAGGGAGCTGCGCTCGTGCCACGAGTGGGAACTACGTCAGGATCAAGTGGATCGTCTCTTCCGACGATGGGGAAAACCGCAGATCGACCTGTTCGCGACGGCGACGAACTCCAAGTGCAGGAGGTTCGCCAGCAGGTTTCCCCAGCCAAGGAGCATGGGCGATGCTTTCTTGTTCCCCTGGGACGGCCTGTTCCTATATGCGTTCCCTCCATTGCCGTTGCTGCTCCGACTCGTCAACCAGCTCAAGAGGTCCCGGTGCAGGATGATCCTCGTCGCACCGGCGTGACCAAGGCAGATCTGGTTCCCGGACCTTCTGGACTTGTCAGCGTCCCCACCAGTCAAGCTGCCGACGGACGCAGATCTTCTCTCCAGAGAAGGAGGCGCCATACTTCATCATGACCCAGAGTCGCTGAACTTGCAGGCCTGGCTCCTGCAGCACTAGAGTTTGGAGGGTACGATATCCCGGCTGACTGCAGAGAGAGAGGTTCTTGCAAAGGCCAGGACGTCCTCAACTCTCAAGTGCTACGGACATAAGTGGAAGAGGTTCTCTGTCTGGTGCCGTGCACAGAAGATTAACCCTCAACGGATTACGGCCCCTCAAGTGCTGCCGTACCTACTGTCGCTGGCCAAGGCTGGACTGGCTCACGCCTCCATCAAGATATATCTGGCTGCGATCTCCCGATACACCAGAACCACAGGACGGGCGTCCTTGTGGTCCCATCGCCTGGTGAAGGAATTTATGAAGGGACTGTTCCGATCGTTCCCGCCGGTGAAGGCCCCTGCCCCGGCGTGGGAGCTCAACGTGGTGCTGACCAGGCTCATGGGGGCACCATTCGAGCCCCTGCATTCGGCACTGTTGAAGTTCCTGTCATGGAAGACTGCGTTTCTTGTGGCCATCACCTCCGCACGACGAGTGGGAGAGATCCAGGCCCTATCCTGCAAGCCTCCATACTTGACTTTTCACGACACGAGGGTGGTGCTGAGGACGCACCCCTCCTTTATGCCCAAGGTGCCGTCGGACTTCCACCTCAACGAGCCCTTTGTGTTACCTGTTTTCTTTCCGTCGCCTTCGTCGCCTGCCGAGAGGACTTTGCACTCGCTGGATGTGGCTAGAGCGCTGAAGTTCTACGTGGACCGCACAAAGAGTTTTCAGAAGACATCACAGCTATTTGTGAACTTTGGACCTGTGAACCAAGGGAAGGCTCTCTCGAAGGCTTCCATTTCCAGATGGCTCTCCAGCTGCATCATGCACTGTCATCGGTTGGCAAACCGGCCGTTGCCCGGGCCGTCCGAGAGCCCAATCGACCAGAGCGATCGCTGCTACTACGGCATTCCTGTCTGGTGTGCCCCTGCTGGACATCTGCAGGGATGCTACGTGAAGGTCGACTCACACCTTCACGAGATTGTACTGCGTCGATCGGGACTCCATGGAAGAGTCCAGGGTTGGCCAAGCAGTGCTGCGCAACCTGTTCGCCTGAAGGTGGGCCTGGTGAAGAGGTAAGAGTTGCTTAATGTTGAGTTTATGTAATGCTTAATGTTGAGCCTTTTGCCACCTCCCGTGGTTGTGCGTGTGTGTACTTCTATGTATTCTTGTATTCATGAGCATGTGAATCCATGCCAGACCCCATGCTGGAGAAGGAACATGTTACTTACCTGTAACTGTTGTTCTCCAGCGTGGGTCTGGCATGGATTTACATGCGAACCCTCCCTCCTTCCCCTCTGCGGCTCTTCACTTGGTTTTACTGTCACTTTACGTGCTACCAAATCTGAGGATGGCTGCCAGGGGAGGGGTTTAGGGAGAGGGCAGTCATTGGCTGTGGGCAGTATGACCCAGAGATCAGTGATTGGTTACTACTAAGAAAGACAGATCAGAAACAAAACTGATACTGATTTTTTCTTTACCGAGGATTCCCGGCCTGACGACAGGGAATATTCATGAGCATGTGAATCCATGCCAGACCCACGCTGGAGAACAACAGTTACAGGTAAGTAACTTGTTCCTTACAAATAAACGACAGCACCCAAGAGTTCCTCAATGGCACAGGGGCTCCCGTGAATGTCATGAGTGAAACAGCATATGCCACATTGAAGCGCCCGTCAAGTTGAAGCCCTCAGACCTTGACATTTATGCATACAGCTCACACAAGCCACTACCCTGTAAAGGAATTTTTGAATGCATCTGCACCTGCAAAGATAAGGCTGATCCTATACAGATATACATCATAAAAGGTGACGTGCCAGGAGGCAGCATATTGAGCTTCAAGTCGGCAATCAAGATGGGCCTGGTACACATCATGTATCGGACCATGTTGGCATATACCTCCAGCCCAAAAGATATGGTTGTACAAATGTTCCCATCACTCTTCCAAGGCCTAGGCAAGCTAAAAGGGAAGCAGATAAAATGACATATTGACAAACACATTAAGCCGATAGCTCCGCATTATAGAGGGATTCCCCTAAACATTCAAGTACAGGTTAAACAGGAGCTACAATCCCTGCTTGCCCTGGACATCATAGAGCATGTGAAAGGCCTGACACAGTGGGTTTCCCCCATCGTACCAGTGCCCAAAAGAGAACACAGCGACAAGATACGATTATGTGTGGACATGAGAATGCCAAATCAAGCGATAGAAAGAGAAAGGAATCTTTCACCTCGAATGACTGATATGATGCACTTGCTGCAAAGTGCCCAGGTGTTTTATAAATTAGATTTAAACAAAGGCTATCATCAGCTGGAGTTACACCCAGACAGGATATACATCACCACATTCACAACGCATGTAGGGTTGTTCAGGTACAAGCGGCTAAGCTTTGGAGTGTCCTTAGCTGCTTACGTTTTTCAAAATGAGATTCACCAGGTCATTCCCCAGTGCTTAAACTACAGCGATGACATTTTGATATTGGGGGCCACATAAGAAGCACACGATGACACCCTGCGAAAGGTTTGCATGGCACTGCAACAAGCAAATTTGACTCTCAATCTCAACAAGTGCGAGTTCAGTAAATTCATCCTGAAATTCTTTGGCCACATTTTCTCATGCGATGGGTTGCAACCAAACTTGGCAAAAGTGCATGTGCTGGTCAGCACGCCCACATCGTTCTCCGTCTCAACTGCCCAGTGCTTTTTAGGGATGGCTAGCTATTGTACAAGGTACATCAAGGATTTTGCTTCTGTCAGAGCACCTCGGCACCTCACCATGGCGAAGGCACAGGAATGTGCCTGGTCTCAAGAACGCGAGGCAACATTCCAGGAAATAAAATCTTGCATCTCTGGCTGCCAACATGTCTTAAGACCCAGAATTAGAAATGGAAGTTACGGTGGACGCCAATCCTGTGGGCCTAAGGGCCTATTGGCGCAGTACAAACAAGGATCCAACTCACGGAATCGCATTGTCTCCTATGCCAGCAGGAGCCTGTCGAATGTAGAGTGTGCCTACTCGCAGCCAGAAAAAGATTGCTTGGCTGTGGTGTGGGCCTGTGAGCACTATCACCTCTTCCTAAATGGAAAGAAATGTACCAATGTATCTGACCATCAGGCCCTCACCACCATTTACGGCAAGCCCAACACTAAGATGCCTCCCAGAATAGCTTGGTGGGGTCAAGCCCGGCAAGAAGAACAACCCTGCTGATTTTCTATTCCGTTTTCCGATTCAGGCTGCTGTAGAGGCACAAACCTCTAAGGCAGATAAGCATATCAACTACCTAGTGAACAAGGTACCCCCCCCCCGCAGCTTTGACCATTCATGAAATAGTTAGGGAAAAGAGATGGACGAACTGCTGTCGCTGGTAAAGGAGAAGATTCTTGCAGGACTATGATGCACCACAGTGAAAGGAGAGGCAGTGCTCACAGCGACCAGCAGAAGATGATGAAGACCTTACCACTTATGAGGGACGTGTTGTCCACATCGGCGCATGGGTTCATTCTAAAAAATAACAGGATTGTCATTCCACTCTCCTTGCAAGACTGCATCATTGAACTTGCGCATGCGGGGCAAAGAGGAATCCACCAAGATGCAATAGAGGACCATGGTGTGGTTTCCCAAAATGGACTCTAAAATACAGACGGCTCTGGAAGACTGCCCGGTGTGCAAGGCTGTGGCACCCCGCACGTTACCCCCAGCCACTGCAGATGACTCCCATGCCGTTGAATGTATGGGATGAGGTAGCAGTTGACCTGTTTGGGCCTATAGCAAATGGGAAATATGTACTGGTGGCCATCGACAAGATGTTGCAATACCCTCAAGTTCATTTTATATCTTCCACGAGTGCTCATGCCATCATTCCTGCACTTGACAAGGCCTTCGCAGATTATGGTGGTCCCTCTGTGGTAAAGACGGACAATGGTCCACCTTTCAGTGGACCGGTGTTCGCCATGTTTGCTGAGCATTTAGGTTTCCAGCATAGGAAAATCACACCGCTGTGGCCCCAGGCCAATAGGACCGGAGAACGATTTATGGCCAACATCAAACGTACGCTGCAAGTATGTACCATCACAAAGGGGTCTTTCATGCAAGCCATCTGTGCGCTACTGAGGGACTACAGAACACCCCACACAGCACCGCAGGGGTCTGTCCCTCGGAACACATGCTCAATCGCAAGATCTGTACATGTTTTCCTCACGTGCAGGGCATGGCCCCGGAAGAAGATAGGATGAGAAGTGCCTGTGAATTGGACAATACAGGCAAGCAGAACAGAGAAGGAGAGCACAAGAGCATAATATCCACGTAGGAGACGCTCTGCTGGTGCGTCAGAGACAGACCCAGAAGGACATGCCTGGGTTTCTTCCCAAACCTCTGCGAGTGACGTCTATCAAAGTGTCAATGGTCTCAGCGGAGAATGACGCTCTCTCCATTATCGGGAACTCGTCATTCTTTTGGAATTTTGGTCAGCCTTTTAGCAAAGCGATGACGTCAGAGGAAGATCTCAGTGACGACGATCTGTCAGACAGCTGTTCCGACTACATGGACGATGATGTGGACATGGCTGACGACAGTGAATATGAGGTACCTGGGCCGCCTGCTGCTTGAAGTTCATGTAAGAGGGTTTTGCGCTGGCCCACGAGGTGGATATAAGAAATTAAATAAGTGACTGTATGTTGTGGTTTACGTGGGAGGCAGATGTAGCGTTCTAGTGTTCTTTGTGTTAGCCACCCCTTTCCATGATTATTATTTGTTTGGCAGGAAACATATTATGCGTGTTTCCTGTGAAAGAAGTTCAGTTGACTGTAGACAAATAAAGAAGAAGGTTGCCTCCGTGTGTGAGGAATTTGACCATCTGCACAGGTAGAGTGCGCTCTCCTGGGCTATTTTGATTTTTTAATAATGAAAAGGAATGATGGGAGACCAACCTCTGAGGACTGTGTGAGGCCATTCCACAAACAGTTGATCTGCTTCCCGCACACAAAACGCATAGTCACATGTACCCCAGGAAGACACAGCCTTCTTCCCCTGTCATATTCAGCTGGAATGTGACAGTGCCGGGTACATCAAAGCATCTCAAGGAGGGGGAAGGCACACCTTCCTTCTGCATGGGCAGCCTAATTTAAATATCAAAGGCCCCATTGATCTGCTTTCCTTTCTCCCTGCATGGTGGCAGTGCATACTAATGAGAGATAATTGAAGCAAGCCTGAAGGGGCTTGCTTGTCGGAATAGACAACAGAAAGGCGGCGCTAATACCCCTTTGGTATGCAATGTGTCAGGTGAGGGTGAAGAGGGAGGACGAAATCTACTTCTGCCCCCCTACCCTCAGACACATGAACAGAAAGAAGAGCAGAAAGAATAATGAGCGCATTCACCATTTTGCACCAGTCCCCAGTGCGCCCATGGGTGACAAATATGCTGAAAGATACTCACTTCACCAACACTGCAACCTAAAAGTAACACAAACCTTGCCCAGAGTGGATGAAGAGCTTCTGGGTGCCAGCAGAGACACTTCAATTAACAGTATTGACTAAAAGCGCTAAGAAGACAAGCTACACTAGTTTCAATGCAGCAATACCGCCATGCAGAATCTACAAAACACAAGAGTTCCTGTTTAAAGGCTTGCAGATTCCCACATGAATCAACCCTATAGGGAAGCAACATTATTTGGACCACCTAACATCGCTATAACTCATTCATTCATGCAGTGTAACATGGCACAGTGGAAGTCATGACTGGCTTAGGAAAATTGCAGCAAAGTACACTTGTCTGAGCAATGTTGGGGATTTGTGCAGGCCTCAGGAAGGCACCTCGCAAACCCCGAGCTCAAGCCAAGGTCGTGTAACAAGATAAAATTCCTTTCTTTGAAACGGCAGTGAACTGGAGCACGGACAGCCTTAATAATTCTTATAAAATACATCTAATTCCACACCAAGCCAATTACCTGTCTTGAGAACGAAAGACAATTTCACCAGGGTCGGACATGATTTGTAACAACAGTGTAACAAGGAACAGCTGCATGGTGCATCTGAAAGCAAGCACACTCAAACACAATGTTGATTCACACATAATTATGACGCAGAAATAAAACAGTTACCTTTACTTCGGGTAGATACATTTTAAGCCAAGAAATAGCCGAGAGCACATTTTGTCTCAGGGCTGGGATATTAGCAAAACCGATGGGAAGACCTTCACAGTGCAACATTTTAGAATTAGCTAATGGGGGAACAGCCAGGTCAGCCCTCTGATAACGTAGGACCAATTAAAATGGGTTCTATAAGGGAGCTATATGTGGCCAGTCACTCAGCACCCAATCAGGGGGAGACATGTCCTGGGAACTGACCCAAGCCATGATGTGAGCTGTGTCTTAGAAAAAGAGCTTGCAGCCAGGCTCTGGTGAGAGTGTGCAAAAAGGCTAGGAGGAGTGCCACACAAGCATCATCCAGCGTCCATCTTCCTCCCTCCTGGCCTCGACCACCCAACTCCTCCTCCTTGGTGACCCCAACATCAACCTGGATGCTTCCTGTCCCTCCTCTGGACTCTTTCGTGATCTCTGCGACTCCCTCCCTCTTTCTATTCTTCCTTCTGGCACGACTCACTCTACAGGGCACACTCTTGATGTTCTTATTTCCTTTGACCCCCTCCTATCTAACCCTCTCTCGAGGAGCTATCACTTTCTCCTTTCCCCCCATCTCTCCCTCCCTACCCGGCAGGCTAAGCCAGCTCCAGCACTGCCACCTACCTTCAAAGTCATCCCGCCCATGAAGAGTGTGTCAGTTGAGTTTTCCGCTGCCCCTTTCTCTCCCCCTCCCCCACCTCTGGCTAACTCTCATCCTGACAATACCCTTTCCAAACTCCACTCTGCTATCTCAGATACTCTCGATCTTCTTGTCCTTTTCATGATGATCCCCTTCAAGCCCAAAGCCAAGTGCAACTCATGGTACAACTCTGACCTCGTCGCCCTTAAACGCAAGTGTAGGGTGGCTGAGAGGAAATTAAGAAGAGAGCCCACATCCAAGCCCGTGTCTCTGCGGCATCTAACAACTCGGCTGAACTCTTTAAAATCTTCACGGAGCTGGCCAATCCTGCTGCAGCCTCCACTTCTCCTGTCCCGTCTCGGGCCCTTTGCACAGCCCTGGCTTCTCATTTCATCTCTAAAACCCAGGACATCCTGTCCACCCTCTCGTCCTCTCCTTCCAGCTGCCCTCTCCACTACCTACGGACTCCCTGCAGCTGCCTTGCCTCCCTCTTTCTCTTTCTTTCCTCTTTTCTCCCTCGATGCAATTTCTAGACAAGTCAGATCTATGAAAGTCTTGTCACAACAGGTTCTTCCCTGCTCGTCCAAAACCATCAAGGACCATATTGACACCCTCACTCCTGCCCTCACCAACTTCTGCAACCATTCCTTTGCCACTGGAGCCTTCCCCTCCCCTCTGAAGCATTCTCTTGTGCACCCTCTTCTCAAGAAACCCACAGCCGACCCTTCCTGCCCGGCTAACTATCGCTCAATCTCTATCACTCCTTTCCTGGGCAAACTCCTGGAAAAGCTGGCCCTCTCCCAGCTTAATCTTCACACTGACTCTGTTAGTTGTCTCCATGACCATCAGGCTTAAGAGCTGCCAGAAACATGGAAACTGCTCTCCTGAACATCCGTGAAGACCTGCGCGCCAACCTTGGTTCTAATCTCCCCTCTGTCCTCATCCTACTCGATCGATCTTCTGCCTTTGACACGGTCAACCAGCTATTCAGTCTTTTCATTGAATGATTTTCCATCTAAAAATATTCATCGAAAAAGGGTTAAATTTGGACAATAGGGTTTTAGGGGGAATGGGTGTTTTAAAGGGTAAAACACGAGGAGTTTGGGGGGGCCCCCAATTTAAAAATAAATACATTTAAAAAAAACCTTTGTTATATGGGTTTTTGATGGAAAGTGGTATTAAACCACATTATATGAAAAAACATTAGATGGAAAAAATGTGTTGGAAAATATATTAAATTAAAATAATTAGATGGAAAGACTATAAACCATGCCATCCTGCTCAACCGACCCTCCGAGGTCCAACTTGGGTCCTTCCTTGCTTCTATCTCACTCTGCACCTGTGGTGTTCCCCAGGGGTCTAACCTCTCTACCTGGCTTTTCAACCAATTCCTAGCACCCCTCGCCCATTGCTGCTCTCTGCTCCAACTTTCAGTGCTATGTATTTTCTGGCTCCCCTTTGCCACCTCCTCTCCCTCTCTCATCTCTGATTGTCTGTCTGCAATTCAGGAGTGGTGTGCCACCAACTACCTCTGCCTTAACGCCAGTAAGACAGAGATCCTCCTCATCGGCACTCCTGTACCTTCCTTTCCTGTCACTGTCTGGCCAGCCTCCCTTGGCCCTCTCCCTGCTCCCACCTATGAGGTTAAGAACTTTGGGGTCATCTTCGACTCCACACTTTCCTTTTCTCCATACACCTTTGACGTCTCTAAGAAGTCAAACTTCCAACTGCACCTCCTCAGAGGTATTCTTCCTTTCCTCTCCTTCCCCCAGAAGCTCACTGTCTCTAGAGCACTCGTTCTCTCTAGGATGTACTGCTCAACTCTCCCTTTGGAAATACCTTCCTACTGAAACTCTTCACTCCTCCACCTCCAACTCCCTTAGGGTCAGTTGCTTCTCTAAGCAACGAGTTGGTGGTAGGTCTCTCTCTTCGGCTGGAGCCTCCCTCTAGAACAGCCTCTCTGCCTCTCTGAAACTTGAGGAGAACCATCTTCAGTTCTGGAAGCACCTCAAGACCTTCCTCTTTGCTTCTACCTTCTCTCTCTTCATCTCCTCTGCTGATCTCTGTCTGTTTGTGCATTGGGCATCTGGCTACTCTTTGATTTTCGTCCCAGATCCCTGCCCAACCTGCTGCATGCCCACACTGCCTCCCAGCAACCCTTGCACTTGGGTCTGTATCTGCAACCCTACAGTCCCCACAGTCCCCTCCCTGCACTTATTAGACACCTGTTGTCTGCGCTTTAGCCATGCACTTGCCACCCGCACCGTCTGTTGTTATATTGATCTGGTGTTGAGCACTTTCCACTCCTCACCTGCCCCCGCACTTTCCCCTGTTAGGGTGAACTCCCAGGCAGGAAGAGCTGTTTGCTAGGAGTCAGCGGATGCCAAACTCATGGCAGGCCTAACTCCTTCGCAGCCCAAAAGAACATAAGGTTCAGACAATTAGCAAGGTATAACTTAGGTTTATTACAGCCAAAAAACCGCAGGGATCACATGCCGGGGGAAGTCCAGGAACCTCTCGAAGAACTCTGGCTCGCAGGCCAGTTTTGGTAGCGAATGGCGACACAACGTACATCACATTCCAGGCACTGCTCCAAAAACCTAACTCCACTCTGGATAGGTTGCTGAGTGGTAGTTCCCCCATAGGAGCCCATATAGAGGTTAGTTCATTGGACCAGGCTATGTCAGGTGTCAGGCCTGGACCATCCCCAAAAACTGCTACTTACTAATTGTTACAGTGTGCGGACCCCGTGATTGGTCAGTGTTCCCAGCTACCCAACCCTAGGGCCATGGATTTTAATTGGGTGAGCCACAGGCCCCCAACCTTGAAATAAACTCAGTTCCCATCCCGCAAGACACCTATTCACGGTGCATGTGCAGGGCTTAAGTCGAGGGTACATGCGGGGCGACGGAGTCCCCCCTTTTTTATCAGAGGGTGGACTCAGTCCCCCCCAGCTAAAATGAGAAACATTGAATGTCCTCTTTGAATTTATGCATTAAAAGTCACCACGGGGATCGAACCAACAGTCGTCAGGTTTGTAGGCCGGAGACTTCACCACTGTATTATATAACCTGCTGCAAAATAACAAACAACTAAAGGTGAAATGTCCCATTTCGGTACTGCAAGTCCCAGGGAAAACATTTGTATTGGTTCTTTGAGTTTAAAACATGCACATCTTTTAACGTTTTGAAAAACACTATTAGAAGAAAATATCCTCTCTTGGTTGTGTGTGTGTTGATTTTATGAAAGGCAAATGCCATTCGCCCTGTGTGCTGTGCCCAAAGCCCTTCCAAGGTGATGTGTCACAAGTCTAATAAAAGGGCTGAGCAGCTTCCCGCTCTGCATTTAATCACTACAGTAATTCTGGCTGTCTGCGTCTCCTTTCAGCGTGCGCTGGCACTGCGCACTATGCTGTGGGCCTCTCCCGCATAGCTCTTCTAACCAAGGGGGCCCGGCAACCTGGAATCCCCTAACACTGTGCAATTTGGGTGGTTATGCAAACCCAATTTACTGAAATGTGCATTATTCACCTTGATATGCTAATTTCTGGCAACGTCACATCCCATTGCATTTGTTGATGAGTCCCCCCACTTTCATTTTTAGGACTTGACCCCTGTTCATGTGCAATTATGTGTCTGTGAGGTGCAACTATGTGTCAGCGTCATAACCGTGTGTGGACCATCATTGCTGTGAGCGCGCTCTGTTTTCTGTGCAGAACTGTAGCTTGAATGTAACAAATGTGTTGCGACCATTGTCTGGTCCGTGAGACGGTTTGCTCTTACAAGCCACCAAATCTTGGCTCCTCATCAGCTCGGCCAAATCACGTGCTTGGAGACCATGTTTGTGAGCACAGGAGCCCTGAATTATTCTGTATTTTACAGGGGATGTGCCTCTTCTGCAACTGGTGTTACTTCAGGGTGAGGAATGTCACTTGCAACATTGCGACCTTGCAGTGGCTTTGTTCCCGCTGCGGTGGTTCTGCTTGCACAGCATTCTTGGTGGCTTCAGATTGCTCTAAGATGATCATGGCCTACTAGAATTTCCTAAACCATGGTCTGGCTTCTACCATATGCGCCTTCCATATTATCCATAGGTTAGTGCGTTATGGCTGTCAGGTCCCTCAAGTGCTCCTGCCATTCCATAGGGTTATTTGCATGTAAGCATATGCAAGCATTTAAACGTGCCCTTCTTGCTTCTTGCATTCCTGCGGCAAGCTAATGGCAAAATAATAAACATGCAGACAGTACGTATATGTCACTGTCCTCTAACTCATAGGACCTTACACAAGTGTTCTTCGTGTAGTTGGGTGTGTGAATGTCCCAAATGTGCGGATGGCACGTGGGCTTCATGTCTGACGTAGCTATGTTGTCGTGGAGTCTCTACCGACTTTAGGCATGGCTTCTTGGCACTTTAGTCGATTCTGTCCATGTAGCTGTCTCCAGCTCCCTCTTGTGCGTGTTCGTCCACTTTGGGTAGTGTTCGCATTGCTCCTGGCTTGTAGGGCCTGGTAAGAGGGTATCTCTTGTGGTAGTTGTCCATTGGGGGAGTAGTGGGGATTGGTGTGAGCTTGTACGATCGGCGGCCATATTGTCTTTGGTGCTTCTTCTGGGTGGAGGGTCTTCATGGATGGGAGGCGTTTTCTGACCTTCCCTCTTCACCCCTTACCTCTCCCCTGCACTTGCGTGTTCTCAATGTCACTGGGCCTAGTAAAATCGTTGTTTTGCCCTCTCTGTACCGCTCCCTCGCCTCTTTGCGCCCTGAAACACTTAAATAAAATATCATATCATATCTTTTAAGGACATTTTCAAGACAGTCATGTCCTCGAACCGCATCCAGCTGCACCACTGACTGTTGTCACACCGCAGTCACCAGAGCCGTCTGAGACACCTTGACCAGCATTCCAGATCCGCCAACCGGCACAGTGACAACAATTCTTGGTGCTAAGCCGGCGCGGCCGGACAGCGTGTAGATGTCCGTCCAGCCTCGCTTGCCGAACTGCCTGACGCCTGGTACCCGCAGCTGTCTCCCGCCACCAACTCTGTCACAAGGGCTGCAAAGCACCCTGGAAACGCCTCGCCGCTGTTGAACACCAAGAACTTCTTCAGCACCAGGTCCATTGTGGTTCCGCCCCTTTGGTCCTTCTCCGAAGGCCCCTAGAGGCAGTTATGACCCTTTGCCCCCTTGGTGCTGAAACCAAATAACCTTGAACAGTAAGACTGATTACTTTACCAGCTACCATCCTGTCAGTATCCAGAGTGCTTCCCTTTCCTTCGTTAAACTGTCTGTCCTATGAGTTTCTTTACAGGGTTGGTTTTATTTTGTAGTCTGCTAGAATTGTATGTTGTAGTAATAATAAAGTAGATATTTTTATACACCCTTCATTGGACAGTGCCTTTTATCATTGGGTAATAATTTGACATACAGGCCACCCGATTTAGGCGGGAGACCCCCGATTTTTAGGTGAAAAATATTGCTATTTTTCAGTCTCCCCCCTAAAATAACTGTAGCCCCAATGCATCCAATGGGGAAATACGCGTCTCTCGAATTTCTCTGTGGCAATCTCCCTCCCAGGTGCATCTGAATGTTGGCATGTATGATTGTATTATCGCTTTGTTCCAACAAAGCAATGACCCACAACCTTGCGGAGATAAGCCTGCCATTCAGTCCCTGTTACAAAAATTGGACGAGGACTTAAAATTCACTTGTATTCCAATCTGTTCAAATCCCTACTGTTGCACTAGAGGTGTGGGGTTTATTAATGGTTTAGAAACCAATATTTATCCCTGGACTTCTGCTGCCTCGGAAGTTGATTGGTCACACCCTGAGTGCTTGGTCTTATTTATTGGGTATTTATAATGTGCCCATTATACTGCAAAATGGTGTCTCATTGATGATACGTGCTAAAGGACTGCAAGCCCACAAGCAGGCTTTGGTGGGACTGAACACATTATATGTGATTAAACTGGTTAATTTTTGAAACTTTCAAACTGTAAAACATTGTCCACGCTTTCGTTTTTTCTAAGATAATTTGTGTACAATTCATATTTATATAGCGCTAGGAACCCTCAGGCATGTGATATTAAATCTAATCTATATTTATTTTTTATTTTTATTTTATTACATTTGTTATACGCCCAGACCCGGGGGTAACACGGCGTAGTTACAGACAATGGGAGAATGCAATCTTAGAAAGTACACAAAGGCACACAGGAAAAGCAGTCAATAATATACAATAATATGCAAGGCAGTCAATAATAAACAATAATATGCGAAGCAGTCAGATATGTACAGTTAATTGGAGCGGTTTAGTGCTCTAGTTCAGTTAGAACTTATTGAAGAGCCAAGTCTTCAGGAAGCTTTTGAATTTAGGGAAGGAGGTTTCGTTCATAATGTGGGTAGGTAGCGCGTTCCAGTGTCTAGGTGCCAGTGTTTTGAAGCTACTGCCCCCTGCTTTCTCTCTTTTGTATCTGGGGGTTTCAAGGTATGCGTTTTTGTTGGACCTGAGAAGTCTAGTCTGGGACTTTATCGTGACTGTGTTGTTGAGGTATTTGGGAGCTTTGTTAGCCCTGCATTTGTGGGTGATGCTCAGGGTTTTAAATAGAATTCTGGCTTGGATGGGGAGCCAGTGGTGGTCTAGAGATATGTTCATATTTTTTGATGCCTAAAGCTGCTCTGAGGGCTTTGTTCTGCATGAGTTGGAGTTTGGCTATGTTGGCTTTGGAAGTGCCCAGGAAGAGGATATTACAATAGTCTAGCTTAGACAGTATGAGAGTAACACAGTTTTTGTCTGAGAGGAATTTACGGCTGAGGGAGATGAGTTTGGAGGTGTAGGAAGTGGACGAGGCTAATGTGTTTACTTGTTTAGACATGGATAGTGTTGCGTCTAAGTAGACGCTAAGGGTCTTGACTTGTTTAAGAACAGGGATTTTGGTTCCATCAATGGTCAATGATTTGAAGGCGGGCTCAAGGGTGTTGATTTTGCTGGAGGAGCCTAGTATGAGGAGCTCCGTTTTGTCGTCGTTGAGACAGAGGCTGTTATTAGCCATCCAGTTTTGGATGAGTGAGTAGATTTGGTTAACCAGGAGGGAGTCTTGATCATGATTGCCTGAGAGAGGAATGAGAATTTGGGTGTCATAGATGAGTATAGATGACACCCATGGCATCCAATGCTGCAAATAATAGCTTAGTATAGGCATTATACAGGGTGGGGGATAGGCAAGAGCCTTGCGGCACACCTGCTGGGACAGGCATTGGGTCTGCTGATTCTTTGCCGATGGACACTCTGGAAGTCCTATCAGCCAAGAATTATTTGATCCAGTTGGTAGCGCTCTGAGCTAGGTTGAAATTGTTTGCTAGAGTGTTGCAGAGTTTGTCATGGTCAACCAGATCGAAGGCCGCTGAGAGGTCCAGGAGCATCAGCAGACAGAGTTTACCTGCTTCTTTAGTGGCATCCATTTGGATCTTCAGATCAAGGAGGGCTGTCTCTGTACTATGGTTGGGACGGAATCCTGACTGACGGTCTCCTAATAGTTGATGTTGTTCCAAATGGTTCTGAATTTGGCAGTAGGCTATTTTGTCAATTATTTTTAGGAGAAATGGGACCGTTGTAATAGGTCGGTAATTAGTGGGTATTGATGGGTCCAGGGATGGTTTTTTTAGGAGTGGTGTCACCCAGGCTTTTTTGATACTGGTGGGGACTGTGTTTGTGAGGAAAGAGGCATTGATGAATTTGGTGATTATGGGTGTGAGTGTGGGGGCACAGAGTTTCACTAGATGGGAGGGGAATTGGTCTTCTTTACAGTTGGAAGCTTTGAGTTTCATTATGGTGTCAAATACTTCTTTGTTAGACACTGGTGTAAATTGAAATGGGGGGTCAATAGTGGCATTTGGTATGGTCGTTGATATGGTAGGTGGCATTTTGTCAGCTAGGAGGGTTTTTTTATTATCAATTTTATTTTGCAGTAGGAGAATTTTAGATGAGTGCGTTTTGTATGGTGGTGCACCAGTCTTTGCTAGTGTTAGAAGGTGCTGAGGTTTGACAGGGGTTTTCGAGCTCTCTAAGGATGGTAAACAATTCTTTGCTGTCGGAGGCCGCATTAGTGATGCGGATGTTGAAGGCATTGGCTTTTTGGGTGATTATTGCTGATTTATATGTTTTGTTGGCTTCAGTGAAAGCTAGTGCCGATTCTGGGGTATTGTTTTTCTTGTGGAGGTGTTCGAGTGATCTTTTTGTGCGTCTTAAGGCTACAAGTTCCTCATTAAACCAAAAACAGGAGCGTTTGTCAGGTCTACGGGTTTTAGTGGTGATGGGAGCAAGTAGGTCAATAGTTTGGGTAAGGCATTGTTGGTATTGTTCTGCTAGATAGGAGGGGTTGTTGGTGCCTGGAACCGTAAGGGCAAGGGCAGCACTCTGGGCTGGCGTGAGTTTGTCAGGGGAGAGTTTTTTGATATTTCTAGTTTCAAATGTTTCTGTTTTTTTTAGGGGTGATGTGCTCTGTACTGGCATTGTCTATGGTGAAGTTAATTACATAGTGGTCTGACCAATTGACTGGGAGGATGGAGTCAATGGTGATTAGAGAGTTGAGAGTGAGAAGCCAGTCTAGGGTTCTTCCCTTTGAGTGGGTGGTTTTATCTATCAGTTGTACGAATTGCATTTCTGACATGGCTGTATAGAATGTAGATGCTTCTGAGTCCAGGGGGTCATTGTATCCTAGGTTAAAGTCACCGAGGACTATGCATTTAGTTTTAGGCTTGATGAGGGGCGTTAGGAGTAGCGGTATGTCCAAGTCAGGGTGGGTATTTTTGTTGGGTGATCTGTATACCACTAGTAAATTAGTAGTGGTTTTGGAGGTGTACTTCACTAGAAGGAGTTTGTAACCTTGTATCTGTTCTATTGGGCTAGCTCTAATTTCCAGAGTGGTTTTGGCTATTATGGCAACTCCACCTCCTTGGGTATTTGTCATGTCTGTTCTAAAGATACTGAATCCTGGGGGAATGGCAAGGGCTAGAGATGATCCTGCTGCTGGGTGAAGCCAGGTTTCAGTGACCACCAGCATGTCAAGGTGTTGGTCCTCAATAAGGTCATGGATGTCTATAGCATGGGCACCTAGTGAACGGGCATTGATGAGTGCACTTTTGAGGGTGGAGGTGGGGGCAGGGGGTGGTGTGTTGTCTAGAGTGGTGGACGAGTCTGTGGTTTTGTTATTGGTTAGGTGTTTGAGTGGTGCGTTGTGGAGACTTTTGTGTTGGAGATTAATGGGCGTGGTGTTTAGTTTGGTCGGGGTATTGGGTGTGGTGGTAAGTGGGGTAGCTAGTAGGGACATTTTAGTTCTAGACATGAGTCTATTGAGTCTTTCAATACCCAGGATGGGTGTGGTCGTACCATTAATGCTGATAGGTATGGTGTGATTGAATAAGGACGGGTTGGGACTAAGACACGGGAAGTCTGAGGTTGCTCCATTTTTGATGGTGGTGGGTGTAATGTGGGACTGAGGGGATGGTATGGGGAAAGGGGGGGGTGTGGGGAGGAAAGGGGTGGGGCAGGGGATGGGGAAGTGGCGTGGACAGCCTGGTCTAACTAGTCCTTCGCCAACCTTGATGAAATGACCTCTTGTGCAAGGTGTAGCATTAGGGACTATACAATAAGGGAACATGATAATGGTAAGGAGCGCCAGCATTATATTGGTGGGGGCTGAGTAGTCAGAGATATGGTTCGATGAACTATGTATGCACATGGGCTGGGTACAATAGTCCAGCGCGGGAAGGCAACGCCTGTGTCGCTAGCAGGGTGCGTAGGCAGTGGGGCACCTAAATTCCATTTTAGCAATCAGGCACAAAAAGCATAGGTCGCTAGCAGGGTGCATAGGCAGTGGGGCACCTAAATTCGATTTTAGCAATCAGGCACAAAAAGCATAGGTCACTAGCAGGGTGCATAGGCAATGGGGCACCTAAATTCGATTTTAGCAATCAGGCACAAAAAGCATAGGCCACTAGCAGGGTGCATAGGCAATGGGGCACCTAAATTCGATTTTAGCAATCAGGCACAAAAGCATAGGTCACTAGCAGGGTGCATAGGCAATGGGGCACCTAACTTCGATTTTAGCAATCAGGCACAAAAAGCATAGGTCACTAGCAGGGTGCATAGGCAATGGGGCACCTAAATTCGATTTTAGCAATCAGGCACAAAAAGCATAGGTCACTAGCAGGGTGCATAGGCAATGGGGTACCTAAATTCGATTTTAGCAATCAGGCACAAAAAGCATAGGTCACTAGCAGGGTGCATAGGCTATGGGGCACCTAAATTCTATTTTAGCAATCAGGGTTACAGGTGATAGGTATGCAGTAGAGAGGCAGTGGACATGCTACTTAGGCAGTTTAGATCCAGTAGCTGAGAGGCAGCCTAATGTTGATTTATCTTGTAGTAACAGCATTAGTTAGTCTGGTCAAAAAGCAAACTTAATATTCTAAATGCATTTGTGAGTCTGATATATATGGCAAAGTCATGGCTGCAGGTGCTTGGGTTACCTTGTATGTGGCTGGTAGAGGGTCTGGCAGACGGCAGACACAGGCACAAACAGGAACCAAACAGGTGCTGGCCTTGTTGCTGTGGGCCTTGTGGAGTGTGGGCCAGTTTTGTGTGTTTCAGTTTGTGTGTTTGAGGAAGATTTGTAAGTTTAACACACTATGGTAAAGGTGGGTCGTTCGTACACATTATGTTTTGAATGGTAGAATTAGCGCCTTTGAGAAGTACATGCGTGGCCTGCCTGCAAATCCCATTTGGGCTAAGCGATGGTTTCCTTTTCTGACAACTAAACCTTCCCGGTTCCCGCTCACGAAAATTACAATGAGGGACAAGATGACGTTGGACGCTACGTGCATGGTAGTGAATGAAACGTGCCTACAGTCACGTGAAGAAGAGCAGGCGTAGCATTGCCAAGGTCCGTTTCTCAGATGACAAATATATATACACTACCATAATGGTTGATACTAGTTCCCATCCGAGAAACGGACCAACGGTTGTTAGGGCCATTTCTCAGATGGGAAATAGCTGCTTCAGTGTGAGTGGGCTAGTTCCCATTACAGAAATGGCCCTTTTTTTGCCCCCTAGTGGCCAAGTCCTGCATAATAATGGGAACTAGCCCACTCACACAGAGAAGGCAAGTTCCCATTAGAGAAATTGCCCTTTTTGCTCCCCTAGTGGCCAGGTCCTGCATAATAATGGGAACTAGCCCACACATACTGAGAAGGCTAGTTCCCATTAGAGAAATGGCCCTTTTGCCCCTAGTGGCCAAGTCCTGCATAATAATGGGAACTAGCCTACTCAAACTGAGAAGGCTAGTTCCCATTAGCGAAATGGCCCGTTTTGCTCCCCTAGTGGCCACGTCCTGCATAATAATGAGAACTAGCCCACTCACAATGAGAAGGCTAGTTCCCCTTAGACAAATGGCCCTTTATGCCCCTAGTGGCCAAGTCCTGCATAATAATGGGAACTAGCCCACTCACACTGACAAGGCTAGTTCCCATTAGACAAATGGCTCTTTTTGCTCCCCTAGTGGCCAAGTCCTGCATAATAATGGGGACTAGCCCATTCACACTGAGAAGGCTAGTTCCCATTAGGGAAATGGCCCGTTTTGCCCCTAGTGGCCAAGTCCTGCTATTTCCCATTAGAGAAATTGCCCTTTTTGGCCCTAGTGGCCAAGTCTTGCATAATAATGGGAACTAGCCCACTCACACAGAAAAGGCTAGTTGTCATGACCCATAGAACACACCCCTTCTGGACTTCCTGGTCCTTATCGCGGCGGGGCTTGTATTCATTACTACTCCCAACATGGCCGTGTCACATGACTCGCCTCGCACCGGCCTTACGTCGAACACAGAACGTTCCATAAATATGCCACGCCCACGCGTCTCACCGCTATCAACAGGTAGTGACTAGACGTGTGTTTGCTGCTCGACAAATTCTCTATTTCCTAGTTCCTGGTCCCTAATTCTTCTCCTTCCACCCTTCCCTTCCAAATTACTCCTGGAATCCTCGCATATTAGCGACCGTTACCTCCTCCCTGGACATACTGTACCCGTGAGTATCCTGGAACTTTGAACGCACGCTGGAGTCGGATGAGACTCGTGCGAGCCTATACAAGACCCGATCCGCCCGCAAGAAGAATCTTCCCGCGGAACTGAGCAAGAAGTGATCTCAGGTGAGACGGGGGAGATTTATGACAGTTTGAGACGCCAGACGACCGACACTGATACCGTTATGGAGAAAGCAGTCCAGGATCTCATGCGTGGCATGCAAGAACTAACAACTGAGGTGCAAAACTTAAAAGCGGAGAATGCCGCATTAAAGCAACTTGTCTTATCTCGCGACTCCGCTAACAAGGAGAGTGTTTTACTGGGTGGAGTGGTAGACAAGTATGATGGCTCTGCAAAATCCCTACGTGGATTCCTGGACTCCTGCTTGGTGCATTTTACCTTTAAGCCCTACTATTTTTCAACTTCCAGGGCAAAGGTGGGCTTCATAATCTCGCACCTCGCAGGGAATGCATTGACCTGGGCTACTCCCCTACTCAACTCAGGAGATGCCCCCCTGGATGATTATGATGGATTTATACAGGCACTCAAAACCATGTTCGACCGCCCAGAAAAGGTTTATAGTGCCCAGGAATGGTTACTTGATTTCCGGCAAGGATCCCAGGATATGTTAACGTATGTTACTAGATTCAAACAATTGGCCAAGGAAGCAGATTGGTGCCCGGAAGCAAGTTTTACTCTCTTCCGTAGGGGTCTAAACGAGGATATAAAGGATGAATTAGCCAGAGTGGCTCGTCCTAGCTCATTCCAGGGTCTTATGGATCTAGCCATGCAAATAGACTTCCGAATCCAGGAAAGAAAGGCTGAAAGAAAAAAGACCAAGATGCCTTTCCAAAGGAGTTCCCTTGAGGCTTCAGTAAAAACTGATCATGTTCCAAACCCTGGCATTGACCCGGAACCCATGCAAATAGGAGCCTTCCGTGGACCTATTTCCCCACAAGAAAGGATGAGAAGGATCCACACAGGCTTGTGCATGTATTGTGCCTCGGATAAACATCTGGTTAGAGAATGCCCTCTAGCCCCTCCACGGCATTCGGGAAACGCCAGCGCCCGATCCTAGATGGAGCGAGGTGGCGGGAGAGAGATGTTTGCTCCACATCTATTCCATCCTTGAACTCTCCTGGACAGAACAGTCTAGTGATTCTCCAAGCCTTCTTATCGTTATCAAAGAAGGAGACTTACCCCATTCTGGCCCTGGTGGATTGTGGGGCTATGGGAGTATTCTTCGAGCAAGATTGGGTCTTTAAGTACCGTATTCCATATGAAGCCCGGAGCATAATGCAACCTGTGGAGGCGATTGATGGTAGACCCCTCAGTTCTGGACCCATATCCTTACAGACCAAGGAAATACAACTTTCAATAAACCATCACCAGGAACTGATCAAGTTTGATATCATCAAATCAGCCCACTACCCCATGGTACTGGGCATGCCCTGGCTGCAGAAGCACAATCCATACATCAATTGGACAGCAGGATCCTTATTTCTGGGTTCAGAGTATTGTCTATCTCATTATTTGTCCCAGAGTCCTTCCTTGATGTAGTCCAATACTACTCCAACAGATCAACGAGAGACACTCATGGTTTCCAACATCATTCAGGTCCCAAAGGCCTATCAGGATTATGCTGATGTGTTTTCAAACTCCATAGTACAGGCTCTACCCCCTCACAGACCCGAAGACTGCGCCATAGACACAGAGCCTTCAGCAGTGATTCCCTTTGGGAGGATGTTCATCCTATCCGAACCGGAAAAAAAAGCCCTCCGAGAATACTTGGATACCAACCTTGAAAACGGAACCATAAGACCATCGAAATCCCCAGCCAGAGCCTCGCTGTTCTTTGTTCCCAAGAAGGACACCAAGGAACTGATACCTTGTCTCGATTACCGTGGATTAAATCAATGTACCCTCAAGGACCGTTACCCCTTACCCTTGATCTCGGATATCCTGGAAGCAGTAAGAGGAGCTGTAATCTTCACAAAACTGGATCTCAGAGGTGCCTATCATCTGATTCGTATTAAGGAAGGAGACGAATGGAAGACAGCCTTTAGAACACCCTTTGGACATTACGAATACCTGGTCATGCCCTTTGGACTTGCCAATGCCCCCGCAGTCTTCCAACGCTTCATGGATAGGGTGTTCTCTGACTTGTTGTTTCTCTTCGTCATCGTCTACTTGGACGATATCTTAATTTATTCCAAAGCCACTTTAAAGCATGAAGAACACGTGAAGGCAGTCTTACAACGACTACGAGAACACAGACTCCAGGCCAAACCTGAGAAATGCCTGTTTCACGTTACTTCTGTTCATTACCTGGGATTTGTCCTTAGTCCTGAAGGAATTGGTATGGATCAGTCGTAGGTAAAGGCCATACTGTCTTGGCCGACTCCCACTTCCATGAAACAAGTTCAATCCTTCCTGGGGCTTGCCAATTTTTACCGGAAATGTATACCCACCTTTTCTGAGATTGTTCAACCGATCATCGCTCTCTTGAAGAAAGACACTCCCTTCCTCTGGTCTGCACCTCAAGACAAAGCCTTCCAACGTCTAAAAACAGAATTTACTCGAGCCCCCATCCTAGCTCAGCCCGACATTAATCGGACGTTCCTAGTAGAGACGGATGCCTCTAACTACGCCATAGGAGCAGTCTTAAAACAAGAATTCGAAGACAAATTGGAACACCCCATTGCATTTCTTTCACAAACTCTGACCCCCAGTGAGACACATTATTCCGTCTTGGCAAAGGAACTATTAGCCATCCCCCAAGCCTTCACAGAGTGGCGACATCTTCTGGGAGCTAGACATCCGGTCCAGGTTCGTACGGACCATCGAAACTTTCAAGTTCTACAATCCTTGGAGTGTAGGAATAGTTGTCAAGCCCGTTGGGCCTTCTTCTTTGGCCAGTACCAGTTTCATATCAGTCATGTTCCTGGAACACAAAATATAATCGCTGACGCCTTATCTCGGCGTCCGGACTATGAAACTACTGAAGATCGGGCCTATCCCAAGATGTTTCCCCACACGATTTTTGTAGCCCAAGCAGTCAGTCTTTTGGAAGAAGTACAGATGCAAACCCAATCCTCGGAGCTCTGGAAGGACATTACCAAGTAAAATCTGTGGAATCTGAAATCCAAGGACGAATATTTGTTCAAAGATAACGCCCTGGTCATCCCCACACAGAAATTACAACAAAGGATAATAAACCTATGCCACGATACCTTCCACTCCGGACATCGTGGTATCACCAATACCCTCCGTCTTATGCAAAGACAATTTTGGTGGCCTAAAATGAAGTCCGACATACGATTGTACGTCCAAGCCTGCTCTGTATGCAGTCAAAACAAGCACGATAACAAGAGACCGGCGGGCCTCCTATTGCAACCTCCAGTACCGACAAGACCATGGGAAGTCATCGCTACAGACTTTATTGTGGAATTACCACCTTCCAGGGGCTATACAATGATCATGGTCACCATTGACTTGTTCACCCACATGGCTCATTTCACACCTATGTATAAACTACCATCCTCATCAGAACTTGCTGGAATCTTCCTGGAACACATTTTCCGTCTTCATGGACTTCGTTCCAAGATCATATCGGACCGAGGACCTCAATATGTCTCACAGTTCTGGAAACATCTGTGTCGCATTCCGGGGATCCAACGTGCTCTCTCATCAGGTTATCACCCACAAACCAACGGAGCCACGGAACACGTAAATCAGACCCTAGAACAGTACCTTCGTTGTTTCGCCACCAAGGTTCAGGATGATTGGTCACTCCTTATACCTGTGGCTGAGTTTGCCTACAACAATTCCGATCATTCAGCAGTCAAGACCAGCCCTTTCTATTGCAGTCAAGGATTTCACACGTCCGTTTTACCTTCTATACTTCCACATCCCACACCAGTACCTACTGTTGACTCATGGATAGAAACGCTCATCAACATACACAAGGAAGCCAAGGAACATTTGGAAAAGGCCCAGACACGCACTAAGCGTTATGCAGACTCCAAAAGAAGACCAGCGCCTTCTTATTCCGTTGGTGATCAAGTCTGGTTATCCTTGAAACTACTACCACGACATCTATGGCCAAACAAATTAGCCCCCCGGCACTATGGGCCATTTTCCATAAAGGGAATCATCAATCCGGTCTCGTTCCGGCTCAAGCTACCAGACTCCTGGAAGAAAATTCACCCAGTTTTTCACACTTCTCTATTAAAACCCTACATCCAATCCACCCGGAAATCCTGCAGACCCAGTCCCGTGATTGTGGACAATCAACTGGAATATGAAGTATCCAGAATTTGCGATTCCAGGTATAAATGGGGTCAACTTCAATACCTGGTTGAGTGGAAAGGATACCCTCCTAGCGAAAGATCCTGGGAACCTGTTTCTAACCTGAATAACCCTTGATTGCTTAGAAGATTCCATCTCATACACCCGGGCAAACCTGGTGAAACAGGTTTTCGGAGGAGGCATGCTGTCATGACCCATAGAACACACCCCTTCTGGACTTCCTGGTCCTTATCGCGAGGCGGCTTGTATTCATTATTACTCCCTACATGGCCGTGTCACATGACTCGCCTCGCACCGGCCTTACCTCGAACACAGCACGTTCCATAAATATGCCACGCCCCCGCGGGCCCGCGCGTCTCAACGCTATCAACAGGTAGTGACTAGGCATGTGTTTGCTGCTCGACGAATTCTCTATTTCCTAGTTCCTGGTCCCTAATTCTTCTCCTTCCACCCTCCCCTTCCAAATTGCTCCTGGAATCCTCGCATGTTAGGGACCGTTACCTCCTTCCTGGACATACTGTACCCGCGAGTATCCTGGAACTCTGAACGCACGCTGGAGTCGGACGAGACTCGTGCGAGCCTATACAAGACCCGATCCGCCCGCAAGAATCTTCCCGCGGAACTGAGCAAGAAGCGATCTCGGGTGGGACGGGGGAAGATTTATGACACTAGTTCCCATTAGAGAAATGGCCCTTTTTGCTCCCCTAGTGGCCAAATCCTGCATACTAATGGGAACTAGCCCACTCACAATGAGAAGGCTAGTTCCCATTAGAGAAATGGCCCTTTCTGCCCCTAGTGGCCAAGTCCTGCATAATAATGGGAACTAACCTTCTTACACTGAGAAGCCTAGTTCCCATTACAGAAATGGCCCTTTTTGCCCCTAGTGACCAAATCCTGCATAATAACGGAAACTAGCCGACTCACACTGACAAGGCTAGTTCCCATTAGAGAAATGGAGCCTTTTTGCTCCCCTAGTGGCTAACTTTAGACCTGTGACCTTAGACCTGTGCGGATTTCAGGGGAACTGGTCCCAACCCCCGCTGAAGGGCCCGTTTTGTCCGGGAAGCCCCTAAACCACCAAGAGCCCTCCAACTGCACCCTACAGGGACGGTGGCTCCGCGAACCTCCAGCCCAATAACACTTTTTCTGCACGAGCAGCTGCAACGTTATAAAACTCTCCTGATGAACCACGTGCGTTAAACGTGGAGAAACACGTGTTGAGAGACAAAAGGGATATGGTTATTTGAAGAAGAAAGTTTATGTTTGAAAGGAAATAAAAAACAAAGATGTGCATAACCAATCAAAGATGTATCTTTGTATGATTTAAAAGTTCAGAAAAGGAATACCGGAAGCGCACTCCAATGAAGTGTACAGTTAAAAAGAATTGTTTGTTTAATATTGCAGCAGCCGCAATATACACTCCAACAGGTCCAGCATCCAGGTAACAAAGAAATCATTCATTACTGCACAGTAAGAAATCGCCAATTATAGGAAATCAAAGCCGCAAAGGACTGCAAAATTTATACAAAAACTGCTGCATAATAATGGGAAGGAGCCTACCCACACCGAGAAGGCTAGTTTCCATTAGAGAAATGGCCATTTTTGCCCCTAGTGGCCAAGTCGTGCATAATAATGGGAACTAGCCCACTCAAACTGAAGCAGCTATTTCCCATTAGAGAAATGGCCCTCTGACCTGGAGAGGCAGAAAGGTCCTCTCGTCTAATGGGAACTAGCCCACTCACACTGAAGCAGCTATTTCCCATTAGAGAAACGGCCCTCTGACCTGGAAAGGCAAAAAGGTCCTCTCGTCTAATGGGACCTAGCCCATTCATATTGAAGCAGCTATTTCCCATTAGAGAAGCGGCCACCCGACCTGCAGAGGCAGAAAGTCCTCTTGTCTAATGGGAACTAGCCCACTCACACTGAAGCAGCTATTTCCCATTAGAGAAACGGCCCTCCGACCTGGAAAGGCAGAAAGGTGTTCTCGTCTAATGGGAACTAGCCCATTCACACTGAAGCAGCTATTTCCCATTTGAGAAGCGGCCCTCTGACATGCAGAGGCAGAAAAGTCCTCTCGTCTAATGAGAATTAGCCCATTCACACTGAAGCAGCTATTTCCCATTAGTTAAGCGGCCCTCCGACATGCAGAGGCAGAAAGGTCCTCTCGTCTAATGGGAACTAGCCCATTCACACTGAAGCAGCTATTTCCCATTAGAGAAACGGCCCTCTGACCTGGAAAGGCAAAAAGGTCCTCTCGTCTAATGGGAACCAGCCCATTCACACTGAAGAAGCTATTTCCCATTAGAGAAGCGGCCCTCCGACATGCAGAGGCAGAAAGGTCCTTTCGTCTAATGGGAACTAGCCCATTCACACTGAAGCAGCTCTTTCCCATTAGAGAAATGGCCCTCCGACCTGGAAAGGCAGAAAGGTCCTCTCGTCTAATGGGAACTAGCCCATTCACACTGAAGCAGCTATTTCCCATTTGTGAAGCGGCCCTCTGACATGCAGAGGCAGAAAGGTCCTCTCGTCTAATGAGAACTAGCCCATTCACACTGAAGCAGCTATTCCCCACTCGAGAAGCGGCCCTAAGACATGCAGAGGCAGAAAGGTTCTCTCGTCTAATGGGAACTAGCCTATTCACACTGAAGCAGCTATTTCCCATTTGAGAAGCGGCCCTCTGACATGCAGAGGCAGAAAGGTCCTCTCGTCTAATGAGAACTAGCCCATTCACACTGAAGCAGCTATTTCCCATTAGAGAAGCGGCCCTCTGACATGCAGAGGCACAAAGGTCCTCTCGTCTAATGGGAACTAGCCCATTCACACTGAAGCAGCTATTTCCCATTTGAGAAGCGGCCCTCTAACATGCAGAGGCAGAAAGGTCCTCTCGTCTAATAAGAACTAGCCCATTCACACTGAAGCAGCTATTTCCCATTAGAGAAGCGGCCCTCCGACATGCAGAGGCAGAAAGGTCCTCTCGTCTAATGGGAACTAGCCCATTCACACTGAAGCAGCTATTACCCATTAGAGAAACGGCCCTCCGACCTGGAAAGGCAAAAAGGTCCTCTCGTCTAATGGGAACTAGCGCATTAACACTGAAGCAGCTATTTCCCATTAGAGAAGCGGCCCTCCGACATGCAGAGGCAGAAAGGTCCTCTCGTCTAATGGGAACTAGCCCATTCACACTGAAACAGCTATTTCCCATTAGAGAAACGGCCCTTTGACCAGGAAAGGCAGAAAGGTCCTCTCGTCTAATGGGAACTAGCCCACTCACACTGAAGCAGCTATTTCCCATTAGAGAAGCGGCCACCCGACCTGCAGAGGCAGAAAGTTCCTCTCGTCTAATGGGAACTAGCCCACTCACACTGAAGCAGCTATTTCCCATTAGAGAAGCGGCCTTCCGACATGCAGAGGCAGAAAGGTCCTCTCGTCTAATGGGAACTAGCCCATTCATACTGAAGCAGCTATTTCCAATTAGAGAAGTGGCCCTCCGACATGCAGAGGCAGAAAGGTCCTCTCGTCTAATGGGAACTAGCCCATTCACACTGAAGCAGCTATTTCCAATTAGAGAAGTGGCCCTCCGACATGCAGAGGCAGAAAGGTCCTCTCGTTTAATGGGAACTAGCCCATTCACACTGAAGCAGCTATTTCCCATTAGAGAAACGGCCCTCCGGCCTGCAGAGGCAGAAAGGTCCTCTCGTCTAATGGGAACTAGCCGATTCACACTGAAGCAGCTATTTCCCATTAGAGAATTGGCCCTCCGACATGCAGAGGCAGAAAGGTCCTCTCGTCTAATGGGAACTAGCCCCTTCACACTGAAGCAGCTATTTCCCATTAGAGAAACGGCTCTCCGACCTGGAAAGGCAAAAAGGTCCTCTCATCTAATGGGAACTAGCCCATTCACACTGAAGAAGCTCTTTCTCATTAGAGAAACACCCCCCGACCTGCAGAGGCAGAAAGGTCCTCTCGTCTAATGGGAACTAGCCCATTCACACTGAAGTAGCTATTTCCCATTAGAGAAGCGGCCCTCCGACATGCAGAGGCAGAAAGGTCCTCTCGTCTAATGGGAACTAGCCCATTCACACTGTAGCAGCTATTTCCCATTAGAGAAACGGCCCTCCGACCTGGAAAGGCAAAAAAGGTCCTCTCGTCTAATGGGAACTAGCCCATTCACACTGAAGCAGCTATTTGCCATTAGAGAAGCGGCCCTCCGACATGCAGAGGCAGAAAGGTCCTCTCGTCTAATGGGAACTAGCCCATTCACACTGAAGCAGCTCTTTCCCATTAGAGAAGCGGCCCCCAACCTGCAGAGGCAGAAAGGTCCTCTCATCTAATGGGAACTAGCCCATTCACACTGAAGCAGCTATTTCCCATTAGAGAAATGGCCTTCCGACCTGGAAAGGCAGAAAGGTCCTCTCGTCTAATGGGAACTAGCCCACTCAGACTGAAGCAGCTATTTCCCGTTAGAGAAGCGGCCCCCCGACCTGCAGAGGCAGAAAGGTCCTCTCGTCTAATGGGAACCTAGCCCATTCACACTGAAGCAGCTATGTCCCATTAGAGAAACGTCCCTACGACCTGCAGAGGCACAAAGGTCCTCCCGTCTAATGGGAACTAGCCCATTCACACTGACGCAGCTATTTCACATTAGAGAAACGGCCCTCCGACCTGCAGAAGCACAAAGGTCCTCTCTAATGGGAACTGGGCCATTCACACTGAAGCAGCTATTTCCCATTAGAGAAACGGCCCTCCGAAGTGCAGAGGCACAAAGGTCCTCTCGTCTAATGGGAACTAGCCCATTCACACTGAAACAGCTATTTCCCATTAGAGAAATGGCCCTCTGACCTGGAAAGGCAGAAAGGTCCTCTCGTCTAATGGGAACGAGCCCACTCAGACTGAAGCAGCTATTTCCCATTAGAAAAGCGGCCCCCCGACCTGCAGAGGCAGAAAGGTCCTCTCGTCTAATGGGAACTAGCCCATTCACACTGAAGCAGCTATTTCCCATTAGAGAAACGGCCCTCCGACCTGGAAAGGCAAAAAGGTCCTCTCGTCTCATGGGAACTAGCCCATTCACACTAAAGAAGCTCTTTCCCATTAGAGAAGCGCCCCCCGACCTGCAGAGGCAGGAAGGTCCTCTCGTCTAATGGGAACTAGCCCATTCACACTGAAGCAGCTATTTCCCATTAGAGAAGCGGCCCCCCGACCTGGAAAGGCAGAAAGGTCCTCTTGTCTAATGGGAACTAGCCCATTCACACTGAAGCAGCTATTTCCCATTAGAGAAGCGGCCCTCCGACATGCAGAGGCAGAAAGGTCCTCTCGTCTAATGGGAACTAGCCCATTCACACTGAAGCAGCTATTTCCCATTAGAGAAACAGCCCTCCGACCTCGAAAGGCAAAAAGGTCCTCTAGTCTAATGGGAACTAGCCCATTCACACTGAAGCAGCTATTTCCCATTAGAGAAGCGGCCCTCCGACATGCAGAGGCAGAAAGGTCCTCTCGTCTAATAGGAACTAGCCCATTCACACTGAAGCAGCTATTTCCCATTAGAGAAACGGCCCTCCGACCTGCAAAGGCAAAAAGGTCCTCTCGTCTAATGGGAACTAGCCCATTCACACTGAAGCAGCTATTTCCCATTAGAGAAGCGGCCACCCGACCTGCAGAGGCAGAATGGTCCTCTCGTCTAATGGGAACTAGCCCACTCACACTGAAGCAGCTATTTCCCATTAGAGAAACGGCCACCCGACCTGCAGAGGCAGAAAGGTCCTCTCGTCTAATGGGAACTTGCCCATTCAGACTGAAGCAGCTATTTCCCATTAGAGAAGCGGCCTTCCGACATGCAGAGGCAGAAAGGTCCTCTCGTCTAATGGGAACTAGCCCATTCATACTGAAGCAGCTATTTCCAATTAGAGAAGTGGCCCTCCGGCATGCAGAGGCAAAAATGTCCTCTCGTCTAATGGGAACTAGCCCATTCACACTGAAGCAGCTATTTCCCATTAGAGAAACGGCCCTCCGACCTGCAGAGGCAGAAAGGTCCTCTCGTCTAATGGGAACTAGCCGATTCACACTGAAGCAGCTATTTCCCATTAGAGAAACGGCCCTCCGACCTGGAAAGGCAAAAAGGTCCTCTCATCTAATGGGAACTAGCCCATTCACACTGAAGAAGCTCTTTCTCATTAGAGAAACACCCCCCCGACCTGCAGAGGAAGAAAGGTCCTCTCGTCTAATGGGAACTAGCCCATTCACGCTGAAGTAGCTATTTCCCATTAGAGAAGCGGCCCTCCGACATGCAGAGGCAGAAAGGTCCTCTCGTCTAATGGGAACTAGCCCATTCACACTGAAGCAGCTATTTCCCATTAGAGAAACGGCCCTCCGACCTGGAAAGGCAAAAAAGGTCCTCTTGTCTAATGGGAACTAGCCCATTCACACTGAAGCAGCTATTTGCCATTAGAGAAGCGGCCCTCCGACATGCAGAGGCAGAAAGGTCCTCTCGTCTAATGGGAACTAGCCCATTCACACTGAAGCAGCTCTTTCCCATTAGAGAAGCGGCCCCCCAACCTGCAGAAGCAGAAAGGTCCTCTCATCTAATGGGAACTAGCCCATTCACACTGAAGCAGCTATTTCCCATTAGAGAAATGGCCTTCCGACCTGGAAAGGCAGAAAGGTCCTCTCGTCTAATGGGAACTAGCCCACTCAGACTGAAGCAGCTATTTCCCGTTAGAGAAGCGGCCCCCCGACCTGCAGAGGCAGAAAGGTCCTCTCTTCTAATGGGAACCTAGCCCATTCACACTGAAGCAGCTATTTCCCATTAGAGAAACGTCCCTACGACCTGCAGAGGCACAAAGGTCCTCCCGTCTAATGGGAACTAGCCCATTCACACTGAAGCAGCTATTTCACATTAGAGAAACGGCCCTCCGACCTGCAGAAGCACAAAGGTCCTCTCTAATGGGAACTAGGCCATTCACACTGAAGCAGCTATTTCCCATTAGAGAAACGGCCCCCCGACCTGCAGAGGCAGAAAGGTCCTCTCGTCTAATGGGAACTAGCCCATTCACACTGAAGCAGCTATTTCCCATTAGAGAAGCGGCCCTCCGACATGCAGAGGCAGAAAGGTCCTCTCGTCTAATGGGAACTAGCCCATTCACACTGAAGCAGCTATTTCCCATTAGAGAAACAGCCCTCCGACCTCGAAAGGCAAAAAGGTCCTCTCGTCTAATGGGAACTAGCCCATTCACACTGAAGCAGCTATTTCCCATTAGAGAAGCGGCCCTCCGACATGCAGAGGCAGAAAGGTCCTCTCGTCTAATGGGAACTAGCCCATTCACACTGAAGCAGCTCTTTCCCATTAGAGAAATGGCCCTCCGACCTGGAAAGGCAAAAAGGTCCTCTCGTCTAATGGGAACTAGCACACTCAGACTGAAGCAGCTATTTCCCATTAGAGAAGCGGCCCCCCGACTTGCAGAGGCAGAAAGGTCCTCTCGTCTAATGGGAACTAGCCCACTCAGACTGAAGCAGCTATTTCCCATTAGAGAAGCGGCCCCCCGACCTGCAGAGGCAGAAAGGTCCTCTCGCCTAATGGGAACTAGCCCATTCACACTGAAGAAGCTCTTTCCCATTAGGGAAGCGCCTCCCCGACCTGCAGAGGCAGAAAGGTCCTCTCGTCTAATGGGAGCTAGCCCATTCACACTGAAGCAGCTATTTCCCATTAGAGAAACGGCCCTCCGAGCTGGAAAGGCAGAAAGGTCCTCTCGTCTAATGGGAACTAGGCCATTCACACTGAAGCAGCTATTTCCCATTTGAGAAGCGGCCCTCTGACATGCAGAGGCAGAAAAGTCCTCTCGTCTAATGGGAACTAGCCCATTCACACTGAAGCAGCTATTTCCCATTAGAGAAACAGCCCTCTGACCTGGAAAGGCAAAAAGGTCCTCTCGTCTAATGGGAACCAGCCCATTCACACTGAAGCAGCTATTTCCCATTAGAGAAGCGGCCCTCCGACGTGCAGAGGCACAAAGGTCCTCTCGTCTAATGGGAACTAGCCCATTCACACTGAAACAGCTATTTCCCATTAGAGAAATGGCCCTCCGACCTGGAAAGGCAGAAAGGTCCTCTCGTCTAATGGGAACGAGCCCACTCAGACTGAATCAGCTATTTCCCATTAGAAAAGCGGCCCCCCGACCTGCAGAGGCAGAAAGGTCCTCTCGTCTAATGGGAACTAGCCCATTCACACTGAAGCAGCTATTTCCCATTAGAGAAACGGCCCTACGACCTGGAAAGGCAAAAAGGTCCTCTCGTCTAATGGGAACTAGCCCATTCACACTGAAGAAGCTCTTTCCCATTAGAGAAGCGCCCCCCCACCTGCAGAGGCAGAAAGGTCCTCTCGTCTAATGGGAACTAGCCCATTCACACTGAAGCAGCTATTTCCCATTAGAGAAGCGGCCCCCCGACCTGGAAAGGCAGAAAGGTCCTCTCGTCTAATGGGAACCTGCCCATTCACACTGAAGCAGCTATTTCCCATTAGAGAAGCGGCCCTCCGACATGCAGAGGCAGAAAGGTCCTCTCGTCTAATGGGAACTAGCCCATTCACACTGAAGCAGCTATTTCCCATTAGAGAAACAGCCCTCCGACCTCGAAAGGCAAAAAGGTCCTCTCGTCTAATGGGAACTAGCCCATTCACACTGAAGCAGCTATTTCCCATTAGAGAAGCGGCCCTCCGACATGCAGAGGCAGAAAGGTCCTCTCGTCTAATGGGAACTAGCCCATTCACACTGAAGCAGCTCTTTCCCATTAGAGAAGTGGCCCCCCAACCTGCAGAGGCAGAAAGGTCCTCTCATCTAATGGGAACTAGCCCATTCAAACTGAAACAGCTATTTCCCATTAGAGAAATGGCCCTCCGACCTGGAAAGGCAAAAAGGTCCTCTCGTCTAATGGGAACTAGCCCACTCAGACTGAAGCAGCTATTTCCCATTAGAGAAGCGGCCCCCCGACTTGCAGAGGCAGAAAGGTCCTCTCGTCTAATTGGAACTAGCCCACTCAGACTGAAGCAGCTATTTCCCATTAGAGAAGCGGCCCCCCGACCTGCAGAGGCAGAAAGGTCCTCTCGCCTAATGGGAACTAGCCCATTCACACTGAAGAAGCTCTTTCCCATTAGAGAAGCGCCTCTCCGACCTGCAGAGGCAGAAAGGTCCTCTCGTCTAATGGGAACTAGCCCATTCACACTGAAGAAGCTATTTCCCATTAGAGAAACGACCCTCCGACCTGGAAAGGCAAAAAGGTCCTCTCGTCTAATGGGAACTACCCCATTCACACTGAAGCAGCTCTTTCCCATTAGAGAAACGGCCCTCCGACCTGGAAAGGCAGAAAGGTCCTCTCGTCTAATGGGAACTAGCCCATTCACACTGAAGCAGCTATTTCCCATTAGAGAAACAGCCCTCTGACCTGGAAAGGCAAAAAGGTCCTCTCGTCTAATGGGAACCAGCCCATTCACACTGAAGCAGCTATTTCCCATTAGAGAAGCGGCCCTCCGACATGCAGAGGCAGAAAGGTCCTCTCGTCTAATGGGAACTAGCCCATTCACACTGAAGCAGCTCTTTCCCATTAGAGAAGTGGCCCCCCAACCGACAGAGGCAGAAAGGTCCTCTCGTCTAATGTGAACTAGCCCATTCACACTGAAACAGCTATTTCCCATTAGAGAAGTGGCCCCCCGACCTGCAGAGGCAGAAAGGTCCTCTCGTCTAATGGGAACTAGCCCATTCACACTGAAGCAGCTATTTCCCATTAGAGAAGCGGCCCCCCGACCTGCAGAGGCAGAAAGGTCATCTCGTCTAATGGGAACTAGCTCATTCAAACTGAAGCAGCTATTTCCCATTAGAGAAATAGCCCTCTGACCTGCAGAGGCACTAAGGTCCTCTAGTCTAATGGGAACCAGCCCGTTCACACTGAAGCAGCTATTTCCCATTAGAGAAGCGGCCCCCCGACCTGCAGAGGCAGAAAGGTCCTCTCGTCCTATGAGAACTAGCCCACTCACACTGAAGCAGCTATTTCCCATTAGAGAAGCGGCCCCCCGACCTGCAGAGGCAGAAAGGTCCTCTCGTCTAATGGGAACTAGCCCATTCACACTGAAGCAGCTATTTCCCATGGCTCTCCGACCTGGAAAGGCAGAAAGGTCCTCTCGTCTAATGGGAACTAGCCCACTCAGACTGAAGCAGCTATTTCCCATTAGAGAAGCGGCCCCCCGACCTGCAGAGGCAGAAAGGTCCTCTCGTCTAATGGGAACTAGCCCATTCACACTGAAGCAGCTATTTCCCATTACAGAAACAGCCCCCCGACCTGGAAAGGCAAAAAGGTCCTCTCGTCTAATGGGAACTAGCCCATTCACACTGAAGCAGCTCTTTCCCATTAGAGAAGCGGCCCCCTGACCTAGAAAGGCAAAAAGGTCCTCTTGTCTAATGGGAACTAGCCCATTCACACTGAAGCAGCTCTTTCCCATTAGAGAAGCGCCCCCCCGGCCTGCAGAGGCAGAAAGGTCCTCTCGTCTAATGGGAACTAGCCCATTCACACTGAAGCAGCTATTTCCCATTAGAGAAATGGCTCTCCGACCTGGAAAGGCAAAAAGGTCCTCTCGTCTAATGGGAACTAGCCCATTCACACTGAAGCAGCTCTTTCCCATTAGAGAAGCGCCCCCCCGGCCTGCAGAGGCAGAAAGGTCCTCTCGTCTAATGGGAACTAGCCCATTCACACTGAAGCAGCTATTTCCCATTAGAGAAATGGCTCTCCGACCTGGAAAGGCAGAAAGGTCCTCTCGTATAATGGGAACCAGCCCACTAAGACTGAAGCAGCTATTTCCCATTAGAGTAGCGGCCCCCCGACCTGCAGAGGCAGAAAGGTCCTCTCGTCTAATGGGAACTAGCCCATTCACACTGAAGCAGCTATTTCCCATTAGAGAAGCGGCCTTCCGACATGCAGAGGCAGAAAGGTCCTCTCGTCTAATGGGAACTAGCCCATTCACACTGAAGCAGCTATTTCCCATTAGAGAAACGGCCCTCCGACCTGGAAAGGCAAAAAAGGTCCTCTTGTCTAATGGGAACTAGCCCATTCACACTGAAGCAGCTATTTGCCATTAGAGAAGCGGCCCTCCGACATGCAGAGGCAGAAAGGTCCTCTCGTCTAATGGGAACTAGCCCATTCACACTGAAGCAGCTCTTTCCCATTAGAGAAACGGCCCCCCAACCTGCAGAGGCAGAAAGGTCCTCTCATCTAATGGGAACTAGCCCATTCACACTGAAGCAGCTATTTCCCATTAGAGAAATGGCCTTCCGACCTGGAAAGGCAGAAAGGTCCTCTCGTCTAATGGGAACTAGCCCACTCAGACTGAAGCAGCTATTTCCCGTTAGAGAAGCGGCCCCCCGACCTGCAGAGGCAGAAAGGTCCTCTCTTCTAATGGGAACCTAGCCCATTCACACTGAAGCAGCTATTTCCCATTAGAGAAACGTCCCTACGACCTGCAGAGGCACAAAGGTCCTCCCGTCTAATGGGAACTAGCCCATTCACACTGAAGCAGCTATTTCACATTAGAGAAACGGCCCTCCGACCTGCAGAAGCACAAAGATCCTCTCTAATGGGAACTAGGCCATTCACACTGAAGCAGCTATTTCCCATTAGAGAAGCGGCCCTCCGACATGCAGAGGCAGAAAGGTCCTCTCGTCTAATGGGAACTAGCCCATTCACACTGAAGCAGCTATTTCCCATTAGAGAAACAGCCCTCCGACCTCGAAAGGCAAAAAGGTCCTCTCGTCTAATGGGAACTAGCCCATTCACACTGAAGCAGCTATTTCCCATTAGAGAAGCGGCCCTCCGACATGCAGAGGCAGAAAGGTCCTCTCGTCTAATGGGAACTAGCCCATTCACACTGAAGCAGCTCTTTCCCATTAGAGAAGTGGCCCCCCAACCTGCAGAGGCAGAAAGGTCCTCTCATCTAATGGGAACTAGCCCATTCAAACTGAAACAGCTATTTCCCATTAGAGAAATGGCCCTCCGACCTGGAAAGGCAAAAAGGTCCTCTCGTCTAATGGGAACTAGCACACTCAGACTGAAGCAGCTATTTCCCATTAGAGAAGCGGCCCCCCGACTTGCAGAGGCAGAAAGGTCCTCTCGTCTAATGGGAACTAGCCCACTCAGACTGAAGCAGCTATTTCCCATTAGAGAAGCGGCCCCCCGACCTGCAGAGGCAGCAGAAAGGTCCTCTCGCCTAATGGGAACTAGCCCATTCACACTGAAGAAGCTCTTTCCCATTAGAGAAGCGCCTCCCCGACCTGCAGAGGCAGAAAGGTCCTCTCGTCTAATGGGAGCTAGCCCATTCACACTGAAGCAGCTATTTCCCATTAGAGAAACGGCCCTCCGACCTGGAAAGGCAGAAAGGTCCTCTCGTCTAATGGGAACTAGGCCATTCACACTGAAGCAGCTATTTCCCATTTGAGAAGCGGCCCTCTGACATGCAGAGGCAGAAAAGTCCTCTCGTCTAATGAGAATTAGCCCATTCACACTGAAGCAGCTATTTCCCATTAGAGAAGCGGCCCTCCGACATGCAGAGGCAGAAAGGCCCTCTCGTCTAATGGGAACTAGCCCATTCACACTGAAGCAGCTATTTCCCATTAGAGAAACAGCCCTCTGACCTGGTAAAGGCAAAAAGGTCCTCTCGTCTAATGGGAACCAGCCCATTCACACTGAAGCACCTATTTCCCATTAGAGAAGCGGCCCTCCGACATGCAGAGGCAGAAAGGCCCTCTCGTCTAATGGGAACTAGCCCATTCACACTGAAGCAGCTATTTCCCATTAGAGAAACAGCCCTCTGACATGCAGAGGCAGAAAAGTCCTCTCGTCTAATGAGAATTAGCCCATTCACACTGAAGCAGCTATTTCCCATTAGAGAAGCGGCCCTCCGACATGCAGAGGCAGAAAGGCCCTCTCGTCTAATGGGAACTAGCCCATTCACACTGGAGCAGCTATTTCCCATTAGAGAAACAGCCCTCTGACCTGGAAAGGCAAAAAGGTCCTCTCGTCTAATGGGAACTAGCCCATTCACACTGAAACAGCTATTTCCCATTAGAGAAATGGCCCTCCGACCTGGAAAGGCAGAAAGGTCCTCTCGTCTAATGGGAACGAGCCCACTCAGACTGAAGCAGCTATTTCCCATTAGAAAAGCGGCCCCCCGACCTGCAGAGGCAGAAAGGTCCTCTCGTCTAATGGGAACTAGCCCATTCACACTGAAGCAGCTATTTCCCATTAGAGAAACGGACCTACGACCTGGACAGGCAAAAAGGTCCTCTCGTCTAATGGGAACTAGCCCATTCACACTGAAGAAGCTCTGTCCCATTAGAGAAGCGCCCCCCCACCTGCAGAGGCAGAAAGGTCCTCTCGTCTAATGGGAACTAGCCCATTCACACTGAAGCAGCTATTTCCCATTAGAGAAGCGGCCCCCCGACCTGGAAAGGCAGAAAGGTCCTCTCGTCTAATGGGAACCCGCCCATTCACACTGAAGCAGCTATTTCCCATTAGAGAAGCGGCCCTCCGACATGCAGAGGCAGAAAGGTCCTCTCGTCTAATGGGAACTAGCCCATTCACACTGAAGCAGCTATTTCCCATTAGAGAAACAGCCCTCCGACCTCGAAAGGCAAAAAGGTCCTCTCGTCTAATGGGAACTAGCCCATTCACACTGAAGCAGCTATTTCCCATTAGAGAAGCGGCCCTCCGACATGCAGAGGCAGAAAGGTCCTCTCGTCTAATGGGAACTAGCCCATTCACACTGAAGCAGCTCTTTCCCATTAGAGAAGTGGCCCCCCAACCTGCAGAGGCAGAAAGGTCCTCTCATCTAATGGGAACTAGCCCATTCAAACTGAAACAGCTATTTCCCATTAGAGAAATGGCCCTCCGACCTGGAAAGGCAAAAAGGTCCTCTCGTCTAATGGGAACTAGCCCACTCAGACTGAAGCAGCTATTTCCCATTAGAGAAGCGGCCCCCCGACTTGCAGAGGCAGAAAGGTCCTCTCGTCTAATGGGAACTAGCCCACTCAGACTGAAGCAGCTATTTCCCATTAGAGAAGCGGCCCCCCGACCTGCAGAGGCAGAAAGGTCCTCTCGCCTAATGGGAACTAGCCCATTCACACTGAAGAAGCTCTTTCCCATTAGAGAAGCGCCTCCCCGACCTGCAGAGGCAGAAAGGTCCTCTCGTCTAATTGGAACTAGCCCATTCACACTGAAGCAGCTATTTCCCATTAGAGAAACGACCCTCCGACCTGGAAAGGCAAAAAGGTCCTCTCGTCTAATGGGAACTACCCCATTCACACTGAAGCAGCTCTTTCCCATTAGAGAAACGGCCCTCCGACCTGGAAAGGTGTAACGCTCACCTGATTCCCGTAGAGGTGCCGGTCTTGACTGGGCGTATACCGTATCTTCAAAGGTGATGTGTAACACACGGCTGGCTCTTTGGGCTGGACCTCTGTGCACTGTATGTCTGACTCGAAGGGTAAGATGTCTGCAGATAGAAAATATGGGATTAAGGAAATGGGTTATTGAATGTCTCTCTCTTCTTCCCTTTCTCTTCTCCTGTAGAACCCCAAAGGTTAACGCTCTCACCTTAGGTAAGTGAACGCCGTGCTCTCCATCTGCCTCGGGGCAGGGTGCTGTAACCAGTTTCTTCACTGGATAAGGGGAGCAGGCCTCTTGACTTCAGAGGACTGCTGTCCGTCGTTTACTGCACGAACGGTAAGTTTCGAGTAATTCTAATGTCTTTAAAGTCTTTAGTAATGATGTTTCTTGTTTTGCAGGGTTCCGGCGATGGCGGATGACGGGCTTAAGTGAGTTGAAGATGGAGCCCGTGTGATGAATAGAAGCGCCTGGAAGCACGTAAGTAAGCGCTTGTTGCCTGCTTCACGATGCGCTCTAACTGTCTTTTTATTTTGCAGGTACAAGTTCGGAGCGGCTGCAGGGTGCCGGAATACCCACTGGGTTAGATGTGGAAAGGAGTAATGGCACGTGAGTATTAAAGTTCCCCAATGGCTTTAAACGCACCTTGTTTTGTCTTTCAGATGCGGGATGCAGCGCCGAAGGCCTCCGGAGCGTGCGAAGAGTTGGTAAGCTTTTGTCTTTCAGATGCCGGAATGCAGTGTGAAGACCTCCGGAGTGCACGAAGAGTAGGTAAGCCTTTGTCTTTCAGATGCCGGAATGCAGCGCGAGGCGTTGGTGACAGCCGATGGACCAGGTAAGTGAAGAGCTGTCACTGAAGACCGTAATGCTAACGTGTTCTTTCTTGTCTTTATAGGTGTTGCTGAAGACTGGATTCAGGATGGTAAGCCTTTTTCCTAAGGCCCAGGATCAGATGCAGAAGACACGATGAGCGTTCTGCTGCAGAGGATGCAGAATAACGCAAAGCAAGATTCATCCATCGGGTGTGGTTTAAATAGCCTCCTGTAGTGCTTAGATGTCTCCTTCCACAGCCACGCCTAGGTAAGAAAAGAGTTCCTGCTTTCCAGAAGAGTTCCAGTGTTCTGAATCTAGGGAGTGGCTCCTGCCCCACCCAACAGGAAAAGTAGTTCCAAACAGAAGAGGATCAGAGGCTCAACTGGCAGGCAAGTAAGCAGCATGGTCTGCTGCAGGTAAGTCCACCCAAGCATTATGAGCCCGGCGCTTCCAGCGCTGGGACTGGGCATATTTATGAGCCTGGTGCCACTGGCGCCAGGACTGGGTCCAAAAGGTCCCAATTGGGACTGGTTGGCACTCGGAACCTGGGTTATGGATCTGCTTCCAAGGGAGTTGGGAAAACCCTGACCTTTTGGAAGCAGAGATCATGACAGTACCCCCCCTCAAGGCCCCTCCCAAACCGGGCTTCTCTGGGGGTTTTGGCTTGTCAGGAAATGTTCGGTGAAATCTTTTGATTAGGCGAGGAGCGTGGACATATTCAGCAGGTTCCCAGGATCTCTCTTGGGGGCCGTAGCCTTTCCAGTCAATTAGGTAAAATAGTTTAGATTTGGAGATCTTGGAGTCCAGAATGCTTTTGACTTCAAACTCGAGTTCTCCATCAACTAGGATAGGTTTTGGAGATTTAGTTAGTCGGGTTTGAGGTTGCACGGGTTTTAATAGAGAGACGTGGAAGACCGGATGTATCTTCATGTGCGGGGGCAAGTCCAACTTGACCGCTACTGGGTTTACTATGGTAGTGATGGAATAGGGACCAAGGTATCTTGGGTTGAATGTGCGGGGCCCTTTTAGAGGTAGATATTTGGTGGATAACCAGACTTGATCCCCTACTTGATATTGAGGGGCTTCCTTCCGATGTTGATCTGCTCCTTTCTTGTATTGTTCTTTAGCCCTTTGAAGGTGAGAAACAGCTTCCTTAAAGGCTTGGGTGATTGTAGAATGCAGGTAGTCTACTGCTGGTGTTTCAAGATCTTGGAGGGGATCCAACTCCGAGGTTCGAGGGTGACTGCCGTACAAAAGAAAAAACGGGGTTTTCCCAGTTCCCGAATGGACAGAGTTATTGTAGGCATATTCGGCTATCCAAAGGATGTCTTTCCAAGTTTTTTCAGTTTGTTGCAGCATGCAGCGTAAATACTGTTCCAGAGTTTGATTGGTCCTCTCGGTTTGTCCATCGGTCTGAGGGTGGTGACTGGTCGATAGTCTCACATCAATTTGAGCCGACCGACAGCAACTTCGCCAAAACTGAGAAATAAATTGACTACCTCGATCCGAAATTAGAACCGAAGGAAAACCGTGCAGTCGGACGATGTTTTCGAGAAATTCTCGGGCCAGAGTTGCTGCTGTTGGCAAGCCTTTGAGCGGAATGAAATGCGCCATCTTGGAGAATAAGTCCATGATTACTAGAATCGTATTGTATCCGGAGCATGGAGGTAGATCGGTGATGAAGTCCATAGAAAGCGTATGCCATGGGTGAGGTGGGATGTCAATAGGGCTTAAGAGGCCTGCTGGTCTTTCCTTTTGACTCTTGTTTTGGGCGCATACTCCACAGGACATTATAAAGTCTCTGATATCTTTTTTCCAAGACGGCCACCAGAAGTAGCGCTTGATCTTTTCTGAGGTCTTGGCCATACCGGGATGTCCTTCCATTAAAGAATCGTGATAACAAGAGATTACTTTTTTCTGTAAATCTGTGCTGGGTAGGTATAATCGTTCTTGGAAATACAATAAGTTGTCCTTTACTGCAAAGTCCTTTCCCTGCAGATGCCAATTCTGTATGTCTGCTGGAGTTACAAGTTGCCTGGCTTTATCCTTAACTTCCTCTATGGATTCTGTGGCGATTACACCCAGAATTCTTTGTTCGGGAATGATTGGTACAGGTTTAGGGTTGATCAAGTGTTCTTCCACTCCCATCCGAGAAAGGGCATCAGCTTTACCGTTCTTTGTACCAGGTCGATAGGTAATTATGAAGTCAAACTCGGCAAAGAATAATGCCCAACGGAGTTGTCTAGAGGATTGGGCTTTTGCGGTTTTCAAATATTGCAGGTTTCGGTGATCCGTAATCACAGTAACGGTGTGTCGGGCCCCCAGCAGATAATGCCGCCAAGCCTTAAAGGCAGACTTGATAGCCAGAAGTTCCTTGTCAGTAATCGTGTAATTGATTTCAGGAGGCGAGAATTTGCGGGACCAAAATGCCACGGGATGCAACTGATTGGTTACCGGGTCCTTTTGTGATAGAACTGCCCCCATGGCAAGGCTTGAAGCATCAGTTTCCACGATGTAGGGGAGTTCGGGGCGAGGGTGTTTTAAGATTGGTGCAGAGATAAATTTAGTCTTCAAATCCTGGAAAGCTTGTTCCGCCTCGGTAGACCATTCAAAACGTTTGTTTTTCTTTAACAAGGCAGTGATGGGCTGGACTATTCGAGAGAATTCGGGGATAAACCTGCGGTAAAAGTTAGCGAAGCCTAACATGCTTTGCACACCTTTTACGGAGGATGGTGATGGCCATTTGAGAACTGCATCGACCTTCTTTGAATCCATACGCACTCCGCCAGGTGATAATATGAATCCCAAGAATTCAACTTCAGTCACGTTGAAAACACATTTTTCCAACTTAGCGAAAAGTTTGTGTTGACGCAATCTTTCGAGGACCATTTTCACGTGTTTCCGATGTTCAGATTCCGATGAAGAATAAACGAGGATGTCGTCAATGTAAACAACAACACACACATCTATGAGCTCTCTGAGGACATTGTTCATAAAATATTGAAAGGCGGCCGGGGCATTGCAAAGTCCGAAGGGCATGACTTGATATTCAAATAGCCCATACTTGGTGCGGAAGGCCGTCTTCCATTAATCGCCCTCTTTTACTCGTACCAAGTGGTAAGCTCCTCTAAGATCCAGCTTTGTATATATGCATGCTTTTCTGACTTGGTCCAGGAGTTCAGGGATCAAAGGTAACGGATATCTATTCTTAACGGTGATCTGGTTCAGGGAGCGATAATCTATACAAGTTCTAAGGTCTCCTTCCTTTTTTGGAACGAAGAACAAAGCTGAAGAAGCAGGGGACTTGGAAGGACGAATAAACCCATTTGCCAGGTATTGATCCAGGTATTGTCGAAGGTGAAGGTTCTCAGGCTCGGTGAGGGCATAAATTCTACTACAAGGAGGAGTAGATCCAGGTATCAGGTCTATCTGCCAGTCATAAGACCTATGAGGAGGTAGAGAGTTAGCCTGATCCTTCCGGAAAACATCTTGGTATTCTAGGTATTCGGGAGGTAACTGGGGAGTCTCTGAAGAAATTGCTGCCAGTGCAACACCAGGTGGAGGGTGACAAGTAGAGACACATTCTGGAAACTGGACCGTTCTTGCTCGCCAATCGATCAGAGGATTGTGTTTCTCTAACCAAGGTATTCCTAGAATAATCCGAAACTGAGGGGCCTTGATCACATCGAACACGATCTTCTCATGGTGTCCATCTTGACTTACTAGCGTCACCTCTTGAGTGGTATGCGTTACTGGCCCGGAGGCTATCTCCGTACCATCCACCGTAGTAATGACGTCCTTTACAGCCTTGGGACAAAGAGTTAGATTCATCCTCAAAACCATTTCATGATCCACATAATTGCCGATGGCACCGCTGTCGACGTAATCGATCCGGATTATCAGGGCTAATGAGGACCATAGGTATCACGAAATGCGAGGTCACGGAACTGGTTTTCACGCTCGGCAAGAGGACCTCTATTCTTGTTGGGCGAGGTCGTTTCCCTGCTCAGAGTTTGTAACTTTGGTAACTGCAGCTCCTACTGCCTTCTTGGCTGGTTTCACCGGACAGTCTCGAAGAAAGTGCCCTGAGTTTCCGCAATAGAGGCATAATTGCAACTGTTTTCTCCTTTCCCGCTCCTTTTGTGTTAGAGGACCTTTCAGACCCCCTATTTGCATGGGTTCCCCGGAGTCTACTCCTTTGGAAGGAGTTGGCGGTTTGGAAAATACTCGAGCATCAAACTTGGAACGATCGGCCTTCCTGTTCTGCAGTCTGTGATCTATTTGAACGACTAAGTCTATATAGTCCGAACAATCTTGTGGGGGATTCACTACTTGGGCTAACACATCTTTGAGCTCTCCACGTAGACCTCTATAAAACAGCGTAATCCTTTTGTCCTCAGGCCATTGAGTTTCCACTATCAGTCTGTTGAAAGACGCAATATAAGCCAAAAGGTCTTGATTACCTTGTCGCAACGAAAGAAGCTCATTGTCCAAGGCCTGCCCCTGTGAATGTCTTGCGAACAGTTTTTCCATACTGAGCTGAAAAGCTTGAAAATCATGGAGGACCGGATCATCTTGATTTACTAGAGGGATCGACCAGTCTGCCGCATTGCCACTAAGGTACGAAAGCTACTTTAGCTTGATCAGTTGGAAAGGCTGCTGGCCGGCATAAGAAATGCAACCGGCACTGATTGATAAATACTGCAAACCTCTTTGGGTCACCAGAAAATCGTTCGGGCGGAGCCAGAGGTACATTCCCAGGTAGGTTGATCTGCACTGGATTCATAGAGGATGTAGAAGGAAGATTTCCCCCAGATGCGGGTAACGGGGTCTGTCCGGCTTGTGACTGTAGCAATTGTCTAGCGAGATCATCTGTTCGCTCCTTGGAAATAATCAGTTCCCTTCTTAGAGCGTTCTTTTCCTGACGGGCTGCATGCACTTCTGCCCTTAGTTCCCCAAGTAACTGGGCTAGCTGGTCGGTATCCGAGGTTTCCATAGCGCCTGGACGGGAGTTTTGTGGTAGGCTTTGCGTTCTTTAACGCTCACCTGATTCCCGTAGAGGTGCCGGTCTTGACTGGGCGTATACCGTATCTTCAAAGGTGATGTGTAACACACGGCTGGCTCTTTGGGCTGGACCTCTGTGCACTGTATGTCTGACTCGAAGGGTAAGATGTCTGCAGATAGAAAATATGGGATTAAGGAACTGGGTTATTGAATGTCTCTCTCTTCTTCCCTTTCTCTTCTCCTGTAGAACCCCAAAGGTTAACGCTCTCACCTTAGGTAAGTGAACGCCGTGCTCTCCATCTGCCTCGGGGCAGGGTGCTGTAACCAGTTTCTTCACTGGATAAGGGGAGCAGGCCTCTTGACTTCAGAGGACTGCTGTCCGTCGTTTACTGCACAAACGGTAAGTTTCGAGTAATTCTAATGTCTTTAAAGTCTTTAGTAATGATGTTTCTTGTTTTGCAGGGTTCCGGCGATGGCGGATGACGGGCTGAAGTGAGTTGAAGATGGAGCCCGTGTGATGAATAGAAGCGCCTGGAAGCACGTAAGTAAGCGCTTGTTGCCTGCTTCACGATGCGCTCTAACTGTCTTTTTATTTTGCAGGTACAAGTTCGGAGCGGCTGCAGGGTGCCGGAATACCCACTGGGTTAGATGTGGAAAGGAGTAATGGCACGTGAGTATTAAAGTTCCCCAATGTCTTTAAACGCACCTTGTTTTGTCTTTCAGATGCGGGATGCAGCGCCGAAGGCCTCCGGAGCGTGCGAAGAGTTGGTAATGCACAAAGGTCCTCTCGTCTAATGGGAACTAGCCCATTCACATCGTGCTCTTGGTATTTGTCACCTTGTTCACAGGGACAAATGTCTGGAATCTCCCTTTTAATGTGCAATGAAAAAAAGAACTTTCAGAGTAACAGCCAATTGTGCTACTGCATTCTCCCTTCTTTATGTGTGCAAGTAATTCTTTCAGTCACTACACTGCATGTGGGACGGGCACAGCACGGAGCACAGGGCCCGCAGTGAAGGCCATCAGCTTGTTACATAGCTAAGCAACAGACATGTCAACTCCTTATCATGTCTAAAATTACCAGGTAACAACTTGCAACACCGCACAATGCGTCCTTGGATCACGTGTTCTGTCGTGTGCATGCACGGCTATGCTGCTAGGGTGCTTCATGTGTCCTCATAGTCTCACGCACAGCCCAGATACTCCCCAATACATGCCTGAAGAGTGAGCCACTATCCGACTCTGCAACTAACCTTGTACCTGCTCAGCCAGGGCAACCATAATCTATGGCAAGACCTATGAGGAGGTAGAGAGTTAGCCTGATCCTTCCGGAAAACATCTTGGTATTCTAGGTATTCGGGAGGTAACTGGGGAGTCTCTGAAGAAATTGCTGCCAGTGCAACACCAGGTGGAGGGTGACAAGTAGAGACACATTCTGGAAACTGGACCGTTCTTGCTCGCCAATCGATCAGAGGATTGTGTTTCTCTAACCAAGGTATTCCTAGAATAATCCGAAACTGAGGGGCCTTGATCACATCGAACACGATCTTCTCATGGTGTCCATCTTGACTTACTAGCGTCACCTCTTGAGTGGTATGCGTTACTGGCCCGGAGGCTATCTCCGTACCATCCACCGTAGTAATGACGTCCTTTACAGCCTTGGGACAAAGAGTTAGATTCATCCTCAAAACCATTTCATGATCCACATAATTGCCGATGGCACCGCTGTCGACGTAATCGATCCGGATTATCAGGGCTAATGAGGACCATAGGTATCACGAAATGCGAGGTCACGGAACTGGTTTTCACGCTCGGCAAGAGGACCTCTATTCTTGTTGGGCGAGGTCGTTTCCCTGCTCAGAGTTTGTAACTTTGGTAACTGCAGCTCCTACTGCCTTCTTGGCTGGTTTCACCGGACAGTCTCGAAGAAAGTGCCCTGAGTTTCCGCAATAGAGGCATAATTGCAACTGTTTTCTCCTTTCCCGCTCCTTTTGTGTTAGAGGACCTTTCAGACCCCCTATTTGCATGGGTTCCCCGGAGTCTACTCCTTTGGAAGGAGTTGGCGGTTTGGAAAATACTCGAGCATCAAACTTGGAACGATCGGCCTTCCTGTTCTGCAGTCTGTGATCTATTTGAACGACTAAGTCTATATAGTCCGAACAATCTTGTGGGGGATTCACTACTTGGGCTAACACATCTTTGAGCTCTCCACGTAGACCTCTATAAAACAGCGTAATCCTTTTGTCCTCAGGCCATTGAGTTTCCACTATCAGTCTGTTGAAAGACGCAATATAAGCCAAAAGGTCTTGATTACCTTGTCGCAACGAAAGAAGCTCATTGTCCAAGGCCTGCCCCTGTGAATGTCTTGCGAACAGTTTTTCCATACTGAGCTGAAAAGCTTGAAAATCATGGAGGACCGGATCATCTTGATTTACTAGAGGGATCGACCAGTCTGCCGCATTGCCACTAAGGTACGAAAGCTACTTTAGCTTGATCAGTTGGAAAGGCTGCTGGCCGGCATAAGAAATGCAACCGGCACTGATTGATAAATACTGCAAACCTCTTTGGGTCACCAGAAAATCGTTCGGGCGGAGCCAGAGGTACATTCCCAGGTAGGTTGATCTGCACTGGATTCATAGAGGATGTAGAAGGAAGATTTCCCCCAGATGCGGGTAACGGGGTCTGTCCGGCTTGTGACTGTAGCAATTGTCTAGCGAGATCATCTGTTCGCTCCTTGGAAATAATCAGTTCCCTTCTTAGAGCGTTCTTTTCCTGACGGGCTGCATGCACTTCTGCCCTTAGTTCCCCAAGTAACTGGGCTAGCTGGTCGGTATCCGAGGTTTCCATAGCGCCTGGACGGGAGTTTTGTGGTAGGCTTTGCGTTCTTTAACGCTCACCTGATTCCCGTAGAGGTGCCGGTCTTGACTGGGCGTATACCGTATCTTCAAAGGTGATGTGTAACACACGGCTGGCTCTTTGGGCTGGACCTCTGTGCACTGTATGTCTGACTCGAAGGGTAAGATGTCTGCAGATAGAAAATATGGGATTAAGGAACTGGGTTATTGAATGTCTCTCTCTTCTTCCCTTTCTCTTCTCCTGTAGAACCCCAAAGGTTAACGCTCTCACCTTAGGTAAGTGAACGCCGTGCTCTCCATCTGCCTCGGGGCAGGGTGCTGTAACCAGTTTCTTCACTGGATAAGGGGAGCAGGCCTCTTGACTTCAGAGGACTGCTGTCCGTCGTTTACTGCACAAACGGTAAGTTTCGAGTAATTCTAATGTCTTTAAAGTCTTTAGTAATGATGTTTCTTGTTTTGCAGGGTTCCGGCGATGGCGGATGACGGGCTGAAGTGAGTTGAAGATGGAGCCCGTGTGATGAATAGAAGCGCCTGGAAGCACGTAAGTAAGCGCTTGTTGCCTGCTTCACGATGCGCTCTAACTGTCTTTTTATTTTGCAGGTACAAGTTCGGAGCGGCTGCAGGGTGCCGGAATACCCACTGGGTTAGATGTGGAAAGGAGTAATGGCACGTGAGTATTAAAGTTCCCCAATGTCTTTAAACGCACCTTGTTTTGTCTTTCAGATGCGGGATGCAGCGCCGAAGGCCTCCGGAGCGTGCGAAGAGTTGGTAAGCTTTTGTCTTTCAGATGCCGGAATGCAGTGTGAAGACCTCCGGAGCGCACGAAGAGTAGGTAAGCCTTTGTCTTTCAGATGCCGGAATGCAGCGCGAGGCGTTGGTGACAGCCGATGGACCAGGTAAGTGAAGAGCTGTCACTGAAGACCATAATGCTAACCTGTTCTTTCTTGTCTTTATAGGTGTTGCTGAAGACTGGATTCAGGATGGTAAGCCTTTTTCCTTAGGCCCAGGATCATATGCAGAAGACACGATGAGCGTTCTGCTGCAGAGGATGCAGAATAACGCAAAGCAAGATTCATCCATCGGGTGTGGTTTAAATAGCCTCCTGTAGTGCTTAGGTGTCTCCTTCCACAGCCACGCCTAGGTAAGAAAAGAGTTCCTGCTTTCCAGAAGAGTTCCAGTGTTCTGAATCTAGGGAGTGGCTCCTGCCCCACCCAACAGGAAAAGTAGTTCCAAACAGAAGAGGATCAGAGGCTCAACTGGCAGGCAAGTAAGCAGCATGGTCTGCTGCAGGTAAGTCCACCCAAGCATTATGAGCCCGGCGCTTCCAGCGCTGGGACTGGGCATATTTATGAGCCTGGTGCCACTGGCGCCAGGACTGGGTCCAAAAGGTCCCAATTGGGACTGGTTGGCACTCGGAACCTGGGTTATGGATCTGCTTCCAAGGGAGTTGGGAAAACCCTGACCTTTTGGAAGCAGAGATCATGACAAAAGGCAGAAAGGTCCTCTCGTCTAATGGGAACTAGCCCATTCACACTGAAGCAGCTATTTCCCATTAGAGAAACAGCCCTCTGACCTGGAAAGGCAAAAAGGTCCTCTTGTCTAATGGGAACCAGCCCATTCACACTGAAGCAGCTATTTCCCATTAGAGAAGCGGCCCTCCGACATGCAGAGGCAGAAAGGTCCTCTCGTCTAATGGGAACTAGCCCATTCACACTGAAGCAGCTCTTTCCCATTAGAGAAGCGGCCCCCCAACCTACAGAGGCAGAAAGGTCCTCTCGTCTAATGTGAACTAGCCCATTCACACTGAAACAGCTATTTCTCATTAGAGAAGTGGCCCCCCGACCTGCAGAGGCAGAAAGGTCCTCTCGTCTAATGGGAACTAGCCCATTCACACTGAAGCAGCTATTTCCCATTAGAGAAGCGGCCCCCGACCTGCAGAGGCAGAAAGGTCATCTCGGCTAATGGGAACTAGCTCATTCAAACTGAAGCAGCTATTTCCCATTAGAGAAATAGCCCTCTGACCTGCAGAGGCACTAAGGTCCTCTAGTCTAATGGGAACCAGCCCGTTCACACTGAAGCAGCTATTTCCCATTAGAGAAACGGCCCTCCGACCTGGAAAGGCAGAAAGGTCCTCTCGTCTAATGGGAACTAGCCCACTCAGACTGAAGCAGCTATTTCCCATTAGAGAAGCGGCCCCCCGACCTGCAGAGGCAGAAAGGTCCTCTCGTCCTATGAGAACTAGCCCACTCACACTGAAGCAGCTATTTCCCATTAGAGAAGCGGCCCCCCGACCTGCAGAGGCAGAAAGGTCCTCTCGTCTAATGGGAACTAGCCCATTCACACTGAAGCAGCTATTTCCCATGGCTCTCCGACCTGGAAAGGCAGAAAGGTCCTCTCGTCTAATGGGAACTAGCCCACTCAGACTGAAGCAGCTATTTCCCATTAGAGAAGCGGCCCCCCGACCTGCAGAGGCAGAAAGGTCCTCTCGTCTAATGGGAACTAGCCCATTCACACTGAAGCAGCTATTTCCCATTAGAGAAACGGCCCCCCGACCTGCAGAGGCAGAAAGGTCCTCTCGTCTAATGGGAACTAGCCCATTCACACTGAAGCAGCTATTTCCCATGGCTCTCCGACCTGGAAAGGCAGAAAGGTCCTCTCGTCTAATGGGAACTAGCCCATTCACACTGAAGCAGCTCTTTCCCATTAGAGAAGCGCCCCCCCCCCCGGCCTGCAGAGGCAGAAAGGTCCTCTCGTCTAATGGGAACTAGCCCATTCACACTGAAGCAGCTATTTCCCATTAGAGAAATGGCTCTCCGACCTGGAAAGGCAGAAAGGTCCTCTCGTCTAATGGGAACTAGCCCACTCAGACTGAAGCAGCTATTTCCCATTAGAGTAGCGGCCCCCCGACCTGCAGAGGCAGAAAGGTCCTCTCGTCTAATGGGAACTAGCCCATTCACACTGAAGCAGCTATTTCCCATTAGAGAAGCGGCCTTCCGACATGCAGAGACAGAAAGGTCCTCTCGTCTAATGGGAACTAGCCCATTCACACTGAAGCAGCTCTTTCCCATTAGAGAAGCGGCCCCCCAACCTACAGAGGCAGAAAGGTCCTCTCATCTAATGGGAACTAGCCCATTCACACTGAAGCAGCTATTTCCCATTACAGAAATGGCCCTCCGACCTGGAAAGGCAGAAAGGTCCTCTCGTCTAATGGGAACTAGCCTACTCAGACTGAAGCAGCTATTTCCCATTAGAGAAGCGGCCCCCCGACCTGCAGAGGCAGAAAGGTCCTTTCGTCTAATGGGAACTAGCCCATTTACACTGAAGCAACTATTTCCCATTAGAGAAACGGCCCTACGACCTGCAGAGGCACAAAGGTCCTCTCGTCTAATGGGAACTAGCCCATTCACACTGAAGCAGCTATTTCCCATTAGAGAAACGGCCCTCTGACCTGCAGAGGCACAAAGGTCCTCTCGTCTAATGGGAACTAGCCCATTCACATTGAAGCAGCTATTTCCCATTAGTGAAACGGCCCTCCGACCTGCAGAGGCACAAAGGTCTTCTCGTCTAATGGGAACTAGCCCATTCACACTGAAGCAGCTATTTCCCATTAGAGAAACGGCCCTCCGACTTGCAGAGGCACAAAGGTCCTCGTCTAATGGGAACTAGCCCATTCAAACTGAAGCAGCTATTTCCCATTAGAGAAACAGCCCTCTAACCTGCAGAGGCACAAAGGTCCTCTAGTCTAATGGGAACTAGCCCGTTCACACTGAAGCAGCTACTTCCCATTAGAGAAACAGCCCTCCGACCTGGAAAGGCAGAAAGGTCCTCTCGTCTAATGGGAACTAGCCCACTCAGACTGAAGCAGCTATTTCCCATTAGAGAAGCGGCCCCCCGACCTGCAGAAGCAGAAAGGTCCTCTCGTCCTATGGGAACTAGCCCACTCACACTGAAGCAGCTATTTCCCATTAGAGAAGCGGCCCCCCGACCTGCAGAGGCAGAAAGGTCCTCTCGTCTAATGAGAACTAGCCCATTCACACTGAAGCAGCTATTTCCCATTAGAGAAATGGCTCTCCGACCTGGAAAGGGAGAAAGGTCCTCTCGACTAATGGGAACTAGCCCACTCATACTGAAGCAGCTATTTCCCATTAGAGAAGTGGCCCCCCGACCTGCAGAGGCAGAAAGGTCCTCTCGTCTAATGGGAACTAGCCCATTCACACTGAAGCAGCTATTTCCCATTAGAGAAGCGGCCCTCCGAACTGCAGAGGCAGAAAGGTCCTCTCGTCCTATGGGAACTAGCCCACTCAGACTGAAGCAGCTATTTCCCATTAGAGAAGCGGCCCCCCGACCTGCAGAAGCAGAAAGGTCCTCTCTTCCTATGAGAACTAGCCAATCACACTGAGGCAGCTATTTCCCATTAGAGAAGCGGCCCCCCGACCTGCAGAGGCAGAAAGGTCCTCTCGTCTAATGAGAACTAGCCCATTCACACTGAAGCAGCTCTTTCTCATTAGAGAAGCGGCCCCCGACCTGCAGAGGCAGAAAGGGCCTCTTGTCTAATGGGAACTAGCCCATTCACACTGAAGCAGCTATTTCCCATTAGAGAAGCGGCCCTCCGACATACAGAGGCAGAAAGGCCCTCTTGTCTAATGGGAACTAGCCTATTCACACTGAAGCAGCTATTTCCCATTAGAGAAACGGCCCTCCGACCTGGAAAGGCAAAAAGATCCTCTCGTCTAATGGGAACTAGCCCATTCACACTGAAGCAGCTCTTTCCCATTAGAGAAGCGGCCCCCGACCTGCAGAGGCAGAAAGGTCCTCTCGTCTAATGGGAACTAGCCCATTCACACTGAAGCAGCTATTTCCCATTAGAGAAGCGGCCCTCCGACATGCAGAGGCAGAAAGGTCCTCTCGTCTAATGGGAACTAGCCCATTCACACTGAAGCAGCTATTTCCCATTAGAGAAATGGCCCTCCGACCTGGAAAGGCAAAAAGGTCCTCTCGTCTAATGGGAACTAGCCCACTCAGACTGAAGCAGCTATTTCCCATTAGAGAAGCAGCCCCGCAACCTGCAGTGGCAGAAAGGTCCTCTCGTCTAACGGGAACTAGCCCATTCACACTGAAGCAGCTATTTCCCATTAGAGAAGCGGCCCTCCGACATGCAGAGGCAGAAAGGTCCTCTCGTCTAATGGGAACTAGCCCATTCACACTGAAGCAGCTATTTCCCATTAGAGAAACAGCCCTCCGACCTGGAAAGGCAAAAAGGTCCTCTCGTCTAATGGGAACTAGCCCATTCACACTGAAGCAGCTCTTTCTCATTAGAGAAGCGGCCCCCCGACCTGCAGAGGCAGAAAGGTCCTCTCGTCTAATGGGAACTAGCCCATTCACAATGAAGCAGCTATTTCCCATTAGAGAAACGGACCTCTGCCCTGCAGAGGCAGAAAGGTCCTCTCCGACTTGGAGAGGCAGAAATGTCCTCTCTTCTAATGGGAACTAGCCCACTCACACTGAAGCAACTATTTCCCATTAGAGAAACGGCCCTCTGACTTTTCTGCCTCTCCAGGTCGGAGGGCTGTTTCTCTAATGGGAAATAGCTGCTTAAGTGTGAGTGGGCTAGCTCCCATTAGACGAGGGGAACTCTTGATCTCCTGTTGATCATCAACTTGTGCAGAATGTACTCTTTCTGATAATGTTCAAAACAACACTTTATAGCCAACCCTCACAGTGCTGTAACAAACTCCTCAGTGGTCTCACAATATTTCTGTTGTCTGATGGCAAATTGATAACAAGCAAAATGTCATTCCCCTTCACCTCGTAATGCTTGTCCATCTTGGCTATGCATGTATAAAACTGGTTGCCCATCTTGATGCATTCAGCGAGTTTTAAGAAATTGTTGTCCAGCCCGACCTCAACAATGAAACAGTGCCTCTTTCATTTTACTCAAATAATTAGGACCATATACTGACAACATATACTTCTGGAATCTATCTTTCCATTTAATAACCTAGGAATAACCCAGTGCCTGGTATATTTGCCATAATCTTTAAATTAGTTTCTGTTGCTTCCCTATTTTCGTGCTCTTGGTATTTGTCACCTTGTTCACAGGGACAAATGTCTGGAATCTCCCTTTTAATGTGCAATGAAAAAAAGAACTTTCAGAGTAACAGCCAATTGTGCTACTGCATTCTCCCTTCTTTATGTGTGCAAGTAATTCTTTCAGTCACTACACTGCATGTGGGACGGGCACAGCACGGAGCACAGGGCCCGCAGTGAAGGCCATCAGCTTGTTACATAGCTAAGCAACAGACATGTCAACTCCTTATCATGTCTAAAATTACCAGGTAACAACTTGCAACACCGCACAATGCGTCCTTGGATCACGTGTTCTGTCGTGTGCATGCACGGCTATGCTGCTAGGGTGCTTCATGTGTCCTCATAGTCTCACGCACAGCCCAGATACTCCCCAATACATGCCTGAAGAGTGAGCCACTATCCGACTCTGCAACTAACCTTGTACCTGCTCAGCCAGGGCAACCATAATCTATGGCAAGTGCAGACTCCTTGTCATTGCTGCAACTCATCACCAGTTAAGGAAGTGAACCAGAACACAGCCAGTATGTGTGACTTAATTTCTTTTAAGTTCATCTTTATGCTGTAACAACTCTCTCTGTCCTCACCCTTACACCAACCACCGTACAACTTGCCTTGCATTCTCTACTAGTGTTCTCTGTTCACATTCCACACCCATAACATTCCCTCTGCTGACATTCCTAACACCGTAAGGCGTCCCCCTTTCTTCTAGAGGACTTTATTCCCAGTTAGGCCCCCTCTAGTGCTCTATATGAGCATGGGTTGACCCTCCTAGGATTGATGACGCATTGGCCCTATTAGGCATGACGATTTGTTTGCTCTCATTGCCAGAATGACCATTTGTCTGTCCTGGGCTTGAAGACAAAGATAGGCCCTTCCAGGGGCCAGAAATTGATGATGTGATGCATTGGCAGGGCCAGAAACCAAAGAGAGGCCCACTCAGCTTGGTGTTGAGAGTTAAACCATCGTCAAGTTGGTTTACCCAAGGTACTGCACTCAACCTAGTCTTTCCACTACCCCTCTCAACTTTTGATGGGCTAGTTTTTAAGTTAAGATGTACAACCGGGCGTCAGCCAGCATACTTCTTAATGGACACAGGCCTTCTTCCCCAGTATTTACCTTATTTTCAGGGTCCACCTTCTGCACTTCTTCCTTCCCCCACCTTTCTTTTCTTCCTCAGTACCTCTCCCAAAATGTTCCTCCATCGGTGGCCCTCATCTTCCTACACCAATTTTGGCTGTACCTTTTAAACTGTTCTGTTTTCCTCCTTTCTCTTGTGTCTCACCTTCCATCTCTCCTTTTCCCCCTTGCTAGTTTTCCCCTCTTCACACTGCTCTCCCCTTTCCCTTCTTTTGATGCATCTTCACCATCCTCCCCATCCACCTCAAGTCTTACTCTCCTTCCACCCCCTTCGCCTTCCTTCTTCCTCTTTTACTCCGCTCTTTACTGCAACACTTGTTTGCAAACTCCTATGCTAGGCCTTCTACCAAAGCCTCCCTGTATAGTCCTGCCCCTTTTGATACTGGAAAAGGAAGGGTGTTAATGAATGTGCCCAAGTCCTTGTGTGTACGTGACAAAGTGATTGGCTCTTCTGAGTAACTCACCATCTTCAGATCTAGCAATTTGTATCAGTTATAAATTGTCAGCTGCCAACTTGCAGTCAAGCAGCGCTGTCATGGTAGCTGCCTGACCCCCACCATGGTGCCTCCTGCAGGCAGCTGCACAATAACTGTGCCAATCTTGAACCTCATCTGCCAACTTCATTGCATACCCAAGCTCAAGTAGGTCTTTTCCACAGTCCATCCTGCAGACTGTGTATTCAAATGTAGTTTTAGTGGTATCAAAGACAATACCCTCAGATCTTTTGGCCTTCTAATGCAGAGTTGTTCATTCTTCAAAACTCTACCAGGTCTTGAATTACAGACTGGTAGCTGGCAAAGGATAAAGTGGATAGGGCAGACGCCTTGGGAATACCTTATATGCTAGCTATTATCTTTCTGAAGTTTTTTTCAACCAGTTGGGAGGCAGCGTGGGGGACAGTCGACCAAAATCCATAAACCTATAATTATACAATTAAATTGTGTTATGGTCACTAATAGTCTTAATAAATGGTCACTAATAGTCTTAATAAAAATCGGCCCCTAGGAATGGGCAAATGTGTTTTTACTGGAATGTGAGGGTCACTAGACCACCAGGGATGGCTTGAAAGGGGGCGGTGATCAGAGCGTGATAGTTATGATTTGTTTTTGCTGGGCTGAATATAGGTAATGAATGTTTTTTGTTTTGTTTGCAGGTTTCTTTACGTAAGGAGCTCCAACGTTATGCGAGTCGTTTTTTTATTCTACGGGATTAGGCAGTCTGGGAGGTATTTTGGTGAGCTGGGACACAAATGCCGGGTCAGGCCACAAATTCCCCCCATGCCAGCAAAACATTGGTGTTTCCCTGGGAGCGGCTGTCTCCCATGTGGGTTGACTGTCTGCAGGCCCAGGCTGCACCTCTGGCTGTGCTGCGTTACAGATTTCGCCTCCGGGAAGGAATGGAGACCCTGCCAGGGCTCCCCAGAACTACAGCTGGACTTGGGGACAGTCGGCCCACATGGGAGACAGCCACCCAAAGCCAGGGGCATCACCCCCACCTTCCTGGAGCTCTGGTTGGCCTGCATTACAGCTTCTACCCCCGGGAAAGGAAAGGGAGCCTGCCAGGGCTCCCTGGGACAGCCGCTGTGCTCGAGTACGGTAGACCCACATGGGAAACGAATGCCTAAGGCCAGGGACAGCACCCCCAACCGTGCTGGAGCTCTGGCTGGGTTTCATTACAGCTTCACCCTCTGGTAAGGACGTGGACCCTGCCGAGGCTCCCTGGAAGCCCTGCTGGGTTTGTGGACAGTCAAACCACACGAGGGACAGCCACCCAAAGCCCGGGACAGCACTCCTGACCATCCTGGAGCTATGGTTTGACCTGCATTATACAATTTCTCTCTGTGAAGGGGACCCTGCCGGGCCCCCTTCGGCTGCCACTGCACTTGCGGATGGTGGACTCACATGGGAGACAAATGCCGAAGGCCGGGGACATCACCTCCAGCCGTCCTGGAGTTTTGGGCGGGCTGCATTACAGCTTTTCCTTTTAATGGAGGTATTGGCACACTGCCAGGGCTCTCTGGTGGGGGAAAGCTGTAACAGAGACCAGCCAGAGCTCCAAGATGGTTGGAGGTGATGTCCACAGCCTTGGGCGGCTGTCTCCCATGTGGGTTGAACGTCCCGCAGTTCAGCAGCGGTTCCAGGAAGAGTCCCACTCCCTTAGGGAAGGGGACCCTGTCAGGGCTCCCTGGGACAGCCGCTGCACTTTGGAGATGGTCACTCCATATGGGAGACAGCTGTCCAAGGCCAGTAACATTACCCCCAACAATCCTGGAGCTCTTGCTGGCCTGTTACAGCTTCTCCCTCCGGGAAAGGTCGGGGACCCTGCCGGGGCTCCCTGGGAGTGCAGCTGCGCTTGGGGATGGTGGACCCACATGGAAGAGTCGTCCAAGGCCAATCACCCCTGACCATCCTGGAGCTCTGGCTAGGCAGCATTACATAATTCCCCCTCAGGGAACAGATGGAGACCCTGCTGGTGCTCCTTGATACTGCCGTTGGACTTGGATACGGTCAACACTTTCTTTTTCACCCAGGTAAGTACACCCACACATGAGGTACTGTTTTCACCCAGGCACCTGTGGGAAGGTAGGACATGTGTTGTTGGTGGTATGTTTCAGTAGTTTCCAGGTTGGAAATGTCTGAAATTGTGTCTTTTCCCCCTAAATGTCAGACTTTGCCAGGCTTGTGGGTAATAAACTCTAGGGCAATTTACGCAAGTCAGACCACTGTGGGTTCCTACGGGAGTCTGCTCTCCTGAAACACTTGGGTTACCAGTGGTTTAGCCTTTTCCATTTGCACCCAGGTAGGTGCACCCACACATTAGGTACAGTTTTCATCGGGACACATACGTGTGGGAATGTAGAACATTTGTTGTTTTCTCTTGGTTTTCATAACATTTTCATAAATTTGCTACTGCACTTTGTTACACAACCCTTTCATTTCCCAAATGTTAACTACATGTATTTGCTGATTTAGGCACTGTATGCTTTTGTAACCTGCTCAAGTCACCTACCCTTCATAAGGTCTGCCTGTGCTCTATCAAAAATTGTATGCTTGCCTTTCCTCACATTTATTTTTCTTATTTACACATGCTAAGTATGTCTGTTTAGGCCGTCAGCATAAAATTCCTGTGTACTATGGCTCAGTTTGTGGCTTGTAGTATTGCTTGTTTTGTGAAACAATACAAAAAATATGCAATTTCCTAACTGGAAAAGTCAGGGGAATGTAGCAGGGCATTGCTTTCCTCAATATTCACAGAAGCCATTACCTTACAGGTCCAACCATGTCCAGCACATACCTTTTTGTAACTGTTAGTTGTTAAATCTTTCCCCAAACTATGGGCATTTTCCCTACATAGATGTAGCCTGACCTGCACAAATCACCCTTTCCTAAACTTGGAATGTGGTCTTCTTTTCAGAAATGTATGCCTTGGTCTTCCCTTTCAGCTTTCCTACCCTCCTCTTGCATTCAATCCACACATGGACTATTGGGGGACAAAATGGGGTAAACTCACATAGCTCTCAAATGGTAACTTTATAAAAATGTTTTTTTTTTTGGTTTCCACTCAACCTATTCTTGAAAGCCTGGAAAATGGCAAATTCAGCACAGCAAACCATTTCTTCATAGCTCTTACAAGGAAACAACCACAGGCTTCTTTGTACATCATTTTATTGGAATTTTCTGAAAAAACACAAAATTTGCTCCCTTTTTGGTTATTTTCTCTCACCCCCATACAGCAAACGTACGACCACCTACATGTGGGAAGAAAGGGGGCCAAATGTGGGTGAGATATCACATGTAAAAATAAAAAGTTACAAGGAATTGAATGGCAACATACTGAAACCACCAAAAAAGGGCTTGGCATGGGCGGGGGGAGGGGGCATTGGCAGTTAAGGGGTTAAAAACAAAACACATTAGCTTAAAGAAATAAATAGACAATTGGGTAATTGAAGTGTTTTTATTATGCCAAGTGCTTACACTGTAAAGCAACAAATAATACATATACATGTGTAAACCAAAGATCAAATTGGTGTAGCCATATGGAGCGAACCTGCTTTACCTGGGGGGATTGGAAGAAAAAGAAGCCAAACAGTGAAACATTTATGGAAAAACAGTTCTCATAACTGCACATGCAAGAATTGGATAACAGAAAAAGTAAACTTTATTATTGCAAATGTTCACAATCTTTTGTCACAATATTTCCTGTAAGGGCTCAACAGATATCACAACTTCACACCTTCAGCAGGGGCATGCTGATACACAGTGCTGGAGGTTTGTGACGCAATTATCGATCTATACATTATTTGCTTTTCCTAATGGTGCTGTAAAGTGAACAAGTACAGGCAAACTATAGATAACTAAAGATCTCAGAAAGAACATTTCCAAGCTAACAATGTCACTAAAATATGGATTTATAGGACAGTGAGTTAAAATAACATGAAAAGCAACTTGCACTGCCTAAAATTAAAAATGCGATTAGACTGGAATGAACTCAGAAACACTTGACACTTTTCTCAAGCACATCTGGCACTTTTTGAATCCGTTATACTCTTTGCACTTTAGTCTGGCATTTCCAATAGTTACGATTTGCCTTGAAGTAATATGGTTCTGCTTTGACTTTATGATGCATTTTGCACACACTTTTATATGGATGTATGATGGATTTATATGTACAAGGCAGTTTTGTCAGTATTTAACATCACGCATTTACCAAGCGGAGTGGCCGAGCAGGAATGTACAAACAGAATTTGGCCTGTAGATATTCTGCCCCCGTTCCATAAACGACATTAGGCCTTGACCGCAATGGGCTTGGCCATGGGTAGCCAATGACGATGGTGCACAAATGGAGTAATGTGAGCACAACTAGGTGTATAAGTGGCTACTCTGGATGCAGAGTTCTGCAGGACCTGAAGGTGCCATAAGTAGTAGACGGTTTGTGCCAGAAATAGGACGTTGCATTGGTCCATGGAGGACATAACAAGTAAGGACACCACAGGGGCCACATAACTGAAAAAGGAGTAAAAAAATAACCTTACTATGGGGTTTTCAGTTGAAGATAGCCCCTTTGACATACTGGATCAGAGATTCCGCAGACAGAAAAGACAATATATTTACCCCTAAAGATGGCCAAAAAGAGGAGGTCCAAAAGGCATAGGAAGGAGGGCCCAACACCAACACCTCAATTGTTTCCCCTGAACTAGCTATTACACATCCATGCACCCACAGCTTCGAGACAGGCCCTAAACCAGGTTTCTGTCTCGACAAGAGAGATCTAAATGGACCAGGATCTGTGTCATCTTAAGAATAACATTGGAAGCCGTGAGAGCAGATAAGCTTGGTAAGAGGTTTCATGTACATGTTAAACAAACCCTGGAAGATGGAGGAAACCTGAGGGACTCCACATCTCAAGGCAGACGGCACAGAGTGAAAAGAGGGGATGGAAATCGACCGTTCTGTAAGAGAGAAACAAAGAAAACCAGGAAAGAACAGCACCAGAAAGGCTGGCCCAGATGACCATGGTCAATAGTATCAAAGGCGGCAGATAAGTCAAGTAATAAGCACCGACGCTGCCCAAGTTGTGCAACCAAGCCACATCGTCAATGTTGGAGACCAGCACCCCCTCTGTGCCATGTCCTGGATGACAAACTGATTGAGAAGTGAGGAAGAAGAAAGATTACTCAAGAAAGGGCAGACAAAGGCTTCAAAAAGCTTCATAAGAAGATTCCAAGATGGCCCCCGTGACCACTCCACCATGAGGAGCGCGCTCCTCCCTGGCCACCCGAAAAAGGAGCAATAAGCAGCATTAAAAACAAGACCCCAGGGTAGCAAAAGCAAAGGGACGACCCGCGAACCGAGTGGTCCCCAAGAAAACTCCAACTGGAGCGTTTGGGGGCAGAGTGAGCGGACCTGAGGCCGCCAGCAGTGATGCCTGTGTGGGGACTGGCAGTCGAGCTGGAGGAGATCAGAGAGAACCCACGTGGGTGGTGCAGAAGACGCAGGGTGCCCATTCAGTCACAGCAACATAGGCGATACTGGGAGTGTGAGCGGACCACCGCGGATCCCCAGCGGCCGACCTGGGGGAGACAAAGCCACCGGACCAGCACGCCCGCCAGGACGCAATGGCGCAAGCACCGCAGTGCGGAAATCCAGCAGAGCCGGCGCAGCACGGACACCCAGCTACAAATGCGAGGGAGCGGTTAGTATTCCCCTGAAATCCTGTGCCTGCCTCTTCCCCATACAGCAAGCCCGGCTCCACGCGGCACAGGGCCTCCACAAGCCACGCGGCGCAGGGCCCCCAAGAGCTGTGATGCGCCCCAGCTGGCAGAGGTTAAGCAGGCATAATTAAGGGAGTTGGCAGCCATGAAGCAGGCACACGTAAGACGCTCCCCTCCCAAACAACGGACATGGAGGTTTATGAAAGCATCTGCCCCAGCGCACCATAACCTACACTTGGAAGGGGACCCCCTACGGCAGGAGACCCGCAGCATACCCGGACCCAGGCAAAGGGCCAAGCCCATACCATTCATCAACATCAGAGGCAACCTGCAGTAATAGAAGGGTGACGGCACTAAGCCTACTGCAGCACCTCCTCGCTAATGGGCAGGGAAGGAACCCGGGGGGAGGGGTGGGCGGCGCATGCTCCCAACCCCCAGGATTTGACTGCAGGAGAGCGCTGCTTCACTGCACCGCCCATCCTTATGAAAACTAGCCCTGCCATGCAAGATTAACCAAGAAGGAATCTCCAGGGGGGCAAGAGCGTACTTAGAGGCTCAGGAGCGGTGGGAGCCCGGGGGCACCCCAGGAAGAAATTCAAGAATCTTAGGGGTACTAAGCAGGGCTGCCCATGTCACCATTCCTGTACGCAAACGTTCTCAAACCCTTCCTAGCTAGAATTAGACAGGAGAGGGAATAAAAGGGATTACGTTCGGTGGGAAGAACATAAGGCAATGGCCTTTGCCGCCACCTCCTGGTCGTTCTAACAGACATGGACACTTCCCTCCGGAGGTTAACAGCACTCCTAGGGGAATTTGGCAGAGTGGTAGACCTGAAGACCAACAACCAATCTGAACTAATGGTGCTACAAGAAGGCACGCCATCAGAAACATCAGATACAGGGCAATTTGCACGAGCAGAGGGATCCCTTCGATACCTGGGGGTGACAATAACCAGTACCCTAGAGGATATGTACCAAGCAAACTATCAAGACCTGGCTGGGAGAGAGGAGGCTCCTTAACATATCATGTATCTCCCGCATGTCATTAAAATGATTAATTTTCCATAGAGCGCTATATTACTTTCATGCTCTCCCCCCTCGCGGTCCCCCAAAAAATATCTTCAAAACCCTGAATAAACTAGTACGCAACTACATCTGGCAAGACAAAAGACAGCGGGTGGCCTTGAGGGTCATGGTCACTCCCACGGGGGCATGGGAAATGGGAGTTCCGAACTTTCAAATGGACTACCAACGAGCAGCTCAATTGGGGGTCATCCGAAACTGGTTCAATGGGAATCCCGACAGCATCTGGCAAAGGATGGATAGGGCAGTGGGGGGAAAGGCCCCTAGACGAGGTCCTGTGGTGCCCAAGAGTGGACAGGCCCCCCCAACATGTACAGAAGCCGAATTACAGCCCTGGTGGGGATACATAGGATGCGATGGTTACAAAAGCAAAGATCATGTCCTACCCATCTCCGTTCACTCTCCTATTCCGCAAAACACAGTTTACCCCAGGGCTAGAGAAAGGAGCATATGCCAGGTGGGAAAAAGCAGGCAGCATTCGCGCAAGGGACATGATGGAGGGACAGGAGGTTAAGTCATTCCAGCTCTACAAACAAACCATGTGTTTGCGGGAGAATAGGGACTGCTATGCTCAACTGCAGCACTGGCTCTCTTCTCGAAATATGAAACAATCCACTACCAGAGAATTCACTCCGCTAGAAAGGTACTTGCTAACACATTTTGGTGATAGACAAATGATTAGTAAAATGTACAAATTATTCACATTGCCAGAGGCACAGGTCCAGTGGCCCTATATGAAACAATGGGCAGACACGCTGCCCCTCCCGATCTCTGAAGAACAGTGGTGGGAAGTGTGGCAGCGAATCCCCAAATTGATGAGGGATGCAGATCAGTGAAATGTAGACCAGGATACTGGTGCAGTGGCACCTAATACCGAAGAAGCTACATAAAATATACCCCTCAGTATCACAGATGTGTTGGCGTGGCTGCAAAGAAGTAGGCACGTGGCTCCATGTCTGGTGGTCTTGCCCCATCCTTAAACTGTTCTGGGAAGTGGTCAACAAAGAAATGAAAGCCATCTTTGGTCCCTAAATATGGAGAGAACATGGAGAAGCTATGCTGAGCCCGAGTGACGTGCTGATGTAGTGATAAGCTGCTAGGCGCTTGCAGTAACCTGCATTTGCACTAACCCACTGAGCTATCTTGTGTGTATTAGAGCCTATTCGAAGCGTGGAGGAAAATGCTGACATCAACCAGGACTCTCAAACTGGATGAGCCTGCATGCTTGCAAGGGGTTAATTGCAAAGGCCTTTCTTTTGAAGACATAAAACATCGTGCTTTAGCAAGAGGCTCCATGCAGTTCGTGGGAGCCAGGCATAGTTTTGCCCGTCTTCGCTCTGCGAGTCAGGTGCACTGATAAGACAAGAATGCAAAAAAAAACACAGTGCCCGAAGCCTGGGAGCCAAGACTGGCTGTTTCCAGTCTTGTAACTTTCCAAGCAAAAAACATGTTTACTGCCAGGAGGGAAGAGCCTAGAAACTTCTCGAAGAGCTGACACGTCATGATGATTGACGTGCAGCTCCTAATAAGAGAACTATACTTGGACCAGGGAGGGGGGACTCATCCTGGACTGTTGGAAAGACGTGCGCATCAAGGACAGTGCCTGGACGACCAGCTGTGCGCTATCAGGGCCGAGGCTCCTAACATCACATCCCCGCTCTGGTGTAGGACTGTGGGGGCTTGGCCAGTCCTCCCCTCCTCTGCTGAGGAGTGCCGGGCACCGGTAGCGGCGAGAGTCCTGGATGTGATCAGATCGTATCTTCATCTACATTTCATTAGGAGCGTAAGACCAAATAATTGCATATTCATCTGTGATTGATAATTGGCATTATATAGCTTGCACTCTCTATTTCCACATTATTATAAATTGCTGCTTAGTTTGCATTAGTCATTGTAGATAATAAATGCAAGCATCATATTCTGTGTGATTGGCTTTTTTCCAGACTGAGTTCATCGTGCTTCTTAAACCTTATTTGTGTGGGAAGGTAATTAGGAGTGATTTACTTTGCACAAAGGGCTGGATCCCAGGGAGGTGCGGGTACTGTTTATCACTACATTTGGCGCTGTGAGCAGGGTTTACGAGCACGATGCCCTTCTGGAAAAAACATGCAAAAGATGAATGCAATGGGGAAGATAGTGCACTCTGTCACATTCCAGGATGGCCGGCATCAAATGCTTGGTCGGGTGTGGCAGATATTTTGCATCGGTACTCGGCACCGAGGGCATGGGACATGCTTGAAAATGATGTTTCCCCGGCGGTAATTAGTAAGTGCTTGGAGAGTTTACCGCTTGAGAAATGCAGAAAGGAGCTAAAGGCAGCAGGAAACATAGGCTGGTTATTCCTGCAGGCGCTCAGAAAGGTGCATGAGAATGAATTGCTTAAAGATGCTAAAATTAGTAAATTAACAGACGAGATATCCCTGCTCCAAGAGCAACAAATTATTATGAGAGAGACCCTTGAATCGTCCGTTAAACGGGCTGATCAGATGGAGGACAGGTGTGCCTCTTTAGCTGTGCGTGTAGCCACGCACAAGCGCAGACAGCGGCGGGGCAATCCGTCAAAGATAAGGATTCGCGCGCTAATTAGGAAAGATAACTGGGACCCAAATTTATGGTCGGGTGAAGTCAGTGATAGTGAAACTGAGCAAGCACATGACTGGAATGAGTCTGTTGAAATTAGACTTGCTGAATTAAATTGGTCTGATGAAGAGGAGCTGGAATGTGCTCCAAAGAAATGTGTTTATCCAGCACGGCCGTTAATCACTAACAAATCAAAAGGCCAAGCTGGCGGTGCAAATATTCAAAATACAAGGATTGTCCGTGATTATACACAGACAGAGCTTTTAGAGATTGCTAAGTTATTTAGACAGAAGCTAGGTGAAGCACTTTTGACTTGGTTCCTTCGCATCTGGGACACGGGTGCCGATAGTATCTTCTTAACCCCAGAGGAACTGTTAAAGATGGGTTCACTCACTACTAATGTGATGTTGGGACAGATAGTGCGCGGTGCGCTCGGACAGCAAGGTTCTCATTCCTTGTTTAATTGGCTTCAGACTGCCCTAATGAATCTGTATGGGAGTCCAATGGATATGGAAGAGAGTTGGGGCTGTTGGCAGTCACTAACTGAAGCAACAAACCAGCTTAGAGAGATGGGATTGCAGTGTGCACTGTACAGTGCAAATTTTGCAGGGCCTGACATGGAGTTGTTTACAGCTGGCATGCGCGCACGTTTGTTAAGAAATGCATCGAGTCACATGAAGGGTGCATTGCTTTCATTGCTGGGTCCAGCGCAGGGCAAAGCCATTGGTGAAGTGGCACTTCTGTTAGGGCAACTAGAAGGGCTGGATGTACGCAAAGCAGCGCGTTTAGTGGCTGCAAACAATGATTCAGAAAAAAAGCGTGGTAAAAATGTAAAGTCTAAAGAGAAAGCTGATACTGTTGAGATCACACGCAAACAAATGTGGGTGGACCTGCTAAAAGCAGGAATTCCAAGGGAAGAGATAGATGGTAAACCCACATCTGAGCTGCTTGAGAAATGGAAGAAAATAAAAAGACAGGGACGGGAAAAAACTAAGCCCTCTGCCCCCTCTGAAGAGGAGGTGTTAAAGCCCAAAGTGCTAGCAAAAGGTTACCCTGATTTGGCAAAGAACAAGTGGGAGGTCCCAGACCCCATTTTTGATTGAAGGGCTGGCTCTGTCTTTGAGGTACGGTTAATAAAGAGAACTAGTCCCAGAGACAGACGCCCTTTTGTGCCACTTACCTTGTACTTGGATGAGAAAGTAAAACATGTTTTGGCTCTATTAGACACAGGAGCTGAGGTAACCATTCTGAATGGCAATCCCAGTAAATTGTCTGGTCCCAGAGTTTTGGTCAATGGTTATGGGGGAGCAGAAACTGTTGCAAAAGCCTTTAATGTAAAAATGTCAATTGGCGAGGGATTGCCTTTCACAGCAAATGTTTTGATTGCAGATATACCAGAGTACATCCTTGGCATGGATGTGTTGTTGGGCAAAAGTGTGACTACAGATTTAGGCGAATTTGTTTTTGGCAATCGAAAAATCCATGTGAGAGTTGTTAACCCTGTTGTGGTTGGGCATGCCAAATGGTCCCCCTTGCATTTACCTCCTCCTGCTGACCCAGTGTGTGTGAAACAGTACCGGTTGCCAGGAGGACATAAAGAGATTGGTGAAACTATTGAGTCATTGGTGAAAGCTGGCATAATGAGGCCGGCAGTCAGTCCATTCAACTCGCCGATCTGGCCTGTCCGCCGCCCGGATGGGGCATGGCGTCTGACAATTGATTACCGCATTTTGAACAAAAAGGTGCCGCCCTTAGCCGCGGCGGTGCCAGACATCATCACCCTGATTGAAAACCTTACGAGAGAAGTGGGTGAATGGCATGTGGTCCTTGACCTGGCCAATGCATTTTTCTCCATTGATATTGACACTGAATCACAAGACCAATTTGCTATCACTTGGGGAGACAGACAATTTACCTTTACTAAATTGCCCCAGGGGTATGTGCATAGTCCCACTCTGTGTCATGGATTGATTGCCAGAGACTTAAAGATGGTGCAATTGGATAATGTATTTATTGCTCATTACATTGATGACATCATGCTGACTAGTGTTGAGAAAGAACATGTAGAAAACGCTGCTGAAAAGTTGATCACACACATGCAAAATCGGGGGTGGGCCATAAATCCCAAAAAGGTACAGGGGCCTGCTCAAGAGCTGAAATTTCTAGGTGCAATCTGGTCTGGGTCAGTTAAGAAAATTCCCGACCCGGTAATTGATATGGTTCAGCAGATGGCTCCACCAGCAGATAAAAAAGAGGCACAAAGATTCATTGGGTTAATGGGGTTTTGGAGAAATCACATACCTCATTTAAGCCTGATACTGAAACCCATTTACAAAATCACCAGAAAGAAACATGACTTTACATGGGGCCTAGAGCAACAGACTTCCTTCCAACAGGCTAAAGATGCATTGCAAAATTACATCACGCTGGGGCCCCTGACAAAAACTGATCCTTTTGAATTGGAAATTCTTGTCTACAATGACGTGGCTGTGTGGAGCTTGTGGCAAAAGCAAGGACATAAAAGAGTGCCACAGGGGTTCTGGTCAAGGAAACTCACAGATCCTATGACAAGATACACTCCGTTTGAGAAACAAGTTGCTGCAGTGTACTGGGCTCTAGTTGAAACTGAAAGAATCACAGGCGAGCAACCAGTGACAATTTGCACAGAAATTCCAATCATGGGCTGGGTGCGTGACACTGCTGCAAATGGGAAAAGTGGCAGAGCACAAGACGCCACTCATGTCAAATGGAAATGGTATTTACAGCAACGTGCGAAAGCTGGCCGCACAGGGGTTTCCAGACTGCAAGAACAAATGCTGGAGGCGGTAGATCTGGAAGCGATGCCTGAACCAAACACCCCTGTGGCGTTGCCAGAATCTCCCTTCAAAGTCGCACCCGCCTATGATACATTGACAGAAGAAGAACAAAAGTCTGCATGGTTCACGGACGGCACGGCAAAGTATGATAAAGGGCAAAGACACTGGCAAGCTGTCGCATTCCAGCCCCATCGAGAAACACTGCTAATGAGAGAAGGTGTGGGAGGATCAAGTCAGTATGCTGAACTGCAAGCAGTGGCCTCCGTGATTGAACAAGTGAAGGAAACAGAAACTGCATACATATACACAGACAGTTGGGCCACATATCAAGGCCTGACACATTGGGCACCGGCATGGAGAAGAGATGGTTGGCAGATCAAGAACACGCCGATCTGGGGAGGGCCAGACATCTGGGAAGAGATGTGGTGCAAAGGTGAGAGGTGCAAAATCTGCATTGGGCATGTCGATGCACACATGCCCCCTGACACCTCACTGGCTGCCCTGTTCAACAATGAAGTGGACCAAATGGCAAAGATTCGCCCAGTGACAACACCGCAAGAAGCTGAGGTGCTGTAAGGGATGGCGGATTGGGCACACCAAACCTCAGGGCATCTAGGGCAAACAGGAACTTACCAATGGGCAAAAAAGAGACAATTGCCCATTACCATGGATCAAGCCAGACAAGCTGCCTCCCAATGTTCCGTGTGCAGTGAAGTGAAGCACTACCCTCTGGAGAGGAAGCCTCAAGGCCCTTTGAGAAGAGGTGAAAGAGCTGCTAGCGTATGGCAAGTTGACTACATTGGCCCTTTACCGCCCGAGAATGGAAAGCATTATGTGTTGACCATGGTAGACACATATTCTGGACTGTTATTAGCTTATCCAGCTGCCCATGCAGATCAACGGGCTACCTTGCAAGGCATGGAATACCTCATCAGACACTATGGCATCCCGGATGAAATCCAATCAGACCAAGGCAGCCATTTTGCTGGACACAATGTGCAAGACTGGGCACTAGAGCAAGGCATAAAGTGGACACTGCACATCAGCCGATACCCAGAATCCTCTGCTTTGGTGGAACGTAGCAATGCGCTGCTCAAGCAACAAATAAAGAAGCTGACTAAGACTCACACTCTCAAGGGGTGGTCCAAACATCTGGCACATGCACTGTTTGAACTGAATAATCGTCCACTGGGAAATCGCCAAACACCCTTTGTGAGACTGACAAGTGAGAAAGTGGAATCTACAAAGACTCTTGTTGTGTGGAAAACCGACAAAGAAGCTAAGCTGCCTGTGCAAGCCACTGCAGGCAGCATTGGACTTGATCTATCTACCTGTGAAGATGATGTTATACCGGCGGGGCAAACCAAATCCATCTTGCTGGGTATTGGCATCAAATTGCCGGCTGGCACTTATGGACGCATTGCTGCACGATCCAGCCTGGCAAAACAAGGCATTGACATATTAGGAGGTGTGATTGATCCTGATTATAGAGGGACTGTTTCGGTACTTTTACATAACGCTGGTGCATCTGCAGTACCATTAACCAAATATGACCGAATTGCACAATTGATTTGTGAACAAGCAGTTGTCCCCCTAGTAGTAGAAAGCAAGCAATCTCCAGACACTACATTGAGGGGGGAAGGAGGCTTCGGTAGCACAGGAAAAAAGGTGTGGGTGCACCATCCTAACAAAAAGCCTGAGGCTGGGGAAGTGTTAAGTCAAGGTGTTGGAAGTACTTATGTTGTACTTTTGCATAATTCTGATGTGCCTGTTTATATTCCCGCTACTAGGCTCACACCACGAACGTAGAGCAGTATGAAGGGGATGGGACTTGCCTTGCTGTGGGTGCTCCTGGTCTGCCAAACCAACGCTTTCTCTGTAAAGAGTGGGTTATTGCAAGACACTACATGGACTCTGAGAATCGCATGCACTACACCTGATGCTCCAGTCCTGCGTGATAACTACAACCGCACCGTAACCTGTGAGAAAAGCGTTACAAATGAGTATCCACATGGAACTGCAAGAGTTCTAGATTGGCACATTGTTGGACACCTTTTATCACTAACTCATATGACTGGCGCCTACGAGATTTTAGGTCCAAAAGTTTCAGTGAATGGATCAAATAATTTGTTTGATGTTTCATGTTTCTTTTGTCCCAAGAACTGCAACGAGTGTACTCGCCAAGATTTTCTGGACTATAACTTAGCCACATGTTCTTCATATAATTGTACGTTGAAACAGCCTATACCAGATGGTAGTATGGTGTTTGTATCAAAAACCAATATTGTACATGGTAGGCATCCCACTTGGAGGATGGTGTTTTTCAAATCTCACAAAGTGGAGTCGGTGAACTTGCTAGATTTCCCAATAGTAAGACAACATTTAAATTGCAGACATGTGATGCACGCTTCCATTATTTCAGAGGTACACTTAGACATAGACTTGTCACGGGGCAATGTCTCCTTAGTACTACCAAGCTGCTATAAATGGAGTCAATTTCTATGGCCCATCACCAAATTGCGCGTAGATAGGGGTTTAGATTCATTGATTGCGGGTGCAGCGGGAGTGGGAACGGGGGCTTTAAATGCTTTTGACATAGAAACTGTGCGCAACAAGTTAGCCACTATGGGTTCTGATGCCAGCGGCGCTATAAAACTTCTGGCTCAGTGGGGCCCATTGATAAGTCCCACCCTGCGCAACACTGCTACAAGTATTGGCAACCATTGGAAGTGGCAGAATTTCAGCTATGAAGACATTTTCTCTGCCATAGGACAGGTCAACAAAACTGCTAAAGACACACGATGTATTTTATGGCAAACTTTGCTAAATCAGCAGGTGTTGGCTTTCCGCTCCGAATGGGGGCGACTATCTTCAACCCACTGGCACACAGAGCTACAGTTACCAGCAGACATATGGATTAAGCCGCTTGCTTTTGATTGCATGAATAAAACCTGCCATGCGTTAATGCAAGTGAGTAGGACCGCTTATGCTCTAGAAATATGGTGCCCTTTTATAGTACTGCCTATGAAAATCAATGGTTCCTGGTGGGTTCCGCAAATACGAGGGGAATGGTTAGACAGCCAAAACTACACCATCCACAGTCACACCTGCATGCCCTGGGATCAGGGGTGGGTGTGTCTCCTAACTGGGAGGGCTCCGGACCCATGTATACATCCCGTAGCAGGGGAGTGCACCTGGATGCAATACCACATAAATGGGACTGACATCTTTCAGATAGATCAGCATACAGCTTGCGTAGTTACTAATCATTCCTTGCTTATTAACAATTATAGGTTATTAGGGAATCCTCAAGTATTTTGTGTAGATCAAGTTGTGACTATCCTACACATTGTTACTCATACCCTATATTCTTTAACCCAGTGGTCTCACACTACTCTGCATGCTGAGCTCACGCATTTGCTTAACTGGACTCTATCCTATGGAGTGATTACTGCCCGGCTTCAAGCTATTAGACAATTTGCTCAAACTGCTTGGAAAGATTTCCAGACGCTAGCTACCTCAGTTATTTCTGCAGAGTACAAGCTAATAATAGACAGAAATCAATTAATCAAAACTGCTGACCATCTGCAATCCGTTACTACTCACCACTGGTGGGATATTTTCACTGGATGGTCTCCTTCCTCCACTAAGCTGCTTAATATAATACTGCACCCATTGCTGTGGTTGCTGATTTCCCTAATATTCATACTTATCGTCTTCATTGGGCTCTTGCGCAGAATGTCTTTCCTTTATACTAGAATGACTGCGCTAGAGAAACGCTTAATTGGCCTACAGCACACTGTGCATGCTTCCAGATCATGGAACTGAGTCAGCATTTTCAGGCCTCACTTCGAAAGGGGTGGAATGTAGTGATAAGCTGCTAGGCGCTTGCAGTAACCTGCATTTGCACTAACCCACTGAGCTATCTTGTGTGTATTAGAGCCTATTCGAAGCGTGGAGGAAAATGCTGACATCAACCAGGACTCTCAAACTGGATGAGCCTGCATGCTTGCAAGGGGTTAATTGCAAAGGCCTTTCTTTTGAAGACATAAAACATCGTGCTTTAGCAAGAGGCTCCATGCAGTTCGTGGGAGCCAGGCATAGTTTTGCCCGTCTTCGCTCTGCGAGTCAGGTGCACTGATAAGACAAGAATGCAAAAAAAAACACAGTGCCCGAAGCCTGGGAGCCAAGACTGGCTGTTTCCAGTCTTGTAACTTTCCAAGCAAAAAACATGTTTACTGCCAGGAGGGAAGAGCCTAGAAGCTTCTCGAAGAGCTGACACGTCATGATGATTGACGTGCAGCTCCTAATAAGAGAACTATACTTGGACCAGGGAGGGGGGACTCATCCTGGACTGTTGGAAAGACGTGCGCATCAAGGACAGTGCCTGGACGACCAGCTGTGCGCTATCAGGGCCGAGGCTCCTAACATCACATCCCCGCTCTGGTGTAGGACTGTGGGGGCTTGGCCAGTCCTCCCCTCCTCTGCTGAGGAGTGCCGGGCACCGGTAGCGGCGAGGGTCCTGGATGTGATCAGATCGTATCTTCATCTACATTTCATTAGGAGCGTAAGACCAAATAATTGCATATTCATCTGTGATTGATAATTGGCATTATATAGCTTGCACTCTCTATTTCCACATTATTATAAATTGCTGCTTAGTTTGCATTAGTCATTGTAGATAATAAATGCAAGCATCATATTCTGTGTGATTGGCTTTTCTCCAGACTGAGTTCATCGTGCTTCTTAAACCTTATTTGTGTGGGAAGGTAATTAGGAGTGATTTACTTTGCACAAAGGGCTGGATCCCAGGGAGGTGCGGGTACTGTTTATCACTACAGCTGAACACACTCCTGACTAAACCACAGAGGAAAGCATATGGTCCTAGCTGGTGGCCCTCTCCCTAATTGTGCAAAAGTGGAAACAAACCACAATCTCCAGCGAACAGGAATGGATAGCAAAAATGTGACATTACACTTCACTGGAATGGGCAATATACACTAGAAAGGGGGATTACGCTGAATTCAAGAACGAGTGGGACACTGTCCTGAACTTCCTGCACAAAGACTACCGTGAACAATGGTGTCCTCAGAGAGTAAGACTATTAGATATACTATAGTCTACGGCCCGTTATACCCTGTACATTCGCCTCAGAAGATATGCAGCACAGTGATCTAGAGGGAAAGGGGGGGATGGGGACAGGGGAGGTCGTCGGGAAGGGGTTTGTTAATGTTAAAAACTTTAAAATGGCAATACAAATAATGTTAAAAAAAAAACTTAATACGAAATTGAAGAAGCAAAATGGGATGAAAATGTGCTAGGACAAGAGGCCAGGGAGGAGGCAGTGCCGCCTGTCCTGCCCGCGGCGAGACAGCTCAGTGCCCCGTCTAGCTTTTCCACAAAAATCCAAGATCTCAGCCCGGGAAGCCTGCCCGCCACCTGCAGCAGCACGGCTTCCCATGGGGACAGAGGCAGGCTGCACAGCCGCCGGTCCACTCGCCCCGATCCCGCTCATCCTTCCCCGACCCCCTCCGCTGCTCCCCTTTCAGGGGCCGGACAGAGAGGCAGGCCAGAGTCCGCACATGCAGGAGAGTGTGGGCGGGGGAGGCGGGATGGCTATAGTCTTCAAACCCCAGCCCAGCCGCATGGGGCTGATCTCCAGGTACCTGGGCAACTGGGAAGGTCGCCCGCTGTGCTGGCCATTGCTCACCCACGACATGGGGGGCCGGAACCTCAACGCCCACATGCGACATGGTGCGCCCGGCGTGCTGGGCCCCTGTCCACCTGGGGTGGCGTCCCTTGAGGACGGCCAGGCCTCCCTCTGCTCCCGGCTGATCCCACTTGTGACTTCGCTGCCAACCTGGATGCGCTCACCAACGCCCGCCTGCTGGCGTTTCAGGATGGAGGAGCGTGCTCCTGCCTGGCACTGCGGCTCAGGGGCCAGCTCGGTGAGGAGCTGCTAAGGACTGCCTCTCTCCGGTGGGGGGACGTCCCCGGTAGGCTAACCCGACCCATATGACTTTTACTTCCTCTAGATAGTCAAATTTGATAGTCTTCTCGCCGCTGCACCAGGGCCGTTGCCGACCCCGGCGGGCCGATCCAAGGACCTCACTAAACCATCCAATTGGTAGAAGCGACGGGCAGTGTGTACAAAGGGCAGGGACTTAACGCAAATTTATGACCCGCACTTACTGGAAATTCCTTGTTCATGGGAAATCATTTCAATCCCCAATCCCTATCACAAACGGGGTTCAGCGGGTTAGCTGCACCTGTATGCGAAGGGCAGACAAACGATGATCGGTTCATTGTAGCGGGCATGCAGCCCGGACATCTAAGGGCATCACGGACCTGTTATTGATCAATCTAGTGTGAAACGCCACTAGTCCCTCTAAGAAGTTGAACGCTGACCGCTGGGGGGGGAGAGGACGGAGGGGTTGCATAACTAGTTAGCATGGAGGAGTCTCGTTCGTTATTGGAATTAACCAGACAAATCGCTCCACCAGCTAAGAACGGCTATGCTTCACCACCCACAGAATCGAGAAAGAACTATCAATCTGTCAATCCTTTCTGTGTCCGGGCCGGGTAAGGTTTCCTGGTGGTGCCCTTTCATCAATTCCTTTAAGTTTCAGCTTTGCAACCATACTCTCCCGGAACCCAAAGAAGCTGCTCAGCAGGTCATGGGAAAAATGCAGCCAGATCACTAGTCTGCATAGTTTATGGTTGGAGCTACAATGGATCTTCGAACCTCAGACTTCTCGTTCTTGATTAATGAAAACATTCTTGGCTAATGCTTTCGGTTTGGTTTGTCTTGCGCCGGTCCAAGAATTTCACCTGTAGTGACAAAATACGAGTGCCCCCGGCCGTCTCACGGTCCCAGTTCGGAAAAACCAACAAAATAGAACCAGAGTCCTATTCCATTATTCCTAGCTGAAGTATTCAGGCGACCAGCATGCTTTGAACACTTACATTATTTCAAAGTAAACACTTCGGAATCCCAAGGACACTCGGGCAAGAGCTTCATGGGGGCGCCAAGGGGCAGGGGCTGGGACAGGCGGTAGCTCACCTCGCGGCAGACCGCCAGATGGATCCCAAGATTCAACTATGAGTTTTTTAACTGCAGAACTTTAATATACGCTATTGGAGCTGGAATTACCGTGGCTGCTGGCATCAGACTTGCACTCCAATGGGTACTCGTTAAAGGATTTAAAGTGAACTCATTCCAATTACAGTGCCTTGCAAGAGTCCCGTATTGTTATTTTTCGTCACTACCTCCCTGAGCCATTCGCAGTTTCACTCACTGGCCGTGTGTACTTACACGTGCATGGCTTAATCTTTGAGACAAGCATATGCTACTGGCAGGATCAACCAGGTAGCCGCACCTGCTGGAGCGTGACAATGGGGGGGGGGGCGCACGCCCGCCTCAGAGCCGACCTTCGCACCCTCTGGGTCTATATGCAGGAACAGAGCGTCAAAGAGCATCCCCCATCGCGTGCGGGTCGGTTGGACAGGTCAGTCAAACGGGTGCCGGCGGCACGGCCTGCTCTGCCACATGATGGGTGGGTGGGACAAGGCCAGGCTCAGGCACAACTTGAAGCGGTAGGGGGTTTGGCGACAGAGGGGGTCAGCACCCCACGGAAGGTGCGTTCTGAACTGCTGGAGAAACATGCTTGGTGGAGGAGGGGCCGCGTCGTGGCTTGCTGGGGGACCCCATCCACTCTGATCTGACCACTTGGGAGATGCCAGGCTGCTCTGGCCACTGGGGAGCTGCTGGGCTTCTTGGCCTTTGCTCTGCTCAGTGGGGAGAGCCGTCCACAAGAGGGGGCCCTCCCCGAGGGGGGCATACCATTGCCACAGTCCCAAGGCAGGTGGAAGCGAATTGCTTGAAACAGCCGAGGCTGGCCAAGTAGTCCAACCCTAGACGAACCAAGTGCGCAAAATCGATCCAATGGAGTGCTCAGAAGAGTGCCCCCAGCAGGACAGTTTCTGCTGGAGGTGCGGTAGTTTCGCCACAGACCCCGGGTCGGGCAGCGAGAATGAAGATGAGCACAGACAGGCCCCCCTGACCCAGTCTATTCGTAATCCGGAGTAAGGTGACTAAGCTTTCTTGTAATCTGTGTACCCAGAGTCACAGTGTGGGACCTCTCGGCAAAAGCGTCCGGGCTCCTTATAGACCTAACTGGGGAAGATTTTTAAATTGACCTCCATCAGGGAGCAGCCCGGCCATCTTGTCCTTGCAGTCATTTCTATTGCCAACGACCAGATGGCCGGGCTAGGAGAGCGGCCATCTGGTAGGGCAATGCATTCCAGTGGGCCTGGATGGGAAGGGCCTTTGGCCCCCCCGCCTGACAAAGGATCGGCAGGTCCCCAAGGGCGGTTTATAGTCATAATGTCGACAACAAAAATGTCGACAGTCAAAAAGTCGAAAAAAAAATGTCGACTTTTTTTCAATGCATTTTTTTTTCGAAATGGGGGGGTTCCCCCCCCAGCCCCCCTTTTTTTTTTTTTTTTTATTTTTCCCTTTTTTTTTACTCCCGAACCCCTAAAATAAATATATAATTAAAAAAACGAAAGTCGACATTATTTTGTCGACATTTTTGTCTGTCGACATTTTTTTTTCGACATTATGACTCCCCACCCCCAAGGGCATGGCAGCACCAATGGTCATCCTAGAGGCCCGGCCAGGACACCTTAGAGCTTCCCCCCTCCACATAAGAGGTTTCTCGCCCACCTTGGATCTTATCCCTCCGGTGAGGGACTGTCGACCCACACGTGAGAGAAGCGCCCTTAAGAGAGTCATAGTTACTCTCGCCTTTACCTGCGCTTCATTGAATTTCTTCACTTTGACATTCAGAGCACTGGGCAGACATCACATTGCGTCAACACCCACCTCAGGCAATGCTTCATTTTAAATAAACAGTCGGATTCTCCTGGTCCACACCAGTTCTAAGTCAGCTGCTAGGCATCAGCCTAGGCAGAACGTCAGGCCCGAACCCTGGGAGGGGAACTGAGAGAGGCGACTACTGCAGCTGTGGCAATCCAGAGGCAGGGCCTGGCTCGCAACCAGAGTCGGCGTCGCCCCCAGGGAGGAGGGGAATGAGACGCCTCCTCCAGCCGCGGCGTACGGCCTGCCCCGCTACCCAGCCCGACCGACCCAGCCCTCAGAGCCAATCCTTATCCCGAAGTTACAGATCTGACTTGCCGAATTCCCTTACCTACATTGTTCCAACATGCCAGAGGCTGTTCACGATGGAGACCTGCTGCGGATATGGGTACGGCCCAGCACAAGATTTACAACATCTCCCCCGGATTTTCAAGGACCAGCGAGAGCCCACCGCACACCGCCGGAACAGCAATGCTTTCCAAGGCTCGGGCACCACTCTTAGACCGAACCCATTCCAGGGTGCCCTGCCCTTCACAAAGAAAAGAGATCCCTCCTTAGCGGATTCCGACTTCCATATATCAAAAAACACCTTTACTGGGGTCTGATTATCATCGGCATTGGGCGCCTTAACTTGGCATTCGGTTCATCCTGAAGCACCAATTCTGCTTAACAAAGTTGCCCACTGGGCACTTGCATTCAATGCCTGGCTCCACGCTAGCGAGACAGGCTTCATACACATTAGGTTGAAATCATTTTTGCCCCAAGAGCGCCAATCGTTCCCTTTACCAGATAAAACTGTGGTTTCCGCGTGCCAGCTATCCCGAGGGGGAACTCCAGAGGGAACCAGCTACTAGATGGTTCAATTAGTCTTTTGCCCCTATACCCAGGTCAGACGACCAATTTACACATCAGGACCACTACAGACCTCCACCAGGTCTAGATCACCATCTTTCGGGTCCTATCACAGACGCTCATGCTCCATCTCCCTGAGAGCGGGCGAGACGGGTCAGTGGTGCGCCCACCGCGACAGGATCCCACTGCAATCGGCACGCACTGGCCATCACCTTCTTTGCACTACAGGGTTTCATTCGGCCCTCAAACTTGTGCACATGTTAAGACTCCTCAGACCCCTGGCACCCTTTGTGGGACTCCCCACCCAGCGGCACAACGTGGTCGGGGGGCACTGAGGACAGTCCGCCAGTCGCATCGGGAGCCCCGTCTCCCATCACTACACCAGCGACCCCGAAGAGGGGCCAGGACGGTTGCCGGAGAAGGGCACGGCAGCAGTCAATCTCCCTCGGCCCAGCAGACACAGTAAAACTGCTGTCAGGGGGCTGTAACACTCTCTGCTGGAGCAGAGACCTACCTGCCCCCTGGGGCCTTCCCAGTCCGCTGCGGTGCACCGCCACAGAGGAAATGCGCTCTGCAGGGGCCAGGTCTGCCCGGGCCACAGTCCCACAATGGCCTCCACCGTTTCAGGCGACCGACCTGCCTGCCATGTTGAATCCTGTGGGTGGACTGCACAGACCCCCACCAGTTTACCCCTCTATGGTTTCACGCCCTCTTGAACTCTCGCTTCAAAGTTCTTATCAACTTTCCCTTGAGGTACTTGTTAACCATCTGTTTCTCGCATGTGTTTAGCCTTAGATGGAGTTTACCACAGGCTTCGGGATTGTAAGCGATATTCAATCAACACTACAGCTAAGTCAATGCCTAGTCTGGGATGCTGAGGAAAACCGTTATCGATGTATTTTTATGTCCAGTTCAGTACTCTAGATGACAACCCTTGTATAACACCCCCCTCTTAGAATCCCCCTGACCCCACTGAGCCAAAAAGTATGTTTTTTTGCAAATTAAAAGGTTTATTTGAAAAATTAAACAATATATATGTGTCACACTTTTATAACAAATTAATATCTGATAGTACACTTAGACATATGATGTGGATCCACAATGGGTAATGTTACAGTGGTACACTTGATTACTTAGGAGTAGTATAGAGGATGAGGTAGCTCAAATGCTTTATGGTTTCAAGGAAATGCAAGGTGGAATAAATGCAGTACAGAAAATAAACTGATATGGTTTCACAAGAGATAATATGTTCACTTTTCCCCTGGTGGCAATTCACCCCCCCTATATGCAATGCAAGGAGATGGAAGTAACACACACAGTCTTCAGGAATACAATCAAATAGAATACGGAACTCAGTTCCCCCACAGCAAGCTTAGAGGAAACAGGTAGAAGTTTGAAACACAGGCCCAAAATGCTTTTAAATGTGATGGCAATGGATGGGAAAATGCGCTAACTGATTTTAATTCCCTCTAGATATTCAGGGTGAGTGAGAGATGCTTGTTGGTATTAGTTCAGGCTCACTTTAGCAATGCTCTATGAGTTATTACCAGGTTGCAAACGGATTTTAACAAAGGAAAGAATGGAGCTGCTATTTTGACAAGTGGAGAAATTGAGCCAAATCGCAGTAAATTTCGCGAGTGCGTAAATCGCGATTGCGGAAAAAAAAAAAAAGTAAAATTTCGTTCCTAGCCCAAACGGTTCCAGAGATACGGACGATTTAATAAAGGTAGATTTTCGGATTTAAAGTAAAACTCAAAATGACAGGTGACAGCTTGCAGCTGCAGAATTGACAGGTGACAGTTGTGCAGCTTTACAAATGACAGATGACACGATTTCTAGGAGGCTGTTCTAATTAGGTTAAAATAGTTTGGATTAGATTGTTTTAACTAAGAGATTGGGTTCTGCACAGTTCTGGTGGATACTCACTCCTAATTTTGAAATGAATGGGCCTCGTCACGGATCTGGTCAACACGTCCAGCGGCGGTTCTGTCTGCTCGGCGGGTCAATCAGGCACCGGTTCTGCTCACAGCGATCCGGATCTCTGGTTCTGCTCACAGCGGTCTGGGTCAGCTCTGCTCTGCTGGTCTAGCCTCTCTGGATACAGCGGCCTCTGGTTCTGGATACTGCTCTGCTTTCCGGTCCGGATCAAGTGGATTCTGGATGTAACACTGCTTTCTGGGTACTGGCAAAAGTTATTGGCAAAAGAATTCAGACAGCTCGCCCGGCTGTGGAATAGTTTGCAAATGATTTTAAGGATGCTGTGGCCTGCTGAGAAGAGTTCTCAGTTTGTGGGTTTAGGCCCTTGCTTTAAGTTCTGAAGTAAATTTCTGGTCTCTGAAGATTGATGGATGTGAAGTCTGGAGTCTCCCGGCAGAGCGTCCCGCAGAAAATGGAATTGAATCTCTCTACCTGTCCCAGCAGTCTCTTTTTATGTGTTTTGGAAGTGGGTGTGTGCGTGGCATAACTGAGCCTGCCCCTCTCTACTTGTCATTGGCCCAATTCTCCCCTCTCCCATGATTGGGGGAAGAAAATGGATTGTCATCATGATGAGGTCTGTTTATGGGTCAGAGGATCCTCCCCTGGTCAATTTGCCCACAATCTATATTTGATTCAAATACATATTTCCCAGATACACAATTTGTTGAAATTACATGTACACATTATATATTCCTTATGGTCCATGCTTGTCCGCCTCTGATCTTCCTGGGGGCTTGCATTCAAAAATGACATTTTGCACCTTTTGACTGGTTTTGCAATATCGGACATTTACCCAAAATTACACACATGTGCGCAAGGAGTATGGACATTAATTGATGAAGTGTCAGATTTTTAACATGCAGACATTTGGAGTAAGACCCTATTTTCCGCTAGCAACCCCCCAGCATACACCACAGGGTCCTAACACCTCTTAAAACGTGCACAGAAAAATCACAAGAATAATGATATTACTTATATAATTCTGACAAGTCCGTACTATGAATTATCCATCTTTTTTAAAATTATGCTCTGGCCCAGATGGGTGTGGTTTAGGTTCCAAAGCACATGGGGGAAGCTTCTGTCTGCCCCCGCCTCCAGCTCGGGTGGCTCCCAGAGGCACTTCTCCTCCCACTTCTCCCAAGAGGAAGCCACTTTACGGCCCCCCCAATATAACATTTGCCTAAGTCCAGGACAAGGCTTTGTTCAACCTCCTGCCGGTGCCCCTCCCCTAATCTAATCAGAGGTGTCAACTCCTTTTGGTGGGGAAGCAGGATGCAGCTAGGCCTGGGAAGAGTGGCTGAGCAGGTTTCTCCTGTTGGGGGTAGTTGTCAGGCAGGATTCAGCTAAATGTCACTTTAGTTCCCAGTTTAAATCAAACTTACAATTTTTACATATACATTAAATAATTACTTCTTTCAAGTCATTTCAGAATATAGTTTTACATTGTATCCACCTCTTAGCAAGTCTTTCCTTGGTCTGGTTTGGGTTCCTCTGTTCAGTTTTACACAAAAGTCTGGTGGTTTTAAAACGCCGGCTTTCTGATAGTGGTGAGTACCGGTATTGCAACCATTTTTGGGATGAAGAAAATGAATTCCCCACAGTTCTGAGTTGCTTTTTGGCAATCATCATTGCCATTCCCAATGGTTTCAGGCTACTGTGTGTGTAGCCCAATGGTGGTTTTAGGCAGTGCCCTCCTGTGCTCACAACATAGACAAAAATGGTGGCAGCCTATTCTTCATGTTTTCCCTGTGCACTCTCTGGGGAGTTCTGGCCATCATGATGTTTTCCATGCCAGTACTGCACAATTTTATGGTAGGGCTTGGATGCATGGGTAAAAACATCCCACAAGCCCCCCCTCTTGCGATGGCCATTCTGTCCTTTCACTGATGGGACTCGCAAGATCTGGGATGTTCGCCTCCTCTTCTTCCAATTCCATAGATGGCACAGTTCAGCATCTTTTCCTCCCTCCAGTCGATCAATCAGTTCTCCTTGCTGGTCCTGATGGGAGGATTGGGCGGTACCCCGGGCCCCTCGGATCTTCGCTCCCAGTCCCCAGGTCGCCTTCCGTGGTCAGTCTCCATGTTTTCTTTCTCCTAGGACGACAAAGGAAAGCGGCAATACCTATTCATAGCCATTTCTCCCCCACTATTGATATAGTGGGGCGACATATACATTTTATACTTTAATAGACATAGCATTCCAATTTTTAAAAACAAGATATAATTCTGAGACAGTGGCTTACAAGCGTCATAATATTTTAGAGACTATATATGGGATATTTTAGGGTTGGAACTGAATTACTCTGGAGCGGCCCCCTCTGGTATTGCAGAGGTCACCTCCAGTTGCTGCAGAGTGTGCCTGGGATGGCAACACTTCAGCTGATTAATATGGACCCACTTATCTTCCCCTTCCGCCAAATTACCTTTGGGGATGCAGATTTTGTAGGCAACAGGGGAGATCTTGTCTTTAATTTCAAAGGGTACCTTCCATGTAGGCACACATTTTCACTGTTTGGCCTGGTTCCTTTGGAAATTGTATAGATAGACCCGGTCTCCCACATCATATTCCTTCCTCGTGGTTTTCAAATCATAGTGTGTTTTCATACTCTCGGCTGATCTTTCTAGATTCCACTGAGCATAGGCAAAAGCATGCTGAAGGTGTTTCCTTAAATTCTCAACATACTCATGAGTTGTGGAGGCATTTATCAGTGTCTGCTCTTGGGTCCTGTAGAGCAGACGCTGGGGAAGCACCATCTTGCGTCCGGTCATCAACTCAAATGGTGACATTTTAGTTGCAGATGAAGGGGTAGATCTGAAGGCCATTAGGACCAGAGGTAATCGGATATCCCAACTTGGCCCAGAATCTGCCACAAACTTTTTTAATATGCTCACAATGGTTCGGTTGTATCTCTCTACTGCTCCAGAAGAAGCTGGCCTGTAAGCAATGTGTAGCTTCCTTTTAACCCCCAGTATCTCCCACTTCGAGGGGATTGGGTCCTCCGACGTATTCCATATCTATGACATGTAATCACCACAGCTGTGCTGCTTCGGAAACTTTTTTCGGCGTCTGCGTCATGCGTCGATGCGCCGTCGTCGAGGACCTCCTCCGACGTCCGACGTCATCCGATGTGATAAGTAGGATGCACGACGCCCGTAGCCTCAGTTCCGTTTTTTCCGCGAACGTGTTGCTTCGTGATTCTCGGTTCACGCCTCGACTCTTTGGAGTTCTGTTCTTCTCGGTTCTTCGAACCTGTTCGTTTTGTGACATTCCTTCGTGTGAAGATGTCTTCTACTTCGTCTTCGACCCCGCGTCCGGGTTTCAAGAAGTGCGGGGAGTGTGGGTCCAAGATGTCGGTGACAGACTCGCACGACGCCTGCCTCTGGTGCCTCGGGGAGGCCCACGACACGGATGACTGTATCGACTGCCAGTCGCTCACGTCCAAAGCCTTACGCGAACGTAAGAAGAAGTTGTCGGTAGGTCGGGTGTCCAAGCCCCGGAAGTCGAAATCTGCGGGGCTTTCGACGGATGATTCGAGGGGTGACTCTCCGCGTCATCGTCGGAAGTCTCGTGGGTCTCCTTCTAGGAGTCGGTCTCGCCACTCCTCAGCCTCTTCGAGGCATTCTCGGAAGCGCCGACACCGGTCGTCTTCCAGGTCCTCTTCGGAGGACTCTGCCCGGCACGTCGCTTACCCCACCAGCCGTGCGACGCCAGAGGAATGGGCTTCCTTCGGGAAGAAAATGCTGGCGATTATTGAGTCGTAGGGTACTAAGCCGTCCGCGCCCCCGAATGGGGTCGGTCGTGAGAGGTCGAGAGACACCGCTCGCAAGAGTGGTCGCCACGAGTCACGGGAGAGGTCCCGTTCGGACAAGGAGACTCGTTCTCGACGTACCCGTTCCAGGTCCCGGTCCTCGACACGTTCGAGACCGTGTGCACCTGTGAGGTCTTCGAGGAAGACATTGACGTCTGAGGCGTTGACAGGCTTTCTCGAGGCTCTGGCTCCGAGGAAGTCGTTGAAGCCGTCGACGCTCAGGTCGTCGAGGGACACGCTCGGGGCTCCGGCCTCGAGAGCTGTGTCGACGCCGCCGATGCTGGAGGCGCTGCATCTGATGTCGACGCCGATTTCCTCGACGTCAACGCCGATCCTCTCGGCGCCGATGCTGGTTCTCTCGACGCTGGCGCCGATTCGCTCGACGCCATCGACGCCTTTCGTGTCGGAGGTACCCCGTGGCACGGGTGAACCCCCTAGGAAGGCTCTGGTTAAGAGCAAGCACTCTCAGGTGCCTTCTTTTCGCCACCTGGATTATATTTCAGAGGCGGATGAGGATTCTGATGGCCTGGTTCCTAGTCAGGTTCCAGATGAAATTGTCTCGGGCCATAGTCAGTTTGACGATTTGAGACAGTCACTGCATGATGCCAGTGGACTGGACACCTCTCCGGAGGTGGAGTTTTGTAGGCCTGAGCCTGGCTCTCATGCCGATTCCTCGTATCGGCGCCTTATGGCTAGGGTTTCTGAGTACCTGGGATGGTCTGCTCCCCCAGGGGAGTTTGTGCAGGATGATCTGACTGACATCCTTGATGTTGGTCCCCCAACTGATCCGGTACTGCCGTTCCATATGGCTTTACAGAGAAGGGTGGCGGCGGCTTGGACTGCTCCGGAGAGTCTCCCGGCGGTGGGCAGATCCTTGTCGCGAAAATACCATCCAGCCAGTAGCGACCCCTGCTACTTGACCAGGCATCCCACTCCGGAGAGTTTGGTGGTGCAGGCGGCCACGGCCCCGGCAAAGCAGGCGTCGTACCCTACCATCCCTCCTGATAGGGACGACAAACGTTTTGATGGCTGGGCGAAGAAAGTGTTTTCTTCTGGTGGTATGGCGCTTCAGGCGGCCAACTCCATTTGTGCCTTGTCTCGTTTCACACACACTCTGTGGAACTGTGTTGCGTTAGCGGCTGAACATATTCCCGAAGGGGACGAACAGGATGGTTTCCTTGCTATGGTCCAGGATGGTAAGGATGCCATGTGTGAGTCCGTTCAGTCGGGTTTGGACTTAGCTGAATGCGTCAGTAGGTCCATGGCGGCGAGCACCGTGATACGCAGGTTTGCGTGGTTGCGGAAGTCGGGGTTTGCTCCTGATGTGCAGTCCCGGCTCCTCAACATGCCCTTTGACGGTGAACACCTTTTTGGCAGCAAGGCTGACGAGAGCCTTGAGAGGTTGCAGACCTCGAAAGCTGCAGCGAAGTCGTTGGGCGCTGCAGTTCGCCAACCTCCGCCTTTTCGTCCTAGGGGACAGCAGTGGAGGGGTGGTTCCTTTCGCTATTACTCGTCCTTCAGTAAAGCGAGAGGAGCTGGCAGTCAAAGAGGCCAACGCAGGGGTACCAGAGGTGGACGACAGGGTACCCGTGGTGCCAAGGCCGCTCGGGCAGTTGCCTCTTTGCCCTCAGGTAACGCCGCGGCCGCTCCCACTCAGTCATGAGGCCATGTCCCATGGTTCGCCAGTTGGGGGAAGGCTGGCGCAGCATCTTGTAGAGTGGCAAGCCATTACTTCAGATGTGTGGGTTCTGGAGATCATAACCCACGGCTACTGTCTTCCCTTTCGGCACTGGCCTCGCGACAATCCACCGGGGAATCTCTCTTTGCAGAGTCCGGATCCGCTCCTTGCGCAGGAAATTCAAGCCCTGCTGGAGAAAGGCGCCATAGAACTGGTGCCTGTAGCGGAGAGGAACAAGGGATGGTATTCCCCTTATTTTTTGATTTCGAAGAAAGACGGGGGATTGAGACCCATCATGGACTTGCCCGGTTTGAACAAGCTCCTCAGGAAGGACAAGTTCAAGATGGTTACTCCCTCTCAAGTCCTCCAGGCCCTTCAGCTTCAGGACTGGTTGGTGTCACTCGACCTCAAGGATGCTTACTTCCATGTGCCGATCCATCCCAAGCACAAGAAGTACCTGAGGTTCGCGGTTGGCGACTCGCACTTTCAGTTTCAGGTCCTGCCGTTCGGATTGACCTCCGCCCCGAGGGTTTTCACCAAGCTCATGGTGGTGGTGGCAGCGCATCTCAGGCAAGGGGGGATTCACGTCTACCCCTACCTGGACGATTGGTTGATCAGGGGGAGCTCTCCCGAGCAAGTCCTGGATCATCTGTCCGTCACCTGCCACTCCCTTCACAGGCTGGGCTTCTCCCTCAATTTAAAGAAGTCCCATTTGACGCCAACACAGCGGCTCCAGTACATCGGAGCAGTGCTCGACACTTCCCTGGGGCAGTGTTTTCCTCCCCAGGTGAGGGCTCTTCACATTCAGCAGATGGTGCACAAGTTTCAGCATGCCCAGACGCTCCCAGCGTTCGAGTTCTTGAGGTTGCTCGGCCTCATGGCATCCTGCATTCTTCTGGTGCCAGAGGCTCGCCTGCGGATGAGATCTTTGCAGTGGGCACTCAAGACGCAATGGTCGCAGTCCTCCGGCAGGATGTCGGACCCGGTTCAGGTGCCGCCCTCGGTCGCCCGGGATCTTCTGTGGTGGGCCGTCGAAGGCAACTTGATGAAGGGGGCTCCATTTTGGCTTCCCTGGCCGGAGGTGACGATCGTGACGGATGCATCCCTCCGATGGGGAGCTCATGCCAACGGGCTGACAGTCAGCGGTCGTTGGTCTCCGTCGGAGTCCAGACTCCATATCAATCTGTTGGAGCTGAGGGCCGTCAGGCTAGCCCTGAAGGCTTTTCTGCCGACTGTGAGAGGAAAGAGTGTCCTGATCCTGACGGACAACACAGTGGCTATGCACTACCTCAACAAAAAGGGGGGGCAGGGTCACTTCCTCTGTGCAGGGCGGCGATGCAGCTCGAGTTCTGGGCCATCCAGCAGGAAGTTTCGATCTCGGCAGTTTATCTGGCCGGAGACAAAAACGTGACGGCGGACGCTCTGAGCAGGCAGAGCACGATCTCACACGAGTGGGAGTTGGCTCAGGAGATTCTCCTGGAGATCTTCGCCCTTTGGGGGACCCCTCAAGTGGATCTCTTCGCCTCCAGTGTCAACCGGAAGTGCGAAAGGTTTTGCTCGCAGAAATTTCCTCCAAAAGGAGCCTTAGGAGACGCGTTCGTGGTGGATTGGTCATTCCTGCTGCTGTACGCGTTTCCTCCAGTCCCCGTCATCCCGCAAGTGCTGCGGAGGTTACGGAAGTTCGGTTCCCGGATGATCCTCATTGCTCCGGCGTGGGCTCGGAGGACGTGGTACCCGGACCTTCTCGACTTGTCCATCTGCCCTCCACGTCGTCTTCCCTACCGAGACGATCTGCTCTCACGGGAGGGGGGTCAGGTTCTCCATCCAGAGGTCAGATCCCTCAACCTTCACGCTTGGCTTCTGAAAGGTTGAGGTATAAGGATTGGGACCTCCCTGAAGACGTGATGGAGGTGTTGCTTTCGGCCCGAAGGCCAGCAACAAAGTCTCTGTACCGTTGCCGTTGGCGTAAGTTCTGCGACTGGTGCTGAGTTCAGAATGTGGATCCTTTTGCATGTGACATCCCCATGGTTCTGTCCTTTTTACTTTCTTTGGCCCACAGGGGCTTGCAAGTGGGTACCATTAAAGGTTACCTGGCGGCGCTGTCCCTCTTTAAGCGCTCGTCTGAAGAGTGTTCTTACTTTAAAATCCCTTTAATTTCACAGTTTCTGAAAGGGCTCACTAATGTGTTCCCTCCGTCACCTTTCCTGGTGCCCGGTTGGGATTTAAACCTTGTTCTTAAGTTTCTTATGGGTGCTCCGTTTGAGCCTTTACATTCTTGCCCTTTGAGGCTGTTAACTCTGTAAACTGTGTTTTTAGTTGTGGTTACTTCCGCTCGCAGAGTGAGTGAGTTACGGGCACTTTCAGTTAAGCCACCCTTCACTGTATTTCACAAGGACAGGGTTGTCCTTAGAGTTCGTCCTTCTTTTCTTCCGAAGGTAGTGACGGAATTTCATTTGGCCTAGAAGGTTGTTCTTCCGGCATTCTATCCTCCTCCGCATCCTGCTAAGGAAGAGGAGAGGCTCCATAGGCTTGATCCTAGGAGAGCATTAAGCTTTTATGTTTCACGCATGTCCCGGGTCAGAGTGGACAATCAACTCTTTATTGGTTACGCTGGAAAGCGTTTAGGGCAAGCTGTGACGAAACAGACTTTGTCTCGCTGGATTATTTTGGCCATCTCGGAGTGCTACCGCTTGGCGGGTAAGGACCCACCGGCTGGCTTGCGGGCCCATTCTACCAGGGGTATGGCTGCATCTACTGCCCTGCAGAGGGGTGTTCCTATTCGCAACATCTGTGATGCAGCCACCTGGGCTTCAGTACATACATTTGTACGTCACTATTCCCTCGATTCCATCCGAGCACAGGATCTGGCCTTTGGCAAGGCGGTCCTTTGCTCTGTTATTTGATTGGCTATTCTAAATTTTGATTCTAAATTCTTTCCCTCCTCCTTGCTCTGGTACTGCTTTGGGAGTCTGTCATAGATATGGAATACGTCGGAGGACCCAATCCCCTCGAAAAACAAGTTACTTTCTTACCTGGTAACGTTCTTTCGATGGGATGGTCCGACGACGTATTCCATATCGCTCCCGCCCTGCCTTCCCCGCTGCAGAATTTCTTTGCGATTGCAGCTTACGTTCCGCAAGGCTTTGTGTCTGACTGGCAGTTGACTAGTGTCACACGTTCTGGGGGAAAAAACTGAGGCTACGGGCGTCGTGCGTCCTACTTATCACATCGGATGACATCGGGGGTCCTCGACGACGGCGCATCGACGTCATCGACGCAGGACGCAGACGCCGAAAAAAGTTTCCGAAGCAGCACAGCTGTGGTGATTACATGTCATAGATATGGAATACGTCGTCGGACCATCCCATCGAAAGAACGTTACCAGGTAAGAAAGTAACTTGTTCATCTTTGTCATTACTTCACTGGTGAAGTGGCTACCTCTGTCTGACTCAATCCTTTGAGGTAGACCAAAACGGGAAAAGATGTGGTTAATTCATCAGGGCAGCTGCTGTTTCTGCCTTGGAGTTTGGGGCTGGGAGACATTCCACCCACTTGGTAAACAAGCATGTCACCGTCAACATGTACTTATTCCCCCTAGCTGAGCGAATCACGGGGCCTACAAAGTCGATTTGTAAATCTGACCATGGCAGTGTCATTCCCCTCTTTTGGAGAGGCGCCCGGTGTGTGAGGGATGATGGCTGAAATTGTGCACACACAAGACACCCCTTCAATTATTGGTCGAGGTCCTGTCCCATGTGTGGCCAGTATGCAACCTCTCTTAAGATTTCCAGTGTTGTGTGAAACCCCCTATGACCGGCGGTGGCCGCATCATGGGCGTGACTTAACATCAGGCTTCGGAATGAGGTAGGAACCACCCACTGATCATGCCCAGCTTGGGATTTCCTTACCAACAAACCGTCTTGGATTTGGAACATCTTTGGACATTTCATCAACACTCTTAGGTCCTCTTTCCCAATGTAATCGGTATCCGCCAGGGGAAAGTTCTCAGGGTCCTCAATGTGTTGGTAAAACTTACCAATTATTGGATCCCCCTTCTGAGCTGTAATCAAATCAGCATCAGGGGTCTCCTTACTCCATTGGGCAGTTGAACGATCATTGTGAGCATTTGTCTGGGACCTAGTGATCGCAGTGACCTGGATTTCCCCCAACAGGGACTCTATCTCTATTAGATCCCCTTGGATGGCCCCGGTTTTAGCCAGCTGATCAGCCAAGTCATTTCCAGTTTTGTCTGGTCCCTCTACTTTGGAATGACCCTTGATCTTTTTCCAGTAGATGGTCATCCCATTCGAGGTGACCAGATCATCAATGTTTTGGATTAACTTCCTATGTTTCAAGGGTTAGTTATTAGCACATAACATGCCTCTGGTTTTCCAATTAACCAGGTGCTCCACAAACCCGTTCCGTACATAATCCGAATCTGTGATTATGACTAGTTTGTGGAGTTGATGTTGGACGGCAGTGAGGATGGCCTGATGCACAGCCATCAACTCTGCCACCTGACTACTTCGGGGACCAATTCTGTATCCAGCAGAGGGTTCTGGGGACTCATTCACCCATGCGTTCCCTACGCCGGCCACCAGTTCTTTCTCCCCGTTGTTGTCAACATGGTAAGAGCATCCATCCACATAGACAGTGAGCATTCCCTCACACTTGTCTTCTTCAAAGACTTTGTGTGGGGAATTAAGGTATGCCTCCATGTTGTCCTTGATTTTTAGACTTTCGTCCTCGAGACAGTTTTCTCTGGCACAATCATGCAAGTCGGCCAGACCTTGCGCGAGGGGACTCTTCTTGTTTTGGCCATATCTGACCTCTACAGGAAAGCCTTGCATTGACAGAATCCAGGAAGTAATTCGGGAATTACTCAAATTTCCGACCCGGATTCTGTCACTTTGGAGATATTGCAGAGGCTGGTGTGGAGTCTCCACTATGATGTGTTCCCCCTGGATGAACGGGCGCTAATTCTTCAATGCCCACACCGTTGTCAGGAGTGCCTTTTCACAATCGTTGAATTTTTCCTCCACCGAGGATAAATTTTTGCTTGCATAGGAGATTACTTTATTGACCTTGTCATGCTTTTGGTACAATACTGCGTCAAGCACGTATTAGAGAACCCTGTCTCCAGGAAGAACTCCTTGTTTCTGACAGGGTAAGCTAGGCAAGGCACTTGTGAGAGGCTTCTTTTGAGTTGTCTTACTGCCTCGGATTGTTCTGGACCCCATTCCCACTTGACCCCCCCTTCAAGAGATGAATCAGGGGTCTTTTGATCTCCGCGTAGCCCTCAATGAACTTTCTGCTGTAATTAGTCAGTCCAAGGAGGCTCCTTAGTTCCCGCAGAGTTGTGGGATCCTTCAGTTTCTGAAGTGCTTCCACTTTCTTTTCTTGGGGACAGAGACCCTGAGGAGTAATCTCATGCCCCAAGAAATTAACACGGGTTCTACACCACTGTGCTTTCTGAAAGGAAAGTTTTGCTCCGGCGGCCCTCAACTGTGTCAGAACTTAACGGATCTCCGCTATGTGTTCCTCCACAGATGAGCTTTTGATGAGGACATCATCTACATAAGCCAGGTTACCCCTCGCACCCAGGTCGGGCATGGCCTTATGTAGGAAAATGTTGAATTCATTGCCGGAGTTGAGGTATCCGAAGGGAGCCTGGGTCCAGGTGTACTGCTGGCCCCCAAAGGTAAAAGCCAGTTTGTATTGGTCCTCCCTACTGACAGGCACGGTCCAGTATCCATTGGTCAGGTCTATTGCTGTGAATACCTGTGACCCCTGAATCTGGGCCAGCCCTTGGTCAATGTAGGGCAGAGGCCATCGGGAAGTATGGACCCATTTGTTGAGATCCCTAAGGTCGGCGCAGAGTCTCCACTGGCCGTTTGGCTTCAATATTCCCAGCACCGGATTATTGAAGGTGCTGTGTACTGGACGGATTATTCCCCGGGACTCAAGGTTCTTAATTATTTCAGTAAGGGACTCCATGGATGCGAGAGGCAAACGATATTGCTTCACAAACACTGGAGTCATTCCAGGGTCCGTGGGAATTGTTGTGGTGTGGATGTCGGTGCGACCACAGTCATATGAGTCTACCGCAAAGAGATCTTGGAAATCCAAGAAAACCTGTTTCAACTTTTGCTTCTGTTCCAGAGTCACGCAGGCATCAGCTAGGTTGACCCTCTCTTCCACCATCTGCCTGAAGCCTGGGAAGACTTCTGGTTTGGCTATCTCAGCGGCCTCCTCCAGCTGGGTGGAGAAGTCCCTGGTCAGAGTGCTGATTTGGACTGGAGGCTTCAGGTAGGAAAGGCAGCCCTCATGGACCTGGAAAATAACCTCATCCCTCCTGAAGTCACAAGTCACATCTTCCTTACCATAAGGGCAAGAAGTGTACACCAGGAAGTTCCCCCCCATGCCGGGTGAAAATCCTGTCTGGTGTTGTATTGTCATCACTGTCAGTGTCAAAACAGTCCTTGGGGATTGGTCCTAACAGTTTATTTCCTAAATCAATGGAGAAATGTCGGTCATCAACCGCCATTCCAATAATGGTGCCTGCGGCTAGAGTAATACTCTTTAAGTCGCTGTTAGCCACCTCTATTGGAATGGCGTCATGTTCTATGTTGACTAATGGAGTTGGGTTTACCCCCAACCCTTGCTGTTGGAGAGAAGCATTTAGATGTATGTAAGCATCAGGGTTTTTCAATTTTTGTCCTCTTTTAACTTTCACTTCCAGGGAGAATTGTCAGGTCCTTTCTGGGATGGTGACTTCCTCTTTAATCTGAATTTCAACTGCATAAGGTAGCAATTGAGCTGACCTAAATGCTTTTTCTGGATCATCAAAGCCCATGGGATTATCCGCTAATCGGGACCAAGCTTTGAAGTTTATTAGGTCCAAACTAATGGCAAAGCGATTGAGAATGTCACTGCCTAAGTAAAAGGCGGCAGTGACGTCTCGCTCGACCCAACAATTATGGACTATGCTCTTGTTGCCAATGGAGATTTTGAGCATACACCTGCTTGGCAGGAGATGTTTTGAATTGGGTGCTTCCAGGTCCATTTCCCATTTGTCTATCAGTTTGAATGTGGGAATGGCTGGATCTTTTGGGAGTTGGCGAAACATGGCTTCGCTGATGAAGCTCTTACCGTTGTTCACACACACTCGGGCGAGAACAGAGTCCTTCCCCTCATTTAACTGAACAGGGATGAACAACTGATCTCCAATTTGCTGAATATCAGCCAGGCTCTGAGCTGATTTCACATATTTCTGAACTATTGGGGTGGGAATGTCTGGTTGTGGATTGGTAAAGAATTTCAGAGTATTTCCTTCCAGTGTGGAATACCACCTTAAACTGGAAGGAAGGTTGATTTTCAGAAATAGAGAGGACCCCCCATCACCAGTCTGTTGTCCTACTGCTATTACTGTCACGTCTGGAATTTGGTTGTTCTGGAAGTGAAATTCTACTTGGTCAGATTTTTGTTCAACCATGTGGCAGGTGCCATTTAAACTAACATGGTTGACACTCTGTTTTAATTTTATTGGTCGGCTAGTCTGGGTCCAGAGGACCTTGTTTACACAATCTATTAGGTGTGACAACCTTCTCAGGAGGTCGTTCCCTAGTAAACAATGGGTGCCCTCTGGAGTCACTACTATGACCGGGTGTTTCACCTTGTGTCGCCCAATTTTGATGTCCGAATCTGCAGTCCCCGACAGGAATTTCCTTCCTGTCAAAGTTCTGCAGTTGTCCAGGAAGAGAGGTGAGAGGAATACGGTAATTCTCCCCCTTCCTGTATTTAGTTCATCAAAGGCCCTTTTGGACAGAAGGGTAGCTTTGGATCCAGTGTCCACCAGTGCCAAAATTGTACCCTGCCCCTGTACTTGTACCGGGGCATAATATCTTCCCTCCTTCTCCTCAAGGGGGCACAGATAATGCACATTTTTGGACAACTGGTGGGCTAACTTTCTGGTTTTGGACATTGCTAGAGAAGAGATTTGGGCAGAATTCTGTGGAGAGCCTGGGGAATCTGAAAGAAAAAGTTGGCAACTGGAAATGGTTTCGGGTTCTGGGCCGCCCCCCCCTTTTTGGAGGCAGTCATCAGGATGGGTTTGACCCATGGGATTTTGGTATTGTTGGTGCTGGGATGAGATGATGGGCGGCGGTAGCTCAGTCTCCACATCTCCCCAGTCTGAATTGGCATCCCTTGGGACCCATTTTTCCTTGGGAGGAGTTCCCCCATCTCTGAAGGAGAAGATCCTTTTCCCAGGATCTTCTGAGGATCCCTCTCCCTCAAATTGGAAGACCTGTACCTCCTCCACAAAATGGGTCTGCTTGGGTCCTTTGTTTCTCCTACCTCCTCTCTGCTCCTTGGGAGGCAGGCTTTCAGGGGCAGGAGATTTGGTTTCCGGTTCCTGGTTTTCCAGGGGCTGTTTACAAGTTGGGAAGGAAGCTTCCTCCAAGGCTTTACACCCCCCTGCCCCTTGTGCCTCCTCCCTGGGAACCGGTGGGTTATCGGGGTGCTGCCCCCGTCATTGTTCTGAGCACCAGGTCCAGAGTTTGGGGCATTCTGCGGTGGCATGCTCATCTGAGGGTTCTGTTGAGCCCTCGGTATGTGACCTAGATCCCGTGCCATATTTTGGACCTGGCGCTCAAGTTGGGAAACCCGCTCAAGTTGATACGGGGTTGTTTTCTCCCCTGGGCTGATCACGGGAAGGGTAGCTATCCCTTCTCTGGTAGTACCCCTGGTTGGGAAGATTTGGGTACCCCTCCACCCTTGGCCTCCCCTCTCCCGGATTAGGTTGTCTGGGCTCAGGGAATTGGGGAAAGAAGGATGGATGATTTTAGGGCTGGAAGTTGGGTGGATACCTGGGGAAAAAATTCTGCCCAGGGTTTGGTGAATTTCTGCCCTCCTGGGGGAAGTTAGGAGGGAAATTCCCTGGGTTAGGTGCTTGGCCGGATCCCCCCCCCTTGGGCTGGAGGAGTCCACACATAACCCAGGATGGGTCGGTTTCCCTTGTAGCGGGGACTTACATAATCAGGGGAGCGAGGGACCCCATTTGTGGGACTACCTCCTTGACTCCCTGTCTGTGACTGGCCCGAGGGCCTCCTGGTGTTAGAGTTATTTGGTGCAGGCAGGTTTTTAGGCCCCCCATCTCCAAATCTAAAACGGGGGCAACCTTTACCTCTGCCACCTTAGCAGCAGCAGGGGTGCTGTTGGTTTTGGGGTTTTTCTGCGCATTATTTTTATTTTCGATGGGCTTCTGCACCTCATAGATCCGGGTAGCCTGTTCAATGACCCAGTCTAAAGATCTTTTCTCATGAAAATCTCTCACAAGCTGGGTAATTATGTATTTGGGTAAGGCATGGAAAAACGTATTGATAAATTCTCTCCTATCCGTGCGCACCCTTCTGGTGGTCTGCGCAAAAGCACGCTTTAATTCTTGCACAGACTCTTGTGGGGCCTGATCCTCCCCACATTGCAAATTGTAGGCTGCCTTGCGAGCCTCTTGAGGATTTCTGTGCACAGAAAAATGTTTCAAGATGGCCGCCCTGTATGTGGACCACCTTGAATGGTTTTGATCCTCCAGCCCTGCAAAGAAACTGGAGTATTCTGGTGAGAAGGTCCATTTGACGTACTGGATGCAGCTACTGCTGTCCTTCAAATGGAAAGTCTCCATCATTTGCTCAAAGAGCTCCAAGACTTCCCAAACAGAATACTTAGCGTTCTTATGATAAGGCGTGATGACACTCCTTATTGCCTTTATTTGTTTCAATGGGTCCTTAAGCAAGGCCCTTTTTGCCTTATTGGCCTTTTTGGTTCGGGTAACGCTGGTCCATTCATCCTCTGACTCAGAAGCACTGCTCCCAGAGGTGCCCGTCTGATCTTCCAGGTTTTCCCGCATTCTGCGAGCCTGGGAATGGCTGGCAGAATGTGGGGACCTGGTCTCCTGTGTCCTGTAATGCTCAGAGGAGTCTTCAGATCCCTCCTTGCTGCCAGGATTTGATGGGTACCCCCCCCTGACCTAACTGGGCAGAGGTTTTCAGGATGCCCTTAATGGGCCTACTCTCCTGGGGTTCCCCACTAAATTGCACTGTGCTTGGGTGCCCATACCCGTATGCCCGCCCATCCATTCCTGGGAGGTACTGGCCTATGAGCCCCATACTTCTAGCTGGATAGTAATCTGCCATCCCCGTGGCCCTGGGCTCATGTGCGCGAGGGGACATGGGGGTGGCAGAGTCCAGGGACTGGGAGAGATGAAGGCCTCTGGTACTAGGGCTCCTGAGGTTATGCTCCGGAGTTTCTCTTTCCCAGCGAACCTCATCTCTATCCACCCCTGTTCCCTGTTGCAATGCAAGAGCCTGCGCTTTCAGTTCCTCAGTTAAGTCCTTACTAGACTATCAGTCTCTCCTGCATCGCTACCTGTTGCTGGAGCCTATCATTGTGCTGGCAGAGAGCCTCATTCTCCCTCTGTGCCTTCTGATTGGTCCTGGAGTACTGGGCCAGTCTCTGCTGCAGGAGGGTTACCTCCTGAGTCCCATCCCTACTGGCCTGCTCCTTTCTTGCCAGAGCCTCCTCCACCCTCCTGATGTGCTCTAACAAGTTCTGGTGTTCTTTTTGGAGGTCACCCAGTCCCTGGAGGGCCAGGTGATTTTCTTCCATTTTCCTTTTTAAGTGGCAGACTTCCTGGCCTAAGGTATCCCTTTCCTGACTAAGAGCCTGCATCTGTGCCGCCAGGTCGTCCCTTTGCCTTTGGAAGGCACCAGCTTTCTGGCGCTCCTGATCAAACTCTGCCTGGGTATCCAGGTCCTTCAGAATCAATTTATTGCTTTCCTCTTTTTCCCTATCTAGGTGGCTTTGCAGGGTGACTACCTGCTCAGCACATGCCCTATTGAAGTCTAACTGTTGCTCTTTTTTCTGGCTCTGCAGTAGGGAGTCCAAACCTTCTTGGTACTCCTTCTGCAAGGCCAGAAATCTGGTATCCTGGTCAGCCTTTTCCTGTTGCAGCACATCCATATCCTCCTTTATTTTAGTGATGTACTGTCTGCTGTCCTTTTCTGACTCCTGAGCAGCCTCTGCTCAGAAGAGTCCAGATCAGATTGGGCCTTCTCTAACACCATCCGTTGCCTATTTGCCAGATCTTGGCCTTCAGCACATTTATCCTGCATGGCTCCCATATATAGGTACAAATATGCCGCTATCCTGGCAATCTTATTATGTTCATCTTTGGCTTTAGGGGCCATATATAGTTCACTCAGGGCCACATGTAGGGGACCCTGATCTCTCCATATATCTGACCCTGTTTCAGTGACCTGTTGCGCGATTGCCTGCAACCAGACCGTTTGGTCCTGATGAGTCCACTCACCTCTCACAAATAGCTTATGTAAGAAGTGCTCTCTGGCTATTTTGATGTCTACCAGTGTCGTCATTCTGGAATTTGAGTTCCTTCCTGACTTACAGAAGTTTGTATTTTATTTTTGCAAAACAGACCGTTTCCTTAGAGCGTTCCTTTGAGGAGTGCTTTACAGCGTGGTGATCCGACCCGATGTATGTCTCCTGTCAGTTAGCACACTGTATTAATCTGCACAAGTGATAGATCTAACCCAGAATCTCCGGCTACGAGCCCCCACTTTTGTAAGCGATATTCAATCAACACTACAGCTAAGTCAATGCCTAGTCTGGGATGCTGAGGAAAACCCTTATTGATGTATTTTTATGTCCAGTTCAGTACTCTGGATGACAACCCTTGTATAACACCCCCCTCTTACAATCCCCCTGACCCCGCTGAGCCAAGAAGTAGGTTTGTTTTGCAAATTAAAAGGTTTATTTGAAAAATTAAACAATATATATGTGTCACACTTTTATAACAAATTAATATCTGATAGTACACTTAGACATATGATGTGGATCCACAATGGGTAATGTTACAGTGGTACACTTGATTACTTAGGAGTAGTATAGAGGATGAGGTAGCTGAAATGCTTTATGGTTTCAAGGAAATGCAAGGTGGAATAAATGCAGTACAGAAAATAAACTGATATGGTTTCACAAGAGATAATATGTTCACTTTTCCCCTGGTGGCAATTCACCCCCCCTATATGCAATGCAAGGAGATGGAAGTAACACATACAGTCTTCAGGAATACAATCAAATACAATACGGAACTCAGTTCCCCCCAGCAAGCTTAGAGGAAACAGGTAGAAGTTTGAAACACAGGCCTAAAATGCTTTTAAATGTGATGACAATGGATGGGAAAATGTATTAACTGATTTAAATTCCCTCTAGATATTCAGGGTGAGTGAGAGATGCTTGTTGGTATTAGTTCAGGCTCACTTTAGCAATGCTATATGAGTTATTATCAGGTTGCAAATGGATTTTAACAAAGGAAAGAATGGAGCTGCTATTTTGACAAGTGGAGAAATTGAGCCAAATCGCGGTAAATTTCGCGAGTGCGTAAATCGCGATTGCAGAAAAAAAAAAACTGTTACATTTCGTTCCTAGCCCAAACGGTTCCAGAGATACGGACGATTTAATAAAGGTAGATTTTCGGATTTAAAGTAAAACTCAAAATGACAGGTGACAGCTTGCAGCTGCAGAATTGACAGGTGACAGTTGTGCAGCTTTACAAATGACAGATAACACGATTTCTAGGAGGCTGTTCTAATTAGCTTAAAATAGTTTGGATTAGATTATTTTAACTAAGAGATTGGGTTCTGCACAGTTCCGGCGGATACTCACTCCTAATTTTGAAATGAATGGGCCTCGTCACGGATCTGGTCAACACGTCCACCGGCGGTTCTGTCTGCTCGCCCGGTCAATCAGACACCGGTTCTGCTCACAGCGATCCGGATCTCTGGTTCTGCTCACAGCGGTCTGGGTCAGCTCTGCTCTGCTGGTCTAGCCTCTCTGGATACAGCGGCCTCTGGTTCTGGATACTGCTCTGCTTTCCGGTCCGGATCAAGTGGATTCTGGATGTAACACTGCTTTCTGGGTACTGGCAAAAGTTCTTGGCAAAAGAATTCAGACAGCTCGCCCGGCTGTGGAATAGTTTGCAAATGATTTTAAGGATGCTGAGGCCTGCTGAGAAGAGTTCTCAGTTTGTGGGTTTAGGCCCTTGCTTTAAGTTCTGAAGTAAATGTCTGGTCTCTGAAGATTGATGGATGTGAAGTCTGGAGTTTCCTGGCAGAGCGTCCCGTAGAAAATGGAATTGAATCTCTCTACCTGTCCCAGCAGTCTCTTTTTATGTGTTTTGGAAGTGGGTGTGTGCGTTGCATAACTGAGCCTGCCCCTCTCTACTTGTCATTGGCCCAATTCTCCCCTCTCCCATGATTGGGGGAAGGAAATGGATTGTCATCATGATGAGGTCTGTTTATGGGTCAGAGGATCCTCCCCTGGTCAATTTGCCAACAATCTATATTTGATTCAAATACATATTTCCCAGATACACAATTTGTTGAAATTACATGTACACATTATATATTCCTTATGGTCCATGCTTGTCCGCCTCTGATCTTCCTGGGGGCTTGCATTAAAAAATGACAACATTTTGCACCTTTTGACTGGTTTTGCAATATCGGACATTTACCCAAAATTACACACATGTGCGCAAGGAGTGTGGACATTAATTGATGAAGTGTCAGATTTTTAACATGCAGACATTTGGAGTAAGACCCTATTTTCCGCTAGCAACCCCCCAGCATACACCACAGGGTCCCAACACCTCTTAAAACGTGCAAATTCTGACAAGTCCGTACTATGAATTATCCATCTTTTTTAAAATTATGCTCTGGCCCAGATGGGTGTGGTTTAGGTTCCAAAGCACATGGGGGGAAGCTTCTGTCTGCCCCCGTCTCCAGCTCGGGTGGCTCGCCGAAGCACTTCTCCTCCCACTTCTCCCAAGAGGAAGCCACTTCACGCCCCCCCCCAAATATAACATTTGCCTGAGTCAAGGACAAGGCTTTGGTCAACCTCCTGCCGGTGCCCCTAATCTAATCAGAGAGGTGTCAACTCCTTTTGGTGGGGAAGCAGGATGCAGCTAGGCCTGGGAAGAGTGGCTGAGCAGGTTTCTCCTGTCGGGGGTAGTTGTCAGGCAGGATTCAGCTAAATGTCACTTTAGTTCCCAGTTTAAATCAAACTTACAATTTTTACATATACATTAAATAATTACTTCCTTCAAGTCATTTCAGAATATAGTTTTACATTGTATCCACCTCTTGGCAAGTCTTTCCTTGGTCTGGTTTGGGTTCCTCTGTTCAGTTTTACACAAAAGTCTGGTGGTTTTAAAACGCCGGCTTTCTGATAGTGGTGAGTACCGGTATTGCAACCATTTTTGGGATTAAGAAAATGAATTCCCCACAGTTCTGAGTTGCTTTTTGGCAATCAGCATTGCCATTCCCAATGGTTTCAGGCTACTGTGTGTGTAGCCCAATGGTGGTTTTAGGCAGTGCCCTCCTGTGCTCACAACATAGGCAAAAATGGGTGGCAGCCTATTCTTCATGTTTTCCCTGTGCACTCTCTGGGGAGTTCTGGCCATCATGATGTTTTCCATGCCAGTACTGCACAGTTTTATGGTAGGGCTTGGATGCATGGGTAAAAACATCCCACAGGATGCATTCCCAAGCAACCTGACTCCAAAAAGACCTGATCCCGGCGTGCCAAAGTCAGCTACCGGCCTAACACCATCCGCGGGGTGAGACTCGATCAGAAGGACTCGAGTCCCCTGAGCGATGCCGGGGAGTCGATCTTCTGTACGCCACATCTCCCACACCTGCCGTTGATTGAGGGAATCCTGGTTAGTTTCTTTTCCTCCGCTTAGTAATAAAATCAGCGGGTCACCACATCTGATCTGAGGCTGTAGTCTGGGGGAGCACAAAGCTCAGGGCAGCTGGCCTCAGGTCTGTACGGGGGCAGGGGGGGGTATTCCCCAGCCCTGTGCCTCTGGCGCAGCAGAGTGTGCGCTGTCCCAACCTGCGGCCGAAGCCCACATGGTCGCAAGGCTCGTGCTCCATGGCCATCCTGCGCCGGTAGTTGCTGGACACCAAAGACAGCCACACACAGCATGGCCAGGTGCAGGAGAGGCAGTCTGTGGCGAGACAGCCCAACACCCTGTCCAGCTCAGCCGAGACCATTGTGGTTTAACCTCGATGCCTGTTGTGTAAGCCTGCTGCACCAAGGCTCAGGGCTCGTGCCTGGCGTGCTGGGCCCCTGTCTGCCTGGGGAAACGCCCTTCGAGAGAAGTCAGGTTTCCCTCGGCTCCCGGCTGCCCCCATTCGGGGATTCCCTGCTGACCGGGGTGCGCCCACCAATGCCCACCCACAAGTGGAGTGCATGGCTCGGCCAGCGCAGCGGCCTGCTTGGTGACGAGATGGGGCCACACAGGGCTTCCTTTCCGGTGCATGGTTGGGGACATCCCCAGCAGGTTAACCCAACCCTGCCAGGTGTCCCCATCCATCTGCTGGGTTGCAGTCCCCCCAATGGTGGAAGGGAATCCCCGCTCGCCGGCGCCTGGTTGCCCACGCACCCCGGACCTCTCTGCGACAGGTGCCCCGGGCTGTGTGAGTGCACGTCTGGGATGCAACCGAGGTCGGGCCGCGGCTCTCCCTCCGGCTGCTCCGCTGTTCATGTTCCTTCATGCCCCCACTCACAAGCAGATACCCCAGCCCTGCATGTCCCAATTCACACTCAAATGCCCCATTTCTCCTTCCAAACACATTTTCAAGATTCAAATGCCACCTCCCTCCTTACCCACATGCCACCATCCCTCCCTACGAACCCACACAGACACCAACATCCGTCCCTCCATACCTACACCAAGAATCTCCACCTCTCAGAGCCACACCCATATGCTTCACCCTCTACCTTCAGACTCGCACTCAGATGGCACCATCCACCCTCTCTATACCCACACCCGATTACCCCATCCTTCAACATACACATGCCCCCACCCCTCCCATAAACCAACATCCTTCAATCTAGACATACATACCCCAACTCTCCATTCAAACTCAGATGCCCCCTTCCTTCCCAACAGAGTGCTCCAGCCCTCACTCAGACCCAAATGCTCCATCATTCCCTGACATGCCCCCATCATATGCACTGTCCCGCCATTCCAGAACAATGACCCCTTCCGATCCAGACTCCACCAAGATGCCCAATCCCTTCAAGACCCATACAATGCCTCAACTTCCCTCCTCACAGCAAGATGCTCCATCCCTCCCCTGACCAATGAGCACCCATCCCTCCCTCCAGATACACACCATGTCCCTATCCCTCCCTCCAGACCCGCACCACTACGCCCCTTCCCTCCCGACTCGCACCACTGTGTCCCTATCCCTCCCTCCAGACCCATGCCACTGTGTCCCCATCGTTCTCTCCAGACCCACACTACTGTGTCCCTACCCGACCCTCCAGACCCACATCACTGTGTCCCTACCCCTCCCTCCAGACCTGCACCACTGTGTCCCTATGCCTCACTTCAGACCCACACCAATGTGTCCCTATGCCTCTCTCCAGACCCACACCACTGTGTCCCTATGCCTCCCTCCAGACACGCACCAATGTGTCCCTATCCCTCCCTCCAGACCGACACCACTGTGTCCCTATGCCTCTCTCCAGACCCGCACCACTGTGTCCCTATCCCTCCAGACGTGCACCACTGTGTCCCTATCCCTCGCTCCAGACCAACACCACTGTGTCCCTATGCCTCCCTCCCTCCCCACACCACCGTGCCCCTATCCCTCCCTCCCCACTGTGTCCCTATCCCTCCTTACACCACTGTGTCCATATCCCTCCCTCCAGACCAACACCACTGTTTCCCTATTCCTCCCTCCAGACCCACACCACTGTGTCCCCAACCCTCCCTCCAGACCCACACCACTATGTCCCTATCCCTCCCTTCAGACACACCCCTAGACCCGCACTACTGTGGCCCAACCGTCCCTGTTCCCAGACCCGCACCACTGTGCTCCAACCCTCCCTGTGCCCAGACCTGCACCATTGTGCCCCAACCCTCCCTCCAGACTGGCACCACTGTACCCCAACCCTCCCTCCAGACCCACACAACTATGTCCCTATCTCTCCCTCCAGACCCACACCACTGTCTCCAACCCTCCCTCCAGACCCACACTAGTGACCCCAACCCTCCTTCCAGACCCACACTAGTGACCCCAATCCTCCTTCCAGACCCACACCATGTCCCTATCCCTCCCTCCAGACCCACCAATGTGCCCCAAACCTGTCTCTAGACCCGCACTACTGTGCCCCAAGCCTCCCTGTCCCCAGATCCACACCACTGTGCCCCAACCCTCCAGACCCACACCACTGCACCCCAACCCTCCCTGTCCCCAGACCCACACCACTGTGCCTCTACCCCTCCCTCCAGACCCGCATCACTGTGTACCTATCCCTCCCTCCAGACCCACCACTGTGTCCCTATGCCTCTCTCCAGACCCACGCCACTGTGTCCCTATGCCTCGCTCCAGACATGCACCACTGTGTCCCTATGCCTCCCTCCAGACCTGCACCACTGTGTCCCTATCTCTCCCTCCAGACCCACTGTGCCCCATCCCTCCCAAACCAATGTGCCCCCACCATCTTCCTCCAGAGCCACACCAATATGCCATCCCAACCCACACCTAGATGACCCATGGCACCGTCCAGTCCCAATGTGCCCCATCCCTCCTATCACAAATGTGCCCCCACCCCCTCCCTCCAGAGCCACACCAATATGCCATCCTACCCTCCCAACCCACACCAAGATGACCCATGCCACCCTCCAGACCCACTGTGCCCACCCCTCTCCCAGACCCACACCAATGTACCCCAAACCCACACCACTGTCCCTATCCCTCTGCCCAGACCCACACCACTATGTTCCTATCCCTCCCTCCAGACCCATGCCAATGTGCCCCTTCCTGCAGACCCACACCAGTGTGGCTCATCCCGCCAGACCCACATCAGTGTCCCCCTCTCCATCCATTCAGACCCCACCAAAATGCCCCATCCCTCCCTCTAGACCAATACCACAATGCTCCATCCTCCCTCCACATAGCAAGATGCCCCATCCCCCTGCAACAGATGCCCATGTGCCAATCCTGAATCACATGCAGATAGCCCCAGCCAACCCCCTCTAAAACCACCCATCCTAGTATGCCCCATCCCCAGACCCACACCAATGTGCCACACCCCCTCCTTCCAGACCCACACCAATAAGACCAATGTCCCCATCCCTCCCATCAAACCCACACCAATGTGGTCCCACCCCCTCCCTCCAGAGCCACACCAAGATGCCGCCAACCCACCCTCCCAACCCACACCTAGATGACCCATGCCACCCTCCAGATCCACTGTGCCCCATCTCTTCCTCCGAAAACACACCCATGTGCCACATCCCTCCCCTAAACCCACACCAATGTGCCCCCTCACCCTCCCTCCAGAGCCACACCAAGATGCCCCATCCTACCCTCCCAACCAACACCTAGATGAGCCATCTCTCCCTCCAGACCCACACCCATGTCCCCCGTACCTCCCCCACCCACAATGTGCCCCATCCCGCCACACCCCCACCAGTGTGCCCCTATCCACCCATTCAGACCCCACCAAGATGCCCCACCCCTCCCTCTAGACCAATACCACAATGCCCCATCCTCCCTTCACATAGCAAGATGCCCTTTCCCCTTGCAACAGATACCCTTGTGCCGATCCTGAATCACATGCAGATAGCCAGCCAACCCCCTCTAAAACCACACATCCTAGTATGCCCCATCCCCCCAGACACACACCAATGTGCCACATCCCCTCCTTCCAGACCCACACCAATATGCAGCCATCCCTCCCAAGACCAATGTCCCTGTCTCTCCCAAACCCACACCAGTGTGCCCTGCCCCCATATCAAACTCACACCAATGTTCCCCCAGACCGACACCAATGTGCCCCTATCCATTGCAGACCTGAAGATGCCACCATCCCTCCATCCACACAGCAAGATGCCCCATCCCGCCCTCCAGACCCACACCTAGAAGAACCACCCCTCCCCAGTCCCACAATGTGCCCCTATCCCTCCCCCAGACACATCAATGTGCCCAATCCCCTCCCTCCAAAGCCACATCAAGATGCCCCATCCCACCCTCCCAACCCACACCTAGATGACCCATGCCACCCTCCAGATTCACTGTGCCCCATTTCTCCCTCCAGAAACACACTTGTGCCCCATCCCTCCCAAACACACACTGATGTGCCCCCACCACCTCCCTCCAGAGCCACACCAAGATGCCCTATCGCACAATTCCAACCCACACCTAGATGACACATGGCCACCCTCCAGACCCACTGTGTCCCATCTCTCATCAGGAAACACACCCATGTGCCACATCCCCCCCCCCCAGACCCACACCAATGTGCCTCATCCCTCCCATCAAACCCACACCAATGTGCCCCCAGACCAACACCAATGTGCCCCTATGCATTGCAGACCCCACCATCCCTCCATCTATTCAGCAAGATGCCCCCATCCCGCCCTCCAGACCCACACCTAGATGAACCATCCCTCCCCCAGTCCCACAATGTGCCACCATCACCTCCCGCCAAAGCCACACCAAGATGCCCCGTCCCACCCCACACCTGGGTGACCCATGCCACCCTCCAGACCCACTGTGCCCCATCTCTCCCTCCGGAAACACACCCATGTGCCCCATCCCTCCCCTAGACCCACACCAATGTGGTCCCATCCCTTCCCTCCAGACCCACACCAAGATGCCCCATTCCACCCTCCCAACCCACACCTAGATGACCCATGCCACCCTCCAGACCCACTGTGCCCCATCTCTCCCTCCCGAAACACACCAATGTGCCCCATCCCTCCCATCAAACCCACACCAATGTGGTCCCACCACCTCCCTCCAGAGCCACACCAAGATGCCCCAATCCCACCCTCCCAACCCACACCTAGATTAACCATGCCAACGCCCAGACCCACTTTGCCCCATCTCTCCCTCCGGAAACATGCCCATGTGCCCCATCCCGAGCCCTAAACCCACACCAATGTGCCCCCACCCTCTCCCTCCAGAGCCACACCAAGATGCCCCATTCCACCCTCACCTAGATGACCCATGCCACCATCCAGACCCACTGTGCCCCATCTTTCCACCCGGAAACACGCCCATGTGCCCCACCCCTCCCATCAAACCCACACGAATGTGCCTGCACCAACTCTCTCCAGAGCCACACCAATATGCCCCATCCTACCCTCCCAACCCACACCTAGATGGCCCATGCCACCCTCCAGACCCACTGTGCCCCATTTCTCCCTCCAGACCCACACCCATGTCCCCATCCCTCAAATCAAACCCACACCAATGTGCCCCACACCCTGCCTCCAGAGCCACACCAAGATGCCCCATCCCACCCTCCCAAACCTAGACGACCCATGACACCCTCTAGACACACTGAGCCCCATCTCTCCCTCCAGACCCACACCCATGTCCCCCATCCCTCCCCCAGACCCACACCAATGTACCCCAAACCCACACTATTGTCCCTATCCCTCTGCTCAGACCTACACCATGTTCCTATCCCTCCCTCCAGCCCTACACCAATGTGCCCCTTCCATCAGACCCACACCAGCGTGCCCCTATCCATCCATTCAGACCCCACCAAGATGCCCCATCCCTCCCTCTATACCAATACCATAATGCCCCATCCTCCCTACACATAGCAAGGTGCCCTTTCCCCTTGCAACAGATGCCCATGTGCCGATCCTGAATCACACGCAGATAGCCCCAGCCAACCCTCTCTAAAACCACCCTGGTATGCCCCAGACCAATGTGCCCCATCCTTTCCTTCCAGACCCACACCAATTTGCGGCCATCGCTCCCAGACTAATGTCCCCATCCCTCCCATCAAACCCAAACCAATGTGCCCAGCCCCCACATCAAACCCACGCCAATGTGCCACAAGACCAACACCAATGTGCCCCTATGCATTGCAGACCCCACCAAGATGCCACCATCCCTCCATTCACACAGCAAGATGCCCCCATCCTGCCCTCCAGACCTACACCTAGATGAACCACCCCCCGGTCCCACAATGTGCCCCCATCCAAAGCCACACCAAGATGCCCCGTCCAACCCTCCCAACCCACACCTAGATGACCCATGCCACCCTCCAGACCCAGTGTGCCCCATCTCTCCCTCCGGAAACATACCCATGTGGTCCCATCCCTCCCCCAGACCCACACCAATGTGCCCTATCCCACCAGACCTACACCAGTGCCCTATCTAACCATTCAGGCCCCACCAAGATGCCCCATCCCTCCCTCTAGTCTAGACCAATACCATAATCCCCCATCCTCTCTCCATAGCAAGATGCCCCTTCCCCTTGCAACAGATGCTCAGCCCCAGTCAACCCCTCTAAAACCACCCATCCTAAACACACCATCATGAAAGATTAAATTACTCGATTAGCCCCCATTGATCAGTTAAACACCGCCATTCACTGTCTCCCTGATGCTTTTCTTAGCCCTCCATACCTTTCATGATGAATAGCTGAACGTGAATTTTGTATCTAAATGTAATTTCCATGTTCCCTATGGAAATCTGGTGGTTTGCAGGAACGTTCACGGTATCTCGGAAGAAAATGCTAATTGTATTTGCAGCCAGCCAATAACACGCGGATTGCAGCTGCTCCTGCAGCCTGGCAGCCAGAGCCTTGCCCAGACAAGACGAAGTCCGACGCTCTAGGATCTCGTAGAAACGTTCCGGTATTCAAAATAAAATGCCCACTCCAACCAGTACAAGCCAAAGGCAGTCAGTGCACTTGCACAGGCAGCCGCAGCTTTCCCGCTTCCCGAGCACTGAAAGTGCCCCGGAACCGCTTCATTGCTCCAGCGAAATCACACGGATGACATCACAGAGCACGTGAGGAAGAGTGGGCGGGAACTAGTCGCTACCCTACCATAAGTCTTTAGTCATTACCGCGATGAGTGATGTTATATTATTATTATTATTATTATTATAGATATATATTACGAAATGTGTTAGAGTTGGAATACTGTGGGCAATTTAGTTACAATAAGTATATGTTTTTGTTATTATTTGAAAGAAATAACATTGTTCATTTCGAAAAACGGGGCAGAGCACCGTCAAGACGAATTACAGTTCCAACCGCTCTCCATCTTGTTCACCGACCACGGTCAGTCCCACGCTGTGTGTAATGGCCGCCAGTGTGTGTGTCTTTGCGGGAGAAGCGTATAGCGTCATTGTCGGGAACGAAATATAATTGGTTAATTTATATCATGTGATTACTGACGCTGGGTAATATCGCAGCCAATCCGTACAGGATCCTGTTATTATAAGAGGCCGATTGGGCTTTTTTTGTTTCTTTCGCCCTTGCACGACGAGGAGGAGGACGGCGGCCTTTTTGCGCTTTAACAAATTGAAAGGTGTCTGCTTGGTTTAGGTAAGAAGAACGATTAGTTTGACAAGAGAGAGAAGCATGAACTGATATTCCGTCCTACCGAGCAAGCGCCAGATGCTGTAAACTAAACCTTAACTTTGAATTGTCTTTACCGCTCCGTGCCAATTGGTTTGCCAGACCCTCTCCTCAACCGATTCATAGTTATCGTCTTTCCGTAGTTGCTGCAGCGGCCTCCTAAACGCGCACCGAGTCGCCCGCTGCGGGCCACCATTTTGAGAATGGCATCAGAAGCGTTCATTTGTTGAAGTGTCATTGCATTTCCTTGCTGTTGGTGACCCTGCATCGTCAAAATGTTCACTTCTGTAAGGATTTTTAAAAAATCGGGCTTTGTTCCCGGCTAAGGTGCACCGCCATTTTGAGTGGGTGCGCAGTTCATGATGCGATCGGCGAGGCCGTTAATCACTCAGGATTCATTATCATATAAACCTGTCACGGATCTCGATTACCTCGCTATTTCAGTAGTTACACGAACATATTGCACTCGCCTCAAAATGTAACCGCAAGAAGATGTTGGTTTGCACGTTCCCCGTACAACCGTGGAAGTAGCTCAGTCGACATTAGTAGTAGCTGGGTGGCGTTGCGGCTGGCTGTGCTCGTGTGCTACTGGGTTTTAATAGTTTGCCAGTGTTAATATCTATCCGCTTCGGCACCATGTGGTTTGCAGAGGTTAATGTTAATGTTTTTTTTCTTATCTGACTAGCAACGATGGAACGTGATTATGGCCATGGTGCGTATGCAACACAGAGAAGTGAGTCCTCCTACTTGTCTTCATCTTATGGGCTGGAGAGCAGCAAAAGCCGGTACGTGATTTCAATAACGTCTACAAACTGGGACCAGTGCTTGTAGGCATCTTAGAATGCCCATGCTTGTTTTACTTATGTCGCACATTTTAATGGGCAGTCTACCTATTTTGCTATTATGCTAATTCTCCGTATTCCCAACATTTGTTTGCCTTTCTGCTGTTAAAAGTGCGAATAGAGTGCCGGTCACCACTGTCCATATGTAACGCGTGAGTGGAGTCTCCTAACACGAGTTAACAGCTCGTTAGGACTAAGGGTGCACATTCGAACTAACAAGTGGTGTTGGTCGGGCGTTGTCTGACAAAGGTCGAATGAGACGGTACGCCTGGTGTCGGTGAGAATGCGTGGAAGCACTCTGAGCTGAATCGGCAGAACAGGTGAGCTAATCGTGAATGTATGTGTGCCTGGTGTGGGGCATGCGCGACATATATTTCTGACCTGGAATGCAACAAAGACCAAGCATTGATAATGCTACGTTTTGGCTTTTTTGTAGGCATGCACTGCTTTATTTGGCCATCGATGGCAAACGTTGTAAAATGGCGCTATTACCTGGGTCATATAACAATGCTTGGCAAATGCCTAATACTTTCAAATAAACCTGTTTTAATTGAACAGGACTTTGAACAGGACTTTACGGTGCTTGAAATTGAGTGGCTGGGTGAAGGCAGTGGCTTACAATATAGTGCTTTAAAGTGAGTGGCTGAATGAAGGGAAGGGAGTGGCTTACACCAGTAGCACGTTTACTGCTCTAAGCCCATTGCTTAAAAAAAGGGCAGGCACGTGTAGCACCATATTATGGTAAAGCTTGTTCGCTCAGATCCCGGGAAGAAGTGTTTTGGGGACTGGGCAGTGCATGTGGTAATGGCCATTGGGATTAGCAGTCATACAGATTGGGTGTATCGGCCACTTTTGCTCCATGAAAATAGGCAACACACGCTTATAACCTTGTTTGCCCCTGCGTTCGTACTCGCATGGGTAGGTTTGCACATAGTGCAACGTGGAACCACAGGGAAAGTTGGTCATGTGATCTCAATAAGTGAACGTGTGAATGAATTGCTACGCGCAAATACATTATTACAAACACGTATCACTCATTTTAACTTGCTTATAAAATACCCTTTGTTTGACTTATTTTTACTCCCAAAAATCAACTCCCAACTTTAAAAAATAGCGAGTGAAATACTTCCACATTTTACATGGGTGCCTGGGATTAGCATGGCAATGGGCAGCTAGTGGGCGTGTAAATGACCAAACGTGGCATCTGTGAACAAAAGTGCAACTCATCTAGAGCCCCTGAACACCTTGTTTGCTTAACGAGTGCAGTGGGGTTTACGCCCTATGCCAGCCAACCCATTGCTTGGGTAGGTTAACTTGGATGTACTGGCAAAACCAACGGTTTTTGCTTTTGATGCATGGTATTGGGGTTTTCGTATGTTTCAACTGGAGTTCGTTCAAGGGAAGGTAACGTATGCAGGGGTACACTGACACATTGCTTATCAGGTGGATTTACACCAGGAGCTGGTTGATGGCTGCAATTCTTTTCCGGTAATGTGAATGTTTGACAGCCACAGCTCAAATGATGCTATGGTTGATGGGCTTTAATATACTTAAAAACGTGGTCAAAATGAGCTGTTGGCAGAGTTGTTTCCCATAGTGCTACACTAAAATGGTGACCGGGCCAGGATAACTATTCGCACTTTGCACTGCAGACAAGTAGGCGGATCCTTTTGAATGTTGCAAGATGCGAGTCGTGTGCATTTGTTTTTTCAAATGGTGTCGAGTAGACTTAACATTAAATAAAATCGTCTCCAACGTCGAGTGCTCCAGGGTAGGAGACAATTAAAATAAAGGCCTGTTAAATTGAGCAAATGGAATAAAAGCTTTTTCACACCACCATTACACTATTGGGTGGTTTTACAAGGAAGTGCGATGTTGTCCGACGTTAAATACTTGTATTACTGGAAAGCTTGCTGCTCGTTATAATCTGCAGTTGAGGAACAGTGGAGCAACATGTTAAATATCGTGTTAACATCAATTTATGGCTTCTTTATTGGCGTCAAACTCGGTTTGCCGCTTTGGCTTCACTTTTGTAAGGAGATGATGAAGGCTGGGAATGAATTTGGTTTTAAGTGGTCTATCACAGAAATAAACTTCCTTTATAACACCAGGCTCGCTCAGCCTTTCACCCATTAGAGGTTGATAAAATGATTTGGAGCTAAAAAGCAGCAATTCTTTGCGCCTAACTTGGCATCATATCATTACAAGTGAGTCGATTGTTTTTCATGTACAAAGCTGAATAGGACTGGGCTTGAAAATTGGCACATTATTTCCCAATCACTGTCATGCCCACTCCTATCAGCTTACTTGTGAAATTGTTTAACGCTTTTAAAGTATTGCAATGTAGTTGATTTTCAACTGATCATGTATTAATTGTTTTAACACAAGTGCGCTTATTTTCTTTCCCTCATTGCAATCTTTCCAGGTTTGGGCCTTATGAGTCGTACGACTCCAGGTCTTCTCTGGGTGGGTCAGATCTGTACAGATCTGGCCACGGTTATAATGAACCCGAACCAAGCCGCTTCGCAGATAGTTATGATGATCGATATGAAAGCTCCTACCGGAATAGCGTTGACTCTTTCGGAGGTAGAAACCAGGGCGGGTCTAGCTGGGAAGCACCTTACAGTCGTACACAATTGAGGACTGGGTTTATGGATGACAGAGGAAGAGAAAGTTACTCTTCCTACAGCAGTTTTACTTCACCCCAAATGAAGCCTGCGCCTGCAGGCTCCCGGGGCAGAGGAATGCCTTCTTTCCCTGAAGGTGCGTTTGGAAGCAGAAGCTATGAGGCTTTTGGAGGATCGTCAGCTGGCCGAGGTCGAGGCCGTGGAGTAAGTACAGAATCTTTTTAGATTCTTTTCACTAGTCATATTTAACTTTAAAGGCCTAAGATTAAAATGCAATGTGTAATGTTCATAGTTGACCTTGTGAACATAAAGGGGAATTCTGCATACACTAGTTACGTTCAAGATATGTGCCATTGGTTTTGCACTCTGCTAGCGTGTGCCTGATCACTCGATTTTCTGTATGCAGCATTCCCGAAGTGGGTAGGCTTGAAAATCCAATCACTCGCTTTCCATTCTCTAAAACACGGTTGCCTTTAAAGCAGTTTCTTTGAAAGGGACTAGCATACACTGTTTAATGGGGGTATCTGGAGAAATTAGAAGGGATATGACGTAAAATGTGATGCAATATTTTAATCCCTTGCATTAATTTGCTAGTGTAAACCTAATTTCTATTATAGCCACGTTTAATCTATAGTATCGCACGTAATATACAAAAGAACACTTTAATACCTCAGTATTCACCTGCTCTTATTCGAGAACATAATTTATGTTCACGGCCTGAGCCCTAACTTAGATTAGTCCTTGTTGGAAAATTATTGGTAAGGAGTAGTAGGCTGGCTGCTTTATTTTGTACCCTGTGATTCTTTTTCAAGCTATCCTTTGGTTGAACGCTTGCTATGTCAGATTATGTATTTTATATTTGGGAGCACTTTTCTGCCACGCACCGATTTTATGTCATTAAATTGCACTTTTGAAAATTGCTTAGACAGATTGTAGATAATTGGGCCTTTTATAATAAATACATCCTTGCCACAGTACCAATTCACTGATTTTAACCAACCCACATTTCAACGTAATTGTGTTTTTCTCTGTGCATGGTTGTGGGATGAATATTAATTTGTAATACACATTGGAAATTGTAGCTCCGGTCTTCAGGTTTCCAAATTATCTGCATGGTGCAGCTAAAGCGGCCATGCTGGCAACTTTTTGCTTGTTTAAGCATTCCTAAACAGTCCTTTATTTTGTATTTGGTTATTCAATTGCATAAAGCAACGTCCCCAAATCACCAGACCCTTTTGTACAGCTTGGATGTTAGGCTGCCAAAATATTGACATTTTAATGCCGTCTTACAGCAAATGGGCGAATATGGAGGCATGCAGAGACCTGGAATTGTTGTGGACTATCAAAACAAGTCCAGTTTTGGTGGACCTGCTGGAAGAGGGATGAAGAGAAAGATGCCGCAGCCACTTAATAAACCTGTTGGGGCGTTTGTTAACAAGAAACCGAAATTGGCAAAACCTGATGCAAAAACTGGTACGTATCTCTTTGTCCTTTTTTTTTTCTCGTGTTTTTGGCAATCGTTGCATACACTTTATTGCATTAGTGCACGAATACAATTTCATGTGCTGAATTTATTGCTGCTTTGTCAACTTCTCCCCGGGTTACTAGGTTTTCTTTAGCTAAGCTTGAAGGGTATTCTCCATGGAATGATTTATCTATTGGCGTTTGGCCCAAGGATATTCGCAGTATTTCTTGGGTGATCAGAATTGCACTTTGAAAATGCAATGAATAAGGGTGCTTAATAGATATATTTTAACAGAAGGTAAAAACGAAGAGGAAGAAAAACGCAGAGTTGAAGCCAGAAGAGAGAAACAAAGACGGCGTAGGGAGAAAAACAGTGAAAAATATGGTGATGGCTACAGGTATGTTTATCTTATGTAACCAGTTGACCAGCACAAACTATCCACAAGCAGTAGGAGCCCCATACAACTAGCCCTTTTATTGTAGGATTAATGCATTTGGTGTTCCATGTCACAGGAACTGTCTGGGTGTTTGCACGTGGTTTGGAAGCCGGTTCTCTGGACTTGTTTTGAGATTAGAATATCTTCAGCAGAAGTTGTCCTAATTTTAAATAAGGCAACATCTGGTTAATTCCAAACGTGACTGGCATGGTGGGGGATTGGAGCATTTTAGGACCTTTAGGTCTATGCAATACTGGTTCATACCTTTCCTCTAGAAGACCAGTTCAGCGCCTTAAATTAACTTGATAATACTGCCTTTCCATTTATAACTCTGTATTACAGTTGCTAAAACTCGCACAATAAATTCCCACTTTTTTGCCCAGGATTGCGTTTACCTGTTCATTTTGTAAATTCCGTACATTTGAAGAAAAGGACATTGAAGCTCACTTGGAAAGTACTACTCACCAGGAAACATTGGATCATATTCAGAAACAAACTAAATTTGGCAAAGTTGTCATGCAGTTCTTACACGTGAGTTTAAAATTAAAATTCTGCAATTATCTTTGGAACACTTAACAGCTCTGGCTATGTTTCTAGGCTTGGTGTCTGTTTTTAGCATTTGTGCGATTATGTTCAATTTTGATCCGAGGTGACTTACAGCAGCGCTTGTAAGCCAATGGCTGAGGCCAGCAAAAGGGTGCCCATGCCATAAAAGGTAGTTGGATGGTGTGAACAAGTGGGTCACTTTCAAAGCCAACACGGAGCTTGTGCTGCAAACTACAAATATGATATGGCATTTATAACGCGCCTATACACAAGATTACATAACGCAGCAAAGAGAAGAGGAAGGTCTTGCATAGTTTCCGGAACTTGAGGTCACGCTCAAGACTAAGGGAGGCACCTGCTGAGGATAAGGATCTCCCTCCAAATCTCTGCTTGGAGACCCAGCTCACTGCCAGAAGGTTGGAGGTAGTGGGGGCAGTATTTAGATAGGCGGCGTTGCAGGTAGGTAGGTCTTAGGCCCCAGAAAACCTTGTGGACAATGCAGAGGGTCTTGAACTTGATCCTTGGAGCCACTTGAGATTTCAGTGCGGGAGGAATGCAGTTCCAGGCTTGAGGCAAAGGATAAATCTTGCGGTACAGTTCTGATGAGAAGGCGCAGGAGGGAGGTTGAGGAAGAGGCTGTTGCAGTAGTCCAGCCTAGAGCAAACCAGGGCTTTGGAGACAGTGAGTTGCTGGGTGAAAGTGAGAAGGTAGAGTACCTCTGAGGATGTGTAGCTGATACTTTTGAAGTGTTCGAAATGTGAGAGGAGAGAGAGTGGAAGATGACACAAGGTTTTTAGCCTCACAGGTGGGTGTGGGTGCCAGGGCCAAGTGTGAAAGCAGGCAGGGGTTCCAGTGCAAACAATCTGTCTTAATTGCGTTGAGGCAGAGGTCGTTTGCAGCACTCTGACTGAATTGCGGTCAGTCTGATATAAGCACGGAGGTGGCGGCTGAGGGTAGCTTAAAACAGTTGCATGTCATCTGCCAACATTGGAAGTTGGAGGTGATGTGGCAATCGCACGTGCTAAGGTAGCCCTGTAGACGGACCACGGAGAGGTTAGGGGAACGCCACCGGTTGAGAGCAATAGTTGAGTTTAAAGTTCGCCTGGGATGGGCGGTCGGAGAGAAAGGCGATTAACACGCCTTACGTGTGATTCCCAGGGTGTCACAGAGACAATCAGGATTTTGTTAAATATGTCAAGGCAGGGGAGAGGTTAAGGATAATGACGGATTGGTTGGTGTCAAGATGAGAGCAGGTGTTCAGAAGAGCAGTTTCCGTGCCTTTGCTCTAAAACCAGACTGATGGTCATGGAAGCAGCCAATAGGTTCAGTGTGGGAGTTTGGGAGGGGTCAGCTGAGTGGCCACCTTCTCCATAAGTTTGCCCAAGACAGGAGTCGTGGAGATGGGGTGTAGAAACCCTCAGTCGATGGAGGGATCGGCAGAGGGTGCTCAAGGGAGATTGCAGAGATCAGGAGGGGCAAGAAGTCAATATTGTCCCTAATGATTTTCGAGGGGCAGGGGTCCACCTGTTTGGATGAGGCCTTCGATGGGTCTTGTCTGGTGACCTCATTGGGTGAGGGAGGAAAGGCTAAGAAAAGGGGGCGGGGCAAGGAAGGCTCCAGAGTTGGTGTATGCTGTGGGGGTGGAAGAAAGGGGTCTAGGGTTTTTGTGATGAATTGTGGAGCCAGGGCCGAGCAAAGTTCCTGGCTAGGTGTAACGAGAAGAGGCTGCTACAGGATTGGCCAGTTCGTTGCAAACTTTTAAAAAAAAAAAAGCTTGGCAGCTTTTGGTGGCGCTGAGATGCCAGCTTGAAGATGCATTGTAGAGTGGTCTGTCCAAGAGGGATCTGGGTAGAGATGAGAACATCCAAGGTGTGGCCTGCAGTGTGCATGGGTCCAGAGGGTAGGATAGATGGGGCTAGTCACATGTTGCGGAAGGGTCCCGAGGAGTCAGTCTAGATGGATGTTTATCACCCATGTAGGAGCTTGGGGGAGGGGGGGAGCTAGAGGGCCAGGCGGATAGTGGAGGATGGTGAAGGAGTCAAGGCCAACAAGGGAGCTGGTACAGTACAGCAAGGCAGGGGTGCCTGTGCAAAGGAGGTGGGGGACGCAGGGGCAAGGTTGGAGAGGTCAGGGAGGAGCCTGTCCAAGAGTAGGTTGGGTTGAGGACCCTGGGCCTTGATGGTTCCATTGAGATGAACAAGATTTTAGAAATGGCGAAGAGGTCTAGGAGAACCTCCTAGTGAGTGCCACCATTAATGGGAGAAGAGGCGATGGGAGAGTATACACCATGCAGCGAGTCCATAGATCGGATGCATTGAAGAGATGGCAGTCTCTGGCGGAAGCCGTGACATAAAAGTCTGCAATCGTGATGGGAGGATAGGAGGGTAGTGAAGCCGTTGGAGAGGATAGGAGATAGAAAGCAACATGGTTGTCAGAAGTGGAGGGGTGCAAGACACTTACCAGTCTGAAACAGTGATGCACTTGGAGGAAGGGGGTCGTGGAAAGTTTTTGAGGTTCTGGAGAGTCCGACGTGGAGCTGTACCAAAGAGCACAGATGAGGGAAGGTAATTGATACACTTCTTGCCCAGTTTGAGGAGCAGATGGGTTTGGGGCAGTGATGGTTCTGCTGAGACCAGTTGGGAGGGCTGGAACTGAGGGTGTGGAAAGTAGTTGGGCTGGCAGTCAATTATTTGAGGGAACGTGAGCAGTCCTTTGCCTGGGTCTGGTGCAAAAATTGCTTACTGAATTGGAGATTTGGTCGAATTCCAGCCGTACGAAAATCTTCAAACGGCCAATAATTTCGACCGAATCTCCCAATTAGTTTCCCCGCAGCCATTGGCGGAAAGTAAAGTGCCCTGTGGTGACAGTTTCTGTTCACGGAAGTGAATGGCAACATGCGTCGCAGAGACACAGAGCGAAGTGCTGCTGCAAGATAAGTTGGGGCGTGGGAAGGGGGTAATGAGTTTTGTAACAACAATATTCTCAGCCAATAACGCTGTTTTTTTCGGCCACGTTTTTCCATTACGGTAAAACCCAAATCCGACAAGCAATGTGGGAGAAAGTACCTTATTGAACACATTACTCATTGAACAGGTCGGAAGGTAGGTAGCAGGATATCTGCTGGTGTAGTCGTGTCATGGTTCTGTGCTAGCAAGTGAACGATAGTGATATGGGGTCAAGTGGTCGGTGGTGTAGGAAACTTGTGGCTTGAGGCTACGAGAGAAAGGATTAATGGTTCAGTACTCAGCAGTGCAGGTTTCTATTTAAAGTACTGAACGTGTATGGTCTGTTTCTGATGTAATGTCTGGTTAGACTTCAGACTTTAACTTTGGCCATCAAGTAAATCAATAAGTAGTCTGACTTATGTTCTCTTTGCAGGAGTGCATGGTGAATAAGTTTAAGAAAACTGCTATGCGTAAGGCACAAACTAACCAGAATGAGGCGGCAAAAATTGCAGAAAAGGATATTTTGGAAGGTGAGATTTAACATTTTATGTAACAGTGCTGTTTTATCTTCCTGTCCAACATTGACTTGGTCACGCTTCTTTGAGTCCATGTTTTTCTTTGAACGCCATTTTACGTGCTTGGTATTTTTAAAGGACATTTCCAGAGACTGCATTAATGGACCACTTATGTACATCTGCAAAAACTAAATCGAAACCTCACGGACAGGACAGGGGCTATACAAAATGTAGAGAATGCATAGCTGACCTAACCAGTCTTTGGGCCCCGAAATAAACTTAATGGGGTTATTTATGGTCAATGGTACCTTTTTGGTGGTTCAACTACAGCAAACTAGGCTGTTGCAGATAAAGCAGTCGCAGTGCCTCGAGCATGGGTCAAACATAGCTGGTTGAGGTTCAAAGGCAATGCTGTGAGGACTACCAGTCTGCGAAAGCTGGTGACTAGTTAGACGGGTCAGCGGGACAGGTTCTGTGACCTGCTCTGGCAGAACTTGCTTGTCCTACTGCAGCTTCTTTGATCCCTTACAGTCTGGCTTACTCGTGTTAACACTGAACAAAGTAAAAATGTTAATCTTTTAACGGTCACCTTGTTTACCTTGGAATTGTTGTGCATGCCAACCCTACCCATTGTATGAAATATTTACCAGTATTTTATCATTTTTAGTTTGTATATCATGCATTCTAATCTCAATTTTGGTCTTTATTTTTAACCAGGCGTTTCTGCCGAAGAACACATGATGAAAGTGGAGACAGTGCATTGCAGTGCTTGCAGTGCGTATGTTCCTGCTTTGCAGAGTTCTGTGCAACAGCATATCAAGTCATCAGATCATGCAAAGAGCAAACTGGTAGGTTGGATTTTCAACTTGAGTCCCATCAGTCCATTACAAACGTGTGCAATAAACTGATTTACAAATTAAAATTGCAATGTTGATAGCTGATGGCAAACGTTTAACCAGTTAAATTGCACTGATTCACACATTTACCCATTGTCCTAAAGAATCATGCGTGTAGTGCCAACACTTTAGCATATTTTGCCTGGAAATTTTCCTGAACTTTGCACACACTTTTGTGCATTGACTATGGCTTGACTGACAAAATGACGCCAGGCAAACGTTGTGATATCAGGATTAAAAAATCACTGATTCTAGCAGTCAATGTATGGTTACAGCCTGATCCTGCACTAAAAACTGGTTGGCGTTTATGTTGGTTACATTGCAACTTGCTGAGCTCTAGGCATAAAGCACGCATATATATATAATGGCCAGTAAAAACATTGGCTGATTCGGCTTAGTCTGGCCTTTACGCACAGGGCCAGGTATCAAACCCATGCTTATCATTGGGTTGCTTCCAAGACGAGCGCTTCCCCAGAGCGATCCACCCGACCCAAAACCCTTTTGTTTATGGATATGGTCTTCAAACAACCCATTTAAGGACTAGTTCTGTTATCTGGATCTAGAATTGCAAGTATGTTAGTTCTGTTGCCAGCTGCAGGGCAGTCATGTATTCCTGTCTAGTAGAAATGGCAAGTAATGCTCACTTGGATGCAATACTATAGTTTGACCAAAGCTGTAATAGCAATGTTAGGAGCCTAGTTAACTCTGCCCGTTGCTTTCCTTTCTCGGATAAACATTGGCACTGTTGTGCTTCAAAACACATGCTACTTCAAACCATAAAGTTTTTGGGTGTTAAATTAGTATCTGGTTTGAATTTGGTAATCCTTACGTCTCCCATGGATGTTAGTAGTTACTCCTCTAGAGTGTGATAGAACATGTATTTTGTGCAACACTGATCCCTGCCCTAGTTTGTGCAACGTTTGTCTGCTAGTACAATTTACTTTGTAATTGGTCACATGATAGCGTGTGGATTTTTACCTGGAAAGCCTACAGGGTGTGCAAATGTGAAGTTTGATTTTTTTTTTTTGTTTTTTTGTTCTGCTTTCAGGCATATAAGGAACTAATAAAAAGGGAGAGCGTTCTGACTGCTACAAGCATCCTAAATAATCCAATAGTTAAGTCGCGATATGAACTCTTTGCCAAGGTAAGATTTTAGATACTAAGTGTGTGAATGTTGCATTATTAACTTAATGGTTTTCCAATTGCCCCCTGACTAGTGCTCTTATGCCACTGGTAAATAGTGGGACCATAAAATCATTGACTTGGCCAAAAAAGCCACCTGGTTGTCGGGCTCCCCAATCCCGGTCGTGGAAAAACACTGGTTATGAGAGGCACTAGACAAGCTGCTTCGTCTGGAGGGCCATCACTAACATAGTTTACCAGTGTCTGTGAATCCATCCACTGCTGAGGAACAGGCAGTGTGAAGATGCAGATAGTGTGGGTGCTTTACAAGGTCTAGTCTACACTGTAGGGGCTGTAACAAGACTAGACAAAGTGAGTAGTTGAACAGAACTAGCTTTGGCAGTTGGAGAGCAAGTGTGGGGGCTTGTGACCTAGCATGAAATATGAGGACCATGCAGTCCATGGACAGCATAGTTGGGTCGATCATTGGTGTGATCGCGGGTGCACTGGGTGAGTCACTGAGCAGTGGGTTGCATTTTTGGAGAATGTTGTGTAGAGGGTTGGGTGAGAAGTTAAATATTAGGAAATTGTGAGTTGATGGGTAGGTGGAAGTAATAGGCAAAGTGTACAGGACTGACTGGTAAAATATTTTCCAATGTAGAACACTGGCATGGTGTATGGTCAAGCTAACTTGGTATTGTCCCTGTGTTGCTCTACCCACCGCCCCAAGCTACTGGTCCATAAACCCTCTCCCCAAGTAGTTTATCGCTTTATTCTTGGATCTAGATTTACTTATTTAAATCTCAACCTAGTTTGAAACCCTATGTCATTATGATGCACTATTTTGGATGGGTTTACCGGCTGACCAATAAGCATTGCGTTTAAAATGGAACCTCTGCCACAAATGCAGATTTTAATTTTGGCCCTACCAAAGATTCTGATTGCTGCTAATTTTCATGCTTAACTTTTCTCCTTCTGGTGGTCTGATTTGAGGTATTCCAGTAGTTCCCGCTTTGTTCAAGTAACAACGCAATTTGTATGGTCTATTTTAGGGTGAAAATCCGTTCGAACTTGAACAAGCGTCCGAGGAAGCAGCCGAGGAAGCAGCTGAAGTAGTTGAGGAAGCTGCAGAGGTAAATGAGGACAATGAGGAGGTCCAGGAAGAAGTCAATGAGGAGGAAAATGAGCAAAACGATGAAGAGGAAGTTGATGAAAATGAGGAAGAGTCTAATGATGTGGAAGCTGCAGAACCTAATGATGACCCGACGACGGCAGAAGAAAATTGAGAGCCTTCTATGAAGGGGAAACCCTGGTTACAGTTCATCAAATTACAAGACTATTGCTAAGTTGAGCGGTCGCCATCTTTTCATCAGACATGCATTCCAATTTCTAGATGCTTTGATTGTCTAGAGGAGGTGAACACTTGTTTTTAAGTTGCTTTTAGCGTACTAAGGGCCTGATTCTGACCGTTTTTCAGTGCGACAATGCCATTAATAAATGCTTCTCTGAATCGGGCCCTAAAGCTCAAATAGTTATTTTCTAAGCCTACTTTTCTAGTCCTATGTTGGTGGTCAACTTTTTTGAGTAATGAGAAAGTTGCAGTGGCAAATACGTTTTGGGACATTTTGAGCACTATTTGTTTTGTGAGCGGTTTAACTATCGTTACAAGTTGAAGTATCCTTGGTTGTATTAACTGTCTGCTCTTGCAGTAATAAAAGTTTACAAAAGGTGGTGTAATCATCCTTTAAGGGTGTCTACAGGCACTACGATCACAAAACATCACGTTTTCATACATTTGCTCGTCTTCATTTTGCTCTGAGGCCTGTTACACACAAGATCGTTTTGAGGTTCCCGATAAAGTATTGTTAATGCTGATATTTTGGATTGGATTCCGACCTGCTGCTTAGGGCAACGCCATTTACATTCCAACATGTGTGAATGGATTAACGGTCAAGTAGTGCAATCCTTGCTGTTGAAGGCGTTCAGTCATTCCAATGATTTATTGGCGTAGCGTTTCTTATGCCTTGCTTTGTAGTGCTATCAATTTCCAATTTGCTGTTCCCAATAACCAACTCCATACTTGTGAGGGGACATTCTTGCAAGCTAAGTGCACATACCTAATGCTTTCTATAAATGTTAATTCGAAACAACCTCTGAAGGGCATAGTTTCACTGCATGCTATTACTATTTTTTTAATGCTATTGCTACTTGACGTTAAATGGTTTGGTGTTTGGAACCCATCCCTGTCATAACTGCCATAGTTGGAGAACCTTTACTAAAATCCATATAAATGTTCACATATCTTTAGAAAATAGTCAAACCATATATATACACACCATTCAACTTCAGTATATTCCACAATACATTGCAGAATTGCATGAATAATCATTGCAAAGTGTTCCTGAGGACTTTATATCAATGATTCCATGCGTCGAACTACACTCCCACACATCAGACTATCCCTCCAATTTCCGGACGTCCTACGGATTTCTATGAATACACAATGATCTCCCTACATGTTTGTCCCTCAGTCTGCTTCACATTACTTCACACCTAGCATGAAATAAAGCATTTCTTCTAGTACCACACATGCAACATAAATCCTGCTTTCAAACGGGTCAGGGCGTCATACTGCAAGAAGGAACACTGCATGATATGTTAGTCCGCAGCCACATGCTGTAGCTCGCTGTTATCTTTCACAAAGGAGGAATGTCTGCATATTCTTTGTCCTGCCCACTTGAGCTGTCCAGCTCCGAGGCAATCCTCCTTAGAACAAGAGTCCCAACAGCTACCCCAGACGTGTTTCAGCCCATCTGTGAGGTGTAGCTTTGCGCCTCTGAGCAGTTAGCAAGCGGTCCACGCCTGAATAACCCTAGATAACCTAGAGTGACCAGCCCAAGTTACTTTTACATTCAAAAGGTGTCGGGGTGCCCCGCAGCAAGAAAGAACACTGGTGCTGGACTAAAAGTGGACGGGGAAAGACTGATATGCAGATGGAAATCCTCCTTGTTAAAAGGGTACAGTGAGTTAAAACATGGCTGCGGACTAGAACTGGTCATGCCATGTTCCTTCTTGCAGAGGGGTGCCCTGACTTCGGATATATAATGCATCTTTAGTTCAAATATCTTTTGGCAATCCCAAAGCTTTTTATTCTATAGTGAATGTAAATCTTAATAAACAGAAAATAAATCTGCCAATTTTAATTTTGTGCAGACAGTGATCATTTGAACCCACCACCTCATAGGAAACCTGCACCAAAAAAGTACCTGGGTACATTGTCTATTAAATTTGCCTAATGGTCACTTCAAAGTCTACTGCAACTAATGTGCTCTGTACTCGGTCACGAAATCCTATGCATGCCAACCCCAAATCCGGGATATCAGTTTTGGAAGTTCGAAAAGTGACATTATTTTGTTCCACCATCATGGTTAGACTTGTTTCTTGCAGAGTCCTGTAGGCGTGCTACCTTTGAGTCATTTCTTAATATTGTGAGTTGCTGCTCGACGCTACATTAAAAAATTCTTAATTTTAAGATTTAACAAGTGCATCACATGTCCAAGTGTTGCACGTATACAATTTTTATTATACAGCAGGCTATGCAATAGTTCAGGTCCACTTTGCAATATACGTGTGGGTGACTGTTTTCGTGTTCTCTGCTTGGTCTCGGATATTCACGTAGATCCGTGGATGACTCTTCTCCCAAAGTGTCTGGGGATGCCCTCGGATATCTCCTCAGTGGGGCCCAAATATCTTGCGGTCTGCAGGTAGGTACCACATTTTGAACATATTTCTTTAGTTTCCTGTACATGTATTAAGTCTCTAATCCAGGCTTGCCGAGTGAGGGGTTCTAGCCTTGCAGGATCCACCTTTTAGCGACCACCCCTGCGACTGCAACCAGGCCAAGTGAGTATTTGAATGGAGTGGCTAGGATTCGGAGCCTGACCATGTCACTCACCGTCTGCTACCTCACCAGAAATTTTTAATCGGGACATCCCCCAGTACATGTGGAAAGAGTTTGCCCCTTGGGTTTGGCATTTAGGGCATTCTGATTTAGTCGGGTTGAATGTACAGATTTTTGAGTGATCTGTAGATTCAATATCTTGACTTGGATTAGTCTAAAGTTTGTGCCTATGGAGACTGATTTGGTGAATTGGCAGTATTTCGCGCAGTCTTCAATGGCAATACCCAGGTCTCTTTCCCATTTGGCCTTTTGTGTTCTTGGAGTGGGTATGCTGTGGACAGCATTATAGAGGGTGGAAATTCCTCCTTTGAAGCCCTCGGGTGTCATAGTATCAGTCAAGAATTGGTGAGTGGCTGGGGCTTCCGGGAAGGATGGCCATTGCTGCTTAAAACTGTAGCATTGTAGTGATGTGTAGTGATGTGACCAGCCCCGTCCCAACTTTCGCCTGGACAGTCTTCAGGGATGCAAACTTCCAGTCAGGATGAAGGTCTTAGATGCGTTTCTTTCCCTGGGTCCCATCTTTTCTGGAGGGTCGTGTCCAGGGAAGGTTCAAGCTTTGGGTGAAGCAATAGCAGGGTATGTGGCCAATATAGGTTGTCGCACCCCACTGTCCATTAGTTTGGACCATGCTCGCACTGGAACCCACCGAGGCAACCTCCCCGATCTCTTAGCACCTTGGAGTAGGGCATTGCCTGGAAGTTGAAAGGGGCAGCTGCAAACTTTTCAGCTTGTATGTGTGCGTATGCTTCGAGTCTAACCAGTATTTTGCAGTGGGCCTGGGCAGACTGAAAACATAGTTGAAAATCTGGGGGTGCTAAGCCCCTGGTTTCGTACTTCTCACACATCTTGGGCCACTGGAGTCCCATGGTTCCTCCTCCCCACACAACTTGATGCCAGTCTCCACTTTCTGAAAAAATGGTCTGCCTGGCCAAATAGGGATGTTACAGAACAGGTACAATAATGTTGGCACAATTACCATTTTGAGTAGTGATATTTGGCCATATAGTGATATTGGAAGTTTGTCCCATACATTTAATTTGTGTTCCAAAAGTATTAAGTATGGTTCATAGTTGTTATACAGTCTTCGTCTATGGCCATTATAATTCCCTGGTATCAGGTGGTGGGTGACCATTTAAATTGTGCAGTGGCTGGTGACCACTGTGAATGGTGTGAGTGGGATGATTTCTGATTTGATATCCAGAGTATTTAGCAAACGTCTATTTCATGCATTACCGGTGGTAAATTGGTTGCAGGGTCTCTGAACTACAGACAGCATTGTAACATCAGCGTAGTGATAATTGGGGGAGTCCTCTGACGTGAATACCTCTCCATGAATGCTCATATCGAAGTTTGGCAGCTATGCCCTCTATGGTGAGAGCAAATATGAGGGGATAGCGGCCTGCCTTGTCTAGTGCAAAGCTTAGGCATAATTTGTTTGTTTGACCATTGCTCTAGGGTTGGTGTATAGGAATCAAATCTATTTACTGAATACCGGGCCCAATCCCACCATGTCTAGTATAGTGTACATATAGTTCCAGGATACAGAATCAAATGGTTTTTCAGCATCTAGTGTAGCTGCTATTGTTTTGGCCTTCAGGTCGAGCTGTGAGGTGATGGTGAAGAATTTCCTGAGATTAGACGCAGTGGATCTGGTGGGGACTAATCCCGACTGGTCGGGTGTATAAGTACATTCATGCATTTTATGAGGTGGGTTTGCGATTTCCTTTGGCATATCTTAGCATCTGAATTGAGAGAGAGGTCGGTAGGACGTGGGAATCTTGTGGTTGTTTGTGGGGCTTAAGGTGTACTGTTATGATTGCTTCTTTCATTGTATTTGGTAGTGCCCCTTTTCCTAGGGCCTCTTCGCAGACTTCCAGTAATATAGGGGCAGTTCCCCTTTGTTTTGTACAGATCAACCGAGAGTCCCTCGGATCCAGGGCCTTGCCCGCCTGTAAATCCGCTATGGCTAGTTCTAGCTCTTCGATGGTTAGTGGAAGGTCAAGAGTTGCTTTGTTGGCTTCATTCAATTGGGGCAGGGGGAATGAGTATGTATTGTAATTCTCCTTGGGAGACCTGGTCTCCGTTGAGTTGATTGTATAACTTCTGGAATATCTTGTTAATATCGGCATCTGTAATGCTAGTGATATGCCTCATTCCTTGCTTGGCTTTGAGGTTAGCAAGTGTTTGGCTGGCTCTATTCCCTTCGCCTCATCTCCTGGCTCTTGTAGGTTGTGTCGTATAGAAGAGTTCACGTTTGGCCAGTGATCTGAATTTTGTCAGATGTTCTGAGATGCGTGTTATTTCTGTTACATGGGTTTCTATCAGTGTCGTCCCTGAGTAGTGTGCGGGGCATTCTTCAGTGCCGGGCAGTGTGTTCTGCGGTAGATGGTGTTCAAGAAGGACTTGGGAGTGATCCGCCATTATGCAAGGATATATCGTACATGCGGTCATGTCTGCTATGGGATCCGGTGTGCATAGCCAGTACTCTATACGTGAACTGGAGCCGTGCACAGAGGAGTGAAGTGTATTCCCCCTCCTGAGGATGTAGTTCTCGCCACACATCTGCAAGGGGGGGGGGGGGGTATTCATAGCTAGAAGTATGGTATAGGAGGATTTGGAGTGGTTCCTGCTACCTCCAGAGGTTCGGTCGAGGATCATATTGAGGTCCCTGCCCCAAAGCACTTTGGCATGGCCTAGCGGGGATACTGCAGTAAGGATCTTTACATAGAAACTTATTGGGGCCATAAGTGATTATAATCCTTTCTTTGTTGCAGTGTACCCCATATGATTGCATAACGGTCCTCATCTGTTTCAGATCTGGTGAGATGAAAATTAATTTGCTTACCACTGAACACCCCCCCCCCCGGCTTGTGTGGAGTAGTTAGTGGCGGCTTTTGTGGGGCCTCATGTTCGGGCAAATGCATCGTTCACTTTCCTCATTCCGTGGGTCTCCTGTAGTAGGATGTCAATTTTGTGCCCATTTGCGTAGCACTGTTTTCCGCGCCTTGAAAGGGTGAGCAAGGCCTCTAATGTTCCACGTGAGTAGTCTCACCCCCTGGTGTTGCCATAGGTGGTGGTGTTGCTGTTTTCTGTCTTGCATCAGTTCTGTTGTCTTGTGATCCTTGCACTTGTCAGTCTTTGTTGTTTTTCCCCTTTTTACAACTGGGCAAGGTGCTGTTTGGGCCCAGCTATGGAGCGGTTGGTATTGTCTGCGGCTCTGGAGGAAGTCCTGACGTATGTACTTTAGAGACCAATGGGCCCGCAAGTTGATAGTGTGGTGGCTCTCCCCATCTGCCCCGAGTCTTTGCCAGTGTTTCCCGGACTGTGTGCGCCCCGCCTGCGTCTTGATGTCACTGGGGGCAGTGATGTGTTAATGCTGGATTAGCGGAGGGCTCCCGGGATTGCACCTGGGCGCCATGCCACTGCACCCACTGGGCCTCGCTGCCTTCTGGCACAGTGTGTTTGGGGCCAGGATGTCCTGTCGGGTGAAGGTATTGGGGGCAACGCAGCAGAGGCCCGAGCCCCACTCGGGTCAACATACTTTGGTTTGCTGATGATCACCAATGGGGGGCGCCCCTCCCTGGCGCACCAGCCGCTCGCTTACAGCGCACACAGTGGTTGCTGGGGAGGGAGGTCTGTGATGAGGCTCGGATAGGGTCTGCGTGGTGGGCACACGATCACCGCAGCCCCTCACTCCTTTGTACCCATGGCGCCGGCACACTTCGACTGGTCTTTCTCCTCGGTGTCCACCTTCGGGTGTGCAGCTTTTGTTGATCCCACGGGGGATCTCGAGTGTCTACGGACTGGCTCCACTGCCAGCTGCTTGACGATGTATCTCGGGCCCCTCTCAGTGCGGCAGGTCGCAAACATGTCCTCGCACTCTCTGAAGGTTCCCGAGTCTGGTTAGACTTTTTTTGCTTTTATTCTCCCCCGATCTGCAGGATTTTGATGGTCAGCGCAGCTTCACCTCAGGCAGCCATCTTGATCGGCTGACGGCATCAAACAGCGCCCCTCGACGCTACATTTTGATGGAAGACCAATTTAACTATTCTGGCAGCAGGCTTTGACCTAGCAATAGGAATAGTTGCGGACTGATTTCTTTTTTCCTGCTCTTACTGCTTCTGTCGTGCCGTCCAGAAGTTTCCTCCATGGAGTGAAATCCATTTAAATTCTGTCCCAAAGTGTAGCAGAAAATATCTGTGGAAGGACAGTCTGTAACCGCTGCCTTTCTTGCGATCAAGAGACCTGTTGCGCATCCCGTACACTTAGACACAAACCCTAAATGAGCGTCAAACAAAGCGGTGTGCAGCACATGCCATGATGGCTGTGTCTGAAACTGCAGACGGTCTCTGACTCTTGATCCAGAAGGCCAGGTCGGCGAAATTGCAATGTTAATAGCTGATGGCAAACGTTTAACTAGTTATCTTGTACAGATTCACACATTTACCCTTTGTCATAAAGAATCATGCGTGTAGTACGAACACTTTATGCATATTTTTTGGAGCCTGAAGACTCCACTAGGCAACAATCTGGCTACCACATGTCCATTCCCAGCCTCGAAGGGCAGTTGCAGTGTGCCGCTATGGGGAAAGCCTCTGGCGACATGGAGCCACACACATGTCCAAATGCACACCCTGAGGCTGCTCTTCGACAGCTGTTGAAAGAAGGCAGGTGCTTTGTGACAATCTGAAAAGCCTGCTGTGGTTCAGCAACCACATTCCATACAAGATGACAAAGGCAAAGCAGTGGATATGTGTGCATAAATAACGTAACGGATGATTGAGGCGTCAAAACGTTTGAAAAAGTCACTTAAACAGAAAAACACAAGTCCCATAGCCATGAACACTCCTGCTGCCCAAAAGCAATTGTTTTCCCCTGAGGAGACACCATAGACGGGCACATGGACAAAGGGGTGCTTTGAAGATACTTGGGATAATTAGTTAAAAATAAACGAAATTACAACAGCAACTCCCATTTGCTCAGACTTGGTGTCTCAACCCGTAGAGACAAGTCAATCATGGTGCCCTTGGACACCTAATCACACTTTCCCATACAGCCATGGATACTGCCCATGACTGGCAACGGATCAGGCAGATCAAGAGGATAACTCTAGTCAAGACGGGTGATGTCACAATCATTCAGACACCAGATGTTGCAGCACCTGACAGTGGCCATAAATCACCAATTGACGTTGAAGAGGTGCTGCTAACCATGTCCACATCCACACTGAAAAAACTGTTTGTAGCAGTACTGATTTCGTGGATGACTTTATTAATGAAAGACGCCAGTCAGCCATGCTGTCGCCTTGCTCCGGTCCAGACTTTTTCTGCACCCTCACAAGGGCAAAAAAAATATTCAAACCCTCGCCTTCACCCTTTTATACATTGGGGATATGACTTGACTCACTAGTAGCCACTGCTACCAGAAAGAGCTGCTGTTCCTCTGTACCTCAGAAGAACCACATAACAGATTGCAAATACACTTACACTGTGGGAACCTATATGAGCAGGATTGCAAACAAAACTGTTTGCTTACAAGCTACAACACTCAATTGGATGAAGTCCTCAAAGCCCTGAACTCTGTACCAGAACTTGATAGGTCACATCTGCTTAAAATCTCCAGAGGTGGAAGCAAGTGGTGCAACATATTGTAATAAATATTCTGGTCATGGGTGACACCTCAGGGAGAGTGATTGCTGAGGAGCCCTTCTAAAAAAGACACTTGTGGCTACGTGATTATGGGTTTAAACCTGAAACACTGCTTCACACGAGCATACCAATAGAAGACAGTCCTGGTCAGGAAGGCCGTTTATGAACAACTCGCTCAAATGCCAAAAAAGAACATGACTATAAAAACACTGACATATCACCAATAAGCCACAAGTCCAAATTGGTGTTTTGGCATAGTTTTCCTAGCCGAGGGTTCAGTAGATCCAACCAGGACTTGGAGTGTCTGGCTCCTCTTTACAATCCCTAGTCTCAATATACCTCTTATCGGGTGGTGGGGGGTTTTGGGTGTTTGCAAAAGCAGGGGTTGCAGCTGCTAGAGGCTTAGCAGCCTGTGCCAACCAATGACTGCCTGATTCATGTTACCTCACGTGCATCCCCAGTTGGAGGTCGCATAAGACTTTTCAACCATCAATGGGAGGAAATAGTTTGATTTGCCAGCCGTTCACAAGGACTGCGATCAGCTGCATGGGTAGTACAAGGCCGCTACAATGCTTGTCTGCGTCTTTCAGCCTAATCCAACATTGATGGCTGCCTCTGAACCTGCATCCCACGGGCTGAATACCCACTCCAATGCTGGCACTACAGAGCCGGAATACAATCTTAAAATGCCCACCACATCTCAAATGGACCTGCATTGCCTCAAGAGGCGACCTGCAGGCCCACCCCTCTGCAGCCCTGCTTTGACCCCCAGTTCACCAAGACTCGATCAGCTGAGCCGGCAGTGGCTTACAGCAAAGGCTGTATGCCAAGGCCAGAAGTCAGTGAATGCTGCTCTCGTGCACACCTCCCATGCCTTGTTCCATTTGTCTGCCAGCTCCTCTTTGACCCCGAATGCACTCCTGAACTGCCCCGCTGCAATGACACCCCTCCAGCTCGGCTCACACCGGATATGAAAGGTAGCTTCCCTGCGGCATCTAAGAACTTGGCTGAACTCTTTAAAATCTGCAAGGAGCTGGCCAATCCTGCTGCAGTCTCTACCTCTCCCTCTTCCCTCTACTCCCTGCTCTTCCCCAGGCCCTTTGTCGGCCACCCCTCCCCTGCCTGTCCCCCTCAGATGAGGTTTCTAGACCAGTCTGATCCATGGACTTGTCTTCAAAACAGGTTCACCCCTGTTCCTCCAAAAACTTAAAGGACCACATTGACACCCTGGCTCCTGCTCTGGCTGACTTCTGCAAACACTCCTTCGCCACTGGAGCACTCCCTTGTGCACCCTCTTCTTAAGAAACCCTATGCTGACCTTTCCTGCCCAGCTAACTATTGCCCAATCTCCATCACTCCTTTCCTGGGAAAACATCTGGAAAAGCTGGCCATCTCCCAGCTTAATCTTCACACTGAATTTGTTGATTGCACGGAAACTGCTCTCCTGAACATCTGTGAAGACCTGCTCTCCAACTTCGATTCTAACATCCCCTGTGTCGTCCTCTTACTTTATCTTTCTTCTGCCTTTGACAAGGTCAACCATGCCATCCTGCTCAACTTTCTCGGTGATAACCTAGGTATCACTGATCAGGCCCTGGCTTGGTTGACCTCTTTCCTCTCTGACCCTCCCAAGTCCAACTCTGTTCCTTTTTCTCCTCTACCTGTGTTATTCCCCAGGGGTCTAACCTCTCTCCCTGGCTGTTCAACCAAACCTGGCACTTCTTGCCTACCGCATTGCCACTCTCTGCCCCAACTTTCAGTGCTATGCGGATGACACAACTCATTTTCAGGGTCCCTTCCGCCACCTCTTCTCTCATCTGACTGACTGCCATCCAGGAGTGGTGTGCCACCAATAATCTCTGCTTTAATACCAGTAAGACCAAGATTCTCCTCATTGGCACACCTAATCCCTCCTTTCCTGTCCCTCTGTGGCCAGCCTCTCTTGGCCCTCTTCCTGCTCCCACCTGTGAGGCTAAACACCTTGGTCGTCTTAAACTCCACGCTTTCCTTCTCTCATCTCTAAGAAATCACACTACCAGCTTCACCTCCTCAGAGGTATTCTTCCTTTCCTTCCACCAGAAGCTCACTGTCTCCAGAGCTCTGGTGCTCTCCAGGCTGGACTAATGCAACAGCCTTTCTAAATCTGCCTGCCTCTACTCTCTGCAACTCATCCGAAACAGGACTGCGAGACTTGTCCTTGGCTTCAAGCCCTGGGATCGTATCTCTCCAGGACTGAAATCTCTGCATTGACTCTCAGTGGTGGCAAGGATTAAGTTCAAAACCCTCTGCATTGTCCACAAGGCCTTCTGGGGGCCTGGGACCTAAATGCCTTCAGCTCTCTTCCTAAATATCTTTCCTCTGAATGGGCCTCCCTCTGGAACAGCCTCCCTGCCTCTCTGAAACTTGAGGAGCACCATCTCCGGTTTCGGAAGTACTTGAAGACCTTCCTCTTTGCTTTTTCTTTCTCTCCTCCTCTCCCCTGCTGATCTCGTGGCTGATTCTGAAACTGCACTGGTTACCTGGCTACCTGGCTACCCTCTGATCTTGGGGCCCTGTCCCCTCCCTGCCAGTTGCGCACCTTGCACTCGGGGACTGTTTTTGTATCCCTACAGCCCCTACTAGCACTTGCCACCAGCTGGCCGCACTTTTATTTATTGGCTTTATTTATTTCAATGTAATCCTCTATGTACTGCACTACCCTCCCCCGTCTCCCCCTTCCTAGCACTTGCACGGTCTCAATGCCACCTGGCCTAGTAGGATCGATGTTTTTTTCCCCTCCCTTGCCTCGTCGCCCCTTGAACTTGTATATAGGTGTGTTATAAATGCCATACATAAAGTGCAGCCCACAGTGTCCATAAACTATTTATGCCTCTTGGAGGTACTTCTCTTGGTCTCATTCACAACGTTGATCAACTGCTCCATAAGCTCCCACACTGGGGTTCCCACGTATACCCCACCGCCATAGTCCAGGGCCACCTCACCAAACAAGACGCCCCTTACCCTTCTTACCAGTCTACTATATGTAACCAACCCCCTGCAGACAACTGCCCAGTTTATTATCCTAGATACTAATGGCCATCCCTTCACATCGCGCCCCTTTCATCCCACCATGTCCAAATACGTACCGTTACAGGCAAGACACCAGACCATTTACTTATCCTGCACAAATTGCATTCCAATACCAAGCCCCAATTCGCACCTCCCTACAGCTAGTTTTACTGATCCATGCTTGCATTCCAAGCAACGCCATAGCAGATTGCAAGTGTCATTTCTCCCACCAGTCTGCAGAGAGCACCTCTAACTCGAACATCCCCGCACACGGCAGACCCACTGTATTAAATGCCAACCGCACTACCAATGTTTGCAGGAGTATCCAAATCAATGAGCCCTTTCTGTATGCCACTACCCTTAACGGGTGACTATAGTTGTGGCTCCAAAATCGGCCACATCCACCCAAAATACCATATTTTCTAAGGACTCTGCATGCCACTCGTAACTACATTACTCGAGAGGCAAAATGCAACGTCCCTTTGAGGATTTTAACTGCCAATCAGAAAGGTACACCTCCTCCCACTCGGATAATGTCCATATGAGAAATGGCAGGCTCTGTACATGCACCAGGCAGATGCCACCCTGTTCTGTCCCCTACCCTCACCCCAAGGAACACCTGACTTGGTGCACACAAGCCCCTCTGCACTAAATCCGACACCACTGGTCACGGCCTCCAGTCAGAGCTAAAAACCCTGACTTTATCCAGGTGAATATCAATGACGGAGCTCACACCCTTCGAAGCCACAAACAGTCCAACGCACAAAGTACTAATGGATCTGCACTTGCCCCCCCTTGCAGAACCTGCCTCAGACCTACGAAATCTCTATCACCAGTCCTAGGAAGTCTAAACCAGTTACTTAACGGGTCACCCTGCTGCTCTTATGCGTGCTAATTAACGCTAGATCTGTCCCGGCCCATGCCCTAGACATCATCACTGCTCCTAATTTGTACATCTTTGCCATCACCGAAACATCGTAACATGTAGCATCTGGACCAGCTCCCTCTCTAGCCCTACCAGCAGGCTTCTCCATATTCTGGAGTGACAGACCTGAAATCGGAGGCGGAGGAGTAGCACCGATTGCAAAGACTCTCTGCACATCATACAGCTTAATGTGACTAAGGTGGGTAGATGACATGCTGATGTCTAAGCTGCTTATCTCTCAAACACCACCATTTGCATCTACCTAATTTACCACCCTCCAGGCCCAATGCCCTCCTTCAAAGACTTGTTGCACTCAATAGGTGCCAACATCAAACCTACTTTCACTATCCTTTTAGGGGACTTCATCCTTGGTCTGAATGACCCTTTAAGGATAGATATAGCATTTTTATTGCCAGTATATAGTAAATAGCATTTTTGCTAGCATCCAAAGTACACAGTCGGGCCCAGTTTGAAACTGCAGGCATTCAGAGCACACATCGAAAAACTTAAAATAATGAGATGCGCGATTTTATATTGGATGCTTCATTTGTGAAGACTACATGGGAATACCTAACTGATTAACATTACTAACATTACTAACAGTTCTAAAGTGCTAATTGCTAACATGATAATGCAGTCTATGCACAATGAGGTAAAATCCACAGTTTAAAATTATTTTTTTTCCATGAAGAAATGCACACTGGCATTTTCTTTAGCTTGTGGAGAGCAGAAATTAGGAAGCAAAATGAAACGGTTGCGCTGGAAATCAAATCTCCATTGTTTAAAAAAAAAAAATGAAGGCTGACATGGGCCATTCTTTTTTTGCTGATTGGTAGAAATTGAAGGCAGACAAGCCACGTCAACAAAGGGCTGAATCAGAGTTTTCCTGAAGACGAAAAGTCAGGAGAATGGGCAGTTCGTGCTGGGTTCAGGAGACGGAAGGACCGGGTTTTCAGAGGGTCGAGCGCTGACTTTGGATCTAATCAGTTGGTGCTCCCCACACACATGTACGGAGGAACTTTGCACTGAGAGTAGGATTGCAAAACACAGTGAGGTCGTACAGGGACTTCAAAGATTACTGGCCTTGGTAAGAGATTTGTGCCAAGTGAGGAAAAAAAAGTATGGTGCGTGTCTGTTGCTAGAATCCATTGCCAGTGCAGAGAAGTTAGAAATCATTATATGTTTGTTTCTCTCTCTCTCTATTCAGAGTGTAGTAATAGAAATTCATGTTTGCAAAATATCTGCTTGTTCTGTTTTGTTCTTTATATCTTGCAGTTGATGCTGTAAATATCATGTGGTAAGATTTCATGGTCCGTAAATGTCATGTAACACAAACTGCAGATAAAAAAAACAGACTTTGGTGTCATTCATGCATCTGTGAATTATTTATGTAAGTGAAGTACAGAGGGGAGGATTATAATCAGTGCAGTAGTCCATTTACCAATTTACCACTGTAATTGAAATAGCAAATAAGAGAAAGTCAGTATTAAATATCTACAAGGTAAAGGATGTGTGTGCAATGTGATGAATGAGCCATTCCTTGCATGCTGATGGGAAGGTGTGCCTAATCGGACACGTAGGTTACTGGATGTACATAAGCCAGTAATGCCAGCCACAAACTATAGGTGGTGCCTTGAATAAATTCATTGGGTTCTCAGGAGTGTTCTAAGTCTGGGGCTCTCTACAGGCAGCTCGAGGGCATTCTAATAGAAAGGAAAGGTTTGTTTATGATGGGGTTAAGGTTTGTTTATGATGGGGTTATAGTATAAAAAATTTTAAAAAACCATGCTCACCAATATACCACAGGAATAAGATAATTCTGAAAATACTGCAAAGTAAGATACCACTAAAATTACTGTCAATACAGGCTAACAAGATATGGTCACTAAAATAGTGTGATACCTGACCCACTATTAATGTAAGACTAGTTCACTGCAAAATTACCGCCAATATTTTTATGGTAAGAAAATACAGCCAAATCCCGAATTTACCCCAATAAGACAAAATCTCCTACAACCCTATCAGTGGTAATGCTACGGTGATGGCGAACTCCCTCAGCTTTGCACAGTATCTCAACTCCCCAACTCGTGAGAAAGCTGCATCCTTGATTGGATTGCAGACTTTAACTGTCAGGTCACCGTCAATATAAATATCTCTTGCCTGTGGTCTGACTACCATGTTGTGACTTTTGCTGTGTTTCCAATCTTCCACTCTGTATGAACTGCACCGTCCTGGCCACCCACACAGGCCCGAAGCTCTAGGAACCTCACAAAAGAACGTATCCTACCTTTTGCTTAACTCACTCCATTCAGAATTAACATCACTGAACCCAATGCGCTAGCTAACCTCTAGTCTAAGAACTTGTCAAAAGCAATCGACACCATTGCCTCCCTGGCACCCTGTAAAACGGAACCCTCCATTCGCATACATTCTTGGTTTACTTCTGACCTCCAAGAGCTTAGAGATAAAAACGCATAGCTGAAGCAAACTGGAAACTATTACCCTCTGACGAGTTAAAACAGACTTTCACCACTACAGTTAAATTGTACAAAAACGCCACCATACTAGCCAAAGAAACTACCAGAATAATAAATGCAAAATCCAACACTTGTGAAATCTTCACAATCCTCAGGGAACTGGAAACCCACCTCCTCCCTCATTCACCAAAGACCAGGCCTGGTGTACCAACATCCACAGCATCACTGGGACCACTACAACTGGCCTGACTTCCTCTCATATTCCTATGCCCTTGCTCAAAAAACACTCCCGACCCCAGCCCTTAAATGTGCACTCATCAATGCTCGCTCACTCCCAGCACATGCCCTTGAGATCAATGACCTCATCTCCTCTCTTGATCTCGATCTACTAGCCATCACAGAAACCTGTCTCCATGAGGCATCTGTCCCGGCCATCTCTCTCGCCCGTCCCCAGGGGTACACCAACCTACGCAAGGCTTCCAAAGGCGGTGGTGTAGCTCTCATCTCCAACAAAAGCCTTACCATTAGACTCTGCGACCTCCCTTAGGAAAACAATGCCAACCTCCTCTATGCCAAGCTAATGATCTCCCCCAACTGCACCATAAATATACTTGTCACATACAGACCGCCAGGCACCACCCCTGACTACCAAAAGTAATAACATCAAGAACTCTACCAAAACAATCCTACTAGGGGACCTCAACCTCGGCATGCATGACCTCAAGGACAAAGCAGCCACAGCACTAGCTAAAGAGCTCTCTGACCTAGGATTCACCCCACAGTCACTGAGCCCACCCACTATAAAGGTTGCACCATTGATTGGATTGCAGACCATAACTGCTCATCACCCATCACCTCTGCCCAGCCATGGACGTATCACAATTGTATTCAATTCACTATCCCCACCAATGCTACTACTAAAATACTCTCATACGCCCCCCCCAGCCAAAGTCAGAAGTTCTAAAAAACTGACCAAACCCAACCTCCTCCCACTCCTAAACTCAAACCTCCATTTGCCAACAATCCCACCACCCTCGCCAACATATACTCCCACACCCTCACTAAAGCCATCGATGCAATAGCCCCCATCGAAGACTAACAAGAAAACCAATCCATGCATATCAATATATCAATTCCTGGTACACAGACTAATTATCTGCCCTACGGTCCTCCAAACGCCTGGTCCTAGCCAACTGGCAATCCATGCCCAATGATCTCATCCTTAGAGATTTCAAAAGTATCTCCTCAACATGCAAAAAAGCCATTTTTAAAGCTAAATCTGAATCCTTTAACCAATGCATTTCCACAGCGAATTCCAAATCCAAGGAAATGTTCGCCATATTCAAAGACCTCATCACACCTGCCACAAGCCCAGATGAAATCATCAAAGCCAAAGCTTGGTGCTCTAGTATTCAGGCAGCCCTCCTTAATAAAATCAAACTTCTGCAAGATAAAATTCAATTACGATACCCAAACCTGACGGTATGCCCAATCATACCTCCACCCCCCAACCGGCCTTTCTCCTTCAGGGACATCACAGAATCTGAAGCAGTTGACCTCACCCAACACATCAAACCATCCACTTGCAAAGGGGACATTTGCCCACCAACCATTATCAAAGAGTGCGCCGACACCCTATCCCCCATCATCACAGCATTTATCAATGCATCCTTCTCAACAGGAACTGCCACAAAGCGTAAAAGAAGCATGGGTCCGTCCACTCATAAAAAAAAACATATCTAGATCCAACATGCCCTAACAACTACCGGCCAATAACCACTGCCCCCTTCCTTCTCAAAATACTTGATAAAGCTGCCCATTCCCAGATCCAACATTACCTAGAGTCCAATGCCATATTAGGCAAGAGACAATCCAGCTTCTGCAAAGGTCATGGAACAGAATCTATCCTCCTTGACCTAAAAAACCAAATCACTGAGATCATGGACAGGGGCAAACCAGCCCTCCTACTACTCCTAGACCTCTCCGCTGCGTTTTGACCTTGTTGATCATAACATACTCACTTCCCATCTATCAAACGCAGCCCACTTCTTTAATCATGCCACCACTTGGATAACCACCATCTTGGAGGGCAAAGCCATAAAAGTATACTCCAATCACACCAATGCAGACCCCACCACCATCCACTGTGGAGTTCCCCAGGCATCCTGCACTGCCCGACTCTCTACAACCTATTCACAAATCCTCTCTTTGACAAACTGGACGCGTTCGGCATATCCTACACAAATTATGCCGACGATAAACGGGTACTCCTCCCCCTCACCGGCGACTACGACCTAGACAAGGCAGCCCTCCTTCAAATCTACACTACCATCCAAACTTGGATGGCAGCAAACAGTCTATGCCTTAACAGGGACAAAACTGAGATAATCCTCAGGCCCCAAGGAAATTCTGCCCAAACTCAACAAAAAGTACGAAAACATTAACATTGACAACACCATCATACCCATCTCCTCCTCTGTAAAAACCCTGGGAGTATTCCTAGACTCCACTCTCTCGATGACACGCCAAGTCAGTGCCATCTCCTCCGCTGCTGTCCACACCACCAAACTCATTAATGCCATAAAGCCCTTTCTAACCAGCCAGAACTGCCTCTCGATTGCCCGAGCAACGATCGGAGCTGGACTACTGTAACGCTATCCTTGAAGGCACCTCAGCAAAAAACATCAACAGCCTACAAATAGTACAAAATAATGCAGTCTGGGCAGCCATCAGCATCCCCAAAAGAGACCATGTCAGACAGGCTAGATGAGCCGTCTACTGGCTCCCCGTCAAAGGAAAGAGTTGAGTTCAAGATTCTCACAATCACACACAAATTGCCAGTCTCTCTGCCCCACCCTACCTATCAGAAACCATCAACAGTCAGTCACCTCCACACGCCCAATAAGAACCCATCATGCCAACCTAGTCTGCATCCCTCCCACCAAAAGATCTAACGCAGGAGGCATCGGATTTCCATGCCTAGCTCCTAGACTCTGGAACGCACTACCATGCTCTCTAAGAGCTGAAACGTCCCTTTCAGCCTTCCGCAAATCCTTGAAAACCACTCTCTTCGGGTAACGCCTTATTCCCAAGGCCCCCGCGCCTATGCACCTCCCGTACACTCACTAGGCCTCCTTCTCTCCTTGTCCCTCAACACTGTTGTCTCTCACATGACCAAGTATGTATGCTCTATACCCAAGTATGTATACCGCTGTAACCGCCTGTAACTAAGTTTACATCCGAATGTAACAAGCAAGCCTCGTTGTAACATCACCACGATGCCTCAGGGCTGCTGTGCACTCTATAAATACTAATAAATAAACATACAAATCGCCTTGATCAAAAATCAATTTCAATCAAACCACCCTTAGAGCCAACCAACTCCCTTAACCCCCCCCCACTCAACTTCCCTGTTCCCAAAACAAGTGTTGCTTTGTTTCAGTTTTCTAACATCACAAAGTCAAAACCGTCCTAAAACCTTCAAGATGTAAAGGTGACATGTGCCTGGCCACTATTATCAGACTTCTGAGGCCCTTACCCACTTTATCAGCCTATTTCCCACAGAGGCATACAGAGTGGATTGCTTCCTTTCTAAAAGAACGATCTATCGGTGTTCTCTGAAAATGCCAATGCTCCCAAGCCCCAATCTCTTGCAGGTCATTTGTATCCCCTACATTATACAACATTTTCTCTAAACCACTGGTTGACCTTCTTGACGCCATCAGCATATCCTACACAAACTATACACAAATCCTCCTCTCCCACTCTGGCAACTACCACGACGAGAATGCCTTGCTGAACTCTGTCTACCTGACCATCCATGTGTGGATGGTCACTTGTCTCTGCCTGAACGATGACAAGATGGAGATTCTGCTCATGGGTGCACCGAAAGTGATAAAGAAACTCAATACTCCATACACAGTATTCAACATCGATGGCAACACGATCCCAGGCTCACTGGCAGTGCAGACTGGTCTACTTAGACACGTACTCTCATTGTCCTAACAAGTGAATGCTATTTCTGCCTCTGCCGCTTACACTACTAAATTAATGCCGCCAGACCCTTCTGATCTGATGACAGCTGCCTGACAATCACCTAAGCAGTCATAGGTGCCAGATTATACACTTGTAATGCACTCTTTGCTGGCACATCAATGGCTAATATCAAAAAATGTGCTTTGTGCTGCCCTCAACATACCAAAAAGGGAAAACATCTCAGCAGCACACTTTAAATGATTCCCATACTTTGGCGTATCTTGACACGGATCCTTAGTTATTCTCGAAGGTTGTCTATTCTCAGTGTTTCTGCCAACGAGGTGTCTGTGAGTGCACACAGGGCCATTCCCCACAATGTTTGGGGCTTTGTTTCAGGTACCAGCTTCACCTGGAGCACCACGGCGAGTGATCCGACCAGGTTTACGGTAGTATGGTGGAACTGTAGGTATTGTCTAGCCATGTGTCAACCAAAAGTTGATTCTAGATAGTGTGTCATGTACAGTGGAGTAGTATGTACATTCTGCTTTGTCTAAATGTTCTTCCCTCCATGCGTTGATCAATGTGCACTGCGCCATGGACTGGGCTGCTTCATGTTACCACGGTTTCTGGTGCTTGATCCATCTTTTGCATGATCGAGAATTGTATTGAAATCTGCCCCCACAGTACTGGGACTTCAGGGGTTTGCCCAATCAACGTGGCCATGTGGTTGTAGAATGTGGCGTCATCAATATTCAGGCCGTATGTGTTTATTAATGTTATTGCTTCCTTGTTTATGGTCCCTGTAATGAGTGGCCCAACTTTAAAATTAATGGATTAATGCAGCAGTATTCAAATTGTGGGTCGCGGCGCCGCAGGGGTCCACGGCCGCATCACTGGGGGGCCGTGAGAGGCCAGCAGGAAATCTAAAAAAAAAGAAGAAAAAAAAACATTTCTTTTAGCTTGGAAGAAATGGCAGGGGCGGTTCACATGGTCGTGCAGAAGCATGAAACTGTCTCAGGTACCAATGAAAGTGGCTCGCAGTTGTAAATGGATATTCCTTCCTTTAGTCACAAACTGTTTGAATAGTACCCGAGGGGGTGCTTTGTGTTAAAGTCTAAGTACATTATGATATTTAAAGAATATTTATTCAGCAACAATGGTCAAAATTACTAACTGCTCAATGGTCAAAATCTAACTGCATAGTGGAGTAACTCATCAAACTGGCCCACATTGGCCAAAAAGGTGGCCCATTTTAAATGGCCCACACTAGCATTTTGCATTTTTGATACATGCATTGCCCTATTGCCCTATATGCCAGTCCGAGCCTGGCGGCTTATCCATAATGGCAAGGGGGCGCCCACCCAGTGGCCCCCTCACCCATTATGGAGGAGCGAAGGAGCCAGCCCAGTGAAACAGTGAGCACTCCCTCAGCTGCTTTTTCCAGCTGAGGGAGTGCTCCTGAGCTGGCTGCACTGTCAAAGGGAAACACTATCTCCCTTTAACAGTTCAGTGCAGTGCCGCAGCCGCACATGCTCACTGAGCCATGCAAGGGTGGTGCGTTTTGCTTCGCCAGCATTGCATAGCTCATTGGAAATGCTGGCTGGGGCTATGTTTGTCTGTATGTGCGAGGGGGAGCTCCTGCGCCTCCTGGCACATACGGATAAAGTAGCCTGGAGCAGAGCGACAGCCCGGGAGGACAGCTCAGTGGCAACGTACTGACCTTGGAAGCAAGACGACATGAAGCAACACAGGTTTGATCCCTGGGTCCGTGCTTAGAAACTTCTGGGTATTAAGCACTTTATAAATAACCTATCATATCATACATACTGTCCATTTGGCATTTTTGGGGGGTCCCTGCCTGCCCAAATTTTGCTCCGGGGGGTCCCGGCCTGCCCTAATTTTGCTCCGGGGGGGCCCCGGCCAGAAAAGTTTGAAGACCACTGGATTAATGTGATCACCCCTCTTGCCTGTGATTAGTAACTGGTGTAGTATCTATTTTTCCCCCTATCTTGGTGCGATTTGTCTGTGCGTTGCATCTAGTGCGTGAGTCTCTTGCAGCATCAATGTTTGGTGAATGTCATTCCAGATATGCCCAAACCTTTCGGACTTTTATCGGGTTATTTAGGCCACGCACGTTCCATCAGATCCATTTCAGACAGTCAGCCATGTCTGTTTGTTGTGAGTTTCATTCCTTTAATTATGGCCATGTACATCCTGCATTTCTCAATTAGTCTGATCAGCCCCTTCACCCACATGCAACTTTTCACTCCTACATTTTTACCCACAACATTTGAGACTTTAAGGGCTCCCCTTACCCCTTTCCTCAATGACATTGGCCCTCATTACGACCCTGGCGGAAAGTAACTGACCTGACCGCCATAGCGTAAATAGCGTTTCCGCCATTGCACGACGGAGTAAAGTGCGGCTAATTCCGACCCATCGGGCACGAGCACTACGCCATGGCGGAAGTGCAAAGTCCGCGATGGCGGAAATGTCCCCAAAACACCCCTCACCGCCGTCGTACGGCGCCCTAGGTGCAATTCCGCCACCCATCATAGCGGTCACCGTAATGAGCGGCAATCGGAAAATACGGTGACCGTAAGTATACGGAAGCGGAAGTAAAAACATGGTCCCGGAACGGGAAACAGCACGCCGTACACCTATAAAATCAGAATACCCACACAACCATTAAAAATACTACCCTGAGACACATCCCAACCCGTCATCCACCCTAGTGAAAACAATAAAAATGGGAAAAGTAGCGAAAAAAGCGTGCGACCGCAAGCGGCAGGTCCACTTCTCCCGTGAGGAACTCACCGTGCTCACAGAGACCCTCCAGGAGAATGCTGACGTCGTCTTCTCGATGCAAATGACCAGGACGGCACTTGCGAACAAGAAGGCCATATGGGCCCTGGTGGCACAGCGGGTAAGTGCGGTGGGGACCACACCCCGCAACCCACAGCAATGCAGAAAGCGATGGGACGACTTGCGGATACGCGTACGGAGCATACTATCCGCCAACCGTAACATTGCCACAGCTACCGGGGGAGGATCGGAATCACCCATCAAGTTGACCCCCTGGGAAGAAATCTGTGCCTCCACCATTGGAATGGAGAGTATAGAGGGAGTCGGAGGGATGGAGAAAGGAGTGCAGACATCCGAAGAATCAGGTAGGTGGGCCAAATAAAACAATGCTAAATCCACAATGTCCAATCATGTGAAGTACCATGTGTCCACATAGTGCAACAGAAACACATGTCCAGGTGTCATGATCTCTGCTTCCAAAAGGTCAGGGTTTTCCCAACTCCCTTGGAAGCAGATCCATAACCCAGGTTCCGAGTGCCAACCAGTCCCAATTGGGACCTTTTGGACCCAGTCCTGGCACCAGTGGCACCAGGCTCATAAATATGCCCAGTCCCAGCGCTGGAAGCGCCGGGCTCATAATGCTTGGGTGGACTTACCTGCAGCAGACCATGCTGCTTACTTGCCTGCCAGTTGAGCCTCTGATCCTCTTCTGTTTGGAACTACTTTTCCTGTTGGGTGGGGCAGGAGCCACTCCCTAGATTCAGAACACTGGAACTCTTCTGGAAAGCAGGAACTCTTTTCTTACCTAGGCGTGGCTGTGGAAGGAGACACCTAAGCACTACAGGAGGCTATCTAAACCACACCCGATGGATGAATCTTGCTTTGCGTTATTCTGCATCCTCTGCAGCAGAACGCTCATCGTGTCTTCTGCATCTGATCCTGGGCCTAAGGAAAAAGGCTTTCCATCCTGAATCCAGTCTTCAGCAACACCTATAAAGACAAGAAAGAACAGGTTAGCATTACGGTCTTCAGTGACAGCTCTTCACTTACCTGGTCCATCGGCTGTCACCAACGCCTCGCGCTGCATTCCGGCATCTGAAAGACAAAGGCTTACCTACTCTTCGTGCGCTCCGGAGGTCTTCACACTGCATTCCGGCATCTGAAAGACAAAAGCTTACCAACTCTTTGCACGCTCCGGAGGCCTTCGGCGCTGCATCCCGCATCTGAAAGACAAAACAAGGTGCGTTTAAAGACATTGGGGAACTTTAATACTCACGTGCCATTACTCCTTTCCACATCTAACCCAGTGGGTATTCTGGCACCCTGCAGCCGCTCCGAACTTGTACCTGCAAAATAAAAAGACAGTTAGAGCGCATCGTGAAGCAGGCAACAAGCGCTTACTTACGTGCTTCCAGGCGCTTCTATTCATCACACGGGCTCCATCTTCAACTCACTTCAGCCCGGCATCCGCCATCGCCGGAACCCTGCAAAACAAGAAACATCATTACTAAAGACTTTAAAGACATTAGAATTACTCGAAACTTACCGTTCGTGCAGTAAACGACGGACAGCAGTCCTCTGAAGTCAAGAGGCCTGCTCCCCTTATCCAGTGAAGAAACTGGTTACAGCACCCTGCCCCGAGGCAGATGGAGAGCACGGCGTTCACTTACCTAAGGTCAGAGCGTTAACCTTTGGGGTTCTACAGGAGAAGAGAAAGGGAAGAAGAGAGAGACATTCAATAACCCAGTTCCTTAATCCCATATTTTCTATCTGCAGACATCTTACCCTTCAAGTCAGACATACAGTGCACAGAGGTCCAGCCCAAAGAGCAAGCCGTGTGTTACACATCACCTTTGCAGATACGGTATACGCCCAGTCAAGACCGGCGCCTCTACGGGAATCAGGTGAGCGTTACACCAGGAGAACGTCCACATACATTGGCCTGATAGCGCACTTTAAAAGTCACATTAAATACATAAATAATTAAAAATCCTAAAAACACCCTCTACACGTGCAGCAGGCACACCCTAACTGCAGGCTGCAAAACAACTGCATCCTCAATCCACACAAAAATGAAACCACCTCCAAGGCCCTGACCCAAATCACCCTCAGGTACCACCCGAATGCATGTGATACATTGCCATTCCAATTTCCACAGACCCATAAATAACGCTCGCCCTCCTTTACTCCATCACAGGGTCCGATTCAAACGACGAGCTCCAGGACACCCCTACCAGCACACCTGCAAAGAGGGCCAAGACCAACGGCCAAAGACCCTCCACCTCAGCTGCACGGATCAAGACACGGCAGCAGCACAAATCAAGTGGCAGCACACAGGAGGGGACTCCAACAGGCACCCCAGCAGCCAGCATGCCCACAACAGCACCACCACAGGTCCCCCCAATGGATGCCACAGAAGGCACTGCTTCTGGTGGCAGCAGCACCATAGGTGACACTGCATTAATGGCAGCATGCTCCGACACAGAAAACGGTGATGTCGATGTAGGATCCATCCATGACCTGTCTCAATCCCCCTGTTTGTTTCATCCCGTACACCATGAGGATACCACGCAGGGGCACCCACAAGACGACGACTGGCCATCCCCCACAAGCCCTGTGGCAAGGCAACATGAGGTGATCAGCCCCTCTGTGACACCACCGCAAATGGCCATGGCCCAGCAGAGGCAACAGTCCCTCGACCAGGTGATCGTGCAACAGCAGCAACTGGCCACGCTCCTCAAGGACCATGCTGATGAATGTGGGGGTACTAAGGCAGCCATAGAAACATCTACTGAGACACTTAGGGCAGAAATGGAGAGAAGTACAGAGACACTAAGGGCACAAATGGAGAGAAGCACCGAGAGCCTGAGAGTACAAATGGAGAGAAGCACCGAGAGCCTGAGAGTAGAAATGGAGAGAAGCACCGAGAGCCTGAGGGGGGAACTGCATGCGACGTCCAAAGACGTATGTGCTGAACTTGCCGCTGTGCGCCGTGTGCTCACTGAGCTCTCACAAACCCTTAGGGACATGCATGGACGTGAGCAGGCAGAGACATCATCCGTTGCAAGTTCCGTCCAGGGCAGCCCCCAACGTAGATCTGGGAGGAACCTGCGCTCCACAGGCAGGGGTGCCCCTGATACCCGGAGAGGGGGCTTGCAATAGCGTCTGCCCACTGACAATGAGCATCTTTGGACACTGGTGTTCCGGGGGGAGGTAGGAGGGTGGAGGGGGTGTGTTGGGCTTACTTGGGTGGCGGGTCGATGGGGTGTGTAACATAATTTCACATATGCTATAAACATTTCACAATCATCCAATGAGATGTGTGGACATTGATCTTTGTGTACGAGGCCTTTATAGGCGTACAGTCCATATTGTGCATGTTCCAGACACACACAGTGCCACAAGTCCCGTGTCCATGTATCAGCCACCAGGCGTGAGTGCTAGAAGCATGAATCTATGATAATCTGATGAATTTCACGGCCCTCCTGTGCCTCGCGGACTCCTTGAGGTGCTGCCACATCCCCACCCTCATCATGACCATCTTCAGGTGCTTGCAGTTCTGCGTCAGGGGGCATGGGCACATTTCTACGTACGCACATGTTGTGTAGCATGACACATGCCATGACCATCTTTGCAACCTTCTCATGGCGGTACAGGAGTGCCCCGCCAGACCTGCTGAGGCAGCGGAAACGACCCTTCAGTAGGCCGAATGCCTGTTCTATGACTACACGGGTACGTGAGTGGGCATGGTTGTAGTCCTCCTCATGCGGGTTCTGTGGGTTCCGGAGTGGTGTAAGGAGCCATCTCTTCAGTGGATACCCGGCATCACCTGTATGTGGACAATAAAGGATGTTTGTGGAATGACATTGCTACGTACGCACCCCCCCCTTCCTGCCAGGTCATTGCCGCATCACATACCCCACATTATCATTCATGAAAAGAGACTCACCGAGTAGCCAGGATCTGTTCCCTGCGTGTCGCTCCATGTAGCGTGGTATTGTAGAGTTCCTCAAGACCATAGAATCATGGGTTGATCCAGGAAATCGGGCACAACAATGTGTAATGATCCTGTTGGAGTCACACACCATTTGTACATTGAGAGAATGATATTGTTTTCGGTTGCGGTACTGGGCCTCCATGGCATGTGGGACAACCAATTCCACATGGGTGCAGTCGATGGCACCAATGCAACCCGGTATGCCGGCAAGTGCATGGAATCCCACTTTTGTATTCGTAATTTCCTGCTCCGAGCGTGGTAGAGAGATGTAGTCGTCTGCGTGCTTCAGGAGGGCATCGAGCACTTGCAATAGTGTCCGTGACAACAGTGGCTGTGAAATGCCATGCAACTGTCCGACTGTGTGCTGGTAGGTGCCTGTGGCCAGGAAGTGGAGTACAGACACCACCTTCAGTAGGGGTGGGATGGCGGTTGGGCTATCTATCATGCTGACAAGGTCAGCGTGTGTCATGTCCACAATGGCGGTTATGGTGTCCCGGTCCAAACGGTAGAGGGTGTGGATCTGCTCATCCGTGAGGTTGAACGGATGTGCTCGGAGGCGTGGGATTGCGGGCTGCCTGCGTGGTGGTAGTGGCTGTGCTGGTGGGCCTTGCTGGCCCTGCCTTGCCCTCCTCCTCCTCCTGCGTCTCCTCTGTGCGGCCGGTTGTTGTAGTAGTTGGTGTTCGTCTTCTTCTTGAAGTTGGAGTACTTGCAGTGCTATCAGGTCCCCCAGGGCCAACATCGCTAGTCCTGCCGGTAGCATTTTGGAGTGGGTGTGGTTGTGGGAGGGGGTTGGGTGTGCAATTTATGTGTTTTCAGGCTGTATAGCCTCCACCTGTGGTGATTCATTCCACCTGTGCAAGCTGCAATCCCCTTTGGGCGAGCACGTCCCGCACACAACGCTGCAATTCGACGCATGGCATCTTGCTATTACAATCATGTATTTAATCCCGATGGCAGTGAAATATTGGTTCATATGTTCATTCTGCGATGGTCCCATTGTTTCACATACTATCTTTGCAGTCGCGAACAAACTTGTGTAGGGTCAGTGGAATGTAGTGCTCGATTAACGGTGGACCTTCATGCAGCACTGTACCGAGGTTCACCGACGGGCGGGGCGTCCCATTTGTGAGTGAAGGCAGTTGCCATTTGCACACACTGCCGCACTACATGGATGAATTTGTGATTTCAAGCGGTCACAGATGCCTTTTCGACGTGATGTTGCAAATGAGGAATTCGAAGGACAGCGCTTTTGGTTTTCAGCTAGTGGCGAGGAGACGCCCACAGGTCTGACTGCAGATATAAAGTTCTATTGTTTAATGTCCTTCGGACAGGGGCCATGGCGAGAATGCAATGATTGATATGAATAGTATGGGATGCGCAATAGCGTAGTGGACGATAAGGCCGGACGTTCCCAAATACATGTTACTTCACAACACTGGAATTCCGGCCTGGAGCACAGTGGATTTTGCAGACTGCATTACGCACAGACTCAATGGAAATTTCACATGTAATGTGAGTAAATAATCAGGCGTTTTCATACCGGGATGAGGGAATGATGTATGGATGCATGGACAGATGATTTAATAGAGAGTTTGCCATGTACATGGCTTTTTTGAATCTATCCACTTCCCCTGCGCTATGTGATGCAGGGCTGCCATAGTGGGACCATCGTCTATCTGCCCTTGTTGAACCCTCCCTGTCTCGACGCGCCTTCAAACACTTGTGTCTATGCACGTTACTAATCCCATCTAATGGATTCTGTTTTAACAGACGCATGCACACAAACACTCGTTTGTAATAGTGTTTTCACCTCGATTTATATAGTTATGATTCGCAAGTGATTTTTGGGTGGGAATAATCCTTTTGAGTGGGCTAGCATGCATATGGCTGTGGATTTAGTGTGATCATTGAAGTGAGTAATTCAAATGAAGTTCTGATGCCCATACTATTCTTTTTCATTTCATTTGGGTGACAGGTATCTCCTCCCCTTTTGCCGCTGCCATCTGTATGCCACTCCTGCAGATGGCTTTTACTCCCGACACCTGCTGCTTCGTGTTAATCAGTGGAGCACCATTACGATCTTATGGGACGATCGCCAATGGGCCACATGCCCTTACGCAGTACTAGTGGCTAGGAGCAACATATCGACCTTTCAGCTGGACTAGTGCCTACCTAATGGGACGGCCCTGCGGTTCTAGGTGCTTCCATGTTGCCTTTTTGAACGTGAATGTAGCCCCTGTGTACCATGAAGGAACAGGGCGTCACACAAGAAGAAGCTGGTCATTTATTGCGGATGCAGCCCACAATGATGAAATATATTTTGGAGTTCATGACCTAATAGCTGTATGGGCTTGGTGATTTTGTTGTGCATTAAATTTTGATTATGATATTGACCGTGTAGCGTTCTTCTTTGCAAGTAATGTAGCATATTCCTATTTGTGGAGCGATGTATTGTGAGTAGATCTGCATTGGGTTCCGGCTTCTGAGTATAGTTGCGTGGTACTGTACTGGGCGCGTTTGCCTACGAAGCCCAGTGAGGTCAGGGATAGGGGCTGCCATTATGACTGTTTTAATGATGTCATGCTCAGGGGCGGGGGATTAGCTTTTGTGTAACAGATGCCGGTCAGCCAGGTGGATTGGTGGAATGATGTGATTATCAGAATATGGCTGGTCACAGGTGCCTGTGTTTGCGTGCGTTTCTTGGAGGGAGACTGAGGTCATGTCCATTGGAATAGCTTCTGTATTCGTGCCATCTGTGCCCTGCAGCTCCCATTGGCCCCTCTTGAGATGAGCCTGGCTGCTCAGTCACTCTGCCAACTTGTGTGGTACATGCTTATGCTGATGGTTGGTTTGTTTACTGGCAGGAGTACAGGGCTGGTGCAGTCTCACTCAGGATACTGCTTTGAATGTTGCCTTACACTGGTGTCAGTCGATGGGGGGCCTGTTTTTGTTTGTCTCATATTTCAGTTCATGTTGCTGTACTTGAACCTTCACATGCCTGTGCTGCATCAGTACGGCAATGGTGCCATGGCAAATATGGATGGCCACTCACAAGGCACTTGGAGCCCCTACATTCATTTGTTCGTTGGCATGCATGGGTGACTTGTACATTTCACTGGTTGCATTGTGTGACTTCATTGCACCTACGAGGAGTTGTGCAATGTGGCCAGGGAGTGGTGTACAGGCACTCAGTAGGGCCATTTACGGTTGGTTCGCGATGCCGTACTTCTTACCATGGCGGAATGGTACTTTCCGCCATGCTTGATGGCGTTAGGTAAATGTCCGCTAGGGTCAGAATTTGCGTACCGTTGCGCCATGGTGGTAATTACGGTTTCGCATGGCGCGCGTGCGCGTACTTGGTGCAGTTAGCGTTGGCGTTCACTACGGTGTCGCTAATGGCATCGTACTTTACGGTGACGGGTCATAATCGCACCGAGCGCTATTCGATGGCGGTATTACATTTCCGCCATCGTTTTTCGATTTCCGCCAGGGTCGTAATGAGGGCCATTGTGACTTGTTGTACAGCCCCCTCCATCCCGCCACCCTCACCATCTCCCCCAACTTGGTGATGATGCATTGTCCCAGAAACCTTGGAAACTCCTTGGGCACTATGTTGATTGCCATGTCCTCCTGGCTCAGCTCAGACGTGCCCCATCAAAACCTCTATTATTTCTTGCCTGCATGCCTAGTTTCTGCGCTGTCCCACTGGATGATCATCTGAGTCATTGCGTTGGTTCAGTCATTGTCGTTGCCACAGTCCGCCTTGTCTCCCGGCGTGTCATCCGGTTCTCTATTCTGGTAAGGTGGGGGACAGGTGTAAAGGCCTCCACGTAGGTTAGTGCTTTGCGTGGGCTTTCAAAAAAGTGAGCCCTTCCCCCATGTTGAACCCTCAGTTTAGCCGGGAAGATCAGAGTATGGTACTCTGTGCTCTGAGGAGTCGTATGTTTCCCTTTGCACGTGCACGCCAGCAGCAAAGTCCGGGTAAATGTATATGTTGCTTGATTCAAAGCGCAGTGTCCCCAGTTCTCTAGAAAGTTTCAGGATTGTGTCTCGGTCCGTATAGTTCATCAATCTTGCAATTATTGTACATGGAGGCGTGTCCGGGCGTGGTGGGGGGGCAAGTGTCCGATCCACTCTTTCCACTGGGAATTGTGAGGAAAGTTTAGCAGGGTCAAATACTGGTTTAAGAAGGTTCTCTACAAACGGTTCCATTGGGCCCTTACACGCCACTTCAGGTACCCCCACCACCCGGATGTTACGTCTGGACCTTGATTCTAGGTCATCACATTTATTCTTCATCGTGTTGAGTTCTGTTTTGATGGATGCTATATCTCGGTTGTGGTGGTCGAGAGTATCCTCTGTCGTACTGACCCTTGTTTCCATCTCATTAATACGACCGCCCTCTTTCTCGAGTTTCACTTTCAGCGATCCCATTGTAGTGACAATATCTTCCAGCTTAACATTAATTGACATAGATACGCTTTGCCTAGTTTGCAGAAGATTATTTTCACGAGAGCTGCCTCCCACCAGACTTGTGTTAGGAAGAATGGTTGTTTCCGGGGGCAGGGAATTCATCCATGGGACCCTTTTTCTTATTGACTCCTTTCGTCATGTTTCAGAGTGTGCTGGGACCCAGGTCAGTTGTGCAGGTATGCCTTCACAACAGGATATATCAAGCATAGGCCTGTTACTGTCCCCGATACAGAGACACTGCCACTGGTGATGATGTAATTCCATTACCCGCTCTTTGCGTGCGCTGGAGAGCCTCCCCGGTTCCCCCTACTGAGTTCTGGGTCTGCAGTCGATTAATATGGTCATTCGGAGTGGGCCTGTATCCTTGCTGAGTTGGGTTTGCCCCCCCCCCACTCACTTAGGGATTCAGTGATAATAATTGTTGGGTACCACTCCACACCCGGCCGTTGTGTGGGCCTTTAAAGCAGCGTGCCACCCTGTTACACGTTTTATAGCTTCAATGGGGGCTCACCCAGCAGCCTGGTGTATTAGTTTGAGCCAATACAGCTAGTCTTTTCACAAGTGCGTCCTCCCCACTTGCATAGTATTTCCAGATATAAGCCTTGCCCAGCGAGAGGGGCTGAAGCCCGATCAGGAGTGGGCAGCGTGGCGCAGGTGCCGGGCCATGCTGCAGTAGGGCGGGGTCCTGGCTTGGGGACAGGTTGGGCCTCCTCAGAGTACTGTTTCCCCAGTTTAGAGGAACTGTGGCCACCGTATGCGCAGGATCTATATCTCGCGGGATCAATGCTCCGGTTTATGGATCCACGGGTCTCACAGCAGCGTTTGTCTCTGCCGTATCCACAGCACCCGTCCTCCAGTAGGGGATGTTTATTTACTCTGCCCCTTATGTTATAGTGGATGCCTGCGCTCCGTGGGGGATCGGGCCGCAGCACCAAATTCACCGGCTCTAGATTTCACACGTGGGCCGTCCCTCATTGCACCGTTTCTCCCAATGCGGCGGTGGCACACCTCGCACAGCCGCTTCGGACGCTTTGCAGGATGGCACCTTGCGGGCTCCCTCCGTCACAAGAGGACCTGCTGCATCCATGTTGGCCTCTGGCTCTCGCTGTCCTGCACTGTTCCACTGGTACAGTATTCATTGGCGCAGGGTTTGTTTCAGATTCCGCTTCCCCGGTGCCCAGCTCCCCAGCTTCAGTCAGCTCCTCCCCTTCCTCAGGCCTCTGCCGGCTTCACAGTCACCGTGTCACCCTGGCAATCTTCCGAGGTCAATATCTTCGGCATTACCGGGTCAGAGGATCTTGCTGGTGGACCCACGGGCACACAATCACGTCTCCCCTGCGATTCTTCATTCAGATGTGCTTATTTAGACATGGCAACAGATTTATTTGCAGCAGGATTGTAGATTGGGCCCGAGCCTCACGATCAGGTGGCCATCACACTCCTAAGAGGCTCACAGACCTAGGGCACCATGCACGGAGAGCACCGTCCCTTAAGTATCTCAGTAAGCTTGACCAGTCAGTGCTGAATCTATTGTGCTCACCTTGTATCGAGTAGATGAGCCATTCCATTGCGACAAGGACCATTTTTTCGTTACCCATTCATGGTCCTGTGGGGGGTATTTGTCTCCACTTATGCACCAGGACCAAAGATGCTGCCATCATGATCATGTGGAGTTTGCGGCTTGGCTTTGAGGTGATGTCCTCTAGAACCCCGTTGAGTCCTATCATTGCTAGTCCCCTGTTCCCATCGCATTTGACCCCTAGGACTTGCTCAATTGCTTCGTGTATAACCCTCCAATAGTGGTCTATTTTTGGGCAATCCCACCATATATGGCTCCAAGTACCCCCACCCCCACATTCCCTCCAGCAAAGTGGTGAGGTCCCTGGGTAGATTCTATGTCACCTGACCCGTGTTAAGTGCCACTGAAGTATTAGTTTCAGCCATATCTCAATGACTTGGAGGGATCTCGATAATTTAGGGATATGCGCCCATAGTTTTATCCACTCTTTTTCCTCTATTGTACATCCTGTGTCGGCTTCCCATTTTTCCATATATGCTCTAGTCGGAGGGGGCTCTCCCCCTTTTTAAGTGTTTGTATATAGCTGTAACCTACCCTCCTGTCCCCCGGGTCAGTATTTAGATACTTCTCAAATGGGGTTAGTTGATGGCTCCCAGCTTCTTTCATGGAAGGATGTAATAACCAGTGCCTTAGTTGAGCATATCTGTACCTTTATTTTTCCCCCAAGCTGAAGTCAGACTTAACCTGGTCGCTGTTGAACATGCCTCTAACTCTCTGGCATCCCCCTTGTTGCCAGGCCTCAAATGTGGGTGTCTTGTGTCCTGGGGTGACTTGCTGGTTGTCCAATAGGGGGGTAAAGTGTGCCCTTTTTACCGCATAATCCCAAGCTTCTCCCACCGTTGATAAGATTGAGCTACTAAACATTTGCCCCGGTCTAACTGCCCTAGGTTTCCACAGGATTCCCTCCAGGTCCCTCCCCAACCCCGCGACCGCCCTAGCCATGGGTCTCCATATTTTCCCACGGTCGTCCTTTTGCTAGTCTCTAATGATCCTAGTTTGGGCAGCCGTATAGTAGGCCCTGAAGTCTGGTTCCCCCACTCTCCCTCGGACCATTGGGGTTCTCATTAATTTGGCGGCCACTCTCGTTTTTTTCTTTTACTCCAAACAAATTGATTTGTGATTTTGTGGAGGGATCCGAAGAAGGCCGGCGGAATGCAGATCGGGAGGGCCGTGAAGTAGTAGAGCAGTTGTGGTAGTACTACAATTTTTAGGACATTAATGCACCCCCATCAATGTTATTGTTAGCATGCCCCAGTAAATCAATTTGGTTTTAAGCTTTTCCAAGATGGGTGAAAAATTTGCTTGGTATAGTCCTCCCACCGATTTGGCCAGTTTTACCCCTAGATACCTTATCGATTGATCTACCCATCTATACTGGAAGGTCTTTTTGAGGTATTACTCTGCCTTAGTCGTGAGGGTGAGGTTGAGGATTTTGGATTTGCTTGTGTTCAATTTTAATCCGACCACTGCCACGAACTGGGTGAGTTCGAAGTCTACTGCCCTCAGGGAGGTGTCTGGTTAGGCCACTGTCAAGAGCATGTCGTCAGCGAAGGCAGCGACTGTGGGTGCCCACCCAAAGGGTATTCCCGCTATGTCCTTGTTGGCTCTTATAGCTGCTAGAAAGGGTTCTAGGTGTAATGCGTATAATATGGGGGACAAGGGGCATTCCTGCTTTATGCCTCTCCTGACAGCTACTGGCTCAGAGATTTGCCTGTTGACGGAGAGCCGGAGGAGCGGCTGTTGATAGTTAGCCTTGACTCGGCCCAGGAATTTAGGCCGGAACCCCATCTTGATCATGGTTGCCAAGAGTAATCCCCACTCCACCCGGTCGAAGGCTTTTTCGGCATCCATTGCCAAGAGGAGAGCAGGGATTCCTCTCTAATAGGTCTTCTCGCTTAGGTGTACTATTCTCCTAACATTGTCTCCTGTCTGTCTGCCTCTAATGAAGCCTGACTGGTCGGCTTGAACTATTTTGGGGAGGATCTGATCGAGTCTGGATGCTAAGATTTTCGTGTGGATTTCCACGTCAACGTTAATTTGGGCGATGGGGCGATAGGACACGCACTCAGTGGGTTTTTTGCCTTTTTTGGGTATTAGGAACACCTTCGCCTCTTCCGTTGATTTGGGCAAGGCGTTGATCGCTCCAATGTGGTTAAATAGGTTTGTGAGATGGGGTATTAAGGTTTCTTTGTGAGTTTTATTAAATTCCGCGACAAACCATCTGGCCCTGGGGATTTATGGACGGGTAAGGAGTTTATTGCGGCCCCGGCCTTGTCTCTTGTGATCACCCATTCCAGTACTTCCCTGTCCACTTCCGATATTTGTTGCAACTCAATTTTGTTTAAATATGTTTCCTGGCGTGACGGTGCTGGATTATTTGAGCTCTTTAATTTGGTATAGAATTGAACAAACTCTCTCTCGATGTCTTTATTGTTGGTACCAGTCAAACCTCCATTGACTTTGAATTTTAGGATTGTTTTGTCCTTTTCTTCCCTCCTCAGCATTCTGGCTAGGAAGCATTCTGGCTAGGAGACGGTCTGATTTATTAGCTTTGATATAATCTTTTTGCCTAAGGCGCAGTAAGTTGTATTCCACCGCCCTTGTTTGTATGAGGTTTAACTGTCCTCGTATCGACCTGTACTCCCTTTTAATGGCTGGTGTCTGTGCCGAGCCCATCCTAGCCATTATGTTCTTTAGTTTCCCCTCTAGTTGGGCTTCTTCCAGCCTCTGTTCCCTATCCCCTCTTGCTTTTATTGCTATGATTTACTTTCTCTGATTGTTGCTTTGAAGGCACCCCACCATGTCTGCGGTGCAGTATCCTCAACCTTATTATTCTCAACAAAGGCTTCTGCTTCTTCCGCTACTTCCTGAGCTAGTGTTACGTCTTTAAAGAGCGGGGCTGGGTAACGCCACCTCCACAGGCCTGGTCGGCCTCGGTTTCTTTTTAAGGTGAGGGTTATTGGGGCATGCTCTGAGAGCGTGATTTCACCCAGTGTAATGTCAATTGCTTTCCCGAGCAAAGCACCGGAGAGCCATGCATAATCGATCCTTGAGTGTGAGCGGTGTGCGTGCGAATAGAAAGTATAGCCCTCCCTGTCCCCCTCCAGTTCCCTCCATGTATCATTTAACGGCAAATCCTGGAGTTTACGCTTAAGGTCTCCGGAGGGTCGCACCAGTGGGCTTGGGGGATCATACTCCTGTCTTTAGTAGGGTCCCAGGCCATGTTAAAGTCCCCTGTTAGTATGATGTGGGATTTCGCAAACTTCTTTAGGCGAGTGAGGGTTCTATGGATGAAGGCGTCTTGGCCTGTGTTGGGTGCATAAAGTGTTGCCACCGTATAGGCCTCTCACCTCACCTCCAGAGCTACTGCTAGATATCTCCCCTGGTCGTTAGTTTCCTTTCTCTGTATTTGTCAGGTCCAGCCCATCCTTCAGTGCCAGCAATACACCCCCTTTTTAATGGATTGCGTGGCCTGAAGGATTCTCATATAAGCCCAGAATTTTATACTATGTGTATCCGGGTTTGTATGTGGGTTTCTTGTAGCGCAACTATGTGTGGTTGCTCCCTTCTCAAGTATCGCTCCACCTTTTTTCTTTTAATTGGGGAATTTAGCCCATTGACATTTAATGATATGACCTGCAGTTTTTCAGTGCTAGCCATTCTTGTTTCCTTAGATTTGTGCTGAGTGCATGGTGCCCCTTATGGTTTTGAAGCTGCCCATTTGGTTCCTCTCTACTTCCTGTTGTGTCCTCTCCCCTGTGGTGTCAGTTACCCCTGGATCCTCCACACCCTCTCCTCCCCTCCCTCCCTTCGCACTACCCCCTCACACCCCCCAACTGGGTGGGTTTAACTGGCTCTTGGCCCCTCTCGCATTGTGGTCGCAAGAGCTGAACCCTAGGGAACCCTCAGGTTTGCCCCCCCCGCAAGATCAAAATTCACTACATCTATTTAATATTGAAGCTCAGGCGCTGCGCTTAGCATACACCCTCCCCAGGCGAACAGTCTCAATGGCCTTGCTTCTTCGACTTGTGCTTCCATTTTGTGCCCCCAGCAGGTCTTTCCATCTTGTCCGTCTCCTTCCTGATCTACGGTTTCCTGGTGGCGAGTTGGTATTCCCCTTCTTTGTTCTTCTGGGGTTCACCGTAGACCATTCCCATGGCCTACGGCCGTTAAATTGGTTGGTAGGCGGGGGGGGGGGGGGCCTTAATGCGCTTCGTCTTCAATTCCCAGAAGGGTTACTCCTTGCTCGCATGTCGTGAATTTTTGCTGCTTCCCCTGCCAGTTGAAAATCAGTCCGAATGGGTGTGTCCATCTGTACCGGATTTCACAGGCTCTCAGAAATGCTAGGACTGGGCCCATTCGCCACCTCTTGATGAGGGTTGCTTGTGCTAGATCTTGATACAGGAATATTTCTGTGCCGTTGTATGCAATCTGCTTTGCTTTTCTGGCCTTGGCTAGGATTTGTTCTTTGACCGCGTAACTATGTAAGGCCGCCAGGACATCTCTCGGTCTCGCCCCCAGTTCCTGCCGACGCGGGCCCACCCTGTTGATCCTGTCGAATTGGATCTCCGTGCCTGCTTCCGAATCCAACAGGTTGCCGAAGATGCTCTTGACTACCTAGGGTACATCCTGGTCCTCGGTCTCCCCTGATAAGTATTTGACACGTATATTAGATCTCCTGGATCGATTCTCCAGGTCCTCTGCCTGCAGTTCGAGGTTGTGGGTGGCCGCCGCAATGGTTTCCAAGAGGGTGTTGGCTTTCCTTGCATCTTCTGTCAGTTCCTGGAAAGTGCGCTCGTTGGTGTCCACCCTCTCCTCTATTTTGTTAATGTCTCTTTTTATTTCCTGTATTCCCTCAGCCAAGTCTTCCCTAAACGTGTCCATTTGTCTCTGGCCAGCCGCAGTGATTTTGTCTACTATTTTGCCTAGGAAATGTTTGAGTGAGGCGTGAGTCACCAGTCTATTTAGGTCTTCCTGAGTGAGAGCCACTTCTGGTTCCGTGGCCCAGTCCATTGCGGGAAAACCCCCGGGTGGATCAGTCTCTTTGGCCCATATCTTTGCTAGCAGCCCTTCCTGTGACTTTTTTGTGTTTTTGAGCACTGACGGAGTCTCTTTGTTCCTGTTTTTCAACATTGCGAGGCTGGATTGGTAAGGTTATGTCCTGTGGTTGCACCGAACCGCACTTGATTTGTACCAGGGTCAGCGCCGGGCTATGTGATCTGCAGGTCCGGGTACCCGGGGTGTGGGGTCCCCGTCCCTTTGCGTCTTCTAGAGTCCCCTGAGTGGGGGAACCCTAGTGTTTGTACCGGAGCTCTGGGTTTTGAGGGCTCTTTGCAGTCCCCCCTGGCTTCTCCAGCTGCCTGTGTATGCCCTGGTCACCCTTGGGACCAGAATCCCGTGCTAAGCATTGGGGGAATCCCCTTTCCCTTTGGGATGCTTTCCTTTTGGTATGCCTTTCGTGCCGGAGAGCGGATACTCCCTGCGTGCCCCCTTATGTGGGGATTCTTTGATGTATCCAGGGCTTTTCTGTGGGATTACCTCTTTGCTCCAAGCGTCCACCACTGCCCCGGTTTTGGTAAGCGTCTTCGCGGATTCAGAATTTATTTGTCCTACTACCGCATCACTTAGGGGGCCATGTATTTCTCTTTGGTCTCCTTCGTTCTCTTTTCTGATCCAGCTTGAGGACTTAGTTAGAGCTCCTCTTGCCTGCGTGTTCCCTTCCGCCGAGTGGTAGTTGGATTCAGTGGTCAGGGCAGTTGTATTTGCTCCTCTTCCGAGAGCCCAGCATCCCTTTTGCCACTTGGTGACCTTCAGTAAATGCCCTGCAGTGTTTCAGGGACCCAGCTGAGCTGTCTTGATCCAGGGCGTGGGGGGGAGTATGCCCTGTTGTATCTTACACGGCCAGAGCTGGGAGTTCTGAATGTACTTGCATGGCTCAGTGTCCTTACATGTTTGCCGGTGCCCATAGTGAGAGCCCCATAGTGTGAGCCAGGACCTCTGTTGCGCTCAGTTGGGTAATGGGTTTCCCAATCTCCCGTCAGCTTGGGAGGGAGCGTGGGCTCTTGTGGGCACAGATCCCTTAGCCTTCCCGTCCAGGGTTGAGGTAACGCCTCTGTGTCTGGCGCGACTTTGTTATATGCAGGAAGGCCTGCGCCAATGGTGTTCTCCCTTCTCGGGTGTGCCGGTTGGCTGGTGCGTAGGACCTTGTTCAGGAGTCCCAGTTCCTCTTGCCTCCTCGCATAGTTTGGCCCATCCACGGGGGGGGCCGGGCGCTTCGTTAGGGATCTTCCGCTCACCAGACCTTCAGGTCAGTTGCGGGTTTTCAGCACGGGATTGTACCCCTAATTTCAAGTACCGCTGTGTCCTCACTGTACCGCAGGTCGGCGGCCTTCCTTGTTAGCCAGTGTTGGTGGGGGCAAGATGTCCAGTGGGGCTTACGGTGCCTCCTGCTGCGCCATCTCGGCAAGGAGGCCGGAACGGGGACCGCTCCCCTTGTGAGAGGGGAGCAGGCTCTTGTTGTATCTTTTCCTCCCTTGGACACCCCTCTCTGTTGGCGGGACACCGGTAAATGCTTTGCGCTTGCTGTGATGCAGTGCGGGTCAGCAGTTGTGCATGCCCTCCTGGCCGTGCTGAGGCGGATGGTGAGGTGTCTCGCCAGGCCGTCCGCTCAATGTCCTGCGGAATCAGGGTCTTCGGGCTCCGACTGATGTGCTCCCCGGAGTCCCTCCTTGTCCCGGCGCCGAATGCAGTGTCTGGAAGCACCTGTGGAGGGCTTATTTTGATGATTTCTGGGCTTCAACTCATTCGCGGGTCAGGGCCACACTGTTCACAGGTGCGCAGCCATCTTAGAATTTATGTTCCAGATTCTTTATAGGAAATCAGTATTCAGTGAAACCAACTCCTTGATGTTGCTGTATAATCTAATGATAGATTCCAATACTAGATGGAGCATGGCCACTGCAGAGAGCCCCAAGGTGGTCACATTGGACAGCGATTGCATACTCTTAGCAGGCCTGACACCTATAGGTGTGACCAGTGTCCCTCGAGGCCCCAACTCATTCTGTACAATATTGTTCGGATTGAAGTTTTTTCCCACAGCACTCCCCCGGATAGCTCCCGGATTCTCAGTCTTACACATCAGGAGGTCTTCACATCACCTGACATAGGCGGAGAAAGGAGGCATCCAAAATAATGGAGTTTGAGAGATCGATATAGAGAGCGTTGGAAACACCCTCTGTGGGGAAATTGATGGGTTTTCAAATCCCTCTTTCATAGTTTGCTTTTGTGGAACAGATGTCTGTAATTTTCACCTGCTTGTAAGGGGCGTAGATAAATAGAACCCATATTGGCATTTGACTTCCCAACAGTAGATGCCTATGCCCGATTTTTACTTATTTATGGCAAGCCTGTGGATGCCGGGACCGGTTACTCGATGGATGGCATATTTGGATTAGTGGGCGCTACGAAGATTGTAGTGCGGCGTAGCTATTGCTCTATTGGTCGTAAGGGTAAGACAACCTGTCAGTCTGCCTAGAACAACAGACCCAAGTGTATTACCACACAAGAGTTTTTAGGAAATAGAGGACTCCTTCCCCTTTTTCTGAGTAACTTGCACTCACAAAAAGGGAACTTATTTGCAGCCGGTGGTCACGGCAGCAATCTCAAAGATAATTGTCTACTGCGATAGGAAAAGATCCAAATTCTTCTTACCATGTAGCACCAGGGGAAACTGTTAGCGCCGGCAAACTTCTGACACCGAAGACTGCCCTAGACTTAGCTAGTCACTTTGCTAATCGTGATCTATTACACTCAGGCTTTTAGATTAGCTCCCTCAGTCACTGCAGTCCCTTTGCTTGCAGCCTCTGCAGAAGCTACACACTTGAATGAGCTTCCAAGAGTTTACATAACTCATACGCCCACTAACCGGTGGCCGTGGCTCTGCCACTCTTGGCTAGGATTTCCTGACATGGACCTATTTCCCCCGATACTGGTCCCTGTCCCTAGGCCACAAAGGCAACACTTGCACGCCAGGCGCTCACTGGGGGTTCTTTAGTAGATACTGTAAATATTACTGAATGCCCATGGATTTCACTTGCGGCTCATTCCTCGTTTCTGCAGTTTCTAGAAAGTCCCAGGATGGAGGCTTAGAGGAATGTACCTCTCAGCGGCAAGCAGCACTGTTCGGGAATAAGAAAACACAATGGCCACTTCCGACACCACGGTTAGCAGATATTCAAAACCAAGGGAACGTTCGGTGGATATGGGGCTGCTTTGCGTCGGGAGTGGGGTGCGGATAGTAAACTATGCACATCAACTAGCCTGCGCAACAAAAAGTATTCAAAATGTGCAATTCATTTTGAACACTTTTTGTTGTGCAGGCTAGTTGATGTGCATAGTTTACCTTTGTTACCTCTCAGTGGATCTGCATTGATGTTACGTTAAAAGTTCTTATACCGTGCAATGTTGCCATCTGTGTAGTCTCTTGTCGCTCTGGTGGATCTGCATTGCAAGGGGTTGGCAGGGTTTGTTAATTGGATTGAGCGGGAAAAGAGCAAGAGAGCTTTGATGTGCTGTTGGCAGCTTCAGTTCTGAGAAACCGGCCAATGAGCATTGGTGCATTTTCAGTGAGTAGCCATCATGTGGTGTTGAGGTGAGATTGTGTGTGGTTTGGTTTTGTGTTGGGTGTTGTGAAGTGGTGCGGTTTGTGGTGAGGTAGAGGTATGGTTGTGTTTAGGTCACAGTTTGAAGGTGAATATGCAGAATGGTGAGATTTTAGTGTGGCTAGTTAGTAGCAATACATTTCCCACCCCCAACCATCCATATAAGTGCAGTGCACTAATGTTCATCTTCCCAACAATTCATCTAAGTGTGGTACATTTCCTACCCACAACAATCCATCTAAGTGTGGTACATTTCCTGCCCTCAACAATCCCTCTTGGGCGGCAGGGACCCAGCACGATACAGACGCTACACCATGGCCATCTCATGTTGCCATAGGGCGCGTAACGGCTAGCCCATTCAGTTAGACCAGATGTGGAGCATGATTATTCTAGGCATACGTGTAATTTACATATGTGTAATTTACATAATGGGGCTACATGTAAGATAAGGCAAATCGTTCTAAGTAGACTGTGTGCAAGTAGGTATAAAATATTAGGTAATAAGAGTGGTGGGGTTTTACTGGAGTGCAGTAATGACTACATTCCCCGCCCGGACCACACTTACCTTATCCTTCGCTGCAGGTTAACTGCAGCAAGCTTTGCAGGCAAACCCAGAGTGGAGCTGCTTCTTCGGGGCTGCCCTTTGCCTTGTGGCCCATAGCCCAGGGCTGCCCAGGCAGAGTCTGCGCTGAGTGGTAATCTTAAATGGGTATTATGGACGAATCAAGGGGCAGGGCAGGGCTGGGCAGGGAGGCGGGCTACAAGGGAAAACAAGGAAGTGGGCTGAGGAGGGGACAACCAGTCAGACGAGCGCTGCAGGAATGGCAAAGTAAAATTAAAAAAAAAGAATCAGTCTGGGTCGGGTTAACGCAGATGCGCACACCCCAATCCCACAGTGGCAAAAGGGGCAGGGGCCTGCAGGCGAGGGCCTACACCCTTGCAATGGTTCCTGGTGGGTTTGCAGTGGCCCAATCAAGGGTCAGGGACATGCAGGGAGGTGGGGGTACAAGGGAAAACAAGACAAGCAGACAGGCGCTGCAGGAGCAGCAAAATTAAAATAAAACAATTCAAAGTCCCAATTCAATGTCTGGGTGAGAATAATGGCTTCTAATGTAAACCCTTGCAAGGGGGGGGGACAAAACACTTGCTGTTAGGAGTTGGTTGCCAACTTCTCAAGTATCTAGGAATGCGACCAGTTCCATCACCTTGCATCTCACCACCCAGTTGAATATTTCCCCAAAGCTTTGTCCAGCCCCTTCTATGAAATTTGTTATTTTACAAACAATATGCAATATTGATAGTTTTCTACTGCTGGTAAGCCATGTTCTCAAGCCTCAAACCTTTAACTATATGGCAACTTTTTGTGAGAAAAGAAAATGTAAGGGCTCCCTGGGGCCCATAATGTCTGTTGTTTGATATGCAGGTATGTAAAGTAGTTTGGTTGCCAGTTGGGTTTTTAATTGGGGGCTGAGGGTTGGACTCTTTCTTTTTAAAGGCGCATGCTTGATCTCCATCCATTGCTTGAGGTTTTGCTTTTGCAGATTTTTGTGGTAAATCATACGTGAAGACACTGAACGGGATAGAAAGATCTCCCTAGGCTGAGTCATGGCACTATGGTTTACATCGTTTCTTTTTGGCTTCTTAACAGTAGGCTTGAGCAGTCTTGGGTGTGTGTTGCTTTGATCTTCCTTTGAAAAATGGTAGGGTGATGTTTTGTGACTGAGCAAAACGTTTCTGGCAATTGCTAGTTTGGCGGTAGGAGGAGTCTGGTGTTTGAAGAGGGTCTTTGTGGGTTGGTGTTGCCTCTTTTGGTAGTAGTCTGTTTTATGTTCATGGTTTGAGGCAATGAGGATTGTCTGATCCTTGTGCAGTTTATTACATTGCATTCTGGAAACTCGGGAGGCCCCTTTCTAAACTTCACACACCAACCTAACTGCCACCACCGAAATCACACATTTTGTATGAAATCTTTTCATCTGCCCAGCATATAACTATGAGCTCACTTGGCTTTGTTATGAGTCCTGATCCTCTTCGAGCAACACAGCCAGAGGAGCTTCACTTTCATTTTACCATCAGTACAGTATCCCATGCAAGCTGATGTAAGGAACTCGTGGTGGCAACAGTAAAGACAGACACAAGTGACCACAGTTCAAGGGTGTTTATTGAACTATAAATGCAGGGTGGAAAAATGCCTAACCTAAATCTAAGATGGGAGCAAACTTCAACAATCAAATGAAAACTAAGGCAGACCTTGTGGTGTTTTGTCAAAGTAAAAGAGCCTATATTAAGAACACCTATTGCCAATCCTTACTCTAGATACAAAAAGAAGTGGGGGCTAATGTTCTCAATAAAGAAAGAAGTCTTCACAAAATAATAAGTTCGGATGTGATTGCCAGGGGTCTCCCTTCTCCATGTTTTGAGTACGGGACAAGGTGGATCGCCTGCGCACAACACACACTCGAGCCTTCCCAGCACCAGTCAACAGTTTCGTACCAGCTATCCGGTTCTTCGATGGTTAAGTCTCTTTCCAATAAAATGTATCTTGCCTTCAAGGGCCTGAAGCATTCCACAAACACAAAGTTCTGTTCCACATATACTTTGGGTGACGGCTTCACCCCTGGATCTCCCTCTTCCGGGTTCGGACTCCTTTTCAAATGCTAGCCTCCCTCCTCGGGTGGTATGTGGTAGGATGGCGGAAAAGGTGTTGAAAGAAGGGAGATACCGCGTCTCACCTGTCGGTGTCCCACTCCCACTCCCCAAGGACCCCCCATCCAGGTGATCCTCCCTCACTGGTCCACCCCCAGGAACTGGATCCAATAGTGATGGCTGTGTCCTGGCCACCTGGATGACAGATCCCTGGGACCAGCTAGAGAGACACCTTCAAGTTTCTCACACTGCAATTAGATCATGGGCAGCCTTCACTAGTCAAGGCTGTCAAGCAATATCAACATTTCATGGTGCCTGCAGACCTAATTGTGAAGACCACATTGTCTTTTCATTTAAGTTTAGGTATTGATGCTAAATGGGGTAAAACATGAAAAAGGGGACTCCTTTTGTGCACAGCAATCTTTATTTAAAATAAAAAAACACATTCATGAATGTGCAATAATCAGTCTGTATGAGTCATATGAACATGAAGAGTCCTAAAACGATTAAAGTTATTTTAATGCCTTCCAAACCCAGACACAATATCTGAGATAGTGCTCAAGGTGACAGACTAGTAAATTGTGATGAATGCTGTTTTCTCAGTGTCATAAATTGTTTCTATGATCTCTATATCAAATTTGTTAGCTCCGGGGCATAATGTCAATGGAGTACAAACATGTGGCAAATTAACTAATTCAACTGGATTTCATAGGCACAAAATACAAAAACCTTTACTTCAGTTGGGAATATACAGTGTTGCTTGGAGTGTCGAGTGAATGTTTTGGGTGGGGTCAATGCTAACCTAAACACAGCTATTGCAGTTAAATAATTCTGATCGCTAAAGAAAATCAAAAGACCCAATCTCTCTCATACCATATCCTATCAGCTACAACAGTGGTAGTCAAACTTTCTTTTAATACTTATACTGTGCCCACCCCCACTTGAGTAACTATTGGTTTTGGCCCCCACAAGCCAGAACTGCTTATATTCTATTAAACAGTTGGTGTAAACCCTTTTCTAAAGAGCATTGCACAACCCCCAAACATCCATTAGGCGCCCACAGTTTGAAGACTACTGCAACCTAACATGGTTTCATCTTTCTGACACTAGTTATGGTGGTCATAATTGGATTTTCTTAGCTAGCAGTCACTAAGACATTGTGAGAATGTGCAACATTAAGTCTGGCTCAGAACGCGTAGGGATTTTCTTGAATTGCACCTACCAGTCGAATACTTTCGAGCACGCGGGCAGGAGGTCTCTGGGACTGGACCACACCTAGGGTCATGCGGCAGACAGCCAACCCATTTTGTGCCCAGTAACTCGGGAGGCAAGATATCTGGTAAGGTATTGAAACATATTGTTCAATAATTTTTCGCAGCTGTGTTCACGTTCCATATCAAGCTCATCAACAGATCCTTAGTGATGGGTCCCTGAAGAAAGTATTCGACTCTGCAAAGTTGACCTCAATGTTATCATTTGTGCCCCACTATAAAGCAGATTACCTTTCTAATTTACCTAAATTATCAATAAGTGATTGGCCCCTGTACATGCTCAATGCTGCAAGTGTGTAATCCGTTCCATTTTAAATCGGATGCTTTTCATCCGTGCTTCTCGTGCTGAACAAGGCTGTTTGAGATGAATGGGCACCTCCTTGGAACAGAGTTGGAACTGGGGATTCACCTGGGAGATGGAGGTAATACACGTTTAGTACAGGTTATCCATATTGAACATTTTAGATGCTGACATAGCCAGACTAGCTGCTGTTTGATACAACACCTTCGTTTGCTTCCGAAGTAAGGTGATGGGACTCTGCTGCATTGATGCCATGGCACGCATTATTTATATCACTGAATCGGGTACATCATTCACCAAATATTCGTCTATGCATTCTAAACCACGCCTGGCAGAGCATACTTTCTTGGTGGTATTTCTTTTGCTGTCGCTAGAAATAAAGTAACCATCTCACAGTTGTAACTGTGGGCTGTCCATGTCCACTGCATCAGAGTGATTAACTTTGAGTTTTATGTCCTTTGTGCACTGTGTGGTATTTCTAGAACTGTTACCTGAAGTTTGTGTCTCCGTGTCAAGTTTTCATAAAATCTTGCATTCCCTGAAAAATGCTATTTGGCACAGTACCTAACAAGAGCTGTATGGACTGGGCCACAAACTTGCAGATTTGAGTGCTAGCTGGGACAGTGATGCAAGAGCGCAATTCAGTCAACACCCCAAGTACTTCAAAGAGACAGCCCAACATCCCCTCTTCTCCTTGGTATAAATGGCTGTAATGGATGATGTACAACCTTCCCTGGCACCAGGAGACCCCCTATGGGAACAGCTTGTGCATATGCTAACCCCGACAACCCCTCCCTACACTTGGAAGGACCACCCTTAGAATCTGGAGGAATAAAGCATGGCTCTTTGCCCTGCTCCTTTCATTTTAGCTGTGGTACAAGTAACTGCAAATACAAGATTGCAGATTTATGGGGAAGTCCATCATATCCCCCAGCCCCATAACCCCGGCCTGTCAATGCCAAAACACTGCTCTTCACCATCCTGTAGCTACCATATGCCTTCATCCCCTTTTTATTCCAAGGTGCAGCACATTTATGAAGACCCCCGCCCTCCATCGTTTCTGCTGCGATTTTCATCATGAAGAATCCCCTGCAGGGTTGAAGCATCACTGATGATGTCAATGTCACATTAAATCCTGGTGGGTTTGTCTGTTGTGAGAGGGGGAATTTTCACTGGGCTGTGAGAAGAGTTTAGGGCTTGAGGGAGACAGCAAGGTAAACCTCTTGGCGAAATGAGCAGGAATTGTAGCCCCTGCAAAACCAATGCCTGTCAAACACTTTCTTGCTGTCCCTAAAACGGGCCCTGACAGACAGAATTCCCAGCAGGCCACTGAGCACAGCACCTGAGCATGGTAGAGTGAACTGGAGGCATCTCTCAGCCTGCCAAACAACATGCGAAGCAAGGCAAAATGCATGACTGCCCCCCCACATTTCAAGTAGCCCATTTCTGAACCAAATGTTGCCTACCATAGCCCTTAGCTGTCTGTTATGGTAATTGACTGGAGTTTGCAGACTGCCCAGCCCTCCCCCTCATCTGCTAATTCACAAATGCTTGTTTTTCTGCACATGGGATTCAATGTATTAATGCGGGAGAGAAATTGCCAGGTGCAGTATGAGCTAGTGAAATGGGACCTGTATGGAATAGGCCAGTGGGGGGAGTGCAGGGTTGCAGGTTGTTTTGCTTTCACTGCATATTATTCAGTGCACATGTTTTCTAAATGTAAAGTATAGCAGAGCCCTCAACTGTAGACATTTGCCCTAGGGATTAAGAGACTAGTATACCCATCCACCCTCTTGCACTGTAACCCATAGAATACAGTTGAGTCCCACGGCAAATTCAGTCTAGTTGTCACGTTGTCACTAACATAGCAGCCATCTCTGCCCCTGAACTCAATGCTCTGCATGATTCTTATAATGTTTTAAACTAGTTATCTCTGCTAGTAGTTGAATAGTCAACTAATTTACTATTGGAATGCAATGTAATGCTCTTTATTTCCATGCTTGCACAGACTGCAGTCTTACAAAGGGCCTTCCACCCCATAGCGCTTCAAAACCATAACAATGGCAGTAGGTGCTCTACAAATATATTGTTAGGAGTAACTTGTGGGCGTATTTGTGGCTTAATAGAAGCAGAAAGTGCTTCTGATATTTATCTAATTTGGGGATGACCACATGGGAGGGAGGACAGACTTCTCCAATAAAAACTTGGAATTTCCTACCTGCCATATATTTTCTCTACTGCGGTCAACCTTTATTTTGGCTGTGGGGATGACATTACAAAATTGATACCTCTGGCATAGGTAGTTAAGTACGCTTTGTTCAATTTGAAGTCCAGTCTTTGTGCCAGTGTCCTTTTTGAATAATGGTGAAGATAAAGAAAAAGCAAAAAAAACTCGCTGGCACCTCATCCTTTGGAGCACCACCTTTTTTAAACAATGGGTTGCATGAACCAGTGGTGACCAGTAACTCAATTGCGATATCGGTGAGCAATAATTGATCACACCCTTTCCACCGTGATGTTTTCTGCTGGTTTACCTTCGTGTAAACCATCCTCTGGTAGGGCTTTTCACCTGCAGGTGTACAAGGGAAACACCTCATTGTCACATGACATTGGACCGATCACAACAGTGGAGGATAATTGGATGTGTTGATATATGAAGAGGACCTATTGGCCCTGTCCAATGAGAAAATGCAGCATGAAATGCTACATAGGCGGAGTTCAAGTATACAAGGCCAAACACACAGGAAATAGTTTCCACCTGGTTGTATCTGATGGAAACGCCCCTTCCCCCGCACCATCACAGTAGATGGATTTTTCCAGAGTGCAGGTGCCTTGATCAAGACAACCCGACTGCTTCAGGGATTCTGAAAGCAGTAGATGCAGCATACTGTGTAATGAAATGGGGGGGATAAGGGTTAGGCAATAAATAACCACAAGATTTCAAAAAGGATGTGTGAAAAGAGATTAATAGTGATCTAAGCACTCTCTAGGGCCCAAAGATGGAGTTACCAGTCAATAGTACCTTTTTCTGGTCTTGATGGTTTGACAATGGCTAACAAGGCTTCTAGGTGCTGTTTGTGCAGTTCAAAGCAGCAAAAGGTAGCACGATGCAGCACTCAGTAATGAATTGGGTGTAAGCCAAGTAAAGACCACAATGTTCTTTAAAAAGGATAACTGGCCAGTATCTAGGGCCCAACTGGACCAAGGGAGCAGTTAAGTCTATAGTACCTTCTTAGGGTTCTTGATGGTTTGACAGTGTCGAACCATGCTTATTGGTGCTGTTCCAGCAGTTTGAATCTGGTTAGATTGTGTCAGTGGTGTTGTTCCAGAAGGGGAAGCAGGCAATTAGCTGAAGTTTGTTGCGGTTCAAAGAGGTGCGGGTCGGGAGGGCTACCACTGAATTTGCATGTGTTAAAATATGAGGAAATGTGCACCAACGGAATGGTGCTTTGTTTTGAACATCACCTGAAAAATGTTGCTATGTGGTTGCAATTAAAACTCAACATTGGGGTGGAGGGGCGCTGTTGAGCAGCAGCGAACATGTAGGTCTGAGTGTGTGCTCCTGCCCTGGTGATATCCTGACAGCACAAAAATCCTTCATTGTGCTACTGATGACCTGTTGAGGTGGAGGGAAGTGCAGTGATATACCTAATGCGGCACCTGCCTGACTCTGGTGGAGAAAGCTCTGCTGTGAGAGTCGGGATTTGCTCTCTAATATTGGTGTCTGGTGTGTGTGCCGGCAATCCGCTGCTGGGCTTGTTCTCCCTTTGAAGCCTGTCCACTACTGCCCATGGCTTCTGCGGCTTGTGTGGCGGTTGGGCCTTGTTTCCTGATGGATCACGTCAGTTCTGTGGGGCTGGAGCAGACACTCCAGTGCCCCCACGGGCTGATCCCTGTTGGCCTCCCCACGCGTCCTGCATTTACTCCCTGGGGAGGCCATCTGTTATGTGTGCTGTCAGAGGCCTGACAGCTCTGTAGACTGCTCCTGTTAAAGATTGTGCAGCCCTTGGTGCAGGCCTTGTGCCCTATGGAGCATACCTTCTTAAGGACTTTCTCGCATTGACATCATGACCCCCTGGAGGGTCTCCTTATTTTCCTGCAGTGTTCTGAGGTCAGTGGGTGGGCGGTGTGGCCTTGCTCTGGGGGGTCCCATGACCCAGAGGTGTCCCAAGTCCACCATATCCTGGCGTATTAGACCTTGGACCTGGTCTTGGCCCGAGGTGCCCCTCTAGGTTGGTGTGAGTCTTCACTGGAGCTGTGTGCGCGGTAATGCTTCTTATGCGCACACCACTTTCAAGTTGGGCAGGTCTGTGCATGGTGGGCCAGTGTTGGTTGTTCAGGTGTGGTAGTCACTCCCCCTTTGAAGATACTGTACTTGTTCTGGAGTTCTCCGCTGTGAGAGTCCATTGGCTTATCGGAGCATGACGAAGGGCTCATGGAAAAAGAAGGGCCCAATGGGCACATTTACCAGTACACCGGTAAGGACTGTGAGCCCTGAAACTCCTGTGGGGGAGACCAGGAGACAGGAGCCAGCCGAGGCTACACCTGTTGACCTCCTTTTGGATGCTATGCAGAGTAGTTTTGCACATGTCAATGTGAGCCTTGATGATATAGTCACTAATATCAGCTCCCTGCGCTCCAAGTTGGACAAGGAGAGTGGGCGCATTACCGAAGCAGATCTAGGATTAGCGGAATGGAGGACAAGGTTACACAACACGATCGGGACAAAGCCGGCTTGAAGAAGGATCTAGCATAGATCCGGAATAAGTGTGACGACTTCTGCATTTTCAGGGTGCCTGAGAATGCAGTGAAGAGGGCATTGAAGAGCTTTTGAAGCAGTTGTTGGGGGTGTCCCAATTCTCAGCGCAATTTCTTGTCGAGCGTACCCATCATGTTTTTGCCCCGGTCCCTAAGCCGGGAGTGCCCGTGAGGACGATTATTACTAAGTTACTAAATTACACGGACATAGACCTCATTTTGAAGATATCAATAGAGCATGGGTCCTTGCAGTTTGGCTCTAATAAGATCAATATATACCCCGATTTCGTGGCTGGTGTCTGGGGTCCTACGATCTGGCAAGCGTCGCCTCCGAGCCCGCCAAATCCAGTATGCCCTTCCATTCCCAGCTAAATTATGCATACTGCATGGGGGCAGGGCACACTTTTTTGAAAATCCATCTGATGCGATCACTTATATCGAGGCATCGATTACGTTTCCCCCTGGAGCGCAACTCAGGCAATCAACCCTCCTGTAGTAGTAATGATCCTGGTTTTGTGGACTCTGGTGAGTGAACATTGGGGCCGTTGGACATGTTCCCCCCCCCGGGGAGGATTGAACTGAAGGCACAGTGATCTATAATTGTAAGCCAGCCTGGGCCACTGGCAGTAATTTGAGAAAAGGTTGCTGTTCACAACGCTTCCCAGGAGAGTTCCGGGGTTGTTAGTTTGGGTATGCATCATCGAGTTGGAGGTAATGGTGGGGTGGGGTGGGTGCAGGGTGGAGGTAAAAGGGACTAGTGAGGCCTCCGTTAGTTGGGGTTTACAAGTTTAAATCTGTTTGGGCAATGCACTACATGAATGTTTTGGTCGTGTGGCACTGGACATTGGGTTTTGGTATGTGATCATGGCGAGAGTGGATGAACCGGGGCTGGGGTGGACGATTGACATTTATCTCTTGGAATGTGTGGGTGTTGTAATAGTCTTCCCAGGTGAATCTATACCTCTGTTTCCAAGTACCAGCCAGAGAGAGTACAAGTTAACTCCCTAGCCAGTTATTGAGACCACAGGTGAGAGTGGATGCGCTGTGACGTGTCCTCGGTAGCTGGAAGGGAAACACAGGGGTTAACAATAACAACAGTATTGTTAGGGATACTCCCCTCGGTATGCCTACACCCTAATCGTGCCTGACACCTGGGAGCCTCAATCTCTGTTAATGCGTCGATGACGTGACCCTTTGAAGGGTGGAAACGCCCCAACCAGGAGCGCAGTGACAAAAACACAAAGTTTTTGCTGTGAGCCAGAAGGCGCACAATCCGTGCAAAACCAAAAGTCCAGCCCACCAGTTCACCAAGTTGCAGAATAATCCAAGGAGAAGAAGCACGTCCAAAAAACCAGTTCACCAAAGGGTAATCCAAAGGCAGTCTAGGAAGCAGAGCCCAAGTTCCAAAAAATGCACAGTTCACCAAAAAAATTATAATTTTCGGTTAGGGCAATCTAAAATGCAATCCAGGAGAAAAAGCCACGTCGAAGCCACAGGATAAGCAGAAGAAAAGGGGTCATCCAGGAGCAGTCCAATACACAAGCCAGGGGTCATTCTTTATTTGTTTTGGTTGAAAATGTCAACTTGTTCAAAAATGGCACATTTATTTGTTTTGCATAAAAATATACCATGACAATTCACATCACAAGACAACACATGGTTTCACCATTGCTATAAAAAAGAGTAAAAGTATGTTAATAACTGATTCTATAAAATCATTGCAATAAAGTTAAGATGAATAGATTAAAATACTTCAAATTAAGATCAAGTTATAAGCAAATTCGTCACAGACAATACAACTTTCTAAAACATAAGATGCTTGAACATTCTATCAACAGAAGTGAGAACGTATTATAAGTCAATTTCTTTACAACCATCATGGTGTGTTTCCTACATATCAATAAAACATGCTTCCAAGTTAAAATTAGTAAAATTATTAGCTAATTTATCAATTGAATTGCACTGTGCTCAAGTGGGTCACTTTCTCTTGTGCTTTGGATCATGCAGGCTTCCACAGTTAAAAATCCATAATCAAATGATTAAGGTTTAACCTAAAAGTCCAATATGTATTTTACTATGGCAATATTACGATATTGATTCTGTGTTAACACTTTTTGACCATAGGATCTCCTCTGTTAAAATTCCGAATTGACAAAAATATTTATAGAACACGTCTCTTCTCGGTTGGGCCAAGGATGGATAAGAAACAATTAGATGTTTTAATGTTTCAGGCGAGTGGTCATTTTTGCAAAATTGACAGCTAACATTCATAGTTGGAGTTTTGGAACGTGTAGCAATCTGAACTCTTGTTGGCCATAGATTCAATCTCAGTCTTAGTATGATTGTAGAATATTTGCTGTCTGTGAATTTAAATATCTTGGAATTGTGTGTAAAGGTTTCAAAGCAAATTCACCATTTTGCATAATCGAATAATTTGCACACCTATTCCAAGTTGAGCTCAAATCTGAGGCCCATAGCTTGAGTTTGGCCTTGTCCGGGTCTGTTAAGAATAGGTGGCAGGAGATGTCTGCTTCTGCCAGACATTATTTAAAGTACCTTTCCCAAGGGCTTGTGTCAGGGCCATTAAGGGTGCTTAATAGCAAGGGGAGGAGGGTCTTTGCATGGATTCATCAATACATTTCCTATAAAAACATAACGCTTGCCATGCAACTATGGCAGCCAAGGACACCAGGCCCAACTCGTATTGCAAAATTGCAATTTGTGTGCTCTTAGGAATCCAAAATATGCCTTCAATCAGATCCCAATTGGGGTGATTTTTTGGATGTTTACAGTCGGCACCATATGTAATTATTGGTACTGATTTTTGCCTGTAAAATGTAATTATCAGGATGTGAGAGCATTTGCCATATTTCCTCTGGATAAGTCTAGCTTGGGAAGTTAGTGTGTTCATTTTCAGTATCAGCTATTTTCTGTATGGTAAGTCTGTCGAGCTGTTATTTATATTTTGACCAAGGTATTTGTAATCATTCACGATTGTGAGTGGACTGTCACTAAGGGTCCAGCTGAATTTATCTTTTGGTTTTCTCCGAGAGGGTAATAGTACTAGGGTGTTTGATTTTTGAATATTGACGGTAAGTCCCTTTTCTTGCACATAATGAGATATAGAAGTTCATTTTCTTTGAATACCAACTGGTGTTTGATCCAATAAAACAAAATCATCTGCGTATAAAATCCAAGGTACTGGTACATTGTTAATCTTTGGAGGAAAAGAGCGGATCTGGTTAAAAACAAGGTTAATGTCATTAATATAAATGTCTTAAAAAGATTTCAAGCTAAAATACATCCTTGTTTTGGACCAGAAAAGATTAGCATTGGTGCTCTTAGGAGGATGTTGCTTGTTAGTTTGATTTAAACAGATGTCCTTGAGTAAAATTGATAAATACAATTTAAAATGTATGGTGGGCAACCTGCCTCAGCCAATTTCAGCCAGAATAGCTCACGTGAAACGGAATCGAAAGACTGCTTAAAAACAATGAAGGCTAAGTAGATTGGCTGACCTCGGTTTAATGCTTGTGTCTTGATTGTGGATAAGAGAAGCAAGTTTCCAGTTGTTCCTATTCCCTATATGAATTTGAATTGATGAGGGTCTAAGCGGTCAGCCTGATGCATCCATGCTTGCAAATCTTTTATGATTAGCTTTGCAAAGATCTTTCCTGGGATATCGAATAAGGCTATGGGGTGATAATTGTTAAGGTTAGCCCTATTGCCTTTTTTGAAAAGTGGTATGATTATAGACTCTTTCCAAGATTTAGGAATCAAACCATTACTGCAGATGTTGTTAAAGATGATTTGTAGTATTGATGCCCATTCATAGGGATGTTTCTTAAGCATTGCTTTCGACAGGCCATCTGGGCCTGGTGCACGCAAATTGCTCGGGTTCTTGATTAGGATAACAAATTTCAGCTCCATTGGATCAATGTCTCTGGTTGAGTTTGGAAGTTGATTGCATGTAGATGTAGAGAACAATGAGGTGAAATGCTTTACCCACTCTTGTTCGCTGACTGAATTTAGTAGCAGCGCTGTTGTAGCAGATATAGGCTCTTTGTTTAAAAGATTCCATATTTCAGCAGTACAATTATTTGAGATGGCCATGAGCATATTCTCTCCATCTTTTTGGGAAGGATTATTACGTATCTGTTGAATAGCATTTCTATATTTAGTTCGGAGGAAAATTTTAAACTTCAGCCCCTCCTCATGAGTACATTGCCTAAGCGTGCGTTGGAGTGCCTTTTTCAAGGTTTGAATTTCAATATTACATGCATGACGAAGGGTGAATACTGGTCGATGGGTAGCTTTCAAATTCTCTGTAATTAACATAAGTGTGTCTGCATATTCTAAAGTAGTTATGGGATTGGCTACCTGAATGTGATACATTAAAGTGGTTTTCAGATGTGATAGTGTGGTCGTGGTCCATTTTAATCTATTTCTACCAGGATTCAGGCTAAACTTTCCATTCAATTTAGTCTGTGGTTGAACAGATTGCCTAGTCCACTTAACTTCCAAGATACTGTGGTCACTAGCATTTGATGGTATGATTGTGAAAGTATCAATCCTATTTATCGCATTGGCTGAGACATACACATAATATAGGGTCGAGGAGGACGTACCTCTAGACCAAGTGGGGGCTGGAGGCACGTCACCATTGGTTGAGCCATTCAAGACCATGACATTTTGAGCTTTCATTAGGACAATCCACCTGCCAGTCAGTTGGGAAGAGGGCAACGTTTGGTTGTAGGCAGAAGGGATGTTAAGATCGCCTAATATTATGGTCACAGCTAACTGAGGTTCAAGTATGATTTTGTCCAGTAATTGATCTATATACGTAAAGAATGCATTGTCATCAATGGCAATCTGATTCCAGTATATATTTAAGAGGGCAGTTTTTGGGAAGAAAGGATGGGAAATGTTGTTTGTAGTCAATTTCATGAGCTGTAGAGCTGGATAGGGAGAGGCCTAAGGTTGTAGCGAAATACCACAGTCCAATTTAACAGCAGTCAAAAGGCCAGCTGAAGGGTTTTTTTTTACCGCAGAGATCCAGGCAACTTGGTAATCTGGCCATGATGGTTCGGACATTAACCAGGTTTCTTGCAATGCTAGTATGTCGTATGCGGCTAAATTACTTTTCTTTGAATGTAACAAGTGGGAGAATCCTCGGGTGTTTCATATTGCCATGGATACATTCTTATTTGGGAGGGTTTGGCATTACTGCTTGGTATTAGCCTTTGCTTCCGTAATACAATTGGTTAGCCATGACCATTTTGAGTGTGTTGAAATTTAGCCTGACGTCCCACAGCTTCCTTGGTGTTATGTGTGGGAGCGATGGGCCATCAGGCCCCTTGCGTCCTCTACTTCTCAGTACAAAACTTGGACCAAGTGCCTCCAGTAGTGGGTTCGCCCCTTGCCCTAATGCGATGTTAACCTTGATTGACTTTCACGTAGATTGGACCACTGAGCAGGACACAGGGCATCCATTTTTGTACCCCCTTTCGACTCCATTTTGGTGACTAGGCCTCACTGCGATAGTACAAAAACGCTTCTCTTCCCTTTTCGCACACCAGCCAGGCCAGGCGCGCAGGGCACAGGGCCCCCACCCCCGTTCTCACTCTGACTGGAAAACCTTGCGGGTCCATTCTCACGCTGAAGCCGGAGATGCTTGCAACACAATAATAAATGTAACACATCGCGCTTCCTCTGAGATCACTGTCCTGCATGTGAACCAGCATGAGCTAAGCACATAGCTCGTCCATCTCCACAAATGTGTCGTTGCCCCTCCCACACCCTCGCCAGTGGAAACCTACTGCCATTGTGACCCTGTGTCCCTGCAAGATATTCCTTTCATGTGCCAGACCACTGACCATGCCATGATGCCCACCCAGCAGATCCCCAACTAACATTAGACCCCTGCTGCAATATATCGTTGCCTACCACTAACAAATGCCACATACCAGAGATTCTTATGTGTACGAACCTTAACTTCAACCAGTGTATTATAGCGGTCAAGACCCTTAACCTAAGACTTGTATAATCCTATGTTATTGATAGTATAGATATATGTGTGACTTTTATAGAGACATGATGAACTACTGAAGGTCTTTTGAACAATTATTTAGTGCATGGATTTTTTTGAGAATATATTTTGTTAGCTTAGATAGTGACCATCCTACCTCCCAGCGACCTGACTTTCACCCATGCGGAGCACAGATGACTGACGTCAATCCTCCCGCCAACCCGGATGAAGTGATGCCACCCCACCTGAGACATCGAGTGAACTGACCAATCCGGGACCAACGTAGTATCCTATGTTAGTTGCGTCATTTACCCTATAAAACATAATGTAATGATAACTTGTGCAGAGTGCTCTCAGATATCTCTTGAATACTATTCACCAGAGATAAAACCTTTTCTTGAACTCTCGCAGCCTGCTCTCTTTGCCTTATCCCCCGTCAGGGGTGTGTTTGTTTTTTATTCTTTTGCACATCAAAGACGGGGAGGGCACAAACATTTGGTGCTCCCCTGCGACGTGATTTGGAGAGGTGCCTTGAGGCCCACACCGTACGGCAAGATCCGGGACGCCCCCCAGCAAAACCATCGCCTGCGCGGCCAACCAGCCTGTGCGCACTACAAGAAAGGGTCAAGGGTTCCCGGTTGACGAATACCCGACTGAAAAGCTGCTCGCCGAGGCGGGCCATGGCTTGGTTGGGGTGCGGACCTAACTGGGGTCAGACCGAGAACGGTGACCCTCGGATTACCTGACCGAACACGTGAGTGCCGGTTGCAAAGGTTTCCAAGGAAAGGTAAGGGGGAAAGTATGGGAACAAGGGAACAGGTGATAGTGGGTTAAAGCCAGAAGTAGGGACTGTGTGAGTGATGTTGAGGCTTTTCTGATCTGTCCTTTATATGGCCATTAGGTTTTGTGAAAAAGTGAGAAGAACTTATCGCCCCCCTCCACCCCCACCCGGGGCCAGCCCGGCTCCTTCGCTTCATAACAGGGACCTGGGGCGGTGAGCTCCCGCCAAGTTCTGACTTGGCCTTTAAGCGAGACCCGACTCCCCTGGACGCTCTGCAGCTTCACGTGACTAATTGGGGGTCAGGGGCCTGAGGCTGCCTCTGAGAATTTCTCCCTTCAGCAAGATTCTAGGGGGCGATCCACACCTCTCAGGCCATTGAGCCCTCCCCCTCGAGGTACAAGGCAGAGTGAAAGAGTCGGTGAGAACCCGCAGGGACTGGTCAGGGTTGGGTCTCGCGCTCCATCCTTCTGGTTACGGGGTCTCCCTGTTTCGTTATGTCCAAAGCCAACAAAACATAGAAACAAACAGACATCTCGACGCTGCTGAACATGCCTGCAGGGGGGAAAAAAACAAGTAGAGTGAGTGCAGCGAGGGGGGAATGGGAAATCCCCCGCCCGAGGGCCAGGCTACCATGGCCTCCCAGGCGGCCATATCAGCCCTCACCAGGGAATTTCAAAAGGGGACGGAAGAAGTAAAAACCCAAATTGCTCGTCTAGACAAGAGAGTGGGGGAGATCGAGTCAAGAACTGAGGAAATTGAAACAACGCTCTGCGAACAGAACTTCGAGATCGGAGAGGGAGCTGATAGAATTAGGGCCCTGGAGTGCAGATGCGAGGCACTCGAAGCCAAGCAAGAAGATGCCAAAAACCGTTCTAGGCGGAACAATATCAGGATCCGAGGCATCCCACTAGCGATCCCGGAGAAAGACCTCCCAGCTTACGTAGCGGATCTCCTCTGTCACGTCATCACCCTTCCAGACGACGCCCCCCTGGAGCTTGACAGGGTGCACAGAACCAGACCTAGACAAAATCCTAATGGGTCAGCTGATGTGCTGGTCAGAGTCCACTTCTACAAGCTCAAGGAGGAGATAATGCAAGAAGCCAGAGCCATGGGTCAGATCCACTTCCGGGACTCAGAGATATCCCTGTTCCAAGACTTGGCAGCAGCAACATTAGCAAAACGCAGAGCGCTCAAACCAATGGCTGACTGGCTTCGCGAACGCAAGACAACCTATCGCTGGAGCTTCCCCTCAGGCCTCTCCTTCATGTGGGAAGGGAAAACCCGACAAATCCCGTCCCCCCAAGAAGCCGAACTATTCATGAACCCGGAGGCGGCTGTGGAAGCCCCTGGGAGCTCGAGCCACTCACCCGAGGGAACTAACAGAGAGTCTCTTCGCTCATGGTCCCGAGTGGAGTGTCGGTGCAGGATGCGTGGTCCACCCTCCAAGGGGAAGAATAGCAACAATCGCTGAAGCCGCCCCCTCGCTAACCATCGAAGACTCTGCTTCGGCGGAGGGTACTCACCGAATGATGGGGTCCGAGCTGCCCTGGGCCCTTGGCGGGAAAAACCATCCATACTCCATCCCGCACTGCTATATTTTCACCGACAATGCACGAGACCTCAGGGTCTCCCACCTAGATGGTAGCTTTGGCCCAGCCGACAGCCCCGTTGGTAGAAGGCTGGTCTGGATACCGTTACCTGTTCTTTGTTTTAGGTTTTGTTCTAGTTTTTCATGTTTGTTCACCATGGTCAGAGGGAAGGGGGGAGCCGGATCTAAGAAGACAACTGAAGGGAAGGGCGAACCAGGGGTCTGGGTACATGTTGCATGGGGGTTTCCCCCCCCTACATGAGCCCTCCACAATATGCACAGCCCGGCCCACAGGGGAAGGGGAGACCTCCACCCCCTCACTCGGACAGAAGCAAGGGTAGTCTCACCGACCAATGGCCCTGCCGGATAGAGAGCTATCTGTGTTAACCTTGAATGTCCAGGCCCTGAACGCCCCTTGGAAGAGGAAGTCCGTGGAGCACAGGCTTTCCCAGCTGGCACCTGATATTATATGCGTTCAGGAGACACACCTCCTCGGGACAGACGAGCACCGCATCGCCTTCCAACACTACACAAAACGCTTCTTCGCCTCTGTGGGCCTCAAGAAAAGAGGGGTTGCCATCTTGATAAACCGAAACCTCCCTTTGACGAATATTACGATCAAAAGAGACCCAGAGGGGCGGTATATTCTCCTGAAAGGCCGGCTAGTGGAGCTTCCCATCACCATTGCGGCTATATACTGCCCAAACACAGCGCAAAGCCTCTTCCTGCGCAACCTACTTCCCGTACTGACAACCTTCGCCAAAGGTCAGCTGCTCATAGGGGGCGATTTCAACCTGACTCCAGACCCTAATCTGGATAAAACACTCCCCCCAGCCAAGGAAGACTTCGGCAAAGCTCTCGCCATGGCAGAATTCCTGAGGGAAACTCCTTAGATGTTTGGAGATGGGCCAATGTTGCTGCTAGAGATTACACATTCTTCTCCCACGCCCATCTGGGGCATTCAAGGATCGATCTGCTGCTTCTATCTAGTTCTCTAATCCCCTGCGTTGAAACCGTCCAAATAGAACACAGAGCCCTTTCGGACCTCATAATGAAATTGAGAGTACAGAGCTTCCCCGAGCCAACCCAGCGACAATGGAAACTTCAAGACCAGATCTTGGCAGACATAGCGATCAGAACGGAAATGGCAGAAGCCCTCAAGAACTACTTCAAGGAAAACACCACCAAAGACACATCGATTTCGATGATCTGGGATGCCATGAAACCGGTGATCAAGGGCACGGCTAACGATTGCACCGCCAGGCTACGACGCCTACGCAAACTACAGCAGGACAAACTCGAAGCAGAGGTGTTCGAGTTGGAACGCATCCTGAAGCAGGGTCAGAACAGGAAAGCAAGCCGCGCGCTCCAGAAAGCAAAACGATCTCTAGAAATGCACCTAGCAGACAAGGCGGCCAGAGCACTCTCATACACCAAACAATTCTACTACGTGCACAGCAACAAAGCAAACCACCTCCTGGCCCACAAATTGAAAAAGCTGCACTCGCGGAACACCATCCAATGTCTCCAGGATATCCAGGGAACGCTGCACTACGCCAACCCAGAGAAAATAGACATTATGACTGCGCACCATAGAGTAATCATGTCGGGTTCTCCCACGGCAGCAGATGCACATTCAAAATACCTAGCTGGGATACAGCCGTGTGACCCACACCCTCAACTGGGAGCCCTAGAAGCCCCTATCTCGACAGAAGAGGTGAGCGAGGTTATAGCAAAATTGAAAAACTCAACGCCTGGGCCGGACGGGCTCACAGCTCCGTTCTATAAAAAGTTTTCATACATACTCGCCCCCCAGCTGGCGGCCCTCTTCAACTCCTTCCTTTCGTCAGGAACGATCACCCCCTCAATGGAAGAGTCGCTAACAGTGCTGCTCTTGAAACCAGGCAGGGATCCGAGCCTCTGTGCCTCGTATAGACCCATCACGCTGCTGAACTATGACGCCAAACTCTTCGCCAAAATTCTGGCGAACAGGCTGGCGCACTTACTCGCGGACATCATACACCCGGACCAAACCGGGTTCATCCCCGGCCGTTGCACTCACGATAATATAAGAAGAACCATAAATGTTATCGAATCAGCCAGCAGGAAGGGTCAGGAGTTGATGGTGCTCTCGCTCGACGCTCATAAAGCTTTTGACAGGCTAGATTGGGGCTACATACAAAAAACATTAAGGCACTTTGGCTTCGGACCCAAGTTCATAAAATGGACACTAGCTATCTATCAGCACCCATCCACCAGGCTGAGAATTAATGGAACCAGATCTGACACAATTCACATTTCGAGAGGCACAAGGCAAGGATGCCCCCTTTCCCCACTGATCTTTGCCCTCTCCATGAGCCGTTTGCAAGCAGAGTACGGCAAAACGCTGCAATCCAAGGCCTGGCGATCAAAGCCCAAGTATACAAAGCCGCCTTATATGCCGACGATGTACTTTTAACATTAACCAAGCCCAGGGATTCCATGAAAGCGCTGTGGACCAAATTGAAAGAATTTAGGGAAGCATCAGGGTTCAAGGTCAACCTTTCTAAGTCATCGGCACACAAAGCAGAACTCTGCTCTCACCTGCTGACTGCGGCCAAGATTTCAGTGGCAAGGCTCTGGAAAAACCCAGAGGCCTGTCGATCCAAATGTGGTGGACTAAATGTTGGGACATAATAGCGGCCGAAATAATCACCGCCCTCAGGTTTGGGAACAGAGACAAATTCTTCTATACTTGGTCTCCCTTCTTGGATTACGCACAATCATACCCAGGCCTGGCCCGACAGCCGCCCTCTCTGTAAAGACTGGTAGGGGGTGTCTGTACTTCCGCTCTCTATATGGGCATCAACCTACCTCGATCCCTGATCACGGACATGGCAAACGAATATCTCATTCCCTGGACCAAAAAGCACCTTTCACACCTAGGGGTCTAACTACTAGGCCCACCCAACAAACTATATAAAGCTAACTTTCCCCAGCTGTTCAAAGAATTCAAAAGCGATCTACTACGCTGGCTGAAACAGGAGATTTCCTGGTTCGGAAGAATATCGGCTCTGAAAATGAACCTCATTCCAAGACTGCTTTACCACTGTTCAGCCCTACCAACTGCTATCCCGAGGCAAGCTGTACAGAAACTATAAAGGGGCATCATGAGATACATCTGGGAAGGAAAACAGCCACGGATCCCAAGGAAACTCATGCTACGGGGTCGGGCGGTGGGAGGATTGGGAGCACCTGACGTTGCCAGATATATACTAGCGGCCCAGCTCTCGAACACATTCGCCTGGCTACCTGCCACACCGAAACCCCGCTGGCTGGAGCTGGAGGAGGCCTGGAGCCCAGTCCCTATAACCTCACTACCGCATATGAATCGCTCCATCGACCGTCCGGATGGGGGGCCTCTCTCAGCAACCGAAAACACGGTGGCGAACTGGAAGAAGGCGGTGCGGCTATGGAGAGTCCGCAGCACCACGGGCCCACTCACCCCGATCTGGATGAATCCGGAATTTTCACCTGGCACCAACCCCAAGGACTTCTTGAGGTGGAGGGAGGGAGGACTAGAGAAAGTGCAAGACTTTTTCGAGGAGGGAAATCCTCTGGACATCGAGGCCTGTAAGGCGAAATTCAAGGTTCCTGAAAACTAGAGGTTCAGATACACCCAATTTAGGCATTGGCTCTCAAACAGGAGCATGAAAAACCTGGGAAGCAGAGACCTAACAGCCCTGGAGCAGACCTTCACATCGTCTCCCCCTAAGGGCAAGATCTCCACCCTCTACAAGATCCTAGACAGAACCGACCCGACCTACAAGGAGCCATACATCCTCAAATGGGAGAGAGACATTGGGAGACCCATTGAGCCGGAGGAATGGGACCAGATCTGGATGAGAGCAAATAGAAGCTCGAAATGTGTATCCAATAAGGAGGGGGCATTCAAAGTATGCTACAGGTGGTACCGAACCCCAGAATCTCTCAATAAATGCAACCCGGCGATCCCACCAACGTGCTGGAGAGGCTGCCCGGACAAAGGCACACTATTCCATCTGCTCAGGACATGTCCCAATGCGACGCAATTTTGGAAAGCAGTGTTAGAGCAAATCAATACTATCACAGGATTAGCAATCCAATGGGACCCGGGTATCGTACTGCTCGGAGCAAGCGGCGAGGGCCAATTCCCTCGATCAGGCCACAAAGCAGAACTCTGCTCTCACCTGCTGACTGCGGCCAAGATTTCAGTGGCAAGGCTCTGGAAAAACCCAGAGGCCTGTCGATCCAAATGTGGTGGACTAAATGTTGGGACATAATAGCGGCCGAAAAAATCACCGCCCTCAGGTTTGGGAACAGAGACAAATTCTTCTATACTTGGTCTCCCTTCTTGGATTACGCACAATCATACCCAGGCCTGGCCCGACAGCCGCCCTCTCTGTAAAGACTGGTAGGGGGTGTCTGTACTTCCGCTCTCTATATGGTAGAGGAGAGGCACAGAGGACCCCAGCCAAGATTCTCTATTATTGGTACGTGGTCGAGCAATCAAGGCCTAGCTTCTCAGGAGGTGATACAGGCTGGTTCTTAAGTACAGTGTAGTCCCCGAACCCCCACAAAGGAATGTCCACACACTGTATTACTGAAAACACAGTCTTTATATAATTAATATTCAAAGGTATGTACACGATCACAATAACGCACTTTGTACTTGGAAGTCAATAATGATAAATATATACAATTCTAAAGTGGTACCACTAATGTTATCGAATCTCATTAAAGTGCATCAACTGTACGGTTAAAATGTCACACAGATCAATAACGAGTAAACCAGCAATAGAGATAGGAAGGAATGCAAGATGGTTGAAACAATAGGCAGAATTCTGACCCCTACCCTTAGGCACAGTTCTGTGTGGAGATCCCCCCACCTGGGCAACCTGTAAAATAAGATATATCGCACAAGCCCAGTCCATATGTTCAATAGTCTCACTTCTTCCGATTAAGGTTTTACCCCCCCCAATGTACCTGGTGGAGTAGAGTTCTCCGACGGTGCGTCGACCGATCCTTCTTGAGTGCCTCCCTTTCAGGCGGGAGCCACGGATCGTCGAGAGATGTCGGGGAACTTGGCGTTCGGTGTCGGGGAATCGGCGGCCCTTCTTGAGTGCCCTCCCTTTAAGGCAGGAGTCACGGGTCGTCGAACGTCCGACAGTGAACCGGGTGAACTACGGCAGGGAAGTGGCAGCTTCGTTCCTAGCGGTGCTCGTTGATGACAGAGCGTTGGCGTCCTGCAAGGAAGAGGCGTGCAGGGCACCTCAGTGACAATAGTTCTGGACCGCAAAAAGATGATGAAGAACTGTGGCCCAGCAAGGGCGTTGAGTCGTCAGCGTCTATGTGGTCCTTAGGTGGCGGGAAACCCACCGGTGGATGCTCCTCGGCGCGCCAACGGTCAGGCCTTCTTCAGTGGGAGACAAGCGGGTGACGATGCAGACGAGAGCGTCCGATGATCAATTGAAGTTCTTAGGCAAACGGGAGCACGGCTGCTCCGGTCGGCGACGGCGGTCGTCGACTGTGGTGGACAACAGTCCGAGTGCTTCTCCTTGGAGTTCCGCAGCAGTCCCCGTATCGGGTCGGCAGCCTGTCGAAGGTCTTTCTACCAGGGAGCGTTGGCAAAGATCAGCGGTGCACGATGGTCCCTCGTAGCTCGGGAAGAGGGCGCCTTACCAGGTCCTCTCTGGGTCAGTCCTTGGAGGCACAGCAGCTTTCAGATTGTGAAGAAGAGCCACAGCAATTCTTCTCATCCAGCAGGGCTTCAAGGTCAAGCGTCAGTTACTCCAGTTACTCGTCATAGTGGACTTCAGCTTCTGAACACGATTCCTAGCAGTGAGAGGTCCCCAGATATACTGTTGATCTCCCATTCATTCCGCTGGGTCATATTCAAGCATCCAATCACGACTACGGGCATTCATGCAGGCAGGCAGCCAATCAGGCACACGAGGTATTCAGGCCATTCACTTCTCTCCAGACACTCACAACAAGTTATGTGTATTGGGCCAAGTACCGAGTCATTCAACACTCGAAGCTGCATTCATACCGGTTTTGGGCAGGGTTGTCTCAGTCATTGTGTCAACCACCAGATACTAGACACCCACAACACAGAATGCATATTCGTCACACACTCCATTCACCCAGGTCCCACCCACAGGAGGTACCCACAACATACATCATCGGGAAGGCTCCAGCTAGTCTGGCCGGGCCTTCACAACAACACCATATATGGCATTTCCACCCAACAGCCAGTCAGAGGGAAGGGACAGAGTCAGGGCTTCCCAGGACTTTGGGAAAACAAGGTAATGGGTAATAGAAAGCAAGAGGCCACCAGGGCCATCTTGTTTTCCATCAGGAATCAACGGATCTCAATGGCAAGGCCGGGGTATCCCAAAATGGAGGATACTCCGCACACCTGTCAAACTCAGCATGGAGCTGCCACCAGCCCCTACCCTGCTCTGCGGGGCCACCCACAGGTGCCCAAAAACATACACTAGGGGCATAGGGTTGTAGCCCCACCCATGGGTGCCATAAGGGTATCCCACGGGTCCGTTCACCAAACCAAAAGGGAGAGAGCTGCACCGCCAGGAGTCCCACATGAACTCCAGTGCGGAAAACACGACAGAACACACGATAAAAAGCAGTAAAGGACAAGGATATGGAGGCCCTGTCCCTCTGATACATTTCCAGCATCACAGTCGCCCCCCCCAGACTGAGGTGGAGGGTGCCTAATCTCCCACGGGATAAACACCCTCATCCAGACTGTCAACATACCTTCTGGAAAGGCCATCTGCATTATCGTGACTCTTCCCTGGTCTGTGCTCTATGGTGAAGTCTAGCCCTTGCAGGCTAATGGACCACCTGAGCAGTTTCGGGTTTTCACCCTTCATCTGCATAAGCCACTTCAGGGGCTTATGATCTGTTTGGACCTTGAAGTTAGACCCCGTAAGGTAGGGCCTAAAACGCCTAAGGCTCCAAACTATACTAAAACATTCCTTTTCAACAGTAGCACCACCTAAGTTCTCTACCCTTGAGTTGTCTACTGATGAATATGATAGGATGTTCTCTCCCTTTGTCATCTAACTGGGACAAGACAGCTCCCAATTCCGGTGTTGCAGGCATCCGTCTGGACGATAAAGGGTCGGCTGTAGTCAGGCGCACACAACACGGGTGCCCGACACATACTTTTTTTCTAGCCATCAAAGTCCCTCTGACAGTCTTCAGTCCAATTGACCTTCATAGGCTGCTTGGGTGAAGTCAGAGTTGTCAGTGGTGCAGCTATGGTTCCATAGTCCGCCATGAAATTGCGATAGTACCCGGTGAGGCCCAAAAAGGCTCTCACCTGGGTTTGAGTAGTGGGAGTCTCCCAGTCCTGTACATCATGTACCTTACTGGGGAGAGGTTGGATTTGACCCCCTCCTACCTCATGACCAAGATACGTGTCTTTCCCCTGAGCTATCTGGCACTTGGTGGCCTTGATAGTGAGGTTAGCCCTTTTTAAGGCCTGCAACACTCTACCCAGATGTGTCAAGTGCTCTTCCCAAGTGGAACTGTAGACGGCAATGTCGTCTAGATAAGCCACACAAAAGGCTTCCAGCCCACTGAGAGCATGATTGACCAATCTCTGGAAGGTGGCAAGGGCATTCTTCAACCCAAAAGGCATGACCCTAAACTGGTAGAGTCCCTCTGGTGTTGAGAACGCCGTCTTTTCCTTGGCATGGTCCGTCAGAGCTATTTGCCAATAGCCTGAGGTGAGGTCAAAGGTGCTCACAAATTTGGCAGCACCTATGGTGTCCACAAGCTCATCAGCTCGGGGCAATGGGTGCGCATCAGTTTTGGTGACGGCATTGACTCCTCGGTAGTCCACACAGAACCTCCAATGCTTGGTACCTGCCTGGGAACTTGCCTTGGGGACAAGGACCACGGGACTGGACCAGGGACTGGTTGATGGTTCAATAACACCCAGATCCAACATCTTGGCGACCTCAGCCTGGATGTGGTTCTTAACCGTATCTGACATTCGGTAGCTCCTGCTCTTGACAGGCACGCTGTCACCAGTGTCAATCTCGTGCTTACACCACGGTGTAAGGCCTGGCGTCAGCAAAAACAGAGATGCATACTGCTGGAGCAAAATCCTGCAGGCCCTCTGCTGCTCGGTTGTCAAATCTGGAGAGAGATGCACTCCCTCCACTGAGCCATCCTGAGGGTTGCTATGCAGCAAATCAGGAAGGGGCTCACTCTCATCCTCTTCTTGCTCTGAAGCTAGCAAGAGACATGAGACTTCTGCTCGCCGGTGGAAAGGCTTGAGCCTATTAACATGGAATACCTGAGGGGCTACCCCTGGGATTCCCATGTCAACCAGGTAATTGACCTCACCCATCTTGGAGATTATCCTGAAGGGTCCAGTCCATTTATCTGCCGATGCCCGAGGCTTGGTAGGCTCCATCACGAGGACCTCCTGTCCCGGAGTCCAATCCACTTGCGACGCTTTAAGGTCATGCCAGTATTTGTTCAATTCCTGGCTGGCCTTGAGATTTGACGTTGCTTGACCCATCATCTGTGTCATCCTCCGTCTGAGGCCTAACACATAATCCCCCACTTGCTTGGCGGGACCGGGAGGTGTGGCTTCCAAACCTTCTCGGATCAAGGCGAGGGGCCCCCTCACGGGATGTCCAAAGAGTAACTCAAAGGGGCTGAAACCAATGCCTTCTTGAGGTACCTCTCTGTAAGCAAACAGCAGGCATGGCAGGAGGAGATCCCATTTCCTCCTTAGGGGCTCCTCCAAAGCACCTAGCATGCCCTTGAGAGTTTTATTAAATCTCTCAACCAGGTCATTGGTCTGGGGGTGGTAAGAAGTGGAGAACTTGTAGGTTACCCCACACTCATTCCACATGGTTTTCATGTAACTAGACATGAAGTTGGATCCTCGGTTAGAGGCAACCTCCTTGGGGAATCCAACACGGGTGAAAATGCCCAGGAGAGCACGGGCAACCACCTTGGCCGTAACAGTCAAAAGGGGTATAGCCTCAGGGTACCTAGTGGTATGATCTACTAAAACCAGGATGAACCGATGTTCACCTGAAGTGGGAGGTTCAAGGGGACCGACGATGTCGATGCCCACACTCTCAAACGGTGTGCCAACCACTGGCAATGGCTGCAGCGGGGCAATGACACTGCCTCCAGTCTTGCCAGACAACTGACAAGTTGGGCAGGTCCTGCAGTGGGACTCCACTTCTACTCCCATCTGAGGCCAGTAGAAATGGGCCGAGAGCCTCTGCGTAGTCTTCCTGGTACCAAGATGACCAGCCAAGGGCACCTCATGTGCCAACTGCAGTAGGAAGGGCCTGTAAACCTGGGGTACCACCAACCTCTTGAGGGCACCAGGTTCAGGCTTAGTGGGCTCACTAACAAGGAGCTCACCCTCCCAATAAATCCGGAAAGTCCTAGGCACTTCTTCTTGTGCCTGGGACAGAGCCTGTTTCCTCAGACCCTCGAGAGAGGGACACTCTCTCTGTTCTTTACAGAAGTCTGCCCGGAAGGGTCCCCCTTCAGCTAACAAGCATTGAAGATCGGGATGATCCTCTGGGTTGAGAACCTCTCCCACAGGAGAGTCTTCTGGCTCTTCTCCCACAGGAGTTGAGACGGGGTTTACCACTGGACCCAGCCCGTCCGGAGCATGGATCCCAATGGGTGCTGTAGGAACAGCAGGAAGAGAAGGAGCTCCCTCCACAGAGGTGGCCTTCTTGCTCTTCCTTTGTCGTGCCTTAGGCCGCGCCTTCGGCTCGGGTACCTGACTCACAGCCAGACCCGGTGTCACCTGTGATCTAGTGACCGCGGCAGCAGTCATGGGAAGACCATCCGCGATCAATCCCAACTCGACTAGATCGTTACCTAACAGAATGTTAGCAGGGACATTGTCCTGAACCAGGAGAGGAAGCTTTGCTGTCTTGTCTCCAATTACGAGTGTGACTCGGGCTACAGGCGATAATTTGGGAGGCCCACCAGCTAACCTGGTGGTTCTCAGAGGAGCATCTACATAGTCCTCTGGCTGGAGCAGGGTCCAATCCACCACTGTCATGCTTGCCCCAGTGTCTCTCAAACCAGTAGAAGGCTGGCCATTTAGGAGGACACTTCTCAATAATCTACGGGTGTTCTGTGGGATAGTCGCCAGTACTTCCGCGTACTGGTCCCAGGCCCCAAGGGACACTAAGGAAATCTCTACGGGAGCACCAAAGGTGATCCCTGTAGAGGAGGGGAGGACAGTGGCCTCCACCTCACACATGGGGTAAGGGTAGGTCAGGCTGACCGCCTGTACTCCAAGTGCCTTACCTTTACACTTGGAGTCACCCCTTTTGTGATCCAGAGCCTGTGATAAAAATGGAGTAAAGTGGACAAATCGGATAGCAGATGGCTCAGACTCTGTCAATAGCAGGCTGAAAGACCATATGAAGGGTTAATTATTCTGTCAGAATAATAAGAGTAATGGACAGGTCACTGAACCAATCAGGAAAGAGCTTTTGTGAAAAATGATGGTCTTGTTTTTTTTACTGTGTTGCCAGGAGACAGAGGAGGAGGATTTGAAGTCTGACAGTTATGAGTGGGCTTACTGAAGATATGAAGATATACGAGGAATGTGAAGACAGCCTTTCATGATTTTGGAAAATATAGCATTGTGCCGTTGCACTGAAATGAACATTGACTGATAAGTTGTTGTTATAATCGATCGTTATAAATCGCTACACAGTTCGTTCGTGGTTCGTGAGAAGACTGAAATCAGCTGTGCTTACTACGCAGGGAGGTAGGAGATGACAACGCTCCGAGGCCGCATGGCGTATTATAGCTAATCCTAACAGATGATCCGAACTGCGGAGACGCTGACAGAAGGAGGAGGGAGAAGCCGAGGTGTCGTGCTCGGATGAACAGCTGATCCGAGCTGCGGAGACGCTGACGGAAGAAGGAGGGAGAAGTCGAGGTGTCCCGATCGATTAAACAGCTGATCCAAGCTGCGGAGACGCTGACGGAAGAAGGAGGGAGAAGTCGAGGTGTAACGCTCGATTGAACAGCTGATCCGAGCTGCGGAGATGCTGACGGAAGAAAGAGGGAGAAGCGGAAGGGCCGTGTTGGACTGAACAGAGGGTAAGAGCTGTGACGGTATTTACTGAAGCAGGAGGGAGAGAACAGCGGATCTACGCTGGGTTCGTCAGCTGTTCAGAGGTACGGAGCAAAGCCGAAATCCGTATAAAGAAGAAATACCGGAAAAGAATGAAGGTATGTTCTCTTGAAAGTAAAGAAAGAAGGGGGAAAAGGAAAGACAGGAGATAAAGCACGGAAGGAGAGAGAATTCGAAGATATATATGTATATATATATATATATATATATATATATATATATATATATATATATATATATATATATATACAAACATTTATTTAAGAGAAGGAAGTTTTAATGGGAGAGGTTCTCGTATCCTGTGTGTGTGAATGAGACTTATACTGGTGAGAGACAAGGAACGCTATCTTATAACATAACTAAAGAAAGAGTCTCGAAGGAAAGAAGTTAAGATATCTATATAAAGAAATAGATTTAAAGACTTATAATTGAACTCTGTCAAGGAGTAACAAACTGTCAAAGAAACCAAATACCAGTTACAAAGAAATGTTGAACACAAGATGAATAAGAACCTACCTGCAGAGATATTATCAGTCTCACTGGAAGATTCCATTTGCTACAGGAACTTTCTTCACGAGTCACCACGTATCCTTAGATCTGAAAGAAAAGAAAGTTTGAGTGTTAATAAAAGTTGCTTCGGAAGCAAGTTGACTCTTACTTACAGTCTCATTGTGGTTATTCACGTTTCTAACGTTACTATTTATCACAATTTGGTGTCAGAAGTGGGATAAAGTTGAACACCATAGAGGAACTAATTAAAACGTTAAGTGAAGGGCAACAACTGCTTCAACAAGCGTTACAATTACAGAACCAACAAGCCCAAGCAGATAGGCAAACCTTTCAACAGGCTATACAACTACAACAAGCACAGTTAATAGAAGCAACCAACGTATGTAGACATTCTCAAGTTCCATCGTCAGTTTTACAAAAATACTCAGTGGGAGAGGACCCAGCTCACTTTTTTGTGAACTTTGAAAGAGTATCAAGGAATGCCCAATGGCCAAACGAAAGCTAGTGTCATTACATAGCACCTCTCATGACAGGTGAAATGCAGAGTGCATTCCAGGCGGCAAATCCAACTGGGGAAACACCTTATTTAGATATGAAACGAGTAGTTTTGGAACGCTTGGGTCATGATGAAGAAGCATACAGAATAAAATTTTGAGAGATCAAATTACAGACTGAAGAAACTCCACGTCAGCTGTTCTATAGGGTCAAAGAACTAGGAGATAAATGGCTTCAGACTAGTTCTAGTACGGCCCATGAGATGTCTGAAAAAATTGTTATGGAACAATTTGTTGAAGCTTTACCATTACCAATGCAACGCTGGGTCCGTCAACATCACCGACCCAGCCTGGTTGAGGCTGTTAACATCGCTTCGGCCTATCAAAAGGCTGTGCAAGTTAGGATCATGTCCTATGTGGTAAACAACAAACCAAATGCCACCACACACTCGAATAGCCCGTCTGTCAGACCAGCCAATACTACAAGATGGCCGAATTCAATGTTACGAAAATCAGAGTGGGAGACATCCAGAGTGAGACCATCGAGTGAGAGTCCTGCAGGTATCAGATCTTCTACTACAGTGCCCAAAGGAATACAATGCTTCGACTGTGGGGAATGGGGACACTTGGCAAGGATGTGTCCCAAAAGAATTAAAGCGGAGCCTATGGACGTGGGAAGCATAGAGGTACATTAAGAAGGAGACTATCAAGAAGCAGCAACAATTCCAAAATCATCTTATTCTTATATCTGCAAAGCTGAAGTTGATGGAAAACCTACAAGAGCCATGGTGGATACTGGCAGCCTACAAACAGTAGTGAGTACAAAACCTGTGGGGAATATTGGGGATCCAAATAGTTTAATTCCTATTCGTTGTGTCCATGGTGATGTAAAGCCTTATCCTACCAAAGAGATTAACTTAAAAGTGGCCGGGGAACAAATGGAGGTAAGGGCCGCCCTAATGCCAGTATTGCCAGAGCCTCTGCTGATTGGTTCCGATGTCCCTAATTTTTCACAAATCATAAAGAAAATAGAAGAAAGTTGGTTAAGAAAGGCCCCTTTTGCTGATGAAGTACTTCCCATAGCGTCAAACAAAGAAAAGAAGGGTAAATCTGAGTTAAGGAAGTTAAAGAAAGTCTGGGCAGAGAAAAACGTTTGTCCCGTTGCAGTTGACTGGAAGATTGATGAAGGGGGTGATAGCTTCAGAATGGCACAAGAAGTGGACCCACCATTAGGAAATGCTAGGGCAGCGGTTCAGTCAGTTGCATCCGGAAATGGTCCTGGTTTTATTAAGGAAAAGGGATTGTACTATCGGTTCACTAAAGATTCCACAGGAGATATAGTAAAACAACTATTAGTTCCCAAGAAATATTATCAAACGGTGTTGGAAGTAGCACACCTGCAGATTGGCGAAGGTCATTTGGGGACCGAGAAGACCATGCAGAAAATTCTGGCCATATTTTATTGGCCAGGTCTATATTCTCAAGTAGCTCGGTTTTGCCAAGCATGTACCGAGTATCAGAAGAAAAATAAAGCAAAGGTGAAGAAAGCCCCTCTGCAACCCATGCCAGTCGTATTGGAACCTTTTAATCGAATAGGGCTAGATATTGTAGGCCCCTTGGAGCCCTCCTTCAGAGGCCATGAATACATATTGGTGATTGTCGACTATGCCACAAGATACCCAGAAGCGTTCCCTCTGAAGTCTACCACTGCCCAAAGTATTTGTGATGCCCTGATACCCTTTATCAGCCGAGTGGGAATTCCTAAGGAGATTGTTACTGATCGTGGTTCCAATTTTATGTCAACGGTTATGGAACAAGTTTGTGGGATCCTACAAATGAAACATTTAAAAACCGCTGTGTACCCCCCACAAACAGCTGGCCTTGTAGAGAGGCACAATCAAACGATAAAACAAATGTTACGCAAAACAGAAGATCCGACAGGAAGAAACTGGGACAGATTGTTACCCTGGATACTTCTCACTCTACGGAATACCCCACAAACCTCGACAGGCTTTTCACCATTCGAACTTCTCTTCGGAAGATCAGTGAGGACACTACTAGATGTTTTGAAGGAAAACTGGGAGGAAGAGCCTAGTCAAGAGATATCTCTAACTGAATATGCATGTCAACTCAGAGAAAGGGTAGAAAAATTACAGGCTATTGCCAGGGAAAATCTCTTATAAGCACAATCAAAACGGGAACGCTATTATAATCGAAATACCCAATTGAGAACATTCAATAAGGGAGATAAAGTATTAGTGTTACTACCAACCTCTGAAAATAAAATGCTAGCAGCTTGGAGAGGTCCGTATGAGGTTGAAGAGGTACTAGGTCCACTGACATACAAGGTGAGGCAAAACGACAGAAGATTCCCAACTCAAACTTATCATGTGAATCTACTTAAAAAGTGGATAGAGCCTATACCTACAGTCGCAGTGATCAATACCAAGGAGATACCTATCGAACCCTTCCCCCACCCAATTAAAAGAACAACTTGGGCCAGAAGCGTTAAACATGAATCAAGATCTATCTGAAATACAAAAGAAAGAACTAAGAGATCTGGTAAGCAGATTTTCAAAGACCTTTTCGTCACTACCAGGGAAAACGGACAGGACATGTCATCATATTGTAACACAACCTGGAGAAATAGTAAGAATAATACCGTATAGAATACCAGAGTCAAGACTACAATCCATCAACAAAGAGATTAAAGAAATGTTGGAAATTGGGGTGATAGAACCGTCACAGTGAATGGTCATCACCCATAGTATTGGTGCCGAAACCTGATGGAACAACTCGTTTTTGCTTGGATTTTAGAAAATTGAATGAGATCTCCAAATTCGATGCCTATCCCATGCCACAGATAGAAGATCTACTGGACAACCTAGGTAAAGCAACATTTTTGACAACCACTGATTTAACGAAAGGATACTGGCAAATACCTCTACATCCAAATGACAAAGAAAAAACAGCTTTTGCTACACCCTCAGGGTTATTTCAATTTACCGTATTGCCTTTTGGTTTGCATGGGGCACCAGCGACATTTCAAAGGCTGATGAATTCAATTTTTAGAGGACACGAAGGTTATGCAGGAGCATACCTTGATGATATTATTGTCTTCAGTCAGTCATGGCAAGAACATTTAACCCATTTGGAAACTATAATTCAGTTATTACAGAAATCTGGTCTCCACATAAATCCTAAGAAAACTTTTGTAGCCAATTTCTACACTAGATACTTGGGCTACTTTGTAGGGCAGGGTATGATTAAACCACAAGAAGATAAATTGAAAGCTATAAAAAATTTACAATTCCCTACAAACATTCGTCAAGTACAAGCTTTTCTTGGTTTTATTGGATATTATAGAAAGTTCATCCCCCATTTTTCAACTTTGGCAAACCCCCTGACCAATGTACTTAAAAAAACGTCATCAACCAAGAAAGAATGGTATTCAGCTGGGACGGAGAATGCGTTTAATAACTTGAAAAATGCTCTTTCAGAAAAAGCAGTTTTACAATGTCCAGATTTCTCGGCTCCGTTCTACCTACACACAGATGCCTCTGGAACAGGTCTTGGAGCCGTGTTATTCCAGAATCAAGGTGAATCAGAGAGACCAGTGCTTTTCATAAGCAGGAAACTACTACCGCATGAAATGCACTATGCTACAATCGAAAAGGAGTGTCTTGCTGTGAAGTGGGCGATAGAAGCATTAAGATACTATTTATTAGGCAGAGAATTCACACTTGTGACAGATCATGCTCCTCTTATATGGTTGGCTCGTAATAAAGACACCAATCCACGAGTGCTGAGGTGGTTTCTGTCACTACAACTGTTTACGTTCAAGACAATTCATCGTCCAGGAAAATTAATGGCACAGGCAGATTTTTTGTCCCGTAACAATTCCCTTCCCGAGCGTAAGGGACTAGAAGAGGGGGTATGTCATAAAAATGGAGTAAAGTGGACAAATCGGATAGCAGATGGCTCAGACTCTGTCAATAGCAGGCTGAAAGACCATATGAAGGGTTAATTATTCTGTCAGAATAATAAGAGTAATGGACAGGTCACTGAACCAATCAAGAAAGAGCTTTTGTGAAAAATGATGGTCATGTTTGTTTTACTGTGTTGCCAGGAGACAGAGGAGGAGGATTTGAATTCTGACAGTTATGAGTGGGCTTACTGAAGATATACGAGGAATGTGAAGACAACCTTTCATGATGTTGGAAAATATAGCGTTGTGCCGTTGCACTGAAATGAACATTGACTGATAAGTTGTTGTTATAAGCGATCGTTATAAATCGCTACACAGTTCGTTCGTGGTTCGTGAGAAGACTGAAATCAGTGGCGCTTACTACGCAGGGAGGTAGGAGATGAAAACGCTCCGAGGCCGCATGGCGTATTATATCTGATCCTAACAGATGATCCGAACTGCAGAGACGCTGACAGAAGGAGGAGGGAGAAGCCGAGGTGTCGCGCTCGGATGAACAGCTGATCCGAGCTGCGGAGACGCTGACGGAAGAAGGAGGGAGAAGTCGAGGTGTCCCGATCGATTAAACAGCTGATCCGAGCTGCGGAGATGCTGACGGAAGAAGGAGGGAGAAGTCAAGGTGTCCCGATCGATTAAACAGCTGATCCAAGCTGCGGAGACGCTGACGGAAGAAGGAGGGAGAAGTCAAGGTGTTACGCTCGATTGAACAGCTGATCCGAGCTGCGGAGACGCTGACGGAAGAAAGAGGGAGAAGCGGAAGGGCCGTGTTGGGACTGAACAGAGGGTAAGAGCTGTGACGGTATCTACTGAAGCAGGAGGGAGAGAACAGCGGAACTATGCTGGGTTCGTCATCTGTTCAGAGGTACGAAGCAAAGCCGAAATCCGTATAAAGAAGAAATAACGGAAAAGAATGAAGGTATGTTCTCTTGAAAGTAAAGAAAGAAGGGGGAAAAGGAAAGACAGGAGATAAAGCACGGAAGGAGAGAGAATTCGAAGATATATATATATATATATATATATATATACACAAACATTTATTTAAGAGAAGGAAGTTTTAACGGGAGAAGTTCTCATATCCTGTGTGTGTGAATGAGACTTATACTGGTGAGAGACAAGGAACGCTATCTTATAACATAACTAAAGAAAGAGTCTCGAAGGAAAGAAGTTAAGATATCTATATAAAGAAATAGATTTAAAGACTTATAATTGAACTTTGTCAAGGAGTAACAAACTATCAAAGAAACCAAATACCAGTTACAAAGAAATGTTGAACACAAGATGAATAAGAACTTACCTACAGAAATATTATCAGTCTCACTGGAAGATTCCATTTGCTACAGGAACTTTCTTCACGAGTCACCACGTATCCTTTGATCTGAAAGAAAAGAAAGTTTGAGTGTTAATAAAAGTTGCTTCGGAAGCAAGTTGACCCTTACTTATAGTCTCATTGTGGTTATTCACGTTTCTAACGTTACTATTTATCACAGAGCCCCACAGTGCCAACAAGTGCCGGGAGTGCGGGGTATGGTAGTGGAACCACTGGGAGCCTGCTTTGCAGCAGGTGGACCACTACTCTTGCCACCACCCACAGATGACCTATCCCCACTAGATAATTGGGTCTTAGGAGAGGAGGGTTTAGGTTTATTCGACTGTGACTGCTTTTGGGACTCATCCGCTTTCTGAGAGGCCCCATTTTCTTTGTCCTTGTCCTTCCCACTGGAGTCCTTAGGGGACACCCGGTGGGTGACCCACTTGTCAGCCAACCTAGCCAGCTTAATGGGATCCAAAATGTTCTGGTCAGCAACATACTGACGCAGCTCCGGTGAACAGGCTTCAGAAAAATGCTCAAAAAACAATAGGTGGGACAATTCAACAAACGTTTTCACCTTGTAACCATCAATCCACCCCATCGTATTCATGTGCGCAGCACTCACCCAGTCAACCCAAGACACATTCTCTCTTTTCTTAAAATCCCTGAACCTTTTAAGGTATTGGGTAGGCGTTTTGCCAAACTTGGCAATCAAAGCAGATTTCATACACTCATACTGACCCCTTTCTTCCACACTCAGCTTCAGAATACAGTCATATCCAGTTTGAGGTACTCTGCCTAGCAAACACTTAGCCCAATCTCTTTTGTCAACATCATAATTGCACAAGCCATTTCAAACGCTTCAATCCATTCGAGGATATCAGAACCCTCCGAAAACACTCCAACCAAATCCTTCATAAATTTAGTTGCTGGGGACCTGACACTCTCACTGGGTTTCGCTGAAGTCTCCACTCGAGCTTTCTCTAGCTGGATTCTCTGACATTCAGTGTCCTTGTCTTTGAGTTCAAGATCCCTATTCTTGAGTTCAACTTGTTGAGCCAGCTCCTCCTTCTTAAGCTCAGCATCTATTTCCAACTTTCGATATTCAAAGGCCAATTTCATCCTTAATAACTCAAGTTCCAAGGAATTGCTGGGGTTCGGAACAGAGGCAGCAGGAATGGCGGCATTCCCAGAAACAGATTCAGTAGAAACCCCAGGGGCAGAGTCCTCATTGGTTGCATTACCCCCCTCATCAAGAGTTTCACCATCGGTCTGGTAGTCCACTAGGGCAGCTGTCAGCTCAGCCCTAGACTTATCCACAAAGTCTAACTCCCTGGCTTCACAAGCACTCTGGAGAGCCTCTAAGCTCATCTGAGTCAATTTAACATTCGCAATAGACTCCATTGCTTGTAATGCAGTTATTTTGTACACACCCAAACCTTAATCTAATAAAGTGCAGATATTTTGTAAGTGGCACGGTTATACACTGATTCTTAAAACCATAAGCATCCCACCGCTGCCACCAGTGTAAAGACTGGTAGGGGGTGTCTGTACTTCTGCTCTCTATATGGTAGAGGAGAGGCACAGAGGACCCCAGCCAAGATTCTCTATTATTGGTACGTGGTCGAGCAATCAAGGCCTAGCTTCTCAGGAGGTAATGCAGGCTGGTTCTTAAGTACAGTGTAGTCCCCGAACCTCCACAAAGGAATGTCCACACACTGTATTACTGAAAACACAGTCTTTATATAATTAATATTCAAAGGTATGTACACGATCACAATAACGCACTTTGTACTTGGAAGTCAATAATGATAAATATATACAATTCTAAAGTGGTACCACTAATGTTATCGAATCTCATTAAAGTGCATCAACTGTACGGATAAAATGTCACATAGATCAATACTGAGTAAACCAGCAATAGAGATAGGAAGGAATGCAAGATGGTTGAAACAATATGCAGAGTTCTGACCCCTACCCTTAGGCACAGTTCTGTGTGGAGATCCCCCCACCTGGGCAACCTGTAAAATAAGCTATATCGCACAAGCCCAGTCCATATGTTCAATAGTCTCACTTCTTCCTATTAAGGTTTTACCCCCCCAATGTACCTTGTGGAGTAGAGTTCTCTGACGATGTGTCGACCGATCCTTCTTGAGTGCCTCCCTTTCAGGCGGAAGCCACGGATTGTCGAGAGGTGTCGGGGAACTTGGCGTTCGGTGTCTGGGAATCGATGGCCCTTCTTGAGTGCCCTCCCTTTAAGGCAGGAGTCATAGTTCTGGACCGCAAAGAGATGATGAAGAACTGTGGCCCAGCAAGGGTGTCGAGTCGTCGGCGTCTCTGTGGTCCTTAGGTGGCGGGAAACCCACCGGTGGATGCTCCTCGGCGCGTCGACGGTCAGACCTTCTCCAGCGGGAGACAAGCGGGTGACGATGCAGATGAGAGCGTCCGATGATCAATTGAAGTTCTTAGGCAAACGGGAGCACGGTGGCTCCGGTCGGCGACGGCGGTCGTCGACAGTGGCGGACAACAGTCCGAGTGCTTCTCCTTGGAGTTCCGCAGCAGTCCCCGTATCGGGTCGGCAGCCTGTCGAAGGTCTGTCTACCAGGGAGCGTTGGCAAAGATCAGCAGTGCACGATGGTCCCTCGTAGCTCGGGAAGCGGGCGCCTTACAAGGTCCTCTCTGGGTCAGTCCTTGGAGGCACAGCAGCTTTCAGATTGTGAAGAAGAGCCACAGCAATTCTTCTCGTCCAGCAGGGCTTCAAGGTCAAGCGTCAGTTACTCCAGTTACTCGTCATAGTGGACCTCAGCTTCTGAACACGATTCTTAGCAGTGAGAGGTCCCCAGATGTACTGTTGATCTCCCATTCATTCCGCTGGGTCATACTCAAGCATCCAATCACGACGACGGGCATTCATGCAGGCAGGCAGCCAATCAGGCACACGAGGTATTCAGGGCATTCACTTCTCTCCAGACATTCACAACAAGTTATGTGTATTGGGACAAGTACCGAGCCATTCAACACTCCAAGCTGCATTCATACTGGTTTCGGGCAGGGTTGTCTCAGTCATTGTGTCAACCACCAGATACTAGACACCCACAACACAGAATGCATATTTGTCACACACTCCAGTTACCCAGGTCCCACCCACAGGAGGTACCCACAACATACATCATCGGGAAGGCTCCAGCTAGTCTGGCCGGGCCTTCACAACAACACCATATATGGCATTTCCACCCAACAGCCAGTCAGAGGGAAGGGACAGAGTCAGGGATTCCCAGGACTTTGGGAAAACAAGGTAATGGGTAATAGAAAGCAAGAGGCCACCGGGGCCATCTTGTTTTCCATCAGGAATCAACGGATCCCAATGGCAGGGCTGGGTTATCCCAAAATGGAGGATACTCCACACACCTGTCAAACTCAGCATGGAGCTGCCACCAGCCCCTACCCTGCTCTGCGGGGCACCCACAGGTGCCCAAAAACATACTCTAGGGGCACAGGGTTGTACCCCCACCCATGGGTGCCATAAGGGTATCCCACAGGTCCGTTCACCAAACCAAAAGAGAGAGAGCTGCACCGCCAGGAGTCCCACATGAACTCCTGCACGGAAAACACGACAGAACACACAATAAAAAGCAGTAAAGGACAAGGATACGGAGGCCCTGTCCCTCCAATGCATTTCCAGCATCACACTCTCTACGTTGGATGGACAAATATGATTGAAATACAACACGGAAGAGCAGCCGGGGATGCCCTTCTGGGGAGGTCAGCCCCTTCTAGCAAAATAGAGTCGGAACAGCGATAGCATTGAACTAAGGGAGACCTTCTCCCCTCCCCCAGCAGGTTCCTGAAGAATGTTCCACCTCCAGGAGTTCTGAATCTGACGAGGGGCCCCGAGAGGCTCACCCCCACCAAACTTCGGCCTCCCCATGCAGTTAGACCTTCCTCACTGACCTACTGTTATTGTTTATGTTTTATGTTTGTTTCTTTGAATTGTATTTTCAAGCGAGACTTTACCGATTGAAACACCTTAAATGCACATGACATAATGTATAACTTGCTTGTTTTAAAAATCAATAAAAACATGTTTGAACAAAAAAGAAAAAGTGAGAAGAAAAGAAGAAGAGGTATCCTAGCCCGAACGGGGTAGAAGGCGGCGCCGCGTAGCATTGTCTCGCCCAGTGCAGATAAATAAGTGAAGATAAAGAGAAAATAGTAGGGGTCTCGTATATTGAGTAGACTCGGAGTAGTTATTTAGAATATTCTTTTTCCGTGTAAGCAAGGTCTCTTTGGGAACAAGTAAGAGGGTGTAAGAGGTGGGGAGTGAATGAGAAGAGTAGGTAAAACTGGGAACGGGAAGAGGTGTTCAGTAACAGGAACGAGGGAGAAATAGAAGCGCGCAGGTAGTGCATGTGCATGTTATGTGTTATATGTTTTTGCTTTTTGTCCATTTTGTGGCGCATATGCTGAAATATTGTAAGTGATTTGTTGGTAAAAAGTCATACATGCTAAAAGGGAACTATTGAAGTTAGAAATGCAATAGGTACAAAGGTAATATTGAATATTGGTACACAATAATTGCCAATAATTGAGAAACACTTGACATTGCTGATCTGTACAAAGGAACAAGTGGTTGGAGGGGGGTGATTAGAAGGGAGGCTCAGGTGCAAGTGCACGTACAAGTGAAGGGAGAAATATCGTCATGGGAGGAATAACACCACTAGCCCATATTTGCCAACACCTCCCGCTATATAGTGATAGAATACAAAAATACCACGATCAGTGGGTGACAGAGATAAAAGGGGACAGCGTGACACCAATTTGGCCAGAGGGCGGGGTCGTTCGACAAACGGGTGTTAGATTTAGTGTCCACGCACTTATTGGCGAGGTATAAGGGAAAACAGTTGCAGAACAGAAGGGAAGAGCTAGATCTGTGGCGAATGTTTGAGGAAATAGCCCCCGCAGTAGAGGTAAGTACAGGGAAGGCAATTGAAAAGGAGAAAATGCAGGAAGAGGTAAGCGGAACACCGAATGGTGAGTGCACAACGACCACAGCTGAGAATGACACAACCAAAATATACCCCTTAATGACAAGTCCAGCAGTAGGATACAGCGAGCCTCTGTACATTCCACCATGCCCCACCCTCACTCCCTCTAACGGAGCAATAGCCACCGCACCACTGCCATATGACAAAGGAGGCCTGTATGGCCCAACGAGCACGCCCCCAGTAAATTTAGCACGATTAACTGGAGACCTAGACCGCCAGCTAGCGCATGCACAGATGGAAATAACACGGCTGAGAGCATTGTGTGATAGGGGCCAAATGCTACCGGGAGGAGGCGAAGTACCACCCTTGACTATGGCAGATCTCACACCCCCGCTAAGTGCAACAGGGGAGTTAGCTCCAACCACACCAGAACCAGCGCAGTCAGTATTGTCCCAGGGAACACCCACATCACAAGGGCGAGAAAAAGAATGGCGATCAGGAGAGTTCCTGTTCCATCTAAACGATAAACCAGTGAGAATTATACGCCCAGCCACCCCAGAAAGCCAGCGCGGAGACGGACAAGAGGAGGATGGTGAGCAAGAAGAGGAAGTAGAGGAGGTGTGGAGCGACGTAGACGAATACGAGGAAGGAGTGGCAGCTGTAGGATCCCCACTGGCACATCATTTTGATGACATGGATCCACGATCACCCGCACAATGGCAGGGTAGATTAAGGCAGCGAGTAGGGAGCATGTTGGTGAGTAAGCTAAAGAAAGGGATGGTAAGTAAGACAGGGAAGAAACAGAAGTTGCAGATGCCGCTGATACATAAGGGAGCAGGTAGGCCACACTACATTCCGTGGGCCAAAATGGACAAAAACAACCTGTTGAAGCTCCTCCCACCATTTGCAGGAGGGGCAGGGAAATGGATACATGCATTTGAGAAAAACACAGCAGGAGTTCCATTAGCGATAGGTGATGTAAAGAGTTTGCTAGTGTCCGCTGTCGGTGATCAGGCCGACACTGTGTGGGAAAAAGCAGGGTTCCCAGGAGTGACAATGAGTTGTGACTGCCACGATGGATCACCGTTCAACAATGTTCGAGCGCAAGTATGGGACGCATTGCGGCGCATGTTTCCAGATATTCCAGATTTACATTTAGTGATGCAATGTACAATGGAGGAGAATGAGGATCCTACGCAATTCATACTGCGAGTACAAGATTTGTGGAGAAGCGAAACTGGCACGGCGTGGAATCAATCCACTGCCCTGTTCTACTTTATTATCAAAAAAGGGCTCCCGAAGGAGGTAAAGAAGGCCTTGGATAAAAAAGCTGGGATAGAAGCCAAGGGTTGGCCAGAAATTCAGAGTATAATTGTACACCACTGTAGGAGGATCAAAGAGAGAGAAAAGGAGATAGCACAAAAAAGGTTGGCAGACAAAGCGAAACTAGTGCAGAACAAATTGGTGAAGGTCGCCGCCATAAACACCAGCGTAACTGCTGATAGAGAGAACGAGGGGGACGAAAGTGTGGGAAACAGACCAGTTGGAATAGCAGCGCTGTGGGCCGCAAGAGAACAAGGACAGTGGAATGGAGAAGAACAACAGAGAGGACCGCAGTGGCAAGAACAACCAAGCAGAGGAAGAGGTGGGTACCGTGGCCAGAGAGGGGATTCGAAGGTATGGGAAACAGAGGTTTTGGTGGGCAAGGGATAAGAGGGGGACAGCAAGGGTCATGTTGGAATTGTAGAAGATGGGGACACTATTCAAGAGATTGCAGAATGAGGCCATCAGGGTACTTTCAAGGGCAACCACCCATGGACAATGAACAGGTATGGGGCTGCCCACACCCAGGTAGTCCCTATGGACTACCAATGGGGAGTGGAAGACCACAGTACCAGTATTATAACAAACCCCAAATGCAACAAAGACAGCCACCCACACAGCCACATCACAGTGCATCACAGCCCATGGCACGACAAAACACTGTAGGGAATGCCAGCAATAACAGCTTTACAATGGCTGCAAACTGTGCACCTGCCCCATTCCGTGGGGTAACAGTAGTTGCAGATAATGTCTTTTCAGTGCCAGGACAAGAAAGGTACGCAGATTAGGAGAGCCCACAGGGAGCACTTGCGTGTCCAGTCCTATCTACCACCCTATGTGCAGAAAAGGAACCACTAGTGGGGGCAGACATAGGAAATAAGCAGTTTATCTTTATGGTAGACTCAGGAGCAGAAAGATCATGTCTTATGGAAGGGCGGTTTCCGGTCTCAGGCAGGAATTTGGAAACGCAGGGGTTCTCTGGGGCTATTTTAAAAGTTCCTTACACGAAAGATCTTGATATAACGGTGGGGGGAAAAACAGTGCGCGCACTCTTGCTGTACCACAAAGACGCGCCAATCAACTTGCTGGGAAAAGATTTGTTAAGCAAATTGAATATGACCATTTCATTTACAGAACAGGGAATAGTGTGTTCCACCCCAGGAGTGTGCCCAGTACGGGCAATGTTGATGATCAGTACAATGATGAATGAAGTTGTAGTGCGAGGGATACCCATTGATATAGACATGTTTATCTATGGCCTCAAGGTGTTAGCCCGAGTAGTGTCTGCAATAACAAGAAAAGAGTGGAGGACACCATCAGACTTTATATTTCGTCCAATCACAAGTGTAGATGTCGTGCCGGGCACGATAATGTCCATAGACATTGAGGCAGCTCAGGTATCGAGTAAACGTATTGTGGTCATAGGCTTGGACACGCATGGGTGCGAGTGGAGAACTGTGCTATGTATAGATCCCAACATAATGCTCAGAGACATAACTGATGAAGAATTATTCACTGATAATGAAGACGATGGAGAGATAATAATGCAAATAAGCATACCATGTGACATTATGATCCAGTACAGAGAGGTACATAACCCGCTTATGGCCAGTGTTAGTGCCCCACCAACAATATTTGAGGAAGATATGGCAAAGGTGGCGCCAGAAATTTGGACTACATGCCCCCATGATGTAGGGTTACTGCATGAAGTGACACCCATAAAGATAAAACTCAAACCAGGTGCCATACCGCCGAGAGTGAAACAATACCCAATATCCAGAGAAGCAGAGGAAGTAATAAGGGAAACAATAAATGCACTCCTGAGCCAAGGTATCATAGTGCCATCAAACTCCCTGTGTAATACGGCAATCGTCCCGATCAAAAAAGCAAAAGGAGGGGTGTGGAGGATGATCCAAGATCTCCTCCCACTCAATGACATCATCCAAAAAGAATTCCCGTTAGTGCCTAACCCGTCATCAATACTGTGTAGTATACCCAAAGAATCGACATGTTTTACTGTGGTTGACTTGTAGAATGCTTTCTTCTCCATACCACTTGATCCAGGACCACAGTACCTCACAGCATTCACACTGGGAAACAACAGATATGAGCATCGCAGACTCCAACAGGGGTACTGCGAAAGCCCCAGCATTTTTAACAGGGTACTACGTGAAGATATTGGGAACGTAAATGTAGAGAGCACCATTATACAATACGTAGACGATCTACTCGTCTGCAGCAAAACAGAGGAAAAGTGCAGGGAAGACTCCATAACACTATTAAACGTGTTAGCTACAAAGGGGTACAAGGTGGATAAAGGGAAATTAAAATACTGCCTTGCCGAAGTTGTATACCTCGGACAGTTGATATCGAAAGACGGGAAACAAATACTCCCAGACAGAGCAGCTGCTATACGTAACATAATCATACCAAAAACAGTGAAGGACATGCAAAAATGTCTTGGCATATGTAACTATTGCCAAGCATGGATCCTTGATTACGCAGCATACACACGTCCATTACTGCAAGCACTAAAAGAAGCACAGAAGAACAGAACCCCAATAAAATGGACACATGACATGATGACCCAGTACTTTAGGCTAAAAGACCTCATTGCAGATACTCCAGTCCTCGCGAACCCAGATTATGAGAGAGAATTTTTCCTGTTCTCACACTGCAATGGAACACTGATGACAGCAGTACTGACATCAAAAACATCATTAGGCCACAAACCATTGGCCTATTACAGTGGAACACTAGACGCAGTGATGCAAGGTCACTTCGTGTGCGAACAGGCCCTCGCAGCTGTGGCCTTCGCCATTGAAAAAGAGTGCCACAATTGTGATGGGATGTTCAGTAACACTATATGTCGATCATTCATTATTTGCAATTCTCGAGCGGTCAAAATCGACACTGACAACACAAAGAGCAACAGCATATGAAATATTAATTTCTAGCCCCAATGTACATGTAGTTAGGTGTAAAACGGTAAACCCAGCAACGTTCATAACAGAGCCATGCACAATGGAGGACATGCAGGAACATGACTGTGCAACGCATGAGGGGGAGGGTGATGATATTCCCAAAGCAAGTGAAAACACCCTGAAGGAAGGAGAAATATACTTCGTCGATGGCTCAGCATCAATAAATCCGGAAACAGGGGAAAAACATGTAGGGATGGCAGTAGTACGAATGGAAGAGGGACAGCTATGAAACAATCGTCCAAAAGTGCCTCCCGTCCCATTACTCCGCACACGCAGCGGAACTAACTGCATTAATTGAAGCATTACGCACAGCCAAAGGATGCACAGTGACGATATATTCAGATTCAGCATATGCAACTACCACTGTTCATTCAGGACTATCGCGCTGGCGTAGGAGGGGGTTCAGACGATCAGATGGCTCGCCAGTACAGCACGCTGCTCTATTGAATGAATTGATAGATGCATTAGTGGAGCCATCGGTAGTGGCAGTGGTGAAATGCCAGGCCCATACCAACAACACAGATGTGATCTCGTTGGGGAACACGGCAGCCGACGAAGCAGTGAAGGAGGCCTTGTATTTCAGTACAACACCAGCAACAGAATGCATTATAAAAGCAGCTACTACAGAATCCCTAGAAGGAGCTTATAGTAACACAGCCATAGCACAGCTAATAGAACTACAAAGGAGAACACCACCGTAGGAGCAGGAGTTGTGGTGCAAGCGGGGGTGCAAACAATCAGCCACAGACCTCATATGGAGACAAGAGACAACGGGAAAAGTAGTGATGCCAGTAGAATTACTAGAAGTAGCATTCCAACAGCTGCACTTACAAGCCCATGTGGCGAAACAACACATTGCAGCAGACATTCAGGAACATTGGTTTGTCCCTAACTTACAGGAGCATTTGTCAAAGTTTGTCATAGAGTGTACAACATGTCAAACATAAAATTCAGGGATGACACTGAGGACATTGCGAGGTACTTTGCCACGACCAGTAGGGCCATTTAGAGAACTCTATATTGACTACGCCGACATGGGAGAGATGTAACGGAGCAAGATATCTAATTGTAGTGGTGTGTCCCTTCTCAAGGTGGTTGGAGGCGGGTTTATGTCCCCACCCAGATGCAAAGTGTGCAGTGAAGTTTCTAGTACGAGAAGTGTTTTCTCGGTGGGGAATATGTGATGTGATACGGTCAGACAATGGCACACACTTTGTGAATGACCTCTTCAAGGAAGTGATGACACTCTTGGGGGTAAAGCACAAACTGTGTTCCATTCATCATCCGATGGCCAATGGAGTGGTGGAGAAGATCAACGGCCTGCTCAAGAGCAAATTATCAAAGTTCTGCAACACACTAAAAAAGAACTGGGTATATTGCCTGCCCCTAGCACTGTTCCAACTCAGAACGCAACCATGCAAGGACCACCATCTGAGCCCCCATGAAATTGTGACTTTGCGGCGAATACACACACCGCTCTCCTCGATTAGAAGAGTGTCAGACGCACACAGGGCTGCCACAGTGCTGGGGGAAGAATTTAGGGAATATTTAACTCAGGTGACGCGTGCAGTTCGCAGCATAGCGCGCCAAATAGCACCACCATTCACTGAAAATGTGGCAACTGATACTACCACACCAGCTACAGACAGCCCCAGTGGGCCACTGATGCCAGGGTCACAGGTGTACGTCCGAAGCTTTGTGAGGAGATGGAATTCACCTAGGTTTCATGGCCCCTACGAGGTCATATATAGCACACCGACTGCAGTCAAAGTAAAGGGACTGAAATATTGAGTGCACCTCTCAGATGTGAGGAGGGCACGCGATAGTACACTACCTCAGATCGAACAGGAATGTGCAACTGGTACTACAAACGATATTGAGAAACAATGACAATGTGATTTAATGAAACATGAAAGGATGTATGCCCTCTGGTTTGCTCTGCCATATGTTCGTATCAATTTCCTTTCACTGTCCTTTATCTCTCTCTCTCTCTCTCTCTCTCTCTCTCTTGTTCTCTCTCTCTCTCTCTCTCTCTCTCTCCCTCCCTCTCGATAGAAATGCCTAGAACAGAGAACGTAATTGGAACACAGGGCTAAGAAATGCATATAAAAATGAAATCACAAAATTGAAATAATGAGTAAATATGAAATGTAAATATATAAATAAATGTATGTATTATGGTGACTTAACAATTTTGTATCGCCCCTCCAGGTGACAAATGGCCCAACGAAGTACAATTGCGGCGAATGCAATTATGTTAGATGCCATTATAGGGATGCCATCAGGGCAAAAAGGTTTAGCAATGTTGAATGTGTTTTGAAATGTGCTGCAATTTTGTTTTCAGTGATGCTATTTTTCATGGCCTGGTACTATACTCTCTTATCTCTGGTTAATGATTTGCACAAAGGGGGGAGCGGGGTTAATATGATACGAGAAGGTTCCACCCTAATATGGACTGGAGTAAAGACAATGTAGGGAGAAATGTATAACATTGGCATTAATGGTACAAATGTAATGAAACCTTCGGAACACGCCATTGAAGGTCCAACAATTATCTCATTATTACATCCTGGCATAAATATGAGTAATGATTATGAATCAAATGAATATGATGGCAACTATTATTGGCTGAAAGACTTAGCTAATACAAGTGCATATACACAGGCAGCTATAGAACCTACCCCATATTACGCAGCTACCACTAGTGAAGATACACATGCCATGTTTAACAGCAATGACACGACCTGGGCTGGAATGTTTCCAATACATTACCAAAGAGTGAAAAGCCACAAGGAGGGAATGAGAAGGAAAATGGGGCGGGAGGGAAAAGATACAACATTTATCACAACCTGGGGTTAGATGAAATAGAAGACCCCCGCCACCCTGACCAATCTAACAAATGGTACTCGGACATGAGTGCTATGGCAAAGCAAGCAACACATGAAAGCTGCTATGTCTGCTTACTCATTCCTCATGCATCAGGGACACCAAAAATGTTGATACCGCAGGAAGTGCCCTTGTCGGAGGCTCAGTGTTTAATTCATTTGGTTCTGTGTAGGATAAAAAGCACCTTCCAGGCACACACCGTCAGCTTAGAAAGAATGGAGAGTGAAAGAACATACACGAGTCGGTGTCAAGGAGTGATATGCCTCAAAGAGCCATTTCTTGTCATAAAGGGAACGAGGTATGCTGAGAACAAATGGCACGATGAAACTATTGAGTGCAGAGCAGAAGCACTCCGGGGGCTGGCCGAAGACGCATTCCAATGGATAAAAGCAGTGTGCACGCCTGTCTGGTCACAGCATGTTGCTAAGCTAACATGGATAACAGCACTGGAGAAGTCCATAAAAACGCAAAAAGAAATACAGCACGAACTATGCTTCCATGGAGAAGGAAAGGGGAACATGGGGGAAGCAAGAAAATGCAACAAGACAGTAATAATACCAGACATGAAAAAAGGCACCGCAGCCCTCATGGACATGTACTGGGTTTGCGGCACACAAGCATACCTGCATCTACCCGCATCCTGGAAGGGTACTTGCGCCTTAGCCACTCTCCATACAGCACTGATGGTAATACCAGAAAGCCATATCCAAGGGGCAGCAGAGGATTCGGCTGGCAGATCGGCAGCAGGAGATTCGACTGACAAATCGGCAGCAGGGCAATCGGCTGGTCCATCGACAGCGCCCCAACGAGAAAACACAGAACTTCCAGCTTATGAACTATTGTCAGAATACGAGCTGAAAACAAAGTTGTCACGAAGCAAAAGATCATCCAACTACATTTTGTCGGAATCATCAAAACTCCTTGCTGAGATCCCGCAAAAATACAAGCTGTTCTCATCTGCAGAGACATTTTTTGCATCGCTCCTAACACCAGGGCTCCAAGCGCGAGCAAACGCCAAATGGTTGCAAATAGTACGCTGGGAGCTCATCCAACTGGCCAACGACACTGAAGAAGGATTCAACGTTATAGAAATAGAGCTCCGCGCCCTATGCCTAATGACAATGCAAAACAGATATGTTCTAGCTCTCCTCACGGCGATGGACGGTGGTGTTTGCCGAAAAATTGGGGGGGGTCTGTTGCACATTCGCGCCATCCGAAGATGCAGATAACGGGACACTCTCACATGTGATAACAGCAGTTCACAATCTAGGAGAGAAAATGAGAACAGAGGGCGGAGCGGAAGAAAGTACATGGTTTGACAACTTGTTCAGCTGGATACCATCATGGGTAAATGTGATGATTAAAATACTAGTTCCTATCAAAGTCTTTGTGTTACTATTCTTCTGCGTGTGCCAACTGGGACTCCGGTGTTGTGCAAAAAGTATGCCTACCTTGACTATGATGATGATAACAATGGGCCGATCGACAACGGTAGCAACCATGATAGACGCACAAATACAAACAGGGAACATAACCCTCCAAAGTACTGGCTGACTGCCATCTACAGGCAATAATGGGACAGGGTCGATAATTTATACCACACCACAATAAAGGAACCAACAGAATTGCAATGGTATAACGAGGTATGGGTAGACTTAGACGGGGATGGTGGGATATACCTAACATGCACTCCAGATGAATATGCAAGAAGAGGGAATAGTTTGAGAAGTGTATGCAGAGCATGGATGCCAATAAAGGGTACCCCAGCCTGGGAAGAAGCAGTGGCTGAAGCTGAGTACTACCGAAGGGAGAATGAAAAGAATAAAGTGTCATCATTCGTTACTTTAGATTTAACGAAAGGGGGGAATGTGTGGGAGCGATGGGCCATCAGGCCCCTCGCGTCCTCTACTTCTCAGTACAAAACTCGGACCAAGTGCCTCCAGTAGTGGGTTCGTCCCTTGCCCTTATGCGATGTTAACCTTGGTTGACTTTTGAGTAGATGGGGACCACTGAGCAGGACACGGGGCATCCATTTTTGTACCCCCTTTCGACTCCATCTTGGTGACTAGGCCTCACTCCGATAGCACAAAAACACTTCTCTTCCCTTTTCACACACCAGCCCGGCCAAGCGCGCAGGGCACAGGCCCCCCACCCCTGTTCTCACTCTGACTGGAAAGCATTGCGGGTCCATTCTCACGCTGAAGCCGGAGATGCTTGCAACACAATAATAAATGTAACACATCGCTCTTCCTCTGAGATCACTGTCCTGCATGTGAACCAGCATGAGCTAAGCACATAGCTCGTCCATCTCCACAAATGTGTCGTTGCCCCTCCCGCACCCTCGCCAGTGGAAACTTACTGCCATTGTGACCCTCTGTCCCTGCAAGATATTCCTTTCATGTGCCAGACCACTGACCATGCCATGATGCCCACCCAGCAGATCCCCAACTAACATTAAACCCCTGCTGCAATATATCGTTGCCTACCACTAACAAATGCCACATACCAGAGATTCTTATGTGTACGAACCTTAACTTCAACCAGTGTATTATAGCGGTCAAGACCCTTAACCTAAGACTTGTATAATCCTATGTTATTGATAGTATAGATATATGTGTGACTTTTATAGAGACATGATAAACTACTGAAGGTCTTTTGAACAATTATTATTTAGTGCATGCATTTTTTTGAGAATATATTATGTTAGCTTAGATAGTGACCATCCTACCTCCCAGCAACCTGACCTTCACCCATGCGGAGCACAGATGACTGACGTCAATCCTCCCGCCAACCAAGCGACCAACCCAGATGAAGAGATGCCACCCCACCTGAGACATCGAGTGAACTGACCAATCCGGGACCAACGTAGTATCCTATGTTAGGCGCGTCATTTACCCTATAAAACGTAATGTAATGATAACTTGTGCAGAGTGCTCTCAGATATCTCTTGAATACTATTCACCAGAGATAAAACCTTTTCTTGAACTCTCGCAGCCTGCTCTCTTTGCCTTATTCCCCGTCAGGGGTGTGTTTGTTTTTATTCTTTTGCACGTCAAAGACGGGGAGGGCACAAACAGTTATTATACCTAAACGTATACTTAATCATGAGCGTTGATATTTGTTATCTACCTCTCTGTGTTTTTGGTCAGAGTAAGAATACTGAGTCTTATGCCTTTGCTTTAGAGGTGAATTGATATAACTCCTTGTATCATGTTCAAAATGTACAGAGGCCTTAGATTTTAACTAGTTGATCTTGAATCCAATTTCTATGAGGTGTGTTCTTGATTGCCAAAGTAGGTCTGCTACAATTGTTGAGGGAATAATTAACTCAACTGTGTCAAGCTTGGGACTATCAGTGTACTTAATGGCCTCAATGTCACATGATTGGATGTATTGTAGGTCTGCAATAGTTTGAAAAGCAGTAATAATAGTGCTGCGATTTGGGAAAGAATTGTCTCTAAGTCCATCACTCATAGATAACAGAAAAGTGGTTGAGTGTAAGCTAGATTTATTATAGGATTTTAAAGTCAAGCTGGATTTAGTATTAGACTTTGGGACAAAGATAGTTGGATGACTAATATTGAGAGCCAATAATCTATTGACTGGCCCACGGATCTCACAAATTAGTTCTTTTTTCGATTCTGTGTTCCCACTTCACATCTCTTTATGTAAAGATGCTCTTGTTTGTTGGAGGGTTCTCAAGTGGGGAAAGTCTTCAGCGACTTGACGGGCAGTAATTGATCTAGTGCTTACTGATGAGTGTTGGGGATAGTGTAAGCACTCTAATATCGGGTTCAATTCTGAAACAGACGTGATAGAATAAGTTGAGAGATTCATAAGGTCTTCTTCATCTTGCATCGTGTCTGTTTGCAGTGCAGGGTCAATAACAATCATCTCTGTTGGACCCAAGTGGAGGTGACCCTTGCGGGGTCAGAGTGATGGGTTGAGGAATTGACACTGTTGGAACCTGCACTAGATCAGTGGAGGCAATGGCATTGACACCCTTAGTAGACTGTCACTTTGGCATTGAAGGTAAAGCAGTTTTGCTAGGAGTTGTTAATCCATTAATGAATCCCTTCGTTTTGGGATTAGAGGACTTTTTAGAGATGGACAGATTTTTAGATTTGTTCAATTTATTTGGCTGTACAGATGCATTTAGTCTCTTAAACCTCCTTTTCCGTCGAATTGGGTGAAAGAGATCACGTTTTGTGGGGAGGTCGATGCTTCAATTATTTCTATATCAACATCGGATTGTGAGTGATTATCAATTGTCCTTGATACTAGTCCGGGTCGATGTTATCAATAAATATGGGCATGCTTGGTTCAGCCGTACTTATTTTAAGTCCCTCCACTGTACCTTCCTAAGCCTGCATAATTGACCCAGCTAAAATATCATGACATGCCCTTGCTGCGGGGGGCAGCGTCGTCACCTCAGTATCAGACTGCAGGCCTGATTGCGGGGTGATTTCGGCAGCCACCCATCAACTTTGGAAGTCAACAGAGATAACAAAGAGTGGAAGTGATCTAATTTGTTGTCCATGTTTTCATGTAACTTTACCATATTATATGAAGTAGTATTTATTGTGGTCATTAATGATTCTTTTAGCACATGAGACAGATAGATCATACCAAATGAAGGGCGTGGTGTAGGTTTGGCAAAAGAGGCTATTCAGGAAGACGATGAATTTACCACAATTTGATTGGCTGTTTCTGGCTATAGGATGGGTGAGTTCGATAGATCTAACATAGACTTTGTGTTTCCAGTATGGTGTTTGGTAGTAATATTGGAGATTGTAATGAGTCCATATGGATTGGAGTTGGCAGTATCACAACAGGTAAAGGTGAACTGGGGGAGGGGGGGTGTGGTGTTGTCAAAATTAGTACTCTGGCATTGTTGGACTACTTGAGAATAAAGTAAAAGTATATTCGTAGAGTCAATTGCATGCAGGTGTTACACACACAGTTGGAGGATCTACATTCAGGAGCCTGTCAACACACGGAGCTAACAGCGTGGTAAATAGCTCAGATTCATTATCTGAAATTATAGGTGTGTGTGCCACATTCTAACATAACATAGTCTGTGAGTGTTGCAGGTAATTCACAAATTAGTTGGTGATTTGAGTTTACATTTGCATTTAACGTGTTCATAGTTGCAAAAGTAGCAGCAAGCGCTTATGAAGGGGAATCAGACTTACTCTTGGGCAAGCGGCAGAAGGTACGAATGTCCGAGCCCATGCTTGCCCTTTGCCTCATTGATATCCGTGACTGCTTTGCAGTATTCGCTTTTGGCATGCCTTTAGCTAATGGCGTAGCCTCACGTATTTGCGAGGCTGCAGCATTTAGTTTCAATGGCATATCCAATGTCAACTTGTAGGCGGACATTTCCTTGCAGTATTGTAGCCAAGATGTCAGCAGTTAACACACAGGGGCGTGCAAGATGAGTTTAGCACAGGGGAGAAGAGAGTGGCACCCGGCGCCGCTGAACAGTGGAACAGTACTCGCCGGATGCACTCCATGCCCGCGGGTGCGCTGGAACTGGGGGGCGTGGTCAGGTCCTGTAAATATAGGAAGAAACAATGTTAACGTCCTGAGCCTCTAGATAGAGGGATGAATAGGGATGAATACAGGGCCGGTCCTACACCAGATTGCACCCCAGGGGGAAGCATCGTTGGCGCTCCCCCACCCCCAATCCAACCAATCCAACCAGCTGAGCTATATCCGTAACAGGTATACTCTTGTTGTAGCATAGCGGGCGGAAATCGGAGTTCTATTAGTGGAATTTTCCAATGAACGCAGCAAACTCATGGTATGCACTTTAAACACTGTATTTTACTCATAACAAGAAGATGCATACATTGGTCAAATAATGGCTGCAAACAGATGGGATTATCACTAAGGTTCTTCTGGGCTTGTCTACGTCTTGAATTTAGTTTAAGGAGAGCTCTAGTTTTCCAATGTCAGGTGTGAAATAATTCACCATTCCTGGCTTTTAGGTTCATAAAAAGAAAACGGGAAGTTAAACAAAAAAAAATGCACTTCAAGTTATGGCGAAAGATTTTTAGTCATCTAGCTCAGGTGACCAGCCTAGTTTGTACTTGATTCTTCTTAATCTTTTGCAGCAACACTTCTCAAGATGTTGTTAGTAGTGAGTAATAATATGGCAAGAAGATGCCAAGTTTGTGGTCCATAGCTCCATTCTTACAGGGGGGAAACTCACTTTCTGAATGCTTCCTGCTAATAACACTAAGGGCCTAATTCACAGAAGAGTTTTATATTGGCAAAACACCATTGGAAAATGCTCTGTGAATCAGGGCCTAAGAGTTACCGAGGCTAAAACACTTTAACTGAATGTTTTTCATTCCCCGATGGAAGATTTAGTTGGACATTGAAGTCACATTGACCAAGCTTGCCCTCCCAAGCGAGCACAAAATAAATACTTTCTATTTGTGAATAATCACCGTCCATTCTGGTCAGAGGAATTTGATTGGCTCAAAGTGGCACACGCAGTCTTGTATTTTGCATTTTGTTTTTATTTGTGAATGAGCATAGTGCTTAGTGTCACCTGGTAGACGCAACAGTCCCATTGCTGGGTGCTTAGCCAAATTGAAAGGTGGCAGCACAAGAGCACATAGAATGCATCTCTACAATATGTAGCTGCTCACGTCTATTCCTGTTCTCCCTGGTCTCCTCACTCCTTACCCAAGACTCTGCCGACCCGAGGCTCCTCTTTGAAGGCATTGGGGTGATAGAAAATGTGCTCACAATATTGGTTCACTGCGCCACCATCATCACCATAAGTGCACCCACCCAAGTACTCTCTAGAAAAAGACACACATCTCCCAAAAAGGGTTAAACTGTAGACATTGCCCCTGAATGGTTGAAATAATAATATCAGGGTGAATCCAAAAAAACACCAAATTTGGTTGAAATATTAAAAAATACTCTGATTTTTCAGCACTCCTGCTGTAGTCTCTCTGTGCCACGGTGGGGGTTGAGCCATTCTCATATATATTTTTCTGTGCTCCGCGTTTGATGTCCTTGTTTTATGCGCATTTATTTTGACTTCACAAAATTGCCCGGGTTTTTGGTTTGTAAAATCTGGTCACAGTATGCACCTGACATCTGCTGCCTTTCATTTTTCCATTGTAGGTGGGGTGCTTGTAGGAATCGGTTCCGAGCGAGAAAAGGTTACTTCGAAGATTATGGCTCGTGCGTCAAAAAAGGGGGCTGGATGGAATATGGGCTGCAGCCCCTGTCTTCTCCTTTTCATTAATAACCTATCTTGTCACAGCTTCTCAGGGGCTGCAGGCTGTGGGGAATGCTACAATTTTTTTCTGCAGACTGACACGTGAGTGTCGTGACAGATTGCACCCCAGTTCCTCCTGCCATTCAGAGGTACTGGACTTCCATTAATTCCCCCGGGTGGACAGTTTTGGACTAAAGCAATTCCCTCAGCGGTTCTGGACTTCCAGAAACTCACTCATATTCTGTGCAGAATAGTCCACTCCGGGCGATGCTGAAGTGGTCAGAAAAAACACACATTTTGAGTTTGAATGCAGATGAGTGCCATCAGCCGTGCCCGCTATACCTGCTTCACCCTCCATACTCTTACTAGAAAGGGGGACCTATATTGTTTCCAGCTTTTCACAAGGTGGAAGGGCCACAGAGCATTCTGCTATTTTTGGACCGAGTGAAGGGTCCTGCAAGACAGTAATAATTTAATAATTTAGCATTTATATAGTGCTATGATCCCTCAGGCATCTGAGCGCTGCTTATTACTACCCAAGGTGTGTCGTGCTCATTTATCGACCTCGGAAGGATGAAAGACTGAGTTTGGCACTGCCAGGATTCGAACCTGCATCAGCAGGCTCTGCACAGATGTCAAAGCGAACATTCTACTCGCGGGGCCTCATTACGACCCTGGCGGAACGGGTTAAACGGCGCCGTAAAAGGCTGCGGCGCGGTTCAACCCGTTCCGCCACATTACGAGGTCCCCTCGCGGGACACGTTAAGCACGCCTGGAAAAACCAGGCGTGCATACCGGGTCCCGCGAGGGGAAGAGGGAGCAAACAACGGGCCATCTCGTTATGGCCTGTTGTTTACTCCCTCTCCCATTCCCATTCAGCCCTATGGGGGCTGAAATGGGAATGGGGATGAACCGTGTCCGTGTCCTCGAGTGAGGAATTACCGGGCCATCCGAACTCGGAATGGTCCGGTAAGTCCTCATTCCGAGGACACGGACACGGATGCGGTTTTGCCGGCAGCCATGCCGCAAATAGCGGCATGGCTACCAGCATACCTCGTAATGAGGCCCGCTGTGTTATCGGACTGGCACAGTGATACATGAATAGGGGTGCGGGGGAGAAGGGTGGGGACAGCCAGTGGGATCACACCACAGGGAAGGGTTTTATGGCACTCCCATGGATTTGTTTGCAGCTCTAACACCAGAGGACCATGCAGGGGCTATAAAGGGACTGCAAAAGCATTCACACCTCTGGGCAGACCTGGGGTGTGCCTTTCTGGAAGGAGGGGGTCGTTTGCCTGTGCCACCTGCAGCCAGCTGTTTCATGCCACCTTGCCTGCCACTTCCTCAAAACGCCATTAATGCGGGGTTAACATCCGTTGGCTCTCTATAAATGGGCCAATGACTGTTATCACCCAGTAATGTCACCTGGACAACCAAATTATTTCTGAAAAGAAGTCACGATGTTAATTGCTGATAATGGGTACACAGAACTGGGTTCGTTAATTTTCCCTATATCGCCACTCTAAATGGGTTATCCCAAAATAATGTCACAGTAGGTCTCAAACTCCAACCAGATATACGACCCTGGCGGAATTCGGAAAACGATGGCGGAAATGCAATACCGCCATCGACTAGCGCTCGGTGCGACTATGACCCGTCACCGCAAAGTACGAAGCCATTAGCGACACCGTAGTGAACGCCAACGCTAACTGCACCAAGCACGCGCGCGCGCGCCATGCCAAACCGTAAACACCACCATGGCGCAAGGGTACGCTAATTCCGACCCTAGCGGACATGTACCTAACGCCATCAAGCATGGCGGAATGTACCATTCCGCCATGGTGAGAAGTACGGCATCGCGAATCAACCATAAACGGCCCCACTGAGTGCCTGTACACCGCTCCCTGCCCACAAAGTACAACTCCCCGTAGGTGCAATGAAGTCACAATGCAACCATTGAAATGTACAAGTCACCCATGCATGCCAACGAACAAAAGAATCACAAGAGGGGCCAATGGGAGCTGCAGGGCACAGATGGCACGAATACAGAAGCCATCCCAATGGACATGACCACAGTCCCCCACCAAGAAACGCACGCAAACACAGGCACCTGTGACCAGCAATATTCCGAAAATCACATCATTCCACCAGTCCACCTGGCTGACCGGCATCTGTTACACAAAACCCAATCCCCCGCCCCTGAGCATGACAACATTCAAACAGTCATATTGGCAGCCCCCATCCCTGACCTCACGGGCTTCGTAGGCAAACGCACCCAGTACAGTACCACGCAACTAAACTCCGAAGCTGGAACCCAATGCAGATCTCCTCACAATACATCGCTCCCCAAATAGGAATATGCCACATCACTTGCAAAGAAGAACGCTACACGGGCCAAATCAGAATAGAAATTTAATGCACAACAAAATCACCAAGCCCATACAGCCATCAGGCCATGAACTCCAAAACACATTTCACCATTGTGGGCTGCATCCGCAAGAAATGACCAGCCACTACTTGTGTGACGCCCTGTTCCATCATGGTACACAGAGCCACATTCACGTACGAAAAGGCAACATGGAAGCGCACAGAACCGCAGGGCCGTCCCAATGGGGAGGCACTAGTCCAGCTGAAAGGCCGAAATGTTGCTCCGAGCCACCAGTACTGCGTAAGGGCATGTGGCCCATTGGCGATCGTCCCATAAGATCGTAATGCAGCTCCACTGATTAACACGAAGCAGCAGGTGTCGGGAGTAAAAGCCATCTGCAGGAGTGGCATACAGATGGCAGTGGCAAAAGGGGAGGAGATACCTGTCAACCAAAAGAAAAGAAAAAGAACAGAATGGCCATCAGAACTACATTCGAACAACTCACTTCAATGATCACACTAAATCCACAGCCATATGCATGCTAGCCCACTCCAAAGGTTCATCACCACCCAAAAACCACTTGCGACTCATAACTATCTATATCGAGGTGTAAACACCATCACAAACGAGTGTACCTGTGCATGCGTCTGTCAAAACAGAATCCATCAGATGGGATTGGTAACGTGCATGGACACAAGTGTCTGAGGGCGCGTCGAGACAGGGAGGGCTCAACAAGGCCAGATAGACGATGGTCCCACTATGGCAGCCCTGCATCACATAGCGTAGGGGAGGCGGATAGATTCCAAGAAGCCCTGTACATGGCAAACTCTGTATCAAATCACCTGCCCATGCATCCATTCATCATTCCCTCATCCCGGGATTAAAACGCCTGAATATTTACTCACATAACATTAGAAATATCCATTGAGTCTGTGCGTTATGCAGCCTGCAAAATCCACAGTGCCCCAGCCCGTAATTCCAGTGTAGTGAAGTAACATGTATTTGGGAACGTCCGGCCTCATCGCCCACGTCGCTATTGCGCATCCCAAACCATTCATATCAATCATTGCATCCTCGCCATGGCCCCTGTCCCAAGGACATTGAACAATAGTACGTTATATTTGCAGTCAGACCTGTGGGCATTTCCTCGCCGCTAGCTGAAAACCGAAAGCGCCGCCCTTCGAATTCCTCATTTGCAACATCACGTCGAAGAGGCATCTGTGGCCGTTTGAAATCACTAATTAATCCATCGAGTGCGGCTGTGTGTGAAACTGGCAACTGCCTTCACCCACAAATGGGACGCCCCGCCCGTCGTTGCAACTCGGTACAGTGATGCATGAGGGTCCACCGTTACTCGAGTACTACGTTCCACTGACCCTTCACAAGTCTGTTCGCGACTGCACAGATAGTATGTGAAACAATGGGACCACAGCAGAATGAACATATCAACCAATGTTACACGGCCATCGGGTACAAATACATGATTGCAATAGCAAGATGCCATTCCCCGAATTGCAGCGTTGTGTGCGGGACGTGCTCGGCCAAAGGGGAGAGCAGTTTGCACAGGTGGAATGAATCACCACAGGTGGAGGCCATACAGCCTGAAAACACATAAATTGCACAGCCAGTCTCCTCCCACAACCACACCGAAATGCTACCGGCAGGACTCGCGATGTTGGCCCTGGGGGACATGATAGCACTGCAAGTACTCCAACTCCAAGAAGAAGACGAACACCAACTACAACCGGCCGCACGGAGGAGACGCAGGAGGAGGAGGAGGGCAAGGCAGGGCCAGCAAGGGCCGCCAGCACAGCCACTACCACCACGCAGGCAGCCCGCAATCCCACGCCTCCGAGCACATCCGTTCAACCTCACTGATGAGCAGATCCACACCCTCTACCGTCTGGACCGGGACACCATAGCCGCCATTGTGGACATGACACAGGCTGACCTTGTCAGCATGATAGATAGCCCAACCGCCATCCCACCCCTACTGAAGGTGGTGTCTGTACTCCACTTCCTGGCCACAGGCACCTACCAGCACACAGTCGGACAGTTGCATGGCATTTCTCAGCCACTGTTCTCACGGACACTATTGCAAGTGCTCGATGCCCTCCTGCAGCACGCAGACGACTACATCTCCCTACCACGCTCGGAGCAGGAAATTACCAACACAAAAGTGGGATTCCATGCACTTGCCGGCATACCGGGTTGCATTGGTGCCATCGACTGCACCCATGTGGAATTCGTCGTCCCACATGCCATGGAGGCCCAGTACCGCAACCGAAAACAATTTCATTCTCTGAATGTACAAATGGTGTGTGACTCCAACAGGATCATTACACATTGTTGTGCCAGATTCCCTGGATCAACCCATGATTCTATGGTCTTGAGGAACTCTACAATACCACGCTACATGGAGCGACACGCAGGGAACAGATCCTGGCTACTCGGTGAGTCTCATTACATGCATGATAATGTGGGGTATGTGATTCGGCAATGACCTGGCAGGAAGGGGGGGGGGGTGTGCGTACGTAGCAATGGCATTCCACATCATACGTTTATCGTCCACATACAGGTGATGCTGGATATCCACTGAAGAGATGGCTCCTCACACCAGTCCGGAACCCACGGGACCAGCATGAGGAGGACTACAACCATGCCCACTCACGTACCCGTGTAGTCATTGAACAGGCATTCGGCCTACTGAAGGGTCGTTTCCGCTGCCTCAGCAGGTCTGGCGGGGCACTCCTGTACCGCCATGAGAAGGTTGCAAAGATGGTGATGGCATGTGTCATGCTCCACAACATGTGCGTACGTAGAAATGTGCCCATGCCCCCTGACGCAGAACTGCAAGCACCTGATGATGGTCATGATGAGGGTGGGGATGTGGCAGCACCTCAAGGAGTCTGCGAGGCACCGGAGGGCCGTGACATTCGTCAGCATCTCATTGATGTATGCTTCTAGCACTCACGCCTGGTGGCTGATACATGGACACGGGACTCGTGGCACTGTGTGTGTCTGGGACATGCACAATATGGACTGTACGCCTATGATGGCCTAGTACACAAAGATCAATGTCCACACATCTCATTGGTTGATCGTGCACTGTTTATGGCATATGTGATATCATGTTGTACACCCTATCGACCCGCCACCCAAGTGAGCCCAACACACCCCCTCCACCCTCCTACCTCCCCCCCGAACACCAGTGTCCAAAGATGCTCATTGTCAGTGGGCAGTCGCTATTGCAAGCCCCCTCTGCGGGTATCAGGGGCACCCCTGCCTGTGGAGCGCAGGTTCCTCCCAGATCTACGTTGGGGGCTGCCCTGGACGGAACTTGCAACGGATGATGTCTCTGCCTGCTCACGTCCATGCATGTCCCTAAGGGTTTGCGAGAGCTCAGTGAGCACACGGCGCACTGCGGCAAGTTCGGCACATACGTCCTTGGACGTCGCATGCAGTTCCCCCCTCAGGCTCTCGGTGCTTCTCTCCATTTGGACTCCCAGGCTCTCGGTGCTACTCTCCATTTGTGCCCTTAGTGTCTCTGTACCTCTCTCCATTTCTGCCCTAAGTGTCTCAGTTGATGTTTCTATGTCTGCCTTAGTGCCCCCACATTCATCGGCATGGTCCTTGAGGAGCGTGGCCAGTTGCTGCTGTTGCACGATTAACTGGTCGAGGGACTGTTGCCTCTGCTGGGCCATGGCCATTTGCGGGGGTGTCACAGAGGGGCTGTTGACCTCATGTTGCCTTGCCACAGGGCTTGTGGGGGATGGCCAGTCGTCGTCTTGTGGGTGCCCCTGCGTGGTATCCTCATGTTGTACGGGATGGGACAGACAGGGGGATTGGGACAGGTCATGGATGGATCTGACTTCGACATCCCCGTCTTCTGTGTCGGAGCATGCTGCCATCAATGGGGTGTCACCTATGGTGCTGCTGCCACCAGAGGCAGTGCCTTCTGTGGCATCCGTTGGGGGGACCTGTGGTGGTGGTGGTGTGGGCATGCTGGCTGCTGGGGTGCCTGTTGATGTTCCCTCCTCTGTGCTGCCACCTGATTTGTGCTGCTGCCGTGTCTTGATGCGTGCAGCTGAGGTGGAGGGTCTTTGGCCGTTGGTCTTGGCCCTCTTTGCAGGTGTGCTGGTAGGGGTGTCCTGATGCTCGTCGTTTGGATCGGACCCTGTGGTGGAGTAAAGGAGGGCGAGGGTTATTGATGGGTCTGTGGGAATTGGAATGGCATTGTATCACATGCATTGGGGTGGTACCTGAGGGTGATTTGGGTCGGGGCCTTGGAGGTGCTTTCATTTGTGTGTGGAGTGAGGGTGCAGTTGTTTGGCAGCCTGCAGTTAGGGTGTGCCTGCTGCACGTGTAGTGCGTGTTTTAGGGGTTTTTAATTATTTATGTATTTATTGTGGGTTTTAACGTGCGCTATCAGGCCGATGTGTGTGGACATTCTCCTGGACATGTGTTTCTGTTGCACTATGTGGACACATGGTACTTCACATGGATGGACTTGTGGATTTGGCATTGTTTTATCTGGCCCACCTACCTGAATCTTCGGATGTCTGCACTCCTTTCTCCATCCCTCCGACTCCCTCTATGCTCTCCATTCCGATGGTGGAGGCACAGATTTCTTCCCAGGGGGTCAACTTGATGGGTGATTCAGGACCTCCCCCGGTGGCTGTGGCAATGTTGCGGTTGGCAGAGAGTATGCTGCGGACGCGTATCCGCAGGTCGTCCCATCGCTTTCGGCATTGCTGTGGGGTGCGGGGTGCGGTCCCCACCGCACTTACCCGCTGTGCCACCAGAGCCCATATGGCCTTCTTGTTTGCAAGTGCCGTCCTGGTCATTTGCGTGCAGAAGACGACGGCAGCATTCTCCTGGAGGGTCTCTGTTAGCACGGTGAGTTCCTCACGGGAGAAGTGGACCTGCCGCTTGCGGTCGCACTTTTCCCATTTTTCTTGGTTTCGCTAGGGTGGATGACGGGTTGGGGTGTGTCTCAGGGTAGTGTTTTTAGTGGTTGTGTGGTTTTAGTGGTTTTATAGGTGTACGGCGGGATGTTTCCCGTTCCGGGCCCATGTTTTTACTTCCGTTTCCGTATATTTACGGTCACCGTACTTTCCGGTAGGCGCACACTGCGGTGTCCGCTGTGATGGGTGGCGGTATTGCACCTAGGGCGCCGTACGGCGGCGGTGTGGGCCGTTTTGGGGTCATTTCCGCCATCGCGGACTTTGCACTTCCGCCATGCCGTGGTGCTCGTGCCCGATGGGTCGGAATGGGCCGCACTTTGCTCCTTCGTGCAATGGCGGAAACGCTATTTACGCTGTGGCGGTCCGGTCAGTCACTTTCCGCCAGGGTCGTAATGAGGGCATTTTTGAGTATTTATTGCTGGGGGCATATATTGCTAAAACGAATTAAAATCTTACAACGCACCGTTGGAAATGTCTTAGCGTTTGGCATTTATGTGAAAGCCGAAAATACACATTTGGACGAAGGTGATCTAACAAATTTCTCTTTGCATCAATTGACATCCATTCCACCATTATCATATTTTGCGTCTTTTAAACTCAGCAAAAATACCTACATATCTCCTTGCAAACAATGGCAACATGTATTTTCAATTCACTCTAGGATGTTTGAAAAGGTGAGCTAAATGTCTGGCACGGTCATTCCTCATGATCTTGCTTTATGAAGCAATCTGTCAGGCAACAAACTAAACTTGCCGAGAGAAGCAGACGCTTAATAAGAAGCAAACCTTTTTTGAGCAGAGTTAAAAAAAATTTGTTGCAGAGAGCCGTGGCACGAGTCCTACTGTTAAACCGAGAAGAACAGACAAATGGATTAATAACGAGATGGCAGGTTCCTGCAGAGGGGTGTAGCCTGCCAAGGTCTCTGACTGCAGCCTGCAAGGCTATACCTGCATGCCACTTCATGAGCACTGCGACCCCGAAATGGAATGCTGAGTCAGACTGCTTGCATGCGCTCAGTCAGACTGGCCCCGTGTCCCGGGTCTGACTGGCGCAGTTTCACTTAATAAAAACGTCTGCAAGTGAAAAACAGTATTCATTTATTGTTTCACTCATTTGTTTGAGATACTGCTGCTGAAGCGCCCCCATACTGCTGGTACGGCCAGCGCCCCCTAGAGGCTGACACGTCAGGCAGCCGCCTGCACTGCCTGACGCAAAGACTGGCCCTGGATGAATAGGTTGGGAGTTCTTAGTTCCTTTATGCACACTGTTCTTAAAGTTCCAAAACAGTCTGTTTTGAAATAAATCAGTAGAGTTCCAGGGGATCCATCTGGCAGTCAGTCAATGAAGTGGATGCAATCGCCAGATGCACTCCACAAATGCACTCCACGAATGCGTGCACGGGATTGCTCGCAGGTGCTTGTTGATAAGGACGCTGCGACCCGGGGACGTGGTCAGGTCTGTTCTTAAAGATCCAAAACAGTCTGTTTCGAAGTAAATCCAATGGCAGGCAGTCGTAAACACGCAATGGAGGTCCAGGGGATCTGGCAGTCATCCAGTGAAGCAGATACACTCGCCGAATGCACTCCACGAATGCGCGGAAGGGGTCAAAAGCAACCAGAAAACTCCAAGGAGAAGTAGGTGATTTCAAGAACAAGAAACGTACCAAGAAACAAAGCAGCCACCCATAGAAGTTGAGAAGCAAGAAAGAATGAATGCAGATTCCTTATATATCGCTGGGCTACGTTATTTCCTGATTGCCAAGTCACGTGACTATGAAAGTTACGTGGCGAGTGCTCCGATGTTTTCAGCATGTGACCAATGTTGATGCCACAGCGCGTCGCCCAGGGGCCATGGCAACCGCCACGGAGCACACGGGATCCCTGGTGTCTTGGGTATGAGCTGCCGCGTTCTCCCCGTACAGAAGAGCTGCCGGGCTAGGGGGCTGCCGTGGATGGACAAGTGAGTGGCAGGTGTTTACGACAGAGCCCTCCCCGTTTGATGCGGATGGGACAAATGGAAGCGTCTCAGCAAAGCAGGGGCATGGATGTTCTTGACAGGCTCCCAGGTTCGTTCGTCTGGACCATGCCGTTTTCAGTCCACCAGATACTGGAGAACACCCCTGACGAAACGTGAGTTAAGGATGGCATGTACCTCGTAGTCATCACCAGAGCCAGGAGTGACAGGAGGAGGCGGGACGGTAATGCGTGTGGAGGGCGGACATGGCTTGAGGAGGGAAGCATGAAAGACTGGAAAGATGCACAAGAAAACAGGCAGAGCAAGACAAAACGTTACCGGGTTGATAACTTTCGTGATACGTTAGGGTCCGACAAATCAAATAGTGGTTGTAGCTTACGGCAACCCGGAATACGGAGAGGACGCGTGGACAGCCAAACCTCGTCACCAGGTTGATAGGAAGGGGCAGGTTGATGGTGCTTGTCTACCGCTTGATGCATGATGTCCTGCTAACAGTTCACATAGGTGTGCTCAAGGACAGCCTGGGAGTAACAGTCATTTGCAGCTGGGACAGAGGAAACAGGGACAGTAGAGATTTTCAAGGTACGTGGATACTGACCATAAAGAGAGAAGAACTCAGAAGACCCATTAGAGGAGTGTGGAGCGTTGTTCTAGGCAAATTCAGCTGTAGTCAATACATTGTGCCATGTTTCCAGGTGTTGGAGGCAAAGGCAACGCAGATACTGCTCTAGTGTCTGATTCATGCACTCAGTCTGGCCATCAGTTTCAGGATGGTACGCCGATGAAAAACAGGCATCTATCCATAACATGGTAGTTAGGGCTCTCCAGAAGTGGGAAATAAATTGGGAGCTTGGATCAGAACGGATAATGGACAGTAAACCGAAAAGACAAAATATATGGCGGAAATACAAACTAGCCAAAACAGGGGCAGAAGGAACACCTGAGCAAGGAACAAAACGGGCCATTTTAGTAAAACAATCCACTACCATCCATATGGTGTGGTGCATTTCTATCTTGGGCAGGTCAGTTATAAAATCCATGAATATGGTATACCAGGGTTTATGTGGTATGGGCATTGGCTGAAGTAGAGCAAGTGGTTTGCTTCTCAGATTTTTACCGTGGACAAAACATGCGCAAGTGTCTTGTCTCATGGTAGGCCACCAACACCAGCATTGCTAAATAGTCAGGGTTTTGTTTTGTCCTGGCTGGCCATTGATTAGGGCATCATGGGACCACTCTAATGCTTGTCGTCTGGTGTGCTGGGTTGGTAGGAATAGTCGGTCCTGAAAATAAGGCAAACCCTCATGATAGCTAATGTCCCATTCCTGCACTTCATCCCAATGGAGTGCAACCCAATCCTTAATGGAGGTGACTAGACTAAGAGGAGGGGTACAAAGGTAGGCAAAGTTTACCTTCTCTAGAATAGTAGGAGGGAAACCGGGAGAACCTCGCCCCAGTCGTGATAGTGCATCTGCTTTTTCCTGTTTGTGGCCATGGCGTTGTTTCATAATGAAATTGAAAGCAGCAAAAAACAGATGTCAACGCACTTGTCCACTGTTCACACACTTGAGGGAAGCCAGATCTTGGAGATTCCGATGTGTCCATGAACACCGCAACAGGCCATTTAGCCCCCAGCAGATGATGCCTCCAGGCTTGAAAGGCGTCTTTCACCGCCAGTAGTTCTTTTTCCGTGACTGTAATGCAGTTCTGCAGAAGTGAACCTATGGGAATGGTAGGCCACTGGGTGCAGGAACCCAGTACCTGAACAGGCCTGCGAGAGTATGGCACCCAGAGAAAATGAGGACGCATCTACCTCCACAATGAACAGAACATCCAGATTTGGATGTTGTAAAACAGGGGCTGTGGAAAATACAATTTTCAGGGTATCAAAAGCGTCCTGTTGCAGTTTGGACCAGATGTAGGGATTGAGTGGACTGGTGAGCCAATACACGGGACCCATAGTCACGCTCAAACCAGAGTAAATGCACCCCTCTAGGGAATTCAAGCCATGAGTCTATCTTGCAGGCGATAACAAAACTTTAATCTTTACAGATCATGAGGATTGGGGAAAATGGCAGAGGACTCTGACATTTCCAACCAACATCTGTCGTCTGTGGCTGGCTCCCAGGTCCTGAAGACTGGTGCTGGGCCTGGGGCTTAAATACTCTTGACTTGGTCACTGGATACTAGCAGGGCTCCTCCAAAATTGTCCTTCTTGCCATACAAGAGATGCTGCAGAGTCTCCAGTGTTTCATGGCCAGATTCCGTTTGGGACAAGCTACATAACATTATGCTGCAGATGCAGGAATATTTTGTCGCTTTTGTTTAGCATAATTTACTTTGTTATAAACATTCATACATAAACACATCTTCCCGACATTATTTCAACACTTAACTCCATAAAATTATATATTATCTGGTCCAGTATTTCTCATAAAAAACCCTTGTTTTCTAAGTACTGTTTATGTCATGCTGAATTGTTTTTAGTTTCCGTTGGCTTCTGGTTGACAGAAACAGCTGCTAAGTTACCTCGTGCTCTCTACCAGCCTGCCTGTAATCTATATTAAGCACAGCCTGAAATCACTGTGTGCTTTCAGCAAAGCTACCTACAATTTAACAGTTTTACAAATATATCAATTTACATAGTTGTTTGCACCTTATATTTCAAGATCCATGTCATTTCATCGCAGGATGTTTTTTCGCAGGGTTTTTTTTACCGCGGATTTCTTTACGAAAAAACCCAATCCCCCATCCCCTTTAAATTTTTTATATATTCCCGAACACCCACACCCAATTTATATATTTTTCTAACCCCCCCAACATAAAAACAAGTTTTTTCGGCAAACAATTTGTGGTAAAAAACCCTGAGAAAAAACATCCCGCGATGAAAGGACATCATACCATATTTCAATCCTAACTATCGTTATTTAGTGACTGGCCACGCCTCGGTTTGATTATTTTTTAATGAAAAAAGCTTTCTCATTGCTATAGTGCTTAGAACTCTTGCCTCATTGTAAAGCGCTTGTGGGTGCAGGAAGGCACTAGCCAAAGGCGCTAGCTCCTCCCCAACATTCCCCCATTTCGTTACTTCTACAGTAATGAACTGATCCCCACCCAACATATCTACAACCCCAGAAACATGCGTTTGAGTTTCGCTGTTTATTGCATGGCAAGGTGTTTTAGATCCCCCAATTGATACCATCATCTTTGCACTATTAGGGACTATAGGAACGGAACACATCATTGGAGACCCCATTGGCATGGGCAGAAGATAACCAAGAAGAACATGATCACAGGAACCAGTATTTTTACTGCTGCCCCCAGCCATGACAGGACCCAATCAAAGGCGAGCGATTGCCAATCTAAGTTCTGAACTCCACCTTCTTTCTTCATTTGAATACCTAGATTGTGCCCCACCTTGATGACGTGGGGTAGTGACACATTCTCAGCATCCTCTGGGGGTCGAAAAGTGTAGCAGCTGCTTGTACCCTAGGAGCCAAAAAAGATGAAAAAGAAAGTCTCTGCTGAGCTAAAAAGTCAATACTTGTCAGGTATTCCTCTAAGCAGTGCGAAACAGTCTTTTGACAGCTTGAGCTTTTCTTTCTTCCCTGCCATTGAAATCGTCCTTTTTCTGGTAGCATACCAAATTCTTGTGTGATCTGCAAGCTTCTTTAGGTGCTAGTGTGACTGTTGGCACCTCGACAGGCATTTCTTCTCCCTTCAGGTGTTCATCCAGGATTACTAGTTGCACTGAGCGCAGTGTGGCCAGTGAACACTTGCCCCTCCAAGAAGGTAGGAGTTGCACGTAGGTTTGTCAGCCACAAACCGAGTAGTAATCCATCACTGCTGCTGTACCTTTTGTCATACCAGGGATCACAAGAGTGTTGTTGCATTGTGTGTTTGTGCCACCAGGAACTGTTCCTTCATTGCTAAAACAAAGTTCAACATTTTTGGCCCTATCTATACGCACTGGCTTCTTCATTGTTGCAATCCGTGTCAGCCTTGTGATGTATTGGGACCATACTGTGCACACGTCTCTATTTGGGATATTGCTTCTCCGCTGTACTCGATCAGCCCATCTGCCAGGCACATCACTGTGGTGCCTTGCCATTTGTCATTGTCATTTGAATCACCTCCCAAGGAGAAATATGGTCCTTGTAGACACTGGCAGTGTTTTGTGTTGCCATTGCATAACGCTGGATCTAGATCAATGCTTCTGAACTGCACACTATGTGCCAGGAATGTGCCCTTTATCCCGTACAGTGCAAGATGTACCCAGCATTGTGCCTCTGTAATTGGGACTGGATGTGGAACTAAAAACCTTAGGAGCCCCTGATGTGTGCAGGATCTTTCATTTATTACATTCCTTCCTGCAATGTGCACATCAGAGTACCAACTATTCAATGTTTGTAAACGATGGACATCAGAAATACTGTCGAAGCCCAACCCCTTATATAAATCATACGTCAACAGTAGCTAGATTAATATCACAGGGCAACTGCACTAAACAGTAGCCAGATTCAAATTACAGCCCTACAGTTCTATCCCTGTGGAAAAGGAAGCAAGACAGTGGCACAAAACACTAACTAGATTCAAATGATAGACCTATAGGCTGTGACAAACCCCCATATGGCGTCACTTCTCCCCAGAGGGGAGCCCCGTTCTATGAGGCTAGAGAGGTGGGGCAGCTAACCGATAGTCCCCCTAAGGTTGGTAACATGTGGGAGGATCTCATTGAGAGGAACTGCCCTTCTGGAGATAAGGAAATTAGTCTGAGACATGGCTCCTTTAACTCCCAACCCCACAGGATAATAACACCACCCAACCCTTCCTTGCCGATGATAAAGTCGGAGACTATGCATTACTGTAGTGTGTCAGCCAGTCTCTCATTAACAAGTATTGTGATGATGAAGAAGAATACAAGAACGCTATTGACAAGCCAGACGAATGTCCGACCAGTGTGGTCAATCGAACTGATGTTGCTCTGGGGCAGGCCCAGCTATTTAAACTAAACAGCAAGGAAGGACAGGGAGTCTGATATCTAGAGAAGGGAGAACAATCTGGATCATGATATCCAAAGATGGAGGAAGGTCTGGCAAAGATGACTGTAATAGAAAGTTTTATCAACCAACAGGGTGTCTGCTCTGAGAGTTGGAGAAGTAGCAGAGTGAAAACAGGAGAAGAAAACCGAACTAGTCGCAGAAGACAAAATGGTAAAACGGAGTTCGCTGGACGGATTGAGAGAAGGAACAATCAGTCAAATGCCAGACCAGTCCAGGAATCTAAAATTGAACAGTGTGAGGCTGCAACAAGGTTGTTTGAGAAAAGAGCTTCACTTATCCACCCTCAATTATCGCTCTGCTATCAAACACTCCTCAAACATCTGTCTCCTCCTTGAAGACCTTGACATCCATGCTCTTACCGAGATGTGGTTCAAGGCCAGCTTCTTCACTGCTTTTGACACTCTTCTCCCTGAGGTCTACAAGATCCTGTCCAATCCCAGGCCCTCCCAGCCTGATGGCGGAGTGTAACTGATCTTCCCTGAATGGGTTCCTGCCTCCATCATCCCCACCCAAAACTACTCATCCTTTGAAAGCCTTGTCTGCAGGCTATCTGTCTCACCTTCCTTCTCTCTTACCCTCGCTACCAGCTATAGGCCCCCCCAGACCCATCTATCTCATCGTCTTTGAATGGGCGGACCTCTCCGCTTTCTTGCCCCTGTAACGCTCACCTGATTCCCACGGAGGCGCTGGTCTTGGCAGGAAGGTGTCTGTGACCCGAAAAGTGATGTGCAGGACTCGATTTGCTTCTGGGGCCGAACCTCTTCGCACTGTGTGTCGAACTCGAAGAGTGAGATTTCTGCAGGTGAAAGAATATGGGGGTTAATGATCTGGGTTGTTGAATGTCCCTCTCTCTCTCTCTTCTTAGCTTCTCCGTAGAGCCCCCAGGTCAAGGTGCTCACCTTAGATAGGTGAATGCTGGACTCTCCATCTGCGTCTGGTGCAGGGTGCCGTTGCCAGTTCCTTCACTGGTGAAACATAGGCCTCTTGACATCAGAGGATCGCTACCGTCGTTAACTGCACGAGCGGTGAGTTGCTGGACACCTTTTTAGTCCTTTTAGTCTTTAGGTGCGCGGGCACGTTAATATAGAACAGGACTCTGTATAATGCTTTTTCCTATTTGTCTTGCAGGGCTCTTGAGATAGGAGATGGTGTGAAGAGAGCCGAAGTTGGAGCCAGAGCCTTGGAATGAAGCGCTTGGAAATGCGTAAGTAAATGCAAGCGCTCTAACTGTCTCTTTTCCCTTGCAGCTGTGAGTTCGTGCTGAAGAGATGCTGGAAAACGCCGGAGTATTTGCAGGCGTTCTACTGTGGCGAGCGCGATGGATGTGAGTAAATACCTGTCTAATGTCTCTTCGTTTGTCTTTCAGATGCTGGGTTGGAGCGTTGAAGAAATCCGGAATTCGCGGAGTGCCGGTACGTAATAACAATGCTTTTGTCGTCACAGGCGGAGGTGCGGCGTGAAGAAATGTTCGCTGCCGATGGATCAGGTGAGGAAAGCGCTGCGTGTAAAGGTTGCAGTGCTAACCTGTTGTTTCTTGTCTTTGCAGGTGCTGCTGAATACTGGATACAGGAGTGGTAAGTATTGTTCTTGCAGGTTCAGGATCGGAAGGAAGAAAGGCTGGAACAGACTCGGTGAGCGTTCTGCTGCAGATGCAGAATAACGCGAAGCACATTTGTTCAATCGGGTGTGGTTTAAATAGCCTTGGAGTGATGAGGCGTCTTCCTCCACGGCCCCGCCTAGGTAAGAAAAGAGTTCCAGTTCCAGAAGAGTTCCCGTGTTGTATCCAGGGAGTGGAGCTTGCCCCACCCAGGTAAGAAAGTAGTTCCTGTTCACAGAGGATTCCTAAGTGGCTGGTAAGTAAGCAGCATGGTCTGCTGCAGGTAAGTCCACCCAAGCATCTTCATACATATTATGAGCCCGGCGCTTCCAGTGCCGGGACCGATGGCTTTGATGAGCCTGGTGCCACCGGTGCCAGGACAAGGTCCAAAAGGTCCCAGTGGGGACCGGCTGGTGCCTAAGATAATGGTTAGGGGCCTGCTTCCAAGGACGTTGGGCTGTTCCTGACTTCTTGGAAGCAATGATCATGACAGCACCCCCCCCCCCTCAAGGCCCCTCCCAAGCGTGTCTTCTCCGGGGGTTTTGGCTTGTCGGGGTGATTCAAATGGAATTTCTTGACCAGACGAGGTGCGTGGACATGCTCTGAGGGTTCCCAAGACCTTTCCTGGGGGCCGTATCCTTTCCAATCAACCAGGTAATATAATTTAGATTTGGCGATTTTGGAGTCTAGGATGTTCTTTACTTTGAACTCAAGTTCTCCATCTACTAAAACAGGTTCCAGGAGTTTGGTCAATCGGGTTCCTGGTTGCACTGGTTTTAGTAAGGAGACATGGAATACTGGATGTATTTTCATATGCGAAGGCAATTCCGATTTAACAGCCACCGGATTAATTATGGTAGAGATAAGATAGGGTCCAAGGTATCTCGGGATGAAAGTGCGGGGTCCTTTTAGAGGTAGGTGCTTAGTGGATAACCAGACCTGATCTCCCACGGCGTAGTGAGGGGCCTCTTTACGGTGCTGATCTGCTCCTTTCTTAAATTGAGCTTTAGCTCTTTGCAGATGGGCAGTGGCTTCCGTAAAAGCACGAGTGATCTCCGAGTGCAAGTGATCCACAGCAGGTGTTTCGAATTCTTGGGGAGGATCCAGGTTAGAGGTTCTAGGATGGTGTCCGTATAATAGGAAGAAGGGAGTCTTCCCGGTTCCAGAATGAGTTGAATTGTTATAGGCGTATTCAGCGATCCAAAGAATGTCCTTCCAAGGGTTTTCAGTTTGTTGGAGCATGCAACGTAGATATTGCTCTAGAGTTTGATTTGTCCTCTCGGTTTGTCCGTCAGTTTGGGGATGGTGACTGGTAGAAAGTCTCACATCAATTTGGGCTAAATGACAGCAACTTCGCCAAAAGTGGGAGATGAATTGACTTCCCCTATCGGAGACCAAAACCGAGGGGAAACCGTGTAACCGAATGATGTTTTCTAAGAATTCTCGGGCTAATACTGAAGCTGAAGGTAGGCCCTTCAGGGGAATGAAGTGAGCCATCTTGGAGAATAGATCCACGACTACTAAAATGGTATTATACCCTGAGCATGGAGGTAAGCCCGTGATGAAATCCATGGACAGGGTATGCCATGGACAGGGAGGGATGTCTAGTGGGTGTAAGAGACTGGCTGGTTTCTCCTTCTGACTCTTATTCTGGGCACACACACCGCAGGAGATTACAAAGTGTCTAATGTCCTTCTTCCATGATGGCCACCAGAAATGTCTTTTGACCTTTTCCATGGTTTTGGTTATGCCAGGGTGACCCTCCATTAGTGAATCGTGATAACAGGAGATTACCTGTTTTTGTATTTTCTCACTGGGCAAGTACAATCGTCCTCGGAAATATGGTAGGTCTCGATCCACTGAGAATTCTTTTCCTTTTAATTGCCAGTCCTGTAAGTCGACCGGAGTTAAAAGTGATTTGACTGTAGTCTTAATGTCTTCAAAGGATTGAGCGCTGACCAAGCCCAAAATCCTTTGTTCTGGGATTATGGGTATTGGTTCTGGATTGGTCAAATGTTCATCTATTCCCATCCGGGAGAGGGCATCTGCTTTTCCATTTTTACTGCCTGGTCGATAAGTAATTATAAAGTCAAACTCAGCCAAAAACAGAGCCCAGCGAAGCTGCCTGGAAGACTGAGCTTTGGCTGTCTTCAGATACTGTAAGTTGCGGTGATCAGTCATTACGGTGACTGTGTGTCTGGCTCCCAAAAGATAATGCCGCCAGGCTTTAAAGGCCGATCTGATAGCTAAAAGTTCCTTGTCTGTAATTGAATAGTTGATCTCGGGAGCCGAGAATTTGCGGGACCAAAAGGCTACAGGATGTAATTGGTGTGTGACCGGATCCCTTTGTGATAAAACTGCCCCCATAGCAAGACTAGAAGCATCTGTTTCTACGATGCAGGGGAGTTCTGGGCGAGGATGTTTTAGAACAGGTGCAGAAATGAATTTAGTCTTTAAATCCTGAAAAGCTTGTTCTGCCTCGGTAGACCACTCAAAACGTTTGTTTTTCTTTAACAGAGCGGTGATGGGCTGGACTATTCGAGAGAATTCAGGGATGAATCTGTGGTAAAAGTTAGCGAAGCCTAACATGCTTTGGACTCCTTTTACAGAGGTTGGTGAAGGCCACTTGATGATTGCATCGACTTTCTTTGAATCCATATGGACTCCGTTAGGTGACAATATGAATCCCAGGAACTCAACTTCAGTTACGTTGAAAACGCATTTTTCGAGCTTAGCAAAAAGGTTATGTTGACGTAATCTCTCGAGGACCTCTCTAACGTGTTTCTGATGTTCTTCTTCAGATGATGAATAGACGAGGATGTCATCAATGTAGACAACAACACACACATCAATGAGTTCTCTAAGGACATCATTCATAAAATACTGGAAGGCGGCAGGAGCGTTGCAAAGTCCAAAGGGCATAACTTGATATTCAAACAGCCCATACTTGGTGCGGAAGGCCGTCTTCCATTCATCGCCCTCTTTTATTCGTACCAAATGGTAGGCTCCTCTGAGATCCAACTTTGTATATATACATGCGTCTTTGACTTGGTCCAGGAGTTCAGGGATCAAAGGTAACGGGTATCTGTTTTTAACGGTGATTTGATTCAGGGCGCGGTAATCTATACAAGTCCTAAGGTCTCCTTCCTTTTTCGGAACGAAGAACAAAGCCGAGGAAGCTGGAGATTTTGAAGGACGGATAAACCCGTTAGCTAGGTACTGGTCCAGATATTGTCTGAGGTGAAGATTCTCTGGCTCGGTGAGGGCCTAAATCCTACTGCAAGGAGGAGTTGTTCCGGGTATCAGATCTATTTGACAGTCGTAAGACCTATGAGGAGGCAGGGTGTTAGCTTGGTCCTTCCGAAAGACGTCTTGGAATTCCTGGTATTCGGGAGGTAATTTGGGAACCTCAGAAGAGATTGCCGCCAGTGAAACATCAGGCCGAGGATAACAAGTGGTAAAACATTCTGGAAACTGAACCGTCTTTGCTCGCCAATCGATCTGAGGATTGTGCTTCTCTAACCAAGGGATTCCCAGAATGATCTGGAACTGAGGGGCCTTGATCACATCGAACACTATTTTCTCCCGGTGTCCATCTTGGCTCACTAACGTCACTTCTTGGGTGGCGTGCGTTACTGGTCCGGAGGCTATCTCCGTGCCATCCACTGTAGTAATGACGTCTTTTACTGCCTTAGGGACAAGGGGTAGATTCATCCTTGATACCAGTTCACGGTCCACATAATTACCGATTGCTCCGCTGTCGATGTAAGCTTCAATTGCATGCAAACGATCCGGACGTTCAGGACTAATGAGGACCATAGGCACCACGAAATGCGAGGTCACGGGACAGATTTGAACGCTCGGCAAGAGGACCTCTACACTTGTCGGGCTAGGTCGTTTCCCTGCTCAGAATTTGTGGTACAGGTATCTGCGGCTCCTACAGCCTTCTTAGCTGGTTTCACTGGACAGTCTCGAAGAAAGTGCCCCGAGTTTCCGCAATAGAGGCATAATTGCAGCTGTCTTCTTCTTTCCCGCTCCTTTTGGGTTAAAGGTCCTTTCATGTCCCCTATTTGCATGGGTTCCACAGTGTCAGCTCCCCTAGTAGAGGTCTGTGGTTTAGAAAACATTCCGGTATCAAATTTGGAACGATCAGCCTTCCTGTTCTGTAATCTGTGGTCCAATTGGACAACTAAGTCAATATAGTCTGAGCATTCTTGTGGAGGATTCACGACTTGAGCTAACACATCCTTGAGCTCTCCACGCAGGCCTCTGTAGAAGAGCGTTATCCTCTTATCCTCAGGCCATTGAGTTTCCACTATAAGTCTGTGAATGAGGCTATATAAGTGAAGAGGTCTTGATTACCCTGTCGTAACGAAAGAAGTTCATTGTCCAAGGCCTGCCCTTGTGCATGTCTTGCGAACAGTTTCTCCATGCTGGACTGGAAGGCCTGGAAATCATGCAGAACCGGATCATCCTGAGTGACTAAAGGGATCGACCAATCTGCGGTGCTGCCACTGAGATAAGAAAGCACGAAAGCCACCTTGGTCTGATCTGTTGGGAAGGCAGCTGGTCGACATAAGAAGTGTAGGCGGCACTGGTTAATGAACACTGCAAATTTCTTTGGGTCACCAGAAAAGCGTTCGGGCGGAGCCAAGGGCACATTGCCGGGTAGATTGATTTGCACAGGATTTAAGGATGATGCAGAAGGATAACTTCCTCCTGGAGCGGGCAAAGGTGTCTGTCCTGCCTGCGTTTGTAGCAATTGCCTAGCGAGGTCCTCTGTTCGCTCCTTGGAAATGATCAGCTCTCTTCTTAGAGAGTTTGTTTCCTGACGAGCTGCATGTACTTCTGCTCTTAGTTCCCCAAGCAACTGGGCTAATTGATCAGTGTCTGAGGTTTCCATTGCGCCTGGGTAGGAGTTTTGCGGTGGGCTTCGCGTTCTGTAACGCTCACCTGATTCCCACGGAGGCGTTGGTCTTGGCAGGAAGGTGTCTGTGACCCGAAAAGTGATTTATTTATTTTATTTTCAAATTTGTTTATTGGCATTTATCATAAAATCAGTAGCACATAGCCGGTCAATCGTGCCAAATGAAGCTAACTCTTTGCAGTAATATCTTAGTGAACAAAGGTGAGGGGGGGATGGGAGGAGGGGGGGAAGGGCGAAAAGAAAAAAGGGGGGGGGGGGAAAGTAGGGGGGGAGGATAGAGAGAGAGAGGGGAGAGGGAGGGCGCAGGGAAGAGGGGGGGTGTTCCAAACAATAAACAGTAAACCAATAACATTAACATAAACCGTCTCCGCATCTAGTCTTCTTCGTGCTTTTGCCAAGGCTTCTGTAGAGGGTGGTATGGGGGGGGGGGCTCTTGAGTGCAGCAGTTTCCATAGGTGTTTGGGGGCCTCCCACATGAGTTTCTAGGTTTTGCAGTTCAGCACAATCTAGCTAGTGCCTGTTCACGGGGGTTTATCGTCCGAGGGGTATGTGATAGTTCTAACTATCTCCCTCCATGCTTCTAGGGTGGAGCTGGAGTCATCGGTAGATTTGGAAACGCTGTCTTCCCAAGCCTTAGTTTCTGCATCGGCCCATCTGATAAGTTCGCTGTGCCAGGCGCCATGTCTGGGGCCTGTTGGTTTTTTCCAGGACATGGCGATATGTCTTTTGGCCAGAAGGCACGATAGGTCCATTAGTTTCACCATGTGCTTAAGTTTGGCCGGTCTAGAGTACGTTCCTAGGATGCATTCTTCAGGAGTCCATCTGTATTTGGAGGCTCCTGCCTTCTCAAGTGTTAGCTTGACTTTTGCCCAGAAGGATTGTACTTTGTTGCACTTCCAGAACATATGTGTGAGGTCAGCCCCTTCTGCCCTGCACCATGGACAGTCGGAGCTCGCATTCCTGTTGAATGTCGCCAGTCTGTGCGGGGTGAGATATGTCCGATGCAGGACATTTAGTTGTATAAAGCGGAATCTGTGGTTTCTCGACACAGCCTTAGGGAATATTAGCGCCCTGGACCATTCTGCCTCCGAGAGTTCTCGGCCAATGTCCGTTTCCCATTTGTTTTTCAGGGCCTCTCCCTTTGGGTTGGGATTATCGTTGAGGTGGCTGTATATTTGGGAGACCGGCCGTTGCCCCTCGCCTAGGTTATATAATAAAGTTGTGAGAGGATCAGACTCAGGTTCTTCTGGCCAGGTGTCCCATTTGTGTCTTGCTATTTCGCGTATCTTTCGGTACCACAAGTATTGACTGGTGGGTATTCCGTCTACATTGTGTAGTGTGTTGAACTCTTTAAAGGAGCCTTCTTCATAGAGATCTCCCCACGTGTAAACCCCCTTCTTCTCCCAGGTCCTGAGATGTAACAAGTCCAAGTCTGACCTACACAGGTCCCAGATCAGTGGTATCTCTGGGGAGTACAGGTGTGTTAGATTCCTTAGTGATTTCGTTCTATGCCAGATTTGTTTCCCCAGAGTGGCTATGAAGGGTGTGTCTTTCAGCAGGTGTTGTGGCGCCCAAATGAGTTCTTTAAGTTGCAGTGGAGGAATCAGGGACTGTAGCAGGGGAGTCTCGGATGTGATCTCGTCAGCTAGCCATTTGGACACAAAGCTAAGCTGGGCTGCTAAGTAATATTTTTCGAAGTGCGGGAGTTGGGTTCCACCTTGAGCGTGTTGCAGAACTAGTGTGGAGTGTGCTATTCTGTGCCTGCCCCGCCCCCAAATAAAATCTCGTGTTATGGACCCCAAGAGGCGGAAAAATGAGCTCTTGATGTAATATTGCACATTTTGGAACCTATACAAGAGCCTAGGGAGGACTATCATTTTGGTCACCGAAATTCTCCCCATTGCCGACAGTGGGAGCTTTGCCCAGAAGGACATTGATCTTCGCAGCGCGGGTATTGCTGCATTAGTGTTATTTTCGTGCATCAATTGGGGGGTGTGCATAATCTGGATGCCCAAGTAGCGGAACCTGGTGGTCTGCCACTGTATCCCTAGTGTTGGAAGCTCCTCCGAGCATCTGTCCCTAAGGCCAGCTAGTGGGAATAGGCAGGATTTTGCCCTGTTGAATTGTATGCCTGAGACTTTGGAAAAGTTATCAAGGACGTCCAGCATGGTTGGGACGTTGAGGTGGGGGTCCCTGACGTACAAAAGCACATCGTCCGCGTACAGTGAGATTATGTGATCTGTCGTCCCTAGCCTTATTCCAGCATCGAAAAATTGTTTCCGAAAATAGATAGCTATGGGTTCTAGTCCCAGTATGTAAAGCATGGGGGACAGCGGACAGCCCTGACGGGTACCTCTGCATATCTCCCAAACTTCTGACACATGTCTCCCAGTTTTTACCCGTGCTCTTGGTTCGGTGTATAGTATTCGGATCCACCTGATAAAGCGTGGGCCAAACCCGAATTCCTTCAGAACTGCTAATAACCACTCCCAGTATATGGAATCGAACGCCTTGATGGCGTCTAGTGACAGCAGGGCGTAGGGTTCAGTGATCGTATCAGTTTGTGCAATAACATGTTGAAGTCTGCGTAAATTCATGGTTGTATTTCGGCCTGGGACAAACCCACACTGATCTGAGTGTACGATGTCTCCTATCTGTCTGGACAGTCTCTGAGCCAGGATTGTGGTTAACAATTTAACATCGTGGTTGAGCATGGCCAGCGGGCGGTATGAATCGCAGTGCTCCGCTGGCTTGTTCGGCTTAAGAACTGGGACCACTAGGGTTTCCTTCATGCTGTCGGGTAAGATACCTCGCTCGTATATTTCCTGGAAGACCTCATGTAAGAGTGGTGTCAAAGAGGAGCTATAAGTTTTGTAGAATTCCGAGGGCAACCCATCGCTCCCCGGGGCTTTAGCCGCAGCTTGTGCCTTGATCGCTTCGGCAATGTCCTCTGTTGTAATATCTGCCTCTAGTTCCTCGGCCTGCTCAGGGGAGAGCCTAGGCAGCCCTATCTCGTCTAAGGTGTCCGCTATGTAGTCCCCAGATATTTCTGTTTCGTGGGAGTATAGGTGTTCGTAGTAATTCTTGAAGGTGTCATTTATTTCCTGTTGAGTCTGGTGTGTATTGCCCTGTTCATCTTGGATCAGGGTAATGGTGTGTCTGGGGTGCTCCTTCCTGCAGAGCCAGGCCAGGAGCCTACTAGGTCTATCTGCTTCCGTGTGCGTCCTGTTCGTTTTGGTGGCAAAGTCGAACTTAGCGAGCCTATTCCAAGCATTCGAGCATTCTCCGCGGAGTGTACGAAGTCTGCCTTCATGCTGTTGTTGGTCTATGGGGTCCGTGCTAAGCTTCTGAATCTCCGCCTCGCCCAGCTCTAATTCCTTGCGTAGCGATCTTCTGATGCCACCCGCTTTCGCCAGTATCTCTCCCCTGGTCACCACCTTTAGGGCCTCCCATGTCGTGCTTACATATTCTACGCTTCCCTTATTTAGCTCTATGTAGTCGTCTATCGTGTCCTGCAGTTCATCTCTGAATGCCTGGTCCTTCAGGGCCGTTATTGGCATGCGCCACATAGGGATGGGGGGCCTGGGGCCAGCACGATTCCAATTTACAATTAGGGGGGAGTGGTCTGAGATCGTTCTTCCTAAGTATTCTGCTTCTTCCATCTGGGATAGGTGTTCCCTGCCGACAAAAATGTAGTCTAGCCTTGTGTGGAGGCCATGTGGGGATGAGAAGTAGGAATAATTCCGTGTATGGGGGTGTAGTTCTCTCCATATATCAGCCAGTTCTAGTCTGTCTATCAGTGTGTTTAGTGCTGTCGAGGCTGCCATAGTGGTGGTGGGCGGTGGTAGCGACCTATCTAGCATGGGATCTCGTACACAGTTGAAGTCACCACCCCAAATAAAAAGGCAGTCTCTGTGTAGGGTGGTTATGTCGTACATCGAGGCCAGGTATGCCGGGATGCTAATGTTGGGTAAGTAAGAGTTCACTATGCATAGCTCTTGTTGTTCGATGTGTCCCCATACAATCACATACCTGCCCTCAGGATCGGTAATAAATTTGGATAGGCGGAAAGGGAGCTGGGGGTGGATCCATGTGTATACCCCTCTAGCATATTTCGAGTAGGCCGTACCAAATCCCTGTCCCCCCCAGTGCTCCTGGAGTTTGCCCATAGATGTCGTTGTGCAGTGCGTCTCCTGTAAGAGCGCTATCCCAACCTTCTTCCTCTGTATATATGACTTAATTCTATTCCTTCGGAGGTAAGTACCGAGGCCCCTCACGTTCCATGTCATTATTTTCGTGTTTCCCGCCATTCTGTTTTAGGTTGGAGGTTACTGATCTCAATGTTTCGCAGGGAGGCTACCCCCAGGGTGTTGCCCCCTCCAGCCCACTCCCCTTCATTCAGGTTGATACATTCTGGAGACTTACCAACGGTTGTAACTTTCATCTGAACGGATGAATAACCAAAAATGTCTAACTGCAAACTGCCCCCAGCAGTTGCTTCTAACTTGCAGCGCTCAGGGGCTCCCGGGCCTTCTGGGCCTCTCCAGGCCTTTCTGCGCGGGTGGTGTGTAGGCATTTGACCTGCACTTGCCGTGGAGGGGCGTGTCAGCGGTGTGTTTGCTCGTGGTTCTTCGTGGTCCTGCCCGACGTAGCTATAATCTCAGTGCGGTCTCTTGTAGTATCCGGTTGAGTGTCTCATCATCAATGTGGGACATTTCATGGGTGTACATTTTGTTGTCCATTTCGCTCCTATCTGTTTTCTTGAGGGTCCTCTCCATTCCCGGCCAAGTTGTTGTGCTCCATCCACATGGTTGCCGCCTCCGGGGTCTCCAAGAAGATTGCCTTCCCTTTGTATAAGACTTTAAGGCGAGATGGGTAGAGCAGCATGTATTTTATGTTAAGTGTTCGTAGCCTGGCTTTCACTGGTATAAAGGAATTCCTGGCTCGTTGTACCGTAGGGGTGTAATCAGGGTATACGACTATTCTGGAGTCCTGTCTTCTAATCGCTTCGCCTTCCCTGGAGTGGCGTAGTATTGTTTCCCTGTCGCGGAAGTTGAGGATTTTTGCTATTATCGGGCGCGGGTGCGACCCCGGGGGGGGACGCTTTTGGAGAGATCTGTGGGCACGCTCCACTGAGAACCCCTGGGAAAGTTTCCCAGCTCCGATTTCTTGTAGGAGCAATGTCTCTACAAAGTCTGTGGGGTCCGAGCCTTCCATGTCTTCCGGGACCCCCAGGATCCTGACATTATTGCGTCGTGCGCGGCCCTCCGCATCCTCAGATCTCGCCTCCAGCCTCGCTACTTTCAGCTCCAATTCCGTTACCTTTGCCTTTAGGTCTGAGGTGTTAGTGACGTTGTCTCGCAGGGTAGCTTCATTCGTGTTTACTCTCTCCGTTAGGTTGCGGGCATCTTGTCGCATGAGTTGCATGTCCGCCCTCATTTCCCCTATTTTGGTTTCGATAGAGGTGCGCAGTGCTGCAATTGCTTGAAGGACCACTGTGTCCTTGGGTTCCGCCTCCGGCTGCGACTGCGCTGCATTGGGGTCTGGGGCCTGTTGTAACGGCTGTTTGGGCCTGACCGTCGTGTAGGAGTCCATTGTCGTTGACAGTTTTGTCTTCGCTTTAGTTGGGGGCATCTCTGCCTGTAGATCCAGTGTTAAGTAGGGTACAAGCTTGCTTTGAGCCACGATTTAGTTCCTGTCGTGGGCTTATGCGTCGCCTCAGATTGCGACTGTGGGGTGCAATCTTCGTCTGCGTGTGCAGCCACCCAGTTGCAGTGGGGAGAAGTTGCTCCGTAGGTGTCGCGAGCCTTTTCCTGCTCGCGGCAGTCAAGGGATAAAGTGCGGCCTCACTGGGGGTGGGAGTGGCGGGGGCCGCAGCTTGACCTCCTCGGCGGCCGCACGGACCCTGGACTCACCTCCCTGCGCGGTGGGCCTCCGCGGACGCCACAGTCTGCGTTCCGTTCTCCAGCTCCAGGCGCCTCTCCTGCTCCTCCTCTGGCTCAGCACGACGGGGTCGCGTGGTGTGTCTCCCAGTCTTTCCAAGCGGTACCGTTGTTTCGCCGCCTTTCGCTCGTGGTAAGGCTTCCGAGGACGCCGGCCGAGGAGAGGGGCACCCGCTCGCCCAGGTGTCCGCCTCTCGCTCTCAATTCGCACCGCGGCCCAGCCACACACTCAGCCAAATCTCCAGCAGTTCGGGGGTGGGTCTTCACAGCGTTAGGATAGGGCAAGCGGGAGGTGGTCTCCGCTGGTCCGTCCGGGTCTCAGAGTCTCTTCGTCCGGGAGCTCCAGTCCCCCTCCCCCATCAGTGCCACGGGCGCCGCCATCTTGTGGGGCCGAGGGGCGCCTCTTCGCCGGTCCCGTTCTTAGGCTTGCCCGGCTCGGTTTTTCTTGGGAGCAGGTTCCGGGTAGGGGGGAGAGGCTCCCCTTTCCAGATATGTTGTTTTTGGGCGCTTATGGGGTAGTTAGATCGGCGCAATTTCACCCGTACCAGGATCGCGGGCAGGAGCTTCTCGAGCACACGTCTTCACGGCATGCTCGCTGGCCACGCCCCCCGTGACCCGAAAAGTGATGTGCAGGACTCGATTTGCTTCTGGGGCCGAACCTCTTCGCACTGTGTGTCGAACTCGAAGAGTGAGATTTCTGCAGGTGAAAGAATATGGGGGTTAATGATCTGGGTTGTTGAATGTCCCTCTCTCTCTCTCTTCTTAGCTTCTCCGTAGAGCCCCCAGGTCAAGGTGCTCACCTTAGATAGGTGAATGCTGGACTCTCCATCTGCGTCTGGTGCAGGGTGCCGTTGCCAGTTCCTTCACTGGTGAAACATAGGCCTCTTGACATCAGAGGATCGCTACCGTCGTTAACTGCACGAGCGGTGAGTTGCTGGACACCTTTTTAGTCCTTTTAGTCTTTAGGTGCGCGGGCACGTTAATATAGAACAGGACTCTGTATAATGCTTTTTCCTATTTGTCTTGCAGGGCTCTTGAAATAGGAGATGGTGTGAAGAGAGCCGAAGTTGGAGCCAGAGCCTTGGAATGAAGCGCTTGGAAATGCGTAAGTAAATGCAAGCGCTCTAACTGTCTCTTTTCCCTTGCAGCTGTGAGTTCGTGCTGAAGAGATGCTGGAAAACGCCGGAGTATTTGCAGGCGTTCTACTGTGGCGAGCGCGATGGACGTGAGTAAATACCTGTCTAATGTCTCTTTGTTTGTCTTTTCAGATGCTGGGTTGCAGCGTTGAAGAAATCCGGAATTCGCGGAGTGCCGGTACGTAATAACAATGCTTTTGTCGTCACAGGCGGAGGTGCGGCGTGAAGAAATGTTCGCTGCCGATGGATCAGGTGAGGAAAGCGCTGCGTGTAAAGGTTGCAGTGCTAACCTGTTGTTTCTTGTCTTTGCAGGTGCTGCTGAATACTGGATACAGGAGTGGTAAGTATTGTTCTTGCAGGTTCAGGATCGGAAGGAAGAAAGGCTGGAACAGACTCGGTGAGCGTTCTGCTGCAGATGCAGAATAACGCGAAGCACGTTTGTTCAATCGGGTGTGGTTTAAATAGCCTTGGAGTGATGAGGCGTCTTCCTCCACGGCCCCGCCTAGGTAAGAAAAGAGTTCCAGTTCCAGAAGAGTTCCCGTGTTGTATCCAGGGAGTGGAGCTTGCCCCACCCAGGTAAGAAAGTAGTTCCTGTTCACAGAGGATTCCTAAGTGGCTGGTAAGTAAGCAGCATGGTCTGCTCCAGGTAAGTCCACCCAAGCATCTTCATACATATTATGAGCCCGGCGCTTCCAGTGCCGGGACCGATGGCTTTGATGAGCCTGGTGCCACCGGCGCCAGGACAAGGTCCAAAAGGTCCCAGTGGGGACCGGCTGGTGCCTAAGATAACGGTTAGGGGCCTGCTTCCAAGGATGTTGGGCTGTTCCTGACTCCTTGGAAGCAGTGATCATGACAGCCCCCCCCCAAGCTTCTCTTCCTTGGGGACTTCGGCATCCATCTCCACTCTCCAGAGGCAGCTACTGTACTCTTTTGCGACCTCTGCAACTCCCTTTCCTTCATTATCCTCCCCTCTGATCCAACCCACTCTGCCAGACACACCTTGGATGCTCTCATCTCAACATACATCCTACTCTCCAACCCTCTAACTACCCCTCTCTCCTGGTCTGACAACTCTGTCCTCTCTTCCCACCTTGACCTACCTTGTCCCCCTGATGATGCCTCTGCCATTATCCTTCTCCGTCATTCGACCGATGAAGCGTGTGCCAGTCGCTGCATTTGCCTCTTCCTTCATCCCTCCTCCGCCCCATTCATTTGACTCTTTGACTCTCCTTCTGACTCTGTTCTAGCTGAACTTCATCTCTCCATCTCTATCTGAATCCTTGTCCCTGTTATGAGGATCCACATGAAGCATGCCTCCAAATGCAACTCTTGGTATGACTTGGCAGCTTTGAAACGGAAGTGCAAAAACTGCAGAGTGGACGTGGCAGGCATGTAGCTCACCCTCTGACAAACTGGCCTGCTGCCTACTCCAAAGTCAATATCGTCTCGTCATCTGCTCCAAGAAGAGGGCTCATGTCCAAGTCCAGATCTCTGGAGCCACCAATAACACGGCTGAACTTTTTAAAATCTGCAAGGGACTTGCCAATCCTACTGCAGTCTCCTCCTCTCCTCCTCCCTCCCAGGCCCTCTGAACTGCACTGGCCGCACACTACTCCTCCAAAACCCTGGACATCCTGTCCTCACTGTCATCTGCTCCCCTCCACACGCCCTTCTCTTGCCTCCCTTGCTCCCCTTTCTCACATACTCTCCTCCTTCTTTCCCATTGTACCAGACAAGATCTCCAGAGTTGTCCACTCTATGAAAGTCTCTTCTAAATAGGTGCTCTCCTGCTGTTCCAGAACATCTCACCCCAATCTTTGCTGACCTCTACAATCTTTCCTTTGCCGCTGGCTCCTTCCCACAACCCCCTAAGCACTCTTTGTGCAACCTCTCCTAAATAAATCGCCTGCTGCCCCTTCTAGCCCGGCTAACTATTGCCCTATCTGATAGCACCCCTTTTTTGGGCAAACTGATGGAGTAGCTGGTCATCCCCCAACTGACCCTCCACACCGAAATGGCTGGCTGCCTCCATGACCACCAGTCCGGTTTCAGGGCATCCAGAGGCATGGAAGCTGCTCTCCTGAACACCCGTGAAGACCTGCTCTCAAACCTGCACTGAAACACTCCCTCTTTTCTGATCCTCCCCGATCTTTCCTCTGCTTTTGACACAGTCAATCCTCATAAATCGTCTCCATGATACCCTAGGCATCACAGACCAGACACTGGCGTGGCTGACCTCTTTCCTTACAAACAGACCCTCCCAAGTGCAAATGGGTCCTTTTATATCCTCCACCTCACTCCTTACCTATGGTGTCCCTCAGACTCTATCCTATCACCATGGCTCTTCAACATCTACCTGACCCCTCTGGCCCACTTGATCTCCACCTTCTCACCTCATTTCCAGTGTTATGCAAATGACACACAGTTCTTATTTAAGCTGCCTTCCTCTACCTCCTTCCCCTCCTCTCTCATACCTGACTGCTGTTCAGGCATGGTGCTCTGCCAATAATCTCTGCCTTAACGCCAGTAAGACGGAGATCCTTCTCACTGGGGCGCATGCTCCTTATTCCCCCCTCCACTCTCTGGCCACCCTCCTTGGACCTCCTCCCCTTACCCACCTGTGAGGCAAAAAACCTTCCGATCTTCTTTGTCTCCTTTCTATCTTTCTCTCCACACATCACAGACCTTGCCAATAAGTTCAACTTTCCACCTCGCCTCTTCAGAGGCATTCTATCTTTCCTCACCTTCCAGCAGAAGCTCAAGGTCTCCAGAGCCCTGGTTCTCTCTAGGCGGAACTACTGCAATAGCCTCTTCCTTAATCTGCCTCTTTCCTCCCTTCGCCTCCTTCAACAAATCTAGAATAGGACTGCATCTTTCCAGCCCTAAAACCTCTCCACTGGCTCGCAGTGACTGCAAGGATCAAATTCAAGACCTTTTGCATCATTCACAAGGCTGTCTGGGGGACCCCTCTACATCCAGCTTTCCCTCCCTAAATACCTCCCTGCTAGAGTCCTTCAGTCCTCTGACTCCAACACTCTGCAGGTCAAAAGTTTCTCCAAGCAGAGAGTGGTAGGTGGATCCCTTTCTTTTACTGGTTCCTCCCTCTGGAACAGCCTCCCAGCCCCCCTCAGACTTGAGCCGTATCGTTTTACGTTCCGTGAACTTCTCAAGACTTTCCTTTCCTCCTCTTCCTTCTCTATCCCCCCTGTGCTAACGTTCCCTCTGCGACTGGGGACTGGTCCCTTCAGTGTCATAAAGGGGGCCAGACCACTCCCCTACCAGTTCCCCGGCATCCCTGCCAGCACTTGCCCTCCTTCTCCTTCTCCTGGCACTTGCCGTCTTGGCCCCCCGCCCCCAGTACTTGCTCATCCCCCTCCCTTTGGGCACCCCACCCCTGCACTTACCACCTTGTCTTGCACTTGCATGGTAGGGTTGTTAAAAGGGCAATATAACCGTTTTGTTGTTCTAATTTCTTACCTATGTTGCACCCCTCCCTCACAATATGTCTTGTGCCACCTGGAAACATTTGTGTATAGGCGCCAAACAGATGTCCAATGAATAAAATAAATAAGGAGAAAGAGAAAACAAGAGGCGTGATGAATGCATCTCACATACCAGCTAAAGCAGAGAAAGAGTGGAACCAGTGTGGAGGTGTGTGGTCCAACAACTACGCAGTGACTGCCAAGCAGAGCCTGCCACTTAGGCACATGAGCAGCAGGTGAATCAGACCGTGGCGGTGGCGTGGCCTGTGCCCGGTGGATCTTGTGGTCTGGAACCTGTACCCAAATCACCAGCAACAAGCGGGCGTAACAGCAAGCAGGCCCAACTCCAGAACTATATTGAAGTGAAACCATGGCCCTAAAAGGAACTTAAGATACAATCCTAGGAACCCAGGTAACCCGCTTGGTGTCAAACCAGAGAGGGACCGGGAAGCTTCAAAAGACATTTATAAAAGTTAATGCCTTACCCACAGAAATTTCCCTTGCAGACATGCTCAACCCAAAGCCATTGAGAATTGTGGCGGTGTAGTCAAGTCATTCCTCGGGGGACACTTCAGCCCACACCAATAAAGCAGGATAACCTGACGGCAAAAAATCCCAGTGAAGTGGGTAAAGGACCCTGCTTAATCAGAGACCAGCGTCCTCGGAAGTTCCCTGATACGAAAAGGGTGAGTCTTTCCGAAGCCACAAAGGGACACGCCCTTGAAGAGAAGTTCCTGTGTTACCGCAGGGAACCGCGGAAGAGTACAGAAAACCAGCAACCCCTGTGTTAGTCCTAGTGATCTTCCTGTCTGTTCTTTTTGTCAACAACGGATCAGCCAAGAGTCAATTTCTCCCTGTGTATCCCTCATAAAGAGATCTCTTTCTTAACAAAAGAGAGGAAGAACTTACATATGGAAACTCTAACTTGGAATACAGGAGTGGCTTCGACTAGGAGAAGGGAGCCATTCTCCTAGTCAAGAGACATTCTTTGTATTTTGTTTGTGGACCAGCATGGAATATTACCTGTTTCTACTGACAGACTTCCTAACAGACCCAAGTTATCTTTTATTGAGGTAGGGAAACCACCTCTAGTAGTAGGGAAAGACAGGATTTTGACATAACTAATAAAAGTCTATAGCCAAAAGCTCACTCCACCTGGTCAGACCTCTCATTCTTTGCCACCACAAGGGCTATCCCTGTGGAGAAGGATGCAAGACAGTGGCACAAAAATCAGCCAGATTCAAATCACAGACCACCTGTACTAAACAGTAGCTAGTTTCAAATTACAGACCTATAACAGTATTAAAGGGTACATAAATCGTCTTTCCCTGCCTAATTGTTACAGCAGATGGGGGTCAGGGTCTGGCATGTGTGGGGCGCTCAGGGCGAACAGGCAAACAGGTGGTGGAGGTGCCTGGGGAGGTGCCCTTTGCCTAGGCTCTTAGTCAGCTGCCTGGGCAAGGCTTCCCTGAGGGGGGAGCTTAAAAGCATGTGGTCCACCTGTTGCATCCACCAATCACAGACCCGGGGGTGCAGCAGAGGGTGGGATTGAGGGATTGTGGGATTGTTAGGGGAGGGAATGGAAGGCGAATGCTCATGGCCTCGATGAGCACAAATGTGGGGAAAGTCACACAAAAACTCACCTGTATTTCTGCCCTGTAAAGGCCTTCTTCACAGGAGCAGCTCCGGTGCTAAAGAGAGCGAGAGAGCAAGGAATCCCCTAGTGATTCCCTCGCTAATGCCGGCGTGTTTCAGCTGACCTGGCACCCCCCAATTATAGGCCTCCAGGGGTGGCCATAGGGTAGGATCGAGGGAGGGTTAGGGGAGGGAATGGAAGGTAACACAGAAACGTTTGTGTAGCTCACATCCTCTGTGAGCACAAATGTGGAGGAAAGTTGCACAAAATCTCATCCTTTGAAAGTATCAGAGATTAAATATGTGAAGAAAGAATCAGCTAGCTGGCAGTCCATGAACCGAGAGTCAGTGGAAGAACTGCACACTTGCAAGAAAGAAAGATTCCTTATAGAAGGACATAAGGACTTACAGAACATGCCAGACATACTGGCCTCCAAAACAAGAGCAAAACAAGAACATTCAAGACTAGCCAGGCCAGTCCCAATGAATCTAGGGAACAGCTTGTACAAAGTAAGCAACATGTGATAATTGAAATGGATAATAATGCTAGATATAGACAAGAAATTACAGGTAGCGAGTTGAGTTCCCCGACAAATATGTTTCATGGAAGAAGGGAGAGACTCTGCTGTCCCTCTGACTACCTCCACAACGCCCAGATCTTCCCTGAGATATACTGGTTGTCGCTGGTACACCTATCCACAGTCAGGACACAGGGGTTGCCAGACATACAATTTCCCCTTTCCAAAAGCACCTAGATACACAGGAAGACTTGAATTTCCTGCTTAACACAGAGGAATATCGGGAATTTCATGGGGGGAGGAAATGGGGGTGGCCCATTTAGTATGCCAGGAGTAGACAGGAGGGGGAATGAGAGTCTCCCCAAACAGAGAATCGGAAAAGATGTATGAATGAGTATAAGTTATGAAAACAAGAGTTACAGCGTATGGTTTATGTCAAGGATTATGGGGATAGCCTATAACCCATGGGTAGCTGGGGAAATAGTGATTCAGAGCAACAATATGAAGACATGCCATACTATCCAGCCCCTCTGAAAAGATTTGATGCTCAGAAGACCAATGGGGAATTGTGAAAAGGGGGGACTCCTGTACCGTAATAATAGGAAACCTCCCTACAGTCATTATGACAGGTAGAGCAAACATGCAATCAGGAAGGGTGGTTCAAGTAGTGGCTCTGACTCTGATGAGGGACGTTGGACCAAGTAGGACGACCTAGAGAAAGGAAATGACAATCATATTTTGCCATAAAAAGCATCATGCCCTTTAGTATAAAAATGCAAAATATTCTGTTTAAGAGCATTTCGAATTGTACGAACATATGAGGGGATAATTTGAATTGAAGAATGATCAACACAACATTTAGAACATATTAGGAAAGATGTTCTTTTTGCAACTTTCTTTCGATAGTTTCATGTGGAACCCCATTCTTTTTGCTCTGTTGTTGACCTGTCCTGACTTTTATGAAGAGAAGTAAATCGGTCAGCTTCACTTCCCCTTTGCTCATTTGTTATGGGGAAACTGATCATTCCTTCACACTGTCAGTACTGGAAAACTTTGCTTCTCTTGTGAATTATTGTATTTCTGCATTGTACACAGTACTTTACAGTGTAGTGCAATGGAGATACATTTATAGCACCATAGCTTTTTACATATGGGATTTTTGGTTACATTTATATATGCCTAAAGACAAACTCATAGCAGCAGTTACATTTTTACAAGTTTTGCCTTATTTTTGGTGCGTACATTTGCGTTTTTCTCTTTGGCCATATTGTAGTTTGGCCTCTTCCTGCCTTCTCAGGTCTTGAAAGTACTTACACGGTCATACACTTGCCCGGGTAAACTGCTGCTTTCACGGGCTAGTAAGCCTTTGTGTGCGTGGACCAGGAATGGGGCTGGGACTGTCTAGTCCCAGTCCACATCACTGGTGCCAGAAAGTCTGCTACTAGGGAGATTGTAGAACCAGTAGTTGCCCCTGATTGGACAAGTACTGGCTTTTTAAATGGTGCAGATCCTTTCCATTGGAGGGCTTAGACTTGCTTCGAGCTCAGATTTTAGATACAAGGAGGATTCTTGCAGCCATTCTTGAGATCTACATTGGAGCCAAGAATCCTTCAAGGAAAAGCATCCCTTTAATGACCCGAGGATGACTTCTGCAGTGGACCAGCTCCCCCTCCAGTGACGGGCCCTTGAATCCCTACTCATCTGCCTGATCTCTGAAGGTCCTCTGCAGTGCTGCAGACCTTGGACTAGTGAGACAAACTAGTCTGAAAGCCTTCTCCAGGATCCATCTTCTCAGAGTCTTCAGAAGCGTCCCTGGTCCGCCCAGTGGACTGACCAGCTCCCTCATGGTTCGACCTTGACCCAACTGTCACCATTCCATATTCAATCCAGGAACTTTGGTGGTCGCCAGCTTGTTACACAAGTCACCTTCTCCCCGAATTCCAGCTTCTTACCTTCAAGTGAACATATCCTGGAGCAGCTTCTGGGAACACGACTGGAAGGACTCCTGTTGTCACCTGCCAATGGTGATTGTTGCTGCAACTAGCCTTCCCCGATCCTGTGAAGTGTCCTGAAGAGGTCTGCATCATTGGAATCTGAATGTCTTAATGGACAGTAATTGTATCTTGCAGTTGCACCCAGAACAGAAGAATCCTCAAACCTGCAACCCCGGAGCTCTTATAACTAGAACAAAGGACGGAAGACAGCGCTCACAGTGACCCTCAATTGACCTATTATAATCCCTCGGAAAATCAGAGTCAGGGAGGCAAGTACGCATACCTTTGCCTGTGCCCCACACCTGTCCTCCAAAGGATAATATTTGTCTTCTCTCTCCCTCTTACTTAACTTTAGTCATTGAACCTGGGTCAAGTATCCTCCCACTGGGTTAGCCTTGGGTCTGGAAGAAAGAGGATAACTTACTGGTCTTCTGGTAAACTGTTATTGAATTTTTAAATAGTTTGAAACTAATCACTACCACAAGGCCATTGCATCCTTTTAGAGACCTCATACCTATGAGAAACCTGCCTTGGAACCTGTATCATTTGGACAGTAGGCTCCAAACATCTTAGGGCTGTACTTCTAAAGAAAGGGTTATTTTACTTGTCGCTGGTACCCATCATTTTACTGCATCTGCATTGCTTACCTGCATTACTCGGTTAAGTTATTTTATGTTGTATATTAAGTGAACGTAATGGTGATTGTATATATTTGTATTATAGAGTGTTGTGTGATAATACTACCTGTTAATTCCATGTTCACTGTATCCTAAAGGCCTGAATAAATAACTGTATTTTTACAACTGTCTAAGCTCAATTATTGTGTCTCATTCTGTGTGGACTCATTGAGGGCCCCTGATCACACTCACACTCTTCTGAGACCAAACCTTATCTGCTTTCCATTGCTACCTTAATTGGGGTTTGGCTAAAATCTCAGAGCTTCTGGGCACCATAACTGGGGTGGTCTTCTAAATTCTGTCCATTAGGCCTGATTTTAGAAATCCAACTTCTCAGTACATAAAATTGATGTTTTGTCCCAAATTCTCTAGTTTCTTTGCTGGCTTGAAGATCAACATCATTACAAATGGTCCACTGACAAGGTGGCCATTTGGCAATATTTGTCAACTCGTAGAAACTTTGAAAATGTAGTCTATAATTTAAATCTCCTATGGAGTTTGTTCAAGAACTGAAGTGTGCATTTGCCCACAGTTCTCAATACTGAGAGTGGAGATTTCAAATCTACTTTCTTCCAAGCGATTCCAAAATATTTAGGGACCCAGTTTGAGGTTTTGGTCACTCGAATGGAACATTACACACCCTACAAGGATCTATGAAGTACAGAAACCAACAATTCCCAAAAACAAAGAAATGAAACACAAAACACAAATGCCTGCCCGAGCCATCCTTATGGTAGCCGATGCAAAGAATACTCTTCAGGTGGACCAAGAGACAGGGGGACCTAACATTTACTGCTCTGCTGTTAAAGATAATAGCAGTTAAATTAGGAAGTCACCTATCAGATTCAATCCTAATGGAATGCAGAGTTCCACATGACTCCTCACTTTCAACACCGCTATTTTATTTATATTTGCAGCCATTAATGGCCATTTACAAGAAATTTGATGTGGGATACCACTCCTATTCAGATGATAACCAGATTTATTTGAGCATGAATAAGACAACACAGTGCCTGCAGAGTGTGGTATATTGTATTGAGGCGGTGGGCAGGTGGATGACAATTAATAGTCTCCAGCTGAATCCAAATAAAATTGAACTGATCCTGCTAGGACCCAAACTACTGTTGGCAGATCACTCTCACGTCCCACCTCCTCCATGTATCCTCTGTATACTTATGGCCTTTGTACCTAAGGTCAAAAATATTTATTTATTTTATTTATTTGTAGTTGTAAAGCGCACTAGGAGCCCACGGGCATCGAGGCGCTGTTGCAGAGATTGTCTTACTTACACATAGTTGTCTTAGTTACATAGTGATACCTGGCTCTTGGAAACAATGAGCGTGATACAAAAATGTCTTGGTTACATGAGGTTGTCTTTAGTTACGTAAAGGAGTTTAGCTCTTTATTACACTGAGTGTGATACAGTTCCAGTGAACGGTACAAAAATAGTCTGATTTGAGAATAACAACATTCATAGAGTAAGGTGATTAGGTGAACAGCAAGGTTTTTATTGCTAAGTGAGATTCAACCATTCGGACCTGGGGGGTGGGGGGGCAGTGCGTTCCAATGTGTCGCTAGATCCTCCTGCTCAAACTCTCCTAATTTTAGGAATGGAGACCCTATTGGTGTAGGCCATTCTAGTGGGTCTGGGGGGTACCGGCTTGACAACCCTTTGAGCCAGGTATAGGGGTGCCCGGTTGTGGACACATTTATGTGTTAGGGCAAGGGCTTCAAAGACTATCCTCTCTTTAATGGGGAGCCAGTGAACTTGCTTTCTGGTTTCAGATGTGTTCCCTTTTGGAAATGCCAGTGGCTGCCCTAAGGGCATTATTCTGGACTGTCTGGAGTTTGGTAAGGTTTTTGCTGGAAGTCCCTAGAAAGAGGGCACCACAGTAGTCTAATCTAGAACCGATTATGGCTGTTGCAATTGTAAGACAATTTTGTTCATTGAGATATGGTCTTGCTGCGTTGATCAGTTTGGAGTGATAGACCGAGGTTGTTGCAATGGCATTGATCTGCCTGTTCATGGAGAGGTCAGAGTTCAGGTAACCCCTAAGGTTATTACAGCTTGTGATACTGGGATTGACGAATGGTCAATTGTAAAGGAGCTGTATTATTTGTCAGTTTTCCTGAGGGTGGCAGGAGATCCAATTATCAGAAGCTCGGTTTTGTCTCCATTTAGGTATAGCCAGTTTTCTGTGGCATGCCTATCGCAGCCTAATTTAGGCTGTGACTTGCAAGTTGCAGCAAAAATTCCCCAAGAGCAGTGTTTTACTCTACACCTCTTACGGCATGTCCTCCCTTTTATTCTGCAAAAGGAACATACAGTTGTGGTAGAAGCGCTGGTCAATTCTAATCTGGACTATGGGAATAGTACCCTTGTTGGTATTCCTGATAAACAAATCAATCACCTTCAGAGGGTGCAAAATGCAGACGTTCGATCAATTTTCAAAGCACCTAAAATGGCATTCATCTCCTCAATGAGCAGGTCTCTACATTGGCTTCCAGTCAAGCAGAGGATTTTTTTCTGCTTGGTATTTAAGTGCCTAAACAATTCAGCCCCAAGTGATCTGTCCAGCAGGTTGATCTGTTACAAGCCCAAGCGCCTGTTAAGGTCCATTGAGAAGTATTTATTAGTGGTCCCGAATACCAGATTCATCCATAGGTGCGACAGACGTTTCTCAAGATATGGGCCCAGACTATGGAATTCACTGCCATTGGGTAACCAAAGCATTACTGCAATTGTCTTATTTGAGAAATCTCTAAAGACATAGGGCCTCATTACGACCCAGGCGGTAAGTTACCGCCTGGGTCGTACCTTTACCACCATGGCGTAAACTACGTTTACGCCATGGTGGTTTGCGGACTTACCGCCCCATTCCGAGGTTGGCGGGGCGGTAAGTCCCCAATCCCCATTTACCCTTCCCCATTCCCATTTTTGCCCCATAGGGCATAATGGGAGTGGGGAAGGCGTTAATTACGCCACCGTAAATTACGGTGGCGTAATTAACATCAAGGTCCCTTAGCGCCATGGATTTTAACACCTGCTAAAAGCAGGTGTTAAAACCTCCATGGCGCTAAGGGACCTCGGAATCAGGCGGTAAGGGTCGGCGCTGTTTACGCAGCCGTAAACCCCTTACCGCCTGAGTCGTAATGAGGCCCATATTGGTTTACATAGTCTTCGCACCCTTTTGCCCCCCAATTATGAGTATCAGTGATACTGGCATGGATGAGTTATGAGTACCATTTGCACATAGATGCAGTTTATTCTGTTTGATGCACATTGAAAATACAAAATACAAATGCAGTTGGAAAAGACCCTATGTTCAAAGCCTACTAGTCTTCCACTCAGCAGGCTAACTGCTGATCCCACAAAATCACAGACGTATATTAGTTGTCATTATATAGAGGGTCTAGGCCTCCCCAAGGCTACAAATATGCTCTTGCAACAGAGAGAAATACTCAGAACTCAGGAGTAGGTTCCTAGGGAAATCCAAGTCAAAATGTTCTTAGGGTGAGAAACTAATCACTGCCCCACAGCCAATAGCCTGCCGTAGCTCCACCCCTGGAGGCCATCATCAGATTTTTTACCACACGTTCAAGTGTTGTGAGTCCTCTGAAAGTGCTCTTCTTTATTCAACGATCTACCTACTTCTTTCTATGGATTTTTATCAAACGTTTGACATTAATGGAAGGCCTCTGTTGAGTTGTTTACTATTGTGGTGGTTGTGAGTGTTTGTACATCCCAGGCAGCCCATTGCCATCTCATGGTTGAGGCCTGTTGGAGTCTTTCTCCTCACTCCACCATGGTTGATCCAGAAGCAAAGGTTAAGAAAAGCCTATTGAAGGCATTCTGCATCTTCCACTTGAAGAATATCTGCTTGGTGGACCAACATGTGGAGTGTATTTATTGCCTGCCTGTACCCTGAGCATGACGTTAACTCTTGTTCAAATTGCCATTCCAACTCAAAACAATTCTCTCTGGAACTGGCACAGAAGGTCAGTGATTTGGCTTGATGAGGGTACTGTGGCCTCAGTCTCTGCTTCTGTTGGGTGCCACACTTTGCTCTGCCACAGCAGCCTCCAGGAGAATGTTACTTCTTATAAGAGGTTGAGGTACGATGAGGAGGCATCCCATGGGAAGAGCATGAGGAAGGAATGCACCAGCCATGCTCAGTCTGCCCAGGATAAGGCAGTTGATGTACCCAAGCCTCTATGTAAAAAGCTTGAATTTACAAAGGCAACAGTGACAGCTTCATCTACGACTCCTCCAACGATGCCTTTGGCATCTACACCGCATTTGTCCACAAAGCCGACATCACGGTTAACTCTCTCTTCGTCAATCCCTCCTATGTCCTCGTCCACCACTTTGTTAACAGCCTCGTCAATTGCGTCTTCTTCCACTGCAACATCAACGACCAAGACATCCACCTCATCCATGACTAAGAAACCTCTGCTAACAGCAACAATACATTCATCACAAATTCTTTTGCTGTTTCTTCATATGCTGCCCGACCATGGGCCCCACCCACTTCTTACTGCTCTCCTCGATGCAAACAATCTTTGTTTTTGCTGGCTCCTTATGTTCCTCCTGCTGTGCCTGGCCCTTCCCAGGTGCCCCCTGAGGACATCTTAGAACATGTGAGAGAGACTGATTTTGTGGGCTCGGGAGGTGTGTTTTCAGATGATGAAGAGGAAGAAGTCCTTTTGTCACTGCCGCCTGCTCAACCTTTTACGATCATGCAGCCGCCATGTACCCCTTGCTCTACTGCTGCCCCTCAAACTTCACATGCCCACAATCAACCGAAGGTACAATCTCTATCACTGGGCATTTTGTATGCTCTGCAGACTTGTATCCTCGGTCACTGCCGTGTATCTATTTTGTTTTCTAACACACATCCACAGACTGACGGCAGTCTGCCCTGGATGCTCATTGCTACCATGAGCGGATTGCCTACGTTAATATCATGTGTCTCCATAATGATGCACAGAGTAGACAGCGCAGTGGTCATGCAGAGTGGTTGTGCCAAAGCTAAGCCAAACTGGGCTACGGACGTGCTTGACTTGGCGCAAGGCTTACTCAGAAAGCAATATTGGACCTATACATTGGAAACAACCCCTGTAGCCGTTTGGTCCATGTGAGGGAGGTGGGTTCTTCTTTTAAAGGTATTTTAACCAATGCACGATCTTTGGTTGCCCATGTGGCATTCGTCCACGATATTCTATGTGATCAGTCTCCAGACTTCATGTGTCTAACTGAGATGTGGCTTACGGAAGCATCTGCGCCTGTGTTGGTACAGGTGCTTTCAGAGAAATATAAAATAATCCATCCTTGAGAGGGCGTCGCTTCACCTGGGAAGAGGTGTTGCAATTATTTTCAAATCCAAATTCCAATTGGCATGTATTGCACTGCGGCATGATGTAGATATGGAAGCTTTATATGTTTGTTTTACTGTATCAGCAACTTTCTCTCTACATTTCTTGATCATGTATAGGCTGCCTGGCCCTCATGAGGGATTATTGATCCTTTTTTTTATATTTGGTGGCAGAGCCTCAAGTGAAGTATGCATATCTGGCTGTTCTGGGTGATTTTAATATTAAGTTTAATCTTCCACGTGCCCCTATTCTAACCCAATTCTTTGAAGCTCTATTTGATTTGGGCTTGCATCAATTTGTTTCTGATCCCACAGATGTTTTAAGTAACATTCTTGGTTTGGTGTTTCCCGTGATTGCTGGATCAGTGTTCTTCCTGTTGAGCAAGTGGTCTGGTCAGATCATGATTTAGTGCCCATTGTGCTGAATCTCCCTGCACCACCTCCTAGAATTGACACTCCTACAGCTATGCGGACCGGAACGTCCTACTGTCTTTAACAAAAAAAGAGTGTAGCACTAGTACTACAGTTGATCTTTCTTCATTGACTGCATGGCTGAAGGAGGCGGCTAATGTAGTTGCACCCTCAAAGCTCATTCAACTTCGAAGGCGTCCTTCTGAGCCTTGGTTTTCTGACTACCTCAAAGCAGGCCACCTTAATTTGAGACAGGCCGAACGCAAGTGGCACTGCTCCTATTGGGTAGCTCAGAAGGCAGTTTACCATCAACTCAATAAATATTACTAGGCATCCATTTATGAAGCCAAGCAAGCTTTCTTTACTCATGAAATTGAGAATGTCCAGAATCAGCATAGGGAGCTGTTTTCGGTGACTATTGTCAGAAATGACTATTGTTTACCATTGTCGACTAAAACAAGAGAAGGACAGAAAGAAACTTGAAGAAAGAAAGATAGAAGAATTGAAGTTAGTGCAAAAGAAACTATCAAAAATGCCAAAGGAATGGGCTATGTTAACAAACGCAGGAGAAAGCAATGCCGTGCAGGAAGCACAGCAAGTGCAACCAGGGCCAAATGCAAACTTTGTAGGAAGAGGGGACTATAACTATTACCCCCGGAGACAAGGGTTTGCAATAAGAGGCAGAGGGTTTGGATTCCAAGGTCAGCAAGTAGAAGGGTTTAATGGAGGGCCATCACGATTTTGAGAGCCACCTCAACAGTGATGGCCATGCAGACAATGGTGCATATCTCGCATGTGTACAGAAGTAGGAGTGAAGTGCAACAGAATTGGCAACCAGTAAACACAAGAGGGGGGCAGAATACCCCCCCACCATATAGTGCAGAACCGTCAACATATTATGGCCAAGATCACATGCAGAATCAGGTACACGCGCCACAAATACAGCTGACGCAACAGGGGACGCCACCTCAAACACAGCAAGCACCAATGCAAACACAGCAAGCCCCAATGCAGGCACAGGCACCAGCACTACAGAATGCAGTGACACCATAGGACACAAACATATTGCCACAGGCACTTATACCTAGAATAGGGGGTGTGACAGTAGTGGGTGTGAATCCTTTTACCAGACGGGACTGAATATGTACCGACAATAGGAAAGCCCACAAAAATACCTGATGCATCCCATCCTATCGATTACACCAGACCCACAAGCAGAACAAATGGTCCAGGTGACCATTTTTGACAAAACATTTTCCTTTTTAGTGGATACAGGAGCTACCTGATCTTGTTTTAGAGAGGGAAAATTCCCAATGTCAGGTATAACCATGGACACCAAAGAGTTTTCTGGGGAGATGACAAAGGTTCCTTTTACAGATGTCTTACCCATAACCAACATGGCTGTGCTGTTGTTATATTCCCTGTAAAGACTGGAGGGGGATATCCATATTTCCGCCCTATATATGGTTGCGACAAAGGCACAGAGAACCCCAGCCAAGGCTCTCAATTTGGTAACGGGCGAGCAGCCAGGCTTAAGCTCTCAGGAGATGATGCAGGCTGATTCTTAAGAACAGTGTTTCTCCAAGCCCCCACAAAGGAATGTCCACACACTATGTTAGGTGATAATACAGCTTCTTTATAATAAATAAGGCTGCTTCCAATCATATACAGATAAATAACACACTTTGTACTTTGCCAATTCTATTAAATAATGGCAACAATATATACACTCCATGTGGTACCACACAATACCTGGTGCATCTTTTATGAATCTAACTGCTGACAGTCTGTTAAAAGCATGTGAATTACTAAGCAAGGGGTAACTGCACAGATTAAGGAAGAAAAGGCAGAACAGTTTCAGAACATAGGCAGTATACATTTTAGACTTAAATAGTGATGCTGTGTGAGGATCCCCCACCTGTGTAACCTGTAAAGGAAAGGTCATGGTGTACTCATCTTGTCTATTACAGCCCAGTCCAAATAAGTTCAAACATGCTCTGCTTTTGTTTTATAGGTTCCACCACACCAAAGTACCTGCAATGCCATGGGAGAACAGGATCTACAACAAACCTGGGACCTCTGGATGATTCCTGTCATGATGCCTGCCCCCGGAAGACCAGACCAGGCCCAGCAGCCCCGGTAGCAGGCATCATGCCACTTGGAGCATGCCCAAAAGCCCCAGTTAGGGGCTGTTTGGGTACAGTCCTGGCGCCTATGGCGCCAGGCTCATAAAGATAAAGTCAGTCCTGGCGCCATGGGCGCCAGGCTCATTATTGATAACTTACCTGAAGCAGACCATGCTGCATACTCACCTGAGGCAGACCATGCTGCATGAAGACTCAAGCCAAATGAGGCTTAGGAGGGACTATTTTACTGAAGGGACTATTTTGTTACTTGGGTGGGGCTGTGGAAGAATACTTACCTGGATCTTCTTCCAAGGCTATTTAAACCACGCCCGAACAGCCACACCTGCTTCGCGTTATTCTGCTTGCTGCAGCGTAACGCTCACCATGTTTTCAGCAGCTCCAGTCTTCAGCCACGCCCGCTTCAGTCCTGGGACTCCTGAAACAAGAAGAAAAGAAGGATAAAGGTTAGAACAGGAGTTTTAACTTTAATCCTTACCTGAATCCTGATCCATTTCGCCACGGAACTGAAAGACAGAAGTCTTTGAAGCATCGCTTCGCATTCCTACGGCGCCGCGCCGAACTCACCTGCTTGGCGGTACTTCAGCATTCCATCACGCTCTCTCCATCTCGCGGCCGCCCTCCGACACCTAAGGAGACAAAGACAGCAAGGTGAGCAAGGGGTCTCTCTAAGGCTATACAAGCTACCCCCAAGGACTTACCTGATTTACCACGGGAGGTACTCACCTCATCTCGGGTCGGCACAGTCAACTCTGCTTCATCGCCGTACCCCGGCCCTTAAGGGGAGAAAGCAAAGACAATACCAGTTGCCCCCCACAAAACCTACCTGATTTACCAGAGGGGTCTCACCTCATCTCGGGTCGGCACAGTCAACTCTGCTTTATCGCCGTACCCCGGCCCCTAAGGGGAAAAACCACAATAGACTTACCTGAATCTTACCGAGTGCCATTTGGAAATCTTCGAGTGGATTAATCGGCAACCTGCAAGGAATCGGACAGAGTGAAGATCAGACATTTGAACTCTTATGAACAATTGGACTTTAGAGTCAATACTGGAACTCACCAATTCCTCTACGCCAGTGAAGTAACTGGTCATCAACGCGCCACTGTCAGTCATCTCGGCGCTACACATCACGCTGGTGGAAATAACAGTGGCCCAGTTCCGGTCGACGCCCCCGTGGGAACCAGGTGAGCGTAACAGAACCCGAAGACTACCCACAAATACCCACCTGGGCGTCATGGAGACCTCGGAAACTGATCAGTTGGCCCAATTATTAGGGGAATTAAGGGCCAAAGTGCATTCCGCCCGCCAAGAAACCAATGCCCTCAGGAGGGAACTGATAGTGTCAAAAGAACGAACTGATGAGTTGGCCAGACAACTATTACAGAGCCAGGCTGGACAAACACCTCTACCTGGACTTGGGGCAAGTCCAGCTCCTGTACAATCGAGTAACCCGGTGCAGATAAATTTACCTGGAGCCGTTCCTTTGGCTCCGCCTGAACGCTTTTCCGGAGACCCAAAAGGGTTTGCAACATTCATGAATCAATGCCGCTTGCACTTTTTATGTAGACCTGGAGCTTTCCCAAACGATCATGCCAAGGTAGCCTTTGTACTGTCATATCTCAGCGGCAGTGCGGCGGATTGGTCCATTCCACTAGTTAACCAGGATGACCCGATTCTTCGAGATTTCCAGGGTTTTCGAACAAGCATGGAAAGACTATTCTCCCGACACTCCCGAGGACAGGCTTTGGACAACGAACTTTTATCCCTACGTCAAGGTAACCAGGATCTTTTATCTTACATTGCAACTTTCAATAGATTAGTAGTGGAAACCGAATGGCCTGAAGCCAAGCGAATCACATTATTCCATCGAGGACTCCGGGGAGAACTCAAAGATGTTTTGGCCCAAATCGTGAACCCGCCTCAAGACTGTGCTGAATATATAGATCTAGTGGTCCAGCTCGATCACAGACTGCAAACCAGGAAGGCTGACGGAACCAAGTTTGAGAACAGGGTGTTGGTTAAAACCCACGTAAGCTCCAAAGGAGTAGATGTCTCAGAACCTATGCAAATCGGGGGGGTTAAAGGACCCTTAACCCAAAACGAGAGAGATAGAAGACGGCAACTGCAATTATGTTTATATTGCGGAACTACTGGTCATTTTCTTCGGAACTGCCCTGTAAAACCACCCAAGAAAGTTTTAGGAGCAGCAGACGAAAACCATGTGAAATCTGACTCGGGAAATGACCACGCCCGGCAAGCGTAGAGGTCCGCTTGCCGAGCTTAAAGAAGGACACTCTGACCTTGCATTTCACCATACCCATGGTCCTTGTAGATCGAGAGCAGCCATCACGCATGCACGCGGTAAAGGCGTACGTAGACAGTGGAGCCATAGGAAATTACTTGGACTGGGAATTGGCTACCAGGATGAATCTATCTCTCACCCGCAAGACCACGGCCGATGTTGTCACCACTGTAGATGGAACGGAAATTGCCTCTGGACCCGTAACTCATTCCACTGCAGAGATGACATTGCTGAGTCAAGATGGGCATCGAGAGGCTATGATGTTTGACTTAATCAAGGCCCCACAGTTTCAGCTGATACTGGGGATACCTTGGTTGGAAAAACATAATCCCTGTATTGATTGGCGAGATAAGAGGCTAACCTTCCCAGAATGTGCTCACACCTGCTACCCAAGGAAAACTCAAAACTCAGTCCTGGCCCCAGTAATTCCAGTAGCCATACCATTACCTGTTGAATACCGAGACTTTCAGGATGTCTTCCAAAAGGAACAGGCAAACACCTTACCACCTCACAGATCGTATGATTGTCAAATAGATCTTGTACCTGGAGCACAACCACCTTGCAGCAGAATCTATGCCCTTACGGAACCCGAAAATCTTCATTTGCGCCAGTACCTAGACCAGTACCTTGCTAATGGCTTCATTCGCCCGTCCAAATCCCCTGCATCTTCAGCTTTGTTCTTCGTACCGAAAAAGGAAGGCGACCTTAGAACATGTATAGACTACCGCGCACTGAATCAGATAACCATCAAGAATCGATACCCACTGCCTTTGATCCCAGAACTACTAGACCAGGTGAAGGACGCTTGTATATACACGAAACTAGACCTTCGGGGGGCATATCATCTGGTACGTGTCAAAGAGGGTGACGAATGGAAGACTGCTTTTCGCACCAAGTACGGACTATTTGAGTACCAGGTGATGCCCTTCGGACTATGCAATGCACCAGCAGCCTTCCAGTTCTTCATGAACGATGTCCTCCGAGAGCTTATCGACGTTTGTGTGGTTGTTTACATCGATGACATCTTAGTATACTCTTTATCAGAATCTGAGCATGTAAAACACGTCCGAGCAGTCCTAGAGAAGTTACGCCAACATAAATTATATGCTAAACTGGAAAAATGCATCTTCCACACTACGGAAGTGGAATTCCTTGGATTTATTCTGACCCCGAGAGGAATCCGGATGGATACACGAAAAGTGGATGCCATTCTTAATTGGCCTTCGCCAAGTTCAATCAAAGGAGTTCAAAGCATGCTTGGCTTTGCCAATTTCTACCGCAGGTTTATCCCGGACTTCTCGCACATTGTACATCCCATTACAACGCTATTGCGAAAAAACCAACGCTTTGTGTGGACAGAGGAAGCCGAGAACGCCTTCCAAGAGTTAAAAGCTAAATTCACATCTGCTCCCATATTTAGACACCCGCGCCCCGAGCTTCCCTACATAGTGGAAACAGATGCATCCAGTTCAGCCATGGGAGCAGTCCTTTCCCAAAAGGATCCCGAAACTAACCAGCTTCACCCAGTGGCGTTTTGGTCAAGAAAATGTTCAGCCCCCGAATTAAACTATGCCATAACCGACAAGGAGCTGCTGGCCATCAAGTCCGCCTTCAAGGCTTGGCGGCACTATCTACTGGGTGCCAGACATACCATCACGGTCATCACCGATCACCGCAACTTACAATACCTAAAGACAGCCAAAGCCCAATCTTCGCGCCAACTTCGTTGGGCATTGTTTTTCGCCGAGTTTGATTTTGTAATAACCTATCGACCAGGTTGTAAGAATGGTAAAGCAGACGCCTTGTCCCGGATTGGAATGGGAGAAGCAGAAATAACTTTAGAACCTGTACCCATAATTCCGGAACAGAGAATCCTTGGCCTGACATCCATACAGACACTGGAGGACATTCAAAACAAGATCCACCAACTCTTTGATTCCGTTGCCCTACAGGACTGGGCAAAGAAAGGTCCAGAGTACTCTGTCATCGATGATTTACCTTATTACCAAGGCCGGCTATTTTTACCGCAAAAGGAACTACAAGAACTTGTCATTTCCCATTACCATGACACCTTAATAGAAGGGCATCCGGGTATTGCAAAAACCGAAGCTAAAATTAGGAAGCAATTTTGGTGGCCCACCTGGCGAAAGGATGTCAAGTCATTTGTCATGTCTTTTGGCATTTGCGCACAAAATAAAGGGCAAAAGAAAAAACCTGCTGGATTATTGCAACCATTAGACATACCACCTACCCCTTGGCATACCTTGGCCCTCATTACGACCCTGGCGGAAATCGAAAAACGATGGCGGAAATGTAATACCGCCATCGAATACCGCTCGGTGCGATTATGACCCGTCACCGTAAAGTACGATGCCATCAGCGACACCGTAGTGAACGCCAACGGTAACTGCACCAAGTACGCGCACGCGCGCCATGCAAAACCGTAATTACCACCATGGCGCAACGGTACGCGAATGCTGACCCTAGCGGACATTTACTTAACGCCATCAAGCATGGCGGAAAGTACCATTCCGCCATGGTGAGAATTACGGCATCGTGAACCAACCGTAAATGGCCCTACTGAGTGCCTGTACACCACTCCCTGCCCACATTGCACAACACCTCGTAGGTGCAATGAAGTTACACAATGCAACCAGTGAAATGTACAAGTCACCCATGCATGCCAACCAACAAATGAATGTAGGGGCTCCAAGTGCCTTGTGAGTGGCCATCCATATTTGGCATGTCACCATTGCCGTACTGATGCAGCACAGGCACATGAAGGTTCAAGTACAGCAATATGAACTGAAACATGAGACAAAACAACAACAGGCCCCCATCGCTTGACACCAGTGTAAGGCAACATTCAAAGCAGTATCCTGAGGGAGACTGCACCAGCCCTGTACCCTTGCCAGTAAACAAACCAACCATCAGCATAAGCATGTACCATACAAGTTGGCAGAGTGACTGAGCAGCCAGGCTCATCTCAAGAGGGGCCAATGGGAGCTGCAGGGCACAGATGGCACGAATACAGAAGCAATTCCAATGGACATGACCTCAGTCTCCCTCCAAGAAACGCACGCAAACACAGGCACCTGTGACCAGCCATTTTCTGATAATCACATCATTCCACCAATCCACCTGGCTGACCGGCATCTGTTACACAAAAGCTAATCCCCCGCCCCTGAGCATGACATCATTAAAACAGTCATAATGGCAGGCCCCATCCCTGACCTTACTGGGCTTCGCAGGCAAACGCGGCCAGTACAGTACCACGCAAATATACTCAGAAGCCGGAACCCAATGCAGATCTCCTCACAATACACCGCTCCACAAATAGGAATATGCTACATTACTTGCAAAGAATAACGCTACACGGTTGAAATCAGAATCAAATTTCAATGCACATCAAATTCACCAAGCCCATACAGCTATTAGGTCATAAACTCCAAAATATTTTTCATTACTGTGGGCTGCATCCGCAATAAATGACCAGCTTCTTCTTGTGTGACGCCCTGTTCCTTCATGGTACACAGGGGCTACATTCACGTTCAAAAAGGCAACATGGAAGCGCCGAGAACCGCAGGGCCGTCCCATTAGGTAGGCACTAGTCCAGCTGAAAGGTTGATATGTAGCTCCTAGCCACTAGTACTGCGTAAGGGCATGTGGCCCATTGACGATCGTCCCATAAGATCGTAATGGTGCTCCACTGATTAACTCGAAGCAGCAGGTGTCGGGAGTAAAAGCCATCTGCAGGAGTGGCATACAGATGGCAGCGGCAAAAGGGGAGGAGATACCTGTCACCCAAATGAAATGAAAAAGAATAGCATGGGCATCAGAACTTCATTTGTATTACTCACTTCAATGATCACACTAAATCTACAGCCATATGCATGCTAGCCCACTCAAAAGGATTATTTCCACCCAAAAATCACTTGCGAATCATAACTATATAAATCGAGGTGAAAACAGTATTACAAACGAGTGTTTGTGTGCATGCGTCTGTTAAGACAGAATCCATTAGATGGGATTAGTAACGTGCATAGACACAAGTGTTTGAAGGCGCGTCGAGACAGGGAGGGTTCAACAAGGGCAGATAGACGATGGTCCCACTATGGCAGCTCTGCATCACATAGCGCAGGGGAAGGGGATAGATTCCGAAAAGCCATGTACATGGCAAACTCTCAATTAAATCATCTGTCCATGCATCCATACATCATTCCCTCATCCCGGTATGAAAACGCCTGATTATTTACTCACATCACATTTGAAATTTCCATTGAGTCTGTGCGTAATGCAGTCTGCAAAATCCACTGTGCTCCAGCCCGGAATTCTAGTGTTGTGAAGTAACATGTATTTGGGAACGTCCTGCCTTATCGTCCACTACGCTATTGCGCATCCCATACTATTCATATCAATCATTGCATTCTCGCCATGGCCCCTGTCCCAAGGACATTAAACAATAGAAGGTTATATTTGCAGTCAGACCTGTGGGCGTCTCCTCGCCGCTAGCTGAAAACCGAAAGCGCTGTCCTTCGAATTCCTCATTTGCAACATCACGTCGATAAGGCATCTGTGACCGCTTGAAATCACAAATTCATCCATGTAGTGCGGCAGTGTGTGAAAATGGCAACTGGCTTCACTCACAAATGGGATGCCCCGCCCGTCGGTGAACCTCGGTACAGTGCTGCATGAGGGTCCACCGTTAATCGAGTACTACATTCCACTGACCCTTCACAAATTTGTTCGCGACTGCAAAGATAGTATGTGAAACAATGGGACCATAGCAGAATGAACATATAAGCCAATATTTCACTGCCATCGGGATTAAATACATGATTGTAATAGCAAGATGCCATGCGTCACATTGCAGCGTTGTGTGCGGGACGTGCTCGCCCAAAGGGGATTGCAGCTGGCACAGGTGGAATGAAACACCACAGGTGGAGGCTATACAGCCTGAAAACACATAAATTGCACACCCAACCCCCTCCCACAACCACACCCACTCCAAAATGCTACCGGCAGGACTAGCGATGTTGGCCCTGGGGGACCTGATAGCACTGCAAGTACTACAACTTCAAGAAGAAGACGAACACCAACTACTACAACAACGGGCCGCACAGAGGAGACGCAGGAGGAGGAGGAGGGCAAGGCAGGGCCAGCAAGGGCCACCAGCACAGCCACTACCACCACGCAGGCAGCCCGCAATCCCACGCCTCCGAGCTCATCCGTTCAACCTCACTGCTGAGCAGATCCACACCCTCTACCGTTTGGACGGGGACACCATAACCGCCATTGTGAACATGACACACGCTGACCTTGTCAGCATGATAGATAGCCCATCCGCCATCCCACCCCTACTGAAGGTGGTGTCTGTACTCCACTTCCTGGCCACAGGCACCTACCAGCACACAGTCAGACAGTTGCATGGCATTTCACAGCCACTGTTGTCACGGACACTATCGCAAGTGCTCGATGCCCTCCTGAAGCACGCAGACGACTACATCTCTTTACCACGCTCGGAGCAGGAGATTACAAACACAAAAGTGGGATTCCATGCACTGGACGGCATACCGGGTTGCATTGGTGCCATCGACTGCACCCATGTGGAATTGGTTGTCCCACATGCCATGGAGGCCCAGTACCGCAACCGGAAACAATATCATTCTCTTAATGTACAGATGGTGTGTGACTCCAACAGGATCTTTACACATTGTTGTGCCCGATTTCCTGGATCAACCCATGATTCTATGGTCTTGAGGAACTCTACAATACCACGCTACATGGAGCGACACGCAGGGAACAGATCCTGGCTACTCGGTGAGTCTCATTTCATGCATGATAATGTGGGGTATGTGATGCGGCAATGACCTGGCAGGAAGGGGGGGGGATGCGTACGTAGCAATGTCATTCCACAAACATCCTTTATTGTCCACATACAGGTGATGCCGGGTATCCACTGAAGAGATGGCTCCTTACACCACTCCGGAACCCACAGAACCAGCATGAGGAGGACTACAACCATGCCCACTCACGTACCCGTGTAGTCATTGAACAGGCATTCGGCCTACTGAAGGCTCGTTTCCGCTGCCTCAGCAGGTCTGGCGGGGCACTCCTGTACCGCCATGAGAAGGTTGCAAAGATGGTCATGGCATGTGTCATGCTACACAACATGTGCGTACGTAGAAATGTGCCCATGCCCCCTGACGCAGAACTGCAAGCACCTGAAGATGGTCATGATGAGGGTGGGGATGTGGCAGCACCTCAAGGAGTCCGCGAGGCACAGGAGGCCCGTGAAATTCGTCAGAATATCATAGATTCATGCTTCTAGCACTGACGCCTGGTGGCTGATACATGGACACGGGACTTGTGGCACTGTGTGTGTCTGGAACATGCACAATGTGGACTGTACGCCAATAAAGGCCTCGTACACAAAGATCAATGTCCACACATCTCATTGGATGATTATGTAATGTTTATAGCATATGTGAAATTATATTACACACCCCATCGACCCGCCACCCAAGAAAGCCCAACACCCCCCCTCCACCCTCCTACCTCCCCCCCGAACACCAGTGTCCAAAGATGCTCATTGTCAGTGGGCAGACGCTATTGCAAGCCCCCTCTCCGGGTATCAGGGGCACCCCTGCCTGTGGAGCGCAGGTTCCTCCCAGATCTACGTTGGGGGCTGCCCTGGACGGAACTTGCAACGGATGATGTCTCTGCCTGCTCACGTCCATGCATGTCCCTAAGGGTTTGTGAGAGCTCAGTGAGCACACGGCGCACAGCGGCAAGTTCACCACATACGTCTTTGGACGTCGCATGCAGTTCCCCCCTCAGGCTCTCGGTGCTTCTCTCCATTTGTACCCTTAGTGTCTCTGTACTTCTCTCCATTTGTGCCCTAAGTGTCTCAGTAGATGTTTCTATGACTGCCTTAGAACCCCCACATTCATCAGCATGCTCCTTGAGGAGCGTGGCCAGTTGCTGCTGTTGCACGATCACCTGGTCGAGGGACTGTTGCCTCTGCTGGGCCATGGCCATTTGCGGTGGTGTCACAGAGGGGCTGATCACCTCATGTTGCCTTGCCACAGGGCTTGTGGGGGATAGCCAGTAGTCGTCTTGTGGGTGCCCCTGCGTGGTATCCTCATGGTGTACGGGATGAAACAAACAGGGGGATTGAGACAGGTCATGGATGGGTCCTACATCGACAGCACCGTTTTCTGTGTCGGAGCATGCTGCCGTTAATGCAGTGTCACCTATGGTGCTGCTGCCACCAGAAGCAGTGCCTTCTGTGGCATCCATTGGGGGGACCTGTGGTGCTGCTGTTGTGGGCATGCTGGCTGCTGGGGTGCCTGTTGAAGTCCCCTCCTGTGTGCTGCCACTTGATTTGTGCTGCTGCCGTGTCTTGATCCGTGCAGCTGAGGTGGAGGGTCTTTGGCCGTTGGTCTTGGCCCTCTTTGCAGGTGTGCTGGTAGGGGTGTCCTGGAGCTCGTCGTTTGAATCAGACCCTGTGGTGGAGTAAAGGAGGGCGAGCGTTATTTATGGGTCTGTGGAAATTGGAATGGCAATGTATCACATGCATTGGGGTGGTACCTGAGGGTGTTTTGGGTCAGGGCCTTGGAGGTGGTTTCATTTTTGTGTGGATTGAGGATGCAGTTGTTTTGCAGCCTGCAGTTAGGGTGTGCATGCTGCACGTGTAGAGGGTGTTTTTAGGATTTTTAATTATTTATGTATTTAATGTGAGTTTTAAAGTGCGCTATCAGGCCAATGTATGTGGACGTTCTCCTGGACATGTGTTTCTGTTGCACTATGTGGACACATGGTACTTCACATGATTGGACATTGTGGATTTAGCATTGTTTTATTTGGCCCACCTACCTGATTCTTCGGATGTCTGCACTCCTTTCTCCATCCCTCCGACTCCCTCTATACTCTCCATTCCAATGGTGGAGGCACAGATTTCTTCCCAGGGGGTCAACTTGATGGGTGATTCTGATCCTCCCCCGGTAGCTGTGGCAATGTTACGGTTGGCTGATAGTATGCTCCGTACGCGTATCCGCAAGTCGTCCCATCGCTTTCTGCATTGCTGTGGGTTGCGGGGTGCGGTCCCCACCGCACTTACCCGCTGTGCCACCAGGGCCCATATGGCCTTCTTGTTCGCAAGTGCCGTCCTGGTCATTTGCGTCGAGAAGACGACGGCAGCATTCTCCTGGAGGGTCTCTGTGAGCACGGTGAGTTCCTCATGGGAGAAGTGGACCTGCCGCTTGCGGTTGCACGCTTTTTTAGCAACTTTTCCCATTTTGATTGTTTTAACTAGGGTGGTTTACGGGTTGGGATGTGTCTCAGGGTCGGATTTGTAATGGTTGGTTTGGGATTCTGATTTTGTAGGTGTACGGCGTGCTGTTTCCCGTTCCGGCCCCATGTTTTTACTTCCGTTTCCGTATATTTACGGTCACCGTATTTTGCGATTACCGCTCATTACGGTGACCGCTATGATGGGTGGCGGAATTGCACCTAGGGCGCCGTACGACGGCGGTGAGGGGCGTTTTGGGGACATTTCCGCCATCGCGGACTTTGCACTTCCGCCATGGCGTAATGCTCGTGCCCGATGGGTCGGAATTAGCCGCACTTTACTCCATCGTGCAATGGCGGAAACGCTATTTACGCTATGGCGGTCAGGTCAGTTACTTTCCGCCTGGGTCGTAATGAGGGCCCTTGTCATTAGACTTCATCATGGATTTACCCCCGTACCAAGGTTACAATACCATTCTAGTTATTGTAGATCTTTTTTCTAAAATGGCCCACTTCATTCCTTTAAAAGGGATACCTTCAGCTTCAATCCTGGCCAAGGAATTCCTTGAAAATGTTGTCCGCCTGCATGGCTTTCCTTCAGTGTTAATTTCAGATCGGGGCAGTCAATTCATTTCACATTTTTGGAGGAAATGCTGCCAACTGGCACAAATTGATGTTAGGCTTTCGACCAGTCACCACCCTCAGACCGACGGTCAAACGGAGAGGACCAACCAGACTCTTGAACAGTACCTCCGTTGTATGCTACATCAGTCTGCGGGGAATTGGAAAGACATTCTGTGGATCGCAGAGTATGCGTACAATAATTCCGTACACTCAGGAACTGGACAAAGTCCTTTTTTTACCATTTATGGGGCACCATCCTCGAACCTCGGATTTGGACTCACCCCAGCATTTAGAGATGCCCGCAGTGGACCATCGCCACGCTGTTATTACACAAGCCTTTAAAGAAGCAATCATCCATTTGCAAAAGGCTAAGGAAAAATACAAAAAGGATGCGGATCAGCACAGAAGTGAAGCTCCTCAATACCAAATAGGGGACCAAGTATGGTTAGCCACTAAGCACTTACCACTCAAGGGGACTCGGACCTTTAACCCCAGGTATTTGGGACCTTTTTCTGTCAAGGCAATTATTAACCCAGTGGCCGTCAAGTTGGACCTACCTGCTCATATGCGAATCCATCCCATCTTCCACGTGTCTCTTTTGAAGCCAGTGCAACCAGGAACTAGGCTAACCACTCCACCTGAACCTATCCTCATAGACAGGGAGCCCGAGTTCGAAGTCAAGAATATTTTGGACTCAAAAAGATTGAGATCAAAACTCTTTTACCTAATTGACTGGAAAGGTTATGGTCCGCAGGAAAGGTCTTGGGAACCTAGTGACCACGTGCATGCACCTCGTTTAGTGAAGAGGTTCCATCGGGAATTTCCAGACAAACCACGGCCAAGGGGGAGAACGACTTTAGGAGGGGCCTTGAGGGGGAGTGCTGTCATGATGCCTGTCCCCGGAAGACCAGACCAGGCCCAGCAGCCCCGGTAGCAGGCATCATGCCACTTGGAGCATGCCCAAAAGCCCCAGTTAGGGGCTGTTTGGGTACAGTCCTGGCGCCTATGGCGCCAGGCTCATAAAGATAAAGTCAGTCCTGACGCCATGGGCGCCAGGCTCATTATTGATAACTTACCTGAAGCAGACCATGCTGCATACTCACCTGAGGTAGACCATGCTGCATGAAGACTCAAGCCAAATGAGGCTTAGGAGGGACTATTTTACTGAAGGGACTATTTTGTTACTTGGGTGGGGCTGTGGAAGAATACTTACCTGGATCTTCTTCCAAGGCTATTTAAACCACGCCCGAACAGCCACACGTGCTTCGCGTTATTCTGCTTGCTGCAGCATAACGCTCACCGTGTTTTCAGCAGCTCCAGTCTTCAGCCACGCCCGCTTCAGTCCTGGGACTCCTGAAACAAGAAGAAAAGAAGGATAAAGGTTAGAACAGGAGTTTTAACTTTAATCCTTACCTGAATCCTGATCCATTTCGCCATGGAACTGAAAGACAGAAGTCTTTGAAGCATCGCTTCGCATGCCTACGGCGCCGCGCCGAACTCACCTGCTTGGCGGTACTTCAGCATTCCATCACGCTCTCTCCATCTCGCGGCCGCCCTCCGACACCTAAGGAGACAAAGATAGCAAGGTGAGCAAGGGGTCTCTCTAAGGCTATACAAGCTACTCCCAAGGACTTACCTGATTTACCACGGGAGGTACTCACCTCATCTCGGGTCGGCGCAGTCAACTCTGCTTCATCGCCGTACCCCGGCCCCTAAGGGGAGAAAGCAAAGACAATACCAGTTGCCCCCCACAAAACTTACCTGATTTACCACGGGGGTCTCACCTCATCTCGGGTCGGCACAGTCAACTCTGCTTTATCGCCGTACCCCGGCCCCTAAGGGGAAAAACCACAATAGACTTACCTGAATCTTACTGAGTGCCATTTGGAAATCTTCGAGTGGATTAATCGGCAACCTGCAAGGAATCGGACAGAGTGAAGATCAGACATTTGAACTCTTATGAACAATTGGACTTTAGAGTCAATACTGGAACTCACCAATTCCTCTACGCCAGTGAAGTAACTGGTCATCAACGCGCCCCTGTGGTCGACGCAGGATGGAGAGCTCATCCTTCCAAACCATCAGGTGAGACTAAGGAGGGGACATCAAGAGTGATCTGTGGGAAGACAACGGGAGTGCGGAAGGTGGGTTGACACTCAATTCCACGGGTGGTTAATTCCTCTTCCCCTTTGCAGAAGAATATTCTTACGAGCCAGACAAACTAGGCTGAGCGGGCCAGTCCAGTCAGTCATCTCGGCGCTACACGTCACGCTGGTGGAAATAACAGCGGCCCAGTTCCGGTCGACGCCCCCGTGGGAACCAGGTGAGCGTAACAATTCCTGAGGCTGGAAGAAACCTTTCTTCGTCACAGTACCTTGGGTGGCTTGGCAGGCGAAGTGGTGGAGCTTCTTGACTTTACTTGACTGGACTCCCTTTGCAAGAAGGAGTCACTGGGATGCCAAGTCCAAGAGAAAAAGCGGAACCAGACAGTGTCGGAAAGGCAGCACTTTCAGTCTTCGCAGTGGTCTCAGTTGGTGTGTTGTTACTCTGGCTGTGGCTGTCCCACGAAAGCAAAACTCTCTAAGGACTCTGTAAAGGCCTGGCTGAAGAGGGAAAGACCCTTGGGGACCTTGGATGCCTTTCAGGGCACAAGCGATGGGTGCAGTGGCAAAGGTAGGTATCGGGTTTCAGGATTTCGAGGTTCACCAACCTTTGGATCTGCAGTGCTGCAGCCACAACACACGTTTGGATGGCTTCTGGCAACCTGGATTCAACCACTGAACTGGACTATGGACCCTCACCAAGGCTAGACCCTCAGGTCATCTTCTTCAGATTCTGGTTCCCTCACCGATAGACCTTCCTCTGCACACAGCAAACTGGGTTTTTCAGTGGGAAAAAGTGGTCAGCTGTCATGGCAAAGATGTCCCTTGAAGGATTCGCAAGAGATTTGGAATTTTCCCAGCTCTGTCGGTCAAGCAGTACTATGCCAGGGTACCTCCTCTACTGGGCGGCAGACAGCAATCTGGCTTCCAGTGATCACAACCACTCTTCCCGAACCAGGGTGACACAGTTGGACTGTTTTGGATAAGATGTCCAGGCACTCCTCTTCTGGACACAAAGAACCTTCTCCGGGCAGCAGGCACACAGGACTGGCTTCCAGGGTACTTCTGGTGAAGAGTAGAAGGTGCATGATAATCCCTCATAGCTTGGGAAGAGGTCTCCTATCCAGGTCCTCTCTTCTATCAGTCCTTAGAAGAACACAGCAGCTTTAGGATTTCGTGAATAAAATGCAGCAGCAGACTTCTTCCTCCAGCTGGGCTTCCAGGGAACAGCTTCTTCTTGCTTAAGCTACTGAACAAATTGGTGAGTAAGAGGTCCCCAGTTATATAAATTTGTTCCCCATTCCCTCAGGCTGAGCCAGGCTCGGGCAGCCAATCATTCACGAGTGCATTGATACAGACAGGCAGCCAATCAGGTTCAAAAGCATTCAGGCCATTCACCCAAACCAGACACCCATAACACAGAATGTGGTTTGGAGTAAGCACCAACCTTTCATAACACTAAGCATTCACCCCAGTTTCAGTCAGGGCTGGCCCAGGCATTGTGTCACACACACCAAAACCAGACACCCCCAACACAGAATGTAAGTTGACTTCAAGCTCCATTCATACAGGTCCCACCCCAAGGGTGTACCCACAACACACAGTACCAGGGAAGGTCCCAACAGCCAGTCAGGGGGAAGGGGCAGAGACAGGGCTTACCAGGACTTTGGGAAACAAGGTGTAAAGGCAATAGAAATAACATGACTGCAGGGGCCATGTTGCCTGTCTTACTCAGGAATCCATTGATTCCTATGCAAGGGCCTGGATGTTCCAAAAATGGAGGACACTCAGAGGCACTGTCACGTCAGAATGTAGCTGCCACCAGCCCATTCCCTGCTCTGTGGGCAATGCACAGGTGCACAAAAACACACATAATGGGTACAAGATTGTAGCCCCACCCATGGGTGCCATAAGGGTATGCCGTGGGTGTTGTTCACCTAAGGAAAAATTAAGAGCTGCACTGCCAGAGCTCCAGACTGGACCTCAGAGGCAGAACACATATAGAAAACACTCAGAGAAGTGGTAGGACAAGGACTAGGAAGCCCTTTCCCTCCAAAAGGCATTTCCAGCATCACATTCCCATAAAATGCCAGTCAACATATTGGAGAGGGATTTGATGAGTAAACTAAACATGACGATATCATTTACTGATGAGGGGATATATGTTCCACCACCGGGGAACCACTATTCATAACAACAGTCTATGGACAGAAGCACCAAGAGGAGTGCCATTAAACCCGGAAGTATTCCTTTATGGGGTACACATATTGTTAGCATGGCTTCCAAGAATACAGGATACATTATTGAGGGTACCCACAGAATTTTTGTTTCAACCGGAAGTACACACAGACGTGGAAGAAGGGCAGATAATCACAATTGAGCAGCAAGCAGCAATAGTAAGGGGGAAAAAGACTCATTTTGCATGGAATAGACAATGAAGGGGTACATTGGTGCACAGTAATAGCGCTTGATGAGGCACATAGACTGACTGACTTGACAGATGAAAAATTGTTTGAAGACTAAGACTCGGATGACAAAGTAATGTGTAGCATCAGTCTCACATATCAGCTACAACTTGAGAACAGGGGAATTCCCCAGAGAATGCCATTAGTGAGGAAGGTACAATCCTTTCTTCAAGAGGATTTGACACACGTGCCAAGCACACTGTGGACAACAGTCCTTATGATGTTGGTCTATTAATAGGAGTAGGGGCAGTCACAATTAAACTAAAAAAGGAGCCATTTACCATGGGTAAAACAGTATCCCATGTCAAAGGAAGCTGATGAGGGTATCTATGAAACCATTGCTGTCTTGGTGCAACAGGGGATATTAGTGCCTTCAGAATCGACATGCAACACAGCTGTGTACCCAATCAAAAAGGCAACAGGGGGTCATGGAGATTTATACAGGATTTAGGCCCCTTGAATAATATTGTTGAGGCAGAATTACCATTGGTGCCAAATCCAGCCACAATGTTATGCAACATCCCATCTATAGCTAAATATTTTACAGTGATTGATTTAAAGAGCACATTCTTTTCAATTCACTTGCATCCAGATTCTCAGTTCTTGACCACGTTCACTTACTACAGGATTTGATTGCAACATATCCGATTACCCCAGTGGTACTGTGAATCACCCTCGGTCTTCAATCAAGTGTTGTAGATGGATTTAGGGAATGTACAACTTGACAGTGCAGTTATCAAATATGTGGATGACATGTTGGTGTTCAGCACCACAGAGGAAGAGTGCAAGAGAGACTCAGTGAAACTGATGACAGTATTGGCAGAGAAGTGGTGCAATGTGGACAAAGAGAAAATGCAATATTGCCAAGAAGTGGTCAACTGATATCAAAAGAAGTACAGTCAAGTACTGTTGGCTGTTGCCGGAATGACTGCCGCTTGAATCGCCATCACCGCGCTTCCTTGTGGCTGCATACGGACCCCTCAGGAGATGACATCAGCGTGTGAGCCGTGAAAAAACTTTCGCCTGGAGGACGTCTTTAAAGAGGACACTTTATTTGCCTGGCCCTTCCTGGAGGAAGTAGGAGGGTGTATTATGTGAAGGGTGGCTCCGCCCCTTCCTGCTACCTGAACGCCCTCCCTCTCAACTTTAAATAGCCATACCTTGGCGCACTTGCGCCGCGCACTGTGAAGTACAGTCAAGTACTGTTGGCTGTTGCCGGAATGACTGCCGCTTGAATCGCCATCACCGCGCTTCCTTGTGGCTGCATACGGACCCCTCAGGAGATGACATCAGCGTGTGAGCCGTGAAAAAACTTTCGCCTGGAGGACGTCTTTAAAGAGGACACTTTATTTGGCTGGCCCTTCCTGGAGGAAGTAGGAGGTGACTTTTTCTGTCTGTGTGTTTATCACTCGATTATAACACACCCCTTGTGACTGTGTGCCCTTGACTTAAATACACCCCTTGTGACTGTGTGTCCTTTATTTGGCCCAAACACACCCCTTATGACCGCGTACAGATTATCTTGCCTAAAGTCACGCCTCTGAAGTTCGCATTTGCATTTTTCTTTTTTTTTTTGAAATACTTTGTTTTTTTTCTATCTGCTTAGGGTGTATTATGTGAAGGGTGGCTCCGCCCCTTCCTGCTACCTGAACGCCCTCCCTCTCAACTTTAAATAGCCATACCTTGGCGCACTTGCGCCGCGCACTGTGAAGTACAGTCAAGTACTGTTGGCTGTTCGCTGTTCGTAGTGCGGGGTGCACTTTGCACATTTAGCTGCATATACATTATCTTTGTTGACATATTTAGCCATCAATGCCATAAGATATTATTGGGTTGAAAACAGAATTTGTGGTGACTCCTCACTAAGTAAGTTTTGCGTAGTGTTGCGAAGTATCGCAAACGATTGTTGGCTGTTAGCGACGTTTGGTCATATGGTGGCTGGTTTCTCTACAGTGGAAAATGCTTAGAATCTTTTCGTTTAGGTAAATAACTCCACCCGCAACTTTGTTTCTATCTTTAGGAGTACTATTTGTTGTGAGTGAGGTAAACACTTATATGCTGACTTTTGTGATCTGTATTGGTTGATGTGCCCTCTCTATGGATACTTCGCCACGTATGTTAAGGAATGGGAAAAGAATGAAAGACTCAATTGCAAAGCGTCTATCTAACAAGCCACAAAAAGTAAAAATGGAAAGCGCTGACCCCTCAGAGGGAGGGCAGTTGTCCCCTCAAGCTAGTCCCCTGACGGTTAATGGGAATATTATTGTTAATGTTTCTAGTGAGCCTCCTTGTTCCATTGAGACTCAGACGATCGCGCAGTCCTATGAATTTACATATGATACAAAAAAGGATGTTCCATTTTCACTAAAGGTGGCAAATGACACGGAGTCCAACCTTGATACTTCGCCTGGGGTGCTTGATAAAATCTCAATCCCCATCTCGGATACTTCAATGCTTGCCCCAGGAATCATTGCTGCTTTGGAAAGACGGATTAGCCTCTCATTAGGCCCTTCTACACCTGCCGCGGCTTCTTGGGGCATGCGTGAACAAGTTCATTTTCACCCTACCCCAACTGTTACATCTCCTGCGCACGTTAATCTTGACACTTTACCGAAAATAACATCTAGTGTTTCCGTGTCAAAGAGTTTGGGCAGTTCCCTAATTTCTGAGCACAACTCTTTGAAGAAATTGTTGCTTGTTGACCCAACCACTCTAGACTCCTCTAACAAACAACCACTTCAAGAGTCGCCCATTCACTCTTTTGCATCTTATCCTCAATCGTCTCCCATTCCTCAAATAACAAACTCCTCTCAGCTTTTAGAACAGGAATTACATACATTTCCTGTTCTTACACGTATATTAAATCTGTTAGACAAGGGTCATGAACTTACGCATCTTCAGCTAAAAGATATTAAAAATTCCATTGCGAACAACTCTCTACAATTGGTCAAAATTGAAGGGTATATACTTGCTCAGGAGGCCTGTCACACCTTTCATAACAATTGCGCAGAACGTAGCGCTGATTTAATAAGGAAGAGTTTGCAACCTACCATCTTAACACAGAATGTGGTTTGGATTAAGCACCAACCTTTCATAACACTAAGCATTCACCCCAGTTTCAGTCAGGGCTGGCCCAGGCATTGTGTCACACACACCAAAACCAGACACCCCCAACACAGAATGTAAGTTGACTTCAAGCTCCATTCATACAGGTCCCACCCCAAGGGTGTACCCACAACACACAGTACCAGGGAAGGTCCCAACAGCCAGTCAGGGGGAAGGGGCAGAGACAGGGCTTACCAGGACTTTGGGAAACAAGGTGTAAAGGCAATAGAAATAACATGACTGCAGGGGCCATGTTGCCTGTCTTACTCAGGAATCCATTGATTCCTATGCAAGGGCCTGGATGTTCCAAAAATGGAGGACACTCAGAGGCACTGTCACGTCAGAATGTAGCTGCCACCAGCCCATTCCCTGCTCTGTGGGCAATGCACAGGTGCACAAAAACACACATAATGGGTACAAGATTGTAGCCCCACCCATGGGTGCCATAAGGGTATGCCGTGGGTGTTGTTCACCTAAGGAAAAATTAAGAGCTGCACTGCCAGAGCTCCAGACTGGACCTCAGAGGCAGAACACATATAGAAAACACTCAGAGAAGTGGTAGGACAAGGACTAGGAAGCCCTTTCCCTCCAAAAGGCATTTCCAGCATCACATTCCCATAAAATGCCAGTCAACATATTGGAGAGGGATTTGATGAGTAAACTAAACATGACGATATCATTTACTGATGAGGGGATATATGTTCCACCACCGGGGAACCACTATTCATAACAACAGTCTATGGACAGAAGCACCAAGAGGAGTGCCATTAAACCCGGAAGTATTCCTTTATGGGGTACACATATTGTTAGCATGGCTTCCAAGAATACAGGATACATTATTGAGGGTACCCACAGAATTTTTGTTTCAACCGGAAGTACACACAGACGTGGAAGAAGGGCAGATAATCACAATTGAGCAGGAAGCAGCAATAGTAAGGGGGAAAAAGACTCATTTTGCATGGAATAGACAATGAAGGGGTACATTGGTGCACAGTAATAGCGCTTGATGAGGCACATAGACTGACTGACTTGACAGATGAAAAATTGTTTGAAGACTAAGACTCGGATGACAAAGTAATGTGTAGCATCAGTCTCACATATCAGCTACAACTTGAGAACAGGGGAATTCCCCAGAGAATGCCATTAGTGAGGAAGGTACAATCCTTTCTTCAAGAGGATTTGACACACGTGCCAAGCACACTGTGGACAACAGTCCTTATGATGTTGGTCTATTAATAGGAGTAGGGGCAGTCACAATTAAACTAAAAAAGGAGCCATTTACCATGGGTAAAACAGTATCCCATGTCAAAGGAAGCTGATGAGGGTATCTATGAAACCATTGCTGTCTTGGTGCAACAGGGGATATTAGTGCCTTCAGAATCGACATGCAACACAGCTGTGTACCCAATCAAAAAGGCAACAGGGGGTCATGGAGATTTATACAGGATTTAGGCCCCTTGAATAATATTGTTGAGGCAGAATTACCATTGGTGCCAAATCCAGCCACAATGTTATGCAACATCCCATCTATAGCTAAATATTTTACAGTGATTGATTTAAAGAGCACATTCTTTTCAATTCACTTGCATCCAGATTCTCAGTTCTTGACCACGTTCACTTACTACAGGATTTGATTGCAACATATCCGATTACCCCAGTGGTACTGTGAATCACCCTCGGTCTTCAATCAAGTGTTGTAGATGGATTTAGGGAATGTACAACTTGACAGTGCAGTTATCAAATATGTGGATGACATGTTGGTGTTCAGCACCACAGAGGAAGAGTGCAAGAGAGACTCAGTGAAACTGATGACAGTATTGGCAGAGAAGTGGTGCAATGTGGACAAAGAGAAAATGCAATATTGCCAAGAAGTGGTCAACTGATATCAAAAGAAGTACAGTCAAGTACTGTTGGCTGTTGCCGGAATGACTGCCGCTTGAATCGCCATCACCGCGCTTCCTTGTGGCTGCATACGGACCCCTCAGGAGATGACATCAGCGTGTGAGCCGTGAAAAAACTTTCGCCTGGAGGACGTCTTTAAAGAGGACACTTTATTTGCCTGGCCCTTCCTGGAGGAAGTAGGAGGGTGTATTATGTGAAGGGTGGCTCCGCCCCTTCCTGCTACCTGAACGCCCTCCCTCTCAACTTTAAATAGCCATACCTTGGCGCACTTGCGCCGCGCACTGTGAAGTACAGTCAAGTACTGTTGGCTGTTGCCGGAATGACTGCCGCTTGAATCGCCATCACCGCGCTTCCTTGTGGCTGCATACGGACCCCTCAGGAGATGACATCAGCGTGTGAGCCGTGAAAAAACTTTCGCCTGGAGGACGTCTTTAAAGAGGACACTTTATTTGGCTGGCCCTTCCTGGAGGAAGTAGGAGGTGACTTTTTCTGTCTGTGTGTTTATCACTCGATTATAACACACCCCTTGTGACTGTGTGCCCTTGACTTAAATACACCCCTTGTGACTGTGTGTCCTTTATTTGGCCCAAACACACCCCTTATGACCGCGTACAGATTATCTTGCCTAAAGTCACGCCTCTGAAGTTCGCATTTGCATTTTTCTTTTTTTTTTTGAAATACTTTGTTTTTTTTCTATCTGCTTAGGGTGTATTATGTGAAGGGTGGCTCCGCCCCTTCCTGCTACCTGAACGCCCTCCCTCTCAACTTTAAATAGCCATACCTTGGCGCACTTGCGCCGCGCACTGTGAAGTACAGTCAAGTACTGTTGGCTGTTCGCTGTTCGTAGTGCGGGGTGCACTTTGCACATTTAGCTGCATATACATTATCTTTGTTGACATATTTAGCCATCAATGCCATAAGATATTATTGGGTTGAAAACAGAATTTGTGGTGACTCCTCACTAAGTAAGTTTTGCGTAGTGTTGCGAAGTATCGCAAACGATTGTTGGCTGTTAGCGACGTTTGGTCATATGGTGGCTGGTTTCTCTACAGTGGAAAATGCTTAGAATCTTTTCGTTTAGGTAAATAACTCCACCCGCAACTTTGTTTCTATCTATAGGAGTACTATTTGTTGTGAGTGAGGTAAACACTTATATGCTGACTTTTGTGATCTGTATTGGTTGATGTGCCCTCTCTATGGATACTTCGCCACGTATGTTAAGGAATGGGAAAAGAATGAAAGACTCAATTGCAAAGCGTCTATCTAACAAGCCACAAAAAGTAAAAATGGAAAGCGCTGACCCCTCAGAGGGAGGGCAGTTGTCCCCTCAAGCTAGTCCCCTGACGGTTAATGGGAATATTATTGTTAATGTTTCTAGTGAGCCTCCTTGTTCCATTGAGACTCAGACGATCGCGCAGTCCTATGAATTTACATATGATACAAAAAAGGATGTTCCATTTTCACTAAAGGTGGCAAATGACACGGAGTCCAACCTTGATACTTCGCCTGGGGTGCTTGATAAAATCTCAATCCCCATCTCGGATACTTCAATGCTTGCCCCAGGAATCATTGCTGCTTTGGAAAGACGGATTAGCCTCTCATTAGGCCCTTCTACACCTGCCGCGGCTTCTTGGGGCATGCGTGAACAAGTTCATTTTCACCCTACCCCAACTGTTACATCTCCTGCGCACGTTAATCTTGACACTTTACCGAAAATAACATCTAGTGTTTCCGTGTCAAAGAGTTTGGGCAGTTCCCTAATTTCTGAGCACAACTCTTTGAAGAAATTGTTGCTTGTTGACCCAACCACTCTAGACTCCTCTAACAAACAACCACTTCAAGAGTCGCCCATTCACTCTTTTGCATCTTATCCTCAATCGTCTCCCATTCCTCAAATAACAAACTCCTCTCAGCTTTTAGAACAGGAATTACATACATTTCCTGTTCTTACACGTATATTAAATCTGTTAGACAAGGGTCATGAACTTACGCATCTTCAGCTAAAAGATATTAAAAATTCCATTGCGAACAACTCTCTACAATTGGTCAAAATTGAAGGGTATATACTTGCTCAGGAGGCCTGTCACACCTTTCATAACAATTGCGCAGAACGTAGCGCTGATTTAATAAGGAAGAGTTTGCAACCTACCATCTTATCGCAGGCTAGTGCTTCTCATAGCACACAAACCTCAGACACATCCTTCTTATTGAAGGGTAGACCGACATCTTTCGCAAATGTTATCACCTCATCTAACCCTGCTTCGACTGATGCAAATACTTCGCCATTGGATTTATTGGAAGTAGTTCATCTCCAACACGAAAGAATTTCTCAAATAGAACAACTGCTTCATAATTCCAAGCTATTTTCAGTCGAATTACTTCATACTGATTCATGCAAACAGATAATCCCCGATCCTTTGGAATCTCCCCTACATAGCCCTTCTGCTCTCACCAACTTATTAGACGAAGAAGAAGCCCAAGAGAATGCAGAAATTACAAATAATGCCTCAGATTTCTACCACGTGTCTCGTAGGATGAAAAAATCATACCTACGTGCACTTAAACGCAGAAATAAACGTAAAATGAAAGAAGCTCCTACAACCACAGTGGTTCTCAATAATAGTCGGCAGGAATGTGTTGAAGTTGTGCCAACTAGTGTTTTCACCTCTTCCTCCTCGTTGTGTTTAGCTAATGATGACCTTCATCTGAATGCTAGTCAACTCAACGAAGAGAGCCTATTTGCTCTACAATTGAAGTCTAACAAAAAACATCCTAAAAAAATTAAAAAAACTATTGGTACTTCACATCTGAATCAAGACAGTGAAGTAACAATTGATACAAAAAAGGAACTTTATATGGCCCCTTGCATAGAAGTTTCATCAGTAAGCAGCACTATGCTTCAACCTAATCTGAACTTATTCTTTCCCTCTGTAGAGAACAAAAAAACTTCTTGCAATCTTACTACAAATAAAACTTTAAAAGAAGGTAATTACCTCGCAGTTCCACAAACTACGGTTGTGCAAGCATCGGTGCACCAGGGTCATACCTCTCCGGGATTACATGTCAAGGAAATTTCTATCCCAAACGATTCCATCTCCTTGACTTCAATCCCAATCTGTGCTTCGCAAAAATTGTCTGCCTCTAAGGCCCCGTTGAAACCAGATTTTGCCTCTGCTTTTGAAACACCAATTCCATCTAACCACGAAGCAAGGAGGTCTTCTCAGAATCTGGGCGAAGTTAAGAATGAGGAATTGCAATTGTGTATTAAAAATCCTTCTTCAATTCCATGTACAATAGATAGGGAGTTCTGTTCGTTCAATGACATCCCGGAAGAAACCCAAACTTTAATTGGCTGGTCCAGTGATGTACAAATAAATGGAATAGTACCAATTAATCGTTCATTTTTGATGAATTCTTTATATAAAATTCCAACACTGCGAAATTTAATCTCCTTGGATGTAGAATGGATAAAGCTCCCTTTGGTTAATAACAACAGGATGTTATGCAAGGTTCTATCTCCCATTATTGCAAAGGTCATTTGGGAACATAAATCAGATCTTTCCTCTCTGGGGCTTAATCTTCAGGCATTTGCAGCACTAGGAAATGTGATGCAGTTCTTGGAATACAAGCCCCCTTCGCCTTCCAAAATTAATTTCACAAATGAGAATGTTTCATCTTCTACATCAGAAAATGAAAAAATTATATCCAACCTAGCTCTTTTAACATCGGCCTTAAATGGTTTACTAGGGATTTTGCCGACATTAACCACAGCGGACCCTATATTGTCCTCCTCTCTGGGTTCGACTTCAAAATCCTAATGTAACCATTTCCACATTCAATCTTGGAATTGTTGTGGTTTTAATAATTTGCTCTCCTGGATCAAAAACACATATGCTGACGATTTACCATCAATTTTTTTTATTCAAGAAACGATGCACTGTTATGATTTTCAATTGGATGGATTTACTGCTATACATAAAGCTGCTTTGCTTCCCTTAGCCGGTCGCCCAAGTGGTGGCCTGACTCTTTTACTCAATAACAAGTTGACTTTCCAGATAATTCAAAGGTTTACTAATCAACTGTGTTTGGCTGTAATTGTTGACATTGATTTTTCTGAAAGGAAAAGAATTTTGTTAATTTGTCTATACTGGAATCCTAACTCTCTGCCTATTGATGTTGCACTTCAAATATTAAATGACTTGTTGTTTGAGGTATTTTCCACTCATCCAAACATCATGACCATCATTTCTGGTGACTTTAATGCATTCCTATATGATTTAACAGTCCCATATAACAGAACACATATTCCAATTATTTTAAGAATGCCTCTTCAAATGGGAAAAAATGGGTGCAACTATTGTCACATTGGGATCTCGATGTGATCCACCCTAAGGTGCTTACATCACTTGCTACATGGCAGAGGGGCAACTCCCATTCCTGTATTGACTATATTGTAGCATCAAATGATCTTATAGGGTTGCTCTCTCCCACGACTATGATCTTCCCTGGTCTCGGAGACCACGCCATTTTGCTTTCCACGTTGTCTGCCGAAGTAGTAACCTTTGATAGGTCTCAAACACTAGCCTTAGTTCATAGCGATCGTCATCTTTTATCCATCAGATGGAACTCACATACTTGCCGTCAAATAACATTTCTTATAAATCGTGATTGGTGGCCCTTCTCTGTGAATGATAGTAATTATCAAACCCTTCTAACATGGAATTTACGTATGATACACTCACATCTTGTCTACATTGCGCACTCATCAACAACACTTGATAAGACATCTAATACAGAAATCATTTTAGCTAAAAGATTAGCTAAACTAAAATCTGAAAGAAATAGTGCTTTAAGAACCTTGAAAAAGCAACTCTTTTCTACGGACATTTCTAGCTATGTGATTGCCAAAAAGGCTTTAATAGGGAAATACAAACACAAAATAAAGGCATCACGATATGCCTTTTACTTAACTGGCAATCAAAATATGGTGAAACTTATTTGTAACAAGAATGTCCGTGACACATGGAAATTGCTCAGAGGTATCAATAGCAACTCCGCATCTCTCTTTGAATCCGCTTTAGATGGTAACTCTTGGGTGGCATTTTTCACCCAAAAGTATATCTCACCCACACGATTCAAAGAGGTTGATATTAAGACCTTAATTCTTCAAATTCCAGATTTTTGTTCGTGGTCAACTGAAGACGTTCTTTGTGCGATTTTAAAACTAAAAAGCTCTAAATGTGCAGGTCCTGACGGACTTCCTCCTTGTGTTATTAAAGACGACCCACTCTTTTGGGCATCAATTTTTTTGAAGATCTATCAAACTATCTTTATCTCTAAGAGGCTTCCTCCGTCTTGGACATCCTCTGTCATCATTCTTTTACACAAGAAGGGATCCCTAAAAGAACCATCAAATTTCAGACCTATTGCACTATTGGATGTTGCGGCCAAGGTGTTCGCACTGCTTCTATTAGATGAGGTGGAAAAACATATCACAGTAAATGGCACATTAAATAAGGCACAGACTGGCTTTAGGAAGAACCTAGGTACGCAACTAAATGCCACAATATTAGCTCATCTAACTGCGGGGACACACACCTCCGCTACTGGTCCTGTTTTCATCGCCTCATTAGATCTTTCTTCTGCATTCGATTGTGTGATCCGTAGTATCCTCTGGGAAAAGATGCTGAGGTTAAAATTTCCTCCAGGGCTAGTTGCTCTTATTGCATTGCTACACCATCAAACTTCTGTCAGAGTCCGTATTTCCAGTAGTGGACTGCTGACGGATGCTATTCCCACAGCAATTGGAGTGAAACAAGGCTGCAATCTTGCAGCTGTCCTCTTTAATCTTTATCTATCGGATATAGAAGATCTTTGGGACTCGATACAAATCAACCCAGTTCGGTTGGGTGGGATTAAACTTTCATGGCTAGCATACGCCGATGATGTGCTGTTATTAGACAGCACTCATTCTGGCTTGCAGAAAAAACTTGAAATTTTCAGCCACTTTTGTGCATTAAACAACCTCTCGATAAACCTTGTAAAATCAAACATCCTAGTTTTATCCTCGAAGAAAAAGGTGCGTAAATTCTGTTGGCACATCAACTTAAATCATCTGCAAACGACAACACACATCACATATCTAGGATACAATCTTGCCAATAACTCCTCTGTAACCTTTTGGCACAAAGCGCTTTGTGAAAAAATAATTCCTCTACAAAATCAAATGAAAATCATATATAGAAAATACTGTATGTTTTCTTTAGTACCATTATTCGAATTTTACACCAAAAAGGTGGAAGCAATCATTTTATATGGCCTTGACATTTGCCTTTTAGATTTAACTACCTTTTTGAATAAGTTACAAGCTAGACTATGGAAGACTACCCTAGGATTGCCGGCATATCTCCCTAATGCTATTCTGAGACACGAACTGGGCTTAAACTCTCTTGGAGCGCGACACAATTGGCGTATTCTTAAACTCTTTGCAAAGATGCAGTTTCCGATGACAAACTCTCTCTATGAAGATCTTTATCAAATGTTACACTCGCTGCAGCCCAAGTCAATTAAGCTTTTTCAAAAGCGGATATGTACGATTTTATCTGGTATAAATATTACCTCTCAAGAACTCGATTATAAAATACTCACTGCACATAAACGTCTTTTCTGGAATGACTGGGCAATTACATGTGATCAGATTGCAACCTACTCCTCTTTTTCAGAATATGCAACCTTTAGACATGTACAAATTCCACGTCAACCATATCTCCTACTCTGCCCTAGTCCCGAAATTAGGACAGAGTATATGCGTTTTCGTTTAGATCTGGTACACACAAGTACACGCACAAAACACTGGGGAGAAGATTTAAACGCTACTGTAAAGACATCTTGCAGATTCTGTAAAAAAAACGACATCTCTGAAACTTTAAAACATCTGTTTCTGTTTTGTCCGTTGTTCGAAACAGCGAGAATACTGAATCTTAAGGCTTTTGCTTCTGCCCATTCAGAAGCTGGGAGAGAACTTATATGGTCTAGTTGTATGAGGGGCTCTTGCAATTCAATTGTTATCGCAACTGTTCGCCTAGTGAAAATCATTGAATCCGCATTGCGATTACTTAATACGCTCTGAAAATGTTTGTTAGCAGAAATTTATATATTAGAAGGCACCTTTATGTAACATTATGCTATGCTCAATGTATCGTCCTCTACTAGCCTTGCTGGTGTAATGTATTGTTTTTTATGTTATGTTACTTGTGTTTTTGTCCTTTTATAAGAATTATGTAATTCTGATTAATACTATAAGAATAGTTTCTTATTCCTGTTTAATTCTGGATAGAATGTCATAAGTGAATGAATTACTGGAAGATCCGTTTCGTGTTTTTGTAAAGATGCGTTTGCGTCAAAAACAAAAATTTTAATAAAAAAAAAAAAAAAAACAAGATATCAAAAGAAGGGAGAAAGGTGACACCTAAAAAAACATAGGCAATCATGAAAACATGCAGGCCAGAGTCAGTGAAAGAAAACAGCAATTCCTAGGCCTTTGCAAATACTGTAGGGCATGGGTATTTGTCTACAACATGTATGTCAGGCCAATTTTAAAAGGAATAAAAGAAGCACAGAAGGACAAAAGTGACATAGCCTGAACAGGTAAAATGATAGAGGCCTTTGACGAGTTGAAGCTAGCAATAAGGACAACTCCAGTATTAGGATTCCCTGATGACAATGAAGACTTCTTTCTGTTTTCCCATTCAAATCGACTAGTGATGACGGCTGTCCTCACGCAGAACCCTACCATGGGATACAAACCATTAGCATTTTACAGTGGAATTTTAGATCCATTATTGAGAGGCCATTACCCACGTGAACAAGCATTGACTGCAGCAGCTTTTGTAATTGAGAAGTCTGCCAGCATAACTATGGGCGGTACAGTTACGTTGTTTGTTGAGCATGCTCTATTTGCCACCCTTGAAAAGCCCAAAAGTACATTGACTACATAGAGAGCATCAGGTCATGAAGTAATAATATCAAATCCATTGATCAAAATTGTCAGGTGACAAGTGGTAAAAGCAGCCAGATTCATAGCAGAACCAGTGAAAGAGGGAGATTATGTTCATAATTGCATCAACTACACTGAGTATCATGATGAGGTTACCCCATGTCAAGGAGAACACCCTAGGAAGGGGTGATAATTCTCTTAATTGACTGGTCGTTGTCAATAGATCAGAGCATGAGTGAGAGGCATGGTGGAACAGCAGTGGTGAAAGCAAGAGAGAATGACTGCTTTGAAATAGTGACAAGTGCGAGATTGGCAGCACATTTTTCAGCACAAGCGGCAGAGGTGGTAGCTTTGATCTTAGCACTTGAAGCGCATGGAGATGAGGCGGTAACAGTGTATTCCTACTCTGCCTACATGACATTAACAGTACATGCAGGACTGACACGTTGGAAAAGGAGGGGCTTCCTGGGCGCAGATGGCACACGAGTACAGCATGTGCCATTATTAGAAAGGCTCATAGACTCACTTGAACCTTCATCAGCTATCGCGGTGGTGAGGTGTGCAGCACACACCAGAGGTACAGACGATTTCTCACAGCAACAAGGCCACTTGCCTAGAAGCAAAAAGAGCAGCATATTTTCCAGATGTATCTGACATTGCGACTGCACCAAACAAACGCATATGTGCATGCAACATGGTGATGAAGGAAGGCTTTAACATGCTCCCAATAACAAATTATCGAGTTACAAGGGAGGGCACCACCAGAAGCAGAAGAGCAGGAGTTGTGGAAAAGAAGGGGGTGCTCATTATCCCTTACAAATGCAATGTGGTGGCAGGACAGCACCTGGAAACCAGTTACGCCCCTAGGGTTGCACTGTCCAGCACACATAACAAGGGAAGTTCTTTCAGTACTGATTTCGGAGGACTAGTTTGTCCTACCTTGTGTGAGCATGTCACAAATAATGTCATTAATTATTTGATCTGTCAGAAAATCACTGTTGGCCACACCCTGAGAGTGGTGAGGGGAGTAATACCCCGTTTCATGGGACCATTTCAGCATTTACATATCGACAATGTGGATATGCTCCAAATTTGGAACGGCTACAAATATATGATAGTAGTTGTATGTCCCTTTTCCTGATGGATCGAAGCTTGTCCAGGTGCCAGATGTTCAGCAAAGTTCCTCATATGTGAGGTATTTCCAAGGGAGAGGAGGGAGTGTGCGATGTGTTACGTTTTTTACAATGGGACCGCATTTTGTAAATGAAATATTTGAGCACATCACTATCCTCTTGGGGATAAGGCAAACATTCTCATCCACCTATCACCCATAAGCAAACAGCATTTGTGAGCGCCTCCCCGACCTCTTAAAAGAACAAATTGCCAAACTAATGAGAAACTTTGAAAATAATTGGTTACATTATTTTCGTCTAACCCTATCTGCCTTAAGTAATCGACCAGGCTTTAACCATTACCTGACTCCATATGAGCTGGTGACAGGACGCACTGACGCTGAAAGTGTTGCTGTTGTGTTAGGAAAGGAAATGCACGATTAGTTGACAACTATGATAGAATCTCTTAAATGAACGTGACAACTATGATAGAATCTCTTAAATGCATGTCTCAACAGGTGCAGGCATAGCGGGGGGGGGGTTAGAAAAATATTGATGAAAACCACTAAGAAGCTGACCTGGACAAGTTGTTAAAGCCTCCTTTATTGTATTCTGGCAACAAGGTGCTGTGTCAAAACTTTATTAGGAAGTGACACAAGCCACGCTTCCAAGGACCTTACGTCGTGGAAGCTGTTACTTCATCAGCAATTAAGGTTGAGCGAAAGCATGTGTGGATCCACCTCAGTGATGATAAGCTGTATCTCAGTGAGACCCACCGTCTGCAAATACTGAGCCCCAAGGTGAATAAGAAGTTCAGTGACTCCAGACAAGATCAATGACAAGAGCCAATCACCATCAAGAAGAATAAAAACACATAGGGCCTCATTACACGGATGGCGGTGAACCATGGCGCTATTAGCGCCATGGTTTATGCCGGTAAAATACTGGCACCGCCTTGGTGGAAAGGGGAATTACCGCCCTATTCCAAGGTTGGCGGGGTGGTAATTCCCCCTTCCACCATTGCCCTTCCCCATTCCCATTTTTGCCCCATAGGGCTCTATGGGAATGGGGAAGGTGCTAATTACGCTACCGCAAATTGCGCTACCGTAATTAGCTCCACTAGTCCCTTTGCGGGTTGGTTTTTAACGCCTGCAAAAGCAGGCGTTAAATTCCCCAACCCGCAAAGGGACCTCATAGTAAGGCGGTAAGGGTTTACCGGTACCGGTAAAATACCGGTACCGGTAAACCCTTACCGCCATCCGTGTAATGAGGCCCATAGAATTTTACATACATTAACAGTCAGTCCAACAACCTTTAATGGCACTCATTTAGCATTAAAATGTGGCCCATTCGAAGCAACAAGGAAGCAACAAATGTTCCCCATAGCCATCCTGTTCTTCTTGGTCTTATCGTCTTTCGTAAAAATGTATCCTTTTCTAGGAATCGAGAACATTATCCTCACAGTATTGTTAGTTAACCTGAAAACGTACATTATTCTAGAAAGAAATTTCTGTAAATAGTTGCCTTTAAAAAAAAAAGAAAGATTTCCCTGGATGGGAAAAATGCAGTTGTTGAATGAAATAAGATGGATGGTCTATTTTAACACGTAGGGGGGAATAATGCCACCTAGTCATCTGCAAAAGGTAGACACATTGGCTATTATGATTGTGTCGAAATCCTTTACATTTTGCGGCCTCTATTTTATTATTTTCATTGCACTATGAGAACTAATCATTGATAATGTAGCTAGACAAGCAAACATGAGCATAAACATGCCACCAGAACAATTTCTTGTAGTGAGCACATGGATTAAAACATTCAACAGAAGTGTGCTAAATGACTCAAGGCACTTGGAGCAAATATATTGATGATTCTGCCCATGTCACCAATAACCTGTGGTATAAAAATATGGCCAGAGTGAGGAGAGAGATGTATGATGAAAGTTGTTTTGTATGTTCCCTCATCCCCTCCAACATGAGTGACTCCAGAATATTCATACCCACAGAAATACCTGCACATAGATCATACTGTCTGACACATTTAGCACTCTGCACTACAAGAGGGCAATTTCATGGTAGGTGGGCCACCTTGTGATGGATGACAAAAAAAACCTTCTCTTATGAGGATAGCTACATAAAACAAAAGTCCATGATGGATGAGACTAGACGAAAAAAGTAAGGTGGAGCAATATACACTGGAAGGCCCAAATAGAGGAGAGGTTAAAACCATGGCAGTAAGTTGTTACAATGCATTAATGCAGCAGGGAAAGACATACCTGGTTGCTGGGAAAGACCACAGCTACTAATATATGGAAAGGTATTTGCCTCCGAAGGCTGGGTCAACGGGCTGATGGGTCACAACACTTCTGTCAGTGCCAGCAGAGGTGGTGCAGAATGCAAATGATATATGCCTCAAGGAATCAACTGAATATTACAAATTGCTCATGTGGTTAGAGGATTAAGCAGGCCCCCTACCCATAGTACCCCTGAAGAATGCCACCTTATGCTTCAGAAATATGGGCACAGTTAAGGTATGGGAAAATACAGATGCAAATGCATTTTTAATGTGCCTGGCATGAAAGTAGGCTCAGCTGTATTAATGGACCACTATTGGCTTGTGGTTCAAAAGTCTACATGCAGCTCCCTCCAAATTGGGAAGGCATGTGCTCCCTGGTGGTGATAAGTGCACCACCTTTAATAGTGCCTTAAAGGGAGGTGCAGATTGGTGATTACCTCAAGATGAATGCACACATAAGGAATAAGAGGTCCTTCACCCTTGAATGCACTCGGCAAAGATGCAAAGGCGTATGACGGCATACCAGCTAAGCATAAATTGTTTAGTAGGACAGAGATGTTCTTTACATCCCTCTTTACCCCCGGGTTGCAGGCCAATACGAATGCCAAATGGTTGTATATAACCCAATGGGATTTGTTGCAGACCATAAATGTGACTGTAAAAGGCGTCTGATAACGGCTATGGAGGAGGGCTTGTGTGCAAAAATTGGGTCTTCTTGCTGCACATACTAACCACCCATAATGAGGAAAATGGAACCCTCACAGAGACAATAGCCACCTTGACAGAACTGCACACAAAAATGGTAGAAGAGGTGGAAGACATGCAGATGATGGGTGGTTAAACTACCTGTTCTCATGGATACCCACCTGGTTAGCTAACACATTCAAAATATTAGAGGCCATACTGATACTAGTACTCTTAGCTATCTGTGTTCTAGGAATAGCAATAAGTCAATGCAAAAAGACTGACAAAAAGGTAGTAGGAATGAAAATAGTAATAAACTTGGATACTCACGTGCAATGAGTATACACAAACAGATGACGTTCTCCGCTCCCAGACAATGGAGAGTCCTATTTCACCTCCCGGTTCAAAATGTATATATCCACATCACCCTCACAATTACTCCGAACAATGGGTATATTGTGATTCCAATAGGGAGTGCTGCTACATGACCTGGAGTCCAGATGAGCATGTGAGGTGTGGGGGTCGCTTGAGGTGAGTGACAAATATATGGATACCCCAGGAGTCCTACAAAGGGGAGAGCAGAAGGAAGAGTGCGTTCGAGGATTTAACCAGAGGGGGAAATATTGGAAGGCAGATGAATATGCCATCTATTACTTCTGGCGCTCCCCCTGCCCAAAACTGCACAGGTGAGAAACATTACTCACTGAGGCAACCGTACCGCCCTTATCCCAGGCAGGTGCAACAGAACATAGAGACAATTTAAGCTGAAGATGGCAAAAGCAGTCAAAATAACATAGTAGCAGTAACAAGCCCATGCATTTGTAATGAAGCACATATGCCCTCCACATGAAGAGCACTTACAATAGGTAATATATGCATTTATACACAAAGAATATTAACATAGTATTCATTGCAGCCACAGACATGAAAAATACTAACATGACCAATGAATAAGGTGAATACAACATGGCAATGAACAATAGGCAAATATAGCTCACTAACATAGACATAAGAGTGTAGTAAAGAAGCCATCTTTTTAAAAATGGAAGCTGTAGCATGTCTCTGAATGAGCACGTTGGCACAACAAAAACTCAACCATCCCATCTCCAAACCACATCAATCCACAGCACCCACCTGACATCCATTCCCCACAGGATTCAAAGCCTCAGGAATACTCAAAAGGATGAATTTACAAAATAATTATCCGTGCAGAGCTCAGACAATAGCTGGCAACTCGTGCCAAGGTAAGATAGAAATTGGGGAGGATCGGTATGGCTGAACAAAGGGACGAAATAGCATTCCCAAGATGCGAGCAGTATACACCCAGATTAATTAAAGTTTTATAAGACCACAGCCATCCTTTGTTAGTCAGGTGCAACAAGACAGTAATCCAAAAGACTCCATGAAGAGTAACTCAAGAGTGTTCTCTGTGGTAATAGAGAGCACAACACACACATTAATATTAGCTGAAATCTCAATAAATAGAAGATATATATATTCCAAACACGTCCCCATCACACGTGACCCATAATTTGAAAACACTGGCCATTCATTAGAAGCAAACACAGATAGGACACCTACCGTACTCCCCAAAACGTACACATAGACACGAGATGTCACACAAGGCCAAGTACGAAGGAATTACCCAGTCTCATACCCTGAGAATGAGGGATGGTAAATTATAATTCGAGGAAGAATGTTCCTTGGGCCTCTCTCTACCTACTCTGTGTCTGGCTCATATCCTGATGACCTGCCAAGTGTCCACACTTGGTAAGCAATGTGCCAACCTATCAAAATCCTTAGAGACATACCACCCATCGAGTGGTATGCCAACCAACCCCTTGCCGTGAAGATGATGTAGTTTGACTTTTATCAATATGGGGTGGTTGCGGGTTGAGCCATCAGATATGTGTAACCCAATGAAAGTATTGAACCTGTATGAAATCTAAGGGCCTCATCACGAGTTGGGCGGTACCCCAGTGGTAATCGCTCCAGGATACCACCCAACGAGTTGCGGTGTAGCGGAAATTCCCATTCCCCATTGGGTTCATTGGACCCAATGGGGGTTTCATGGCGCTATTAGCATTGCGCTAATAATGGCCAAAATGGGCAGAAAGTGGAGTATTTTACCTCCAGCAAAAGACTGGAGATAAAACTCCAAACCTTCTGCCCAACTCATGATTGGGCCAAGCCTCAAATGCAGCAGTAATAGCCTAAACTACACATTTAAGGTCTAATGCCAAACTTGTGACGAGGCCCTTTAGTCTAATCCACAAACCTATACCCATTCCCTGTAGGTTTTGTGAACTGGGATTATGTTATGACGTCTTTGATGAAAAGTTCACAGTACTTAGGTATGCCGAAGTTCAAAAGATTTGAATGCTTGTATGGTGTCCCTAATTTATTTGGATGATAATAAAGCTGTGTTTCTTCCACACTTTGTCTACTCCTTCATTTGAATCTGGTTTTGATTGACTCCAGTTTCTCTGGGTCTGTTTGGGACTTTTTGGGTCCGTCTTAACAGATCTGACCCCTCTTCCCTTCATTTAATTAATACCAACGCCCCACCCTTAATTTTAATTAATTAACCCCTTATATTGTAACCTTTGGACACCCGGAATTATACCTACTTTAATTTAGCCACGCTAACCTCTACGCCCTCGTGAACCTCTACGACCTCGAATTAGCCACCTTTCTGAATATTCACGACCACAGTCATTCAGAATCTACTGTATTGATCATAGCTGCATAGCCAAGCAAAGCCACCTCTACTATCTTCATCAATTTGAATATTCTTTATTAATACCTAGACTGAGTATTGCACGTGGGCAGATTAGTTTATATCTGTAATTTGCATTAGGGGCATACTACATTCACTGACTTTACTCCATGTTAGTAGCACAGTGCGGCCCTCAACAAGGAGGTATCTAGCGGTATTTTAGAGTGTGGTGTGAAGAGTCAGGAATGAAACTCAGACACAAGTTTGCCATGTTGTTGGTTAAAGAATTTTAATGAAAATAATAGGGGCTGTGAAAAGTCCTCTCTGACCCTGCTCTAAGAGGAATTTCCTTACCTAAACCAAAACTAAAGATCTGTTTGAGTCAGGATGTCAAAATCAAAACTGTTCTTGTGTCTAAAAGTTCTATTCTGACCCTCACACTATAAAGGAAACTGTAAGCCTAGCCAATCTTTACGTGGAAGCTTTTGAAAAATCCATCATCTAAGCCCCTAACAATCCGTTCAAGAATCATATAAAAATATGGACCAGATACATCAACGATATCATGATGATCTGGGAAAGCTCGAGTGAAACAGCAGAGCAATTCTGAGAGGCTCAATTCACAGAATTGACATCAACATTTTATGATGAATAAGAGTATTGTACAGAAACATGTTGAGATAGAGCCTAAACTAAAGGGCATAGGCTAGACATGCATAACTTTGAGCACAGAGCTATAGATATCATACTGGAGAGAATACAAGATATATGTTCCAAATAACCATCATGACCTCCTCTATCTAGAAGGAAGAGCTCTCTAATGTTATATAGACTTGAGTTACTATTTTATTAATCACAATACACACTTAGTACGAGTGTTTAGATTATTTACCATTATCTTTGCATTGTGTTTTGTACATTTCTACTTTTGTATTCATGTTTTCTATATCAAATGAAGTCTTATTTACTATAAAATTCACAATCAATTGACTAACTGCTTCACAATACAGGCTGTCAATCCTCTATCTTTTTATATAAGCAAAGGGGATGGTGTCTTTAACTCTTGAGTATTTTTGCAAATGTGTTCGTAAATGAAGAATACATAGTTCCAACATAAAATACAGTTCTCCAATGATAAAGAGTTCAAGGTTCCAGAGGGTGGGTCCCTTCCCCTAGATTCATTTTTAATACACATAGTACTTTATACAACAGTTCCTTTGGTCTTTCTAGGCCCACAATAACACTGTCATATACAAAGCTGTTTAGCCTTATAATTCTTTGCCTCAGAATTATTGGTTTTCCTTTCTTCCAGGATTTTTGTTCCATCTTGTCTTGGTCAACACAGTTCTAATATTCCTTGTTATGATTTCTTGTATCTATACACTTGTAATTGCTGGTGTTCTTTCCTGCCAGGGCTTCTTGTATTCACTCACTTGTAATTGCGTGGTATACTCTCCTGCCAGAGCTTCTTGTATTCACACACTTGGAATTGCCTGGAATGCTCTCGTGCCACGGCTTCTTGTATTCACACAATTGTGATTGCTTGTTATACTATCCTGCCATTGCTTCTTATGTTCACTCAGTGTTTCTATCCACTTCCACAAGTTTACATTTTCTTGGTTAGATAATATATCCTCTTGATTTATTATTTTAATCAATGTCCCCATGTATTTGCATTCCATGCATTCACATACTAATGAGGATCTTGATTGCAATTCACTTCCCCCTTTTACAATCAGTCTGTTTGCATTCTCTCAATCTACTGTTCTGTTTATTATCATTCGTATTTGGTGCAGTTGCTGATATGCCTTGGTGTCCACACTGTCCTTGGGTTGACTCACCGGCTCTTGTTGGCTGTCTCTGGCTCGTTCGTGGTCAACCGGCAAAAGGTACATGCCTGATTTCCACTTGTGGCTGCTTTGCCTTCATTCTTCCATCTCTCGTGGCTTTCTGCAGTCAGCGAACACCCAGGAGTCTTTCACCAGCTCCTGGTACTTCTGCTGCACATCCCCGCTCTTGCAGCATCTCCATTCTTCCTGGATGATGAGCTGCCCAGCTCCACCACACGTGTCTGTGCCTTTCAGATCCTTGAGCCTCGCAGAGAGGTGAAACGTTCTCTCGCCAACAGCAGCCTCTACCAATTTGCTTCTGATCTTTAAATTTCCCATGGACAGGTGTTTGCAGGAAACAACTAAAGTACTTTCTGGGCTTGTGTCTTATTCCGTTCTGCACTGCTCTTCCCTCTTCCTCGTCCCAGTATGCGGTTGATTCTGGGAAAAGAAGTACATTTTTTGATGGTTGGTTTAAAAACACTTTCAACAGTTCTAAATGGTAAACCAGTTTTGGATGATGGAAAAACGGAACTGGAGAAGGCAGTCTTGTAATTTCCACAAGCTCGACCAAAGTTGGAAGTTTGGTCTCTGCGATTTGGGGAAAGGTTTTCCCCATTCTTCCAAGGGGGAGGTGTAGCTGTATGACAATAGGCCATGAGGGTATTAGGTATGAGAGGATTATCTTCAAGGGCAAATGGGGGATACCATGCCTCATCCAATAAAGCCATGACATCTGTCTGGATGTTGTCTCCTACCATGTGATCCTCTCTCAAAGAGCAGACCTCAGGGTCAGGATCAGGTAGTGGCTGCCATGCTCTGGCCACATGGGAGGAGGTCACCACTGGGACATCACTGATGACTCCATTGGATGTATCACATACCTTTCCCGTAATGCTGCCGGTTCTCTCAGCACCTATTGGAAAACGGGAAAGAGAGTCTACGTTGCCCTTTTTCTCTTCCTTTTCTATTTTCCACTGTAAAACAATAGGACTGCATATCCAAGAACCAGCACATGATTCATGCATTGATGTCTTTGCGGAGGCTCATCCATGTTAATGGAGCATGATCTGTGACCAATCTAAATTTTCTACTAGCGAGATAGTATTTAAGGTAGGTTATTGCCCACGTTATTGGCAAGGCCTCCAATTCAATAATGACATAGTTCTTTTCCAGGGAAATGGTTTTCTACTAATTTAAAGAATTGGCTGTTCAATACCATCATGATATTGTGAAAGAACTGTTCCTAAGCCACCCCATGAAGCATTCGTCTGTAGACTAAACTCCCTGTTGAAATATGCCACTTTCAACACAGGTTCACTACACAGAATTTGAGTTTATTTATTTATTTACTAATTTGTATAGCGCTCAAAGCCCGAAGGAATCTGGGCGCTTTTCTTGACAGACAACACGCAGAGTGAGTTGCAGTGGTTACATTGCTGTGCGTTGTCACAGTTACAGTGTTGTCAGCAGAGCAATACAATAGTCTACAGTGCATAGGTGGTTACATCATTGCAGGTAGTGGATGTTACTTTATTGGCATCATACAGAACAGCACAGGGTAGTTGCATAGTTACGAGTACCGAGAGTTACAATGTTGCCAGAAGTAATAACAATACAATGTGCTTGAGCTTATCAAAACACAGTTGGTCTTTATCTTTCCATTTTACCTTTTGTGGTTCTGCATTATTGAGATATCAGTAAGTCAAGACATGATAGATGAACAACTGGGGATGAATCGTCTGTAGTAACCTACTAAACCCAAAAGGTTCTCAGGTTTTTATTTGTTTTAGGTATTGGGGTTTCCTTGACTGCTTTTACCTTCTCAGTTTGGGGTTGAACTAGCCCATTGCCAACAAAGAATCGAAACTTCACTGCTGATTGTGCCAAGTGACATTTCTTTGGATTTGCTGTGAGCCCGGCTTTACTCAATGCTCTGGTAACTAGGTAAAGATGATGTAAATGTTCTTCCGACGACCTGTTGTGGAAGATTATATCATCAATGTATGCCCCACAGAAAGATGCATAAAGTTGGAACACTGGATCCATTAACCTTTGAAAGGTTAAGTACCCCATGTAGTCCAAAGGGTAGTACCTTGAACTGAAAAGGCCCAATGGGGTGGAAAAGGCTATTTTCTCCTTGTCCTCTGTATTAACAGGGACTTGCCAGTAGCCTTTCATCAGATCAATCGTGTAGAGGAAAACGGTAGTTACCAATCAAACAATCAGATCATCTATCCTTGGCATAGGATAACTGTTGAATTGGGAGACTGTGTTCACCTTTCTAAAGTCAATGCAGAATCTCCACGATTGATCTAGCTTGCCAACGAGTACTATCGGAAAGGACCAAGGGCTCTGCAATGGCTCAATGATATTGGCTCTCCGCATGTTTTCCACCATGATGATGTCTTTTCTAGAATCAGGTATCTGCTAGGGTTTTAAATGGACTACCTTCCCTGAGGGTATATGTATATAATGAAATACCCATTTAACCCGGCCTGACTCAGTTCTAAAGACATCAGGGAATTGTTCTAGGAGGTTCAACAAATCTTCTATCTGGTTTCGAGAGGTCATAAGGAATCAGGGAATTCTTATTTAGTTTGTTAGATAATAAACTGGTTAAAACTTCTGTGGTGTCTTCAACAGGAGTTTCCCGCCACTCCTTGAAGAGATTTATATGAAAAATATGAGTCATGATTTTTCGGTCAGGTTGTGATACTTGATAATCATATGGTATAGTTTGTTCTAGTATTTCAGAGGGGCCATGCCATTTCGACAACATCTTATTCTCAGATGAAGAAAGGAGAACAAGAACCTTTTGTCTAATGGAAAAGATCTGAGGGCCTCATTACACGGATGGCGTTAGGGATTTACCGGTACCGGTAAAATACCGGTACCGGTAAATCCCTACCGCCTTACTACGAGGTCCCTTTGCGGGTTGGGGGATTTAACGCCTGCTTTTTGCAGGCGTTAAAATCCAACCCGCTAAGGGACCTCAGAGCTAATTACGGCACCGCAAAATTGCGGTGCCGTAATTAGCGCCTTCCCCATTCCCATAGAGCCCTATGGGGCAGAAATGGGAATGGGGAAGGGCAATGGCGGAAGGGGGATTTACCGCCCCTCCAACCTTGGAATGGGGCAGTAAATCCCCTTTCCGCCAAGGCGGTGCCGGTATTTTACCGGCATGAGCCATGGCGCTAAAAGCGCCATGGCTCACCGCCTTCCGTGTAATGAGGCCCTAAGTAACGCTTTTCTATCATGGTAGTGTAATAAAAATGCAGTTTCTGTGCGGTAAAAAGGTGAATATTTATCAATTGCGAGAGTAGCACTGTAAAAGGAGAGAGGGCTTCCTTTCATCAAGCCCAAAATATAAGTAAATTGCATATAAAAGAAATGCAGGAGCACAGGTACTTAAAGCCAAACTTAGGAGTAGGCGGAAACGCAGTAAATAGGCCTTATAGCATGCTTTGGTAGAAAATGTGTGTTAGCTTTTTATTTAATCTGCAACTAAGCCACAGTCACTGTTAATCATAACAGGTCCCATGATCCCAGGCTAGTATGGTAAGAAGTATACAATAGTTTTTATTTTTTCGAGGTGACAGATTAGAACCCATGGATCCTGCTGACAGGCAAGGAGGGCATAACCATTTTATAATTCAAAATGATTTGCAAAACACGATTTTTATATGGAGTCAAAACAACCACAGCGGGTTCAAATTGCCCCTTAGTACGTTTCGCCAGGGAAGAAGGTTGAAGTGTTCTTAATATGCAACATTTCTATAGCAGTTTTTCTTGGTTCAAGGCTCTGACAGTGCCATGGTATTGAGCGTTTCCCATGAGAAAGTAGATGAGATGACCGGGACGGATGAATAAAGTTCCGCTGGTCATCTCAAATGTTGCAATGAATTGCCATTGTAATGTGGGAAGTGGGGGTTGGATTGTGAGGTGACATATTATAATTAAGGGCGGTGTGGGAATATTTGTACATCCAATCACAGAACATAATGTATGTTTTTCTTTAAGGCTATAATATGCGAGCACCAGCTTTGTGTGGGGAGATTTTTTCATGTTACAAAGTTACTAATGTTAATTAGCTCGATTGTTAGAAAAGTATTAATGCCTCATCACGAGTTGAGCGGTATTGTCATGCTTGTACCAGGCAGGTAGTCAGGGCGAGCTGGGTGGAGGGTTGGCAGGCCTGGCATAGGCACACAAAAAACCCATAGCAGATACCTTCTTTTAATCTCTTCCTGGCGTTTGTAGTAACTTCTTTGTTACCACTTCCGGTTGCCAAACAGGAAGTGCATGACAATTCATGAGCTCTCTAGTGTTCGGGTGTGGCTGGCTATATAAGCCACACCCAAGATTTTTCCAGTGCTTCGTGTTGCTTACTGTGAGCTGCCTCAGCAACACACTCGCCGTGCTCTGGAAAAACCTGCTTCTGCTTACCTGCTCCGGATCATCCTGCTGCTGCTTACCTGCTCCGGATCATCGTGCTTCTGCTTACCTGCTCCGGATCATCCTGCTTCTGCTTACCTGCTCCGGATCATCGTGCTTCTGCTTACCTGCTCCGGATCATCCTGCTTCTGCTGATCTGCTCCGGATCAACCCACGTGCTTTTTCCACGCCGCAGCTTTCTCCGGTCAAGAGGGGAATCCTACACCGGCACCTGTAAGCACAAAGAACTGCGTTAGCGCGTGCACTTCAATAATGCTGCGCATACTCACCGAATCTTCCCGCTACGCTGGAATCCAAGTCCATGCTAAAAGCAAAAGAAAGAAGAGACATTATTCATTGCGCTCGCTCCAATAACGCAGAGACAATTTTCACTGCGCTCTCTCCAATAACGCGGTGCATACTTACTAAAGCCTCTGTGCATACTTACCAGACCATGGAGTCTTCAGAAGCGCTGAACCCAGACTTGAGGCGCTAGCACTCCATAATCCACTCCTGCAAGGGAAAGGAGAGACATTACCAGGTTCACTCGAACCTATGGCACAGCGTATACCTACCAGCCGCTGACTTCTACATGCAGCGGTACTCACCCAAAAATACCTTAGCAAAATAAAGACAATACGGACAATTCCGGACACTCAACAAAAACCGTGCAACGTTCACTTTGTGGAAAGGACTTCCTAGCTAGTGAAGAAACTGTCACATAGAACACTCTGCTTCCCTGTGAAGGCATATAACAGTGTGTGGCATCAGAACTCAGCCAACAGACATTGGCATCATCCCTACAAGTGAATCGCGCCCTTTCGAATGCAGGATGGAGTGCACACCCTACTAAAAATCGAGGTGTTCCTCCGGGTGAAACAGGGGAAGTGAGAACTCGGGGTCAAAGGAGGCTCATCCATCGCTCCTGCAGAGACACAGGTGAGTGTGACAGTTATCCCGGCAGTAATACTGCTGGGATACCGCCCAACACTAATAGCTCTACCGCAACTCGGTCCAGTGCAATTTTACGCCGGACCACGAGTTGCGGGGGGCAGTAAATCCCCATTCCCCATTGGGCCCTTGGGACCCAATGGGGTTGGAAAGTGCAATTACCGCCAGTGGTGATTGCGCTAGCAATAATAGCAGCAAAAGCAGCCAAAAACGGCCTGAAAATTTCATTTTTACTTCCAGCAAAAAGCTGGAGGAAGAAATTACATTTTCCGCCCGACTCGTGATTTGGCCAGACCTTAAATGCAGCAGTAATACCATTACCATTGTATCTAAGGGCTCAGACCAAACATGAGATGAGGCCCTTAGATTTGGAGGTGTTTCTTTGACAGCGCCTTTTCACACAGTTCTGTTCCGCAATCTGTTTGAATATAGCTGTCCCAGCTGCACCTGGGCCCTGAATAAACCTGCGTTACTTCTTGCCTGCGTGCACTCCTTTTTTGACTACTTTTGAAATTTTGTATTGTTGAGTCCTGAGGTGACCCCCACACAGTAGCCTTTCTGGTGTTCTTGGGCTTTGACATGTGTGTCTGAACTATTGTTCTAACTGTGGCCATGTGCTCCTTTAGTTTGAGAAAGGAGCAAGATGGCTTTTTCCTGCTCTTCCAAAGTCTCCTGCAATATGTCAAGGACATCTCGTGGCTCTATGCCATATACGAGTTCAAATGGACAAAAATCCTGTAGTGGATTGTGGGGTCTTTGAGATGGCAAAAAGGGCCCAAGTTGTCATAACATCTCATTTTTTGCTTTCCGTTTCAACTAGTTTCTTTAAGATATGTTTCAAAGTCTTGTTGAACCGTTCCACTAACCCGTCAGCCTGTGAGTGATAGAATCTCTAAGCATTTTTATGTATAGAATTTCCTTTACTTCGGACGTTAGTTTACTCATCAAGGTAGATTCCTGGTCAGTTAAGATCTTCTTCAGAAACCCAACTAGTGCGAAATATGGGATGAAATGTTTGAGAATTTGCTGGGTCGTATTATTGCCTAAAGGGAATGCTGCAGGATAACGAGTTGCATAATTCAGTATTACCAGTTTATAGTGGTTTCCTATTTTCTTTTTTATAACTCTGTTTCTCTGTTTATTAAGTTTTATCCATTAAACAATATGAAAATACACAAGCAGCAGGGTCACAAGAAAAGGAATATGCACAGTAGGTGCTGTAAGCCATACATGGAGCACCAAAGTTCTTGGATTGCGGGGGTGTGGGATGCTCTCAGTAGGCGGGGCCACCTGCTTCTCCAGGATAGTCATTTGTAACTCGAGTTCAGTTCCTACTCCCCCCATTTCCCCTATAGTTTTCAAAATGTGTGGGGGCACCCCCTAGCAGTGTAGATGCTGCATTCCAGGGAGGCACATCTTCTTACTTCATTGGACCATCGATTTATAGATATTGTGTCTGCAAAATCCAGGTCCGCGCTCAAAGTCCTGCAAAAGAAAGAAGAGACATTATTCATTGCGCTCGCTCCAATAACGCGGAGACAATTTTCACTGCGCTCTCTCCAATAACGCGGTGGATACTTACCAGACTACCGAGTCTTCAGAAGCGCTGAACCCAGACTCGAGGCGCTAGCACTCCATAATCCACTCCTGTAAGGGAAAGGAGAGACATTACCAGGTTCGCTCGAACCTATGACGCAGCGCATACCTACCAGAGGCTGACTTCTACACGCAGCGCTACTCACCCAAAAATACCCTGGCAAAATAAAGACAATACGGACAATTCCGGATACTCAACAACCACCATGCAACGTTCACTTTGTCGAAAGGACTTCCTAGCTAGTGAAGAAACTGGCACATAGAACACTCTGCTTCACTGTGAAGGCATATAACAGAGTGTGGTATCAGAACTCAGCCAACAGACATTGGCATCATCCCTACAAGTGAATCGCGCCCCTGCGAATGCAGGGTGGAGTGCACACCCTACCGAAAATCAAGGTGTTCCTCCGGGTGAAACAGGGGAAGTGAGAACTCGGGGTCAAAGGAGGCTCATCCATCGCTCCTGCAGAGACACAGGTGAGTGTGACAGAACACAAAGCCATCCGTAATACCTCTGCCCGAGCGGTGGAAACCTCTGAGGTATACCAGCTTTCCCTATTGTTAGGCGAACTAGGGGCCGAGGTGCATGCAGCCTGCTCTGAGACAAACGCCTTAAGGCACGAACTGGTAGTCAACAGGGACAAAACAGACGACTTGGCAAGACAGCTCTTACAGACCCAAGCTGGTCTAGCACCCCTACCAGGCGGAGTCCCTCAGGGGCAGCCTACCGTGACACCCTTAGTCACACCCGGTATTGCTTCCAGGCAACATCCCTTTAGCACCCCTTTAGCACCCCCAGAACGCTTCTCTGGGGATGCCAAGAAATCTGGAGCGTTCATGAATCAATGCCGCATACACTTCACATGCAAACCAGAATCTTTTCAGAATGACCAAGCTAAAGTAGCTTTCATCCTCTCCTATTTAGGTGGGCACGCGGAAGACTGGTCTGTCCCGTTAGTGCTTAGGGACGACCCCTTACTAAGAAATTACCCAGGTTTTCAGAGTGAACTGGAAAAACTATTTGCCCATCGGACTCGAGGTCAGGCCTTGGATGATGAGCAACTCTCTCTGCGACAGAGAGGTCAGGATTTTATTTTGTATGTCGCCACATTCAATTGTCTAATAGCCGAATCAGGTTGGCCAGAAGAGAAACGAATAACGTTATTTTATAGAGGACTGAGAGGAGAATCAAAAGATGTCTTGGCACAAGTAGTTAATCCTCCCGAAGATTGTAGTGAATACATTGATCTAACTATGCAACTAGACCACCGGTTATAAGATCGCAAGGCTGATCGAGCCAGATCAGAACATAGACCAGTGTATGTCTAACCGAAAGAAGTGTCCAATCGACAGGCCTCCGAAACATACTCAGAGCCCTTGCAATTGGGTGTCCTCAGGGGACCACTCACCAAAGCAGAGAGAGAACGGAGGCGTCAGGAAAAACTTTGCTTATATTGTGGCCAATCTGGTCACTTCCTCCGGAACTGCACAGTTAAACCTCCACAGAAGACAATGGGGGGACTAGATAACACAAGGGAAGACACTGCAGCAGAAAACTCCAACGCCCGGCAGATGTAGAGATCGGTCTGTCGAGCCAGGAACAGAGCACTCAGATCTCACATTTCAGTATTCCTGTGGTTCTGGTAGATCCTTCACAGCCCACCCGAATGCATGCCCTCAAGGCCTTCATAGACAGTGGGGCTATTGGGAACTACTTGGACATAAACACTGCAAAGACCTTGGGATTGGCATTCCACCATAAGGACACCGTTGAAAGTGTGACAGCTGTGGATGGCACACAACTCCTTTTGGGACCAGTAACACAGTGTACTTCCACTCTCACCTTAATCTATCAAGATGGCTGTAGGGAAAGTATCAGATTAGACCTGATCGCTGCACCCCAATTCCAGCTGATTCTTGGGATACCGTGGCTAGGGACGCACAACCCAAAGATAGATTGGTGAGCTCGAACCTTACTCTTTTCCATGGAATGTGCCTTTTGCTACCACAAAGGGATCCAAAGAAGCCCATTGTTAGCTTCACAGGAAAAGAAAAATAGCAGGTTTAGGCTTGGTGGGCACCTTACCAGTGGAATACCAGGAGTTCCAGGATGTGTTCGCGAAGGGGCAAGCTAATACACTGCCACCACATCGAGTTTATGACTGCCAGATCGATCTGCTACCAGGGGCACAAGTACCATGCAACCGCATTTATTCATTAACCGAGGAAGAAAACACTCATCTACTGACCTACTTGGACCAATACCTGGCCAACGGTTTCATTAGGCCATCTAAGTCACCAGCCGCCTCCCCACTTTTCTTCGTACTGAAGAAAGAGGGGGATTTAAGAATGTGTATTGATTACCGGGCCCTAAATCAAGTCACCATAAAAAATAAGTACCCATTACCTCTGATACCAGTACTCATAGACCAGGTGAGACAAGCGAAGATTTTTACAAAGTTAGACTTACATGGCACATATCACCTGGTACGTATGAAGAAAGGAGATGAGTGGAAGACTGCGTTCGGGATATGCTATGGCTTGCATGAATACCAGGTCATGCCCTTCGGGCTTTGCAATGCCCTGGCTGCGTTCCAGCATTTTATGAATGATGTGTTACGGGAACTCCTCGATGTCTACATCAATGACATTCTGATTTACTCCAACACTGCCCAAGAACACGTAACCCATGTGCGAGCAGTACTCCGCAAACTGCGAGAAAACCAACTGTACGCAAAACTTGGAAAATGTTCCTTCCACATACCGAGGGGGAGTTTCTGGGATATGTACTGATACCGCATGGAATCAAGATGGACAATAGAAAAGTGTAGGCAATCCTCACTTGGTCCTCACCCACATCTGTAAAAGGAGTACAGAGTTTCTTAGGTTTTGAGAATTTCTATCAACGCTTCATACCAGGAATCTCACATATTGTGCACCCAATTATGTCCTTACTGCGCAAACACTGAAAGTTCGAATGTACACCAGCGGCAAAGAAGCCTTCTGAGCCCTCAAGGAAAAATTTACCTCAGCCCCAATATTGCAACACCCACAGCCCGATTTACCGTACATCGTGGAAACAGACGCTTCAAGCATTGCCATGGGGGCTGTATTTTCTCAACAAAATCCCAAAACCGGATGCCTTCTTCCCATTGCCTTTTGGCCAAGAAAATTCTCCCTGGCAGAATTAAACTATGTGATTTCTGAGAAAGAACTCCTAGCAATCAAGAGCGCCTTATGCGAATGGCGACATTACTTACTTGGAGCAATAGACACCATCACAATAATAACAGATAATCTGAACTTGCAATACTTACGCTCAGCAAAAGCTCAGTCTTCAAGACAGCTTCGTTGGGCCCTATCCTTAATGGAATACGACTTTGTGAACACCTACCGCCCCAGAGTTAAGAACGGGAAAGCGGATGTGTTATCCTGCATTGGCACAGGAGAGGAAGTCTACAATGCCCCTAACCCAGTGGAGATCATACCCAGCCATAACATTCTCGGCTTCTGCATTGGCCCATCTCCGTTAAACACACTGCAGGAAGCAATAAAAGAAAATATGTCTGAAAAAGACCTACTGGCTTGGGACACGAAGGGAGATCCATTCACCATTCAAGACAAACTCCCATATTACCAACCAAGGATCTACAACAAGCAATTATATCAGACTCCACGACTCGCTGTTAGAAGCCCATCCAGGTATAGCTAAAACCATGAAGAAAGTAAGCAAATCTTATTGGTGGCCAACTTGGCGAGAGAATATTGCTGCCTACACAGGCAACTGTGAGGTGTGTGCACAATAAAAGACATCGAGGCAAAAACCAGCCGGCCTCCTTCAGCCAATCACCATTTCACCAGCACCCTGGCACACAGTATCAATGGACTTCGTCACTGACTTACCTCCAAGCTCAGGTTATAATACCATCCGCGCAGTAGTTGACCTCTTCTCCAAAATGGCCCATTTCATAGCTCTGAAAGGTATTCCCTCAGCTCTGACTCTGGCGCAGGTTTTTCTAGACCGAATCTTCAAGTTACACGGATTCCCCACCGTAATCGTTTCTGACAGAGGCAGCCAATTTGTATCTCTTTTTTGGAGGAAATGTTGTGCCCTGGCAAGATTAGAAATCTGTCTGTCTTTAAGTCACCATCCACGGTCAGTCTTTTCCCTGTCCCTAGAACCACCCCCAGAAATGCTTTTTTGTACTTGAAGTCCGTTTCACCCCACACACCCAATAGTATCAGTTTTGGGTCTCTCGGAACTGGGGACCCCATTATCTCAGAGAGTCTGGTGATGCACACCGCCCAAAACTCCTGTAGAACTCCACACTCCCAGTTCATGTGAAAAAGATACCTTCTGTTCTTTTACACCGGAGACACTCCCCACCATTGGGCCCTCCCCATTTAGCCATCATTGTTCTGTCGTAGTATGACCTGTGTAGTATTCAGAGCTGTATCAATCTTAGTTTGGCATCCATTCCTATTTCTCAGGGGGACATCAACGCCTCCACCCATTCTTCCACCTCCAGTTTGCCCAAGTAATTCTCCCACTTTTCTTTCAGTTTTTTGAGTTCCCTAGTGCCAAAAGAGTTAAGCGCTTGGTAAAGGGTGGAAGTAACCTTAGAAGGCATGCAGTCCGGGAGAACATTGGTCTCTAGGGGGGGCAGGCGGGTATATCACCAAGGCTCAGGAATTGTGCATTGCTGGCATGGGTGAGTTTTATGTATCTAAAGTGGTCCATGGGTTGTAACCAGTATTTCCCTTTCAGAGTCTCAAAATCCAAAGGTCGCCCCTCTTGAATAATATCTGCCAGTGTGCATAAGCCGCATTTCTCCCAGGTTCCAAAGTGACCCAGTCTCTGTATTTCGGGGACATCTGTGTTGTGTCACAAGGGCTGGATCAGTGTTGGCCTGTCTTCCCATCCTATGTGTCGATGTGCCTGCTCCCAAACTCGGCGAGTATGGAGTGACATTCTTGGTATCCCTCTCAGGCTCTTGTCATCATCGTACAATATCTGAAGGGAGAGAGAGAGCTACTATTGTTCATTTCTACCCAAATATGCGGGAGCCCTGGGTCACCATGGAGCCAATCATTTATCACCCCGGTTTGTGCGGGCCAGTAGTAGACCCGAACATCCAGTAACCCTATATCACCCTCCCATACTGAGTGCTGGAGAGTCTTAAGCGCAATGCGGGCTGTTTCCCTCCCCAGAGCAGTGTGCATAGGGTCCTATAAATAGCTACAAAGGTTTCGGGGGGGATGGGAAGTGGGGCATTCTGTAGGACATACAGGAGCCTTGGAAGTGTCATCATTTTGAATAGTGCTGCCCTCCCCAACAGCGATAGTGGAAGGGACTGCCAGTGTGAAACATCATTTGTGAATCTGTGCACTACCGGTTGTAGGTTGAGTCTAAGGAAATCGTCTAACTTTGGGCTGACCCTTATGCCGAGGGAGATAAAGCCCAGCACCGAGACAGGGTATGGACAAGGTTCGGGGATCGCTGCTTCGCCCCTTAGATAGGGAAGTATATTGTCTTATGTATGTTCATGCAGAGTCCCCTGAAGTGTTGGTATTTTCCGAGAGAGTCCGGGACACGATCGTGCAGGAGACCACCGGGTTGCCGAGGTATATGAGGCGGTCATCTGCATATAGCGAGACCCAATCTTCCCCTTCCCCTTGCCAGGTGAACCCTGTCCAGCTTGCATATGTTCTTAATCTAATCACTAAAGGTTCAATTGCAAGAAGGAACAGTAGGGGTGAGAAGAGGCAGCCCTGTCTGGTCCCACGACCCAGCAGGAACATCCTGGACGATCTCCCATTAACCTTCACAAATGTTTCGGGAAGAGTATAGAGGAGTTTGACCCATGACATGAAGCCTTGCCTGAATTCCATCCATCTCATTATCTCCCACAGAGAATGCCTTCCCACCGAGTCAAAGGCCTTCTCGAAATGACCGCTAGGAGGGCCAACGGGTCTGGGATCTCAGAGGCTTTTTCTAGGGCCATCTCAACCCTACGTAAATTCATTCGAGTGGATTTACGCAGCATAAAGCGGCACTGGTCTGGGTGGACCAGTGTGTCGATCACTCCGAGCATTTTGTTAGCCAGTAGTCGGGCCAGAATTGTTGCTTCCCTGTTTATTAATGATATGGGCCTATATGAGGTGCAGCGGTCCGGGGGTTTCAGGCGGTTGGGGATTACCATGATGCATGTCCTTCGGAGGTCCCGGGGGAGCAAGCTCCGCATTCTCTACTACGGAGGAACATGCGGTGCATGTGTCCCAGCGGTGCCTCGTCCAGCCGTTTCCACGTCTCCACTGGGAAACCATTAGGGCCGGGAGTCTTGCCCAATTGGAGCTGTTGCAATGCTTCCCCAAGCTCTTCCTCTGTGATTTCGGAGTCAGGCTGCTCAGCCTGTTGTCTGGAGAGCTGAGGAATTATAATCGAATCAAGGAAGTTCGAGGTACCTGTTATAGGTTCCCCTGCGAGGGGCGGGGGTTTTGTACAACCGTTCATAGTAATTGGCGAAAACCTCCGCAATATCGGTGTCCTCCGTAAATGCTTCCCCTTCGTCCACTCGGATGGACTGTACCTGCCCCTTACTTAGCTCCTGTCTCTCTAACCAGGCTGCAGTTTTGCCTACCTTGTCCCACCCCCCTCATAAATCTGGCTCTGGATCGACCAATGGGCCACCCGAGCATTATCTAGGGCAGTGTTCCTCAAAACCTCTTGGGCCGTTATCAGGGCCTCATGTGCGATGGGAGTCCCTTCTTTTAGCAGTTGTTCCTCTTGCTTAACCACTTGACTCTCTGCCTCAACTTGATGTGTTGCGTACGATGGGCGGCAACCAGGGAGATTGCTTCCCCGCAAAGGACCATTTTATACACTTCCCATGTCATTATTGGGCAGCCCACCGACCCTTCATTAAGATCAAAGTACTCTGAGGTCTTATTGCGAGTCCTTCTGCAATTTCAGGTATCCCTAGGTAATAAGTGTTCAGGCGCCAAGTGGCATCCCTTTTGTGCTGTGTACCTTTCAGTTTTATCAACAGGAGGAGTGATCAGATATCCCCCTCGCAAGAAATTCTGCCGATACTAACCTATGGGCCATATTCTTGGGGGTAAGGACATAGTCTAGTCTAGTCTGGAGAACGACTTGTGTGCACTAGTGTAAAATGAGAATCCCATGTCTGAGGTGTGCAGTGCCCTCCATGTGTCAAATAGCCCTATTGCTTCCACAAAGGTATACAATTTGGTCGGGACATCTGCAGTCCTTTAGCCCCTGTGTGTTCCTTCTCGAGCGACCTCCATAACCTCATTAAAATACCTGCCCACTGCCCAGGAGTCTACCCATTCCTCCATCATTATTGTTTGTAGCTCGATGAGGAGTTCTGCTATTAGTGTGGGAGGTGCATAGGCTGCACTGAGGCCCCAGGTCTCCCCCCCCAATATCACCAAGTACCATCACCAACCTACCCTGTGGGTCTGCCCTCGCTTTCTTAGCCTGGGATGACAGTCTTTTGTGGAGAAGGATCATAGCGCCCCTAGAGCCCCTAGAGAACCCAGCCTGATTTGTGTGTGGGTAATTAGACATTCTAAAGAACCCGCAGCTGGTACCCACTAAGTGGGTTTCTGTGATGAAGGCAACATCAGGGGAGTATCGATTAAGTTATTGAAGCACCAGTTTCAGTTTTATGCAGGACCCCAGGGCGTTAACATTCCAGGTCAATAGAGAGACCTGTGCCATCTGTGTCATGTCAGCGTGTCTCTTGTCGGCGCACGCCTAAGAAGGATCTTGCGCGCCCTGGGGGTTTCCTACCCATCAGGTGGCTCAACCCATTTCAAATCCTGGTGTATGCTCCATGCTAACCCTACTGCTGCTTCACATTCATACAATTCAAACCTCAACTGTTGAACCTTACTAACTCGTAAACATTGGAATCGCTCATCCCTCGGTCTGGGCGGAGAGGGTGCCCTGTCACGTTTTTCTTCCGAGTGCGATTGTGAAAATTTAGGCCCACTTCCTCCATTACCTACCAACCGTACCCCATAAACTCCCTCCGACCCTGCACTCCTCCCCAACCGGAAGCAGCTGTCGCCCAAACTCATGTAACTTTAAACACATGAAAACCTAATTGGGAAAACCCTGGGGGCTGTCTATCTCTTTTCCCCTCTGTTAAACTTAAGGTTCCATTCTTGACGGTGAAGTGTTTTAGCCACCAGGGCAGGGACAGGGGGTGTTGGGAAGGAGCCTATTGTTTTCCTACATTTCCAAACTTTCCAAGCACTTTTGAATTGGGCAAAGCTTCTGTTAACTGTTTTCTAAGCACTACAAGAGTCCAGGGGGGAGGAGGGTCACTAAATAAAGATAGATGGGATTGAAGTCTAACTACAAACAACTATGTAGATGGATTTATATGGAAAACTGTTGTACATTGTAAATTAGCTTTGCTCAAAGCACACAGTAAAGTCAGGCTGTGCTAAATATAGACTACAGGGAGGCTGGTAGAAAGCACGGAGTGGCTGAGCAACTGTTCTTGTCAATCACAAGCCAATGGAGATTCAGCACGACAGAGTACTAGGAAAACAAGTGGTTTTTTGTAGGAATTATTGGACCACATCAAATATAATGTTATGGGGTTAATGTTGAGAGAATGGCGTGAAGATGTGTTTATGTATGAATGTTTATAACATAGTAAATTATGCTAAACAAGAGTGACAAAGTATTCGTGCATATTCAGCATACTGTTATGTAGTTTGCCCCAAATGGAACCTGACCATGCAACACTGGAGACTACAGCATCCCCTGTTTGGCAAGAAGGACACGTTTGGAGGAGCTCTGCTGGTATCCAGTGACCAAGTCAAGATTATTTAAGCACCAGGCACAGCATCAGTATTCAGGACCTGGGAGCCAGCGACGACGACAGAATGCTGGCCTGGAATGGCAGAGTCCTCTGTTATTTCCCCAATCCTCATGATCTGTGAAGATTAAAAGTCTTGTTATCACCTGCAAAATAGACTCATGGCTTTTAATTCTGTAGAGGGGTGCATTTACTCTGATTTGAGGGTGATGAGGGGGTAAGCAAAAATATTTAAGGGGCGCCCCTGTAAATTGAGGTTTGCTTTCAGTGGTGACTACGACGTGACCTCAGTCTTTCCCCCACACTTTGCGAAGCCCCAGGCCAAGTCAGCCACGCCCAACTATAGTGACTGGTCCCCTAAATAAAAAAACACATGTTTCCTGAGTGGTTTTAGTAGAAGCCATTTTAAAAGAAATCCTCTCCGCTCACTGAAGCAGGGTGTGGCTGCAGAAAGACAGGGCAGCATGGGAATTCGTAACGGAGGAAACTCGGGTGAACAACGACCACGTGAATATACACTTTCAGGTGATACCAAAATGGGAACATGTATGTGTATGATATGGTATGATGATGTGAAAGATATGGTATGGTGATGTGAAAGATATGGTATGGTGATGTACGAGGTCAATGGAATAAGGACTTGGTGATGTATTATGGCATAGGACTTTTGGTGATGAAGTATTGGTGATGCAGTATAAAATAGGACTTTTGGTGATAAGGCATAAGAGTGGATAGGATAGATTGGATTTCAGGTGATGTGTTGAGGAGTAGAGTGGATAAAAAGTGGGTCATGTATTGAAATTGTCACGTATTTCTGTTTTTCTACTTTTTATAATGGAAAGGGAGGAACGGGATCCCTAGCCTATAAGGACCGGGAGGTAAGGGATCCCCAGCCGCCATACAGATTGAGAAGGTAGTACCACACAGTATTCTTCTTATGAAGATAAAAAGCAATAAGTGGTATTACGTAGTGGCTCGGTATATAAGGAATGGGCCTGGATGGTAGTACATTTTTTATATTTTCGCTTGCTGTCTTTTGTGGTAAAAAAGGAAGGAAGGTGGATGAGTCACGGTGTGTGTATGTGTATGTGTATGTGTGAAACCAAAGTGAAGAAAGTGTAACAGTGGGTGGGGGGAAAAAGTGGGTTGATCTGTATTTTTGAAGCACGTGCAGCATAGCAGTAGGGTTTAAGTGAAGCATTAGGTACGCGCGCAACATTATGGAGGAAGAAACTCCAATAAAATACATGCAGAGGGTTCTGCCACTGTGCTGTGACAGAATAAATAAACACTTGATAGTAGAAACAAAGGAAGGGGGGGAACGTCCTGCTCCTGGCCAGAGCAGGGCTCCCATAACAGAAACATGCTAGAAAAAATGTCCATCTTTTTAGCAGCAAAATATAAAGGGAACAAGTCCCAAAAAAGAGAAGAGATTCGAGATCTCTGTAAATTAGTTGAGGATACTAACCCAGTCTATAAGCCTCCAGAGGTAGAGAGAGTGCCAACAGGATTATCAGGATTATCAACTAGGAGGGGGGACTCAAGAGCTTTTGCACCTCCATATAACCCATCCACAAGCTCTAATATGCCCCTAGCATTAGTGTACCCAGAGGGTCCACATGTAGACATTGACAATGAGCTAAGAGCATTGCAGGAAAGGTTGGTCAGGTTACAAGTGCCTGAAGAAGAATCACCAGAAATAAGGGTACCAGTGCAGAAAACAGGGGATTGGAATTCAGGTTAAACCCTCGGCAATAAGAAATGTTTGTGTTGAAGAAGATGATGGGCCGAGTGTATGGACATTCCTGGGACAAGAAGTAGAACAAGCAAGGGATAATGGAGGGGAAGATCAAGGTGGTAGAAATAATGAAGAAGCAGGGCAAGGAGGAGATCAAGGAGAGGTGGTGGCGAGAAACTAGTCATTGCCACAATTCACAGTGAGGTGGGACAGACCAAGAAATAGACCAGATTTAATCATGGTAGTACAAGATCAGAAGAATACTAAAGGGGTAGAAAACAAAATAGATATGCAGATGCCTCTAACACTCAAAGAAGTAGGGATAAAGCAGTATGTGCCATGGCCTCAAAAGGACAGAAATTATGTGACTAAAGCTCTCCCCCAGCTTATAGACGGAGCTAGTAAATGGATCTATGAATTTGAAAAACAAACAGCAGGGGTAGCCTTTGCAGTAGGAGACTTTAAGAGTTTACTGGTCACCATAGTCGGGGACCAGGCTGGGGACATATGGGCAAGGGCTGGGGTAAGTCTTGCAGATAATGAACATGATGGAGAAGCCTTTGATGAGGTAAGGGGAAGGGTATGGGATGCTCTACGAAGGATGTACCCAGATACCCCAGACTTACATTCTTTAATGCAGTGCACAATGGGTGATGAGGAGGACCCAATTAGGTTTATTCTTAAGTTACAGGAAACGTGGAGAGTTGAGACAGTACCATTTTTCTATTTTATTGTAAAGAGGTGACTACCAAAAGAGGTCCAGAAGGCACTAGATAAAATTGTGGGAATTGAAGCCAAAGGGTGGCCAGAGATACAAAGTATAATAGTCCACAATTGTAAAAGAATCAAGGAGGTGAAAGAGGACAGGGACAATGGGGTAGGGGGGCAGTACCCCAAACTCACAGTGGCAATATGAAAGAGCACCAAGGAGAAAAGGAGGATTTCGAGGAGCAAGAGCAGGAGGGTTTGGGAGGATAGGGCTTCCGGGAGGAGGATTGGGATCATCACAGTGCTGGTGTTGCGGGAAATGGCGACATTTTGCAAGGGAGTGCAGGAACAGGCCTGGGATGAGATTTAATTATGGGCCATCACCTCCAGGGCAGGGATTCCAAGGGCCTCAAGGAAGAAGACAATGTAACGAGAGACGTGGAAGACCGGATGTATCTTCATGTGAGGGGGCAAGTCCAACTGGTTTTACTATGGTAGTGATGGAATAGGGACCAAGGTATCTTGGGTTGAATGTGCGTGGTCCTTTTAGAGGTAGATATTTGGTGGATAACCAGACTTGATCTCCTACTTGATATTGGGGGGCTTTCTTCCGATGTTGGTCTGCTCCTTTCTTGTATTGTTCTTTAGCCCTTTGAAGGTGAGAAACGGCTTCCTTAAAGGCTTGGGTGATTGTAGAATGCAGGTGGTCTACTGCTGGTGTTCCAAGATCTTGGAGTGGATCCAACTCCGAGGTTCGAGGGTGACTACCGTATAAAAGAAAAAACGGGGTCTTCCCAGTTCCCGAGTGGACAGAGTTATTGTAGGCATATGCGGCTATCCAAAGGATATCTTTCCAAGTTTTTTCAGTTTGTTGTAGCATGCAGCGCAAATACTGTTCCAGAGTTAGATTGGTCCTCTCGGTTTGTCCGTCGGTTTGAGGGTGGTGGCTGGTCGAAAGTCTCACATCAATTTGAGCCGACCGACAGCAACTTCGCCAGAAACGAGAAATAAATTGACTACCTCGATCCGAAATTAGAACTGAAGGAAAACCGTGCAGTCGGACGATGTTTTCGAGAAATTCTCGGGCCAGAGTTGCTGCTGTTGGTAAGCCTTTGAGTGGAATGAAATGCGCCATCTTGGAGAATAGGTCCACAATTACTAGGATCGTATTGTATCCGGAGCATGGAGGTAGATCGGTGATGAAGTCCATAGAAAGCGTATGCCAAGGGCGAGGCGGGATGTCAATAGGGCGTAAGAGGCCGGCTGGTTTTTCCTTTTGACTCTTGTTTTGGGCGCATACTCCACAGGACATTATAAAGTCTCTGATATCTTTTTTCCAAGACGGCCACCAGAAGTAGCGCTTGATCTTTTCCGAGGTCTTGGTCATACCGGGATGTCCTTCCATTAAAGAATCGTGATAACAAGAGATTACCTTTTTCTGTAAATCTGTGCTGGGCAGGTATAACCGTTCTTGGAAATATAATAGGTTGTCCTTCACCGTAAAGTCCTTTCCCTGCAGATGCCAATTCTGTATGTCTGCTGGAGTTACCAGTAGCCTGGCTTTATCCTTAACTTCCTCTATGGATTGTGTGGCGATTACACCTAGAATTCTTTGTTCGGGAATGATAGGTACAGGTTTAGGATTGATCAAATGTTCTTCCACTCCCATCCGAGAAAGGGCATCAGCTTTACCGTTTTTTGTACCAGGTCGATAGGTAATTATGAAGTCAAACTCGGCAAAGAATAGTGCCCAACGGAGTTGCCTAGGGGATTGAGCTTTTGCGGTTTTCAAATATTGCAGGTTTCGGTGATCTGTAATCACAGTAACGGTGTGTCGGGCCCCCAGAAGATAATGCCGCCAAGCCTTAAAGGCGGACTTGATAGCTAGAAGTTCCTTATCAGTAATAGTGTAATTGATTTCAGTAGGCGAGAATTTGCGGGACCAAAATGCCACGGGATGCAACTGATTGGTTACTGGGTCCTTTTGTGATAGAACTGCCCCCATGGCAAGGCTCGAAGCATCAGTTTCTGGGAGTTCTGGGCGAGGATGTTTTAAGATCGGTGCAGAGATAAATCTAGTCTTCAAATTCTGGAAAGCTTGTTCCGCCTCGGTAGACCATTCAAAACGTTTGTTTTTCTTTAACAAGGCGGTGATGGGCTGGACTATTCGAGAGAATTCGGGGATAAACCTGCGGTAAAAGTTAGCGAAGTCTAACATGCTTTGAACACCTTTTACGGAGGATGGCGATGGCCATTTGAGAATTGCATCGACCTTCTTTGAATCCATACGCACTCCGCTAGGTGATAATATGAATCCCAAGAATTCAACTTCAGTCACGTTGAAAACACATTTTTCCAACTTAGCGAAAAGTTTGTGTTGACGCAATCTCTCGAGGACCATTTTCACGTGTTTCCGATGTTCAGTTTCCGATGAAGAATAAACGAGGATGTCGTCAATGTAAACAACAACACACACATCTATGAGCTCTCTGAGGACATCGTTCATAAAATATTGAAAGGCGGCCGGGGCATTGCAAAGTCCGAAGGGCATGACCTGATATTCAAATAGCCCATACTTGGTGCGGAAGGCCGTCTTCCATTCATCGCCCTCTTAATAATAATAATTTAATAATAATAATTTGGCATTTACTCGTAGCAAGTGGTAGGCTCCTCTAAGATCAGCTTTGTATAATGCATGCTTTTCTGACTTGGTCCAGGAGTTCAGGGATCAAAGGTAACGGATATCTATTCTTAACGGTGATCTGGTTCAGGGCGCGATAATCTATACAAGTTCTAAGGTCCCCTTCTTTTTTTGGAACGATGAACAAAGCTAAGGAAGCAGGGGACTTGGAAGGACGAATAAACCCATTCGCTAGGTACTGATCCAGGTATTGTCAGAGGTGAAGATTCTCAGGCTCGGTGAGGGCATAAATTCTACTACAAGGAGGAGTAGATCCAGGTATCAGGTCTATCTGGCAGTCATAAGACCTATGAGGAGGTAGAGAGTTAGCCTGATCCTTCCGGAAAACATCTTGGAATTCTAGGTATTCAGGAGGTAACTGGGGAGCCTCCGAGGAAATTGCTGCCAGTGCAACACCAGGTCGAGGGTGACAAGTAGAGACACATTCTGGAAACTGAACCGTTCTTGCTCGCCAATCGATCTGAGGATTGTGCTTCTCTAACCAAGGAATTCCTAGAATAATCTGGAACTGAGGGGCCTTGATCACATCGAACACGATCTTCTCATGGTGTCCATCTTGACTTACTAGCGTCACTTCTTGGGTGGTATGCGTTACTGGTCCGGAGGCTATCTCCGTACCATCCACCGTAGTAATGACGTCCTTTACAGCCTTTGGACAAAGAGTCAGATTCATCCTCAAAACCATTTCATGATCCACATAATTGCCGATGGCACCGCTGTCGACGTAAGCTTCAATCGCATGTAATCGATCCGGATGTTCAGGGCTAATGAGGACCATAGGTATCACGAAATGCGAGGTCACTGAACTGGTTTTAACGCTCGGCAAGATGACCTCTATTCTTGTCGGGCGAGGTTGTTTCCCTGCTCAGAGTTTGTGACCCTGGTAACTGCAGCTCCTACTGCCTTCTTGGCTGGTTTCACCGGACAGTCTCGAAGAAAGTGCCCCGAGTTTCCGCAATAGAGGCATAATTGCAGCTGTTTTCTCCTTTCCCGCTCCTTTTGTGTTAGTGGTCCTTTCAGGCCCCCTATTTGCATGGGTTCCCCGGAGTCTACTCCTTTGGAAGGAGTTGGCGGTTTGGAAAATACTCGAGCATCAAACTTGGAACGATCGGCCTTCCTGTTCTGCAGTCTGTGGTCAATTTGAACGACTAAGTCAATATAGTCCGAACAGTCTTGCGGGGGATTCACTACTTGGGCTAACACATCTTTGAGCTCTCCACGTAGACCTCTATAAAACAGCGTAATCCTTGGGTCCTCAGGCCATCGAGTTTCCACTATCAGTCTGTTGAAAGACGCAATATAAGCCAAAAGGTCTTGATTACCCTGTCGCAATGAAAGGAGCTCATTGTCCAAGGCCTGCCCCTGTGAATGTCTTGCAAACAGTTTTTCCATACTGAGCTGAAAAGCTTGAAAATCATGGAGAACCGGATCATCTTGATTAACTAGAGGGATCGACCAGTCTGCCGCATTGCCACTAAGGTACGAAAGCACGAAAGCTACCTTAGCTTGATCAGTTGGAAAGGCTGCTGGCCGGCATAAGAAGTGCAACCGGCACTGATTAATAAATACTGCAAACCTCTTTGGGTCACCAGAAAATCGTTCGGGCGGAGCCAGAGGTACATTCCCAGGTAGGTTGATCTGCACTGGGTTCGTAGAGGATGTTGAAGGAAGATTTGCCCCTGATGCGGGTAACGGAGTTTGTCCGGCTTGTGACTGTAGCAATTGTCTAGCGAGATCGACTGTTCGCTCCTTGGAAATAATCAGTTCCCTTCTTAGAGCATTTGTTTCCTGACGGGCTGCATGCACTTCTGCTCTTAGTTTCCCAAGTAACTGGGCTAGCTGGTCGGTATCCGAGGTTTCCATAGTGCCTGGGTGGGAGTTTTGCGGTAGGCTTTGTGTTCTGTAACGCTCACCTGATTCCCGCAGAGGCGCCGGTCTTGACTGGGTGAATGCCGTATCTTCAAAGGTGATGTGTAACACACGGTTGGCTCTTTGGGCTGGACCTCTGTGCACTGTATGTCTGACTCGAAGAGTAAGATGTCTGCAGATAGAAAATATGGGATTAATGAACTGGGGTTATTGGGTGCCTCTCTCCTCTTCCCTTTCTCTTCTCCTGTAGAACCCCAAAGGTTAACGCCCTCACCTTAGGTAAGTGAACGCCGAGCTCTCCATCTGCCTCGGGGCAGGGTGCCGTAACAAGTTTCTTCACTGGATAAGGGTGCAGGCCTCTTGACCTCAGAGGACTGCTGTCCGTCGTTAACTGCACGAACGGTAAGTTCTGGGCACTTCAAATGTCTTAAAAGTCTTTTGTAATGATATCTCTTGTTTTGCAGGGTTCCGGCGATGGCGGATGGTGGGCTGATGAGAGTTGAGAATCGAACCCGCGTGAGGAATAGAAGCGCCTGGAAGCACGTAAGTAAGCGCTTGTAGCCTGCTTCACGATGCGCACTAACTGTCCCTTTTATCTTGCAGGTACAAGTTCGGAGCTTTAGAGAAGCTGAAGGGTGCTGGAATACCCACTGGATTCGGCGTGGGAAGGAGTAATGGCACGTGAGTAATAAAGTTGCCCAATGTCTTTAAACGCACCTTCTTTTGTCTTTCAGATGCGGGATGCAGCGCCGAAGGCCTCCGGAGCGTGCGAAGAGCTGGTAAGCTTTTGTCTTTCAGATGCCGGAATGCAGTGCGAAGACCTCCGGAGCATGCGAAGAGTAGGTAAGCCTTTGTCTTTCAGATGCCGGAATGCAGCGCGAGGCGTTGGTGACAGCCGATGGACCAGGTAAGAGATGCGCTGCCACTGAAGACCGTAGTGCTAACCTGTTCTTTCTTTGTCTTTACAGGTGCTGCTGAAGAATGGATTCCAGGATGGTAAGCCTTTGTTCCCTTAGGCCCAGGATCAGAAGCAGAAGACACGATGAGCGTTCTGCTGCAGAGAATGCAGAATAACACAAAGCAAGATTCATCCATCGGGTGTGGTTTAAATAGCCTCCTGTAGTGCTTAGGTGTCTCCTTCCACAGCCACGCCTAGGTAAGAAAAGAGTTCCTGCTTTCCAGAAGAGTTCCAGTGTTCTGAACCTAGGGAGTGGCTCCTGCCCCACCCAACAGGAAAAGTAGTCCCAAACAGAAGAGGATCAGGGGTTCAACTGGCAGGTAAGTAAGCAGCATGGTCTGCTGCAGGTAAGTCCACCCAAGCATTATGAGCCCGGCGCTTCCAGCGCTGGGACTGGGCATCTTTATGAGCCTGGTGCCACTGGCGCCAGGACAGGGTCCAAAAGGTCCCAATTGGGACTGGCTGGCACTCGGAACCGGGGTTATGGGTCTGCTTCCAAGGGAGTCGGGCAAGTCCTGATCTTTTGGAAGCAGAGATCATGACAGCCAACAGCAATTTGGTGAGGGTCTCAAAATCAGTTCCCTTATGGGTCGGACAGGCAAGGGCAACATAGGCAACAACTACAGTAGGGTGAGGGAACACAGTTTAACAGAATGGCAGGGGGAACAGGCACCCCATTCCAAGTAGTTGCAATGACGGGGGCAGCCCTTTTTCATTCCCCAGGACAAATACATATTCTGATTAAGACAGCCCACAGAAAGCACTTGGATGTCCAATGCTATTGATAACCACACACCCTGAAGAGGAGCCCTTGGTGGGTGAGGAAATAGGAAACAGGCAATTCATATTTATGGTAGATTCAGGTGCAACCAAATCATGCATCATGGAGGGGAACTTTCCATTATCAGGTAAAAATACTTTACATGCAGGGATTCTTTGGGGCTATTTCTACAGTTCCATAGACCGAGGAGCTGGATATAAAAGTGGGAGGGGAGGTAGTAGGAGCCCTTGTTATAGTCAGAAAGTTCCTCTGTGAACTTGTTGGGTAGGGATCTGCTCAGTAAAATATAAATAACTGTATTATTCACAGATCAAGGGGCAGTGTGTTCCACTCCAGGGATGTATGTAACTCAAGCAATGGTAATAATCAATGCAACAGCAAGGGAGTCTGTAGTACATGGGGTTCCTGTGGTCCCAGATATATATATCGCTTAGAGACAAGCTAGTTTCCAACTTTTTGCCACCCATCGACAGAAGTCCTCCTCTTTCCAATTGGTTGGCGGTCTCCCCCATTGGCTTTACCAAATGTTTTAAATGTAAAGCCTGTGCTCATGCCCTGAAAATCCTTTATACATCCGGTTACCAAATGCAATCAGACTATCAAGTATTCTATGAATTGTGACAATACTTTTGTTGTCTATATTCCCTCATGTCCCTGCATGAAGTGGTACGTCGAGAGCACCACATGCAAGCTCAAACTCAGGATCTTGCAACATCTTAGGGCGATTAAAAACTCAGATCCCGCGTACCCCATGGCTAAGCACTTCTGGCAGGAACATGAGAATTACCTGAATCTGCTTACTTTTTTTGCAGTGGCTCACATTCCAATTCATCCCAGGGGTGGTGACCGTGTTTTAAAACTAAGACAATTGGAGACTAGATTCATCTTGGACTTCGACACTAAGTCTCCCAATGGGCATAATCTAGATGAGGAGCTGTATACGTTTTTAGGCACTTAAGTTGGACTTACATACATCTATGTTGCCTCCTTTTTCTCTGATACTTCTTGAGTTTCCTCTGGCTTAGTTGTTTCCTCTGGGTATCCATTTCCGCTCACTTTATCCTTGGCCTGTTCGGATTATTATTATTTTTACTTTTCACCTTATTTTATCGGTGATCTTGTCTTTTCCTTTCTTTCCCTTTAGACCTATCTTGTCTACATTCCATGCTGCTACAGTCACGATTCTGTGGGAAACGAGCCTCTCTTCATACAATCATTTTCTTTGATTATGTCCCTGTAGTCCTTTGCTCTCTTATACTTAGTTTGCTCCCCTGCTGCTTTCTGGTTCTGCCATTTTTTGTTTTGCATACTTGGTTAATTAGAGGCAGCCACTTCTCTCTTCATTTGCATTCTATCTTCCCCCAGCTTGCGTCAGTATCATGGCTTGTGTTATTTCTAGCTACTGTGTATGAATCTTAAGAATTTGATGGTTTAAAATGTACTTTGCAACTTTGCACATGTTTATCCTGCTATTTCAGCTTTGCATATGTGCACATATTGATGTTGTGATGCTCCCTTGGAGCCAGTGCTGTATTTTGCAATCTTGCACATATAGATGCTGCTATCATGTTATTGCTTATTTGCACATGTTTATGCTGCTATTTCTTGTCTGCACTTGCACTTTACCTTAACCATTGCCTGTGTCACACTGTCATATTTATGACTATCTACTAGTTACTTGCATGAGGGGTTGGGAAATGGTCGCCTTATGTTTGTATCTATTGTCATTTATGTATTTTTTATTCTTGCATTCTATGCAGTATCTTCATTTTACCAATTGTATGTAGGTTATGACTATGGGGGTTTTCCTCGTTGAACTTGCAAACTATATTTGATTCATAGTGGAACTATGGGTGTGCCTGGTGTGGACCTGTGGTACCGACCTTATTATTTGGGTCCCTTACCATTCCAATGTTATTTTGTCCCTTCTGTGCACTTTGCACTGTATCAGACACTCTAATCTATTGTCCCTTTACATTGGGATTCACCTTTGCTCCCATTGTCGGCCACTGCTGCCCTCCATTCCTACATGGCTGTCACGCTTTCCATCCCTCCAGGTACGTTCACAGTTTCATTGACATAGCAATAGGAGTACACTTTCCAGCTATGAGAGTTCTCTGGTCCTTCTTTCCCTCACGTGATCAAGAGCTCAGTTGAGCGTGAAACATGTTGTGTGCGGGTCGTGCCTCTAGGCGTCCTGCCTCTGTTTTTGCTGCTGCCTTTCCGGCCGTGTTTTTATCTTATTTTTGTATTACCTATTAAATTAAACTTATGACCATTCCTACGCTGTGAGCTGTGCTAATTTTTGTTCACTTAGGCACCTTTATTCTGTCCGCGGAGAGTGCGGTTCCCTTTTCCTCTTTGTCTTTTCGATTATATATATATATATATATATATATATATTTTGTTATGGTATTAAGGTATTAGTAAATGAAGTGCCTCAAATTGTGACAAAGTGTTGGCAAGTACCTACAGATTTTATTTTCCGACCCATGGTGCCACCCGAGATGGTGGCAGTGACAATATTGTCATTAGATTTGCAAGGACCAGTATTGTCAGAAAAAGAGTAGTCCTGATTGGAAAAGACCAGGACAGGTGCGAGTGGCACACTATATTATGTATAGTCCCGACAGTGTATTTAAAGGAAATGACGGATAAAGAGTTATTTGAGGACAGTGAACAAAATGGGGAGATTATTTTGGGAATCTGCATCCCCTGTGATATCATGGTGCAGTATATCTCAGGTACAGTGCCCACTGATGGCAGTAATAACACAGATGTTTTTATTTTTGAGGAGGACATGGGATATGTGCCAGCACAAATATGGACTGTTAATTCACATGATGTTGGGTTACTGAGAGCTGTGACCCCTGTACAGATTACATCGAAGTCAGGTGCTTAACACGAATCATCCAGCATGTGGATGATCGGTTGGGATGTAGTGAAAATAAACATCAGTACAGGAGGGATTCTGTTGCTTTATTGTAATTGCTGGCTCACAAAGCGTGCAAGGCAAATAAAAAGAAGCTACAATACTGCCAACAGGAGGGACTATACTTGGGACAACTCATTTTTGTAGTGGGGAAACAATTGATCAGGTAGGGCGGCGGCAGTATGCACCGCCCCTACGCCCAGTACTGTGAAGGCAATGTAGCTGTTTTTTGGGCTTATGTAATTTTTGTAGGGCATGGATCCTAGACTACACAGTCTACACAAGGCCACTGTTACAAAGTCTCAGGGAAGGACAGAGGACTTAAAAGTACATTTTAATGGACTGACAAAACGACTAGACAATTTGAGGACTTAAGCTATTTGCACGGCCCCTGTTTTAGCAACTGCTGATTATTTACAGGAGTTATATTTATTTTCCCACACTGATCAACGGCTCATGAACTGACAGAAGGAGACATATTTTATGGTGATGGGTCATAAATAATTGACCAGGGGACGGGACGGAAGTACACAGGGGCGGTAGTGGGACACAGTAAAGGGGGGGGAAATAGTGACCACCCCTGTAGAAAGCGAGACCATGGTTCCATACACAGCATTGCCCATATTACAACAGGACCATTATTACCTGGGGAACTGATCAGCCCCAGGTTTAAAGGTCCATTTGAGGTGGTGTTCTGTACTCCGCTCGCCATCCATATAAAGGAGTTAGATATTGAGTGCATCTCTCGGGTGTTCTAAGAGCACCTGAGAAAAAGGGAATGTTTAGTAAGGGCATAGCCAAAAGAGAGACATTTTTGAGGATCCATGCCAGGGTGACGTGCAGTGGCACATGCCTGGCTTTTTCTCTCTTTTTAAATGTTAAATTTTTTTCCTGTTTTTTCTTTTGTCCATTTTTTATATTATTTTCATTTTGTGTTGCTTTCTGTTTTTTTTGTTTTGGAAGGTCCAGGATCTGGTCGGCCTTGGTGGAAAAAGCGTCTCTTTTTTCTCCTGTCTCTCCCTCTCCCTCCACCTCTCACTCTCTCTCTTTCTTTCTCTCTCTCTCTTTTTCCTTCTCTCTTTTTCTCTTGCTCTCTCGCTCAGTTTCTCTTGCTCTCTCTTGTTTTTTTCTCTCTTTCTCTCTTTTTTCTCTCTTGTTGTTTTCTCTCTCTCTCTCTTTCTTGATAACCTTTTTTCTCCTGGCCAGGAATAAGCAAAGATGGCTGACCGACCTCTCTGTTATGTAGGGATTAGATAAAACAAAAGTAATTTCTTCTAGGAACTATGTATTATATAAAGTACTATGTTTTGTATGACACTGGTTGTTGGAGTGGATGAAGGGATGTTTGTTATATGGGGTGACCATATAAGGGGGAGGGATGGACAGTTGGGATAAAATGCTAATATATCTATAAAAAAGGAAATACAAAATGTCTCACTTTGTTCCGGTCACCCCTACAAGTTTTCTTAGACGAATGAAACGGGAAGTATGAATGACTTATGATTTACATCAGGTGTTGAGTTTTGACACTATTTCTGATGTCCATAATGTAGAAACATTGCATAGCTAGTACTCTGATGTGCGCATTGCAGGAAGGAAATCAATGAAAGATGTTACGTGTGTGCATTTATCCTGCACACATCAGGGTCTCTTAAGGTTTTTAGGTCCACATCCAGTCCCAATTAAAGAGGCACAATGCTTGGTACATCTTGCAGTATAAGGGATAAAGAGCACATTCCAGGCACATTGGGCCTCATTACGACCCAGGCGGAGGACCATGGTGCTATTAGCTCCATGGTCCAAGCCGGTGTCCGCCATGGTGGAATGGGGAATTACCACCCCATTCCGAGGTTTGTGGGGCGGTAATTCCCCATGCTGCCATGGCCCTTCCCCATTCCCATTTTTGCCCCATAGGGCTCAATGGGAATGGGAAAGGCGCTAATTACGGTACCGCAAATTGCGGTACCGTAATTAGCACCAAGGTCCCTTTGCGGGTCCCTACTTTACCGGCTGGGAAAACCAGCCGTTAAGGTCGGGTCCCGCAAAGGGACCTCGTAATTAGGCGCTAAGTGTTTAACGGCGCCGTAGCCTTTTACAGCGCCGTTAAACACTTAGCGCCTGGGTCGTAATGAGGCCCATAGTGTGCAGTTGAGGAGCATTGATCTAGATCCAGCGTTATGCAATGGCAACACAAAATACTGCCAGTGTCTACAAGGACCTTATTTCTCCTTGGGAGGTTACTCAAATAACAATGACAAATGGCAGGGCACCACAGTGATGCGTCTGGCAGATGGGCTGATCGAGTACAGCGGAGAAGCAATATCCCAAATAGAGACTATGGGCCTCATTACAAGTATGGAGGTAATGAAAAAAGGAAGGCGGAATGGCATTATCGTCATTGTTAACGGGTCGGGCCATTACGAGCCGACAACCCACCAATACCGCCACCGCCCATACCGTGCCCCTTCTTACCGACATGTGCATGTACACCCGCCTCTTCGCAGCGCCAATACCGGGATGCCGCTAACAGGAGGACATCACAAGTTACGCAGGCATGCACTTACCAGCATCCCGAAGGCAGTAATTAGGGCCTGCACGACGGCGGCAATACAGGCATCACAGACCACCCGCAAATAGCAACCTGCAGTGCAGGCAACTGCCACAGGTGCACACAATCACCACAGGTGGAGTCAATGGAGCCTGTACCATTACAAAAGGAGTACACCCACACACCACACCCCTTCCCACACCAAAATGATCCCACTAGCTGTTGCAATCATGGGGCTGGAGGACATGCCTGTACTGCTACAACAATAGCAACAACTACAGCTACAACAACCGGCAGGACAGAGGAGACGCAGGAGGAGAAGGAGGGCGATACAGGCCCAGCAAGTTCCACCAGTGCAGCCAGTGGTACCACGTAGGCAGCCACTAATCCCTCGCATCAGACCCAGTCCATTCAATATAACCCCTGAGCAGATCCACACCCTGTACCGGTTGGACCGGGACACCATCACCACCGTAGTGGACATGATACACAACGACATCGTCAGCCTGATAGAAATCCGCACTGCCATCCCCCGCTACTAAAGATGGTGTATGTGCTCCACTTCCTGGCCACAGGCACCTACCAGCACACAGTGGGGCAGCTGCACGGCATATGACAACCACTCCTGTCCCGCATGATGATCCAAGTGCCTGATGCCCTCCTGAAGCATGCAAGCATCCACATATCCCTACCACAGACTGGCCAGGAGCTCTCTGACACCAAAGTAGGCTTCCATGCACTGCAGACATGCCCAATTCCGTTGGTGCCCTCGACTGCACCCATGTAGAATTGGTGGACCCTCATGCCAATGAGGTGGTGTACCGCAATCGCAAGCAATACCACTCCATCAATGTGCAGATGGTATGTGACTCCAGCAAGATCATCACACATTGCTGCGCCCGATATCCCGGATCTACACATGATGACATGGTGCTGCGTAACTCCACACTACCCCACTACATGGAGCGACATACTGGACGACATGCTTGGCTGCTCGGTAAGTTGCCTGACTGGGCCATGGCGGTGCATTGGGGTTGTGAGGTGGGGGCCTGCATACTCCACCTGAGTGGGATTGGGGGGGATGCATACTCCACCTGGGTTCGGTGCATACTCCACCTGGGTGGGATTGGTGGGGGGGCATACTCCACCTGGGTGGGATTGGGCGGTGAGTGGACAATGCACTCTGAGCTAAACACTCTTGTCCTGAACATCTCAACCTGAACATGAGACATCAATGTCATACATAAGACCAATGCCGCACATCAATGACAACATGCCACATGCACAAGCAAGCCACCATGGGTATGTCAAGCGATGCATGACTAATCAGGATTACAACTCTGCCAATGCCGCTAGTGTGGTTAGGTATAGAGTAGCATACACTACAATATTGGGTGGCAAGACATTGTTCCGCATCCACAGTACATCCGCATCAGCATGCAAGTGAACAATCTGCATCATCTGTACAATGCAATCCACACTAGTAGACCATTGTGCAGTACACAATGCATCAAATGAACCTGTGTGCATACATACAGGGACATGTGCATGTCAACACCAAATAGCTGCAGCCATGGCCGTTAATCCTAAAGGTGTCAGCTCAGATTGACTCGCACATACCTCTTTGTGCTCCCATGCAGGTGATGGAGGCTATCCCTTGAAGCTGTGGCTACTTACCCCTGTGCGGAACCCGCGTAACAGGCACGAAGAAGAGTACAATCGGGTTCCTACCCATACCCGCGTTGTGATTGAGCAGACCTTTGGCCTGTTGAAGGCACGGTTCCGCTGCCTAAGCAGGTCTGGTGGAGCACCCCTTTATGCCCCTGAGAAGGTGGCAAAGATCACCATTGTCTGTGTCATGCTGCACAACATGTGCATCCGGAGAAACGTACCACTGCCACCTGACATTGACATGCATGCACCGGGTGAGGATGATGAGGATGATGATGATGGAGGAGAAGCAGCACCCCCGGCAGTATGTGATGCACAAGATGGCTGTGCTGTACACCAATCACTGATTGACGGTTACTTCTGAACCACAGGGACGTTGATGGTTATGTGTCAGTACTACACTGAGCACTGGGACCGTGTGGACATTGACACATGGTGTGTGGGGGAGTTGGGCAGAGTGCGCTGTCATGAATAGAATGAACACACACAGAATGAACAATGTCCAGGCATTACATTATTTTGAACACAACAGTTGTATTAAGAAAAATAACAACATAGTGCATCCTCCCTCCACCACTCACATGCCCTCCCTCCTCCCCCCAAAACACCCAAACACCCCATACCCCCCAAATACAACCAAACAACCCAAACCCCCCAATAAATACCCCCTTTATCCCTTCAACACCACCAACACCACCTCCCCCCTCACCCATTGTCATCCCACACACAATGTGGTTGGACATGCTATTTCCTGACTTTTTTTGTGTCGGGGGGCAACATTTCTGTGTGCCTTGCACTGCGCCTCGTCATCCGCACAGGGCTTGAGGCAGTGGAGCTTGTAGGAGTGGACGATGGGGTGGATGCAGATGGGTTTTGCACCGCCGGTGCAGGTTGTTGGTGCTGCATGTGTTCGAGCATCCTGTTCAAGACCTGTGTGACGGCCCCCAAACTGTCACATATCATTATGGCACTTGAATTGATGGCCGCAATTGTTCCAGCATTCGCCTCCCGGGTCTCACGGCGCGTTTCCTCGTCCTCTGCCACATACTGGCACACCAGCTTGATCATCTAGTCCTGGCAGGCCTCTACCCTTGACAGGCGTGCCTCCATGTCAGTGGGGGCTGTAGAGGTTGAGGGTGCTGTGGCTGGGTGGGCCATTGCAGGGCTGGCCTCTGGGGTGCTTGTAAGATGCGGACTGTGCAGTTGAACTGCTGGTTCCTGCATGGGGCTGGATGGTGTGCCCTGAGTGGTGTGGGGTGGATGGGGGGCTTGGGCTGTGGGGACATTCGACATGGATTATGCCGTCTATGTCCTCGTACTACTCCGCTTGCACTTCCACATCGCTGAGTGCGGCTGTGGCTGCTGCCTCACCCACTGAACTGGTGGCAGCGGACTGCGTGCCATCAGCCTCGCCTTCAGCTGTTGTTGCCAGCTCAGTATTTGCAGTCTCGTCTGCCTATGTTGTCTCCTCATCAGCCTGCCTGGCCTGTACAGGTGCCCTGGGTTGCAGTCTGGGCCGCTGTGCTGCCCCGGAGGTGGATTGCCCAGTGCCTTGTGGTCTGGCCCTGGATGTTGATGCCCTTGGGGCAGGGTCCTGCCCTTCACCTTCTGCATCAGTGCCTGTGGGGGAACAAGAGATGCAGGGCATCAGTGATGGTGTTACATGCAAGATGCATGAGTTGGTGCTGTACAGTATTTAATTTCTAATTCATTGCATTCTTATAGGTGTGTCACACAGGGTACTTTAAAGGGGGGGCATATTGGCATAAGCCGTGGCATCTCCATTTGGCACTGATGCGTACCAGGTGGCATGCCATTGTATTGAGTTTTGTGTGATGTATGACATGCAAATGGTCCCTGTGTGTTGGGTGTCTGTTGTTAATGGGATTGGCACGCAGCATGCATTTCATTGTGCCAGGGTTTGGGCTGCCATCTGGGCATGGATCTGTATATGTGTGTATGATGGGCCATGCATTCGCCTGGCTCACTTTCACATCAGTTGTACTACGTCATCGTTTGGCCTACTGGGGTTTGCAGGGTCACTCACCTCCATCTCCCGATGTCGCGGCACCCGTCTCCATTTCGTCAAAGCCCTCTATGGACGCCATTTGTATGGTTGTGCTGCAGGTCTCTTCCCAGCGCATCAGTTTTACTGGTGAGTGGGCACCCCCACCTGTGACCATGGCCTCCCTGCGATTGGAGGCCAGGATGTTACGGACCCGGAGACGTAGGTCGTCCAACTGTTTTTTACAGGCTTTGAACGTGCGGGGGTTGGTGCCAACTGCTGACACCTTTCGCGCAACCTCCTCCAAGATTTCTTTCTTCTTAGTTGCACCTCCCTTTAGAGGTCGTTTGCAAAAACCTCATCTGCATGGGCTGCAAGGGTATCAGCCAGCATGTTTAGCTCCTCATCGGAGAAGTGCTTCTTGTGCAGGCGGGGGGTAGTTTTGCGGGTAGCCTTGGACATGCTGGATGGTATGGCCCTGCTCTCTCCTCTGTAGCACTGCTGGATTGAGAGGATTGCAATGTGTTACGAAGACGTCAAACAGGCACAGGTAAGTCTTCATGTATGAGTTTAATTGAGTTAGACAGGAAAAAGACCCCCGACCACAACAGAGGCTCCTTACACAAACACAGAACAGGATCAACTGACAAACTTGGAATGCTGAAAGCAATGTAATCAAGTACAGCCTCTATGACCTCATCAGAAGCTGATGCACAGAGCATTCCATGTCACCCAGCTTCACCATGCTAGGCGGCTCAGGCTGCTATGTAATCAGCAACATCATAACGCATCTCCCCTTTTTTTTTTAAAACCCCTTCACAAACAACACATTTCACACATCGCCTCTTTTCACTGTGGCTACTCTATTTTTATTCCAAACTTGGCCACCAGCCACACGCACTGCACCCTTCAACACAGTAACGACCCTAACTGGGTCGGAGTATAACAGATCTCCCTTCTTTCTCACCACTCCCTTTTTTATCCTTACCCAGTCACCACACTCCACACGCAATTCCTTACTTCCTCTCCTCTTGTTTTCCCGCATGACCCATTCACTCTTCTTCTTCTTGAGGGACCTTCTCACCTCGTCAACAACCACATCAGATTCCCTGCTCCTGCCTAACCATGGCGGACATGCCATGGAATAAGGTTTTCGACCTCTCATGAGCTCCAACGGACACAAACCAGTGGTAGCGTGAGGTGCCATGCGCAACGCCCACATCCTCTTTTGAATAGTTGCCAATTTGTCAAATCCACACTCTTCTCCCATGTGAATGCTTTCCATCACACATCTATTGAGTCTCTCAACTACTCCATTTGTTTCAGGATGGTAAAGGGCTGCTCTCTTATGACTCACACCACATTTTTCTAAATACTTGGGAAAACACCCACCAGTAAATTGCGTACCATTGTCTGTGAGGACACTTCCTGGGAGACCCTCACTCGCGAAAACCTCTTGCAATACCTTAACCATGCTTTCTCCCGATATTTCCCGCACAATTCCAAAATCTGCCCACCTGGAAAATAGATCAACTATCACAACAACAAATCTTCCCCGACCATATCCCAAATCGACAGGTCCCAGTATGTCCATGGCTACATCACTCCAAACCCTGGACGGAACTCCAACATCCACCAGGGGTTGCTTCTTAGCTTCGACTCCCTTCCCGCATCTCATGCAAAATTGGCACTCACTCAAACGAGCTTCAACTTCCTTATCAAATCCTGGCCACCAGTAATCTGTTCTCAGTACCCCCTTGGTCTTTGCAATACCAATATGACCACTGTGCGCCAGATCAATAATCCTTCCACGAATCCCCACTGGAGCCACTGCCCTTTCCCATCTAAATAATATCTCATCAGCAACTGACAGTTCATCTTTCACCTCCCAAAAGGGTTTTTCTTCCTCTACTATCGCTGACTTATTTGGCCAAACAGTGGAAACAACATACGAGATCACCTTTCTCAGTACCGCATCCTTCCTTATCTCATCCAACCACTCTTGTTTGGATACAATGCCTTCTGTACTCACAAACACCATCTCCATGTTATCATCCTCTATCCTGTCCTGAGAATGAACCTTTACTCTTGACAAACTATCCGCTAACTTGTTCTCTTTCCCGGGGATCACTTCCATAGCAAATTTGTGGGCTTGCATCCTGGTGACCCATCCAGCCACTCTGCGTGAAATCTTGTCCAGACCTTTCGTCTCAAAAATAACTTTCAAGGGTTTGTGATCCGTACGGATCACAAATTCTACACCCCAGACAAAATTTTGAAACCTCTCTACCGCCCAATAACATGCGAGGGCTTCCTTTTCAAGAACCAAATAGCGTACTTCCGCACCTTTCAAGGCACGTGATGCATGAGCTATTAAAACTTCTGAACCATCATCTTGCTTTTGAGCCAGAACGGCTCTGTAACGCTCACCTGATTCCCGTAGAGGCGCCGGTCTTGACTGGGCGTATACCGTATCTTCAAAGGTGATGTGTAACACACGGCTGGCTCTTTGGGCTGGACCTCTGCGCACTGTATGTCTGACTCGAAGGGTAAGATGTCTTAGGTAAGTGAACGCCGTGCTCTCCATCTGCCTCGGGGCAGGGTGCTGTAACCAGTTTCTTCACTGGAAAAGGGGAGCAGGCCTCTTGACTTCAGAGGACTGCTGTCCGTCGTTTACTGCACGAACGGTAAGTTTCGAGTAATTCTAATGTCTTTAAAAGTCTTTAGTAATGATGTCTCTTGTTTTGCAGGGTTCCGGCGATGGCGGATGACGGGCTGAAGTGAGTTGAAGATGGAGCCCGTGTGATGAATAGAAGCGCCTGGAAGCACGTAAGTAAGCGCTTGTTGCCTGCTTCACGATGCGCTCTAACTGTCTTTTTATTTTGCAGGTACAAGTTCGGAGCGGCTGCAGGGTGCCGGAATACCCACTGGGTTAGATGTGGAAAGGAGTAATGGCACGTGAGTATTAAAGTTCCCCAATGTCTTTAAACGCACCTTGTTTTGTCTTTCAGATGCGGGATGCAGCGCCGAAGGCCTCCGGAGCGTGCGAAGAGTTGGTAAGCTTTTGTCTTTCAGATGCCGGAATGCAGTGCGAAGACCTCCGGAGCGCACGAAGAGTAGGTAAGCCTTTGTCTTTCAGATGCCGGAATGCAGCGCGAGGCGTTGGTGACAGCCGATGGACCAGGTAAGTGAAGCGCTGTCACTGAAGACCGTAATGCTAACCTGTTCTTTCTTGTCTTTATAGGTGTTGCTGAAGACTGGATTCAGGATGGTAAGCCTTTTTCCTTAGGCCCAGGATCAGATGCAGAAGACACGATGAGCGTTCTGCTGCAGAGGATGCAGAATAACGCAAAGCAAGATTCATCCATCGGGTGTGGTTTAAATAGCCTCCTGTAGTGCTTAGGTGTCTCCTTCCACAGCCACGCCTAGGTAAGAAAAGAGTTCCTGCTTTCCAGAAGAGTTCCAGTGTTCTGAACCTAGGGAGTGGCTCCTGCCCCACCCAACAGGAAAAGTAGTCCCAAACAGAAGAGAATCAGAGGCTCAACTGGCAGGCAAGTAAGCAGCATGGTCTGCTGCAGGTAAGTCCACCCAAGCATTATGAGCCCGGCGCTTCCAGCGCTGGGACTGGGCATATTTATGAGCCTGGTGCCACTGGCGCCAGGACTGGGTCCAAAAGGTCCCAATTGGGACTGGTTGGCACTCGGAACCTGGGTTATGGATCTGCTTCCAAGGGAGTTGGGAAAACCCTGACCTTTTGGAAGCAGAGATCATGACAGTACCCCCCCTCAAGGCCCCTCCCAAACCGGGCTTCTCCGGGGGTTTTGGCTTGTCAGGAAATGTTCGGTGAAATCTTTTGATTAGGCGAGGAGCGTGGACATATCCAGCAGGTTCCCAGGATCTTTCTTGGGGGCCATAGCCTTTCCAGTCAATTAGGTAAAATAGTTTAGATTTGGAGATCTTGGAGTCCAGCATGCTTTTGACTTCAAACTCGAGTTCTCCATCAACTAGGATGGGTTTTGGGGATTTAGTTAGTCGGGTTTGAGGTTGCACGGGTTTTAATAGAGAGACGTGGAAGACCGGATGTATCTTCATGTGCGGGGGCAAGTCCAACTTGACCGCTACTGGGTTTACTATGGTAGTGATGGAATAGGGACCAAGGTATCTTGGGTTGAATGTGCTCGGCCCTTTTAGAGGTAGATATTTGGTGGATAACCAGACTTGATCCCCTACTTGATATTGAGGGGCTTCCTTCCGATGTTGATCTGCTCCTTTCTTGTATTGTTCTTTAGCCCTTTGAAGGTGAGAAACAGCTTCCTTAAAGGCTTGGGTGATTGTAGAATGCAGGTAGTCTACTGCTGGTGTTTCAAGATCTTGGAGGGGATCCAACTCCGAGGTTCGAGGGTGACTGCCGTATAAAAGAAAAAACGGGGTTTTCCCAGTTCCCGAATGGACAGAGTTATTGTAGGCATATTCGGCTATCCAAAGGATGTCTTTCCAAGTTTTTTCAGTTTGTTGCAGCATGCAGCGTAAATACTGTTCCAGAGTTTGATTGGTCCTCTCGGTTTGTCCGTCGGTCTGAGGGTGGTGACTGGTCGATAGTCTCACATCAATTTGAGCCGACCGACAGCAACTTCGCCAAAAATGAGAAATAAATTGACTACCTCGATCCGAAATTAGAACCGAAGGAAAACCGTGCAGTCGGACGATGTTTTCGAGAAATTCTCGGGCCAGAGTTGCTGCTGTTGGCAAGCCTTTGAGTGGAATGAAATGCGCCATCTTGGAGAATAAGTCCACGATTACTAGAATCGTATTGTATCCGGAGCATGGAGGTAGATCGGTGATGAAGTCCATAGAAAGCGTATGCCAAGGGCGAGGTGGGATGCCAATAGGGCGTAAGAGGCCTGCTGGTCTTTCCTTTTGACTCTTGTTTTGGGCGCATACTCCACAGGACATTATAAAGTCTCTGATATCTGTTTTCCAAGACGGCCACCAGAAGTAGCGCTTGATCTTTTCTGAGGTCTTGGCCATACCGGGATGTCCTTCCATTAAAGAATCGTGATAACAAGAGATTACTTTTTTCTGTAAATCTGTGCTGGGCAGGTATAATCGTTCTTGGAAATACAATAAGTTGTCCTTTACTGCAAAGTCCTTTCCCTGCAGATGCCAATTCTGTATGTCTGCTGGAGTTACAAGTTGCCTGGCTTTATCCTTAACTTCCTCTATGGATTCTGTGGCGATTACACCCAGAATTCTTTGTTCGGGAATGATTGGTACAGGTTTAGGGTTGATCAAGTGTTCTTCCACTCCCATCCGAGAAAGGGCATCAGCTTTACCGTTTTTTGTACCAGGTCGATAGGTAATTATGAAGTCAAACTCGGCAAAGAATAATGCCCAACGGAGTTGTCTAGAGGATTGGGCTTTTGCGGTTTTCAAATATTGCAGGTTTCGGTGATCCGTAATCACAGTAACGGTGTGTCGGGCCCCCAGCAGATAATGCCGCCAAGCCTTAAAGGCAGACTTGATAGCCAGAAGTTCCTTGTCAGTAATCGTGTAATTGATTTCAGGAGGCGAGAATTTGCGGGACCAAAATGCCACGGGATGCAACTGATTGGTTACCGGGTCCTTTTGTGATAGAACTGCCCCCATGGCAAGGCTTGAAGCATCAGTTTCCACGATGTAGGGGAGTTCGGGGCGAGGGTGTTTTAAGATTGGTGCAGAGATAAATTTAGTCTTCAAATCCTGGAAAGCTTGTTCCGCCTCGGTAGACCATTCAAAACGTTTGTTTTTCTTTAACAAGGCAGTGATGGGCTGGACTATTCGAGAAAATTCGGGGATAAACCTGCGGTAAAAGTTAGCGAAGCCTAACATGCTTTGCACACCTTTTACGGAGGATGGTGATGGCCATTTGAGAACTGCATCGACCTTCTTTGAATCCATACGCACTCCGCTAGGTGATAATATGAATCCCAAGAATTCAACTTCAGTCACGTTGAAAACACATTTTTCCAACTTAGCGAAAAGTTTGTGTTGACGCAATCTTTCGAGGACCATTTTCATGTGTTTCCGATGTTCAGATTCCGATGAAGAATAAACGAGGATGTCGTCAATGTAAACAACAACACACACATCTATGAGCTCTCTGAGGACATTGTTCATAAAATATTGAAAGGCAGCCGGGGCATTGCAAAGTCCGAAGGGCATGACCTGATATTCAAATAGCCCATATTTGGTGCGGAAGGCCGTCTTCCATTCATCGCCCTCTTTTACTCGTACCAAGTGGTAGGCTCCTCTAAGATCCAGCTTTGTATATATGCATGCTTTTCTGACTTGGTCCAGGAGTTCAGGGATCAAAGGTAACGGATATCTATTCTTGACGGTGATCTGGTTCAGGGAGCGATAATCTATACAAGTTCTAAGGTCTCCTTCCTTTTTTGGAACGAAGAACAAAGCTGAAGAAGCAGGGGACTTGGAAGGACGAATAAACCCATTTGCCAGGAATTGATCCAGGTATTGTCGAAGGTGAAGGTTCTCAGGCTCGGTGAGGGCATAAATTCTACTACAAGGAGGAGTAGATCCAGGTATCAGGTCTATCTGGCAGTCATAAGACCTATGAGGAGGTAGAGAGTTAGCCTGATCCTTCCGGAAAACATCTTGGTATTCTAGGTATTCGGGAGGTAACTGGGGAGTCTCTGAAGAAATTGCTGCCAGTGCAACACCAGGTGGAGGGTGACAAGTAGAGACACATTCTGGAAACTGGACCGTTCTTGCTCGCCAATCGATCAGAGGATTGTGTTTCTCTAACCAAGGTATGCCTAGAATAATCTGAAACTGAGGAGCCTTGATCACATCGAACACGATCTTCTCATGGTGTCCATATTGACTTACTAGCGTCACTTCTTGAGTGGTATGCGTTACTGGTCCGGAGGCTATCTCCGTTCCATCCACCGTAGTAATGACGTCCTTTACAGCCTTGGGACAAAGAGTTAGATTCATCCTCAAAACCATTTCATGATCCACATAATTGCCGATGGCACCGCTGTCGACGTAAGCTTCAATTGCATGTAATCGATCCGGATTATCAGGGCTAATGAGGACCATAGGTATCACGAAATGCGAGGTCACGGAACTGGTTTTCACGCTCGGCAAGAGGACCTCTATTCTTGTCGGGCGAGGTCGTTTCCCTGCTCAGAGTTTGTAACTTTGGTAACTGCAGCTCCTACTGCCTTCTTGGCAGGTTTCACCGGACAGTCTCGAAGAAAGTGCCCTGAGTTTCCGCAATAGAGGCATAATTGCAACTGTTTTGTCCTTTCCCGCTCCTTTTGTGTTAGAGGACCTTTCAGGCCCCCTATTTGCATGGGTTCCCCGGAGTCTACTCCTTTGGAAGGAGTTGGCGGTTTGGAAAATACTCGAGCATCAAACTTGGAACGATCGGCCTTCCTGTTCTGCAGTCTGTGATCTATTTGAACGACTAAGTCAATATAGTCCGAACAATCTTGTGGGGGATTCACTACTTGGGCTAACACAACTTTGAGCTCTCCACGTAGACCTCTATAAAACAGCGTAATCCTTTTGTCCTCAGGCCATTGAGTTTCCACTATCAGTCTGTTGAAAGACGCAATATAAGCCAAAAGGTCTTGATTACCTTGTCGCAACGAAAGAAGCTCATTGTCCAAGGCCTGCCCCTGTGAATGTCTTGCGAACAGTTTTTCCATACTGAGCTGAAAAGCTTGAAAATCATGGAGGACCGGATCATCTTGATTTACTAGAGGGATCGACCAGTCTGCCGCATTGCCACTAAGGTACGAAAGCACGAAAGCTACTTTAGCTTGATCAGTTGGAAAGGCTGCTGGCCGGCATAAGAAATGCAACCGGCACTGATTGATAAATACTGCAAACCTCTTTGGGTCACCAGAAAATCGTTCGGGCGGAGCCAGAGGTACATTCCCAGGTAGGTTGATCTGCACTGGATTCATAGAGGATGTAGAAGGAAGATTTCCCCCAGATGCGGGTAACGGGGTCTGTCCGGCTTGTGACTGTAGCAATTGTCTAGCGAGATCATCTGTTCGCTCCTTGGAAATAATCAGTTCCCTTCTTAGAGCGTTCGTTTCCTGACGGGCTGCATGCACTTCTGCCCTTAGTTCCCCAAGTAACTGGGCTAGCTGGTCGGTATCCGAGGTTTCCATAGCGCCTGGACGGGAGTTTTGCGGTAGGCTTTGCGTTCTGTAACGCTCACCTGATTCCCGTAGAGGCGCCGGTCTTGACTGGGCGTATACCGTATCTTCAAAGGTGATGTGTAACACACGGCTGGCTCTTTGGGCTGGACCTCTGTGCACTGTATGTCTGACTCGAAGGGTAAGATGTCTTAGGTAAGTGAACGCCGTGCTCTCCATCTGCCTCGGGGCAGGGTGCTGTAACCAGTTTCTTCACTGGAAAAGGGGAGCAGGCCTCTTGACTTCAGAGGACTGCTGTCCGTCGTTTACTGCACGAACGGTAAGTTTCGAGTAATTCTAATGTCTTTAAAAGTCTTTAGTAATGATGTCTCTTGTTTTGCAGGGTTCCGGCGATGGCGGATGACGGGCTGAAGTGAGTTGAAGATGGAGCCCGTGTGATGAATAGAAGCGCCTGGAAGCACATAAGTAAGCGCTTGTTGCCTGCTTCACGATGCGCTCTAACTGTCTTTTTATTTTGCAGGTACAAGTTCGGAGCGGCTGCAGGGTGCCGGAATACCCACTGGGTTAGATGTGGAAAGGAGTAATGGCACGTGAGTATTAAAGTTCCCCAATGTCTTTAAACGCACCTTGTTTTGTCTTTCAGATGCGGGATGCAGCGCCGAAGGCCTCCGGAGCGTGCGAAGAGTTGGTAAGCTTTTGTCTTTCAGATGCCGGAATGCAGTGCGAAGACCTCCGGAGCGCACGAAGAGTAGGTAAGCCTTTGTCTTTCAGATGCCGGAATGCAGCGCGAGGCGTTGGTGACAGCCGATGGACCAGGTAAGTGAAGCGCTGTCACTGAAGACCGTAATGCTAACCTGTTCTTTCTTGTCTTTATAGGTGTTGCTGAATACTGGATTCAGGATGGTAAGCCTTTTTCCTTAGGCCCAGGATCAGATGCAGAAGACACGATGAGCGTTCTGCTGCAGAGGATGCAGAATAACGCCAAGCAAGATTCATCCATCGGGTGTGGTTTAAATAGCCTCCTGTAGTGCTTAGGTGTCTCCTTCCACAGCCACGCCTAGGTAAGAAAAGAGTTCCTGCTTTCCAGAAGAGTTCCAGTGTTCTGAACCTAGGGAGTGGCTCCTGCCCCACCCAACAGGAAAAGTAGTTCCAAACAGAAGAGAATCAGAGGCTCAACTGTCAGGCAAGTAAGCAGCATGGTCTGCTGCAGGTAAGTCCACCCAAGCATTATGAGCCCGGCACTTCCAGCGCTGGGACTGGGCATATTTATGAGCCTGGTGCCACTGGCGCCAGGACTGGGTCCAAAAGGTCCCAATTGGGACTGGTTGGCACTCGGAACCTGGGTTATGGATCTGCTTCCAAGGGAGTTGGGAAAACCCTGACCTTTTGGAAGCAGAGATCATGACAGGCTCCCAGACCGCCATTGGACAGTCCAGTCAAAGGAAAGTGCTTTACGTCAATAAAGAAGAGGGCGGCAGATCGTCAGACGAGGAAGTGATGCTTCCAATGCAGAATGTCATCGTCAACACCATAAACGTTGTGATGGATGGTGATGGAGACGACTGTGAGCGACCGTGTGCGATTGTGAACGTGAATGGTCATGCGATTTCCATGATGGCGGATTCGGGGTCAAAGATCACCTTAGTGTCTAGAAGTGTGTTTGAGAAGGAAATGAGTGGAGGGGTAGATCGATTGACAGACCCGGATATCAATCCCGGGGGGTACAATCAGGACAGAATTGAATTGCTGGGTAATGTGTGGAGTGAGTTTGAGTTCAAGGGAAGGAGGTTTAAAGGCAAAGTATATATTACCAAGAAGGGGCAATCATTGCTAGGGTGGAGAGAACAGAAGAGTTTGGGTATCCGATTAGATCCCAATCATCCCGAGCAGGTGCTCCAGGTGTTGTTGCCGTCCACTGAGTCAAGCAAGCATGTGATTAAGAATGAAGGTGTTTTTGCGAAACGTTTGGGGAAAGTGAAAGGGTTTCAACACCAGATTGTTTTAAAAAGGGGTAGTTTGCCCGTTGCTGCGAAACCTAGGCCTGTACCATTCTCTTTAAGAGAAGGGGTGAGAGATGAGCTTAAGAAATTACTACAAATGGGGGTGATTGAAAGAGCAGGAGGTGTCGAGTGGGTATCGCCTGTTGTCGTAGTAAAAAAAAGTTCTGGTGATCTGAGGTTGTGCATAGAAAAGTGCGAGCTCAACAAATGTGTGATGGTTGACAGGCATCCCTTGCCAAACATGGGTGAGATGTTAACTATGGTGGGCAAGGGGAAGATATTCTCTAAACTTGATATGGCGTCGGCGTATCATCAGGTCGAGCTGACGGAAGAATGTAGGAAGGTTACAGCTTTCATAACTCATGAGGGCGTGTTTCAATTCAGAAGAATGCCGTTCGGGTTAGCGTCAGCTTCGACGGTATTTCAAAAGATTATGGATCTGTTGCTTGGATGTGTAAAGGGAGTGTTTTGTTTCCAAGACGATGTGCTGATATGTGGTGAGACGTTGGAGGAGCATGACAGAAGTCTGAATGCAGTGTTGATGATCTTTGAAGAGAGAGGTATTACTTTGAGGGAAGAGAAGTGCAAATTTGCAGTATCCAAAGTAGATTACCTGGGTCACGAGGTGACATCTGAAGGAGTGAAACACAAGGAAAGCATCATTAACTCCATAAAAGAAATTGAGAGGCCGACGACCAAAAGTGAACTTCGTTCATTTTTAGGTATGACAGAGTTTTATCAAAAGTTTGTAGAGAACTATGCAGCTAAGGTTGTGGAGATGACTAAAATATTGAGGAAAGGTGCAGATTTTGTATGGACTCGTGAATGTGATGTAGAATTTGCCAGAATCAAAGAGGAAATAGATATGGCTAAGCCTCTGGGAGGTTTTGATACGAGGAAGTTGACTATCATTACGGTAGATGCTAGTGAGGGCGGTCTGGGAGCCGTTCTGGCTCAAAAGCAAGATGATGGGTCAGAAGTTTTAATAGCTCATGCATCACGTGCCTTGAAAGGTGCAGAAGTACGCTATTCGGTTCTTGAAAAGGAAGCCCTCGCATGTTATTGGGCGGTAGAGAGGTTTAAAAATGTTGTCTGGGGTGTAGAATTTGTGATCCGTATGGATCACAAACCCTTGAAAGTTATTTTTGAGACGAAAGGCCTGGACAAGATTTCACGCAGAGTGGCTGGATGGGTCACCAGGATGTAAGTCCACAAATTTGCTATGGAAGTGATCCCTGGGAAAGAGAACACGTTAGCGGATTGTTTGTCAAGAGTAAAGGTTCATTCTCTGGACAGGATAGAGGATGATAACATGGAGATCGTGTTTGTGAGTACAGAAGGCATTGTATCCAAACAAGAGTGGTTGGATGAGATAAGGAAGGATGCGGTATTGAGCAAGGTGATCTCGTATGTTGTTTGCACTGTTTGGCCAAATAAATAAGCGTTAGTAGGGGAAGAAAAACCCTTTTGGGAGGTGAAAGATGAACTGTCAGTTGCTGATTTGATATTATTTAGATGGGAAAGGGCAGTGGCTCCAGTGGGGATTCGTGGAAGGATTATTGATCTGGCGCACAGTGGTCATATTGGTATTGCAAAGACCAAGGGGGTACTGAGAACAGATTACTGGTGGCCAGGATTTGATAAGGAAGTTGAAGATGGTTTGAGTGAGTGCCAATTTTGCATGAGATGCGGGAAGGGAGTCGAAGCTAAGAAGCAACCCCTGGTTGATGTTGGAGTTCCGTCCAGGGTTTGGAGTGATGTAGCAATGGACATACTGGGACCTGTCGATTTGGGATATGGTCGGGGAAGATTTGTTGTTGTGATAGTTGATCTATTGTCCAGGTGGGCAGATTTTAGAATTGTGCGGGAAATATCGGGAGAAAGCATGGTTAAGGTATTGCAAGAGGTTTTCGCGAGTGAGGGTCTCCCAGGAAGTGTCCTCACAGACAATGGTATGCAATTTACTGGTGGGTGTTTTCCCAAGTATTTAGAAAAATGTGGTGTGAGTCATAAGAGAGCAGCCCTTTACCATCCTGAAACAAATGGAGTAGTTGAGAGACTCAATAGATGTGTGATGGAAAGCATTCGCATGGGAGAAGAGTGTGGATTTGACAAATTGGCAACTATTCAAAATAGGATGTGGGCGTTGCGCATGGCACCTCACGCTACCACTGGTTTGTGTCCGTTCGAGCTCATGAGACGTAGAAAACGTTATTCCATGGCGTGTCCGCCATGGTTAGGAAGGAGCAGCGAATCTGATGTGGTTGTTGACGAGGTGAGAAGGTCCCTCAAGAAGAAGAGTGAATGGGTCATGCGGGAAAACAAGAGGAGAGGAAGTAAGGAATTGCGTGTGGAGTGTGGTGACTGGTTAAGGATAAAAAAGGGAGTAGTGAGAAAGAAGGGAGATCTGTTATACTCCGACCCAGTTAGGGTCGTTGCTGTGTTGAAGGGTGCAGTGCGTGTGGCTGGTGGCCAAGTTTGGAATAAAAATAGAGTAGCCACAGTGAAAAGAGGCGATGTGTGAAATGTGTTGTTTGTGAAGGGGTTTTAAAAAAAAAAGGGGAGATGTGTTATGATGTTGCTGATTACATAGCAGCCTGAGCCACCTAGCATGGTGAAGCTGGGTGACATGGAATGCTCTGTGCCTCAGCTTCTGATGAGGTCATAGAGGATGTACTTGATTACATTGCTTAGGGAAGAGTCTCATAAATTCTTTGCCCTTCATATCCTAAAAAATGCAACAGTAGTGCCAACTTCCTCTCGCTAGAATATGATGTCCCGCCGGCAGCCTTTGTATAATGCGCAAATCCTTTGCGCCACTGAGCCCATGGTATCTTCGCAGCTCCTGGTATCGGCATAAATATCAGTGGTCCAGCTATCCCCGGTAAACCCGCCATGCCTCGTCTCTTGGCTGAGCGCTCTCCTTGCCCTTCTTGCTTGGGCACACCTAAAAACTGGCCCTTGGGTTACTGCTCGCCCGCTTTTTAACTTCTGCTCGCCTTCCCCCCTATTGAGCTGGTGAAGATTCTCCCTTTATGTGCACGGGGTCTCACTTCTTGACCAGTGTTTGTCGCTTCTCTACGTCGCAGCTTCTATGCACTTTGTCCTCTGTGTGGCTGCATACTGATGCTGTGTTTCTTGACAGTTCAAGATGGGCTGGCACACAATGTAACTAATGGCTCTATTCTCTTTTTTTTTTTACCGCAGATTTCTTTGCACCAATTTCTTGTCTGGGGTGTGGGGTTTCCATTTCTAACAGTTCAGATGCAAATTGCCAGGATTTGTCATGCGCATCAACCAGCAGCTGTGTGGTAACTTCCACTTGTAGCACTTTAAATACGCCTCTACTAAGAGTTATACGGTAGGAATTTCCACTTCTAAAGGTTCAGATGCACACTGCGAGAATTTGTCATGCGCATCAACCAGCAGCTGTGTGGTAACTTCCACTTGTAGCAATTTAAATGCGCCTCTACTAAGGGTTATACGGTAGCCTTTCCTTCACTGAGCTTCTCCCGTCCTTTCAGGGACTCTGCATCCGGACTGGGGAAAACATCAGCATAAACGCCGTAGATTCTTGAAGCAGATCCTTATCACCCCGTCTTCGTTGCCAGCAAAAGGGCTTTTCCCTCTAACCACGTCACGGCAGCAGCGGGCTGAATGCGAACGGCGAGCGCCCCGTGAACGTTGTGCAACGGGGTGGGCCTGGACGCGAGCAAAAGCAGGGCCTCAGGCTGTATAGCGCGGCGCGGACACTTACTTGGTGAAATAGGCTGCCGGACTTGGTGGCCGCTCGACACTGGGGAAAATAGCGGAGCGGCCAGCGCAAGGTGGAGCTTCTGTCCAAACTGCCACTACTACGCTTGGGAGATAGCGGAGCGGCAGTGTTCTCAGGCCCCTTGCTGGGGGTCTTCTGTTAGCATCCCATCCTCGTCGCCATTGTTACGAAGACGTTAAACAGGCACAGGTAAGTCTTCATGTATGAGTTTAATTGAGTTAGACAGGAAAAAGACCCCCGACCACAACAGAGGCTCCTTACACAAACACAGAACACGATCAACTGACAAACTTGGAATGCTGAAAGCAATGTAATCAAGTACAGCCTCTATGACCTCATCAGAAGCTGATGCACAGAGCATTCCATGTCACCCAGCTTCACCATGCTAGGTGGCTCAGGCTGCTATGTAATCAGCAACATCATAACACAATGGATTGTGTTTTTAAAGATGGCTGCCGCCGCATTTCCTGTTCCGACGCAATGATGTTACTTCCGGGTCCGGTATTACGAGCCCGGTATTAGCATCATGTTATTACCGGGTCGTTATTAAGGGGTTGCTCCTTGGCGGAGGCGGTATCGGCGGGTCCCGTGATGGTGCGATCGGGAGGTTGCAGGGCCTTTAGCGGCATGGCAGTGCAGCCATTACCAGCATGGGGGTTTGCGCGTGCTCGCGCACTCGTAATCAGCCGCTATTAGCGGCATCAAAGGTGCACGGACACGCTATTACCTCCATGCCGGTAATGACTCCGTTTTTAGCGGGAATCTCGTAATGAGGCCCTTTGTGTGCGCAGTATGGTCCCAATATATCACAAGGCTGACACGGATTGCAACAATGAAGAAACCAGTGCGAATAGATAGGCCCAAATATTTTGGACTTTGTTTTAGCAATGAAGGAACAGTTCCAGGTGGCGCAAACACACAGTGCAACCACACTCTTGTGATCCCTGGTATGACAAAAGGTACAGCAGCAGTGATGGATTACTACTGGGTTTGTGGCCAACAAGCCTACTTGCAACTCCTACCATCTTGGAGGGGCAAGTATTCACTGGCCACCCAGCATTCAGTGCTACTAGTAATCCCGGATGAACACCTGAAGGGAGAGGAAATGCCTGTCGAGGTGCAAACAGCCACCCTAAGTACCTAAAAGAAACAGAAAGAAGCTTGCAGATCATACAAGAATTTGGTATGCTGCCAGAAAAAGGACGATTTGAACAGCGGGGAAGAAAGAAAAGCTCAAACTGTCAAAAGACTATTCCGCACTGCTCAGAGGAATACCTGACGAGTATTGACTTTTTAGCTCAGCAGAGACTTTCTTTTTTGGCTCTGGAGTACAAGCAGCTGCTGCACTTTTCTACCCCCGCAGGATGCTGAGAATGGGTCACTATCCCACGTCATCAAGGTGGTGCACAATCTAGGTGTTCAAATGAAAAATGAAGGTGGAGTTCAGAACACAGATTGGCTATTGCTTGCCTTCGATTGGGTCCTGTCATGGTTGGGGGCAACAGTAAAAATACTGTTCCTGTGATCATGTTCTTCTTGGTTCTCTTCTGCACGTGCCAATGGGGTCTCTGATGATATGTGCCTATCGTCCCTGATAGTGCAAAGATGATGGTATCAATTGGGGGATCTAAAACATCTTGCCATACAATAAACTTAAACTAATATTTCTGGGTTTGTACATATGTCGGGTGAGAATGAGTTTGTTACTGTAGAAGTAACGAAAGGGGGGAATGTTGGGAAGGAGCCTAGTGCTTTCCTACATTTCCAAACTTTCCAAGCACTGTTGAATTAGGCAAAGCTTCTGTTAACTGTTTTCTAAGCACTACAAGAGTCCAGGGGGGAGGAGGGTCATTAAATAAAGATAGTTGGGATTGAAATCTAAGTACAAACAACTATGTAGATGGATTTATATGGAAAACTCTTGTACATTGTAAATTAGCTTTGCTCAAATCACACAGTAAAGTCAGGCTTTGCTAAATATAGACTACAGGGAGGCTGGTAGAAAGCACAAAGTGGCTGGGCAACTGTTCCTGTCAATCACAAGCCAATTGAGATTCAGCACAACAGAGTACTAGGAAAACAAGTTTTTTTTTTTGTAGGAATTATTGGACCACATAAAATATAATTTTATGGAGTTAATGTTGAGAGAATGGTGTGAAGATGTGTTTATGTATGAATGTTTATAACATAGTCAATTATGCTAAACAAGAGCGACAAAGTATTCCTGCATATTCAGCATACTGTTATGTAGATTGTCACAAATGGAACCTGACCATGCAACACTGGAGACTACAGCATGAAGGAGCTCTGCTGGTATCCAGTGACCAAGTCAAGAGTATTTAAGCACCAGGCACAGCAACAGTATTCAGGACCTGGGAGCCAGCGACGACAACAGAATGCTGGCCTGGATTGGCAGAGTCCTCAGTCATTTCCCAATCCTCATGATCTGTAAAGATTAAAGTCTTGTCATCACCTGCAAGATAGGCTCATGACTTTTAATTCCCCACAGGGGTGCATTTACTCTGATTTGAGGGTGATGAGGGAGCAAGCCAAAATATTTAAGGGGTGGCCCTGTAAATTGGGGTTCGCTTTCACAGGAGCAAAAATTACCTCTAGGCCCCCTCGCGGGCTCTCACAGATCTGTTCATGTACCAGTGGACTTCAGGTGTTCCATGCTTGCTCCGGTGATCCCATATTTCCATCTCATGCGCGTGTTGGTGTATTTTGCTTAGGAGCCGTAGTGCAACCAGTGTTATCCATTTGGGGTGTGCAGTCTCTCGGTCTGCTCGGGTACAGAGCAGAAAGGACCTGTGTTTCCAGCCATTCCCAGGTCTTGCCGGGGTTGTGCAACACATGGCCCGTACCGTTGTGATACAGCTTGAAGATAGCCGGGAAGAAGACTGCATATTTGATGCCTAGAGACAAAGGTTTTTTCTTCACAGAGTCGTAAGATTGTCGTGCCTTCTGGACTTCTCCTGTATAATCAGGGAAGAACCCTATCCGGTTGCCGTTATATGTAATTGGGCCAGTTGCTCTTGCCATGTGCAGAAGTGTATCACGGTCTCTATAATTCATAAGTCTGGCGATCACCTGCGCAGTGGGGCCCCGGGGACCGGTCTGCCAGCTGGAATCCTGCACGCTCTCTATGCAAAAGAAGTTTGAACGTTTTTTTTAGGAGACATGAGGTCTGGCAGCCAGCTTTTCAAGAAGAGTTCCATGGAGGGCCCTGCCTCACGTTCCGGGAGGCCGAGTATGCAGAGATTATTTTGGCGGGATCTCCCTTCGCTGTCCTCTGCCCTATTCTCTAAAATGGTGAGTTTTCGCTACATTTTTTCCAGGCGGTCTTCCATTTTCTTTACAGTATCCTCGGTGTCAGAAATCCTCTGCTCAGTTTCTCCTACGCAGGCTAACACATTTTCAGGTCCTGTAGTTAAAAGGAGACTTCGGAGACAAGGCCATCAATTTTGGTCTTCACCGATGCCCTAGATTCCCCAATGGCTGCCATTATAGCAGTAAGCGATGGAAGCAAGTCTGCACCCCCCACTGTGGCGTCGCCCCATATGTTGTCTGTCGGCCCAGGGCTCTTTACCGGGGCACTCATGGTATATTTATCGATACTGTTTTGCATTGCTCCTCTGCCGGGCTTATCCTTCACCATGCGGTGGAGCTACCTGGAAGCAGCAGTCTGATTTGGTTCTTTGTAGCGCCCAGGCGTCCCTTGCGTAGTAGGATAGGTAGCCCCACTATGGTCTCTGGCTGCTTGGGGCCCGTGGGAGAGGGGTGTGGGGGGCCCCCCAGGCAGGACGATCACCATTAAATGGACCACTCTCTGTGCTCTATTTCCACGTATGCCGCTTTGTTCCTTTAAGTCACCTCAGTCCTTGCCGGTGCAGTTTGCTGTGGTGCCGTAGTGTCAGCAGCCGCTCTCCTATGTGGCAGTGTGGTCAAAATCTGGTCCGCTTCCTCGGATATAATAATGTTAGAGGCGTGGAAGGCACCCTCTGATCAGCTAGAGGCCTCAGGGCGTGAGCAGTCAGTGTTTCCCGTACCACCAATGGCGGGTGTTCCGTAGGAAATGTTCACCTCCTGGATATGCAGTCTGTGCCTAGCAGGCTTAGCAAGTACCCCCCAGTCAGCCGGGGCAGTGGGATGTGAGTAGGTGGTGTTCCACATGACGTCTATGGTGAGCCCCTTACACAGTGTGAGTGTGCCCCTTTATTTTGAGTGTATTTTCTTGAATGTGTGGCTCCTTCAAGGTTTCCCCCCTGTCCCCATGGTCTGCAGTGCTTACAAGTTAATGGCCTCCTTACTTGTTAGGCCGCTGTGCTGGGGGCAGGCTTTTCTTGTTGGTTGCCGTCTGTTCTCTCGGTGTGTTCTGAGGAGGGGGCAGGGTTGTCTGTGATCCACTCTCCCTCTGTATGGCCACGTTGGCTTGCTTGGTGGGAGATTCTCCCCAGAGCATTCACCGCCCAGTGCCGACAGTCCCCCTCACCTTTCCAGTCTTTGTCTTCAATTGCGGTGCAGTGCACCATTGCGCTATCAGCGCCCAGTCTCTTAACTGGTCGTAGTATGTATCGCGGCTGCGTAGTGTGGGAGGTGGGTTTATGAAGCCACCCGCTGCGCGGCCTCTCCCAACGTTGTAGTGGCCAGCTGTTAAAGGAAGGGGGATATCCGTGCCTCCCTTCCCGTCGCACAGTTTCACCTCTCACTTGATGGGGGTGCCCTCGGCATGGCAGGGAGGGCTCTCTGATGATATTCCCCACACAGTATTTGCTGCGCAGTGGGGCCGGTCCCTTCCGTTTCCCTGATCCTATTTCTTGGCAATCCCACTGGACGTCGGCATCGCTCACCGCAGGAGTCTCGGTGTTCGGCCAACTCACCTTGCTCCTGTGTGCGGCTCCTGCTCCTACTTGCCGGCAAACCTTCACCCGGTCAGTAGTCTTGGTACAGCAGCGCAGCGGGTGTACCCGCTGTGGTCGGTTTAATTCAGGAGGGTAGGGACTGTCAATCCTGGGCACAGGCATCTGACTCTAGCCCCGCACCGCTGTCTGTGTGAGCCACCTGGCCCATTGGCGCTCCTCCTCCCTCCAATCTCTGCAGGCACCGTTTGGCCCGAGACATTGTAGCTGCGTGGTCAGCGTCAGAGGCAAGATTGCTCTGGTTTTGCAGCGCAGGCTCCAGTTTCAGTCCAAACTTTGTGAGGGTGATGTGGCCTCACTCCCCCCCCTTCCGATATCAGCAGTTCTTTGGATTTAAATCTGGAAGTAGGATATATATCAGGATTATTGGCGGCCCCAGTGGAACAGCAGATTTCTACGTCTGCATCCGTCGGCTGCTCAACAGCGCCCCCTGGTTTCTTAGTTTTGATGGTTCAAGGAGCCCCAATGTCCATGCATATACGTGAAAAGGGTACATCAATGATTGGTAAAGGTTGTAATGCAGCTGGAGGGGCCTCGGGGAATCTAGTCTCATGGCATAAGAAGCAAGTAAGTACAACATTTTTCACATCGGCATAGATCCACATAGAAATGGCTTAATATTTGTGCTTGGGTTTTAGCTGTTCCTAAATGACCACCTGTTGAATGGGAATGATCAATCTCAAATACTATGTTTTTCTGACTTCTGGGCACCATTATCTGTTATCTACCATCAGGACCAACATCTCCTATGTACAACAGCCCAGCCTTTAGAAAAATAAATGGTCCCCCCCTTTTCTCTACCCTCCTCTTCAGTTAATACCTGTAGGAATGGTTCAGCAAGCAAGGGATAATTTGTTTGTGCTAATGCCAAGTTTGGAATATTGGTTTCTTCTCCTGGGATTTGAGGTAGGCCTGCCTCTGGTGTTAGTGGGGGAATCTACGTCTGCCTCCCCGAAGCCTTTGCTTCCCCTTTCGTTCTTATCAGAATTCTTTATTTCCTTGGTTTTAGGAAATAGAGCCCTTTCCAGAATACCCTGGGCTATTCCTTCTCCTGCCTTTGCTTGATATGCCTTCTTCAGGTTATTTTGAATCATGACTTTTGTGTCACCTCTATACTTAGGGTTTATGACACCTGCTACGACGTCTAGGCCATATCTCTGAGCTAGGCCTGACTTACAGGTAAGTCTAATGTAATTTCCAGGTGGGGGAATGAAGACCAAATCAGTTGGTATTAAAGCTCAGTCTCTGGGTTGTATCAGTTCTCCCCTGGTACAACATAAATCAAACCCAATGGAATGCTCTGTAGCCACTGATGGATCACAAGCTCTGTTATCAAATCTGAGGGTGCTGAGTTTATGTCAACTGAGCACGATCCCATTCCTGACGCCAGATGTGAAGAGTCAGGAATGAAACTCGGCACAAATTGGCCATGTTTTTGGATAAAGACTTTTATTGAAATTAAATGGGGTTGGGAAAAGGCCTCTCTGACCCTGCTCCAAGAGACATTTCCCTACCTAAACCAAAACTAAGGATCTGTCTGTGTCAGGAAGTAAACATCAAAACTGTCCTTGTGTCCAAAAGTTCTATTCTGACCCTCACACTATATATTAAACTATAAGGGCGAAGGGGAGTCTTTAGCACTTGATGCTTTTTTAAACATGTTCGTAAAGGAAGAATACATAGTTGTTATGCTCACCTGGTCTCTGCGGAGGTGTTGGGGCATGGTTGTAGCCCTCCCTGAACTTGAATCACCTCCTGCAGGCCTCTCCCTCAGTAAAAAAGCTGTGAGCGGTGGTATGTTGTGATACTGCTCCTGAGTGGAAATAAGAGTGTGTGAGTGAGCCAATCTGTGATTGTTGCACCTCTCGAAACCTTCACCCCAAAGAACGGTTTCTGCGAGCATACGCCGGCCCATAAAGCTCACCTGTGAATTATGGAAGATAAGCTCTCCGTCCTGCTACTTCTGGCAGGGGCGCATCGAATGGGATCTAGTTCCTTTACTGATCCCTGATAAGGATTATTTATTTTATTTATTACATTTGTTACTCGCCCAGACCCGTGGGTATCACGGTGAAAGATTCAATAAATTGTAGTATTTTTATACAGTGTTGCAGTTACCGTCACACAGAACATATTTAACTAAAAAGCAAAAATCATGTAACTACATTTCTTATACTAACTTCCAATTGGTCAAAGTAGCAGGTCACATTTTGTTTGAACAGTAATTGCCAATCTAAAGGCGGCCCCTGGGGAGCATGAAGGACGTGGGGCTATGTTAGCTATTTAAATTCAGGGAAGGTTGTAACCAACGTGTTCTGTTAAGTTAGTATTTGTTAAATAACCAAGTTTTTTCTGCTTTTTTGAATCTTGGTAGGGAGTCCTCATTTTTGATGCTAAAGGGAAGTACATTCCAGTGTGATGGGGCTAGGACTTTGAAGCTACTTCCTCCTGCTCTACTGTATTTGTAATGAGGAACTTCCAGGAGAGCCAGTTTATTAGATCTCATTGTCCTACAGGAACTTTTTTTCTTGATGGTGTTATTGAGGTAGCTAGGTGTTTTATTGGTGATACATTTATAGGCGGTGCTGAGTGTTTTGAAGATGATTCTTGCTTCAATTGGCAACCAGTGGTTTTCTCTTCTGATGCTAGATATATGTTCTGATTTCTTTATACCTAGGGCTGCTCTAAGGGCTTTGTTTTGTAATAGTTGGATTTTATTTAAATTGGTTTTGGAGGTTCCTAGGAAGAGGATATTACAATAATCCAGTTTCGTTAAGATCAGCGATCTGGCCAGGGTGATGTAGTTTGAGGGGGTGAGAAATTAGCGGCTGAGTGAGATAAGTTTTGCTGTGTAAGATGTGGAGGAAGAAAGAGCTGCTATTTGTTTGTGCATAGTGAGGTTGGCATCTATATATACACCAAGAGTTTTAACTTGTTTGAGTACTGGGATTTGTGTACCGTCAATGTTAATGTGAGAGTAGTTGGAGTGGAGGGTACTTATTCTTTTTTGGGAGCCCATGATGAGGACCTCCGTTTTCTCATCGTTAAGGCAGAGACTATTTAGGGCCATCCAGTTCTGAATTATAGAATACACTTTGTTGATAGTGTCAGTGTTCTGGGTGTAGTCACCTGTGATGGGGATGAGGATCTGGGTGTCATCTGCAAAGTTGGTGTAGATGACACCCATATCGTAAAGAGCCGAGAAGAGGAGTTTAGTGTATGCATTATAGAGGATGGGCGAGAGGCAGGATCCCTGGGGGACTCCTATGGGTACTGCTATAGGGTCCGCTGCATGGTTACTGATAGCAACTCTGGATGTGCATTCCGTTGAAAAAGATTTGATCCACTGAGTAGCGTTAGTAGAGAAGTTAAAATCTTTTTTTAGGTCGTCGCAGAGTTTGTCATGGTCTACCAGATCGAATGCTGCTGATAAGTCCAGAAGCAGAAGGGTGGCTAGTTTGCCTGAGTCTCTGATAGAATCCAATTGGATTTTCAAATCCAAGAGGGCTGTTTCCGTGCTGTGGTTGGGCCTAAATCCAGATTGTCTGGCTCCTAGTAGATTGTTTTGTTCGAGATGGGTTTGTATTTGGTCATAAGCTATTTTATCGATGATTTTAAGTAGGAAGGGGACAGTCATTATAGGTCGGTAATTCGTGGCCACTAATGGGTCTAATGTGTTTTTTTTTAGTAAAGGTGTGACCCACGCCGCTTTGATGCTAGCTGGGACCTGATTGGTGTAGAAAGAGGCATCACGAAATTGGTGATTATAGGTGTGAGCGTAGGGGCACATAATTTAATTAGGTGAGCTGGAAAATGATCTCCTTTGCAATTTGAAGCTTTAAGTTTAGTTATGGTATTAAGTACTACATCATGTGAGACCGGTGAGAAGTTGAAAAGCGGGGCGGTGTCTACTATGTTCAAGGGAATTTGGTTAGACGTAGACGGCTTATCGGAGAAGAGATTTCTTTTGGAGATGATTTTATTTTGTAATAGTTTGATTTTGGATGCCAGCGCATCTTGGATGGTGGTACACCATTCTTTACTTGGTTGGACTGGGTGAATTATGGGGATCGGGTTCTTCAACTCCTTGAGTATGGTGAACAGTTCTTTGCTGTCAGAGGGTGCATTACTGATTCTAGTGTTGAAGGCATTTGCTTTACAGGTAATGATGGCTGTTTTATAGATATTGTTAACAGAGTTGAATGCTTCCAGAGCTTCTGAGGTATGGGTTTTATTTAGCCAGTGTTCGAGTGATCTTTTAATCCGTCTAAGAGCGACTAGTTCCTCGTTAAAACCAGAAAGAGGATTTTTTGTCCTTACGTTTGGTTTTGTTAACACAAGGAGCTAGAGTATCGATTGTACTGGTAAGAAAATTATGATCAATTTCAGCTAGGGCACAGGGGTTTTCAGTGTTGATCTTTATATTATTGAGCGATGTGGGTAATAGAGGGTTGAGATTTTCTGCTGTAAGTTTCCGGGTGTTTCTTGTTACATAAGATTCCTCTACAATAGCTTTAGGTAGGTCTGGTTCGTTGCACAGGATAGAAAAATGTATACTATGGTGGTCTGACCAGGGTAATGGGTTTATGGAGTCTATGGATACTGAGGTATTGAGTGGTCGTATCCAGTCTAATGTTCTCCCTTTTGTGTGAGTAGGGGCGTTCACTAGTTGTGTGAATGCCATGTCTTTTAATGCACTGTGTAGTGCTTCAGCTTTGTGGTCTTGGGTATCATTGAATCCTAGGTTCAAGTCCCCTAGGACTAGATATTTTGTGTTTGGTTTAATAAGTGGTGTTAGCAGTAGAGGTATATCTACGTCTGGCTGAGATTTAGTATTAGGTGCTCTATAAATAGTTATTATGTTTATAGTGGTCTTATGATTTGTAGCTAACTTGGCTAGCAGGACTTCGTAACCGTCTGGGTTCTCGATGGAGCAGGTTCTTATTTTGAGATGGGTTTTAGCAATAATAGCTACTCCCCCACCTACTGATTTTATTCTGTCTGTCCTAAAGATGGAGTAGTCTGGAGGAATGGCAATAGAGAGTCAGTGTCCTGAAGCTTGGTGGAGCCAGATTTCCGTCACTATAAGTAGGTCAAGTTGTTGTACAGTGATATAGTCATGTATTTCTGTGGCATGAGCAGGTATGGACCGTGCATTAATGAGAGCTGCTTTGAGGTGTACAGGAGGGGTTGGTTCTTGTGGTAGTGTGATGATCTTTTTGAGGCATTTGGTGTGGGTCACTGGTGGAGATGCGTTTCCTATGATGGCAGAGGAAGAGGAGGCACTTGTGCTGGGAAGATTTGAGAATCGGGATCTTAGTCTTTGGGTTCTTAAGAGTCCTAGTAGTGGGATTTGTTTTGTTTGCTTGAGTTTAGGGCGGTTCCTGATTGGAGAGCATAACGTGGTGACAGTCCGAGATCTAAGTCTGGAGCGTCTAAGTGAGCTGAGGACCGCGATAGTCGTTTTAGGTGAATTATTAGTAGTAGTTGAATAGGGAGAGCTGGTTCTTTGTGGCTTTTGGATCACTGTGAGGTCTATAGAACCATTATTCAGGTGGCGATCTTGGGTAAACGGATTGGTTAGAGGCAGGAAAGGTGTGGGGCAGGGAGTGGGCTGATCCCGGGGGCATGCTACTCTAGCGAGGCCATTATCTAGGAGGATAAAGTGGGAGCCTGTGCAGGGTGTATCATACGGTACAATACAAAATGGAAACATCATGAGTAGTAACCAACCTGGCATGGTTTGGTTAAGTGAAGAGGGCTGGCTAGGAGCCGGCTAGCCGTAGTGTAACTGGAGTGTCACACCTATAGAATGGGTAAGGGCGAGTGATCAGCACAGGAGGCTGCTGTTACGTGAATAGGGTCTAGAAGTACCAAACTGGGCGGTGACAGAAGCGTTTGCTTAACACTTTATCAGTGAGCTAGGGTACTAGGACAGTTATATTCTGGAGAGTAGAGGCAAAGGCCGGGCTTGATTATGACAATCTGAGCAATCTAAGGCGGCTATGCACCTATGTGCTGGACAAGGCAAAAGTAGTACTGACTGAATACCTTAGGGCAGGCTAAAAGCTACTGTGCACCTATGTAATTAGTCCAGTCCAGCTGCGACTATGCTTCTCCTTATTATTGGTAAGTCTTCCTTGAGCTCTTGTGATGCTGTTTGTTCTGTTTAATGTCTTTATATGTTGCTCCTATTTATGCCCGCATTAATGTCTCTCTTCTTTTTCCTTCCCTTAGATGGAAATGCGGCCTTGAGACGCGAGACGCGGCCGGATGGAAGATGGATGCTACCACAATGTTCGACAGCAGGTAAGTGATGGTTTAAGGAAAGAGTGAAGTATGGCGAAGCGCAACCTTAAACTGACTGTTTTTTCGATGTCTAACCTTGTCTTCTGTTTTTCCTTGCAGGCGCTGCTGTCGACGATGGAGCGTGCCATGCTGCAGTGCCAAGATGAAGATTTCGGCGTTCCGGAAAGTGTAAAGATGAATACTTGGTTCGCCGAAGAGATGTACAGGTAAGAACAGCTTCCCCCAGTTGGTAAGTATGCTGGCAGGAAGCAGGATGTCCAGGAAGCGGGATGTCCAGGAAGCAGGATCTTCAAAGGTAAGTCTGACCTCAGGCGATGGTGAGCGTTACGCTGCTTGCAAGTGCAGAATAACGTGAAGCGTCTGTCTTGAGGATCAGGCAGCTAATATAGCTGAGATCGTGGGCACGCCCATTAGGGCCGGCTTACCAGCCACACCCTGCCACTCCTAGAGAGCGAGCACGTGCAATAGCAGCCACACCCAAGAATACTCTTCGGGCTGCTTAATGGATGGAATGCTCAAGGTTAATGCATCCTGCTTATTGGATGGAATGTTCAAGGTTAATGCATCTGAAGTGCTATGTCCATAATAAAAGCTTTTTGGTGTTAAATGGATGTTCTTATTTACTTTTGTTCATAAGCCTAGTGCCAAAGGCGCCAGGACAGTGTCCACCCAGGTCTCCTGTGCATTTGACCCCTGCATGCCTGTGCCCCTGACTTCATGACCATGACAATAGTTCCAACAACAATACTGTTCTCCAGGGATAAAGAGCCTTTGTTCCAGAGGGTGGTTCGCTTCCCCTGGATTCCTCTTTAATAGAAATCATACTTTATACAACAGTTCCTTGTGTCTTTCTTGTCCCACAATAACACTGTCATATGCAAAACTGTTTAGCCTTATAATTCTGTTTCTCTCAGAATTCCTAGTTTTCCTTCCTGCCAGGATTTGTGTTCCTTCTTGTCTTGGTCAACACAGTTCTAATATTCCTTCTTAGGATTTCTTGTATCCACACACTTGTAATTCCTGGTATACTGTCCTGCCAGGGCTTCTTGTATTCACACTCTCGTGTTTGCCTGGTATACTCTCCTGGCAGGGCTTCTTATGTTCACTCTGTGTTTCTATCCACTTCCACAATTGTACATTTTCTTGGCTGGAAGACATATCCTCTTAATATATTATTTAATTTGATGTCACCATGTATTTGCATTCCATGCATTCACATACTGATAAAGGGCCTTGATTGCAATTCACCTTGCCTTTTTACAATTAGTCTGTTTGCTTTCTCTCTTTCTTCTCTACTGTTTATTATCATTCGGATTTGGTCCGGTTGCTGATATGTGCCAGTGTCTCCATTATCCTTGGGTTGACTCTCCGGCTCTTATCAGCGTTCTCAGCCTTGTTTGCGGTCAACCGGCAAAGGTGCACCGCCTGGTTTGCACTTGCGACTGCTTTCCCTTTGTGCGTCCATCTCCCGCGGCTTCTCTTCAGCATTCCTGGTTCGCTTCAGGGTCTTGTGAGCAAAGTGCTGCTTTCTGCGGACAGTGAATGCTCAGGAGTCTTTCACCAGCTCCTGGCATTTCTGCAACGCGTCCCGTTCTTGCAGCGTCTTCCTGGATGGTGAGTCGCCCGGTTCTACCACACGTCTCTGTGCCTTTCAGATCCTCGAGCCTTGCAGAGAGGTAAAACCTTTTCTTGCCAACAGCAGCCTCTACCAACTTTCTTCTGTTCTTTACATTTCCCGGGCACAGGTGTTTTTGGGAAACAACTAGACCGCTGGCTGGACTTGTGGCTTCTTCTGCTGTGTTAGGGAGAATTTGCCAGAATGGCTAATTTCCCTTACCTACTGAGTCCCTCAGCAGCTTTGCTGGATTTCTAGGATTTGTTTTTTTCCCCTGGTAAGAGTACGAGCCTTTTTTCCCTTTTTTTGCTGTGTGTGTTTAACATTTTTGTGTTCATGAACTGTGGAGCCTCACTCCATAGGCATCATCTTTTTACTGTGTGTTACACAGCACCTTTAGTGCAGTGACACAGGGTTGTCTTTTTCAGACTTCCCACTTTAAACTCCATTTTCTGGGACTGACTACTGTCTGTCCCAGAAAATGTAAAGTTGCCATTGACTTTATTAGTCTCTTTAATTTCACAGACCCAGTACAAACTATCTTACATAGAGTTCTGGAAGGGTTAATAGTTATCCCTTTTTGTCTGTTTCTCATGGAACATTATTTCGTTCCCCTTTCTTTAAGACTTGGCTGGTGGCAGTGGCATCTACCCTATTTTTTCTACCGCGGTCTATTTAAATAACCTTGGTACTGTTTTAGGCTAAGTTAGTAGCTTTGAACTTAAATCCGCTGGACCACATTTACTTTTATTTGGTTCTGGCTGGGTTTATTCGCCATTTCTTTTTGTAAAGGTCTTTCTTGTGTTTTACTCTGCACGCCAAACCAGGTTTGGTTCCTTTGTTCACCGTCCTTTGGCGGGCTTCTGCACAGAAGCCCTCCTTAGGTGCCTGAATGTCTGAGGGGGACAGGATGTGAGGGAGGTGTTTGAGTCTCCCTGCACAGGGTCTCCTTGGAGACCCATGTCGCACTCTGTATGATTGGATGTGGTGACTGTCCCGCCGGGAAGCCACCCTGCTGTATGATTGACAGCCAGGCTGTGTGAATGGGCGAAAACTGCATAAAAAGCAGGTCTCTGGGACTGAGAAGGCAGAGGCGCCACTGGATCGAGAGAACCAAAGAGAAGCTGACAGAAGAGGACCTCTACCACGACTGAACCTCCCGGTGAAGCCCTGCTGCGGGTCCGAATCTTCAAACTTCGACGACAGGGAAGATCTGCAAGGATTCTTCTCCCCTTGAGCTGGTGGGACCAACCAGTTTGCCAAACTGCAAGCCAGGCCTCCCTCCTCTGGTCGAATTTGCTGTGCACAGCTACAGTGAACCAGATAGCCAGAAGGACCGGACCCTGTGTGGGTTTTAAGGAGCGCACCTTTTATTTGTTGCTTTGCTCTGCTGCTGGTTTCTTCCCTGGTCAGTGCAGGACCCTCCAGTCTTCCTACTTCGTGTCAGTCCGACAGTCGCTTCAGGAACCATGAGCCTGCAGGACCTGCCAGGAACGTCTGCCTCAGCTACAGCCGTCTTCTTCATTTAAGGTACTGTTCAAACGCGGTTGTTCGTTCCGTCCGACCGCGGTGAAAGTGTTTGAAATCTTTCGCCAATCCGAGGGCTTGTTCTTCTCTATTCTTTAAAGTAACTTTTCTTCCGACCAACTTCGTTCCGAACTCTTGGCAAAGACTTAACCGCAAACTACTCTGAACTGTGTGATCCTCTGCAAAGATTTTGGCCAATTGACTTTGGCCCAGGCCTCTTGATTTGATTTCTTCACCGTAGTTGCCTTTTCTAGATTGCCCTGCTTACTTACTTGTTGGTGCTGCTAAACTTTTGTATAACTTTGTCTTTCCCTCCCTTTTAAATTGCTGGAGTGCCATTTTGCTCACACTTCATTTTGAGCTTAACTTGTCCAGAATCTATTGGGTGCTGTGTAGTGTATTAAGAGTGTGATTTTTCTAATGCTTTACTTTAGTGAATTGTTTTATAACTGATGTGTAAATAAATGTATATTCTTTTACTCAGAGTCAGGGTTTGCTTGTACCATAGTAATTGCTGTCCTTTGTGTAACTATTGATACTGCTCACTTTACTCATGAGATAAGTCTGGCTGCTCAGCCATCGCCACCACTTTACTCCATAGTACAGGCTTGTACCAAAGGTGAATTTGTACTGTCATTTGTAGTCTTAATTGTATGTGGTGTTCCCAAAGGGTACTGCATATGATTCTGCCTAACACTCTCTGCACTGCTCTTTCCCTCTTCCTCGTCCCAGTATTCTGGGAAAATTAGTACTTTTTAGATTGTTGGTTTCAAAATCTTGAATAACCACTTTCAACAGTTCTAAATGGTAAATTATTTGTGGAAAATGGAAAAGCGGAACTGGAGAAGATGGTCTTGTAATTTTCACAAGGTGGACCAAAGTTGGAAGTTTGGTCTCTGTGATGTGGGGGAAGGTTTCCCCTATTCCTCTTAGGGGGAGGTGCAGCCGTATGACGATAGGCCATGAGGGTATAAGAGTAGCATCTTCAAGGGCAAATGGGTGATACCATATCTCATCCAATGAAGCCATGACATCTCCCCACAGGTTGTCTCCTCCCATGTGATCCTCCCTCATACACCTGCCCCCAGTGTCAGGATCAGGTAGAGGCTGCCGTCCCTTGGCCACATGGGATGAGGTTACCACCAGGAGATGAGTGATGACTTCATTGGAATTATCACAGTGGCCAACGTATTGAATCTAGGGTACATACTACAGAATAGCCAATTGAATTCCAACATATTTATCAGACAGAATCCATTTACTTTAGAGCGTTGCAAATGTATTGAACATTAGAATGTAGTCAATATATTACATTTAGGTGCATTAAGAGTATAGCCAACATACTGATTCTTGTTCGATTATAGAATTCAGCCAATACATTTGATCAATGGGCATATTTGAGTGCAGCCATTGTATTGAATTTATTTGCATTTAGAGTACAGCCAATGTATTTAATCATGGTGCATTTTAGAGTAGAGCCAATATACTGAATCTAGGTACATTTTAGAATATAGCCAACATATTGCATTTAGGTGCATTTAAAGTATAGCCATTGTTTGAATCTAGATGTTATATTAGAGTGTAGCCAACATATTGAATTTATGTCAATTTAAAGTATAGCCAATGTACTGAATTTACGTGCATATAGAATATAGGCAATGGGCCTCATTACAAGTCTGGAAGTAGCCATGCCTGTAATACCGGCAGGCTACCTCCAAACTTGCGAAAGAATCTGGCACCCGCGAATGGGCAATTACCAGGGTATTCCGGCCCTGCCAGATGCAGTAATTGTCCTTTCGCGGGTGCCGGAATCGGGTGATCCCCATTCCCATTTCAGCCCCATAGGGCTCAATGGGAATGGGGATGCCTGTAGCACCGGCACCATTCATAACGATGCCTGTGCTCCAGGCATGCCGTGCTCGCGGGTGTCTTTCATTCTGCCAGATCAGACCTGGCGGAATGAAAGGCACCAGAGAGCAAAACTCGGAGTTTGCCGGTACGGATACAAAGGTACCGGCAAGCTTACCGGTACCGTTGTATCCGGACCGGCAAACTCGTAATGAGGCCCAATGTTTTGAATCTAGGTGCTTATTAGAGTGTAGCCAATGTATTGAATTTAGTGGCATTTAGAGTATAGTCAACACACTGAATCTAGGTGCATTATATTTTTCAGCCATTGTTTTGAATCTAGGGGCATATTAGAGAGTAGAACCAATGTATTGAATCTAGATGCATTTTGAAAGTGTCCTTCTCCCATTCCTACCCTGAGGTACCACCCTTGCAGTGAATCTCACTATCGCATTAACCTCCATACTCAGTCTCCCCCCAACTACACTGCCCCTGTAAGAATTTGCAGACAGTCTAGCAAGCTACTTCCAACCTACCAACTCCCAGATCGGAGCAGCATGCTGGCACATCAAAATCTCAACCATACCATTTCCCAACCACATCAATCCACAGCACCCCCCTGACACCCAATCCCCAGGGGAGGTACACCTCCTACAGTCACCTTACCCTCCCTCCCTCATCAGAGCTCCCTCCCAACCTACCCTCTTCCTCTTCAGACCACCCGCCCAACCTTCCTACTCTGCCCACTCAGTCCGTTGAACCCTTCCAACCCCTCCCAGCTCTACCTTCACTTCCCTAAGCACCGCCCGGGCTTCCCTTGCCAACACCCCTGCCTTGGCAGATCTGCAAACCCTCACATACACACATCACTTGCACCTAGGAACCATCTTATACACAGAACCAGCAGCTCCCGGACATCATCTTCTCTGCATGTCTCACCCTATCTTTCCCCCAGATCCCATCCTGCACCCCTCTCATACACTAACACCACTTCACTCTCCTTCCCCAACCCTGTGAAATCCCTCTTCATCTCCTCCTTTAAAATTCCTGGCCATACCCTCCACCCAGTCCACTCAACACCAGGCTAGTATTCAGAATCCAGACTTCACCTTTGTCCCCAAATCCCCCTAAACCAATCCAACGGTCTCCAATTAACCCTCTTGGAGTCCCCACCCTTCTTCAAGCACCTTCAGTGCCCCTGTACACTCCACCCACTCAGATCCTCAGCTTCTGACAGCCCCCACCCACTCCTGTCCCCCCCATAGCATACTTGCCAACCCTACCGATTTAGGCGGTAGGATACCGCTTTTTAAGCAGTCCTACCGCCTGCTGATTTATTGGCAACAAATACTGTTAAAAAAAAATATATATATTAATTTATTTATTTTTGTAATTTTCTTTTGGGCCACGCCAGCTTGGGGGAGTATTTCAAGGGCTCCCCTGTGCTGGCGTGGTGGCAGAAGGTGTGGCATGCAGGCTTTTGATGTAAAAGGCGCCCACGGCGGCGGCCTAAATGTGCCCCTCCATTAGCCCCCCACCACGCCAGCATGGGGTAGTCTTTCAAGGGCTGCCCCGAGCTGGCGTGGTGGCAGAAGGCGTGGCAGGCGCCTCATTGTCATTGAATGCACCCGCAGCGGCGGGCTAATTCAATGACAATGGGCTGCTGACATGCCCTATTCCTGTCATTACCTCCTCGCCTGACTATTTTTGAAACTTTAAGATTCCTACAGATTTTTGGTCACAGAATGCTGGCATGTATGCCATAGGATTCACACATTGAAAAACCTGTGTATAGGCGCGTTATAAATGCCATATCATATCATATCACAAGCATTCTTCTCCAACACCCAAAGAATGTTCAGAGCCCACCCCACATACACTATCAACAGAGAACCCTCACCTCCACCTGCATACACTCCCCTTCTACCTCATCTCCTTGGTCTTCACACTCCACCCACTCCACCCGCCACACTGTGCACACTGCATCACCTACCAGGGGGACTCCCCACCTCCTTTCCCCCAACCCTTATTGCCCCCCTGCCTCACACCACTTAGTTTGCAGCCCCCAAAACGAATCCTTACTCACCTGAATCCTCATCAATGCTAAATCGGTCACCAAGAACTTACACAACATATTTGATCTTACCTCCACTGATAGGCCAGACATACTTTTCATCAGAGAAACTTGGTTCACTGATTACTTTTGACCCATAGCACACAAAGCATTGCCACCAGGCTACACACTCATCACCCACAACAGAACGAGCAGAGCAGGTGGGGTAGTCATCCTCCACAAACAACACCTCTCCATTTCACACTGCGAGGTACAAGTCTGCAATGTAGACTGAAAATCACCACTAATGAAGTTCCTCCTCAAACATTCTCTCACTCACAGCTTCCTACTGATTTACAGACCCCTACTGGCTACAACACAGACTTCACTAACGCTCTAAGTGACTCCCTAGCGGCCAGCCCGGTCTCCCATCCTTCTCTTACCATGTTCGGAGACTTCAACATATGGTTCAATGGCCCACTCCCTCCCATGACACGACCCCTCATAGACAACCTGTGAGCCCTTAACTGACTCTTGAACGGAGATGGCGGGCCGATTCCACCCCCAAATAGAGTAGCATACGCCCATCACATCCATGCTTATAAGGCAGAAATCCAGAAATGCAATAAATCATTCTACGAGAGCATAATTTCCAACACTCATAACTGCACCAACGAACTCCACACAATTATTGCAGAATTCAAGGCACCCCTGTTTACTGCCCCCCTTGTCCATCTTCCAAGCACTTTGCGATTCTCTTTCAGACCACTCATACAACATTTCATTAGAAAGACACTGTGCAACATGTGCTGACCGTTCAGCCCTCCCACCCAGACCACCATCACCACCACCCGATTCCTCCAACCCACCCCCCTCTCACCCCTTCTTCTCCTCTTTTAATCTCATCTCTCAACCCAAATTCATTAAGCTCCTTGCTAACAACCACTCACCGGGATCTCCAAATGATCCATGCCTTCATACCCTCCTCAAAGAAATCTTCTCCACAACCTGCGCATGTGGCATAGCGAGATCCATCATTTATATCTCCCTCACCTCTGCCCTATTCCGAGCAGCATTCAAGACCACACACATCAAATCCCTTCTCAATAAACCCTCTCTGGATCCCCTCCTTCTAGCCAAATACAGACCTATCTCCAACAACTTCTTCCTAGCTAAATGTATCAACCAAACTGCCTTCTCCCGGCTTTGCCACTTCACAGAATCCAACCACCTCCTCGACACTGCCCAGTCCGGCTTCAGACCCCTCTGTGGAACAGAATCCTCTCTACTCTCCATCAGGTATGACCTCAAAAACACTGAGGATTCTGACGGATGTGCCGCACGTATCCTCCTAGACCTCTCAGCTGCCTTTGACACCATCAACCACAACATTCTCACTGACAGACTCCACTCCCTATACATTAGGGACACAGCTCTTAGGCAGATTTCCTCTTCGCTGGCTAATAAATCACAAATCATTCTGCTAATCCCTTTTGAACCCCTACCCCATCACCAGTGGGATCCCACAGGGCACCTCACTTTCCCCTACTTGTGCAACCACCCACCCACCCTTATCCGCTCACACAACCATGCCTGCTACAACTACGCTGATGACACCCATCTCATCTTTAAGGTCCCTAAGTGTGCATCCCTTCCCCACCGCGACCTTGCTTCCTGGCTCTCTGACATTGACAGCTGGATGACAGTCAACCACCTCCTTCTCAAGCCTGGGAAAACAGAAATCATGATCTGCGGGAAGACAGCCCAAGGGTGCACCATGGACGCTGACCTGACTCTTTGGCCCCACATCAACATTGTGTCCAAATCCTGCCAACTACACCTCTGCACCCTCAGATGCATTTTCCGCAGCAATCACTGCCATTGCCCTCTCCCGCCTAGATTACGCAAACTCACTGGACCTGGGTGCCCCACCTATCAAATTTGGAAAACTCCAACAAGTCCAAAACACTGCAGCTAGACTACTCCTGGCCTTGGCCCTAGAGAACACACCTCACCAAGTCTTTGCATCTTGCACTGTTTCCTCATCGGGCAAAGGGCCACTTTCAAAGCTAGGCCCAAAATACCTCCAACATAAACTCTCCCGCTACCAACTCAACAGAAACCTGTGCTCAAGCACTTCACTACTCCTTGTGATCCCTATGTTCAAATCGACATGATTAGGGTGTACCCCTTTCTCTGTCCAAGCCCCCTCAAGGAAGGCCCTCGAGACCCGGCTTTTCCCCACTGCCTCCTGATGAACTCTGCATCCTCACAAGGCAAACCAGACTCCCCGCAGGTAAGCAAGGGAGTCCACAATGAAATTTACAAAGACGGAGAGTCCAAATCCCAACAGTTCTCTGGACAAATTACTCTCCACATCAATGAAACCAAGAAACCAGCCAGAACTCTTAGGTACTTCCATGCTTATGGAAATCAACTGACGGCAAGGCCACCCACCCGCACACACCTGCTATCATACACCATACTTAAACACATCACATAACACCTCTGCCATTAGAATGCAGCTATCCCCATGACAGAAATTCGGTCTAGCTGGACACATAATATTTCTCCTGCACGACTACTCAGCACCCATCCAATGGCAGTTTAACATGGGCAGTTAGTAGGGACTTGGTCACCTCTATACTCCTAAATATTGGCCAAATTGTTAAAAATGCTATGTACCTGGGTATCCCTATATATAATTCTTTCAACTCCAAACGTTTGGCCAAAGACATCAAGGCAAAGGGGAGCAGGAAATTCAATGCCATTACATCATTTATATGTAACAGTGGAGAATACTCAAGGGAAGGATTGATTAAAATATATAGAGCCACAATTATACTGAGTGCTTTATATGGTTTAGAGATAATACTGGACTGGGAGATGTAATGGTTAAGTATATTGGACAGGAAGTTACTGCAAGGCACACTGGGGTTGTTACCACCTACCCCAGTGGAAGCTATATGTTTGGAACTGGGCATCATTTCTATGTCTATGATATGGAAAACACGCTGCAGCCTGTTCTTCCTCCAGATGCTGGACCAGAGCAAGAACCCAGAATCCCTTTATTATGCATCTGATTTAATGCTTAGCACTGTGGGATCACACAAATCGATGGAATGCTGGCTGCAAGACATTGACAAATTCCATACAAACATTGAATTTATGGCACAGAATACTGCTAATGTAGGCTTTGCTACTAAGGAAATCAAAAGTAAAGCTTATCCAGCAAGGTGTCTTACAGAGAGTATATCAAGCAAGGATTCGCCATTAGAACCCGATTAAAATATTTTTACCAAGTTTGATACTCAAAAACGTGCTGTTTTTTAATGAGGTTATGTTTTGGCCAACTACCTACTTATGAACGTCGAGGTGCTTGGACCAATGTACCTCAGGAGACTAGGATATGCCAAATTTGTCCTGACAAAATTGTATATACACAATACTTGTTTAGCTCATGCTCTAAACTGCTGGACCTATATATGCTAGAGGTTACTATCATTTTTTAACAGATATTGGCAATATACAAAATTACCAATTCTGGTCCTATATATTTTCAGGTGACAATCAGAAATTAAATTATGCAACCTTTTATGTTTGGCAGAAGACCTTGAAAATTCATTTAGTAATATCTAATAGTTAAGGAAGTATGTTTATAAGATTCTATCACAATTTACAAGAGTGATTTTAATAATAATGGAATGAAAGGTAAATGAAACGTAATTTTACCTTTTTCTTTTATATTTCAAAGTAATGTAAGCTATTGATATAATATGTTTTAAGAAATTAGCGTTTCTTTTTCTAACCTATTGCTTTTCGGAATCATGCTTATAAATAGTAATGTAAGGAAAATGCTTCCTCTTTTTTTCCTAATTTATCTATCTATTGTTGTTGGTGTAATTGTTTTTTATCAATAAACCTAAATAAAAAAATAACAAATACTAAATATTGCCCAAATGCACACACAAATTCCAAACCCCTCTGACGATTTTCCCATAGCTTGGACTTTGGTCCCCCGACAGCGTTATCCCACATCGCTTTGAGACCATACCAATGGCAATTAGGCGCTATACAAATGATGATTACAACAAATTACAATACAATACTGAATTTAGACACCTGGAACCAAGACACCTTGGACTGTGTCCCTTGGAACGCCTCCCCGGGAAACCAACCTTTCACACTGCAACTGCAACTGCAACCGCTTCCGCAGCATATCACTATGAACCTCAGAAAACAGAGACCAAGAAACATCTCACTACAGGAGGGCTTTTGCCCCAGTAACCCAAAAATGGTATGATACCCTGACAAACGCGGCCCTCGCCCACCCTATAACCACAGCAAGGCCTTTGCCACTGTTGTAAGCCAACTAATGAGGTAGGCACCATTTTGGATATGGGAAGGGTTATTTTGCAAACACACTGCGCCCAAAAACAATATGAAATGCAATTGATTTGTGGTTTAATCAGAAAGCGTTGTAGCCTGACACGTGTTTCGAGCGACTCAAATCTATGAAGAGAGAGGATTTGCTTACTCCTAAAGTACGCCCCCACAGTACCCAAAGCAAAAAAATTAAATGAATTACCAGATAAAATGCAGATAGTTCCAGTCTGTACAACATAGTCAAAAGACATTGGCATATTCTCCAGCTAGACAAAGATATTAGCCCATGGGTAGACGTCTCGCCTAATTTTATTTACACCAAAGCTAATAATCTCAAGAACATCCTCTCACCCTCCTTTATGTCGAACCTAAAACATAAACATACTTGGTTACATCAAGTAAGCAATAATGGGTTTCACAAGTGTGGAGGATGTGCGATGTGCATCTTTGCATACGAAACTTCCAAAATTGACTTTGGCCAATTGGGCACACACATAATCAATTCCTTTATTAATTCTAACACAAAATTTTGTGTATATTGCATTTTATGTGTATGTGGACAGCGCTACATTGGCAGTGTTATCCGTCCATTGAAAATTAGAATAAGGGAGCACTTGTCACCCATTTCTCAGGTTGATTCAAAATATCCATTGTCTGTACATTGGCAACAAGTCCACCAAATGGATGACAAAGCACAGATTCAGTTTGCTGGGATGGCTAAAGTCACCTTACCACAACGAGGGGGAAATCTGATCCTCAAACTGAGGCAATTGAAATCCCGCCTCATCTGTCAATACCGAACTGTCGCACAAGGCCTCAATACGGACCATGAACTATCTGTATTTTTATGAGCAAACATATCTTGTTGTTTTTTCTTGTAAAAAATGTTCATTGTAGCTTTTGCAAAACATGTACTCTGTTTGAGTTTCATTCAATGTTGGCCATTCACTTAGCACAATTTGACTACATTTATATTCATTGATCCCCCATGCAGATTGGAAACTGATGAGGCAGACACATTGGGCAATGAGGCATATATAATTTTTTTCACTGGCGGGACGTAATATGACCCCGCTGTCGGGATCTCACCGAATTATGAGTTTATTTTAACTTTTGATATCCTTGTATATATCGGCCATTTTATTCACTTTGATTTAGATTTATAATGCCATTCGGCTATTATGTCCAAACTAACACATATTCATCAAATGGACACTGTGTCTGAATTAAATATATATATGTATGCAAGCCTTTGCACAACCATAATCACGGTTTCAAGTAATCGGGTTTTAAGTGTGCTTAATTTGGATTGCTTATTACAATACTACTTACGTTGGCACGCCCTCATTAATATAACAGCACCGGGCGCCCTGTCACTGCCCAATCCTGTGGCTTAACATTTCTTGGCATCCAGTAAATACATTCAAGATGGCGGCCATGCTCGCACACACACTCGTACACGGCTACGTTGCGACGCGCTCTTGTATTTATAATGCCCACCAGGAGCCGCGCACGGTTGTTTCCTGTATCTCAGATGCAGCAGAGACGCTGGTAAGACTCACACTTGCGCGCAGACCCCTAAAGAGATCCGAGGGTCCACACACTTTCACCTGAAAGTCCAGACGCTCATTAGACTAGCTAATTGATCTATCTGTCTCTCTTTCTCTTCTCTGCCGGGCTCGCCTGACTGACTTTTGATATATACTTCAACCTTCACTTCCAGCGGTTTTGCTCACACACCTAACGTAATGGTTACCTTGCAACTGCACTAAACAGGTATGTAGTGTATCAATCTGCATAACCATTAGCAATACCAATTGGTTCATTGAGCAGCCTTCTATTTTTAATGCACCGTATTTTTACTTGCAGTGGAGCCCATGTTATAATTACTCCATTCTCTTACCAATTCATGGGTAAGTGTGTATTTACAATCCCTGAAAATGTTTCCCTTTTGCTACAATTTACCTAAATTCGATTAGCTGAATTTTTTTAATCAGCTTTCCAAATCACACTGATTCCTCTTCAGTGGTTAAATAAAGGATACTCCAGACTCAGGTACCTCATAATGTTTTTTTACTGAAATTGACTAACTGCATGGCCAACATTGCTTCTAAATGCTAATGCATTTTTTATTTTTGTCTTTTCCTACCCTCTTCTTTTCCTTGCACCCTTGGAAATGTCCAAATTGGATTAACTCAAACCATATGGGTCGTATAATTTTTTGTTTCAAAAATTGTTTCACCTGTCACAATGCACTTATTTGCACAACTTTGTTGACAACCTATGCATTGAATGTCTATTTATATTGGTTGGTTCTGACCACCTAACTGTGGTGCTTTGTGTTTGGGTCTCTCACATGTATTATGTTTATTTTCTTTGTACCTTTATACTTTAATGTACAATTAATTTGTAGCCTCAGTAGAAGAGCCAGTCGCTCAAAACACGTGTCAGGCTACAACGCTTTCTGATTAAACCACAAATCAATTACATTTCATAGCGTTTTTGTGCCCAGTGTGTTTGCAAAACAACCCTTCCTGTCTCACTTTACCTGGTGGATAACTTGGCAAGTTTCCACTTTCGCATTCGCCTGCAGCCCTTCCAAAACTACCGATAATCAGATTGGTCCTTGCGCTGAACCCCGCTGCCCTTCCTTGCCAACCTTTGCTTTACCATTTTGGATATGAACTGCAACACAGCGTAACCAGTGTAATTAGAATCTACAAGACCTATCAACATCAGTGAACCACCCGTAACCAGGAAGCCTACTACCAGAGCAACTGGACGCACAACCACAACATCAATAGACCACCTACCCACAACAATCACAAAACATCCATAACAACAAAGATGCCGATACAAGAAGGACAAATGAACAAGGGCGGAAAACAGAACAAAAAAATACAAAAGAAAGCACCCCCCCCAAACAACAAGAACAACCTACCGGAATTCACAAAACCACTAAATCACCACCAACACCCACTAAATGAACTAAAGATTCAGACTAAGACTAGAACAAATACATCATACATCTCCCGCTACCTCTCCACCTACAAGCCAGCCACACCAGAATTCAAACAGCACACAACTAAGGGCCCAGGGAACACTAGAGGAGACCCCTGCATACCATCAAACTACAGACCACAACACACAGAACCCAGCAACAGAGAAAACATATCAGAAAGACAGCTAGAAGAACAACAGCTAGACTGGAATCCCTCCCAACCACACCCCTTACATAGACTGTAATCCTTCACCATCCACACCGCTTACATAAACAGAGATTGCAAAAAAGACGACCAAGACAACCAAACATCTAATTACAATGAATTGGAAACAGAGAAACCCATCGCGCAACCTGATGGAACTCCTCAACTAAGGGACAGAGGAAACAACCGCAGACTGACAAAAAAACAGACCAACCCAACAGAGAGTCTAAGGACAGATGAATGCCATTCCCACTGAAACACCAGAAATAACTCCTAACAAAGAACAAGCCAAATCGCACACACTACAATGCAGCCTACTCAATGTGTGATCTATTACACAGCATAAAATATAAATCTATGGCCTCCTAAGTGAAGGAGGCACTGACACTCTATTCTTCATAGAAACATTGCTCTCTGACAACTTCAATATAATCGCCCATGAAGCCATACCTGACAATAACAAACAACTATAATCTAACAGAGTAACCAGAAGGGGAGGAGGAGGAGGAATGGCTCTGCCGTGCAAAAATCACATCAGCTCCTCACTGCTACCCTCAATAGACATAGAAGACTGTGAAACAATCCTAGTCACCTGAACATTTAAAAACCAATTCAAGTTACTCTTTCTTCTGATCTACAGACCATCCACCTACAACCCTAATTTTGCTGCAAAACTCACTGATGCCATAGTTAAACGTTTCACAAATCACAATAACATAACATTTCTGGGAGATTATAACATTTGGTTTGAAAGAGAAAATGAAATCTCAGTGCCCTACTGGAAACTGTTAATCTCAAACATAGTTAATGGACCAACTCACAGAGCTGGACACACACTAGATGCAATTTGATGCAGGGATGGACTTTCAACTTCCACCCCTCCAGTACCAATATTATTGAGCAACCATCATATGATCCCTTCCACCAGTAAAATCCCAAGCCGCATGATGCCCACAAACACATAACTGCCATAGGTAAACAAAAGAAACTGGAAAAGACTTGTCCTTGAAACTTTAACGCAAATACTGGAAAATACCAAACCAGACACCTCCCACCTAAACAAATGATACCAGTTTAAGAGAACCTTTACACCAGGAATACAGAAGCGTTATACAAACTAACACCCTTAAAACTCTTCAAACCCACACCGAAAACAATTTCAAACTACAAAAGCAATGGAGGAAGCACTACAACCAAATAGACTAAGTTAACTACTATTCACAAACCAAGCTATACAAAGCGACAGTTCTGAAAGCCAAGAAAGCAGACTATACCACGAGAATGCAATCAGTAACAAACCCACACAAAGAAATGTTAAGAATCGTAAAGGAAATAAAAAACCCAACTACATGCAACAATAACATCAACCCTCTCAAACCATATGCGACAACATCATGGCGTACCTCAGAGCAAAAATAAAAGCAATAAAACAGGCCATTGACACATTCCGCATGACCGCAAAACACCCTGTCAGCAACCGGCACTCCAACAGCCAACACAACACTTGATCGATTTGAACCTGCCAGTGAGGACATCTTCGACAAACTATTAAAAGATACCAATCTATGCCCTGTGGATATCTACAAAAAACTTCTCTCCCACAAAACGCCAGCCCGCTACATCTGACTGCTAATGAACCCATCACTAAACACTGGAATAGTACCAAAGTCTTTCAAATCAGCATACGTCAAACCTCACCTAAAAGATGAGACAGGATATACGCTCTCAATAAATGCCTCACTGACATAAACAGCTGGATGGCAAACAACTCAAACTAAACCCAACCAAAACAGAAATAATAATCGCCCCACAAGAAAGCAGTCCAACAGAGACATCTCTCACATGGCCGCAGTCCATGCAAACCCAACCAAAGATATCAACAGTGATAACAATTCTGGGAATCCTCACAATAGCTAAAAAATGCTTCTATTTCCTCCAATTAATAAGAGGGATCCCCCCTTAGATCAACTTCACACACAGAACCCTCACAATAATCTCATTGGCATTATCAAGGATAGACTACGCAAACAGTCTATACCTGGGAATACCGGAACGCCTCACCAAAAAACTACAACACATCCAAAACACTGCAGCAAGACTACCTCTAAGATTAAACAGAAGAGAGCACGTCATACTGGCCCCAAGAGGTCTATACTGGCTACCAATAAAGAAACACATCAATTTCAAAGCCCTCTGTATTGCCCATAAATCACTTCACGGACAAGGAGCCGAATTCATCCAAACAAAAATCACCCAATTTCTGCCGAAAAGTTATTTTAGATCCAGCACCGACCTCCACATAGAAACAATATAATCAGAGTGAAGAAAGTTTGGAGGAACTGCCTTTTCCTATCTGAAAGCCATACTATGGAACTCGATACCTAAGAAAATAAGAACGACGGAGGACCACCTTACTTTCAGGAAAATTCTGAAAACCTGGCTTTTCAAATCACCGAGATAAACACTGATCAATCATTTAACAACCACTTCATGAATGGGCCGCCCAGCCCACACACAATCCCTGCATCTACAAACCGGAAACAAGGAAAACAAGGGATACATTTAGAATGGAAAACAATAACATAACCACAAATAGCTAGAGATCATCCAAAACCCAGTGACCGTCTCTTCCACACAACCCACACGCCTCACCTACAACACACGCCCAGAGAGCTAGTGCATGAACCCACCAAAACATGCAAACCGCACATCACTCTAACCAAGCTAGAAACCCAACCACCTCAGACAACACACAAATCAAACACTGGCCACTGCCCACTGCCCTTGCGGACACAACAAGCCCAGTGCACAAAACAAGTACATACAGAAAGCTCACACGCACAGACGCCAGTTGCTCCTGGTTCTGCATGCATCAGTGGATGAGCACAACATTCATCCTATCCCTCTGTCCCTCAATCGCCAACCCTACCCACTTTTCTTTGCAGAGCCACATGAGTGCCTGTAGAGACATAAAAATGGCAGTGGTGTGCAGTACAAATCAATTTAAAAGAACAGAACAGAACATAGCACAACATAACATCCAGACTTTTAGTTTGTTGAGGCAATTGCTGAGAATGTTTTGAGGGCCATTCTTGGTTGTCATCCTAAAGATAAGCTGGGTGTCATCCACATGGTTGTAGAATGTGAGTCTGTGTGTTTTAATGAGTTCAATGAGCGGGCCATGTAAATGTTGAGGAGAAGTGGTGATAGACTTGATCCTTGTGCATTCGCCGGAAGAGGTGTTTCTCGTTTTTGAGGTGAACTGGGGTAGGTAGGTGCTTTTTGTTTTATCAGTTAGGAATGATTTAAGCCATTGTAGTTATGTTATATGGCATTTGTTTAGCACCCAAAGCACTGTGGGGTGAATGCCTTCGGAGGACTGAAGTCCAAGCTATGAGAATTGAAAGGAGTATTTCTAGAATGCATAGTGTGCATTTAAGCCAGCATACAGCTAGGGAGGGGTTGCTAAGTCTCTGCTAGGGACCCATGCAGATTTGGCTAGTGGATGGATTTTGTGATCGACTGTCAGGAGAGTAGGCAAGTCAAGGAGACGGATTATGTGCCCAGCTGCACCAAATATTTGTTGCGAGACTCAGCTGCATTCTAATGACAGAGGTGAAATGCATTATGAAGTTGAGTAGTGAAGTGTGGTACATGTATGCGCATGAGAGGCTATGCCCCGGGTGGGATATGGCTATGTTCCATTGAGTGGCACAAAACAGTATCTAGTTTAAAAATACTGACCTGCGACACTTTCCCTGTGGAAAAAGATGCAAGATAGTGGCACAAAATAGGAGCTAGATTCAAAATACAGGCCTATGACACTATCCCTGTGGAAAAAGATGCAAGGTAGTGGCACAAAACAGTAGCTAGATTCAAAATACTGCTCTACAACACTATCCATGTAGACAAAGATGCAGGGTAGATGCACAAAACAGTAGCTAGATTCAAAATACAGGCAAACCCACATACAGGCCCATGACGCTATCCCTGTGGAACAAATGCAAGGTAGAGGCACAAAACACGAGCTAGATTCAAAATACCGAGCCACAACACTATCTCTATGGGAAAAGATGCAAGGTAATGGCACAAAACAGTAGTTAGAGTCAAAATACCAGCGTACAACACTATCCCTGTGGAAAAATATGAAAGGTAGAGGCACAAAACAGTAGATAGATTCAAAATACAGCCAGACCCAGCTACAGGCCCATGACACAATCCCTGTGGAATAAATCCAAGGTAGTGGCACAAAACAGGAGATAGATTAAAAATACCGGCCTATAACACTATCCCTGTGGAAAAAGATGCAAGATAATGGCACAAAACAGGAGCCAGATTGAAAATAGCGGCCTATGACACTATCCCTGTGAAAAAGATGCAAGGTAGTGGCACAAAACAGTAGCTAGATTCATAATACTGGCCTACGACACTATCCCTGTAGAAAAAGATGCAAGGTAGTGGCACAGAATAGTAGCTAGACTCAAAATACCAGTCTCCGACAAAATCGCTGTTGAAAAAGATGCCAGTTAGTGGCACAAAACAGCAGCCAGTTTCAAAATACTGGCCTACAACTCTATCCTTGTGGAAAGAAAATGCAAGATAATGGAACAAAACAGGAGCTAGATTCAAAATACTGGCCTACAACACTATCCCTGTGTAAAAAGATGGAAGGCAGTGGCACAAACCAGTAGCTAGATTCAAAATACCGGCCTACGGCACTATCCTTGTGTAAAAAGATGCAAGGTACAAAACAATAGCTAGATTCAAAATACTGGTCGACATCACTTTTCCTGTGGAAAAAGATGAAAGGCATTGGCACAAAACAGCTAGATTAAAAGTACAGCCACTGTACCCACCAACTTCCAAAATTTGATTTTAGTTCTCTCCCAATGAGCCTTCCAATTAAGATTGTCATCAACAAGTAATCCTAGATAGGTGTAACTGATAACGCACTCTAGTTTCTTCGAGGCTAATGCCCAATTCAAGGTCACTTGTGTTTTCCGATTTCCGGCAAATATCATTATTTTACTTTTTTCAGTGTTGATTTGTAGTCCATTCAGTTTGGCAAAACTGCCCAGGCCATAAAGCAAGCAGTGGAGTCCCTTTGGTGTGTACTCTAATAAGAGCACACCGTCTGCATAACCAAGCCAGCTTTTACAGGATGTAGCAGATTTAGATTGAAGGACACAGCCAAATCGCCCAAATATAAATTAAAAAGAGTTTCTGCAACTATGCAGCCCTGTTTAACAGAGAGTTGCCCTATAGAATTCAGACACACTTTGACACTTGTATTAGAGTGAAGAAGCATCAGCATCTTTAGAAGACTGCAGGTAATTTTCCAGGCCAGCAGTTTAAGCCAAAAGTTGTTCCTCACTACAGTGTCGAATGCGGCACTGAAGTCTATGGGCCTCATTACACGGAAGGCGGTGAGCCATGGCGCTATTAGCGCCATGGCTCATGCCGGTAAAATACCGGCACCGCCTTGGCGGAAAGGGGATTTACCGCCCCATTCCAAGGTTGGTGGGGCGGTAAATCCCCCTTCCGCCATTGCCCTTCCCCATTCCCATTTCTGCCCCATAGGGCTCTATGGGAATGGGGAAGGCGCTAATTACGGCACCGCAATTTTGCGGTGCCGTAATTAGCTCCGAGGTCCCTTAGCGGGTTGGTTTTTAACGCCTGCAAAAAGCAGGCGTTGAAGCACCAACCCGCTAAGGGACCTCGTAGTAAGGCGGTAGGGATTTACCGGTACCGGTATTTTACCGGTACCGGTAAATCCCTACCGCCATCCGTGTAATGAGGCCCTATATATGCGCCATATACCTTAGTTTTTCTGCATATCCAGGCATATTCTACTGATGATACTAATGTAAGTATGTTATGTCTGGTTTGTGACTTTGCTCTAAATCCTGTCTGATATTTACTTAATATTTCATGATCATTTACCCATGCATTTAACTCAACAAGTAATATCTGTGCAAACACCTTTGCAGGGATATCTAGCATGGCCATGAGTCGGTAGTTACGAGGGTCACAGTGCTGGCCCTACTTGTAGATGGTGAGGATATGACTCTCTCTCCAAGATAGCGGTAAAATACCAGACTTCCCGATATCAGTAAATAAGTACCACATGATGCCACCCATAATGAGGGACACATTTTCATTAAACCGTTATTAATCCCATCAGGGCCACATGCTCGAGATGAGTTTAACTGTTCAATTATACCCTGGATGTCTGAGCGAGTTGCTTGACATATCCACAGTGAATCAGGGATGGCAATATTACTCTCATTTTCATCGACAACACCCAAGGTTTTTATTATGTGATTGGCCCATACCTCTTCAGGATTACTATTAATTGGTAGTTGGCACTTTTTATTTTGCCCTTATTTCCCTCCATATTGCCACTGCATTCTTTGTAGTGGCCAAATGAGCAATGGTAAACCATCGCTCATTTTCACATAATTGTTTATATTTTCGTAACCATCTTCTATATTCTAATTTAGCCTTTTTGATTTTAATATTTATTGCCACTGCATTAATTTGCCAGGTCGAAGACAGAAGTAATGTTGCAATGACAGATCAGAGTCTTTTCTTTTCCTGATTAATTTTGAGATCAAAGTTATTTCATTTTTTAAATACCATATTGGTACGTTCTTGGGCAGATTTATATTCACGGGTAGACGCCACCTGGCTCTTAATTTGTTCAATAGTTTGGTGAATGCCTCACTTATATCCCGGCCACTCGCATAGTTTTTTTGACAAACCTCAATGAAAGCGGGCATCAGTTGTTCACAGACAATTTTACCCTTGGCAGGATTAGCTGGATGCCACTGATTACGATTTCCTCTATTGTTAAGGAAAATGTTACTAGATTTATCATAGATCATCTCATGAGGAACTATATCATGGTTCTTGAGCAATACACACAGGGGTAGATGATCGCTCTCATCTCGCGATGCTATCCCCATATCGATTACCCTTTCTAACCCACTAGCATTTGTGAACACGTAGTCAAGAGTAGAGACACTCTTTCCACTAATTTGCATGAAACCTCGTTGTTTGTCACTCAGACACAGGCCATTTAGACTTGTCAGTTCGTGTTCTGTGAGCATATTGACCCAAGGAATAAGAAGACGCTTTTCTTTAATCTCACTATTCGGACTCAACCTCGATTTTACTTCTGTTTCCACGTCTGGCAAGATGATTTTTGCATTAAAATCACCCATCAGATACAAAGGGAACTTGTATTCGTATTTCGTCACAATATCTTTTACCAATTTCATGTTAGTTTTTGTCATTACTCTTGACGGTGGGTCGTAAACATCTATAATAAGAATAGTTGTACCAGGCCTTGATGGTTACCCGACTAACACAGATGTGGAGTCACAAGGAATCTCTACAACAGTCCAAGGTGGGCTGACTATAATCAAAAGACAACCTTTGGACCGTCCAAGGCGACCTTCCGAAGCAACTTTTTGTATAGTGACCCTTCCGCCAAGCCGCAAATTCTCAATTAATCAAGTTTCCTGTAACACAATAATATTAAAAAGCTGCATGTTGCTCTACAGACCATTTTCTCAGAATAAATGGTTAAACCCTCTGGTGTTCCATGTATACAATATATCAGTGTCATCCAATTAGCTGAGACAGATGAGAGTTAAAAGCGGGAGGAAGCCATTGCAGTAGCCTGATTCATCAATATTTTCGGCGTTTGTTTTTGCATTTTTAGTACTATTAGCAGTGCTGCGATTTAAATCACAATTAGTACACTGGGTTAAATTGCTAGGAGGTACATTTGTTTCCTTATTAGTTTGGTGATTAGTAATAGCAATATTAGAGGACCCTACCAATGGCAGTTTTCCAGAGGATACTCTATTATTTGTAGTGTTGTTACTCTCAATATTCGGATTAGACATTCTAAGTTTCTCAGGCTATATATCCACTATACCACAAGAGAATCCCAATCGGAATGTTTCAGATTCATATTGTAGAATGTATTCCAATATACAGATAGAAACAAACCAAACATTTGCAATACTAGTTTTACTATGAACTACTTTCTTCTACTATTCTGATATCGTCTGAGCATATGGCACGCAATCCAACAATGGAAGGAAATATTTGCAAACGGCAGCCCTATTTAAAGGTGGATAATTTATGTCAGCTGAAAGGGGTGTCAATTGAAGGTCTTTATGTACTGGCTGAGTGTTTTGTGCAGCTGCTGGTTTAGACTGAGTTGCTAGCCACAGGTCAGATAGTCTCATTTGTCCATCTAAGTGTCTGCTATCCTTTGTCTGTGAGATAATATTTCCTTTAAGTTGAGACAGGGGAAGAGCATCTTCATTTGAAGGCTTAGGATCAATCGATAATGTTTTTAAGGCGAGAGATAGACTTGCAGGAATTAAGGGCATTAAAGTCTCTTTCAGTGATGGTACTAATATACGCTGTTCATTACTTGAAATCGCAGAATTTGACAAGTCTGTGTCCCTATTCAGTGGATTTTGAGTCTGTATTACATTTCCTGGGACATTTTCCATATTCACACAACAAGAGTTGTTTTTGGGTTTCACACGTCTGGCATACATAAATGCCTTCGAGGCAGAGTTTGTGTTGTTTTTATTCCTTTTGGCTACATTTTTAGATATAGTTGGCAATTTTGCGCAGCGAGAATTACTAGAAGATTTATTTGGAGCAGTCATTGCTGGTGTGTTTGCATGAAATGTAAAGAGGTTGCTGACATCCCTTCCCTCTGTGTCAGTATTGGTACCCTGGTCATGTGTTATTTTCCTATTCTTATTAATACATTTATGGAGTAGTATGGACTGTATGTCAAGTTTGTTTTCAAGTTTACCACAAGTGTTTACTAATGTGGTTAGTAAGCACTCGTAAGCTTGGAACATTTCATCAGACGTCATACTAGATTGACTAATATCAGAAACTATGGAATTAGATATGGCCTCACTAGAATTAACCCCCAGAGCAACAAATGCTCCACCTTGTTCTAGGGTGTTCTGCTTCATATTATTTAAAGGGCTTCCTCAATCATTAGAATATTCTAATAAATCAATATGGGAAAGTTAAAAAAAGTATGGGGATCTATGAATATGGTACTCGGAGTACAGGTGATATCAAATTGTTGTGTTGAGCTCTACCTGCATATGGTGCGAGTGAGTGGAATGATGAGATGGAATGCAGAGCAGAGAATGTGTATCTATGAGATTGTTCCAGGGTTGGCAGTTGTAAAGATGTAAGCCCTGATAGAGGATGCCGGTGGGTGTCCTATGTTCCCATAACTTACCTGACTCTAAGAACGGTATTTGATGAGCCTTAAACTAAGTAAAGAGTTAACAGTTCACTTGGAGCTGTCAGGGTCATTTGTGGCCAGAATCAGAACCCAACATTGGTGACGTGGATGGGATTGGCTGTGCTGGGGGGACAGCACCAAGGAGGGACACCCACCACCCCCCTAAGCGCAGTGACCCTCTCTCAGGTAAGAGCGCTGAATGGCAGTGAGGTGCTGCAGGCACAGTGAAGGCAAGCGTGGCACAGACAGAGGCGCTACAGAGGCAGTGGGGGGCAGGAAAGGCCCTGACAGAAAGACAGAAATGCTCCAAGAGCTAGTGGGGACAGAGAAGGCCAACACTGAGGAAGAACTGTGGAGGCAGTGGGACAGAGGTCCAGCCAGAGGTTCTGCAGAGACAGTGGGACAGAGGTCCAGCCATTGGTGCTGCAGTACAGACAGAGGTGCTGCAGAGGCAGTGGGATAGAGGTCCAGTCTATGAGCACTGGAGGCAGTGGCACAGAGGTCCAGCCAGAGGTGCTGCAGAGGCAGTGGGACAGAGATCCAGCCAATGGTGCTGCAAGTGACTGAAGTACATTGTTGAGGCAGCAAGTAAACCCCAATTGAGAAGTGCTGCGAGGGCAGTGGGGCAATGAAGTCAGGTGTTGAAGTGGCAAGAGAGCCCCAATTAAGAAGTGCTGCAGTGGGGCAATGAAGTTAGGTGTTGAAGTGGCAAGTGATCCCCAATTAATAAGCGCTGCAGTGGCAGTGGGGCGTGCAGTCCAGTGTTGAGAAGATACAGTGAAGAGTTTTGCAGAGGCAGTGGGATCCTATGTTGTACAGTGAGGCGTTGTGGGATATATTGATCCACTCAACAGCATTTCCCCACATCACCAAGCTGTGTATGCGCAATAAAACAGCAAATGGCTGCGTTGGCTCCTGTGCACACCATGGCCTCAAAACTGCATTTTTGCAGCAACAAAAAGATGGCTGCACCGTCCTGCCAAGCACACATCAGGCAGGATGGAACAAGGGGACACACCGAACGAGTGTGCCAGTGTGTTCTGAAACATATAAATGGAATGAAGTGAAAAGGCAGCACTGCTTTACTGAAAATCCCAAATTCCCCTTCTAAATGAAACTTGTTCACCCTTTAAAAATGGTGCTTTGATGCTAATGCCATCTGTTATCTCTTAAACCACTGCGATTAAAAAAGGCCTTGCCATGCCCAGGATATTTCATTGTGCCTCAGCAAAACCAGGCATAATCCCTGAATGACAGGCCCTGTCAAACCAACTTTGAGAAAAATCAACAAGAAACTTCACTTTCTGCTGTGCACCGGAAAATGCGTTCATTTTCTTCACAATGTATCAAAGCTCATTAGTTCAAAAGAAACTCCAGCTATCTGAGCCATGTCTATTTCAAGGCATCTGTGCTTCAAAACAAAAATCAAGAAAATGACTTTGGCTGCAAAGACAGTGTGGGAATCCAGAAGCTTTCAAACCGAATTTAAAGAAGGAAATGCTAGCAGTTTTCAACACGTGTAAAAATGGGCTTTTGCAAAACTAAAGGAGAAAAATGCCCATTTAAAAAGTAAACTGTTGAAGGTAAGCCTGCCATTACCTAGCAATTTGAAGGGGTTTGCGGCTGGTGATAATATACACATAGGCTATCTTATTCCACAGGTTTGTTTTAATTCCGGAACCCAAAATAAGAAAATAAAGATTTAAAACACATGGGCTGAATTTGCAAGCTCCCAAAAAAAACCCTGTTATTCCAGTTGACAGCCCTGAAACTTCCCCCTAGGAAGGGAGACACGCCATAAACTTCCAGGACATGAAGGTGATCATTGCTAGCTTGAAAAACTTTGAATGGGCCAGGACAAAGAAAGTTCACACGCTCATCAGTCATTCGTCTGTGCTCCAGGCTGGGACAATAGAAGTCCTGGGACACTAACCTGTCAAGTGGAGGGGGCCATAAAACCTTCAATCAAACTGGGAACGCCACTCCGCAGAGGGCTGAAGTGACAGTTAGTTACAGCTGAAAAAGAAAAAAATGGTTCAGTGTAGGACAAAGGACTGCCATTTGCTTTAAAGACTATTTTATAAATAAACTTTAAATACTTTTTTTATCCCTGCAGCAAGAATTAGTAAAAATGTAAAATGTTTTCAGTTTTAAATATAATTTTATGGGTTTTATTTTAAGACTTGGTAGAGTTCATTGACACCTTAGGGACAGAAATGGCAAAATATGGCAGATTACGAGAAAAACATCCATATTGGAAATTTTTGTACATACATCCCTTATGATAATCCACACCCATGTACAAAATTATAGAATTTTGAGTAATATGAATCCCATTGAAAAATGCAAAAAACTGGTAGAAGGGCGAAACAAGGTCTCACAGACTGGAGGATTGGACTGCAATGTGCTGCACAAAATATGTAATATGTGTATATACTGTGCTAAGAGATTGCAGTTGTATAAATGTATGTTTGGCAAAATCAGATTTTAGTTAAAGTAAATATGGGAGGTTTATGGACATGGCAAAACTCACCTCATAAATCTGACATCATTTTCCTGAAATTCAACCAGCTGAGAGCGAGGCGGAGACTATCCCCCTTGTCCTATCCCGTTGTTAGAGGCGTGTTTAGTTAAGCCTGCCCAGTTATATACTTTGATGATGTCACTAGGCATTATAAATAAGAGTCCCTGACAAGACTCTAAACACACATACCCACTCTTCCTGATTTTCCTGCGCCAGCATCCTATTCCTGTTCCACCCATCCAGATCCAGATCCCAACTACAAGGCCAAAGCATTGCTGACCCTACTCCAGGGCCCACTGCAAAACCTGAACATTGCTGATCCTGCTCCAGCAAGGTCCCAATTTTGAAGACCCACTAATCTCCCATTAAAAAGGGGAAATCTGTGGTGTTTTTGTGAAGCATCCTGATCCCACTAACTGCATGCATCCTGCAAACCTGCCATCCAGCTGATTTTTAGTATCCAGTGACCAGCATTGCCAGTCCATAAGTGCCATCCGGTGACCAGAACTGTCCAGCTGTTTTCCAGGCACCCTGCCGTGTAGTGACCAGAACCCTTGACGGTCCAAAATACCAAACTAAAAGTGGACTGTAAGCATCGCCACCCCATCTAAACCCATAGCTTATCTTGTCTTGGTCCTTAACCAACTCTCTAAATCATCCCATCCTTACCCAGCTAACTTGTAAAACTGTCAGAATTATCCATGCAACCTTGCCATTGATTTCTAGTGTTAACGCCACGTTTCTCTTCATTTCTGTCTTGCATAGATCCCAAGTCATCAGCGATATTGTGTTTAAATAAATAAATGTTCCTTTAAGAAGAGGGATACACTGCGTGAAGGGTTACAACTGCAGCGTAACTTTTGCTATTCATGGGTGGCGTTCCTCTTTTCTTAGCCATTAAATCTAGTTTAAGGGAGATTTGCCTTTCAATTTTAAAACCGATTCCTCTTTTCACTGCTTTATTTTCCTAAAACCAAACCTCACTCTACCTTCCATATCTCTCTCAATGTATTATCCATATTGTAACTGTGATATATTGTTATCCCCCAACCAAAAAAACGCACTCCAAATCAGTGTATTTCACCTGTTTTTATTATAAACCGTTTGGGTAATTTTAGGTGGGAATGGAATAAAATGCAACTTTCACACATGTCATTTTGCTGCAATCTGTTTTAAACTTTCCCACTCATTTTGAACTGTATGCTCTTGGTAATCTATTATTTGTGATTATTAGTGTCTTTGCATTGTTGCTTTAGTGAGGAATTACATTTGCTTCAAGGTTTTTAACACACATTCATTATATATCTGTCCATTTTCGAGTGTCATTTTATAACATTTAAAGGGGTTTAAAATCTGTTTTTCTCTCTTACTTGGGAGGGAAGGTCAGATTTGGATTCTGTTTCCCATTTCTCATTCCTGATTACCTGTTGCTTCTGTTTATCCACTCAGAATGTATTATTTGTGGGTTGAGGGAACATTGCAGGGGGAAATCCTTACTTGGATGCTAGCTTTCCAAAACCAAAAAGTGCTCCTATTCCGCTGTGCTGTGTCTATGTTCCAATAGCAGGTTAAACCCTTTGCATTGCTCACATTATCATAGTAATTATCACCCCATTGGTGATTCCTGCCCCATAATAAAATTATTTGATTTCTTTTGAATTTTAAAATAAATAAATGCATAAACAAATAAATAAATAAATAAATATTGTATTTTACCAACCAGCCTGGTTCATGGTCCATTGTGACCCGGGGTATTTGAAAAGGGGTTGTGATATGAGTGGTGTACCATCTAAATATTAAATCAATATAACAAGATAAGCATTTCAGTCGTGCGCTGCATACTAGGCCGAGACCAAGGTGTGTGTCGCCTGATTGAAATCCTTAACAGCGCTGCAAGAGGAAGAGGCACCTTATGGTTCAGTAAAGTGGTAGAGGTGCCACAGTGATACAGAGGTAGTGAAGCGGTGATACAGAGCAAAAGAAGTTGGAGAGGAGGTCCATGGGAGCTGTTTAAGAGAGCCGTGGCAGGTGGAGTGTGGCTGTGACTCATCTCGGCTGAGGAGACACGGTTTCAGGCATAACTGAGAGAAATATGTTATTCAGGGCGGTGATATGAGAAGTGGCAGCATTGGGAGCTGAGCAGTGTGCATATAATAAGAGAAACATGCACCGAGGCACCTGTGTGGCAAGACGCAGGCAGGAGGCATCAGCGCTTGATGGTGTGAAGCTGACGATGAGGAAGCTTTGTGGTGAGCGGCGATCATTGGTTCGGAGAGATCTCAGTTTTTGTTTGGTATCGGCGGCTGCCAAGATATTGGAAGAAGAATGCCGGCAAATGCCAGCATTTGTGGCTGGCAATGCAAGGGAGGCCAGCAGAGGTATTTGGGAACGTTTTGGTCATTGACTGGTGCTCTATAATGGTACTGCATTTAATCAAGAATGGCAGTTGGTGGGTGATTTCCTGCGGAAGCCATGAAATATGTGTCCATATAACGGCGCACATTGTAATGTTAATATGACTGTGGTTGCATTACTAATGTTTTGAATTAATGTTTAGCAAAATGTAGCAGTGATGTGAGGCCTGTTAGAAATTACATTAGCTTGTGATCAAAGTGCATGCTGAGGATGGGCATGCGCTGCGGTCGTATGTGCTGTTGTTGTGGCCTCTGTTTGAGTGTGTGATGGATTTAGTGTGAGCTGCATAAGTGGATGTCGTGGCCTCTGTTTGATAAGGCACTTTAGTGAAGTTAATAATTAGTGAGAACTATGATAGTTTAGTGATATATAATGTCTAACGAGTATGTTTTTTTCCACAGATGGACTTTGAAGATTTATTGACAGCGGTGTATGGGAGTTGCATTTGAATTATGCACGTGCTGTGGCACTAGTGTTGGTAGCATTTCATAGCAATGTTCTTAAAATGAGGTTGTATGAGGTGTTGGGCAGGATGGCTGGGGATCCTGTATGTTTGTTCTGTGGTGAGTGAGGTTTAGCTTCAGTGGATGTTGAGTGAGTGGAGTGAGTTGATGTATTAGTTGATTATAGTTGATATATATATTGTTGATATGTCTTCCTTCTTAGTTGATGTATTGTAGGTAGACGAATGTGTGTCTCTTCACAGGTGCATTTTTTATTTTAATCCACATATGGATCTTTTTAGGTGTTAATAGATTTCTGAAGAGGTGACAAGGTCAGAACCTGTGGGGAGTGTTTTTGTGTGTTGTGAAATGTTTTGATTAATCTTTTGATTTCAGGTGATACTTTATTGGACTAATTATTGATGAATTGTTGATCTTGTCACCCATATCTTATTGCTGTCGTTGTTGTCCCTATAGGGAGAAGATGTGTTGTGTTGAGCTCTGCCTGCATATGGTGCAAGTGAGTGGAATGTTGAGATGTAATGCAGAGCAGAGAATGTTTATCTATGTGAGTGTTCCGGGGTTGGCAGTTGTAAAGATGTAAGCCCTGAGAGAGGATGCGGTGGGTGTCCCATGTCCCCATAACTTACCTGACTCTAAGAACGGTATTTGATGAGCCTTAAACTAAGTAAAGAGTTAACAGTTCACTTGGAGTTGTCAGAGACATTTGTGGCCAGAGTCAGAACCCAGCACAAATCTATCTCCCATAAATTCTATGTCATCATTCTGTGGTGATAGATCCATTTTTTTGTGTAAGTCAATCAAGGAAGAGGTTGCCCCATTATGCATCATCATTTCAGCACTAACAGTTGAGGACAGTGTAGGAACAGCAATAACACTTTGTTCTCAATCCTCATCGGGTACTTTTATAAATTGATCTATTAAGTGACATTCAGCATTTTGCTTTATATTGCTACTTTCTTGAGCATTGGCAAGTTTATTCAAGTCATTGAGCCTCATTACGAGAGTCGCAGGAAAAACGCAGTCATTACCGGCATGGTGTTATTAGCGCGTCTGTGTACCCTCGATACCGCAAATAGCGGCTGATTACGAGACCGCGAGCACGGCCAAATGCCCATGCCGGTAATGGCTGCACCGCCATGCCACTAAAAAACCCCCAACCCTCCTATAGCACCATCACGGGACCCGCCGATACCGCCTCCGCCCAGGAGCAACCCCTTAATAACGGACCCGGCAATATCATCATGCAAATACCAGGTTCGTAATACCGGACCCGGAACTAACATCATTGCGCCGGAACGGGAAATGCGCCGGCGGCCATCTTAAAAAACACAATCCATTGCAATCCTCTTAACACAGCAGTGGTACAGAGAGGAGAGCAGGCCCAATCAACCCATCATGTCCAATTCAACTCGGAAGACCAACCCACGCATGCGCAAGAAGCTCTTCTCAGTCGAGGAGCTGAACATGCTGGCGGAGACGCTGGCAGGCCATGCTGATGAGGTCTTTGCCAATAACCTGAAACGTGAAGCCCAACTGTGCAAAAACAAATATGGGAGGAGGTGGCATGGAAGGTGACTGCAGTTGGCACCACTCCCGCATGGTGAAGGACTGCAAAAAAAGGTGGGATGATCTATGTCTCCGGGTGCGCAACATACTTTCAGCCAACTGCAGGGAGGCCATGGCTACAGGCGGTGGGGACCATCACCCACCAAATTGATGCGATGGGAGGAGACGGTGCAGTACTATGATCAACATGGAATCGTTCGAGGGCTTTGGAGAAATGGAGAAATGGAGACAGGTGTGTCGTCATCGGGAGATAGAGGTGAGTGTCCCCACAAACCCCAGAGAACCAAAGCATGACGTAGCACCACAGATGTGAAAGTGAACCATGGGCCATCATACACACATATCCAGATCCATGTCCAGATGGTTGCCCAAACCCTGGCACAATGAAATGCATGCTGTGTGCCAATCCCATTACCAACAGACACTCAACACACAGGGTTGATCACATGTCACACATCACGCAAACCGAATACAACGGTATGCCACCTAGTACACATCAGTCCAGAATGGAGAGTCCACAGCGTATGCCAATATGCCCCCCCCATTGAAAGTACCCTGTGTGTCACACCTACAAGAATGCAATGCATGAAAGATGAACTACTGAACAGCACCAATCATGCATCTTGCACGTAACACCATCGCTGATGCCCTGCATCTCTTGCTCCCCCACAGGCACAGACACAGAAAGTGAAGGCCAGGACCCTGCCCCAAAGGCCTCGACATCCTCAAAGGGATCCAGGGCCAGACAAGAAGGCACTGGACCTTCTACCTCCAGGGTAACACCAACACCCAGAGTGCAACACAGGGCAGCAGTACAGCCCAGGCCAGCAGAGGAGGATACAACACCAGCCGACGACACTGCCACTACTAAGTCGGCAACTCTTGCAGAGGGTGATGGAACGCAGTCAGCTGCCACTAGTTCCATTGGGGAGGTAGCAGCCACTGCCCCCCTCAGTGACGTGGAGGCCCACACCGAGGAATTCCTAGACATGGACAACAACATCCATATTGTATGTCCCCATACCCCGAGCCCCCAGCCCACCCTCCAGCACTCCACACAAGCCACACCAGTATGCCCCATGCAGGAACATGCCGTTGTACTGGGGAGTCCGCATCTGTCCACTGCATCAGAGGGCAGTCCAGCAATGGCCCACCCTGCCACTGCACCAGCCACCTCCACAGCCCCCACTAACATGGAGGCCGCCTGACGAGGGTTGAGGCCTGCCAGGACACTATGATTGAACTGGTCCGGCAGTATTTGGCGGAGGGGGGACAGACCCGCTGTGAGATACGGGAGGCAAATGCGGCTTCCACAATTGCCATGAACTCCACCACCATTGTCATCCGAGACAGTTTAGCTGTGGTTACACAGGTCCTTGGCAGGATTCTAGACCATATGCAACAGCAACAACCTGCGCCGGCGGTCGCACAGCCATCCACTTCCACACCATCAACCACACCTGCCAGCTCGACTCCTGCAAGCCCTGTGCGCATGACCAGGCGCAGCGTACGCCACACGGGCATGCTGCCCCCAGACCCAAAGAGAGGCCGGAACTAGCAGGTCCACCCTGCATGTGCTAACTGCTAACTTGGGATAATCATGTTTGGCACATCGTGCGTGGGATGACAATGGGTGAGGGGGAGGTGGTGTTGGTGGTGTTTGGGGGTGTTGGGGGCATTTGAGGGTATTGGGGGTGTTTGGGGGGTTTGGGGTTTTGGGGTGTATGGGGTGTTGGGGGTTTTGGAGTGTGGGGGAAGGGGGAAGGACGTGTGAGAGGTGGAGGGATGAAGCACAATATTGTTAAATTTCCAATACACCTGTTGTGTTCAAAATCATATCATGACTGGACATTGTTCATTTCGTGTGTGTTTATTCAATTCATGACAGCGCACAGTGCCCAACTCCCCACACACCCTGTGTCCATGTCCCCACAATCCCAGTGCCCAGTGTAGTGCTAACACAGAACCATCAGCATCCCTGTGGTTCAGAAGAAATCGTCAATCAGTGAATGGCACACAGCACGGCCATCTTGTGCATCGCGAACTGCCAGGGGTGCTGCTTCTCCTCCATCATCATCATCATCCTCACCCGGTGCATGCAGGTCAATGTCAGGTGGCAGTGGTACGTTTCTCCGGATGCACATGTTGTGCAGCATGACACAGACCATGGTGATCTTTCCCACCTTCTCACGCCCGTAAAGGAGTGCTCCACCAGACCTGCTGAGGCAGCGGAACCGTGCCTTCAACAGGTCAAAGGTCTGCTCAATCACAACACAGATACGGGTATGAACCCGATTGTACTCCTCTTCGTGCCTGTTCTGCGGGTTCAGTACAGGGGTAAGTAGACACAACTTCAAGGGATAGCCGCCATCAACTGCATGGGAGCACAATGAGGTATGTGTAAGTCAATATCTGACCTGACACCATTTGAAATCACTGCCAAGGCTGCAGCTATATGTGTTGACATGCACATGTCCCTGGATATATGCACACAGGTTCATTTGATGCAATGTGTACTGTACTATGGTCTGCTGGTGTGGATTGCGTTGTCCAGATGATGCAGGGTGTTCACTTGCATGCTGATGCAGATGTACTGTAAATGCGGAACAATGTCTTGCCACCCATATTGGCGATGTATGGGACTCTGTATGTATTCCCACTAGCGGCATTGCCACAGATGTAATCATGTTTTGTCATCCATCGCTTGACATTCCCATGGTGGCCTGCTTGTGCATCTGGCATATTGTCATTGCTGTGCAGCATTGGTTTTATGTATGGCAGTGATGTGTCATGTTCAGGTTGGGATGTTCAGGGCAACAGTGTTTAGCTGTATGTGCATTGTCCACTCACCGCCCAATCTCACCCATGTGGAGTATGCACCCCCCAATCTCACCCAGGTAGAGTATGCATCCCCCCCAATCGCACCCAGTTGGAGTATGCATCCCCCCAATCTCACCCAGGTGGAGTATGCATTCCCCCCAATCTCACCCAGGTGGAGTATGCACCCCCCCAATCTCACCCAGGTGGAGTATGCACCACCACCCCTCCAATCTCACCCCCCACTGCATTGCCATGGGCCAGTCAGGCAAATTACCGAGCAGCCAGGCACGTCGTCCAGCATGTCGCTCCATGTAGCGGGGTAGCGAGGAGTTACGCAGCACCATGGCATCATGTGTGGAACCGGGATATCGGGCACAACAATGTGTGATCATCTTGCTGGATTCACATACCATCTGCAGATTGAAGGAGTGGTATTGCTTGCGATTGCGGTACACCACCTCACTGGCATGAGGGACCACCAATTCTACATGGGATCAGTCGAGGGAACTGACGCAATTGGGCATGCCTACCAGTGCATGGAAGCCTACTTTAGTGTCAGCGAGCTCCTGGCCAGTCCGTGGTAGGGATATGTGGATGCTTGCATGCTTCAGGAGGGCATCCAGCACTTGGGTCAGCATGCGTGAAAAGAGTGGTTGTGATATGCCATTCAGCTGGCTCACTGTGGCCAGGAAGTGGAGCACAGGCAATACCTTCAGTAGAGGGGGGGTGGCAGTGCAGATTTCTATCAGGCTGACAATGTCATTGTGTATCATGTCCACTATGGTAGTGATGGTGTCCCGGTCCAAACGGTACAGGGTGCGGATCTGCACAGGGGTTATGTTGAATGGACTGGCTTTGATCTGAGGGATTGGTGGCTGCCTACATGGTACCACTGGCTGCACTGGTGGGACTTGCTGGGCCTGTCTCACCCTCCTTCTCCTGTGTCTCCTCTGTGCTGCCTGTTGTTGTTGTTACTGTAGTTGTTGTTGTTGCTGGTGTAGCAGTGCGGGCATGTCCTCCAGCCCCAGGATTGCTACAGCAAGTGGGATCATTTTGGTGTTGGAAGGGGTGTGGTGTGTGGGTGTGCTCCTTTTGTGCTGGGAAAGACTCCATTGGCTCCACCTGTGGTGATTTAGTGCACCTGTGGCAGTTGGGTACACAGCAGGTTGCTATTTACGGGTGCTCCGCGATGCCTGTAGTAGCGCCATCGTCCAGACCCTATTTACCGCCTTCAGGATGCCGGTAGGTGCATGCCCGCCTTGCTTGTGATGTCCTCCTGTTAGCGGCATCCCGGTATTGCCACCGCCAATGGCGAGTGGATGCGCGCATGCCGGTAAGTAGGGGCACGGTACAGGCGCTGGCGGTAATGCCGGGTTTTGAGGCTCGTAATGGCCTGGACCGGTACTCGATGCCGGTATTACCATTCCGCCTTCCTTTTTTCATTACCTCCATGCTTGTAATGAGGCCCTTAGTGTGTTTCTTTTTGGAAAAAAAAGACGTAATTTCTTTTTAATGGGCCACTGTTTTTGAACGAGCGATAACTTTAGGGGGGCAAATGCAGCAGAACGCTGCATAGGGCCAATGTTGTCTTGTTCAGATAGCAGATTCTTATGCGTGCACGAAGCTGTCTTTCGTGTACTAATAGTATATTGGTAGCAATGATGTCGGACAGAGGCATGGCCGATTGCATAGTATTTTTTCACACAAATTTCTGTCACACGTGACAAAGGCTAATAAGTTAAAAGGTTTGTAGGTTTATATCGTCCCACTTGTTAAAATACTGAAAATATTCAATAAAACAGACACAATTAAGTGAACACAACCACAGTTAGCATCTGCCGACTGCCGCTTATCATTAAAAAACAAAATTTGTATTTCACCGATTTTCTATATTTTCTATATTTTCCTATAATGCAACTACCGTACTGCGTGGTGCGAGAATCACGGATTAATTGAAATCCAAGAGCTGCATTTAAACTGCATTTCCACTCCGTATCATTAGAGTGAATATTAAAGTAATAAAACCAGGAATAGGCAAACAATTGGTTTATCACACATCATATTCCTTGTGACGAATAGCCAAAACGAAAACCTTAGCACAAAACAAACTAACTGTGTAATTCACAGAACGCAGGCTCCAGGGACGTCATTTCACTAAAATGCCAGGGGTAGGGAAGTGACATCACAGGAAGTGATGTTATTTGACCCCACCACAAAGTGACTTCACTGAAGTCATTGAACTTGACATTTCAACCCTTGACAAAACAGGAAATGGCATCACATAGCATTGCTCTAGTACACTAAGAAAACTATGGTTACGATATCACTGTAATGAGATTTACCAGTCATACAAGAATGGATCACCCTATGTATCGTTAACATCATTGTATATAGGCCCATATTACCAAATTACTGTGACTGCTAGCAGACTTCCAAGGCCAAATGATAATGATGGGTTATTATATAGCACTTACACTTAGCCACTTCATATAGAACCCTTGCCGGCTTCGAACCTGCAGATCACACACACATCACAGCGGCGAGTGCTCCACCCACTGAGCTATCTTACTGGCTACAGCTATCTTATGGGATATAATAAAATGTGCAGCTATCTTATGGGATATAATAAAATGTGCGATTACATGTCTGAATGTTCTCAAATTTAGAAAGCAAATTACACTCTGTAGAGGATACCATTAAACTGGTAACTGAGGTTTAACAGCAGGCCAGTTCATCTCCAGGTCTGGTGCAAAGTTGGCCACAGGTCAAACCTGCGTGGATCTACTTTTCAGGCTTCAGAAGTTGGTAAGATACATGCCATTGTGAGGGTTCAAAACTCTGTTTTAAAGTATTTAGAGTAGCACAGGGAAATCAGAGCACTCACACGGCATCCCGTACTCTGGGCACTCGTTACCTCAAACTTGCATATAAACATCCTGAACAACATTCCATGGAGATAGGAAAGATAGACAAATTGCAACAATTATTAATTATGGCACAATTAAATCAAGGGCCTCTTTATGTGCTATGGTCAAACATTGTACACAAGATTTTAGGCACAAGGACTTTGTCAAGTGACCAAGAACACCGAGATGGAATGTCTTGTGATGATCCTAACAGAGACAATGGCGATATTCCGAAATGGATGCTTATTGTACTCTAAATGCTTTTTTGACGTTTTTGTCTGCATTGTAAATATGAGGTGTTAAAGAACAGACTACATCAGTGACTCATCCCCTGAAGTGTGCCTGAAATAAACCTTTAATTAGTCTAGCCATTACTGTCTAGAATTCCAGAAAGACACATTATTTGTTATTTGTATTCTTTCCTATTTAGGATCACTGCTCAAAGTGTTACACTTGTGGAACCCCTGTTTTTTTTAGAGGACTTAACAAGAAAGCCAGCCACTCCAGAAACATGGCACTGGCCCCAGACCAGGAGTTTCAATTTTTAAAAAACAAAGAAAAACTTTGTTTTTTTTAATAGGAGTAGCAAGAGGTCACAGGTGCGACCCCTGGCAACCCCCAAATGACGTCCATGAACGCAGCTAGGATGATTAAGCTCAGCTGAACCTGCACCCACACATAAGATGCGACCCAAGCCGAGCCGAGCCGGGCTGAAACAGAATGCTGCAATACCGATGCAGACACTGGGAAGCTAGGGAAAGTTGCACCAGGTTAACACTGTGCCACGTGCAGTTTCCCGTATTAACGGAACACTAAGACACCACAATCTAAATGCGTAGACAGGTTACTCACAGTACGCATAGGGCTTTACTTGCCTTTTCGTGAACCAGACTGCAAAAATCGGATCAGATCACGGCCAGCTGCTCGCTGCATGCACCACACATTCAGCGATCAGCACTTAATCAAAGCACTGTTGGAATCCCTCTCGCCGGCGGGAGAGGGAATGAAGTAGGCCACGTGCGGGAGGCCTGGTCAGGGGAGAGCAATGAGCACACACACACGCGTTGGTAAGAACATGCCCTGAACTGCCTCTGCTTGTGGCGGGGCAGGGCCTTTATTAACCGGTGCCTGACGTACATAACATTCCTCCTTTTTTTCCAACAACTTTAATCAAACATGCTCTGCATAACTCTACTTGCTAAAAAAAACTGAACTAGACTTTGCACTCAAGTCAAGCACAGATTAAGTTACTATTCTTTTCTGTCCTTCTACCACTCATAGTCTTTGAGCCTTACCGGGGGCCTCAGCGCTGTTCTTAAAGCGTAGTGCCCTCGCCTACGGGCCGTCCCCGGACCTGTGTCCTGTTGTGGCTCCCCTTCCTTATTTGGAGACGCTTTCTCTGAACCATCCAGTAGTTCCTCTGTTTCGTGCCTCAGGGTCGACTCTCCCTCGGGTTGATGGTTCTCATCCTCCACTGGTGGACCTGCTTCCTCCAAGAGATGCTGGTTCCCATCAGTCCACATTTTCTTCGTGGCACGCTCTTGAACCATGAGGCGTTTCTGGTAATCTGGCGCTGCCCTCGTGCTGCCGTTACCATGGTTCCTTGTCGTTGAGTTACAGTCCAGGGAGCCAAATCATGCTGTGTGTCCAATTTAATTTTCGAGGGATTCCGCACCACTAACACCTGGTCCCCTACTTGGTGTCTGGATTCCTTAGCATGCCTCCTGATGCTCATGCGCTCATTTGCGGTGATCCTCTTTTGGTGGGTGCGATTTCTGTCATAGATAGCTGTGCCTCTGCTTGGGTGGTGTGGAATGGATGAGTTTATCACTGTCCCATACATGATATCTGGATGGTCAGCCCTGCGGTCTCCAGCCTGCTGAGCAGCATCTCGATGCGACGCATGTGCTCTTGTCTGTCGCTGGCATGGATGAGAAAGTCATTGCTGACATTGAGCACTCCAGGGATGCCCTGTATCACCTCTTGGATGGCCTGCTGGAAAACATTGGCTGCTGAGGATATACCAAAACTCAACCTTTTGTATCGGTGTAGGCCCAGGTGCGTGGAGAAGGTAGTAATATATCTGGAGTCACGATGCAGTTTTAACTGGTGATATGCAGCGTTAAGATCAACCTTGGAGAACACTTTCGATTCCGAGAGGTCTGAGATGATTTCGTCGAGTGTAGGGGTGATGTGCCATTCCCGCTTAATTGCTGCATTCGGGAGGCGCACGTCGAGGCAGATCCTCACCTTCCCTGGTTGATATGGCTTCTTTGTCACTACCTTGGGAGATACCCACGGTGTCGGCCCAGTCACCTCCTCTATGATTCCCGCCTTTTCCAGCTCTCGCAGCTTCTTTTCGACTTGGTCCCTCATGTGGAATGGTGTTCTTCTGTGCCGCACTGCTCGGGGCTGTACAGTTTTATAAGTTTTCCTTTCAGGCATCCGATACCTTTGAGGAGGCTCAGGTATTTCTCAAGGAGGCTGTTAATGTCCATTGGGTCCGTGATGTCACGGATGAAACGGATTAGCCCCAGGTCTTCTGCTGCGTCCCCACTCAGTAGGCATTCGATGCCTGCGTTGATGACATATACTTTGGATGGTAGCACTCGGTCGCCTCAGTTGAGTGTTGTCCGGAAGCGTCCCACGACTGGAAGTGGGGTTTTGCACCCATAGGCAAACAGAAGTGTGTCTGTTTTCTTTAGGTCAGGAAGAGGGCGTAGTTTTCAGAACATGGTCACCGGCATTTCTTTAAATTTTTTTTAATTTTTATATGGTTTACAAAAGAAAACCTTTAAAAAGAAGATAAAGAAAACATTTCCATTTACGTCGCTCCATACAAATCCACACCATTTATCATTGATGCATTTCTCAGAGATTCCTCGTGGGTGTGGGATTCAATTCGACCAGGCAGATTTTCAAGTCCTTCAGAAACAGTATTAAACCAAACATGACTTTACGATCAGAACCATCAAACATGGTTTTCCACCAGTCATTAGCCGAGTAAGTACGATGGGCCTCAAAGAGAGTTCCGAGCAACTTTGTTCGTAAAGACTGAAACTTTGGACAGAACAAAGTCAAGTGTTTTAAGGTATCTGTGTGGTGCTCACAAAAACGACAAGTCAAGTCAAAAGTTTCCTTAGATGCCCAAGTACTAGTGCGATCCCTGGTCAGAAAGAGATTGAGTCGAAATTGTAAGTATAATAATCTCGAATTCTGATCAGGAGATTGTAACAAGTAAGGTTGAAGTTTATCCAGCTCTCTTGCTTCCGGTGGGGCATCTTTTAGGAGGCGAGAGTTTGTTCTATCAACACAAGTTTGATGCCAATCAGAACTCCATAGTTTTAGTTTCGCCTTATTGGGATTTTCTAATAGAGTTGTGATTTTAATGTTATTTACATCAAGAATTTCTATACATAAATGATTCCATTTGGCAAGAATTGTATATTCTGGATCTGTGCCCGACTTGTGTAGGATTTTAAATTGTGGAGCTGGGTTGCAAAGCTGCGTCTTTCTATATAGAGGTAATGCATTCCAACATACTCTCGCTTGTATAGAAGTCAAGCCCAATTCAAATCTTATGTTACTTGTCGGACACCCTTTAGGGAGATGCAGCGCTCTGGTCCAGAAGTTATTTTCAAGTGTATTCCACAACTCGTGTGGGTAACCAAACATGTTTTCAGCACCATAGATAAGAGCCGGTATGGCCTTTTGTCTATAAAGTTAATCAAAGGTTTTATGGAGAATTTTCCGAATTTTCTGTTTATGATCGCGGCTTGGCATGCTAACTGCCGACACTTTCTCCTGGTTACCTCAACCCAGGGGTTGTCATTTATGTTGCCACTTATCAGAGATCCCAAATACTTTATATATGGCGAAGTACGAAGAGATGTTTTTTCCAAGTGCCAAACATATTGTGTTGGTCCTCTTTTATAAGATGCCAGGTTACGTAGAATCAAGATTTCACATTTTTTCTTATTAATGCAGAGCTCGTTTTTGTTAACGTATCTTTCCAAGGCGTCTAATTTTAGCTGCAAACCAACAGGTGTAACATCCAAGAGTATTAGGTCGTCGGCATATAAAAGCCAGCCCAGCCCTGATCCATGAATCTTTGGTGGAAAGGCTGCTACCTCATTTAATGAGTGACCGATATCAGAAATGAAAAGATTAAAGACAATTGCTGCCAACGGGCAACCTTGTTTCACACCTTTAAAGGTCTGGATCAGGGTTGGTCTAATCTGATTTGGATAGTTGTGTTGGAATGCAGCTCTTTTATTGCATCTAAGAGGTTGGGTGGACATTTCCATCCTTTGAGTTTCTCCCATAAAATGTGGCGATCAACACTATCGAAAGCGTGTGAAAAGTCGATAGATACCATATAAATCGCAGTATTGGTTCTTATTGACTCCATTTTTACAAGATTCAGCAAGAGTGTATTGAGACCACAACCAACGCCCTTGACGAAACCCGCTTGCCGTTGGTCGTTAATGTGGTTGTCAGTAGACCAAGATTTCAGCATATGTTGGAGCTGGGTTGCATAGATTTTGCCTATTACATTGAGAAGGGCAATTGGTCGGTAGTCTCTCGGGTCCAGTCTGTTGCCTCTCTTAAAAATGGGTACAATAATGGCATTTTTCCACGAACTTGGAGTCGCATGTTTCATTTTTATCCTTTCAAAGAGGATAATACAAAACTTTGCCCATTCTTCAGGATTTTGTTTCAGTGTGTAGTTCGTACAGCCATCAGGCCCTGGAGCTCTCGACGCACTAGAGATCTTAATTGAGTTTATGATGTCATCTATGTCAAACTTCAGCGACCAGGGAGCTCCGACTTTACTCATACTTTTGGGCTCAACTTTCGATGTACTAAACAAGTTTCTTGGAGAATTGGCGACACTTGGAGTGCTTCCTGCGGGGCGGCTACTAGGCTCCAGAATTCTGCAGAATTTTTGTTCTTAAGTTTGTGCATCATTTCTTCAGCATCGTTCTGAAGTATTATTGCATGGTGACTTTTTTTCCAGTTTCTATATTTTTGTGCTGCTCGTTTTTTTACCTGCATAATATTGATCTTTGTTGCCTCGAGGTAGCATTCTTATTTCTTTACGAAGTGTACATTTGTGTTGTAACACTTGTAAGTCAAACTTGTGTTTATTCTGCATCTTGGATTGTTTAAGGCCTTGTTTACGTTCTACGAATTGGCACAGGAGGTGTTGATATTCCGTCTCGTTCAGGATGGCGCCAAGGCAGATGTTATGAAGTTGACATCACATGTTTTAAGATTAAGACGAATCCTTCCAGATCGATAAGTAATGGCATGAGGCCATGGTTTTTGTGGTGTATAATTGCAGGTGTTAAACGACATCTTAAGCATGTCATGATCGCTATGTTCCATTTTGACGATCTAAAGCCGATGTACTTTTAGTGCAAAAGGTTCAGACACAAAAAAGTAATCTATAGTTGAGGATTGTTCATAGCGGTTCCATGTTGGATTGGGGGAATATCACCAGGGGTATTCCCATTCAAAACTGTTAATTTTCTGGAGTTCATTTCAGTCATCCAAGAATTGGTAACCGATTCGTTGGCCTGTTTAGTCGATGACTTTGTTTCTTGCTTGGTGTTCAAGTTTAAGCAGTCGATATTTAGGTTGCCGCAGATGATAATTTGGGCTATGCTTGAGTTTTCCAGTGTAGTCTCCTGATCAATGAATTGAAGCGTGCCCGTTGCAATTTGGTTCCAATAAAGATTAATTATATATAGGAACTCAAGTTTAAGGGTATCGGGAAGACTCACTTTAGCAGTTTGTATGTATGGTGAGACATTCGTCGTCTCTACTATTCTGAGGCCGCGATCTTTGTTTGCCACTATCAGAAGCCCAGACATTGGCCTGCCTTTTAGGGGTTTGACTGCTGGGTTTGCTACTATCTCAAAGGAGGAAGATATAGGGCAGGTCGTTAGCCATGTTTCCTGTAAACATATAAGATCCAAATTACTCATCCAGGGAGAATTGAACAGGTGAACAAATCCTTGCGTGTTCCACGATGCAAAAGTGAGGGGACAGCCATGCCCAATTTTCCTTTTCTGAATCACTTTTAAATAAGTCCCCATCATTTGTGTTTAGACCTTCAATTGTTATTTCAATTTGTTTGTTTTCAATGGACTGAATTATTTCTTTGTCTTCAGGTTTTGTCATGTTTTCAAACGATATCTTGGACTCTTGGCCTTTAGGGATTTTATGATTTGTACTCGCGGTTATGGGTTTCATTAGAGTTTTTTGGTTTTTGTCGTACATGTTGTTGAGAGTAGACTCTGATGCTCTGACATCTAGGCACTGGGGATATAAATCAAAACCCAATGACAGCAATGCCGGTACTGCATCTAGTAAGATGTCTCTAATTTTGCTAGATGCAAAGTCACCATGTCATTTCATTTTTCGCAGTGAAACTCCACTATTTTCAGGTCATCGGAGCGAAGCGTTCGCAAACTGGGCACCAGATAGAATAGCTTGGATAAGTACTGCCGATTTAAGATCAAGTTATCACAAGAGTCCAGTCTTTCCAGAATTAGTTTTTCGTAAAATGATACCTTTTTCATTATTTTAGAAACCGCCACATTGCGTTTAAGAATGGACTGTGTTGCATCTGAGGAATGTCCATGGGGGGACTGAGACTCGGAGGACGTATGACATGGTTCCGTTTTAAGAATCTTTTCAATATTTGTAGAGGTATGAGATTCCTTAGGTTGATTGATTTCTCGTTTGGTTTCCTTAGTTCTCTTTGCCATTATTTTCAGAGGTTTTTCTGCCATGGTTAGAAATGGCGAATCGGGTTCGTTATTCAGTTCTGTATTTGTTACAGCAGGACTTACAATCGTACAAATTCTTCGAAGTCTCAGTGGTTTGGAGACTCCTGATAGACCATCAGGCCGAGACTTGTCTACACAGCTGTCAGAGTTGGTTGAGCCATTCCAACTTGCGGCGTATCTAAGCTCCTAGGCGAAGAATCAAACTGCTCAATTTCAGAGTTTTCTTCAAGGTCTTTATATGTTGATAAGTTTATCAGATCGGATTCAGCGTTCTGTATTGCCTCAGAGGGATTTGATATGGCTTTGCAGCTTTCAAAATCCCGCAGTGGGTCTAAGCTTGGAGGGGTAGAAACTTTGCATCCAGTATTGGGAACTGTTAGATTTACTGTTTATAAATTGCGCAAACATTTCCTAGAACCATTTCCGCGTCTGAATTTGATGGCAGGTTGATTTTTAGACTTTTTCTGCAAGTTGCAGTTTTCCCAAATGCAAAGTAGGGGCTGGAATTGGCGGACATTGGGCCCCTTTAAAGATATCATATACCTCCGAAGTTTTGGAAGTAGATGGAGCACCTGTACATGCCGATGCATTGCCATCTTTGGAGCTTTTTTCTTGAGGCAACAAATTACTTCCTGAGGATGAAGCTGCTCGAGGGTTTGCAAGTGCAAGGTTGCATGATTGGTGGTTAATTTCAAGCACTTCAACAACGGAAGTAATATTTTGCTGAATGAGGTCCTTGTCTCGAGTGTTGGACATAACTAAGTCAACTGCAGAGTGCAGCAAGTGAGAGCTTGAAGACCTGTCGAGTTTCTTTGCCGGTTGCAAGATTATAGAGGGATCATTTCTTGGCTTTAGCTCTTTCATTGCGGATGGCAATGTTGAAAGAGTACATTCATTGTGCAGCAACATAGAGTTTGCAGATGTTACATCAGGCATCTGGTCTTTTTCGTTTTGCGCCTTATCAAAAGGGATTACTTTTGAGTCAGATATCAATGGGCACTCCACGGGATTTTTCAAAAAAAGTTTCAAGGCTTCGCGCGCCACTTCTGCCAAAAGTTTTTTGTCTTCATTATTGTTTGAAGTGTAGCCAGAAATAGATTTTAGCATTTGGTCGATTTTACAGTTCATGGAGTTTAGGTCGTCTTTGCAGACCGTGCCTTTCCTTTCCATTTCTATTATTTTTGTGTTAAGAAGTGCAGTCAGTGTCGAGAGGTCTTTGATATTTTCATTCATGTGCTCGTAAAGTTTAAGAAAAGGCATGATGGATATTCCCATGGATGCTATGATTAAAGACTGTAATTCTTTAGGGATAGATGGGTCCCGAGCAGCATCTTGGTTCCAGTTGTTGCGTGCCTGTTTTAGTGGGTAAGTGCGCCTACTTGATCTAAATTCGGATACGGGCGCTCCATGATTGAAGAATCAGAGGAGGAGGTTTCTGAGGCAGAAAAGTATTTGGAATGTTGGTGTTGTTGTTCAGTGGCCCTTGTAAGGCACTCAGCATGTTCTGAGGAAGAGGTTGCATGACCTTTTTTAGTGTTGCTCAACACAGATTTCTGAGTGAGTTTCAGTTTTTTCACTTGTGAACATTGCAGAGATGGTGAACTGCTTACATGAGTCCGTCTGCGTTTTGCCCCTACAGTGATTCTGGTTGTAGAATTAAGATTAGACATAGGGTTTGGGTCAGTGGCTCGGTCATCCTGTGTGATCTGTTCCTTCATGTGTGGAAGGATTTCCTGGAGCACCGGCTCACCATGCCAGTTTTGCTGAGCTTTATTTATTAGTGCTAGGTCGAGGAGTAGCTTATTTGCAATGTCAAGTGAGTTGCGGTGAGTCTCGGGGCCATATGCAGTAGATAAATCATTGGAAGCTTTAAAGTTTGCTGAAGAGGAAGCTATTTGTGCATCAGTAAAAGACCAGTTTTTTTGAAAAACCTCATCACAGAAATTATGGGAAATTATTTCCAAAGGTGTAGCCGAAGCACTAAGGTAAATGGAGTGGTTTTGTTTGGGTGAGGGTGCGTCACATGTAGAAATGGCGCTTGGGTTTATTGTAAGCGTAGTAGCACACACCTCACCACCGCCTAGTGGTGTAAGTTCAGAGGCAATAAATGTTTCTTGAGGCTTAGTGGAACAAGAGTCTAGCACAACAGTTTTATCTGCACTAGTTTCAGGGTTGTTATTGTATTCTGCAGCCACGGAACAGTGATGATGTGTGCATCTGTCTTCCATTCCGATGGCACTTTCTGGAGTCTCAGGCTCAGGCAAAAGCACAGGCGCAAGTGCCACTGTTTTAGATTCCAAAGATAAATATGGAGCGGAAATGCAAATAGTGTGTTCCACAGTACTCAAAGAGAATTGTAGATTTGCAATCTGTGGATTTGCAATCTGCATACTTTCGTTTCTGCTAGTATCAATGATAGAGTTATCCAGCGGCTCAAATGCAGATACAGCAATTGGAACAGGCGCGGCGGTCAAACAATTACTCATGTCAGCATCAGCGTCTGTGTCAACAGGGAAAACATCTCCGTCTTGCGTGCATGGTGTACTTACTTTTGCTGTGGTGGAGCCGTGGTTTGGAACTGCTGTCTGTTTCGTGGGTTCATGCTGAAAATCCGATGATTTCCATTTCTTTGTCTGTGCACGTGTATGTAACATATTTCTACGTTTATAAAAGATGGCTTGCAAAGTACACAAACCATAGTAAGGTACGCACACAAATATATAACATTTATATATATTTGTGTGCATACCCTACGGTTTGCCTAGTTTTCAGGCCATCTTTTTTAAACATTTCAGGTTTCTAAAAGATGGCTTTGAAAGTACACAATTCTAGCCATCTTTTATAAAGCTTTGACTACGGACAAAATTGTCCGTCGGCCGGCAAAGCTTTATAAAAGATGGCTTGAAATGTGTACTTTCAAAGCCATCTTTTATAAACCTCGAAATATGTCGAGGAATCCCCAGGTTCGCCAAGGGTTAAAGACGCCTCGGCGACCCGGGGAAACAAAGGCACAGTAACTGCCTCTGGTGACCTCACGCGCGAGGGGTCACCAGATGCAGTTACTATGACTGACGGAAGTGGCAGCCAGTCACAGCGTCGCTGTGGCTGGCTGCTACTTCAGTCAGCTTGCCTGACTTCATTGTAGGTGCATCTCCCGTCACGGCTGCGGCCGCGACGGGATAATGCATCCCGCCAATGTTGCGGTAGGACGGGGGCCCCGGCAGGGCCCCGGCTCAGTCCCACTTTTTGGAGATTGCCGAGGCCCGGCCCCGGCAGGCCCCGGGCCCACTTTAAGCACTGAGTCTCACCCTTTCGCCGGCATTACGTTTATTGATGCCCCAGTGTCTATTGTCATTTGGGTTTCCTGTCCCTGTATGGCCACCAGGCATTTTCTTCTTCTTTGCCTCTTTGCCGACACTGCACCTCTGTGTTTGAGTGCCGAGACTCAGTAGACTTTTCTCCCCTTTCTTAATTGTCCGTTTCTAATCATCACCTTCTTCATCGGTGGATGAGTTGGTCATTTCAATGCGGCAGGCGTTGGCCCATTTCTTTTTTTTCTGGGCACCTTTGTCTTGGGTCAGGGGTTGTTGCGTTTGCCCTGACGATCTACAGACTCTTGCATAGTGGTCCTTCCGGCCACATGCTCCACACGTGGTACCTTGTGCTGGTCAGTTCCGTCTTCCATGACGCACGCCTCCACACCATCCACATTCAGCCGGTGCTGGAATCTTTGATTGCCACCAAGATTAGGTGTTTGTGTCATTGGGGTCTTCTCTCATCTGTTGGCGGCTAGTGATTTGTGCTATCGTTGCCATCGTTGGCGTGAGCTGGAGGTTCTGCAGTGTGGTGCCCATGTGTGCCGTCCTCGCGTGTGGCATTTCTTGTTGACGCCCATATTGTAGGATTCTGCCTAGAGAAACACCTTTCTTGCTCAACACCATCCTGCATAGTTTCTCAGATTGCATGCCATTGATGATTTGGCATCAGATCTCCTTTTCGACATTGTCGAATTCGCATGAGAGTGCAAGTTTTCGGAGTCTCGTGTGATACGTGTCGAGCGTTTTGTCTTCTTCTGTCTGGATGGTGGTGCAGAAAATGAAGGTTTCATAGTCCGGATTTAGTTGTGGCATAAAATGGGCTGTGAGAGCATCCTTTGCTAGTTGGTAGATTTCTGAGCCATCTCCTATAATGAGAGAGTTGAAAATGCGTAGGACGTCCTCACCCACGCTGGTGTGTGTGTGCTGTCACAGATTATGTGCATGTGTTGTGAAGTCTCTCACCTCCATGCCCCTGTTGCCAGTGGTGTGTCGATCATGCCCCCTGGTTCTTCCTTGGTTCTGCCCGCAGTGCAGTGTTGCCTGGTTTGGGGTGACGCTGTGTGCAGGCACCAAGTGTGCATTTGATTCCAACATGCACTGTTAGTAGGCTTTTGTAGTCGCTATTGCGTGTGCAGGGATGATGCAGCAGGTCAGAAGGGGAAAAAAACATATTTCTTTTCCGGGTGGAGGATGGGCCCCCCACCGTGTTCCCAAAAATTCACCCGTGTCGAGGGTTTGAGTGTTGGTTAATGCTCACACACGCAATGTTTAATCGGTCCGTCCCTCATCGCCAGTGTTCGATTCCCTCTCGCCGGTGCGCCGGCGGCAGAGGGAATGAAATAGGCCCTGTGTGGGAGGCCTGGTCAGGGGAGAGCAATGAGCACACACACGTTAGTAAGAAAATGCCCGGAACTGCCTCCGCTCGTGGCGGGTCGGGGCCTTTATTAACTTGCGCCTGACGTCACCGCGTTTGCGGGACATCAGGCATACATAACAAGCACTTCCGCAAATGCATGTGCTCGCAATATGATGTTGCTGCTGGGAAGGGGGCGGAGCCACCAGTTTAAAGGAGCCTAAAAAGTAAATAGACAAATATATTACGCCTAAGTAGCAATGGTAGGTTCTTTAGTATTATGAAGTCCAAGAAAGTCCAAGATTGCAATAGCAGTGGATGTGTACCAATGTTTCTTCTTTTCCACAGCATGGTAGAGAGTCAGCGACCAGCACTTAATCAAAGCACTTCCTCTTTTATTTCGTTTCCTCCTTCTGAGCCCTATTTCTTCCACGGCTCACAACCTGGGACTTTATCTAAATACAGATCTATTTTTTTAGTATCATATCTCTGTATCCTCATGTTCCTGTCGCTATCACTTATATAGTATTGGTAAAGCTTGTCCTTTCTTGACTTTTGATGCCACTAAACTTCTGATATCTTCACTGATTTTCTCGCAACTTTTTTATTTCTCTGTTTTTCTTTTTGGTCTTCCTCTTATTCGTCTTGCCCCTCTGAAATCTGTTTTCAAAATCTCCATTTGTCTTCTTTATCTCCTTGCTCCTTGTGATTCTATTTCTTCTTCTCTCTCTACTCTTGGCTGGCTCTCATTCCAGTCTTGACTCAAATTAAACTTTCTGTGTCTTGTCTTTAAATCTCTCCATGGCCTTGCACCTGTCTATCTTTCCTCCCTTGTATCATGTTATACTCCATCTCGTTCTCTCTGCTCTCGTTCTCAATTTCTTCTTGTCATTTCCTGTCCTCCTTGTGCTCAGTCAAGCTTTCGTTCTTTCTCTTTGTTGGCAACCTTGCATTGGAATACTCTCCCACTTTCTCTTTGTTCTATTTCTGTATATTCCCTATTTCATGACTCACTGAAGTCTTATATTCTCCACTCTGATTGACAAGGCTGATTGCTTTTGTTACTTGCATTTTCCATTTTTATCGTACTGTTTTTTTATGATCTTATGTATAGCGCTTTGGCTTACGGTGCTATATAAATCCCAAATAAAATGCAAAATGCAAATACAAATACACCTGGTTCTCTGGGATTTTCACAGGAGAAGGTATGTTTGATATCGTTCTGTGGGTTGTATTGTCTGGTTTTACTGTCTTGTTTTTTAAAAGTGGTTTAATGTAGGCAGATTTTTTATTTTTTAGGAACGGTTCCAGTCTTCAGTGATAGTTTCATACATTTTTGGGTTTAGAGGGCTGGTGTTTTATAGTCGAGCAGCTGTTTGTAGATATCAAGTGGACATGGGTCGCTGGGAGATCCAGTCTTGTTGGTTTCCTTTAGTAGTTTGGGAAAGTTTGTTCAGAGTTTGGTTTGAAATGGTTGAGTATTGTGCTGATTAGTGTGGCTCTTGTTTGTGATAGAGATTAGTTTCTGCTCAAGGTAGATGAGTCTGTGGTCTATTGGATTGCATGTATTTTTGTTCTGAGATGATCCGCAATGTTGTCACATAACATTTGCGAGGGTATGGGTAGCATTGCTGCAAGGGATAGGGTTCTTTATTTCCTTGATGATGTTGAACATTTCCGTTTATGGATTTGTTGCTGATTCAATTCTTATGGCGTAATGTGCTTTCTTGGCTTTTAAAACTGCTTCTGTCTTTCACTGAATTTGCTGTTTGTAGTTGATTTTGTCAAGTTGGTTGTAGTTCTTTTCTCCATGTTTTTTCTAGATCTACCTGCTGCTTTTTTCTGTGTTGGTTTGAAGGTTTTTAGGCTTGCCAGTCAATCTACCGCGTATGTTTTCTAGGTGTGGAGTTTATCTTTAAAGGTGCCTGACATCATTTCATTCAGTTTGTGCTTTTCGGGTTTAGTGTCTTCCACTAGTTGTGGTAGTATTGATTGTTGTTGGTTGCTTTATGGTCAGAGTTTAGATTCTGATGGTGAAAGGTTTCATGTGGTGGTCGCTCCAGATGATCGGTACTGATGGGGTGCTAGTGGTGAGTCTATCTCTGCAGAAAATTTCATTGAGTGTGTGTCCAGCTCGTTGGGTGGGTCCACTCACTATTTGTTGCAGTTGGAGAGTTTCCAGGTGAGTGCTGAGGGAGTTTGATGCAGTTTTTTTCTCTCTAGAACCAAAATGTCTAGAACCAAAATGTTGAAGTTTCCCAGCACAAGATGTTGCCGTAGTTTACGTATCGACTGACTAAGGCATCAATGAGTTTGGCAGCAAAATTTGGATGGTATGTGGGTGGCCTGTTGATAAGTAGGAAAAGTAGGTTAAATTAATTGCTTGAAGTTGACCAGCAGGGTTTTGCAATCTTCCATGTCTGTTGAAGTTGAAGGAAGAGATGTGGAGGTGATGTGATTTCTTGAGCGACAGCAATGCCGCCTCCTCTTCTGCCTTTTCTGTTAGATTGTAGTAATATGTAGTTGATTGGCAGGGCTTTGTGAGTGACAACTTTGTAGTTGTCTGATAGCCCATGTTTCTATGAGGACGGGGGCATCTGTACCGGCTTCACTTTGGAGGTTATGTGTTTTAGTTTTGTGTATTGCCATTGAGCGTACGTTGAGCAGGCTGCTGAGAAGTGTGTTCATTTTGTCGTTTTTAGGTGTTTTTTCCTATGGTGCGATCTGTGGGAGTTTCATGGGTTGTTTGCCCCCAGGTTGTGAACTGGCTAGGGCTTTTGATGTTTGTGGAGTTTTCGTCCGTCTCTTCGTTGAGAAGCTCCAGTAGATTTCAAGTGGGGTTTGTCTATCTTGTTTTTTTGTCGTCTGAGGTTTTGTTGTTTGAGTAGTCTGTTTCCCAATCTCGTGTTATGAAAGGACTATCTGCGTGCCCACTATGAGTGTGACAAGCGAAAAGGTGTGGCAAAAATAAATAACTTGTTGGTAAATGAATATCACAGTGCCGAACAAGTGGGGCAGAAAACTAAGCTGTTGGTAAAAGAAATATCACAGTATATCAGATAGGCAATAATAAACCTATTGCAAAGCATCACATTGGTAGATTATTGCGGTGGCACACACTCATGGAGGCAAGGATTCGCTGTGGTAGGTTATCAGTGTGGCAAACTATCAGTGTGGCGAAACTAACTTTTTGGAAAAATATCCCAATGGCAGAGTATCACAACGGCTAAGCATCAAATCTGCCGATTATTACAATAGCAGAGTATTGCGTTGTCGGAAAAACTCACTGAGGATTTGTTGTCGTAGACTATCAGTGTGTCAGACTAACTTGTTGGAGAAAGAAAAGTCACAATGGCAAAGTATCACAATGCAGACTATTAGTGTGACAGACTTTCAGTGTGGCAAACTTTCAGTGTGGCAAATGATTTGTGTGGTAAATTATCAGTGTGGCAATTTATCAGTGTGGCAGACTAACCTATTGTGGACAAAGGTCACAATGGCAGAGTATCACAATTGGTAAAACAGGCAGAATATCACATTGATAGTGTATTGCAGTGGCAGAAGTTCACTGAGGTAAGGATTCGCTATGGTAGACTATCAGTGTGGCCAGTTATCAGTGTTACACTTTAACCTGTTGGCAAACCTATCGCAATAGCAGAGTATGACAAAGGGGAGATATCACATTTGCAGAGTATCATATTGGTATAGTAATACAATGCAATGATATCGGTAGGTTATTATTTCCTTCCACCTATGCCTGAGCTCTGTAACAGAAGCCTTTACAAATATCTTCCCTGCAACATCAGTCATTGCGATTAACTGATCTCTTTGTGGAAATGATCTAGAATCCTATTTATATTCGGGAATCAATAAACTATCTGAAGCATGCTTAGATACCTCTGGGTAGTAGCACCTCTCCGACCCATCACTTTACTAGTAACATGGTAAAGCATAACATAACACATATAACGCCAGTCATACGAGATCTGACATACATGACATAGTGCATATGACAACAACGGCTCCAAATGGCAGAGATATTTCAGTCATAGATCAGAGTCCACACGGTTCAGTAGTATATATATATATATATTTTTTTTTTTTACTGATGTCCTCAATGTCAGTAATACATGACTTTCAATGCCAGGCCTTTGAGATCCATGCTTGATGTTATTTTTTAATGCTTATTTACTGGGTAGTAAATAGTACATCAAGGTGCTTCAGCCCCTCAGTTTTGGCTATCTTGCATTGATCATTTCTTGACAGGCTTTCATATAATTTTCAAACCAACCATATATAAACCAATTTTGATGTCTCTGTTTTGCTACTCGGACCAGGTCAGACCTGGATCTTAAGGACTATTGTGATGTGGGAACAGAGGGAAAGGCAAGGTGCTAAACCTAAAGTGTTGATGGGTGTAGATCGGAAGTACCCGCTATCTGTTTGCTTGTAAGATCCTAGCAGTGTTGGGTTAGGGTATGTAGGGTGTTTGTGTTGTCATGGGAATCCAGGTGTTCTTATGTTTCGTTGTATACTAACACGTTTTGCCCTGTGAGCATACATGGGTATTGCGGATTGTGCAGTGGTGGGATGTTTAGTGAATGTATGATAGGGCGCTGTTTCGAATGGTTGGGTGACTTCTGTGTTCATGTTTGCACGTTACTGTATGTTGTGTACGTTCAATGACTACTCACGATTCCAGTGGATTGACAAACACTTTTAAAATTATTTATTTATTTGTATCGCGCCGATCGCGCGCGGGCATCAGGGCGCGACAAAAAGACAGCACTAACATAAAAACGTACAAGGGAATGAGACAACTGGCATGGCCAGTGTGACAGAGCGTGACTTAATAAGGATCATAACAGAGGGCTTACTTAAAGAGATGTGTTTTCAGTTTTTTTCTGGAAATGGAGAGCTTGGATTCTAATCTCAAATTTAAAGGTAAGATGTTCCATTTGACTGCAGCAAATGTAGGAAAAGATTTTCCCAATCCATTAGCTCTCTTATGATGGGCCACGACAATTTGACCCATTGTTTCGGATCTTAAAGTGTGGCCTGGCACATATCGAGTGATTTTAGATTTGAGATATGCAGGCGCTTTCCGTGGAGACATTTATGGACCAGTGTCATTGCTTTGAACTGTACCCTGTCTTCCTCCGTTCAGACAGTGCAGTTCCTTTCTAGCATTGCTAATTGGATTTCTGCTTGACCATTCTGACAGCATTGTTTTCGATATGCTGATATTTTGCAATGCACTGTTTGTTCACACCCAGCATTAGTGCATTCCCATAGTGCAGACGCGTGAGTATAATTGCACTGGCTATGATAGCGCAGTTCTCCTCGCTTTAGGATTTAATCACTCTTAGCCGTCTAAGGTAGTAAGAGCAATTCTTACTCGCATACAAGGCCTGTGCATCCGCGCTCATTGAGGCTTCCAGTATCATTCCCAGAATCTAAAGCAAATGCAGACAAATAACTAATGGCAACAGGAAACTACGGTGCAAGTGAACCACCTCCATTCTGTGTCCCGGTCTCTTATGCCCGCATGAATCCATGAGTTCCAATGGCTGGGGGGATGGTCTGAACTCTGAACCTGTCAATGTCGCACCTTGCAACATTTTGCTGGCAGAGAATAAACCCTCATTATACTGCCTTTGATGCCAGCGGCACTCTGCCGTTCTCTTTAGTGTTATTAGTGAAGACAGCATAGCGTAATACATTCCTCCAAGGTGAATATATACGCCCTAAAGATTTGCACCCACTTCGAGACAGGTGAAAGTCTTTGTATTATGATGACTTCCACGAGCTAAAGTCACCTTTCAGTAAGAAAGCCAGAGCAGAGAAAATGCTTAGCCATGCCAACAGGGACATACGCCAGAAGCATCAAGTGTGAAGGTGAGCACTCTTTCCTGGTGGACCATGCGCTTTTCTAACTGTGACATGCACAGTGCAATCTAAAATCTTGTCTCATGCAAGCCAGAGGATGTGGTTTAAACACGTTGAGTGGCAAACAACATATAATGGTATACAGTGACCATGTAACAGGGGGGTACATACATTGGTATGCCTTGTTACTTATTTTTCCTCCACAGTTCCCTCCTATGAGACCTTGTCTCAAGTGTCATTACACAAGTCTCTAATGAAGCACACCTCACATCTGGGCATATCATAGCAAATTGTGTCTTTAGTAACTTGACAATACATTACTTGAACAGTTTGGGAAACATCAGAACAAGAACTGACTGCTCATTGACAGGGACACGTACAGACCATTGACAGACAGGACAAGCATAAGATTACGGCTATGAGCAGGATCTGACCAGTGGATGCACCTAACGGTCCTTGTAACCCTACAATCCAGGACTTAAAAGACCAGGAGCTCTCATTGTTAATGTGTAGAAGGGTTTTAGAGTATGTCGAATGTGATTGATGATGTCAGTGATATTGCTTGCGTAATTTGGTATAAAAGTGCAGCACTCACAGAAGACCCCTTGTGAGGCTAGGACAATATCGACAGCCATACCACTCTGGAGTACTATAGTTCGGATGGCCAACTGTTCACGGGAAAGCAAGGACAATGAATTAGCGGTGGCATTTGCAAATGTCCTCGACTAACCGGGACAATTGTGTCTGTCAATCACTGTTTATTCTGACCCCAATAGCTGGTATCAGATATAATATTAATAATAATAATAATTTAGCATTTATATAGTGTTACAAACCCTCAGGCATCTGAGCGCTGCTTATTATTACCCACGGTGTGTGGTGCTCATTTATCAACCTCAGAAGGATGAAAGGCTGAGTTTGGCCCTGCTGGGATTCGAACCTGCGTCAGCAGGCTCTGCACGATGTCAAAGCGAGCACTTCTACTCGCTGTGCTATCGGACCGGCTTATCCGACCCCTGCAAAGGACTCCCAATCTGTGGCCCTCTTGGAGCAGTGTGGGACAGGAAGCGTAGGGGAGTGTCGCTCTGCAGGCAGGATATATTCCATGTAATATCTCCAGCCCCAATTGATGGGCAACCATGGATAAGCTTTATCCCTGCATATAAAGTAAGCTCTGGAATAAGAGGAGCACCTGGACTGGGAGAAGGAAAATCCAGGGTCAAAGGCAAAGCTGACGATATTGATCACTACATTTGAGTTGGTGGACATGTAATATTGACATTTGCTTATTCCCATGTATAGAGACCCTTGGTTGGTATAGCATAGGAAACCAGTTGTCGCAGAGGACAGATGGAGCGGTGCTGGTTTGACCTGTACTTCATCTCGGATGGGGAAATTCGGGAGTCCAGTGATACCCAGGTGCGAATGAGTATCCCGAAAGGACCTGGGTTCCTAAGGACCGAGTCTCGAACTTGTGGTCCAGGCAGATGTCTCCCCACTGAATGGGTGCGATGGGAGACCAGGAATTCAGATCGTGGGGCTGGTGGGCACACACCCAGCTATTGGTTAGGTTGAAAATGCAGGCGCACTACCAAGAGACATGCAAATAGGTTTTAGCACTGTGAGCCTATGGGTGTGTAGCAGAGCCCTCTTTCTCGTGATATGTGGTATGGAAAGAATCAGACACAATTGCACAGGTGATAATCATTAGTCTTACTATCACTACAATAACTGAAATGTAATCCAGACATGGTGCTCTCTGTTAGGCTCTCCTTGGACTCTTCTGGTTCTTGGGTTCTTTGGGACTTTCCTGAGGTGATAGTTTGTGATATATGGATGACATTCACCCCAGTTGGTCAGACCCGGTAGGATGCATGATGCAGGTAGAGAAGTCTGACTGCGGACCATCCCTTTACTCAGGTTATCAGATTCTGTAAGGCAGTCACAGGGTATGTAGCAGAGTTCCAAAGATCGAATGTTCCAAAGTTCAAATGTTCCAGAGTTCAAGTGCTTTAGAGTTCAAATGTTCCAGAGTTCCAGGCTCCTACTACCGGTATATGCACTCCAACAACTGAATGTACCAGAGCCAGACGAATATGAGGGTCATGGCCACAAAAGAGGAAAGCCAACAAGTGATAGCAGCAGGGACAAAAGCTCTTCAATTCCGGGGACATAGTGGCATCTACTCCTGGTTCGGGAACTGCCTCAGTCGATGGATTCATCATTGCTGGATCCAATGGTGAGTGACTTGACCAGTCACTACTTTTTTCAAAACTTTGGTAACTCTGGTTTTCTTCCTGGCTGGTTATGTTGTACGATTCAGAAGTGTCAAACTCCATAGATGGTGAGTCAGTAGGCACACATGAATGAGGTAGTTCCCTCCGGTGATGCAATTTCCTGGTGAAGGAGTTTTAGCAGCAGCTCCTGCAGGGCTCTCACAGTGGTGAATGTGTCGGGGTGATTATCCCGGGGTCCGCTGAGCCGTCCGCAGACCTCCAGGCTGGGAGGCCCCAACTCCTCCCGTGTTCCCCAAAAATGAGTATGAGACACACACAAGAAGCAAGGTGGTTCTGCTGTTTATTAAACAACGGCAGGGATGGGTCTAGGATCATACGCGTCCGTCCAGACTCTCAAAATTCGTGGGGCTCGCAGGCCCTTTTTGCCTCAGTATGACGCGTTACTTGCGTCACATGGGAAAGTTAGCGAAAAACCTATCGCCACTCCGGATTGGTTCCTCGAGTGGTAGGGTTAGTATAGCATACATATAGAGAACAGTATTAGTGGTTGAGGATGAGTCAGGTGGTATACTTGGGTTGTCCCTTCTATTAGATACTTGAAAATTGTTACACAAAGACCCCTAATGATTGGCTAATGTTAGTGGCATCAGTGATGAGTGCCCCCATGTTCTGATTGGTCCACCCGCGAGCCCCCCAGTCTGGGACCATCGTTGTTCCCAGCTCGCGGTGCACCTGTCACTAGCAACAATATGTAACTATGTGTTCGTGCAGACAATGCGCAGATTTGCTCATAGGCTTGAGAGCAGACCATTCCCATCGCTGTAGGTGTCCATCGGGTCATTTCATTGTTGCAACCTGTGTCCCAGACGTGGGACCCAGGCGACTTCTCCCTCGTGGGTCTGGCACCCTGTCAGGTTGGCTTGGTCACGTGTGGAGAGACCGTGGCTGGGGCAGAATTCTGTAATTTAAAGTTGTATTTTGCTTCTGTGTGCTTGGCTTTGCTTACAGGTTCGACCTTGGCGCCGGCTGGTAGCATACGAGTTGCAACATCGCCCCCTTGGCTGTGAGCTCTCGCTGGGCTCGTTCTGCAGGATCAGCACTTGTACTCTCGCTCATTCAGTGTTCATGGCGGCTCTTGCTTGCGGCCTACTTGGGCCTGGTTCATAGGTGGGGATGTGTAATGCACGGCACCTGTGTTGCGGTGCGACATGGCCTCATAGGCAGTATTACGTCTTCGTTATATTCTCATCACGATGCAAGGGGTGGGAGAAGCGTCAGCAAGCATATACGCGAGTGCTTTATGCGTCTTGCGTTTCTGCATTACGGAAAACCTATGTGAAAAATAATAAAGATGCGCGTCAGTGGGTGTATCCGTCACCTACGTCATAGCACTGAATATATTCTTCATGTGGGTTGGTGCGTGAGTGTCCAGTGTGCATGGTGGCACATGTGTTCTTGGCAGTTGGCTAGGTCGTCCTGGCATCTCTAATGATGTGGGTGCTTTTTGTTCAGGTCTTAGTCGAGTTCATCCATGCCGCAGGTGTCGGCTTGAGTAGGGCAGGCTGGCGGGCATATCCTTATGTTCTTGAACCAGGGTATTTGGTTGTCTGGTAGATAGACAAATTCATCTCGTGGTGGGTGTCTGGGCCATGGTCGCGAGGAGATTGGGGGGAGCTTTTTCTCCCATTCTCCCACTTCAGTCCCCCCTCTGGTCGACTTGTCGACCACAAACATATCTTTTTCTTTATCTCCTCTTACTCTCCATATTTTGGTCACTCCTCCCAGGTGTCCATAGTGGTTGACATGGTCTTCAAATGACCAGTACATGTATACACAGCTCCCTCCCGGTTTGCAGTATACCCATCTTCCGATATAGCTCCTGGGGTTTCTTGGGTTCTCAAGCTTTACGGATGGTGGGTCTAAGTGATTGGTGATGATCTGTTTGCGCAGTTTCTCTCTTTCCTTTATTATCACATCGGTGTGCTGGTCATCATCAGTTGGCATCAAGGGGTGCATGCCGACCATTTCGATCATTTCGTCTGTAGTGCGTGCCTTCCTGGCCTTCCAAAACCTTATTACAATCAATACAGCTGCAGCCAGTATTATGCATCCAACTATTATCTTCAGCCCGTCCGACAGCCATGATGGCATCCATGACCATAACAATGAAAACCAGCTATCATCCTTCTTTACTCCTTTACTTTCTTCCATCATCTTGGAGTGCATCTGGGCCAGTTGTGATACTGCTTCGGTAAGTGTACCATTATCTGCATCGTTAGCAGGAATAAATGTGCAGCATGATTGTCCTATTTTTGCACAAACTCCTCCCTCCATCGCTGTGAGAAGATCCAGTACATATCTGTTCTGTAGTGCTACCATTCTTACCGCTCGCAGTTCCTCTTTTATTGCATTGAATCCGTTTACTGTTGAATTAATCATCATCATTAGTTCCCATCGGGTGATCTGGAGCCATTTAGCGTTTGCATAAGCTTGTAGTCCAGGGTGTATTATTGACGAGAAGAACATAGCAGCCCTGCTAAATAGTCTATGTTCTGGTGGGATAGAAGTGAGTGCTGTTTCCGACCTTTCCCACAGGTAGTTTCCTGTCAGGGGTTCTCCTTGTCTCTTTATCCTTTTTAGGACATTATTATTGTTGTTGTTGATCTCTCCCTCCTGTGATTGTACGAATCTCTTCTTCCTCTTGTTCCCTTCATCCATTTTGGAGAAATTGGCCATGTTGACATGTTTGTGGGGCACCACTAGTCATGGTACGTTGATGTGTACCATTGTGCATATACCATTCCACAACGGGGGCAGGGTGTGATATGCCTTATTTCCACAGGCCCAATAGTGATCCATTATCACTGCCGTTCCAGCACCCCCCTCTGGTAATTCTAACACACTTCCACAGTTGGTGTTGTATCCCACCTCCACATCTCCTCTGTGTTGGTAGCATAACTTGGGCGCGGTCAGCGGTAGTATGCTTATTGGGTCTTCATCCTTCTCCATCCATGTCAGCATGGGTACGTATTTGCCCCATGTCGTCCAACATCTGTCGTTGTGTTCCTGTATGGTGGTAATATTCTCTCTTGTTATCATATTGCTACCGACCACTCCTATTTCCCATTCATTGTTCATGTATACCTTCCCTGTTATTGTTATCAGTGGTCTTTCCCAACAGCCTTGTATACCAGGAACTTCAGTGGCGTACCAATCACATGGTAGGTATTGTAGGGTTACTTTCTTCGTTTCTCCCTTTTCAGAGCCACTCGTCATGTATCTGAACGCTTCAGCATGTAAACTGCTCTTATGGTAGCTCAAATATGACTTGAGGAAATTGTTTTCGTATGGGTACGTGTCTCTTGTTTCCCACTGCATTCTCACCACCGTTCCTTGAAATCGTCCTCTCGTTTGAAATAGTGCCAGATATACTATACATCGCTCCGTCTTTTCTTGTATTTCTGTGGCGACGAATGTTCGAGAAGCGCTCATGGCGTATGGGATCAATGAGCACACATAACAGCTATCTTCTGTTGTCTGCTTACCAATTTGGGTCATGTGCTGGTACCACATGTTGTTTGAGACGTGTGTTGAATCTGTTATGTAATTATCAATACCCTTGTTGTCTGTATATGTGCTGCGTTTAACTCTACTTCCCTTATGCAGAGGGTTACTAGTACCACCTGATGTCATACCTGTTGCAGCCGTGGGAGGGGGCATGTTAGTTTTGGGTGCAGCCATAATATTGATAGCATAACTTTTCTGCCATACAGAGGCAGCCAACAGACCAGTGATTACCAATACTCCTATCATTTTTATTACAAAAGCTATTCGCACTGGTATTTTGTTCTTACCTTGCTGCAGTCCGGCAGCTTATTCTTGCGACGTTAAAGGTGCCCGCCTGAAAATCCTCAATACGCTTGTTATTATTGTTAGTCGTTGTTATTAAGCTCTCCCTATCAAGTAATTGTTCAGTGCCCAGGCGAAGAGCTGTTCCCATGCTAATCTTAGTGATCTATCTCTTAGAGCAGGTAAGTGCTGATGAAGATGGGGAAATGATTGTTCTATGGCCAAAACAAATGCGGTGTAATATACGCGTACCCTCCTTCTTTTTAGGTACTTTGGCCTTCTTATGTGATATACAAATTGGTGTGATAGGGCTTCAGGGGTGTTATCATCCGTGGGCAGCATCTACTCCTGGGCACAGTACACTGTTAGTTACTTATTTTCTTAACAATACAATTATTCACGGTACCTGCATGTGCGAGAGAAGAAAAAAGAAAACATACAAGTGTTTTACATGTGTGTGTGCGCAATACCCAAGTTTGTTGTACAATGTCCTTCAATCGGGGGCGACTTTAGAGGGGAGGGGGTTGGGGCTCGAGTGGCGGGAATTTACTTTGTGATCTCGTGACCATGGGATGGGCTGTGGGCAAGCGTCCAGTGTCTATTTCAGTAGTTGCCTCTGGGGAATCTGGGGGGTGATCAGGTGTAGTGACACTACTGTCATCAGCTGTGGTCGACGTCTCCTTCTCTGTAGCCGATGCTGTTGCTGTCGTTGCTCTTCCAATGGCCCTGTCGATAACGCTAGGGCGGGTCTGAAGTTTGTAGATCTTCACGTCATGTAGGTGATTCCAGGCACGCTTATCCTGCAATTTCACCGCTCTGGTAGCTACTTCCTCTACCAAATGAGGACCAGTAAAGCGTGGGCCGTTCCACTTTCTATTGAAGTTGCGGAATAGCACATGGTCACCTTTAGCAAGTTTGCATAGTCCTTCCTTTTCCAGTTCCTTGTTGGTGTCTTCTTGTTGAGAACTCTTCCACCCGCCGAGCGTGCGCTCGAGCTGTTGAGATACAAACGCCACACTAGTAATCAAAGAAGACACATATTGATACATTTCGTCACCAAGAACAGTTGCAGTGTTTTCATAGTCTGTGAATGCTCTTGATGTAGGCGTTAGAGGAAGGTGCATTTGACGTCCTGTCACCACCTCGTGAGGAGTGAGGTGGTGATCAGACTCTGGCCTATTCCTTAGCTCAAATAGAGCTAGCGGAAGACAGTACAACCAGCTCTTCTTGGTTGTTTGCTGTATCTTTGCTATTTCTTCTTTCAATGGGCCATTCAGGCGTTCACATATACCGTTGGCCTGCGGGTGATATGCGCATGCAAATTTATGTTTAATACCCAGCAAGGACGTGATGTGCTGAAACATTTCATTAGCAAAGTGTGGGCCGTTATCTGACCGCAGCACTTCACACACACCCCACCTGGGGGAAACCTTTCTCACTAGAAATTTAGCTGCTCTGAACGCATCTGCGTGTGAGCAGGGTCCGGCCTCGATCCACCTGGAGAATGGGCACACCACTACAATCATATACCTATTTCCTTGACATACATTGATCATATCAACGTAGTCAATATGAATGTGCAGGAAGGGTCCCTCTGGCCGGGGTATAGTACCTTTTATCACTTGCAGCGTGTGACCGGCCTTAAACTGTTGGCATGTGAGGCAATTGCTGATAAAATTTGTTACATGAGAATTTAACTCGGGGCAAAACCAGTCTTCCCTAATTCGTGCTGCAATTACTTCCTTTCCTGTATGAGCTGGGTGATGGAGCTGGGCCAGGGCGGTGTTCAGCAGTGCCAATGGCATGACCACCTTTCCAGTGTTATTTTGACGCCACAGTGCGTCAGTTGGGGACATCGTACATCCTCTTTTTACCCATAGTTCCTTTTCTGCCATTGGTGCGGCTGCCTGTAATTCCATTATCTGTGTGGTGGGGAGATGGGTGTACCCTTCTTTCATCAACATCTGTTTTGCCATCCCCCTCCCTCTCCCTCTCTCTGGCTCTGGGGGATTCTATATTTCACCAAAGTATGCCGCATGTTTGGCATGTGCGTCTGCTGTTCCATTCCCTTTCGAGATATGGTCCTCTCCATTAGTGTGTTGCCGGGCATTTAACCAAAGCTATCTCTTGGGGATCATTAATTACTTCAATTAATTCTGCTAACAAGAGAGCATGTTGCACTGGGGTGCCATCAGCTCTCCTAAACCCCCTTCTCTGCCATTTTATCAACCCCGAGTGGACAGTTGACGTGACATATGCGCTATCAGAATATATAGTAACTCTTTTGTCAATGCTTTCCTTCAACACCAAGATCAGTGCAACCAATTCCGCTGCTCGAGCCGAATAATGCTGTGGTAACTGCACACATTTCACTGGGACATACATCAAATCTTCTGTCATTTTTACAACTGCTGCCCCAGTTCTCCTTATCCCATTACTTTGGTCTATTGTTGATGACCCATCAATGTACAAAATCTCTCCACCCTTGAGTGCATCCTCTTCAACTTTTCTAGTGCATGAGTATGTTTCGATAGTCGGTGTACAATCGTGAGCATAATCACCTTCCTCAATAACTTCCGCTATAAACCTGGCTGGGTTAACTGTACTACATCTGACAATTGACAGTTCAGGTCTAGACAAAATGATCTCAACCTGACGCCCTCTGCGTGGTTAGTGTGGACTTAGGCTTATTCAATATTGCAAACAGCGCATGCTCCACAAATAGTGTGGTTGGGCACCACATTGTAATCGATGATGATTTCTCTACCGCAAATGCAGCCGCGGCGAGACTCTGTTCGCAAGGGTAATATCCTAACATAACAGGGTCCAAGTGACTGCTGTAGAACGCTATTGGCTTGTGTCCCATGCTGGTTTTCTGAGTCAATACTGCTTTCATTACTGCTGAGTCACAATGCGAAAAGATAAAGAACTGCCGTTCATAATCTGGGGTGGCTAGTACCGGAGCAGTGGATATGGCGTACTTCAACTCGTCAAATGCCTCCTTCATTTCCCTTGTCCACCCCAATGTTTTGTCCCCTTTGTGTGCTTCTCTCAATGCTTCAAGTAGGGGTCTTATGTATGAGCTGTAGTCAAAAACCCATGATCTACAGTAGTTGCATAATCCCAGGAACTGCTGCAACTCCCTCACCGTTTGTGGTAGTGGCGTGTTGGATATAGCTTGTGCTCTTTCTGCAATCTTTCTTCCGTGTTGGGATATTAGTTGACCAATGTATAGTACCTGGTCCTGACAGTACTGTTACTTTTCATTGTCTACCTTGTAACCCTTTTCAGCCAACACTGTCAGCATTTTCAATGAGTCCTCCCTGCACCTTTTCTCGCTTGTGCTGCAAATTATTATATCGTCAACATATTGCAGCACCGTACTTTCCAATTCAATGTTTCCCAAGTCCATCTGTATTACTCTGTTGAAAATTGAGGGTGACTCGCAGTACCCTTGTGGTAACCTGGTGTGTTTCCATTTTGTGTTTCTGTATGTGAAGCTTGTCAAGTCTTGTGAATCTGGGTACAGGGGTATTGAGAAAAAGGCATTTTTGAGGTCAATCACTGTGAACCGTGAGGCCTCTATCGGAATTCCACATTATATTGTGGCCGGGTTTGCTGCTATGGGGTATTCTGCTTCTACAATGTTGTTCAAGGGTCTGAGGTCCTGGATAAAGCGCCAAGACCCTCCTTTAGCTTTACGCACTGGGTACACGGCCGTGTTACATGGTGATTATGATGGTACCAATATGCCATTATTTATTAGAGCCGTTATGGTTTCGTATATGCCCTCATCTGCCTCTTTTGATAGTGGGTATTGTTTCACTCTAGGTAGTATTGCACCCTTTTTCAGCTTTATTCTTACTCCCCTGATACTCTTTATGCAGCCCACGTCATAGGGACTGGTGGTCCACAGTGATGTTGGAACTTTTGCCATATCTTCCTTGTAGAAGGGAACTGGGGTAGATGCGGGTGCTTCAAGTGCCATGGCCATTTTCTGTGCCTCTTGCTTATATGTCACTCTTAGCCATATATCTACACTCATCATAAATACCATATCACCTTCTTCCTTGTCTTCTGAAAAGAGCTCTTCATCGGACACCTGGGTGAGTCTGCATCCCCCAGCCAGGGCTATCACTGCCCTCCATGCTCTCCCTTCCCGGTCTTGGGCATGTACTGCGATATAATCAGCAGTTGCTATAATACTCTCGATGCTCACCGAAATAACCTTCCCTTCTGGTTCATTGGCTGGTGTCTCAGGCCTGAACAAATATGCTGCTGGACTCCTCCAGATCTTTCCTTCTATTCCTGGCATCCAGGCGAATGCCATGTCTGTTCCGTACTGGAACAGTTCGCCATCCACTGGCTCAGCTCGAGCTACTGTCTGGACACAGTACGCTTACAGTATTTGTCGTGCAGTAAGCATGTTTATTCCTGGAGTGGAGCAAATTATGCCATCCTCCGTGAAGGAGATTGTCATATTTAGCCTGCTCATTATGTCCCTCCCAAGTATGTTCACTGGTGACTCCCTTGAATACAGGAGCGTGACAGACATGTCATAATCTCCAATAGATAAGGAGATGTTATCAGTAAAGGGAACCAACCCCCTAGCCCCAGAGAATCCTTGGGTGTTCATGGCCTCACCTGACATTTTAAATCTACCCTCCCTTATGCAAGACCGGGTTGCCCCAGTGTCAACAAGGAATGTAATTTTTTGTCACTTATTGTTACCTCAATGCGTGGTTCCTCCGCACTATTAGGTGTTATCGACAGGATGGGACACACCAAGGACGTCTGTGGGCTGTCCTATTGTGGATATAATGACTGACCACTTCCTGTGTAAGGGTTGTGTCCCAGGACAGTCACCCTTCCCAATTGTGTTTGTTGTAGCTGTGTATCGGTGGAGGTTACCTTATGGTCCTGTATTTGAGTGGGCTGCTTCACTGGCTGCACTTGGTGTTGTTGTGTTATTGCTACCTGTTGTTGCGGTAGTGAATATGTCTGCGGCTGTTGTTGTGTTGCTAATTGTTGCTGTGTGCTGCTCTGTGTTAGCGCCTGTAGTTGTTGGTAACCCTGCTGCTCCCTCATAGGCCCTTTTTGTCCTTGTTCCCCCCATGTTGGTGTGGAGGGTCTCATTCTACACGTACGTGACATGTGTCCTAACATCCCGCAAACCCAACATACAGGTGTTTCCCTGGTCTGCCATGGGAAACTTCCTGCATTATATTGGTACACTGGTTGCCCAGTGGGGTAGAAGCTTCGGAATCCTCCCCCTTGCTCTTGTGCAGGTTGGCCGTATCCCCTCCCCCTCATCATTCCTCCCCTTCCCCTGATGTTATTATAATATCCATTTCCTGGTGCCACGTACCCTCCTCCCATGTTAGCCGTGTATGGTGGCAGCTGTTGTGTTATAAGTCGTGGTGATGGTGGTAGTGGTGGTATTTGTAGTTGTGAGGGATCCTGTGCGGCCACTACTTGCGTGGGGTTTGGTGTCATTGTTGTTGGTGTAGTTATTAGTGCACCTTCCATGGTGTATTTAGTCAGTTTTTTCTGCACTAATTTAGCCTCTTCCGCTTTTCTATCTTCTTCCTTTTGTTTCATCTTTTCTTGCCACGTCCTACAATGGTGTACTATTGTCAGTTGTATTTCCGGCCAAGCCTTGGCTTCCATCCCCACTACTTTCTTCAATTGTTTTTGTACTGCCTCTGGGAGCCCTTGTATTAGTATGTGGTAAAATATTGCCGGTGTCTTGTCTAATTGCTCTCTAGTTTCCATACGCCACTTCTCCTGAATCTCCTGGATATAATCAACAGGATCTTCGTTCTCACGCATCTTGCGTGACGTAAATGCTCCTATGTCTGAGGTGTCTGGTATTGTACCCTCAGAGCTTGCCATAATGCATGCCTGCAATTCGCAAATGGCGCCCCATCATGTGATGTGTTCGTTATTGTGACCCCAGGGAAACCCGCTCTCTTCCAGATGTCATCTGCCGCATCCCCTAATATTGATATTAATAGGCCCTTCACGTCTCCTACTGCTAGTTTCTGTCCTGCAGTGTGTTTTTCTATCTCGTATATCCATTTTCCCGCTCCTCCATTTAGTGATGGGAGCCTACACTTTATATTTTCCTTATTGGCATGCTTCCAAAGGACGTATTGTGGTCTAACGCCCCCCCTCTCCAATAGTGGCATTAGATTGTGTCCCATCTGTCCCTCCAGTTGTCGCGGTGTGGAGTCCGCATACCCCTCCTCTTCTTCTGTGTCGTCTAGATCATCTGTCATGTCCATATTACCGCCGCTCGTTGCAGCTTCCCCTTCATCTCTTCCCCTTCTCTTATTATTTTCTTTATTTGATGTGGGTGTGTGTGTCCGTTCTTCCTGCCTACGTCCGGGAAGATCTCTAAGCCTGTCGGCGTAGGGGGTGTGTTCAGGAGCGGGTGTGGGCAGATATGTTGGACGGGATGATGTGGGTGTAACCGCACGTGTTTGTCTTCCCGCCACTTCTCGTTCTTTCTCCTCACTTCCCCCCAGTTCTTCCTTCCTTCTGCATGCCCATGGTGATTCCCTGTTGGTGCGGGTGATGTACAATTTGTCTAAGCTTTCCCTATCGCCGCTTCTTCCTTCTCCCCCCATTCCTTCTTCTTCTTCGCTGCAAAAGTCATCCAGGAGCCACAACCCCCAATCTGTCTTTTTCCCCCTAATCGTCACTGTTTTTAAGTCTATTAAATCCGTTCCTTCCACTTCTTCTTTACCAATTGCTCCCCTTTGTGCTGATGTTGTGGCTACTTCTACATCCCTGCGTACATATTTCCTTACCCCAGTCTCCCCTTTCCTATCTCTTCTTTCCCCTTCCCTCTTCTCTACTATTTCACCACCTATTTCCTCTCTTTTCTTTTTTAATTCCTCCATCACCTCACTACTCACCTTCTCTAATATCCTTTCTTCCTCTCTCCTCCTTTCCCATCTCTCTCTCTCCCTTTCTAATATGCTTTCTATTACTTTGCCTGCCTCGTATTTCTTGGTGGTTTCTGATACTATTTTCCTCTTCCATATTTCCATTTCCTTTTCTTTCTCTTCTTCCTCTCTTTTCCTGTCACGCTGTGCTGCTCGAGATACCCTTTCTGCTATCGCCTTCATCCTTTCAGCTTCCCTCTTCCGTTCTTCAGTTCGTTCCCTCATTGTTTCTAACTCATCCTTACTTTCCTTCCTTTCCCTCCTTCTCTCTCGTTCCTCTTTCTCAAGCTGTTTGATCAGGGCACTTTGCTCATTCCTTAATTCTGCCAATCGTTCCTCCAACATCTCCTCCTCTGCTTGTAACAGCTCCCCCTCTTTCCTTTTACCTTCCTCCCCTCTTATTTCACTGCTACCCTCATCGTCCTCGTTCATTTTCCTTACTACCTCCTTTTCTTCTCTCGTTAGTGTCCCTCGCAATTTTAACAGCACCTGCGCGGCTACCCACTCGTTGTGTCCTATGGTTGGGATTGGTTCTTCACTATTCTTCCCTTCCCTTGTGTGCATCTTCGTATAAGTTGGGCCTACCGTACTTGTCACCTCCCTCCCTGTGTAGCCACCTGTAGCTGTATATGGTGGTGGGCTGTACGCTGGGTTCGAATACCCCTGAGCCGCCGTAAGTTGTTGCCTTAAAGCTTCTCGTAGTTCCGTTACAGGATATAACCCCCCTTCCTTCTTTTTCACTACTTTCGCTAAAGGCATGTCGTCGGTCCTTTCCTTTTTTATTTTTATTTCATTTGCGATGCTAAGCTTTTCTTCCCCCCCTCTGTCTCTTCCCGCGGACTGTGCACTGTCAACCTCCTTTTCCCCATTTACCTCTTCCTCCTTAACCTTCTTCCCCTCCTTCGTTTCCTCCACAGTGAACATCCCGGTTGGTCCTGGTCGGGACCCCTGGAACATCCTCCATAAGTTAAACATCTCCACGTGATGCGCCAACTTCTTCCCCTTGTATGTGTTATGTATATTTGTCAGTAGTGAGTGTTGGACGTACGGGTCGAAACTGCCGTTAGGCGGCCAGGGTGTCGTCATTTTGTTGTCTGTTCCTTGTGTCCATTCTATGCTGTATTTGATCAGTTTTTCCCTATGGGGCGATAGTGTTTTACACATATGCTGCAGAGGGGTAGTGAGGGTATTCCCCCACCCTCCCGATCCTGACCCGTATGACATGGTTACACTGTGTTGGTAGCTCCCTTCAGTATAGTTGTCGTTACCTGGCCCCGTAGTTTGGGGACTTGCGACCGTCCGCTAAAAGAAAACCAGTCAAATATGACAATTACAGATATGTTACCTGGCCCCGTAGTTTGGGGACTTGCGACCGTCCGCTAAAAGAAAACCAGTCAAATATGACAATTGCAGATATTTTACCTGGCCCCGTAGTTTGGGGTCTTGCGACCATCTGCTAAAAGGGAAAACAGTCAAATATAACAATTGCAAATATCCTGTATTTGTTTTTCTTCCTTAATACTGTTACGGCCCCCTGCGGCCACGGCGCACGAAGCCCCCTGCGGCTGCGTGCCCTGTGTGACGTGCTTATACAGCCGTCCCACCTTTTGCTTTCTTTTCTCCTCCCCTCCTCCTCCTACCTCGCTCGGCGTGACCGGCGTTCTCCGTGCACGGTCACTTCCCCCTCTTCACTTGTCCCGTATTTAGGGTGGCCGACAACCTCCCTGCGCACCGCCTGTCCACTACTCACTTCCCCACCACCCCTCAACAATGCTGTGTGGTCAAGGTATCCTATGAAAGCCCTACGGGTGATGTCACCGACCTCTTCCAAAACTACCGGTAAGATCTTTTACACTTCAGAAAGCTTGCAATAAGTTTTTTGCTGTTTCTCCCCGTTAACCCTACAGCTGTCCTCTTGTTACGCCTTGAACAAGGTAACCAAAAATATAATCGGACTGTGCACGCTGCATCGCCTCGCTTGTGATACGCCCCTAAACGGGAGGGCTTAACCAGCCAATTATCTTCCGTACTAGGAAACCAGTTAGCTACCACCTACAGGAAAACGTCATCTATCGAGTTTCACTGCTCGATCAATAGGGATCCTCATCTACTCATTGATCAATAACCGCCAATTCGTAGGAAGTTACACACACACCCCCCCCTTACAGGTGGCCACGACCTAGGCCAATCAGTGTCTACGAGCAACCGCACGTGATGTTTTCTTGCTCCGCCCACCCTTTTCCGTGACGCGGTAGCGGACGGCTCTCGCGCCTGTCCTGCTACCATTCACTTTATCGTTAACACTAATTGATCAAATCTTCGCCGCACACCTTAGTAACACCTCCCACCGCCCTTATTTTACTCCTCCCCCCTCCCTCACAATCTCACATTGCTTGTTGGGTGTGACATACTCACCAAGTTCTCTTGATACGGGGCCGCTCGACTGCGTGCACCCCTCCAAGCGGCTCGCCACCTCCCCTCGTCTGGACCACGTCTGGACACTCGCCAACCGCAGGTGGGATACTTCTCAACCGGCTCCCGAGAGCCAATATCCAGATTGCGCTGTCCGGTCTTCTCGCAATTCCGCGATGGTCCTGTAGTCCTCAAAAAGGGGGTAGCGGCAGAGGGGGCCGCGCCGCCGGGCCTCCTCGCAACGAGAAGCCTTGGAAAAATAAAAAGGTAGATTGTAAACAGATCTCAGCAGTGCCTCCAACTTGTCGCGGTGATTATCCCGGGGTCGGCTGAGCCGTCCGCGGACCTCCGGGCTGGGAGGCCCCAACTCCTCCCGTGTTCCCCAAAAATGAGTATGAGGCACACACAAGAAGCAAGGTGGTTCTGCTGTTTATTAAACGACGACAGGGATGAGTCTAGGATCGTACGCGTCCATCCAGACTCTCAAAATTCATGGGGCTCGCAGGCCCTTTTTGCCTCAGTATGACGCGCTACTTGCGTCACCTGGGAAAGTTAGCGAAAAACCTATCGCCACTCCGGATTGGTTCCTCGAGTCGTAGGGTTAGTATAGCATACATATAGAGAACAGTATTAGTGGTTGAGGATGAGTCAGGTGGTATACTTGGGTTGTCCCTTCTATTAGATACTTGAAAATTGTTACACGAAGAACCCTAATGATTGGCTAATGTTAGTGGCGTCAGTGATGAGTGCCCCCATGTTCTGATTGGTCCACCCGCGAGCCCCCCAGTCTGGGACCATCGTTGTTCCCAGCTCGCGGTGTACCTGTCACTAGCAACAATATGTAACTATGTGTTCGTGCAGACAATGCGCGGATTTGCTCATAGGCTTGAGAGCAGACCATTCCCATCGCTGTAGGTGTCCATCGGGTCATTTCATTGTTGCAACCTGTGTCGCAGACGTGGGACCCAGGTGACTTCTCCCTTGTGGGTCTGGCACCCTGTCAGGTTGGCTTGGTCACGTGTGGAGAGACCGTGGCTGGGGCAGAATTCTGCACATTTAAAGTTGTATTTTGCTTCTGTGTGCTTGGCTTTGCTAACAGGTGCGACCTTGCCGCCGGCTGGTAGCATAAGAGTTGCAACATTGCCCCCTTGGCTGTGAGCTCTCGCTGGGCTCGTTCTGCGGGATCAGCACTTGTACTCTCACTCATTCAGTGTTCATGGCAGCTCTTGCTTGCGGCCTACTTGGGCCTGGTTCATAGGTGGGGATGTGTAATTCACGGCACCTATGTTGCGGTGCGACATGGCCTCATAGGCAGTATTACGTCTTCGTTATATTCTCATCACGATGCAAGGGGTGGGAGAAGCGTCAGCAAGCGTATACTCGAGTGCTTTATGCGTCTTGCATTTCTGCATTACGGAAAACCTATGTGAAAAATAGTAAAGATGCGCGTCAGTGGGTGTATCCGTCACCTACGTCATAACACTGAATATATTCTGTGTGTGGGTTGGTGCGTGAGTGTCCAGTGTGCATGGTGGCACGTGTGTTCTTGGCAGTTGGCTAGGTCGTCATGGCATCTCTAACGATGTGGGTGCTTGTTGTTGAGGTCTTAGTCGAGTTCATCCATGCCGCAGGTGTCGGCTTGAGTAGGGCAGGCTGGCGGGCATATCCTTATGTTCTTGAACCAGGGTATTTGGTCGTCTGGTAGATAGACAAATTCATCTCGTGGTGGGTGTCTGGGCCGCGATCCTCTGGGCCATGGTTGCGAGGAGATTGGGGAGAACTTTTTCTCCCATTCTCCCACTTCAAAAGGATGAAGCAGTTGCACGTTTCGTCTCAGCACTTGAACGTATTGGCTGATCGAGCGTCGGGCCTTTTCTCTGTGCTACAGTTAATTCTGCTCCAGAAAATACAGGGTTTCTCTGGTACCATCTCAGGGCTGGAGACGTCACAGATGGTGGTATCAGTGACCTCGGCAGATCTGGTGCGTGCCTGAGTAAAATCAGTGGGTTTGGTGGTGATGGCATTGGCTGCAGTGGAGACCTTGAGGCAGTGTGATGCGTGGATCCAGGCCAGGATCCCATCACCCTTGACAACAGAGTTTGTAGTGAGAAGAACCTGCAATGGCCCATGCCACCTTGGCTGAAGTGCTGATGTCCGCTGATGGATCTTAACAAGAAACCATTGTCATGGTTGCACAGGGTGGCACAGTCCCATGGCTGGTTCAGGCATGTCCTCGCGGACCTGTGCATGGAGAGATCGAACAGTTTTAATCATCGTGCAACAGTACTGAATCAATGCGTCATCCTCCATCACTAAACTCTCGACTCAGGGAACTGTAGGTGGGGCAGTTTCCATTCTCACTGGGCATCCTGTGAGGATTTTGTGAGCGGACAATCTATGTTTACGATATGTTTTTTTTTTCTCATGGCTAACAAAACCAGAGGTAGGGCATAGGGCCATTTGAGCCCTCTCTCTTTAGACACTTTAGACAGTCTCAGCATAAGGTCGCCTTTGCAGCATTCGATGTGTGCACTCAAATGCAGGTGGTAAGCACAATGGAACTATTGAACTATTCCTAGAGCCTTACAGACTTCCATTATGACCTGTCCAGTAAAATGGGTACCTCGATTGCTGTCAAAACTGTGGGGCATTGCAAACTGAGGTATAGTCTCAGCGAGCAGTTTCTTGGCTATGATGATTGCATCTGGCGTTCTACACGGGTAAGCCTCCACCCACTCCGATAACACATTGACCAAAACCAGATACTAAAGATATGCTATATAGGCGGGGAGCTGTATGAAGTCTATTTGCACCTGTAAAAACAGACCTTCCAGTACGGGACGTGCAGATAGCTTTGTAGGCACTGCTCGCCCGATATTATATGACAGACATTTTACACAGCTTTCACAATAATGTTGATGCCATGGAAGCTAAACCAAGATCTATCCAGTCTCTTTGGAGTAACGTGATCATGGCATTTTTATCTGAATGGGCCACGCCATGAACTTCACAAATCAAATAAGGTAGTAGTACCTTGGGTGCCACTAGGCGGCCGTCTGGGGAACGCCACAGGGTGTTTACTCCCAGGCTATACCTACGCTGCGTCCAGATCATTTTCTCAGTCTTCGGAGCATGATCTTGGAGAATCGCCAGACTGGCAAGGGACGGAATGGGTGACCGTTGAACCGCAACACAAACAAGACATTCATTCGGAGCCAGGGGCCCTTTCAGGGCTGCTGAGTGAGCTGCACCATAAGCTAAAGCATTCCCTAGGGCAAAAAAAGAAGGGCTGGGAGTGGTTGGACCCCCAGCACTTAACTATATCTATGGCTGCAGGGTGTAGCCTGTACTCTCTGCCCACATAAAAACCACCCTTGATTCTCTCATGGATGATCTTGCTCCCGTCACCACTAGGTGCATTAAGCCTGAAACTCCATCCCATCACTGGTTTAATGATGACGTCCTCGCTCTAAGGCACCATAGGAGAGCAGCTGAACGTGCCTGGCGGAACCAACCAACAACAGCTCTGCTTGCCCTATACAAACTGACAGTGAAAAACTTTAAGGCTGTAGTGACCCTAGCCAAATCCACTTATTACAACAAGAGATTTCTGCAAGCTAAATCAAGTACCAAGGAACTCTTTGCGATCCTTCAGGACTTTAATTGCAATACTCATACCAAAATCAGTACACCCCAAGATCCCACATGGTGCCAAACCATTCATGACTCCTTCACAGCCAAAGTCGCTTCTCACCTGCAGTCTAGCACCTCCCGTAACGCTCCTATTAATACACCCTTACTGTTCTGTCCCCATCTAGCACAGCCCCCACAAATCACCAAACCACATCCAAGCCTACATTTTCCTTCACTCCCTGCACGGTGGCAGAAGTTACTAAGATCATTCTGGACATGAAACCGACCACCTGTAAGGGCGATTCCTGTCCCTCCAGGCTGCTGGTCAGCTGCCTTGACACCATCGGCCCTTGAGTCACCAAGCTTATCAACCAATCATTCCTGGAGGGATGGGTTCCAATGGATCTGAAAGAAGCGTGGATCACTCCCCTTCTTAAAAAAGATAATCTTGCCCCCTTCCAGCCCAAGCACTATCGTCCTATTACCAATGTCCCTTTTTCTCCTCAAGGTTATGGACCGGGTGGCATATCTCCAGCTGTTGAGATTAATTGAGGAAAACTCCATCTCAAGGCCACACCAATCTGGCTTCCATGCTCGACCTGGCATCGAGACCGCCATGCTCGACCTGAAGTCTAGCCTGTCGGCCATTGTCGATCGAGGTCATCCAGCGCTGCTATTGTTACTCGATCTGTCGGCTGCCTTCGATTTGGTCAAACACGAGCTGCTGGCTTCCAGGCTGCAATCACTGGTGAGCTGTTCTAGGATCTCAACACACTTGCTTGTCTCCTTCTTGGGTCCTCACAATGCTAGAGTTGCCATTCACAATGCCTGCTCCTCCCCTACCCTATTCACGCGGGCTGTTCCTCAGGGCTCATCACTTTCACCCACTCTTTTCAATATCTATATTCTCACTCTTCTCATGATGCTTGATGATCTGGGTGTCTGGTATACTAACTATGCCGATGACACCCAGGATTCCGAGGCCATCAACTCCATCTACGCCACCATTCACTCTTGGATGGTGGCAAACTCCATCGCTCTCAATGGGGATAAGACTGCGATTCTCATCACTGCCTCTAATCATATGCTGAAAAACCTCTCCCTGAAGAATTCCATTTTTTCCATTACTTATGTCACCATCCCTGTAGCCAAGAACGTTAAAATGCTTGGCGTTACGCTTAACAGAGGCTGCATGTAGCTAAGACCTTTGCGTTCTGTGGCTGATTCAGTAAACAGTTTGGTTATCTGCGCCCCTTTCTCTCTGTGAAAAACATGTCCCTCTTAGCCTCTGCCTTGGTTAATTCGAGGCATGACTATTGTAACAGTCTTCTGGCTGGCACTGCTCAGTCCAATCTCGAAGCCCTTCAGGTCACACAAAATGGTGCGGTTAGAGCAGTGCTTGGCATCCCCATATGGCAGTCTATCACGAAGTAACCTGCACTGGTTGCCTGTCAAGCACTGGGTCTCCTTTAAGATTCTGACACTTACCTTCAAGTGCCTGACCCTCGCTGCGCCCGTCTATCTCTCTGAGCGCATTAATCGTTATGTGCCATCACGATCTCTTAGGTCACTGGACCAGGCCAAACTCAGCCAACCCAGATTTCGCTAAGCCAAATTTGGGATGACAATTTTTGATGTTTTGGCTCCTGCCACTTGGAATTCAATCCCCTTTGATAAGAAAATGACTATGTCTCTTGCTGAGTTAAAAATCTTTCTCTTCTGGGCTCCTTTGATTTAGTTTCCACTTTACCTGATGCTGTTCCACTGTTTCTGTTCTCTGGTCACTGTTTGTTATAAATGTGCACCTCGAGTCCTTCGAATGACCTGGCGCGTTATAAAGAATTAAAATAAATAAATAAATAGCAACGCGTCCAATGAATCGGCAATGCATTTCCCATTTTGGATGGGGGTGCCAGTGTAGGTTGCATATTCACATTGTTTCCTGAAGACGCAGAAGTTATGGACCACCCCGTGGGCGTACCAGGAGTCAGTGTAGATTGCAACTAATCTACCCTGAGTCAGAGCACATGCACGTGTGAGGCCCACAAGCGCAGCGACTTGTGCTGAATTGGCTGTGGGCAATCTGTATGCTTCTAGGACCAAGTGGGGGCTACACACGGCATATCCCAAAACGGGTTCTCGTCCCCGGGACACAGATGCAAGAACCATCCATGAAGAGAATGAGATTTGGGTTCTGCTGGGGTACATCTATCAAATCAATGCGAGGGGACAACATTGTTTCCACAATTACCTGACAGTTTTGCAGCTCTCCCTCTTCAGTTTTTGGTAACAAGGGTGCAAGGTTAAGTGACAGCCAGCTGCTTAGGGTCACATTGGCAGCAGAAATAAGCAGTATTTCATACCTCGTAAGGTGGTAGTTTGACACGTGTTGTTTTTTTCCTTTTAGCAATAATGACAATATGGCATGGGGCACAGAAATAGTGACAGGATGTCCTTGGACCAGAGAGTCAGTTTTCTCAATCAATAGGGCAGCGGTGGCGATAGCCCGCATGCATGCTGGGAGCCCCGCCGCCACTGGGTCCAGAGCTACGCTATGGTAGGATACAGGACGATGCTTATCACTATCACTGTGTAGCTGGGTCAACACATCCTGAGCAAACCCTTTGTGGTCATTGCAAAATAAGACAAAGGACTTGCTATACTCCTGTAGGCTTAAGCCGAAGCCATTGCGAGCACCTGCTTAATTGTGATAAAGTCATCTTTGACTTCCTGGGACCATAGAAGGGATTTGGGGGTCAAATCATGTGTGACGTTCTGAAGGGGCTCAATGATGGCTATAAAATCGGGGACCCATTGCCTACAATAACTAACCCTCCAGATCAACCCTCTCACATCATTCCTATTTTTGCTTACCACACCACCCTTTAGAACCTCAGTTAATTGTATTGTTTAGACACCCCTCTCATTTCCCTAGGAAAGTCGCATTTGCATTGCTGCTGTGTTTATAACTAGGCCTTTTCCCTCTTCTTTGGAAAGTCGAATCTACGTAGTGTGTACATTGCTGCTGTGTTTATAACTAGGCATTTTCCCTCTTACCCCTTGTGCAATTCCTGAATTGTACGGTGCTGGGCTGTGTCTCTCCTTTCTTCGCTCCCTTCTCCTCCTACTTTCCTCATCGCACCCTCTATGTTGCTTTCCGTCTCTCCCATCTTTTCTAACTGCTACACTATCTCCTATCCTAGTCTCCCACTAGGTCTGGAAGGAAGACGTTTAATAGGGACATCCTAACGCTGATACCTACATCAGTGCTTTCTCCAGACAGACTCTGAACGATATCCTCTTTGCCCTCTTTGTCGTTCCCTCACCAGACGTATGGACCCCTCATATGGTCTCGGTTTTCTCTCCTATCTCTCCCTCTCCCATTACTCTGTGAGATGTCCTCTTGGCATCCTTCCACTCCTCCAAGACCATCATTCTTGTCTATCTGAATGGCACTGTCTTGGTCCAGGGCCCTCAGCCCAATCCCCTCCTCCAACTGCTACTCCTACTAGCACCTCTCTGGCTACTATCCCACCTCCTGCTACCACATCTGCCCACTCTCAGGCCCTCTACCACTACGCTGGGTGTACCTCAAGCCTGTGCCCCACCCTGGAAGAATGCCAAATGTGGCAACCTGCTCCACGTCGCTAATCTCAACTCCTGCTTTGCTGTCTAACACTCCTCTGACATCTGCCACCTTCTCAACGAACTTGACCTGGATGTCCTCGCTTACGCTGAGACATGGTTCACGGCCAGCTCTGTCACAAGTTTTGACAATCTCCTCCCTGATGGCTACAAGATCCTCTCCAACCCCAGAACCAACTTACCCAGAGGTAAAGTAGCACTGATCTTTCCGGAGTGGATCCCTGCATCTGCCATTCCTACGCAGGCTTACTCCTCCTTTGAATGCCTGGTCTGCAGGCTCTCTGTCTCTCCTGACCTCTCTCTGACTGTGGCCACCATCTACAGGCCTTTTGGTCAGGTTGCCATCTTCCTCTCAGAGTGGGCTGACCTCCCTTCTCCTTGCCTCTACCTCTCAACTTCTCCTCCTCAGAGACCTCAGCATCCACCTGGATGCTTCTAACCCCTCCTCTGGGCTCTTCTGCAACCTATACAACACTCTTTCTCTTTCCATTCTATCCTCTGGTCCAACACACTCTGCCGGACACACCTTGGATTTTCTCATCTCCTCTGACATCCCCCTTTCTAACCCTCTTACAACTCTTCCACCAACCACTTTCTGCTTCCCTGGCACCTGAAAATGTCTGTCCCTCAGGCAAAGGCCGCCCCAGACCTGCCACCTACTTTCTCTGTCATTTGGCCCATGAAGTGTGTGTCAGTGGATGCCTGTGCTTCTACTTTCTCTGCTCCACCTACTACTGCGGCTGACTCACACGTTAACACAGCCCTCTCTAACCTGCATCTTTCTATCTCCAATACTCTGGACACCCTTGCCCCATCATGAGAATCCATCTGAAGCCTACCTCCAAGTACAGCTCTTGCTATGACTCTGACCTCGCTGTCCTGTGACGTGAATGCACAAGGCCTGAGTGGAAGTCTAGGGCTTTGGGCGCTTCCTCTGACAGACTGGCCTGCCGCCTGCTCCAAAGACAATACAGACTCGCTGTCCTGTCCAAGAAGAGAGTACACATCCAAGCCGGCGTCTCTGTGGCTTCTGATAACACGGCCAAACTCTTTAAAGTCTGCAAGGAGCTGGCCAATCTTCTGGAGTCTCTACCTCTCCTGTTCCCTCCCAGGCCCTTTGAACAGCTACAAATAAATAAACAAACAAATAAATAAACAAACAAACTTCATCACTAAAACCCAGGACATTCTACCTCACTCTCCTGCTCCTCTGCCTCTACCTCTCTCGGTCCCCCTCTAGCCGCTTCTCCCTCTCCTCCTCCTTTCTCCTCTTTCTCTCTGCAAACACTGACAATGTTTCTAGACAAGTCTGATCTATGAAAGTATCATCCAAACAGGTGCTCCCCTGCCCCTCCAGACCACATTGACACCCTCGCTCCAGCCTTGGCCGATTTCTGCAATCCGTATTTCACCACTGGTTCCTTCCCTTCTGTCCTCTAGCACTCCCTTGAGCACCCCCTCCTTAAAAAGCCTTCTGCCGACCCTACCTGTCCAGCAAACTAACACCTGATCTCTATTACTTCTTTCCTGGGCAAACGCCTGGAAAAGCTGTCCATCTCCCAGCTTACTCTCCACACTGAATCTGTTGGTTGTCTCCATGACCATCAGCCTGGCTTCAGAGCAGCCAGGGGCATGGAAACTCCTGAACAATAGTGAAGATCCGCTCTCTAATCTTGATTCTAGCCTTCCATCTATCCTCATCTTCCTTGACCTTTCCTCCACTTTTGACACAGTCAATCACATCTTCCTGATCAATGGACTCTGTGAGAACCTGGGCATCATGGATAAGGCCCTGGAGTGGTTGGCCACTTTCCTCCTGGACCGACCCTCCCAGGCCCAACTGGATTACAATGAATTAACCAAATTAGAAATGTTCGAGGGAGAAAAAAACAAAAGTAATTTGAACGAAAATGACTTTCGGTTTTCATTCTCCCGAACATTTCTGATAACACGCTTACCCGACCCCCTAACTTACCTCTGGGCAGCACACCACTTTGTGTGCCGCCGTCTCCTGCATCTCTCTGCGACGCCGGATCCTTCACTTCCGTGCATAACAACCGGCGCTGCAGGGTCCTCATTTCTTTCTTTTTTCTAACTTTATTATATTGGGAGCGGGGGACACCCCGTAACTCCCGATGCCTTTATAGTGAACAAGGGTGTGGGGACACCCCCGCAGACCCTGCTCCCCTTGTTCACTATAAAGGCACTGAATCGTAAATAATATTGATATTTTCGGCTGTTTGTTTCTTTAGTACAGCTGAAATTCGAACACATTTCTTTTTCTTTGATTAAATCTGTGGATAATGGTCCAACTTGCGTCCTTTCTCTCCACCATCTCTCTCTCCACATGTGGTTTTCCCCAGGGCTCTATCCTCTCTCCCAGGCTCATCAATGTCTACTTGGGCCCTTTGGCTCACCTGATCTCTATCTTCTCCTCTTTCAGTGTTATGCAATTGACACTCAGCTCTCTTTCAGGTTCCCCTTAACCTCCTCTCCTCTCTCACTCATTCCTGACTGTTTATCCGCAATTCAGGATTGGTGCACCTCCAACGATCTCTGCCTTAATGCCAGTAAGATACAGATCCTTCTCATTGGGATGCCTGCTCCCGCTTTTCTTCTCTCACTCTGGCTGCCCTTCCTGGGCCCTCTTCCTTGGCCTTCCTGTGAGGCAAAGAACCTTTGTGTCATCTTCGATTCTACTCTCTCCTTCTCTCCTCACATCACGGACCTTGCCAAGAAGGACTTCTACCAGCTGTACCTCCTCAGAGATATTCTTCCTTTTCTCACTTTCTCCCAGAAGCTCACTGTCTCCAGAGCCCTAGTTCTCTCTAGGCTGGCCTACTGCAACAGACTCTTTCTTAATCTGCCTCTTTCTTAATCTGCCGTACGCTACTCTCTGCCCTCTGTTACTAATCCAGAACAGGACTGCAAAATGGATCCTTGGCCTCAAGGACTGTATCTCTCCAGCCCTGAAATCTCTCCACTAGCTCCTGGTGGCTGCAAGGATCAAGTTCAAGACCCCCTGCATCGTCCACAAGGCTTTCTCGGGCCATGGCCCACACTACATCCAACTCTCTCTTCCAAAATACCTTCTGTGAAATATTTGGCGGCATAACAAATACATGACAAAATGGTAGCAGGATTGGGTACCACTGGGAAGGATGGTAACATGGCGGCATTCACCACCCACAGGTCCTGAATAAAATGATACACCTCTTTACCCAGCTTCTTTGCAGGCAATATCAGAGTATCACAGGGGCTGCGGGTCAATTAATTGTATCTACTGTTCGTCCATGTTAACTGATATGACCTTGGCTTTCTTGGCACGATTTACCTCTGCTGAGTTTTGTTTCTGCCGCTTATTCTCGATTTTGCTAAATATGAAGCTCTCCTCATGTGGCCTTTAGTAACCTTTGGTTAATTCTGCTTCTTGTGCAAAGTGGAAGTATACTTATATAACGTGCTTCATTTGAGGTAGATATGTATAGGTGGCGCTTGCCCCACTATCTTTCTACTAAGCATAGAAAGCTGCACGATTTTCGTAGCTTTTTTGCAGTTCCAAGCATATGTACATGCGTAAACTGGTTGAATATCTTCCTCGTGCTTACAGCAAAGTGGAAGTATACTTATATAACGTGCTTCATTTGAGGTCAATTAATTGTCCCCACTATCTTTCTACTAAGCATAGAAAGCTGCACGATTTTCGTAGCTTTTTTGCAGTTCCAAGCATATGTACATGCGTAAACTGGTTGAATATCTTCCTCGTGCTTACAGCTTAAGCAAAGTGGAAGTATACTTATATAACGTGCTTCATTTGAGGTAGATATGTATAGGTGGCGCTTGCCCCACTATCTTTCTACTAAGCATAGAAAGCTGCACGATTTTCGTAGCTTTTTTGCAGTTCCAAGCATATGTACATGCGTAAACTGGTTGAATATCTTCCTCGTGCTTACAGCTTAAGCTTCTTATATTTGACATTGTCCTTTCAATTTAGGTTCACGATGCCCCTTGTCCATGGAGTTTTCATCTTTTTACGTCATTCTCTGGTCATCATCTCTTCTATATGTGAGTCAGTCGGGTTCTTGTGTCATCACCTTTCGTCTTCCATTAAGACCTTTTTGGCTTCTTCAGGGACTGTACTTAGACGATCTTCATTTTGTTTCATTTGTTGATATAGTTTTCTCAATGGGTACCTTACTGTCCATGGTTTCCTTGGTATTGGTACTTCAATGGGCTTTGTTCTTCTGATGGTTACTGGACAGAGCCCCGCTGCGGCTCTCTGCTGGTTTATTGGCTCTTAATACGGCACATATTTCGCCGTGACTGTTCCTGGTACTTCAAAATGGATGGTTGGAGTGTGGACTGTACTTGTGTCCTGCATATGCTTCAATCATTTTGCATACGTTCAAATAGTACATTCCTGGAGTTGAACATACTATGCCCTCCTCCGTGAATGAGATTGTCATGTTTAACTTCATCATTAGATCTCGACCCAAGGTGTTTACGGGTGTTTGCGTGAATATAAAAACAGTACATTCATATCACATTCGCCTATAGAGACTGGAAGTGCGTCTGTAAAAGGAACACAACTTGTAGCTCCTGAGAATTCATAGCATCGATGGACAAGAAAAACTTACGTATACACGAACGTGTTGCACCCATGTCAACTAAGAAGGAATATTCTTTGTCCCCTATAACGACATCCACCCTTGGTCCCTGGTGAGGGTTTGGTGTCACTGATAGGATAGAACACATCAGGGTTCCCAGTGAGCTGTGCTACTCCTATATAATTTTGTCCCACCTTGTGCAAATGGACTTCCCCCTTCCCCCATCACCAGTGTTACTCCTCATTCCAGGGTTCGCAGCCTATCCTGCACTTACTGTCTGTGGCAACTGTTGAGACTGTCCTTGTGGAAAACTCATCAAATTCTGAGATTGCAAGCTTTGCAGTGCTCCTGGCGTTTTTTGTTGCACTGTGTGATTCTGTGCAACTCCATTTCCTCCCTGCTGTAAAAACACAGGTGGATTCACCATACCTGCTCTTGTTCCTTGGTCAGTTTGCATCATGCCTTGACTTCTGCATGTGTGTGCTAGATGCCCTGTCATCCCACACAACCAACAAATTGGCGGTGGTCTAATTATTTGCCTATTTAACATATCTTGATTGCCATTTTGCATGTTTTGAAAGCCTCCTTGATTACTCTGAACCCCCCCACTGATTACTCTGCCATCCTCTTACTCTAAATCCTCTTCCCCTGGGATAAAACTCAGTATTGCCCTGATTATTCTGCTGTGGATAATTGGCCTGCTGCATGCTCGACCCGTCTATGCTAGTTATCATTGCTCCTTCAAGGGCATATTTTGACAATCTTTCTGCACTCATTTTGCCTCTTCACCCTTTCGTGCAGCCTCTTTTTTGTGATTCTTTTCTTGCAGTAGCCTGCAATAGTGTGTTATGGTAAACTGTATTTCAGACCACGGTTTGGCCTCCATTCCTACCAATTTCTTGAGCTGTTTCTGTACCTGCTCTGGCAGCCCTTGGCATAATATATGGTACAACACGGGTATGGATTTCCCCCAGGATTCACGAGTCTCGAGTACCCACGTGTCTTGGAAGTTCTGGATGTAAATTAAAGGGTCCTCTGACTCTTTCATTTTACGTGTCATTATAGCTCCCATGTTGGAAATATCCAGATATAGTAATCATAATGCTTTCCATACCGCGGCTCTGCAATTGTTAAATGGAACTCCATCATGCACTGTATTAACTGTGGTCACACCAGGGTAACCTGCCCGTGTCCACCCATCGTCTGCTCTCTCACTGAGTACAGCGATTCAAAGACCTTTGAAATCCCCTATGGCTAACGTGTACCCTCCCGTCATTTTTTCAAGCTCATGTATCCATTTTCCGGCTCCCGATGTCAACAGTGGAAGCTTAGTTTTCAGGTTTTCCCGATCCATGTGTGGCCATGGAATATACTGTGTTCTCGTTCCACCTTTCTCGAGCAATGGAAATTCTATTGCAGGAATAATATTCCCACATCGCCGCCTACCTGGCAATGTCCCTAGCTGGCTCACATAGACACCAGCCTCTGGCCGTGAGATACTGCTTCGTGTCAGTCTGACTGTGGAGCTGATTCTGATGCCCCCGGTGCAGACCCCCTAGAATCTAACCATCTTATTCCTTTCCCTCCTCAGAATCATTATTCGCATCTCCTCTCTTCCTCCTTTTCCTCATGCTCCTCTCTTTTGGTGTCAGACATTGTCTGTGCCCAACGCGTGCAATTTCTTGCATCCTCTTTGTTCCTACGGATTTCCAACCTATCTAGGGACTGTTCTCTATTTCCACTACTTCGGGAGACGTCCTCAGTATCGTAAAGCTGAGTGCTCTCCAGGCGCTCATCTTCCCCCTCCCCTTAGGGTACTTGTTCTAGCCCCATTTCATCATATATTCTATCGATCGTCTCCCCGATGCTTCTGGTGTTGAAATCATCCTCAATATTCGCCCTAGGCATGCCTGGTACTGAATCGTACTCAGGAAAGAATTCTTCGATATCTTCCCAATCTGCTACTGGATCGTGTTTTCTAACCTCCCTTTCCAGATATTTAAGATCGCGTGCTCTTTGCCTTCGCTTACGTTCTACATTGTCATCGAATTCTCTGCGCTTCTTCGCTTCTTCCTTTTTCTTTGCGTCTCTACATTCTTTTGCCCTTTGGTTTCCCCCATACCTCCGTCTCTTTATTCTTTTCTCCCGTATCCTTTGTTCTTCCTCCATCCTTCGCTGCTCCTGTCTTTCCTGATCATTGGCTGCTCTCTGTTTATGATTGCGTTGCATTTCTTGCTCTTCACGATATAACTGTTCTCGTCTCTGCCTATCTTTTTTCCTTATTCTTTCATTCCTCAATCCTTTTTCTTTGTACCTCTCTTTTCTCTGTAAGTCATCTAGCTTCTCTTTTTGTTTCACATCATCTATGCCTTTACCATCGAGTTTCAATAAAATCTGCCCTCCCATCCATTCATTTTGTGTGAATGCTATCTCATCAGTTCTATCCTCATTTCCTTTCCATCTTTTGCCTTCTCTCTCCATGTCAAGAGATGTACTTGCTTCTGCCTGGTCTTTTTTCTCGTTCTCGCGTCTCTCCTTGTCCCTCAGGACTTTGGAGGTGCTATCTCTATCTTTATCTTTGTCTAGATTTTTGTCACTACTTTGTGTAGGTGACTTATATGCCGGGTTGCTATACCCTGTGGTTGCTTTAAGTTCTCTTAGCGGGTATAACCCTTCGTCCTTACTCTCTTCAATTTTCATTTCAGATGGGGCAGGTGGCGCTGAGAGCATCTCACCCCCCTCTGTGCATACGTTAAGTATCCAATCTAATGGCGGATCCTCCTCCTTATCCTGTTGGTACATTTTCCATAACTCTAGACTAGCTAGGCATTTGTCTAACTTTTTGCCCGTGTATATGGCGTGCAAATATGTCGTCATGTGCTGTAGGACTGTTTTAGATAACGATCCACCTTGGGGCCATGGCATAAACATCTTGTTTGCGGTTCCTTTAACCCATTCTGCACTGTACTTTTTTTGTTTAGGTGCATGTTTTGGCAACTGTTTGCACAGGTGTACTAATGGAGTCATGTCTTCCATATTTAAATCTGTTCACTTTCTCTTTAAATAACACTTGTTATGTCTTTCATTATTTAAACACTTTCAACAGTATGAGCGAGCACCAGTCGTCGCAAGCTCCAATCCCATTTTTCCACAATATTTTATACCTTCTATTTTACTCAATAAACATCAGGTTGTATTCTGCAATATTTCAAGTATCCAATTGCATAATCTTTTATGCTAGTTCTTCGAAGGAAAACATTTCGTCCTATGACGTCACAACAAATAACACGTAAAACAGAGGTTCACAGACTAGACAAACTCCAGCTGGTTACACAGACCTCTGCCTCTAATATTACCCCGACATGGAGTTTAAACTCATCCCTTTCACAAGCGTCTTTGGTGACCTATTTGTTCCTCTTTTATTCAGGACTATGGATGCAAGTTTCTTCTAGCCGCTACATTAAAGCGTAGGAATTTGGCGAATCCTCTCTCTTCTCGGGTGTCCCCCCTGGTATCCTCTCTCTTCTCGGGTGTCCTCCCCCGTATCCCTTCTCTTCTCGGGTGTCATCCCCGGTATCTTTTTTTGCTACTTAGTCACCCTTTGAGTCACCATATATATATATACATATTGTCGTGATAAGCTTCTAGGCGCTTGCAGTAACCTGCACTTGCACTAACCTACTGAGCTATCTTGTGTATATTAGAGCTTATTCGAAGCGTGGAGAAAAATGCTGAAATCAGCCAGGCCTCTCGAACTGGGTGAGCCCACATGCTTGTAAGGGGTTAACTGCGAAGGCCCTTCATGAAGACATAAACATCTAGCCTTTGCAAGAGGCTCTATGCAGCCCTTGGGAGCCAGGCACAGCTTTGCACAGCTCTGCTAGTCTTTGCTCTGTGAGTCAGGTGCACTGATAACACAAGAATGCCAGGCCTTCCCCAAAACAACGTGCACGAAGCCTGGGAGCCGAGACTGGCTGTTTCCAGTCTTGTAACTTTCCAGGCGAAAACATGTTTACTGCCTGGAAGGATGAGCCCAGAAGTTTCTCGAAGAGCTGGTATGTCATAGTGATTGACGTGCAGCCCCTAAAAAGAGACCTATACCTGGGCCAGTGAGGGAGGGACTCATTCTGGGCTGTTGGTGAGACGCGTGGACGAAGAGGAACAGTGCCTGGACGACCAGCTGTGCACTATCTTGGCCGAGACTCATAGCATCACATCCCCGCTCTGGTGTAGGACTGTGGGGGGGGCTTGGCCAGTCCTCCCCTCCTCTCTCGAGGAGTGCTGGGCACCTGAAGCGGCGAGGGTCCCGGGTGTGATCTGATCGTACCGTCATCTACATTTTATAGGAGCGTAAGATAATAATTGCATATTCATCTATGACTGACAATTGATATTATCAGCTTGCACTTTTATTCCCATATTACTGTAAATTGCTGCATAGTTCTCAATAGACACTATAGAAATAAATGCAAGCATCGTGTATTCTGTGTGATTGGCTTTCTTCCAGACTGAGTTCATTGTACTTCGTATAACCTTACTTGTGTGGGAAGGTGATTAGGAGTGATTTATTTGCACTAAGGGCTGGTCCCAGGGGAGTGCGGGTTCTCCTTTTTCACTACATTTGGCGTAGTCGATTGCAGGATTTAGGAGCACGATGCCTTTCTGGAAAAAAACAAGCAAAAGATGAATGCAATGTGCACTCTGTCACATTCCAGGATGGCCAGCATCAAATGCTTGGTCGGGTGTGGCAGACATTTTGCATCGGTACTCGGCACCGAGGGCATGGGACATGCTTGAAAGTGATGTTTCCTGGCAGTAATTAGTGAATGCTTGGAGAGTTTGCCGCTTGGGAAATGCAGACGGGAGCTAAGAGCAGCAGGAAACATAGGCTGGTTATTCCTGCAGGCGCTCAGGAAGTTGCATGAGAATGAATTGCTTAAAGATGTGCAGATTTGCAAATTAACTGATGAGATTTCCCTGCTCCAGGAGCAACAAATAATTATGAGAGAGACCCGTGAATCGTCCGTTAAGCGGGCTGATCAGATGGAGGACAGATGTGCCTCCTTAGCTGTGCGTGTAGCCATGCACAAGCGCAGACAGCGGCGGGGCAATCCGTCAAAGATAAGGATTCGCGCGCCAATTAGGAAAGATAATTGGGACCCAAATTTATGGTCGGGTGAAGTTAGTGGCAGCGAAACTGAACAAACATGTGACTGGGATGAATCTGTTGAAGTCAGGCTTGCAGAGTTAGACTGCTCTGACGAAGAGGAGCTGGAATGTGTTCCAAAGAAATGTGTTTATCCAGCGCGGCCGTTAATCACTAACAAGTTAAAAGGCCAAGCTGGCAGTGGAAACATTCAGAATACTAGAATTGCTCGTGATTATCCACAGACTGAACTTTTAGTTGCCAAATTATTCAGACAGAAGGCAGGTGAAGCACTTCTGAAGTGGTATCTTCATTTGTGGGATACGGGTGCGGATGCGATCTTCTTAACCCCAGAAGAACTGTTAAAGATGCGTTCACTCACTACTAATGTAATGCTGGGGCAGATAGTGCGCGGTGCGCTCGGGCAGCAAGGCTCGCATTCCTTGTTTAATTGGCTTCAGACTGCCCTATTGAATTTGTATGGGAGTCCGATGGATATGGAAAGGGCATTTGGGGATCAATAACATAAGCAACAGATCAGCTTAGAGAGATGGGTTTACAGTGTGCACTGTACAGTGCAAATTTTGCAGGGCCTGACATGGAGTTATTTACAGCTGGAATGCGCGCTCGCTTGCTGAGAAACGCTCCGAGCCATATGAAGGAAGCATTGCTTTCATTGCTGGGTCCAGCACAAGGCAAACCCATTGGTAAAGTGGCACTTCTGTTAGGGCAATTAGAAGGGCTGGATGTGCGCAAAGCGGCGTGCCTAGTGGCTGCGAGTAATGATTCAGAGAAAAAGCGTGGCAAAAATGTAAAGTCCAAAGAGAAAACTGATACCATCGAGGTCACACGCAGACAAATGTGGGTGGACCTGCTAAAAGCGGGAATTCCAAGGGAAGAGATAGACGGTAAATCCACACCTGTGCTGCTTGAGAAATGGAAGAAATTGAGAAAACAGGGATCGGGAAAAACTAAGCCCTCTGCACTCCCTGAAGAAGAGGTGTTGAAGCCCAAAGTGTGAGCAAAAGGTTACCCTGATTTATCAACGGAAAAGTCGGAAGGTCCCAGACCCCATTTTTGATTGAAGGGCTGGCTCTGTCTTTGAGGTACGGTTAATAAAGAGAACCAGTCCCAGAGACAGACGCCCTTTTGTGCCACTTACATTGTATTTGGATGAGAAAGTAAAACACGTCTTGGCTCTATTAGACACGGGAGCTGAGGTAACCATTTTGAATGGCAATCCCAGTAAATTATCCTGTCCCAGAGTCCTACTCAATGGGTATGAGGGAGCAGAAACTGTTGCAAAAGCTTTTAATGTAAAAATGTCAATTGGGGAGGGATTGCCTTTCACAGCAAATGTCTTGATTGCAGATATACCGTAATATATTCTTGGCATGGATGTGTTGTTGGGCAAAAGTGTGACTACAGATTTAGGTGAATTTGTTTTTGGCAATCGGAAGGTCCATGTGAGAGTTGTTAACCCTGTGGTGGTTGGGCATGCCAAATGGTCCCCCTTGCATTTACCTCCTCCTGCTGAGCCAGTGTGCGTGAAACAGTACAGGTTGCCAGGAGGACATAAAGAGATTGGTGAAACTATGTAATCATTGGTAAAAGCTGGCATAATGAGGCCGGCAGTCAGTCCATTCAACTCGCCTATCTGGCCTGTCCGCCGCCCAGATGGGGCGTGGAGTCTGACAATTGATCACTGCATTTTGAATAAGAAGGTGCCACCCTTAGCTGCGTCGGTGCCAGACATCATTACTCTGATTGAAAACCTTACGAAAGAAGTGGGTGAATGGCATGTGGTCCTTGACCTGGCCAATGCATTTTTCTCAATTGATATTGACACTGAATCACAAGACCAATTTGCTATCACTTGGGGAGATAGACAATTTACCTTTACTAAATTGCCCAGGGGTATTTGACTAGTCCCACTCTGTGTCATGGATTGATTGCCAGAGACTTAAAGATGGTGCAGTTGAATGATGTGTATGTTGCTCATTACATTGATGACATCATGCTGACCAGTGCTGAGAAAGAACATGTAGAAAAAGCTGCTGAAAAGTTGATCACACACATGCAAGACGGGGGTGGGCCATAAATCCCAAAAAGGTACAGGGGCCTGCTCAAGAGGAGACATTTTTAGGTGCAATCTGGTCTGGGTCAGTAAAGAACATTCCCGACCCTGTAATTGACATTGTTCAGCAGATGGCTCCACCAGCAGATAAAAAAGAGGCACAAAGATTTATTGGGTTAATGGGTTTTTGGAGAAATCACATACCTCACTTAAGCCTGATACTGAAACCCATCTACAAAGTCACCAGAAAGAAACATGATTTTACATGGGGCCTAGAGCAACAGTCTGTCTTTCAGAAGGCTAAGGACGCTTTGCAGAATTACATAACGCTGGGCCCCATGACGAAAACGGATCCTTTTGAACTGGAAATTCTTGTCTACAATGATGTTGCTGTGTGGAGCTTGTGGCAAAAGCAAGGACAGAAAAGAGTGCCGCAAGGGTTCTGGTCAAGAAAGCTCACAGATCCTATGACAAGATACACTCCGCTTAAGAAACAAGTTTCTGCAGTGTACTGGGCTCTAGTCGAGACTGAAAGAATCACAGTCGAGCAACCAGTGACAATTTGCACAGAAATTCTGATCATGGGCTGGGTCCGCGACACTGCTGCAAGCGGGAAAAGTGGCAGAGCGCAAGACGCCACTCATGTCAAATGGAAATGGTATTTACAGCAACGTGCGAAAGCTGGCCGCACAGTTTCCAGACTGCAGGAACAAATGCTGGAGGCAGTGAACTTAGAAGTGATGCCTGAACCGAGCACCCCTGTGGCGCTGCCAGAATCTCCCTTCAAAGTCGCACCCGCCTATGATACATAGACGGAGGTAGAACAAAAGTCTGCATGGTTCACGGACGGTACAGCAAAGTATGTTAAAGGGCAAAGACACTGGCAAACTGTTGCATTCCAGCCCCACCAAGAAACACTGCTAATGAGAGAAGGTGTGGCAGGATCCAGTCAATATGCTGAACTGCAGGCGGTGGCCTCCGTGATTGAACAGGCAAAAGAGACAGAGACTGCAAACATATACACGGACAGTTGGGCCACGTATCAAGGCCTGACGCATTGGGCACCGGCATGGAGAAGAGACGGCTGGCAGATCAAGAACACTCCGATCTGGGGAGGGGCGGACCTCTGGGAAGAGATGTGGTGCAAAGGTGAGAGGTGCAAAATCTGCATTGGGCATGTCGATGCACACATGCCCCACGACACCTCACTGGCTGCCCTGTTCAACAACGAAGTGGATCAAATGGCAAAGATTTGCCCAGTGACAACACCTAAAGAAGCTGAGGTATTGCAAGGAATGGCGGACTGGGCACACCAAAACTCAGGGCATCTAGGGCAAACAGGAACATATCAATGGGCTAAAATGAGACAATTGCCCATTACCATGGATCAAGCCAGACAAGCTGCCTCCCAATGTTCCGTGTGCTGCAAAGTGAAGCACTACTCTCTGGAGAGGAAGCCTCAAGGCCCTTTGAGAAGAGGTGAAAGAGCTGCTAGCGTATGGCAAGTTGACTACATTGGCCCTTTACCGCCTCAGAATGGAAAGCACTATGTGTTGACCATGGTAGACACATACTCTGGACTGCTGTTAGCTTATCCAGTCGCTCATGCAGATCAACGGGCTACCTTGCAAGGAATGAAATACCTCATCAGGCACTATGGCATCCCAGATGAAATCCAATCAGACCAAGGCAGCCATTTTGCTGGACACAATGTGCAAATCTGGGCGTTAGAACAAGGCATCAAATGGACACTGCACATCAGCCGGTACCCAGAATCCTCTGCTCTGGTGGAACGCAGCAATGGGCTGCTAAAGCAACAAATAAAGAAGCTGGCTAAGACTCACACTCTCAAGCGGTGGTCCAAACACCTGGCGCAAGCACTGTTTGAACTGAACAAATGTCCGCTGGGAAACCGCCAGACACCCTTTGTGAGACTGACAAGTGAGAAGGTGGAATCCACAAAGGCTCTTATTGTGTGGAAAACCGACAAAGAAGCAAAGCTGCCTGTGCAAGCCACTGCAGGCAGCATTGGGCTTGATCTATCTATCTGTGAGGATGATGTTATACCAGCGGGGCAAACCAAGTCCATCTCACTGGGTATTGGCATCAAATTGCCGTATGGCACTTATGGACGCATTGCTGCACAATCCAGCCTCGCGAAAAAAGGCATTGACATTTTGGAAAGTGTGATTGATCCTGACTATAGAGGGACTGTTTCGGTACTGTTACATAATGCTGGTGCATCTGCAGTACCATTAACCAAATATGACCGAATTGCACAATTGATTTGCGAGCAAGCAGTTGTTCCCCTAGTGGTTGAAAGTAAGCAAGCCCCAGACACTACACTGAGGGGGGAAGGAGGCTTCGGTAGCACAGGAAAAAAGGTGTGGGTTCACCATCCAAACAAAAAAGCTGAGGCTGGGGAAGTGTTAAGTCAAGGGGCCTATTACGACCCCGGCGCTAAACCATAGTGCTATTAGCACCATGGTCCATGCCGGGGTCCGCCATGGTGAATGGCGGAATTGCCGCCCCATTCCAAGGTTGGCGGGGCGGTAATTCCCCATTCACCATGGGCCCTTCCCCATTCCCATTTTTGCCCCATAGGGCTCAATGGGAATGGGGAAGGCGCTAAGTACGGTGCCGCAAATTGTGGCACCGTACTTAGCACCAAGGTCCCTTTGCGGCACCCTACTTTAACGGCTGGTGAAACCAGCTGTTAAGGTCGGGTCCCGCAAAGGGACCTCGTAATTAGGCGCTAAGTGTTTAACGGCGCCGCAGCCTTTTACAGCGCCGTTAAGCACTTAGCACCTGGGTCGTAATGAGGCCCAAGGTGTTGGAAGTACTTATGTTGTACTTTTGCAAAATTCTGACATGCCTGTTTATATTCCCGCTACTAGGCTCACACCACGAACGTAGAGCAGTATGAAGGGGATGGGATTTACCTTGCTGTGGGTGCTCCTGGCCTGCTAAGCACACGCTTTCTCTGTAAAGAATGGGTTGATGCAAGATGCTACATGGACTCTGAGAATCGCATGCACTACACCCGATGCTCCAGTCCTGCGTGATAACTACAACCGCACCGTAACCTGTGAGAAAAGCGCTACAAATGAGTATCCACATGGAACTGCAAAAGTGATAACTTGGCATATTTTCGGACACCTTTTGTCACTGACTCATGACTGGTGCTTATGAAATCTTAGTCCAAACGTTGCAGTGAATGGATCCAATAATTTGTTTGATGTTTGATGTTTCTTCTGTCCTAAGAACTGCAGCGAGTGTACTCGCCAAGATTTTTTGGTCTATAACTTGACTAAATGTATTTCATACAATTGTACGTTGAAACAGCCACTGCCGGATGGTAGTATGGTGTTTGTATCTAAAACTGATATTGTATATGGCAGGCATCCCACTTGGAGAATGGTTTTCTTCAAGTCACACAAAGTAGAAACTGTAAACATGCTAGATTTTCAGTAGTTAGACAACACTTAAACTGCAGACACGTGATGCACGGGTCTATCATTACAGAGGTGCACTTAGACATAGATTTATCACGAGGCAATGTTTCCTTAGTACTACCAAGCTGCTACAAATGGAGTCAATTTCTATTGCCCATTGCCAAATTGCGCGTAGCCAGGGGGTTAGATTCATTGATTGCGGGGGCAGCAGGGGTGGGGACGGGAGCTTTAGAAACTGTGCTCAATAAGTTAGCCACTATGGGTTCTGATGCCAGCGCCGCTATAAAACTCCTGGCTCAGTGGGGCCCATTGATAAGCCCTACCCTGCGCAACACTGCTACAAGTATTGGCAACCAATGGAGATGGCAGAATTTTAGCTATGAAGACATTTTTTCTGCCATAGGGCAGGTCAACAAGACTGCTAAAGACACACAATGCATTTTATGGCAAAATTTGTAAAATCAGCAGGTGTTGGCTTTCCGCTCCGAATGGGGGCGACTATCCTCAACCCACTGGCACACAGAGCTACAGTTACCAGCAAACATATGGATTAAACCGCTTGCTTTTGATTGCATGAATAACACATGCCATGCTTTAATGCAAGTTAGTAGAACCGCTTATGCTTTAGAAATATGGTGTCCTTTTATAGTATTGCCTATAAAAATCAATGGTTCTTGGCGGATGCCGCAAATACGAGGGGAATGGTTAGACAGCCAGAACTACACCATCCACAGTCACACCTGCATGCCCTGGGATCAGGGGTGGGTGTTTCCCCAAACGGGGAGGATTCCTGACCCATGCATGCATCCCGTAGCAGGGGAGTGCACCTGGATGCAATACCAGATTAATGGGACTGACATTTTCCAAATAGATCAGCACAAAGCTTGCGTAGTTACTAATCATTCCTTGCTTATTAACAATTACAGGTTATTAGGGAATCCTCAAGTATTTTGCGTAGATCAGGTTGTGACTATCGTAGACATTGTAACTCACACCTTATATTCATTAACCCAGTGGTCTCACACTACTTTGCACGCCGAGCTCACGCATTTGCTTAACTGGACTCTACCCTATGGCGTGATTACTGCCCGGCTTCAAGCTATTAGACAATTTGCCCAAACTGCTTGGAAAGATTTCCAGATGCTAGCTACCTCAATTATTTCTGCAGAGTGCAAGCTGATGATAGATAGGAACCAATTAATCAAAACTGCTGACCATCTGCAATCAGTTACTACTCACCACTGGTGGGATGTATTCACTGGATGGTCTCCCTCCTCCAGTAAGCTGCTTAATATAATGCTGCATCCATTGCTTATCATTTTCATTGGGCTTTTGCGCAGAATGTCTTTCCTTTATACTAGAATGACTGTGCTAGAAAAGCGCTTAATCGGCCTACAGCACACCGTACATGCTTCTAAATCATTGCACTGAGTCAGCATTTTCAGGCCTCACTTCGAAAGGGGTGGAATGTCGTGATAAGCTTCTAGGCGCTTGCAGTAACGTGCACTTGCACTAACCTACTGAGCTATCTTGTGTATATTAGAGCTTATTCGAAGCGTGGAGGAAAATGCTGAAATCAGCCAGGCCTCTCGAACTAGGTGAGCCCACATGCTTGTAAGGGGTTAACTGTGAAGGCCCTTCATGAAGACATAAACATCTAGCCTTTGCAAGAGGCTCTACGCAGCCCTTGGGAGCCAGGCACAGGTTTGCACAGCTCTGCTCGTCTTTGCTCTGTGAGTCAGGTGCACTGTTAACACAAGAATGCCAGGCCTTCCCCAAAACAATGTGCACAAAGCCTGGGAGCCGAGACTGGCTGTTTCCAGTCTTGTAACTTTCCAGGCGAAAACATGTTTACTGCCCGGAAGGATGAGCCCAGAAGCTTCTCGAAGAGCTGGTACGTCATAGTGATTGACGTGCAGCCCCTAATAAGAGAACTATACCTGGGCCAGTGAGGGAGGGACTCATCCTGGGCTGTTGGTGAGATGCGTGGATGAAGAGGAACAATGCCTGGATGACCAGCTGTGCATTATCTGGGCCGAGACTCCTAGCATCACATCCCTGCTCTGGTGTAGGACTGTGGGGGGGCTTGTCCAGTCCTCCCCTCCTCTCTCTCGAGGAGTGCCGGGCACCTGTAGCGGTGAGGGTCCCGGTGTGATCTGATCGTACCGTCATCTACATTTGATAGGAGCGTAAGATAATAATTGCATATTCATCTATGACTGACAATTGATATTATCAGCTTGCACTTTTATTCCCATATTACTGTAAATTGCTGCGTAGTTCTCATTAGACACTATAGAAATAAATGCAAGCATCATGTATTCTGTGTGATTAGCTTTCTTCCAGACTGAGTTCATTGTGCTTCGTATAACCTTACTTGTGTGGGAAGGTGATTAGGAATGATTTATTTGTACTAAGGGCTGGTCCCAGGGGGGGTGCGGGTTCTCCTTTTTCACTACGTATATATATATATATCCATCCTACTCTACTTCTGACTATATTTTGTTTTCCCGTCTCCCTCCGTTACCTTTCCCTCACTTGTTCTAAGGCATGCACTTTTTACCAAAGCATTTAGTCTTTTTCACTCAGCGTTCACATGTTTCCTCTCTGGATGCTCGGGATCACTGCCTTCGTCACCGCCTCTCCTGCCATTCGCCTACTAAGCTGCCCATAGTAGTGGGAAGGGGTTACGTGGAGAAACACAGGTCCCTTCAGACCTTTGCCTGCAGGTTCTACTTTTACTCTAACCACTGTCTACGGGGAGCTTTACGGTGTACTCAGCCGGATGGCAATGGACTCGTGATATTGCCGAGGACCTAGAGTTACTTTATGTCGACGGTCAATGGGTGTCTTATTTAATCGATAATCGATAACCATCCGATCTCTGCTACCAAGTGTACTCCGGGACCCCCAACCGGCCCATTGAGTCAGGGTTTTCCCAGAAGCACTTTATGACAAGATAGCTGCACCCATGAGATGGATGGGGGTGCAGATTAATTCTTCAACACCAAATCAATAATGACAACTCAACGGTTTGGCAAAGGGAGTCTGTTTAATGACAAGTACAAAAAACGGGAAGTCTCATGAATATCAGCGGATGCGGGATCTTCTCTCTCGCTTCACAACTCCAACGAACTTCCTAAAAGACACATCATTTATACTAAAAACTCGTCATCACTGACATTTTAATGCTTAAACGTTGGCATGCAATTCTATTGGTTCAGGAAAGGTAACTTTAATATAGGTACTATATCTGTATATGGTAACAGAGTAAGGGGATTGGGTAAACACTGTCAGGTGGGGCATCTAAGCCCTTCCCTCAAAATGGCTATTGTAGATGTCACTAAAAGTACGACATCTCATTGGTTCTATTATCTATAGGACCCTAGATTATTTGGTCCACTATGATTGGGTTGGCACCAACCCCACTCATACTTTTCCATTTTGCCTAGCAGCACGCAGAATGGTCGGCCAGGTGCAGGGTGCCCCTTAGATCCCCCGGCCTTCCTCCAATTATTGTTACAATCAATCATCACTTTAGTGGCCATGTGTCAATTATTTCACTGTGGTTGGCCTCAAGACTGCATCTCCTGTCTGGAAAAGTTCTGATACCTTCGCCTGGCCCACTGTCATGTGTAGGTGTGAAAGTCTTGTTTCTTCTCGCTTGGCTGGTCACGTGATTCAGACACCGTGAATTTGCCTCTTCTTCATTTAATTTGTGTATTTTATTTTCGTTTCACCCACCACCTGCCTTCAGTTTCTTATCTTGACCTTTCTGAAGCAGGATATTCTGTTCTTTGCTTCAATTAATTGTAGCTACTGTTCGTCCATTTTAACTGATACGACCTTGGCTTTCTTGGCACGATTTGCCTCTGCTGAGTTTCGTTTCTGCTGCTTATCCTCAATTTTGCTAAATATGGAGCTCTCCTCATGTGGCATTTAGTAACCTTTGGTTAATTCTGCTTCTTGTGCAAAGTGGAAGTATACTTATATAACCTGCTTCGTTTGAGGTAGATATGTATAGGTGGTGCAAGCCGCACAAATTTCTTAGCTTTCTTGCGGTTCCAAGCATATGTACATGCGTAAACTGCTTGAATATCTTCGTCATGCTTACAGCTTAAGCTTCTTATATTTGACAACGTCCTTTCACTTTAGGTTCACAATGCCCCTTGTCCATGGAGTTTTCGTCTTTTTACATCATTCTCTGGTCATCATCTCTTCTATATATGATTCAGTCGGGTTCTTGTGTCGTCACCATTCGTCTTCCATTAAGACCTTTTTGTCTTCTTTAGGCATTGTACTTAGATGATCTTCATTTAGTTTCATTTGTTGATATGCTTTTCCCAATGGGAACATTACTGTCCATGGTTTCCTTGGTATTGGAACTTCAATAGGCGTTGTTCTTGTGATGGTTACTGGACAGAGCCCCACTGCGGCTCTCTGCTGGTTTATTTGCTCATCATACGTCACATATTTCGGGGTGAACGTTCCTGGTACTTCGAAATGGATGGTTGGAGTGCGGGCTGTATTTGGGACCTCCTCTACACATTTAATTTGGGTAAAATTAATTAAAATGAACTTTTTAAAACCCAATGAAACTGTGTCCTATACTAACAACTAGAATTCAATTAAATGTTTACTGTGCTTTGAATAAAATAGTAACGGTTCACAATATACCCCCACCAGCTCCACCCAGGCGTCATGTGTCGGCCCAGGTTGCTATGCTGGCATCATCTGTATGCAAAAAGCCAACATCCAATGGGAGGGGAATGCATTTACGTGCGTACACCTCAGCACCAATAGGTGTGCAGTACTATTTTTCTGCTCTGGCTGCCAGGGGGAGGGGGCATGGTCCCATGTTATGTTATTTTACATTGCATTTGTATAGCGTCAACTGCCATTGGTGTGGCCTCAAAGCGCTGTGCGGATGAACGTGCTTCAGAAGATCATAGTGTGAGATGTGAGATGTGAAGGAAGAATTTATAAAATGCATGTGTGCATTTTTTGCCTGCACAAATGTATATATGGAGTGGCTAGGTTCCTAATAGCAGCCATAGAATCAGATGAGAGGATGGTTGCCGTGACAGATTGTCAGGGGAGTAAAAGAGTCAGGACACTGATTATGTGATCAGCTGGACCAAATGTTTTTGTTGAACTCAACTTCATTCTATTGGTGGTTGTTGTGAGGTGTGTTTGAGTCGGTGAAGTTGAGCAGTTTTTATTGCAGGTGTATGTAGGTGGGTGAGTCATGCCGTGGGCGGGATACAGCTATGTGACGTTGTGATGGCGTGCTTGATGTTTCCCCCTGTCAGGGGTAGGTAAGAGTTCGCCCAGGAGATGCTCCAAGTCTGTGAGGATGCTGAAGGGAAGAGCCAGGTATGGAGAGCATTCCTGAAGGCGAGGTGATACTGAACGTGTGGGTCTCACAGGAGTGACCGCAAGTGTGGATAAGCCATACAGCAGCCAATTCAATTGTGAGACCCACACCATGGAACCTAAGATAAGAAGATACAAGTATGGCAGTGCCAACAGCAATACAATTCAGTTTTGAGACCCACACCCTGGATCCTAGGTGAGGAAAATGCAATTATGGCTGTACAGAACAACATAAATTCAAATGTGAAACGCAGACCAAGTGGAGAGATTAAAAGGAGTAATCTAGCTGTGTAGGACTGCCCGGCAATGCAAGTGCATCAAGTACAAACATATGCTTTTTGGGTTGGCATTCGTGGTGATAGTTTTGAAGGATGCAGGTATAGAGATTGTGCTCTGTGTGGTGGGGAGGCAGGATGTGAGCTGGGGCCTTTGTGCTCTGGCTCTTGGCTGTGTTGGGTCATTTGAGTTACTACCTTTGGGGATTTACTCTACATATGTGACTCTAGCAACCATATAATGGCATTATTGTTCTATTTGAGGTTAGACCTGGCATATGATAGCAGGCTATACATTACAAACAGTGAAAGACGAATACTTTAGACAATATTTAATTGTGCCCAAATTTTGCTATCGGGGCTCATTACAAATGTGTGTATCATTGCCTTGCTACTCGCGGTTGCTACCACACTCCACATGCCCTTGTGGGCTCAACGGGGCTATTACTAGTCAGCACTTTTTCTTCTCCATCCTGGGCAATGCCACTTACGTTCCTCCAGGCATCTGAGTGCCTTTATCATCAGCAGTACTGTGGTCACCCTGATTGGCCCTTTGGATCCACCTAAGGGCCAATTGGTGAGCTGGCAGGCAACAGAGCCGGAACCACCATCCCAAGGCCATCACCTAACAACCCCTGTCTGGCCCTGTCCAGCACTGGAGGGAGCCCCCCCCCCCTTCTCTGCCACTACTCCATGACCATCTGTCTCTTGGCAATCATTCCCAAAATAAATCAGACAGACTGGGACCACTGCACACTTTTGAGCATGATCATAACCCTGATTTTGAAATTGCTCTAGTAAGCAACTTGATTAGCATTGGCTTGGACCCAACAACCTCCCTTGCTCACTTTTGAATGCATCTGGTTTCTCCCTGCTCCTTTCCCCACCTGCCTAACTATAGCCTCCAATCTCTGCACCAATTGTAATATGCATCGTGTTGTGCCACTTACTGAATGCTCTATGCTTTTTTGTACTATTTTCTAAATGCTGTGCTCCAAATACAAATCTAAAAGTAAATTTTGATTCTCAGGTATGCTTTCCAACTGTGCATCCTCCTTTTTGTGCTTATTTTGTACTGCTTTTTGGTGCGTCCTGGCAAATTAGAAATTAGGTGTGCTTCCAACTGTGCATCCTACATTTTGTACTGCTTTTTAGTGCTTTCTGGAAAATTCTAATTTAGGTATGTTTTTCCAATTTGTTAATGATCTTTGAATCTTGACATTCTGTTCATTCACTGTTTTCCTCTGCTTGGCCGCCTGGTGAGATTCTACTATTGCACAGTGTCTCTATCCCTCTCCCCTGCTATCTTCCGATCTCCCCCTCTCTGTCTCTGCTCCAGTGGTGCTCTCCGTTTCCCCTATCTATTCTAATTGCTTCTCCATCACCTATCCTTCTCCTCTCACAAAGTCTGGAAGGAAGACATTTAAAAAGGCATTCCTGAGATCCAACCCTGGTCTGCCCATTGCATACACCTACATCAATGCTTCCTCTAGACTGACATTTTCTTTGCAGTTCCTTCTTCTGACTTATGGACTCCCCCTATGGTCTCTGTCACTCTCCTTTTTCTTCCTCGCCCCTTACTGGTGGCACCAGATGTGAAGTGATCTTGGCTCACTTCGCATCTTCCAAGTGTACTTTTAATGTCTATCACAATGGCACTCTCATGGCCCAGGGCTCTCAGCCAAAACTCCTCTTTCTTGACAGACATCTTCTATCTCTCTTCAACTTCCCCCCTCTCTGGCCACCCCTCCATCCCTTATCCCCCCTCTCTCTCCCTCTCCCCAGGGGTGGCCCCCGACCCCTGTAATCCCCTTTGCACATCATTTAAAGGGGCCAACCAGCTCTGACATAGCTACCCTCAACTCTCACTCTGCTATCAAACACTCCCCTGACATCTGTTGCCTCCTTGAAGACCTTGACCTTGACGTCCTTGCTCTAACTGAGACGTGGTTCAAGGCCAGCTCTGCCACTGCTTTTGACACTCTTCTCCCTGAGGGCTACAAGATCCTATCCAATCCCAGGCCCTCTTGGCCTGGTGATGGAGTGGCTCTGATCTTCCAAGAGTGGGTTGCTGTCTCCATCATCCCCACTCAAACTACTCATCCTTTGAAAGCCTAGTTGGAAAGCTATCTGTCTCGCCTACCTTCTCTCTTACTCTCGCTACCATATACAAGCCCCCCAGACCGATCCCTCTCTTCCTCTCAGAAAGGGTGGACCTGTTCTTCTCCCCAAACATATCTTCCTTGGAGCCTTTAACATCCATCTCGACTCCCCAGATGTGGCTACTGTATCCTTTTGTGACCTCTGCAACTCTTTTTCCCTCACTATCCTTCCCTCTGACCCAACCAACTCTGCCAGACACACCTTGGGTGCTCTCATCTCAACAGACATCCCACTCACCAACCCTCTTACTACTGCTCTCTCCTGGTCTGACCATTCTCTCCTCTCATCCCACCTTGACCTCCTCTGTCCCCTGATGATGCCTACGCCCGCACTGCCAGGCTGCTCTGTAATTCGACCAATGAAGCGTGTCAGTCACTGCAATTGTCTCTTCCTTCATCCCTTCTCCCCCTTCTTTTGACTCTCCTTCTGATTCTGTTCTAGCTAACCTCCATCTCTCTATCATCAAAACCCTGGGCATCCTTGCCCCCATCATGAGGGTCCGCATGAAGCATGCGTCCAAATGCAACTCTTGGTATGACTGTGACGTACCAGCTTTGAAATGCAAGTGCAAAGCTGCAGAGCGGAAGTGGCAGGCATCTAGCTCATCCTCTAACAAACAGGCCTGCCGCCTACTCCAAAAGCAATATTGTCTTGCCATCTGTTCCAAGAAGAGGGCCCATGTCCAAGCCTACATTTCTGGAGCCACCAATAACATGGCTGACCTCATTAAAATCTGTAAGGAACTTGCCAATCCTACTGCAGTATCCTCCTCTCCACCTCCCTCCTAGGTCCTCTGCACTGCACTGGCCGCCCACGTTTCTTTCAAAACTCAGGACATCCTGTCCTCTCTGTCTTCTTCTCCCTCTGACCCCACCCCCTTCTCTTGCCTCCCTTAGCCCCCACCTCTGCCCCTCCATACTCTCCTCCTTCTTTCCCATTGCATCAAACGAGATCTCTAGTGTTGTCCGCTCTATGAAAGTCTCCTCTAAACAGGTGCTCCCCTGCTCCTCCAGAATCATCAAGGACAACATCAACCCTTTTGCCCCAACCTTGGATGACCTCTGCAACCATTCTTTCACCACTGGCTCCTTCTCACATCCACTTAAACACTCTCTTGTGCACCCTCTCCTAAAAAAGCTGTCTGCTGACCATTCTTGCTGGGCTAACCATCTACATAGCTCTATCACCCCTCTTTTGGGCAAACTCATGGAGAAGCTGGTCATCCCCCAACTGACTCGCCACACTGAATTGGCTGGCTGCCTTCATGACCGCCAGCACAGTTTCCGGGCATTCGGAGGCATGGAAACTGCTCTCCTGTACACCCGTGAAGACCTGCTCTCTAACCTGGATTCAAACACACCCTCTGTTCTGATTCTCCTTGATCTTTCTTCTGCCTTTGACAAAGTCAACCACTCCATCCTTATAAACCGTCTCCATGATACCCTAGGCATCACAGACCAGGCACTGGCATGGTTGAGCTCCTTCCTTTTAAACAGACCCTCCCAAGTGGGTCCTTTTCTCTCATCCACCTCATTCTCTACCTGTTGGGACCCTCAGGGCTCTATCCTATTGCCATGGCTTTTCAACATCTACCTGGCCTTTCTAACCCACTCGCGTTTCACTTTCTCCCCTCATTTCCAGTGTTATGCGGACGACACACAGCTCTCCTTCAAGCTACTTTCCTCTACCTCCTCCATCTTCCCACTCATACCTGACTGCCTGATTGCTATTCAGGCATGGTGCTCTGACAATGATCTCTGCATTAATGCCTGTAAAACAGAGACCCTTCTCATTGGAACGCCTGCTCCTTGCTTCCACCCACTCTCTGGACAGCCCACTTGGGTCCCCTCCCTTCATCCACTTATGAGGCAAAAAACCTTGGGGTCATCTTTATACTCCTCTCTCTCTTTCTCTCCACGCATCACAAACCTCGCCAAGAAGTCCAACTTTCAGCTCCACTTCCTCAGGGGCATTCTTCCTTTCCTCACCTTGCCCCAGAAGCTCAATGTTTCCAGACCCCTGGTTCTCTTTAGGCTGGACTACTACAACAGTCTCTTACTCAGTCTGTCTCTTTCTTCCCTTGGCCCCCTTCAACTAATCCAGAATAGGACTGCAAGACTTATTCATGGCCTCAAGCCCAGGGACCGCATCTCTCCAGGCCTAGAATCTCTCCACTGTCTCCCGTTGACTGCAAGGATCAAATTCAAGACCCTTTGCATCATCCACAAGGCTGTCGGGGCATAGGACCTCTCTACATCCATCTTTCCCTCCCTAAATCCCTCCCTGCCAGAGTCCTTCGGTCCTCTGCCTGCAACTCTCTGCAGGTCAAACGTTTTTCCAAGCAGAGAATGGAAGGTAGAGAGCTTTCCTTGGCTGGTTCCTCCCTCTGGAACAGGCTCGCTGCCCCCCTCAGACTTGAGCCAGATCTCCTTAAGTTCCGGAAACATCTCAAGACTTTCCTTTTCTCTGCTTCCTTCCCTCTCCCCTTCCCGGGAGGGAAGGGCTCCCTTTGCCACTGTGGCTGGGGTCTGGCCCCTTTAGAGTCAAATAGGGGCCAGACCACCCCCTACCAGTCCCGTCAGCATACCTTGCCAGCACATGCCCTTGAGCTCCCATCCCCGAATAGCTCTAAACTGGTCCACCCTGTCCACTGCACTCACCCTCTTTTTCCTCTCCCTTTTTCCCTGAAACTTGTATTGTTGGCCCCCACAGCACTTTCCCACCCCCTCCCTTTGGGCACCCACTCCTGCACTTCTACCTCCCCCCCACACTTACCTTCTTGTTCATGCACCATGGTAGGATTGTCACAAGGCCAATGTAACAGTGTTTTGTTGTTATACTTTCTTTCCTATGTTCCCCTCCCCCAACTTGTCTTGTGGCACCTGGAAACAGTTGTGTATAGGTGCCATACAAATGTCCAATAAAATAAAAATAAATACAGAGACAGACAGACAGACAGACAGACATAGGCTATGTGAGCCAGGTTTAGGGGGAGACTGGTCTATCGAGTAACTGAGATCACAAAAAATGTGGCTAGATCACCAGACATGTGGATAGATATATAGAGAGATGAATAGAGAGTAATGGATAAACATGCAGACATAGAGATGTGCATTGAGATAGATGTATACAGACACATGGATAGACAGGGAGATAAATAAATGTAGATGGATAGGTGGTGATCAAGGAACGGACTGATATATATGAAAAGAGATTCATACAGTTATATTTGCAGGGAGCGATGGATAGAGAGCCATAGAGACGTGCGTATGTATAAAGATATATAGATAGACAGATGTGGATATACATAAAGAGATACATACAGTAACATGCATAGAGAGATATGGATAGACTTAGATAAACACATGGATGGGTATGTATATAGATAGATGTATACATAGACAACTAGGTAGAAATTAGCAAAAAATAGTCCATGGGCGCCCCTCTGCGAGAACTAACACGGCCCATTGACTGGTTCTTTGGGAAGGTACCCACTTGAGAGTCCGCAGCCACACTTTAGCTGACTGTACCTTTCACAGATGGGAAATATCCATTTGCATATCAGTCTTTGTCCTGCTGTGGCAATTCCCTTCTGAACAAGAGTACCAACAGCAACCCCATACACGTGTTTCAGCCTTGTTGGGCCTCATCAATGAGGTGGAGCTTTGCCTCTCTGAGCACAGCGAGCAAGGGATCCACGTCTGGATGACCCTAGGAAACATAGGGTGACTAAACCTAAGTCCCTTAAACAATCAAAAAACAGTCCATGGGCACCCCTCTGCGAGAACGAACACGGCCCATTGACCGGTTCTTTGGGAAGGTACCCACTCGAGAGTACGCAGCCACACTTCAGCTCACTGTACCTTTCAGAGATGGGAAAAATCCATTTGCATATCAGTCTTTGTCCCGCCCACATGGGCAGTCCAGCACCAAAATGCTACGGCAATTCCCTCTGAACAAGAGTACCAACAGCAACCCCATACACATGTTTCATCCTTGTTGGGCCTCATCAGTGAGGTGGAGCTGTGCCTCTCTGAGCACAGTAAGCAAGGGGTCAACGTCTGGAGGACCCTAGGAAGCTTAGGGTGACTAAACATAAGTCCCTTAAACAATCAAAAAATAGTCCATGGGTGCCCCTCTGCGAGAACGAACATGATAGAAATGAGACATGCATTGGGCATGCTGCATATAGATTTAGGGCCTCATGCCATGTTTGCCAGTCCGGAAATAAGGGTGCCGGTAAGCTCACCAGCACCCTTGTCTCCAGACCGTTAAAGTACAGGTTTGCCTGCCGGGGCTGCTGTGCCTGACAGTTCTGACCCTGCTGGGCGCAGCGGTCACGGTAAGCAAAGCCATCACTTAAGCACCGGCACCGTTAACAACGGTGCCGGTGCATCCATGTCCCCATTCCCATGGAGTCCTATAGGACTCCATGGGAATGGGGATTTATAAATGTACTGGCGCCTTACTTCCCGGCTGCCGGACTCGTAATGAGCCGGTGGCACCGGGAAGTCATGCGCCGTTAAATATTTACGGGTCCAGCGTCTACTGGCAGGGATACCGCCAGGCCCATAATGAGGCCCATATATAGACAAGGAAATATCACACAATGGACCAGTGGATAGAGGATGACAATATACTCTTACTCACTATTTCACTTCGAAAAATATATTTTACTCCAAAAATTGTTTTGTTTAAAAATATGTACATATATTTCATCTACAAAATTAACAAATTCCTGCTCACATTCTTTTACCCCATCATTCACTCACACTCATACTCCCCTTTCAGTGGTAAGTCTTGATTTAACAAAAAATGACAGTATATCGTTAGTCACTATCCACAATTGGTAATTAACACAGTGTTTTGTTCCCTTCCTTTACTATAGGTGACACAGTCTGTATATTAATACTCCCACAGATTTATAGGCCAGAAAGTGTTTCGGTTGTCAGGACAGGACATCACTGGTTGTGTCCTTTCATTGATGCAACCTTCGTCAGGACAAGAATCGAAGTACCAATTATGTCTTACTTCACATACACTGGGGTGAGCCACACCATCTATAAAAACAAATAAAACTCATTGGCCCTCATTACGACCCTTGCGGAAATCAACTGACATGACCGCAATAGCGTAAATAGCGTTTCCGCCACTGCACGATGGAGGAAAGTGCGGCTAATCCTGACCCATCGGGCACGAGCATTACGCCATGGCGGAAGTGCAAAGTCCGCGATGGCGGAAATGACCCCAAAATGCCCCTTACCGCCGTTGTACGTCGCCCTAGGTGCAATTCCGCCACCCATATTAGCGGTCACCGTAATGAGCGGTCAGCGCAAAATACGGTGACCGTAAATATACGGAAACGGAAGTAAAAACATGGGGCCGGAACGGGAAACAGCACGCCGTACACCTATAAAAGCAGAATCCCAACACAACCATTAAAAATCCGACCCTGAGACACATCCCAACCCGTTATCCACCCCAGTTAAAAAAATAAATATGGGGAAAGTTGCTAAAAAAGCGTGCGACCGCAAGCGGCAGGTCCACTTCTCCCACGAGGAACTCACCGTGCTCACAGAGAGCCTCCAGGAGAACGCTGCCGTCGTCTTCTCGACGCAAATGACCATGACGGCACTTGCGAACAAGAAGGCCATATGGGCGCTGGTGGCACAGCGGGTAAGTGCGGTGGGGACCGCACCCCGCAACCCACAGCAATGCAGAAAGCGATGGGACGACCTACGGATACGCGTCCGGAGCATACTCTCTGCCAACCGGAACATTGCCACAGCTACCGGGGGAGGATCGGAATCACCCATCAAGTTGACCCCCTGGGAAGAAATCTGTGCCTCCACCATTGGAATGGAGAGCATAGAGGGAGTCGGAGGGATGGAGAAAGGAGTGCAGACATCAGAAGAATCAGGTAGGTGGCCCAAATGAAACTATGCCAAATCCACAATTACCAACCATGTGCAGTACCATGTGTCCCCATAGTGCACTAGAAACACATGTCCAGGAGAACGTCCACATACATTGCCATGACAGCGCCCCTTAAAAGTCAGATTAAATAAATAAATATTTACAAATCCAAAAAACACACTCTACATGTGCAGCATGCACACCCTAACTGCAGACTGCCAAATAACTGCATCCCCAATGCACAAAAAAATGAGACCACCTCCAAGGCCCTGACCCAATTCACCCCCAGGTACCACCCCAATGCATGTGATACAATTGCCATTACAATTACCACAGACCCATGAATAACGCTCGCCCTCCTTTACTCCACCACAGGGTCAGATTCCAACGACGAGCTTCAGGACACCCCTACCAGCACACCTGCAAAGAGGGCCAAGACCAACGGCCAAAGACCCTCCACCTCAGCTGCACGGATCAAGACACGTCAGCAGCACGAATCGAGTGGCAGCACACTGGAGGGGACATCAACAGGCACCCCAGCAGCCAGCATGTCCACAACAGCAGCACCACAGGTCCCCCCAATGGATGCCACAGAAGGCACTGCTTCTGGTGGCAGCAGCACCATAGGTGAAACTGCTTTCATGCCAGCATGCTCCGACACAGAAAACGGTGCTGTAGATGTAGGATCCATCCATGACCTGTCCCAATCCCCCTGTATGTTTCATCCCGTGCACCATGAGGACACCACGCAGGGGCACCCACAAGACGACGACTGGCCAACCCCAACAAGGCCTGCTGCAAGGCAACATGAGGCGTCCAGCCCCTCTGTGACACCACCGCAAATGGGCATGGCCCAGCAGAGGCAACAGTCCCTCGAGCAGATGATAGTGCAACAGCAGCAAATGGCCACGCTCCTCAAGGAGCATGCTGATGAATGTGGGGGTTCTAAGGCAGCCATTGAAACATCTACTGAGACACTTAGGGCAGAAATGGAGCGTAGTAGAGAGACACTAAGGGCACAAATGGAGAGAAGTACCGAGAGCCTGAGGGGACAAATGGAGAGAAGCACCGAGAGCCTGAGGGGGGAACTGCATGCGACGTCCAAAGACGTATGTGGTGAACTTGCCGCTGTGCGCCGTGTGCTCACTGAGCTCTCACAAACCCTTAGGGACATGCATGGACGTGAGCAGGCACAGACATCATCCGTTGCAAGTTCCGTCCAGGGCAGCCCCCAACGCAGATCTGGGAGGAACCTGCGCTCCACAGGCAGGGGTGCCCCTGATACCCGGAGAGGGGGCTTGCAATAGCGTCTGACCAATGACAATGAGCATCACTGGACACTGGTGTTCGTGGGGGGGGTAGGAGGGTGGAGGGGGTGTGTTGTGCTACTTTGGGTGGCGGGTCGATTGGGTGTGTAATGTCATTTCACATCTGCAATAGAATTCTTCATATTCATCCAATAAGATGTGTGGACATTGATCTCTGTGTACGAGGCCTATCCTGGTGTACAGGCCACATTGTGCATGTTCCCGACACACACAGTGCCACAAGTCCCGTGTCCATGTAACAGCCACCAGGCGTGAGTGCTAGAAGCATGCATCAATGAGATTCTGACGTAATTCACGGGCCTCCTGTGCCTCGCGGACCCCTTGAGGTGCTGCCACATCCCCACCCTCATCATGACCATCTTCAGGTGCTAGCAGTTCTGCGTCGGGGGCATGGCCACATTCCTACGTACGCACATGTTGTGTAGCATGACACATGCCATGACCATCTTTGCCACCTTCTCATGGCGGTACAGGAGTGCCCCCCCAGACCTGCTGAGGCAGCGGAAACGACCCTTCAGTAGGCCGAATGCCTGTTCTATGACCACACGGGTACGTGAGTGGGCATGGTTGTAGTCCTCCTCATGCTGGTCCTGTGGGTTCCGGATTGGTGTGAGGAGCCATCTCTTCAGTGGATACCCGCAATCACCTGTATGTGGACAAGAAAGGATGTTTGTGGAATGTCATTGCTACGTACGCACCCCCCCCCCCTTCCTGCCAGGTCATTCACGCATCACCTACCCCACATACTCATGCATTAAATGAGACTCACCGAGTAGCCAGGATCGGCGCCCTGCGTGTCGCTCCATGTAGCGTGGTATTCTAGAGTTCCGCAAGACCATAGAATCATGTGTTGATCCTGGAAATCGGGCAGAACAATGTGTAAAGATCCTGTTGGAGTCACACACCATTTGTACATTGATAGAATGATATTGTTTCCGGTTGCGGTACTGGGCCTCCATGGCATGTGGGACAACCAATTCCACATGGGTGCAGTCGATGGCACCAATGCAACCCGGTATGCCGCCAAGTGCATGGAATCCCACTTTTGTGTTTGTAAGCTCCTGCTCTGAGCGTGGTAAAGAGATGTAGTCGTCTGAGTGCTTCAGGAGGGCATCAAGCACTTGGAATAGTGTCCGTGAGAATAGTGGCTGTGAAATGCCATGCAACTGTCCGACTGTGTGCTGGTAGGTGCCTGTGGCCAGGAAGTGGAGTACAGACACCACCTTCAGTAGGGGTGGGATGGCGGTTGGGCTATCTATCATGCTGACAAGGTCAGCGTGTGTCATGTCGACAATGGCGGTTATGGTGTCCCGGTCCAAACGGTAGAGGGTGTGAACCTGCTCAGCTGTGAGGTTGAACGGATTAGCTCGGAGGCGTGGGATTGCGGGCTGCCTGCGTGGTGGTAGTGGCTGTGCTGGTGGGGCTTGCTGGCCATGCCTTGCCCTCCTCCTCCTCCTCCTGCGTCTCCTCTGTGCGGCCGGTTGTTGCAGTCGTTGGCGTTCGTCTTCTTCTTGAAGTTGGAGTACTTGCAGTGCAATCAGGTCCCCCAGGCCCAACATCGCTAGTCCTGCCGGTAGCATTCTGGAGTGGGTGTGGTTGTGGGAGGGGTTTGGGTATGCAATTTATGTGTTTTCAGGCTGTATAGCCTTCACCTGTGGTGATTCATTCCACCTGTGTCAGCTGCAATGCCTTTCGTGCGAGCACGTTCCGCACACGACGCTGCAATTCGACGCATGGCATCTTGCATTTGCATTCATGTTCTTAATCCCGTAGGCTGTGGAATATTGGTTTATATGTTAATTCTGCTATGGTCCCATTGTTGCACATACGATATTTGCATTCGCGAGCAGACTTGTGAAGGGTCAGTGGAATGTAGTGCTCGATCAACGGTGGACCCTCATGCAGCACTGTACCGAGGTTCACCGACGGCGGGGAGTCCCATCAGTGATTGAGGGCAGTTACCATTTTCACACACAGCCGCACTGCATAGATGTATTTGTGAATACAAGCGTTCACAGATGCCTTTTCAACGTGATGTTGCAAATTAGGAATTCGAAGCACAGCGCTTTCGGTTTTCGACTAGCGGCGTGGAGACGCCCACGGGTCTGACTGGAAATGTAACGTTCTATTGTTGAATGTCCTTGGGACAGGACCCATGACGGGAATGCAATGATTGATATGATTTGAATGGGATGCGCTATAGCGTAGTGGACGATAAGGCAGGACGTTCCCAAATACATGTGACTTCACTACACAAGGAATCCGGGCAGGAGCACAGTGGATTTTGAAGGCTGCATTACGCACAGACTCAATGGACATTTCAAATGTTATGTGAGTGAATATTCAGGCGTTTTCATAACGGGATGAGGGAATGATGAATGGATGCATGGGAAGATGATTTAATTGGGAGTCGGCCATGTACATGGCTATTTGGAATGTATCCCATTCCCCTGCGCTATGTGATGCAAGGCTGCCATAGTGGGACCATCGTCTGTCTGCCCTTGTTGAACCCTCCCTGTCTCGACGCGCCTTCAATCACTTGTGTCTATGCACGTTGATGATCCCATCTGATGGATCCTGTTCTGACAGGCGCATGCACACAGACACTCGTTTGAAATAGTGTATTCACCTCGATTTGTGTCGTAATGATTCGCAAGTGATTTTTGGGTGCAATTGTTCCTTATGAGTGGGCTAGCATGCATATGGTTGTAGGTTTGGTGTATTGAATGTAGTGAGTAATACATATGAAGTTCGGATGCCCATACTATATTTTTTTTCATTTGGGTGACAGGTATCTCCTCCCCTTCTGCCGCTGCCATCTTTACACCACTCCTGCAGATGGCTTCTACAGTCGACACCTGCAGCTTCGAGTTAATCAGTGGAGCACCATTACGATCTTATGGGACGATCGCCAATGGCCCACATGCCCTTACGCAGTACTAGTGGCTAGGTGCAGCATACCTAGCTTCCAGCTGGACTAGTGCCTACTTCATGGGACGGGCCTGCGGTCCTAGGCGCTTCCATGTTGCCTTTTTGGACGTGGATGTAGCCCCTGTGTGCCATGGAGGTACAGGGCGTCACACATGGGGTAGCTGGTCATTTATTGTGGATGCAGCCCACAGTAATGCTGATCATTTGTGAGTTTATGCTCAAATGGCTGTATGGGCTTGGTGATTTTGATGTGCATTAAATTTATATTCAGATATTAACCGTGTAGCGTTATTCTTTGCTAGTAATGTGGCATATTCCGATTTGTGGCGCGATGTATTGTGAGGTGTTCTGCATTGGGTTCCGGCTTCTGGGTACAGTTGTGTGGTACGTGCTTATGCTGATGGTTGGTTTGACTACTGCCATGTGGACAGGGCTGGTGCAGTCTCCCTCAGGTTACTGCTTTGACGGTTGGTTTACACTGGTGGCAAGCGATGGGGGACTGTTGTTGTTTTGTGTCATGGAATTTTCAGTTCATTTTGATGTACTTGCACCTTCAGATGCCTGTGCTGCATCAGTACGGCAATGGTGTGTTGCCAATTGGGGATGGCCACTCACAGGGCACTTGGGGCCCCTGCATGCATTTGTTCGTTGGCATGCATGGGTGACTTGTACATTTCACTGGTTGCATGGTGTGACTGCATTGCGCCTACGAGAAGTTGTGCAATGTGGCCAGGGAGTGGAGTACAGGCACTCAGTAGGGCCATTACGGTTGGTTCGCGATGCCGTAGTTCTCGCCATGGCGGAATGGTACTTTCCGCCATGCTTGATGGCGTTAGGTGTATGTCCGCTGGGGTCAGCATTCGCGTACCGTTGCGCCATGGCGGATATTGCGGTTTTGCACGGCGCGCGTGCGCGTACTTGGTGCAGTTAGCGTTGGCGTTCATTACGGTGTCGCTAATCGCATCGTACTTTACGGTGACGGGTCATAATCGCAACGGGCGGTATTCGATGGCGGTATTACATTTCCGCCATCGTTTTTCGTATTCCGCCAGGGTCGTAATGAGGGCCATTGTCTTCTACTTTTCTTTGTCATCCTCGCTTATTCTCAAATCACTCTTAAAGTGTCATCTAGTAATTCTCACAAGTAATTACACCATCTGACTCGACGAATCCCCACTCAGCCTTCATGCTCAACCAATATTTTATGGTCTATCCTACAAAGTGAGGGAGGCTGGGTTAACTCATACCCACTGATTCCAGCTCAAATGTATTAATCTCAATCGTAAAAACTATTGTGAATCACATAAGTTATGTACTCACTCTCACCAAAGCCCCGTATTTATTCCAGGATTTCTTCTCTCAATCTATTCTGCGTATGAACTGAGGTTCTCTCTCATGATATGGTGTAGATTCCTTTTATTCACCTGTGATACGAATATACCAACTTTAATATTTAATTTTTGGTATCATTGTACCATCTCCCTCTCCTTTACATAACTTTTGTTATTTCATACTCACTGATTTAATCGCAAATATTCCATATATGCGGATTATCCACAATTAGTCAATATTGAAAATTATCCTTTCTGGCAGCTCAATCTCAAAAGTGTGCACTTAAATAGATTCCTGACACATCAGTTCTTCACACGCCAAATGTGCTGTATGTGCTAGAGATCATAAAAACAACATTTCTTGTCAAGCTCTGTGATCTACACGTTTCACTGTTTCATGTTAGAATTCTGCCCATTCCCCAATATTTATTATAGGCGTTCCTCAAATACCCTTCAGGATAGTTTTTACACAATATTGGCTAGGGTGGGTGTTCCATATATGGGGACAATGGGCCTCATTACACGGTAGGCGGTGAACCATGACGCTGTTAGCGCCATGGCTCATGCCGGTAAAATACCGGCACCGCCTTGGTGGAAAGGGGATTTACCGCCCCATTCCAAGGTTGGAGGGGCGGTAAATCCCCCTTCCACCATTGCCCTTCCCCATTCCCATTTCTGGCCCATAGGGCTCTATGGGAATGGGGAAGGCGCTAATTACGGCACTGCAATTTTGCGGTGCCGTAAATAGCTCCGAGGTCCCTTTGCGGGTTGGATTTTAACGCCTGCAAAAAGCAGGCGTTAAATCCCCCAAACCGCAAAGGGACCTCGTAGTAAGGCGGTAAGGATTTACCGGTACCGGTATTTTACCGGTACCGGTAAATCCTTACAGCCATCCGTGTAATGAGGCCCAATGTCTGACTATTCATTCTATATCATCGGGCACGACTATCCCTGACAGCCTTGCATGTCTTTCAAAATCTCCCATTGATTGTTTGGAGGGGCGGCTACCCCGCTCACATTATGCCTCTAGTCGTCTTTGTTCTGGCCAGGATACATAACTACACATTTTACTAGACAGAGTTTCTTTTGTGAATGATTATGCACATTTACCCGAGTCTCGTAAACTCGTATGTGTTTTATATATGACTATGGCCCTCATTACGACCCTGGCGGAATACGAAAAACGATGGCGGAAATGTAATACCGCCATCGAATACCGCCCGTTGCGATCATGACCCGTCACCGTAAAGTACGATGCCATTAGCGACACCGTAGTGAACGCCAACGCTAACTGCACCAAGTACGCGCCCGCGCCTTGCAAAACCGTAATCTCCGCCATGGCGCAACGGTACGCGAATGCTGACCCCAGCGGACATTCACTTAACGCCATCAAGCATGGCGGAAAGTACCATTCCGCCATGGCGAGAACTACGGCATCGCGAACCAACCGTAAATGGCCCTACTGAGTGCCTGTACTCCACTCCCTGGCCACATTGCACAACTCCTCGTAGGCCAATGTAGTCACACCATGCAACCAGTGAAATGTACAAGTCACCCATGCATGCCAACGAACAAATGCATGCAGGGGCCCCAAGTGCCCTGTGAGTGGCCATCCACATTTGGCAAGACACCATTGCCGTACTGATGCAGCACAGGCATCTGAAGGTGCAAGTACACCAAAATGAACTGAAAATCCCATGAGACAAAACAACAACAGTCCCCCATCGCTTGCCACCAGTGTAAATCAACATTCAAAGCAGTAACCTGAGGGAGACTGCACCAGCCCTGTACACTTGCCAGTAGTCAAACCAACCATCAGCATAAGCACGTACCACACAACTGTACCCAGAAGCCGGAACCCAATGCAGATCACCTCACAATACATCGCGCCACAAATCGGAATATGCCACATTACTAGCAAAGAATAACGCTACACGGTTAATATCTGAATATAAATTTAATGCACATCAAAATCACCAAGCCCATACAGCCATTTGAACATAAACTCCCAAATGATCATCATTACTGTGGGCTGCATCCGCAATAAATGACCAGCTTCCCCTTGTGTGACGCCCTGTACCTTCATGGTACACAGGGGCTACATCAACGTCCAAAAAGGCAACATGGAAGCGCCTAGGACCGCAGGGCCGTCCCATGAAGTAGGCACTAGTCCAGCTGGAAGGTAGGTATGCTGCTCCTAGCCACTAGTACTGCGTAAGGGCATGTGGCCAATTGGCGATCGTCCCATAAGATCGTAATGGTGCTCCACTGATTAACTCGGAGCTGCAGGTGTCGACTGTAGAAGCCATCTGCAGGAGTGGCGTACAGATGGCAGCGGCAGAAGGGGAGGAGATACCTGTCACCCAAATGAAAAAAATAATAGTATGGGCATCCGAACTTCATATGTATTACTCACTTCATTGAACACACCAAACCTACAACCATATGCATGCTAGCCCACTCATAAGGATCAATTGCACCCAAAAATCACTTGCGAATCATAACGACATAAATCGAGGTGAATACACTATTACAAACGAGTGTCTGTGTGCATGCGCCTGTCAGAACAGGATCCATCAGATGGGATTATCAACGTGCATAGACACAAGTGATTGAAGGCGCGTCGAGACAGGGAGGGTTCAACAAGGGCAGACAGACGATGGTCCCACTATGGCAGCCTTGCATCACATAGCGCAGGGGAAGGGGATAGATTCCAAATAGCCATGTACATGGCAGACTCCCAATTAAATCATCTGTCCATGCATCCATTCATCATTCCCTCATCCCGGTATGAAAACGCCTGAATATTTACTCACATAACATTCGAAATTTCCATTGAGTCTGTGCGTAATGCAGTCTTCAAAATCCACTGTGCTCCTGCCCGGATTCCTTGTGTAGTGAAGTTACATGTATTTGGGAACGTCCTGCCTTATCGTCCACTACGCTATAGCGCATCCCATTCAAATCATATCAATCATTGCATTCTCGTCATGGGCCCTGTCCCAAGGACATTCAACAATAGAACGTTATATTTCCAGTCAGACCTGTGGGCGTCTACACGCCGCTAGTTGAAAACTGAAAGCGCTGTCCTTCGAATTCCTAATTTGCAACATCACGTCGAAAAGGCATCTGTGAACGCTTGTATTCACAAATACATCTATGTAGTGCGGCTGTGTGTGAAAATGGTAACTGGCCTCAATCACTAATGGGACTCCCCGCCCGTCGGTGAACGTCGGTACAGTGCTGCATGAGGGTCCACCATTGATCGAGCACTACATTCCACTGACCCTTCACAAGTCTGCTCGCGAATGCAAATATAGTATGTGCAACAATGGGACCATAGCAGAATTAACATATAAACCAATATTTCACTGCCATCGGGATTAAGAACATGAATGTAAATGCAAGATGCCATGCGTCGAATTGCAGCGTCGTGTGCGGGACGTGCTCGCACGAAAGGCATTGCAGCTGACACAGGTGGAATGAATCACCACAGGTGAAGGCTATACAGCCTGAAAACACATAAATTGCACACCCAACCCCCTCCCCCAACCACACCCACTCCAGAATGCTACCGGCAGGACTAGCGATGTTGGGCCTGGGGGACCTGATTGCACTGCAAGTACTCCAACTTCAAGAAGAAGACGAACGCCAACTACTACAACAACCGGCCGCACAGAGGAGACGCAGGAGGAGGAGGAGGAGGAGGAGGGCAAGGCATGGCCAGCAAGCCCCACCAGCACAGCCACTACCACCACGCAGGCAGCCCGCAATCCCACGCCTCCGAGCTAATCCGTTCAACCTCAAAGCTGAGCAGATCCACACCCTCTACCGTTTGGACCGGGACACCATAACCGCCATTGTCAACATGACACACGCTGACCTTGTCAGCATGATAGATAGCCCAACCGCCATCCCACCCCTACTGAAGGTGGTGTCTGTACTCCACTTCCTGGCCACAGGCACCTACCAGCACACAGTCGGACAGTTGCATGGCATTTCACAGCCACTATTCTCACGGACACTATTCCAAGTGCTTGATGCCCTCCTGAAGCACTCAGACGACTACATCACTTTACCACGCTCGGAGCAGGAGATTACAAACACAAAAGTGGGATTCCATGCACTTGGCGGCATACCGGGTTGCATTGGTGCCATCGACTGCACCCATGTGGAATTGGTTGTCCCACATGCCATGGAGGTCCAGTACCGCAACCGGAAACAATATCATTCTATCAATGTACAAATGCTGTGTGACTCCAACAGGATCTTTACACATTGTTGTGCCCGATTTCCAGGATCAACCCATGATTCTATGGTCTTGCGGAACTCTACAATACCACGCTACATGGAGCGACACACAGGGCACCGATCCTGGCTACTCGGTAAGTCTCATTTAATGCATGAGTATGTGGGGTAGGTGATGCGTGAATGACCTGGCAGGAAGGTGGGGGGATGCGTACGTAGCAATGACATTCCACAAACATCCTTTGTTGTCCACATACAGGTGATGCCGGGTACCCACTGAAGAGATGGCTCCTTACACCAATCCGGAACCCACAGGACCAGCATGAGGAGGACTACAACCATGCCCACTCACGTACCCGTGTGGTCATAGAACAGGCATTCGGCCTACTGAAGGCTCGTTTCCGCTGCCTCAGCAGGTCTGGCGGGGCACTCCTGTACCGCCATGAGAAGGTTGCAAAGATGGTCATGGCATGTGTCATGCTACACAACATGTGCGTACGTAGGAATGTGGCCATGCCCCCCGACGCAGAACTGCAAGCACCTGAAGATGGTCATGATGAGGGTGGGGATGTGGCAGCACCTCAAGGGGTCCGTGAGGCACAGGAGGCCCGTGAATTACGTCAGAATATAATAGATGCATGCTTCTAGCACTCACACCTGGTGGCTGTTACATGGACACAGGACTTGTGGCACTGTGTGTGTCTGGAACATGCACAATGTGGACTGTACGCCAAGATAGGCCTCGTACACAAAGATCAATGTCCACACATCTCATTGGATGAATATGAAGAATTGTATTGCAGATGTGAAATGACATTACACACCCAATCGACCCGCCACCCAATGAAGCACAACACACCCCCTCCACCCTCCTACCTCCCCCCCGAACACCAGTGTCCAAAGACGCTCATTGTCAGTGGGCAGACGCTATTGCAAGCCCCCTCTCCAGGTATCAGGGGCACCCCTGCCTGTGGAGCGCCGGTTCCTCCCAGATCTACGTTGGGGGCTGCCCTGGTCGGAACTTGCAACGGATGATGTCTCTGCCTGCTCACGTCCATGCATGTCCCTAAGGGTTTGTGAGAGCTCAGTGAGCACACGGCGCACAGCGGCAAGTTCACCACATACGTCTTTGGACGTCGCATGCAGTTCCCCCCTCAGGCTCTCGGTGCTTCTCTCCATTTGTCCCCGCAGGCTCTCGGTACTTCGCTCCATTTCTGCCCTAAGTGTCTCAGTAGATGTTTCAATGGCTGCCTTAGAACCCCCACATTCAGCAGCATGCTCCTTGAGGAGCGTGGCCAGTTGCTGCTGTTGCACAATCATCTGCTCGAGGGACTGTTGCCTCTGCTGGCCCATGCCCATATGCGGTGGTGTCACAGAGGGGCTGGACGCCTCATGTTGCCTTGCCACAGGCCTTGTGGGGGTTTGCCAGTCGTCGTCTTGTGGGTGCCCCTGCGTGGTTTCCTCATGGTGTACGGGATGATACAAACAGGGGGATTGAGACAGGTCATGGATGGGTCCTACTTCGACAGCACCGTTTTCTGTGTCGGAGCATGCTGGCATGAATGCAGTGTCACCTATGGTGCTGCTGCCACCAGAAGCAGTGCCTTCTCTGGCATCCATTGGGGGGACCTGTGGTGCTGCTGTTGTGGACATGCTGGCTGCTGGGGTGCCTGTTGGAGTCCCCTCCAGTGTGCTGCCACTCGATTTGTGCTGCTGCCGTGTCTTGATCCGTGCAGCTGAGGTGGAGGGTCTTTGGCCGTTGGTCTTGGCCCTCTTTGCAGGTGTGCTGGTAGGGGTGTCCTGAAGCTCGTCGTTTGAATCGGACCCTGTGGTGGAGTAAAGGAGGGCGAGCGTTATTTATGGGTCTGTGGTAATTGTAATGGCAATGTATCACATGCATTGGGGTGGTACCTGGGGGTGATTTGGGTCAGGGCCTTGGAGGTGGTCTCATTTTTGTGTGGATTGGGGATGCAGTTATTTTGCAGTCTGCAGTTAGGGTGTGCATGCTGCACATGTAGAGTGTGTTTTTGGGATTTTTAATTATTTATGTATTTAATCTGACTTTTAAAGGGCGCTGTCATGGCAATGTATGTGGTCGTTCTCCTGGACATGTGTTTCTATTGCACTATGGGGACACATGGTACTTCACATGGTTGGTAATTGTGGATTTAGCATAGTTTTATTTGGCCCACCTACCTGATTATTCGGATGTCTGCACTCCTTTCTCCATCCCTCCGACTCCCTCTATGCTCTCCATTCCAATGGTGGAGGCACAGATTTCTTCCCAGGGGGTCAACTTGATGGGTGATTCCGATCCTCCCCCGGTAGCTGTGGCAATGTTCCGGTTGGCAGAGAGTATGCTCCGGACGCGTATCCGTAGGTCGTCCCATCGCTTTCTGCATTGCTGTGGGTTGCGGGGTGCGTTCCCCACCGCACTTACCCGCTGTGCCACCAGGGCCCATATGGCCTTCTTGTTCGCAAGTGCCGTCCTCGTCATTTGCGTCGAGAAGACGACGGCAGCATTCTCCTGGAGGGTCTCTGTGAGCACGGTGAGTTCCTCATGGGAGAAGTGGACCTGCCGCTTGCGATCGCACGCTTTTTTAGCAACTTTTCCCATATTTATTTTTTTAAATGGGGTGGCTAACGGGTTGGGATGTGTCTCAGGGTCGGTTTTTCAATGGTTGTGTTGGGATTCGGATTTTATGGGTGTACGGCGTGCTGTTTCCCGTTCCGGCCCCATGTTTTTACTTCCGTTTCCGTATATTTACGGTGACCGTAGTTTGCGCTGACCGGTCATTACGGTGACCGCTGAGATGGGTGGCGGAATTGCACCTAGGGCGGCGTACGACAGCGGTAAGGGGCGTTTTGGGGTCATTTCCGCCGTCGCGGACTTTGCACTTCCGCCATGGCGTAATGCTCGTGCCCGATGGGTCGGAATCAGCCGCACTTTACTCCATCGTGCAGTGGCGGAAACGCTGTTTGCACTATGGCAGTCATGTCAGTTACTTTCCGCCAGGGTCGTAATGAGGGCCTATGTCTTTCATCCTTCACATACTTCCCTTCGCTCAAGTTTACCTACCTTATCAAAGTAATCCCGGCGTCTTCACTACATCGTGGGCATGTTTACAAAGCGCCCACTCGCGTCCCTTCTGGTCTATATTCAATTCATCATCATAGAAAGAGGACTTCTCCATAGTCACCTTATTTCCCATCCTCATTCCTTAATCAATTGCGATATGTTAATTCTACACTTATAATGAGGTTTAATTTGCTGGATCCACATATGTTCTTACACACTGGGCCTCACTACGAGTTTAGAGGCAGCCATGGTGCTGTTAGCACCATGGCTGCCTCCAAACCAGGCTCCATTACCGGGTTCCTGCAATGGGGACTTACCGGGTCATTCCAACATAGGAGGACCCGGTAATTCCTCCTTCCAGGAACCATTCCCCATGCCCATGTGAGCCCCTATAGTGCTCAATGGGAATGGGGAGGGAGGTAATAATGGGCACATTACAAGTGGCCCGTTATTACCTCCCTCTTCCCCTCGTGGGACCCGGAAAAGACATCTGGTTTTACCAGAAGTCTGATCCGGGTCCCGCAAAGGGAACCTCGTAATTGGTGCTCCCGTAATGAAGGGGGCCGGTCCCGTACTGCCCCCCTTCATTACGGGAGCGCCAGGGTTATAATGACGCCCACTGTCTACTATTTCCCTTTTCTCGATTATTTTAAACTGTGGGGGAAAATTTATTGAAATCCACTACAATTCTTCTATTCCTCTCTCAGTGGCCACTGATTAGTGTTTGCTTATTTCGCTTCCTTTTCAGCCCATATTGCATCTGTATCTTTTGTAATACCGCTCGGTACTCCGCTGATGAAGAAAAAGAGCACAAAAACGTATTTAATCTCTGCACATTACCTAACAAGCACCACACATGTTCGTTATTAACCCATTAGCTGTCCTGTGTTTATCCCCTCATTATCCTGCTCACTCAAGTGTCTTACTTATCGGTAGTCATCTAGCTAGGGTTAGCCTTCCTATCATCCGGCTGCTTATCTTGAGTGTGTCATCATTATAGCCACACACAGTTTGTACAGACAGTCCCAAAATGACTACATTAATTTAGACAAATTAGCACCTCATCTCATTTCCGGATTGTCTCTGAAGCCCACTTTCTAACAACTCGAAGTGGAGGAACCTCCTATCTTTTGGTAATAAGGTTGTTTCACTCCACTGAGACATTGGGCCTCATTATAAGTTTTCCGGTCCGGTAACTATGGTACCGGTAAGCTTGCCGGTCCCGTGGGTACCGGACCTGCAAACTACGAGGTCCGCTCGCGGGTGCTTTCTCGCCCGCCAGGACTGGCGGGCGTACCGATACCCGCGAGCAGAGCATGTCGGATGCACCAGCACCATTCTTAATGGTGCCGGTGCATCCAACCTCCCCATTCACATTGAGCCCTATAGGGCTCAAATGGGAATGGGGAGGATTTCATTCCGGCGCCCTCGAATGGGCAATTACCGGGTCCGGCAGGGCCGCAATGACCCAGTAATTGCCCATTCGTGGGTGCCGAAATAATCTGCAAGTTTGGTGGCAGCCTGCCGGTTTTACCGTCAAGGCTACCGCCAAACTTGTAATGAGGCCCATTAGGTCCCTGCCGTACCGTATCCAAAGTATATATCCACCGTTGTTCTATGCGGTGTAGTATTGTGGCAATATCACCGCCCCTACTCTGTGGTTTGATTGATTGCAAAACAAACCATCTCAATTCTGTGTCTTTATGACCAAAACATACAAAGTTGTCTACCAAAGGCTTATCTGCCACTCTATTGCGTATACCAGATCTGTGTTCAGACATTCTCTGTCCCACCTCTCTGGTAGTTTTTTCAACATAAATTAAATCACATGGACAGCTGATAATATAAATCACATTTTTGGTCCGACAATTCGTGTTATTTCTTAATTGCCATTTTGTTTGTTCATAGTTACACTAAGACCTTGTTTGCGTTAAGGCACAGGCCACACAATTCCCGCATTTGTGATGGCCCGTTATTGGTGGTAGACCCCGTTGATTGAGCACTGTTTTATCTCTTGTAGTCTCTGGGTAAGGGTGACCCAGCTTTTGTTTCAAATTCTGACTCCTTTTAAAGGCAAAAATTGGCTTTTTGTAAAGGCTACCAGGTTGTTTTACCAGGTTCCAATTCCGATTAACAATTTTCATAATCTCATTGCTTATCGGATTCAAGGTAATAACACATACCAGCCTCTCATCCTTGTGCCTTTTCCTGAGGATCAAGCTTACATCCCGGCTGGTGTTCGCAGCCCTTTTCAAATTGTCTTTGACTAATTTGTTAGGGTGCCCTTTTTCCTCTAGCCTCTCTTTCAAATGCACTGCATGTTTGAAAACTCTTGTTTTTCAGTGCAATTGCAACATATTCATAAAAATTGCCCGTAAGATTATGTAGTCAGAGATTCACTCGACCCCCTCCAGATGATAAACACATCATCTATATATCTGTGCCACATCACCAGGTGTTGGCACAGTTCTGGTTGTTGCTCTAGTTTGTTGTCAATCCCAGAGATTAACTTTTTTTCATAGTCAGCCATGTATAAATTCGCCACATCAGGGAAATGTCGCCCCCATGCTCACTCCTCTCTGCTGTTTGTATAGTTGGTGTTTACTGATGACATCACATGGCTGGCTCTCCCTTTTTTTGCTTTACTGACATATCTAAGCCACATAGTTTTCTTCAGTAACAGTCAGGAAGTAAAAATTGAAAAGGTACTATATTTGTACACTTAGGGTCAAGTCATATCATATGAAACATATATATAGTGGAAGACACAGGCTTGAAAGAGAGCAATCCTTTCTGTGCATGAAGATAATCATTAGAGTTATCAGCATTTTCTCATAGTTTTATTTGTATTACTATGCCTTCCCTGTATATGCTCATATTTGTATACATTGTACTCACACTCCTTTCCTTAGGGTTCACTGACATCATTTGATACACATACATACAGTAAGTAGCAGCTTTGAAACAGAGCAATCATTTCTCTGCATAAAGATAATCAGTTAGGTTATGAACTCTTTCTGCTACTACTTCTGCTTTTTTGCTTACTTCTCTGTCCCTGTATATACTCATATTTGTATGTGTTGTTGTCTCTTTGTGTTTTGTCTGTATTAAGTGTAATTATGTATTAAGTGGGTTTTATTAGCTACTTATTACATGTTTCACAGTGCGCAAAACGCTAATAAGAAAGCAGTTATCATTTCATTATTCTACATGGCAAGATTATGAATATTTTACCTTCATCATGTATACTGCACACACTGCCTAAGTTTCTGCATGAGTTGCTTAGTATACTGGATAGAACTTCATAATAGAATGCTATTTATATCAATGCATTGCTTAATGCACTAATTAGCTCATGATATTTATTCAAATGATCCTTGACACTTTTTGGTCAACATTATAAGAATCCCTCCTACAGAGTTTTCATGAAAAGTAAATGCACATATGATGTCATCAGTGATGTCATCAATGACATTTGTGATGTCATCTTTGATGTCCTGGGTGTTAGTGTTAGCAGTGCACGGTGGCGCAAGTTATGGTTGCTTATCTTACCATAACTGCCGAATTTCAGGGGTTTTTCGGTTTTACTTTGAACCATAACGCCCCTTTAACAAAGTTTTTTTTACTGAATTTAATAGGTTTTTAGTAGCGCAACTTAACCATAACGTCCCTTTTAACAAAGTTTTTTCATTGAATTTCATAGGTTTTTATTAGGGCAACTTAACCATAATGTCCCTTTAACAAAGTTTTTACTGAATTTCATAGGTTTTTATTAGCGCAACTTAACCATAACGTCCCGTTAACAAAGTTTTTTTTACTGAATTTCATAGGTTTTTAGTAGCGCAAGTTAACCATAAACTCCCTTTAACAAACTTTTTTCATTAGCACGTAGACAATATACAAAGATGGAGTGTAAAAAGCAATTTCTCAGGGATGGCTTTACACAGAATGTTGCAAAGTAAGAATTTATGCTCGTTCACAGTGAAGGTCAGCTGCTTCCATTTTTTGCTCGCGGGCCGGAGTGGCCCACGACTCGCACTATAAGGTTCTATTGTTTTTTGACCTTGACAGACAGGGATCGTGCCAAAACACTTCTTTTGAAGGAAGGGTGCAAAAACGTAAGAGACGATAAGGATGAAATTTCTGAAACGAAACCGCTTTTATATATTATATCACTACGAGAAAGATCGTTGGCACAGACGGAATCATATTTAGGGACTGCATTACGCAATGGAAAATGCCAATATAATGTAAGTAACCCTTTAAATTATTTTATACCGGAATATAATAACAATAGCGTGGCGTTAATCCCGGTTAAGTTGTACTTGTTCGTTCAATGTGGCATATTGTTTTGAACCGCGCACTATCACCACCGAAGTGGTCCGCTGGCGCTCAGACGGCTCTGAAAAAGGCAGAGGAGAGAGGGTGGGTTAGTGGGAATAAGTTACCATACTCCGTTGCACTATCCTCGCTAGCAAATAGTTTCACGCCCTAATAAATAAAATGAATATTTTTAATGAAGATCGGCTCGTGAGACTAATTTATGTTTTTAAAACAGATACATCCTTCCCTACTGTCAATGCCACGATTTTCAGACCCCGGCCGACGCATTTTTTAACTGCTATGTGCAGCTCCTAGTAAACAACTTCATGACCCTCACCATTTAATGGGACAATCGCCAAGGACCAATATGCCCTTACGCGGTACTAGCGGCTAGAAGCAACATACCAACCGTTATGGGGGTCTAATGCCTCGTTGTTGGAACAGCCTTTCGATTATCAGTGCGACCACAGTCCGTCTTTTATCATAAACCAACACCCTGTGTAACGCAAAGGAACAGCGCATGACTCAAGATGAACTTTTGCAGATCGACAGCAAAGGCAAATGCAAATCGCTGAATATTCTCTAAACATTTGATGTCAAATAAATGTACTTTACGAAATGTACAATCTTGCTGTTTGCTTTTAAATCACAGTTTCATATTCCGAATTGTGGCGCGCTGTGTCGTGAGATGATCTGTGTTGTTTTCCGGATTCTGTATGAAGTCGCGTAGGAGCAGTGTTGGCAACTCCTCAGTAAGAAAAGTAGCTATTGGCTGTCATAAAATTAGCTAGAAGTAGCTAAATGACGTCATAACTTAATTTGCATAATTCACCAGGTGCATGATGGGTGATTGCCGAGGGCATGGTTGTTATAGCCTCTCATTGAGCTCACCCCTTTTTTGTAATGAAAGTCGCGAATGCACAGATGCAAACTTATTACATCCATATGCATACATTCACATGCAAATGCACTAGTATTTAAATAAACCCCACAATGATTAGGTTGTTCTGTTGTCGCTTCTTAAACGTGTACTGCCATTTTTAATATGCTAGTATTTTATAATCCATAATGCCTCGTTGTTGGAACAGCCTTCCGATTATCAGTGCGACCATAGTGCTTCTTTTATCATAAACCAACACCCTGTGTAGCGCAAAGGAACAGCGCGTGAGTCAAGATGAACTTTTGTGGATCGACAGAATATTCTCTAAACATTTGATGTCAAATAAATGTACTTTACGAAATGTACAATCTTGCTGTTTGCTTTTAAATAACGGTTTCATATTCCGAATTGTGGCGCGCTGTGTTGTGAGATGATGTGTGTTGTTTTCCGGGTTCTGTGTAAAGTCGCGTAGGACTGGAGACGACTGGGCGCGTTTGGCTACACACCCTGTAACGTCACGGAGAGAGACGGGGAATATGAATGCTTTGATAATGTCAGGCTTATGGGCGGCAGATATGATTTATGTCGCAAAAACAGGTCAGCCAGGTCGATGGGGCAAGTGATAGGATTATCACATAATGTCGGCGCACAGCAGCCTGATTTATCGTGATGAGGAGGAAGGGTGGAGTAATGAGGAATATCAATCAGAACCAGACTGCACAGTCTAGTTGTTGGAGGCTGCCTATTGGCTTTACAGAGTACAAATCAGAGGAAGAACTTAGCCATTGATCGAGCCTGCCCCCGAGGAACTGAGAGCGATGTTTGAGTGCCGCAGATGTAGAGGCACAGGGAGAAGCTGTAGAAAGGGACACCGGTGGAGGAAAGCTGCTGTCTCAGAAGCTGCTGCCAAGAACTGGCACTGCATGGGAAACCAAAGTGAAACCAAATACGCAGACGACTTGGGACGCTGTAAGAGGATTCAATTCAACACTACAGCTAAGTCAATGCCTAGTCTGGGATACTGAATGGAAACCCTTATTGATATATCTTTATGTCCAGTTCATGCGTTCTGGATGACTACCCCTATACAACACCCCTCTCTTGGAATCCCCCTGACCCCACTGAGCCAAGAAGTAGTTCTGTTTTGCAAGTTAAAAGGTTTATTTGAGAATTTAAACAATATATATATATCACACTTTATAATAACTTAATAATTGAATATCACACTTAATCTGATATGATAAAGATTAACAACGGAGAATCTGGCACTAGCCCACTTCTTTATAATCACTAAGGAGTTGACATGAAATGGATAAGGTAGCACACTGGTAAATAGGGACAGAAGAATAATGTGGTAGAGAATGCTTTATAGGGTTCAAGGAAATGCAAGGTTGAATGAATGAAATGCAGTATAGAAGATAAACTGATATGGTTTCACAAAAGACAAGGTAATCACTTTCCCTTTGTGGCAATTCACCCCCCCCTATACAATGTAAGGAGATGGAAGGAAGAGCACACGGTTCAGGTATACAATCACAATGTAATACAGAGTTCCAGTTTCCCAGCAAGCTTAGAGGAGAATAGATATGAGTTTTACACAGGCTCAAAATGCTTTAAAATGTGATAGCAATATATTGGAAAATGTGCTAAAATGATTTTAATTCCCTCTGGAGGTTCAGGTTGAGGATTAGTTGGTTTAAATAAGTTCAGGCTTACTTTAGCAATGTTCTAGGAATGATTGGCAGGTTAAACTAATTTTTGGCAAATGAAAGCAAGGAAGCTGCTGTTTTCACACAGGGAGAAATTTGCAAATCGCGGTAAAATTCGCGAGTGCGTTTTCCGCGATTGCGGCAAAAATATAGGGAATAGGAATGCGGTTCTAGGTTCGTTGAAAAGCCAAGATTCCCAGCTTTCAGGGGAAAGTTACTGCAAGTCTCTAAGACAAACGGTCACAGAGATATGAGCAATGTGGTAAAGGTCGTTTTTCAGATTTGAAATTTTAAAAGTTCAAAGTGACAAGTTACAGCTAGCAGCTAGAAATGACAGGTGACAGCTTTGCAAATGACAGGTGAGAGTTAGGAGGCAGTTCTGGTTAGATTAAAATAGATTGAATTATATTATTTTAACTAAGAGATTGGTTTTGCACAGTTCTGCTAGGTACTCACAATATATTTTTGAATTAGGCCTCGCCACGGATCTGGTCAACAGGTTTTCTTCACTCGCCACGGACGGTTTCTGCGCACAGCGTCTGGGTCAGCTCTACTCTGCTGGTCTGGTCTGGGTCTCTGGTTCTGATCAGGTCTGTGGGTCCGGATACAGCGGTCTCCAGTTCAGCTGGTCTCTCTCTGGATACAACACTGCTCTCTGGCAAATGGCAAGAGTTCTTGCAAAGAATTCAAACCGCTCGCCTGGCTGTGAATAGTGGCAATGATTTGAGGCCTGCTAAAGAGGGATTTAGCTTGTAGTTGACCTCTCTGCTACAAATTCTGAAGTAAAGTCTTGGTCTCTGAAGGTGGATAGATTGAAGTCTCTATGTTGGCTCTCTGGAGGTTGATGGAGGTAAAGTATGGATTTTCCCGGCAGAGCGTCCCGCAGCAGATGGAAAAGAATGTCCCTATCTGTCCTGACTGTCTGCTTTTATGTGTTTTGAAAGTGGGTGTGTGTGCAGCATCACTAGCCAGCCCCTCTTTCAACTTGTCATTGGCCCAATTCTCCCCTCTCCCATGATTGGGGAAGGAACTGTGAGTCAGAGTGACGCTGTAGGTTTTATGGGTCAGAGGATCCTCTCCTGGTCAGTTTGCCCACAAATCTATATTTCATTCAAAATGCACATTTCTCAAATACATAGTGGTTTGTCATTGCATGTACATATTACCTATCACATGAGGTAGTCTCTGTCCCAAATCTGCTCTTCCTAGGAGCTTGGGTTCAAAAATGGCAACATATTTCACTTTTTAGTCGGGTTACCAATATTGGATTTTCCCCGCATTTACACAGATGTGCCCATGGTGTGTGGGCATTAGGTGGTGGAGTGTCAGATTTTAACATACATACATTTAGAGTAATATCCTCTTTTCCGCTAAAACCCCCCTGAACATACCACCAGGTCCTACCACGTCTTCAAATGTGCACAGAAAAATCACAAGAATAATGATATCGCTTATAAAATTTTCACAAGTCCGCTCTATGAATGATCCATCTTTTTAGATTTATGTTCTGGCCCCAAAGGGGTGTGGTTTCTCCCAGCACAAGGTTAAATTTCTGTTTTTTTCAGTTCTGCCAAGCCAGCTTGCTCTCACAGGCAGAGCTCCTCCCCTTTCCTTCCAGGAGGAAGCCACTTTTACGACCCCCATAATAAAACATTTGCCTGAGTCAGGACAGGGCTTTGTTCAATTTCCTGCAGAGCCCAGGTAATTCAATCAGAGAAGTGTCATATCCCTTTTGGTGGGAACAGCAAAAGGCAGCTAGGCCTGGGAACACAGCTGTTGTGCAAGTCTCAACTCCTGTCGGGGGTAGCTGGTGGGCAGAATTCAGTTTCATTAAGCCAGGTTTCAGATAAAATGCCACTTTTTGTTCCCCAGTTTAAGTGAAGACAATTTTTACATATGCAGCTAGAATGCTGATTCTAAGTTCAAAACTATGACATTTTAACAGTGACAAACTATGTGGCAGTCACAAGTCTGTCCCTCAGTTTATTTACACATTTCGATTTTTGGTAATTTTAAATCCAGTTTCAGTTTAAGCCGCTGCAGACCTGCAGAGCTCAGCCAGTCTTGTTATAAACCTTCAAGTCACTTCAGAATATAACTTTACATTGTATCCACCTCTTAGTAAGTCTTTCTTTGGCCTGCTTTGGGTTCATTTATTCAGTTTTACCCAAAGTCTGGTGGTTTTAAAACGCCGGCTTTCTGATAGTGGTGAGTACTGGGAATGCAACCATTTTGGGGATTTTTCTTGGATTAATGCATTCCAAACGGGAATGGTTCTTACATGGTAGTAAATCCTTGCTTAACATTGTTTTGATGGGGCTCCTTACAGTAAAATGTTTATGTGGAACCCCACAAAAGGGTTGAATCTTTAAAGTGGTCTGGTGAGCCACGATTTCAGCAACTTTTTGACATCAGTAACAGTGGATTTTGTTAACAAAGATCTTTCTTTACACTGGTGGGTGGCAAGTGAGCTAACCATTTTGGTGTGTGCACAAACTGCGTGGTTCTCCTGGATTCTGTCGCACTTGTGGGCTTTTTGGCCATCTTGGATTTTCTAAGCCCACGGCACCAAATGTTGCAGCATGATAGCTCAAACGTGGGTCAGGACACCCAACAACGCCTACAGGATCAAAGCCTTGCAGCTTTTCGAATGGATTGTGTCCTCCCACATATTCATCTTTTGATATCTCCAATATCCAGCTTCAGCTGCTTCCGAATTATTTTTCGGCAGGGGGCGCTGTGCGTCGATGCAGTCGACTCAGTGTCCCTCGAGGTCCTCTGTCTCGAGGTTGATGTAATCGAAGGTATATATAGCACGTGCAGCACCCGTTGCCTTCAGTTCAATTTTTTTGAGTAACCTTTCGCTTCATGAACTACAGCACGCCTCAGATATTTATACTTCGGCTCCGACAGACCGGGTTTAAAAATGCCAAGACTGTGACGCCAAGATGTCGCTGGCGGACCCACATTGAATATGCTTGTGGTGTCTTGGAGTGGAGCACAAGACCTCGGCCTGTCAGAAGTGTCAGTCGATGACCGGAAAAGCTCTGAAGGAGCGTAAAGGGAAATTGGTGGTAGGTAGACTCACCAAAAAATCCCCTTTGACTACCCTTTGAGAAACGTTCTTCCAATGAAGCGAGAGATGACTTTCCTTGACGGAAGAAAACTAAAAGGTCCAGGTCACGGAGTGGCACCCACCACTCCTCGTCATCATCGAGGAAATTGAAAAAAAGGCATCACAAATCACCTACTTCATCATCCTCGTCTGACTCCTCCCCAGAGATGATTATATCTTGCCCCTCTAAGGCCTCTACTCCGGCTGGATGGGAATCATTCAGGCAGGAAATGCTAAAATAATTTGAGAGCCAGAAAAACTCGAAGCAAGTAGGCCATGCTCTTACCGCGCCTTCTGAAGCCGGCAAGGATAGGGCTTGAGCCAAATCCCACGCGCCATTGAGCTCAAGACGAAGGCCTGATTCCCATCGAGAGCTGTCGAGGCCTCGACATGATGAAAAGTCATTGAGAGATCCTTCGAGCCATCGAAGTCTGTCACGGACAAAATCCAAGGACAAGTCGACGTCAAAGCTTTCAGTCTCATCGAAGACATCGACAAATCCATCAGCATCTGGTTCGAAACTATCGAAGCCATCAACGCCTTTGCCAGTAATTCAGAAAACCTTCAATCCTTTACCTAGGAAGGATTTCTTTAAGTCACTCACTTCCATTTATGAAGACAATGAACCACCTGATGACACCCTTTGGATTGCAGTATGGCACTCCAAATGTTCCTGATAGCTTCATATCAGAAGAATCTAGGTTACGGGACCTGCGTGAAAATTTACAGACGGCCAATGGAGTGGACATTTCACCAGAGCTGGATTTTGGTAAGCTAGTACCAGATGAGCATGCAGATGCCTCTTACATACAATTAATGAGCAAGGTAGTTGATTATCTGGGATGGAGCAGGCCTGCCATCCCATTTGAACAGGATGACCTCACGGATATCCTGGAAAAAGGTCCTCAAAGGGATCCCATGCAACCATTTCATGTTGTTCTACAAAAGAGAGTAAGTGCTAATTGGGGAGCAGCAGAATCAAATCCGGCAGTCAGTAAAAATTTGACAAAAAAATATAGGCCGTCAAGTAGTGACCCCAGCTACGTGTCAAAACATCCTACCCCAGAAAGTCTGGTGGTGCAAGCTGCAATCGCTACCTCAAAGCAGGCTGCCTATCCTACCATCCCACCAGATCGGGATGATAAACATATGGACGCTTGGTCAAGGAAAGTCTTTTCTGCTGGGAGCATGGCACTCAAATTAGCAAACTCTACATGTGCCCCTGCGAAATTCACATACACTCTATGTGACTGTATATCCATGGCGGTTGAACATATTCCCGAAGGGGAGTGTAGAGGAGGTCCCAAATATAGCCTGCACTCTGCCCATTTTGAAGTACCAGGAACATTTACACCGAAATATGTGACGTATGATGAGCAGATAAACCAGCAGAGAGCTGCAGTAGGGCTCTGCCCAGTACCTATCAGAAGAACAATACCTATTGAAGTACCAATAACCAGACAACCATGGGCAGTTAGGCACCCATTGAGAAAACCCTACCAGCAGCTGAGACGAAATGAAGACTGCTTAAGTGCTGTACAGGAAGAAACCAAAAAGTCCTTAATGGAAGACCAATTGAATACAGACACTCAATTTTTTGATCCCATTATTGGGAGAACTTTTGGCATTTTTATGAAATGCAATGAAATACACTGATCAATAAAATAGGTTTTTCACCCAAAAAGATTTTTTGCAACAAAAACAAAAAACATACAGAATATAATCGCAAGAGTACAGTGAATGCTTGTGTATCAAGACAAGAGTGAATGCCTTGCTGTCATGAACAACTGAATAGCATTACAGTAGATGAAACTGAACATTTTCTACAACAAAACATAAAAACAACACAATGTTCTTTCAGATCACAGTGGCACTATTCTGTGGGTAATGCAAGTGCGTCTACAGCAGGGTATTTCTACCGTCTGTGCGGGCTAATAGAGCCACGTATCTACTACGGCATTCATCAGGACGAGATCTGTATGTAAGGGAGGTCATGGAGTGCTGTGTGGAGCAAGTTCCACCAGGCACTCTTTATTGGGGAAGTAGTCTTTGCAAAAAGACCACTTCGGATGTCATCACCACAGTTGATGGAACTGAGATTGCCTTGGGGCCTGTAACTCTTTCCACTACAGAGATGACACTGTTGAGTCAAGATGGGCATTGAGAGACTATTGTGTTTGATCTAATCAAAGCCCCACAGTTCCAGATAATACTGGGGATGCCATGGTTGGAAACACATAATCCTTATATAGATTGGCGAGAGAAGAGAATAACCTTCCCGGATTGTGCACACACCTGTTACCCGGAGAAAACTTTGAACAAAGGCCTGGCTACAGTCGTTAACCCAATCGTGCAGTTACCTCAGGAATACCAAGAATTTCAGGATGTTTTTCAAAAAGAACAGGCAAATACATTACCTCCTCACAGATCATACGATTGTCAAATCAACCTCCTACCCGGTGCACAACCCCCATGCAGTAGAATCTACGCCCTCACGGAACCTGAAAATCGTCACCTACAGCAATACTTGGTCCAATACCTTGCTAATGGCTTTATTCGTCCTTCCAAGTCTCCTGCATCCTCAGATTTATTCTTCATGCCAAAAAAGGAAGGTGACCTTAGAAGAGCATAGATTACTGCACATTAAATCAGATTATGGTAAAAAACTGATACCCGTTGCCTCTGAACCCCAAATTACTAGACCAAGTAAAGGATGCTTGTATCTACACTAAGTTAGATCTCTGAGGGGCATATCATCTGGTACGTGTCAAGAAATGCGACGAATGGAAGACTGCCTTTCGCACCAAGTACGGATTATTTGAATATCAGGTGAGGCCCTTCGGGTTGTGCAATGCACCAGCAGCCTTCCAGTATTTTATGAACGATGTCCTTCGTGAACTCATTGACGTCTGTGTCGTCGTATACATAGATGATATTCTAGTGTACTCCACCTCAGAATCAGACCATGGTAAGCACGTGCGTGCAGTCCTTGAGAAACTACGCCAGCACAAGTTATATGCAAAATTGGAAAAATGTGTTTTTCATGCTACGGAAGTTGAATTTCGTGGATTTATCCTGACTCCAAAAGGAGTCCGAATGGACTCTCGAAAGGTGGACGCAATTCTCAAGTGGCCATCACCCAGTTCAGTCAAAGGGGTACAAAGCATGCTCGGATTTGCTAATTTCTACCGCAGATTAATTCCGGACTTCTCCCATGTTGTACACCCCATCACAGCACTTTTACAAAAAAACAAACGCTTCTTGTGGACCGAAGAGGCTGAAAAGGCCTTCCAAGAGCTGAAAGCGAAATTCACATCAGCACCTGTCTTAAAGCATTCACGCCCTAAGCTTCCATACATAGTAGAAACGAATGCACCCAGTTTAGCCATGGGAGCTGTCCTGTCCCAGAAGGATCCTGAAACCGGTCAACTTCACCCAGTAGTGTTTTGGTCCAGAAAGATCCAGCACCTGAGTCAAACTTTGCGGTTACCGATAAAGAGCTATTAGCCATCAAATCCGCCTTTAAGGCTTGGCGGCACTATCTTCTTGGTGCCAGGCATACTATTACTGTAATCACCGATCACCGGAACCTTCAGTATTTAAAAACAGCCAAAGCCCAATCATCGCGACAACTTCGTTGGGCATTGTTCTTTGCCGAATTCGATTTTGCGATCACTTTTCGACCAGGCTGCAAAAATGGCAAAGCAGATGCCTTATCCCGAATAGGGATGGGAGAAGCATATGCAAACCCGGAACCGGTGCCAATAATTCCTGAGCAAAGAATTCTTGGCATAACTGCTCTACAGACACTAGAAGATATTCATTCAAAAATCCAACAACTCTTCGATCCAGCAACCCTGCAGGACTGGGTAAAGAAAGGCCCGGACTACTTAGTCATCAATGACCTACCTTACTATCAAGGACGACTATTTCTACCACACAAGGAAATACAAGAACTAGCCATCTCCAATTACCATGACACCCTGATGGAAGGGCACCCAGATATCGCAAAAACTGAAGCGAAAATTAAGAGACAGTTCTGGTGGCCCACTTGGCGAAAAGATGTAAAGTCATTTGTGATGTCTTGTGGCATTTGCGCCCAAAACAAAAGCCAGAAGAAAAAACCAGCTGGCCTTTTACAACCTTTGGATATTCCACCTACACCATGGCACACCTTGTCCTTAGACTTTATTACAGATCTACCTCCATGTAATGGCTTTAACACCATCCTAGTTATTGTGGATCTTTTTTCTAAGATGGCCCACTTTTATCCTTTAAAGGGGTTACCTTCTGCTTCAATTCTGGCCAAGGAGTTCCTCGAAAACATTGTTCGATTACACAGATTCCCTTCCGTATTGGTTTCTGACCGAGGTAGTCAATTTATCTCGCATTTTTGGAAGAAATGTTGTCAACTGGCACAAATCGACGTGAGGCTATCAACAAGTCACCATCCCCAAATCGATGGGCAGACGGAAAGGACCAACCAGACCCTTGAACAGTACCTAGGCTGCATGCTACACCAGACCGAAAGCAATTGGGAAGATATGTTATGGATTTCCGAGTACGCATACAATAACTCTGTACATTCAGGAACCGGACAAATCCCTTTTTATACCATATATGGACATCACCCTCGAACCTCAGAACTCGATTCGCCTCAGCACTTAGAAATGCCCTCAGTTAGTCATTTGCACTCTACTATTACACAAGCCTTTAAGGAAGCCACAGAACATTTGAAACAAGCAAAATAGAAATACATAGGCGCCAGGCTCATAGACTTTACTTACCTGATGTAGACCATGCTGCAAAAGAGTCCAAGCCTACCTGAGGCATGGTTGGGACTATTTTGTTACAGGGACTATTTTTTACTCGGGCATGGCTCTAGGGAACTTCTTACCTGGAACTACTTTGGAGGCTATTTAAACCACACCCGAACAGCAGCACATGCTTTGCGTTATTCTGCATCCAGCAGCGTGACGCTCACCGTGCCTGCAGCCAGCATCCAGTCTTCTGCCATGCCCGCGTGCCTGCAGCCAGCATCCAGTCTTCTGCCATGCCGGCCTCGAATACGGAGCTCCTAGAATAAAGAAGAGGAAAAGGACAAGGTTAGAAAACAAACTTATTTCAAATTCCTCACCTAATTCCGGAACCATTTCATCTCCAGACCTGGAAAGTACATCAGTCCTGCACGCGTTGCTTCGCCAGCTCCAGCACGGCACCATACTCACCAGTTCTCACTGCATCTTTCGATCCGGCACTGTCTCCATCATTTCTTCGCCGTAATCCGGCACCTAGGGGACACAAGAAAAAACAACGTGAGCCAAGGGAATCAACAAATACAACCTCTTACCACCATAGACTTACCTGAGTTACCACCGGCGGTATTATTCCATAAATCTCCACATTTTCATATGCCGCATCTGTAAAGAGGGAGAAAAACAACACGTTAACACATGCTATAGTTACCGGACAGCATTGGGTAACACAGACTCTTACCTGAACGCCAGCAGCAGCTACGAGACCTTCTTCTCGCGTACTCAGTTGTAACTCAAGGAAGGAAGGGGACAAGAGTGAACATCAGGCACATTGAACTCTTTGAACTTGATACTTACCAATCCGCCAGGGACTTCAGAGTCAATACTTACCGGAACTCTCCCAACGCCTTCAAACCAGTGAAGTAACTGATATCTACGCGCCCCTGCAAGACACGCAGGATGGAGAGCTCATCTTTTACGAACATAAGGTGAGATTACTAAGGGGATATCGGAGGTGATTAGTGGGGGAGAGCGAGAACAGTTGGGAGGCCATCACTAAAACCCACAGGTGGTTAATCCCTGTCTTCACTTGCATTAAAATACTTCTTCGGGTCCAGCAGACAATACTAGGCGAGCCAGTCCAGACAGTCATCTCTGCACTACGCATCACGTTGAAAGAGACTGCAGCTGTCCGGGTCCGATCGACACCCCTCTGGGGTCCAGGTGAGCGTAACATCTAATCTCATTTGGGTCTGGGTCAGTTCGATCATGAGGTTGTTTTTTCTTTGTCATCATATGCATACATCCTTTCGTACATCCCTCAGTTACCTCAGCGCAAACTATGGGTAAACAATGTATACAACAACAGCACGTTAGGAATATTCCAAACACCACTACTAATATTGAGATCAACTTCTCCAGTAGGGAGTTCAGAGCTTATGACGTGTATTTTCTTTATTGCTTCAAAGATCTTGGGGGAATAGTCATCAACATAAACGCAACATGCTGATCCCACTATTTTGCAAATTCCCCCATGATCAACCAATATTAGGATACTTTGAATCGGGGAATGACTCACCTAATAAATCAAGTCATCTGTATACTGACGCACCAAAGGACGTCGTGTCTGCGTTTCTTGGCTTCCGCCTCGTTTCGGGACCCTCGCCTCCTTGTTCTCTAGCCAGGCACGTCGATCAGGGATCAGATGTGTGCAGATCTGCAAAGGAGTCTCTCATCACTTTTACAGGGCACCCCGAACACCTCTTGATCCTGGCTCGATTGTCAAAAATGGAGTGCTTTGGCAAACAGTGCATGCCTTAGAACAAGTAAAGGGAAAAGGTAATGGAGGGAGGAGGGAAAACAAAATATGGTTCGAAGTAGAGAAGACTGCATATATACTGCATATATATAAGGGGATAATGACTCGAGAAAATTAAATAAATAAATGTTACCGGGGAGGACATCTGAGAAGGTAGAGGTTACCGGGGTAGACACCCGAGAAGTGAGAGTATTCGCCTTATTCCTACACTTTAAATATAGCAGCTAGAAGAAACGTGTACCCAGAGTCCCACATAATGGGGAATGATTAGGCTACCACAATGTTTAAAGACGTCATGACAGTGGTACGTTTACACTTCATGAAGGGGTAATGATTAGAGGCAGAGATATCTGTGTCCAGCTGGTGTCCGTCTAGTCTGTCAAGCATCTGTTCTACATGTTTTTGTAGTGACGTCATATGTAAAATATTTTTTTTAAAGAAAACTGTTTTCAAATTGTTGCGATTTAATAGCTGAGATAGAATCGCACATGAATTGAGGTTTTTTGAACAAATCGGTAATATAACATTTTTGTGGAAAATTTTTATTGGAGCTTGCAGTGTTTGGTGCTCGCTCATATTGTTAGAAGCTGTTTAAACCACACAAAAGCATTGACAAGTGTATATAAAAGGAAAGGGAACAGATTTAAGCATGGAAGACATAACTCTATTAGCACACTTATGCAAGCAAATGCCAAAACACGCACACAAGCTAAAGAAATATAGCACCGAGTGGGTTAAAGGTAATGCCCACAAGATGTTTATATTGTGGCCACAAAATGGGTCTTTATCTAAAGCCGTTTTACAACATATGACAACATATCTGCATGCCACATATACAAGCAAGAAGCTAGAAAACATTCTTGCTGTTCTCGAGTTGTGGAAAATGTACCAACAGGTAAAGAAGGAAGAGCCTCCAACAGATTGGATACTTAATGTATGCACAGAGGGGGTTGACACGCCTACCGCGCCACCTGCCCTGCCCAAAATGAAAATTGAAGGAAGTAAGGACGAGGAATTATACCCGTTGTGGGAACTTAAAGCAGCCACGGGGTACAGCAACCCCGCATTTGAGTCACCTACATATAGTAGTGATGAAAATCAAGGGAGAGATAAGGTCAAGAATATTACCTCCGCAGTTCCAAAGGACAAGGAGAGACGTGATGGAGAAAGGAAAGATCAAGCACAGACAAATGCATCTCTCAACAAGGAGAGAGAAGGGATGAGATGGAAAGGGAGCAAAGACAGAACTGATGAGATAGCATTCACGAAAGACGAATGGATGGGAGGACACATTTTATTGAAATTTGATGGTAAAGGCATTGATGACGCAAGACAAAAGGAGAGGTTAGATGAGAAACAGAGAAACGGGAAAGAAAAGGAGTTAAGAGGTGAAAGGATAACAAGGAAAGACAGACAAAGGCGAGAACAGCTATATTGCGAGGAGCAAGAAAAACAGCTCAATCGCAACCCAAGAGCAGCCTACAATCCAGACAGACAGAAACAGCAAAGGTTAGAAGAAGAGCAAAGGATACTTGAGAAAAGGATAAAGAGACGAAGAGATGAGGAAATTCGAAGGGCAGATGAACGTAGAAATGAGAAGAGAAAGGAAGAAGAAAGGGTCAGAGAAGAGGCGAGGAAGCGCAAACAATTTGATGACGATATCAAATGTAAGCGAAGACAGAGAGCACACGATCTTGAATATTTGGAGAGGGAAGTTAAAAAACCTGATCCAGTTGTAGACTGGGAAGACATTGAAGAATTCTTTCCTGCGCATGATTTAGTACCATGTACGTCTAGGGCAAATATTGAAGATGACTGAAATGGGGCTACGACACTGAGGATGTCTCCCGAAGTAGTGGAAATAGAGCTTTATCCCTGGATAGGCTAGAAATAAGTAGGAACAAAGAGGATACTAGAAGTCGCACTAGTTGGGGACAGACAATGAAATGGAGGAGTGCGAGGAGAGAAAGGAAAAGGGACGGAGCGAGAGACGACTCCCAAGGGAAAAAGGGATACAATGGTCAGACACCAGCGAGTCTGCACCAAGGGCATCAGAGTCAGCCACACAGTCTGACCGACATGAAGGAGTATCTCATGGTAGACAGACTAAGGACATTGCCAGGTAGACAGCGATGCAGGAATATTACCCCTGCAATAGACAGGAGAACAATGAGAGAAGAAAAAGAGGGCTACGCATTCCAATTTCCGCTACTAGAGAAGGGGGGAGTAAGACCACAATATATTCCATTGTGGAATCAGAAAAATACAATATTAAGGCTTTTACACCATGCAAAAGGAAAATACACCGACACGGGCTTGTAAAGATTCCCAGAATCTTTATTACAAAACTGAACAGTTATACAACAAAGTACACAAATAGCTATTTGGCCGTCAATACATCACAGAGACCACCAGCAGGGTTCAATGTGAGCAGTGAGCAGGATTTGCTAGCTGGACATCGGCGTATTTATACATTTTCGTTATAACGATGTCCAGCCTCTTTTAATTTAATCATGTACTGGGCTAGGGTCACGCCAAGTTCGTTCCTAATTTACATATCTCGTGCATGCTGTTTACTTTTTAATACATTTACTAACAAACATTATTATTCTCTAGTTTAACGTTACACTCTTTACACATTGCTTTAATACAGATCAAACAAATGTTTTGCATGTCGTATTTGGATAGCGTTATTGTTCTTGTATACTTGTAGGTTAACATCGCTGATTCAAGTAATCCCCTGATCCCGAGGTCAACAAAGGACAAGGTCTACATGATCCTAACATGTAGCCTGAAGGCAGGTTGGACATTAACTCTCCTACAGAGGTTGAAGAGGTTAAGGCAAGAACAAGAGCACACGAGATGGCCATTTTAGACTACAGGGTGACTTTGTACAATAAACTAAAATGGCGGCTCAAACATAAAATGGAGGCTTGATTCACTTGAGGTCACGACCTTGTAATACGAATTTCCTCGCAAAGCGACTGGGCATAGGCCAACATATACAATGAGGATGAAACAATATTATATCAGTTCTAACACCATGGCCACACATGGATCGAGAAAACTTGAAAAACAAGCTTCTAATGCTGACATCGGGAGCCGGAAAGTGAATACATGAGTTAGAAAAAATGACAGGAGGAAACACGTTAGCTATAGGCGACATTAAGGGTCTCCCAATCGCCATACTTGGTGGGAGAGCAGACGATGTGTGGGCACGAGCAGGCTAACATGGCATAACCACAATTAATACCGCGCATGACGGAGCACCATTTAACAATTGTAGAGCTGCAGTATGGAAAGCGCTACGAGTACTTTACCCAGATAATTCCGATATGGTAGCTATAATGACTCGAAAAATGAAGGATTCTGAAGATCTGTTAATTTATATACAGAATTTCCAAGACGCGTGGGTGCTCGAAACACATGAATCTTGGATGAAATCAATACCTGTGTTTTACCATAGATTGTGCCAAGGCTTGCCAGAACCAGTGCAGAAACAACTCAAGAAATTGGTAGGAGTTGAGGCTAAACCTTGGCTGAAATACGGTTGACTATTGCACATTATTGTAGACTGCTGCAGGAAAAGAATCGCAAAAAGGTGTCAGTCTAGAAATATGGATACCTCTACTTTGTGACCGCAAACGCATTTTGGTGGCCGTGGGCCAACCGTCTCATGCACGATATGAAAAAATATAGGTTTTTGAGTTTGCCAATAAACAGCCATCTTGATGTAACAAGAATCGCCATTTTGTTTTCTAACCATTGCTCATTGCTTCCTGTTCCTATTGCTTCGCAGTATATTTTCCGCTTACACTGCTCGACTGTGAAACATTGTTGTCTGAATGTGAAAAGGACAAAGCCGCAGGGCCATGAGGATAACAAGAGTTTGCTGAAACACAAACGTAGGCAGCGCCAGGAAGAATGACCGGCTCCCTCCCAAATGTAGTCTTGAAGCAGAGCTGCAGGGCATTTAATCATTTCACAGCTGCTAGCCAGTCTCGTTATATCGTAGAATATGTTAGAATAATACCGCAAAAGGCTTGAATTATGCTTTTCTTACGGCCCCCCTTTGCTGAGCCCGCTAGAGCGTGTCGGCTCCCAGGATGCGAATAGCACCTGATAGATAGCAAGGTCCGGAATGCAACTTCCCCCCCGTATGTAGCTCGCTTCCAAGAGCAGAAGCGCTGTGTTCTATTCAACAACTGAAAAATGCCTTCGCACTCAGAAATTGCTAATTGTTACTAGAATAGATGTTTGAAGGTGTCATATTAGTCGGAGATGTCCATCATCACACCAAGTTCAAAGAAACCCAATAAAGGGGGGGTGTTAAACATGTCATAGCTGATTGTTTGATATGCATTTTGTATATATGTAACTGATGTACGTAATTCACTCTCTTGCGTCCTTCGAGATCTAGAGATACACGTTGCGGGGCGTGAGACCGAGACTTTTGCTTTGCAATAAATCCAGCTTTGGGAATACAACCTCGTGTCTGGCGTATCTATCGTGTGTGGTGACTCGCCTTATTTCCATAGACGTCAGGGTCCCCTAGGGGCCCCCTTTCAAGAAAGCAACTCGAAAGGGTGAGGAAGTGAAATTGGTGCAGAAGAAACTATAAAAATATGCTCTTGAAGGAGCCATGCTAACTAGCACAGCTGAATCAACCATGCAGCAGGTGGCTAGTTCACAACAAAATAATCAGGATAACGTAGGGTTTTACCCACGGGGAAGAGGTTTTAGGGGAAGAGGATGGCAGAGCAATCAGGGAGGTTTCTAAAATAATCAAGGAGGCTTCCAAAACATGCAAAATGGAAACCCGGATATGTTGATTGGGCAAGTAATCCGACCACCGCCAGTATGTTGGCTATGTGGAATGACAGGGCACTTGGCGCGCACATGCAGAAATCAAGGCATGATACAGAACGGCCAAGGAATGGGAGCAGGCATGGCGAATCCACCTGCAGTTTTACAACAGGGCGTTGCACAGAATCACACGTTGCAACAACAAGCGCCAGGAGCGCAACAAGGAGTACAACCTCAGAGCATGGGCAGTTTTCTGCAAAGACAAATCCAACAGGCACTGTTGCAAGTGTCACAGGTAATGAGCACAGGGCAGACCCAGAACCCTGGTAGGGGAAGTAACAATGGGAATGGGGAAAATCCACAAGTGCACAGTAGGCCAAACTTGCATATGAACTAGGACAGCTCACTAGGAACCCTGATGTGCTCTATCCTATCAGTGACACCAGACCCTCACAGGGAACGTTGGGTGGATGTCCTTATAGGGGGCAAAGAATATTCCTTCCTAGTGGACACGGGTGCAACACGCTCGTGCATACGTGAAAGCAAGTTTTCCTTGTCCGGCGAGGCCATAGATACTCAGAGTTTTACAGGAGCTCAGTCAAGTTCCCTTTACAAACGCACTCCCAATCTCCATAGGAGAATGCAAAATGAATGTACCTTTATTATATTCACGTCAGACATCAGTAACCATTTTGGGTCGAGACTTAATGACAAAGTGGAACATGACAATCTCGTTCACGGAGGAGGACATAGTATGCTCCACTCCAGTAATGCACAAATTAAATGTATGTGAAATGATTAGAGCATACTCAGGACACATAGCCATCAGGGCCATACCATTAGAGCCAGAAATTTTCGCATATGGCATGCGTGTGCTTTTGGCAGGATTGCGAGGCCTTGCAGACAAAATTATGAGAACCCCTGATGAGTTCTTATTCAGACCAAGAATACCGATGCATGAGCAGGAGGGACAAGTATTTCCCTTGATGATACATGCAGCTGCAGTGCGAGGGAAAGTGGTATTGGTTGACTGTTACGATGATGAAGGCAGACAATGGCGTGAGATTATCGTCATTGAAGAATGATATCGAGTGACTGACGTCACCAATGATGATCTGTTTGAAGAACAAGCAGAAATGTGAGAGACAATGGTAGAGGTAAGCCTCACATTTCTGGTAAAGATGATTAAAAGAGAGGTACCTCAGAAAATGATTTTGGCACTAAAACGTTGTGAATATTTTGATGATGATGATATAGCTATAGTGCCTGTCTCAGCATTGACTACCGGACCCTATGACGTAGGTCACTTGAAGGGGGTAGGAGAAGTAAGGATTAAATTAAAACCAGGAGCAATTCTACCCAAGGCACGACAATATCCCATGTCCCGAGAGGCAGATGAAGGGATTTCTAAGACAATTTCTGCCATGATGGACCAGAGCATCTTAGTGACGTCAGAGTCACCATGTAATACGTCAGTGTATCCTGTCAAAAAATCAAAGAGAGGGTCTTGCCGTTTAATTCAGGATTTACGCCCAATAAATGATATTGTTGAGGCCGAGTTCTCTTTAGTCCCTAACCCGGCTACAATTCTATGTAATATACCCATTGAGGCAAAATATTTCACGATGATTGACTTGAAAAATGCATTTTTCTCAATCCCGTTGCACTGTGACTTACAAGATCTGACATCATTCATGTTCAGACAAATGCGTCTAAAAAGCACGAGGCTGCCACAGGGGTACTGTGAGTCTCCGTCTATCTTCAACGGAGTCCTACAGATGGATTTGAGCAATATTGCATTCGAAAGTGTTGTCTTACAATATGTGGATGACATTCTAATTTGCATCACCACAGAAGAGCAATGCAGGCACGATTCTGTTCAGCTATTGACTATATTGGCTGAGAAAGGTTATAAGGTTGACAAGGAAAAGTTACAATATTGTCAACAGGAAGTGCTGTGCATAGGCCAGCTGATCTCACATGAAGGCAAGAAAGTAACCCCAGAAAGGGCTGAAGCCATACTGAACACGGCTAAGCCACACACGATAAAGCAAATGCAGAGCTTTCTAGGCCTGTGCAACTATGTTAGGGCATGGGTTTTCGATTACAGCTCTTATACTAAGCCTTTACTTCAAACCCTAAAGAAGGCCCAAGAAACAAAAGAAAATATAGAATGGCCTGAAGCCATGGAGAAAGGGTTTGCTGAACTCAAAAGAGCTATTTGTACAGCTCCAGTTCTCGGGATTCCCAATTATGCAGAGGAATCTTACTTTTTTTCACACACAAATGGCAGCGTCATGATGGCAGTGCTCGCTCAAAGAACCTCCTTGGGGTACAAGCCCCTAACATACCACAGTGGGAATCTGGACTCAGTAATGATATGATATGGTATTTATAACGCGCCAATACACAAGTGTTGAGAGGCCACTTCCCATGCGAACAAAGTTTAGCTTCCGCGGTGTTCGCCACAGAGAAGGCTACAACCATTGTGATGGGATGCTCCATGATGTTGTATGTCAAGCACTCATTATTTGCCATTCTAGAGAAACCAAAGGGCACATTGACATCTCAGAGAGCTTCTGCTTATGAAGTGATCATATCAAACCCATCGATTAAAATAGTCCAATGTAAAATAGTAAACCCAGCTATGTTCATCGCAGAACCAGTCACTGAGGGAGGGAGAGCCAATACAAGACTGCGTGAATTATGAAGAATTTTATGATGAAATTCCCAGGGTGAAAGAAAATGCCTTGGCAGGAGGAGAGATTGTCTTTATTGACGGGGCATCGAGTATCGAAGAAAGTGATGGGCAAAGATTTACAGGCGTTGCTGTGATAAAGCACACAGCAAATGGAGAGTTTCAAGTGCTTCTTAGTGCACGAATACCATCTCATTACTCAGCACAGGCTGCAGAATTATTGGTGTTGCTACTCGCCATCGAGAATCACAGAGACCAAGAAGTAACAGTGTACAGTGACTCCGCCTACGTTATGTCGACAGTGCATGCAGGCTTAGCGTGCTGGAAAAGGAGGGGCTAACTCTGAGCGGGTGGCACGCCAGTGCTGCACGCAGCCTTATTGGACAGGCTGATCAAGGCACTACAGCTCCCAGTGGGCATAGCGGTCATGAAATGCGCTGCCCACACCAAAGGGACAGATTTTGTCTCACGCGGGAACCAAGCAGCAGACACAGAAGTCAAGCGAATGGCATCCAAAAGTGACACGATTATGGAAGTGGAAGTGGATTGCACCAATGAAAGGATGATGGTTGCGCGAACAGCATCTGAAGCCTATAGCGATCTTGCGCAAACGCAATTAATGGAGCTCCAAGGGGAGGCACCACAGGAAGAGAAAAACCTGTGGAAACGTCTAGGGTATTCTTTAAACCCCTCTGACAGCTTATGGCGACAAGAAAGCACATATGACAAAAGAGAATCTAACAGCAACGCTCGCGGAAGACTGGTTCATACCGAATTTAGCAGAGCATGTTGCATTCTTTATGGTGAACTGCATAATCTGCCAGCAATTCACTGCTGGGCACACACTAAAGGTTATGAGCTGAGTCATCCCCAAGCCAAATGGGCCTTTTCAGCACTTGCATGTAGATCACGTCGACATGATTCAAGTATGCAATGGGTACAGATACTTAATTGTTGTGGTGTGTCCATTCTCTAGATGGATAGAGGCAGGTCCATGTACACACCCAAACTCTACCTGTGCGGTGACATTTTTAGTGAGGGAAGTGTTCGAGCAGATTAGCTTGCTGTTTCTAATAAAGTTCTCGTTGGCGTATCATCCACAAGGTAATGAGATCTGTGAGAAGCTCAACGGCTTGTTGAAGGAGAGAATAGCTAAGTTGAAGCTTACTCTAAAGAGGGGATGGTTGCACTGCCTTCCACTGGCACTGTATGCTCTTCGGAACCAACCTGGCTCCGACCATCATCTTGCGCCACACGAGAGAGCCACAGGAAGAAGAATGAGATCCCCCCTAACACCTATAGATAGAGCTAGATGTGATGCCAGTGACCAGGAGAGGTTTTAGGATCTGAAATGCAAAACTATCTGAACTGTATGGCATCTTGCCTTACTGTAAGTTCAAACCAGCTGCAGTGATGACGAAAAGGGTGCAGCGCAGCACAGAACACAGAAGGAGACACTACACCAGACTCAGTTCAAGGTCTATGTGTTCCACCCATCTTCCCTGGAGATGCCATCTTGGTGAGAAACCATACAAGGTAAAGGTGGGATGAGCCAAGATTTAACGGTCCTTTTATCATAGAGGACTGCACTCTGTCTGCTGTGAAGCTACAGGGCAGGAGAGCATGGATTTTTCTCAGTGATATCAAACCCTACATTGGAGAAGGCCCCGCGCCTGTACCCCAATGAGAGGAATCGATGAGCAACGGAGAAGAACCACAGCATGTGCAGACGAGATCCATGACGAGGAAGAAGGACTCATGACCAGCAAAGTAAAGACAAATAACTGTTTTGCAAAAGATTGTGGCTTCATTTTGGACATTCCCCTAAGCAAAAAAGGGGATAAGGACATAAAAATGGACACTCTGTGCATCCTAGTTGCAGGGTGAAGAAGAAAATTGCACTTGTAAGCCACAAACATAGTCTGTTGACTCTGAACTTTGGACTGAGGCACACTGAAGCATTGATGAGAAAAACACTATGCCAAATTTTGATCGAGGACACATAAATTGGAAGAAGATAGAGTACCCTGATTCCTTCCACACTGAAACCATATTTGGAATCACCTATGGTGTCCCACAGTAGAGATATCACAAAAGACATGGTCACCTATTTCAACTTAGTGCTAAGATCATGCCCGTCATTGGTAGGAAGGCTCACAAGTGTCACAGACTTTCTTCAAGATCCTGAAAATGAAAAAATAATAAGGCAACTGCTTACTGTCATTGTCGAACAATTTATTATACTCCCTGAGTACAGTGAGAAAGAATCAAATGTTCCCAACACAGGCGGAAATAGATGAGCTCATCAACACACTGTTCTTTCGCATAATTGAAGACTGCCCATCTATTGTCGGGAGAACAACTGATATGTTAACATTCCCTCGAGATCCAACGAATACAGAGAACTTAAGTCGTCTCCTAAACAACATATCTTTCTGGTCACACTCCACGCATATGCACAGTGCAGACATTGTTTACATCAAGGAAAAAACATATGATCCTGAATCTCAACGAAGACTGGACAGGAGTCCCTATCATCAGAGTACAGCAGATTGGCACATAATGTCCTGTTTCGCCTAGTTACTGACTTTTCAGAGCTAGTAGGGAGACCAATCGATGTTGACGTCCTCACATTCATCAGAGATCCAGCTAATATTGCACAGATGGGAACGATACTGCATGGAATCATGCTACAAGTGGAATTTTCCAATTATCAGAGAAGTTTCCTGAGGAGACAGTGAAACCTTCCGCCGAGGGACAGATAGAGGAAGAAGAGTTAAGAACTTCACTTGTTGTACCTGTTTTCTTTCTTCCTATTCTTCTCATACTGAACTTCACTTGTTGTACCTGTTGTTTTTTTTTCTTCCTATTCTTCTCATACTGATCAGTGTCCAGCATGTCCTCAGGACTGAAGCAGATTCGGGGGTGGACTGGGAGCTCACCTACTTTGAATATGCACAGTAAAGGGACACACCGAAGTATTACTTAATTTGATTTCTTTTCCATAGTCTAGCAAAAGAACTGTATCCTGAGATAAAAGACAATTGTCTCTTGCAAGAAGGGGAAGGGGAACACCTTTTGAGCACCAGACACTCATAAACTCAGAACTTGAAAGACGATATTAGATAAGGAAATACTAACATCGACATTTGGCTAATGATCGAGATGGGGTCCAAAGCAGCAACTTGGTCCTCCCACAAGAAGAGAGGCATCCCGGCTTCTCTGGAAGAAAATGCTGCCACATGACATACAAAACGATCATGTACCTATGTATCATATTCATCATTATTTTACTGTCATTAACAATTAGAACTACATTCTATATTGGTGCACAAAGCGTTCCAATTTCAGTACACCCACCTGATGATGTATGTATGAAACCCACAAAAACACCCAGACCTTATATAGTCATTCCAGTCCCTAGAAGATCTGATGGTGGATGTAATTAGCAATGATACACACACACTTGTGGTAACGAGTGAAAAGAAAAGCCAGAGACATGGTTGGCAAGAGGTGAATGAAGTAAAATCACTTCACGCACACAAACACTGAATGTACACGAAACAGGCCTAGCATCAACGACTGCAGAACCACAAACCAAAGCAGCAGAAAGGAAGAGACTGCCTGCCATAAGAAATGTCACAGAAGCTGTCGTGAGAAAACAAGAAGAGTTAAAAGAAAAACCAACAGAAGCAGTCATATCTGAAACCCTTAAGAAAACAAAGCGGCCTCAGAAAAGCTCTCCGCAAGGACGCAAATGTTAGTAGACTTACTATTCCCATACATAGCCAGAGCGAGGAAACTACAAGAGGAAATGAAGAACAAAACAGCAGAAACTGTATTTCCAAGCATACATGTTCTAACACAAGGGACAAGCACCAGTTCCACAGTGCAGCCATGTACCGGACCAGTGCCAGGCTGGTGGGTATGGGCATTTGCATCCTCAGAAAAAAGATTTCTTTTTTTCTTTTTTAAACAATTTTTATTGATTTTTTACAACACATCAAACATATCCAGCATGTCAGACATTTTGTTTACAATTTCTCAGCTTGCGTTTACATGTTGTTTGGTGCCGTTTTCCCCCCTCCCTCCCCTTTAACTCGAGCTTCCACTTCAGTGCCTCACATTTCTTTTCTCTTGGTGTTAATCCCCTTCACCGTTTTCAGACGTGTCATATTCACTGGATTCAGTAGGGAAGGATCCTGACAGTGTGGCCACCATTTGTCTCCATGCTATCAGGAGTGCCGTTTCCTCCTCTGCTCCTCTACTAGCTGTCTCATACCATGCTACTGTCTCAGCTTCTGCCCATTTCAGTAGATCATTCCACCACGCTTCTAATCTCGGTCTATGGGCTGCTTTCCCGCCCATAGCAATTCTCCTTTTAGCCAGGATGTAGGCCAGCTCTCTAAGTTTACAGCTATGTTTTAGATTGCGTGGTCTGGTAAATCCCCACACATGCATGCCCATACCGATTCCACCTGTAGCTTGATTCCCTTTTCTGATAGGCGTTGTTTGACTTCCGCCCAGAACATTTGGATCATCCCAGCATCCACCTCCCCACACTTGGGGCATTTTTGTACTGCTGCGTCCCAAATCTGACCTTTTTACGAGGGGTCATGTATGCACTGTGGGTGACGTATAATTGAATCTGCTGATGCCTCGCATTCCTGGACACCTTTTTATGACATCTTTAGGCCCTTTCCCATTGCCCGTCTTGCATAGGTTCTCCCGCCTCCTCCTCCCAATCCTGCCTCAGTTGGAGTACCTCCTTGCCCACTCTGGACATCAGCAGTTCGTAAATTCGGGATATTTCGCGCCCTCCCTCCGAGATATCATACATTATTTCAATGACGGTGTCAGGTTGTTCTGCAATGCTACCCTGGACCACGTTTCCCCCAATCGTTTGATTATTCTAGTGTATGTGATATATTGCCCTGTATGTACCCCGGTTCCTTCCACTAGCGTTTGGAAGTCTAGTGCCTTCCCCTCTTGCCATATGTCTCCTAGTGTTGCCAGGCCAACCGGTTCCCAGTATTTACGGATCCCTCTTTTCAATTGCTCGTAACCTCCGCAAAGTGTCACTAGTGGCACCAGCGGGGAGCATGGGGTCGGGTTTCCCACATCTCGGTACGCTTTACGCCATGTCCTCCAGCCCAGTTCCAGTAATCTCGGTTGCCCTCGTAGCTCCGGTTTAGGTAGCCATATCAGTTCTTTCAGGAAGAAGGGGTTGCAGTCACTCCTCAGCAGTCTAGATTCTGCTGTCTCGTCTTCCGACAACCACCTTGTGACGTATTGTAGCTGCCCCGCCAGGTGGTATATCTCAAAATTCGGCAGGTTTATACCCCCTCTATCATACGTGTTCTGCAATATCCATAGGGCTATTGTGTTTCTAGAGTTGAGCCATAGGAAGCCCCTACATAAGCTCTGAAGTTTAGTAAAAAAGCGTTTGGCCAACGTATATGGGATATTTGTAAAAAAGTGTAATAGTCTGGGCAGGATCACCATCTTGAGTAGGGACGCTCTACCCAGCATGGCCAAGGGGAGCTTCACCCAGAACCCCATGCTGTTCTTGATTCCTTCCACTGCTTTCTCTGTGTTATGTTTATATTCGTCTGCAATCGTATGGTATATATTGATCCCCAGGTATCTAAATGTTTTAGTCTTCCTGGGTATTTGCAGGATAGGTAAGTTTTCCTGTGGGACTCCCATGTATCTCCCCAGGGGGAACATGCATGACTTTTTGGGGTTCACCGCTATACCCGAAAGAGTTGCATAGCGCTCTATCACCTCCAAGATATATTGCACGTTTTCCTCTGGGAAGCGCAGATATAGCAGCATATCATCCGCATACAATGATATCAGGTGCGGTCCTCCTTTCGTGTGGACCCCTATTTCTCCATACTGCTGTCTTAAACAGATCGCTAGTGGTTCTAGTGCAAGGTTATACAGCATGGGTGACCATGGGCAGCCCTGTCTCGTGCCTCTGCTGAGTAGCCATTTATCTGAAATTATCGATCCCGTTTTGACCCTTGCTGTTGGGGAACTATACACCATTTTCACCCTCCGCAGGTACCCTGGACCCATCCCATATTCTTTCAGGGCCGCCATCATCCAAGGCCATCGCACTGAGTCGAAGGCTTTTACCACATCTAGAGAGACTATTGCTATTTCACCTGGGTCACCCTCTGCCTGTTCTATGATATGGTGGAGTCTCCTGTGGTTATCGGATATGCTTCTACCGGGGACAGAGCCGGTTTGACCGGGTTGTATGAGTTTGTTTATTACCCTTTTGAGTCAGTTCGCCAACACAGCCGTAGGGATTTTACTATCTTGGTTTAACATAGATAGGGGTCTGTACGACCCGCATTCCGTGCCTGGCTTATCAGGTTTAAGGAGCAGAATAATTACTGCCTCTCTGAGGGAGTCTGGCAATCTTCCCTTCTCAAAGACCTCATTTAGCAGTGCCAGTAGCGGGGGGGTCACTTCTTGTCCATATGTTTTATAAAATTCACTGGGGAGCCCATCGGACCCCGGGGCTTTGCTCGTGGGTAGATGCAATATCACTGTCTCTAATTCCTCCATTGTGATTGGAGCCTCCAGGTTCTCCCTTTCTTCCTCATTTAATTTAGGTATTCCTATGTCTTCCAGCGTCTCCCGAATCTGCCGCTCTGTATTCTTCCCAGCGTCTCCATAAAGGCATCTGTAAAATCTGAGGAAACCCTCGTTCACTCCCTCCTGGGTGTTCCAGACCTGGCCCTCTTCTCCCGTTATCTCCCTTATTACTGGTCTTGGGGTCTCGTTTTTGTATAGCCATGCTAGCAGTCTCCCCGGTTTGTCCCCCCCTGCGTGTTGCCTTTCGAGATATTATTTGTAGTTCAGGTTGCATAGCCTCTCCCAGAGCCCCTCACTAGCTTGTTGTAATTGGCTCGCTTGTTCGGTGTCCCCCTATGAGGTACCCCCTCTTTTCATGATTTCTTCAAGTTTCTTTTCTGTCTCCTGTAACTCCCGCTCTATGCCCCCTTGGAGCCTCTGGATTTAGATATGGCCGCCCCTCTCACTACCACCTTGAAGGCCTCCCATAGGGTTCCCTCTGACTTTACGCTGCCTGTATTATTGTCGAAGTACCCAATAATCTCCTCCCTTAGGTCCTCACGAAATACTGTGTCCTTCAGAGCCTCGGCTCAAAGCCTCCATGTTGGGATTCTAGCTCTGGGGGGCTGATGTCACCACTCCAGGATCAGAGGGGAATGGTCCGATAATATTCTCGCCTTGTATTCTGCACCCATCATCTCCCCAACAAGTTACGAGGCAGCGAACATGTAGTCCAGTCTCGTATACAGGTTATGCGGGGCGGCATAGTGTGAGTAGTGCTTATCATTCGGGTGTTGCTGCCTCCAAATGTCCTCTAGCCCAAAGGCTCTCAGCAGGGCCTGTAGCGCTTTCGCTGCGGGGGTTGGTTTATCTAATTTTGTGTCTGACCTATCCATTTTGGGGTTTAGCGTACAGTTGAAGTCCCTCCCCATATGATCGTGCCTCCTACATGGGGGCTGATTTTGCTGTATAGTGTCCTAAAGTAGGCTGCTGTGTCTTGGTTGGGGGTGTATGTATTTAAGATGCTTAGTTCCCTGTTCTTTAGCATCCCCTGCAGCACTATCATCCTCCTGTCCGGCTCCGCCGTGGCCTGGAGCATCTGAAAGGGCACATGTGGCGCCACCCAGGTGATTACCCCCCTCGCATAAACTGAGTATGTTTCTCCCATGGTGGTCCCTCTCCACGTTTTCCTAACCACCTCCAGTTTCTCTTTTGTGAGGTGTGTTTCTTGCTGAAATGCTATATCCACTTTTTGCCTTCTCAGGTACATCATTACCTTTTTACTCTTCAGGTAACTGTTAAGGACTCTCACATTCCAAGTTACTATTCTGAGGTCTCCCATTTTTATCCGTATTTTATCCCTTCTCCCTCCCTCCTCGTCCTTCTCTCCGGTTTTGCTTGGCGTGAATGTGAGTTTGTTCCCTGTCTAACTACAACATAAACTCCCCAACTAGCCCACCACCCCCAATTCTCCCCAACTACTTTCACTGCACACGTTCCCTCCCCTGCCCCCTGCCTACCCGTCCCCAACTGTTGCCCAGCTCCATCCCTGGATCTCAAGCTCCCCCGCATTTGGTTCTTTCTCGGTGTGCCGATATCCAGAACCTAGCAGGGTGTTACCGATCTATCGGTAACCTAACTAATCTATTTATGGGAGTGTGAAAGTGAGTCCCTCAAGACTCCTGCCATTTTCCACTATTTCGCCGTGCTTAGACATTTTTATTTATGCAGCCCATCTCGTGTTCATCTCAGCTGGCTGCGACCTGTCTTATATTCTAGTCCCAATGTCTAATCCCACACTACCTCAGTAACTGCGTTCCCTATTTGACTTATCTGCTTCGTCTTCCTTCTGATTATCTGTTTCGATGGGCAGTTCTGGGTGTCAAACCACTCCGACGCGTCCTCTGGGGTGCCAAAGGTTGGTACAGCTTCAGTTTTGCCGGGTACATTAGCATATATTTGTAGCCTGTCTCTCGCAATCTCTTTTTCACTGACGCGTAGTTCATTCGTCGTCCCTGCACCAAAAGTGTGTAGTCCGGATACGCTGTAATATTCGCTGATGCCCTTTGTATTGTGCCTCCTTTCCGGAAGTGTTCTAGGATCTTTTCCCTGTCTCGATAGTTCAGGATTTTGGTAATTGGTCTTGGAGGGGCTCCCGGCGGTGGCCTCCTTGTTAGGGCTCTATACGCTCTTTCTACTGCAAATCCTTGGGTTAGCGCCCCTCCTCCAATTTCTTGGAGTAGCATTGTCTTGACGTATTCTGTCCAGTTTGATTCCTCTGCTCCTTCCGGCAGCCCCACTATACGTATGTTGTTTCTCCGGGCACGTCCCTCCTCTTCTTCTGCTCTATTTTCCAGATTGCTCATGCGTTGTTCCAGGATGTGGATCTCCGATGTATGGGACGCACATGTGGCTGTGTTTGGGGTCACGTCTTTCTCCAGTTCGTCCGTTCGTTCTGCTAGCGCTCCGCAGGATCATTAAAACCTAGGTTATAGTCACCTAGCAGCAGTAGTTGGGATGTTGGTTTAAGGTTGGTGGCAAGTATACTATGCAAGTCTTCCTCAAATGTCCCAAGGGGCCCTGGAGGTTTGTAAATTAGGTGCATAGTAAGTGATTGGTAGTTATTTAGAGGGAGTTTTGCTGTGAGAATTTCACATGATTGCTGAGTTAAGTTTGGGACTAATCTCAATGATAGGCTCTCTCTAGATATGATGGCGATTCCTCCACCTCGGGTTCCATCTCTATCTTGTCTGGAGATGGTATAACCATCTGGTATAGCTAGCATTAGTGCAGGTCCTGCGACATTGTATAGCAAGGAAGTCCAAGTTTCCTTCTGTGATTAGATCAGCTATGTCTATGGCATGGGCCACGAGGGATCTCGCATTTAGAAGTGCTCCCTTGAGGGGAAGAGCCTCTGTTTTGGCAGAGATCTGGATATGAGTAGGTCTATTAGGCACCCTAGGCTTAGGGTTAGCTGTCCTAGTCTGATTTGCAGTGGTGCAGAGATCAGATGCGGGAGTAGGCTGCTTAGTGATATTAGAGTTCATACTAAGGGGGCAGTTTCAGTGAGACCAACAAGTTACTTACCCCTGGTAACGTTCTTTCGACTGGATGTTCCTCCCTAAGTAGGTGGTTGAGATCTTGTAAGTGGTTCAAGCAATTTGGAGAGTCTAGCACAAAGTTTGAGATTTCTGTTAGTTATAATACATGGGATAGTAGCATAATTACCTAAGCCCATATCGTGTAGATATTTGGGAGGGGCAAGGCTAGGGTTATTAGAAGTCATATTTTGTTGACTATACGGGGCTATTTCCGGTTTAACTGTCATAGTCTCATTAAGATAGTTTAGAGTATTGGTAGCAAGGAATATTGTTGCAACCCTGGTAAGATAGATGAACATGCTGGGGAATGACTAAGTGCTCTGGTACTCTTGTTCAGAAGAGAATTGCCAGGCATTTCAGTGCTGGACTGCCCTTGGGCAGGACAAAGACTGATATGTAGTGGACATCTCTCTTCTGTGAAAGGATGGTGAGCTAAAGACTCTGGTTGAGACTCTAACCCGGGATATAGGCCAGTAGTAGAGAAACTTCCAGAACCCCCCTCGTTTTTGCATATTAAGTGGCTTTGGGTTTTCACCCTAAGTTATGAGGGTAATCCAGATGTGAAACCCTTGCTCACTGTTCTTAGAGAGGCACAGCTCCACTTCACTGACGAGGCCCAACCAGGCCGAAACCCATGTCTGGGGTTGCTGCTGGTACTTTTGTTCAGAAGAGAATTGCCAGGCATTTCAGTGCTGGACTGCCCTTGGGCAGGACAAAGACTGATATGTAGTGGACATTTTTCTTCTGTGAAAGGATAGCAAGCTAAAGACTCTGTTTGAGACGCTAACCCGGGATATAGGCCGGTAGTAGAGAAACTCCCAGAACCCCCCTTGTTTTTGGGACAGGCTGTATCCAAACAGACCTTGTCCAGATGGATTATTTTAGCTATCACTGAATTCTATAGGCTGGGTGGGAAAGATCCCCCAGAAGGCTTGAGAGCCCATTCCACTAGGGGCATGGCTACTTCTTCTGGCTTGCAAAGAAGTGTTCCTATGAAAACATTTGTGAGGCAGCCACTTGGGCTACAATTCACACCTTTACAAAGAATTATTGACGTGATTCCACCCTAAATCAGGATGGAAGCTTTGGGAAAGCAGTGCTTCATTCAGTTCATGACAACCCTTGATTACAAAATTCGTTCTCCTGCCTCCAAAACAAACACTGCTTTGGGAGTCTATCAAAAGATGAGGAATACGTGTTAGGACACAACCCATTCGAAGAACAAATTACTTACCTCTGGTCATGTTCTTTCGACTGGATCTTCCTCCCACGTATTCCTCATCGCCCCTCCCAGCCTACCCCACAGTAGAATTTCCATCTTATTGCAGACTACACTTCTTCATAGTCTTGTATGGTCCAATCTGCTTTAATACAGGTAGTTCTACTTAAGAATGACATGAAAAAACAGAACTAAGCCAACGGGCACTGCACATGCTACATATACCTTTGATGACATAATCCTTGAGACAGAGGCCCTCGAGGGACATCGAGACGATCGCATCGATGCACAGCGCCCTCTGCCAAAAAATAATTCTGAAGCAGCTGAAGCTAGATATTGGAGATATCAAAAGATTAGGAATACGTGGGAGGAACATCCAGTCGAAAGAACGTTACCAGGGGTAAGTAACTTGTTGGTCTCACTGAAGTTGGAGCAGGGACGCAGACAACAGCAGGAGCAGAGAGAGAAGGATCGGAGGCTCGCCCGGAAATTCAGAGAAGCCTGAGCAGGACGCCACACAGCATGGAACCCAAAAACAAGGTGCGGGTGGTGTATGGGTCCATGAGAGGGGCTGGGGAACAAACAGAGGGAGCCTAAAGAGGATTGGGACCTGATAAGAAGTCAAGGTGATGACACACAGGCCAAGGACCCTAAAACAAACGTAAGGACACAAGCATATGCCACATCAGTAAATACACGGGTCGAAGACCCTAATAGAAATATAAGGACACGAGCATATGCTGCATCAGTAAATTCAAGGGTCAAAGACCCCAAGAGAAATTAAAGGACACTAACGTATGCTGCATAAGTAGACACTTGGCAGGAGAGTAAACCAAGTGTCCTGTAAAGGAGTCTGAGATCCAAGTGAACCACAGAGGCAAGGTCAAGATAAAGGGATCAGGAACCCTGAAAATATTAAGAAAAGAGAAAGATAGGCAAACTGTATGAAATATCCTATGTCGAACAGTACCTGGCAGGGGAGTACACCACATCTCTTCAGTTGGACATTGAGTAGAAAACAAACTGTGTAAAAGATTCTGTGTGGAACAGTACCTGGCAGGGGAACAGTACCTGGCTGGTCTATTTACTTGGACATTATGTAGAGAACAACAGATGCAAAGCCAAACTAAAGGGGCCTGGGATCCTGAGAAAACCAAGAAGAGGGAAAGTGAAACAAACTATTTCAAGTATCCTACATGGAACAGTAGCTGGCAGGGCAATACACCATGGGCCTCATTACGAGAATGGAGGTAGCCACGGAGCTATTAGCTCCATGGCTGCCTCCGTTCCGGGCTCCATTACCGGGTTCCTGCAATGGGGACTTACCGGGTTACTCCGACATAGGAGGACACGGTAATTCCTCCTTGCAGGAACCCATCCCCGCTCCCATTTGAGCCCCCATAGGGCTCAATGGGAATGGGGAGGGAGGTAATAACGGGCAGATTACATCTGGCCCTTTATTGCCTCCCTCTTTCCCTCGCGGGACCTGGAAAGCATGCCTGGTTTTACCAGGCATGCGATCCGGGTCCCGCGATGGGAAGCTTGTAATCGGCTCTTCCCGAATGAAGGGGGCCGGTGTTGTACTGGTCCCCTTCATTCCAGGAGCGCCAGCCTTATAATGAGGCCCATAGACTGGTCTCAATTTCAGTAATGTTTCCCTGGTAACTGGTTGGCCCAGACACATGGGCATACTCATTTGCCTAATAAGGATGCCGAAGAGGATATGTCACGCACGTATGGTTATTGCACCCATTGTCAAATCTTGTTGGCAGCATTGGTAATACTGTATTATATTTACTATTGGTCTCTTTCAATGCTCATCATTTTCTAACTAGACCAACGTATCAGGGATGTCACAATCCATACATCTTTTGGTTGGTTCTGTTTTTCATTATTTAGGATCGTGTTCTTTTTTTAAGTTATTGCTAAATGGTGACTTAATTTCACCAAAAAATGCCATATAATGTTCAATATGAACCCAATCCATGTTACTTTATGATTCTTATCGGAAACCTTTTTAAATATATTCAAGTTGTGCCCGCCCGCACGCACGCATGCATGCATGCACGTACGTACGCACGTCCACACACACACAAATACCAATAAGTATTTAGGTCAATCTTGATTCATCTTCATTAAACAGGAACTTTGTCTACTCTACTCACAGTTACCTCTGCTTCCACAAACTGCAACTGCAATCAGCAGCATACTTTACAGTCAAGTGCATGCTTGTTGCATGATAAAAGCCAAGCAGCCTCCGCCGGTTTCTTCTGCATTGTCCAAGGGCAGACCCAGATCCACAATTACTAGCAACCACTCAAATAATCATTCTTGTTCTGTAAGCCATTATCCTGTCGGCAATATACTTTGAATAAGAAACCCTATACCACGCTCACTTCACAGTGTAGTTGTTATGGAGGTTCGGGATGTTGGATTTTCCATCTTATGCCGCAGCACCATATTCAAGAGTATTGTACTAGCCCCCAGGCCAAAAGCTTAAAGTTGTCCATTGTGTATGTGGTATCAGATTTACATACTTCAATGTGGGAAACACATCTTCTTTGGTTATTTAGACATGGATTATGAAAACTAAAGAACATCTTTCACCTGTGTGACTCTTATGATTCTAATGTGGCAATGATAACACCCAAAAGAATGTTGCATTTTAATGACAAATATACTTTGTACCCTAAATATTACAGCCAATGTTTTTCATTTTCATTTATTTATATAAGTTTAAAAAACAAGATTTAAGAGAAAGAATATTAAAAAAATGTCGTAAAAATACACATTTAATTAGAAAAATAGACTCACATTTATTTAATGGATATGTATTTATTTTGTTTTTTACAAAATAAGTACTGTTGAACTTTTTAAAAACATACATCACATGTTATGGAAAGCATTGAAATCAGCAGCGTGGGCAAATTCTGTTAGGCCCTTCGAATCCCTGGTAAGCGTTTTGTCGCACTCTATCCTTTGTAGGCCTATGTGAGGAGGAGAGTCTTGACCAACCACTTTTCCTTCAGTTCGTTGTCTTCACTCAAAGGTCCTTGTGTACACACGTGAAAATGCTTGTTATCCTCCCATGAGTGTATGTTGGAACTATGATGGCGCATTGAAGGTCATTTTTCAGCCAGAATCTGGACTGAACCCTCACAAGTCTTTGAACACCACCAAAGATGGTTGCTGATGGACTGTGCCATTTTAAAATGTCCTCTGGCCCCCCCTTTTTTTACCAGCAGTTGTGATTTTTGGGATATTGATTTTGCGACGTGCCATACATCAAATTGATGCTTGATGTGCGGGAACTACTTTTGCATGACCTTTGCTATTCCAACGTGCCTCTCGGTGGCTATCAATTCTATTTGTAATCCCCTTTATTGCAGACGTTCAATGGATTTAATGAAACCATATTTCTCCATGACAACAGAGGCCACTGTCCCGAGAGTGGGCTGCACCTGGTGGGTGCTGGGCGCTTGGAGCCAGAAGCAAGAGCCTCACAGCTAAGTGAGAAACCAATAAGGGTAGTGGCATTTCACCGGCGGCTTGAGGGCCACCCACTTATCCTACTGCTCTCATGTCACTTCAAAGTGCCAGACTAGAGGCAAGCTCAACAGGGCATTGTTTCCCTGATAATTCTTTCAAGCTGCTCCCTTTGCTGTCATTTCGCTAGATAGTTGTTAGGAAAGATTTCTCTTTACTGCACCTTTCCTTCCATCTTTATGGAACCCCCAAAATGTTTGCTTTTATTTTTGAATCTGCCCTGTACTTTTTGCCTTAAGCTTCACTGCTCTAGCCTTTGCTCATATGTTATGGGGAAACTGATATGTCCTTCAGGCTTTCAGTACTGGGAAACATTGTTCCCCCATAGTCATTTTACTACGTTACTACTTTTGGTTGCTTTTTTTATCATTGTGCACAGCAGCTCACACTGTCGTACAATGGGATGCATTTTTGTTTTGCCCTAGACTAACACTCAGAGACATTTTGGTTACTCTAGGTGTGCTAATAGGATAGGCTGGTGGCAGCAGTGATTTTTCCCCACTTTTTGGGGATTTTCCTTTTAGCTTTACCACGTTTACCGTGTTTGGCTACTGGTCAAACATGGCCATGCCATGAGATTTTTCACCTGTTCTTTTGCTTTCTTCCTGGACTTAGAGGCCAGGAAAATCCTTATAAGGACTTTGAGTGCCAGAGAAAGCAGGAGCTTTTGGCCGGCTACTGGAGGGCTGTGTGTGTTTGCTGGCAGTATGTTGCCTGGGTCTGTCTGACTCCAATCCACAAACTGTTTTCAGTGTGTCTGAGTGGTATGCATGAATGTTCCCACCAGTGGTTCTGATTGGACCACTGCTGTGGTGTGTGTGGGCTAGTCCTGCTATTGGCTATTGTGAGTTTCAGCTTTTACCTTGCTTTTACAATAAGAAGCGGACCCCTGCACCCATTCTTCAGAGATCCTGGAGAAACCTGAAGGAGCAAAATACCTTTACAGCTGTGAGACCTGCAAAGAGACCTAAGACCCGACTGAAGGAGACCTGGCAACCAACTTCTGCTGCTGTCCTGGAGGAGCCCTGTCTTGCTCTGATCTTTATAGCCCTGCGAAGGAGCTACGACCCTTGGAGTGGAGAGACCATCAATTCCCGATGTCTGCTTTGTGCCCTGGCAAAGGAAGACTTTGGAAGTGCTCTGGAACCATCCTGAGGCTGACCAGCTTTGTTTTTGGGCTACTGTGCTTGCCCGCATCACCATACTGAGTTTCGGCCTGGAACTTGGGGGACCCTATGCTGGCTCTGCAAGACTACCTCCTGCGACATATTGGTGTCCTAGCATCAAGAAGGGAAATTCTGACTAGGCTGCTGAGTCCTTTTGCATCGGCATGTGTGGTGAACACCATCCGAAAATAGCTTACCTGACCGGAGGCCAGTCATGAGAGGGGTGCTACATTGAGTTTTTCTGTATTTTTCGACTGAGGGTCCTTGCAACAGTAAAAGACACCAACCGGAGATCTGCTCGAACCTGCAACCCCTGGGAATTGAGGACTGCGACTTTCAGTGGGAGAAGCAACATCAGACACTCTTCCTTTGTTCTGCCAAGTCTGGGGAAGAATCAAAGTACGGGGTAAGTTACAGAGTTTCTAACCTACCCCTATCCTCCCATTATAAATCTATGGGGTTATAATAAAGCTTATTTCTAACACTTTTGGCTTTGCCATTGCTTGCTTGCGCTAGACATTTGACTGTTGGGGCTACTTTTGGGCATTAGTCTAACTTGAACTCTAACCCTAAGAACCCTTCACTGGACCCCAGATACCCTACCTGCATTTATTCATGCATCCTAAGTTCAGTGGAACTGTATCCTGAACTATTGGGCACAAGGACCCAGGCAATTTAGGGCTGGACAATTTTAGTTAGGTATCATCTCTGTAGACCTTTTTGTGCATAATACTTGTCTAACCTTTTGTTTGCAGGAGTTTCTGATTTGTATTATGCCCTATAACAAATTGAATGTATATATATATATTTAGTTTGATAGTGTTGTGTGATACGTCTACCTGCTAGTAGTCATTTTTCTATGGTGTGTTTTGGCCATAAATAAATAACTGTATTTTTATACATCATGTCTAAGTGTAATCTGTGATTTCCATTGTGTGACCTCATTGTGGACCCTTTACAAGCTCACCCCCTCTGAAGAACTTAGCCTAGACCACCCGTCACTGCTACCTAAACTGGTTTGGATACAGCTTTCCAGAGTTGTTCCTGTCACAATATAGGTTGGCCTTCTATACATCTGTCCACCAGGCCAAAGTTTAGAAAATCAGTCCTAACAAATTGGTGTACAGCGGTGGGATAACCCTCTCCACATAACATCTGGGGTTTTGTGAAAAGGATCTGTATTTGGTAACACAGTGTAGATCACTGGTGGTGTGTCCAGATAATACTTACACAGAACACTTTAATTTTTGATTGCCTTGTAGAGGCAATTCACCTACTGTACTAAATATAATGGAGGCAATCACTTTCACCACTTTGAGTGCTTCAACAGTGCATCAGTTGAGAAAGGTGTATGCTGAGACAGGCTTGACAGTCTCTGGCACAAAAGCTGAGTTAGTTGTCAACATTCTGGACTTTGAGAGAAACAAGGTTGTGCCTAACTTCACAAATGGTACTGATAGTGGAACTGGGGCTGACCCAGTGCCAGTAATGTAATTGCTGCAACTACAGTAGCTAGTGTTGAGGATGAGGAGGAAGAAAGGGCATCCTCTGGACTTCTGGCTGTAACTTCCTCAAATGCTGAGGCATTGTTCAGTTTTAAAAGAGACACCACTGGGCTCAAAGAGAAAAAGCTTCAGTTTGAAATGGCCAAATTGGAAATTGAGGGGGTTGAAAGGCCGAAAGACAGGGATCACTAGCTGGAGCTTGCCAAGTTTCAGGCTTCACAAGGTTCTTCGAGAGGATCTGGAGATGGTTCTAGTCCTCTTCTCATCCTAGGTTTCCTAAAGATCTCTTGAGTATGTACGAAGAGAAGAATGACATAATTGACTGGCTTGTAACTTTTGAATATGCATATGGGGTATAAGGAGTGAATGATGCTGACAGGATTGCATGGTTGATAAGCAGACTGCCCCATTCTTGCTGCAGTGCCATTATGGAAATGTCAAAGGCTGTTAGATTAGACTTTGTAAAACTGAAGCAATCTCTGATCCTCAAGTTTGGAAAGACTCCTGCCCAATACTTGAGTAGGTTTAGAGAATACAAAAGAAAAGAATGTATGACCTATGTAAAAGAGGCTAGCCATTGTTGCTGACTTATGGGTTTCACATAGAGTGTCCCATAAAGACAATCCTGCTGCAGGTAAGCAGGAGGAAGCAGAAAGAGAAAGAGGGTGGGGTACTGATAAAACTAGGCCCAATAAAGCACACACAAAGTTTAATAAGGGGAAATAAGGGGAAGGCATCAGAATCAGTTCAGGGTAGTGGGACTAACCCTCCCAAGCATGTGAGTGGCTACTCTAAGCCTCCCTATGTGTCAAGTGCCAGTAGGACTTGTTAAACTTGTGGAGCAAGTGACCACAGGAAGGGGGACCCCAAATGTAAGGGTAAGGCCTTCGGGGTCCAATTAGCCTGTCTGGTCTTCTCTCTGTATGAGGTAGAAGTGATAGCAGGGTTGTCATTCCATTTAGACTGCATTCCCTCAGAGGAAGAGTCTGAAGATAGCCTAGATTCCTTGGAAACTAGTAGTGCTGGAGCAATGGCTTCCATCCAGGTCCTATTGCATAGTAATAATTCTGTTGAGGATAGTGTTCACGCAGGAGGTATAAATAACTCTACTGTTAGGAACACTGTGCCCAGTCCTACTAATGAAGCTTCCTTCATGGTAAACCCACAGGCTCTTGCCAGATGTGGCCAGCCACTAAATGAAAATGGTTAGTATTTATATATGAGGTGCAAATAACTATTTAGTTGAATACACTTGTATATGTGATTCTGTTATTCTGTTATTCTATGTAGTTTTAAAATCTCAAAGCACGGTGAATGCAACTTGTGCTAAAAATAAACTCCAGGCATTGCCTGGTGTCGGCTAGCTCTGGTAGAGCACACTAAGTTGCTGATCAGCTGTTCCCTGTCTATCAAAACACCCAAGCAGGCTGGCGGCCATATACACAATGTAACAGTATGGGAAAACAGGCTTTTTTAGTGGAATTACTGGACCAGATAAAATATATGTCTATTGAGTGAAGTGCTGAGAGTATGGCGAGAAGGTGTGCTTTTATATAAATGTTTATAATATAGCAAATGATGCTAAACAGGAGCTAGAATGTATTCTTGCCTATGCAGCAGCGTGCTAAGTAGTTTTGTCCTAAATGGGAGCCAGGCCAAGCAAGAAGGAAGACTGCAGCCTCCCTTGTAAGGAAGAAAGACAGTTTTGGATGAGCTATGCCAGTATCCAGTAACCAGGTTGAACAGTATATAAAGGCGCCTGCTTGCCATCAGTCTGGAGGAGCCGGCTATGGAAGAAGGACAGAATGCTGGTTGGTGGTTTGGGGGGGGGCAGTGTCCTTGGCTCCCATCCTCATTTTTGTAAAGATTAACATGTTATGCTGGCAAGACAAGACTCTTGGCCTTAATTCCCTAAAGGGATACACTTTAATCTGGTGTGAGCATGATTAGGGGTACCCCAATATATTTAAGGGGTACACCTGTAAGTATGGGCTACCTTTCAGTGGTGATGTCCCAACGTGACCTTAGTTTTTTACCTCCGTACTTTTCAAAGCCACAGGCCAGTCAGCCACACCCATCTATAGTGATCAGACCCCTAAATCAAAAACCCATGTATCCTTAGCGACTTTAGTAGAAGCCATTTAAAAGAAATCCTTTCTGCTCACTGAAGCAGGGCGTGGCTTCAGAAAGACAGGCCAGCATGGGGACTTCGTAACAGAGGAAAAACTCAAGTGAACAATGCCCACGTGAGCATACTCTTGCAAGTGATAATAACATGGGAACATGTATGTATGATATGGTTATGTGAATGATAGGGGCACCAAGGGGAAGAGGAGGATTCTAAGGAGCAAGAGCAGGAGGCTTTGTGGGGATAAGGCCTTGGGGAAGAGGATTGTGAACATTACAGTGCTGGTATTGCGAGAAATGGGGGCATTTTGCAAGGGAGTGCAGGAACAGGCCTGATTTAATTATGGGCCATCACCTCCAGGGCAGGGATTCCAAGGGCCTCAAGGAAGGAGACAGCAGCAATTTGGGCGAGGGGGTCAAAATCAGTTCCTTTATGAGACTGGCAGGCAAGGGAAACGTGGGCAACAACTACAGCAGGGTGAGGGAACACAGTTTAACAGGATGGCAGGGGCAACAGGTGCCCCATACCAAGGGGTTGCAATGGCGGGGGTAGCCCTTTGTAGTCCCCGGGACAAATGCATATTCTGATTAGGACAGCTCACAGCGAGCACTCGCATGTCCAATCCTACTGATAACCGCATACCCTGAAGAGGAGCCCTTGGTGGAAGAGGAAATAGGAAACAGGCAATTTACATGTATGGTAGATTAAGGTGCAACTAATCATGCATCATGGAGGGGAACTTTCCATTATCAGGTAAAACTCTTTACATGCAGGGATTCTCTTGGGCTATTTCTACGTTTCCATACACTGAAGAGCTGGATATAAAAGTGGGAGGGGAGGTAGTACGAGCCCCCTTGTTATATTCAGAGAGTTCCCCTGTGAACTTGTTGGGTAGGGATCTGCTCAGTAAACTAAATATAACTATTTCATTTACAGATCAAGGGGTAGTGTGTTCCACTCCTGGGATGTGTGTAGCTCGAGCAATGGTAATAATCAATGCAACAGCAAGGGAGTCAGTAGTACATGGGGTTCCTGTGGTCCCAGATATATTTTTATATGGTATTATAGGTATTAGTAAAAGCAGTGCCTCCAATTACGACAAAGTGCTGGCAAGTGCCTACAGATTTTATTTTCCAACCCATGGTACTATCCGAAACGGTGGCAGGGACAATATTATCATTAGATTTATAAGGACTAGTAGTATCAGACAAAAGAGTAGTCCTGTTTGGAACAGCCCAGGGCAGGTGCGAGTGGCGCACAGTCCTCTGTGTAGACCCGACAGTACAATTGAAGAAAATGACTGATGAGGAGTTATTTGAGGACAGTGAACAAAATGGGGAGATTATTTTGGGAATCTGCACCCCCTGTGATATCATGGTGCATTATAGGAAGGTACAGTGCCCCTGATGGCAGTGGTGACCCAGCCATTTTTATATTTTGAGGAAGACATGCGATATGTGCCAGCACAATTAGGGACTGTTAATCCACATGATGATGGGTTACTGAGAGATGTGACCGCAGTACAGATTACATTGAAGTCAGGTGCTTAGCACAATCATCCAGTATGTCTATGATCGGTTGGTATGTACTGAAAAGGAGGGTTTCTGTTGCATTATTGCAATTGCTGGCTCACGAAGAGTACAAGGCAGATAAAAAGAAGCTATAATAGAGCTAACAGAAGGTACTATTCTTGGGACAACTCATTTTTGCAATGGGGAAAAAGTATTAGCAGATAGGGCGGCAGCAGTACGCGCCGCCCCTAGGCCCAGTAATGTGAAGGAAATGTAGCCGTTTTTGTGTTTTGGGCTTCTACACAAAGCCACTGTTACAAAGTCTCTGGGAAGGACAGAGGACTTAAAAGTACATTTGAATGGACTGACAAAATGACTAGACAATTTGAGGATTTAAGCTATTTGCACAGCCCCTGTTTTAGCAACTACGGATTATAGACAAGAGTTTTATTTATTTTCCCACTCTGATGAACGGCTCATGCATTGACGGAAGGAGAGATACTATATGTTGATGGGTCATAAATAATTGACCAGGTGATGGGACGGAGGCACACAGGGGCAGTAGTGGGGCATGGTAAAGGGGGGGAGAAATAGTGACCACCCATGTTGAAAGCGAGACCATGGTTTGATGCACAGCATTGCCCATATTACAACTGGTCATTTATTACCTGGGGAACTGATCAGCCCCAGATTTAAAGGTCCATATGAAGTGGTATTCTGTACTCCTGTTGCCGTCCGTATGAAGGAGTTAGATATTGGGTGCATTTCTCGGATGTCCGAAGAGCACCTGAGACAAGGCAAAGTTCAGTAAGGACATAGCCAAAGAGGAGACATTTTTAAGGATCCATGCCAGGGTGGTGTGCAGTGGCACACGCCCGATCTTTTTTTTTTCTTTCTTTTCATTTTTCATTTTTTCATGTTGTATTGTTTTTTCATTTTTTTATATTTCTTCAATTTTTTTCTCCATTTTTCAATTTATTGAAGGTCCAGAACCCGGTCGGCCCAGGTGGAAAAGGCTCTCTCTCTCCCTCTCTCCGCCCCCTCTCCCTTTTCCTCTCCCTTCTCTCCTCCCTCTCCTGCCTCTCTCTCTCTCTCTCGCTTCTTTCTTTCTTTCTTTCTTTCTTTCTTTCTTTCTTTCTTTCTTTCTTTCTTTCTTTCTTTCTTTCTTTCTTTCTTTCTTTCTTTCTTTCTTTCTTTCTTTCTTTCTTTCTTTCTTTCTCTCCCCGTCCCTCTCTCTCTCTCCCTGTTTCTTTCCTTCTCTCTCTCACTCTTTCTTGATAACCTTTTTTCTCCTCTCTAGAAATAAGCAAAGATGGCTGACCAACCTCTCTGTTATGTAGGGATAATGATAATAAAGATGTTATGTATTGTAGAAATGTAGTAGTATAATTGTTTTGTGTGACACTGGTCGTGGTTGTTGGGGTCGATGAAGGTATGGCTGTTATATGTGGTAGCCATATAAAGGGGGGATGGACAGTTGAGAAAGAAAAATGCTAAAATGAATGTCTATGAAAAGGAAATACAAAATGGCTCACTTTTTGACAGCCACCCCTACAAGTGTTCTTAGACGAATGAAACAGGAAGTATGAATGACGTATTATTTATATAAGGGGTTGGGCTTTGACACTATTTCTGACATCCAGCATTTAGAAACATTGAATAGCTGGTACTCTGATATGCGCATTGCAGTAAGGAATATAATCAATGAAAGCTGTTATTTGTATTTATTGTTTTTATACAGTGCTTAATCCAAAGCGCTTTACAGTTTAACAACAAGAATACATCAAACATGGAACAGTAGAAGCAATAACAATATACATGAATCAAACCAGAAAAACAGTATGTAGAACAATTTGAATATGAGAAGGAAGAGGAGAGGAGGGGGTGGGGAGGGAAGGAAGAGGGGGAGAGAGTAGGGAGTAAAGTGAGTGGTAGGAAGAGAGGAGATTTTAAGAAAGACGGGGGAGGATAAAGAGAACTATGACGGGGTACTAGAGGGAGAGAGAGAAAGGTAAAAGGGGGATAAGATGTCAGGGAGGGAAATGAAGAAGGAGTGATTTCAAGGAAGAGCGGACGGAGGAATAGATGGGGATGGAGCAGATGGAAAGAGGTAGGGAGTTCCAATGTAAAGGGGCAAGGATCTGAAAGGAGCGGTAACGAGAAGAGGCATAAGGGGGTGGGGGCACAGAAAGTAAGAAGAGATCAGCAGAACGAAGGGAGCGAGAGGGGATGTAGAATGAGAGAAGAGAGGAGAGGTATGGAGGGGCAAGGTCATGAAGAGATTTATTTTTATTTTTTTAATTTTTATTTATTGGCAGAGGGTTACAACAAACACGCACGACAAGGCGTGATACATGATCAGCATGCTAAACAGGCAATTTTCACACAGTTGAAAAATGGGAAAGACACACTTACAGAAGGAATACACTGCCAATTGCAAGATACCTAAAACTTATCAGGTAAGTCCTGCGGGGTCATAGATGAGCCCATTGCGGAGACATTGTCCACTTGATTGATAAGGTAACTATTAAACGCGGACCATATGTTCTTAGGGCAAGAGTGCGCTGGAAGCATAGTAAGGTATTCTTCTTCACAGGTTTGGTCCAAGTTAGGATGTTGAGTCACTTTTGAAAGGAGGGGGAAAGGGCTTTTCCAGCTCTGTAGTACGCATTTCTTGGCCACCATGCAACTTATGTTTAGAAATGTACCCATCCGTTTGGTATGATCAGTGTCCCACACACCTAACAGAATTCCCAGCGGGCTATGATCAATCACTGCACCAGTGATGTCGGTGAGAGCCTTCAAGATCCCATTCCAGAAGTCCCCCAATTTGTGACATGGTCTGCACCCTCACCCCTGCAACAGGCACATGTGTGTATGCTATTACGAGTAAACTTGGATACTACCTAACAGAATTCCCAGCGTGCTATGATCAATCACTGCACCAGTGATGTCGGTGAGAGCCTTCAAGATCCCATTCCAGAAGACCCCCAATTTGTGACATGGTCTGCACCCTCACCCCTGCAACAGGCACATGTGTGTATGCTATTACGAGTAAACTTGGATATTTTGCAAGGAGTATAATAAGATCTATTCAGTAATTTAAAATGCATGACTCGATAGCGAAAGTTAAGGGATACCCTGTTCGTGTGCGAGCACATCTTCTTCCGCAGTTGGTCAGAGATCTCGAGTTCCACTTTGTCAGCCCATTCATTACGTGCCTTGGGAGATTGGGTCGGGGTCCCTGCCTGTAACAGTTTATATAGAGAGAAAACTGCATGACGGGTACCACTCGAGTTAGCTATGTATGCAACCTCTGGGGTATCGGGAGGTTCATCAGAAAAAGTGGGCCACTTAGTACGGAAGGCGGCACAGAGTCTATAAAACTAACATCTCAAGTGTAGATCCAGAGTGACCCTGCCTCCATGTCAGTGTATCGATGAACATCCCCTCGGGAAAGAAATCGGTTAATGCCTGATAACCCAGAGCTCCCCAATGATGAGCCAAGGCTGTATCATGTGTAGATTCCAGACCGGAGAAATTCCAGACGGGAAGCCATTTATTGTAGGGGTAGGATTCAGCAGTTGTATTCAGGAGTTGGCCACAGGCGCGCAGGGCCGTCGCCACAGGGTCGAGTGGGGAAGCCAGCACATAATTCCGACAAAATATCATAGCATTAAGCTCGGCTGAAGCCGATGTCTCCAGCCTGACGTGTGGGTGAATCAGAGGGCTCGGGTACCAATATGTAGCATATTAGGCCTGTGCGGCAGTCCAATATAATGTCAGATCAGGGGCGATGAATCCTCTATTCTCATAGGGAAGTGTCATATCCAGCCATTTCATGCGTACTGCTCCCACATGCCATAAGAACTGTGCGCACAGCTTGTGGAGCCGTGCAAAGTATTGTTTCCCGGGCCAGACGGGCACGTTACTAAAGATATAAAGTAGCTTGGGGACCAGGATCATCTTGATAAGGGAGAGTCTCCCGGCAAGTGACAATGGGAGGCGGTGAAATCTCGCCATATTTTAATTCAACAACTTGTGCCATAGCAGTGTAATTATCTGCCAGCAGAGTGGACCTGGAGAGGGACATCTGAATCCCCAAATATCGGATTCCACTGGAGACCAGCGAAGTGGGTACTCTGAGATGGGGCATTGAGTAGTGCTAGGAAGCGGGAGAATCTCTGACTTGGTATAATTAATGGTGAAGCCTGAGAAAGTACCAACCAGTGTGATATCCTGCAGAATGGGATCCAGGTGAATGGCCGGGGCTCTGACATACAGTAGCACATCATCTGCGTATAGGGATATCATTTCAGGGGTGTCTTTCAGTCGTATCCCTCTATGGGCATGGCATGCTCTAACATAGCTCTATCACAAGCGCAAAGAGGATTGGGGAAAACGGGTAGCCTTGGCGGGTGCCCCTAAAGAGCGTAAACAATGTAGACATAAGAGAATTGACCACTGGAGCTGTATATAGTAATTTGATATATCCAATCATATTGGGGCCAATCCCTATACTCTCTAATACCAACCACATGTATTTCCATGAGACCATGTCGAACGCCTTGTGGGCATCGAGTGTGACTGCAACAGCATTAGAGTCCTGGTCGATTCTAGCCATAACATTGAAGAGCCGCCAAATGCTGTGGGAAGTCGATCTCCCAGGCACGAAGCCCACCTGGTCTTCGTGCTATACTGGGGAGAACCCCGGCCGGCCCATCGAGTCGGGGTTTGCTCCAAAGTACTTTAAGATGAGATAGATGCACCTTGAGATGGATGGGGGTGCAGATTTATTACTCCAACACCAATCAATAAGGACAACTCAATGTTTTGGCAAAGGGAGTCTGTTTAATGACAAGTACAAAAAACGGGGAGTAATGGCAATCATCAGTGATGCGATAGTCCATCTCACTTCAACTCCAACTAACTTCATAAAAACATAACTTGTATACTAAAAATGCATCATAATCTGACGTGTAACATTCAAAAGTTAACATGTAATTCTATTGGTTAGGAAAAGGTAACTTTAATATAGATGCTATATCTGTATATGGTAACGGAGTGAGGGGATTGGGTAAACACGATCAGGTGGGCAACTAAGCCCTTCCTTCAAAAATGACTACTGTAGACGTCACTAAAAGTACGACGTCCTATTGGTTTTACTAACTATAGGACCCTAGATTATATGGTCCATTGTGATTGGGTTGGCAGCAACCCCATGCATAAATCTCCACTTTACTTAGCAGCACACAGAATGGTCAGCCAGGTGCAGGGTGCCCCACGATTCACCCGGCCTTCCTTCAATCCATCATTACTTTAGTCGCTATGTGTCAATTAGTTGGCTGTGGTTGGCCTCGAAACTGTGTCTTCTTGTCAGTAAAAGTTATGATATATCTGTCTGGGCTGCTGCCAAGCGTAGGTGTGAACCTGTGCTTCTTCTCGCTCAGATGGTCACGCGCTACTCACACCGTGATATGTGGAGTTTTCCTCAATTTGTGCATTTAGTTCTTATTCGGCTTGCCACCTGCCTACGCCTCCTTATCTTGACCTTCCTGAGATAGGCTATTCTGTTCTTTGATTCCGCAAAGCTACTGTTTGCTCCTTCTATTGGTCTGACCTTGGCTCTTCCTGGCTCACGTTGCCTCTGCTGGGGTTCGATTCAGCCATCTCTTCTCGTTTTAGCTGGAATACGAATCCTGTCCTGTTTGGCCTCTAGTAGCCTAAGTTGATTATGCTTTTGTGTAAAGTGGACTCACACTTATATACTGTGCTTTGTTGAGGTAGATATGTGTAGGTGGCACTTGCCGCGGTCTATCTTCTACTAAGCATATCAAGCCGCACTGTTTTCTTAGCTTTCTTGTGGTTTCAAGCATATGTACAGATGTTAGCTGGTTGAATGGCTTCATCCTGTTACATTTTAAGCTTCTTTATATTTCAACATCGTCTCTCCTTCTAGGTTCACAATATCCATATGCATGGCATTTCATCTCTTGTGCCATCCTTAGGTCATCATATCTTCTACTTGCAAGTCCGTTCGGGCCTTCGTGACGTCACCATTCGTCTTCCATTGAGGCCTTTTGTGTTTCTTGCGGGATAGTGTTTAGGCTATCTTCATTTCGTCTTATTTGTTGGTAGGGTTTTCTCAATGGATACCTTACTGTCCCTGGTTTTTTATGTATCGGTACTTCAACAGGTGCAGCATGACACATGCCATGATGATCTTGGCCACCTTCTCATGCCCGTACAGGAGTGCCCCACCCGACCTGCTGAGGCAGCAAAACCGTGTCTTCAAAAGGCCAAATGTCTGCTTGATCACCACACGGGTACGGGTATGTGTGCAATTTTAGTCCTCTTCGTGCCTGTTCTGTGGGTTCCGCACAGGGGTAAGGAGCCACCTCTTCAAGGGATAGCCAGCATCACCTGTATGGGTGCAACAATGGTTATGTGTAAGTGATTTCATCAAATGGAACCTGTACCTATCACACACAAGCCAGCATTGTTTCCTTGATCACATCCACATATCCCTGTATGAATGGGGGTAATCAGAGTTCTGCAATGTGTGAAGGTGTCTTATTCCTTGCAAGTGTTCATGCACTGTGCATGCCTATGGCAGTTTTTGCCATGATCTAGGTGTTGTGTAGTCATTCGTATCCTTTGGTCCTGTCACCGCTGGAACCAGGCTCTTAGTGATCTTCCATTCCATGCTTGATGTCCCCATGCTGCACTTCTGTGGTGGTGTACGAGTGAGAATCCATATATGAGCTTAATGTGATTCCTTAGTAGCCACTCACGGACGCATTTCCATTGGAATGCTGTTCAGAGGTCATTTGCATTAGCCAAATTGGCAGCATGTCTCTGTATTGTGTTGTAGAGGGTACGGTCTGACGATGTGCAGTGTACATGTGGGTGGATATGGCATGGTTGCAGTAATGGCTTGTTGTCATTGTTGTGCACCTTACGTCTTACATATGGTTTTCATGTGTCAGGTTCAGTCTGGCCTGCTTTGGGGGATGGTGTATTGCAATATGGGCATTGTTCAGTCTCTCAACTGATCGTACCCAGTTGGAGTATGCATCTCTCCCCCCCAATCTCACCCAGTTGGAGTATGCATCTCTCCCCCACCCCAATCTCACCCAGTTGGAGTATGCATCTCTCCCCCCCAATCTCACCCAGTTGGAGTATGCATCTCTCCCCCACCCCAATCTCACCCAGTTGGAGTATGCATCCCCCCCCCCAATCTCACCCAGTTGGAGTGTGCATCTCTCTCCCCCAGTCTTGTTTGAGTCACATACCATTTGCACGTTGATGGAGTGGTATTGCTTTCGGTTTCGGTATACTACCTTCATGGCATGTGGGACCACCAATTCCACATGGGTGCAGACGAGGGCACGGATGCAACTTGGGATGCCTGCCAGTGAATAGAAGCCAACTTTGGTATTGGAGATCTCCTGGGCAGTCTGTGGTAGGGATATGTGTAGGTTGAATGGACTGGCTCTGATTCTAGGGATTGGGGGATGCCTCTGTTGTTCAACTGCTTGCACTGGTGGGGCATGCTGTGCCTGTCTCACCCTCCTTCTCCTCCTGCGTCTCCTCTGTGCTTCCTGTTGTTGTTGCAGTTGCAATGGAAGCATGTCCGCCAGCCCAGGATTGCTACTAGTATTGGAATGTTTTTGGTGTGTGAATGGGTGTGGGAAGGGGTGTGGTGTGCTCCTTTTGTGCTGGCCCACTCTACTGCCTCCACCAGTGCTGATTGTGTGCACCTGTGGCTGTTGAGAACACTGCAGATGGCCGTTTATGGGTGGTTCGCGATGGCGGTATTTCTGCCATGCCAGTATCCACTTTTTACGCCTGATTCATGGTGCTGTTTGCATGTCTGCCTGACTTGTGATGTACTCCTATTTCTGCCATGCCGCTATTGCAGGCATATAGGGTTGTGTGCCCGCGCCCATGCCGCTGTTAGAGGCACCGTTCTTTGCGGTGCCGCTAATAGCGTGTAGGCAGGTCGTGATAGGCCGGAGCGGTAAGCGATGCCGGTAATCCCTTACTGGCATAATTTTTCCCTTACCGCATACCGTGTAATGAGGCCCATTGTCTTTTGGTGCAGGATACAGTTCATTTGCTAGACTATGGAAAAAATTTAATAAAACGTTTCAATGAGTTCCTTTACTGTGCGTGTTTGAAGTACGTAAGCTCCAAGTTCACTCCTCAAATCAGCTTCAGTCCTGAGGACATATTGGACACTGATCAGTGTGAAGAAATGGGGAAAAAATGTCAACAAATATAATAAATGGAGTTCTTGACTCTGCTCCCTCGATCTGTCCCTCGGCGGAAGGCTTTACTCAGAATCTCCTCAGATAATCTCTCTGATGGTTTGAAAGTTCCACTTGGAGTATGATTCCATGCAGGAGCATTCTCATCTGTGTGACAGTAGCTGGATCTCTGATGAAGGTGAGGATGTTAACCTCGATAGGTCTCCCCATCAGCTCTGGAAAGTCAGTGACTAGGCAAGAAAGGACATTGTGTGCCAATCTCCTGTCTTCTGGTGACAGGGACATCTGTCCTGTCTTGCTGGGTTCAGGATTATATGTTTTTTTCTTGATGTAAACAATGTCTGCACTGTCTGCTCGCGTGGAGTGCGACTAAAATGACAATTTTATTTAAAAGATGGCTTAAATGTTCAGTGTTTGCTGGGTCTCGAGAAACGTGAGTGTGTCTGTCGTTCTTCCAATAAGAGTTGGACAGTCTTCGATTATGCGAAAGAACAGTGTGTTGACAAGCTCATTTATTTCCGCCTGTGTTGGGAACATTTGATTCCTTCACACTGTACTCAGGGAGTAGGATAAGTTGTTCGGCAATGACAGTGAGGAGTTGTCTTATTGTCTTTTCGTTTTCAGGATCATGTAAAAAGTCTGTGACACTGTTGAGCCTCCCTACCAGTGACGGGTATGACCTTAGTACTAAGTCGAAATAGGCAACTAGGTCCTTTGTGATGTCTCTACTGTGGGACACCATAAGTGATTCTGAATAAGGTCTTGGTACTGAATGAATCGGGATACTGTATTTGCTTCCAATGTAAATATCCTTGGTCACAATTTGTCATAGGGCCTCATCACGAGGTGGGTAGTAAGGGATACCGGGCTCCGTTAAGGAGACCAGTGCCGGTAATCCCTTACTGCCCAATTCCGAGGTCCTTTAGCGGGAACCGTAAAGGACATGTGGTCTGACCACACGTTCTTTACGGGACCCGTTAAGGGACCTTGGAGCTAATAACAGGCCCGCAATTAGTGGGCCTGTTATTAGCGCCTTCCCATTGAGCCCTATGGGGGCTCAAATGGGAATGGGGAACGGCATTTGGAATGGGGACTTACCAGGTCCGCATAGGGTGGAATGTCCCGGTAAGTCCCCTCTCCACCAGACCGGACCCGGACATGATTTTGGAGGCAGCCATGGCGCCAATAGCACCATGGCTACCTCCAAAGTTGTAATGAGGCCCATAGTCTTTTTCTCATCAAGGTTTAAGTGTGCCTCAGTCCAAAGTTCAAATCAACAGAATATGTTGTGGCTTATACGCGCAATTTTCTTCTTCACCCTGCAACTAGGATGCATGGAGTGTCTGTTTTTTTTAATGTTCTTATCCCCTTTTTTGCTTAGAGGAAGTGTCCAATTTAAGCCATAACTTGCAAAAAGTTTGTTGTCTTTACTTTGCAGGTCATGCGTCCTTCTTCCTCATCATGGATCTCGTATGCACGTGCTGTTGTTTTTCCCCGTCGCTCGTCGATCCCTCTCATTGGGCTGCAGGCAGGGGGCCTTCTCAGATGTAGGGTTTGATATCACCGAGAAAAATCCACGCTCTCCTGCCCTGTAGCTTCACAGCAGACGGAGTGCAGTCCTCTATGATAAAAGGACAGTTGAATCTTGGCTCGTCCCACCTTTTCCTTGTATGGTTTCTCACAAGGACGGCATCTCCAGGGAAGACGAGTGGAACACGTAGACCTTGAACTGAGTCTGATTCAGTGTATCCTTCTGTGTTCTGTGCTGCGCTGCCCCCTTTTCGTCGTCGCTGGAGCTGGTCTGAAATTACAGTAAGACAAGATGTCATGCAGTTCAGATAGTTTTGCATTTCAGACCCCAAAATCTCTCTGGTTGACTGGGCATCACATCTAGCTTTATCTCAGGGTGTCAGGGGAGTTCTCATTCTTCTTCCTGTGGCTATCTCGTGTGGCGTAAGATGATGGTCGGACCCTGGTTGGTTCCGAAGTGCATACAGTGCCGGTGGAAGGCAGTGCAGCCCTCCCTTCTTTAGAGTAAGCTTCAACTTGACTTTCCTTTAACAAGCCATTGAGCTTTTCACAGATTACATTACCTGTGGATGATACACTGACAAGAACTTGTGCTTTATACCAAGCAGCAAGCTAATCTGCTCAAATATTGAATTAACAAAGTGAGGGCCATTATCTAATCTCATGACTTCACACACCCCCCACCTGGGGAACACTTCCCTCACTTAATATTTGGCCGCACAGGTAGAGTCTGGATGTTTACATGGACCTGCCTCTATCCATCTAGAGAATGGACACACCACAACAATTAAGAATCTGTACCCATTACATACTTGAATCATATCGACCTAATCGACATGCAAGTGCTGAAAAGGCCCATTTGGCCTTGGGATGACTCCTCTCATAACCTTTAGTGTGTGCCCAGCGGTGAATTGCTAGCAGATCATGCAGTTCACCATAACAAATGCAACATGGTCTGCTAAATTCGGTATGAACCAGTCTTCCGCGAGCGTTGCTGCTAGATTCTCTTTTGTCATATGGGCTGGGTAATGTAGTTGCTCCAGCGCTATTTTTAATAGGGCTACAGGCATTACTGGTTTACCAGTGTTGCCTTGTTGCCACAGGCTGTCGGAGGGGTTTAAAGAACACCTCGACATTTCCATAGGTTCTTCTCTTCCTGTGGTGCCTCCCCTTGGAGTTCCATTAACAGTGTTTGCCCCAAATTGCTGTAACTCTCAGGTGCGGTTCGTGTAAACATCATTAGTCCATTGGTATGGATAGCTTCCACTGCCACAACTGTCTCGCTTTTGGATGCCATACGCTTGGATTTCGTGTCTGCTGTGTGATTTCCACGTGAAATAAAATCTGTCCCCTTGGTGTGGGCGGCACATTTCACGACCGCTATGCCCACTGGGAGCTGTAGTGCCTTAATCAGCCTGTCCAATAAGGCTGCGTGCTGCACTGGCGTGCCGTCTGCTCGGAGGTAGCCCCTCCTTTTCAAGCACACTAAGCATGCGTGCACTGTTGACGTCACATAGGCAGAGTCAATGTACACCGTTACTTCCTGGTCTTCGTGATTCTCAATGGCAAGTATCAACACTAATAATTCTGCAGCCTGTGCTGAATAATGAGATGGTATTCGTGCACTAAGAAGCACTCGAAATTCTCCATTTGCTGTGTGCTTTATCACAGCAACGCCTGTGTATCTTTGTCCGTCCCCTTGATCGATCTTTCACGACCCGTCAATAAAGACAATCTCTCCTCCTGCCAAGGCATCTTCTTTTACCCTGGGGATTTCATCATAGAATTCTTCGTAATTTGCACAGTCATGTATCGGCTTTCCCTTAGTGACTGGCTCTGCTATGAACATGGCTGGGTTTACTATCTTGCATCAGACTATTTTAATCGATGGGTTTGATATGATCACTGCGTAAGCAAAAGCTCTCTGAGATGTCAATGTGCCTTTCGGTTTCTCTAAAATGGCAAATAATGAGTGCTCGACTTACAATGTCATTGAGCATCCCATTACAATGGTTGTCGCCTTCTCTATGGCGAACGCTGCGGCAGCTAAACTTTGTTCACATGGGAAGTGGCCTCTCATTACTGGGTACAGATTCCCGCTGTAATAAGCCTGGGGCTTGTACCCCAACAAGGTTCTTTGAGCGAGCACTACCGTCATGACGATGCCATTTGTGAGTGAAAACAGGTAAAATTCCTCTGCATAATTGGGAATCCCGAGAACTGGAGCTGTACAAATAGATCTTTTGAGTTCAGCAAACCCTTCCTCCATGGCCTCAGACCATTCGATCATTTCATCACTTGGGCCTTCTTTAGAGCCTGAAGTAAATGCTTAGTGTTTGAGCTGTAGTCAAACACCCATGCCCTGACATAGTTGCATAGGCCTAGAAAGCTCTGCATCTGCTTTTTCGTGTGAGACTTAGCCGTGTTTAGTATGGCTTCAGCCCTTTCTGGGGTCACTTTATTTCCTTCATGTGAGATCAGCTGGCCATTGTACAGCACTTCTTATTGACAACATTGTAACTTTTACTTGTCAATCTTATATCCTTTCTCAGCCAGTATAGTCAATAGCTGAACAGAATTGTGCCTGCATTGCTCTTCTGTGGTGCTACAAATTAAGATGTCATCCACGTATTGCAGGATGACATTTTCTAATGCAATATTGCTCAAATCCATCTGCAGGACTCTGTTGAAGATAGACGGAGACACACAGTACCCCTGTGGCAGCCTCGTGCTTTTCAGACGCATTTGTCTGAACATGAATGATGTCAGATCTTGTGAGTCGCGGTGCAACGGGATTGAGAAAAGTTCATTTTTTAGGCCAATCACTGTGAAATATTTTGCCTCAATGGGTATATTACATAGGATTGTAGACGGGTTAGGGACTAGAGGGAACTCGGCCTCAACAATATCGTTTATTGGCCTAGGTCCTGTACTAGCCTCCATGACCCCCCTTTACTTTTTTTCACAGGATACACTTACGTATTACATGGTGACTCTGATGTCACTAAGATGCCCTGGTCAATCATGGCAGAAATTGTCTTGAAAATCCCTTCATCTGCCTCTCTGGACATGGGATATTGTCGTGCCTTGGGTAAAATTGCTCCTGGTTTTAATTTAATTTTCACTTCTCCCACCCCTTTCAAGAGGCCTATGTCATAGGGTCCTGTAGTCCATACTGGGACAGGCACCTGGGCCATGTCATCATCAAAATATTCAGGACGGTTTAAGGCCAACATCATTCTCTGTGGTACCACTCTCTTGATCATCTTTACCAAAAAGGTGAGACTCGCTTCTACCATTGTCTCTCCTATGTCTGTTTGTTCTTCAAACAGATCGTCATCGGTGACGTCAGTCACTTGATATCCTTCTTCGATGGCGATTATCGTGCACCATTGTCTGCCCTCGCCATCATAACCATCAACCAATGCCACTTTCCCTCATATTGCAGCTGTGTGTATCATCAAGGGAAATACTTGTCCCTCCTCTTCGTGCATCGGTATTCTTGGTCTGAATAAAAACTCATCAGGGGTTCTCATGATTTTGTCTCCAAGGCCTGGCAATCCTGCCATAAACACACGCATGCCATATGCAAATATTTATGGCTCTAATGGTATAGCCCTCATGGCTGTGTGTCCTGAGTATGCTCGAATCATTTTGCATACATTTGAGTAGTGCATTCCTGGAGTGGAACATACTATGCCCTCCTCTGTAAACGTGATTTTCATGTTCAACTTTGTCATTAAGTCTCGACCCAAAATATTTACTGGGGTCTGCCGAGAATATAGTAAAGGTACGTTCATTTCGCAATCTCCTATAGAGACTGGAAGTGCCTTTGTAAAGGGAACTCAACTGATTGCTACTGTAAAACTCTGAGTATCTATGGCCTCACCAGACAAGGAAAATTTGCCTTCACGTATGCACAAGCGTGTTGCACCCGTGTCCTCTAGGAAGGAATATTCTTTATCCCCTATGATGACAGCCACCTTGGGTTCCCTGTGAGGGTCTGGTGTCACCGATAGGATAGAACACATCAGGGTTCCCAGTGAGCTGTCCTAGCTTATATATAAATTCGGCCCACTGTGTGCTGGTGGATTTCCCCCATTCCCACTGTTACCTCCTCTTCCAGGGTTTGGAGTCTGCCCTGTGTTAATTGCCTGTGACACTTGCAACGGTGCCTGTTGGGTTTGTCCTTGTGGAAAATTGCACATGCTATGAGGTGGCACTCTTTGTTACGCTCCTGGCGCTTGTTGTTGCAACGTGTGATTCTGTGCAATGCCCTGTTGTAAAACTGCAGGTGGATTCGCCATGGCTGCTCCCATTCCTTGGACGTTCTGTATCATGCCTTGATTTCTGCATGTGCGCGCCAAATGCCCTGTCATTCCACACAGCCAACATACCTGAGGTGGTCGGATTATTTGCCCATTAGACATATCCGGGTTTCCATTTAGCATGTTTTGAAAGCCTCATTGATTATTTTGGAAACCTCTCTGATTGCTCTCCCATCCTCTTCCCCTAAATCACTTCCCCGTGGGTAAAACCCTACGTTGCCTTGATTATTCTGTTATGGACTAGCCACCTGCATCATGCTTGATTCAGCTGCGCTAGTTATCATGGGTCCTTCAAGAGCATACTTTCATAATTTCTTCTGCACCAATTTCGCTTCCTCACCCTTTCGAGTTGCTTCCTTTTTGCGATTCTTTTCCTGCAGCGGTCTACAATAATGTGCGATAGTTAACTGTATTTCAGCCCAAAATTTAGCCTCAACTCCTGCCAATTTCTTGAGTTGTTTCTGCACCGGTTCTGGCAGCCCTTGGCACAGTATATGGTAAAACACAGGTATAGATTTCATCCACGATTCATGAGTCTCGAGCACCCATGCGTCTTGGAAATACTGCATATAAATTAGCGGATCTTCAGACTCCTTCATTTTTCGATTCATTCTAGCTCCCATATCAGAAGTATCTGGGTAAAGTACTCGTAGCGCTTTCCATACTGTGGCTCTACAATTGTTAAATGGTACTCCGTCAAGCGTGGTATTAATTGTGGTTATGCCAGGGTAGCCTGCTCGTGCCCACACATCGTCTACCCTTTCACCAAGTATGGCGATAAGAAGACCCTTGATGTCCCCTATGGCTAATGTATTGCCTCCTGTCATTTTTTCTAACTCGTGTATCCACTTTCCGGTTCCCGATGTCAGCATTGGAAGCTTGTTTTTCAAGTTTTCTCAATCCATGTGTGGCCATGGAATATATTGCGGTCTTACTCCCCCTTTCTCTAGTAGCAGAAATTGGAATGCGTAGCCCTCTCTCTCCTCTCTCATTGTTGTCCTGTCTATTGCATTTGTAATATTCCCACATCGCCGTCTACCTGGCAATGTCCTTAGTCTGTCCACATAGGGAGGTGAAGACACCCCCCCTCTGACCGTGAGATACTTCTCCATGCCGGTCTGACTGCGTGGCTGATTCTGATGCTCTTGGTGCAGACTCACTAGCGTCGGACCATCCTATTTCCCTTTCCCTTGGGAGTCTTTTATCTTTCCGTCTCTCCCCCTTGTTTTCCTCACGCACCTCCCTTTCGGAGTCAGACATTGTTTGTCCCCAATTCATGCAACTTCTTGTGTCTTCATTGTTTCTACTGATTTCTAATCTGTCCAGGGATAGTTCCCTATTCCCACTACTTCGGGTGACACCCTCAGCGTCATACAGCTGAGTGCTTTTCAAGCGCTCGTCTTCCCCGTCTCCTTGGGGTATTTATTCTAGCCCCATTTCATCATATATTCTATCGATCGTTTCCCTGAGGCTTCTGGTGTCAAAGTCATCTTCCAAATTTTCTGTAGACGTGCCTGGTACTGAATCGTACGCAGGAAAGAATTCTTTGATGTCTTCCCAGTCTACAACTGGATCGGGTTTTTTAACCTCCTTCTCCAGATATTCAAGATTGCGTGCTCTTTGTCTTTGCTTCCGTTCTATATCGTCATCAATTATTTGCGCTTTCTCACCTCTCCTCTGACCCTATCTTCTTCCTTTCTCTTTTCATTTCTACATTGGTTTGCCCTTTGAATTTCCTCATCTCTTCGTCTTCTTATTCTTTTCTCAAATATTCTATGCTTTCCCCTAACCATTGCTGTTTCTGTCTGTCTTGATCATTGGCTGCTCTTGGGTTGCGATCGAGCTGTCTTTCTTGCTCTTCGTGATATACCTGTTCTCGCCTTTGTCTGTCTTTCCTTCTTATCCTTTTGTCTCTTAACTCCTTCTCTTTCCCCTTTCTCTGTGTGTCATCTAGCCTCTCCTTTTGCTTCATTCATCAATGCATTTCCCATCGGGTTTTAGTAAAATTTGTCCTCTCATCCATTCGTTTTTTGCAAATCCTATCTCATCAGTTCAGTTCTACCTTCACTTCCCTTGCATCTCTTTCCTTCTCTCTGCTTGTCAAGAGATGCACTTGTCTGTGTCTGGTCCCTTCTTTGATCATCACGTCTCTCCCTGTCCCTTGGGACTGTGGAGGTGATATCCTTGTCTTTATCCTTACCTTGATTTCCGTTACTACTATGCGTAGGTGACTCATATGCGGGGTTGCTGTACCCTGTGGCTGCTTTAAGTTCTCTTAGTGGGTACAATCGCTTGTCCTTACTTTCTTCAACTCTCATTTCGGGTGGGGTAATACATTAAGTATCCAATCTGTTGATGGCTCTTCCTCCTTTACTTGTTCATACATTTTCCACAATGCAAGAATAGCAAGGCGTTTCTCTAACTTATTGCCTGTATATGTGGCATGCAAATATGTCATCATATGCTGTAAGGCGGCTTCAGATAAAGACCCATTTTGTTGCCACGGCATAAACATCTTGTGGGCGGTACCTTTAACCCACTCGGTACTATATTTCTTTAGCTTGGGTGCATGCTTTGGCAACTGGTTGCATGAGTGTGCCAATGGAGTTATGTCTTCCATGCTTAAATATGTTTCCTTTCCTCTTATATAACACTTGTCAATGTTTTCATGTGGTTCAAACAGCTTCTAACAATATGAGCGAGCACCAAATACGGCAAGCTCCAATCCAAATTCTTCACAAAATTTTATATCTTCCGATTTGCTCAAAAAACATCAATTCATGCAGGATTTTTTCTCAGCTATCAAATCGCATGAAATTTTTAAATCAATTCTCTCAAAAAATGTCAACACACATGTGTGACATCACAACAGGGAAACATCTAAAACAGACGTTTGACAGACTAGACGGACACTAGCTGGACACAACTATCTCTGCCTCTAATTATTACCCCTTCATGGAGTGTAAACGTACCCCTTTCACAACGTCTTTAAACATTGTGGTAGTCTAATCGTTCCCCATTATGTGGGACTCTGGGTACACGCTTCTTCTAGCCGCTATATTAAAGTGTAGGAATAAGGCAAATCCTCTCACTTCTCGGGTGTCTGTCCCAGTATCCTCTCTCTTCTTGGGTGTCCTCCCCGGTAACACTTTATTTATTTAATTATTCTTGAGTCATTATCCCCATATATATATATATATATATATATATATATATATATATATATATATATATATATATATATATATATATATATATATATATATATATATACAGTCTTTTCTATTTATGACTATTTTTGTTTTTCCTCCTCCCTCTGTTACCTTTCCCTTTACTTGTTCTAAGGCATGCACTATTCGCCAAAACATTACATTTTTTGTTTCACTCACTGCTCGCATTGTTCCTCTCTGGACCCTCGGGATCACCAAATTTGTTACCGCCTTCTTCAGCTTTTCGCCCGCTCAGATGGCCGTAGGAATGGGAATGGAAGTGTGGGGAACAAAGAACCCTTACGGGGAGCTTCACAGTCTACTCAGCCGAATGGCAAAGGACTTGTGATATTGCCGAAGACCTAGAGTTACTTTATGTCGACGGTCAATAGGCGTCTTATTTTAATCAATAATCGATAGTCGATAAACCGTCCTCTGCTACCAAGTGTACTGGGGAGACCCCCGGCCGGCCCATAGAGTCGGGGTTTGCTCCAAGTACTTTAAGATGAGATAGCTGCACCTTGAGATGGATGGGGGTGCAGATTTATTACTCCAACACCAATCAATAAGGACAACTCAATGTTTTGGCAAAGGGAGTCTGTTTAATGGCAAGTACAAAAAACAGGGAGTTATGGCAATCAGCAGTGATGCGATAGTCCGTCTCGCTTCAACTCCAACTAACTTTATACGCAACATAACTTTTATACTAAAAATGCGTCATAATCTGACATGTAACATTCAAAAGTTAACATGCAATTCTATTGGTTAGGAAAAGGTAACTTTAATATAGGTGCTATATCTGTATATGGTAACGGAGTGAGGAGATTGGGTAAACACTATCAGGTGGGCAACTACGCCCTTCCTTCAAAAATCACTAATGTAGATGTCACTAAAAGTATGACGTCCTATTGGTTTTACAACTATAGGACCCTACATTATTTGGTCCATTGTAATTGGGTTGGCAGCAACCCCATGCATAAATCTCCACTTTACTTAGCAGCACGCAGAATGGTCAGCCAGGTGCAGGGTGCCCGACGATTCACCCAGCCTTCCTTCAATCGAACATTATTTTATTGGCTATGTGTCAATTAGTTGGCTGTGGTCGGCCTCAAAACTGTGTCTTTTTGTCAGGAAAAGTTAAGATATCTCTGTCTGGGCGGTTGCCAACCGTAGGTGTGAACCCGTGATCCTTCTCGCTTGGAGTGTCATGTGCTACTCACACCGTGAATCTGCCGAGTTTCCCTCAATTTGTGCATTTAGTTCTTATTCGGCTTGCCACCTGCCTACGCATCCTTATCTAGACCTTCCTGAGATAGGCTATTCTGTTCTTAAGTTTCGATTCCGTGAAGCTACTGTTCGCTCCTTCTATTGGTCTGACCTTGGCTCTTCCTAGCTCACGTTGCCTCTGCTGGGTTTCGATTCAGCCATCTCTTCTTGTTTTAGCTGGAATACGAATCCTGTCCTGTTTGGCCTCTAGTAACCTGAGTTGATTCTGCCTTTGTGTAAAGTGGACTCGCACTTATATACTGTGCTTCGTTGAGGTAGATATGTATAGGAGGCGCTTGCCGTGGTCTATCTTCTACTAAGGATAGCTAGCCACACTGTTTTCTTAGCTTTCTTGCGGTTTCAAGCATATGTACAGGTATTAGCTGGTTGAATGGCTTCATCCTGCTTTACATTTTAAGCTTCTTTATATTTCAACATCGTTTCTACTTTTAGGTTCACGATATCCTTATTCATGGCATTTCGTCTCTTGTGTCATCCTTAGGTCGTCATGTCTTCTACTTGCGAGTCCGTTCGGGCCTTCGTGACATCACCATTCGTCTTCCATTAAGGCCTTTTGGGTTTCTTCCAGGACAGTGTTTAGGCTACCTTCATTTCGCCTTATTTGTTGGTAGGGCTTTCTCAATGGATACCTTACTGTCCATGATTTTCTAGGGATCAGTACTTCAACAGGTGTTGTTCTTCTGATAGGCACTGGGCAGAGCCCAACCGCCGCTCTTTGCTGGTTTATTTGCTCATCATACGTCATATATTTTGGTGTGAACGTTCCTGGTACTTCGAAATGGGCATGGGAGTGCAGGCTTTATTTGGGACCTCCTCTACAGTGCACTAGGTGTGTCATGATCGGGAGAAAGCGATTAGCTATCACTTTTGCAAAGAATTTGGTGTCAATGTTCATAAGTGAGAGCAGCTGGTATGAGCCGCATTCATCGCCTGGCTTGTCGGGCTTAAGCAACACTGTTATAACAGCCTTGCGTAGGGAATGAGGGAGGATGGCCTCACAGAGTGCTTCATCCCAGAGCTCCAATAATTTGGGGGCCAGAATCGCAACGTGTTCCTGATAGAACTCAGGGGTGAGTCCGTCTGGGCCCGGCGGCTTGCCCCTCGGGAGGTCCGAGGTGGCCTTGACAATCTCTTCCAGTGAGACCGGGGAATCTAGTTGGTCCCTAGTGGAATGGGATATGAGTGTAGTGGGGGTCTGCTCGAGGAGGTCTCTCATGTGTTTTTCACTATGTTCTGGTGGTAATGCAAAGAGATTGGTATAAAACTTGGTAAAGATATCCAATATTTGCTGATCCGACCACTGTATGACACCCTGCGTGTTCTTGACACATGTAATCTGGGCCTGGCCCCATTCCCCTCTCACCAATGTAGCCAGTGTCCTGCCCTGCCTCTCGCCTTCCCCATATCTCCTCGCGGCCTGTGGGTGACCTCCCTCATTGCATGTGACTCGAAATTTTCAAGTCCCTCCCTTATTTGTGCAAGTTTGTTAGGGTCTGCCGCTGATGCGCAGTCTAGCTCCAACTCCAGTAGTTTGGACTCACAACGGCTCAGATCGTTCCTTATGGTTTTCAGCACCCCAGCCTCCCTCGATATGGACATTCCCTTATGTACACTTTGAAAGCTTCCCAGCGGACCCCAGCTGTGGCGGTATGCAAGGTGTTACATTCAAAGAAGGTGACAATATCTGCCAGTATGTCAGCTTTGAAAACTATGTCGAGGAGGGCAGAGGATTTGAAGCGCCATGTGCTACACATAGGTATGGAGGGTCCCAGCGCCACGGACAGAGTGACCGGGGCATGGTCGGAAAATGCACAGGTGAGAATTTGGGCCTTGTTTATCTTGCCTATCAAGTCACTAGACACCAGGAAGAGGTCAATCCAGGAGGAGCTATCATGTTCGGATGAATAGTAAGTATATTCACATAGCTGGGGGTGAATGTCTCTCCATACGTCACGGATACCAAGCGTTGTGCTGTGCAAATGTAGTCTGTGTGCTGCACGTGACAGGGTTCTGGGTGCTGTTCTTGTTCTATCCAAACCAGTGTTGAGTATTCAATTCATATCTACCCCCAAATGATCTGGACTCCCAGGTAGCCCAATAGTATAGAGGCAATCTCATCAAAGAAGTCTGGGGTATACACATTGGGGCAGTATGTGTTAACAAGAAGGTATTCCCTATTTATCATGGTACAGTGTCGAACAACACACCTGCCCACAGGGTCGATATGGCTTTTTTGGAGTGTGAATTTAATTTATTTATGGATCAGTGCCAGCACCCCTCTGGCCTGTGTGTTGAGTAGGTTGTGTAGAATCTATTAGGCCCCCAGGACGGTGCGATACTCATTGCCAGGCGATCTCGAGCATGCATTTTTTGTAGCATAAGTATTTTAATGCCACGTCTCTGGGCGTAGGCCATCATATGCGGGCCTCAGTATAATTGCTCAACCCGCGGACATTCCAGGACATGATATTTATGGCCATTTCACAGTGTCAGGGTACATCGCAGCAGGTGTGGCTTAGTGTGTGTGTGCAGGTAAGATTATGTACATTGTGACGTCCCCTCGTGCCACGGAGTGCTGTTCCGCCTCTGCCATTTTTAACATATCTTCCCTGAGTAAATCCACCCCCCTCCCTCATCATACCATCACAACTGGCAGTGTCCCCTTGCTCCCCCTCCCACACAGGTCAACGGACCCCTCCAAACGAGTGGCAGTGGGCCAAACCCAACCTTGCCCCACAGCACTGCTGGCACAACAGGGGTCAGAACTCAAGAAACCCTTTTGGTTAACCATTGCAACCGCAGTGTGGTGCGCTGCTGCTGTGCAATCAACTAAGCAGGAGTAATGAGGTATCAGAACTAGTACCAAAACAGGCAGTGCATTTTATGAAAACAGTATTAAGTCTCACCAGCGCAATCAGTGATAGAGAAACACGTTGTAGTAGTCGCAAAAGTGATTTATCCATTCTGGACATCGCAGGGACCTTAGTATGCATCAATGGGCAGAGGGGCAACTACTTATACTCCACCATGTCAAGCATAGTGCATTTGGTAAGTCCCCCTAATATGCCACCTAATCAAGTGTGTCCCAAAACAGTACATTGTTCGCACATACGGTGAGGAGCGAATAAATACCATCAACCCAGAAACTAAAAAATACTAGTTACCACAAAACTGGGCAGGACAAAAGCAATACAGCTATGGTTCAGTCATTATCCATAAGGTCTCCAGTTGGGTTATTTAGTGGTATCTGCGCTTAAATGAACTTCACAGCTTCGTCGGGGACTGTAAAAAAGTATAATTTCTCCCTAAAAGTGAACTTCAGGCGTGGTGGAAACAGTATTGCGTAGGGGATAGTCCATTCCCTTAACATCTTTTTCACACCGAGGAACTGGCATCTCTCCAGCTGCACCGCTGTGGAGAAGTTGGGAAAGATTCTAATTATTTGAGAGTCGAGGTGCAGTTCTCCCTTCTCACAGGACAGACAGAGGATGTGGTCCCTGTCCCTATAACTCCGAATTTTAACAATGATAGGTCTTGGGAAGACGCCAGGCTTAGGTCGTGGTGTTAGGGTGTGGTGGGTGCATTCCACAGTAAAAAAAGGAGACAGGTCGGGATTGTCCAGCAGATCTTTAAGCAGGTTTTCGATTGCCAGCTCAATGCGGCCCATAAGAGCATTTTCGGGTACACCTATAATTCGTATGTTGTTCCTGCGTGATCTGGATTCCAAATCATCACATTTCGCTTTCACGAGCTTCATGTCGCGGGCAAGGGAAGTGACTGTATCTTGAAGAGAATGCAGACCGTCTTCATTAGTTCCAATTATGGACTCAGCTTCAGTGATCCTAGTTCCAGCCTGATCCAGCTGAGACTTGAGTGTTGCGACATTTGCTTTTATTTCATCCAACTTTTCATGGAAGGAGGCGAAGTTCTTAGCCATGGATTCCATTATTGTGGTGAGTCCGGGAGCAGGCGTGTCTGGGGGCGAAGCAGGTTCCTCCTGCCTGGCCGATGAGTGACCCAGTTCCGACCTAGGCGCCACCTTAGTAAACCTATCCATGGTGCCCACTTTATCAGCACCCCGGGACCTGTTAGACATTCTGTTCAGGTAGCAGTGCTATAGAGCCTCAGTAAGTAGCCTCTAGCCAGATTGACAGGACTCGCTCTCTGGGCCGGAGCTAGGCAGGGTTAAGCAGCACAGAGGGTGGCAGCAGGAGGCTGGAGCGGTGGCGCGACAGGCCCGGGGCAGCTGTCAGAAGCCGGCGTGGCAGATGTTCTATATTCAAGGTTAATCATGAGAATGGTACAATTGTGCAGTCCCCTCAGGGACCAATCTCTCAGAAGGGGAAGAGTACGGGAAATATAGGGCGCGGGGCTGTGGGTGGTATATATGTATATACTGTCCTCTGCGTAGGCTTATGGCTGGTTGCAATGCTGCCGATGAGTAACCAGACAGACGTAGGTGTGTACAGGGCACAGTGAACAACGGACCCTCTGGGAGCATAGGTGGAGTGGTCAACTGGGCTCACCTAGGAGAGGCTGCAGGCATCACCCAGGCCCCTGGAGCAGTGGGGCTCTGTGTGTAGCCATCGACCGTTGCACAGAATAAAAAATGGAGGTGGCAGCAGCAGGGAGTTATGTTTGTGCAGAGATACTCATACAATTATTGTAGATAGGCAGCACTGAAACCAGAGGTACGCTGATGGCCACTGATCTACACGGTGATGGGGGCGTAAATGAGACCCGGTAATACCACAGGTGTCTGATGCATCCTGCCGAGTACTGATAAAAATAGGGCAGGATCGATAGTGTATCTCAGCTCAGTTGGAAGAATGGACCAGGAGGAAGGAAAAGAGCACCCGGCTGATGCCAGGTAGGGAGCAGAGAGACTCACCGGGAGGCGGATATGTGTCCAGGCCCGTCGTCTCCACAGCGCGTCGCTCCAGGCCCCAGGGGTGGCCGCACTGGGGGGATTTTCACCTTTAGCAGTGATGAAACTTGACTCTGGTCAGAGGTTACGGCTGGCTGAGGCCGTCAATGGTCAGGTCTGGCTGAGAAGGGCTGCGCTGCGATGCGACGCAGCGGTGTGCAGCTTTTCCCCTCCAGGGACGGGCTTCCGTGCCAGTCCGTACAGGGGCCAGGATGGTGTGATGGAGTGATCCGAGGTGAGTCTCGAGGCCCCCCAGGCCACCGGGGCGCCTGTCAAGTCTGTTGCAGCGCTGCAGCTGGCACGAGGGCGCAGGGGCACAAAGGAGAACCAAGCCCTGGTCCGGGGCGCTCCTCTCTCTCCGATCAGTAGCAGGGGCGATGCTCAGCTTGTTTGTGTGGTTCTGCCACGCAGGTAGTGGGATGGCCTAGGCTCCCACCACATGGTCCCCGTAGCCGTGTGGGTACCTCAGATGACACACACTGCAGTAATGGGGTCCAGCAGCCAGGGACAACCATGTAGACAGCAACCACAGTAAATGTAGAGGAGCATCGGGCACCAACACAGATGAGACGCGGCTCCAATGACGCCTCTCAGCAGGTGACGTGACCCAGGCCGACCTGGCTGTCTGAGTGGTCGTTCACGCGGGCAGAGCCCCACCGGCTAAGGAACGGCCGTAAGCACCGATCTGCTCCAGAATGTGAGGCGAACATGCCTCAGTTCATCCGCTACACGGGATGGCAATTACAGCTGGGAGATGTGCGAATATCCGCCGTTGGAGTCGGATTTAGGTTGATGATGCACAGAGCTCACAAACTAGGCAGCCATTTTCATGAAGAGATTTAAAGACAAGACAAAGGAAGTGAAATTGTAGTTGGGAGTGGAAAGGAAGCCAGCCTAGGTAAGAGAGTGAGTTGGAGATGGAGACAAGGGGAGAGAGAAGACAGAGGGTATGGATGGCAGAGTGGTAAAGGATTTCAGGGGGGCAAGGTGGGAAGCAGGGAGACCGAAGTGGAGAAAAGAACAATAGAAAAGGCGAGAAAAGATGAGGGGGGAGATTAAAAGTTTGGTAGCATGGAAAGTGAGAGAAGAACAGAGTTTACGGATATTAAAGAGGTGGTAGCGACATGCGCGAGAAGTAAGGGAGATATGATGGGTAGAGGAGAGGAAAGAGTCAAAGTAAATGCCTAGATTATGAGCATGGGTGGAAATAGGAAGATTAGAAGGGGGAAAATGAACAGAAGGAGGGGGAGAAGGTCAAGGAAGTGTGTTAGAGGGAAAGAATAAGACTTCAGTCATGTCAGTGTTAAGAGAGAGATAGTGAGATGACATCCAGTTTTTAATGGTGGTAAGACAAGAAGAGAGATTTAGATGTAAATCAGGGGTGAAGAAAGAAAAGGAGAGAAACAGCTTGGTGTCATAAGCGAGGAGATGATAGGGGCGAGGAGTGAAGTGTAAAGAGAAAATAAGAAGGGTCAGAGGACAGAGCCGTGGGGAACGCCGTAGTCCAGAGGGAAGGTAGGGGAGGTTCGACCACCCCAAGAGACAGCAAAAGAGCGGTGGGAGAGGTAAGAGGAGAGCCAGTTAAGGATAGAGCCTTTGAAGCCAAAGGAGGAAATAGTATTGAGAAGTAAGGGGTGATCGACAGTATCGAAGGCAGCAGAGAGGTCAAAGAGGATGAGGATTGAAGATTGCTTAGAATAGCAAACGGTGAGGAGGGGGTGTCTAGTCAAAGGATCGAATCAAAAGGGTCGACATCACAAAGGATCGACACCAAAGGGTCGACAGGACAAAGGATCGATTTTTTTTTTAATTATATATATATTATTTTAGGTTTTCGTTTAGGAAAAAAAAGTGGTTTTTAGCAAAAAAAAGGGGTTGGGGGGGAACCCCCCAAAAAAAGATATGTTAAAAAATAATAATAATTCGATCCTTTGTCCTGTCGACCCTTTGGTGTCGATCCTTTGACCTGTCGATCCTTTCACTGTCGATACTTTGACCGGCAACCTGAGGAGGGAGTTAAGGACATAGCTGAGTGCAGACTCAGAGGAGTGTTTGGGGCGGAAGCCAGAGTGAGAGGGGGGAAGGAGAGAGAGATTAGTGACAAAGGTCGAGAGCTGAGAATAGGCTAAGCGTTCGAGTATTTTAGAGAGAAAAAAGTTAATGTTAAAGGATATTTGTACCACGCGCTATCACCACTGGAGTGGTCCCCTGGCACTCTGACGGCTCTGAAAAGGAAAGGGGGGGGGGGTGAGTTAGTGGGAATAAGTCAGAAAAGTGCAAGAGAGCAGTGATGTGCCATTGGCAGCCTCAACCCGGTTAACACTGTTTGCTGGGCTTGGGGTGTTTTCCGGTCGGTAGCCGTTGTGTGCTGTTGTGCAAGTCTATGTGTGGTTTGTTTTGTTGTTGCGGTGTAGTGAAGTTTGTGTGGTTTGTTGTGCTATAGGGTTGTGGTTGTGTTTGGTTAGAATTTGAGAGTTGTTTGCAGAGGAGTGAAGTTGTTAGTGGATTGGTTATTGGCATAGCTGTTTAGAAGTGATGTGCTAAATTTCCACGTTCTTTCTAGGTGTGGCGCGTGAACATCTATGCATTTCCATCTAGATCCGGCAGTGGCTGATATTCACAGTCTCCTCCATGTATGGCGCCCACCAATATTCACAGCTGTGTTAAATTCGGCCCCAGCCCACCTTTGAAGACCTGTCCATATGTGAGACAAGGAAGTGTTCGCGATGTAATCCAGATCTGGACTCGATAGCATTCCCAATGCAGTCCCAATGCAGTCCAGAGGCGGCATCTGTCAACAACCGCTACTCTATACAGATGTGGCAGTGGTTGGCCTTCACAATCCTATCTAGCCGCTCAAACCCCCTCCAAGCGTGGCACATGCCAACACTCGCAACTATGTCGAGGTGCGGCACCTGCCATCATCCTCAACTCTGTCCGGGCCCGGCGCGTGGCAAAGTCCACAACTCCGTCCAAAAGCGGCTACTGTCAACATTTCCAATTCCATCCAAATATGGTGCTTGGTAGCGTTAATCGAGTGTGCGAGGATGTACGATGGAATTGGGCAGGGATTTTAATTCCGTCCTCATGGGGTTGTTGTTTGTGTCCTATTCCACCTAGCGTCGTCTCTCTTGTTACTGTAGGAGCTTTCCTTAGTCGGTTCTGGGTGTTGTCTGTGTCATCCTAAATTCTGTCAACTTGTTTTGTGTTTCCTGTTTGATTGTTTAGTTGTTTTAATTTGATTCTGCGGTGTTGAAGAGCCAGATTTTTAGTAGTTTTCTGAATTGTAGGTGGTCTTTGGTGTTTCTTATTTCTTTCGGGATGTTGTTCCAGGTTTTTGCGGCCAGGTGGGAGAAGGAGGAGCTCCCTAGTTTTTCTTGACGTATGGTTTTGGTTCCAGGCGGATTTCATTGCTTGATCTGAGGAGTCTCGTTGGCTTGTCGATTGTTATTTTCTTTTGTAGGAATTCAGCTCCCTGTCCGCTGATTGCCCTGTGTGTTATGCACATTGTTTTGAAGGTGATGCGATGTTTGACTGGGAGACAATGTAGTATTTTTAGTGCTGGAGTGATGTAGTTTCTTCTGGATAGTTTGAGGAGGAGTCTGGCTGCTGCATTTTGGATGCGTTGTAGTTTCTTCAAGAGGTATTTTGGCATCCCGAGGTAGAGGCAGTTTGCGTAGTCGATTTTTGACATGATGAGGGTGACGATTGTGTGTGTTTTGTGGGTGAAGGAGAGGAAAGGTAAGATTCTTGTTAAAAAGAAATTTGACATACTAAACATTCCATTGTTCACACAAGTATGCTCTCAGTGTTTAGTGTCCTTCTTCTATTCCCATATGTATTTTGACTTTGAAAAATTGTGCTTGTTTTTGGTTTGGAAAATCTGTTCACCCTTAGCGAGTGTGAGACTGAAGCATTTGTGACTTTTGGGGGGCGAGGGGGCAAACATCAGATGCCAAGAGCAGCCACACACCCGGACAAAGGGGCTCGTTAAGCGTAGCACATGGCATTGCAGCCACTTCCGGCCCTATACAGTGCACATCAATGATAACAGCATAAAAGGATGGATGGCAAAGTGGGCAGCGTCATTCTTCTGCTCTCGGCTGAAGGAAACCCTTTCTTTAAACGCGTATACAGCGCCTAGCAGAGAACAAGGGAAAAGGGAGACCAGAGCTGCGCAATGACGGGAGCCTGGACTCAGGCTCATAGGGACCACTAGGGGCCTCATTGCTCGGCTTTGGAATAACGGCCTTCTACTGGAGCTCGGCTTTTGCCCCCTCCCAGCCTCGATTCTCCTCTGTTCTGCCAACTGCCTATTTTTATCTAGCCTTAATAGCAGATCATATGTCACTTCAGCACAAGCCTGCCCTGCCCTGGCCTGTTACAGGGCGGATGTAAAGTAAGGCTTGGCTTATCAAGGGCCCATCTCGCTACCCGCCCACTAACTGGCAGAGGCATAGTAGCCCGTGGGAACACGGGATGAACACTCCACAGCCTCCGACAGGGCGGAGCATCCGAAAGGCCTGAGGGATGGGGTCTTCACATGACGTGGCAACATGGCCCGTCATCTGCCATTGCTCCTTACAGCCGTGCCCTGGTCCTTCCATAGGTCAGATGTTATGTGATAATTGTATAGTGCCGAGCTGCCATTGTCGTGGCCTTAGAGCGCTTTAGGTTGTCAGATGTTGGGGTGGAAAGTCTGCGAGACATCTATTCATTAATAGTGCACACATGTACGGCCCCTTACCCTGGAGCCAATCGCAGGGCCGTTTTTTTACAGGGCAATAGGATATTTTAGCTGAAAGAAATACTAAGTTCGTTTTATAGGGCATGCAGGGGCCCCACATATCCCCTTGTGACCGGAACAGCAATGCCCCAACGCTGATTATTGGTTCCTGAAGTGCAACCCTTTTTTCCAAGTTACCAAGGGACGTAATTTCACCAAAATGCCAGGGGTAGAGGAAGTGACATCACACAACCTAAGACCCTGATGACATCACAGGAAGTGATGTCATTTGACCACGCCCATATGTGACATCACAGGAAGTGATGGCACGCAACCTTTCTCCTCTTGACAAAACAGTACGTGGCATCACATAGCATTGTTCCTCAGTACACTAAGAAAAGTATGGTTACGATATCATTGTAATATGATATACATTTTATACAAGAATGGATCACAATATGTAGCATTAATATCAATGTGTATAGGCCCATACTACAAAATTACTGTGAATGTAAGCAGACATCCAAGGCCAAATGTGGCTGTTGCATGAAATGAAGTGTGTCAACAAATTCACCCTTTAGAAACTGAGCCAGAACCAAGCAAATCTGCAGTAATCCCCTGTCGGGATATGCAACACAAAAAAAACAAATAGATTGTAGCATTTATGATATGATATGATATGGCATTTATAACGCGCCTATATGTTAATGTTGAAGGATATTTGTACCACGCACTATCACCACCGGAGTGGACCCCTGGTGCTCTGGCTACTCTGAAAAAAGGGAAGGGGGGGAGAGTTAGTGGGAATAAGCTGGAAAATTGCAAGAGAGCAGTGATGTGCTGTTGGCGGCCTCAGCCCGGTGGGTCCATTGGCTGGTCTTGGGGTGTTTTTTCGGTTGGAAGTCGTTGGGTGCTGTTGTGCGAGTCTTTGTGTGGTTTGTTTTGTTGTTGCAGTGTAGTGAAGTTTCTGCGGGTTGATGTGTTGTAGGCTTGTGGTTGTGTTTGGTTAGAGTTTGAGAGGTGTATGCAGAGGGGTGAAATTGTTAGTGGATTGGTTAATTGGCATTGCTTTCTGGAAGCGAGGCGCTAAACCTCTGTATTCTCCCCAGGTGGGCCGCGCGGGCACCTCCGTGTCTCCATCCAGATCTGTGGCCGTCCGACACTCATAGTCCCTTTCACCCATGGCATTCACTCACATTCATGGCAGTGTTGGATGTTTTCTGAAGCATTTTCATTTGTTAGACAGCTCTCACATATCGAGTCTGGCAAGGAACGCAGAGAGAGAGAGACCCTAATTAATTTCCTCCGTTTGGCTCCAGTCCACATGGAGACTGAGCCAACATAATGAGCCAAGGCCGCCACAAGTCCACCTTCCTCACAAGCAGTTGTGTGTGGTCCATGGAGACTGCACAAATATGTGCTGTGTTCCCATATAAGAACACACTCATGTTGGCTTTAATGCCAGTAATCATACTATAGGAAAACATGTCCACGCTGGCTCTGCCAGTATGCCAGTAGCCCCACATAACATCCTGCCTGATTTACTTTCCGAGCCCCAAATCAATGTCCAAGGGAGCTTTAGAGTTCTTGGCAGAAATGTGTAGTACAAAATAATCCAAAACGGGAAAGGGAGAACAAATTGAGTAAGTAATGGACAACTGGTGGAGAACGTAAGATGGTGTGGCTGGTTAGAAGTGGTGGGTTAACAAGAGGTCGTGATAATGATATGTTACTATATAATGCTAATGCGTAAGCACTTTATAAAGATCAAATATACATACAATACCACCCAACCTGAGTTGGTACTCATTTATTGACCTCAGAAGGATGAAAGACTGAGTTGGCCTTGGTGGGATTTGAACCTGCAACCTGCAGATCACACACATTGTAGCAGCGAGCACTCAACCCACTGCTCTATCTTATACCTCTTGGGGAGCTAATGTTTGGCTTAGCCCAGACATAGAACCCCCCCTCTGCTGTTTTTAGTTTACCAATAAATGACTGGTCTGCACCTTCCTATCCCTCTCACTGAAGTCAGCAGGGCAGCTCGTGAAAGGCATGGCTTCCAAACTACATGAAGATGGCGACAGCGGCCAACTGACAGAAAGCCCGGCGGGGCCTGTAGCGTCCTCCTCGCTAGGAAGCCTGTCACTACTCAGAGGCTGCATCACAGCACATGCCAGTGTGATAGCTGCGAGATTAATGTTGAACATATGCGGTAATGTGGCCTGGACAAATACAGACTTCAGCCTAGCAATGGAGACAAAGCAAATGTGCACCATGAGAAGTGCAATTTTGCAAGGTATTAACACTATGGCAAAAATTGCCCGATTGCACAAAACATACTTTCAATGCATGTTTGCACCAGGGCAAAGTTTGCCATAGTGCTAACACCATTCTGTATTAGCACTATGGCACACTTTGCCCTGGTGCAAAACATGCATTGAAATAATGGGTTTATGCCCAAGGGCAAAGGTTGCCCTACTGCTAGTACCCTGCACATTTGCACTTGCACTTGTGCAACATTTCTGTAATCTGGCTACAATTCTGTAGTTGATTATAGTTTCTATAGTCTGCTGTCTATCTCTTTACTTGTAAAGCATTCTGAATACATAAACCCACACACAGCAGGAGGTCTCACACAACTGTCACTCACTGATTGATGGCTGCCATAGTATTGCCACATAAATAATATGAGATATTAAGTCATTTGAATACTAATGCTGCAATGCAATCAATATGGCAAATATGTGAAATCACAACTGAGAATTAGATTGTGTTTTACAAATGGGAGACGTTTTAAATGACATTGTGTCATTATGCCTCTGTACAAATACATGCAGCCGAAAACGCAGTTCACTGAAGACTGCACTGCAAATTGCGTTTCATTCGCTACCGAAGCCCTGGCAGTAGTAATAGTGCTATCCAGTGTGTTAGGCAGAATCCTGTGCAGTGCCCTTAGGGACCACTACACACAATTAAGACTACAGGTGGTGATACAAGTTTTACCTTTGGTACAAGCCTGTACTACTATGTCAGAGTGGTAGCAGTGGCGGAGCAGCCAGGCTTATCTCAAGAGTAAATGAGCAGTAGCAGAGATTACACAAAGGGACCACAATTACTGTGACTCAAGCAAACACTGACTCAAGGTTTCAGGTAGAAAAATATAAGTACATTTATTTTTAAACCATTCGTTATAAACACAACACTTCTATTAAACTTCAATAAAAACCACACGTTAAATATACTACAACTAACCAATTCACTTTGTACAGTAAGTATCAAGGTAAGTACCCTGTGTTGGAATGAACCGGTGTTAGGCACAAAACACGTTACCGCGAATACGATTGCGATCATTTTTTGACAGTTCAGTCTACTAAACGAACACTTAGCACCTGAGATACCCAGACGGAGTTGGAGGCAAAAATCATAGGCAATATTTTGGTTAGGCAGGCAGAATCAAGAAACACTCAGAGAAAGGAGTTCAAAAGTCAAAGGGCCGGAGCCAGGGTCCAAAGACACCGGGGCCGGTTGCCAAAGATCACACGGTCCGACAGTTCACGATTCCATGTAGCCAAAAGTACTTTGATATTGTCAATGTCTGTAAGCAAAAGTTATAAGAAGGAGGGAAGACAAGGGCAAGCCTTGGAAATGAAGAAGAAAGGGATTCACCCAGTTTCCTCAATAGAACACAGTACCTTGTTCCAATGGTGCAGCTGGTGCCCTGGCAGTTGTCCCTGTTGGTTTCCCGCAGACCCACGATTCCTGGAGTTTCGTCGAGAAGGAGGACGTCTGAAGAGGATCTGCACCACACAGGGATGAGGCCGGCAGCAGCAACACAGAATAAAAGGTGCGCTGCTTAAAAACAGGAGAGGCTCTTCATGTGGCTATCCGGACCACTACAGCAGTGTGCAGCGATTTTGACCACGGAAGAGGATCCTCTGGTTGTAGAAGATGATCTGGTTATCCCCTCCAAGCTCAATAATAGAAGACTCCGGACTGGATCTTCTCTGAGTCGTTGAGGGGCAGATAGCTCAGGAGTGCAGCAGTGCTTCACTGGGACGGGGTAGTTGCAGAAGCCGTTGTTCTCTCCGCTTCTCTTCGGTTCCTTGTAGTTCCAGTGGTGACTCTCTGACTTCTAGCGACCTGCCTTTTATGCAAAAAACCCCCATTCACGCAGCATGGCTGTCAATCACCCAGCAGGGGGATTGTCCAGCCCGGACAACTACCTTGGCCAATCATGACAAAGTGCAACTTGGATTTCCTAGGATACCCTGTGGAGGGGGTGACTATACCCCTCCCTCACATTCAGCCTACCTAGACACCCAGGCGCCTTGATGAGGGCTTCTAGGCAGAAGCCCCCCAAAAGACAGTTAACAAAGAAGGCGAACCTAGTTTGCCGTGCAAAGTAAAACACAAGAAGGACTTTAACAAAAAGAAATGGCGAATAAACCCAACCGGAGCCAAGAGAAAGATGATTTGGTCAAGCGGGTTTATGTTTGAGGCTAATATAATAGCCAAGAACAGTACCATGTTTATCTAGTATAATCGTGGTAGAAAAGTTAGGGTAGATACCACTGCCACCAGCCAAGTCTAAATGTTAAAAGAGCGAAACAATGCTCTAGGAGGTACAGATAAAAAGGGATATGAGTTAACCCTTTCCAGTACTCCATGGAAGATGGGGTGTACTGGATCTGTGGTAGATTGACTAATTAAAGTTAATGGTAGAAATGGAGTTGAGGGAAGTCTCAAAGACAACCCTGTGCCACGGCACTCAAGGTGCTGTGTGACACACAAAAAGAAGGGGGCTACTGAAGTGGTGTACTTCAGAGTCCACAATCACAAAAACAGGTAGAAACACATAGCGAAAACCAGGTAAGAGTGGGGGAAAGCTCTCACTCTTACCAAGTGGAAAAAAATAAACTCCAGAAGTCCAGCAAAGCTGCTGGGGGACTCACTAGGTGAGGGAAATTAGCCATAAATGAGAATTCTCCCTAACACAGTGTAACTCACATTGAAACATATAATAGGCTTCTGCTGGCAGTGTGCAACCCCAACCCCTACCACCAACAGCCCCACAAGCCCAGATACCACTGTACTTTTTGGAAGGTGTAACCCACCCCCATCTACCATGACAGTTTCCCAGACACTAGGCCCTCAACCACCCTCCCCCTACTCATGGGAGCCAACTTTTGATTTCCGCTACAGGGGAAGAACCAAATTGTGATTTTAACTATGTGACGGGAATTCCTACACTGAGCAGTGAGTGAGGCTTACACATCTCTATGTCAAAACAACACATTTTACAGCAGGAATTGTTAAAAAGCCATAGACTTAACAGGTAGGTCTAAACATATAAGATCTCAGCAGCAGTCACCTAACCTGCTGAGTTGTCTTTGGAGCATTTGCTTTAGGGTTCCTACTTCTCTCACACCCACAAACAGTTTTGGCTCACACATATTCAGCTGGCCGTGGTTCTTGCTGCATATCAGCAGATGTAAATAGTGGGTGCTATAGAACGTGTATACCTAAATGTGAGCCACCATGTAATCAGGACCTGCGTGTAAACATACTACACGTGTAATGCCCCTAATCAATTAGTGTTTGCCTCTTGCGGAGAAAGTGGCTATTGTGAGCTCTGATTTCAGTCAGTGTATGGAGGATCGAGATGACCTTGGTTTCACTGGAGAAAGCAGAAAAGCGAGACCAACACCCACCAACACTTTCTCTAATATATTTTTGGGGTGAAATCTATGGATAAAAGAAAATAAAAATGTTAGGAACGAGACCTGCAAAAATTACCTTCTTCGAGATGCCTGCAAGCGTCAGTCCCCTCTTGTTCTTTCAAACGATGTACCGAAAAGCAGCTCGTTTGGCTGTCAAGCTACGCAGCACTTGAAGAAAAAAGAAGACCCACGTTTCTGGAGTAAAATACATTTAGTAAAACTTGATTAAAATGGCAGCTGCAGCAAATGCACTTATTAATGTGTGCGATAGATGGACTCGGTCGCACATTACCACCCACCTCACCACAGCTGAACTGCACATTAATACCATCATGGAAGGCCTTCAAGTGCATACATGCGTTCAGCAATGAACAGCTACATACTTTATACATTTAGTCCTTGACTCCTTTTGTCCAAAGGCACCATAATGCCAGGCTCCATGTTGCTGTGCTTGAGGGTGGGTGAGGCCGTACTGTTAATGCTATACACTAGTACGAGTAGCTGAGTGAGTGAGTCCAAGGCAGGCGGCCCCTCTCTGAGTTGCCCCCCTTCCCCCACGTGCTTTCAGGAGCTCTGTAATTTTTTGTGGTTGCTAGGCAACCATGAAGAGTTACATGACTCTTGAAATCAGACGCACTGGCTCCTGCCACAGCGTTGCAGACTTGGCAGCAGGAAGCCCCAATATAAAACGGAAAATATAAGCTTCCGTTTTCGTTCGTTTTTTTTCCTCAATATACTTGGGGTCGCAAAACCAAAGTCAGGGGTTGCAAGCGAGCCACCAGAGGTCGCTGGTGTGACCTCTGGTGACCCCTAAATGACGTCCATGTTTCAGATTGCACCAGATTATAAATAATAACACTTTGTTTCTCACGTTTAATGCAGTCGGTATTTATTAACAAAAGTCTTCACATAGATGAAAATGGAAGTCAAGATTGCACCTTTTTGCAGCAAGTATTCCCCTCCTGGGTTCACAAACGTTGGCGTGCATGCAACATATTTTGTGAAGTCCCACCAGCAGAACCGGGTCACAAAAAAAACAACTTGCGATTCTGAATATATTTTGTGACTTGTCTTTCTTGCCAAGCTCTTGGATCCGTTAGTGTTTGCAAGGGCTAGGGGAGGGGTTAGTCCTATAGGCTAGGGGCATTGGCCCACTGTAAGCACAGCAAGTAAGCAAGCAACACTGTTCAAAGTTATAAACTCTTGACAACGTTAAATGATCAAAGCGGCCCACCTTGCCCACAAAACCGACACAAATTGCGCTGCTCTTGGGACATTTCGCTGGATACTTCAGGCATTATTAAATGATTACTGCTCTATAGGCCCGTCGGACAGTGCTCATTCAGATTGTGTAGTCAGAAGAGTAGCCTGGCTGTGCACTGGAAAAGATAACAGGTGCCCTGCAGACAGACAGTCAACAGCGTACACTGCTGCACAGGAAGTGCGCAGACACCTTGTCATAGATATCCCGCACACGTTAGAGGCTCCTGAGGTTTTAGTTCCACATCCAGTCCCAATTACAGAGGCACAATGCCTGGAACATCTTGCACTATCGGGGATAAAGGGCACATTCCAGGCACACAGCGTGCAGCTGAGGAGCATTGTTCTAGACCCAGCGTTATGCAATGGCAACACAAAATACCACCAGTGTCTACAAGTACCATATTTTTCCTTGGGAGGGTACTCAAATGGCAACAACAAATGGCAGGGCACCACAGTGACGTGCCAGGTACATAGACTGATTTGAGTACAGTGGAAAAGCAATATCCCAAATAGAGACTATGGCCCTCATTACGACCCTGGCGGAAATCAACTGACATGACCGCCATAGCGTAAATAGCGTTTCCGCCACTGCACGATGGAGGAAAGTGCGGCTAATTCTGACCCATCGGGCACGAGCATTACGCCATGGCGGAAGTGCAAAGTCCGCGATGGCGGAAATGACCCCAAAACGCCCCTTACCGCCGTCGTACGTCGCCCTAGGTGCAATTCCGCCACCCATATTAGCGGTCACCGTAATGAGCAGTCAGCGCAAAATACGGTCACCGTAAATATACGGAAACGGAAGTAAAAACATGGGGCCGGAACGGGAAACAGCACGCCGTACACCTATAAAATCAGAATCCCAACACAACCATTAAAAATCCGACCCTGAGACACATCCCAACCCGTTAGCCACCCCAGTTAAAATAATAAATATGGGAAAAGTTGCTAAGAAAGCGTGCGACCGCAAGCGGCAGGTCCACTTCTCCCACGAGGAACTCACCGTGCTCACAGAGACCCTCCAGGAGAACGCTGCCGTCGTCTTCTCGACGCAAATGACCAGGACGGCACTTGCGAACAAGAAGGCCATATGGGCGCTGGTGGCACAGCGGGAAAGTGCGGTGGGGACCGCACCCCGCAACCCACAGCAATGCAGAAAGCGATGGGACGACCTACGGATACGCGTCCGGAGCATACTCTCTGCCAACCGGAACATTGCCACAGCTACCGGGGGAGGATCGGAATCACCCATCAAGTTGACCCCCTGGGAAGAAATCTGTGCCTCCACCATTGGAATGGAGAGCATAGAGGGAGTCGGAGGGATGGAGAAAGGAGTGCAGACATCAGAAGAATCAGGTAGGTGGCCCAAATAAAACTATGCCAAATCCACAATTACCAACCATGTGCAGTACCATGTGTCCCCATAGTGCACTAGAAACACATGTCCAGGAGAACGACCACATACATTGCCATGACAGCGCCCCTTAAAAGTCAGATTAAATAAATAAATATTTAAAAATCCCAAAAACACACTCTACATGTGCAGCATGCACACCCTAACTGCAGACTGCAAAATAACTGCATCCCCAATGCACACAAAAATGAGACCACCTCCAAGGCCCTGACCCAAATCACCCCCAGGTACCACCCCAATGCATGTGATACAATTGCCATTACAATTACCACAGACCCATGAATAACGCTCGCCCTCCTTTACTCCACCACAGGGTCCGATTCCAACGACGAGCTTCAGGACACCCCTACCAGCACACCTGCAAAGAGGGCCAAGACCAACGGCCAAAGACCCTCCACCTCAGCTGCACGGATCAAGACACGGCAGCAGCACAAATCGAGTGGCAGCACACTGGAGGGGACATCAACAGGCACCCCAGCAGCCAGCATGTCCACAACAGCAGCACCACAGGTCCCCCCAATGGATGCCACAGAAGGCACTGCTTCTGGTGGCAGCAGCACCATAGGTGACACTGCTTTCATGCCAGCATGCTCCGACACAGAAAACGGTGCTGCCGATGTAGGATCCATCCATGACCTGTCCCAATCCCCCTGTATGTTTCATCCCGTACACCATGAGGACACCACGCAGGGGCACCCACAAGACGACGACTGGCCAACCCCCACAAGGCCTGTTGCAAGGCAACATGAGGCGTCCAGCCCCTCTGTGACACCACCGCAAATGGGCATGGCCCAGCAGAGGCAACAGTCCCTCGAGCAGATGATAGTGCAACAGCAGCAAATGGCCACGCTCCTCAAGGAGCATGCTGCTGAATGTGGGGGTTCTAAGGCAGCCATTGAAACATCTACTGAGACACTTAGGGCAGAAATGGAGCGTAGTACAGAGACACTAAGGGCACAAATGGAGAGAAGTACTGAGAGCCTGAGGGGACAAATGGAGAGAAGCACCGAGAGCCTGAGGGGGGAACTGCATGCGCCGTCCAAAGACGTATGTGGTGAACTTGCCGCTGTGCGCCGTGTGCTCACCGAGCTGTCACAAACCCTTAGGGACATGCATGGACGTGAGCAGGCAGAGACATCATCCGTTGCAAGTTCCGTCCAGGGCAGCCCCCAACGTAGATCTGGGAGGACCCGGCGCTCCACAGGCAGGGGTGCCCCTGATACCCGGAGAGGGGGCTTGCAATAGCGTCTGCCCACTGACAATGAGCGTCATTGGACACTGGTGTTCGGGGGGGGTAGGAGGGTGGAGGGGGTGTGTTGGGCTTCATTGGGTGGCGGGTCGATTGGGTGTGTAATGTCATTTCACATATGCAATACAACTCATCACAATCATCCAATGAGATGTGTGGACATTGATCTCTGTGTACGAGGCCTATCTTGGCGTACAGTCCACATTGTGCATGTTCCAGACACACACAGTGCCACAAGTCCCGTGTCCATGTAACAGCCACCAGGCGTGAGTGCTAGAAGCATGCATCTATGAGATTCTGACGTAATTCACGGGCCTCCTGTGCCTCGCGGACCCCTTGAGGTGCTGCCACATCCCCACCCTCATCATGACCATCTTCAGGTGCTAGCAGTTCTGCGTCGGGGGGCATGGCCACATTCCTACGTACGCACATGTTGTGTAGCATGACACATGCCATGACCATCTTTGCCACCTTCTCATGGCGGTACAGGAGTGCCCCGCCAGACCTGCTGAGGCAGCGGAAACGAGCCTTCAGTAGGCCGAATGCCTGTTGTATGACCACACGGGTACGTGAGTGGGCATGGTTGTAGTCCTCCTCATGCTGGTCCTGTGGGTTCCGGATTGGTGTGAGGAGCCATCTCTTCAGTGGATACCCGCAATCACCTGTATGTGGACAAGAAAGGATGTTTGTGGAAGGTCATTGCTACGTACGCACCCCCCCCCCATTCCTGCCAGGTCATTCACGCATCACCTACCCCACATACTCATGCATTAAATGAGACTCACCGAGTAGCCAGGATCGGCGCCCTGCGTGTCGCTCCATGTAGCGTGGTATTCTGGAGTTCCGCAAGACCATAGAATCATGTGTTGATCCTTGAAATCGGGCAGAACAATGTGTAAAGATCCTGTTGGAGTCACACACCATTTGTACATTGATGGAATGATATTGTTTCCGGTTGCGGTACTGGGCCTCCATGGCATGTGGGACAACCAATTCCACATGGGTGCAGTCGATGGCACCAATGCAACCCGGTATGCCGCCAAGTGCATGGAATCCAACTTTTGTGTTTGTAAGCTCCTGCTCCGAGCGTGGTAATGTGATGTAGTCTTCTGAGTGCTTCAGGAGGGCATCAAGCACTTGGAATAGTGTCCGTGAGAATAGTGGCTGTGAAATGCCATGCAACTGTCCGACTGTGTGCTGGTAGGTGCCTGTGGCCAGGAAGTGGAGTACAGACACCACCTTCAGTAGGGGTGGGATGGCGGTTGGGCTATCTATCATGCTGACAAGGTCAGCGTGTGTCATGTCGACAATGGCGGTTATGGTGTCCCGGTCCAAACGGTAGAGGGTGTGGATCTGCTCAGCTGTGAGGTTGAACGGATTAGCTCGGAGGCGTGGGATTGCGGGCTGCCTGCGTGGTGGTAGTGGCTGTGCTGGTGGGGCTTGCTGGCCATGCCTTGCCCTCCTCCTCCTCCTGCGTCTCCTCTGTGCGGCCGGTTGTTGTAGTAGTTGGCGTTCGTCTTCTTCTTGAAGTTGGAGTACTTGCAGTGCAATCAGGTCCCCCAGGCCCAACAGCGCTAGTCCTGCCGGTAGCATTCTGGAGTGGGTGTGGTTGGGGGAGGGGTTTGGGTATGCAATTTATGTGTTTTCAGGCTGTATAGCCTTCACCTGTGGTGATTCATTCCACCTGTGTCAGCTGCAATGCCTTTCGTGCGAGCACGTCCCGCACACGACGCTGCAATTCGACGCATGGCATCTTGCATTTGCATTCATGTTCTTAGTCCCGAAGGCTGTGGAATATTGGTTTATATGTTAATTCTGCTATGGTCCCATTGTTGCACATACGATATTTGCATTCGCGAGCAGACTTGTGAAGGGTCAGTGGAATGTAGTGCTCGATCAACGGTGGACCCTCATGCAGCACTGTACCGACGTTCACCGACGGCGGGGAGTCCCATCAGTGATTGAGGGCAGTTACCATTTTCACACACAGCCGCACTACATAGATGTATTTGTGAGTCCAAGCGTTCACAGATGCCTTTTCAACGTGATGTTGCAAATTAGGAATTCGAAGGACAGTGCTTTCGGTTTTCGACTAGCGGCGTGGAGACTGACTGGAAATGTAACGTTCTATTGTTGAATGTCCTTGGGACAGGGCCCATGACGGGAATGCAATGATTGATATGATTTGAATGGGATGCGCTATAGCGTAGTGGACGATAAGGCAGGACGTTCCCAAATACATGTGACTTCACTACACAAGGAATCCGGGCAGGAGCACAGTGGATTTTGAAGGCTGCATTACGCACAGACTCAATGGAAATTTTGAATGTTATGTGAGTGAATATTCAGGCGTTTTCATAACGGGATGAGGGAATGATGAATGGATGCATGGGAAGATAATTTAATTGGGAGTCGGCCATGTACATGGCTATTTGGAATGTATCCCATTACCCTGCGCTATGTGATGCAAGGCTGCCATAGTGGGTCCATCGTCTGTCTGCCCTTGTTGAACCCTCCCTGTCTCGACGCGCCTTCAATCACTTGTGTCTATGCACGTTGATGATCCCATCTGATGGATCCTGTTCTGACAGGCGCATGCACACAGACACTCGTTTGAAATAGTGTATTCACCTCGATTTGTGTCATAATGATTCGCAAGTGATTTTTGGGTGCAATTGATCCTTATGTGTGGGCTAGCATGCATATGGTTGTAGGTTTGGTGTATTGAATGTAGTGAGTAATACATATGAAGTTCGGATGCCCATACTATATTTTTTTTCATTTGGGTGACAGGTATCTCCTCCCCTTCTGCCGCTGCCATCTGTACGCCACTCCTGCAGATGGCTTCTACAGTCGACACCTGCAGCTTCGAGTTAATCAGTGGAGCACCATTACGATCTTATGGGACGATCGCCAATGGCCCACATGCCCTTACGCAGTACTAGTGGCTAGGTGCAGCATACCTAGCTTCCAGCTGGACTAGTGCCTACTTCATGGGACGGGCCTGCGGTCCTAGGCGCTTCCATGTTGCCTTTTTGGACGTGGATGTAGCCCCTGTGTGCCATGGAGGTACAGGGCGTCACACATGGGGAAGCTGGTCATTTATTGCGGATGCAGCCCACAGTAATGCTGATCATTTGTGAGTTTATGCTCAAATGGCTGTATGGCCTTGGTGATTTTGATGTGCATTAAATTTATATTCAGATATTAACCGTGTAGCGTTATTCTTTGCTAGTAATGTGGCATATTCCGATTTGTGGCGCGATGTATTGTGATGTGTTCTGCATTGGGTTCCGGCTTCTGGGTACAGTTGTGTGGTACGTGCTTATGCTGATGGTTGTTTTGACTACTGCCATGTGTACAGGGCTGGTGCAGTCTCCCTCAGGTTACTGCTTTGACTGTTGGTTTACACTGGTGGCAAGCGATGGGGGACTGTTGTTGTTTTGTGTCATGGAATTTTCAGTTCATTTTGATGTGCTTGCACCTTCAGATGCCTGTGCTGCATCAGTACGGCAATGGTGTGTTGCCAATTGGGGATGGCCACTCACAGGGCACTTGGGGCCCCTGCATGCATTTGTTCGTTGGCATGCATGGGTGACTTGTACATTTCACTGGTTGCATGGTGTGACTGCATTGCGCCTACGAGAAGTTGTGCAATGTGGCCAGGGAGTGGAATACAGGCACTCAGTAGGGCCATTACGGTTGGTTCGTGATGCCGTAGTTCTCGCCATGGCGGAATGGTACTTTCCGCCATGCTTGATGGCGTTAGGTGAATGTCCGCTGGGGTCAGCATTCGCGTACCGTTGCGCCATGGCGGATATTGCGGTTTTGCACGGCGCGCGTGCCCGTACTTGGTGCAGTTAGCGTTGACGTTCATTACGGTGTCGCTGATCGCATCGTACTTTACGGTGACGGGTCTTAATCGCAACGGGCGGTATTCGATGGCGGTATTACATTTCCGCCATCGTTTTTCGTATTCCGCCAGGGTCGTAATGAGGGCCTATGTGTGCGCACATAGAGCGCACAGACAGCTGGGGAGCAGGTGTAAGTGGATCTAGGTCACCTGGCCTAAGCCCCGCCCACCTGGTGCCTTCCTGGTTGACGCTCCTTTTCACTACTTAGCAAGTCCTGCCCACCTGGTGCCTTCCTGCTTGCCACTCCTTTTCACCACTTAGCAAGCCCCGCCCACCTGGTGCCTTCCTGCTTGCCGCTCCTTTTCACCACTTAGCAAGCACCGCCTACCTGGTGCCTTCCTGCTTGCAGCTCCTTTTTACCACTTAGCAAGCCTTGCCCACCTGGTGCCTTCCTGCTTGCCACTCTTTTCCCTACTTAAGGAGCCCTACAGCCTCTTCTCCTTTGCAGCTGGGGAGCAGGTGTAAGTGGATCTAGGTCACCTGGCCTAAGCCCCGCCCACCTGGTGCCTTCCTGCTTGCCGTTCCTTTTCACCACTTAGCAAGCCCCGCCCACCTGGTGCCTTCCTGCTTGCCGCTCCTTTTCACCACTTAGCAAGCCCCGCCCACCTGGTGCTTTCCTGCTTGACGCTCCTTTTCACCACTTAGCAAGTCCCGCCCACATGGTGCCTTCCTGCTTGCCGCTCTTTTCCCTACTTAAGGAGCCCTACAGCCTCTTTTCCTTTGCAGCTGGGGAGCAGCTGTAAGTGGATCTAAGTCACCTGGCCTAAGCCCCGCCCACCTTCTTAGCCCTGTCTCTTCCTTCCTGCTCTTAACTCTTAGATGAAGGGCGTCTCTCGCCTGGGCCTCCAAAGTGAAGGGCAGTCAAAGAAATGTGCTATTGCTGTTTGGACCTGTTCGGACCAGGAGGATCCAGGGTCCGACCCCCTGCTAAAACAGCAGGTAAGCTTGCACCAACATGTATTTACACCCTCTGTCCCAACAGGTCATCCCCACCCTCTCTGGTCCCCCCGTGTTGTTCCCTTTTGCACTCCCTCTTCCTGCACACAGTAGTCTGTCCTGATACATTCTGGTTTCACCATCACCGTCTTGTGGCCAATGCTGGATTTTACTTTTATGGACTTCATTGATTCACGGTGCGTCACCCTTTCTCAACTCTCATGCTGGACTTCCTTTGTATCTTGTACTCATGGTGGCCCTGAATCCTGCTGTTCCATCTTCATCTTGTATCCTGGCTTGCAACATTATGTGTTACTACTGACTTCTGCAATTGTATTCGCTCTCCTCTCTTGCTTCTCCACTCTTTTTGACTGCTTACTCTCTGTTCTCTCCTCCCCTCCCCTCTCCCTTTTCCCATCTCCTCCCCTCCTCCCCTTACTTTCTTCTATGCACTTACTCTATCAGAATTGTCCCTGGATCTACTATGATAGCAACCTCTTCTGTCGCTCCCCTATCCCCTTACTGTTGCCCCCCTCCCTCCAGCACTATTTGAAATGTTGTCAGGCCTAGTACGATAGTCACTTGTTTTGTTCCTCCCCTCCCTTTCTGCACCCCTCTCCCTCACCTTTTGTTTTCCTCCGTCTCTACCAGAAATGTCGTCAGGCTTAGTACGGTAGTCGCCTGTCTGTTTACATTTCCTTCCCACTCTCCCCCTCCCTTCCTTATCTACATCATAGCACTTGCACTATCTGAAATGTCGTCAGGCCGAGTACGATAGTTCATTTCACATCCTTACTATTCATGGCCTGTAAGAATGTCGTATTTTCCCTTGTTCCCTTCCTTGCCTTGAAGCACTTTGAAACACATTGGGAGTCATTCCGAGGTTGGAGGTAAGGGATTGCCGGCGCCTGTAAGGGCACCGATGGCGGTAATCCCTTACCTCCGTATTCCGAGTTCCCTTTGCGGGTCCCTCTTTACCTCCTGCTTTTAGCAGGAGTAAATTACGGGACCCGTAAAGTGACCTTGGAGTAAATTACGGCACCGTAGTTTACGGTGCCGTAATTACCTCCTTCCCCATTCCCATTGAGCGCTGTGGGGGCAGAAATGGGGATGGGGAAGGGCTATGGTGAATGGGGAATTACCGGTCCATCCAACCTTGGAATGGACCAGTAATTACTCCATTCACCATGCCGGTATTCCATGGAGTAAATAGCTCCATGGTTGCCAACCATGGAGCTATTTACTCCATGGTGTAGTCCTAACTCGGAATGAGGGCCATTGTGTATAGGCGCTATATAAATAAACTATCATATCATATCATATCACATATGGTCCCAACACATCACAAGGCTGACACAGATTGCAACAATGAAGAAGCCAGTGCGAATACATAGAGCCATAGACTCAATGAAGGAACAGTTCCTGGTGGCGTAAACACGCAGTGCAACCACACTCTTGTGATCCCTGATATGACGAAAGGTACGGCAGCAGTGATGGATTACTGCTGGGTTTGTGGCCAACAAGCCTACTTTACCTCCCACTTTCATGGAGGGGCACGCGTTCACTGGCCACTTTGCACTCAGTGCCACTAGTAATCCTGGAAGAACACCTGAAGGGAGAATAAATGCCTGTCGAGGTGCCAATAGCCACTCTAGCACCTAAAGAAGCAGAAAGATGCTTGCAGATCTGTCTCAAAAGACTGTTCTGCACTGCTTAGAGGAATACCTGATGAGTATCAGCCTTTTAGCTCAGTAGAGACTTTCTTTTTCATCTTTTATACCCCCAGAGGATTCTGAGAATGGGTCACTATCCCACGTCATCAAGGTGGTGCACAATCTAGGTGTTCAAATGAAGAAAGAAGGTGGAGTTCAGAACACGGATTTGCTATTGCTTACCTTTGATTGGGTCTCATCATGGGTGGGGGCAGCAGTAAAACTATTGGTACCTGTGATCGTGTTCTTCTTGGTTCTCTTTTGCACGTGCCAATTGGATCTCTGGTGTTGTGTTCATATAGACCCTAAAAGTGCAAAGATGATGGTATCAATTGGGGGATCTAAAACACCTTGCCGTGCAATAAACAGCGAAGCTCAAACTAATATTTCTGGGATTGTAGATATGTTGGGTGGGGATGAGTTTGTAGCGAGATGTTGTGTTTAAAGCACCCACCATTAGCTCCCACTTTACTTTTCCTTGGGGCCATAGTGCTGCCAAAATTCCTCGTGCCATCGACCGATAAGAGCAATGGAGAGGATACTATTATACCCCTGCTCCCGATGCATATATACATTTAATTCCTGCACTCCCCTTCCCCACTGTCATAACATAAAACATAAATTGTGTCCCCCATAAACATCCGTTCTTTCTGATGTAAATACACTGTAAACGCAGAATCATAGACATTTCACGCAATGGAAATGCAAGAAAAACCCATAGTAATCATGTACTCGCCGCATACAGTCATTTCAACCCCCTAATCCACGCCCCCACACATGTATTGGCACTGCAAGGAAAACCAAAAGCAACCCCACTGCAAGGAAGGTCATGTCTGCATTGTAAGTACAACCAGGTTGCTTGGCTCAAGTAGAATACCCAGTTCCGACTGATGAAGGTCAATCAGCCCGGGATGAGGTGGGACCAGAGAGACGTGAATAGTTAGTTGGATGAGATGGCCCAGGCTGGTGGGCAAAGCAGGGCCCCATTCCTTTCTTTAGACAGAACTGAATGCCTTTCACCAGGAGGGTTTTAGGATCCCTTCCTCCACCACCAGAAGTGGGTCAATCCCAAAAAACCTGGAGTCCTTGCAGCATCGATCCAAGGACAGCAAGGAAGAAGATTGGGAAGACACTTCGAAGGGTGGCAGGGCCATTCAAACACCCCCCACCTCCCAACTAGGTCTAGTACCCAAAAAGCAGTTGGCGGAGTTTAGGCTAATTCACAACTTGTCATACCCAAGGGGCAAATCAGTTAATGATGGAATTGATCAAGGCTTATGTGCGGTGCGTTATGCATCACTCAATTTGGCAATCAGCAAGCTTGTGGCCCTGGGTAAAGAGGCTTTGATGGCTAAGACCGACATAAAGTCAGCCTTTAGGTTGTTACCTGTCCACCCAGGTGATTTTTGGATCCTAGGTTTTCAGTTTGAGTGAGAAATATATTTCAATAAATGTATGCCAATGTGGTGCTCCGTCTCAGGTGCCTATTTTGAGAAGTTTAGCAGGTCCATTGAATGGTCTTTTGTCGATGAAGGAACTCCGGAAGGTGTGAACAACTATTTAGATGATTTTTTGTTTTTGGGAGGGCCAGGGAAGGCGTCTTGTGGGAAGGCTTTGGATGATTCATTGAGATGGCTGCTTCTTTAGGGGTTCTGTTGGTAGTGGAAAAGACAGCAGGCCAAACCACTTGTTTGATGTTTCTGGGTATAGAATTGGATTCGTTAGCTGGGGAATCGAGGCTTCCCAAGGACAAGGTGGCAGAGTTCCAGGGTTCTTTGGAGAAGTGCATGAGAGCGAAAAAAGTGACCCTTAAAGAGTTGCAGGTGCTAGTAGGCCAGCTACATTTTGCATTGAGGGTGATTCCAATGGGCAGGCCTTTCTCGCGCAGCATTGCTGGGGCTATGTCGCGTTTGTAGGAACAACACCACCATACTAGGTTGACTAGTCGGGTGAAGGCAGACATAAGGTTGTGGTTGACCTTTTTGGAGGACTTCAATGGTAAAGTGCTGTGGCCCTCGCCACAGGCCACGGGTAGAGTGCTTGCTTTGTTCATGGATGAAACCGGCTCTGTGGGGTTTGGGGCAGTGTTTGGTTCACAGTGGTGCATGCATGGTGGCTGCCGGAATGGTCGGAGTCCGGTTTAACTAGGAATGTCACATTTTCTGAGCTGTTCTCGATACTAGTGGTGGTCCGCGTTTCGGGGCGCGAGTTAGCAGGAAAAAGCAACGTCTTTTGGTCGGACAACATGTCTGTGTTTGAGGTGATTAACAGACAGACAGCAAAATGTGGGATAGCCCTGCGTGTAGTCAAGAGGTTGCCATTGTACTGTTTGCAATATGGGATTGTGTTTAGGACATGCCATGTCCTAGGGGTCCATAATAATGCAGTGGATGCTTTGTCTCGTTCTAAAATCGTGGAGATTCAGAGGTGGTGTCCAATGGCAGACAAACAAATGGCTCCCTGTGGACTTATGGAGCATTGGAGCCTAAGGCTTGGCACGTCAATAGCATTCCCTGTCCAGCTGAAGACTAAGAAGGCATATGAGGCAGCAGTGAGAGCTTATTTTGGCTTTTGCAGCGACAACAAGTTGAGTGAGATCGATGATTGGTGTAATGTAGCATGTTACTTGCAGGTGTTGAGGGACCAGGGCCGGTTGCTGACTTTTGCAAGAAAGCAGGTTACAGTCATCAGCTTTTTCTCAAAGTTGCAGGGAGGCATGGGTTTCCCCGCACATTTTGCGATAAGAAGGCATTCCAACGTTGGGCTATGGCAGCCCCGCCCTCCCCCACCGATACAAGCAGGCCAATTACCTTGGCTATGCTACATGGTATGCTAGAGGTTCTCCCAGCAGTGTGCAAGCCTTCTTAGGAGGGATTACTATTTGCCGTGGCCTATAGCTTGGCATTTTTTTGGGGCATTTAGGGTGAGTAAGCTGGTGGCCATTTCCAGAGCGGACAAGTTGGGGGGAATAAAGTGGGTCCACACGCATCTCGTTCCTAATCAAGTGAGGTTGTATCTGCCTAGGTCTAAAACAGACCAGTTGGGTAGGGGGTACTGGGTCACATTGTTTGCTGCCTCCAGTCAGGAGTGGTGCCTAGGTTCCTGCTGGAACGTTACATGGCGGTGAGGACGGAGGGCAGACACTATAATTTATTGGTCCACACTGGGGGGATCCTTTGACTCAATTTCAGTTTACGAAGGTCATGCAGAAAGCATACCAGGCAGTGGGTTTTCTACTGTGGGTTTCACCTCCCATTCCTTTCGCACAGGTACAGCCACTGAAGCAGCAGGGATGGGTCTGCCCCCGCAAGCAATACAGTGTATCAGGAGATAGAGGTCTGACTGTAGGAGATAGAGGTCTGACTGTTTTGCGCCTCGGAAGCTCCGGAAATGTTTGGTGGAAACATTGGCGCAGGGGCATGTTCCACATCCCGAGGTGTTGGTACTTCAAGTAGGAGGGAATGACTTGGCCAGGTGGGGCAGGCGGCAAGTGAGGAAGTTTACGGTTAATGAGTTGACTTGCCTAGCACGCTATTTCAGGGGTACAGTCATAGTGTGATATATAACTACATTCTCCACACACCTGGGGCTTTTCAGGTACAAATGACTTTGTTTTGGGGTATTATCCGCTGCAGAGATCTTTCAAAATGAGATACACCATGTCATCAAGCACATCCCTCATTGCCTAAACTACAGCAATTATATTTTAATCTTTGGAGCCACACAAGAAGCACACGATGACACCCTCAGGAGGTTGTGCATGGCACTGGACGAGGCAAATCTGACATTGAATGCTGATAAGTGTGAGCTCAGCAAGTCAATGCTGAAATTCTTTGGCACATCTTCTCCCACAACGGTCTACAACCAGGCCCAGACAAAGTGCAAGCACTAGTGGAAGCTCCCACACCAACCTCAGTGTTTGCGGTTAGATCGTTTCTCAGAATGGCAATCTATTGCACCAGATACATTCAGGACTTCGCTTAATTCAGCACAACCCTCCGACTACTCACCAGGAAAGGACAAGAATTTTCCTGGTTGACAGATTGCAAAGAGGTTTTTCAAGAGATCAAGAAACGCATTGCCTCTGCATCATGCATGGCTTACTACTGCCCCGAACCTGAGACTGAAGTCACAGTAGATGGCAGCCCTGTTGGTTTAGGGGCAATTCTAGCACAAACCAAACCAGGTGCTTCACGCAATTCGACAAGATGCATAGTGGCATGCGTGAGTCGCAGCCTGTCCAGCACTGAGTGTGCATACTCGCAGCTTAAGAAGGAGAGTCTTGCAGTTGTATGGGCATGTGAACACTACCATCTGTTCCTGTATGGTCGTCTATTCACAATAATTACAGACCATCAAGCCCTTCCAACCATCTATGGCAAACCAATGGCCAAGATGCCAGCTCGCCTCGCAAGGTGGGGACTCCGGTTACAGGAGCACTCTTTCAACATTATACACCACCCAGGAAAGGACGGCAACGCTGCAGACTTCCTATCCCGATATCCATTACCAGCCAAAGACGAGAGACAGTCCATCAAGGCCAATCTATACCTAAATTACCTTGTGAGCAACGCACTAGCCAAATCTGTCAAAATAGTGCAATTACTAGAAGGTATGAAGAGTGACGGCTGCTCATGAAAATACAGAAGTGTGCAACATTGGACCAGTGGCACCTCAAAAGCAAGCATGACCATACCTTATGAGCCACAGAAGAGAAACACTTCAAGACATTCCGATTTATAAGGCATATGTTGTCAATCTCCCTGGAACAGCTACTGCTAAAGGAAAACAGGATTTGTCATCCCTGCAAGTCTACAAGATCAAATTCTCGCTCTGTCTCACATGGGACACCAGGGCATTGTGTCAACGAAGAGACAGCTCAGGACCAAAGTGTGGTTCCTGCAGATGTATGACAAAGTGGAACAGGTACTAGGGACGTGCATAGCGTGTAAGGCAGTCACCCCCCGCACATTTCCTGAACCCCTCAAGATGACAACAGTGCCACTACAAGTGTGGGACGAGGTTACCATTGACATATTTGGTCCACTAGCCAATGGCATACCAGTATGTACTGGTAATCATTGATGAGATGTCCAGGTTCCCGAAAGTGCATTTGATCCACTCCACCAGTGCGCAAGCCGTGATTCCCGCGCTAGCCAAGACATTTGCTCACTATGCAATTCCCTCCATGGTGAAGTTGGACAATGGACCTCCCTTTAGTGGACATGACTTTGACATGTTCACAGAACACCTTGGTTTCCAGCACCGCAAAATCACACTTCTCTGGCCACAAGCCAATGGAACAGTGGGAAGATTCATGGGCAATTTAAAACGCACCCTGCAAATCTGCTCTATCACCAAGGGATCCTTCATGCAGGCCATCTGCACACTACACCGGGACTATAGAAATACACTACACAGTTCGACGGGAACGTGTCCTTTAGCACTCATGTTTGGGCACGTGGTAAGGACCGCCCTTCCCCACAATCCCATCAGCGCACCATCCAATAACTGCACAGATAAAGCCAGGACCAGAGATCGTGAGAGCAAAGACAAAATGAAGGAGTACGCAGACCACCGACGAAAAGCAAAACCCAGCCATTTCCAGATAGGAGATTAAGTACATGTACGTCAAGCACACAACTCCAAGGAGGTCCCTGCTTTCACGCTAGAACCGATGACAGTGACCCACATCCAAGGGACCAGGTTAACAGCTGCCAGTCCCACTGGCACTGTCACCCGAAACTCCTCATTCTTTTGGCCCTTTGAAGGAGAAACAATTTGTGAGAAAGAGGATTGCACCGTCAGTGATGACTTGTCTGATGTGGACTCGGAAATCATGGAAGGTGACGTGGACACTGATGACAGTGACAGTGATCACAATGTGGGAAACCCTCCCCTCACGCAAAGTCCCTCTAAGACAGTAGTTTGTAGGCCGTCTAGATGGATTAAAGAAATGGGTTGAGCGCCCCAACTTCTTTACTGAGCAAGGGGGAGATGTAATGTCCCCTCTCTATGTTTGTTATGTTTATGAAGGGCAGTCACCCTGTCCCCTTTCCGTTGTTTGTATTTTGTCGTGGGTTGCAACCCACATAACATTGAGGGCTGGTCTACCACCTTCGCACGTGTTCGCGCCTGAGATTAAAGGAGATACATGGCAGTTATATAATAGGGTTCTTCTACATTATTTAACTAGCAGAACTGTATGCCTTCTAGAACTGCTACAACAGCCTCTCCGTGCAATGATGCATTGACGTGCTGCGTCCTGCTTTGTGTGAGAGTCCTTCTGCCGCTCCATCAACCCGTGTGTACGTTCTCTCTAATATCCACAGCTCTGCTGCTACAACTGCCATTGCCAGCACTGATGCTTCCTCATTTTGGCATGCATCTTAGATTTTTCAGGTGGTGTTGAATGGTTTCTAGATCTAACAATTTGCATGGTGTTTGCACTGCAAACTTTTCCAGTCTGTTTGCATGCTGTTAGGTGCATCAATATGCACTTTCTAAAATATGAGGCTATGTTTTTTTTTCCAGGGAATGGGATACCTTCTGTTGCATAGGTAACTAGAGGTGGAGGTGTTCTTCAAGACATCTCCTTGCCTAGATGACAGCATCCTAGGATTTCCTAGGGAGTTAAGAAATTGATGGCCTTTACGCCCTTTGGAGAGTGTAAGGTGGTCAAGTAATATGCATATACATTAAGTTCCACTTTGGTGATCAAGACTCTGAATATGGTGCCTCCCTGGCATTACCTATATTAGTCTGGCACTATCAGGAGGTAGGCATTGTTGAATCTTTAGATGAATTCTAAACCCTTTCCATAACGTGGTGATGCAGTGCTTACATTAAATCCTGCAGATGACTGGCAACCAGTGTATACCTTGCAATGTCAGCATGAAGAGTTGCTTCATGTAAAAACAGCACTGTCTGGCAGGAGTATTTTGAATTTTTGGTGTCTTCTTTTATGAAACCTGGAACAAAAGGATTTCTGTGGGGCGTGGCTAGGTGCGTTATCAGTCAAGGTGACTTATAAGAGCCTCAGATGGAGAGAAGGTGAAGACAGCATAATTCCCCCTCTTCTCGTAGTCTGATCCGGTGGAAAACAGCAGGTGCAAGTAGCTTGAACATTTTGGCTGCTGTTACGTGCTTTTCCGAAGTTCAAAGGTCCCCTTATGATGAAGATTGGAGTGGTTGAAGGACGGGACACCCGCCCGCCTGTAAAATGGCACCTACAACCTTATTCAGGTGGTGACAAGGGTGCCGTGAGTGTGGCACGGCTCTGGCCGCTACATAGACCTGGCTTGACCTGTCATTGGGCATGCTGTGGCCCGCTGTGCTGAGTGGCAGGGATTTCCCTGAGGGAGAGCCCTTGCAAGCACAGAACTGAGGGTAGCAGCGGTGTGTGGGACTGGCAATCCTGAAGTGGCACCCTGACCCGACAGCTCCGTGTTGGACGTCTTTGGTTGCTGCCTACAACGGTCTTCAATAGGTGGGCGGTGTGATGGTCATGTGACCACAGGGGACGTGGCCACAGAGCATCACATGAGAGAGGAAATAAAGGGGAGCGAGAAAGCCAGCGAAGGGCACTGCTCCAGCACACCAAGACCAGTGTGTCCGTCCATGTCATTACGCTCAGTGCGGGGCCTGCATAGCACTACTTGCCCCCGCACCACATCACACTGGTGATGAGGCGGAAACGGCCGCACTACAGCCCACGCCGCAACCCAAGCAAGCAGTGCGGCGCGACTCAGCAGACACACCCTAAGCACACAAGGGCCCACAGACTCACTCGCGGAGTTGCACCCACATGGGGGTTCCATCAAGGAGATCGGGAGATCCACCTACCGTGAGTACCAGCAAAGTGCTAGCGCTGCCCCAGTCCACCAAGTCAATGCCAGCGGCACCCACAAAGAGGAGCCGCGAAAGGCCCACAGCCCACGCTGCAGCCAGCGACCACGCTCGTATACAAGGAAGCCTGCGTGAACACATGGCCAACTCTGCAATCTGCAGTTCCCTCAAGCGACCACTGGAGGTTGCGAGAACAACGGCATGCTCGCCTTTTCCTCAAGGAAACCACCACTACGCATGACACACAAGGTACCAACGAGATCCAAAAGCACCCACCAGGGTTTGTTAGAAACCCCACTGCACGCAGAAGGCCAGGCCCTAGTAATCCTGGAAGAACACCTGAAGGGAGAATAAATGCCTGTCGAGGTGCCAATAGCCACTCTAGCACCTAAAGAAGCAGAAAGATGCTTGCAGATCTGTCTCAAAAGACTGTTCTGCACTGCTTAGAGCAATACCTGATGAGTATCAGCCTTTTAGCTCAGTAGAGACTTTCTTTTTCATCTTTTATACCCCCAGAGGATTCTGAGAATGGGTCACTATCCCACGTCATCAAGGTGGTGCACAATCTAGGTGTTCAAATGAAGAAAGAAGGTGGAGTTCAGAACACAGATTTGCTATTGCTTACCTTTGATTGGGTCTCATCATGGGTGGGGGCAGCAGTAAAACTATTGGTACCTGTGATCGTGTTCTTCTTGGTTCTCTTTTGCACGTGCCAATTGGATCTCTGGTGTTGTGTTCATATAGACCCTAAAAGTGCAAAGATGATGGTATCAATTGGGGGATCTAAAACACCTTGCCGTGCAATAAACAGCGAAGCTCAAACTAATATTTCTGGGATTGTAGATATGTTGGGTGGGGATGAGTTTGTAGCGAGATGTTGTGTTTAAAGCACCCACCATTAGCTCCCACTTTACTTTTCCTTGGGGCCATAGTGCTGCCAAAATTCCTCGTGCCATCGACCGATAAGAGCAATGGAGAGGATACTATTATACCCCTGCTCCCGATGCATATATACATTTAATTCCTGCACTCCCCTTACCCACTGTCATAACATAAAACATAAATTGTGTCCCCCATAAACATCCGTTCTTTCTGATGTAAATACACTGTAAACGCAGAATCATAGACATTTCACGCAATGGAAATGCAAGAAAAACCCATAGTAATCATGTACTCGCCGCATACAGTCATTTCAACCCCCTAATCCACGCCCCCACACATGTATTGGCACTGCAAGGAAAACCAAAAGCAACCCCACTGCAAGGAAGGTCATGTCTGCATTGTAAGTACAACCAGGTTGCTTGGCTCAAGTAGAATACCCAGTTCCGACTGATGAAGGTCAATCAGCCCGGGATGAGGTGGGACCAGAGAGACGTGAATAGTTAGTTGGATGAGATGGCCCAGGCTGGTGGGCAAAGCAGGGCCCCATTCCTTTCTTTAGACAGAACTGAATGCCTTTCGCCAGGAGGGTTTTAGGATCCCTTCCTCCACCACCAGAAGTGGGTCAATCCCAAAAAACCTGGAGTCCTTGCAGCATCGATCCAAGGACAGCAAGGAAGAAGATTGGGAAGACACTTCGAAGGGTGGCAGGGCCATTCAAACACCCCCCACCTCCCAACTAGGTCTAGTACCCAAAAAGCAGTTGGCGGAGTTTAGGCTAATTCACAACTTGTCATACCCAAGGGGCGAATCAGTTAATGATGGAATTGATCAAGGCTTATGTGCGGTGCGTTATGCATCACTCAATTTGGCAATCAGCAAGCTTGTGGCCCTGGGTAAAGAGGCTTTGATGGCTAAGACCGACATAAAGTCAGCCTTTAGGTTGTTACCTGTCCACCCAGGTGATTTTTGGATCCTAGGTTTTCAGTTTGAGTGAGAAATATATTTCAATAAATGTATGCCAATGTGGTGCTCCGTCTCAGGTGCCTATTTTGAGAAGTTTAGCAGGTCCATTGAATGGTCTTTTGTCGATGACGGAACTCCGGAAGGTGTGAACAACTATTTAGATGATTTTTTGTTTTTGGGAGGGCCAGGGAAGGCGTCTTGTGGGAAGGCTTTGGATGATTCATTGAGATGGCTGCTTCTTTAGGGGTTCTGTTGGTAGTGGAAAAGACAGCAGGCCCAACCACTTGTTTGATGTTTCTGGGTATAGAATTGGATTCGTTAGCTGGGGAATCGAGGCTTCCCAAGGACAAGGTGGCAGAGTTCCAGGGTTCTTTGGAGAAGTGCATGAGAGCGAAAAAAGTGACCCTTAAAGAGTTGCAGGTGCTAGTAGGCCAGCTACATTTTGCATTGAGGGTGATTCCAATGGGCAGGCCTTTCTCGCGCAGCATCGCTGGGGCTATGTCGCGTTTGCAGGAACAACACCACCATACTAGGTTGACTAGTCGGGTGAAGGCAGACATAAGGTTGTGGTTGACCTTTTTGGAGGACTTCAATGGTAAAGTGCTGTGGCCCTCGCCACAGGCCACGGGTAGCGTGCTTGCTTTGTTCATGGATGAAACCGGCTCTGTGGGGTTTGGGGCAGTGTTTGGTTCACAGTGGTGCATGCATGGTGGCTGCCGGAATGGTCGGAGTCCGGTTTAACTAGGAATGTCACATTTTCTGAGCTGTTCTCGATACTAGTGGTGGTCCGCGTTTCGGGCGCGAGTTAGCAGGAAAAAGCAACGTCTTTTGGTCGGACAACATGTCTGTGTTTGAGGTGATTAACAGACAGACAGCAAAATGTGGGATAGCCCTGCGTGTAGTCAAGAGGTTGCCATTGTACTGTTTGCAATATGGGATTGTGTTTAGGACATGCCATGTCCTAGGGGTCCATAATAATGCAGTGGATGGTTTGTCTCGTTCTAAAATCGTGGAGATTCAGAGGTGGTGTCCAATGGCAGACAAACAAATGGCTCCCTGTGGACTTATGGAGCATTGGAGCCTAAGGCTTGGCACGTCAATAGCATTCCCTGTCCAGCTGAAGACTAAGAAGGCATATGAGGCAGCAGTGAGAGCTTATTTTGGCTTTTGCAGCGACAACAAGTTGAGTGAGATCGATGATTGGTGTAATGTAGCATGTTACTTGCAGGTGTTGAGGGACCAGGGCCGGTTGCTGACTTTTGCAAGAAAGCAGGTTACAGTCATCAGCTTTTTCTCAAAGTTGCAGGGAGGCATGGGTTTCCCCGCACATTTTGCGGTAAGAAGGCATTCCAACGTTGGGCTATGGCAGCCCCGCCCTCCCCCACCGATACACGCAGGCCAATTACCTTGGCTATGCTACAATGTATGCTAGAGGTTCTCCCAGCAGTGTGCAAGCCTTCTTAGGAGGGATTACTATTTGCCGTGGCCTATAGCTTGGCATTTTTTTGGGGCATTTAGGGTGAGTAAGCTGGTGGCCATTTCCAGAGCGGACAAGTTGGGGGGAATAAAGTGGGTCCACACGCATCTCGTTCCTAATCAAGTGAGGTTGTATCTGCCTAGGTCTAAAACAGACCAGTTGGGTAGGGGGGACTGGGTCACATTGTTTGCTGCCTCCAGTCAGGAGTGGTGCCTAGGTTCCTGCTGGAACGTTACATGGCGGTGAGGACGGAGGGCAGACACTATAATTTATTGGTCCACACTGGGGGGATCCTTTGACTCAATTTCAGTTTACGAAGGTCATGCAGAAAGCATACCAGGCAGTGGGTTTTCTACTGTGGGTTTCACCTCCCATTCCTTTCGCACAGGTGCAGCCACTGAAGCAGCAGGGATGGGTCTGCTCCCGCAAGCAATACAGTGTATCAGGAGATAGAGGTCTGACTGTAGGAGATAGAGGTCTGACTGTTTTGCGCCTCGGAAGCTCCGGAAATGTTTGGTGGAAACATTGGAGCAGGGGCATGTTCCACATCCCGAGGTGTTGGTACTTCAAGTAGGAGGGAATGACTTGGCCAGGTGGGGCAGGCGGCAAGTGAGGAAGTTTACGGTTAATGAGTTGACTTGCCTAGCACGCTATTTCAGGGGTACAGTCATAGTGTGATATATAACTACATTCTCCACACACCTGGGGCTTTTCAGGTACAAATGACTTTGTTTTGGGGTATTATCCGCTGCAGAGATCTTTCAAAATGAGATACACCATGTCATCAAGCACATCCCTCATTGCCTAAACTACAGCAATTATATTTTAATCTTTGGAGCCACACAAGAAGCACACGATGACACCCTCAGGAGGTTGTGCATGGCACTGGACGAGGCAAATCTGACATTGAATGCTGATAAGTGTGAGCTCAGCAAGTCAATGCTGAAATTCTTTGGCACATCTTCTCCCACAACGGTCTACAACCAGGCCCAGACAAAGTGCAAGCACTAGTGGAAGCTCCCACACCAACCTCAGTGTTTGCGGTTAGATCGTTTCTCAGAATGGCAATCTATTGCACCAGATACATTCAGGACTTCGCTTAATTCAGCACAACCCTCCGACTACTCACCAGGAAAGGACAAGAATTTTCCTGGTTGACAGATTGCAAAGAGGTTTTTCAAGAGATCAAGAAACGCATTGCCTCTGCATCATGCATGGCTTACTACTGCCCCGAACCTGAGACTGAAGTCACAGTAGATGGCAGCCCTGTTGGTTTAGGGGCAATTCTAGCACAAACCAAACCAGGTGCTTCACGCAATTCGACAAGATGCATAGTGGCATGCGTGAGTCGCAGCCTGTCCAGCACTGAGTGTGCATACTCGCAGCTTAAGAAGGAGAGTCTTGCAGTTGTATGGGCATGTGAACACTACCATCTGTTCCTGTATGGTCGTCTATTCACAATAATTACAGACCATCAAGCCCTTCCAACCATCTATGGCAAACCAATGGCCAAGATGCCAGCTCGCCTCGCAAGGTGGGGACTCCGGTTACAGGAGCACTCTTTCAACATTATACACCACCCAGGAAAGGACGGCAACGCTGCAGACTTCCTATCCCGATATCCATTACCAGCCAAAGACGAGAGACAGTCCATCAAGGCCAATCTATACCTAAATTACCTTGTGAGCAACGCACTAGCCAAATCTGTCAAAATAGTGCAATTACTAGAAGGTATGAAGAGTGACGGCTGCTCATGAAAATACAGAAGTGTGCAACATTGGACCAGTGGCACCTCAAAAGCAAGCATGACCATACCTTATGAGCCACAGAAGAGAAACACTTCAAGACATTCCGATTTATAAGGCATATGTTGTCAATCTCCCTGGAACAGCTACTGCTAAAAGAAAACAGGATTTGTCATCCCTGCAAGTCTACAAGATCAAATTCTCGCTCTGTCTCACATGGGACACCAGGGCATTGTGTCAACGAAGAGACAGCTCAGGACCAAAGTGTGGTTCCTGCAGATGTATGACAAAGTGGAACAGGTACTAGGGACGTGCATAGCGTGTAAGGCAGTCGCCCCCCGCACATTTCCTGAACCCCTCAAGATGACAACAGTGCCACTACAAGTGTGGGACGAGGTTACCATTGACATATTTGGTCCACTAGCCAATGGCATACCAGTATGTACTGGTAATCATTGATGAGATGTCCAGGTTCCCGAAAGTGCATTTGATCCACTCCACCAGTGCGCAAGCCGTGATTCCCGCGCTAGCCAAGACATTTGCTCACTATGCAATTCCCTCCATGGTGAAGTCGGACAATGGACCTCCCTTTAGTGGACATGACTTTGACATGTTCACAGAACACCTTGGTTTCCAGCACCGCAAAATCACACTTCTCTGGCCACAAGCCAATGGAACAGTGGGAAGATTCATGGGCAATTTAAAACGCACCCTGCAAATCTGCTCTATCACCAAGGGATCCTTCATGCAGGCCATCTGCACACTACTCCGGGACTATAGAAATACACTACACAGTTCGACGGGAACGTGTCCTTTAGCACTCATGTTTGGGCACGTGGTAAGGACCGCCCTTCCCCACAATCCCATCAGCGCACCATCCAATAACTGCACAGATAAAGCCAGGACCAGAGATCGTGAGAGCAAAGACAAAATGAAGGAGTACGCAGACCACCGACGAAAAGCAAAACCCAGCCATTTCCAGATAGGAGATTAAGTACATGTACGTCAAGCACACAACTCCAAGGAGGTCCCTGCTTTCACGCTAGAACCGATGACAGTGACCCACATCCAAGGGACCAGGTTAACAGCTGCCAGTCCCACTGGCACTGTCACCCGAAACTCCTCATTCTTTTGGCCCTTTGAAGGAGAAACAATTTGTGAGAAAGAGGATTGCACCGTCAGTGATGACTTGTCTGATGTGGACTCGGAAATCATGGAAGGTGACGTGGACACTGATGACAGTGACAGTGATCACAATGTGGGAAACCCTCCCCTCACGCAAAGTCCCTCTAAGACAGTAGTTTGTAGGCCGTCTAGATGGATTAAAGAAATGGGTTGAGCGCCCCAACTTCTTTACTGAGCAAGGGGGAGATGTAATGTCCCCTCTCTATGTTTGTTATGTTTATGAAGGGCAGTCACCCTATCCCCTTTCCGTTGTTCGTATTTTGTCGTGGGTTGCAACTCACATAACATTGAGGGCTGGTCTACCACCTTCGCACGTGTTCGCGCCTGAGATTAAAGGAGATACATGGCAGTTATATAATAGGGTTCTTCTACATTATTTAACTAGCAGAACTGTATGCCTTCTAGAACTGCTACAACAGCCTCTCCGTGCAATGATGCATTGACGTGCTGCGTCCTGCTTTGTGTGAGAGTCCTTCTGCCGCTCCATCAACCCGTGTGTACGTTCTCTCTAATATCCACAGCTCTGCTGCTACAACTGCCATTGCCAGCACTGATGCTTCCTCATTTTGGCATGCATCTTAGATTTTTCAGGTGGTGTTGAATGGTTTCTAGATCTAACAATTTGCATGGTGTTTGCACTGCAAACTTTTCCAGTCTGGTTGCATGCTGTTAGGTGCATCAATATGCACTTTCTAAAATATGAGGCTATGTTTTTTTTTCCAGGGAATGGGATACCTTCTGTTGCATAGGTAACTAGAGGTGGAGGTGTTCTTCAAGACATCTCCTTGCCTAGATGACAGCATCCTAGGATTTCCTAGGGAGTTAAGAAATTGATGGCCTTTACGCCCTTTGGAGAGTGTAAGGTGGTCAAGTAATATGCATATACATTAAGTTCCACTTTGGTGATCAAGACTCTGAATATGGTGCCTCCCTGGCATTACCTATAATAATCTGGAACTATCAGGAGGTAGGCATTGTTGAATCTTTAGATGAATTCTAAACCCTTTCCATAACGTGGTGATGCAGTGCTTACATTAAATCCTGCAGATGACTGGCAACCAGTGTATACCTTGCAATGTCAGCATGAAGAGTTGCTTCATGTAAAAACAGCACTGTCTGGCAGGAGTATTTTGAATTTTTGGTGTCTTCTTTTATGAAACCTGGAACAAAAGGATTTCTGTGGGGCGTGGCTAGGTGCGTTATCAGTCAAGGTGACTTATAAGAGCCTCAGATGGAGAGAAGGTGAAGACAGCATAATTCCCCCTCTTCTCGTAGCCTGATCCGGTGGAAAACAGCAGGTGCAAGTAGCTTGAACATTTTGGCTGCTGTTACATGCTTTTCCGAAGTTCAAAGGTCCCCTTATGATGAAGATTGGAGTGGTTGAAGGACGGGACACCCGCCCGCCTGTAAAATGGCACCTACAACCTTATTCAGGTGGTGACAAGGGTGCCGTGAGCGTGGCACGGCTCTGGCCGCTACATAGACCTGGCTTGACCTGTCATTGGGCATGCTGTGGCCCGCTGTGCTGAGTGGCAGGGATTTCCCTGAGGGAGAGCCCTTGCAAGCACAGAACTGAGGGTAGCAGCGGTGTGTGGGACTGGCAATCCTGAAGTGGCACCCTGACCCGACAGCTCCGTGTTGGACGTCTTTGGTTGCTGCCTACAACGGTCTTCAATAGGTGGGCGGTGTGATGGTCATGTGACCACAGGGGACGTGGCCACAGAGCATCACATGAGAGAGGAAATAAAGGGGAGCGAGAAAGCCAGCGAAGGGCACTGCTCCAGCACACCAAGACCAGTGTGTCCGTCCATGTCATTACGCTCAGTGCGGGGCCTGCATAGCACTACTTGCCCCCGCACCACATCACACTGGTGATGAGGCGGAAACGGCCGCACTACAACCCACGCCGCAACCCAAGCAAGCAGTGCGGCGCGACTCAGCAGACACACCCTAAGCACACAAGGGCCCACAGACTCACTCGCGGAGTTGCACCCACATGGGGGTTCCATCAAGGAGATCGGGAGATCCACCTACCGTGAGTACCAGCAAAGTGCTAGCGCTGCCCCAGTCCACCAAGTCAATGCCAGCGGCACCCACAAAGAGGAGCCACGAAAGGCCCACAGCCCACGCTGCAGCCAGCGACCACGCTCGTATACAAGGAAGCCTGCGTGAACACATGGCCCACTCTGCAATCTGCAGTTCCCTCAAGCGACCACTGGAGGTTGCGAGAACAACGGCATGCTCGCCTTTTCCTCAAGGAAACCACCACTACGCATGACACACAAGGTACCAACGAGATCCAAAAGCACCCACCAGGGTTTGTTAGAAACCCCACTGCACGCAGAAGGCCAGGCCCTAGCTTCTGCACACTCCAAAACACCAGGAAAGTGGATCCAAGCAAGGAAAGCCCTCCAGCCACCCACATCTCACAGTTAGTGCCACTGCAAGAACCCAGCTGTCCACAACACAGACAAGGATCGCTTAAGTTTTCAGAATGGCAATATGACTCTGCCACATCACCAGCCTTCGAGCCCTTTGGACCCAGAGCTGCGCTCCACTGGAGCTATGATCTGAGAAATAGTCCTCTCAGCCACCTAGTTCTCCCCCATTCTTTTTATGTTGTCTGTTTTGCGCCCTGATGCCTGTGGGCTATGGCATGGTAGAAATAAATAAATAAATAAATAAATATGGATGCAACAATTTGAACTAAGCCTAAAGACAAGGAAAATCACGGTCAATGAGGAGAAAAGGGCGCTGCTTATGCTCAATCTTGGCACCATGGCGTTGAGGCTCTTCGGTGCCCACCCAAACAGACGCATTGAGGATGACTACGACATGGTGAAGACAGTCCAAACCAAGAAAATCAAACCCCAGACTTTGAACGTTTTAAAATGAGACAAACGTGGCAACGGCCCCAAGAAAGCATAGATGATTTCCATGGCCGACTACGAGAACTGGCCATTGGCTGTGATTTTCCGGATGAAGAGTTTTCTGTGAGACAACAAGTTATACATGGCCTCTCCTCCGAAAAACTGTGGTGGATCATACTTTCGGAGACCAACCTCCCACTGGAAACCATCCTCACCATGGGAAGACAGAGCGAGAGAACAGATGAGCACGTGGTGGAAATGGAGCAGATGATCAGCCGCTTCCAACTCAACACTGAAACCCTGAACAACAGCATGATGACCATCAACGCAGTGCGGCACAACAAATCCCTACAAGGGCCCCCACCACCAAACAAGCCCAAAGACCGCCTATGGTGTGGCGGCCGACAACACAGGGATGAACCATGCCCAGAGTATGGCACCACATGCTACAAATGCAGGAAAATAAATCACCACGCATCTGTATGCCTCAGCTCTAGGAAGCCTATGACCCGAGGAGCGTTCAGGAGAATGGAAAGGTGACTCAAGACCCAGGAACACTCAACCATTCCGCCCACGGCGACCAGAGCAATGGCCACAGTAACAGCCCCTCAGAGCCCGCACCTGGCAAAGAGGCCGAGCCCGCCCAGTCGATCGAGATGATGCCGACAGTAGCAGTGAGGATGAGGACCAATCCAGCAGGGAGCACTTCCTGGACCGCATAACCCGATACCGGAGGTCGAGAAAACAAAGCGCACATGATATCAGCCATCAAGCCAGCCAGCAGAAATCAGTCACACAAATCTCACTGCAAGTGGGTGGTAAGAGTGGGAGACATCCCAGTGAAGATGATGAGTGACACTGGCACCACTGTAAATGTCATGCCGATGACAAGATTCGACAAGCTCCAGCCCAGACCGACCCTATGGCTCAAACCCTTCCAGTTATTCGCATACGGGTGCAAGAAGCCCCTACCGGTTTTGGGATACTTCAAAACATGCCTCACCTATGATGAAAGGAGCTGCCACACATGCATCTACATAGTAGACACCAGAATCGAGACACTACTCAGCTGCCCCACTGTGGAAAAACTCCAACGATCCTGTTCACATTTGCAATACACTCAAATGAAATTGACCATCTGCTGTCCAGACAAAAGAAAATGTTCCAAGGCATAGGATGCCTACGAGGGAGCACAGTAAAACTCCAGATAAACCCCACAGTGGAACCACAGGCAGTACGCCACCGATGAGTCGCATTCCACAGGTAGAGGCAGAACTCAACAAGTTAAAAGACCTCAAGATAGTTGAAAAGACCAAAGGCCCCACCCCATGAGTATCCCTCATGCTCGTAACAGCGATAACTAAACAACCTAAAGCTGTACTCATTTTATTGACATGCGCCTCCCCAACGTTGGTATCGGGCGAGAAAGGCACATCACCTCGACAGTGGATGAACTGATAGTAGACTTAACAGGTGCCACCATGTTCAGCAAGCTGGACCTCAAGTCGGGGTATCACCAGATCCGCCTTGCAAAGGAGTCAAGGTACATTACAACCTTCTCGTCACACCTGGGGCTGAGAAGATACCGTCGGCTAAATATCGGCATATCTTTAGCGGCTGAAGTGTTTCAGCATGAAATAAGAAAAGTGCTACAGGACCTACCTGGAGTCACAAATGCCAGGGAAGACATACTGGTATACGGCAAGACAGACAAGGAACACAACAGGCGACTCGCAGCAACCCTCCAGAGACTCGAAGAATCCAGACTCACCCTACATGAAGAAAAGTGTGAGTTTGGGTAGTCCACTCTAAGCTTCTTCGGATATGTGTTCAATGAAAACGGAGTGTCCCCGGATCCCGGCAAAGTCGCTGACATCAAAAATGACAGAGCTCCCACCAAAGCGACAGAGGTCCGCAGCTTCCTAGGGATGGAAACTTATTGTGGACGATTCATCCCTGATTTAGCCACCATAGCCACCCCACTACGGGACCTAACAAGGACTAAGTCAATGTGGGAGTGAGTGGAGACACAGAAAGCGGCGTTACAGAAAATAAAGGACTTCCTGTAAAGTGATGCCACCATGACATTTTTTGACATATCACCAAAGACCGAATTACTGGTCGACGCCAGTCCAGTTGGCCTAGGTGCAGTACTGACATAAACCGCCAGAGATGGAATAGTGGTCGCATTTGCATTTGCGAGCCGCGCACTCACCCCGACAGAAAGAAACTATGCGCACATTAAGAAAGAAGCACTTGCCATTATATGGGGATGTGGACATTTTCACGTATAAATTGTGGGACATCCGGTGAAAATACTAACCGACCACAAACCCCTGGTCCCAATATTCATAGGATCAGCACCACACCCCCTGGGCCAGGATAGAGAGGTGGATGCTCCAATTGCAACAGTTTGACCTGGAATTACAGTACTGCGCAGGAGCAGACAACATAGCAGATTTCCTGTCGCGACATCCAGGGCCCGCCACAGCAACAGAATGCGAGGCAGCCAAGTAAACTGATGAGTATGTGTACCACATTATCGAGTGTGCCAGGCCCAAAGCAATGAGGCTAGACAAAATAATATCAGAGACAAACAAAAACACCTGTCTCCAAATCGCCAAAGAAGCCATACTAACTGGCAAATGGAGAACGTTCCTCACGGCAGTCGCCCACCGAACACCACAAGCACAAGAGTTGATGCAAGCATTATTTGGGATCAGGCCTGAGCTGTTGACCGCGCCAGAGGGACTGATCCTCAAGGGACACTGCATCGTAGTGCCTGCCAGCCTGCAAGACCGGGCACTCCAACTTGTGCACAAAGGGTACCAGGGGATTGTGAAGACTAAGCGTTCCTAAAATTACAAGTGTGGATGCCACAGATACACCAAAAGGTGACGTCCCTAGTGGAGACATGCGCATCATGCCAAGCAACCCGCCGATCAGATCCGCCAGAGCCCATGGCCTGTCCACCTAGAAGCGAGCGCAGATGGCACGTGGTGAGTGTGGACTTCTGTGCGATTGCCAATGAGGCTTTCCTCCTGTTGGCGGTAGACAAATACACGCTGTACTCAGAGGTGGAACTGGTCAAGTCCACCGATGCCACCTCTGTAACTACAGCACTGGAGAAAATGTTTGCCATTCATGGCATCCCATCATCCCTCAAGAGCAACAATGGCCTACCATGTCTCCTGAGGTGGCCGCACCTCGCCTACCCTCCCCTTAGAGTACGGCGTTCTCCAAGGTTCGGTTCTCGGCCCTTTCATATTCTCTCATTACACCTCTCTCCTTGCCCCGTTATCTCCTCATTCAGTATTTCTCACCATTTCTATGCTGATGACACCCAACTCTTCCTTTCTTTCTCTTCCTTCACCTCTGACCTCCACCTCAAACTCTCGTCCTGTCTCACTGCCATTAAAAACTGGATGTCATCCCGCTTCCTTTCTCTCAATACTGATAAGACTGAAGTCTTATTCTTTCCCTCCAATACTCTCCCCCCTCCCTCTCCTCGACCTTTCATTCACTTTCCCCCTCTAATCTTCCTATCTCTACCCACGCTTGCAATCTAGGCATACACTTTGACTCCTCCCTCTCCTTTTCCCACCATATTTCTCTTACGTCTCACGCCTGTCGCTACCACCTATGCAATATTCGCAAAGTCCGCTCTTCTCTCACTTTCCATGCTACAAAACTTTTAATCTCCTCCTTCATCTTCTCTCGCCTCTTCTATTGCTCCTCTCTACTCTTTGTACTAACTGCTTCTCACCCTGCTCCCCTCAAATCTATCTACCACTCAGCCATCCGTACTCTCTGTCTCCTTGCCCCGCATGACTCCATTTCTTCTTCGCTCTCCTTCCTTGGCTGGCTTCCCTTTCACTCCCAACTTAAATTTAATTTCCTCTGTCTAGTCTTTAAATCCCTCCATGATCTGGCTCCCCCTTATCTCTCCTCTCTTTCTACACTCCTTCCTGCTCCCTTCGTTCAGCTGATCACTTCCTTCTCACCGTCCCCCCTCCTCCATGTGCCTCTTCCCGCTTCCGCTCCTTTCAGCTTCTAGCCCCCTGCACTGGAACTCTTTACCTCTCTCAATCTGCTCTATACCTACCTTGTCCTCCTTCCGCACGTCCCTGAAATCTCTCCTTCTCCATTCCCCACCATGAATCTTTCCCCACCTCTCTTTCTTTCCCCTTCCCTTGAATCTTCCCTATAATCCTCTCCACCCTCCCCCTTCCCCTTATCCTCTCTCATTTTCGCCCTTATACCCCTTCCCCTTCCCTCCTCCTTCCCTTCCTCACCCCTTACCTTTCTCACCCCTTCCCTATTCCCCCACAGATTAATTGCTCTACCTACTGTTTTTATTGGTTCGATTCATGATTGTTTATTGTTTCTACTGTTATAATGTTCTATCTATGTATCCTATTGTTATAATGTAAAGCGCTTGGGTTGAAAGCGCTGTATAAACAAATAAATACAAATACAAATACCATTTCGAAGCAAGGAATTTCAGCCATTCCTCGACAACATAGGAGTTCAGCAACACCACATCATGCCATTTTGGCCTCAAGCGAATGGAGACGCGAAAGATTAATGGCCTCCATTAACGAATGCGTACGGATCGCTAAAGGCCGAGGGCAACCATGGCTACCAGAATTGTACCGGTTCCTCCGGTCGTACCAACAAACGCCTCACTCAGCCACACAAGTAAGCCCTGCAGCACTCATGTTCAGGGCACCCATCCAGGAAGGACTCCCCCCCCGCCCACAAGCGGACCTGGACTGAATAGAACAGAGGAGGCAGGAGCACAATGCGAGAGAAGTTCGAATGAGAACAGCAACACCAAGCGAACTACAAGTAGGAGACACAGTGCTGGTCAGGAACCGAGCCACCCCGAGAAAATTGATACTCTCATTCGAGTCCATCCCCTGGACAATCACTCCCCAGGGCCACGGGTTAGTGACCGCATCCCGAGGCTCTAATACAGTCACGCGGAACGTTTCCCATTTCAGACGGATACCAAGCACCACATGGCAGGAATCTTACAAAGGAGGAACACCCAGGGGGACAGACCCCAGGTCATTGGAGAGATCGTCCAGAGTCGAAGGTCAAGGGGAGCAGACAGGAACATCACAAGAGGACAACCCGTGACAAGAATAAACCCTGGAGGACACGACCAAGCCTGACACCCGGGGAGGGAAGACAGGGATGATACTCACTCCGCCAACAACCAGAACCATCCACGCGACTGCGTGGATTCATCCTGAATGGCACATACCAGAGGACCAGAACCAGGGAGGAGCATGGCCACAAACCATAAGACTCTAAAAACGTACAGACTGTTACAAGAATACCCTCAGAAAATGTAGCAGGAGGCACCATGTTAATATGTTCCAAATGTTTGTGTTTGTTATCCAAGTTGAAGAGAGATGTGATGGTCATGTGACCACAGGGGACGTTGCCACAGAGCACCACATGAAAGAGGAAATAAAGTGGAGCGAGAAAGCCCGCAAAGGGAACTGCTCCGGTACACACAGACCTGTGTGTGTGTCCATGTCATTGCGCTCAGTGCGGGGCTTGCATAGCACCGCTGGCCCCTGCACCACATCAAAGCCAGGGAGTGCAATCTGGATTTGCCAGCTCCCCCACTGTGGTGAAATAGTTGCAGACATAGCCGCGACTTGCGGCAGGGCACGGGCACTCCTGTTATGGCCCCCAGGCCAAAAAACATGGCAGCCAAGTAAGTCTGATGGTAAGTGTGGGAGGGGCTGCTCTGGTGTGCCATGACACACCTCCAGGCTACACTTGCCAAACTCAGCAGACCCCGGGTCAAGGCTGAATATACTGAATCCAGCATGCCGCAGGGGAGGTATGGTGAGCCCCCTTGGTTCACCGGGGTTCTACTGGGCATTCTCAGACACCTTCACTCAGCAGAGATAAATCCTCCAAGCATATGCTAAAGCGGCCCCCTCACCACGTACAGGATCTCTAATGCACAGGTGTCTACGACATGCGGAGCAGACAGGACTATCAGGTCTACCTAAGCGAGGCACACGCATTACTCTACTGACACTGGTTTTAAATGAAGTGTTAGTCAAGTTGGTGAGTGGGCACCGCTTTATTTATATTCGATATGTAGATGTTTTCTTGAAAGCTGTCGGTTTTGTTTGCAAATTGTGCATGGGGTGCAGCCCACTGTATAGTGCCACCGTGTCAGGCACTGTATGTAGTGCAGAGAGAAAAGACCTAGGCTAATTAGCCTTCATTGTGGGCTTCACACCATATCACCAACCAAGGGTTTGTTTATTTAGTCATCAAAGTGATAAATCTTGTGATAACTCTTGTTATCTTCTAAATAATTCGCTATTCAGGTTGAAATAGACATTTTATTTAATAAAAATGAAATTAGTTGCAAATGCGAGTCATGGCCTATGCATTTCAGACTCAAGGTCCTTTATCAGGGCCTTTTTCTCTCTCGCCTGATCAAAATTATCTGTAAATTGTACACACATTCAGAATCATCACAGTAATCAAATCGCAATTATGAGGCAATCATAATGCACATTAAAGTATACTGTAAATTCCATACAAATGACCGACTATAGAGATGTGTGGTAATTCAGATTCCGTTCAAACCATTGACAACAATCATGTGGTTAAGCACAAGAACAGCGTGTTTACATAATTCATAACTGTGGGCTACATTGACCCACTCAGCAGAATTCCCATCCATAACCAAGCTGCATTTCTGCAGTCACCAGCAAAATGGCTGTGCTGGCTCCTTGGAGCACCATTGCATCAAAACTGTGTTTTGCTGTGACAAAAGGATGTCTGCACCATCTTGGCAACCACTTATTGGGCGAGTTGGAACAGGGAGCACACCGAGAAAGGTGCCAGTGTGTGTTCTTTTGTACACCAAAAGAAGGGATCGAAAAACAGTGTTGCTCTGCTGTGTGCGAAAAAGTTCCCATTGAAAGGGGAATATTTTACAGGAAAAAGGATGCTGCCCTGACGCTATTTTCATCTGTTCATCATCATACTACTTTCATCAGTGAGACCCTACCATGCCCATCCATATTCACATTGTGCTTTAGCAGAAGAGAGCATTATTACTGAATGACAGGCTGTATTAGGCCTGACCTGGGAAGTTACCAGAAATTTTACTTTCAGCTGTGTGAAAAGACGCTTGACTTTTTCTACTAAGTGTCAAAAATAAACCCTGCAAAAAGAAGCCGTGGCTCTCTGTGCACATGTAAATTTCAGGGGACCTTTGCCTTTTACAGACTGGTGTGTAAAAGAAGCTGCCTAGGGCTGCAAAACCATGTGGGAAATTCAAAAGGAAGAGAAGACCTTTGAAATGGTCAGCCCAGCAGACTTCACCACATGTTTAAAATGGGCTTTTGCAAATAAGGAAAAATGCCTGTTTTGAAAGTGTAATGTTGAAAGAAGGCCCTGTCTTTGCCTAGCAATGTAAAGTGGGTTTGCTGGGAAACATATATGGGATGTGATATTTCAACAGGTTTGCTTTTGATTCAGATCAAAATAAAATGAAATAAAGAAATAAAGACTTTGGCTGCAGCCTGAAACTAGCTAAACAGGTTTCTGCCATGGCACAAGGGACATTTGGGTGCTGATGAAAGCATTGGCCTACCACCAAGAGAAGCCACAAGGGAGATCTGGGACACATGCATGATAATTGCTACCTTCAGAAACTTTGAATGGACCAAAAGCACTAAACAGCATATATTCATCAGACTTTTGTGTGGGCTGAGGTCTCTTACAATAGAAATTCTGGGACACTTAGGTGTGATATAGGAAATCACACGTCCTTGCAACTTTTATTGGGAGCTTCAAAGCCAACTCAAGAGCAGCCTTGGAACTATGCCCTTATGTGGTGAACAATGCTGACCATTTTGGCTCTAAAGACTATTTTATTAATACACTTGTAAGACTTTTATCTTTTCAACAGGACTTTGCAGGAATGTAAAAAGGTAACAGTATAAATGTAATTTTGTGGGTTTTATTTTAAGACGTGGTAGCCTTCACTGCCGTATTGGGAACAGAAATGGCACAGAATTGGAGAGTTTGATAATCTATACCCATGTGTAAATTTATAGAATTTTAGGTCGAATATTTATCACTGAAAATCACGAAAAACTATTAGATTGGCGAAACAAAGTCCTATAGACATGAGGGCGGGACTGCCATGCTCTGCATAAGATATGTAATCTGCCTATGTAATTTGTTAAAATGCCATAACTGTACAAATGTGTAATTTATGTGAAGAATGATTTTAGCTAAAGTAACTGTGGGATGATCCTATGCATAGTAAACCCACATCATAAAGCTGATGTCATGTCTCTAAGAATCCAACCAGCTGACAGAAAGGTGGAAACAATCACCCCTGCCCAATCCAGTTGTTAGAGGCACTGCCGGCCTTAGCCGGACCCACCATATAATTCTATGATGTCACCATCCCTTATAAATAAGGGAGCCTGATAGAACTCTAGACACATTCTCTTCTGAATTTTCCAGCGCCTGCATATCCAGATATTCCACCTTCACTTTGCAAGATTCCAGACCCCACTGCCAGAAAAGGGATAGTTGACCCTGGCCTTCCTATCCAGGCAGAACCACCCCTCAGCACTAAAACCCCACAACAAAATCCCACTAACTTCAGGGAGAAAGGGAAAAGGTGGCTAAGCCCGCTTTAGAATTCTCCAGTGCCGCCTGCTTGCCCCGCTTGCCCGCTCCATCCAGCTGAGGCGTTGCTGTCCTGTGACCAGACCTTTTCCCAGCTGTCTTTTGCCAGGAAAGCATGCTATCCGGTGACCAGAAACTTTTGAGCCCAGAACCCGGTTGGCTGTCCCAAATTCTAAACTCAAGCGCTGATTGTATTTCCCCACCCCATGGTAACACACAGCATACCCCATCTTGACCTCTTTGTCTTTGCCCTATTTTCTAAGTAATCCTATCCATACCCTGATAACTTGTCTAAACTGTTCTAATTCTCTGTGCACCCTGTCCTTGTTTTTCTAGCGTTAGCGCAATTCTTTCATTCACATCATCTTGTAACTTCTTAGAAATATTTGGAATAATTTAAATTAATTCCCTCATAGATCTGAACGCAGGGTGAAAGGGTTAAGTTGCAAATTAACCCGGGATCGTACCGTGTCTTTCTTTAACAATTTAGTCTGAATAATCTAGTTTAAGTAAAACTTGTCCTTTTTCTTTCCAAACCGATTTCTTCTCTTTGACGGCTTTATTCTACCAAAACCGACCCTTCTTTTATCTTGCAAATCTCATCCAGTTCTTCAGTTATGGCCCTCTTTTCACTTCTATATTGTCCCTGTGATGTACATCTATCCCCCAGCCCAAATACCGCATTCCAATTCAGAGTATTTCACTTGTTTTCTGAAGAAACATTTTTGACATTTAAAATGGCAAACTAGAAAAAATTCAACTTTTCCATGTGTGATTTGACTGCACTGTGTTTTCAATTTCAACCTGCTTTGTGAACTGTGTGCCTTTTGTGATACCTTACCTTATAGTTACTAGTGATATGATAGCCCTGAGACTGCGATAAAACATATGTACATCATTATTTAATTACACATATCATTAATTATTTGTTATAATCCGAATGTCATTTTAGGCCATTGCAAAGGGTTTAAAATCTTATTTTGTGAGGGAAGGTCGGATTTTGATTCTGTTTGCTGACTCATATCCATGATAACTTGCAGCTTCTTTCTGTACACTCAGAATTAGATTAATTGTGGGTTGAGGGAACATTGCAGCAGAAACTCTGGTGCTATCTACCCTAATTGAAAAAGTGCTCCTATTAAATTGTGCTTTCGATATGTCCTTGTAGAAGGTTAGCCAAGTGTATTTCAGTAGTTTTCATGGTAATTATCATCATGTGATGATTGCTGCCTGACATAAACATTGTGTGATTTTCTTTGAAATTAAAATAAACAAATATTGTGTTACCACCCACCGGCCTGGTTCATGGTCCATTGAGACCCGGGGTATTTGTAAAAGGGAGTGTGAGATGGGTCGGTTATCGGCTCAATTTGAATTAGTTGAAATTAAAGAAAAAGTATTCTAATCGTGCTACATCTAAGGCTGAGGACGAAGGTTCTGGTCCGGTGTGTGACGCCCGATTGGAATCCTTCACAAATTGGGGGCTCGTCGTCGCGGATTGGGTTTGTTTATTCACCCGTGACAGATTAACTAAAATCCCTATATTTAATCCGGAGTTGCTAAAACAGGGGCCGTGCAAATTGTTTTAAGTCCTCAAATTGTCTAGTCATTTTGTCAGTCCATTCAAATGTACTTTGAAGTCCTATGTCCTTCCCTGAAAATGTTGTGATAGTGGCCTTGTGTAGACTGCGTAGTCTAGGATCCATGCCCTACAATAATTACATAAGCCCAAAAAATTGCTACATTTCCTTCACAGTATTGAGCCTAGGGGCGGTGCGTACTGCCGCAGCCCTATCTGATAATATTTTTCCCCATTACAAAAATGAGTTGTCACAAGTATAGTCCCTCCTGTTGGCAGTATTGTAGCTTCTTTTTATCTGCCTTGTACCCTTTGTGAGCCAGCAATTGCAATAATACAACAGAATCCCTCCTGTACTGATGTTTATTTTCACTACATCCCAGCCGATCATCCACATACTGGATATTTGTGCTAAGCACCTGACTTCAATGTAATCTGTACAGGGGTCACAGCTCTCAATAACCCAACATCATGTGGATTAACAGTCCATAATTGTGCTTGCACACATCGCATTTCCTCCTCAAAAAATAAAATCGACTAGGTCACCACTGCCATCAGGGGGCACTATACCTCCCTATACTGCACCATGATATCACAAAGGATGCAGATTTCCAAAATAATCTCCCCATTTTGCTCACTGTCCTCAAATAACTCCTTATCCATCATTTCCTTTAATTACACTGTCCGGTCTATACATAATATTGTGCGCAACTCCCACCCAACATGGTCTGTTCCAATTAGGACTGCTCTTTTTCTGACACTACTTAAGCAATAGAACCCGAGCGTCGGGGGCATTACCGTCTCAGGTAATGCCCCGGGGCCTTCGGTAAGGCCCTAGGCCCCGGGGCATTACCTGAGACGGTAATGCCCCCGACGCTCGGGTTCTATTGCTATTAGTACCCCGGCCCGCAAAAATTGCGTGACTGGGGCACTAAAAGCTATTTCATTTGGTCCTGAAACGCTGCAGCGTTTCGGCGATGCAGCGTTTCAAGAGAAAAAAAAACGACCAAGAAAATGGCCGCCGCCATGGAAAGGGAAAACGGAGTCCGTTTTCCCTTTCCATGGCGGGCATCGGGAGCAGACGCGCTGGGAACACAAGTGTTCCCAGCGCGCCCGCTCCCGAAAAAGGATCAAAAATAAGGTAAGTGGGGTTTGGAGGGCGGGAGTGGGATGGGGGAGAAAAAAAAAACAAAAACATACGTGCGCCCCCGGCGGGGGACGAGGGAAGCCTCCAGCCGTGTGGAGGCGCAGAGCGGGCATGGCCCCGCTTTGAGCCTCCTCATTGGCTGAGGGGCTGCCACACCCCCCGCCGGGAACAAAGGCCGTGGAATCCCGATGAAGGGATTCCCGGCCGGGTAGGGACCTGGCGAGAGGCAATCAGAATGGCTCTTGCCTTCTGATTGTCTCTCGCCGGGTTACTAATAGTCCTTGTAAATCTAATGACAATATTGTGCCTGCTGCCATTTCGGGTAGCACCATGGGTCGGAAAATAAAATCTGTAGGTACTCGCCCACACTTTTTCGCAATTTGAGGCACTGCTTTTACTAATACATTGATACCATTAACATAAATATATCAAGGACCACAGGAACCCCATGTACTACTCACTCCCTTGCTATGGCATTGATTATTACCATTGATTGAGTTACACACATCCATGGAGTGGAACATACTACCCCTTGATCTGTGAATAATACAGTTATATTGTACTGAGCAGATCCCTACCCAACAAGTTCACAGGGGAACTCTCTGAATATAACAAGAGGGCTCGTACTACTTCCCCTCCCACTTTTATATCCAGCTCCTCAATTTATGGAACTGTAGAAATAGCCCCAGAGAATCCCTGCATGTAAAAAGTTTTACCTGATAATGGAAAGTTCCCCTTCATGATGCATGATTTAGTTGCACCTGAATCTACCATAAATATAAATTGCCTGTTTCCTATTTCCACCTCTACCAAGGACTCCTCTTCAGGGTGTGCGGTTATCAACAGGATTGGACATACAAGTGCTTTCTGTGGGCTGTCTTAATCTGAATATGTATTTGTCCCGGGGAATGAATAAGGGACGCTCCATCATTTCAACTCCTTGGAATGGGGCGCCTGTTCCCCCTGCCCTCCTTTTAAACTGTGTTCCCTTACCATGGTGTAGTTATTGCCCACGTTGCCCTTACCTGTCAGCCCCATAAGGGAACTGATTTTGACGCCCTCGCCAATTTGCTATTGGCTCCTTCCTTGAGGCCCTTGGAATCCCTGCCCTGGATGTGATGGCCCATAATTAAATCTCATCCCAGGCCTATTCCTGCATTCCCTTGCGAAATGCCCCCATTTCCTGCAATACCAGCACTGTGATGTTCCCAATCCTTCTCCCGGAGGCCCTATCCTCCCAAAGCCTCCTGCTCTTGCTCCTCGAAATCCTCCTCTTCCCCTTGGTGCTCCTTCTTATTGCCACTGTGGGTTGAGGTACTGCCCCCCCAACCCATTTTGTACAATAATTTTGTTGGCAAAATGTGGAAATCATTGCTCAATTTTTATTATTTATCTTTTGACTATGGTTTGTGCACTTGTTAACGCATTCTGTTTAATTTGTCAACATATCCAACAGCCCTGGTTTGAAAAAGGCACTTTGTTTGTGTTGTCGAAACACATGTTAGCATGAAGGGCATTTAAAAATTAATCTTAATTTTGGAGATACCATTGGACATAGTTTGGCGCATTTGTACGAAGGAGAGCTTCAATATCACACTGTTTTGTTTTCTACCCCTTTAGTATTCTTCTGATCTTGTACTACCACCATTAAATCTGGTCTATTTCTTGGTCTGTCCTTACTCACTGCGTCCTGTGGCAGGGACGGGTTTCTCACTGACGCCTCTCCTTGATCTCCTTCTTGACATGCTTCTTCATTATTTCTACCTCCTTGATCTTCCCCTCCAGTTTCCCTTGTTTGTTGCACTTCTTCCGGAGCATCTATCCGGTTAGCACGGCCCATTGAAGTACTGCTCGGCCAAGAACATTATATGCTGATCGACAGGACGGCAGTTCCTAATCTCTCTGACACAAATAGTATTCACAGCCATAGGTTCCCTTGACTCAACCTTCTATAACCAGAGGCTCCATATTCTCCAGTCTATCTCCAACAGGCGAGCGTCGCTAGACCTTCGAGTTTACCTCCACTCTCTGGACCCTCGGAGCCTTCTCCAATAAATCTAGAGTCTGCCTTCTCTCTGCCCTTTACGCATGGTCCTGCACAGGTACACATCCATACATTGGAATAACAGCCTCGCTTTACTGACTAGACCTAGCGGGGAGCCAACCCCACTGTGAGATTCTTTTTCAGAGCTGAGTGGGGCTGCTTATTTGCCCTGATGAAGGCAGCCACGGTACTATGAACACACATACCTCTGATATAATTTTGTGATGGATGTCCACTGCCGCCAAAAAGTATTTTGAATGCAAGGGGAATGAAAGAACCCATTTCTTGAGGGTTCTACTGTCATATACTATTAACATAATTTTGACATCCCTGGTGATTGATAGCACAACTAATTCACCCCCTGCCACATTGGCACCAGATATTTGTACAAATCTGACCTCCTGGTTTAGGCATTTGAAATATATGATGTCTTGGATAAATTAGATATGTTTCTAGATATTTCACTAATTTGCACACTCGCTATAGGACCTAGATTAGCACAGGTCGGAAATAGTGCTGAGCTTTTGACACATATGAATTTTCATATGTTACTGTCACGAGTTATGTGATTCATTTGAAACTAACAATGTATTGAAGATTATTTTTAAGTTTTGACTTCTTCACTTGTCTTTGTTTATAATGTTGAATTTTGCTGTATGTAAGTCTTCATAAATGTTTCTTTGTTTTTTCTTAATACAAATAATGTTTATTCACAGCCCCTGATATGTGTTAGTTTCTTTTTTCCTTTCTTGATTATTTGCATGGGCTAAAGACTTAGGGATTCAGTCGACTAGTATCATCCCTAATGGTTCTCCAATATAATTTGTGTTGCTACATTTAATGACAACAGTTGGCGCGAACCGTTTTAGTAGCAGGTCTATCCTCCTCTTTGGTTTTGCATTTTTATGCCTGAGTCTGCTACTCGTCACCATGGGCATACCGAAGCTCTCAGTGTATAATGTTCCACTTCTTGTGCCAGGACCGTCCATACCCTTTGCCCATCATCTTTTCCAACACAAACATTTCTTATTGCCCCCGGGTTGAATCTAAACAAAACATCTCCTGACCTCCAATCCCATGTTTTCTGCAACAGTACCCCTATTTCTGGTGATACTTCTTCAGGTTCTTGCACCCTGACCATCCTTTCCTGCAATGCGCTTAACTCCCTGTCTATGTCTAATTGTGGCCCCTCTGGGTACACTAATGCTAAGGGCATATTAGAGCTTGTGGATGGGTTATATGGAGGTGCAAAAGCGCTTGAGCCCCCCCTCCTAGTTGCTACTCCTGATAATCCTGTTGACACTCTCTGAAGCACTGGAGGCTTATAGACTGGATTTGTATACCCTACCACAGGTTTAGGCATTATGGGGTATATCCCCTTACATTGTATCTGTTTTTCACCTTCCTGATCTTCCATATCCTCAACTAATTGACAGAGATCTAGAATCTCTTCTCTTTTTTTGGACTTCTTCCCTTCATATTTTGCTTCTACAAAGATGGAAACATTTTCTAGCATGTTTCTGCTATGGGAGTCCTGCTCTGGCAAGAAGCAGGCTGTAAGTGATTTCAATCCAGCACACACCCACGTCTGGTTTTAGATCAGATAGCACTATGGTTAGAGGTTTCCCCTGCAACACCCCTCAACCCCCAATAGGCAATGCAAAGAGATGGGAGGAGAGCAGGTATTCAGGAATAGCACACATCAAACAGAATATCAGTCCCATTTTCCCCCAGCAAACACAAGAGAAAAACGGATTTGACTTTTCAGCTGTCAGACCGGCTTTCAAAATTGTCTTTAGAATGGACTGGGCAAAAACACCAAATATGGTCAAAAATACTGAAGTTGTTATAAATTCCTATGGGAGCCGCTTTGAACAGTTGCACACCAGCATAAGCAATGATTTAGTCAGCAGAAAACATTTAAAATCTTAAAATCCAAGTCAGAAACAATTTAAAGCTATTTTACACATGTAAACCTTTCAGATTTTTAAAATCGTGGCAACATTTTTATTGTGTGATATTCGCACTGTTTTGCGATGTTTAGGGTTCTATGGATATCTATGGATGCTGGGTACAAGTAGGGGTTGAAATTTTGCTTCTATCACAAAACCTGAGAGAGTTATAGAGGTTTTAGTAAAGGTCATTTTTGTAAAATAGGCGCAAGAATGGAAAACAGAGATGCACTCTTGAAAATGACAAATGAGTTGCTTACACTAGAGGAAGACTATGAAAAAACGAATATCACGCAGGGACCTTACAGTCACTTGATCAGGGTGACCCGCCTGCTAAGGAAACTCGACTTCTTCAGATGAGAAAAGGGTCAGCGCAAAGATGGTCCTAACAATACTGGTTCTGAAGGAAAGATAGGATGGGTTGAGATAGGGATAAGACAATGCAAAGATACTCCTAACAATACTGGTTCTGAATGAAAGATAGGATGGGTTTGAAATAGGGATAAGACAAAGTAAATATGCTATGGGCCACAGTTCTTCCTATTAATACTCAAAGGATACATTTTTAAATTGAACCGTCAGTTCAGGTCATGGATTGGATCTGGTCTAGGAAGAACAGCACATCAGGCACGGGATCGGGTCAGCTAGGCCGGTCGCCAGATCTGCACAGGATCTGCTCTCCTAGTCTGTGGGTATTTGAATCAGCTGGATGGCGAGTTCCTCAGGCAAGCCTAGTGGTTGCAAGCCAGAGAATTTCAGGATACTGGTTCAAAAGGCCTTCTCACACCACACAGCGCTTACTGGATGGAGAGAATACATTTGAGGATTTGGGCCTTGCTGGAAATCAATATTTCTCTATTGATAGCAAAAGATTTGCATCTGGATCTGGAAGAATATTAAAGGTGGATGGGGAATGCTGGATCAGAGTGCTTTGCCGGAATCAGGAAAGTGGCTGGATCAGTGAGACCCTATGTGTTGTCAGCTGTCTATTTATGCTTCAAAATGGCATCACAAAGGGGGTGTATGGGCCGACTTAGCTAAGCTTGCCCCTGTGAAAGGTGATTGGGTCAGAGTCTACTCTCTGAGAGTGTCATCTTTATGGTATAATTTTATGATGCTGAGAATCCACCCCTAGGCACTGGAACACAAAGTCTAATTTTGGCAAAATACATATTTACACATGTGCAACCTCTATAAAAATCACATACACCGATTGCATATTTTATGGAGCATCTGCTCATCAAAATTCCACCGCTCTGAGACTTTGTTTTGACTTTCTGCAGAATTTTGTCCATTTTGTAATGAGCAAATTAACAAGGGGGTCGTGGGAGTCCTTCTGCCAGGCATTAGTCCTGGTTACGAGAGACTTACCCAGAGTCTTTAGCTCACTATCTTTCACAGAGAAGAAATATCCCAAACATATCAGTCTTTGTCCTGCCCTGGGGCAGTCCAGCACCGAAATGCTAGGCAATTCTCCCCTGAACAAGAGTACCAACAGAAACCCCAGACCCGTGTTTCGGTCTGGTTGGACCTCATAAGTAGGGTGGATCTGTGCCTTTCTAAGAATAGTGAGCAAGGGGTCCACGTCTGGATTACTCTAGTAACTTAGGGTGAGACCCAAAGTTACTTAAATATGCAAATTTACAAAGGGGGTCCTGGGAGTCCCTCTGCCAGACATTAGTCCTGGTTACGAGAGACTTACCCAGAGTCTTTGGCTCACTCTCTTTCACAGAGAAGAAATATCCCAAACCTATCGGTGTTTGTCCTGCCCTGGGGCAGTCCAGCACCGAAATGCTAGGCAATTCTCCTCTGAACAAGAGTACCAACAGAAACCCCAGACACGTGTTTCGGTCTGGTTGGACCTCATCAGTAGGGTGGATCTGTGCCTCTCTAAGAATAGTGAGCAAGGGGTCCACGTCTGGATTCCCCTAGTAACTTAAGGTGAGACCCAAAGTTACTTAAATATGCAAATTAACAAGGGGGGCCCTGGGAGTCCCTCTGCCAGGCATTAGTCCTGGTGACGAGAGACTTACCCAGAGTCTTTAGCTCACTATCTTTCACAGAGAAGAAATATCCCAAACATATCAGTCTCTCGTCACCAGGACTAATGTCTGGCAGAGGGGCCCCCAGGGCCCCCCTTGTTAATTTGCATTTTGTAATGAGAACATGTTCCAATATTTCTGTAAGTTTCCACAAATATGCACGCTTACCCTGGGAATGTGTGTATAAAGTTTCACAATTCTAGCAGAAATTCAGTCCCCATAAACCCACATTTATTTCCATTCCTGCTCAGAATAAGCTACACGGTTGTACTAAGTTTTCAAAGATAGTGCTAAAAATTAGGTTAATTAATTTGCCATTTTCAGATTTTTCTCTCACTTCTGATAATAAATTATAAACCTTCTAAAAATGTCCATTACATATCCTATTAACACCAAATGGTCAGTATTTGTCACTCCTTGAAGCATGTGGTAGCCCCCTCCTTTGGAATCTTCTTCTGTCAGCCAGGAGTTTCCTGGGCTGCAGCAGTTTTACGACAGTTCACACCTTCAATATCCTGGGTTGGAGGATGTCCATTGTTTAGTCCTGGGCTAACCAGCAATTAGCACCTCCCAGTGAGTTTCTGCTGAGAGGAAGGCCTTCCTTCTGGGAAACCTGCTTTTCCAGTTCTTGCAGCTCAGCCAGGTGAATTTATGAATTAAAATCCAGCCAAAAAAAACTTATTGCATCAAATCACATACATACATTACTTTCTTAGCCTTCAATCTGTGGGATAAAAAGCAACTGAGATCTATATTCTTTTTAGCAAAAATCCTTTTTATGTTTGCTAATCCAGCAGACTTTTTAGTTTTAGGTCCCTTCAAAGTTTCATCAGTACTCCTCTGACAGCTGTCATTCAGGTTGCCCCGGGTACTGCACCCAGATTTTGACATATGCTGTCAGTTTTCAGACAATCCGGTTTTTCTGAAGAATGTTTTGCTCTTCACATTGGGACTTTGTATGTTCACAATGTTTCATTAGATACATGAATTGTAGCACCAGGCAAGATTTTGAATGTTGAGAAGTGTTGTGTTATGGGCATTTTGGATTTTTTGGCAACAAAGCAAATGTCATTTGTAGGCACATTTTGGGGTTTCACTTGCAAAGTGATGCTTTTCTCTCTGCACTATTTGTTGGTCATGGAGCCCACTGGCACATTTCTGCAAGGTGTACTCTATTTCCCCGCACTCGCATCATGGGTCGCAAGTTGTGCATCCCTCTTTTTGTGTGCTGGAGCACACGGTTTTTGTAGGTTTTTGGCACGCAAAAGGGTTTTGCCGCCATTGTTGCTGTTTCTTTCACCATAACTGGCAGGGTGATGCCGCATAGCATAGCAGAGTGGGTCAATACATCCCACAAGGACCTCCCTCTTCCTTTGTTTCTATTATCAATTGTTTATTTATTATGTCACAATACAGTGCCAGAACCCTATGCATGTATTTTGTTGGAGTTTCATCCTCCATAATGTTGCACTCGTCCCTAATGCTTCACTTAAACCCTATTGCTTTGCATGCTTTTTTACACAAAATACAGATCAACCCACTTTTTCCCCACCCCCTTACTTTTTCTCACTTTGATTTCACCCACACACACACCGCGACTCATCCACCTTCCTTCCTTTTTTACCACAAAAGACAGCAAGCGAAAATATACACAAAATAATTGACTACCATCCAAGCCCATTTATACTGAGCCACTACTGTATACCGGCAGAGTTCACCCAAAACTGTTCTTCCTTAAAAGGGATGCTGCAGTTCTTCTTTCTGGCATGGCTGGGTTCCATTTGGGACACCCTACATAACATTATGCTGCCTATGCAGGAATACATTGCCGCTCATGTTTGGCATAATTTGCTATGTTATAAACATTCATACATAAACACATTTTCCCGCCATTCTCTCAACACTTAACTCAACATAATTATATTTCATCTGGTCCAGTAATTTCTACAAAAAAAACTGTTTTCCCATGGTACTATGTATGTCGTGCTGAATCTTTTTTAGTCTCCATTGGTTTGTGATGGACATGAACAGCTGCTGAGTTACCTCGTGCTTTCTGCTAGAGCTAGCCGGGCACCACACAATGCATGTAGTCTATTTTTAGAACAGGCTGCATACACTGTGTGCTTTAAGCAAAGCTAACTACCCTTTAACAGTTTTACTAATATATTTAGCTAAATAATTATTTGTGCCTTATAGTTAACTCCTAACTATCTTTATTTAATGACTCTCCTCCACCCTGGACTCTTGTAGTGCTTAGAAAACAGTTAACAGAAGTCTTGCCTAATACTAAAGCACTTGGGAAACTTGGGAAAGAAGGAAAGCACTAGGCTCATTCCCAACAGTAGTAATGTATTAGGTGCTTCAATACATGCAAATCCACCAATGATGTGGTTTTCAATGTGGTCATGCATTTTAATTAAATTATTTCCGAACAAACCGTTAGCGACTTCCCATGTTAGAGTGTACATAAACATGTACCACATGACATAAAATAACCCTCTCATGTCTCACAATTGCAATGATATATAGGGTGGGGTACACAATTACACACCCACCAAAACAATCCAAAAAACAACATCAGAGGGGCCTTATGCTTAACACGTTTACAAAATAGAAAAACTGAACTGGATTCCAAAATAGTGTCACTTTCATAGAATCCTAAATTTGTCATATATGGAGACACCTGGAAATGTTACAGACTCATACATAACCTCAGCAGTGTAAGTGATATGGACATGATGCCATTCAAGCCCTTCATTGAGACCGGATATGTGACTATTGGTTTTGAAAATAATGTATTGCTCAAAAGTGAGCAGTGTTCGATTGGTATCTTCTTTTTTGGGCCCTTTGATCTTCTTTAGTATGACCCACCTGATGTTATCATACATGTGCCCTTTATCTATATAATGTTTAACCAATGGGGCTTGAGTGATGTTATTCCTAATACAGCTGCGGTGCTCTATGAGTCACGTTTTCGCATTTCCTGTTTGTTTTTCGTATAGCACAGCCCAAATTGGCAGGTAATCATGTATACAATGTTTTCACTGTGGCAATTAGTTTGATCTTTAATCAGCATTCTGTCCTGCAAACCAATAGCCACTTCATATATGTAACATGGGCTCACGAAGATGATGCTTCATTATGCCTTCTAAATGGAGTGGTTTTGAGATGTGTATGTATTTGCTTTTTTTTATAACACTAATGACGTGAAATATGTTCTGATTCTAATGAATTGTAAGTCAATGTGAATCTTATTTTAGAATGTTAATTAAGTAGGTAATTAAGTAATTAATTTTAATGAAATGTAGTTCTTCTGTTCTTCTGAAAAACAATTGACGTATGTTATGTTTTGTATTGTTTCTTTTGAAAGGTTGATTAAATTCAACCACATCAACAACAAAACAAAAAAAAGCCACTTCATTGGTTTTCATCACATATTTGCACATAGCACAGTGTCCACAGGGAAAACTACCCACTACTGGGTCCATAGCCCACAAGGTTGATTGTTTAACCACCCTGGAAGACTTGTCTGTAATATCATTGCTGATGATCATATTCCTTTTATTATAGCTTCTCTTATAAGCTACTAGAGGACGATCTGTTTTCTTTGTAAAAACCTTCTTCCAATTCCTCATGCTGACAGACTTTATTTTATATGAAATATAAAAAAAGTTATTCACAAAAACTGGTCCTGTTTCTTTTTTGGCTTTGACAGGGACTTTTTCCAAGAGTGCCTCCCGATTATTGTTATACACTCTTTAGGCAGAATATTTGACTAGTTTGCTGGGGTAACCTCTAGAAACTAATTTATTAAAGAGATTGTGCTCTTTCATGCTAAAGTTCAATTTTAACCTTAAAAATTGGCCATATGGTAAGTTTGTTTTCATGTGCTTGGCATGATGCTTAGAAAAATGTAGACGTACATTCCTGTCTGTAGCTTTACTGTGGGGTTTGATCAATAGTTTCCCCTTGTGGTGAAAGATGGTGATGTCCAGAAAATTAATCTCACCATTACTAATCTCCTTGGTGACTTTTAGGAACCTGTTCTGTATGTTTAACCAGCTCATGAATGCACTTGCCTCCACATGTGAGCCTTCCCACACTATGAAGATGCCATCAATGTATCATAGCCACTGTTTGAGATGGCCCTTGAAAGTATTGTTGTCCGCATATACAACCTGTTTCTTGAAATATTCAACATATAGGTTGGCTAAATTAGGGGCCATGGCTGCCCCCATGGCAGTTCCCTAGTTTGTAAATGGAAACATCCCTGCCCTGAAATTAAAAAAGTTTTTAGTCAGGGCATATTCTGTACACCAAAGGAGAAATGCGTTACTGGCTGGATGCTCATTAGTTCTGCCCAACAATATTTCCTCTACCACCTCCAAAGTGTCCCTTTGGGATATAACCGTGTATAAAGATTGAATGTCCAGACATATCAACATGTGGGTATTGGGCTCAAAAATAGCCCCCTCAATTTTGCTAATCGCATCTTTGGTGTCCCTCAGATAGCTCTTCATCTGTAGCAAAAAAGGTCTAAGATAATGACAATCGGACAGCCAGGAGGCTTTAGGGGATTTTTATGTATTTTAGGGAATATATAAAACACTGGGATCCTCCCATCTCCTCTCATCAGGAATTCAGCTTTTTGTTTCCCTATCACGTGATGTTCAAAAGCTCAGGTGACCTTACTTTTGATTTTAGTGACCATACCCAAAGTGGGATCGCCTTCCAAAATACAATAACTATAACCATCTAACAGTTGCGTGTTCCATTCAAGAATGTAATCCTTATGATTCATCAACACTATTGCTCCCACTTTGTCTGCCTGGCGTACAGTGATATCATGATTTCGGGCAAGTTTCATCATCGGGTTCTTCTGATCTTTACTAAAATTGGAATGAGCATTTCTTTCCAATTCAGTGACCTCTTCCATAACTTTCTTTTTGAACACCAAAACACAGTAGAATGAGTATGAAAAGGAGGATTAAAGATGGAGAGGTTTCGTAAACCACTATAATTTAGTGACTCATAATCGGGTTGGTTTTGGAAAAACCTGCCTAGGTGTATTCTGTGCATGAACGACTGAAATTCTTGTCTAAATTCAAACAGATCATGTTGCTTGGTCATAACAAAATTGAGTGCCTTATTCAGGGTGTACTTCTCTTCCTTGGTAAGTATATATGATGACAAATTCACTATCACTGTTTCTGATGCCCTGTCCTCATTTGTCTGCTGTTCCAGTCCCCTCTGTGTTAACACCCGATCTAAAAAAGATGTGCTGCCCTGTCTCGAATGGTTCCTACCTCTATTAACTCTTCCTCTGATCGTTCTAGTGTCTTGTTCACCAGAGGCAGTACTTGTGCTGGGTATGTTGTTCCTGCTGTCACCCGTTCCAACTTCACTTGAGCTGTATGAGGTATCTCGGAAGTGCACCCTTCTTGTTCTATTTGGTACACCAAATGTATTACGAAACCTAGGGTTTTCTGTGGTATACGGAAAGACTCTCTCATGTCTTAACATCGGATATCCTTTTCCCTTCTCTTTAATCTTTGAATGGTAGTTTTGCTCTAACGGTCTGCCATTTCTTTCACATGTAGGTCTAACTTAATTTGAAAAGCCTCCAAATCTAGTTCTTTTTCAATATTCTCTTGGATTTTATTGAGGTCAATTTCTATCTGTTTGGAAACCTCATTGGCAGTAGCTATAATCAAAAAAAGCCAATCAGGGCCACATTTGTTTGTGATGTAGCTCCATTTGATTTTAAATGTTTTATTGTCTAAGAATAAACAAGGTTTTTGGTTTGGCTCAAGGGAAAACTGCTGGCTAGAGGTGTACATATCATTAGCACCCAGTGTGAGGGAGCCAGCCAATCCACTCCATTCAGCACTGGGCATGAACAGACTGTGAAAGCCCCCATCAGATGGTGCCAATGGGTCCCCATGCTAACGGTGCATTGTCAGCCATATCCTTCACACCTCCATTCTCTGCTTGCCCCTCCCAACTCTCCTCTGGTCTTCCCCACTCCCACACCTTAAATCCCCTTAACTTCACTCAACTCCCTGCACTGACATTCTCAGCCTTGCCATCGGAATGTTTATGTTTACATCTGGCCACGATAGAGAGCAAAAATGACTGACGCTTGAGTCCTTGGTACAGTGGCCATTTGGATTTAGGAAACCTTCTCTTATATTGAGGTGCACACAACCACAAGCACCCCTTCATCAAAGGCAAAACACATTTTGTGTGAATTGGCAGTACCCTGGGCATCATGCTGGGGTCGTGATTTCATTAATGTGTTAACACCCATGTTCATGAGCGGGTTTGGCCATTAACAGCACAAATTCCCTACTTTGGCTCTGGATGGTTGGCCGGCAATGGCTAACGCAGATAGTGAATGCCACAGTAAAGAAATATACTGAAGAGCTCAACTCCTTTGTGAAGAAAAGACTTCTGCACCCAGGAGTATAAGTGTGATTAGTGGCTAAAGTGCTTACTCAGCCCTCAAACTGTTACAAAACAAGAGTGATCCAAATCATAAAGGTAAACCGGTCATAGTTAAGAGATATACCTCGTTCGCCTTTTGTGGTAAGACAGCAATAGTACAACTAGTGCTCCAGATAAGATTTTGAATTGGGAATATGTTACTCCATATTTTTTTTAAGTTGGGAGTAAAATGAAATTTTAGGGAGTGAAAAAAGTAAGGGCCATTCCCATTGGGAGTATTTTACAAGCAAGCAAATGTATGTTTTAAATATCAAACAGAAAAGATTTTGTAACACCTTTCTTTCCACCTAGTTATGCACATTCAAAGATAAATGTTTACCTCTCTGGATCAAGTAGTAAGAATGGTAGTTTCTACCTGTGGCACTAATGGTCCAAACATATCCATGGAGCTGTGTGTGTGAATGCAGGGGAGCAGTTTCCTATGTGTCGGTTTCCTATATTTATGTTTTGGAAGTATTTGGGAGCATTTGCCAATTTCTAATAAAAGTGGCTGATATACCCCTTATCTTTAGGACTGTGTACAGCAGACCAAAATAAAGGGAATGTCCAATAAAGGTTCTATAAATATATTTGTATTTTGTATTTTATATACACTTTATTAAAAAAACATCATCTGCAAAAACAACTAACGAGAAAAACACTACACAAAACCCACCCCTGAGGAAAGAACTCAAATATATGCAAATAATATGCAAAGATAGCAAGATGCAGCACTCTGGGTAGTGAAGCAAGGGTGAAAGGCAAGTAATCACCACAATGTTCTTAAATTGATATGTTCTTCAGTGCAAAAAGGGATTAAAGTGACCTACCCAAGTCTCTAGGGCCCAAAGAAGAACCAAGGGAAATGTTATAAGCCAATAATACCTTCTGCAGTGTTTCTTGGTTTGACTGCACCGGACCAGGCTTCTTGGTACTGTTTGTGTGGTTCAAATCAGACTCAAATGTGTCAGTCACGTTTTCGAGGTGGGGCACAGGGGTTGAGCTTATATATGATGCTTCAGATTTAAGCTGTGCACTCCTTGGTGCTTATACAGTGGTAAATTGTTCATGGCACTCCGAAATGGTGAAATCTTTTAAAGGGCATTCTTTGAATAAGGAATCTATTTTCCCACCTTATACTCAGAGTTGTTATCCCTCTTGAATGCTTATTCGAGTGGGGATGTGGATTGTAATTATTTGTTGTTTTATGACCGGCTAGTGACTACTAGGAAGGGGTATTTTACCTGTAAAACCAGTTATTACAAGCCATCAGCAAAGGGGGATAGATGCAATGAAAAAGAGTATAGAGGGGCAAAGGCAGACCTACCTGAGGCTTTAAAAACAATCCACTTGGCAGGAATTGGGACAATATTAAAATAAAATGCCTAGCCTTTAAGTCATTGCTCACTGCGAAAAAGAATCAGTAATGCAATAAGCGCTGACAAGCCCTGAAAACTTCAGTTTTATCCCATAAAATGAGAGATTTTTGGATTTTTGGAGGCTGTTTGCTCAAGGTTCACTGTCCTCTTGATGGTGGGTCATTTATGGCTATCTCACTTTAGCTCCTTGTTTGATGCAGATATTGTAGGCACAGGCCATCGCAGAAGCAAACTAATTATGTCGGTCTGCGAGTTATAGAGTTGGATTCTGCTGGGCTTGAGCCACTGAAGCTTATCAAAGGGGAGATAGTACTCACATTAGCTCATCAGAACTCAAAAACCTAATAAGACGCCAGGATTGGATTTAATAGATGTCTTTCAGGAGGAATCTTTAATATGGGTACCTTTCTTGACAACATTTTTAAATGAAGTTTTGAGAGAAACAGAATCCCTAGAAGTTGGCAAGGCTCGGTCATTATTCCATTATTTAAAAAGGGAGAACCGAGTGTCTCCTCTAATTAGTCACTGATATCCCTATGAGATTCCACCTCTAAGCTTTACGCTAACGCATTATCCTAAAGGCTTTGTGTGCTGATAATAGGATCCTATGCCCAGCTCAGGTGGGGTTTAGGAAAGGTACATCGACATTAGGTCAATCCTTCAGATTGCCTCTCTTGGTGGACAAATATATAAAGCTTAGGAGGGTGATTTTATATGTCGATTTTATTGACCTAGTTGCAGCCTTTGAATCTGTTTTCAGGCCTCAATTATGGGCCTTGTTAGAATCAATAGGAGTACCAGTAACATTGATTTTGGCATATCTCAATTATATGAACTGGGTTGGCTCTAGATGTGGAACCAGCCTGCGCTTAACTACGCTCTTGTCCGAGTCTAATGAGTGTTCTGGTGTCGCAAGATCACAGAAGTTTGTTGGGGTTTAGCCAGATCCCCAATTTGTTAAGTGGATAAAGTAGGTTTTCTCCTGGTTGCTTCAGTGAATGAAATTATTGTTTTAACACAGTAGTTAGTGCAATATAATTTTCGCTTTTATTGGTGATGGTATCGAATAGTTTCTCGTAGTACATTGATAAGTGTCATATACACTTGATGGCATTTGTGCGCCTGGGTGGTCAGCCGACACGTGTTTCGACCCTGGGGATCTTTATCAAGGCTAATGTCAATGTTCCTGAGCACCCTGTGGGGTCCTGGTTCCGTTATGATGGCTGTTCTATAGGCAGGCGTGGCTCCTGTTTGGCCCTCGGTGAGCTGGTGCTTGTCCGGTCCTAGAGGAGCCGCCAAGGACCGGACAAGCACCAGCTCACCGAGGGCCAAACAGGAGCCACGCCTGCCTATAAGGCAGCCATCATAACGGAACCAGAACTCCAAAGGGGGCTCAGGAACATTGACATTAGCCTTGATAAAGACCCCCAGGGTCGAAACACGTGTCGGCTGACCACCCATGCGCACAAATGCCATCAAGTGTATATGACACTTATCAATGTACTACGAGAAACTATTCAATACCATCACCAATAAAAGCGAAAATTATTTCGCACTAACTACTGTGTTAAAACAATCATTTCATTCACTGAAGCAAGATAACCAGGAGAAAACCTACTTTATCCACTCAATTATATGAAAACAACTTTGCATTTGGCCGTTGGGGTAATGCAGGAGAGTACACTCTCCAATTTTCTATCTCAAAAGGAGTTAGGCAGGGGTGCGTTATGGCGCCTCCCCTAGTTTCGCTATTTATTAATGATATTGCACTAGGGATTACCACTTTGAAACCTGATGCGCTGCTATTGTGCAGCAAAAGTGGGGTATTTACTATTTGCTGAGGATGCTGTTTTAATTTCCCAGACCCCCTTGAGCCTACAAAAATAATTGACTGCTGTTTCAACCTACTGTCAGGATAAAGACTAAAAAATGTATATGTCAAATTCTAAAGCTATAATTTGTATTCCTAAGAACTATTATATGCCCAAATCATATTAATTTTATATGGGAATTGTTAATTTGGAACAGGTGGAGGTTTATGCCTATCTGGGGTTATTGGTTTGCTATAACTGTAGTTGGAGTTGCCAAGTAGAGAAAAGCTTAAATACCCTGTCCAGGAGGGGATTGGCAGTGATTAGGCTCAACAATAAATATGGTGGGAGAAGTATTTTCACTGCAATGGAAATTTATAGAATGCAGGCTCTCCCTGTAGCGTTATCTGGATCAGAACTGTGGGGATATTCAGATACTCGCAGCCTGATTTGGGAGGAAACTAAATTACTAAAGCGGCTCCTTAACCTTCCCAATAGTGCTCCCAATTTACCAATCACACTTGAGTTGAGTTGGTATGGGCTGGAGTATCTGATGAAGTTGCAACCACTATTATACTGGTTGCAAAAATGTCACACAAGTGAACATTTAGTGCACGGGGAGGGTATGAGTGACCTGCTGCATCAGAATGATGCAACGGGTCTTCCATGGTTTCAGTTTATTAAAAACTAGCAAAAGTACCTGTTCTCCGAAAGGATTCTGTAGACAGACAATGATAGCACTCTCATTAATTGTTGAAAATGAATGATCCTGTAGGTCGCTGTTCTTCCTAAGCCTGGCATGATGCAGTTTGTTGAAATCGTGTATCCTAGGGCCTTGAAACGTGGTTAAGAAACAACATTTTTTGTTTCCGTTGCTGGTAAACATGGTTTATGGCTTTGTCGTCAGGGACTACCTGGGAAAAATCCTCTGGAAAAGTAATTTCACCTGATGTGGCAACATTTTTTGTTTCTCTTCCCAGTGAACATGGTTTATTGCAGTGTAAAGCTTGTTTAGGAACAAAAATGTTTGTTTCCCTTCCTGGTGGTAACATGGTTTACAGCTTTGTCGGCAGGCACCATCTTGCAAAAATCCTCTGGAAAATTAATTTCACCTGATGCAGCAAAAATTTTGAATTTTCTGGAATTCTACCAGCCTTCACCTTCACCTCTCAGGTCCATTTGCCTCTCATAAATTTGTTGTTTCCCTTTCCGGTGAACATGGTTTACGGCTTAGTCAGCGTGGAATATTGTATGAGGATCAACGCTTCGCTAAGCCACAAACCCACAAACAAATGTGGACGTTTGGTGAAATCCAGGGAAAGTGGTGCAGTGTCCAAATGTCATGTAGCCATTAATGTTCGGGGGGGGGGGGTCCTAACAGGTAACCATGCAGAATTTGGTGCAGATTGGTGAAACAGTGTGAAATTGTATAAGGAACAAAGCTTTGCACCACAAACCCACACACAACCTTTTATATATATAGATATAGCCATATTGCTGGACCTTCCTCAGCTGGTGACCCCCTTTGTTTGGGACATAATTATAAACTTGTTTTGAGGAAGGCATATGACAAATGCTTTTAAAAAGAGATATGCAAACCATCAAGGGGAAAAGGTGGTGCTTGAATTTTTAGAGTTGAAAAGTGTTTTTGTATTGGAATATTATCTAGATATCCCTTGTAAAAGGATTGATAAGACTTTAATGTTAAAGTTTAGCTTAGGAATTCTTCCAGTTCATTACTTTATTTCACGATGGAAGAAAGATTTTCTAGATACATGTCATTCTGTACCACCTTGGTGGAAGATGCTATGCACTTTATTTGTATTTGCCCCTTATATATCTCTGTAAGGACACATTATTTGAGACCATAAGCTGTTCAGTGGCAAACAAGCAATGTTGTTGTGACCTATAGACTGCTGAAAATAACAAGGGATGAAAACTGTATAGTTTGTTTAATAAAGTATTTAGCCTCTGCTTGGGTTTTGCGTGTGACATTTTTAAATTGTTGTACATGATTTTTAGTTTTATGGTGCATTTTATTGTGTTTTATATGTTATGGCATAGTCAAAATAAAAGGTTTTAACAACAAAAATCCCTGTGGAAAGAACTATGCAAAGATAGCAAAGATAGCAAGATAGCAAGATGCAGCCCCCCGAGTAGTGAAAACGGGGGGAAAGGCAAGAAATAACCACAATGTCCTTAAAAGGATATGTTGTTCAGTGCAAAAAGGGATTAAAGTGACCTAAACAAGTCTCTAGGGACCAAAGAAGAACCAAGGGAAACGTTATCAGCCAATAATAACTTCTGAGATGCTTATTGGTTCAACTGCATTGAACCAGTCTTCTTGGTACTGTTTGTGTGATTCGAATGGGGCTCAAATGTGACAGCCACGTTGTTCCAAGTGGGGAGGGTATCGAGCCGGGGTCGAGCTGAAGTTTGATGCAGATCGCGAGGGCCACCAGAGTAAGTTTAGCAGTCGTTTTGACGGCAAGGATTCTGGTGACTGGATGTGCAGTTCAATATGGGTAGCCTGATGCACCGTCAAGGGTCGTGTTTTGATGAGGCCACCTGGGTCGGTTCAACTGGCGATGAAGATCGGCAGAATAGATGCTGGTGGTTTGAAGGGTGGCTCATAGCGGTGTTCATTGAAGTGTGGATCGTTAGTGCCACCTGGATCAGTTCGAAAGTCGAGTTTGATGGCAAAAATTCTGGTGAGTAGATGTGCAGTTTGAGTTCAAAGGTCATGGCTCAATGGATCTCCCGGGGTCTAGCTAACTGCTGATGAAGATTGACAACATACAAGCTGGTGGTTCGACAAGGTGATTCAAAGGCAGCGGGTGCAACAATGAGCCAGGGCAATGGCACACTCAGCAGGTGTGGTGTGATGGTGAACTGGGTTTAAAACAGGAGCTCGAACATTGGCCAAGAGCTAAAGACAGCCCCAGATGATCCTGGTTTCACTGTGATGAACAAGCTTGAATCGCGGCTCGAAGCAGTTCAGTAGCAAAAACCCAAGGATCATGATTGTTTTGACTCAGATTGTTGTGAGTCCCAATGCAGGGAATCAAGAATACGATTAGTTCTCGTTCTCGGGCTCCCGCCAAGAGGGAGGCTGGAACACACTTCAAGGGGTCCTGCAATATAATGAGGTAGAAGTGTAGCTGGCAGAGATGCAGGTCTTACATCAGCAGTAGTCACCCCCAATGTGCCATCAGGATGGTTAGGTTGCAGAGCTTGCCTCTGCTTTGGACACTCAGTCTTACCCTCCAGCGGGGGTCTTTGGAAAAGTCAACTCTCCCAATTGAGGTCAGGAGAATGATTACTTAGGTGTTTGCTCCGAAGTGAATCAAAGAAGGGGTGAAAGACTCTTTCTTTTAAAGGCAAAAGTCTACAGGTGATTGGACAAATGCAAGCCTGATTTAAGGGTCCAATCCTTGTTCTTGAAACAAGTGAAATTTGCCTTCTGACTTCACACCCAAAGTGTGTTGTGCGAAAGGAAGTGAACGGTACAAGAAGGTGATATAGAGTCTGAGAGAAAGAAGATATGACCTTCTTCCGGCTGTTAGCAGCTCACTCTGTCTACACTAATACTGCCCCCTTCCCTTCTCAATAGAATCATAGGCCCTTTTGGTATGAAGCACCCTGCTGTGACGCTACTCCTTTTGTTAATCGGTGTGCCCTTTGATTCCTGTTCCCAGGACAGCTTCCTGTGGAGTGGCTGTCACTCTGTGGAGGATGGTACCTACCCTCACAAAGGATTAAAGATAGGCAACACCCAGTGCTACGGTCTAGCTAGGAGCAGCCAAGACAGCCTCACCATGGGACCCTTGCACATCTGAACTGACCTCAAACCACTGACAGATGTGTGATATCAAATTGATGTGGCTTGGATAATTATGAGAGATGCTAGATACTATACTACAAACACAGGTATGGCTTATATTTATGGTTTAACATTCCAATAGGATAACATTCTTTTAGTTATGTATTTCAAATGCAGCCCTTGTGCTGCAGAGGCGTGGCTATCACTGCAGCTGTCAAATGGGCAAATGTGTCTTCTGAGCTTTCTCTGAGCCACTGGAGAGCAGGCCATGCAGGTCAGACTACTGATGTAATAAGGCACAATAAGTGTACACTATGCTTTTTCACATGGAGCGTATACAAGTAGAAGTAACTGTGCCAAATTTGGTGCAGATTGCCAAGATTCACCAAGCCACAAACCCACAAACACATTTTGACTTTTGCTGAAGTCCAGGGAAAGGGGTGGGTGTCCAAATGTCATGCAGCCAGTAATGTCCAGAGGGTCCTAATAGGTGATTGTGCAAAATTTGGTGCAGATTGGTGAAATGGTGTTGAATTGTATGGGGAACATATGCAAAGCCACAAGCCCACAAACCCAGTGACTTTTGCTGAAATCCAGGGAAAGTGGCGTGGTGTCCAAATGTCATGTAGTCAGTAATATCCAGAGGGTCCTAACAGGTGACTGTGCAAAATGTGGTGTAGATTGGTGGAACGTGTGGAATTGTATATGGTACAACGCTTCTCTAAGCCATAAACCCACACACACATTTTTACTTTTGCTGAAATCCAGGGAAAGGGGAGGGAGTGTCCAAATGTCATGTAGCCAGTAATGTCCAGAGGGTCCTAATAGGTGACTGCAAAATATGATGCAGATTGGTGAAACGGTGTGGAATTCTATAGAGAACATACGGGAAGCCACAAACCCAGTGACTTTTGCTGAAATCCAAGGAAAGTGGTGGGGTGTCCAAATGTCATGTAGCCAGTAATGTCCGGAGGGTCCTAACAGGTGACTGTGCAAAATTTGGTGCAGATTGGTGAAAGGGTGTGGAATTGTATAGGGGACAAACAGGAATCCACAAACCCACACATTTTCACCTTTATATATATAGATGTGTTTACTAAGACCAGTAAGCAGTCTTACCTCACTAATAGATATAAATGGTGCCGCTGATCCTGAGTGTCTTCTGCGTCTGCTCAGAAATGGAAATGCAATGAAACCTGGTGTGAAAAAATGACTACATCTCTATGGGAATGCAGAGAAGCTAGTGGTTAAAACCCCTACTCCACATCCACACACTACTACTAAACAAGCAATGATCTCAATCATTAAGGTGAAACAGGTACACCTCTGTCACCTCTTAGAGTAACATGGGCCGGGGCCAGGCTATACTCTTCAAGAGAGTTCTCAGCTAGAAAGGAGCACCCAAACAACAATAGTATTGTGATGTCCAAACATAGGAACTGTACAAAGTTCTATAAAAAAAATAATTTTTAATTAAGGAAAAAATGCAAACATGCTATTAAAAATACTAGTAACCCACACCTGTAAAGGAAGACACAGAAATGCACACTTTTAGATGAAAGGAATCTCTGTGTCTGACGACAGGGGTAGACAAACATTTGCTTCTTCAGGAATGTTTAAGTTAAATGATGTGGTTCAAAAAGTATGGAATAGAGTCATACATGTTCACTAGGGCCCTCAAAACCAGGCCCTGGGGACAGAACCACTATGAATATCTTTATATTCTTCTGGGTAAGCTCAGCAACATTGAGCTGGACTGCTCAGAACTTTCCATTGCGTTGAGTTTGCGTCAAGGCAGTCACATCGGGTGCTCCCAATGTATCAAGTCAATGGCATGATGGCTAAGTTGGCTAGAGGCATTACAGCAATCTAATGATGTTCGACGGGGGTGATCAGCTTTAATCGACTGAAGAACACGTGGGTGATAGCCGATTAGGTGGTTTAAAATTTATGAATCGGTCCAACAAGGTCCAGTGTTGCATTATGCTTCTGAGGTGGAAATCGGCTCAAAGACTGCCAGGATAGAGGCAGGTGATCATCAAAAGAATGGTTTGATGGCAAAAAGTGGTTTGAAAAGTGGTGAATGTCAAAGGCAGATCCATGAATCTTGCAGTGGCTAGAAAGCACCTAGAAAAAAGGTGAGTCGGCACAAAAGCTGTTCGAGGTGGGAAAAACAATGAGTGCTGTTCCTTTGCTTGGTTGCTGAGGGGCATTGGTAAGGGTCTGCAGGGATAAAGGGAGTCCTTCTTCTGCCCTTCACACCCAGATATTGCTCAGAGAGAACATGCAAGTGCTGCCACCTCCAGTAGATAGGGTCTTGATTATCAGTGGTCTCAGCAGCAGGCAGGTCTTTTCCCAGCAGCATGTCATTTCAAATGGTCCCGATGCAACCTTACAATTCTGGTATATAAAGATGAATCAGTTAATGAGTGTCTCCCCCTTTAGTCATTTTGCCAAGGCGGATTGGACCATTTTAAGCCCTCAGTAAGGGTCCAATCTTAGCTGCTGTGGCAAGAGTCTTTGCCTGGTGATGTCAGTCCCACTGGAAGAACATACATGAAGTATAAGTCTATAAATATAGTACTTTTTGAATTTTTTGTTCCTCACTGTTACTGGCCTACATATGTCAGTACAGGAAAAAAGGGGGAGCCAGACATTTGATGTCAACAGTGATGTCCTGGGTGTTAGTCTTAGCAGTGCACGGTGGTGGTGCGAGTTATAGTTTCTTAGCTTACCATAACTGGCGAATTTCAGGGGTTTTTCAGTTTTACTTGGAACCATATCGTCCCTGTAGCAACATTTTTTTAACTGAATTTCATAGGTTTTTAGTAGGGCAACTTAACCATAACGCCCCTTTAACAAAGTTTTTTACTGAATTGCATAGGTTTTTAGTAGCACAACTTAACCATAACGTTCCTGTAACAAAGTTTTTTCACTGAATATAGAGATAGATAATATGAATTTGATAAATGTTTACTAGGATTCCCTTAGTTTATATACATATAACATACTGAACCCCCTACCTGCGCTAGTTGTTCTGATGTCTGCGGATCATGCGCATGTCCGCGGACGGACGTGGTCAACAGCACCACTATCCAAAAACTCAGGGGTTATCTTACATTGTTGTATCATGCAATAAAAACACCGAACATGTTCAAGAAGCAGCACATAAATACATTACATTCAATAATAAATAAGAAGTGGTATATGTAAGACACCTTTCATCCAATTACATAGCATATGCAACATAATGGAAAATACCAAAACAAAATAAATATGCCTCCAACAGAATTACCTCACAGAAACTGCACAGCAAAAATCCACAGGACACCTACGCAGCAGTAACGGCAAAACCTAGCAAGAAACTAGTGAGTACACTACATTTATTTTATATATTTATAAACTTTCTGTATTAGATACACTAAAAGTAATATATTTTATTTTCTTCACAGAAATGTCTAGTACTTTGGAATGGCTGGAATTTTTTTTTCCTCTGGATGAAATGAGTGAAAACAGTGATACTAATAGTAGACAATACACTTCTTTATATAAACCAATTAATAACCAATACTTTATGTGTACTTAAATTTAACAGGCCATATAGACATTAGAAATAATACAGAAACAGAGACCTTACAAAATCATCTGCAGTGAATGGAGCAAAAAAGGGATCTATTAATGTCAAATTTCATTCTTTTAAAACACTTTGTGGAGGACCATATAAAAGAAAAATAAACATCGCTGTCCCACATGTACCCTGACCCCTTCTCCATTTCCCAGCCAACCATCCCCAAAACCTCCCCAGCAAGAAAAATGTTATGATGAGACTTCAATCCCTTCCTCCCCTACCATCCATCATGTACAAACCCCTAATTCCCTTGTATTTGCATCAGTTTGTGCTTCCCCCTCTCTTTCATAATTTTTATAATTTTTTGCAATAATAAAATATTAAGTGTGTTGTTACTATATTACTGTGTGTCTTATTTATTTTTAAAAGTCAGTTAGGGTGTCCGCGGATAGCGCGGGTGTCTGGAATGGCTAAACCAAAATGGGGCTGTCCTAAGGACACTATATCTGTTTGTACTGTTCACAATCAAGATGGAAGTGTCCTTAGGACACACAAGATGTCTGCCTGTCCGTAATTAACTAAAATGGGGTGTCCTAAGGTCACTGTACCTGTTCAAGCTTTCCGTAGTCAAAATGTGGGTGTCCGCAGAACACTAAAGAAGTCTGCATGTTTGTAACTATTCAAATTAAAGTGTCCTAAGAACATTCCCCCTGTTCGCATTGTCCGCAACCAGAATGAATATGTCCGTAGAACACATAGCTCCTCCGCCTGTCCGCAAAGTTGTGATGCACATTTATTTTGTTCGGGGACCTGAACACTGTCCGTAGAACACCTGCATGCATGCGTATCAAACCCTTGGCCCCTACGAACATCATGCTTGTCTGCAATTGTCCGCCGCATGTGTGTTGCACTTTTAATTAGTTCGGGGACGGGAACACTGTCCGTAGAACACCTGCACGCATGCGTAGACCCCAGCCTGTGCATTTGGTGTCCTACGGACAGCCGTCCCATTTGCGAACGTGTCCGCAATGTCATCATGTGACCGCACCCGTGCTAAGTGTAACAAACACTGTCTGGGCACCCAGACACCTAAAAAATATTTTTTTGCACAATCCAAGGTATTTTCCTGGGAAAGTTCACCCTTGCACATGTCCTAGACCATGTCCCTGGCGATCTGCATACTTTTTGGAACTTTTTGAGCCAACTTCTTGGTGTTTGAAGTGTTCGCAGACAGCGCGGGTGTCCGTGAAGTGCGCCCTATCACCCCTATAGAAGGCCACACCCCAAAGCTGCTCCTTATTCTGTTTTTGGGTTTCCAGGACAGAGACTGCTCCTTGTTGCATTGGATTGCTCTCGCTCTTTGAAACAGCTGTCCTGATGGCATCCATGGCTGCTGCTGCTGCTACTACTGCTGTCTCAACACCATCCCAACCCCTCCCCAAGGGCCTGCAGAGGGGAACAGCCGTGAGGATACAGAGGAGAGTGATGAAGAGGATGAGGTAGTGGAAGTCCCTACTACTAGTTCTCACCATGATTCTTCGGTGTGGAGGTTATTTACCACTCTTGATGGAGTACCAAAAGCATGTGCAAACAGGGTGACCTGCAATCAGTGCAAGGTAGTGCTGAGTCGTGGGAAACTGGGTTTGTACAGCTGTGGTACTAGCTCAATGAAGCGACACCTAAAGTCGTTCCACTGTGGGGCTATTCGTAAGGTTGTACCTTGCGATAAACGTAGTAGGTTGAGTTCCCCTGAAGCATCGTCCGTTTCTGCTCCTGCCAGCACAAGAGACACTCCTGTGGGGCAGCGCATCTCTCGAGCTGCCTTGCAGGCCATACGTGATACTGTTGATCCTTACCTTTCGAGGGTCACAGTATTGGGGATGTACTGCAAAACAGTACTCTGCAGGGGGGAGAACCTTTGAAGTGCTTTTGAGACTGTGGTCAAGGCGCATGAGAAGAACTGCTACCTACCTGAATAAGGCCCACCCTACATCTTCCTTTCCTTGTGTGTCGTGTTTAATAAACCAAAAAATATATAAACCAACAAAAACCAAAAAAACACAGTTCAAAAATAGAAGTGTCAATTAAATGATGCAGGGCCCTGTGCATTTTTAGAAGTCTGCGGACCTCTAAAATGTTTGCGGTGCTGCCCTGTCAGAACCATTGCACTTTTCTCTGGGAAGAAGTGGTGGGTCTGAAAAGAGCCTTTTTGTGGTGTTTGTTTGTGTTGTGAAAACTTCAAATGGTCAACACCTACTGCAAACTGGATTGCTGTAATTCCAAAAAAGGTTGCAATGCATTTAGTATATTTTGCAGAAAAATCTGATTGCCAGCATAAGTAAGATGTACTCCATCTCTGCGAAAAATGTGTGTACTATGAAACATAATGTTTTCATTGTGAAAAGAGGACATACCAACATACCAACATCTCTCAAAAAGGCCCGAATGAAGAAGAGCGCAGCCACATTTATCTCTGCGCAATACGGAAAAAAATTACTTTGGAGTTTGGATACATGTCCATGACTTTCCCAAGTCCTTCTTTCATTGCAAATTGCAAAGAGATTCCAGACACATGTCCTAAATTGTTCCCTCCACAATGAATAATAATAATGTCTGGATGACAATGTGTCACCAAAGGAGCACAAAGATGTACCAAATCCAGCCACTTCATTCCACGCACTCCATGCCAGTGCACTTCCACATGAGGGAATCCAAGATGTACAGCCACTCCACAGCGATCTGCATGCACCTCCAACCAATTTATCCACGAATCTCCCAAAATCCAGACAATCTGCTTTCTGAAACACAAAACCATAGCTATCTGCTCTCCTCTCAGGAAAAAGACTTTCTGACAAAGGTAACCCTTAAATGCGGCAGTAGCGCTATTACCGCCGCATTTAAGGGTCCTCCAGATCATGGCCTTGGCGGATTACCCCCCAGCTTTGAGCTGGGGGGAAATCCGCAGCAAAATTGCCGATTTTCGGCGCTATTACCACCGGCGGGAAATCTGCTGGCGGTAATAGCGTGAATTTTCCCCATTGGGCCCAATGGGGAATGAGGAATTCCCGAATGGTCCCAATGGGGAATGGGCAATAACCCTTCCACCAAATCCGTGATCCGGCGCTAATAGCGCCGGGGGGTTTGGCGGTAGGGCTATTAGCGCCGTTGCTAATAGTGCCAGCGTTACCGCTCAACTCGTGATGAGGCCCAAAGTCTCTGCTCACACATCACACCTAGTAAACCTTATTGACCAATCCCTTGCTCTGCCTGTCAACCTAAAAAATCCTGTATGTGATACGCTCTGTCCACGGACAACCACGGTGTCTGCGGACAAATCGTAAAATCTGAGTGTGGGGAATTAAAATGTAAATAGTGTGCCCCATTTCCCCTTTGAGGTTGGCTCTGAAAAGAGCCTTTTTTTGTTTTGTTTGCAGATGCTTCAGAAACACCTTTTATTTTGTATTTTTTTCTTCTTTTCTTCTTATTTTCTTCCAAAAAATCTTCACATTAGCTGCTCCAAAGCAACCCTTATGTTCCAAACAGCATGGCATTTCCCATAAAAGATAAAGACATGCCATCTTCTTTAAAGTAATCAACATTACCAGAGTCAATGCTGTCATGGTTGCAAAAGAACATGCCAGCTCTAGTCATAAAAGCAAACATGCCTCGGTCGATTAAGCACCTAGCAACATTTTGCTGAGGACAAAAAACAGAACTATTGTCCCATATTGCTCTAGGTATCAAACCAGAAAAAATATCTTGGCATTTGGAAGTAGTTTCATTACTGCCTGAACCAAGTTTTGCAGATCTTCCAACAAAGTAGGGACACTGACATAACCCAAATGCAAAGTACCACAGTGCAGGACAACCACATGTGGACTGTTAACCCATGCCATATCTTGACGAACTTCTACCATTTCTTGCAAATTGAAACCAGGCACAGTGCTCCACACCACCTCAACTCCTTTTACATCAAAATTGTTTCCCACATTTGTACATTTTGCATATTGCTCCAAACCATTCACAAACATATCTCAAAGCACTAACACTGTGACTTTCTCCGCCTCTGCCATCTTCACTGCACACAGCCTCTCTGAATACAAAGCAGAACCTCAACACCTCATTGGCTAATCCCTACAGTCCCCTAATCCCTACTGTTAAGCAGTCACACAGCCATCCACCAATCACATCCAAGAACTCTACATCTAACTCCATCATCACAATTCAGCACTTCAGATGTACTGTTGATCACTCCGAGTACAATTGGGCTGTGACTGCAAATCACCTACAGCAACTACTAGTACACTCTCCGACATTTCTACTTGCAGATTCATCACATCCACATGCATGAACACAAACTACAGGTATGAATATTTTCTGCACAGTACATGTACATCTCTTGTATAAATGCACATAAACAGAGTAACTGCCACTTACCCTGTAAACCTGTAAAACAAGCTCACTGTCATTTCTCCCATCTGCTATGATCAAGTGTCACTTGCAAAGTTGTCTGCTCTCCACATTTTTATTTACCCATATTATTAACTGCAATGTGCAAACTGTTATTTTCTTCATTCATTCTATCATTTGTGTAGCCACTGCCACCTATTTATCCACATTTCAACCATAATAGCATTTAATGCATTATAGTGCATAAGATGTACAAACAATTTCCTTTCTATACATTCTGCATATTTAACATACATTCTATCATTTCAACTTCCTTTACAAATTATTACAATAGTAATCAGCCACAACACACACAGCTATCTAACAAAGTGTCATTTCATGTTAAAAGATGGGTGAAATAACAGGAGAATTGTGTGAAAAGGCTTTCTAGTGTGTTATAAAATGACACACAGCCAGGATGAGCACATGGATCTTTATTTATGCACAAAGATAGCCAATATCATTTGAAAGGCTCCCAGCTGAAACAACACCACTGCCTCTACAACTGTTCTTCTAATCTAGACAGCTCTCTCATTCCAGCTGCTTGCCCATTCCGTTCTCGAATTTACAACAGCATTCAACTATGCACAAGTGCAGTCGTGTCTATCACGTCATCTACAACTATGTACAGTGTTGTAAAGCAAGACATACAACATCTTCCCCCTTCCCTTCAGTCTGCAACACAAGCACCAGATACTTCCTGGCAACACTTAATTTGTTTCAGACTCTCCCATCTCCAAGCACCACAGAATCACCCAGTACTTTGGTAATGACCTACTGAGAAATAAGCTGCTGACCCCATCAAATCATTCTGCTTTATTTCCCACACCTTCACAAATGCATACATTGCATACTTTTCCATATAGTTCCTGCCAAATAGCAAACAAAGCATAAGATTATTTCTTCTATCTCCTAACATCCTAACATTTCCTGTGAAATTTGAATTCTGATGTCCACCCAATAGCCTCCCTGTGAAACTGAATTAAATGTATGCCCAATAGCATCTCTGTGGAAAGTTGAATTCAGAGGTACAATTGGAAAGCTGCATTTAGAAGTGTGCCCAATAGCTTCTCTGTGGAAAGTTGCACTTAGAGGTGCGCCCAAAAGCCTCTCTGTGAAAGCCGAGATTAGAAGTGTGCCCTATAGCCTCTCTGTGAAAAGCTGAACTCAGAAATGTGCCCATTAGCCTCTCTGTGAAAGTTGAATTCAGAAATGTACTCTCTGTGAATTTTAGAAGCATGCCCAATAGCCTCTCTATGAATTAGAAGTCTCCGAAAGGGCATGTAACCCATCATACCTCACAAACACGCTTACTCTCTCCTTACATCACCACTCAACTAGAACACAGAGATACTAAGACACCATTCGGTATAACTGTTCTCATATCAACATTCGCCGCTTACTCCACATCATTCTAAGTAATCACTGCTGGTTACACACCCCCCAGCGAGGCGTTCTCCTCAGGCCTAACGCAGCCACATCCGATCTGGATAAATCCAGCCAGAACGAACACATACTCCTGACCTCTCAACCACCACACCCACCGCTAGAAAACAGCTATCACACCGATGCTGCATGAGCTGTACACATACCCAGTGCTCACACGCACCTTTTGACTCACTCTACTCTCTCTACTGATATGAACTTCGGTTCCCAAGGGCGTTCAACCTACCAGCACCTTCAGACCATACCAACGGTATATAAGGCGCTATATAAATGCAAAATAACATAACATAACATAACAATAACACCACATGTGCCCTGTCCGCTTACTATTGTACTCATTTCTAAAGCACATTCAACTAACAGATTCGAAATGAAAAATACAGAATGCATATGGGCAAAGGAAAGTGCATGTACATGCTATGCACAGTTATCAGAAAGCACTACTACTGCAAAAACAAAGAAATCCATGTCTACATTAACAACAGTGCTATTAACACACATATTTACTAACTTCTTTCTTCAATTGCAATGAAGACCACTCCCCTGAAAAGCAGCAGCATCTGAAATACGAAGGAGAACTCAGAAGAAACCTACTCTTTCCATCCAAAAAAGTAAGTGAATACTGCCATAATTTTCTAACTGTTACTCAAACACTGTAGAATTCTAGTATTCTAGAACAAACAATTGTATTAACCCTGCAAAATTAGATTCAGCATTAGTGCTTCCCCTCACCAGCTCCATACTTTGTATTGTAATCTGTACACCAGTATAGTAACACATAAATAGAAGAATAGCCTTCCCAGCCTGATGTAGCAGCCCATTGCACAATCACACACCTGTACATACACCCTTCCCAACATACTCAGACACTCATGCACAAAGCACACATATACTGCACAAGATCCCAACCCACACTTTCTTTTTTTCTCCAACAGTCCCCAAAGAATGCCTACCAAAGACCAACTCTGTAGAAAGCAACGCAAAAGTAAACAAAATCAAACAAAAATTCTCCAAAATAGGCATCCACCTGTAGCAGAATGTGTACAAACAATTCAAACAATCTAGCTAATACAGTCATTAAGCGAAATAAAACAAGCTTCCAGTACAGAAACTTTGCCTCATCTTTCAAAATGTAAAATTAAAAAGAAAGTGATTAACAAAACTGCAGCTACCACTAGTGCTAATACTGCACCGATAAATCTTGATGTAGCGGCAAGTAAGCATACAAAAAAATGTATTTTACAAAAAATGTTCCGCCACAGAGTTCTTCTGAACCTTATAAAAACAGGAGAGAAATCACACACAACCCTTAAAACCTACCGTAGAAAATGTATCCTATTAGCTCTCATAGGCAGTGCAATCCTTCTCAAAAGAAAATGATTTATTTTAGTTTTAAACAGAATGAAACCACTAACAAAACTAAGTACTAAACTACAAAAAAGACTTCTCAATAAACGGAATATCAACAAAGATAGCTTCACAAACATCTGTGGAGGTGAATGGAGCACAGAACCATATTTCAATGAAGAAGCATACAAACAAAAGCAAATAAACCCAATTGCCATACATAGCAGTGGACGAGGGTATGAAAAACTTAATTATACCATTATGGAACAAGAAATGCTGCTCACAAAAATATCCCCAGAAAACTCAGTATCAACTGTCCATTCCACTGAACCAATATGCCCAGTCTACAAATGGCCGTGCACATCAATGTGTAACATTGCCAAAAAATCTTTCAAATCTTTACACCAGTTCCTCAATCAGCATTTGTAAGGCAAAGACAAATTCAAAATTAAACTACTACAAAATATGGACTCCTGTCCAGTGCGCAAATACACAAGACTATAAGGACATTCATTAGCCTGCATTTCTGGTTCAATTTTCAAAAGCACCTTCCATCATATCAAAATGATATCAACATATCATTCAACTATAAGAAATCTGGTCCATAAACTGTACTATGCTAAAAGTCCTGCTTTAGCACTAGACAATTTAAATAACAATCTTCTACATGGTACAGCCATACAACTACTCGAAGAAATAGAGCATATCCAGAGAAAATATTTTGGAAACTGAAAGCCACTTACAAAATCCAATAGGTTTACAACAGACTAGCGACAACTGTACATATGCCATCCTTCTATTACACACATACAAAAAAGAAATACTAAAGTTTAAAAGTACATCTGCTGAAGTACCAAACCATTTGTGTGTGTGTTGCTGCAGGAGATTTTATAAAAATAGCACAAAAACTGTAGACATAACGTACAAAATAGAAGACAATGAAGATTCCAAATGGTTCCAATTAGCTCTCTATCTTATTGCAGAAAACAAATATGAGATTACTGACCCCTTAATACTTTGCAGTTACTGCACTGCAAAACTTGACAACAACCAAACACCTTCATGTGCTATCACAAATAACTTGGAATTATTCCCATTACCAAAACCCCTGCAACAACTCAACTTATATGAGAGCAACATAATTCAAACAGTGCACCCATTTCAAGAAATAATACGCCTTCAACCAAAAACAGCAAAACATCCTCCCTCTGAATTAGTGAAAGGCATTTGTGGCAAAGTAGTTTATTTGCCATTAGATCTCAAAGAAAATGTACACACTCTGGGAGTGCAACGTCCAATAGATCAATCTTTAATTATCTTAGTAAGTGGCGTACCTACAAAAAACAAAATAAATGGACAACTCGTGGAAGTTAGACAAGCCCTGCAATATCTAAAAGACAACAATGAATACTACAGAGAAATCAATATTGAAGAAAACCTGAGGGAAACCACTGAAATAATTCAAGAGTCATCAGAAGCTGGTCAATTTCAACTTCTAGATCCTGCTAGAGAATCCAATATTTTACACCATTATATAATTCATCCATTACACTCTAAAGACACCATAGATGATGCACTGGAAACGTACCAAATGCGACAAGCCAAAGGATCTCCAATCAGCATATGGGAAAAAAGTATAGAAGCGCATGCCTTTCCTCTACTCTTTCCTACTGGGAAAGGAGGAAGGTACAATGATAGACCCACACAAATAACAGCATCAGAATACTGCTCTTTGCGAATGTCTTCTGAAGACCCCAGATTCAGATAAAACGTGGAATACATATTCCACCTTCTCTTTGAAAGTGAACTAGCAACTCTATGCTATGGAGTTGCACACACATTGAAATCAGGTACCCATTTTGAAAATATGTCGGCTACGGAATTACTACAAAAAGTGCAAGAAAAAGATGAGATTTTACAGTCAAGCATTACAAATCTTTTAGCAAACATGCGCGGTACAAAATAATACTGTTTCCGACAAAACAGAGATGTACGCTGTATGATAAGAAACCTTAGCCCACCCACTTGGTTTGTGACATTAAGTTGTGCAGAATATGCATGGGAAGATTTACACGATTTCCTATGCATAGCAAACAAAAACAACACAAACATAGATATAAAAAAACCAGGAGAACTCTGCTCTCTAGATCCTGTAGATATATCAAGATATTTCCATCATCGCTTCATTGCTATGCTACACTTCATTTGTAATAAAACTGTTCCTCCCCTCAGAGAAGTGCAATACTTCATTTGAAGAAAAGAATACCAAGCCAGAGGAGCACCACACATCCACATGCTTTTTTGGATTAAAGATGCTCCTAAATTTGGTCAAGACAGTGATGCCACTGTTTTGCAGTTCATCTAAAAATATGTCACTTGTGAAATCCCTTCACAAACAACACATAGTGACCGTCATGCACACATTATACAATTTCAAAGACACAAATGTGGGAAATATTGTTGTCGCAAATATAAAAACAACGGGAAATACTACACCAAATGCCGCTTTGGTTTCCCTAGACCAGTTTCAACAACAGGTCAAGTAAACAACTTCATGTCTTCAGTTAGACATTGTGTCAAAGGTAAATCACCAAAGAACACATATTACATAAAAAGAACAGAAGAATCAAAATACATCAATGATTATAATGCAATCATTGCCCTCCTATGGAATGCAAACATAGATGTGGAGTGCATTGCAGACAATTCACTGCAGTTGCACAATATGTCATAGCCTACTTACACAAAGCAGAGAAAACAAAGCTTCAGGACCTCTGGGATGACATATCATCTGCCAAAATAATATCACAGAAATTGTACAGCTTAGGCATAAAAATGCTCTCTCATAGAGAATGTGGCTGCTATGAAGCTGCAGACCGTTTAACCGGTACTGCCTTGTATGGTAAATCTGAAAGTAGTATGGCTAAGTCTTGGTCCTGCTAAATCTAGAAAAAGAGTTCTCAAATCATATGAAGACATAGAAACAATAGCCAAAAATGATCCCAACAGCCAAGACATTTTGAAAAATATTTACTGGACACATACTACCCACACAGGAGTACAACTTTGGAAACCATGGGCGTCATTACAAGGGTGGTGCTGTAACGCTCACCTGATTCTCACGGAGGCGCCGACCCATTCTGGACTGCTACAACTTCTTCCACGGTAAAGCGTAGTGCTTGGAAGATGGACTGGACTGGACCCCCAAACCTCGTCTATCTGGCCCGTAGAATAATCCTTCTGTAGATGGGAAAAGGGAGTTAACTGTCTGCTAGATTGTGTGTGAGATTCCCCCTTTTCCCCCTTCTCACCCTCCTCGAACCCTAGCTGTGCCTTCCGCATACTCTCACCTTAATTTCTGTATGGGCAAGCTCTCCATCCTGCTTCTGACGCAGGGGCATGTAGATTTCCAGTTACTTCACTGGATCTCGGATTTGGCGAGGGTTCGATGTCTGTTTGCCTTTACCAAAATGCTGCCGTAAGTATATAGTTCAGAAGATCAAGTCTTATTTGTCCCTTTGCCTTTGTTTAATTTTCAGGGACTAGGTGAGGAATCCGTGTGGAGGAATGGATTCGCCGAGGTAAGCTCAGGTGAGTACTTTTAATGAAGGTGTGCCATAGTGGTTTGCTCCGACACCTTAATGAGTGTGTCTTATTTCCCCATAGGGGCCGGGGTACGGAAAAGCCAGAAAAGCCGCTCCGACCCGAAAAGGGAACAGAGGTCCCAACAAAATCCAGGTAAGACTTAAGGTGAGTAATCTGTCCTTTTGCAATTAGTTCGTTGCTCACCTTGTTTTGTCCTTTTTCTCCGTAGGTCTTGAATGCGACCGATGTCGCCTATGGGCGCTGAAAAGGTTGCCGGCGCCACGTGAAGGTAAGTGTAAGCGGCGTGGCAGCGTGAGAAGCGGAGCCCTTTTAACTATTGTCTTTCTTTTCCATAGGTGCTGGGATGCGGCCGATGTCGCCTATGACCGCTGAAGAGCTAGACAGCGCAACGTGAAGGTAAGTGGAAGCGGCGCTGCAGCGAGCGATGAGATGCGTTTCTAACCCTTGACTTTCTTTTGCAGGATCGACGGAGTGAAGAATCCGGATGCTGGATGAAGGTAGGTAATGTCCTAATGCTTGCCTTTCTCTCCTTGCAGGTGTTCCAGGTGCTGGCGGGCGTGGCAGGAGCCAGGATGCAGGAGCCGACTCGGTGAGCGTCCTGCTGCAGATGCAGAATAAAGCGAAGCACGTGTGGCCATCCAGGCGTGGTTTAAATAGCCTTGGAAGAGCTTCAGGTGAGTGTTCTTCCACTGGCCCCACCCGAGTAAGAAAAGAGTTCCTGAAAGAAAATAGTTCCTCCCCAGCCTTAGTTGGCTTGAAGCTTCAGACAGCATGGTCTGCCTCGGGTGAGTATGCAGCATGGTCTGCCTCAGGTGAGTTCACCCAAGCATTTCCATATGTTCTGCCATGATGAGCCTGGTGCCTGTGGCGCCAGGACAGATGCCTTTTATGAGCCTGGCGCCAAAGGCGCCAGGACAAGGTCCAAAGAGCCCCCATAGGGGTTTGCTGGGTCTTGCTTGGTGAGTATGAAGTCTGCTTCTGGGGACGCTGGGCCTGACCTGGCTCCTCGGGAGCAGGCATCATGACAGGCGCTCCCGTAATGAAGGGTGCCGGTATGGGACCGGCACCCTTCATTACGGGAGCACCGATTACAAGGTTTCCTTTGCGGGGACCATGTAAGGGCGCCTGGTAAAACCAGGCATCTTTTCTGGGTCCCGCAAGAGGAAGAGGGAGGTAATAACGGGCCAGTTGTAATGCGCCCATTATTACCTCCCTCCCCATTCCCATTGAGCCCTATGGGTGCTCAAATGGGAATGGGGAATGGTTCCTGCAAGGAGGAATTACCGGGTCCTCCTATGTCGGAATGACCCGGTAAGACCCCATTGCAGGAACCCGGTAATGGAGCCTGGTTTGGAGGAAGCCATGGTGCTGATAGCACCATGGCTTCTCCAAACTCGTAATGAGGCCCCATGTGTCTATACCACGTAGCCAAAAGCTTCACATACAAAAATAATATTAAACCAGATGAAAATAAAGGTAGATACAGAGTAGCAAATTCTGAAGGCAGATTAGTGAAACTTACCAAATGCAGCTTAATTCATCATATAAAATTGTCATTAAAAACTCCTCAACATAAAGAACTGTATTACATGTCCCTGCTACAACTTTTTAAACCATGGAGAAAAGAAGAAGAGTTACTAGATACCTATGACTCCTATGAAGATGCTTTCAAAGCAAATTAAAGAACTATACCAGACGTAAACTTTACACAGTACCAAACAATGTTGCACAATGAACAACAACACGAAGAGGAACTCCAGACCCAACTAGATGTGGACACTCCTGACAGTAGTCAACCTTCTGTAACAGGAAGCCAAGAACCACTTGGACAGCCACTAATAGCAAATGAGGCAGAATTAGCCATGACAGAAGTAGAAAACACCATGTGTCAGTATGAGCTATCTACAGAAGATTTTGCTGTACTGAAATCACAACTAAACAATGAGCAGCATAGCATTTTCCCAGAAGTAACAAAACAAATTGAACATGGTGTGGAACATGAAAATACAAACTGTACCTGCCAAGACTACAAACCTATACTGCTATACGTGAGTGGTTTACAAACTGTACCTGCCAAGACTACAAACCTATACTGCTATACGTGAGTGGTTCAGCTGGTTCAGGCAAAACATTCTTAATCAAAATCATCAGCAAGTTCCTCCAACAAATGACAAACAACAAACTGTCAGTTGTTGTAACTGCCCCCACAGGTTTGGCTGTCTACAACATAGGCGGTGTCACTTAACAGTAGAGTAGAACACCAAAACAAATTGGACTATTGCAAACCTTTTACAGAAGCTGCAATGGAACTACGCAGAGTTTTCAAACAAATGAAAATGCTGCTAATAGATGAAGTGAGCATGGTCTCCAACCTAATGTTGGCTTTGATTCACCTCAGATTACAAGAGGTCCTCAAAACAGACTACGAAGAGCTCTTTGGAGGAAAACACATTATTGTTTTTAGAGATCTTCTTCAATTAACACCAGTGAAAGGTGAACCTACTTTTAAAACCTTAGCGCACAAACTGTGCCATAAAACTCTTGACAGCATAGGAAATGTCAAACTTTGGCAACATTTCCAATACAGAGAATTAACTGAAAATATGCGTCAGTCTGCAGACCTTACATATGCCAACATTATAAAAAGTATTAGAGTTGGTGTACTATCTCAAGAAGCAAAATGTATATTAAAAGCCAGGCACATCCATGCACTCTATGGCCATAACTCATGTGCTACTGATGTCATGGAACAATTAGCACACAAAAATGTCAATTGTGTGTCCTTGATACCAACTCTTGCAAGCTGTTCAAAATTTAATGAAACAATGTTAAAAAAGAAATGCAACTAATAGGTCAAATTGGCTCCACAGACAAACTGGACGTACGTGATATGACATTTGGTGGAATGCATTTGATCGAATTAAAATATGGTGGAATCAATTTGGTCGGAAAAATGGTCGAATTTTTTTTTTTTGTGGGGTTCCCCCCCAAACCCCCATTTTTGGTGTTAAAACAACTTTTTTTTAACCTATTTTTACCTATACTAGAGCAAACAAAAAATATATACTTTTTAAAAAAAATTAGACTTTTTATTTTTCGACCAAATTGATTCGACCAATTTGTCATTCGATCAAATATATTCGACCATTTGACTGGACAGCACACTACCCATGTGCCAATAAGCCACAACAAGGCTAAACACCTTGGAAAACTTTATCTCTAACACAGCTGGTTTGGATAAAATATTAAAATTATCTTTAAACTGTAGAGTAATGCTTAAATGTAACATTGACGTGGACCAATTACTAGATAATGGAGCACTTGGTACAGTTGTTGGCTTTCAAACATAGCCACGTCACAACAACATTCAATTTGTGAATATTCTCTTTGACAAACTATCCGAAGTTAAAAGGATAGGAGGCTCAACAGCCCACTTCCTTCTTTTCAAAGACATGTATGTACGCAGAGAACAATTTTCTCTAACTGTAGCATACGCAGTCACCATTCACAAATCACAAGGTCTTAACCTAGATAAAGCATTGATAGATATTGGTAGCACAGTCTTTAAAGAAGGGATGAGCTATGTAGCAATATCACGCTTAAGTACACTTGACGGACTAGTTCTAATCATCTTTGATGCAAGTAAAGTAAATGTTGATATTTCTTGCACTCTAGAATACAATAGACTGTGTTCACTCTACACCCCCATCTGAAAACCTATCCTGTTCCGCAAAAAGCAAAACGTTGTAAAAGAAAACTACTTCAGACTCAAACTATGCAAGATCTCACAGCAATTACTCCAAAGAAAGTAAAATAAGATAATACTTCATCAAGGACCACAACCAAAGAAGAATCTACTGCTCAAAGTAATTCAACTACCTCTTCAAAGAAGCAACGCATACTCCGAACAAATGACTTGGACACAGGACTATCAGGTCCATTCTAATTTTCAAATACAACTGGTGTAAATTGCTACACAAATGTAGCACTAAATATTTTGTTCCAATTATCACCAATTATTGACAACATTTACTTACACAGTAGAGACCAATTGTGTTTGCAAATGTTAACCCTTCATAGAAATGCAACCAAAAATCCTGACAACACTTACAGTGTTTTTGGAATAAGGCAGGAATTGGACTACTGTGCTGGAATGGTCAAATTCACTATAAACTCACAAGAAGATCCACAAGAATTTCTAATGTACTTACTACAAGTACTAGACAATAAAAACATACCTATTGCCACCATACATGTGGAAACATACATGAACTCTTTGCAGTCATGTAGTACAAGAAGAAGTTCTTAATGAACGCTTTGTGTATGTATCCATACCTAACTGTGAATCCATTCCATTTCAGTAACTTTACAAAATGCAAACCATGGTAGATTATGTACTACCTGCAATTCCGATAATCGTTCCACCTTACAAATACAGACACATAGTAAATACGTAATAGTAATGCTTTTACGTTATAATGCAGATGGTACCAAAAACAACTGCAAGCTAACTGGATTCACACATGGTCAAGTATCACTTGGTAAGAAAACATTCACAACAATAGGTATAATCTACCATGCAGGAGCCACAACCAGAATTGTGGATGGTTCGAATGTAATGATACTTGTAAATCTTGTAAACGCTTACTTAATATCCTTAAAACCAAAATGTAATAATTAATCTGTGTATGAACATAAACAAAACTTGAACTTCAAAACTATGACCAGTTAGAATACGCCAACAGGTATCTAACTGCCCCAAGTTTCTGCAACAAGCAAACAGATAAATGAATAACTTTAAAATGAAACAAGAAATAAACAGTTAGAATATGCCAACAGGTATCTAACTGCCCCAAAAATCTGCAACAAGCCAATAGATAGATGAATACCACTAAAATGGAAAAAGAAATAAACAAATAAAATACATCAACTGTTACCTAATTGCAACAATACTACCACCACTTCCAAATCAAAAACCATACACATATTCAATTCCTTCTACTGACCTGAATGAAAGAAATATATTGTACCACAACGTAAAAAGGTTTTTTTTTAATCCAGCATGGATTTTTTCCCCACAGACCCAATGATTTAATCAACAAACACAGGAACTGAGGAAATTGCACAGTACACTGGTTTCAACTATGGTACTTCTAAAGTACTAACTATGAGGGTCGACAAAATACAGAAATGTCTACTATGCAATGCAATACTCATTATAAACTACCTACACTAACATGTGATTTTTTTTCTTTTATCACAGTGATTATAAAGAAATTCTGCTCCAACTACCCATGGCATACATCCACAAAATGTCAAACAGTAAGTATATAATGATTGGACTCACAAACACCACAGCATAACACACCCATTCAAGCAAACACCTGACCATAAACCACAATCCAAAATGTTTGCTTCCATGGGTATCTTATGCTGCAGCGCTTGTTGCCAAACACTACAATCTTGACTGCATGGCCTGGCCAGGACAAAACTCTTCATACAGCCTCAACAAAAGAAACAGTAAGTATATAATAATTAAACTCACAAACACTGCAACATAACACAGCCATGCAAATGAACACCTCAGCAATAAATACAACCCAAAATAACTAGAGTCTTCAATACCAACATTCTGAACATAATCCAACAAACAAACTAACACACATCATCTCACTATCCTATAAACACTATTGCACTACTACCAATCAGTGCACACAATTTTGAAAACATATGCCCTAAGCAGCCCACATACCACAGTCAGAATCTTTGGTAACATGGTGTGTTATGCTGCGGTGGTTGTAGCCAGGGCCTAGAGTCTTGGGTGCATGGCCGAAGGCCTACGGCACTTAGGCTATGCACCCAAGACTCTAGGCCTTAGCCACAACCACCGCAGCATAACACACCCATAGAAACAAACACCTACCAAATGACCACAACCCAAAAACATAATACATCCACCTCAAAACCTATCCACGTCAATTAACATTCTAAAAAATAATCACAACAAATGCACAAACTCTTCAATACATACCCTCTTCACCCAGTGCTCTTCTAACAACCCAAAACCAACATCATACTAAACTGGAATAGCCAGTAGTGCGACCAGTGCTTAGTATGTCTGTGGACAACTGCAGTGACCGTGAAAACCGCAAACACATCACAGCCTTCTCCCACCTAAGCAAATACAGCATTTGACCCATCTCTTACTCCCTCACCCTCTCCAAGCACTCATACACACCAACACACTCACCCAAAATTGGATTTATGCTCACTTCCACGCCGCGCTGTCTGCGGATGTCTGTGGATCCAATATGGCGGGCGCATCGAAACAATGTGACACACCTCATGCTTCAACCCAGCCATTCAGAGAACACGTCGTGTGACCGTGGACATGACGCAAGCCGATTAGCCAATCAGTGTCCTGGCCGCGGAGCGAACAGGGAAGTGTGTCTGCTGAGCGGACATAGATATCACTAATTGTTTTGCCTTACATTTTGGTCGTTTACAAAAAAACTACTGGACGGATTCGCACCAAATTAACAAAAGCACATTTTCAGAACCAAGCCGCCGCTGCTGCTGCAAATTTGGTGAAAATCCATCCAGCGGTTTGGGCTGTAGGCGCAACAGAAAAAAAATATTTTGGGACCCCCCCCTACAACTCTTCCCCCCCTTGATCAAACCTCACCAAAATATTCAGGGTGGGCCATATAGTCTTTTTGCAAAGTTTGGTGAGGATTCGTCCAGGGAGAGCAAAGTTATAAGCCACCGAAAAAGTGCTCTTCCTATGGGTTTAGCAACTTAACCATAACTACATGGCCAATGCCGCAGGCCAAGTCATTAATTAGTATGCTGATAAACTACAGTGCAACTGCTGGGGGTGTCAGTAGACAACCCCGTCAGAGTTACATGTTTGCACTATATGCTTTTCAGCATGGGGAATTATGAAAGTGAACATGATTAGCCCAACTCACTTTCTGAGGCACAATTCCCAGCGGCATCCTTTGGTTTTACAAAAATAAAAAAATATTAGGATTGTCTACCAGCGCAAATAGAATTTTCTCATACTGGGTAAATCATGTGCTGCTTACACTTAACTCCGAATAAACATAAAAGAAATAGCCCCATGATATTTGCATCTGCTATTGCATGTTCAGTTTGATTATCAATGCTATTCACACAGCACACTAAAACCTCTATTCTGTTTAGAAAAGCACTGCCCATGTAAACGTCTAATCAAAACTATGGGGAACTACATTTCTAAGAAAAATAACATTTAAGTCGCAGTTCACAATTTTCTTCTTGCACTTGATCGAAAATTGTTGAATATTTTAAAGCACAATTTTGTCAGCTTATGGCCAAACAGCGTATAGTGCTGTGCCACTCATGAGGTTGTATTGCTCATTTGGAAACTTGCTCGTGTTTAATGATTCTTGATTTAAAACCAATAAAATGAGAAAATATATTTTTCAAGATCACAATCTGGTCCTCCTACAGGAGACAAGGTTGATGGAGCCCTTTGAACCGAATGGTTTTACAATATTTAATCAATTAGCAACCAACATGAACAGGGCAGGCCCATCAGGGGGTTTAGTGGTGCAGTTAGTAATATTTTTGTTAAGGCTGTCAAACACCGACCTTTGAAAAGACTGGCCATTCTGCCAGTTAGGATTTGTTTTAGAGACCAATCTATGTGTAGATTTTTGACATTGGTCAATCTACACTGGAGTCTGGCGCATTCCAACTTGGATGTTTTCCTTGATGATTTATCAGAAACATTGCTGACTGTAAGTATCACCTTCTGGCAGATAAAATACTGGTCGCTGGTGATTTGAATTCCAGTTGTTTGAGAGTAAAATCAAGCAAGGTGCACAGTGGGACGTCATGTGTCAATGGCCAAATATGGTGTAATTTATTTGAAGAGTGGAATTTGTATATTGCCAATGGTTCCATCCCTGGAACATTCCGGCGGCAAAACGTGGAGAAGTGGAGCCTATGCAACCACCATCGATTATGTAATAATGTCTGAATCGCTCTTCAATGATTGTCGGAACTTCCAGGCTGTTGACCTTGGCTCAAGTGATCACTTACCGCTCACGGTAACTCTTGGTCAATATAGCCCCACTTGTCCAAAGTCGGAATTTACCCCTATTTCCTTGGTTATTCAGGGTGGGAACCGGTTGGTCACGTTCAGGCGTAGAGGGAAAAATCTTAATTCTAAATTGGATGAGTTATGCAGAGGTCCTGGGTTAGCAAATGATCTCCAGTACCCTAAATCCTTTGTCGACCTCCTTTGGGGCACTGATAGACCTGCCATTAAGGGAGGTTCTACAAGAAACACTCATCCCCATAGTTACGACTCAGACACATTACAGCGCAAAGCATTTATGCGCAGTAACATTCGGAGATTGGCATGGGAGGTTCTAGAAATGAAAGTATTCCATCGCGAAAAGAGGACATTATGTAACAAATACAGAAACTGGTTGTGGAATAAAAAGTTTGAGAGAAGCCCCTCAAACAGTTTATCTATGCTGAAAGCAGTGACAGAGGGGAATTCACGTAATTTCTGGTGTACTATTCATCAAGTAACCTTTAAGATTAACAGAAACATTAACACCTGCAACAGCATATTTTATAGGGCCTTTTGAGGAAAAGAACCCTTATGGTTGTGGTTTGTCCTTTAAAGTAGTGTGGGAGCTAGAATTTGGGGAAAATCATGTTGAAGGCCTATTACGTAGCTCATCAAGATCGAGGTCCGCTGGGCCGAATGGTCTTACCAATGACATGCTCCGATCGGCAGGGGGACTTTGGACCTCCATCCTGTTTAATTTTTTTAACAACATCATGAAAACACGTGAATGCCCCGAGTCATGGAATTCAGCAACAATAATCCCCATATTTAATAAGGGAGATCGGGCCTATTGCCCTTATGGACATAGAAAGCAAAATATGTGCACAACTTATCTTAAAGGATTTGGAGAAATGGGCAGACCTGGCTAACATCTTTTCAAAGTTACAGATTGGTTTCCGGAAGGGCCTGTCTATGATGCTGAATGTTAAACCCAACCCAACTTAAAGATCATCGTCTCTATGGGGCATGGCTTTATCTCTCGTGGGCTTTTGGTACAATCAATTGTGGGAAATTATGGTATAAACTAAAAGAATGGGGAATTCCTGCAGGTCTCCTGGCCATTCCAATACATCTACATAGTAAAACAGAGATTAGAGTGAGAATGAATCTTGAAGACCATTTGTCTTCACCTATTGCCACCACCAGAGGTTTAAGACAGGGTAGCATTGTTACTCTCTGTCTTTTTAACCTCTTTTTGGCAGACATCTGGAACAAACTTGCGCCACATTCGCTAGCAGCCCCAATGATAGGCAATTTGAGGGTAAATTGTATGGCATATGCAGACGATGTGATCTTGCTGGATCATACCGCAATAGGTCTCCAGTATCTGATCACAGCCTTTGAAGAATATGCACGATCAAACAATCTCATAATAAATCCCTCTAAAACTTTTATCATGACCTTTAATCATCCAAAGAAGAAAGGAATAAGTTGCGTTAAATGGAAGATAGCAAACTAGACCCTTCCTGTAGTGAAATAATTAAAGTATCTGGGCTTTATGATAAGACCCATCCCCTCCATGCTGGCTTTAGTGGCTGATTTAGGGAATAAGGTAACACAACTTGTTTGCCAAATTAAAAAAATGTACTCGCCTTATTGTAGATTTACTCTCTTGCCGTTAATTAATTTCTATAAGGGCAAGGTGATTCCTATTCTTATGTATGGAATAGAAATCGAGAAATCAGACTTGAAGATTAATTGGATCAGAGTGGAGGGTCCAATTTGGAAACAAGTGCTCAATTTACCGAGATCATTAGCAATGGCTAGGCTACAATACAAACTAGGCCTAGAATGGAGAAAGATCATGCTATATAGCTCAATCGTTGGCCCCGAACCTAATTCTCTATAAGATGATATAGGTGGGCTAATGGCACAAAACACCAACATGTTCCTATGTGAACTGAAGCATGATGCCATGGCTACACTAATGCAATGTCAGTCAAAAGAAAAAGAATTGATGGGCAATCCACAGAGGCTAAAATAAACAATTGCTCAAAATGACTGGATTGCAACTACGGCCTCCTTTATAAACATGAAATGCTTGAGACCTTCGCAGTTAACGACAAACCTTTAGGCTTTTTCTTACCATATTTAAGAAGGTTACTGAACCCCAGATGGAGGGCAAACTTTCTTAGGTTTCGCCTTAATCTGTATAAAAGAAATATTGAATATCAGGAATAAGTGCACACTGACGGGTGGTACTTGTAACTTCTTTGAATTTAAAGTAAATCAAAAATGTGAAACATATATTACCATCATGTTTAGGGCTTAAGCAGTTGAGGGTTGACCATTTTTCCCACTTTGTCCATGATGATGAATGGTTGTGCTCTGATGAATTCTGTCCGCAGGGAATGAAACTTTTCTATCCTTGGAAGTTCTTAGATTCTTGGAGAAAATTGAGCCAGCAATTAAGCCTAAGGCCCATTTAAAACCTTTTTCCTCTCTCTTTGTTATCTATGATTTTATTTTAATCTCTTCTCTGCTCTCTTCATTTCTTGTTTTTAAAATGATTGACTATAAAAAGGTTGCTTCTTTTAAATGACCATGATCACGGATTTGATTAAGTACGTGCATTATTTGTTTTGCTTTTTTTTCCTGCTGATTTAGGTATTGTGAAAAGTCATATCTTGACTAACCACAAATAAAATAAAGATTCTTGTTTTCATGGATTTTGTGCTTTCTCTTGCTTATGTCGAGCCACAGGTGGGTATGTGATTGCATAAATTGTGCAGGTGGTTTAAGTATTGCGCTGCTGCACTTCTATCGTGTTCCCTGTAGGTGGAGATGGAAAATGCCAGACAGAGGAATGTGCTTTTTTTCGTGTTACCAGATATTGTTTCTCAATGCTCATTTTTAGTCAATCGTTTTCAATAACATATTGGGTAGAGATTTCGGAGTTGTTTATGCATAAACAGTAACTGATGTTTGGCTCTACCTGCTCATTTATCATCCACTGGTAGAATTGACCGATGATTTTGAAAGTGAGAGACCCCCAATAATGCTGGTAAATCACCCAACAGAGTCCATAAGAATACATCCCAGGAGGGAATGAGACCAAGACCAAGTGAGAGTGATATTAAAGGCTTTTATCTAAAATGAGGGCAAGCAGAATCTACTCTGCTCACGCCGAGAGCGCTCTGCAGAAAACATGTTACACCTTGGTTATATGCACAAAAAACATCACCACTGTGGGAAGGCCTAGGGGGCACAAGAGAAATTGGGATTGGACACTAAGGGTAGGCACCTATAGTGCTGTAGGGTTGGAGACGACTGATTGGTCCGAAGGCACGTGATGAGATGACGTGGTGTCCGGGGTCAATCGGTCAGCTGGGCTCATCAGCCTGTTATTCCATGTTGACTCTTATGTATCCTTTGACATCCTAGCCATGTAACATTTGCCCTTGTGGCCACTCACTCCCATTTATTCAAAACTCTGCTCTTTTTGTCCAGTAGAAAGGCCTGTATCTTAACACTTGTGAAAACAGGGTTCAAAGGCAGGTTATTTATTACTAGCCATGAATTAAGCACCCCCCATCAAATGTAGTGCTCCCCTTGTTCAAATACTTCTGAATATACTGGCTAGGGGGTAGGGCTTATGGGGTCATTGTATGGTCGGAGGTGTCCACTTGATAACAACAAAGAGAATTTAGAATAGATGGCTGAGATGACTAGGTCACAAAAGTTACATATCATTATAAGCATACATTTCATTGTGGGGGTTCAGTGATCGAATGTCCCAACATCACTAACTCTCTGTTGACACCGTATGGACTTGGGGAGAATCGAGACCCCTTCGTAGTCTGGTTCCATATTAGATAATAGCTAAGGGCCTTTCAGAACACAATTTTTACATGTGGCTCTTAACACGTGGCTGGCTGTTTTACGCTTAAATCACACTGGTTTAGGACATGCTTTATCCTCCATTCAACTTGGCACTCTCATCATAACAAAAGGGAAACAAAGAATTTGTCAAGGAGTGATCAAGAAATAAAACATATCTTTGACTCGACATTCACTTATTCATAAACGTGCAGGTCACAGCTTGGGCTCTATGTGTATCTCTTTAACTGGGAGTGCGGCTAGCTAGGAGTGATTAACTTCTGCATTATGCTTATACGACACTATACATGTATTTACATTTGACCTTATAAAAAGTGAGGTAGCGTGGTGCTTGTTTGTACAGATTTACATTTGGTTAAGTATTGTATTGTTTACAAACTATTGCTTTGAGCATTTCAGAACCATAGGTTAACATGCATCGTGCTTTCATCGTAGCAAGTTAGCATAGGCACTTCTAATTACACGTGTGTATGCATTTATATCGTTCATTCATAGGCCTCCTTAGCCTACCATTAGGTTGTACGATTTTGCATAGGAAGAAAAGTGTGCTTACCTTTATCCATATCAAAGGGAAAATAAGCTCACAGGCTTAAGGGACCTTCTAACTGATGGCTCTGCCCTAGAGGGCACTGGGATTATGCTTTCATGGCCAGGGTCTGTGGGTTGTGGGGCAGGTTTATAGAGACAGATAGCTTTTGCCCTGGCCCCTGCTCTGAGCTGCATCTGAGTCAGTGAAGGGAGACGGAAGGCAGAAGATACAGTGTGGATTTTGTTACATTCTCGCAGCCAGCCTTCTCATGGGAACCAAGAAGTTGTGGAGATGGCACAGGGGAGGAGGTGGGGGGGGCTCGCTCGCTGTGCGCGCCTGACGGCGATAGCTGCAAGTTTAAGTGAAACCTCCACGGCTGTTTTAACTTTGCAAAATGGAGTCAGTGATTTGCCAAATGGAGTCTTATTCACCTCTGGTTTTATACTGTTATAAGGGGTGTATGCAAGGGGGTCATAGTTCCTAAGGATATTCCTGCACGAAAGGGTTCACAGTTCCTAAAGGTATACCCGCACGAGTGCCTCGGGGCCCTGGACCCAAAGCAGCCATGGCTGGGCCCACTCAGGAAGTGTAGGAATAGGGGAGGGGGGTCCAAAATGCCCCCTCCTTACACTCACTTTTGAGAAATGTCTTTAAACCGTTTGCTGACTGGTCTTTTGGTTTGTATGGTATGACTGACTATACATCAGTTTCTATAAATGCTGATGTTCATATTCAAAAACCTTATCATTTTACAGTAGGTGAAATAGTTTGCATGAAGCATAGATGACATTTTTATTTTATGGAATAAGGCCATAAAAGGCCATGCACCCAAGAGTCTAGGCCCTGGCCCCAACCACCGCAGCATATCACACCCATAGATCACAACCATAGAATCAAATATGGGTGTGATCTATGGGTGTGATATGCTGCAGTGGTTGTGGCAAGGCCTAGAAGCTTGGGGGCATGTGGTGGTTGTGGTCAGGGCCTAGAGTCTTGGGTGCATGTGGTGGTTGTGGTGAGGGCCTAGAGTCTTGGGTGCACCCAAGACCAAAGTTCAAGACCAAAGTTATAAGTACCGAAGTTATAGTCCGTAATCAAATGAAAATGTAGGTGTCCTAAGGACACTATACCTGTCTGTACTGTTCGCAGGCAAGTTGAAACTGTTCTAAGAACACATGGTGTCTGGGATGTCCGTAATAAAATGAAAATGGAGGTGTTCTAAGGACACTATACCTGTCCGTACTGTTCGCAGGCAAGTTGAAACTGTTTTAAGAACACACACGGTGTCTGGTATGTCCATAATGAAACGAAAATGGAGGTGTTCTAAAGACACTATATTTGTCCGTACTGTTCGCAGGCAAGTTGAAACTGTTTTAAGAACACACACGGTGTCTGGTATGTCCATAATGAAACGAAAATGGAGGTGTTCTAAAGACACTATACCTGTCCGTACTGTTCGCAGGCAAGTTGAAACTGTTTTAAGAACACACACGGTGTCTGGTATGTCCATAATGAAACGAAAATGGAGGTGTTCTAAAGACACTATATTTGTCCGTACTGTTCACATGCAAGTTGAAACTGTTCTAAGAACGTACACGGTGTCCAGGATGTATGCAATTAAACGAAAATGGAGGTGTCCTAAAGATACTATACCTGTCCGTACTGTTGGCAAGCAAGTTGAAACTGTTCTAAGAACACAAACGGTGTTCGCGGATATAAAGATTGACCATGTGACATAGTTAAAATGTTTGATTCTATGGGTGTGATCTATGGGTGTGATATGCTGCGGTGGTTGCGGCCAGGGCCTAGAGTCTTGGGTGCATGTGGTGGTTGTGGTCAGGGTCTAGAGTCTTGGGTGCACCCAAGACCAAAGTTATAAGTACTGAAGTTATAGTCCGTAATGAAACGACAATGGAGGTGTCCTAAGGACACTATACCTGTATGTACTGTTTGCAGGCAAGTTGAAACTGTTCTAAGAACACATACGGTGTCCGGGATGTCCGTAATAAAATGAAAATGGAGGTGTCCTAAGGACACCATACCTGTCCGTACTGTTCACAGGCAAGTTCAAACTGTTCTAAGAACACACACGGTGTCCGTGGACATAAATATTGCACACATGACATAGTTAAAATGTTTGATTCTATGGGTGCAATCTATGGGTGTGATATGCTGTGGTGGTTGTGGCCAGGGCCTAGAGTCTTGGGTGCATGTGGTGGTTGTGGTCAGGGCATAGAGTCTTGGGTGCATGGCCGAAGGTCATGCACCGAAGATCTAAGTTCAAGACCAAAGTTATAAGTACCGAAGTTATAAGCTAGCATGGGTTTGATATGTTGCGGTGGTTGTCGCCAGGGCATACCCAAGACTGAAGTTATAAGTACCGAAGTTATAAGCTACCATTGGTGTGATATGCTGCGGTGGTTGTGGCTAGGTCCTAGAGACCGAAGTTATATGCACTGTTTGCTTCAATGGTTGTGTTATGGAGCAGTATTTCTGAGTTGTACTTATTGTAATATACTTACTGGTTGGTTTGGTAACTGGAGTACATATATTCTTTGTCAATTTCTGTGATAAAAGAAAAGATCATGTTAGTATTGGTAGTTTGTAAAGACGTATAGCATTGAATAATAGACATTGTTTATTCATTTTGACCCTCATATTTAGTTGATTACAAACCAGTGTACTGTGCAATTTGCTCAGTTTCTGTGTTTGTTTTTCAAATCATTGGGTCTGTGGAAAAAAAAAAATCCATGTCAGATTAAAATAAATTTTTGTTTTTTATTATGCTACAGTCTATTTGTTTGTTTGTTTTCGGAGTTCACTTGTTGTTTCTGCTAATGTTCTATCTGTTGGCTTGTTGCATATTTTTGGAGCAGTTAGATACCTGTTGGCGTATTCTAACTGTCTATTTTTTGTTATAATTTAGTAGTATTGATTTATCTGTTTGGTTGTTGTAGAATCTTGGGGCAGTTAGATACCTGTTGGCATATTGAAACAGTTTATAGTTTTTTAATTGAACTTTTGTTAATGTTTAAATACAGATTAGTTATTAAATTTTGGTTTTAAGAAGATTAAATAAGCGTTTGTAAGATTTGCTGGTAATCTCTGCTTTAGAGTAATGGTACTATCATTACATTCGAACCATCCACATTTCTTTTTAATATATGCAGTGTAGTGACCTGCATTGGTTGTGGCTCCTGCGTGGCAGATTATACCTATTGTTGTGAAGGTTTTCTTACCAAGTGATACTTGACCATGTGTGAGTCCAGTCAGCTTGCAGTTGTTTTTGGTACCATCTGCTTTGTAACGTAGAAGCATTAGTATTATGTATTTACTATGTGTTTGTATTAGTAAGGTGGAGCGATTATCTGAATTGCAGGTAGTACATAATCTACCATGGTTTGCATTTTGTACAAGTTGCTGAAATGGAACGGATTCACAATTGGGTATGGATACATACACAAAGCGCTCATTAGGGATTTGTTCCTGTGTCACGTTGTTGCAGAGAGTGCATGTATGTTTCCACATGTATGCAATCTGGAAAATTTCATTTATAGGTATGTTTTTGTTTTCAAGTACTTGTAGTAAGTACATTAGAAATTCTTGTGGTTCTTCTTGTGAGTTTATAGTGAATTTCACCATTCCAACACAGTAGTCCAATTCTTGTCTTATTCCATGAACACTATACGTGTTGTCAGGATTGTTTGTTGCGTTTCTATGAAGTACTAACATTTGCAAACACAATTGGTCTGTAATGTGTAAGTAAAGGTTGTCAACAATTGGTGGTAATTGAAATAGAATATTCATTGCTACATTTGCGTAGCAATTTACACCAGTTATATTTGAAAATTTGAATGGACCAGATAGGTCTGTGTCCAAGTCATTTTTTCAGAGTGTTTGTTGCTTCTTTGAAGAAATACCTGAATTACTTTGAGTAATAGGTTGTTCTTTGGTTGTGGTCATTGATGAAGTATCAACTTCTTTTTGTCTCTTTGGAGGATATGCAGTGAGATCCTGTTGCATTTCTGTTTGAACTATTTTTCTTTTACAACATTTTCTTTTTTGTGGAACAGGAAATGTCTTTAGATGGGGGTGTGTAGTGAACGTAGTCTATTGTATTCTAAAATGCAAGGAATATCAGCGTTTACTTTACTTGCATCAAAGTTTATTAGAAATAGACCGGCAAGTGTACGTAAGCGTGACAGTGCTACGTAGCTCATGCCTTCTTTAAAGACTGTGTTACCAATATCTATCAATGCTTTGTCTAGGGTAAGACCTTGTGATTTATGAATGGTGACTGCATGTGCTAGAGTTAGAGAATATTGTTCTCTGCGTACATATATGTCTTTGAAGAGAAGGAATCGAGCTGTTGAGAGCCCTATTCTTTTTACTTCTGAAAGTTTGTCAAAGAGAATATTGACAAACTGAATGTTGTTGTCACGTGGGTATGTTTGAATGCCAACAACTGTACCCAGTGCTCCATTAACTAGTCCCTGCCCCACATCAAGGTTACCTTTAAGCATTACTCTACAGTTTAAGGATAATTATAATATTTTTTCCAAACCAGCTGTGTTGGAGATCGAATTTTCTAAGGTATTTAGTCTTGTTGGGGCTTGTTGAAACATGGGTAGTGTCATACCATGTACGTCTAGTTAGTCTGTTGCGGAAATTTCAATTATTGGTTGCATTTCTTTTTTCAACATTGTTTCATTGAATTTGGAACAGCTTGCAAGAGTTGGCATTAAGGACATACAATTGACATTTTTGTGCGTTAATTGTTCCATAACATCAGTAGCACATGAGTTATGGTCATAAAGTGCATGGACGTGCCAGGTTTTTAATATTGCTTGTGCTTCTTGAGATAGTACACCAATACTTTTTAGAGTATTGGCGTAGGTGAGGTCTGCAGACTGTTGCATGTTTTCTGTTAATTCTCTGTATTGGAAATGTTGCCAAAGGTTGACATTTCCTATGCTGCCAACAGTTTTTCGGCAGAGTTTGTGTCCTAAGGATTTAAAAATTGGTTCACCTTTCACTGGTGTCAATTGAAGAAGATCTCCGAAAACAATAATGTGTTTTCCTCCAAAGAGCTTGTCATAGTTTGTTTTAAGTACTTCTTGTAATCTGAGGTGAATCAAAGCCAACATTAGGTGGGCGACCATGCTCACTTCATCTATTAGTAGCATTTTCATTTGTTTTAACACTCTGCATAGTTCCATTGCAGCTTCTGTAGAAAGTTTGTGATATTCTAATTTATTTTGGTGTTCTACTGCCAGGAGTAGTAATCGATGTAAAGTGACACCACCTATGTTGTAGGCAGCTAAACCTGTGGGGGCAGTTACAACAGCTGACAGTTTGTTGTTTGTCAATTGTTGAAGGAACTTACTGATGATTTTGATTAAGAATGTTTTGCCTGAACCAGCTTCACCACTGACGTATAATAGTATAGGTTTGTAATTTTGAAAGGTACATTCTTAATTTTCATGTTGTACACCATGTGCAATTTCTTTTGTTACTTCTTGAAAAATGCTACGCTGCTCATTGTTTAGTTTTGATTGTAGTGTACTTAAGTCTTCTGTTTCTTCATACTGACACATGGTGTTTTCTACTTCTGTCATAGCTAATTCTGCCTCATTTGCTATTAGTGGCTGTCCCAGTGGTTCTTGCTTCCTGTTACAGAAGGTTGACTACTGTCAGGAGTGTCCTTATCTAGTTGGGCCTGGAGTTCTTCTTCGTGTTGCTGTTCATTGTGCAACATTGTTTTGTACTGTGTAAAGTTTACATCAGTGATAGTGCTTTCATTTGCTTTGAAAGCGTCTTCATAGGAGTCATAGTTATCTATTTCTTCTTCTTTTCTTCATGGTTTAAAGAGTTGTAGCAGGGACATGTAATATAGTTCTTTATGTTGAGGAGTTTTTAATGACAATTTGATATGATTAATTAAACTTGGTTTGGTAAGTTTTACTAAGCTGCCTTCACAATTTGTCACTGTGTATCTACTTTTTTTCATCTGGTTTTATACTATTTTTGTATGTGAAGTTTTGGGCTATGTGGTATAGACACATGGTTTCCAAAGTTGTAATTCTGTTTGGGTAGTATGTGTCTAGTAAATTGTTTTTCAAAATGTCTTGGCTGTTGGGATCATTTTTGGCTAATGTTTCTTTGTCGTCGTCGATTTGAGAACTTTTTTTCTCTATTTAGCAGGACCAAGACTTAGCCATACTATATTTTCAGATTTCCATACAAAGCAGTACCGGTTAAACAATCTGCAGCTTCATAGCAGCCACATTCTCTATGGGAGAGCATTTTTATGCCCAAGCTGTACAATTTCTGAGACAGTGTTTTGTCTGATGACAGGTCATTCCAGAGGTCTTGAAGCTCTGTTTTTTCTGCTTTGGTTAAGTAGGCTGTAACATATCGTGCAACTGCCGTGGAATTGTCTGTAATGTACTGCACATCTATGTTTGCATTCCACAATAGGGCAATGATTGCATTTTAATCATTGATATATTTTGCTTCTTCTTTTCTTTTTATTTAATATGTATTTTTAGGTGATTAACCTTTAACACTATGTCTAACTGAAGACATGAAGTTGTTCACTTCACCTGTTTCTGTAACCGGTCTAGGGAAACCAAAACGGCACATGGTGTAGTATTTCCCTTTCTTTTTGTATTTGCAATGGCAATATTTGTCACATTTCTGTCTTTGAAATTGTAGAATTTGTGCATGAAGATCACTTTTTGTTGCTTCTGATGGATTTTCACAAGTGACATATTTTTCGATAAACTGTAACACAATGGCATCACTGTCTTGAGCAAATTTAGGAGTATCTTTAATCCATAAAAGCATGTGGATATGTGGTGCTCCTCTGGCTTGGTATTCTTTTCTCCAAAAGAAGTGTTGCACTTCTCCGAGGGGAGGAACAGTTTTATTACAAATAAAGTGTAGCATAGCAATGAAGTGATGATGGAAAAATCTTGAAGCATTAACAGGATCTAGAGAGCAAAGTTCTCCAGGTGTTAGTATATCTATGTTTGTTTTGTTTTTGTTTGATATACGTAGGAAATCATGTAGATCTTCTCATGCATATTCTGCACAACTTAATGTAACAAACTAAGTGGGTCGGCCTAGGTTTCTTATCATACAACGTACATCTCTGTGACGTCGGAACCAGTACTCTTTTGTACCACGCATGTTTGCTAACAGATTTGTAATGCTTGATTGTAAAACGTAATCTTTTTCTTGAACTTTTTGTAGTAATAGTGTAGCGGACATATTTTGAAAGTGGGTTCCTGATTTTAATATGTGTGCAACTCTGTAACATAGAGTTGCTAGTTCATTTTCAAAGAGTAGGTGGAATATGTATTCCACATTTTGTCTAAATCTGGGATCTTCAGAATACATTCGTAATGAGCGGTATTCTGATGCTCTTATCTGAGTGGGTCTATCATCATACCTTCCTCCTTTGCCAGTAGGAAAGAGTAGAGGAAAAGCACGTGCTTCTATACTTTTTTCCCATATGCTGATTGGTGATCCTTTCGTTTGTCGCATTTGGTACGTTTCTAGTGCATCTTCTATGGTGTCGTTAGAGTGCAATGGATGAATTGTATAATGGTCTAAAATATTGAATACTGTAGCAGGATCTAGAAGTTCAAATTGACCCGTTTCTGTGACTCTTGAATTATTTCAGGTGTTTCCCTGTTTTCTTCAATATTTATTTCTTTGTAGTATTCATTATTGTCTTTTAGATATTGCAAGGCTTGTCTAACTTTAACTTTATGTAAGTCTACCAGTTGTTGCCAATTTATTTTCTCTCTTGTAGGTACACCATTTACTAAGACAATGAAAGATTGTTCTATTGGACGTTGCACTCCCAGAGTGTGCGCATTTTCTTTTAGATCTAATTGTAAATATACTACTTTGCCGCAAATGCCTTTCACCTATTGAGAGGGAGGTAATTTTGCTGTTTTTGGTTGAAGGCTTATTATTGCTTGAAATGGGTGCACTGTTTGAATTATGATGCTCTCATATAAATTGAGTTGTTGCAGGGGTTTTGGTAGAGGGAATAATTCTAAATTATTTGTGATAGCACGTGAAGGAGTTTGATTGTTGTCAAGCTTTGTAGTGCAGTAACTGCAAAGTGTTAAGGGGTCAGTTATTTCATATTTGTTTTCTGCTATAAGGTAGAGAGCTAATTCTAACCATTTGGAATCTTCATTGTCTTCTATTTTGTATGTTATGTCTACAGTTTTTGTGTTACTTTTATAAAAAGTTCTGCGGCAACACACACACACATGGTTTGGTACTTCAGCGGATGTACTTTTGAATTTTAGTATTTATTTTTTGTATGTGTGTAGTAGATGGTTGCCATGTGCAGAATTGTTGCTAGTCTGTTGTAAAGCTATTGCATTTTGTAAGTGGTTTTCACTTCCAAAATATTTACTCTGGATATGGTTGATTTCTTCAAGTAGGTCTTTGGCTGTACCATGTAGAAGAGTGTTATTTAAATTGGCTAGCGCTAAAGCAGGACTTTTAGCATAGCACAGTTTATAGACTAGATTTCTTATAGTTGAATGATGTGTTGATATCATTTTGATATGATGGAAGCTGCTTTTGCAAATAAGTCCTGAAATGCAGGCCAATGAATGTCCTTGCAGTCCTGTGTATTTGCGCACTGGACAGGTATCCATATTTTGCAGCAGTTTTATTTTGATTTTGTCTTTGCCTTTTACATATTGATTGAGGAACTGGCATAAAGATTTCAAAGATTTTTTGGCAATGTTACACATTGACGTGCATGACCATTTGTATACTGGACGTTCTGGTTCAGTCGAATGGAGAATTGATTCTGAGTTTTCTGGGGATATTTTTGTAAGCAGTATTTCTTGTTCCATTATGGTATTATTAAGTTTTTCATAACCTCGTCCACTGCTATGGATGGCAATTGTGTTTGTTTGATTTTGTTTATATGCTTCTTCATTGAAATTTGGTTCTGTGCTTGTGGTGCAACTCCATTCACCTCCACAGATATTTAAGAAGTTATTTTTGTTGACATTTCGTTTATTGAGAAGCCTTTTTTGTGATTTAGTACTTAGTTTTGTTAGTGGTTTCATTCTGTTTAACACTAAAATAAATAACTTTCTTTTGAGTAGGATTGCACTGTCTATCAAAGCTTCTAAGATTAATTTTCTATGGTAGTTTTTAAGGGTTGTGCATGATTTGTCTCCTGTTTGTATAAGATTCTGAAGGACTCTGTGGCGGAACATTTTTGCTAATATACTTTTTATGGTATGGTTACTTCCTACTATATCAGGATTTGTAGCAGCAATTTTAGCAGTAGTGGTAGCTGCATTTCTGTTAATCATTTTCTGTTTTCTTTTACATTTTGATAGAGGAGGCAAAGTTTCTGTACTGGAAGATTGTTTAGTTTTGCTAAATGTCTGTATTAGTTGTTTTGTTTGAACTTTTTGTACAAACTCTGATAGAGATGGATGCTTATTTTGGACATTTTTATTTTCATTTGCTCTATTTCTGCGTTGCTTTCTTCGGACTATCTTTCCGGTAGGCATTCTGTGGGATCTGTTGAAACAAAAAATAGAAGGTATGGGTTGGGCTGTTGCGCAATGTATGTGTGCTGTATGCATGAGTGTTTGAGTATGATGGTAAAGATATATCTGGTGATGTGTGACTGTGCATTGGCCAGCTACAATTAGTTGGGAAGGCTATTCTTCTATTTGTGTGTTACTATACTGCGGTTCAGATGACAGTAGAAAGTGACCTACTGGTGAGGATAAGCACTAATAGTAAATCAAATGGTAGAAAATTAAAACAATACTTTGTTTTGTAATACTAATATTCTAAGGGCTGAGTTATGTTATTTGTGCTCTGAAAAACGGGGATTTGTGTGCCATTCTGCGTGCTAATCCCTGTTTAATAAATGGTGATTTGTGGGTAGAATGGTACACAAATCTTCGTTTTTTTGGTGCACAAATTACATGAATCACCCGCACAGTGTGTTTGAGTAATATATTTTTTTGAAAATCAAATTTTATTAGGTTTCGCGCCAGTGTTACAACAATGCAGAGCATATTTAAACATGAATAAACAGGAAACCAGTTTCTGCCCCCCACCCCTTCCCGCCCCCCCACCCCCCACCAGTTCAAGTTCTCAATAATTGCATATTTGACGGGTTCCGAAAAGAGCATAGCAAAGTCTACGTGTTGTGCACTTGGCACGCCGAAGTCATGGGCCGAGCTTTGAAGGACTCAGAGTTGGACCAGTAAACGCTGGCCTGAGGTCCCCAGAGGGTGGTTCTCTGGGTCTGGAGCCTAAGATTACACTGTGCGGCCGTATATTTCGAAAAAGGGGAGCCATATTTCCTCGATGTTGGATCTAGATTCGTCAAGTAAATGCGTGAGGAATTCCATGTCGTAAATGGCCCATACCTTGGTTACCCATGCTTTTTCCTCGGGCATTCCGGGGTTCTTCCATTTTTGTGCCAGGCAGCACCTGGCCGCCACCAACATAACCTGGCGCATGCGGTCATGGGTATTTTCATGATCGTCCCCAATGTCAATTCCGAAAAGGAGAAGCCAGGGGCAGGCAGGTCGCTCCACCCCATCTATCCCCTTAATCCATGTCAAAACCTCCTCCCAGTACTTTTGGACCACTGGGCACCTCCACCACATGTGAATATAATCCCCCCTTTCGGTCCTACACTTCCAGCAATGTTGGTCGTACCCGGGCCTCATTCTGGCAATCCTCTGCGGGGGGTAGTGCCAGAGATGCAATACCTTGATGGCCTGGTGGCGATACTGGAGTGAGGCCGTGGAGCGGTTGGCCCGCCTACACATCTCCCTCCACCTCTCATCGTCGATCTTCTCACCCAGGTCCTTTCCCCATTGTGTGCATGCAGGTGGGGGGTCTCTCGGGACAGAAAAGAGGAAGAGCTTGTAGAGGCAGGATATTATTCCCTTGGAGCCCCTCGAAGAAAGGAGTCATTTTTCGAAGTCTGTAAGGTCTCTCCTGAGGGTGTCCCTCCAGGATGGTTCGGTGAGGACTCCCTTAAACTGGAGATAGCGAAAGGGGGACAGGGTGCCTATCCCCAGGGCCTCCTCCAGATCTTTCAAGGGTAAGAAAGAGCCCCCCACCCAGAGGTGACCAGTCCTGCTAAGGCCTGCCTCGAACCACGTCTGGTATGCCGCTGGCTCTGCTATCTTGGCCAGGAAGGGGGGGGCCCAAATGCAGCTCAAGGGGGAGGGCCAGGTTGTGAGCCAGCGGTAGTAACCCCCTCCCTCTTTCCATAGGGACCACAACACTTTTAGGACTGGGTGACACAAGACACTTCTGGGGATCTTTTTCCTCGGGACCCAGAGCCATTCCTCTATGGTGACGGGCGCGAGAGGCCCGTTGTCCATGGCTACCCATTGTTTTTTCATCCCCGGGGCAAAGTGGTGGACTAGGACCCTCAGTTGGGAGGCCCTATGGTATGTTTCAAGGTCAGGGTATCCCACCCCTCCATCCTCCTTCGGTCTGGTCAGCACCTCGTAGGAGATTCTGTGTTTCTTCCCTGACCAGAGAAAGTTGAGGACTCGCTTTGTTTCCTTGAAAAACATTTTGGGGATCAGCACCGGGAGCATTTGACAAAGAAATAAAAACTTGGGGAGGATTACCATTTTTATGAGGTTGAGACGTACCATCCAGGAGAGCCCCGACCCTGACCATCGCTCTATGTCTTTCCAGATTGCTGACCAGAGGGGGGGGGAATTGGCCGGGTATAGGCCCTCGAGGTCACGGGTGACCTGGACTCCAAGGTACCGGAATCCGTCGTCTCTCAGCCTGAAGGGGAGCCCGTTAACAAAGGTCATCTCTGAGTCTGGTAAATTACCCCCTATGAACGCCACCGATTTCTCCAGATTAACTTTGTACCCCGATAGGTCCCCATAGCGCGAGAGGCCCTGCAGCATTCAGGGGACTGTTTGGGATGGGTTTGTGATATAGAGCAGTGCATCGTCAGCAAAAAGGCAGACTTTACACTGCATCTCTCCAACCTGTACCCCCCTGATGGCCGCATCGTTGCGGATCGAGATTGCCCATGGTTCCATCACGAGCGCGTAAATTAGGGGAGACAAAGGACATCCCTGCCATGTATCATGCCCGAGGGGGAATGTCCTCGACTCGGTCCCATTTGCCACCACTCTAGCGGAGGGGGAGGAGTAGAGCGCAGAGATCCAACCCAGCCACCTCGGGCCCATACGCAGGGTCGTGAATACCTCCCTCAAAAAGGCCCAGCTGACCCTGTCAAAGGCCTTCTCCGCGTCAGGGGCCAGTAGGAGCGCGCCCTCGTCGCGGACCCCTCTCGAGGCAAGCACATGGAGCGTCTTCCGCATATTATCAGAACCCTGCCTGTTCAAGACAAATCCCGCTTGGTCAGGGTGTACCAGACGCGGGAGGCAGCCCTCAAGTCTGGTGGCCAGGACTCTGGCAAAGATCTTATCATCCAGATTGAGGAGTGAGATGGGTCTGTAAGACCCACATTCCGTCTGGTCCTTGCCTGGTTTGGGTATAACAGTGATGAGGGCCTGCAAAAATGTCAGTGGGATAGACTCCCGGTTCCTGATCTGGTTAAACAATTTGGCCAGGGGCTTCAGCAGGACGGGTTGGGACTGTTTGTAAAAGTCAGCTGTGAAGCCGTCTTCCCCCGGTGCCTTTCCCACCTTCAATCTTTTGATGGCGCCCTCCACCTCCTCCTCCGATATCTCTCTCTACAGGGCCTCTAGCTCCACATCGGACAGTCTTGGCAGAGGGTGTTCCGCCAGGTAGGCACGGATGTCTTCCAGTGATTCGCCTACCTTTTTGGAATAGAGTTTGCTGTAATAGTCAGCGAAACACTCCACTATTTCCTTGCGGCCCCCGTGAATCCCGCCCGCTCCATCCCTGAGACGAGTGACTCCCCTCTCAACCCTGCAGCCCCGAGCCCTCTGCGCCAGTAGGGTCCCCACCTTATCTCCCCGTTCATATTACCTATGCTTAGTGTATCTCATTTTCTTGATGACTTCCCCTATGAGGACCGTATGGAGTTCCTGTCTTTTGCCCTGCATCTCCTCCAGGAGAGCCACTTGATCCACCCTCGGGAGGCCCAGTCTATGCAGAGCACCCAGCTCTGCGCGGAGTTTACCCTCGATTAGGCCTCTCTCCCGTTTACGTCTCGAACCCTCCGCTATGAGAAGGCCCCTGAAGGTGGCTTTTGCGGCATCCCACACCATGGACATATCCGTCTCGCCGGTATCGTTTGTCTCAAAATAGGCCAGCATTTCCTGCCTCATGAAATCACGAAATACTGGGTCCCTGAGGAGTGTATCATTGCAACGCCATCGGGAGGATCTTGGGGAGATGGGCAGTGACCAATTCGCTATGAGGAGTTCGTGGTCCGACCAGGTTATGGCTTCCACCTTCGGCTGTTGTGCCACCCCTTTCCCCTCCTCCGAGATTAACAAAAGGTCGATTCTGGTGTAGGTGCAATGAGGGGGCGAAAAAAAGGTGTACCCACCCTGGTTCGGGTTTGCTGTTCGCCAGATGTCTACCCAATAGTGCTTTCTCAGGAGGGCCTGCAGGGCCAGATTGTCCTTGGAGATGCCCCTGGGTGTCCCCCCTCTCGCGGAAAACCAGTCGAGCCTCGGGTCCATTATAAGGTTGAAGTCCCCCCCCCCAGTATCATGGCTCCCTCTGCCCACTCATCCATGTCATGAAAGACCTGGGTGAGAAAGTGTATTTGTTTTGAGTTGGGCGCGTATAGAGTGGCCAGGGTAACACGCTCACCCTCACAGGTTCCCTTAATGCCCAAGAAACGACCACCAAAACCCCTCTTGGTTTCTATGTCTGTGAGATGGAACGCCCTGCTCAGGAGGATTCCCACCCCTTCCTTCTTAGAACTTCTGTGTGAGGCCCAGTAATTGCACCCGATGTCTTTCCCCTTGATCTTCGATTCCCTGTCTTGCCTGTAATGTGTCTCCTGTAGGAAAAGAACCGTTAGGTGTTGCTTACGGAACATGTTGCTTGTGAGAGATCTCTTATTCTGGGAGTTAAGGCCCTTGACGTTCAACGTGCCTATCTTTGCTTCAATCATTGTCATTTTTCGTTACCCGCACTGATATCGCCTCTAAGTGTCCGCTACTCGGAGCCGTTGCAAAGAAAGTGTCCATAGTTTGAGCTGGTTTCCCCTTTCCCCTCGAGCCCCCCGTGGGGCTCTGGTACCTGGTCATGTCTCCTTTGCCCCTAGCGGGGCGTATCACGACATGAGGCCCAGAAAGGCGTCGGCCGTTGTCCTTGTGGAGTCGCCGTGCTACTTCCTATGAAACCATACAACAGCCTCTAAATGGGCAACACTTCAACCCTGACCAAAGTCGATTAAACAAAGAACTCCCCACGGGTTGTGGGGCGAAAACACTATGAACGGCAGGCTTTGGTTGCTGCTCGTACACTCATATAGGATCTCCTCGGTCTGTGGGTGGATGTCTGGTTTTTCGGAATTTACGTGAGCCTTTGATCTTTAGCTTCCCCTGGGAGATGTCCGGGCCTTGAGGGGCACGAGGGCGGTCTCCGTTGGTTTCAGCCCAATTTTTTGATGGTCCCGCAATGTCGCCTGTGAGATCCTCGGTGGCCCTTCGGATTTCCGCCTCCATGACTAGTTGGTACCTCTGGCCCTGCCATTCAAATGCTAGGTGGAATGGGTGGCCCCAGCGATAGCGTGTCCCCTTTTCCTGCAGCCTCCTGGTGATAGTGCCGCATTTCTTTCGCATCTGGAGAGTGAAGGCCAAGAGATCCTGGTAAATCGTCACCCTGGAGTTACCATGTTGAATATCCCGTAGGGTTCTAGCCCTCTCCAACACCCTAGCCTTGTCCTTATAATAGTGAAATCTTGCAAGAACTGAGCGTGGACCTCTGCCCCCCCTGCCGGCCCGATGGACTCTATCAAGCAGGAGAGTCTCCCCCGTGTCAGACCCCAGGACAATCCTGATGATGTCTTGGATTTTGCTTTCGAGTCCAGCCAGGGTCTCTCCCTCCGTCTCCTCAAGGCCAAAAATTCTCAAGTTGTTTCTCCTCTCTCGGTTCTCCATGTCGTCGACCTTGAGCCGGAGGTCCTCCTCGCGGCGGTGCAGTTCCTGAATCTAGTTTCCATTTGTGCCTCGAGGATGTCCGTCGCTGCCTGGTTACACTCAACCCCTTCTACCCGATCCTCCAGCATTGAAACCTTGGCCATGAGGTCTGCCAACTTGGCCCCCATGTCTGTCCTCATACCCCTAATCTTTTCTAAGATCGTTTGGATGTTGCTCTGTATGGCATTCATGTCCGGGGGTTGCGAGGCTGCAGGGCCGGTCTCCATTTCGAGGGACCCAGGCGTGTATTGGTATTGCGCAAGGGTCTCCCTCCAGTTCATGGGGTATCGATCGCACCAAGCTATAAGGTTCTCCTGAGGTGTCCGCCGGGTGGCGGGGTGGCCCAGACGCGCTCCCGCAACGGCCTGAGCCTTCTCCGGTGGTTGGGTGGGCGCCTCTGCCACTAATCAGAAGCCCCGTGGGGGCTGTGAGGAGGTAGGCCGTTGGGGCGGTGGTCAGGTGTGGAAACGTAGGCTGTTGAGGTGGTTCCGCGATGCGCCGCAGTGTCGGCTTGGGCAGGGACGAATCACTGGTGGTGAGAGCAGTAGGTGTGGCGGTGGTGCCCCCGTATCGCCAATGATGGGTGTGCCGGTCACCGGCAGCCGTTGGAACTTCTTGGAAGGCCCGCCCGGCGTGGGGCCCTGTGTGTAGGTCGCACGGGCTGTTTCTCCTCTCTGGTGGGGTCGGATGACCCGTCGCATCCGGCGTGGGGACTTCTCTGAGATGTCCAGAGAGGCGGGGCCGTCAGCCGTGCGGCCCAAGCCGCAGAAGGGGATCTCCGCAGGGCCCGCCCGAGCCGTCGAGAGGACCTCAGGCCTCGGTGCACGAGTCAGAGCGGGTGGGGATTTCGACTCCTCCCACCGCTACGCAGCTAGGCAATGTGCAGCTCCCACGTGGGGCCTTCCCTCAGGTGCAGGGGGGGTCACCATTCACAGGTCATTATCTCGGGATCGGGGGCATCTCAGAAGTCCGAACCAGCTTCTGGGTGGTCCACAGCAGTTCCCCTTCTCAACGATCGCTGATAGATGGGGTTAAAAAGCACTTAAGGCATGTTTTTCCGTGAGTTTCCCGGGCCATGCAGGGAGCTTGAGATGCAGGCGGCCATCTTGCCCGCGCCCCCTGGTGGCCCTCTGAGTAATATATTTTAATAACAAGATGATACATATAACAATTATAACAGTAATAGTGGAAGCAATTTAAAATTGAGAATCAGACCAAGAAAACAGTAAGTAGACCAATTAAACTGAAGGGGAGAAGGAGAGTAGTGCAGTAGAAGTGAGAGAGAGGGAAGGGTGGGTCAGAGGAAGAGGAGGGAAATGGATGGGGTTAAAGGTGAGAATGGGGGAGAGGGAAGGGGAGGGAGATGATTAAGGAGATAAGGCAAGGGAGGAGGGGGCAAGAAGGTGGGATGGGTTTCATGTTGGAATGGAGAAGGAGAGATTTGAGGAAAGTGTAGAATGAGCACAAGGTAGAAATAGAGCAGAGTGAGGGAGGTAAGGAGTTCCAGTGCAGGGGGGCTATGAGATGGAAGGAGTGGAAAAAGGATGTGGCACAAGGGGAAGGAGGAATAGTGAGAAGAAAGTGGTTAGCAGAGTGAAGGGAGTGGGAGGGAGTGTCGAAAGAGAGGAGAGAGGAGAGATAAGGGGGAGCAAGATTGTGGAGAGATTTAAAGACTAGGCAGAGAAACTAAGGTAGTATTCTACTTACTCTTTTTTTGTGGAATGAGCAGGTTTCTTTGTGGTTGGTTTTTGTAGTTCAGATGTTCCTGTTGACCAGGAGAGTGGCCTTCACTGCAATTGTAAAAGAAAGAAGTCAGCAATTTTGTGTGTTTATAGCAGTGATGTGAATTGAGAGATTAATTTTAATTTCTTTGTAGTAGTATTCTTGTTTGATTTCTGAACATAGTGTATGCATGCAGTTTAATTTGACTATGTGCAGCCTTTATATTTTATTCATATTATGTTAGTTCAACATGTTTTTTAAATGAATAGAATAATAAGTGTATGAAATTCACTTGGTTTTTTAAAGCTGTGTTGCAGAATGTTAGGAGAAAGAAGAAATAATGTTATATTTATTTTGCAATGTTTATTAGGTAAATGGTAGAAACTGTATAGAAAAGCATGGAATATATGTATTTTTTAAGCTGTGTTTAATAAAGTAGAAGGATGTGAGTTACAGGCAGTGGTGTTAATATAGCTGGGAGCATTTCAATGATAGTGTCTATGTGTGTGAGTGTATGAAGATGCATGAAAATTTACTAGCTGTGTGTAATTTTATGATACACTACTAAGGGACCGATTCATGGAACAAACGTGTGCCGAAAATCTTTGCGCAAGCTGGCGCAAGTGTGAAAAAACAGGCGCACGTGTGCGATTCTTGGAATTCCCGGCGCATATTTTCCTCAGGATGTGCGCCAAACCCGTGCATGGCGCACACGGGCGCACACGTCATTGCAACATCCTGAACGCCGTGCGCGACGCACACAGGGAAAGCGCACAACGTCCGCACACACACCAAAAAGGGGGCGGGGCACTGGGCGTAATACGCGGAATGGGAAACAACGCGTGAAAAAGAAGGCGTAACTGGGAAGTACTGCAGGGAAATACACGGAATGCCCACACGCACTCGAACAACCCGTATTCATGGATTTGAATACGGGAAACCCGCGCACGGCAAACGACGCGCATAGGCGTCAACACGTCCGCCACACAAAGGCAGGCGGAAGCGTCCCCGCGCACAGTATAAAAGTGCGCGCAAACAACAAACACGTATATACAGCTACGATGAATGCCCCATTTGTCGCTGCACTGATCGTGGGACACCGCAGGAGGAGGAGAATAGCCAGGGCCCGCATTTCTTTTCCCTGGACCAGCCTTTTTGGGATGCCTGATGACCACGTCTATGGCAGGTATAGGTTTCCACCTCGTATCAGCCTGGACCTCGTCAGGGAGTGGGAAGATGACCTTACATCCCCCACTCTGTGCTCCCAAGGATTGAGCCTCTTGGAGAAGGTGCTCAATGTCCTGCATTTTTTGGTCACTGGGTCATTTCAGCGGATAACTGCCATAGTGGAGGGGTCTCACAGGCCACGCAGTCACGCTGACTACACCAGTTGTTGGCAATCATCACTGCACGCCCCTCAGTCCGCAGGCACATATACATGCCCAGAACACCCACAGAACGGCAGGACGTGGTCCAGGACTTTTACAGGGTGGCACACTTCCCCAAAGTGCTCAGTGCCATAGATTGCATGTGGCCTACGTCCACCTAGGGCCACTGAGCACATCTAACGAAACTGCAAGCACTGGCATTCCATCAACAGGCAGGTTGCATGCAATGCTAAAGGAATCATCACCTCTGTCTATGCAAACTACCCTGGCTCCACCCATCACAGTTTCATATACAGAATGTTCGCCCTGAGCCGGGCCCTGGAAGCTGGGCAGCATGGCGACACATGGCTCCTAGGTGAGTACAAATGCCTGTGCACATGCATGCATGTCACACACAGACAAATACCCAAACCCTAATAATCACAACTATTATCACCTCCCCAGGGGACAGTGAGCAACCACATGATGACGCCAATCCGGAACCCCACCACACCACCCCAGGTAAGATACAATGATGCCCATATTGCAACCAGGGGCATAGTGGAGCGCACATTCAGAGTGCTCAAGTCACGATTCAGCTCCCTTGGTGCCGCCATCTCCTTAGTGAATCTACGCTTGGGGAGCGGGAAGCGGGCGAAGGGCTGTCTGTCCACTGTACGATCACAAGGACACAGGTGAGAGGAGCACCGCAGTATTTTGAAATGGTGCTCGCTCACAGATTGACGAGAACGAGATCACTACCTAGGCAGTTTTACCCTGAGACTAGAACCATGTTTGATTGAGGCAACAATGCTCTCCGATAATACCCATCTGCTCGGGAATCTCGAATTCCCTTTTACAACTGCGGCATGTTTACTTCCTCCCAACGCACAATTGATAACTGCCATCAGCGTAATATTGCTGTGTGGCTGCCTGTCTTGCACCCATAATTAAACACACTTTGTAGGAAATTCTGAAAGGGCTCCTGGTCGTAACTCGGGGTCGGGGCGAAAGCAAATCGCTTTCACTTTATCCGATTGCCGCCACTGCGTACGTAACATACAGTTGAATGAGATTATGTAATGTGCACATAATTTTAGGCGATCTCAAGCTTTTCAAGGGGAAATGTGGACAGTTGGCAACTTTAAGGATATTGAATCGAGGGGGAGAGTTTATTTATTTATTTTTTTTTGTCCATCTCGGACCAAGGATTTTCTTCGTAGGGTCACTCGCACCTTTTCTCTGAAGCGTGGCAGCCAGTGTTGCTAGAAATGGAAACCAATTTCTAGCCCCATTTTCATTGTCAGGATTTCACTTTTGGCTCGTCTCTGTTACTTTGTGAAGCCCGTTCAAACTAGTTTACAAATGCTTGCGTCGATCGGGGTTGCTTTTTAACGTCCCGCTCTAGACCGACCACCTTCTGCCTCCGTTCGCTAGCAAACCCTAGCGTGACTCAAACCCAAAATTACAGAGCAACTAGATTTTACAAACAAAAAATCCGGACAATTTCGTAATGTCAACAAAGATTAGCTGTACAAACTTCATGTATCTTTTTTTATCCCCTTTATTCCATTTATCCGGATTATCATTACCCTTTCCATTTAGAAAGATAAGCATGCTTGAGCCAGGACCGCCACGCAACTGAGTAGAGCAATCCTATTTTCAGGGTGCATGACAGGTCAAGGAAGTGGTATCATTGATTAGAGACAACATAGGCAGGGAGCAGGCTACATTTATAAAGTAGAGTGAGTACAAGATTTGAGGTGAGGTCTTTGTTTGAGTGGTACGTAAAACGGGGTGGGACTTCCTTATCCTTGAGCAGGTTAAATCTAGCAGAGATAATCGGAGTTATTAATCATTTTAGATCACTGTTAAAGAATGCACAGAGGTTGCGGGCCTTAGGGGATGCTGTAAGTAGATCAGGGCAGGTGGAGCTTATTGAGCAGGTTTTAGATGACTAGCCTTTAAAGAGCTGAAAACTCCCTCCTTGCCTTCCTCTTCAACTAACACTTACTCCCTTCACTGTGTTTTTACCCACACTTAATACCACTTATCTTCTACTGCCTCTTTTATACTGTATATTGTATTCTGTACTAAAAATGCAATAATTGTAAAATGCTTCTTTCCATGTAACTAAGTTTGCTCACTCTCTGTAACAAGCGCCACGATGCCCCACGGGCTGTTGTGCGCTCTACAAATACGAATAAATAGAAATTGACCGCTCTGGTGGGCAGCTACTATATGCACCCCCACTAGTGTGCAGGAACATTGTGGCAGCATGTGTCCTGCACAATGTTGCAACACAGCGGGAGGTACCGGTGGACATGGTGGTGCCCCCACATCCCCAACCACAGGCACAGGCGTTGCCCATGGGAGGGGACAGGGCACGTGGCGAGGCAGCCCGGACCCAGCTTGTGGCCACATTCTTCGCCTAAACTCCCACCCCGGCGGAGTGCACACAGTCCTGGCACATACCAGGTGACAATCGATGATGACAAAGAGACAGTCAACTGTCACAACCTTACCACCCAGAGAATGTTGCCACGGAAGTGCTACATTGTGTGCATCCCCAGCTACTTAAACATAACCAATCCTGTGTGACCAAAAGGAACACATGCAAGGTGTGTATCACACCCCCCTGCAAAACAGGCCATCACAATCCCTGGTATGTCACCCAAACCCTCCCAAACCACATCACCCTTGTCTGCCACACCATGACATGGCATGCAATAGCAAAAGGCCAACACATGACCAATAAGATACGAAGTGACATGTCATAAATGAAAACTGGTATGAGACAATGATGCCTGACATGGAATCAGATGAAATGACTGACCAACAACCTCCCACACATACAAAGTCATACACAAATGCTTTCCACCAGTCGTAGCATGAACACAACACTGAATGCCCGTTCATATGCACATTGGGCATGGCAAAATCCCGACTTCCAAACCCGTGTGGTGTGTGTCTCCTGCAACACACTGCTCAGCACACAGCACTTTGAGCAGCCATTGTGTTGCAGATACACCATGACCATCACATGAAAATGACTAATCAAATCCATAACCAAATGACGCGTGTACAGGATACCCAAATGGTAATAGATCATGTGCTGCATGGATACAGCGGGTCTGAGAATGCAATCTGTGTGCACCTGTGGCCATGGAAGGGTGGTTGTACATGTGGTGGATCATTGTGCAACTGTGTGTGTCATTAGGGACATGCACTCAATAAATGCATGTGAAATCAAGTGACCCTCAGTGTCCTGTACACATCACATGTGAACATTGGCCATGTGAACACCCCAGCATGTCAAACCACACCAATCCCCTGACATCTGAAAAGTAAACACAACACAGGAACAGGCATTGACCAGCACAACACATCATGTACATAGTACCCCACAATTAAAATGTCAGAATGCCCAAAACACTGTAGCCCGAACCAACTGTCCACCAATAAAAGGCCCTCCCTTACACATCACCGTCACCTTCTGAACAACTGTCTCTGGGGTATGTAGCCTTCTTCCTTCAAGTCTACCTGGCTACAGGATCACCCTACCCCTTGGTCTCCATGTTCCAGCTTGCGTGTAAATAGGGTCCAGCCCCCTCAGAGGCCACCTTGACTAGTAAAAATACCAAATCACAGAGAACTCCAAGTAGGCAAACCCACAAACCAAGGAAAATGGCTGTAGGTACCAAAAAACCCTGGAAGAGTCTCCAGTAGATGACTTGAAGTAACAGGAAATGTCAAAGCACATGTACAAGCACAATGATAGAACAACCAAGGTAGCACAGTTGAACAATGGTCCAACAGGATGGGTAGCATTTACGGTAAACAACACACAATGAGGATGCAACAACTGATGGGTAGTCTCACAGCTCCGGTGTTCAGGCGCAGGAGTGGCACGAACCAACCACCCCCTCCGTGGTCTGGGTGCCTGCAAGATCAAACTTACACAGGCCTCTGAGACCCCGGCGGGGAAGGAGGGTCAGGGATATGTTGCATGGACAGGCATTGGTATTCAGGGTAACCGGAAAGTGGGGCAGGAGAGGGGATGTGGATTTGCAAGGGAAAGTTGGCAAAATACAACTATTCACAAAAACACATGCTCAATTAAAGAAAACATGTTCATCATGCACATTGTTCCAAATGAGTCAAATGCAAGCCAAAGAGAGACTTATCTCTGGGGTGAGTGCTGGCCTCCTGCTTGCGCACTCTCAGGTCCGGTAACAGGAGCACTTCAATGCCACAAAGAGAGCGTGAGTTACTAATCTGAATGTGTGTTTACAACACACACACACAACACCATCCATGCCCCAAAGTAAGGGACTTCTCCACAAACAAACACCCCTGTCTGCTGCTTTGTACCCATACGTTAGCTTGGCCCACTGATGCTTCATACACTGTCAATGCAGTAAGGCAGGCGCACGTGGCCGCGCAGGAAATGGAAGACCAATGCGTCAAGAATCACACATGATACAATCGTCCCTGGGGGAGCTGCTAGACGCGTATAGCAAGGTGCAACTTCAGTACAAGTTGTGTTCTGGCAGCCGCAGATTTCAATAGGTAGTGCACGTGGCAATTTGCACATGCAAATGACATACACTGACCACTAGTCTGAGTCTCGCTGGGTGTCCTTGTGTGTTGTATCAGTTTCTGCCTAGGAACGCTACTACCCTAATAACACTGCTTCAATGGAACACGGGGGTACTCGAGGATATGTTTGATGGCCCGTGCGTGTGCCCCTGACAACTTGTAAAGCCGCTTGGCATTTGGCCCTCAACACATGTCAGCTGTACTGTGTGCTTCTCCAACAATGCCTGGCAAAGCTCCCCAGCACTGGTGCTACTTAGCATCCATGTGCAAGTGGCCTGGTGGAAGATGGTCTGCAGTGTGGGCCCTTGTGTTGCTCACCTTGCCCGGAGCTCCTGGAAACACGTCTGCTTCGGACATCTGAGCACATCAGATGTCTGTCGGACATCTGAGCACAAGCCCTGTGCTTCTGCTTGCGCACACATACACACGACTGCACCACCGAATGTGGCCAGTTTTCTGGATTAGTCGTCCCTGTGTCTGCTGGCAAAGGTAGTCTGGAGGCTCATCTTCCTGCTGCAGAAAGGGCATTAAATAAATTAATAAGGCTAGAATGTTCCCTGTGTGTGTGTGTCTACATGCTGGTTGTCACTGGGCCAGGTTACAGACCTACATCCAAACTCCTCCAACCATCAGAGTCACTTTGATAGGCCAAGGGTGCAGGATACTGTCTACTGGACATCGTGGCTGCCATCAACGTGGAGGAGGTGGCAGCCCGCAACATCAAACACGTCCGGAAGCGCTGGAAGGACTTCAGGTCCAGGACCCTCAACAGGGCCCGGCGCCTCTTGAAGGCAACGGATGCTGAGGGGTGCCGGGTCCGCCTAACCAACAACCAGATGAGGGTCCTGGATAGTATACGACCAGCGCTCCACATCCAATTCCTTGAGAGGCAGACCCGTCTGGAGTCGAGCGGTAAGTGTACATGCATAGTGATTGGACGCTGTGCATGTTGAGGTGTGGCAGGAGTGTGCAGGTTGCACATATGTATTTGTAGGGCCATGTATGGATGTGTATGTACAGGGACGTGAGCCTGCCACATGTGAGTCCTCTCATGTGTGAGACACATCGATGGTGTATGTGTTGGTAAGCATGCTGGCCAAATGCAGGTGTGGGTGCACACATTTTTGAATTTCTGTGTATGTACTGTGGCATGGTTGTGGTGTCACACATGGATGCTGGTTCCACCTGCATGTATCTGCAGTATGTACATGTGCATGTGTGTGTATATGACAAGCGTGCCACTGTGATACACCATGGATGCATGTGACACTGACATGTAGGAGGCTGATTGCCAGATGTGACATGGATGGCGATGTTATCACTGCGACAGGTGGTGATGTACAGGTGCATGTATGTCTGGTGGCGTGGGTGCATGTGTTCTGCACTCCCCGTGTTGCATGTGACGTCAGGCTCACCTTCGGCTACTCATGCTATTGTTTGTGTATGGATGGTGCTGCCTGGTGCAACATTCCTGTTGTTTTGCTCATGTGTGTGAGTTGAAATGACAGGTGTGTTGGAGTGTGTGATGCTGTGTCTGAAGTTTGCGACTGACACTCATCTGCAACCGTCATATGTGTATCAGACCATTGTACATTGCCCTGATGCCTGTGTTCTGTCTCTCCCTGTCTGCAGCGTCAATTGATGAAGAGGGCGGAGACGGTGCTGTGGAGCACAACGGCAGGGATCCCACCGCCAGCCGGAGACACAATTCCCAGCTCCCCTCCCAGGTTGACATCTCTTCGGGAAGTGAGGAGTCTGGTGCCACGTCCGCGGCGGCAGCTACCGGGGTAGGTCCAAGAGGCGGAGGTCGGAGGTGGACTCCACGGCAGCAGAAGGGTCAGCTGAGACCCCACAGGGGCCTACGGAGGAAGATGGCACGGAGTCATCCAGGTTGGTGGGGGGTTTGGTTGAGGAGGAGGTTGTGGAAATCACACGCACAGGGCCTGGAGGGGGGATTCCACTGGTGCCAGTGGTGCAGTCCAGGGGCAGGGACAGGAGGCAGCACAGGCCGCCGTGGAGGTAACTGTGTGTAATCCTGTCCCTGATCCTGTGACTGCATCATCCGGCGCCAGCAGGGATGCCTTCGTCCAGACCCATTTTCAGGGAGGGGATAGCCGCACAACAACTGGCCTTCCTCTCCCTGCAGATATGGCAATCCGGGACCGTGTTCAGCCTGTCCTGGCTGGGGTGGCGTTGTGTGTTCGTGACATTCGGGGTGACATGCAGGGTTCTCGTGAGGACAATGCATGTCATTTCGAATTCCTCGAAGCCCGCGTCGACCGGCTAGGAGGGATCACCGGTGCTGGGTTCCTCCGTGTGCTGGAGCTTCTACCGACCCCCTCCTCAACTGAACCCCCTATGCGCCAGTCATCCTCTGTGCCATCTTCCTGCCCAAGTGTCACCCGGGCACCCTGTGGAGCTGGCCCTGACCCAGCAGCCAGGCTGGTGGAGGAGACATCCCTGCCACAGTCGGGAGTCGGAGGTCCAGCAGGGGTGCCACCACAACGACTGGACCCCAGCAGGAGGAGGACGTGCAGGAATCACAAAGCAGGGGACATGCACGGTAGCAGCAGGTTCAAGGTGGGAGCGATGATGGCTCGGGGACATCAACATCAGAGGGGCAGGCATCGGCCAGAGGGCAGGAGGACCATGGATCGGAAGTGTCTTCTTGTGATGCTGGAAATGCATCGGAGGGACAGGGCCTCTGTATCCTTGTCCTTTGCTGCTTTTTATCGTGTGTTCTGTCGTGTTTTCCGCTCAGGAGTTCATGTGGGACTCCTGGCGGTGCAGCTCTCTTTCTTTTGGTTTGGTGAACGGACCCGTGGGATACCTTTATGACACCCCTGGGTGGGGGACAACCCTGTGCCCCTAGTGTATTTTTTTGGGCACCTGTGGGTGGCCCGAAGAGCAGGGTATGGGCTGGTGGCAGCTCCATGCTGAGATTGACAGGTGCGCGGAGTATCCTCCATTTTGGTATACCCCGGCCCTGCTATTGGAATCAGCTGATTCCTGATGGAAAACAAGATGGCCCCGGTGGCCTCTTGCTTTCTATTACCCATTACCTTGTTTTCCCAAAGTCCTGGGAAGCCCTGACTCTGTCCCTTCCCCCTGACTGGCTGTTGGGTGGAAATGCCATATATGGGGCCTCATTACGACCCTGGCGGAACGGGTTAAACGGTGCCGTAAAAGGCTGCGGTGCCGTTCAACCCATTCCGCCACATTATGAGGTCCCCTCGCGGGACACGTTAAGCACGCCTGGGAAAACCAGGCGTGCATACCGGGTCCCGCGAGGGGAAGAGGGAGCAAACAACGGGCCATCTCGTTATGGCCCGTTGTTTACTCCCTCTCCCATTCCCATTCAGCCCTATGGGGGCTGAAATGGGAATGGGGATGAACAGTGTCCGTGTCCTCGAGTGAGGAATTACCGGGCCATCCGAACTCGGAATGGTCCGGTAAGTCCTCATTCCGAGGACACGGACACGGATGCGGTTTTGCCGGCAGCCATGCCGCAAATAGCGGCATGGCTACCGGCATACCTCGTAATGAGGCCCATGGTGTTGTTGTGAAGGCCCGGCCAGACTAGCTGGAGCCTTCCCGGTGATGTATGTTGTGGGTACCTTCTGTGGCTGGGACCTGGGTGAATAGAGTGTGTGACGAATATGCATTCTGTGTTGTGGGTGTCTAGTATCTGGTAGTTGACACAATGTCCGAGACAACCCTGCCCGAAATCGGTATGAATGCAGCTTGGAGTGTTGATTGGCTCGGTACTTGTCCCAATACACATAACTTGTTGTGAGTGTCTGGAGAGAAGTGAATGGCCTGAATACTTTATGTGCCTGATTGGCTGCCTGCCTGCATGAATGCCCGTAGTCGTGATTGGATGCTTGAGTGTGACCCAGCGGAATGAATGGGAGATCAACAGTATATCTGGGGACCTCTCACTGCTAGGAATCGTGTTCAGAAGCTGAGTAACTGGAGTAACTGACGCTTGACCTTGAAACCTCCGCTGGATGAGAAGGAGTGCTGTGGCTCTCCCTCGCAATCTGAAGGCTGCTGTGTTTCCAAGGACTGACCCAGGGAGGACCTGGTAAGGCGCTCTCTTCCCGAGCTACGAGGGACCATTGTGCACAGCTGATCTTTGCCAAAGCTCCCTGGTAGACAGACCTATGACAGGCTGCCGACCCGATACAGGGACTGCTGCGGAATTCCAAGGAGAAGCACCCGGACTGTTGTCTGCCACTGTCGACGACCGCCATCGCCGACCGGAGCCGCCGTGCTCCCATTTGCCTAAGAACTTCAATTGATCATCGGACGCTCTCGTCTGCATCGTCATCCGTTTGTCTCCCGCTGGAGAAGGCCCGACCGTCGACGCGCCGAGGAGCATCCACCGGTGGGTTTCCCGCCACCTAAAGACCACAGAGACGCCGACGACTCAACGCCCTTGCTGGGCCACAGCTCTTCATCATCTCTTTGTGGTCCAGAACTATCGTCACCGAGGTGCCCCGCATGCCTCTTCCTTGCAGGACGCCAACACTCTGTCGTCGACAAGCACCGCTAGGAATGAAGCGGCCACTTCCCTGCCGTAGTTCACCCTGTTCACCGTCGGACGTTCGACGACCCGTGATTCCTGCCTTAAAGGGAGGGCACTCAAGAAGGGCCGTCGATTCCCCGACACCGAACGCCAAGTTCCCCGACACCTCTCGACAATCCGTGGCTCCCGCCTGCAAGGGAGGCACTCAAGAAGGATCAGTCGGCGCATCGTCGGAGAATTCTACTCCACCAGGTACATTTGGGGGGGGGGGGGTAAAACCTTAATAGCAAGAAGTAAGACTATCGAACATTATATGGACTGGGCTTGTGCTATATATCTTTATTTACAGGTTGCCCAGGTGGGGGGATCTCCACTCAGAACTGCGCCTAGCGGTAGGGGTCAGTGTTCTGCCTATTGTTCCAACCATCTTACGCTCCTGCCTATCTCTATTGCTGGTTTCCTCATTATTAATCTGTGTGACATTTTAACCGTACAGTTGATGCACTTTAATGAGATTCAATAACATTAGTGGTACCACTTTAGACTTGTATATATTTATCATTATTGACTTCCGAGTACAAAGTGTGTTAATGTGATCGTGTACATACCTTTGAATATTAATTTTATAAAGACTGTGTTTTCAGTAATACAGTGTGTGGACATTCACTGTGGGGGTTCGGGGACTACACTGTACTTAAGAACCAGCCTGCATCACCTCCTAAGAAGCTAGGCCTTGATTGCTCGACTACGTTACCAATAATAGAGAATCTTGGCTGGGGTTCTCTGTGCCTCTCCTCTACCATATAGAGAGCGGAAGTACAGACACCCCCTACCAGTCTTTACACTGCTGGCAGCGGTGGGATGCTTATGGTTTTAAGAATCAGTGTATAACCGTGCCACTTACAAAATATCTGCACTTTATTCGATTGAGGTTTGGGTGTGTACAAAATAACTGCATTACAAGCAATGGAGTCTATTTTGAATGGTAAATTGACTTGGATGAGCTTAGAGGCTCTCCAGAGTGCTTGTGAGGGCAGGGAGTTAGACTTTGTGGATAAGTCTAGGGCTGAGCTGATAGCTGCCCAGGTGGATTACCAGACCGATAGTGAAACTCTTGATGAAGGGGGGAATGCAACCAATGAGGACTCCGCCCCTGGGGTTTCTACTGAATCTGTTTCTGGGAATGCCGCCATTCCTGCTGCCTCTGTTCCGAACCCCAGTGATTCCTTGGAACTTGAGTTATTAAGGATGAAATTGGCCTTTGAATATCGCAAGTTGGAAATCGATGCTGAGCTTAAGAAGGAGGAGCTAGCTCAACAAGTGGAGCTCAAGAATAGGGATCTTGAACTCAAGAATAGGGATCTTGAACTCAAAGACAAGGACACTGAATGTCAGAGAATCCAGCTGGAGAAATCTCGAGTGGAGACTTCAGCGAAACCCAGTGAGAGTGTGAGGTCCCCAGCAACTAAATTTATGAAGGATTTGGTTGGTGTGTTTTCGGAGGGTTCTGATATCCTCCAATGGATTGAAGCATTTGAAATGGCTTGTGCAATTCATGATGTTGACAAAAGAGATTGGGCTAAGTGTTTGCTAAGCAGAGTGCCTCAAACTGGATATGACTGTATTCTGAAGCTGAGTGTGAAAGAAAGGGGTCAGTATGAGTGTATGAAATCTGCTTTGATTGCCAGAATTGACAAGACGCCTACCCAATACCTTAAAAGGTTCAGGGATTTTAAGAAAAGAGAGAATGTGTCTTGGGTCGACTGGGTGAGTGCTGCGCACATGAATATGATGGGGTGGATTGATGGTTACAAGGTGAAAACTTTTGTTCAATTGTCCCACCTGTTGTTTTTTGAGCATTTTTCTGAAGCCTGTTCACCAGAGCTGCGTCAGTATGTTGCTGACCAGAACATTTTGGATCCCTTTAAGCTGGCTAGGTTGGCTGACAAGTGGGTCTCCCATCGGGTGTCCCCTAAGGACTCTGTAACGCTCACCTGATTCCCACGGAGGCGCAGGTCGTGGCAGGAAGGTGTCTGTGACTCGAAAGGTGATGTGCAGGACTCGATGGGCTTCTGGGGTCGAACCTCTTCGCACTGTGTGACGAACTCGTAGGGTGAGGTTTCTGCAGGTGAAAGAATATAGGGGTTAATGGTCTGGGTTGTTTAATGTCTCTCTTCCTCTCTCTCCCAAGCTTCTCCGTAGAGCCCCCAGGTCAACGTGCTCACCTTAGATAGGTGAATGCTGGACTCTCCATCTGCGTCTGATGCAGGGCGCTGTTGCCAGTTCCTTCACTGGTGAAACATAGGCCTCTTGGACTCAGAGGACCTTTACCGTTGTTAATCGCACGAGCGGTGAGTTTCCAGACACCTTTTTAGTCTTTATAGTCTTTAGGTGCAAGGCACGTTAACATTGAACAGGACTTCGTATGATGCTTTTCTCGCCTTTTGCTTGCAGGACTCTTGAGGAAGATGAAATAAAGCGCCTGGAAATGCGTGAGTAAATGCAAGCGCTCTAGCTGTTTTTTCACTTGCAGCGTAGTTCGTGCTGAAGAGGCACCAGAGTATTTGCAGGCGTTCTATTGTGAAGAGCGCGATGGGCGTAAGTAAATACCTGTCTAATGACTCTTCTTTTGTCTTTCAGAAGCTTGTTTGCAGCGCCGGAGTCCGCGGAAGGCCCGTAAGTAAATACGATGCTTTTATCTCCGCAGGTGGCGATGCAGCGTGAAGAATTCCAGAGTTCACGGAGTGCCGGTAAGTAATGACAATGCTTTTGTCTTCACAGGCGAAAGTACAGCGTGCCGAAATGACCGCAGCCGATGGATCAGGTGAGTAAGCACTGCGAGTTAAGACGCCTTGCTAACCTGCTGTTTCTTGTCTCTGCAGATGCTGCTTTCGACTGGATACAGGAATGGTGAGTATGATTCTTGCAGATTGAGGAAGAATTGCTGGAACAGACTCGGTGAGCGTTCTGCTGCAGAAGCAGAATAACGCGAAGCACGTTTTATCAATCGGGTGTGGTTTAAATAGCCTTGGAGTGATGAGGCGTCTTCCTCCACGGCCCCGCCTAGGTAAGAAAAGAGTTCCAGTTCCAGAAGCTTTCCCCATGCTGAATCCAGGGAATGGAGCTGCCCCACCCAGGTAAGAAAGTAGTTCCTGTTTACAGAGGACTTCTAAGTGGCTGGTAAGTAAGCAGCATGGTCTGCTGCAGGTAAGTCCACCCAAACATCTGCACACATATTATGAGCCCGGCGCTTCCAGTGCCGGGACCGATGATTCTGATGAGCCTGGTGCCACCGGCGCCAGGACAAGGTCCAAAAGGTCCCCGTGGGGACCGGCTGGTGCCTAGGATTAGGGTTAGGGGCCTGCTTCCAAGGACGTTGGGCTGGTCCTGGCTCCTTGGAAGCAGTGATCATGACAGTACCCCCCCTCAAGGCCACTCCTAAGCGTGTCTTCTCCGGGGGTTTTGGCTTGTCGGGGTGATTCAGATGGAATCTCTTGACCAGACGAGGTGCGTGGACATATTCTGAGGGTTCCCAAGACCTTTCCTGGGGACCGTATCCTTTCCAATCAACCAGATAGTATAATTTAGATTTGGAGATTTTGGAGTCTAGGATGTTCTTTACTTCGAATTCGAGTTCTCCGTCTACCAAAACGGGTTCTGGGAGTTCAGTCAATCGAGTTTCTGGTTGTACTGGTTTTAATAAGGAGACATGGAATACTGGATGTATTTTCATATGCGTAGGTAATTCAAATTTGACCGCCACCGGATTAACTATGATAGAGATGGTGTAGGGTCCAAGGTATCTCGGGTTGAAGGTGCAGGATCCTTTTAGAGGCAGGTGCTTAGTGGATAACCAGACCTGGTCTCCTACTGCGTAGTGAGGGGCCTCTTTACGGTGTCGATCTGCTCCCTTTTTGACTTGAGCTTTAGCTCTTTGCAGATGGGCAGTGGCTTCCTTAAAATCACGGGTAATCTCAGAGTGTAAATGATCCACAGCTGGTGTTTCGAATTCTTGGGGAGGGTCCAAATTAGAGGTTCTAGGATGATGTCCGTATAATAGGAAGAAGGGAGTCTTCCCGGTTCCAGAATGAGTCGAATTGTTGTAAGCGTATTCAGCGATCCACAGAATATCCTTCCAAGGGTTTTCAGTTTGTTGGAGCATGCAACGCAGATATTGCTCTAGAGTCTGATTTGTCCTCTCGGTTTGTCCGTCAGTTTGGGGATGGTGACTGGTTGAAAGTCTTACATCAATTTGGGCTAGACGACAGCAACTTTGCCAAAAGTGGGAGATGAATTGACTTCCCCTATCGGAGATTAAAACCGAGGGAAAACCGTGTAACCGAATGATGTTTTCTAAGAATTCTCGGGCCAATACCGAAGCCGAAGGTAGGCCCTTCAGGGGAATGAAATGAGCCATCTTGGAGAATAGATCCACGACTACTAAAATGGTATTATACCCTGAGCATGGAGGTAAGTCCGTGATGAAATCCATGGACAGGGTATGCCATGGACAGGGAGGAATATCCAGAGGGTGTAAAAGGCCGGCTGGTTTCTCCTTCTGACTTTTATTCTGGGCACACACACCGCAGGAGATTACAAAGTCTCTAATATCCTTCTTCCATGATGGCCACCAGAAACGTCTCTTGATCTTTTCCATGGTTTTGGTAATGCCAGGGTGACCCTCCATCAGAGAGTCGTGATAACCGGGGATTACTTGTTTTTGTATTTTCTCACAGGGCAAGTACAATCGTCCTTGGAAATATGGTAGGTCTTGATCCACTGAGAATTCTTTTCCCTTTAATTGCCAGTCCTGCAAATCGGCCGGAGTTAGGAGTGACTTGACTGCAGTCTTGATGTCTTCAAAGGATTGAGTGCTGACTAACCCCAAAATCCTTTGTTCTGGGATTATGGGTATTGGTTCTGGATTGGTCAAATATTCATCTACTCCCATCCGAAATAGGGCATCTGCTTTTCCGTTTTTACTACCGGGTCGATAAGTAATTATAAAGTCAAACTCAGCCAGAAACAGAGCCCAGCGAAGCTGTCTGGAAGACTGAGCTTTGGCCGTCTTCAGATATTGTAGATTGCAGTGATCAGTCATTACGGAGACTGTGTGTCTGGCTCCCAAAAGATAATGTCGCCAGGCTTTAAAGGCCGATCTGATAGCTAAAAGTTCCTTGTCTGTAATGGAATAGTTGATCTCGGGAGCCGAGAATTTGCGGGACCAAAAGGCTACAGGATGTAATTGGTGTGTGACCGGATCTCTTTGTGATAAAACTGCCCCCATAGCAAGACTAGAAGCATCCGTTTCCACGATGTAGGGGAGTTCTGGGCGAGGATGTTTCAGAACAGGTGCAGAAATGAATTTAGCTTTTAAGTCCTGAAAAGCTTGTTCTGCATCAGTAGACCATTCAAAACGTTTGTTCTTTTTTAACAGAGCGGTGATGGGCTGGACTATCCGGGAAAATTCAGGAATGAATCTGCGGTAAAAGTTAGCGAATCCCAACATGCTTTGAACTCCTTTTACCGAGGTTGGTGATGGCCACTTGATGATTGCATCGACCTTCTTCGAATCCATATGAACCCCATTAGGTGACAATATGAATCCCAGGAACTCAACTTCAGTTACGTTGAAAACGCATTTTTCAAGCTTGGCAAAAAGGTTATGTTGATGCAGTCTCTCGAGAACCTTTTTAACGTGTCTCTGATGTTCCTCTTCAGATGATGAATAGACAAGGATGTCATCAATGTAGACAACAACACACACATCTATGAGTTCTCTAAGGACATCGTTCATAAAATACTGGAACGCGGCAGGAGCGTTACAAAGTCCAAACATCACTTGATATTCAAATAGCCCATACTTGGTGCGGAAGGCTGTCTTCCATTCATCGCCTTCTTTTATTCGTACCAAGTGGTAGGCTCCTCTGAGATCCAATTTTGTATATATACATGCTTCTTTGACTTGGTCCAGGAGTTCAGGGATCAAAGGTAACGGGTATCTGTTTTTAACGGTGATTTGATTCAGGGCGCGGTAATCTATACAAGTCCTAAGGTCTCCTTCCTTTTTCGAAACGAAGAACAAAGCCGAGGAAGCTGGAGACTTAGAAGGACGGATAAACCCGTTAGCTAGGTATTGGTCCAGATATTGTCTGAGGTGAAGATTCTCTGGCTCGGTGAGGGCATAAATCCTACTGCAAGGAGGAGTTGTTCTGGGTATCAAGTCTATTTGACAGTCGTAAGACCTATGAGGAGGCAGGGTGTTAGCTTGATCCTTCCGAAAGACATCTTGGAATTCCTGGTAGTCGGGAGGTAATGTAGGAACCTCAGAAGAAATTGCCGCCACTGAAACTTCAGGCCGAGGATAACAAGTGGTAAAACATTCTGGAAACTGAACCGTCTTTGCTCGCCAGTCAATCTGAGGATTGTGTTTCTCTAACCAAGGGATTCCCAGAATGATCTGGAACTGAGGGGCCTTGATCACATGGAACACAATTTTCTCCCGGTGTCCATCTTGGCTCACTAGCGTCACTTCTTGGGTGGCGTGCGTTACTGGTCCGGAGGCTATATCCGTGCCATCCACTGTAGTAATGACGTCCTTTACTGCCTTAGGGACAAGGGGTAGATTCATCCTTGATGCCATTTCACGGTCCACATAATTGCCGATTGCTCCGCTGTCGATGTAAGCTTCAATTGCATGCAAACGATCCGGACGTGCTGGACTAATGAGGACCATGGGCACCACGAAATGCGAGGTCATGGGACAGATCTTAACGCTCGGCAAGAGGACCTCTACACTTGCCGGGCTAGGTCGTTTCCCTGCTTTGAACTTGTGGCACTGGTGTCTGCGGCTCCTACAGCCTTCTTAGCTGGTTTCACTGGACAGTCTCGAAGAAAGTGCCCTGAGTTCCCGCAATAGAGGCATAATTGCAGCTGTCTTCTTCTTTCCCGCTCCTTTTGGCTTAAAGGACCTTTCATCCCCCCTATTTGCATGGGTTCCACAGTGTCAGCTCCCTTAGTAGAAGTTTGTGGTTTAGAAAACACTCGGGTATCAAATTTAGAACGATCAGCCTTCCTGTTCTGTAATCTGTGGTCCAATTGGACGACTAAGTCAATATAGTCTGAACATTCTTGTGGAGGGTTCACAACTTGAGCTAACACATCCTTGAGCTCTCCACGCAGGCCTCTGTAGAAAAGCGTTATTCTCTTGTCCTCGGGCCATTGAGTTTCCACTATGAGTCTGTTGAATGAGGCTATATAGGTCAAGAGGTCTTGATTACCCTGTCGTAATGAAAGAAGTTCATGGTCCAAGGCCTGCCCTTGTGCATGTCTTGCAAACAGTTTCTCCATACTGGACTGGAAGGCCTGGAAAACATGCAGAACCGGATCATCCTGGGTGACTAAAGGTATCGACCAATCTGCGGCGCTGCCACTGAGATAAGAAAGCACGAAAGCCACTTTGGTCTGATCTGTTGGGAATGCAGCTGGTCGACATAAGAAATGTAAGCGGCACTGGTTGATGAACACTGCATATTTCTTTGGGTCACCAGAAAAACGTTCGGGCGGAGCCAAGGGCACATTACCAGGTAGATTGATTTGCACTGGATTTACAGATGGTGCAGATGGATAGCTTCCTCCTAGAGCGGGCAGAGGTGTCTGTCCGGCCTGCGTTTGTAGCCATTGCCTAGCGAGGTCCTCTGTTCGCTCCTTGGAAAGTATTAGTTCTCTTCTTAGAGAGTTTGTTTCCTGACGGGGTGCATGTACTTCTGCTCTTAATTCTCCGAGCAACTGGGCTAAGTGATCAGTGTCTGAGGTTTCCATTGCACCTGGGTAGGAGTTTTGCGGTGGGCTTCGTGTTCTGTAACGCTCACCTGATTCCCACGGAGGCGCAGGTCGTGGCAGGAAGGTGTCTGTGACTCGAAAGGTGATGTGCAGGACTCGATGGGCTTCTGGGGTCGAACCTCTTCGCACTGTGTGACGAACTCGTAGGGTGAGGTTTCTGCAGGTGAAAGAATATAGGGGTTAATGGTCTGGGTTGTTTAATGTCTCTCTTCCTCTCTCTCCCAAGCTTCTCCGTAGAGCCCCCAGGTCAACGTGCTCACCTTAGATAGGTGAATGCTGGACTCTCCATCTGCGTCTGATGCAGGGCGCTGTTGCCAGTTCCTTCACTGGTGAAACATAGGCCTCTTGGACTTAGAGGACCTTTACCGTTGTTAATCGCACGAGCGGTGAGTTTCCAGACACCTTTTTAGTCTTTATAGTCTTTAGAGTCTTTAGGTGCAAGGCACGTTAACATTGAACAGGACTTCGTATGATGCTTTTCTCCCCTTTTGCTTGCAGGACTCTTGAGGAAGATGAAATAAAGCGCCTGGAAATGCGTGAGTAAATGCAAGCGCTCTAGCTGTTTTTTCCCTTGCAGCGTAGTTCGTGCTGAAGAGGCACCGGAGTATTTGCAGGCGTTCTATTGTGAAGAGCGGGATGGGCGTAAGTAAATCCCTGTCTAATGACTCTTCTTTTGTCTTTCAGAAGCTTGTTTGCAGCGCCGGAGTCCGCGGAAGGCCCGTAAGTAAATACGATGCTTTTATCTCCGCAGGTGGCGATGCAGCGTGAAGAATTCCAGAGTTCACGGAGTGCCGGTAAGTAATGACAATCCTTTTGTCTTCACAGGCGAAAGTACAGCGTGCCGAAATGACCGCAGCAGATGGATCAGGTGAGTAAGCACTGCGAGTTAAGACGCCTTGCTAACCTGCTGTTTCTTGTCTCTGCAGATGCTGCTGTCGACTGGATACAGGAATGGTGAGTATGATTCTTGCAGATTGAGGAAGAAAGGCTGGAACAGACTCGGTGAGCGTTCTGCTGCAGATGCAGAATAACGCGAAGCACGTTTCATCAATCGGGTGTGGTTTAAATAGCCTTGGAGTGATGAGGCGTCTTCCTCCACGGCCCCGCCTAGGTGAGAAAAGAGTTCCAGTTCCAGAAGCTTTCCCCATGCTGAATCCAGGGAATGGAGCTGCCCCACCCAGGTAAGAAAGTAGTTCCTGTTTACAGAGGACTTCTAAGTGGCTGGTAAGTAAGCAGCATAGTCTGCTGCAGGTAAGTCCACCCAAACATCTGCACACATATTATGAGCCCGGCGCTTCCAGTGCCGGGGCCGATGATTGTGATGAGCCTGGTGCCACCGGCGCCAGGACAAGGTCCAAAAGGTCCCCGTGGGGACCGGCTGGTGCCTAGGATTAGGGTTAGGGGCCTGCTTCCAAGGACGTTGGGCTGGTCCTGGTTCCTTGGAAGCAGTGATCATGACAGACTCCAGTGGGAAGGACAAGGACAAAGAAAAGGGGGCCTCTCTGAAAGCTGAGGAGTCCCAAAAGCATTCACAGTCGAATAAACCTAAGCCCTCCTCTCCTAAGACCCAAAAATCTAGTCGGGATAAGTCATCTGTGGGTGGGAATAAGAGTAGTGGTCCACCTGCTGCAAAGCAGGCTCCGGTGGTTCCAGTACTGTACCCCGCACTCCCGGCACTTGTTGGGACTGTGGGGCTCTGGATCACAAAAGGGGGTGACTCCAAGTGTAAAGGTAAGGCACTTGGAGTACAGGCTGTCAGCCTGACCTACCCTTACCCATGTCTGAGGTGGAGGCCACTGTCCTCCCCTCCTCTACCAGAATCACTTTTGGTGCTCCTGTAGAGATTTCCTTAGTGTCCCTTGGGGCCTGGGACCAGTACGCGGAAGTACTGGCGACTATCCCACAGAACACCCGTAGATTTTTGAGAAGTGTCCTCTTGAACGGCCAGCCTTCTACTGGTTTGAGAGACACTGGGGCAAGCATGACAGTGGTGGACAGGACCCTGCTCAAGCCAGAGGACTATGTAGATGCTCCTCTGAGAACCACCAGGTTAGCTGGTGGGCCTCCCAAATTATCGCCTGTAGCCCGAGTCACACTGGTAATTGGAGACAAGACAGCAAAGCTTCCTGTCCTGGTTCAGGACAACGTCCCTGCTAACATTCTGTTAGGTAACGATCTAGTCGAGTTGGGATTGATCGCGGATGGTCTTACCATGACTGCTGCTGCGGTCACTAGGTCACAGGTGACACCGGGTCTGGCTGTGAGTCAGGTACCCGAGCCGAAGGCGCGGCCTAAGGCACGACGAAGGAAGAGCAAGAAGGCCACCTCTGTGGAAGGAGCTCCTTCTTTTCCTGCTGTTCCTACAGCACTCATTGGGATCCATGCTCCGGACGGGCTGGGTCCAGTGGTAAACCCCGTCTCAACTCCTGTGGGAGAAGAGCCAGAAGACTCTCCTGTGGGAGAGGTTCTCAACCCGGAGGATCATCCCGATCTTCAATGCTTGTTAGCTGAAGGGGGACCCTCCCGGGCGGACTTCTGTAAAGGACAGAGAGAGTGTCCCACTCTTGAGGGTCTGAGGAAACAGGCCCTGTCCCAGGCACAAGGAGAAGTGCCTAGGACTTTCCGGATTTATTGGGAGGGTGAGCTCCTTGTTAGTGAGCCCACTAAGCCTCAACCTGGTGCCCTCAAGAGGTTGGTGGTACCCCAGGTTTACAGGCCCTTCCTACTGCAGTTGGCGAATGAGGTGCCCTTGGCTGGTCATCTTGGTACCAAGAAGACTAAGCAGAGGCTCTCTGCCCATTTTTACTGGCCTCGAATGGGAGTAGAAGTGGAGTCCCACTGCAGGACCTGCCCAACTTGTCAGTTGTCTGGCAAGACTGGAGGCAGTGTCATTGCCCCCCTGCAGCCATTGCCAGTGGTTGGCACACCGTTTGAGAGGGTGGGCATCGATATCGTCTGTCCCCTTGACCCTCCCACGTCAGGTGGACATCGGTTCATCCTGGTTTTGGTAGATCATGCCATGAGGTACCCTGAGGCTATACCCCTTCAGACTGCTACTGCCAACGTGGTTGCCCGGGCCCTCCTGGGCATTTTCACCCGTGTTGGATTCCCCAAGGAGGTTGTCTCTGACCGAGGTTCCAACTTCATGTCTAGTTACATGAAAACCATGTGGAAAGAGTGCGGGGTAACATACAAGTTCTCCACCTCTTCCCACCCTGGAGCAACGGTCTGTTTGAGAGATTTAATAAAACTCTCAAGGGCATGCTAGGTGCTTTGGAAGAGCCCCTAAGGAGGAAATGGGATCTCCTCCTGCCGTGCCTGCTGTTTGCTTACAGAGAGGTACCTCAAGAAGGCGTCGGTTTCAGCCCCTTTGAGTTACTCTTTGGACATCCCGTGAGGGGGCCCCTCGCCTTGATCAGAGAAGGTTTGGAAGCCACCCCTCCCGGTCCCGCCAAGCAAGTGGGGGACTATGTGTTAGGCCTCAGATGGAGGATGACACAGATGATGGGTCAAGCAACTGCGAATCTCAAGGCCAGCCAGGAATTGAACAAATACTGGCATGACCTTAAAGCATCGCAAGTGGATTGGACTCCGGGACAGGAGGTCCGCGTAATGGAGCCTACCAAGCCTCGAGCATTGGCAGATAAATGGACTGGACCCTTCAGGATAATCTCCAAGATGGGCGAGGTCAATTATCTGTTTGACATGGGAATCCCAGGGGTAGCCCCTCAGGTATTCCATGTTAATAGGCTCAAGCCTTTCCACCGGCGAGCAGAAGTCTCATGTCTCTTGCTAGCTTCAGAGCAAGAAGAGGATGTGAGTGAGCCCCTTCCTGATTTGCTGCATAGCAACCCTCAGGATGGCTCAGTGGAGGGAGTGCAGCTCTCTCCCGATTTGACAACCGAGCAGCAGAGGGCCTGCCGGACTTTGCTCCAGCAGTATGCCTCTCTGTTTTCGCTGACGCCAGGCCTTACACCGTGGTGTAAGCACGAGATTGACACTGGTGACAGCGTGCCTGTCAAGAGCAGGAGCTACCGAATGTCAGATACGGTTAAGAACCACATCCAGGCTGAGGTCGCCAAGATGTTGGATCTGGGTGTTATTGAACCCTCAACCAGTCCCTGGTCCAGTCCCATGGTCCTTGTCCCCAAGGCAAGTTCCCAGGCAGGTACCAAGGATTGGAGGTTCTGTGTGGACTACCGAGGATCAATGCCGTCACCAAGACTGACGCGCACCCATTGCCCAGGGCTGATGAGCTCGTGGACACCATAGGTGCTGCCAAATTTGTGAGCACCTTTGACCTCACCTCAGGCTATTGGCAAATAGCTCTGACGGAACATGCCAAGGAAAAGACGGCGTTCTCAACACCAGAGGGACTCTACCAGTTTAGGGTCATGCCTTTTGGGTTGAAGAATGCCCCTGCCACCTTCCAGAGATTGGTCAATCATGTTCTCAGTGGGCTGGAAGCCTTTTGTGTGGCTTATTTAGACTACATTGCCGTCTCCAGTTCCACTTGGGAAGAGCACTTGACACATCTGGGTAGAGTGTTGCAGGCCTTAAAGAGGGCTAACCTCACTATCAAGGCCACCAAGTGCCAGATAGCTCAGGGGAAAGTCACGTATCTTGGTCATGAGGTAGGAGGGGGTCAAAACCAACCTCTCCCCAGTAAGGTACAGGATGTACAGGACTGGGAGACTCCCACTACTCAAACCCAGGTGAGAGCCTTTTTGGGCCTCACCGGGTATTATCGCAATTTCATGGCGGACTATGGAACCATAGCTGCACCACTGACAGCTCTGACTTCACCCAAGCAGCCTAGGAAGGTCAATTGGAGTGAAGACTGTCAGAGGGCCTTTGATGGCTTGAAAGAAAGTCTGTGTCGGGCACCCGTGTTGTGTGCGCCTGACTACAGCTGACCCTTTATTGTCCAGACAGATGCCTGCGACACCGGAATTGGAGCTGTCTTGTCCCAGTTACATGACAAAGGGAGAAAACATCCTATCATATTCATCAGTAGACAACTGAAGGGCAGAGAACTTAGGTGGGCTACTGTTGAAAAGGAATGTTTTAGTATAGTTTGTAGCCTTAGGCGTTTTAGGCCCTACCTTACGGGGTCTACCTTCTAGGTCCAAACAGATCATAAGCCCCTGAAGTGGCTTATGCAGATGAAGGGTGAAAACCCGAAACTGCTCAGGTGGTCCATTAGCCTGCAAGGGCTAGACTTCACCATTGAGCACAGACCAGGGAAGAGTCACGATAATGCAGATGGCCTTTCCAGAAGGTATGTTGACCGTCTGGATGAGGGTGTCTATCCCATGGGGGATTAGGCACCCTCCACCTCAGTCTGCGGGGGGGCAACTGTGATGCTGGAAATGCATCGGAGGGACAGGGCCTCCGTATCCTTGTCCTTTACTGCTTTTTATTGTGTGTTCTGTTGTGTTTTCCGCGCAGGAGTTCATGTGGGACTCCTGGCGGTGCAGCTCTCTTTCTTTTGGTTTGGTGAACGGACCCGTGGGATACCCTTATGGCACCCCTGGGTGGGGGTACAACCCTGTGCCCCTAGTGCATGTTTTTGGGCACCTGTGGGAGGCCCGCAGAGCAGGGTATGGGCTGGTGGCAGCTCCATGCTAAAATTGACAGGTGCGCGGAGTATCCTCCATTTTGGAATACAACCCGCCCTGCTACTGGAATCAGCTGATTCCTGATGGAAAACAAAATGGCCCCAGTGGCCTCTTGCTTTCTATTACCCATTACCTTGTTTTCCCAAAGTCCTGGGAAGCCCTGACTCTGTCCCTTCCCCCTGACTGGCTGTTGGGTGGAAATGCCATATATGGTGTTGTTGTGAAGGCCCGGCCAGACTAGCTGGAGCCTTCCCGGTGATGTATGTTGTGGGTACATACCTGTGGGTGGGACGTGGGTGAATAGAGTGTGTTACAAATATGCATTCTGTGTTGTGGGTGTCTAGTATCTGGTGGTTGACACAATGACTGAGACAACCCTGCCCGAAACCGGTACGAATGCAGCTTGGAGTGTGGAATGGCTCGGTACTTGTCCCAATACACATAACTTGTTGTGAGTGTCTGGAGAGAAGTGAATGGCCTGAATACCTCGTGTGCCTGATTGGCTGCCTGCCTGCATGAATGCCCGTAGTCGTGATTGGATGCTTGAGTGTGACCCAGCAGAATGAATGGGACATCAACAGTATATCTGGGGACCTCTCACTGCTAGGAATCGTGTTCAGAAGCTGAAGTCCACTACAACGAGTAACTGGAGTAACTGACGCTTGACCTTGAAACCCCCGCTGGACGAGAAGGAGTACTGTGGCTCTCCCTCGCAATCTGAAGGCTGCTGTGTTTCCAAGGACTGACCCAGAGAGGACCTGGTAAGGCGCCCTCTTCCCGAGCTACGAGGGACCATCGTGCACAGCTGATCTTTGCCAAAGCTCCCTGGTAGACAGACCTACGACAGGCTGCCGACCCGATACGGGGACTGCTGCGGAACTACAAGGAGAAGCACTCGGACTGTTGTCCGCCACTGTCGGCGACCGCCGTCGCCGACCGGAGCCGCCGTGCTCCCATTTGCCTAAGAACTTCAATTGATCATCGGACGCTCTCGTCTGCATCGTCATCCGCTTGTCTCCCGCTGGAGAAGGCCCGACCGTCGACGCGCTGAGGAGCATCCACCGGTGGGTTTCCCGCCACCTAAAGACCACAGAGATGCCGACGACTCGACGCCCTTGCTGGGCCACAGTTCTTCATCATCTCTTTGCGGTCCAGAACTATCGTCACCGAGGTGCCCCGCACGCCTCTTCCTTGCAGGACGCCCCGCCAACGCTCTGTCGTCGACGAGCACCGCTAGGAACGAAGCGGCCACTTCCCTGCCGTAGTTCACCCTGTTCACCGGCGGACGTTCGACGACCCGTGACTCCTGCCTTAAAGGGAGGGCACTCAAGAAGGGCCGTCGATTCCCCGACACCGAACGCCAAGTTCCCCGATACCTCTCGATGATCCGTGGCTCCCGCCTGAAAGGGAGGCACTCAAGAAGGCTCGGTCGCCGCATCGTCGGAGAACTCTACACCACCAGGTACATTGGGGGGGTAAAACCTTAATAGGAAGATATGGACTGGGCTTGTGCTATATATCTTTATTTACAGGTTGCCCAGGTGGGGGGATCTCCACTCAGAACTGCGCCTAGCGGTAGGGGTCCGTGTTCTGCCTATTGTTCCAACCATCTTACGTTCCTGCCTATCTCTATTGCTCATTATTAATCTGTGTGACATTTTAACCGTACAGTTGATGCACTTTAATGAGATTCGATAACATTAGTGGTACCACTTTAGACTTGTATATATTTATCATTATTGACTTCCGAGTACAAATTGCGTTATTGTGATCGTGTACATACCTTTGAATATTAATTATATAAAGACTGTGTTTTCAGTAATACAGTGTGTGGACATTCCTTTGTGGGGGTTTGGGGACTACACTGTATTTAAGAACCAGCCTGCATCACCTCCTGAGAAGCTAGGCCTTGATTGCTCGACTACGTTACCAATAATAGAGAATATTGGCTGGGGTCCTCTGTGCCTCTCCTCTACCATATAGAGAGCGGAAGTACAGACACCCCCTAACAGTCTTTACACTTCCGTGTGGCAGCGGTTGGGCCAGGCAATAGATGCGGAGCGGCGGCGGGCGGAAGAGGCACGGCTCACTATGGTCAGGGCGGAGAACTCCATGCGCAGGGCGCAAAGGCGGGCTGAGTGTCTCGAGGGAATTCGCAGGGATTTGGAGGTGAACATGGCGTTATCCCTGCAAGACCTCGGGGCCAGTGAACAGGCCCGCCTCCAGGACATTGAACAGCATTTTGATGATGCCCTGGCCCGGGACATCAACAAGTGAGCTGTTGGACTTGCCCGCCGCCATTGTATATAGTTCATTAGTGTTAAGTTTCCTTTCTTTTTTCTTTAATTTGGGGCACATGGACGATGCCCCACATTTTTGTATATAGTTATTTATTAGGTAGGGTTTTTGGTAGGTTTCATTTATATCGTTGGGCTCATGGACCCTGGATTTGTAATTTGTATATAGTTTAACAGTGGATTTATCATCATTATTTTATTATTTTTCACCATGGGGCAATGGATTTTACTTATTTCTTTCCTTTTGGATTTGCTTTGTTGGACGGAGACTTTGGACACATTTTCATTTGGATTTTTTGGGATTTTGATTTCATATTTCTTCTCATTTTGTAACATGCAGCATTTTATTTCTTATTTCCAATATTGTGTGCTTTCATTTGATTCACGGCATTTTGTGTTGAATACATTTTTGTTTCATACTTCAATGTGTGGTATTCTCTCAGTGGTTTCATGCATGTCACAATGTGGGTTTTCACATTCACTGGCACCCATTGTGTGTGTGTGACAGACATGTGTTGATGTACATACATGCCATTTGGGTTGTTTCATGTAATGGCCATTTCAATGTGGGGTGTATGTAATACTTGGTTGGTTCTTTGGGCAGGGGTGGCGTGCGGTTGGATTTGGGTGGCCATGAGGGCCATGATTGAGGATCATGATGACCTGTTGTGGGGGGGACATGAGTCGGGCCCTGCTGGCAGGTGCCTGTCACTGCTGGGTGGGTGAGTGGGTGGGGGGGACATGAGTCGGGGCCTGCTGGCAGGTGCCCATCACTGCTGGGTGGGTGAGTGGGTGGGGGGGACATGAGTAGGGGCCTGCTGGCAGGTGCCCATCACTGCTGGGTGGGTGAGTGGGTGGGGGGGACATGAGTCGGGGCCTGCTGGCAGGTGCCCGTCACTGCTGGGTGGGTGAGTTGGTGGGGGGACATGAGTCGGGGCCTGCTGACAGGTGCCCGTCACTGCTGGGTGGGTGAGTGGGTGGGGGGACATGAGTCGGGGCCTGCTGGCAGGTGCCTGTCACTGCTGGGTGTGTGAGTGGGTGGGGGGACATGAGTCGGGGCCTGCTGGCAGGTGCCCATCACTGCTGGGTGGGTGGGGGTGCAGGGGGACATGTGTCGGTGCTCACTTGTGCATGGTGACATGTGGGCTGGCTGGGGGGGCATGGCCAGGGTGGATGGGCTGCCTGCAGGGCATGGCCAGGGGTACAGGGTAGTCCCCTGTGTTGTGGGCTGCCTGCAGGCCCTGGGGAGGGGGGAGAGGGCTCACCTGGGAGGACACACACTGCCAATTCGCATTGGGGCACTACAGGAATACACGTACCCCACTCGCCCAGCGAAATCGCGTGTGGAACTCCACGCACAACCCTCACTATACACGTCCCCCGCTCGCGCAAGGCCAATAGCGTGTGGAACTCCACGCACAGCCCTCACTATACACGTACCCTGCTCGCCCAAGGCATATCGCGTGTGAAACTCCATGCGTACCCCCTAATACACGTACCCAGCTTGCGCTAGGCCTATCGCGTGTGAAACTCCCTGCGTATCCCCCTAATACACGTACCCTGCTCACGCTAGGCATATCGCGTGTGAAACTCCCCGTGTACACCACAAATACACGTACCCTGCTCGCGCTAGGCCTATCGCGTGTGAAACTCCCCGTGTACACCACAAATACACGTACCCTGCTCGCACAAGGCCTGTCGCGTGTGAAACTCGACGCGTACCCCCCAAATACACGTACCCTGCTCGCACAAGGCCTATCACGTGTGAAACTCCCAGTGTACCCCCAATTACACGTACCCTGCTCGCGCTAGGCCTATCGCATGTGAAACTCCCAGCGTACCCCCCAAATACAAGTACCCTGATCGCTCTAGGCCTATCGCGTGTGAAACTCCCAGCATACCCCCCAAATACACGTACCCTGCTCGTGCTAGGCCTATCGCGTGTGAAACTCCCCGCGTACCCCACAAATACTATAATTTTTTAGATAGATGTGTGTGTACAAAAAAAAATTAGATAGCAGACAGGTTTGGAAGTGATAGTTGATTTTAGCAGACGGAAAAAATGACAATAAGTTCATTTTATAGGCTATAGAGGTTAAGTGGCAGTGAGTCTCTTTATATTCATTTACAAGAGTTGTACATGTACTGTGCAGAAAATATGCATATCTGTAGTTTGTATTCATGCATGTGGATATGCTTGCAGCTGCAAGTAGAAATCTTGAAGACTTGTACAGTAGTGTTTGTAGTAGGTGCTTTCCAGTGATATGAGACTTGTACTCAGAGTGATCTACAGTACATTTGAAGTGCTGAACTCTGATGATGGAGTTAGATGTAGAGGTCTTGGATGTGATTGGTGGATGGTTGTGTGACTGGTTAGCTGTATCCAATGAGGGAATGGCACTGAGAGTGAAGTGGAAATGGTAGAAGGGTTGTCTAAGTTACGATATGTCTGCGGACACGGCGGTAGGACATTGCGTATTACATACAGGGATTTTAGGGTGAAGAGGTATGTAAATGAGAATGAGCAGAGCAATTGATTGGTCAGTAAAGTTTAGTGGGTGTGCTGTGTAAGGAGAGAGTTTGTCAGAAAGTCTTTTTCCTGAGAGAAAAACAGTTAGCTATGGCTGTGTGTTTCAGAAAACAGATTGTCTGGATTTTGGAGACTCATGGATACATTGGTTGGAGGTGCATGCACAACGCTGTGGAGTAGCTACAGATCTTGGATTCCCTCATGTGGAGGGGCACTGGCATGGAGTGCCTGGAATGAAGTGGCTGGACTTGGTACCTCTATGTGCTAGTTTGCAGACAGAGCTTCACCCAGACATAATTATAATTCATTGTGGAGGGAACAGTTTAGGACATGTGTCAGGAATTTCTTTGCAATTTGCGATGAAAGAAGGACTTGGGAAGGTCATGGACATGTTTCCAAATTCCCAAGTAATGTTTTCTCGTATTGCGCAGAGAAAAATGTGGCTCGTTCTTCTTCATTTGGTCCACAAATGGAGAAAGCAAGGCGGAATGCTAATAAGGCTGTTTGTGCCTTTCTATGAGATGTTGGCATGTCCTCTTTTCACAATGAAAATATTATGTTTCGTAGCAAATACATTTTTCGCAGAGATGGAGTCCATCTTACTTATGCGGGTAATCAGATTTTTCTGAGAAATGTACAGAATGCATTGCGTCCTTTTGTGGAATTACAGCCATCCATTTTGCAGTAAGTGTTGACTATTTCAAGTTTTTCAAACATAAAAAAACACCACCAAAAGGCTCTTTTCAGAACCACCACTTCCTCCCAGAGAAAAGTGCAATGATTTTGATAGGGCAGCACCCCAAACTTTTTGATGTTCGTGAACTGTCCACAGACTTCTAAAAAAAAAAACACACAGGGCCCTGCTCCATTTATTTGTCACTTCTACTTTCAGACTGTGAAAGGCGGCTCTGAAAAGAGCCTTTTTTTGGGGGGATTTTTGTTGTTTTATATTTTTTGGTTTTTTTTATACACGACACACTAGGAGAGGAGGGGAAAAGAGGGTAAGGGGGGACACCAACCACGGGGATAAGAAAGGGCGGGTGGAGAGAGGAAGATGTAGGGTGGGCAGGTCTTCTCGTGCTCCGAGACCGTAGTCTCAAAAGCACTTCGAGGTCTATCCCCCCTGCAGATTACTGTGTCGCAGTACATACCAAAACTGTGACCCTCGAAAGGCAAGGATCATCAGCATTGTGAATGGCCTGTGAGGCAGCTGGAGGGATGCGCTCTCCCACAGGAGTGTCTCTTGTGGTGAGAGGAGCAGAAACGGAGGATGATGTAGAGGAACTCAACCTACTATGCTCCTCACAAGGTAAAACCTTGAGAACGGCCCCACCGTGGAACAACCTTAGGTGTCACTTGATAGTTGTCGTACCAAAGCTGTACGAACCAAGCCTCCCGTGACTCAGCACCATTTGGCACTGGTTGCAGGTGACTTTGTTCGCACGCGCCTTGGGTACATTACCATGAATGGTAAATAACTGCCAGACCCAAGACTCACGGCGAGTGCTGGTAGTAGGGACTTCCACTACCTCATTCTCGTCATCCTCTTCATCCTCCTTTACATTCTCACGCCTGTTCCCCTCTTCAGGCCCTTGGGGAGGTGGTGGAGGGGGTGGGGGTGGTGCTGAGGCAGATGTAGCACCAGGTTGAAGTACAGCAGCCATGGATGCAATCTGGTTTCAAGATGCAACAGGAAAGGCAGCAAAAGCAGGTCAATCTTCAATAATAGAAAGACAGAATGAAGATGAGCTCTGGGGTGTGGCCTTTTTTTTTTTTTTTATTGTAAAACTTCAACCTGATATAATATATCATGTTTTTGTTACATTTCGTTAAGACAGACGAAAGAATAAAATGATCATTTCTTTTGCACGTTTCATTTTATCTTAGACTTTGCCAATACTATGGTTAATAATTCCACTTTAAAGTCAAACGATTATCCGGTTGCCTAGGTCATCTGACATGTGGGCGCTGAGTTTAAAATTTCATCGAAAAAATTAATTAAATTACAGGACAACTTGGTGTTGTGTCCTGCCACAGCATAGTCCCACCAGTTGTCTTCATCGTTAGTTAGTGATTTGAAATCCTTTAGATGTATCTCGCGTAGGTTGGTTAGCGAGGGACATACTACTGCTAAATGTTTTAAGGACTCGATTGCTGATGTATTACAGAAGCAGCATTTATTATCGAGTGAGTCTTTGTTCCTACGCATCCAGAGCATCTCATTGGTATGTAGAGCATTTAGACGGAGCTTCAGAAATCGTGCCCTATGATGACGCGATGGGCAGTGCGTGAGAAATTTTGGTTGACAATGAAGCTTGACTATGCTTCTCGAAGGGGGTAGCGTGGATTTAAGAGCAGAACGGTTATTGCAGGCTATAATCCAATCCCAAATTGCTAGTTTCTTTTTGGCATGTTGGGGACGTTGAATTAGCTCTTCCTCAGATGTGCCTACTTCAATTATGATTCGATTTAACTTGCTCCTCCATGCATTAATTAGCACATTTTCTGTCGCATCTTTGCTTGATTGAAGTATATTATAGGCAGAAGTAGAAGTAGAGGCGCCAAGATGTATCTTACGCAAAAGTGTTAAGGATTTCCAAACTATTGACATGTAGATAGAGTTTAAAGCTAGTTCATATCTTAATGCTGATATTGGAATATAGTTTGGAAGATTCAATGCCCGTCTCCAAAACTTTCCTTCCAGTCGACTCCAGACCTCATAGTTAATGTTCAACGCAGCTTCACTCCCAAAGGTGATTGTTGGGACGACTTTTTGTAAATAAAACATTATGACCGGGATGAATTTCCCGTAGTCGGCATTGATTTTGGCCGCTTGAAGGCTTAAGATCTTTATTTTGGCTATCAGGTCTTCATTCCAAGCAGTCTCTGAAAGTGAGTCATTGACCATGACGCCTAAGTAACGGATCGACTGAACGACCTCAAGTACTTTTCCATCTATGTGCCATCGGAATGCTTTGTCTTTTTTCGTCATGGATCGACCAATACACAAGATTTTTGTTTTCTCAGTATTTATAGTCAACTCATTTGCAGATAGATACTCTTTCAGGCGAGAAAGAAGATGTTGAAGGCCAATTTGTGTCTGGTCTACCAGCACTATATCATCAGCGTACACCAGATGGTTTATGATCTGACCATTGAGTTTCGGGGGAAAGCAGTGGGCAGATTTTAACCAATCAGGAAGATAAGCAATAAAGAGTTTAAAGAGGTCTGCTGCAAGTGGGCATCCTTGCTTGACGCCTCTAAACGTTCTTATTGACTCTGTGAGGTCCCCTTGGGAGTTGATTCTGATTTGAATTGAAGTGTTCGAGTGCAGGGCAATGATGGGTTCTGGCAGATGGTTCGGGCACTCCCACAGATGTAATTTTTCCCACAATTTAGCCCGATTGATAACGTCAAAGGCTTGACGGAGATCGATAAATGCGAAAAAGATTTTTTTTTTTGCCTCCATTGCTGACAGTTTCAGGAGCGACAGAAGTGTGAGATTTACGTCAGTTCCCACGTTTTTGGTGAAACCTGTTTGACGAAGGTCAAATTTGCCAGATAAGATAGCCCAATTTACCAGGTGTTGGCGCAGAAAGGATCCGAAGATCTTGCCAATTGTGTCCAGAAGGGCGATCGGGCGATAGTTCACCGGATCAGCCCGACAGCCCTTCTTGTAAGTTGGGACCACTATGGCCTTGGTCCATGAAGAAGGGATCTTCTTACAGAGTGCAATCTGAGAAAAGAGTTCATGAATGAATACGGCCCAGTGTTTTCTGTGCTTTTTAAGCGTCAAGTTTGAGATTTGATCTGGGCCAGCAGCTCTGGAGTTATTGAGCTTAGAAATTGCGAGCTCAATCTCATCGCATGAAGGTATAATATTCCAACTGGAGATAGGTGTAGTAGAAGGTATAGAGAATTCTAATACAGAGTCTACATATATTGTAGTAAAATGGTCCTGCCATTTTTTGCTTGATATTTCATTGAAAATTGCTGAGTTAGATTTCGAGCGACCTTTATTTAAGATAGCCCAGATGTCACTGATGTTTTTCTGAGCCAGTAGTTTTAACATGGTTTCCGCTCGTCCTTGATCGATTATTATAAGGTGTGATCTTAGCCAATTGCGGTAGACTTGCCGTCGCCTCTTTACCTCTATAACCTTGGAGGTTTGATCACATTGTGTTCTTTTAATCAACTTGACGTCTCTTCTCAGTAATTTTTTTGCCTCTGCTATTTCTGGACTATATAGATGTTTCGGGGTTGTTCCGACAACTCTTGAGTTAAGATTTATCTGGATAAAGTCTGTCATGAGTGGAGTATATTCTACTGTCTGAAGTGTATGCAAATTCAGGCTTAAGTGGCTGATCTTTGGACCACTTACTCTCAATCTATTTCCTGCAGCATTTAATTGAAGTGGAACAGGATGTTTTTCTAGAGAGTTGCCCAGGTCCTCCCACCAGGCTAGTCGCAACAAGTCGTGATCACTTAATGTCGTTGGCAGCACATTTAGGTAGTTTATTTTTTCGAGTACATCAAACGAGGCCCAGATGTAATCCAACGTGTTTTTCCGATTCGTACTGTGCCATGTGGGGTTTGCAGGAGAGTCGCCCCGAATTGATCCATTTAACATGTAACAGTTACGATCTAGAAGATCTTTCGCCCATTGTTGTCCCCTTGAAATGACATCAGAATCTGGCAGCCGAACATTTAGTTTAGAAGATGGATCAAATTTAAACCAGCTGCAGTTTAGATCCCCACATATTATAACTGAAACATTTTCATACTTTAAAAAAGTATGATCAATTTCGTTCAGAACAGACTGAATGAAGGCTGTCGATGAAATCATAGCGGGATTCCAATATCCATTTATGATCAAAAGATTAGGGATCGTGGTTTTTAATGAGAATTTGATTAGGGTGCTTTGCACAAACCGGTTGGGGTTCGTGGATTTGACCAGCGTCCACTGATTCCCGATTTTCAAAAGAGTTATTAAACCTGCAAATGGTCTTCCTTTAGAATTCTTTTTAGCTGGGTTTATTAGGGTGACAAAGCCGTCGCAGGTAGGTGGATCGCGTAGCCACGTTTCTTGTAAGCATATAATAAAGACTTTTTCCAGGGATTCCTGGAATGTGTTAAATAGATGTTTAAATCCTCTGGTATTCCATGACAGTAAGATTAGCTCCTGCTTGGTAGTTTGTTGTCGTTGTTATTTACGTGGGCCTTGTGGGTATCTTTTGGAGTTGGTAGCTCTTCTTTCAAAAGACTGATGCATGGCAGCGTCTAAGATGTCCGGAGAGGAGACTAAAGACTGACGTAGGGCTGCACACGCAGCAGCTCCGCGTTTTACCTCATGGGCCAACTTAGTGGCAGATGACGAAGTTGTATCCAGGGCAGATGGTTCAAGAGTGAGGTCAAAGCCATACACCAAAAGGTCTTCATTTGCTTGAAGTAACATATTTTTTACTGCTGCAGAAGCAATGTGCAGTAGAACTTGATCAGAAGCTGTTTCGGATACATATTCCACAATTTTGATGTCATCAGATGAAATGGCACGCAACAGTGGAATGCATGCAAGCAGTTTTAAAATGTTTCTTCGGTTTAAATTGACTTCGTTTCCATCTGAGTGAACATTTTGGAGACGGAGTTTCCACTTATATTTTCCGGATTCAGAGTTTCCAGGGCCTGAGCTTCGTTTAGTTGGAAGTAAGTGCAGTTTTAATTGATTTGATGTTTGTTTGGGATTTAGCCTTGCACTTAACGATTGTTGCTGGGCCTTTTTTGGAGCAGAGGTAAGATGATTAACAACTGAATTTGCTTGTGGTGGTTTTGAGCATTTGTCTACCTCTTTAACTTTCCTTAAGAGGTCTTCAGATGATTTGGCAATTTGGTCTTCTTCAGAAGTGAAGATAGAATTTACAAGATCTTCTGAGTAAGTTGATAAGTTACATAGGTCAATTAAGGAGGTTGAGGAGCCAGTTTCAGAGGACGAAAGACTCAAGTCAAGCCGCCTACGTTTTACCGCGAACTTTGGCTGGCTAAGTTTAGTACCTGATGAAGTTTGTTGATTGTTGTCACCAGTGCTTTTGGCAGGTACAGTTGAAGATGGTCCTGAAAACAGGCTTAACTTCTTTGGAGTAGTAAGATTTCTTACAAACTTATTCGTCTTTTGTTGTGATTGTTTTGATAGAGTACTTTTGATTTTATTTGGTGGCTGTACTTGTTTTCTGATTGGCTTTTTCAGTTTACTTTCTGTCGTAGTGGTAATAGTTTTTGTTGAACCCTTAAAGATGTTAAATGAGTTTACTGCGATAGCAGTTTGAGCGGAGTCTATTTTGCCTGTTGAAATTACTGGTGGTGCGATGTTATTCACATTCAGACCTGGGTCCTGAATAGTCGAAGTTGACTTTAGAGCATCGTAAGTGGATGCTGGCAAGGTCGATACAGGGCCTGATTGGATAGGTTCAATTGAAGCTGTCACTGAAGCTCTGGTTGGAATAGAATAAACAGTTTCGGGTGACATGTGTCGAGTCACTGAGGGATCAGGAACTTGGGTGGGTGCAATCTTCCGCATCCACTTCACTGAATCTAAAAGGCCCTCCATTAGAGCGTCGTTTTGGCAATGATGCCTAGCAGCAAGATCACTCAGCCTATCCTGCCATCTCGTGGCAGTTTCGGCATTAATTGTCATTTGGTCTTGAAGAAAACTCAAAAAGTGTTCTAGCTTGTCAATTTTAGACATAAGGTTGGATATAGCAGTACCTTGGTCGCAAATTGTTCCAATGAGGGATTCGAAGATTTTTGTGAATGGAGCTAGAGCAATGGCTGAGGCAGCCAGTACATTGTTGTGAATCTGGGTAAGGGCTTCAGATGATATCCCAGGTGCTTGTGGTTCGAATTCATGAAAAGACGAAGAACAGTTTGAGTTATCAAGGTTGTATTGTGGTTTGGTTAATCCACATTTTTTCACAGGGTTCAAAGAGTGGGCTTCCTCGCAAGGGTGGATATTCGTTGAATGCGGAGTACTTACATTCTGAGTGGAGTGTCCCGGTAGAGGAAGTTTGATGTGAGTGCTTTTCTTCTTTAGTTCAGCTACTCTTTGTAAGCGACTGGCACGCGCAACTGCACTCCGCTCTAAATGTGTAGATATTGGGTTGAGAGGCGGTTCTGAAGGATGAAAGGTATTTTCAACGGTTTTTCCATGTTGTTGATCTTTAGTAATTAGCGTGGAAGAAAGGCTGGCCTCCGGTCCTTGGCAGGCTAAACCACTGATGTTCTCAAAATCTGGACAATCAAGAGTGATTCCTGAAGACTGAGGATAAATTGACTTAACTTTCAGACCGCTAAGGATATTTTCCTGATGTGGAGGAGTTGTGACAGATACATTTAAAGTTTGTGCATTTATGGGTGTTTGTGATGATTTATTGCCCACAGCATGATTTGAAAGCAAAATTTTTGTTGATGGATGTTCCAAGTCTAGATTAGATATTTTTAGCAGTTCATCATCAGACACCAGATTCGAAAGGGGTTCTTTATCATTCCAAGGGTCAGCGTCGTTCATTGATTTGCCAGACTTGAGTGATGAGAGGGTCGCCGAAACCCTTGTCGTCGGTTGAGAAGAAGGTGTAGAACTTGTGTCTGACAGAGAGACCGAAATAGTAGATGCAGTATGAGCTGATTGTGATTGATTAGCTTTTGTTATTTTGGATACAAAAGCGGCAGGGGTGCTAGCATGCTCACAGTCACATGAGACATCAATAGGAAGTGGATTGCCAGTGGGTTTAGAAGCATAGGAGCAGGTTAACACTTGATTAACTTGTGAGGATTGAAGGGCATCTAATTGAATATCAGACTGCCCTAACAAAGTTGGCGCATCTTCAGATGTGAATGGCTCGTCAGAGCACGAAAATGTAGAGGCTAATGATGATTTACTGGCCCCAGTCATTATTGGACTTGCTAGTGTTTGTGATTTGTTTATAGACAGTAGCACACGTCCTGTTGATTTGCTTACCTTGGTCCCAGCAGCACTTTTCATCATCGACCAAGGATTTGTCGAACGGCGTTGTAGTGTAGTTTTCTTTCGAGTTTGCGGACCTTCTGCTCGTAGAGTCATTGTTTGTGTCACTCCAACAGAGGCAGCAGTAAAGCAGCAAACAGCCAAACAGCAGAGTTTTAGCAGTCGCCCTTTACGCAGCCGGGCTTCACGCCGCAAGGGTCGCTGGGATTCCTTTTTCAATCCTCACTTCCTGCAGTGGGCAGTACCGAAAAGTGGGCGGGGCTTCAGCCCGCGTCACAGCGTTGCAGCGGTTCTCTCACACGCTCGTAACCAGCCTCTCACCTCTCACAAGGCGGGGGGCGCGAGGGGGGAACTCACTGAGATGGATTCAGGTCTGATGAGGTAGAAATGAAAAGTAAAGTTGCTTGGCGCAGCACAGCCAAACAGCAGAGTTTTAGCAGTCGCCCTTTACGCAGCCGGGCCTTTTATAGCGGTGCATGTGCGCGCTTCGCGGACACCCGCGCTGTCCACGGACAGGTCAAACACCCCAAAAAGGCTAAAAAAGTTCCAAAAAGTATGTAGAAAGTCAGGATCATTGTCTGGGACATGTGCTATGGTGGATTTTTACTATAAAATACTGTGGATTGCCTGAAAACGTACTTTCCAAATGTTCGGGGACCCGGACAGTGTCCGCAATTCAGGACACACGCTCAGCGTGGGTGCGGTCACATGATGGTGCCGCGAACATGTCCGCGAAGGGAATGGGTGTCCGCAGGACACCAAATGCATGGGAACAGTTGTCCGCATGGCCGTGGGTGTTCTACGGACAGTGTTCGGGTCCTGAAACTAATTAAAAGTGCGACACAAGTGAGACGAACAGTTACAGACAGGCGCGATGTTCGGAGAACTTAAAGGTGTGGTGCGCATGTGCCTAGATGTTCTTTAGGCAGTACGGACAGGTATAGTGTCCTCAGAACACCCCCATTTTGTATATGCGGGCATCCCGGACACTGTGTTTGTTCTTAGAACAGTTTCAACTTGCATGCAAACTTTACGGACAGGTATTGTGTTCTTAGGGCACCTCCATTTTCGTTTGCTTACAGACATCTCGGACACCGCGTGTGTTCTTAGAACAGTTTCAACTTGCCTGCGAACAGTACGACAGGTATAGTGTCCTTAGGACACCTCCATTTTGGTTTATTACGGACATCCCGGGCACCGAGTGTGTTCTTAGAACAGTTTCAACTTGCCTGCGAACATTACGGACAGGTATAGTGTCCTTAGGACACCTCCATTTTGGTTTATTATGGACATTCCGGACCCCGCGTGTGTTCTTAGAACAGTTTCAACTTGCCTGCAAACAGTACGGACAGGTGGAGTGTCCTTAGGACACCTCCATTTTGGTTAATTGCGGACATCCCGGACACCGAGTGTGTTCTAAGAACAGTTCCATTTTGCTTGCGGACAGTACGGACAGGTATAGTGTCCTTCGAAAACCCCCATTTTGGTTAATTACGGTCATCCCGGACACCCGCGCTGTCCGCGGACACCCCAAATGCCTTTTTTAAAAAAAAGAAAGACACAGAGGACTGAATTAAAACACAAATAATATTTTTTTTATTATATACAAATATAACATTTATGAAAGAGAGGGGGAAGCAGAAACTGACACAAACACAGGGGAATAGGGGGTTTCAAGAGGATGGATAGGAGGAGATTAAGGGATGGAAGTCTCATCAAAACGTTTTTCTTCGTGGAGTGGGTTTGGGGATAATTGACTGGGATATGGAGAGGGGGGACAGGTACAGGAGGGACAATGGTATTAAATGTATTCTTTTATGTGGTCCTCCACAAAGTTTTTCAAATGGTTGAAATTTGCCATGAGCATGTCCATTTTTTCTTCCATGCGCTGGAGAGTCTTTTCCAATGTATCTTTTGGTGTACTATTTTCAATGTTTGTATGGTCTGTTAAAAAAAAATATATATATGTTAAGTGTACATAAAGTAATGGTTATTAATTTGGTTATATAGAGAAGTGTCTACCATTAGTATCACTATCTTCAGACATTTCCTCACGTGGGAAATTCTCCTCAAGCCACTCCAAAGTACTGGACATTTCTGTGAAAAAAATATATTATATTACTTTTATTGTATCTAATACAGAACTTTTAAAAATATATAAGAAAAATGCAGTACACTAAGTAGTTTCTGATAAATTGTGTTCTTACTGTTCTGTAGATCTGCTGTTGCTCCTAGTTGTGCAGTTTCTGTGAGGTAATTATGTTGGAAGCCTCTCTTTCTTCTTTTGGTATATTCCATTTTAGTACATATGGTATTTAAATGGATGGTTGATGTGTTACATATATAGGTTCCACTTCTTATTTATTACTACTACATATAATGTGTTTGTGTGCTGGTTCTTGAACTTGTGCACTGTTCATATGGCACGATATAACAATTTAAGATACCCCCTGAGTTTTTGGGTAGTGTTGCTGCTGTCCGCATCCGTCCGTGGACAAACGCACAGTCCGCGGACATCAAAATCACTAGCTGGGGGTTCAGTATGTTCTATGTTACATGTAGATAAAGCCATGGACATTATGGATAAGTTGCGCTACTAAAAACCTATGAAATTCAGTAAAAAAACTTTGTTAAAGGGAAGTTATGGTTAAGTTGCGCTACTAAAATAAACCTATGAAATTTTGCGAAAAAACTTTGATAAAGGGCCTTCATGGTTCCAAGTAAAACCGAAAACCCCCTGAAATTCACCAGTTATGGTAAACTAACCAACCATAACTCGCGCCACCACTGTGCACTGCTAAGACTAACACCCAGGACATCAAAGATGACATCACAATGATGTCCCATAAGGTCCCTTTATCAAAGTTTTTTCACTAAATTTCATAGGTTTTTTAGTAGCACAACTTAACCATAATGTCCCTTTAACAAAGTGTTTTTACTGAATAATATATATAAATATATATATATATTTTTATAGGTGATTTATTATGCGCCTATACATGTTTGTGTCTCAAGGCGCAACAAGACAAGGGGGTGGGAGGTGGAACGATCATACTAGGCCTTCTACATTCAGACCGTGAAAGTGCAGGTTATTTATAATGCGCTTATCAAGCGCGGATCCAGGATTCGAACCTGCGTTGCTCAGCGTGGTCTTGCTGCCAAGACCCACGCTTAGCAAAAGTGTGCATTAACTAAAGAACTAACTGAACTTTACTTATTGTAGGGGATAGAATGAACCTCTAAAAAGTTGACCCGTGAGTGCGGGGAAGGAATTGAACTCTTTAATCCCTTTCTTTTTCGATATTTCGAGGGTCGTCAAGTGCCAGAGCAACTTATGTGGTACCTATCTCACCAACATAGCTGTTTACAGCACCACGTGGGACAACCACGTTCCAACTTAGGAGTGGGCTACACACATTCACGTGGGTTGAACTCACCAATAAGAAAGCCACATGAAGCAACACTTTGTTGTGCATTTGGGTGACCAGATGGGTGGAGGGAAGAGCCTATGATACTGGCTAAAATACAAGCTGTGTTAAAGTGTGGGCCACCCAAAATGCAGACTCACGTGAGTGCATTCTTAGCTCTCATTGGATATTTGCTCTTTGTGGACCACTATGAGACGGTCATACCTCCTGGCTCCAATGACTTCATAAATAGGCATAACAATGTCTTTTGGAATGCAGGCTTTTGACAAGAACATAAGAGATGTGTATGAGACTCATATACACTGTCCAGAGGGACGTGCCGACACAGGGAAAGGATGCTGCCCTACACGGAGTACAGCTCTGCTATAATGATGGATCGTTGCCTGCTGATGACCAGAGTTATATTCCAGTATTATCTTGTAGGGGCAGAATAAAGATTTGGGTGTGTCCCCCACAATGATTCTTGCATTCCTCCTTGTAACTTTGGATGTTTAACCCAGAGTGCTGGGTTTGCATTACTTTTGTTTATAAACAGAATGAGCCCTCCATGCTTTAATGAAGAAAGCTGTGGTTCAGGCAGTATTGCTTGCTGTGTGTTTTACGGGTTTGTTAGCAGAAGTGACAACCTGGAAAATCTACTGATACAAAGCAATGCCATAACTCGTTTGCTGCTTGAGAAACCTGGAAAAACATGCCTTGAGGGTGGATGAGCACAGTGTGCATGTGTAGCCCAGCCATACGAGAATCACAGCTCGCACTTAGGTTAGTGCTTTATGAAAACCCCAAATGGGCAGAAAGACGTTTCATGCCAACACAGCTGAGATGGGGACCATGTGAGTAGTACTCCCGAATTTGACAAAGGCCTTCGTAAAGTACCTTTGGGAAGACTGCAAACTGACACCTGTCACTCAGGAACGTTCTGAAACTGTATGAACGTTTTCATAAAGTCCATTGACATTATGGGCCTCATCACGAGTTTGGCTGTAACCCTTAAATCCGGCGGTAGCGCTGTTACCGCCGGATTTAAGGGTCCGCCAAATCAGGGCTTTGGCGGATTTCTCCCCAGCTCTGAGCTGGGAGGAAATCCGTCGAAAATTTGCGCTCATACCGCTGGTGCGAAAACCGCCGGTGGTATGAGCGCGAAATTTCCCCATTGAGCCCAATGGGGCATTCCCAAATGGGCTCAATGGGGAATTCCAAATCCGCCAAACCTGTGATCCGGCGCTAATAGCGCTGGTGGGTTTGGCGTTAGGGCAGATAGCGCCAGCGCTATTAGCGCCGGCGTTACCGCCCAACTCGTGATGAGGCCCTATGTAATGTTTCCTTTTCAGAGAAATGAGCAAGATGGTTGTCCATGGGTTTCTCTGCTTCACACTCTAACGGGAACCTTCTTAAACTTAGAATGTGTTGAAGGCGTGGAGCAAGGACCTGTACTATTCTTTCAGTGCTGGATTGTCGGATACCTCTGCCCTTTGGATAGTTTTTGAAATGACAATGCTGACTGAATGATTGCTATGAATCCAGAAAAAGCACCTGTTACTAAATAATGCCTTCTTTCCCAAGAGAGGCTTTACGAATCTGAAGTCATCTATGAACTTCATTGGGCAAAAAGTGCCATTTTCTGGCATCTCCTTTGAAGTGTCGACCCTGAGAAGCCACTTTAAAAGTAGTGAGCCGGCAGAGTCTTCGCTTTGCAGAAGCCTAACATGCTGAAGACCTCCCGATGCATGTTGGTTGGGATCCTGGTGTCCCTCTGCTTTGCTGGGAGCATGTTCTCTCTCCTTGGCTGTTGGTAATGTGTGCTTCCAACATTAGGTAATGTCCTTACGGGGATGAAAGCCATGTGGTCTGGACACTGCCCAGCAGATAGTTTTGCTAAATTATATTGTATGATCATTGCTGTGAATACATGGCTATGAATATTTTTAGAATAACCTGAATAAGCCTGAATTATTTATTGAAATTGTATCTATGTTTTTTGTTTTAATTGCCTCTGCCTTTGGAACAACTGCCTCAACCTCACAACTAGACGACTTTAGAGAGGACTGCTCTCCCGGTAGGGTCCAATGAAATCTTCAGGATGGTTCAAGATGATTCCAGATGATTCAAAGAAGTGGTGGGAGACCCCATCTTTTATAGGCAAACGTCCAGATCTCTCGCTGGCTGCCAACCCTGCCCCCTTTCCTTCTCAACATAAACAAAGGCCTTTAGAAATCCAGCCTCCTGGTGTGAGTCCTGGCTCTTTGTGAATGGGTGTGTGCCCTTTGATTCCTGTTCCCAGGCCAGCGTCCTGTGGAGTGGGTATCATAGGGCGAAGGGTGTTAACTGCCCTTACAAATAAACAAAGAGAGGCACCCCATCAGGCTACCTTCCTGCTAGTAGTGCAGGGTCCAGCCTCTCTGGGGGAATACAAATAACCCTTCCACAGATGAAATGGGCCCAAAGGGATGACAAATGTGCAATATCAATTTAATGTGTCTGGGATAACTCTGAAAATTGCTGGGTACAATACCCTAACTCAGGTATGGCTTATATTTACAGCTGTATGTATCACCAGGACAACATCTTCCTAGTTATGTAGTTCTTGGAACAGGGGTGCATATTTTAAATGCAACCCCTGCACTGCACAGACGTGTGTCAATAGGGCACCTGTGGCCTCTGAACCTGCTCTGTGCCACCGATAGAGCAGGTGCTGCGAAACAGGATGCTGATGCAGCAGGACACAGGTACATCCTATGCTTTTGTCATGGAGCTTATGACAGGGGAATCTGATTGGCAGATTTCATTTTCAGCGATGTAATTACCTGCATCATGTTATTATTGAATACATATTTCATTTTTATTTATTTGTGTTATTCATTTGTATTTAGTTCACAAATGAACTTTTACAAAATCCATAAACAACATTTTTTTCTCCACATGTTCTTACTAAAAAAGAAATCTTCAATTCATCCGACAACATATTACAATCATACATTAAAATTGATACAAGAAAATGTTGATACATACATTGAATAAATAAAGAGCCAGGGCTTTCACACCCTTGCCAGATGGCAATTCATCACGAAGAGCTTTTTTTGGATGTCCCCAAATGTCGCTAGGGCACACAGACCAACTCTCAGAGTCCCACTCTGTTTTAGATTTTCAGCATGCCTACAGCGTCTTATATAGGTACTTCGAAGCAACTCTCAAGTGACATGCTGGTGCTGCATAAGTCCTCAAAAATCAACCCAGTTTTAGATTCTGAAGGGCCTTCCAATCGTTTATACATTTCTCATCCATCAGAGAATGTCACGAGACACGCATTTCTATATTTTAAAAATTAGCTCATGTAGTGAAATACATTAAGTACATTTTTTTGCGATCTGAAACAGTATGCACATATATATAAGATATTAAGTAATGTTTTTCCTAATATCAACTAATGAAATATGTCAATGACAGGGTCTTACATGTTGTTGGAACAAAAGATGCGTCACGTGCTTTACTGAAGGAAAATGCTGTATTATTCGTTTCTCGCAGCCATGCAGGATATTTTGATACATTTGAAACTAGAAGGCAACGTGCCTTTGAATTAAGGTGGGCACTTGTGATCTGCCCGTCGCCAAGGGGTCGATTCATTCCATCAGAGGGGATTTGAATTTTCTGACAATTCTCAGGTCCCTGTCACTGTTAAATAACAGCTGTCATCCTGGAAATCCCCTGTACCTCCTTTGTGATGTGAAGTTCAGCGGCAACAAAAACAGGGCACTGTTCTGTAATAACTGTTAAATTTATTCTACGGAGATTTCTGCAAGATGTCCGACTGCCCCTGTGGGCATCCCTTGGCACCAGGCTCGGCATCTTCTTGCTGCATAATGGCCACGGATTTAGAGTCGCTCTATTCCCTGTTGCACATGCCTGCCTGGACGCTTCAGTAGTTGACGGAACAGTGGTAAATCACCTTTCTTGCATTGGCTGGGGTATGAACAGGGGGCCCCTGATCTATGATTCCAGACAGAGCCCTAGGGGCACATGCTGTCCAAAGCAGCCTCAGTACTTCAGCCCAGGTAATGAAGCTGCAACATCCCCGCACCACTCAGACTCGGATAGCAGAATATCCCTGTGAATATACTCCAGACCGGAATGCGCAGAACTGTTCACCCCATGCTCCTCTTTCACAGAGTCTCCCTCTCTCTCTATTAAAATGAATGGATTGCTTGTATCTATGTTCGTGTTTGTGTTTCTCCTGCACTAAGTGCCAAGGCGTTAATGTCCCTGTATTCTTGCTACTGCATCTGTGTCTTCATTGAATTCGATTGGTCAGCCTGCCTGACTGCACTGCCCCACTTATCACCCCAGGGGGCAGTGTTGTGCTATGGAGTTATGTAAGCCGGGTTTTCTCCTGCACTAAGTGCAAAGGGGTTAATGTCCCTGTATTCTTGTTACTGCATCTGTGTCTTCATTGAATTCGCTTGGTCAGCCTGCCTGACTGCACTGCCCCACTTATCACCCCATGGTGCAGTGTTGTGCTATGGAGTTAAGTAAACCGGGTGGAGCCTTTTTTTTAGTGACAGCGGAAGAAGCCAATAGCAGATGTGGAACTGACAGGAATTTGACAGTTGGGACTGACAGCTGAGACGCTGGAGGAGTGGGTAAATTGACCTCCATGAAAAGCTTCTGGTGCCCCCTTCCGCCAGATGGGGAGGGAACCCACATCATACAATACAGGTGTGATCCTGAATTGTTTGGTTTTGTGGTTTATTTGAAATTCCTTTTGATGTAAGTGTCTTGTATACTGCCCTTCTGTCACTAATGGAGGCCACACTGTGCATGTACCTGTATGAAAATAGGGGGTTATTAGCAGGACAGTGGGATAAGCAGATGCGAGTAACCTGTGGTGTTGATGGTTGCAGGTCGGATGCACCCAGTTCATGTGTGTAAATCTGCTCTCTATGGGTCTGGTGGAAAAACTTGGGTGTATGTTATTCATAGGGAAGAGACCAAGAGCTGATAGACTACATCGCTTTGGGACTAGGTTAGCCGCTGAAGTGGGAAAGTGTGATAGGGCCAAAGAGGAGAGTTTAGTCATGGTTTCATTAGTGTTGCTGTGCTAATGGCTGGTCCTCTGGTGGACGTCTGTGGGGACTTTGTGTGCGAAGTGCAAGGTGTTCTTAGCAGTGAGTCCAAGAGGGCGAATGCTTAGAGTTTGTTCATGTATAACAGGAAACCCTGGAAAATATATCACATTTGTAAAACTTGAAGTAATGACTGGGCAGTATTGACCTAACAAACTACAGTTCTAGGAAAGAAGTGTTATTTAATATGTTTTAGCGGTTCTGTAGCTCTTTAGATTCCCAAAGGTAGTAGCCAGGAGGATAAGTAATCTTACAGAGGGTGTGGGGTTTTACAGACCCACCCAAGTATCACCTCTACAGTTTAAGATTTGTGTTGAAGAGGCCTTAGCAGTGAAGGCACGCCCCTAAACGCTCACACCAGAAAAAATACAGCCCACTAGGGAGGAAAAGCCCAAGAAACTCTTGCAAGGATAACAAGTTTTATTTCTACAAAAATAGGTGTGTAAGCAAACAACCCTGCAGCTGTGGAACGTTCTGAGAAAAAAAGATGCAAGCAGGAGCTTAAAAATCAATACATTGTCGTAGGCTTTGTCATTACATATGGTGAAAACCCGTGTGGCTGGTTCGTGCAACCCTATACATGGTCGGCCTATGCCATAGGGGATGCATTCCATTGGTCCCTGTGGGAAGTTCTGACCCACTGGACCTGCCCTGCAACATTACTGTGTGTTGTTTTAATCAAAAACAACAGTATGGCCGCCAAAAAGCGTTATATGCGCTAGAAATCTGTGAGAAGTGCACAGAGAAACCTAAAAAATAGGCCGCCAATCCATTTTGCCTATGTCAGTGGTAAAGCAGGAGAGCACACTGCCAAAACCTATCATTGGGCTGCCCACAGAGTGGAATAGAACTGCTTAAAAAGGGTGTGCTGCATTGCCAGGAAAATCCAGAAGTGTTTAAAATCCGTTTTTCCTTGTCTGTTGAAAGTGCAAAATCATGATTCCCAAACAGCAGAGAATATCCAACATCCTTGTGGGGTGTTCACCATCACCTTATTTAAGGAATCCCCATGAGCACAATGTCAGGAGAAGCACCTTTTATCATAAAAAATCCACATTCAAAAGGTGCTTGCTTGGAAAAATATGTCAGATATGGGTGCAGTACCGTCGCTCGCTTGCGTCCTAGCTGTCATTACTTATACTGTCAGTTTAAAACTTGTGTCTTAAAATCAAATGTTAGAAAAGAGGAGACTTGCCATCAATAGCAATATGGGTTGCTACAATTCAATTTCTATGTTTTAAGAAAACTGGAATGAAGAGATCTATGTGTATATTTTTAGAAAATATAAATTGTATTTTAGAAAAGCCCATTTTTAAACAGTGTTTTAAAGTGAAATAATGTCAGCCACACTGATCTTCAAAGACATTCCACAGCTGCTCCCAAACAAAGGAATCTTCCTCCTGCTCTCTGCTTAGGAACTGGCATTGAGGTGTTAATGGAAGTGGGACGAGATTTTGGCCTGTTGCTCTGAGTAGGGACAAAAGGCTCCCTTGACTGAAAGGAAATGCAAATTCGGGTGTCGACAGAAACCAACTGCCAAAGGAAGAGAGGCTCAAGTTGCTCTGGCCCAGCCAAACCTGGGAGGCGGAGCTAGACTGATATGTGTATCTGAAATTCCAAGGAAATATGTTTGTTTGTTTTTTTTTTTACTTTGTTTGGTTGATAAAATCAACCTTTCAAATTTTACAGGAAAATCAAAAATAGACAATGCAATACATTCTGTTTAAGAAAAACATCTTGTATACTAATTACAAAAATATAAGACAAGAGAACAGAAATAAACAGCATGATAATTCATTACAACTCATTTCACCTCTAAAATTTCTTCCTTCTGTAGCCAAGTAATTTGATAATGAATAGTGATGTTTAAGAGGGAAAATACAATGCTATTACGAATCTGGAAAAATTGCATCCAAAAATTGTACGGCAGCTATCTTTACAGAGAGGGAAGAAGTTGTGAAGATACATTGCCACATATTTTTCTGACTATATACATTCTGTTTTTCAAAGAAATGTTTAAAACACTTCTTTCGAATAGAAAATAGTAGTGGACAGTGTATTAAACAGTGCTCCAATGTTTCCCTTTGAGTAGGAATTTTACAAAACCGACATTGATTTTCAATAGAAGGAATGTGTTTCCTACGAGCCAGTACACCTAAGGTTGGCCAAAGATTCAAGCGAAAGCGAAGAAACTTTTGCCGTAGCTTTGAGTTTGTAGCTTTGGCCAAATAATCGGCCATAACTCTGGAGAGTTTGTGACCAAATAAGCTTCGATCAAAATCCTTATATTTTAGGCATTGATTTTGTGTCATACACCATTCATATTGATACATTTTCAGTTTTGCTCGAGCTTCATTAGATAAAAGTAAATCTAGATCAACAGAAGCATCAGATAATGCATTCATAGTAAATGTGCACCACCTCCGAGAAAATATTTTATTTTGCATAAGTAAATGAATTGCCACTTTACCTAATATATCTAGACGCTCCAAAGATAGCAGACATTTTCGAAAGAAGGCACAATATTTCCAAGTGACAAAGGATACCATAGATAATGAACCTACTTCGAAATGAATAAGAGGTAAAGGTGTACACCTGGTGAAATGTAGAACTTGCTTCCAAAAGGATGATTCTAATTTGTCCCACCATGCTACAGGTTTAGGACCAAGAGCTTCAGACCCATAGGTTAAGATTGGAAGAACCTTCTGGAGGTAAAATGTTAGCACATGTCTAATTGTGAATTTTCCAAATGTATCCATAAGAACACTTGCATGAGCAATCAAAGATCGCAACTTGCCTGTAATTTCTAAGTCAACCTCAGAGCTGGAGTGAGTGTCTGTCACAAGCGTTCCCAAATATTTATAGCTGGACACTCGTTCGAGAGGAACATTATGCAAACACCATCTGAAAGGTTTAACTTTACAACCCGGGCGCCATTTACAAACCATTGTCTGAGTTTTATTGATGTTAATTTTTAAGTGATTTAGGTCTACATAAGACTCAAGGGCATCTAAGAGTTTCTGTAGTCCAGTATGGGTTTTAGAAATAAGAATTAGATCATCCGCATAAAAAAGGTATGATATCTTATAGGTGCCTAAATTGAGAGGATCACTCAAGACTTTACTAAGGTTTACACCCAGATCATATATGAACAAATTGAAAATTGATGAAGCCCAAATACATGTCATGATCTCTGCTTCCAAAAGGTCAGGGTTTTCCCAACTCCCTTGGAAGCAGATCCATAACCCAGGTTCCGAGTGCCAACCAGTCCCAATTGGGACCTTTTGGACCCAGTCCTGGCGCCAGTGGCACCAGGCTCATAAATATGCCCAGTCCCAGCGCTGGAAGCGCCGGGCTCATAATGCTTGGGTGGACTTACCTGTAGCAGACCATGCTGCTTACTTGCCTGCCAGTTGAGTCTCTGATCCTCTTCTGTTTGGAACTACTTTTCCTGTTGGGTGGGGCAGGAGCCACTCCCTAGATTCAGAACACTGGAACTCTTCTGGAAAGCAGGAACTCTTTTCTTACCTAGGCGTGGCTGTGGAAGGAGACACCTAAGCACTACAGGAGGCTATTTAAACCACACCCGATGGATGAATCTTGCTTTGCGTTATTCTGCATCCTCAGCAGCAGAACGCTCATCGTGTCTTCTGCATCTGATCCTGGGCCTAAGGAAAAAGGCTTACCATTCTGAATCCAGTCTTCAACAACACCTATAAAGACAAGAAAGAACAGGTTAGCATTACGGTCTTCAGTGATAGCTCTTCACTCACCTGGTCCATCGGCTGTCACCAACGCCTCGCGCTGCATTCCGGCATCTGAAAGACAAAGGCTTACCTACTCTTCGTGCGCTCCGGAGGTCTTCACACTGCATTCCGGCATCTGAAAGACAAAATCTTACCAACTCTTCGCACGCTCCGGAGGCCTTCGGCGCTGCATCCCGCATCTGAAAGACAAAACAAGGTGCGTTTAAAGACATTGGGGAACTTTAATACTCACGTGCCATTACTCCTTTCCACATCTAACCCAGTGGGTATTCCGGCACCCTGCAGCCGCCCCGAACTTGTACCTGCAAAATAAAAAGACAGTTAGAGCGCATCGTGAAGCAGGCAACAAGCGCTTACTTACGTGCTTCCAGGCGCTTCTATTCATCACACGGGCTCCATCTTCAACTCACTTCAGCCCGCCATCCGCCATCGCCGGAACCCTGCAAAACAAGAGACATCATTACTAAAGACTTTAAAGACATTAGAATTACTCGAAACTTACCGTTCGTGCAGTAAACGACGGACAGCAGTCCTCTGAAGTCAAGAGGCCTGCTCCCCTTATCCAGTGAAGAAACTGGTTACAGCACCCTGCCTCGAGGCAGATGGAGAGCACGGCGTTCACTTACCTAAGGTGAGAGCGTTAACCTTTGGGGTTCTACAGGAGAAGAGAAAGGGAAGAAGAGAGAGACATTCAATAACCCAGTTCATTAATCCCACATTTTCTATCTGCAGACATCTTACCCTTCGAGCCAGACATACAGTGCACAGAGGTCCAGCCCAAAGAGCCAGCCGTGTGTTACACATCACCTTTGAAGATACGGTATACGCCCAGTCAAGACCGGCGCCTCTACGGGAATCAGGTGAGCGTTACAGAACGCAAAGCCTACCACAAAACTCCCGTCCAGGCGCTATGGAAACCTCGGATACCGACCAGCTAGCCCAGTTACTTGGGGAACTAAGGGCAGAAGTGCATGCAGCCCGTCAGGAAACGAACACTCTAAGAAGGGAACTGATTATTTCCAAGGAGCGAACAGATGATCTCGCTAGACAATTGCTACAGTCACAAGCCGGACAGACCCCGTTACCCGCATCTGGGGGAAATCTTCCTTCTACATCCTCTATGAATCCAGTGCAGATCAACCTACCTGGGAATGTACCTCTGGCTCCGCCCGAACGATTTTCTGGTGACCCAAAGAGGTTTGCAGTATTTATCAATCAGTGCCGGTTGAATTTCTTATGCCGGCCAGCAGCCTTTCCAACTGATCAAGCTAAAGTAGCTTTCGTGCTTTCGTACCTTAGTGGCAATGCGGCAGACTGGTCGATCCCTCTAGTAAATCAAGATGATCCGGTCCTCCATGATTTTCAAGCTTTTCAGCTCAGTATGGAAAAACTGTTCGCAAGACATTCACAGGGGCAGGCCTTGGACAATGAGCTTCTTTCGTTGCAACAAGGTAATCAAGACCTTTTGGCTTATATTGCGTCTTTCAACAGACTGGTAGTGGAAACTCACTGGCCTGAGGACAAAAGGATTACACTGTTTTATAGAGGTCTACGCGGAGAGCTCAAAGATGTGTTAGCCCAAGTAGTGAATCCCCCACAAGATTGTTCGGACTATATAGACTTAGTCGTTCAAATAGATCACAGACTGCAGAACAGGAAGGCCGATCGTTCCAAGTTTGATGCTCGAGTATTTTCCAAACCGCCAACTCCTTCCAAAGGAGTAGACTCCGGGGAACCCATGCAAATAGGGGGTCTGAAAGGTCCTCTAACACAAAAGGAGCGGGAAAGGAGAAAACAGTTGCAATTATGCCTCTATTGCGGAAACTCAGGGCACTTTCTTCGAGACTGTCCGGTGAAACCTGCCAAGAAGGCAGTAGGAGCTGCAGTTACCAAAGTTACAAACTCTGAGCAGGGAAACGACCTCGCCCGACAAGAATAGAGGTCCTCTTGCCGAGCGGGAAAACCAGTTCCGTGACCTCGCATTTCGTGATATCTATGGTCCTCATTAGCCCTGATAATACGGATCGATTACATGCAATTGAAGCTTACGTCGACAGCGGTGCCATCGGCAATTATGTGGATCATGAAATGGTTTTGAGGATGAATCTAACTCTTTGTCCCAAGGCTGTAAAGGACTTCATTACTACGGTGGATGGTACGGAAATAGCCTCCGGGCCAGTAACGCATACCACTCAAGAAGTGACGCTAGTAAATCAAGATGGACACCATGAGAAGATCGTGTTCGATGTGATCAAGGCCCCTCAGTTTCAGATTATTCTAGGAATACCTTGGTTAGAGAAACACAATCCTCTGATCGATTGGCGAGCAAGAACGGTCCAGTTTCCAGAATGTGTCTCTACTTGTCACCCTCCACCTGGTGCTGCACTGGCAGCAATTTCTTCAGAGACTCCCCAGTTACCTCCCGAATACCTAGAATACCAAGATGTTTTCCGGAAGGATCAGGCTAACTCTCTACCTCCTCATAGGTCTTATGACTGCCAGATCGACATGATACCTGGATCTACTCCTCCTTGTAGTAGAATTTATGCCCTCACCGAGCCTGAGAACCTTCACCTTCGACAATACCTGGATCAATACCTGGCAAATGGGTTTATTCGTCCTTCCAAGTCCCCTGCTTCTTCAGCTTTGTTCTTCGTTCCAAAAAAGGAAGGAGACCTTAGAACCTGTATAGATTATCGCTCCCTGAACCAGATCACCGTTAAGAATAGATATCCATTACCTTTGATCCCTGAACTCCTGGACCAAGTCAGAAAAGCATGCATATATACAAAGCTGGATCTTAGAGGAGCTTATCACTTGGTACGAGTAAAAGAGGGCGATGAATGGAAGACGGCCTTCCGCACCAGGTATGGGCTATTTGAATATCAGGTCATGCCCTTCGGACTTTGTAATGCCCCGGCCGCCTTTCAATATTTTATGAACGATGTCCTCAGAGAGCTCATAGATGTGTGTGTTGTTGTTTACATTGACGACATCCTCGTTTATTCTTCATCGGAATCTGAACATCGGAAACACGTGAAAATGGTCCTCGAAAGATTGCGTCAACACAAACTTTTCGCTAAGTTGGAAAAATGTGTTTTCAACGTGACTGAAGTTGAATTCTTGGGATTCATATTATCACCTGGCGGAGTGCGTATGGATTCAAAGAAGGTCGATGCAGTTCTCAAATGGCCATCACCATCCTCCGTAAAAGGTGTGCAAAGCATGTTAGGCTTCGCTAACTTTTACCGCAGGTTTATCCCCGAATTCTCTCGAATAGTCCAGCCCATCACTGCCTTGTTAAAGAAAAACAAACGTTTTGAATGGTCTACCGAGGCGGAACAAGCTTTCCAGGATTTGAAGACTAAATTTATCTCTGCACCAATCTTAAAACACCCTCGCCCCGAACTCCCCTACATCGTGGAAACTGATGCTTCAAGCCTTGCCATGGGGGCAGTTCTATCACAAAAGGACCCGGTAACCAATCAGTTGCATCCCGTGGCATTTTGGTCCCGCAAATTCTCGCCTCCTGAAATCAATTACACGATTACTGACAAGGAACTTCTGGCTATCAAGTCTGCCTTTAAGGCTTGGCGGCATTATCTGCAGGGGGCCCAACACACCGTTACTGTGATTACGGATCACCGAAACCTGCAATATTTGAAAACCGCAAAAGCCCAATCCTCTAGACAACTCCGTTGGGCATTATTCTTTGCCGAGTTTGACTTCATAATTACCTATCGACCTGGTACAAAAAACGGTAAAGCTGATGCCCTTTCTCGGATGGGAGTGGAAGAACACTTGATCAACCCTAAACCTTTACCAATCATTCCCGAACAAAGAATTCTGGGTGTAATCGCCACAGAATCCATAGAGGAAGTTAAGGATAAAGCCAGGCAACTTGTAACTCCAGCAGACATACAGAATTGGAATCTGCAGGGAAAGGACTTTGCAGTAAAGGACAACTTATTGTATTTCCAAGAACGATTATACCTACCCAGCACAGATTTACAGAAAAAAGTAATCTCTTGTTATCACGATTCTTTAATGGAAGGACATCCCGTTATGGCCAAGACCTCAGAAAAAATCAAGCGCTACTTCTGGTGGCCGTCTTGGAAAAAAGATATCAGAGACTTTATAATGTCCTGTGGAGTATGCGCCCAAAACAAGAGTCAAAAGGAAAGACCAGCAGGCCTCTTACGCCCTATTGACATCCCACCTCGCCCTTGGCATACGCTTTCTATGGACTTCATCACCGATCTACCTCCATGCTCTGGATACAATACGATTCTAGTAATCGTGGACTTATTCTCCAAGATGGCGCATTTCATTCCGCTCAAAGGCTTGCCAACAGCAGCAACTCTGGCCCGAGAATTTCTCGAAAACATCGTCCGACTGCACGGTTTTCCTTCGGTTCTAATTTCGGATCGAGGTAGTCAATTTATTTCTCATTTTTGGCGAAGTTGCTGTCGGTCGGCTCAAATTGATGTGAGACTATCGACCAGTCACCACCCTCAGACCGACGGACAAACCGAGAGGACCAATCAAACTCTGGAACAGTATTTACGCTGCATGCTGCAACAAACTGAAAAAACTTGGAAAGACATCCTTTGGATAGCCGAATATGCCTACAATAACTCTGTCCATTCGGGAACTGGGAAAACCCCGTTTTTTCTTTTATACGGCAGTCACCCTCGAACCTCGGAGTTGGATCCCCTGCAAGATCTTGAAACACCAGCAGTAGACTACCTGCATTCTACAATCACCCAAGCCTTTAAGGAAGCTGTTTCTCACCTTCAAAGGGCTAAAGAACAATACTAGAAAGGAGCAGATCAACATCGGAAGGAAGCCCCTCAATATCAAGTAGGGGATCAAGTCTGGTTTTCCACCAAATATCTACCTCTAAAAGGGCCATGCACATTCAACCCAAGATACCTTGGTCCCTATTCCATCACTACCATAGTAAACCCAGTAGCGGTCAAGTTGGACTTGCCCCCGCACATGAAGATACATCCGGTCTTCCACGTCTCTCTATTAAAACCCGTGCAACCTCAAACCCGACTAACCAAATCTCCAAAACCTATCCTAGTTGATGGAGAACTCGAGTTTGAAGTCAAAAGCATTCTGGACTCCAAGATCTCCAAATCTAAACTATTCTACCTAATTGACTGGAAAGGCTACGGCCCCCAAGAGAGATCCTGGGAACCTGCTGAATATGTCCACGCTCCTCGCCTAATCAAAAGATTTCACCGAACATTTCCTGACAAGCCAAAACCCTCGGAGAAGCCCGGTTTGGGAGGGGCCTTGAGGGGGGGTACTGTCATGATCTCTGCTTCCAAAAGGTCAGGGTTTTCCCAACTCCCTTGGAAGCAGATCCATAACCCAGGTTCCGAGTGCCAACCAGTCCCAATTGGGACCTTTTGGACCCAGTCCCGGCGCCAGTGGCACCAGGCTCATAAATATGCCCAGTCCCAGCGCTTGAAGCGCCGGGCTCATAATGCTTGGGTGGAGTTACCTGCAGCAGACCATGCTGCTTACTTGCCTGCCAGTTGAGTCTCTGATCCTCTTCTGTTTGGAACTAATTTTCCTGTTGGGTGGGGCAGGAGCCACTCCCTAGATTCAGAACACTGGAACTCTTCTGGAAAGCAGGAACTCTTTTCTTACTTAGGCGTGGCTGTGGAAGGAGACACCTAAGCACTACAGGAGGCTATTTAAACCACACCCGATGGATGAATCTTGCTTTGCGTTATTCTGCATCCTCAGCAGCAGAACGCTCATCGTGTCTTCTGCATCTGATCCTGGGCCTAAGGAAAAAGGCTTACCATTCTGAATCCAGTCTTCAGCAACACCTATAAAGACAAGAAAGAACAGGTTAGCATTACGGTCTTCAGTGACAGCTCTCCACTCACCTGGTCCATCGGCTGTCACCAACGCCTCACGCTGCATTCCGGCATCTGAAAGACAAAGGCTTACCTACTCTTCGTGCGCTCCGGAGGTCTTCACACTGCATTCCGGCATCTGAAAGACAAAAGCTTACCAACTCTTTGCACGCTCCGGAGGCCTTCGGCGCTGCATCCCGCATCTGGAAGACAAAACAAGGTGCGTTTAAAGACATTGGGGAACTTTAATACTCACGTGCCATTACTCCTTTCCACATCTAACCCAGTGGGTATTCCGGCACCCTGCAGCCGCCCCAAACTTGTACCTGCAAAATAAAAAGACAGTTAGAGCGCATCGTGAAGCAGGCAACAAGCGCTTACTTACGTGCTTCCAGGCGCTTCTATTCATCACACGGGCTCCATCTTCAACTCACTTCAGCCCGCCATCCGCCATCGCCGGAACCCTGCAAAACAAGAGACATCATTACTAAAGACTTTAAAGACATTAGAATTACTCGAAACTTACCGTTCGTGCAGTAAACGACGGACAGTAGTCCTCTGAAGTCAAGAGGCCTGCTCCCCTTATCCAGTGAAGAAACTGGTTACAGCACCCTGCCTCGAGGCAGATGGAGAGCACGGCGTTCACTTACCTAAGGTGAGAGCGTTAACCTTTGGGGTTCTACAGGAGAAGAGAAAGGGAAGAAGAGAGAGACATTCAATAACCCAGTTCATTAATCCCACATTTTCTATCTGCAGACATCTTACCCTTCGAGCCAGACATACAGTGCACAGAGGTCCAGCCCAAAGAGCCAGCCGTGTGTTACACATCACCTTTGAAGATACGGTATACGCCCAGTCAAGACTGGCGCCTCTACGGGAATCAGGTGAGCGTTACAATACACCCTTGCTTCTGTATGTATGAAATTTCGAGGTCATATTGCCCGTCAGATCTAATCTAACCTGCATAGAAGTGTTGGTATGTAACAAAGTTATCAAAGCTAGCAGGGAGGGTGGGCAATTAAGTTTAACTAATTTGTAATAGAGAAGTGTGCGGTCGATAGAGTCGAATGCGACCTTAAAGTCAACAAAGGCAAGAAACAGCGTTTGATTATACGCAGCATAGTTCGATAACAGCATATGTAATGTAATGATATTGGGTATGGTGCCCAACCCAGCCACAAAACCTGATTGAAAAGGGTCATTGAGCCTGGCCTGCGTAATCCACTGATGCAGATCTTTTAGGATTAAGCAAGAGAAAATGTTTCCTGGAGCGTTTAATAACGAAAAAGACTCATAGAAAACTGTGAACAATTTGGAAAAATCTGTATTTTATAGGTTGTTAATATGAAAATGCTGCTCACAGTTTGAGACTACTCTGAACCCTGTGCGATATTCAGGGACCGGACTACTAAAATGTAGATTTTGTAGCAATTGTGATCATGCTAGGAATATGAAAGTATACAGGATTATGCCCAGATGTCATGAGCATGTATGTGTAAAAATGTGTACAGATCTGACACTGGGTAACCAACCAAAAGCGCGAAAAACTGTCAGTTTTTAGAACAGAAACACTCAAGAAGATGGGACTCGGACAGATACGTGCTTTATTAAATATGTGATGTGAATATGTATTATTATACAAGTTGGTGATAATGTAGATATGCTTTCTATGAAAAATAGATTTTCTGTGTAGAAACAAAGGGGAGGTTTTTCCCTGGATTGTAAATTGCAGCATCACTATGACACTAGGTTTCCTTCTCAAATCAGGAGAGAAGGAATACTCTGACCAATCGGATTCCTAGAGGGTGGGCTTAGTATAATCAGCCTATCCACCCCTTTGGGAAATAGATAAATAGGGACTGTTTAGGACATAGACACACACACATTCACCCATCAACTGATTTACTGGCGAAGCACTCTGAAGGAGAACCCAGACCCAAGACTCCAGAGCTCTGAAAGCAGAAGGCCCATTCCAAAGCTGAACCCTTCTCAGCTGGCCTTTAAAATCTTGCAACCTGATTTCAACCCCAGACTTCCAAGGGGCACATCAAAATTTGAACAGCCTGGCTGTGCTGTTTTCTGCTTCTAGCCAAGAACTTTTGCCAGAACCCAGAGATCCAAACCAGTAGAGCAGAGCTGAAACCAGATAGCTGTAAACTCCAGAACCAACCTATCAGACCCAGTCCAGAGTGCCGCGCAGAGACCAGAGTGCCGTGATGAGTGCAGATCCAGGTGCCTGAATCCTGTCTGGTGGGCTAACCAAATTCCAGTCCAAAACCTTTGACCAGATCCTGACGGGCCTATTCCAAAACCATAGTTGTGAATATTTAGCATAGTATTGTCCATAGCCAATCTCTTATCCTTAACTAAGCCTATCCAACCCATTCCAACATATTTAGAACTGCATTGTAGAATCTATTTAGTCTGTTCTGAATCTTTTCCTCATCCATATAGTCCTTTGTTAATTGTAGTGATAATATCATCTTTGCGCTAATATATTTTGCTGAAGAAAGACAAGTGTCTTGGCGGGCAAAAGTAAGAGCGGAGGCGCCCTGTTCTGGTGGCTGTACTGTTGGGTATCTTGCATCTTCATAGCCTCCTCAGTGTCAAGAAAATTATTGTTTGTAATATTCAAAAGCGCATCTTTCATTTGAAAACCTTGACTCTTTCTGAAAAATTGACCTCTACTAAAACCTTCATAACTTCTGAACTTCTACATGCTAGAAACGATTTAAGTGTCAAATTGAAGCTAACATCCTCAGCTTTCAAACAAACCTAAAACCGCATTCCAACTCCTTGTATTCCATGCATTCCAACTCCTTGTAGTTTTTCTGTAATGGCAAATCTGTATTTGGCTCAATTTCAACACATGTAAAATAGCTATTTCTTGCATTCAACCTCTGAATTCAGTTTCCTATTTGCTAGTTATCCAACCATTATTGCTAGTGTCTACCTGGAACTATCCAAAGCGGCTCCCACTAGTTTCCCATTTAGAGAATTAGATCAATTTTTAGCATTTTTCCAATTCATTTAAAATCACATTCAAAAGCAATTGACCTGTTTTGAAATCATTCCTGTTTCTCTCTAAGCTTGCTGGGGGAATTGGAATTGAAACTGCATTTGTAGAGTGTTTATGCCTGGAACCTGTTTTCTCTCCTTCCATCTCTATATTGCATATTAGGGGGGATTGAGTAGTATCAGGGGGAAAGAGTGATTACATTGCATTTGATTGAATTCATATCAAGTTTTATTTCTGTGCTGCATTAATTTCCTATCATTGCATTTCATTGAACCACACAAAATTTTATTCTATGCTACATTATTCTTCTCATCCATACTCCTACTGATTAAAGAGATTGTTGATTGTAATATCACCCATTGGTGATCATTGTATAAATATTAATAAGTGTGTTATCTAGATATTGTTCAAATTCATAAAAGTGTGATGTATATCTTGTTCAAATCCATCAAATAAATCTTTTAACTTTGCAAAGCAACCTATTTCTTGGTTCAGTGAGACCGGGGGGATTTCAAAGAGAGGGGCGTGATATAAGGGTACATCATTCAGAAATAAAAGAACTTTAGACATAAAAATATATAATTAAGGGTTCCAACTGGGCATCACACGCTAGGCATTGACTTAGGTGGAGTGCTGGGTTGAAACCACTTACATCCCAGCCCAGTCCATCTGTCTGCCATCACGTGGGCTCATCGTCTCCAGGGAACCAAGGCCAAAGGAGCAATTAGCTACATTTGTAAATAGTGCTAGTCTATCACTATACACAGCACCTGGCATGCCCAAGAACGGCACAGGGGGAGTCTCGAGGTCGTACTGTCCCACACATCCTTCACTCATCCCAATCGCGTCTCTCGGCTTCCAAGGCTTCCACCCTCCTTTTGTACTATAATTTATCCCTCCCTGTACCTCGCATTACAAATCATGTGACTGTAAAATAAAGGTGGGATGACCATGCTCTTAGATCATTTATGGTGGATTGGTTTATGGTCGGTGGTCTGGGATCAACTGGTATCTTGAAATTCAGGGGTCTTGGGACTGGGACAGTTGTAGGCACTATAACTTGTAGTTGGCTTGGTGGGGGTCAGAGGCCTGCTCTGGCCTGTGTGGGATAACACGTACACCATGGCGCCCACCACTGTCTCGCGGCCTTGGAGAGCACATTCTTTCTAGAACACACATATTGACAACAATTTTCGAACAAAGGAAGGTTTCTGTAAAAGCTAGCAGCGTGGGCCTCTCTCGTTAGTGCTTGGGCCTATTCAGGTCTCTCCTTCATGCCCGCGGCGGCCGTGCAGGCCTTATACTTTGATTATGGCTACAAAATGTTGTCTGCTTATTATACACACACTATGTCTAAGCATATGAATTACGTGCAATATTATGATCGTGTGGGGGCCTAAAAGATGCCATCGTCCTCCCCGGATCATTAGAGATCTTCCAATGGGATTCGTCTCACTTTAAAGTGCCTACAAGGGGTGGGTTGAGTTTGTTCCCTTCCCAACAGCAGTCAAATTCAGCCATAATTTGTTCTCTTAAAGAAATACCCCCTCCCTGATTTCTTTCTTTGTTTTTATCAAAATTCTGGGGGAAACTGGGATATTCATGAAGGTTGCTCCACTCTTCTTATAACGCAGATGTTTAATCAAGGTTTTCCCAAAAGTGGCACATAATCAATAAATTCAGCATTTGTGTTATTGTTCACGTGACTTTTTGATGACCCTGGACATCGTATGCAGGTTGGTTTTTAGCGCCCTATGGAAAAACAAGAGGTAATTGCGGACAATCGTACTGAGGTGTTCTCCTTATAAAAGGTGCTGGCTGCCCAGTGCACACAAAAAATATACAGACTTGTCTGAGATGCTGGGATGTGGCTAGCTACAGAGATTAGGGTGAGTAAATTATGTGGAAGTGAAGACTACTGTTTAGTGGTGCTGATGTTCTGTTAGGACAGTGAAGAGCTATGGGTTCGGTGGGGGGTGGGGGGTTATAGAGTGTTTCATTATTAATTATTAAAGTTTCTCTTTGCCAGTTGTGCCTGTCTTGAAAGCCTGCTGGGTAGTGAATTTGAAGGCACTTGTTATCTACGATTATTGAAAAAAAGACCCAAATCATTCTGTTCAAAATTGTTTTTTTTTGTTACACACAATTTTATACACAATAACATTCTGCACTCTTCCTTAATAAACTTAGCACTGAAGCCCAGCTATTGAAGTCTGCTTCCCTGTGGTGTTTGGTGTTATATAGATTTGTATTAATTCCTACATTAACATTGTGGAAGTCTTGTATGAGGCTTCTATCAGCCCCAAACTCGCCAGTGCATTGCTGGGGCATGCTTGAGCCCATCACGAGTCCATCACCATCACACAACCATGCACTGACTAATTCTCGTGCCACCCTCCAATGCCTGTTCTTCTTCTTAATTATCGGATGCATGGGCGGACCCACGCAGGCGCTTCCCCCTCCTAAAGGATGATGTGCACCAGACCCACCAATCAATACTTAGCTTCTATTTTCCTTCTTCTGATCAACATTCCATCTAATCACCTACCAGTTGATTGCCCATTCACCCCTATTTCCAAAATCACATACTCTCTCGCTCAAAACCCCCGCCCCCCGTACCGTTCCAATTGTTAGTCGATGATTCTGTCCTTCTTCTTCTCCCCTTTTTCTTTTCCTCAACAGACCACAGTTGGGTTACTCCTGGCAGCAGCACAGTACGCCACTTCTCCAGTCAAACCCGGGCGCTGTGAGATGGCTGTGCGGTGGTGAAGGGTGCATTATAAGAGCTTCTTAACACGGCATACATGGGCACGTTTTAGAATTCGAGGTACATTTCAAAACTGCCATGCTGCAGGTCGCTTTCAGTGTCTCAGGTGACAATTAGTATCTTGCAGCCCCTCGTGCTCTTTGGGAGCTTTTATCCCATAAATACGCAGACACGTTAAATGGCTCACAGACATGTCAATCATTCGCCTGCAATGAATTTTGTTGGGTGTTTGTATACCGGGTGATGGTTTTGAAAACCCGATTTTTCTATTTGGTGGACTTTGCTACATTTTGGACTTTGCTATTTTATGAACTATTGTATGGATTCTATTTGTGTGGTTTCTATTGTGCAGTGAAGCAAGGGAGGCAGGCACGCATTTGAAAGGAAAACAAAGGTTTGAAAATGCACAAATCACTGATTAACATTGTGCACTTATTCATTGGTTACTTGTTTTTGCAAATCTGTAGATTTAGGACAATTATATCATGCGCATATTTAATAGTTCATTTAAGGCAGCAAGTTCATTCGTTGGAAGGGGGTGTTTGGGCGCAGTGGTAAGTGGTGAAAGGTGCCCACTGTTTACAATATTGCTGGTCTGATATCAGTCCTTATTGTCATGTGCCCGAGAGAGAGGAGCATTTTGTCATGTTCACACACTTTAATCCAAACTAGGACAGTCTTTCTTTAGTCTGGCGGACCAAGCAAGACCTAGAAAAGGTGACCGTGTCTTATGTTGTATGCCACCCCTCCTGGGAGCATGGTAGCTCCCATGACTTGTGTAATGGTCACATGGTACTAACCATGTGACCAACCTAATAAAAAGGACGAACCGTTTCCGGCTCGTCAGTGGACCAAGAACTAACTCTGGTGTGTTTGTTTGAGGCACCATGCTGGTGCCACACTGCCTACAGACGGCCTATTGGAGGGGCACTGCATCGGGATGGTGCCGCTGTCGGGCAACACCGTCCCACTGTCCTCATGGTGCAGTCTGATCACTGCTACGGTTGCAGCCCGGCCTGTGTGCCCCCAAGGCCCAGGCTGCTGTAGGCTGGGTGCCCCCAGCCAAGATGTCCTTCTCTGGTGATCCGGGGAACGCAGGGTGTTCCCTGCTGGGTCTGAGCTGCGTGGAAGCAGCTCCATAGTCCATGTCGGGTGATCCCGACACCTGCGGTGGCCCGCTTCGGTGATCCGGGAGCGGGCCACCAATATCTTATACCCGACCATCGTGTTTTGGAATATGTGACTAAAAGATGCTACTAACGCTATATACAGCTCACATCTTGAGAACAAGCATTGGAATTAAAGTGGGAGGACTCATCAACAAACGCAATAGGATGTGAAGTTCCTGAGAAATTAGCATATCAAGGTGAAATATGCACATTTCATTGAATTGGCTTTGCATAACCAGCCAAATTGCACAGGACGAATGGCATTTGTCTTTTATAAAATCAACACACACACAAAACCAAGAGGGGATATTTTCTTCGAATAGTGTTTTTGAAAACGTTAAAAGGTGTGCATGTTTAAAGCTCCAAGAACCAATATAAATGTTTTCCCTGGAACATGCAGTACCGAAATGGAACATTTCACCTTTAGTTGTATGTTATTTTTCATCAGGTTATGTAGTGCAGTGAAGTGTCCGGCCTGCAAATCTGACTACTGCCGTTTGATCCCCGAGGTCGGCTTTAATTCATGAATTCAAAAAGGCCATTCAATGTTTCTCATTTGACCTGGGGCGCAGTAGTGAGTCCACCCTCTGATAAAAGTGAGGGTAGCCTCGACTTGAGCACTGGAGAACTGTTGAGGCCGAATGCTACAATAAGCCAGCACCAGGACCTGCACTCGTGTCAGTAAAACAAGGCATAGCTGCCCATTCGATTTGCTGTATTGCTTCTTGTGACTGCCACCAATTAACTAACAAGGGCATCTCTTTGACTGGCTGTGCGAAATCTGCTCTGTCGGCCATGTTGCCGAAAGGACCAAGTGAGAGGGGAGACCGCGCTGCTTTATTAGTGTACCTAACCCCTGACCTGTGACACCTCTTCTTCCCGGGCCTCTGCTAAGCAGGCCTCATCAATCACCATGATCTGTGCAATGGTTATGGCGACGTACGCGCAGACTCCACTGGGACTGGATCCGGGCCAGCCAAGGTCATTTCATTTGTAGCTTAAACCAAACTTGAACTCGGGTCACTAGACACGAACAGCTAGAGCACCAGTGCCGTGATAGTTAGTCCCATGGGTGCTGTCATGCTTCAAATGTCCGCCTCTCATTATAAAGAACGTCCCACACCTGTTCTGCTGCTCGCCTTGTTATAAATTGCTAGTGCTGAAAAATGCCTAAATGATGTACAAAACTGGGGATGTAGGAACTAAAACCGATTTCGTAAAACTTTTATGATTTCTGATAAATTATTTTTAATATCACGCTTCTTTGCAGTTATCTTTTTGTCTTGTTACAAAATTACTTTAGCCCTTGATTAATTGTTAATGTAGATGCATCCATTTCAAGGAATATTTCATTAACTTTAATTTAAAACAAGCAAAAAGGGCGAATTCGCTGACGTTCTAGTCTCGGATCCCTGTTAACAGTGGTCGAAGTGTACAGAAAGAAGTAGGCGAACTATGGTCCCTGCTGGCTTCCCCCGCTCTCAACAAACCCCATCGCTGTGCCCCCTCCCACATAGTGGGGCTAACCCCTACTCCTTGGCCCTTTACATCATACTGGCAACATACATAACATCTCCCGCTTGCTTGCCCCAATGATAGAGTCAGAGACATTCTGAAAGTTGGAAACATATATAACATTTTATTGGAAAAATATATGGTCGCATAATTTGGAGTCATCTTATTAGGGCGGTCCCCCCATCCCTGCTCAGGTCTTATGCCTGCCTGACACCAACCATGGTCCTTAGCCGGGTGGCTCCGCCAATCCCGACTTACAAAAGTCCCATGTCCAAAAGCCTGTGAGCCATCTCACACCATTCCGTTCTTGCGAGAACGGCCCGCCCTGGATTCCATTGCCAGTTCAGTCATTCCTCCAGAGAGTATGGAGCGAATAAGGCCACTGCATCGATTGTTCAGGAGTCAGCGCCCGTGTCACCCCATCCTTCCGAAGCAGCCCGTGGTTGTAGCTCACGGACCAGACCGCAGCGTGCCTCCTTCTCTAGGACCGCCCTCGTAACTCCGCCTGCGACAGAAACATTAGTTAGTACAGTACATTGTCACCCCCATCTCTAAAAAAAAAATTGTTAAAAGACATTCATTCAGTGCCACCATCACCTTATTACAACACTATAATTCAAAAGACACATCATTCCTCCATCAAACACTCTAAGCCCTTTTACCTTCCCAATTGACTAACCCCTGATCCTCAGTTTACCCGTCGCAGTTCTCAGCAGCTTGGGTGGGAGGGTGGATGTCGCTGCTGCCAGGGCTGGATGAGAGACTTGCTCTCTCAACCCTGGCTATTTAAGCCCCCGGGGGTGAAGGCTGTTTCCGGCCGGACCCCCGAGGGCACCCTGACTGCGTCCTCCCTAGAGGAGGCGAGTCCACGCAGGGGGCGGCCAGAGGGGCGGCCCGCTATGTGAGCTGCGCCTCTAGCGCCCCCTGCGTGGGCTGGCGCATCTGCTCACAATCTAAACCCCCAAACACACCTGCTATTTAAGGGAATGTTCAGTGCAGTAAAGTGCAAGCTTCAACTTCTTCGTACAATTTTATTTTAAAACATAACCATTCCAGAACAATTTCTTTTTAAAATAAAAGTAGAGGAACAGTGAATCTTAAAAATAAAAAGTATAAGAGCACCGTCCCTGACTGCTCCCGCCCACTTCGACCTCTGCCTGTTGATCCCACGACTTAAGACATACAGAGCACCGTAGATGCGTGCACTCCTATAAAGGCACAAGAAGTATTTGCAGTTCATGAACTGCAAGTAGACATGTTGGGGAGCGAGTGTGATGAATTACCATCTTGCATTGGTGTGAAAGCCCTGTCTTTTTGTATTTTTATTAAGTAATACAATGAAACGGACAAGCCCAGCTGCGACGCAGTGAATGTGCTGTGAGGACGTGTTTGCTGGAAGGTGCATGGACATCAACTTCTATTGGAGGAAAAGCGGAGGTTTGGCCTGGCATTTGAACCACCTGCCGACATGCACGAGCAAAGCCTGGACAAGCGCAGTTGCGGTGCAGTGAATCTGCTGTGAGGACGTGTTTGCTGAAAGGTGCAGGGTCATCAACTCCTATTGGATGAAGAGTGAAGGTGTGGCCTGACATTTAAACTGCTTGCCGATTCACACAAGTAAAGAGTGGACATGTGTTGTATGGAAATGAGCCTATCCCACCCCCCTAGGCGCTTTAGAGTGAGGCGAATCCCATGAATAGCACGATGTGCCAGGGGGGAAAGGGCCAGGGTAAAGAGACTCTGCTCTGATAGGATATCACTGGCATTATAGATGTATAAATGTAGTGCACACATATAAAAGACATGCCATTTTTAGTTATGGACGACATTTGCAGTTTTACATGGCTGCGCGGTAATCGTAGGCCCAACAGAGAAACATGAAAAGGCCCAAACGCTGAGGACAGAGAAGCCTGCGCTGCTATTTCCCACAGCAACTTCCCCTTGTTCTCTGACTGTTACAATTATTTAGTATCACACAGAGGAATGTCCTCTGCAAGACTGTGAGACAGAACCAGGCTCCTCGCAATGCCCCTTCATTACAGCTAGGCCAACAGTAGACGTCCAACCCCCACCCAGCCTGCTAATACCCTTCCCTGACCCCTTCAAAGAGTCCCTGCATTCCCCGATAAGGGAGCAACCCCAGCTCACCCGCAGTAAAGCCACTGGTCATAAAGAAACCTTGCATGCACGACCATATCACCCCTACCCATAAATACCTCCTTTCGTAGTACGAGGTACAGCAAGGGATGAATTATAGATCAAAACAAAGGTGGAGGCCTTGGTTGAGAAGGGTGCGATATCAACAAAGCTCAGAATGGGTGTCAGTCAGCGTGACTGTATTTCTTCCTCCCTTCCCCCTTACCCCAGCCTTGAGCCTCCCAGGTGCATGCCACAGTGATATAGTAATAGGCTTAGAGTATCACCGTAGCTTCTATATTGTAACTTATGAGAGACCTTACCTTCCCTCCGCGGAATAGATGAGCCCAGTCGACCTAAGTGGTAACTGACAGACGGCGGAAATGTGAACCAATTGTAGCCTGGCATCCCCTATGGAACAGGCCCATTTATACGGTTTCACCAACCAGCCGTGCGGATTTCTACTCTATATCCTGATTTCACTAATGACGCTGTGTACCTTCTTAATGTGCTGCTCGTGTAGACTTTGCCAGCATGTTCTCGAGCAGCAGAGTCCTTTGCTGATACTTTTGTATTCTGTACAATTAAACCGTGTTATCCTTGCAAGCTATCTCCTGGTCTATTTCCCTAGAGGGTTGTATTCATTCTGGCATTAGCGTGAACAGGGACTTGCCTTTATTTGGTGACCCTGCCAACGTGATCCCATCACCTATGTACCTGCAGAGGTATCCAGGTGGCTTTTCCAGAAGGGCTGCACCCACCGACAGTGACCAGTCCCAAAACGCGTACTCTGAGTGGCCTTGTGGGAGCCCTCTTTGTAGAATCCTGCCTGCTCTTTGGAGCGGGGTGCGGCCCCAAGGAGAGGTACAGGCCGGTTGCGGAACCCCGTGAACGGAGGTCTTCGGGAGAATGAGTGCACATGAGTATGGCCTGCAAGGCATAACAAAGTAGGGGTGAATGCATAGAGCAGTGTGAATAGTGTGAACACACAGTGACTGAAATTGAGAGTGTGGCATATTTGTGAAGTGTGTTGATTTTTTATTTTTTATTTATTTTTTAAGAATATTAAGCAAGAGAAAAAATGGAATAGAGGGAGCCCCCCGAGTGAGGGGGGAAGGTGGCACAATGTGCACTGTCTCGATCAGTGTAGGCAAACTATAAGGAGAAATATAGGAGCTCCGTATAATTGGAGAGCTTGAGACTAGTAGTGGTTGTCGTTTTAGCTTATTTTAGTTTGTTTTGTTGGTTTATTTTATGGTGTAAGGAGGAGGCCCAGGAGGTGTGTGGACGTGGGGTATGTGCGGGCATGAAAGGAGAGTGGGAGGTTTATGTGTAAAAAGCTCTAGCAGGGGATAAGCGAATGGGGAAATTGAACTAATCATTTGTCTTGCATTTATTGATGACAGTAAGTGCATTTTTTGACAAAAACTGAACTGCATATCCTTTGAACGAATTGCTGTATAATTGTGGCGCAGACGCATAGGCGTAGCCCCACTTCCAGACACAAGGGAGACATGACTATGGGGGTAGAGACGCCCCTAGACCACATATATATGCAAGGCCTTGCCCCTGTATTGTGATAAGATTAATAAGTATCACAACCAGTAGGCGACTGAGACTAAAGGGGGGGAGGGATGCCCTGCTCCAGGCCAGATCAGGGCTCTTTTGACAGAACCATATATGAACATATGTCTACCTCCTCGCAGTGCCCATTCATTACAGAAGGCCAACAGCAGACGTCCAACCCCCACCCAGCCTGCTAAGACATACAATGCCGCTCCCTGACCCCTTCAAAGAGACCCTGCATTCCCTGATAAGGGAGCGACCCCAGCTCACCCGCAGTAAAGCCACTGGTCATAAAGAACCCTTTCTTGCACAACCATATCACCCTTGCCCATAAGTACCCCCTTTGTAGTACGAGGTACAGCAAGGGATAAATTATAGATCAAAACGAAGGTGGAAGCCTTGGGCATGAAGGGCACAATTTCAACAAAGCTCAGCATGTGTGGGTCAGCGTGACTGTATTTCTTCCTCCCTTCCCCCTTGCCCCAGCCCTGAGCCTCCCAGGTGCATGCCACAGTGATATAGTAATAGGCTTAGAGTATCACTGTAGCTTCTATATTGTAACTTATGAGAGACCTGACCTTCACTCTGCGGAAGAGATGAGCCCAGCCGACCCATGTGGGAACTGACAGACGGTGGAAATGTGAACCAAGTGTAGCCTGGCATCCCCTATGGAACAGGCCCATTTATACGGTCTCACCAACCAGCCGTGTAGATTTCTACTGTATATGCTGACTTCACTAATGACGCTGCGTACCTTCTTAATGTGCTGCCCATATAGATTTTGCCAGCACGTTCTCGGGTAGCAGAGTCCTTTGCTGATACCTTTGTATTGTGTACTATTAAACCTTGTTATCCTTGCAAGCTATCTCTGGTCTATTTCCCTAGAGGGTTGTATTCATTCTGGCATGAGTGTAAACTCTTCCGGTGAGTGATTGTTTCACACTTGGGGATTCATGTACAATTTGAGAAGCAAGGTGGACTTGTGCGGGAGCTAGAGGACTCCTGGGGATGACCTCCCGGTAATTTAAGTGGAAAAACATTGTCTGCCGTTTGACCAGATGCCGGACCCTGCTCCTACGGCTAGCCTTACTTAATAATAGCCACGCCTTTAAAACATGCAGGAAGGGATTTTCCTATTTGCAATATGGAGGGCCCTCAATGCTTGTATTTTACTTTAACCTCCACTAGTATGTGAGGGGGACATTCCAGCAATCAACACATAGGGCTCCCCAATCTTACCTTATGTAAGATGTAATATCGATTTGGCTTGAGTACCTAATGAGACCAAGCCGGTGTCTCAATACCGTGGCATTATTCTTACTGTCCAGGGTAATTTAGATCTGAATGAATCCCCACACTTCCAAGAATTGTTAACCGCAACTCCCGATTTATTGAACTCACCGAATAATGAAGAGGTGGAGTGTGACGAAACAACTTCAGGGGTAACAGTGGTACAGAGGTGAATATCGGTTTCTAAACCATCTATCAGCCCCACACCTCTAGTACACCAAATGAGATACAAACACATTGGAAACACAAACAAATTATAAACCTCCTCTTGCTTCTTCATTAGGCTTGTGTCGTCCTTTAAGCCGGACAGCGCAATGCTGAGGAGAGTGTTGCAAACAACGGCCTTGGCCTTGGTTTGGTTCAGAGACTCTCTGGCACTTCCCACCTAGGAAGCTTGCTTGCAGAGCCTAGCAGGGTATGCTGTATGCTGGCTGCGTACTGGTTCTGGATCTGCCGGAAGGGTCCTCTTGGTTCAGTATCTCCCTCTGTTCCCTGAGAGATGTTTAGGAGAGGGATCTTGTTGCCCTCTTGGAAATCCCGGCCTTCCTTCACTGTCTGAAGCTGTAAGACAGACTGTAACTTCAGCCAGGGTCCAAAGGAGTTCTTCTTGTTACTCCTTGCAAAGTATTCAGATGATCTGCCAAAAAAGGGGCTCAACCCTCTTTTGAAGCCAAATGGGCCCCAGTGGTTGATGTAGGCTAAGCCTACCTTAATGAACCAACAATCTTCTGTTATGCGTGAGGTCCTAACCAGAGTGCTTTGCAATAGGAAAGGTAAAGGGGTGAAAACATGTACTACTAAGTCCCACCCTTCTTCCTGTTTGCTGTGGATCAATGGGTCTCTCTGGTTAATTGAGCTCTCAGTGGTTCCTGATTAAAGGCAGGTTTCCTTGAAGTTGTAGCGAAAACATACTTTCTGTTTCCATCAACTCACATACTCATACCCTCTGAAAGGGGTCTCCCTGTGGGGGTTGCCTACTGTAAACTCATGTACCAGACATGACACTTCATTGCCCTTGATACTGAGGGGCAGGAGCTGTCTTCAAGTTTACAAAGTGCATATCAAAGGTTGCTGGGGGTTTTCCTGTCTTTTGTTAGCCTCTGCAGCTAGGCCCCATGTGGACCTGGTTGAAGTATACTATATTAGTATGCTAATTATGTTTAATTGCTGCCACCACTTCTGCAGGGCCACTGTTAGGAAAGATTTCGTAATTGTAGGTAATTTTCCTTCCATGTGGCAACCCCTAAACTTTTTGCTGTTGTTTTTCACCTTGTTCTTGACTTTGCCAGAGAAGTGCAGCCTTCTGCCGCACTCCTCTGGGCTTTCGCTCCTTTCTTACGGGGAAACTGACATGCCCTTAAGACAGTCAGTACCGGGGAACGCTGTTTCCGGTAGTTTCTTTATCATGTTGCGGCTTTCGTGCAACATGACACAAGAGGGCACTGTAAACTAAGTTACAGCTCTCTTGGGTCTCTAGCCTTCTACAGGCCCTAGATACTCGTTTAGGATTGTATCTGATCGGTGCAAGTGATTCAGGGACGGGAATGGTGGCAGCGATCGTTTCTTGTGTTTTGAGCTCCTTTTGGCGTTCTAAGCGCGTTTCTCGCGCTTAACCCAAAATGGTGGCCTGGCTCCCAAAATGGCCAGACCACGAGGCTCCTTTGTCCTGTCCGCTGACAGTCTTGCTCCCTTCACCTTCCCCAGGTCGAGCCGACCCGGGGCCTTCCTTATTTGGGCATGTACTTTCCCGCGAAACACGGATGCTTTCGCGGGCTTCTACATGTCTTGTGTGTGCCTCCAGGATGTGGGCTGGGATGTCTGGTCCCAATACACTTCCTGGGTGCCAGAGAGTCTAGGGTGGTGTGAATGCCTGGGGCCACCGTGGTCCGTGATTGGTCCACGAATGGTGTGAGTGTTGATGAGCGGATCTCCCATTGGGTCCCCTCCGTTTTGGCACGAAGGGAACCGTGGATAAGAGGGGGCTGGAAACACCACTACCATGTCGATCTCCTGAGTTCTCACGAACGAAGGAATACAGGAGCCAAGTATCCTGCAACCAAGAGGCTGGACCGAGGAATCGCTGGTGACCCTCTGAAGGACTTCTCCTCTGCACTGCTGTCGCCTTGTGAAACCCTTTTCACCTTTGATCGAACCAGAAGGCCTGTACTGGTACTTCGACCCTTGGAATAGCGGGAACAGCTATTCTCGGCATCTTCACCATCTCCTGCCAGTAAGCCTTCGGAAGCGTCTCTGGGCCATCCAGCTGACTGACCAGCTTACACGGGAGTCTTGCTCTGTAACCGCCGCCAGGTTGTGTAGTATTTCGAGTCCTTGTCACTCTCACACGCTTCGTACACTTGGCGTTCCCAGGTCTGAAGTGAGTAGTGTACATTTGGCTCAGATACACACGACCGCTCCGTTGCCCTGCTGTGGTAACAAACTGTGCGGGTTTCTTCGATTGGGACGTCTTTTTACTCAACACGACGACGAGGCGTTCCCTGCTCTTCTGAACCTGCCAGCTGCTGAAACTGACACGGAGAAGCCTGGGTCTGCTTGCATCGGGGACCGGTGAGTAGCATAGCTAGGATCTGGTCGCCCTCCTGCAGGAGCCCATTGCTTTTCCCCGCTGTGTCAAACAGCACCCTTTTCCGTACTCGCGCTCTGCTTCTGCCCACTGTGGAGGCTGCGCTTGAGTCGCGGAACTTGTTCTTCTTCTTTTGTGCACTAAACTGAACTGCCTGATTTCCCTCGAATAGCTTCTCCTTTTGCCCGTTGGCACCAGCGCGTGCAGGTACTTTTGAGCACAAGGCTCCACTCTTCGCAGGGCTCGGACTTCCATCTAGTTAGGTGCCTCTGAAGGCGAACTGGGTCTAAGCATTATTTCGCACTGCCTGTCTTCCTTCCCTTTTAGGTGGACTACCCATTTCGTGCATCTAACGCTTGAGACTGTCGTATTTGTATATATATTGTGTTGATATGGTATGTGTTGGTTTACTATCGTTATATTGTGATTTTCTCACTACGGTCATTGTTTTAAAGGCCTTGGAATAAATGTGTATATATTTTTAATATAACAACTGTTTGGAGTCGTTTGTAAGTGTTCTTGCTCTGTGTGCTCATTGCGGGCTTTCAGTCACCCTCACCCCTCTTGAGACCTAGTCTTGACCGCCGCGATCGCTACCTTGATTGGTCTGGCTCGTCCAGAGGTTACCCTGTTCCAAGTAATTAGGTTGGCCTTCTGAACTTCTGCGCCACCAGGACAGAGTTCAGAAATCCGTCTTAACAAATTGGTGTACAGCGGTGGGATACGACTGAAGGTATCCAGTGTTGCGCACAAACTAAGGCATTTCAGGTTATTCCAACCAGGACACGTAGTGAATTGTTGTAGTATAACTTTAAAAAGGCCATAGTCCTATCTAACAGTATGGAAACAAATACCTTGTTAACTTTAAATACTTCCAAATCAGAAACATTGAAAAAGATGTGTGCGGAGAGAGGTTTTTCCTCTCAAGGCACGAAATTGGAAATGATCCAAAGAATCGTGGCGTGGCAAGAAGCGCAGCTTGACGCTATAACTTCTGAGGACAGTGCGGAAGGAGGTGGGGCTGCTCTCACTGGTAGAACCGACGGTTCTGCCGCTGCACTGATCCATCGCGACCACGAGGACAGGGAGGACGAGATGTCTAATGTTTCCTCTGCCAGTGCTGATGGGGAGGCTATGCTTGAATTCAAGAAGCAAGAGCTGCGGTTTAGGCAGCAGGAGCTTGAATTCAGCATAGCCAAACTAAAAATCGAACAGGCAGAAAAACAAAAAGACAGGGATCACCAGTTGTAACTGGCCAAGCTTCAGTTTGCAAATGGGTCCAAGGGTCCTGGACATGGGTCTGGGGCTTCCTCTCATCCACGGTTTCCGAAAGATCTGCTCAGTGTGTATGAAGAAAGGAATGACATTATGGACTGGCTGAATGCGTTTGAGTATGCATGCGAAGTTCAACAAGTTGACAATGCTGATAAGATTGCCTGGTTACTCAGCAGACTGCCCCATTCTGGCTGTAGTGCCATTATGGAAATGTCGAAGGCTGAGCGAGCTGATTTCGCAATGTTAAAGCAAACTCTCATTTTAAAGTTTGGGAAGACTCCGGCCCAATATTTGAAACGTTTCAGAGAGTATAAGAAAAAGGAAGGTGGTACTTGGGTATCTTATGTCACTGAGTCCTTGAAAAACTTAACTGGCTGGGTCGAAGGTTATAAGGTTTCTACCTTCGAAGGCATGATAAATCTTGTCATGCTGGAACACATTTTTGCATCTTCTTCCCCGGAGCTTAAGTAGCATTTGGCCGATTCGAAGGAGATAGATCCTAAGAAGCTGGCCATTGCAGCAGACTTATGGGTGTCACATCGAGTGTCCCATAAGGACAAAACTCATCCTGGTAAGCAGGAGGAAGTTAAAAAGTCCAAAGATATGGAGGGTGGAGAATCTGATAAATCCTCTTCTCATAAGGCCCACAAAAAGAAAAATAAGGGTAAGACACAAGAGAACTCACAGGGTAGTGGAGGTCAGCCTCCGAAACAGAACTCTGGTTACAATAAGCCTCCCTATGTAAACAGACCCAATGGATCTTGTTTTGCTTGTGGAGCAACTGACCACGTGAAGGGGGATCCCCGGTGTAAGGTTAGACCTTTGGGGGTCTACTCCGCTAATCTGGCCTTCTCCTCCTACGAGGAAGAAGAGATTACAGGAGCATCCTTCTCCTCAGACTCATTTCCCAGCGGGATAGAGGCTGAGGTAGTTTTAGTTTCCCTGGGTTCCTGGGAGCCTAAAGTCGCAGAGGCGTATGCTAGGATTCCGGATAATACCAAGCACTACTTTAAAGACAGTGTGCTGATCAATGGAGTAGATACTCCAGCTCTTAGGGATAGTGGGTGCAGTCACACTGTAGTGGATTCTACCTTGGTAGACTCAGAGGAAGTTGCCAGAGCTACTCTGATGCCCACTAAGTTGGCTGACGGCCCACTCCGTATGTTCCCAGTAATACCTGTAAATCTTACTTTAAATGGTACAGCAGTCAGGATTCCAGTGAGCATTCAGAGAAACGTCCCGGGAAAGGTCTTGTTAGGTAATGATCTCAGAGCTTTAGGGCTCGTAGGAGACACTGCCGAAAGACCCTACACACGGTCTCAAGCACGGGCAGCATTGGCCAAGACCAATACGCTGCCCCAGCCGAAGGGGAAACCCAAGGCGAAAGGAGTCGACAAGTCAAGACGGGGGAAAGAGAATATTCCCCCGAGCTCGCCAACCACTGCGGTGGAGGAAGTTGGTCAATCGCCCGGGCCTGACGAGGAGGTGGCGATGCCTGAAGTATTTGACCCCAACGATCATCCTGAACTAAAAGACTTGTTAGTTGAAGGAGGTCCTGATAGGGACGAATTCAGTAAAGGCCAACGTGAGTGCCCATCTCTGGAAGGCCTAAGGAGACAGGCCTGCTCCCAGCTTGAGGGTGAACCTCCTGGGACGCATAGGATTTATTGGGAAGGTGGACTCCTGTATAGTGAGCCCACAGAGTCTACAGAAGGAGACCATAGGAGGTTGGTGGTTCCCCTTGCTGTGAGGCCCTTCCTCCTGCAGTTGGCGCATGAAGTTCCCCTTGCTGGTCACCTTGGTATGAAGAGGACCAAGCAAAGGTTATCCATGCACTTCTACTGGCCCAAGATGGGGGTGCAAGTAGAAAGTCACTGCAGGGGTTGTGCCTCCTGCCAGTTGTCTGGTAAGGTTGGCGCGACAATCCAAGCTCCGTTGGTACCGCTCCCAGTTGTGGGGGTAACATTTGAAAGGGTAGGGATCGACATCGTTGGTCCCCTTGACTCGCAAACATCCTCGGGCAATAGGTTTATCCTGGTGCTGGTCGACCATGCAACCAGATATCCTGAGGCCATCCCATTGAAAACTGTAACTGCCAAGTCAGTTGCAAAAGCTTTACTTGGCATATTTACTAGGGTTGGCTTCCCTAAAGAAGTTGTGTCGGATCGTGGCAGCAACTTTATGTCGAAGTATATGCAGGCTATGTGGAAAGAATGTGGGGTCACCTACAAGTTCTCTTCTGCATACCACCCCCAGACCAATGGTCTGGTGGAACGTTTCAACAGAACGTTAAAGAGCATGATTGGGGCTCTGGAGGAACCTCAGAGAAGAAAATGGGATCTTCTTTTACCATGCTTACTGTTTGCCTACCGAGAGGTACCACAGGAGGGTGTTGGCTTCAGCCCCTTCGAACTTCTGTTCGGTCATCCCGTACGGGGACCCTTAGCCATCGTCAAAGAGGGATGGGAGATGCCCACTCCCCCTGTTACTACCAACGTAGTTGATTATGTGCTAGGGCTCAGAAAACGGATGGTACTTCTGATGGGCTTGGCTAGTGATAAATTGAAGGCAGGACAAGCGCTGGTGAAACATTGGTACGACCAGAAAGCTTCCCTCATCAACTTTACACCTGGTCAGCAAGTCCTGATCATGAATCCCATAAGGCCTCGAGCTTTACAGGACAAATGGTCAGGCCCTTACACAGTGGTGGAGCCCCTGGGTGAGGTTAACTATTTAGTGGACCTTGGAAGGCCTGGACAGGCTCCAAAAGTGTTTCACGTGAATAGGCTGAAGGCTTTCGTCTCAAGAGTCGAAATCGCAGCACTGCTACTGGCTTCAGATGTTGAGGAAGAGGAGTCTGAACCTCTCCCCGACCTGTTCCATAGCGGTCCTTCAGATAGCTCCTTTGAGGGTGTCCGAGTGGCCCCTCACCTGACTTCTGATCAGCAGGCTGAGGTGAAAATTTTGCTTAGGCAGTTTTCCCCCCTGTTTTCACAGTCGCCTGGTTTGACACCTTGGTGCAAACATAACATTGACACAGGAGACAGTGTACCTACCAAAAGTAGGGGATACAGGATGTCAGACAAAGTACGGTCTTATATTAAGACCGAGGTCAACAAGATGTTAGACCTTGGGGTGATTGAACCCTCTAGTAGTCCTTGGTCCAGCCCTGTGGTTTTGGTTCCAAAGGCAGGCACTTCTGAATTGAGGTTCTGCGTGGATTACAGGGCTCTGAATGCTGTCACCAAGACAGATGCACACCCCTTGCCTCGAACAGATGAGCTGGTGGATACTTTGGGTGCCTCCAAGTACCTCAGCACGTTTGACCTCACTGCTGGCTATTGGCAAATAGCTTTAGCAGAACATGCCAAGGAGAAGACAGCATTTTCTACTCCAGACGGCCTTTACCAATTCCGGGTAATGCCGTTCGGGTTGAAGAATGCACCTGCCACTTTCCAGAGGCTTGTGAATCATGTGTTGAATGGGTTGGACGAATTCTGTCTTGCATATCTGGACGATATAGCAGTTTTCAGTGCCACCTGGGAAGACCATGTGAAACACCTCGGGATTGTGCTCCAGGCTCTTCAGAAAGCACACCTGACCATAAAGGCTAGTAAATGCCAGATTGGACAAGGTTCAGTGGTTTACCTTGGACATGAAGTAGGTGGAGGGAGGATACAGCCTCTTCCCAGTAAAGTACAAGCAGTACAAGACTGGCCTACCCCCACTACGCAAACCCAAGTGAGAGCCTTCTTAGGACTCACGGGGTATTACCGCAATTTTGTGGCAGACTATGGCACCATAGCTGCCCCTCTGACTGCCCTCACAACTCCGAAGAAACCCAAGAAGGTAACTTGGACCGACGAGTGTGAGAAGGCCTTCAATGGCTTAAAAGACTCCTTGTGCCAGGCCCCTGTCCTCAGGGCCCCTGATTATCAAAGACCTTTTATCGTGCAGACGGACGCCTCTGACACTGGGATAGGAGCTGTACTATCACAAGTAGATGAGAAGGGTAAGGAACACCCTATTGGTTTTATTAGCCGCCAGCTTAAGGACAGAGAGCTCAGATGGTCCACGGTAGAGAAAGAATGTTTCTCTGTTGTGTGGGCCCTAAGGAAGCTGAGGCCCTACCTCTATGGGACCCACTTCACTGTGCAAACTGACCATAAGCCCTTAAAGTGGCTAATGAACATGAAGGGGGAGAATCCAAAGTTGCTTAGGTGGTCCATAAGTCTACAAGGCTTCGACTTCACTATTGAGCATAGGCCAGGTGTCCAACATAGCAATGCTGATGGGTTGTCCAGAATGTTTAACCGACCTGAACAAGAGACTCATCCAGGGGTGGATTAGTTCCCCCTGTCCATAGTCTGGGAGGGGCGAGTGTTAGGAAAGATTTCGTAATTGTAGTTAATTTTCCTTCCATGTGGCAACCCCTAAACTTTTTGCTGTTGTTTTTCACCTTGTTCTTGACTTTGCCAGAGAAGTGCAGCCTTCTGCCGCACTCCTCTGGGCTTTCGCTCCTTTCTTACGGGGAAACTGACATGCCCTTAAGACAGTCAGTACCGGGGAACGCTGTTTCCCGTAGTTTCTTTTATCATGTTGCGGCTTTCGTGCAACATGACACAAGAGGGCACTGTAAGCTAAGTTACAGCTATCTTGGGTCTCTAGCCTTCTACAGGCCCTAGATACTCGTTTAGGATTGTATCTGATCGGTGCAAGTGATTCAGGGACGGGAATGGTGGCAGCGATCGTTTCTTGTGTTTTGAGCTCCTTTTGGCGTTCTAAGCGCGTTTCTCGCGCTTAACCCAAAATGGTGGCCTGGCTCCCAAAATGGCCAGACCACGAGGCTCCTTTGTCCTGTCCGCTGACCGTCTTGCTCCCTTCACCTTCCCCAGGTCGAGCCGACCCGGGGCCTTCCTTATTTGGGCATGTACTTTCCCGCGAAACACGGATGCTTTCGCGGGCTTCTACATGTCTTGTGTGTGCCTCCAGGATGTGGGCTGGGATGTCTGGTCCCAATAGACATCCTGGGTGCCAGAGAGTCTAGGGTGGTGTGAATGCCTGGGACCACCGTGGTCCGTGATTGGTCCACGAATGGTGTGAGTGTTGATGAGCGGATCTCCCATTGGGTCCCCTCCGTTTTGGCGCGAAGGGAACCGTGGATAAGAGGGGGCTGGAAACACCACTACCATGTCGATCTCCTGAGTTCTCACGAATGTATCCTGCAGCCAAGTATCCTGCACCCAAGAGGCTGGACCGAGGAATCGCTGGTGACCCGCTGAAGGACTTCTCCTCTGCACTGCTGTCGCCTTGTGAAACCCTTTTCACCTTTGATCGAACCAGAAGGCCTGTACTGGTACTTCGACCCTTGGAATAGCGGGAACAGCTATTCTCGGCATCTTCACCATCTCCTGCCAGTAAGCCTTCGGAAGCGTCTCTGGGCCATCCAGCTGACTGACCAGCTTACACTGGAGTCTTGCTCTGTAACCGCCGCCAGGTTGTGTAGTATTTCGAGTCCTTGTCACTCTCACACGCTTCGTACACTTGGCGTTCCCAGGTCTGAAGTGAGTAGTGCATTTGGCTCAGATACACACGGCTGCTCCGTTGCCCTGCTGTTGTAACAAACTGTGTGGGTTTCTTCGATTGGGACGTCTTTTTACTCAGCACGACGACGAGGCGTTCCCTGCTCTTCTGAACCTGCCAGCTGCTGAAACTGACGCGGAGAAGCCTGGGTCTGCTTGCATCGGGGACCGGTGAGTAGCATAGCTAGGATCTGGTCGCCCTCCTGCAGGAGCCCATTGCTTTTCCCCGCTGTGTCAAACAGCACCCTTTTCCGTACTCGCGCTCTGCTTCTGCCCACTGTGGAGGCTGCGCTTGAGTCGCGGAACTTGTTCTTCTTCTTTTGTGCACTAAACTGAACTGCCTGTTTTCCCTCGAAGAGCTTCTCCTTTTGCCCGTTGGCACCAGCGCGTGCAGGTACTTTTGAGCACAAGGCTCCACTCTTCGCAGGGCTCGGACTTCCATCTAGTTAGGTGCCTCTGAAGGCGAACTGGGTCTAAGCATTATTTCGCACTGCCTGTCTTCCTTCCCTTTTAGGTGGACTACCCATTTCGTGCATCTAACGCTTGAGACTGTCGTATTTGTATATATATTGTGTTGATATGGTATGTGTTGGTTTACTATCGTTATATTGTGATTTTCTCGCTACGGTCATTGTTTTAAAGGCCTTGGAATAAATGTGTATATATTTTTAATATAACAACTGTTTGGAGTAGTTTGTAAGTGTTCTTGCTCTGTGTGCTCATTGCGGGCTTTCAGTCACCCTCACCCCTCTTGAGACCTAGTCTTGACCGCCGCGATCGCTACCTTGATTGGTCTGGCTCGTCCAGAGGTTACCCTGTTCCAAGTAATTAGGTTGGCCTTCTGAACTTCTGCGCCACCAGGACTGACTGTGGCAGGGGGAAGGTTTTGCCCTCCCCTTTTGAGATGCCTTGATGTACTCCTGGGTGTCGCATTCCAACTAAATGTGACAGAGAGGACTGCGCCTGTAGGCTGTTTCCACCCAGAGTACACAAGTCTATGTGTATGTTGTGCGGTGAGCATAGGAAAACATGTGTAGATTAGCCCCACACATTTTCCAGAGGTTGATCTACCCTCATTCAACTTCATATACAATTTCAAAGAAAGCCCAGGTGAGTGCACACCCACCATGTGGATGGTCGAATTCCTCACACACCTCTAATACACCAGAAGGGATCTGAACAGATTGGAATAGCAAGTAAATTATAAACCCCCTTTTCCAATGTTGGTAATGTCAATGGAAAGGCAGGCTTATCTCCGAAGGGTTGTGGATCGGTTGGGAGGGAAGAAAACCCATCCCACCGCCTAGGCGCTTTAGGGTGAGGCGGGCCTCGTTGAAAGAACTATAATAGACCAGGGGGTAGGGGGGCACTCTAAAGGTCCTTGCACAATCATAATATTGTATGCAATTTATATAAGCAGACGCCATTTTGTAGATATTAAATAGCAAGGTCGGACATGCCCTATCGGTCAATCGGCCACTGGCCCTTGAGGCCCTGGGGCCGGTTTTTTGGGCTGGGCCGTTTTTTTAAATCGTTTTTTAAAAAATTAAATTGTTTTAATTATTGTGATTGCTAGTGCCTGCCGGCTGCCGCCAGGCCCCTAGCCCAGCCCGCCCCACCCGCAGTGCACAGTCAGGAACAGTGTGTGTGTGCACCTGCGGCGGGGCGGCCAGGGCCGCAGCATTAAATTCATCCATTAGTTATTTAACTTGTGCATGTGTGTGCCGCTGGCTGCTGCCTGCGGCCCCGCCGCAGCCCAAGCAGCTTGCTCACCTTGTCAGCAGCCAGGACGGCATCAGAAGTCGGAACTGGCACTCTGGGGGGCTGGGCTGGGGCAGCATGATAAATCATCAAAGCAAGGTAACACATGTTCTTACCTTGCTTTGATGATTGATTTGCATGCACATGATGATGTGTGCAGACACAGTGCTGTGCATCATAAATTAATGTATGATGCATGTATGCATGCATGCATTTACATGCTGCCTTCAGCATCTAGTAGAGGGGCGGGGGCTGCCGCCACTATTCCAGGGGGCCGGGGCGGACCACTGTGCGTTGCTCTGTCTCAGGCCCGGCTCAGAGTGCACTTTCTAACAACTCACTGTGACCTGGTAGGCTGGAGGCTGCCTGCCTGCAGGGCTGGGCCCCTGGCACAGCGGCGCGCGCACATTGAGTTGCTTTCACGTGACGTGAGTATATTTTGCTGGGCATCCAACCCTGCTGGGCATGATTTTCATGGGCGGTGCGGGCACACAGAGAGACAGCTGCACGGCACAGAAGGATCGGACCGAACAGACTGTCTGGGGGGCTGCAGTCAGAGCTCAGCCGGACGGAGCGCAGACACCCAGGACCAGTGGACCACCACCACCACCAGGGCTGCGGCCAGGCGAGTGGACTCAGAGGAGGCTGCACTACTCTTCACAGCAGGACCAGTCCACAGCAGCAGCAGCAGCAGCAGCAGCAGGAGCAGCAGTCAGGCTGAGGCCAGAGGCCGAGGGCAGTGCATACAGAGGCAGCCAGCCAGCCCAACCGGCCCAGCCGGCCCAGCCCCCCACAGTCAGCAGCCAGCCAGCCACCCACAGCACAGGCACCACAGCCTGGCAGCGGAGATGAGAGGAGAGACTGGGGTCCTGACTGAGCTGAGGACACAGATAAGACTTTGGGTCAGGGTGTGTGTAGAGATTTCAGCGTATTAATAATATATAGCTCGCCTCGCCCCGTTATTTTCTTGACTTGTGAGAAACCTTGCTTCCAGCCTTCGAGAGTCCCCTTCTGAGAATGCAGCAGAGCCGCCACTAAGCACTATTATTGTCAGCCTGCCTCAGCCACCGCACCTCGTGCTTGTCTGCTCTTGCCAGGGCCGCATAATGGGACAGAGCATGTGGCCGTGCAAACGCTAGTGAATAATGCACATTTTAAACGTATCCAGTTTTGCATCATGCACAGAAGCTACCCATCACCACGCAGAGGCGTGTGATTTATCCTGAGTGGCAGGTGCTTAGACGGAAGGTGATGGATTCTATAGGGTAAATGACCAGAAGGTGAAACTGTTTCCCTTAAATCCTGCATTGTGGGCATTATCCTATTCCAGAAAAGCGATAAAGGAACCAGTTAATTATGTAGCCCCATTTCTAGTAGACTGATAACGCAGATGTAGGGCCAGAAGCCAACCCCCCAAAGTATGAAGCTTCGTAAAAGGAGCTGACAAAAGGGATGTCGATAGAAAGCGAGATGTGTATATGGAACAGAATGTGTGTGAAAGAAATGAAGAAGCAGTCAATGTATGGGCGACCATCTTAATAGCACTGAGACGTACCCAAAACATTCTCACAATTTCTATTTGAGTTATTTGTAACTTGGAAATGTGTTACGTTGTGTAACTATGGGCTTCACATGTTTTGGAGTAATACCCTGCTCGTAGGTAACTCAGAGTTGTCTGTTAGTCAAAAGTAGTTTATTTTTTGTGCTTCTGTGCATTGTACCATGGCTTACCGGATAAAATATGACGTTTTTACTATAGCTGAGGATTTGTGTGTTTGTATTAATGGAAGCTCCCCTGTAAAGTTATTTAAAATGTTTACTATTGTAAAGATTCAAATAAAAGAAGTAAAAGCCTCAGGATGTCTAGGAATGTGCATAAAGGGGCATTAGTACCTGAGCAGAAGGCTATTGAAGCGTAATAGTTTATATATATATAACTTGCGGTGCAGCTCTTGTGGCAGTTAGCTTTGAGACTTGCCTTTGCCTAGCAGAATCTCCTAGTTTAAATGGAGCTCCTTTGTGGGTGTTGCTTGATACTCGAGTTGTTTTCAGCTCCTGCTCATTAAACCTTTATTTCGATGCCTCGCATTCCAGACTATCTGCTTTTTCTATGACCTGCTTCAGTCTGTCCTAAATGCTTGTCCAGCCCTCTAGCGTGTGATGTGTTTTATCCAAGGGCCTTCTCTATACCTGCCAAAAGATGTGCCCTTCCCCCATTATCTATGTCCTTCTGAGAGATCCATGAATCACACCACGAGTCATCAGACACCCAGGGTGTAAGGGAACCGTGCAGGGCAGGTCAGGTCCTCTCCTGCAAGTCCTCTTTTCTGTCCCTTCGTCTCTCACATCATGTCCACTGTGTGTTGTTCCACAAGTGAGGGGTAGAGGAGGATATGATAGGGTGCAAACCAGAGGGGTAATAACACGTCACGTGTCGAGTGGTACAAATAAAGGCAACCGTGCTGCCTTGTGAAACATCTATCGCTCCGTCATTGCTTTTTCTGGCCCACAATTCCTAACACAAGGACCTTCTCCCCAGATGGCTTCTGAGATCAAGGATGGAATGGGCAGGCTGTCTGAGTTAATGTCACCCCCTGAGCAAGTGTTATGCACACTGCTTGGCAGAAGGCACTGGCTGCAGTCCAGCACCCATAACAGATATGTTGTATCATCGCTAACACCAAGAGGCTGTGAGCAGAGACGTTTTTATGGGAGGGAAAAAGGGGCACTTGCCCAGGGCCCCAACTTGGAGGGGGCCCCACAAAGCTGCCTGATCTAAAGAAGTAAGAATATTTTGTTCACCAGACTTAAATAGCACACTTCAGGATATTTTATGGCATGGTGTTGAGGCTCTAAACCTATTGCCTGTCTGTTTTGGCAAGTACAATATGCCTCGATCAATTCACCATGTAATGCTTTCTGTGTTCACTGTGGTATATATAGTTTGTGTGTTCCTTGCGGCACACCTCCTGTAGCATTCGTTCCTTAATGTGGGAATTATGTTGATTGTGTGCAATAGCCAAATTTGAAATGCATATTGGTAAATTGAGTGCCACAATGGTTCTGAAGTTATCTCAGTGTGTTAAGCACTCATTGCAGGGATATGTGTTCCTATGCAAGATTAGAATAGCACATTCCTCTAAGGCTGTCTGAGCCTTTCCTATGTCTGAAGTTTATAAACCTGCCTGCGTATGTACTTGGTCTTGCAGCACAACAGGTGCTATGATCAGCAATGGATCTGCACCAGATAGGGTTTGCTATAAAAACAAAAATGTCATCCTTATGGTGAAGGTCTAGAAATTGGTTTGTTCAGATGGGGTGTTGTAAAACCTAGCCAATCACCTCCAACGATGAGCATAAACTGTTAGTCCAAGAGATGAATAAGTGTAAGATGAATACGTATCACACTGAAGTTAGCTCTGTGTGTTACGCTCTCATTGCAGAAATATGTGTTCCTATGCAAGATTAGGATAGCACATTCTTGTAAGGCTAGCTGGGCTTTTCTTATGACTGAAGTTGATAAACCTGCCTTTGTATGTACTTGGTCTTGCAGCACAACATGTGCTATTATCAGCAATGTACCTTCACCAGCTAGGGGTTGCTATAAAAACGAACGTGTCATCCTTATGGTGAAGGTGCGAAATTGGTTTGTTCAGATGGGGTGTTGTAAAACCTAGGCAATCACCTCCAATGATGAGCATAAACCGTTAGTCTAAGAGATGAATAGGTATCCAAATTTGGAACCAAAGCATTCATGCTTGTATCCTGGCTTTGCCAGCAGACAATACAGTGATCCTGGTCAAATCATCTACTATCTTGTACATTAATGTACTGTCTCCTGTGAAGTTTACCTCCTCGCATGCTGGTGGCATCTTTTAGCCCATTACTTTATCTTTCTTCTTATGTAGAATATTTGAGTGGAAGGGGTGGTAGACAGAAGGGAGTGGACCAGATGGTGCAGGACTCGGCCTAGCATATTTTAAGGTCTGCTCATTTGACACAAAAAAATGCTTTGCATTTTTGTAATAAAAGGTTTTTTGCACGTTTATAAATGACAATTTCACAAGCCAGTGTTTTGGAACTATGTAAAGCTTTAAAATAGAAAAGACCAACCCAGATTAAATCTGTTAAATCACACTGATTGGTATGCTGGTCCTTATATACTTCTCTTGATGATGGAGAGAATCAAGCTAGAATCATTCTGTGTTACACCCTTTATAATATTTAGTTTTTAATAATGATCATGTACTTTCCAAGTCAGTTTTATAAAATTAGATTATTTTAGTTCATGGTAAGAACTGGTAATGAAAGGGTTCAAATGCAGAAATTGCATAGGTGGCACACATCCCAGATTCATCCCTCAACCAGTGTGTGTAATACTGGCCATCTAATTTAATCTTGTATTGCCTAGCCTCTCGAAACTGCCAGTCCCTAAACCTTTCAAAATTGTCAACCCTTCAGAGAGATTTTCTTGTCAGGGTATGACCTTCGAAACAGCGTCACTCATGTTGTCACTGGCTATAGTGTAGCTTCCACTATAATAGTGAGCATTAATATACTGCACACCACAGGCACTTTATTATTTTTATCTCTAATGGCAACACTATTTAAAAACCATGCAGCTTATAATCTCAATCTGTCTGGATACAGACACCTTCCTGGTAGCTCCTAATCTGCATCCACTCCATGCTATGGTATGTGTAGCTTTCACCTTCCCACCAATTGGTCTCCTCTATCCAAGCTTGAGCACGCTTGCATTCTGTGAGGCAGCAAATGTGAGTTTGCTGTCTGTTCTGGGTTACATACAATCCTGCATTAAAAAGTCTCATAAATCTATGCTAGAACAGAAGTAACCTCTTCGTAGACTGTTCATGTTGGCCTTCAAATGGTACTTGTTCATCATTCTGATTAGAGCAAGCATGAAGAGGGTAAGGGGACTTAAAGGGAGTAAACATCCTAATTTTTAACGCTGTAAGGCAGCAAATGAACCTATTGGTTGTGATTGTGGCGGGGAGGGGGAGATATTCTTGATCACTTCATTCCTTTGGTTTGGTGGAAGGGGGCCCCAAAGATGTTCGTGCTCAGGGCCCCAAAAGTGCTTAAGATGGCCCTGGCTATGAGCCATTGCCAACAACACCTAGTGTCTCTATAGTCCATAGCTGGCACCCAGGAGGCTGTGAGCCTTTGCCAACAACACCCAGTGTCTCTGTAGTCCATAGCCGGCACCCAGGAGGCTCTGTGAGCCATTGCCAAAAACACCTAGTGTCTCTGTAGTCCATGGGTGGCACCCAGGAGCCTATGAGCCATTGCCAACACCCAGTGTCTCTGTAGTCCATAGCTGGAGGCTATGTGAGCCATTGCCAACGCCCAGTGTCTCTGTAGTCCATAGGTGGCTCCCAGGAGGCTCTGAGAGCCATTGACAACACCCAGTGTCTCTGTAGTCCATAGCTGGCACCCAGGAGGCTCGGTGGGGAGACTTTGCTGGTCATAGAATTCACCCAAGAGACTGCAGATCATAGCTACCACCTGCCACAGGGGAGGCTATTTAGGCATATGCATCAGGTTATAGGCACCTGTGGTGGGGCCGACGCGGCACCCCCATTAGAATTCAGTGTGTGGGGGCTTAATGGGCTTTTCAATGGGTGCAGATTTTAGTGGGGGTTTTAACAGACATATGAACCCTCCATAAGTAGCATTTTCTGTAAAGTCGTGAATTGACGCGATTCACGGATGATGGTTTGAGGGCCACTATTTGTTGAGGCGCATGGTGGGCCACTTTTTTGAGGCGAGGGGTGGGCCACTTTTTTGAGGCGAGGGGTGGGCCACTTTCTTTGGGTGGCCGGACCTATTTCTTGTCCCAGTCCGACCCCTTTAAATAACCATAGTCGAAGCATAGGGCATGCATGGCCATGTAGTATGCAGTGTGTTAGACACAGGCCGCAATCCTCAAGGGGAAATCTGAATAGGACCAAGTGCTGACGAGAGAGGCCCACACTGCTAACTTTCACTTTCTTTGTTCTGAGATTGTTGCCAATATGTTTGTTCTAAGAAGGAATGTGCCCTGCAAAGCCATGAGACAGTCCTGGGCGCCTTGGTGTATGCGTTATCACACACAGGCCAAAGCAGGCCTCCGACCCCCACCCAGCCCACCACGAGTTATAGCCCCTACAACTGCCCTTGTTTCAAGACCCCTGAATTCCAAGATACCAGTTGAGCCAAGACCCCTGACCATATACCAATCTTCCATAAAAGATCTAAGAGCATGGTTATACCACCTTTATTTCATACTGACACGATTTGTAATGCGAGGTACGGGGAGGGATACATTATAGTTCAAAAGCGAGCCAAGAAACACGATTGGGATGAGTGAAGGATATGTGGGTTAGTGTGACATCGAGACTCCCCCTGTGCCAGCCTTTGAGCATGCCAGGTCCATTGTATAATGATAGAGTAGTACTGTTAGTAAATGTAGCTAACTGCTCCTTTGGCCTTTGTTCCCTGGAGACGATGAGCCCATCAGACCCCACGTGATGAAAGACAGAAGTATGGGGCTGGGACCAATGGCCTGGCACACCCTATGGAGTAGGCTGACCATGTATAGGGTCGCACCAACCAGTCACGTGGGTTTTTACTGTATAAAAATGATGCAACCTCTGATGTTGTGTCCCCTTTTAAGCTTCTGCTTGCACCCCTTTTCCGAAGAATGTTCCCATGTTACCCAATAATAGAAGAGACTGTCCGGTCAAGTTTGTATCAAACATATCTACTTCATTTATATCACAATAGTCTAATAACACTACGAAATACAACCCACCCTTTATGGGAATGCAGAGGAAAGACAGTTTCAAATAAGGAAAAGGGATGCACTGTGTATACTGACAGGAGGGTAGTCGGTATGTATAATAACCGTTTAAGCTTACTTGTCTTCAGCACGAAGGAACAATGGGCCTCATTACACGGAATGCGGTAAGGGTTTACCATTACCGGTAAGGGTACCGGTACCGGTAAACCCTTACCGCCTTACTACGCGGTCCCTTCGCGGGACCTGACCTCAACGGCTGGTTTTACCAGCCTTTAAGGAACAGGCCCGCAAAGGGACCTTGGAGGCAATTACGGTACCACAATTTGCGGTACCGTAATTGCCGCCTTCCCCATTCCCATTTGAGCCCTATGGGGGCTCAAATGGGAATGGGGAAGTGCCATGGTGAATGGGGAATTACCGCCCTCACATACCTTGGAATAGGGCAGTAATTCTGCCATTCACCATGGCGGACTCGGTATGGTACCGGCGGCAACCTGGGCGCTAATAGCGCCATGGTTACCGCCTACCGTGTAATGAGGCCCAATGGATCCTAATATGTCTCTAGGGGCCTTCTTGGAAGGACCAGAGGGGTGAACCACACTGTACTTTGTGCTGTATGTGTTCTTGGTGCTCGACAGGGTCAAGTTGGATTTAGGGTGCTTTGCAGGCTTTTGTCACAGAGTTTGAGATGGGCGTCAACTGCGGGTATAAGGCGGCAAGCCTGTTCAGCGAGCAAAGCTGACAAACTGCTGCAGGTTGACCTACACAGTGGCTCTGGGTCAGGAATCATTGTCTCAGTGCTGATCGGCAGTTCTGCAGCACTGGTCGAGACGTCTCAGATGTCTTTAAGTGACCGCGGCTTGACAACAGTCAGTGTTGCTGTCGGTTGCCGATCGAGGAACCGACTGGCTCAAAAATCTCCTTTAAGGTGGACGGTGGTAGATGTTTGTTGAGACACTTCTCCAAGCTTCTTCAATGGACTTGTGCCGTCCTTTATGGCAGATGGACACAGCTGTGGAGTGTGTTCCAGGCAGCTTCCTTGACCTTGGTTTTAGGTTCAGAGACCTTCTGGCACTCCCTGTCCAGCAGGTCATGCTGTGTGCTGGCTGGGTACTGATTCTGGAGCAGCTGGGGGTCCTATGAGTTTTGTTTCTCCCCCTGTTCCCTAGGAAAAGTTAAGGGGAGGGATCTTGTTTCCCTCTTTGGATATCCTGGCCTTCCTTCACTGGTGGAAGATGTAAGGCAGACTGTACCTTCAGCCAGGGTTCAAGGATGAGTTCTTCCTCCTGCTTCTGGTGAAGCCTTCAGATGATCTGCTTAAAGAGGGGATCCAGCCCTCTTTTAAAGCCAAGTGGGCCACAGTGATTGCTAAGCCTGCCTTAAATAACCATTCCTGGGGTCCCTGCCAACAATCTCCTGTACGTGTGAGGTCACAAACAGAGGGCTATGCAACAGAAAAGGTAAGGGGGTGAAAACCGGATCAAGGTGTTCCCCAGAACTAATATGGTGGAAACCTTCTCTCAAAAGAAAGCTCTGGCCACACGCCCTTGTTACACTAAGTCCCACACATCTTCCTGTCTGTTGTTGATCAAAGAGTCTCTTTGGTTAATGATCCTCTCTATGTGGTCCCTGTTAAAGTGGCAGGTATCTCTTGAAGCTGCGGCGAGACCAGACTCTCTGGCTCCCGTAAACCACATTCTCGTTGCTTTTTTAATTGAGTCTCCCTAGCGGAGCATGGTAAACAGCAGTCCCAGACATTACAGCTCACTGTCATTGTTACTGTGGGATGGAGCTGGCTTTAGGTTGACACAGTCATGTATATGAAAGGTTGTTGGGTTTGGTTTCTCCTTTGTTAACCTCTGCATCTAGACTCTGTGTGGGCATGTCTGAAGTACCCTCTGTAGGTATGTGAATCGCTGCCACCAGCAGCAGGGCTTAACAAAAGGGCAGGGCAGATCCATGTAGCCTTTCTTTGGCCATGGCAGGGGGAAGCTTGGTCCTTCCCTTTCCTGGAGATAACATAGTGTACTCTTGGCTGTCACATTCCAACTAAATATGACAGGGGGGGCTGGGCCTGTCGGCTGTGTCCACCCAGAGTACACAGGTCTATGGGTTTGTCATGGTGAAAGAATAGGGAAATGTGTGTGGATTAACCCCACACATTTTCCTGAGGTTGGCCTACCATTATTCCATTTAATTCAACATTTCCAGAAGCCCAGGCGAGTGCATACCAGAATTCTTAACAGGGATGATGTGGGACCCTTCCCACCATCTTTCACCAGAACAAATGAGCCTCTCCATGCAAGCTGCCCTAAATTTCATATTACATTTGTTTGTAAATGTCTTTAAACTGCTTCTAGAAGATGTAAAGGAACATACCGCTTAGGTGATGCAACTGCAAAGTAATGTGTCTTTGATGGCTTCAATGAAAGAGGATTTGAGTGGCCTTCCTCGAACACCTGCCGAAATCATGGGTATGCTCGTTAAAAGTAGATCTGAAAGAGAGAAAATGAAGAAATGTTTTAAGCAATTTAATGTTGCCAAATGTCAAATGCCTTCTTCCGAAATACAAAACCGAGTTACAGAAGCTCAATCTTTTTCTCCAGTCGTGGTCATCTCATAAAGCTTGAGCCAGCCTATGCTTTTCCCCGTTAACACCTTTCATTTGCTTATTCGATGATACTCCACCGTCCCTGCTATTTTTAGAGGAATGGGCAAGATTAGGCTTGATTATTGTTGTTGAACCTGAGCAGCATCTTCAAAGCAATTTGGCGCTATCGGCAGTAAACTCTATTACTAATCCAGAAGAAGGATTGACCCCTTGTCCGAGTGCCTACATGGAAGTAGTTACTTATAACACGATGGAGAAGTCTTTGAGCCCTCCTCACAATGAAGGAAGGGGCCACCCTCTTACTGCTAATAGTCGGAGAAAGAAACGCAACCCTAAAGGGCCTTCTCGCTTGCCAAAAAAACAAAAACTCAAACAGCCAGTAGAAATAAACAGGGATCTGTGCAAAAATGTATACATTCTATTGGCACTACCGGAACAGTGGAGAAGGTTAATGCTACTGATGTGTCAGTAGATAATAAGACCATACAAGTAGCACCAATCTTTGAGGGTAGCAAAAAGGCGAGAAGCATTGCCATCCAATGCTCTGAAAATAATCAATGTAGAGACTCAGTCATTGAAATTGTCAATATGATATGATATGGCATTTATAACGTGCCTATACACAAGTGTTTCAAGGCACAGGTTTCAATACCTCTAGTTCCATGTTGGGAATTACCATGACTAAAGCTACACAAGCTTTGCAGGCAGATTGTAGGCAAGCCAAGCTGAGTAATACCGCTTTGGGACCCTATGACATCTCTCATACGGAGAGGTGGCTGCAGAGGCACCCAAAGGGACCTGCTGCCCTTGCTATAGTTCCTAGTAAGGAGACCTTTTTGTTGGTAACAGATCCATCAGCGGGAAGAGATGGCCAAGTGCAAGATTCTCTGAGTGGCTCCCTGCAGTCAAGTGAACCACTCCAAGTTTTCCAGAAAGAGTCATCCTGCTACATTTTGGAATCTATGTTCCCCAAAGGACATAATATTTGCCTAAATAGCCACACAATATTTACCATTTTTCAAAACATCCCTTGGTTAAAAATGTAAAATTCGAGCGACATTGCATTGGTGGACCTTTTTAATGAAGGGAGAGTGGATATAGTTGCTATCACCCTACTTTTTGGGCAGGTCAGGGAACTTGTTTTGTCATCAATGGATGAATTAAGATTGTGTGGCTTTGATTTATATGCTTTATCGTTGAAAAAGCGATGCCCATGAACCATCATCTGTGTAACGGGATTTACATAGAACTGTTTCTATTACATCCAATGCGACAGTGATGCAAATCGGCCCAGGTGACTGGTCTTGGCTAGTGGGGAGTCTGGCCGAACATGGTGTGAAAGCAGGTTTTAAACAACCTGTTTTACAGCATTAGTTTGTGAAATACCTCTGGATTTAGCCACATTGTGAGGAATTCGACCATCCGCATGGTGGGTATGTGCTTCCCTGGGCTTTTTGAAAAAACGCTTATTAAATGGAATGATGGTAAACCGACCTCAGGAAAATGTTTGGGGCTAATCCACACACATTTCCTTATGATCACACTACAACAAAAGCATACACCTGTGTATTACGGGCTGGATTCCGCCTACAGGCACAGTCCGCCCCTGTCATATTTAGTTGGAAAGTCGAGTACCAACCTTCCCCCTGCCATGGTCAGCCTTATTAACTGACAAAGGATCCATGGAAATGCCATGCTCTTATGTTGGGCCCTGCAACTGGTGGCAGCAATTATCATACCAACAGGGGATATTTCAACAGGCCCACATGGGGCCTGGCTACAGAGGATAACAAAAGAGACAGGAACCTCAACAACTTCTCATAGGTTATTGTGTCAAACTGTAGCCAGCTCCCTCCTCTCAGTATGGATGGCAGTGAACTGTCAGGTCTGGGTCTGTTGTTCCATTAGGGCATTCCGTAGGGGGACCCCATTCATAAGGTACGAGAATGTGGTTTGCAGGAGCCAGAGAGTCTGGTCTCACAGCAGCTTCAAGAGAGACCTGCCGTTTTAACAGGAAGCACACAGTTGGGACCATTAACCAGAGACACTCTTTGAACAGAACAGACAGGAAGATGGGTGGGTCTTAGAAGCACAAGGGAGTGAGCCCAGAGCTCTTTTTGTTGAGAGAAGGGTACTGCCATATTAGTTCTGTTGTCCTATTTTCACCCCTTTACCTTTCCTGTTGCAAAGCACTCTGGTTATGACAAAGGAGTGTGGTCCCCTCTAATGAGAACGAACATGGGCCAAATACCCTGTTCTATGGAATTTCTTCCACTTAGGAGGGTCTACAACCACGTTTTATCTCACTGCATCCTTCAAAGAGGAGAAATATCCATTTGCATATCAGTCTTTTTCCCACCCAGAAGGGCTGTCCAGCACTGAATTGCTAGGCAATTCTCCTCGGAACTAGAGTACCATCAGCAACATCAGACACGTGTTTCGGTCTAGTAGGGCCTCATCAGTGAAGTGAAGCTGAGCCTCTCTCAGGCACAGTGAGAAACGGGTGCACGCCTGGATTGCCTTGGGTTACTTAGGGTGAAACCCCAAGCTCTACAAAAGTACAATGGAGTGCGGGAGTCCCTCTACTGAGAACGAACATCGGTCAAATACCATGTTCTATGGAATTTTTCCCCCTCAGGAGGGTCTGTAGCCACATTTTAGCTCACTGCACCCTTCACAGAGAAGAAATATCCATTTGCATATAAGTCTTTGTCCCACCCACAGGGGCAGCCCAGCACCGAAATGCTAGACAATTCTCCTCTGAACAAGAGTACCATCAGCAATCCCAGACACGTGTTTCGGCCTACTTGGGCCTGATCAGTGAGGTGAAGCTGTGCCTCTCTAAGGCACACTGAGAAAGGGGTCCACAACTGGATTACCCTGGGTTACTTAGGGTGCATGAGCTCACGCATACAGAAGATTGTTAGCAGGGACCCCAGGATTGATTCACCAAGGTAGGCTTAGGCTACACCAATCACTGTGGCCCACTTGGCAAAAAGGAGGGCTGAGCCCGTCATTTTGCAGATCATCTGAAGACTGTACAAGAAGTAAGAAAGAAGAACTCATCCTTGGACCCTGTCTGAAGGTACAGTCTGCCTTACAGGTTCTGCCAGTGAAGGAAGGCCAGGACATCCAAAAAGGGAAGCAAGATCCCTCCTTTACCTTCTCCCAGGGAACAGAGGAAGAAAAGAACTCAGAGAACCCTCCAGCTACTCCAGAACTGATACCCAGCCAGCACACTGTGTGCCCTGCTAGGCTCTACAGCAAGCTTCCTGGATAGGGAGTACCAGAAGGTCTCTGAACCTACAACCAAGGACAAGGCAGCTGCCTGCAACACACTCCTGAGCTTTGGGTCATCTGCCTTAAAGGATGACATAAGCCCATTGAAGAAGCTGGAAGAAGTGCCTCGATGAGCATCTACCGCAGTCCGCCTTAAAGGACATTTTCGAGCCAGTCGAGTTCCTCAATCGACCACAACGCTGACCGTTGTCAAGCTGCAGTCGCATAAAGACATCCGAGATGTCTCAACCAGAGCTTCAGAACCACTGAAGAGCACTATGACAACAATCCCTGACCCCAAGCCTCTGTGAAGGGCAGTTTGCAGCTGTTCATTTAGCTTCACTCGCCAAACTGTCTTTCCGTCTGATACCCGCAGCTGACTCCCATTTCAAACTCTGTCACAGAAGTCTGTGAAGCTTACTGAAGCCGAGTCTACTCTGTCAAGCACCAATAACACCAACAGCAAAAGGTACATTGTGGTTCTGTTCCCTTGGTCCTTCCCAGAAGGCCCCTTGACACATTTTAAAACTCTTTTCCCCCTTTGTGCTGAAGCCAAGAAACCTTAACAAACTGTTGTGGTTATTGACATGAAATGGGCACTATTCTTTAAAGAATGGAACCTCTACATCTTGTATAGCAAAAAACCCAAATTGGGCAAGGATGTCAATACTTGGCACCATAGAGACACATTCTCCTGTATTGATTTTATTGAACCTCAGAAACATTATCGAGGCATTTGTCCTTTGAGACTATGGATGGGACGCCCAGTGACCACCAGCGATTGTGAACATTTGACGATGGACAACTGGGAATAGCGCAAGCCATCCCAGTTAATCGATTAGTGTCTAGAGGTATTGAGAAATTTAATTCACATTCTGACAACTTGCAGGCCGATTCATTGAATTAATGTGCGCCGAAAAAAAGGCGCACGCGTGCGTACACGTGCAATTCGCAGTGAAATAGCGAAAATCGCAGTGCAAGTGCGATTATCGCACAGAAAACATCGCACATCAATTCATGGAAGTCCGTGCACGCGTGAAATGTGGGATGTGTGTTGAAAAAGTGGGCGGCGCACGCTGGCGCACAGGTCATCGAACGCCGTGCGATAAGGCCACAGCGAAGCACATAGCGCGGCGCACATAACAAAAGTAGGCGTAACATGGGGCGTTACACGCAGAATGGGGAACAACTCGTGAAAATGTGGGCGTCATGGGGGAAGAACAGGAGGCAAGTGCGCAGAACGCCCACACGCTCGCCTACAACACGTATTCATGGAATCGAATAGGGAAAAACAGCGCACGGCCGAAGACGCGCACAGGCCCATACATGTCCGCCACACGAAAGCAGGCGGTAGCGTCCCTGCGCAGGAAAAAAATGTGCGCCAAAGTCCTACACGCGCGAGAAGGCCCACACGCGATCGAGCCTGGGGGAGCGTGTGCGTGTATTTCAGGGGTGCGCGAGAAGTTCCACACGCGAATTGCCTGGGCGTGTGTATTCCAGAGGTGCGCGAGAAGTTTCACACGCGATTGGCCTGTGCGCGTGTATTTCAGGGGTGCGTGAGAAGTTCCACACGCGATCGGGCCTGGGGGAGCCTGTGCGTGTATTTCAGAGATGCGCGAGAAGTTCCACACGCGATTGGGCTGCGTGCGGGCATTTTAGGGGTGCGCAGGAAGTTTCACACGTGATTGGGCTGCGTGCGGGTATTTCAGGGGTGCGCGCGAAGTTTTACACGCAATCTGGCCTGGGGGAGCGTGTGCGTGTATTTCAGGGGTGCGCGTAAAGTTCCACACGCGATTGGCCTGGGCGCGTGTATTTCAGGGGTGCGCGAGAAGTTTCTCACACGCGATTGGCCTGGGCGCGTGTATTTCAGGGGCTCACGGGTGTTTTCACACGCGATCGGGCCTGGGGGAGCGGGGTATGTGTATTTCAGGGGCTCGCGGGTGTTTTTACACGCGATCGGGCCTGGGTGAGCAGGGTACGTGTATTCCAGGGGCTCGCGGGTGTTTTTACACGCGATCGGGCCTGGGGGAGCGGGGTACGTGTATTTCAGGGGCTCGCAGGTGTTTTCACACGCGAACGGGCCTGGGGGAGCAGGGTACGTGTATTACAGGGGCTCGCGGGTGTTTTTACATGCGATCGGGCCTGGGTGAGCGGGGTACGTGTAATTCAGGGGCTCGCGGGTGTTTTCACACGCGATTGGGCCTGGGGAGCGGGGTACGTGTATTTCAGGGTACATGCGATCGGGCCTGGGGGAGCGGGGTACGTGTATTTCAGGGGCTCGCGGGTGTTTTTACACGCGATCGGGCCTGGGGGAGCGGGGTACGTGTATTTCTGAGGTGCGCAAGAAGTTCCACACGTGATTGGCCTGGGCGCGTGTATTTCAGAGGTGCGCGAGAAGTTCCACACGCGATTTGCCTGGGCGCATGTATTCCAGGGGTGCACGAGAAGTTTCACACACGATTGGCCTGGGCGCGTGTATTTCAGAGGTGCGCGAGAAGTTCCACACGCGATTTGCCTGTGTACGCGATTCCATTGGACCAAAGGCCCTGACAGCGCAGGCGCGACTGTGACGTGACACGCGCGGGCGTGTCCCTGTACCCGGGGGAATGTTACAAGACCAAAAACTGCACGTCCGAGTGTCAGCCCGCGTAATTGGAGGATAGTGCCTCAGTGCGTATACGCGGAAGTGACGTTGGACGTGTGGTGCGGTTTAAAAGGTTTGTGTAGTACGTCATTTCCTTGTACGTGCTTCCCGTGGAGAGCGAGTGGGTGAAATCTGTACTTCTTGTCGGTTCACACGCGATTTACTTCACAGCGTTTCTAGTTCGTACTCCCTGTTACCTCTGTCAGTATTTTTCTGATTTTCTCTTCGACCTGTTTCCTCAAACAGCGTTGACTTCTCCTTTTGTCCTGTCTCCTCAGACAGTGTACAATTCTTCTTTTTGCGGGGGTGTTGCCAATGCGCACACGCACGTATTTTTCACGCTCTTTTCCCAGGAAGACGGTGAGTCGCGCACGTATTTACCAACTGTGCTAGCCCCGTGTGTAGCGTACCCCTTCAGAGGTCATTGTAGGCTGCATGTGACACGCATACGTTCATTTTTGTGTTTCTGGGTGCCACAGCATAGTGCAGGTCCCTTTTTCCACGCACGTGGTCTACGAGGGGTCGTGTGCACGTCATTTTCTCTTTTAGGGGTGCCTGTGCGTTGCGTGACCCGTCATCTTTCCCCAGGGGTTCCATACAGCCTTGCTAGAGCACTTCTACGAATTCCATCTAGTACCCTACCCCTTTGACCCCCAATTGCCCAGGACAATTGTCCACTGCAACTCCCATGCGCACAACTCCATCAGTGCCATGGCTGGTAGGCGAGCAAGTGGTAAGGGTGGCAAAGGTGGCCGAGCCTCAAGAGGTGGGCGTGGTGGGTGCAGTAGGGGACGTGGCCAGGATTTGCAGACTCCCCCTAGCCCCCCACGTGTGGAGGACCAGTCAGGGACACACACCCCCCCCCAAGGTTGAGGGAAACGTGGCTGACACCATCCCTGCTCAGCTCTTGTTGGACCGGCCCGTTGTGGCACCTGACCTAGCACAGGGTGACTCCCAGGCTGACTTCCAGGTCACCAAGTCTAGGCCACGGGTGGCGGCGCAAGCCAGTGTCACCAGGCCACGTGGTACAGTGGCAGCCATGTCATCTGCTGCCCCGAGTAGGTGGGGTGGGGAGGCTGCAGGGGCAGCTGCAGCTCCGTCCACCCCAGCTCTGACTCCCCCAGCAAGGACAGTGTTGGTCCCGGTACATCAGACTGAGGTTCCCCCTGCCATCATCACACTTCAGCTAATGCCTGCAGAAAGTCATGTGGTCAGTGTTGCATCGCACACTACTACTACACAGTCCACCGGTGCTCCTGCCTCTAGTGTCCAGAGCGGCGTAGGGCACTCCGGATCCCCACCACCCACAAAAAGAAAGAGGAAGAGTGCTCGTCCAGTAAAGGCTGATGACCCTGACACGGCTACATGGTCCGGCACGCCAAGGAAGCCTAGCTTCAATGATGCCGAACTGGATGCACTTGTGCAGTATGTGTCCGAACATGACGCCGAAATGTTGGTCACTTCAGGGTGTAGGGTTACACCTGCTCGACGTCAGGCACACTGGCAGTCCATCGCGGACAGCATAAGTGCCCTTGGGTTTATGAGGCACACAGCTGTTGAGTGCTACAAGCGCTGGAATGACCTTAAGCGTAGGGCTAAGAAAAAGCTGGCCTCAAGTCATGCCGCAACTCTGGTGACTGGAGGTGGGTCTCCACAAGAGGACATAGAAATCACTCTACATGAGCATGTTGCTGGGACCTACGTCACAGAGGAGCAGATCCAAGGTGTGGGAGAACTGCCAGATTACGAGGCATTGTTCGGTGAGTGCACATGCATCTGTGTGTGATCCATGTGTATGTTGTTTGTGGGAGGGGTTCTGGTTGAGTGCCAGGTCAGGGTGTGTGTGCCTGAGTGTTTTGGCCCACCCATGTGCTTCATCCAATGCATTTGGCGCCCCGGGATTTGGGTATTACAGTATCCCTTCTGGCCACAGTAGGCATTTTGCACTACATCGCGCCAGTTGCCCTTGAAGTGGCATCTTGCTACAACATTGTTCCGTATTTAGCTGTGTTCATTCAGGCTGATTGTAGGAATTCACCTGGTTCTACTGCGCATCACTCTGCCCTATTGTCACATATATGACATGCCCATGGTACATGCCATCTGTGTGATGGCATGTGTCATGTATGTGTATTGGACATGCCACTCACAGGCCAATGTGTGATGGCACTGCTAGCCAGCATGCAGCTGATGTGTTGCTCTCCCATCTTGGTGTCATCAGTGTCTGACATTTACCTCCCCTTCCAACTCATGGACAGTGCATGCATGGGAGGGTTATAGTCATGTGGGACATGTGTAAATCAAGTACTGGTACTGTAGCTTGTCTGGCCTAATAGCGTGCCATGGTGCTAATGCCTGTTCCCATTTTTTGTCTTTCATGTTTTTGCAGAGGATGACGCACCTGATGCTGTTGAGGGAGAGGAGATGGTGCAGGCCCAGGAGGGATCTGAAGCACGACCAGGCACCGGTGGGGGACGTGGTTTGGTGGTGGGGGAGAACCCTCTCTTGCTGCAGGCCATACTGTCCAGGGGTGTCCCTGGCAACACCTCCCCAGAACTCTTTTCTGGTGTTGATTCGGATGAGGCCTATGTGGATTCGCAGGTATGTGTTCATGGAAGGGATACTGTTCTGTCCGACCCACCTGCACCAGGGGTAGAGCCCACTATGGGGATGTCAGTGTTGGTAGGTGCGCCTGTGGTGGTTACGGATGCAGGGCCACACTCCGCAACATCTGATCCTGTTCCTGGGCCAGCAGTTCAGAGGGGAAATGCAGTCCTGCAGCCTCAGGCAGTGCTGACACAGCAAGGCGCAGTTCGCCTTGCCCCAGACAGGTGTGGTGCCCGCCAACGCGGTGGCCGTCTGCCACCAGGCAATACCGCATGGGAGCAATCCATTTACGGTATGGCCAACCAACAGGCAATATCATCAGAAATGATTGCTCAAGCCATGGAGAGGGTGGCCACTTCCATTGTCCCCCCCAGAAAGGCAGATGGAGCTACTACAGCAGGCAACAGACTCCATTTGCCAATCAGTCAGGGAGGACATGTTGGCGTCCAACAGGGACAGACGCAGGTGGCTGTTGGTGGGCACCCTGTCCTCGGACCTCCTGGGTGGCCTCCCCCACACCCCCTGGCCCACACATGGCCATTTTTGATTTTTGATTTTTGATTTTTTGTTGCAGTGTGTTGCCTTGTGTGGCTCCCGTGGGCATCCACTGTATTCCGGCTGGGCACATGCAGGCTTGTCCTGAGTTTGGGTTAGATGCTTGGGTTCATGAGACACACACCCCTCCTGCTTCCCGTTTCCATGGGCTTGCAAAGGGTGTGCCCAAGTGACAGTGAATTACACAGTGACGTTGGACTCCCATGAGCTGTGTGGGCAGTCTGTAGTCAATACTGTGTATACAATCCTAGTGCATGTTGTTGTTGTATTGTGCACTGCATGGTGTATTGATGTGTGCTTGTGCATCCATGTCTCCCTCCTAATTTGCAGGTTCATTGCTCATGTCTTCACAAGGCCGCCCACTTTGGAGATGGAGCTCATGTTGTGAGCAGTGGACTTCCAGATGTGCGTGGCAACAACACTGTACAGTTGGAGGTGGTGGATGTGCTGGCATTCTCATGTTGTAAGACTACGTATCCTTTGCCTTAGTACTGTCATGTTTATGCTATGTCGATTGTATTGTGGTAAGTATTTGGTCATGTGTGTTGTTGTTTCTACATTTATGTGGGCATATTGTGTGTGGCCAGTTTCCATTAGGGACACTGTACTTTGTGACACGTTTCATGTTTGGGGGATGACTTTGTTTGCTCTCACATGGCATGTCATGCCATGGTGTGTTGGGTGGCGGTGCTGGGGAGGGGTTGGGTGACATGGCACTGTTGTCATGTTGTGTCTTGCAAGGGGGTAATGATTTTAGCAGCATAGAAGTGTGTCTTTTGAACACAGCATTGGTGGTGTTTGTGTAGGTAGGGAAGCACACAATGGAACACTTCCAGATGTACAATCTCAGGCTGGTATGGTTGTGACAGTTGACTGTCCATTGACACATCATAATTGTCAGTTACAATCATCATTGATTGTCAGCTGGTATGTGCCAGGGCTGTGTGCACTCCACAGGGGTGTGATTTTATGTGAAGTAATTAGCCACGAGCTGCGTACGGGCTGCCTCACCCCGTGCCCTTTCCCCTCCCATGCGCAGTGGGCATGCATGTGGTTGGGGATGTGGGGGCACCACTATGTCCACGGCCAGGCCCCGGAGTGTTGCAACGTTGTGCAGGACACATGCTGCCACTATGATCCTGCACACTACTGGGGGAGCGTATAACAGCTGCCCGCCAGAACGGTCAAGGGAGCGGAAGCGTGACTTGAGCACTCCGAATGTGCGCTCCACGATGCCCCGGGTTGCAATGTGGGCTGTGTTGTATCTTACCTGGGGTGGCGTGGTGGGGTTCCGAATTGGCGTCATCATGTGGGTGCTGAGAGGGTAGGCACTGTCCCCTGGGGAGGTGGTGATGGGTATCATCAGTGGGGTTGTGACATTACTCAGTATCTGACATGCATGCATGCGCAGTGGCATTTATACTCACCGAGCAGCCATGTATCGCCATGCCGCCCAGCTTCTATGTCCCGGTTTAGGGTAGACATTCTGTAGATTAAACTGTCGTGGGTGGAGCCTGGATAGTTGGCGTATACTGAGGTGATGATTCCCTTGGCATCACATACTACCTGGGCGTTGATGGAATGCCAGTGCTTGCGGTTTCTATAGATGTGCTCAGTTGCCCTGGGGGGACGTAGAGCCACATGGGTGCAATCAATGGCACCTAGCACTTTGGGGAATTGTGCCACCCTGTAGAAATCCTGGGCAACAGCCTGCCTTTCTGCAGGTGTTCTGGGCAGGTATATGTGCCTGCGGACTGATGGGCGTGCAGTGATGGTGGCCAAGACCCGGTGTAGGCAGCGTGACTGCGTGGCCTGTGACACCCCCCCCACTATGGCACTTGTCCGCTGAATTGATCCAGTGGCCAGGAAGTGCAGTACATTGAGGACCTTCTCCAGGGGGCTGAGTGCTTGGGAGCACAGGGTGGTTGATGTGAGGTCATCCTCCCACTCACTGACAAGGTCGAGTATTATGTGAGGTGGAAACCTGTACCTCCCATACACATGGTCATCAGGCATCCCAAAAAGGCTGGTTCTGGGTGTAAAAATTCTGGCCCGGACTATCCTCCTCCTCCTACTGCGGTATCCCACGGCCACTGCTGCTAGGAACGGTATGTTCATCCTGGCGTCTGAGTGCACTTTTATGCTGTGCGGGTGGAAGTACGCAGACTTCCTGCTGGCGTACGTGTTTCCTGATTGGCCACGTTCGTTTCCATGAATACGTGTTGTAGGCGAGCGTGTAAAACTTCCCGCGCAGCCCTGGAATACCCGCACCCAGCCCAATCGCGTGTGGAACTTCTCACGTACCCCTGAAATACACGCACACGCTCCCCCAGGCCCGATCGCGTGGGGAACTTCTCGCGCACCCCTGAAATACACGTACCCCGCTCCCCCAGGCCCGATCACGTGTAAAACCACCCGCGAGCCCCTGAAATACACATACCCTGCTCCCCCAGGCCCGATCGCGTGTGGAACTTCTCGCGCACCTCTGAAATACACACACACGCTCCCCCAGGCCCGATCGCGTGTGGAACTTCTCGCGCACCTCTGAAATACACGCACACGCTCCCCCAGGCCCGATCGCGTGTGGAACTTCTCGCGCACCTCTGGACTACACGCACCCAGGCTAATCGCGTGTGGAAATTCTCGCGCACCTCTGAAATACACGCACACACTCCCCCAGACCCGATCGCGTGTGGAACTTCTCGCGCACCTCTGAAATACACGCACACGCTCCCCCAGGCCTGATCGCGTGTGGAACTTCTCGCGCACCTCTGGACTACACGCACCCAGGCCAATCGCGTGTGAAACTTCTCGCGCACCCCTGAAATACACGCACACGCTCCCCCAGGCCTGATCGCGTGTGGAACTTCTCGCGCACCTCTGAACTACACGCGCCCAGGCCAATCGCGTGTGGAACTTCTCGCGCACCTCTGAACTACACGCGCCCAGGCCAATCGCATGTGGAACTTCTCGCGCACCCCTGAAATACACGCACACGCTCCCCCAGGCCCGATCGCGTGCGGAACTTCTCGCGCACCCCCGAAATACACATACCCCGCTCCTCCAGGCCCAATCGTGTGTAGAACCACCCGCGAGCCCCTGAAATACACGTACCCCGCTCCCCCAGGCCCGATCGCGTGTGGGACTTCTCGCGCACCTCTGAAATACACGCACACGCTCCCCCAGGCCCGATCGCGTGTGGAACTTCTCACGCACCTCTGGACTACACGCACCCAGGCCAATCGCGTGTGGGACTTCTCACGCACCTCTGAAATACACGCACACGCTCCCCCAGGCCCGATCGCGTGTGGAACTTCTCGCGCACCTCTGAAATACACGGGCATGCTCCCCCAGGCCCAATCGCGTGTGGAACTTCTCGCGCACCTCTGGACTACACGCACCCAGGCCAATCGCGTGTGGAACTTCTCGCGCACCCCTGAAATACACGCACACGCTCCCCCAGGCCCGATCGTGTGTGGAACTTCTCGCGCACCTCTGAACTACACGCGCCCAGGCCAATCGCATGTGGAACTTCTCGCGCACCTCTGAACTACACGCGCCCAGTCCAATCGCGTGTGGAACTTCTCGCGCACCCCTGAAATACACGCACACGCTCCCCCAGGCCTGATCGCATGTGGAAGTTCTCGCGCACCCCAGAAAAACACGTACCCCGCTCCCCCAGGCCCGATCGCGCGTAGAACCACCCGCGAGCCCGTGAAATACAGGTACCCCGCTCCCCCAGGCCCGATCGCGTGTGGGAATTCTCGCGCACCTATGAAATACACGCACACGCTCCCCCAGGCCAATCGCATGTGGAACTTCTCGCGCACCTCTGAACTACACGCGCCCAGACCAATCGCATGTGGAACTTCTCGCGCACCCCTGAAATACAGGCACACGCTCCCCCAGGCCCGATCGCGTGTGGAACTTCTCGCGCACCCCTGAAATACACGTACCCCGCTCCCCCAAGCCAGATCGCGTGTAGAACCACCCGCGAGCCCCTGAAATACACGTACCCCGCTCCCCCAGGCCCGATCGCGTGTGGGAATTCTCGCGCACCTATGAAATACACGCACATGCTCCCCCAGGCCCGATCGCGTGTGGAACTTCTCGCGCACCTCTGAACTACACGCACCCAGGCCAATCGCATGTGGGACTTCTCGCGCACCTCTGAAATACACGCACACGCTCCCCCAGGCCCGATCGCATGTGGAACTTCTCGCGCACCCCTGAAATACACGCACACGCTCCCCCAGGCCAGATCGCGTGTGAAACTTCTAGCGCACACGTGTTCCCGAAACCCGTAATACGCGTTCCCCGCTTTGCGTTTTTCTGTTTGCCAGTCCGATAAACTGGTACAGGGTTGGCACGGCCCTTTGCGATGGTTTTGCGATCTTGATGGCTTTTCCTTGCGCAAGGGCGTTCTTGGGGGCGTAACTGGCGCTGCTGCAGGGTCGCCTCGCCACTCTGCGCCACGTCTGCTTTTGGAGGCGAGAATCCATGAATACGCTGTGCGCGGAAATTGATTATATCGCACGCGGCTGGCGCAGACATTCGCACAGGCACGCTGTGCGCCAGCCGCGTGCGACACTTTTGAGAGGAATTACATGAATCGGCCTGTTAATGGGGCTGACCAATGATCAGAATTTGATTGCTTCCTGCACTCTGGGGCTGTCCTCACATTTACAACAAGTAACTTAATATTTTCTAATTTTGCAAAGAAAATTAGGCCAACAAAGAGATTTTTTTTTAACAAGGATATCCAGCAGTCCAAAGAATATGTAGAAATACTCTGAGATGGGCAAACAAATGTACCAGGGATAAGATGGAATACGAAAATATAGTTAAAAAAAACATAATTATGACATAAAGAGCAAAATCATTATGCCACTTATTGCATCAAAAAGAAAGCAAAATTGTGCTTGCCTGTATTACTAGAAAATCAGTTGTTTCATTTGATTTATTCCAAGAAATTGTAAGGACAGAGTTGACCCCCCTTAACTGGAAACAATCCTATATAGTTCCCATTTTTAAAAAAAAAGGCTTTAGAGTAGACCCATCTCATTATCGACCAATTGCTCTGCTCGATGTAGACTCGAAGATCTTTGCCTCCATTCTTTTGAAAGAACTAACCACTTTGGCAGCTTCTAATGACATCTTGAGACCATGCCAAGTAGGATGTAGTGCAGGAATCGGAACTACCTGTGCTGGGTATGTGATTGATCAGATCATATGGGAGAACACTAAATGAAATATGTTTACTGCCATAATCTGTGGCATATTGTCATGTTTGTTAATTCTTTCAATCTGTTTGATTTTTTCCCCTTCGCTCTCACCTGATGAGAAGGCTGTATCAGACTTGTTGGAATTCTCAGCAGTGATGTCCTTTGAACTTTGCAAAGGATTTCCCTTCTTTTCGAAGAGCTATGGTCTGTTCCTCGAGGACGCCAGACTCTCCTATGTTATAGACAATGAATGGCGTTACCTCTGTATGCAGCCCAAAAACGGAGAAAAAGTCAAAAGGCACATAAAAACCAGAAATGTGGTGTTCTCCAATGATATGTGATCCGGCAGTAAGTTGGTATAAATCCAGATTAGACTTCAGTGATTAGGCAGCGAGAAATTAGTGAGCAGCTAAAGAAGAGAGGCTGGGAACAGAAAGGTAAACAGGCTGAAAGGCTGTAGTAAGGAGGTACGGAGGTGGTAAGTAAAGCAACAAGGATTGAGCACAAAGCAGAAAGAGAGACTGGAACTCAGGAAATGGGCAGACAACCAAGGAAGCAAGGCTGCCTTGAAGACGGCAAGAGTTTGCTAGCAGGCAAAATGAAGCACAAAGGAAGAATACTCACAAGCTTTGTGAACGCAATGCGGAAAAGTTGCAATGCGAGGAAGGGGGCGGGAGCGGGAGCTGATGGATATGTAGTGATGATGAGGAACGGAAGAAAGACTAGACCAACCATCACATTCAGAAGCAGGTGTGATGGAACAGTCTATGGCCGGCTCTTCCATCAGTCCCACAATCTCCAAGCAGGAACATTCATGACAGTATGCCTCCTGCTGTAGGTGGAAACACCACGCTTTCCTGGGTAAAGACTGTGGAATTGGCAGATAATGGGGAGCTTTGATATTGGTTAATGGCTCACAAGAATACTCCAGGGGGGAATACTCCTTCCACCTGATCAGGTATTGTAACCTCCCTTTCTTACATGTGGAGTCCGTTCTTTTTTCCACTTCGTATTCTTCGGACGATGGATCAGTTCTGGTACTCCGTAGTTTGTTCTTTCTTTAAAGCATCAAGCCAATGGGTTTTGAGTAAAGAAGCATGAAAGATGGGATGAATGCATTGAAGAGCCTTGCGTAACTTAAGTCGAAAAGCCACCAGATTGATTTGTGCAGTGATGGTAAAAGGTCTGGTGTATTTAGGGGACAGCTTAGATAGATGTATCCATTGAGGCAAGTATTTGGTAGAAGGCCAGGCTTGTGAGCCTTCCTTCCACTCGGGTACCTTCCTGCGATGGGTATCCGCCAGATGTTTATTCCGGACTCTACTTTCCTTGAGATTTTTCTAGCTTCTTTTTGGGCTGAAGAGATGGAATTCAAAAGAGAGTCAATGGATGGAACATTTTTTGATGGAAAAAAGTAGATGGAAAAACTTTGGGAATGTCGACCATAAAGACAAAAAGAAAAGGGTCATCATGATGCCAAAATGGATGGTATAGTTGTAAGCAAATTCTGCATTTGGTAATAAAGTGACCCATTTGTCTTGTTCGAAGTTGGTGAAACCGGAGATACTGCTCCATTGTTCCGTTGAGTCGTTCTGTTTGTCTGTTAGACTGGGAGTGGTAACCCGATGAGAAGGCCCTTTCGATTCCAAGTAAACTGCATAGTGTCTTCAAAAAATGAGAAGTGTATTGGGACCCTCGATCAGAAATTATAGATGTGGGTTAACCATGCAACCGGAAAAAATCTTTCAGAAAGACTTGATTCATATCAGGTCCAGTGGGTATACCCTTTAGAAGTGTAAAGTGAGCAGTTTTACTAAAGCTGCCCACTGTCACCATAATGGATGTTTATCCTTGAGATGGTGGGAGATCCACAACAAAGTCTGTCGAGAGATGATACCAGGGTTCTGTGGGTAGTCAGGGATGTTCCAACAGACCCACAGGCGTGGAGGTGGAATATTTGCTCATGTTAAACACAGTACAAGATAGGACGTAATGTTTGACATCTTGTTTTCATTTTGCCCACCAGAGCCATCGGGTGATAAGTTTGGTGGGAGCTGCAGTACCCTTATGTCCAGCTGAGAGGGGATCATGTCCCCAGAGAAAATTTGTCGCTGGAGGGAAGAAATGGGAATGAATAGGTGATCCTCAAAGAAAAGTAAACCTTGCTCTTGAAACGGGTATTTTTCTGAGAGGAGAGAGTAGACACATTCCTTAGAGTTGCTTCCTTGAGCTCTTGGCTAAACGAAGTATCAACAAACACAAATCTGTCTTCCTTTATCATGCGTTCCCTCTCAAGGACGTTCTCATAGTAGACCAAAGGACTCGGAGCAGGCTGTCAGCAACAGTGTTCTTACTTCCAGGGATATAAGTAATAAAGAAATCGTATTGTGCAATAGTCAGCTTCCAGTACTATCCACTGACCAACTGGACTTGGAACTCAAAGGATACTCGGTGAGTACACCTAAGATCTCCACCTTGAATCTCACACTGGCTCCCTTGTCAACAACGAGTCCAGCTATTTCTGCCATGCCACCAGCAGCAGCCCCTATTTCTGCAAAGTTGCAACAAGTAACTTTTACAGCTTCAGAAGCTTTACCTCTGCTTATTCATCCATCCTGTGACTCTTTTCATCCAGAAGCAGAGCCGAATGCTCCCTCAAGGTCATTGTTGTGCTTGTGCGTGCAGGTGCCTCAACAGGACTATTTATTGGGCGCAGTTTGTCAACACCGTCCGGTGCCACAATCATTCACTAATCTTGGTGAACTTAACTTAACAGAACTCTTTGATGGGAGCACCGAAACCAGCCCCAAGACAGACAGTCACTAAGTCAACTAGTCGGGCCCACATAGGCTCGGCTAAGCCATCTACTGACGTTAGTGCAAACACGTTAGCGAGTCACCTGCCCACAAAGCCTCTCAGTCCAACTTCGTTAGCTCTGCTGGACTTGTCAATCTACTCTCTGGATGTATCTACAAGTTCTCAGTCCCCAGCGAGTACGGCAGTCCCCTCAGCGAAAGAATTTAAAGACAATGCTGAAAAAGGAGAGATAACGGCAGTCCCTCCAGCATCTCCTCCTTTATTGACCTTGGCAGAGAAAAGACAGAGAGTAAAAATTAACGATTGGCCAGTCATTCCCAGGGATTACAAACACTGCAAAATGCCCGCTCTTCTGCCTAATGACCTAGATACTCACGAAGGAAATTCTAGAAGACCAGAAGACCAAAGACTAAACGAGAATGGAGGGCGAAACAATATCCGGGTCGCAGAGAGAGGTGGGCACAAAAAGTTTCAAACCTGCACCTTTAAATTAGAGAGAGTACTGGATTGTCACGAGCTGACCATCCCTAATCGCTGCACAGTTTTGGACCTTTTCAATTCTATTCCAAATCTGAGACAGTTACGTTCCTCTGATTTTTCATTGATTGAATTCTGTGATGAAAAACGCCTGGATGGTGTGTTTCTCCATATCAGTTCGCCTGTTATCAAAAACATGCTGCTTGAGGCGTCTGAGAGTCTATTAATCTTGGAGTTCGACCTGATGGCTAGAGAATTCCTGGATGAGGCTGCATCAAATCGCCCAAAATATGTAACAGAGAAGAAAAACATCAACAACAGCAATGCAGGTCGATCACTAATAAAACAGCTATTTCGAATACACCAATAAATATGAGGACCCACTAGGTGTAGGTAGGGTCCCGATTGGCCCAGGACTGAAGATAAACGTTACCTTTCAGCAAGAGTCTTCTTTTCAACAAGTGGGTTGTGCTGAGATGAAGGTGACTCCAAAGAAGCCTAGCCTGGCTTCAGCTGACTGGACCTGGCTCTCAAGAGCACTATCGACCCAAAACAACTGCTAGCAACCCAGCACCAACCCCGAAGGACAATGTCGGGGGGAACTGCCTACAACTATCTTGTCTTCTTTAACGGGAAACTAAAAGTTGGCCTCATGGAATACTCAGGGTTATGGCAATCTGACCAAACCAAGTGAAATAAACTTGGGGGATTTCCACCTGCTCTGCCTGCAGGAGACCTGGCTGAGGAAATAACAGTTCTGGATGGTTTTGAAATATTAATAAACCCTGCCTACAAAGGGTCTGCTGGGTGTCCTTCAGCGGGTCTCTTGACTGCGGTCAAATCAGGTAGTTCTTTATACCTCTTAAATTCCAGGTCAACTAACCTTTTAATGCAAGAACTAGTGATTGGATGTGAACCCGATGCAGCGTTGAAGGGCACCGAATTTCCAAGTAAAATAATAATCATCAATGTTTACTGGAATCCGGCACTGATCACAACTGAAGTGTTTATCAGTCAGGTCACTGACCTACTGGACGACGCCTTTATCAACCATCAATGTACACATGTAGTCATTTGTGGGGATCTCAACATCCCGGATTTCGCTGAAAATAAAACAGGGCGGTGCATCAAACCTAGACGCTGGGTGATGCCTTTTCACCCCTGGATCCCCCTCTTCTGGGCTCAGACCCTTCTCAAATATCAGCCTCCCTCTTTTGGGTTCATTATGGCTTCTCAACACAATCTGCTTTGTGACATTCATGAGTTTTAATTTCTTTTTAAACAGTTCACTGTAGACATCCCTCTGCCGGGTTCACTCTTGTTAACATTGCAAATCACACAATTCCTCGATCAGTTCTTACGATGCAGGATTCACTTCCCTTACCTTTACAAACATCTGCCGGTCAAAGACTTTTGACTGTACAGAGGATTTTACTAGACCCCTGTATGACCACTTTGACCACTTTCTCGCTCCTTTCCCGAGGCCTTCTGGTAACGGTAGTTTCAACAATAGGGTAATAGGGCAGAGTTTCCTGAGTGAGCACCCACGTGGTGCCGGACTCCTCTGTAGCTGGTTTTCCCCTTTTGTGTTAACAGTTCTTTGCACTTTCAATCAGACGATTGCTACTTTTGTTCAAAACAGTTTGGTTTCTTATCGGTTCTCCCCTCAACTCACCGGCTGTGAAAAACTGCTTGACTTTTCTTGTCTCTGGAGTCAAGGCGGTACCACGGTGGCAAGCGTCTCTCCCTGGCTTGGTTATCAGCAGAGGAGGACCATGTGTACCGTTGACATCTGCTACAACACACGCTGGCTATTGTTCATGGTCTTCGATTCCTTCCGTGGAGGTTTCACAGGTCTGGCTCAGAAAGGGCAAGGTTGCTTCTCTCCTCGTCACCCTCTCGGTTCGTGCCATCTTTCTCCTCTTCTTGAACTGCTGTGCTGAGGTAGCTCTCTCGTTGTGTGGTCTGCCTTGCTTGTCTTGTGCTCTCGTGCTCCACCTTTTGTCCCTGTGGGTAAGGGAAAGGGTCGTAAGGTGTATGTGATTCTGCTCAATTGCCTAACTTTGCCTGACCCTTGTGTTGGGACATGTCAGGTAAATGGCTCTGGTGTTTGTCTGTCATCTTTCGTGGTGTGTGAAAGTGTTCGTGTTGGAAAAGGGGTAGGAGGTAGAGTGTTTGAGTCTCCTATGTGGTAGGATGGGGAAAGGGTGTTATAAAAAGGGGGATACTGCGTCTCACCCGTCCGTGTACCACTTACTCTCCCCGAGGAGCCCCCATCCAGGTGATCCTCCCTCACTTGTCAACCCCAAGTAACCGGATCCAATAGTGATGGCCGTGTCCTGGCCACCTGGATGACAGATCTCTGGGGACTAGTCAGGGAGACCCCTTCAGGTTTCTCACACAAGACCCAAAGATGTTCTAGCATGCCTGTGACACCAGATGGACACCACCCACGTCTTCTCCATACTGTGCCACCATATTTGGGGTTAAAGTTGAAAGTGATGAATGATCTGACTCTGATAGTGTCGACAGCACATATTAGTTGTGGCTCAAAATAACTTAAATGTTTAAGTGTTTCTTTAAAACACATCATCGTTAATATTTTGCTCTAATTCTATCAGTGGCAAGTGGAACATATTGAGCATCCTATAACAGACAAAAGAGCAAACATGCTTTCCACCTATGGGAATTAATGGACAAATACAGGCAAAATCATTGCTGAACTCATGACATGTCCCGTCAAACACTGCAGTAACGTCTTCTTGTATAGGTTGTCACTCGCGACTCTTTTGACAGGCACACCTCTTTGACATTGGCCTTGTTAGTGACTTTGTCCCTGCGTTCGGCTGCTCACTGGGTACTGTCCTGCTGTTGCAACCCACCCTGCTGTGGCAGTGCTGCTGGTTATTAAGGTAGAGAATTTGGACCAATGTCATGCTGGATGAGTGGAGCAGTGTGCAGGCAAGGCTAGCAGGAGTGACCAGCATTGTCACCTTCCAACTCATTGTTATTCATGAAAATGGATCATGACCTGCCATCCTAGGCACACTTTTGTTGCTTGTTGTGTTACTACGATTGACTGACAACTAAAATAATAGAGTTGCTAAAATACCACATCTTAATCGAATTGGGCTCAGAAATAAGTGCCGGGGCTGAGCGCTGGCAAACACCCCTACAAATTAAGCACTGGTGGGTATAACCTTCCCCAGACACCGATGTGGTGGTTGATCCCCTCAAAATGAGAAATAAGTCATGCCAATCATGACTTCTATGCATCCAAGAATATTAGTTATTACCCACTACCCTTTCCACATATGTTGTGTGGATAACATTGTAACATCCAACCCTGCCAATCCTCTGTGCATCAGAACCATACCCTAGCATCCTGTGTTTTCAGCCCACAAAGATGGCATTAACCTCTGCATGGGGATGCAAGTTTAAGCACTTCTAATGTCTCTTTACATTAATTTGCGCAACACCAACTTTGTTCTGTTTGCTGCTTTTTCATTTAGCGCATACTCACTTGCCAAGCTGTAACTGGTAGGGCAATAGTACTGGGACAAAAACACGTTTTTGACTGGGTGCTCTGAGTAAGAAAGGGGCACGTGGACATTTATATACACCTCGTGGCAAACAGAGACACCCTTTATAAAGCATTAAACACATCCTATCGTCACAAAAGGGTTAACACTAAAGTTCCCGCTGCAAATACTAATTTAATAGATGTGGTTTAATTGTATACAGCTGAAAAGCAGTAAGAGGGAATGTTTGTCACAGCAGTGTGTGCTGGAGCTCTAGGCAATACATTGGTATATAAGCCCAGAGCGTCTGGTAGCCTATTGCCAATACACGTGCAAGCCACTGCACGGAGAGACCACTGTTTGTAATTAAGATTAATCATTAATATGATTACATACTCACTATTTCAGTAAACTGGAGGGCCTGAATCAGACTGGGTAATTAATTATAATTAATGAAGCTACCTCTCAAAACAGCGCTTTCTTGGAATTCCTCTGAAACGTACTAAAAATTATAGGATATTAAGGAAAGGTTTATTTGGGAGGGTTGAATAGTAACTGGGTTAAATGAGATGGCCATCACACATGTAAATGCTGCAACCATCTCTTTAAGATATAAATATCAATCTAGGAATCGATATAACATATGTGTCTATATTTCTCCTTTCACCACTGCTCCTCTCTTACTTCCTTTTGTATGCCTCCTCTCACCCCCCCTACTTTTCTTTTTATGTGCACATGCATGGTGCTTCATGTATATCAATAATATTGTAGACATGTGCTGTACACTTGAAATGGCTGCATCAGTGTCTAATGTTTGTCATCCATTAGAAAAAAACAAGATCTGCATGAGGCAGCACATTCTAACTCGCTAGCGGCCAGACCCCAGAATGCAGTGCAATCTAGGCGTGGCTTTTCTGCTCTGCACTGAGATGTATGCCAGGAGTGTTCAGAAGTACAGCCCCGACACCCATGCGCCACTTTCCTGCAACCTGGGTCCCAACGTCCATACAACCTGGGGTGTTGCTAGATCTGGAAAAGATCCAGGGCTATGCCAATTGTGGGACTGGACTGGGCTGTAGCTAGCCTTTTTGGTTAAAACCCCTGAGCTTCTATCCAGGGCTACAACCAAAAGTCCCAGGGCTATAGCTCCCTCAGCCCTCACCCCAGCAACACCTCTGCATACCACAATGTCAAGAGAATAAATTGACAAGATCTAACCACTGTGGGCATCGAAACTGATGCTCCACAGGGATGACAAGCACCGCCTGAGCGACCCGCCCCACGAGAGTTACTATCCAATTCATATGTAACCAGGGATCTATAACTGGCTAAACAAGGTTGTGCTAATCATTGGCGGTCTCTCTTAAAACAGAAGACAGTTATCACACACCGAATCCTATTACATAAGTCCCCAAAAGCCTTCCTTTAGATGTCAGTGTAGTCTCTGCCAGCAGTATGTTTACAATAAATAAACAATTATGGAATAATTTCAACCACAGTCCCAAGGACAGATCAAATTACTAAGGCCTCAGAAAGGTTAAGATATCACTTTTCAAGCACGCTTTTGGCCAAAACACATATATTCAGAACCAGCACCTCTACCGCTTTGACCTACCAGTGGCCACCACCAGTTGGAACATCTCTAATTTCCTTGATGGCTCTGCTCTGTGAACGACCGACCGTCAGCACACAAAGCCCACCGCACCGCTCCTATCCATTGCCATCAGGTGTCTTAAATTGATGTTTCAGGTATACACAGACTACAATTCCTGTTGGAAAAGATACACAATAGTTCCACCCCTGAGCTTAGGGGGCCTGTGCGGCTCGAGTGGGGACGGCCATTGCTGCACATGCGTGCGCCGTACAGTGTGCAGCGCATGCACAGCAATGAGAAAGCTGACTGCCTGACGACTTCACCCTGCCTGGCCTGCTGTTACTTTGTCTGCTGTGGCAGCATTGCAGGGCAGACACAGCACAGAAGCAGCCTTAGCACTCCTGTTCTGTGCATGTTCCAGAGGGACTCAGTGGCAGTGGCACCCAGCGGTCCCCGGTACACCAGTGAAAAGAGTGCTGGTGCCAAAAAAGAATGCTAGTTTTGGCCATCGGCAAACACCGGAACAAATTAAGCACTGATCGTGTCTGATTCAGACTATGTAGTGGGAGGTTCCAATTTTGACTTACAATGGAGGCAAGCAAACTCATTTAGAGGTTCCAAATGTAAATGTATATTGTCAAAACAACTTTAGCTAAAGGTTTGGGACATCAAAGAGGCAAATACTCTCATTTGAGCTATGCATACAAAATCACACAAGAAGAATTCTGTGCATAGTTGAAGTAATGCGCTTGCTGACCACTCCAAGAGACAGCAGACTATAAAGGTGGTGGTGGAAGTGCTGACATGCTCTGCTACACATGTAGATGAGGACACTAAACCATACTGAGAGGCAGATAGTCCTAACCCACAAGGGTTCCCCAAACCTCTTACTTACAGTGTAGGAGGGAACACAGTTATAGGCACTATCCCTAGGTCAGAGGGAGATCCTATTGATAGGATAATAGGATACTGCCAAATAATAAGCAGGACAGGCTGAAACTAGTTTCTGCAGCACATGCAAATGTATTCACAACCCACTTTGGAGTGGCAGATGCAGCATAGCTCTTGCAGGACAGATATTGGCCAGGGTTTAGAAAGATGTACAGCAGTACACAGCACATTTCTCCATATTCTTGCAAACAACAGTGGAAAATTCCAGAAAACCAAAAGAGGTTACACTAATAAGAGTGACAGGGCTATTGGAATGCATGTGTATGAATCACATAGGCCCACTAACACCAGTTTACAAATATAAATGACCCCAGGTAAATTTCCCCTAGTGCTCCGGAGGATCCTAAAACCACAGGAATGCCGTTTTGGGGAGCTGAGGAAGTGTGAGCAAAATGCCAAGAACTGCATTATGGGACTGGAAGTCCAAAGACATTCTTTTTAATTTTGTTTAGACATTTGGAAGAAGGGTCCGAGCTCGGCAGAGGGAGGTCCTTTGTGAACCTTGAGAGGGGTCCGAGCCTGGCAGAGGGAGACCCCTTTTGAACCTTTGGACAAGGGTCTGAACCCGGCAGAGGGAGGTCCTTTGTGAACCTTGAGAGGGGTCCGAGCCCAGCAGAGGGAGACCCTATGTGAACCTTGAGAGGGTTCCAAGCCTGGCAGAGGGCGACCTCTTGTGAACTTTTGGAGAAAGGTCTGAACCCAGCAGAGGGAGTTCCTTTGTGAACCCTGAGAGGGGTCAGAGCCCAGCAGAGAGAGACCCTTGTGAACTTTGGGAGAGGGTCCGAACTCAGTCGAGGGAGACCCTGAAAGACTGAGCATGAAACAAAGAGAAGATTGCAGGGAAACCGATACATACTTTTTGAACTGTGTAGTGTTGAAAGAAGAAGGGTAGAGAACAACCGAGTGGAGGGCCCGCCTCTAGCAGGGAGCCCGGGGTCCAGGCCCCCCAAGGCCAACCCCTGGCTCCCCTAGAAAGGAGGCCTTGAATGTGGAAACAAAGGGAGTGGGGGCATTGGGGTATGGAAGGGCATTTCGCTCTTGATGTGCAGTAGGAACCTCAGAGAGATTAGCATCCTGAGAGGCTACACTGCAGGAGGCCCGGCCAGGGTTTTATGTTGCACAGCCATGAAATCACAAATGACCAGAGAGATGAAGTGACATTCGCACCTTGAAGTGACTTACTCAAGCAGGCTGCCTACAACTATTTTCTCAAACCTAAAATCACAAAGTTGGCTTTTGTAATTTAAAGTATGTTTTGTGGGAATATAGCAGTTTTTCACATCATGCTTAATAAAATGCTAAACTATATAAAACAATAAATGACACAATGTTGCTTTCACACAGATTTCTGCAGAAAGTGCATCGACTGTGGGCTGTAAGGTTGTTGAAGAAGGGAGGTGAAACAAAGGTGGCATGGTGGTGGTTATAGACTTTTATTTTTGCATAAACGGGCCCTCACTATCCCTATCTTCCAAGAGGGGTTTGCCTTACTCAACACTAATATTGAAGGGTCTGTCAGAATGTCTGTCAAATCAAACTCTACCGTCCTATGCCACAACCTACTTCAATCCTCAAACTACAACTAAAGCATAATCTAACAGAAAGTTCCTACTCCAGGAGAAAGTCGCCCTTCTCCTGATGTTTGGATAGTGTTTGAAAAGAATGTGCTCTTGCCAAAAGAATGCCAGGGGGAATGACTCCCTTCCCCTGGCTTGCAGGTTTCACACAGCCTTTATATAATTTCCATGTCCAGCAGAATGACTCCCTTCTCCTGGTATAAATTTATACCGTTTCCAATAAAGCTAGGGGGAATGACTCCCTTCCGCTGGCATCTCTAACACAACTCCCAATTCGGGACCAGGAGAATGACTGCCTTCTCATGGTATTTCTTTTCAAAGTTCACAATAAGGCCATGGGGAATGACTCCCTTCGCCTGGCGTCTTTAGAGTTTGTCCTAAGAGCTTTAGCCCATTCCTCAGGAGAATGAGCCCCTTCTACTGGTGTCTAAAAATTTATTTCTCACAATATTCAGCTTGATGTACACTTTGCCACACAGTTCTGGTGTTAGCAATGTCCCAAATATTTCTTTGTTGATCACTGGGCTTAGTGCCACCACTGCATCAGGGAAGTTCTCCTTGCTTGCTTGCTCAGTTCACTTTTGTTTCTGGTGGTCAGTGGGCTTTTGTTGCCACTTCGTTGAGCTAACTCTCCTCGGATGCTTGGTTTTTACTGATTAGGGTCTCTGACCTGTCTCTGGTGGTCAGTGCAATTATTGTCGCCACTGCAATTAGGAAACTCTGCTCGGATGCTTGGTTTTGTACTGGTTGGGGTCTTTGACCCATCTCTGGTGGTCAATGCGCTTCTTGTCACTACTCCGACAAGGAAACCCTCTTCATCTATCATCCACCCCTGTGTCACCTTTCAGTTCTCTCGCACCTTCTGTTACTATCTGAGGGATTTCGGCATGCCACTGGGACTTCCTGGGAATGGGGTTCTTTTCTCGGACGAACCAGGCTTCTCTTTCTGGTTTCCACAGAACTGCGCAGCTCTGCACTCTGGTATGCTACTCGGCTCTTCTCTCCTGCTTTGCGTTCGGGTCTACGTCAATTGGACCCATGGAGAACTTCTTCTGCGTTTCATCCACGTCCTCCCCTCTCCTCCGACTCTGGACTGCCTGCAGCGTTGAAACTCCCATTGGGTTCTGCACCTGTTGCCTCTCCGGGCTGGGTTTGACAACAAATTAAGTCCTTCTTCCATGTTTATAGGAGTTTTCCTCTTTGGAGAATTACAAGAGTCTTTTGTCTATTTTACCAAGGCGATCTCTATGCCACCTCAGGGCTTCCTCGTTCTAGTACTACTGGACTTTAACGAGTAACAAGATAGCAACTGAGTACAGTAAGGCATATCTGGTGGTGTACTGGTATGCTGGATGATGGGGTTATTAAGGGAATAAGGTGTTGTGGACCAAAATATACATCCTCATCCCCAAGAGGGGAGCCCTCACCTGCATGTTACCACTCCTAGGGGGAATATTGGTTACCGGACGCACAACCCTAGCCTTACAGGGAAGGGCTCCTCCATGTGGAGAATTCAAAGATTTGTCACAGGGCCCTGAAAAATTACATTGAAAATATATATTATTTGGCATTAACAACTTAAGTATAAGTGACAAAATAAGGTTAGTAGTAAGAAAAATGTAATTCTGGAGGGGAGAGTTGTAAAATCAAAAAATGATTTCAACTAAACATTACTACTATCATTGCTTTCCCCAGCATTCCATGCCATAATTCTTTAGTATGCCTGTGCCATTGCAGAAGGGGACACACCATTAGCAAATTACACTTGGTTCTGCCACCAAATGTTGCAGATCAGTCTCAATTGCTAGGCCATGTACCCTCTGCACTGGAACACAAGCAACCACAGCCATTTTTAGGCCTTGTAGTCTTGCAGTTAGCAGTTTAGGCAGGGCTGCTCACATTGGCGGCAGGGCCAAGGCTGATTTGCAGACAATGGTATGGAAGGCTGACCAGAGCAATGCCGGTGGCCGGCCTCCTTTGGCCATCCTCCTGCTCCTACCTGTTTGGCTAAAAACCTTGGGGTCATGTTCGACTCCACACTCTCCTTCTCTCCTCACATCTCTGACGTCTCTAAGAAGTCACACTTCCAACTCCACCTTCTCAGAGGTATTCTTCCTTTCCTCTCCTTCCCCCAGAAGCTCACTGTCTCCAGAGCTCTGGTTCTCTCTAGGCTGGACTATTGCAACAGCCTCTTTCTAAATCTGCCTGCATCTACTCTACGCCCTCTGCAACTCATCCAGAACAGGACTGCGAGACTTGTCCTTGGCCTCAAGCCCAGGGATCCTATCTCCCCAGGACTGAAAACTCTGCACTGGCTCCCAGTAGCTGCGAGGATTATGTTCAAAACCTTTTGCATTGTCCACAAGACCTTCTGGGGCCTCAATATCTTCAACTCTCTCTTTCTAAATATCTTCCTTCTCGATCTCTTCGCTCATCCGCCTCCAACTCCCTCAGGGTCAGTCGCTTCTCCAAGTAACGAGTTGGTGGTAGATCGCTTTCTTTGGCTGGGGCCTCCCTCTGGAACAGCCTCCCTGCCTCCCTGAAACTTGAGAACCATCTCTGGTTCCGGAAGCACCTCAAAACCTTTCTCTTTGCTTCTGCTTTTTCTCCTCCTCTCCCCTGCTGACCTCCTGGTTGAAACAGCAACTGCACTGGTTATCTCGCCACCCTCTGTTCTTGGACCCAGGTCCCTCCCACACCAGTTGCACACGCCCGCACTGCCTGCCAACCCACGCACTCGGAGACTGTTTCTGTATCCCTACAGTCCCACTACCAGCACTTGACACCCGACGTCTGCACTTCCTTGCACTTGCCACCTGCTGGCCATTATTTTTGCTTTTGTTATTATTCTATTCCCATGTATTGCACTGACCCCTCCCCCACCCCCACATTTTTCCCCTTCGCCCATCTCATGCACTTGCACGATCTTAATGACACCTGGCCTAGTAGGATCGTTGTCTGTCCTCCCTTTGTGCCCCCTCCCTTGCCTCGTCGCACCTTGATAAACTTGTGTATAGGCGCGTTATAAATGCCATATCATATCATATCATATGATTGATTCAGAGACTTATATCCATCTTTTTTGAGTTTGCCTATTAGGTGTAAGCCAGAACTGTTGCAACTGAATACAGATTGGATGGAGACCGGATGTAAGTGGAAACACACATCATATGGGCATGTTTGGTCATTTTTCCACCCAATGACTAGCCATGGCTAGGTGAATGCCTATGGCATTACTACCAACTACCTGCCCCACACTGCCAACATGTACCCTTTGGGAACTCTTTGAACAAGCTCTATCACAAGAAAACATCAATCCCTGTGCTGTATAGGACCTGGAAGTGGTATATCAAAATATTCTTTTTAGGTGTTTAATTACTTAATTGTTTCTGTAAATGAGCTCCTGGTGTGATAAAAATCTCTTAGTGTGCGTCTTCAGCCAGCTGATTTATTTTATAAGCAATACCAGTGTCAATGTCTCTGTTCCTTGCACAGGAGGCCTGTATAAGACAAGTAATCGCAAAGCCAGCAGTTGTGGCTTGTGTATAGGTATTGAACAGACATTTGCCAGGCAATTACCTCATAAGCCCAGGAACTCGCACAGTTCCGCTGCTGTTCCAATCTTATGGCCAGGTGATACCCTTGTGGCAGTGCCTGGCAAATGCCTATCCATGCCTAATCAAAAGCCGAAGCTGCTGGCTTTGCCAATGCATGTTGGTTTCAGTTTGTCTCCGGAACGGAAAGTGAATATGCCCAGATGTGGGTGCTTCATTTGCTATGCCTAGGGAATTAAGCTGCACCTCACTGAGTTGGTCCAACAAGGCCATATCTGAAAATGACATGGCTAGGATGGTAAGTATGGACCAGTTTCAGATCATCTTCTCATGAGTACTTGCCAGTGGAGTTCTGCCCTAAATAGAACTTATCTTTGTCTGCGTGGAATCATAGCCTGAACTGCCAGAACTTTTCATGATTCAAACTGATAAGTACTGAATTAATAACCTCATACCGCTTGAGTAACTTAACAGAGTTGGCATGCAAACAGAATACATCATGTGTATTGTGGGTCATGTTTGGAAAGTATGATGCAAATCCTGGGTGCTGGGTGCTTAGGCAGTGCCTGAAATTGGCATTATTTGCTGTGGGACCCCACCAGTGATAGGGAGGGGAGCAGGTTGGGAGGATTGTTCAAACCCCCAACCCCAACACACATTTGCCTCTCAACAGATTAATCATGAACACCTGGAAAATAACACAAGAGAGAAGCCTTTTCTTTAATATTGCAGCAAAGTATAAAAGGTGTACATCTTTTAAAACTAAAAAACAGTATTTAAATCCTAAAGAGTGTAATCAGAGGTGGATTTAACATTTGGACAAGGGGCAAATGCCCATGCCCCGTCCCCCCTGATTTGCCTCTCTCCCATCAAACACAAACAGCCAGGGCTGCACAAGCCCTCCCAGTGATGTCTTATCTTTTTAATGTATCTTAGAGGCAAATTATTTACAACAGGAAGTTATAAGATATGCCGAAAAAGGTAACTGGCAGTGACCATTGCTGTGACACTTTTTTCTTAAAATTAAATATAGTGTGATTGTTGGGTGATTCGAAATTAAGGGGATGCAGAACAAGCAATGTGATACATTTACCTTGTCATGCATTGAATTTCATTATTTTCCATGCTGGAGCTTGTAGGCTTCCATTTCCATTCAGAAAATAGAGCTACACTCATAGTGGGTCATTTTTCAAGTCAAGCAGAGTAGAAAACATGGCGCTAAAAGCATTTATCAACACTTTTAATGTGCTGCAGGATTTTGTATGATTTGGCAGGTGAAGTTGGAGAGCAGATCCGACCTAACAAGTTTGCCTGCTCTTACGGGTCCCCCTGCCGAATCTGATTGGTGTTCCATCAGCATGTATTTTTATGTTGGTAGAAAACCAATCGATTCGTATGGAATCCGCCTGACTTTTACACCCTGGTAAAAGCAGGCAGATTAAAAAAGAAACCATTATGGATGGCTCCCACAATTGTTAATTGCGGGAGGGATTTTACACTTTTCCAGAAACGTAGTGGAAAAGTGACGATTAGAGGCGATATTTACCGGTGTTTTATGCTTTACTTTACCAGTACTTGGTGGAAACAATTAGAATTGCATGGAGGGGCCCTTTTGCAAATACTGCAAACAGGAGTGGTCCTCTCTGTGCAATTTAGGATTCAAAACAAAATGACTCCCTTACTCTTCTTCTTCTTCTTTTTCATCAACATGTTTCTACAATGATGTATACATTGTCAGGTTCATTTATCATGTGACTTTTTAAAGTAATTGTATGCACTTGAGTATTATTTTAGGTATTCAAAACCAAATTTCAAAACATATTTGCACCGCCTGAGCTTGGAACATGCGTGGTCAAGTATCTAAATTTCAAGCTAAGCTCGAATTCTGGCTTTACCACTTAACAAAAGTGTGTGATCTTGGGCAATTCAGTTAAGCACACTGTCCCTTACCCGCCAAAATCAGGTGCCTCTAGAAGTGATGCAGTTGACCGTATAAGCTATTTCAAAAAAGCCTTGGTTTAATAGATTGGCAGAGCATGTTTTAGGACCTGCCAAGAACACACACACATTTTCTGGAAAATATCATGCCATATTATTGAACAAAATTGTGAAATTAATAGCAAATCAAAGTAAACACATCAAACGAAAAGCCATCATGGACAATTGCATATTATAACCAGTATATAAACAATACGTAGCAGACAATGATGTACAGGGGCAGGGCAGGGGAGGAAGAACCCCTCCTCCGTGCCAAGCCCCAGCAGGGGAGATACCAGGAAGCTGGAGACCCCTCAGCCTGCACTGTCTGCTTTCTGATCCCACCCCCTCCGCTCCCCACCCTGGCTCTCTCTCCTGCATGCTAGCACTTCCTTGTGCACTCAACTCAATTAAAATGTTCTGCACAAATTCAACCAAAAAATATTCAGTATTCTGAAATGTGGCCCTGTCTTTTAAAACAAGATGGCAGGACCACAAGCCCCTCCTCCGGTGCCTGCTGGGATTAGCTACAGTATTCAGGGTGGCATTGTTGTGTGCACACCATCTGAGAAGGAACAAAGACTGGGGGGCCTTGCTGATCAGCCCTCGCAGAGGAGTAGGAAGCATCACCCTTGATTTTCCCCAGCTAGGCCAAGTAAGACATGCAGTGCTTAATTTGCTGGATGTTTACCAGGGCTCACCCCAGTATTTATTTTTGAGCCCCGGCACTTATTGTCTCATACCCACTTTAATTATGAAGTGGTGATAGTGAGTGCATCCATCAACCACAATGAGCAGGTGCAAGCTGTAGTTTAACCCCAAATATATTGACACTGTGGGGAGCACCATGGGTGGTGTCCGCAGTGGTGGGGAACTGCCTACGAAGCAGTGTCACAGGAGTGCTAGAAAATATTTGGACTCTGGCACTTATTTGTTTTTCAAATTAAGCACTGAAGACATGATGTGGGTTTTTGGGGTCGGTGGGAGTGGAGGTAAATGGGAATGGTGGTCAGGGGGAGCTGACCTGATGGGAGGTTGCTGCTGGGTGAATGGTAAAGAAGAAGTGGATATGATAGAAAGGTAAGAGTAGATGGCAAGGGAAGCTAGGTAGAATGATGTTGCAATACTATTTTCCTTGTTTCTCTTTAGCTCTGTACTGTTTTCTATAGAGCGGTGCAAATATATTTTCCAGATCTGGGAAGGCTGGATTAATGCCAGCACATTGTTTAGGGTATTCATACACCCACAATCAATGGAAATTGCCCCCCCCCGTGATCACAAACTTGGCCCACCCAGATGAAAATTCCTGGAGCAGGGCCTGCAGAGTGGTCAGACCGAAGGGAAACCGCCCAGTCGAAAGTCTCGGTAAGATGTGTTTCGAACTCTGATGTGAATGAAGAGAGAGAGAAGTAATGTTAAAAGGCTTGCACCCGACTGAGGGAAGCCAGAGAAATCGTGAAAGTTGAATACTGTAACTCCGGTTGAGAGGAACTAAAGTGAATGTGAACTTTGTATGAGAACTACAGATACCAGAAACCATTACAAAGTCAGGATAAAGTCGAAGTGGTCATGTGAAGGTTGGAGTCAAACCTACCTTGCACAATCAAAAGTCTTTGACGCAAGTGAATAATTGAAGAGGGTCCGAGCCCAACAAAGGGAGACCTGGTGTAAGCACCATTGATTTGAATTGTATCCAGAGGCTCAAAAGTGTGTTCCGAGCTCCAATGAGACACCTTGTCCCGTGCCTGAAAAAGTGGGGATGAGGAGCACATATTCTCTCCTGAACATTTATCATTTCTACATTGCAATATCCCACACACATTTTGTTATATACAGTAAGGATTGGCAATAGTTTTTATTAGTATAGGCCATCTTTATTTTGACACAATACTACTAGGACAGCATTTTCTATTATTTGATGGTCGTAGATCGCTCCCATCTATAGATTTAGGGTTAGATAGGCGTTTATTATACCCTTGTTGAAGTTCAATAAACACCCTTGAACTGTGGTCGCTTGTGTCTGTCTTGTCTGTCTTACTGTTGATACCATGCCTTCCGTACAGGTCTCAACACAAACTAGCATATCCAATTGAGTTAGGTCAGTTCTGGGTGCACCAGTATAAAACCTACAGTGGGCCTAGTATACAACTCCAGGTACATACACTATCAGTGATAGATGAATTTAGGATAGTGTCCCTTACAATTCATGTTTCCGATAACTATCGGAACATGTTGAGGGCTAACATGGAAGCATTTTCTCAAGGAGCACCGTTACATCCTGAAGATGATTTGCAAAATGTAGATAACATGTATGATCATGTTTGTTTTGTGCAGTATTTGGACACCTTCCTGTTTTACAAACAAGAGCCAGGGCAGTGGATAAAGGAACCCTACTATGAGCACTGTGCTGTTCCTTTTTCAGACTCACCACTTGAGTTTAAGGCATTTCCTTAACCCTCTGAAAGGATACATTCACTCCTCCTACAGAGAAGGGTCATTTTGTGTGTTCCACATACTTTGTGGTATATGATTAAAAAATGTGTTACAATAACAGAAAAATCATTGGAAGAATCGGTCAACCTTAACACAACATGGGGGGATGAATCATGACAGGTACACAGAGTTGACACGCTAGACTTAGCGTGTGAATGTCCACACTTGAAGTGCTTTTTCAACTACACTCATTTCCAAACTAACTATAGTTTGCATGGTATATCTTTTTATTCAGATTGGAAAGCAAAAGAGGGCAAATACTGATTGACAACTTATCAGCTTAACAAAGCAGTGCAGGAAAACAGAAGTGAACATGTTACAGATGCTTCAGGCATTCCAGCAGCCTGGAATATCGAGATACATGAGTGCTATAAGAGACACACAGGTGTAGGTGCAAGTCCTTCTAGAGCTTGGGCTACATATAACACTTCACAAACCTATGCCATCTCCATAGGCAAAGCATGCCAATTAATGGCTAAGCAGACACCCCTAAGCGAGAATATTTGTGAGATAGACACATGGGGGGTCATTCCGAGTAGGGCGCTAAGGGTTAACGGTCACCGGTCACGAGACTGGTACCGTTAAACCCTTACCGCCCTATTCCGAGTTCCCTTTGCGGGTTGGTACTTAACGCCTGCTTTTTGCAGGCGTTGAAAAACAAACCCACAAAGGGATCTAGGAGCTAATTACGGCACCGTAGTTTACGGTGCCGTAATTAGCGCCTTCCCCATTCCCATTGAGCCCTATGGGCCAAAAATGGGAATGGGCAAGGGCCCATGGTGAATGGGTAATTACCGCCCCCGCCAACCTTGGAATAGGGCGGTAATTCCGCCATTCACCATGGCGAAGTCGGAACCATAACGGCGTCAACCAAGGTGCTAATAGCGCCTTGGTTAACGCCAGGGTCGGAATGAGGCCCATGGTGTACATCAGGTGAATGGTTAGCAATGCTGATTCATCATACACCTGGAAGGAAGCAGTGTTAGAAATGCAATGCCTGGCAGATCAATTAATAGGGAAGAGCTTCAGTGCAGCTGAAAGCAATTTCTTTGTGCTGCAGCAAGGAATCTACAGTCTAAGAGATGTGGTATGACATGGTACATATATTTCAAGAAGACTTGGAAAATCTACAAGATGATAAACAAGCTACTATCAAGCCTCTAATGGTTACTGACTTCTTGGACACACTGGGCCTCATTACAACCCTGGCGTTAAGAGGTTAACGGCGCCGTAAAAGGCTGCGGCGCAGTTAAACCCTTAACGCCCGATTCACACTTTAACGCCTGCTTTTTGCAGGCGTTAAAGTCCAACCCGCTAAGGGACCTTGGTGCTAATTACGGCACTGTAATTTACGGTGCCGTAATTAGCGCCTTCCCCATTCCCATTGAGCCCTATGGGCCAAAAATGGGAATGGGGAAGGGGCCATGGTGAATGGGGATTTACCACCCCGCCAACCTTGGAATGGGGCGGTAAATCCGCCATCCACCATGTCGGAATCCGGCATGGACCATGGTGCTAAAATCTCCATGGTCCAACGCCAGGGTTGTAATGAGGCCCACTGTCTAGAGGAATTCCAAATTAGACTACTGTAATGAATCAGTAGTAAGACTCGGATACAGAGGCTTTGTGATGATTGCTATAGACTTTTATTTTAAAAGAAAATGTATTTTTGATATTTTATAATGTTGCAAAACATACAAAACCACCCACCCACCTACCCCGACCACAAACAAACATGGCCGATAAAGTACAGATGTGAAATGAATTACAAATTACCACATTAGTACATTAAGGTGTGGAACACACATCAGTTTTCCACTAGTGGGCTCACATTGCCATTCTTTCATGGGAGGTGATGCATATCTGAGGAACACCCCACAATTGGGGAACCAAGCCTGAGGGTCTTGGACATCCACCACAGTAGACACATAGGATCTGAATGGAGACCAGTAGTCCAATGGTCAAGTTGAAGAAGGTAAGGTTGCTTCATACTGTGTTTCTCTCCTTTCACACGTATTCATGTAGGCCAGCAATTATCGAAATGTTGGTGCTCTGCTTTTCCCCGTGACTTGGTGATAATAGTCCTAGCAACAACTGATGCCATTCCAGCGACTTTTCTTTCAGTTCTAGAACCAGAGTTCACTGTAGCCAACATCCAAAATAAATTCCGTGTGATATTGCCAGGTGTTTTCCAGCATAGTAGCCAAGGTGGTTTCAACCGGAGCCCAAAATGGGCGTACCTTAGGGCATGGAGAGAGACCTTGTTTGCTGGCATGCCCCTTTCCACTGGGCGTCTATCAGTTCATAACCCAAAGCGGATTAACACTTCATCCGAGATTGGTTACAAGAGAGGGTCTGTGTGTTTTGATGGCCCTATATATAGTAGAAGCCAGTGATTTAGGGGGCGGGGGTGGGGCGGTAATACATTGTAACAATGGGGAGGTTGTTGGGGTCAGCAGGTATTCAGGTCATATAGATTTGAGAACTTCTGCTGATGGAAAAACAAGAACATTGTCACTGTGTTCCATTCCCCTGTGGATTTCAGAACATAACAAGTTATCAATCTACCATCCATCACCAGGTCACCCAGTGACTCTATCCCTAGGTTCGCGATGTGTATCTGGAAGATCTTTTCATGTGTGAGTGGTACGCCCCTAACCCTATATACTGCAAAAGTAGGGGAATATAGAACGTTTTCACCAAGAATGTCACCCAGTTTCCTCCTTGCCCGACATGTAACCTTAATGGGTTATAGCTCTGCCTGATTACCCGCTTGGGGTCCCAGCCATAGCAACTCTTTTAGGTCTTCCAGCTGCATGATCGCCTTTTCTAGAGAAACATGTTGGAGGTTCACTGAGGAGGACCACCACCAGATGGAGTACTGTAGTTGTGCTGCTAAAAATTTGAGATATAAATCTGGGTATTCAAGGCCGCTGTGCTCATAGGGCAATGTCAACACATCATACGCTATCCTGGGCTGTTTACCTGCCCAGATGAGACGTATCTTTAATCCATGCACCACGGACCAAAAATTAGCTGGAGGACAAATAGGGACATTGTTAAATATATATAAGAATGTTAGTAATATAACCATCTTGGCCAGGGACATGGAGGCAGCTTGTGAGATGGGTAAGAGTATCCATGATTCCACTCTGAGTTCCAGAAAGGCAAGAACCTTCAAATAGTTTGCCTTAAATAGATCTGACGGGGATGCTCTAATAAGTACACCCAGATAATGCATGCCCTGTGGGCACCATCTAAACTCCTTTACGATCTTGGGTTGCTTAACTACTGGGGTCAGGGGCAATACCTCCGATTTAGACCAATGAATCCTCAAACCGGAGATGTTGCAATATTGTTGTATGGCAGTTACTACTGGCTCCTGGTTATCCCAAGGGTGTTTCAAGTACAATAACATATCGTCGGCGTACAATGATATGATAGTAACATGAGAGTGCACTCAAACACCTTGGTGCATATGTTGTTCCCTGAGGTAGTATGCAAGGGGTTCAATGGCGAGGGCAAATAGGATAGATGAAAACAGGCATCCCTGTCTCGTTTCCCGGGTCGGTGTATTGATATCGATATTTTATTTGTATCGCGCTTGTACACAAATGTTTCAGAGCGCGACCAGGCAAGGAAGGGGAACAAGGGAGAACAAAAACAATGATCTTACTAGGCCCAGTGACATTCAAAATGCGCAAGTGCATGGGAGAGGAAGAAGGGAAAGTGCATGGGAGGGGTGGAGGTGGAAAAGTGCTGAGCAAGGAGAACATAAATACAACAAAAAATAAATAAGTAAATAAGAGCAACAGGCAGTGGTATTGCAGCCAGTAAGTGCCAGGTATAAGGCAGCAGACAGGGTGTGCCAGATAAGTGCAGACAAATAGGTGGGAGGGCTGTAGGGTTACAGAAACAGACCCCAGTATACAGAATTGCCAGGAGGCAGTGCGGGTGAGTAGCAGGGTAAGCAGGTACCTGGGCCCGAAGTCATAGGGTGACCAGGTGCACGATGCCGAGACAGAACAGATCAGCAGGGGAGAGGAGGAGAGAAGGCAGAAGCAAAGAGAAAGGTCTTGAATGTCTATTTATTTCTGTTTGTGGGTCCCCAACTTGAAACCACCTTGCCTATATACTGTCCTCCCAGGACCTTGTCAAAGTTCACTTATAGATTCGGGTGTGGGTCCCAGACTTGCAGCAAGTTGCCTGGTGTACTCCCCTGCCAGGTCTTTCATACAATTCACTTTTGTCTTCAAGGGGCGGGTCTCCGACTAGCTATCACACTGCCTGGTATACCCTTCTTCCAGGACTTTTATACTGTTCAGTTTCTCTTCAGGGTGCAGCTCTCGGACTCGCTACCATGCTGGTATATTCTCCTGCCAGGTCTTCCACATAAAACTGCACCATAAAGGGATGTTGTACTTCCCTTATAGTTTCACACCAAAGTTCGTATTGTTCATTCCTTATTTTGCCAGTCAACACATCATTGTGACTGTGTAGCTTACAGCAGGGCAAAGAGGTCTCTCATTCCCCCCCCATTCCCTTTCAAACTGTTCGGCACTTCTCCCGGCATCCAAAACCTTTCACAAGTGACTCACCAGTCAGGCAACCTTTTTCTAGCCTTCCTCCGCTCTTCTGCAGGTCTCCTATTGGTTCTCGCAGCTTTGTGTATCACCGGAAGTGTGTCTCAGCAGCACATCAGAGTCCACTTGCATCTCCTGCTCTACATGCTGGTAACACACCTGCTCTGGCTTCCCTCCTCAGCCCACTTTCTGCCATGGCCTTGGAGCTCTCAGAGACTCTTCACAGACTTCTCTCCACCTGCTGCTCTCACCAGCGCTGCCACAGCACTCACACCCTTCGCTGAACTACCAGCTACGGCTGGGAGGAAGTAATCTTCCTCTCTATTGCAGTATCAGGAATTCAAATGTGCCGGCTTTTTATGGATTCTGCCAACCAGCTTGACAGTTCCGGTGCTCTGCATTACTCTTTGGCTCCTCCTCATTCCAGTAGTTTAACACAAAAGTTTTCAACAGAGCCCTATAGTCAGTACAAAGTGGTTGGACAGGGTCTATATTACTATAGGCCAGAGAGAAGCCAATGAGTTATCATACCCTGAATGGAAAGAGGGATACCATGATTCTACTGAGTCACCCTTCCTCCCATGAGGGTTCTCTCATCCCATATGATCCTCACTTGGGCAGCCACACCCAGGGTCGGGATCAGGTAGCAGGTGCCCTTCCCTGGCCATATGGGAAGAGTTTCCCCAGAGAGGGAGTGATGACATCACTGGATTTATCACACTACCTTAACATGTCCTATGCAGCTGATGTAAATTAGATTGTCCAAACAAGCTGAGGAACAAGATATCTCAGAGTCAATCTATACTCTATTGAGCGTTTTCAAAAAGACTTTCTATGAATCATCAGCTTGGAGAAAAGACTTCATATCATGGACAATCTATGGTATTTTGAACATTTCAGTGTCACCAAGACCAGCTTTAATGTGTGCAACATTACAGTCTTGGGGTACCCTACATAAAGTTGTAGATTACTGGATAAAAAAATATCAATGCAGTACATTATGCCCATGCTTGTGTGACATGTGGAGTCTCTACTATTCACCAGTATGCCTTGAAGGACTGTGTTGGAAAACTCCCTGTAAATTGCCAGGACATCTAAATTGTCTGACCATGTGAGCAGTATTCAAACTCCACAATTTGTACATTTTATTTATTTTATGTTATGGAAATTACAGGGAAAGCAATGCATTGTTGCCAGAAAAATGCTCACAAAAACTTACAACATTGATTTACAGAGCAGAAGAGCAGTGCCCTTAGCAATGGGTAGGAGGATGAGAATTTAGGACCAGATGTTGCAGGGGAAGGTAGAAACATGAACCAGGGATGAGGACAGCAGAGCATGATATAGGAAGGGTATAGTGGAGGACATGCTAAATTCAGGATGAAGGGGTGACTGAGAAGTGCCTGTGGGTTGTCGAAGAGTAGGGAGAGCGGAGAACAGGAAGATATGGTAGTGTAGAATAATTTGAAAATGAATCTTCAGAAAGGGGGAGGGCTTATAGGGTGGTTTTAAATAGTAATTGGTTAGGAGTTTTGCAGAGAAGGAGAGGAAGATCATTCCAGAGTAGGGTAGCGAGGATAGGTAGACAGCAAAAATGATAGGGAGCACACAGGGCTCTGGAGCTGGCAAGGAGGTTAGCCAAGGATGATTGTAGCGTGCGAGGAGGAGAGTAGGGAGTGAGATGGGCCAATAGGTAGGGTGGGGCAAGTCCATGTATAATTTTGAAGATGATGAGAATACATTTATACTTTTCCCTCTGTCTTATAGATAACCGGCCCATCTGGAGATGGGCTGGGGAGGTGGAGGTGAAGCGGGAAAGGTTGAAGAGTGTAAGTGTATCGGGACTGCAAAGTTGAGGACTTCGTCCAGAGGTGAAAAGGCATAGTTGATAAGGCGATAGAGGAGACTAATGCATTAGTCAGATCGGGATAGGACTATGGAGGAGATCAGATGCTTAGCAGTATTTAAGGGAAGAAGATGGCATATTTTTCTGATGCTGAGGAGGTTAAGTCTGGCTGGGGTGGCCGATTTGGAGATGAAGAGCGAGAAGTTGTAAGATTGGTAAAAGATGTTGTGTTTTGTTATGTTATAAGGATTGATAGAGCGCACTACCGCCACAAGGCATCTTGGCACTAGGAAACCCCAATACAGTCCACCTCATATTGCTCTAGAATAGGAAAGTTTCCAGGGACTGTCTAAATTCCATATGATCAGCAGGGCCCAGTGAACTGGACACAGTGATTTGAAGCCAATGCACTTGGACACCAGAAGCCAATGCAAGCGTTGAAGGGTAGGGGTGATATGGACTCCAAAGGGAGTACCTTACGCAAAACTTTAAGTTGGAAATACCCCGATTTACAAACTGCTGCCACTTGCTGAGTCATGGACAGGGTGGCAGAAAGTTACCCCCAGATTTTTCACTACAGAAGTTGGAGTAGGGAAGTTACCCAGCGACGATGGCCAAATAGCAGGCACCCAGAGTGACAACCCCACCGGGGAACACATAACCAGCACTTCAGTCTTGTCCCCTTTGAGTCTCAGCCAGTTCTGGTTCATCCAGACCCCCACGGCCTCCAAGCACTGACACAGGCACAATGACATCTCTGCATAGTCGAGATCTAAACGGACCAGGATCTGTGTGTTGTGGGCAAATGAATAGCACCTTAGGCCATAAGAGTGGATGAGACCCAGAAGAGGCTGAATATAGATGTGAAAAAGTATCAGGGACAAGGCAGAACCCTGTGGAACACCACTGGAAAGTGAGGAGGGGGGAAAAAATGAATGGAGGCAAAGAGATTGTTTGGCCCCTGTCAGCCAGGAAGGACATAAACCAGGCCAGGACAGTACCCTCCAGGCCGGCAGAAGATAGCCAGGACTGCAGGGTAGGATGATAAATGGTGTCCAAGGCAGGTGACAGATCTAATAATATCAGGGCCTAACACCGCCTGTATTAACCAGTCTGGTCATGTCATCCGTCACTGAGACCAGGACACTCTCCGTGCCCCGGGCAGGCCGGAAACCTGACTGAAAGTGGTCAAAGAATCCGGAAGTCTCAAGAAAATAGGACAGAAGGGGAGACAACAGTGCTTCCAATAACTTCATGAAGAAAGGTAGGAGAGAGATAGGACTGCAAGCTAGAGGGAAATGAAGGGTCAAGGGGTTGCTTTTTAAGCAGTGGGATAACCATCACTTGTTTTAGCTCGGCAGGAATATAGCCTGTCTGACAAGAGATATTAACGCTTTGAAGATCCAAGGGAAAATGCCAGAGGAAATATCTTTCAGGATAATTAGGGCAATGGGATCAGAGGGGGATGCTGACTTTGGCGCTCAATGGCCTTCTTGATAACCTCTTCAGAGAAAAAGGGAAACGGCGTCCAAGTAGAACGGGGATCGAGACTTATCTCCTCCTGGGGTTTGGTCAGGAGATCACTGTCTACAGGACTAGCCTGAATATTAGACCGAATATTTTCAATTTTACCGGTAAAGAAATTAGACAGCACGTCGCAGAATTCCTCAGTTGGAATCACTGGGTTGGCCGGGTCTGATACCGAAGAGAGTGATTTTACCATTGCAAACAGCTCTTTGGGTTGGCTAAGTGCCTTATCAATCTTGTGAGTCAGAAAAGCTTTTTTGGTTGCCTTAATTAATGCATGATAGACCCTAGTACACTGTTTAAAGTGTATTTTTTCTGCCTCTCATAGGCAGCACACCATTTTCACTCTGCTTGCCTCAGGACAAGGTGAGCAGCCATAAGCTCAGCAGAGAACCATGATTCTGATAGACGCTTGCACATCTGAACACTCTTCAAAGGAGCACATATATCTGCTGATCTTTGCAGGGAGCTCGTAAGCACCAAAAAGTCAACTACTGGTGTGGAGCTACAGCTAGTATTAACCAGGCCAACTAGAGCCTGCAGGTCTGCATCGTGCCACTTCTGTCGTAAAGCCTTAGGTAAGGGAATCTTAAACTGTGGCTTTGGGAGTTGAAACTGAAAAGTGACCAGATAATGATCTGACCCTAGGACGGGCTCAATGGATAGAATCCTCAGATTGTCAAGTTTTCCGAACAGTAGGTCTAATATGTTTCCCAATTTATGAGTAGCTTCTTCTACAATTTGATTAAGACCCATATCTAACGGTTCCATGTCATTTCATCGCCTGCCTTTTCATCCCCAGGCTTTTTAACGTGCACATTCCATCGAATGTGCTCATTGTTTTTTTTATTTTTTTGGGGGGGGTTCCATCCCAAACCCCCCTCCAACACAGATTTTTTGCCATTATCTGCCCTTCCCCCCCCTAAAAAATTCGATGAGCCCATTCGATAGAATGTGCACTTTGAAAAGCATGTGGATGAAAATGCAGGCGATGAAAGGACGTCGCACATATCTAACATACCATCAAAAAACTAGCTACAAATTGGAGGTCGTGGGGAGTAAAATTTGACTTTGAGATCACCTAAAATCACAAATAAGGCAAATACCTGTAGCTCTGCAACAAGAAACGTGGTAGCCAACCGAGGGGGTCTATGACAGACCAAATAATGCCAAGAACAGAAGGCTGAGGCCACACACCGCACTGACAGTGCTTCCATAGGAACTAGATGGCCTAAGTCAATCTGTACCACCTTATAGTTAGCTTTAAAGATTATCACCACCCCTCTGCCAGGATGCGCAGAGGGACGGTTAAGATGGAGTATCATATACCCAGGCAGAAGAGCTTGCACTAGTGTGGGTGCTGACGAATCTGTCAACCATGTTTCTCTTAGAAATAGAAAATCCAGTGAGCAACAACAATGTGTTAATGGAGAGTGAATGCGCATGCAAACATCTTGTATTTAGGAGGATGGCACACATATCACAGTTGTCAATATTCACGTGTTTAGGGCTGATAAGAGGCACATGCCATCCCTCCGAAAATACCGTGGTAGATGGTGCCAGATCCAGAATGGTTTTATGAGAATGCTGCTGTCCCAGCCCGTCCTTGGCCCGGATGTGCACAGATGGGCTTGACTTCAGAGTGCCTTACAACTAAGGGGCACATGGTTTTACCTTAGCCAATCTGCTGTCTTGTGATGACACCAAGGTTGAGAGCAGAAGCTGAGGAGGTCAGGGTAGTCTGGAGAGAAGAAAACATGAGAGAGAGAGAGGAAGAGATAGCCTGTTTGGATGGGAAGTAGGGAACCTCAGTCTTAGTGGAGTTAAGCATGAGCCACTGTGATACCATTCAATGTTTGATGAATAAAGAGAGGGTTTTACATTTTGACCACAGCTTGTCAGATAAGGAGGGAAAGTAGAAGAATATCTGAGTGTTATCAGCAAAGGGTTGATAGGTAAAGCCGTAACAGGAGATCAGGGCACCAAAAACAGAGGTACAGAGAGTGAAGAGAAGTGGACCCAAAACTGACCCCTGGTGAACACCCACAGTAAGGGGTGGGTGGGGAGGTATGGCTGTACCAGGACACCTGGAAGTGTATGGACTATGTAGCAAAGAAAGTGAGGGTCCTGTCTCTAATGCCAAGGAAAGATAATGTGGAGAGAAGATCAGAATGGTTGACAGTATCGAAGGCAGCATAGAGGTTGAGAAGAATAAGAATAGATTAACAGTTTGCATGACGGGCAAAAGAGATGTAGTTGGTTACATTGAGGAGAGCTGTCTCAGTGGAGTGGCAAGGTCGGAAGCAAGATTGCAGATGGTCCCGGAGGTTGTGTGTATCAAGAAACTCAGTGAGTTGGTTGAAAACTACTTGTGCTAGGATTTTGGAAGATTGAGGTACAAGAGAGTTGGGAGGACAGTTATGGTCTAGGCCAGGTTTCTTGATGATAGGGATGACGGTAGCTGACTTGTAGGATTATGGAAAGGTGGCACTGTCAAAGGATTAGTTGAAGTGCCATAAGCGGCATGCAAATGGAAAACCTCAGCAGTAAAACATTGTTGCTGCCTAATGGTTCCAACATTGTGCATGTTCAACACTTCATGCTGTGGTGTGCCTGTGGTATTTGTCAGCGTGATCACCATCTCTGAGGTGGAAACATGCTGTGAAATCATGCTTCATCCACCAGTGCAGTCTGAACCTGTACCATTCAACTGGCCGGATGTTAAGCTGATACCTTGTCAGTTCCCAGAGTTGTCATTGAAGCTGACATACCTACTAAACATGCACATTACTATCACCAGCACCACAGAAACCCTTGGAAAAGCATACAATAGAGCAATGTACTTGGCCAAAGCCCTGCTGGAGAAAGCATCTGATTGGCCAAAAGGAATATACTCCCTACTGAAAAGTTCCTCCCCATCAAATGGGAGCTCAATCCTAGGAACCATTGCGGACAGGCTGATGCATTCTGTCTTTTCCTTCAATTCATTGACAAGCATGATGGAATTCATAGGGAAAATAGGCACAGGAATATCTTTACACTTCTATACCCTTACAGCTGGGGTCATCCCGATAGTGATCATGTTTCTGTTTGGTCACATATAACAAAACATAAGAAAATCTATGCACCAGAGCTCTCAACCCGAATGAAAAAAGAGAAATATTTTGATACATTTTTGCAAGCAATAAATCGACACATCTCTGTGAACATTTAAGAACTCCGGTAATCGACCCAAGTCAACTTTATTATCTTCATTGTTTTTGCATTGGCTGCATCGGAGAATACACTTGTATCCTCAACTGGAAGTATTATATATCCTAATAACAGTCTGCAGTCTACCCTTACCATTAGTATTGCTTTGTTTCTTTATTGATATTATGTCTTAGATGCCAGTGAATATAGTAAAGGAACATCAGTGACTGGTTCAATATTGAATGTGTGTTCTTTTAACACTTCACTCTTATTTCCATGATTTCGTAGACATCCTCAACAGCTTGTTCTACTACTTATGAGGTCAGGGGGTGGGTTATCATGTATTTTAGCTGAGCTGTAAGACAATACATTAATCAGATATGAGCATTTTCACATACTTATATATTGGTTCTGTTACATAGTTAGGGCACAGTCGGTAGGCATATATATCACAGAAAGCATTTTCATAAAATGAGGCATTTTAGTTGTATTCATGGATTGTGCACAAATCAACGATTACTAATCAACCCTTTGTTATCCTCTGAGCAGACTGCACTTTGAGCCAGGTTATCATTTGTTTATGGTACATGAGAGAAAACTGTAAGAAGAGATTCTGGGCTGGGATCCAGTGGGTGTTTTTGTATGTAAATAGTCCCTGATGTTCCAGCAAACTATAAACAATGTTCTGATGAACTCCAAGTCACTGGATGCATTACTAATACGGCACATGGCACGGGGAATGTTCCTTCGTAATATGGTAAACATATTCTTGGGGAATAGGTTTTGAAATCCAAAGGTTATATGAAGAGAGTACTGTTGGGGAAGAGCTGAGCTGAGGACCTAAGTAAGCTGGATGGATATCTCCATTCTGGTTTCTGGAGAAGGGAGGGTCTCTCATGACTAATTTTTCTGCTCTGGAATTTTGCAGCACTAAATTGGATTTTTGATGGCAAAGGCTCAAATAGCTTCTCCTTTTTGTGGACGTAACCCTTTTCATTGAGCAGTATATACAAGTACTAAGCACTTAACTACAGCAGCTCAAACCCATCAAGCTATCTTATTCTGATTTGGCTTACGTTTGCATCAATCCAGTTGACACCAAATCACTTTTAAGGATTTTGTTATAGTCATTAGAGACCATGATCTTTGTTTAGGTGGTCTTTCCATTGGATCTGATATTTTGAGGATTTATCATGATTTTTGCCATTGTATAACAACTCATGCCTCCCTCCAGCTTCTGGCTGTCAGCTCAGCTTTCAGTTCTCGACTGCCACAGAGGTGTGTTATGAGTATAAGAGATAGGGTTTACCTGTTTTAATATCACATTGAGAAAGGGAGGAGGTATTAGAAGAGGTATTAAAATAAACAAACCAATTGAGGATTCATTAATATTCATAAGGCATTTTTGTGAGAGCCAATTGCCGAATTGCCTTAAAGAAGGTTTTTATATGTTTTATTTGCTATATTTCTATACTTTTGTATTATTTTTTCTTCTAATAAAAAGAAACAAACTTTGCAGGAGATTGTGAGAGCATTCATTGAGAGCCTTTATTGAGAATCTTTTCATGAACACATGTGCATGTGTATTAAGTGTGATGCATCTATGTAATTTGCTGTATATTGTCTTGCACAATATTGTGCACGTTTCGATAAAGAATCGGTTAATAGGAGGTTTAACAGTAGTCCCTATATACATTTAATGACATTAATAAATCAGTCCTGTGTAGATGAATGAGAACGGGCTGCTAGCCCACTGCACAGGTTTTTTGTCTACCCTCTCTTGGATGCAGTGACAGGTATCTGCTTTTCTCTACCTATATACCTGCCACATCCCCTACTGGGTGGGGTCAGGTCTAGCAAACTCCCTATGGGATGGAGAAAAGGCTCTGGTTGAAGAGGTGATAAGATCACACCAGCCTCTAACATCCTTTATTGGCGAACCCTCTCCTCCTCCCCAGCTGCCAATATATTTATTGTTGTTTTTGAATGGGAGCTGTTTATAAAAACAAAAACAATCCAAACAAGGCATGTTAAACTTTGTTTAAAATAGTTTGGTGTAATGATATGGGTGTTGAAGAATAACAAATCAAGTCAGGTTAGAAATGTGATAAGCAGGATAAGAATGAGTCACTAAGGCTTTGTATTGTCCCTGCACCCATTTTTGAAAACATGCTGCACCATTCACATATCACATATCTAGGGAGATACCGTATCCATACCATATCCATAGACACAGCAGTTATCAGTACAAACATAGTAGATACTAATAGGTTTTGCATTTGATTCTTGTTGTTTAGAAGAATGCAGAAGGTTACAGTGTTCAGTGAAAAGGTAACAACCATCTGTCACCAATTCACTGGCCCTTGTCATCAAGGCCCCTCTCTTACATCTGACTCACTTGTGCACAACAGTACAGCACTTCAGAGGGCCTCTCAAACTTCACCTTTCTGATGGATCTGGGAACATAACAAGGCAAATGAGGGTTGTGCGCTGTGCTGTCACACATGTACTCTAGTCCTGAACCATGACACTTTTGGCCAACCACCAGTGCCAGGGAGAAAGAGGACACTTATGTTGTAAGGACCTACAACGATAGTGAGAAATAGCTTCACCATAATAAAATGGGTTCCATGTGGTGCACTGACTGAAGTAATGGTTTGGCAGCTGAACTCCCCCTCACCCATTCCATCCTATGGTAATACGAGTGCCAGTATCAAAGAGAGAAAAGACAGTGGACCAATTGACAATCATCAGTCTATGAGAGATTGCCTAGTGGCAGTGGCAAACAAGAGTAGCTGTTCCAGTGTTGCTGAAAGGCTGTTTCTGTGCCTGTTGCTGTAACCTCTGGGAAACGGTAGTATGTTTTTCTGAGCTTTAGCAACAATGTTTTGCAATGTGTCCCACCACATGACAGGGCTGAGCCAGACTTGATAGTGGAATAATCTAGAAACTCCTCCCTGCTTTGGGGCTCAGATCCCATAAGAGAAATGTACAAAGTGTGTGTTTGTCTCCCCTTGTTAGCAAGAGTAGACACTAATGGTGGGTGTCCCCCCCTTGTGTGGCAAGAATTGTGTGTGCCTACTCACCTTATGGAGTGTGGCACATATTTTAGGGTTGTTCCCCCTTCCGGTGGAAGCGCATCAACAATTAGATGTGCAGCCTTACTCCATGGGAGGGAAACCAAAATTATGTGTGCACTCCTTCCCCGTGGGAGTGCATCAGAAACTGTGCATGCTTCCCCTTCTCAAAAGAAGTGCATCAAACATTAGGCATGCATCCCCTTCCCTGTGGGAAAGTACTATACATTAGGTGCTTATCCCCTACCTTGCAGAAGTGTGGCAAACATTAAGCTTGTGCCCACTTACCTGTAAGAAAACACCAACACATAGAGGCATGCCCTCTTTCCTGAAGAGGACAGAAGACATTGTGTGTGTACTCCCTTCTTTCCAGGAGTGCTGCATACATGAGGTGTGCTCCCCCTTCACCGCAGAAGTGTGTCAATAATTATGTGTGTTCCCACTTCACTGCAGAAGTGCAGAAACAATTATGTGTTCCCTCTTCACTGTGGGAGTAGTGCACATTTTCTGTGCACCTCCTCCCCGGCCTGAGTGATGCAAAAATAAGAGGTGTTCTCTTTTGCCCCAGGGTGTGCATCAACAATTAGATGCACCAACTTGCCTGCAGATGTGTCAAAATTAGGTTTGTGCCCCCTTTTATCTGGGAATGTATCAACAGTTAGGTGAGCAACCCCTTCCCTGTGGTAGGAAATCCAAACTTAGGTGGGCACACCTTTCCTGTGGGAGTGTATCACAAATTGTGTGTGCTCTCCCTTGCCCACAGAGGTGCATCCAGTATTATGTGTGCATTCCCTTCACTGTGGCACAGTACCAGAAAGTATGTGTTTACCCCCTTTCCTGTGGGAGTGTGACAGAAACTTTGTGCACCGTGTTCTCTTTGAATGTGTTGCAAACATTAGGTGCGTGCACACCCTCCCATGCAGGAGTACAGCAAAAATGGTGTGTGCACCTCTTCTATGTAAAAGTGATTTAAAAAATGTGGTGTATATTGCCCCTTTTCTCTGGGAGTGCATCCAAAATTAGCAGGGCACCACATTCCCTATGAAAATGCATCACAAACATTGGTGTTTGCCCTCTTCCCAGTGGATGTGCTGCGACACGTGTGTGCATCTCTTTCCCTGCCAGAGAGAGGTAAACTTTAGGTTTTCTCCCCATTGTCTCCAGGAGTGAATGCAAACTTAGGTGCCAACTCCTTCATTGTAAGAGTGCTGCGGACATTATGCGTGCACTGTGTTTGCTGTGGGAGTGCAGAAAAAATCATATCTGTGCTCCCTCCCTTGTGGGACTATGGATCAAAGTGAGTTCTCCCCCTTCTCTGTGGGAGTGCAGCGGAAATGAAGTGTGTGTGCCCCCATTTTTGCAGGAAAGTGAAACATTGAGTGTGTGCTCCCTTACATTCGGGAGCATTGAATAAATTAGGAGTACACACTCCTCCCTACTACACCAAGCATTTAGTATGTGCTCCCTTTCCTGTGGATTGTAACAGCAATTGTGTTCATGCCTTTAGTTGCAGTATTGCTGCAAAAATTAGGTGTGCCTCCTTCCCTGTATGAGTATGTCAAACGTTACATTTGCTTCACCTTCCCACTGGGAGAGAATTACAAGTTTGCTGCATGCCCTTGCAATGCGAAAGTGTGTCAAAAAAGAGTTGCGCTGCCATGACCTAGCCAGCGGGATTGTATCGAAAAGTAGGTGGGATCCCATTTCCAAATAGGAGTATGCCAAATATGATGCGTGCATTCCCTTCATTGTACATTGCAGTAAAAACTAGGTGTGCAACCTCTTCCTGTGGGAGTGGTAACAATTGTCTATTCACCGGCTTTCCTGCAAAAATGAGATATTCCTCCCTTACCTCTGGGAGTGCATCTACAATTAGCCTTATGTGTGGGATGTGTCAAAATGTGGTGTGTGCCAACTTCTTTTCCGGAGGAGTGCAGTAAATTGAGGAGTGTGCACCCTTTGATGTGGAGGGAAGCAGAAATTGTGGGTGAACTCCATTCTTTGCAGGATTGCTGAAAACATTAGGCGTCCTCCCAGTTACCTGCAGGAATATGTCAGAAAGTTTATCAGCTCTGCCTTCCCACTGGGAGCAGGCCCGGCCTTAGGGAGGGGCGCGCCGGCCGACCGCCCGGATCGCCATGGCCCCCAGGACCCCATTAGCCACGCCACGCCAGTTCAGGGGAGTCTTTCAAGGGCTGCCCAAGCTGGCGTAGTGGGAGAAGGTGCGGCAGGCGGGCTGTTGCTATCAAAATCGCCCATGGTGTTGGGCGCATTTACTGTCACCAAACGTGCCCCTCTGCCGCGGGCACCCTTCAAACAACAAAAGACGCCATCAGCCCCCACCACGCCAGCTCAGGGGAGTCTTTCAAGGGCTTCCTCGAGCTGGCATAGTGGCAGAAGGTGCGGCAAGCACCTCACTGCTATCAAATGCGCTTGCAGCACATCCAATAACAACCTCCTTGCCAGAGCGAGGAGGTTTAAAAAAAAGAAAAAGTGGCACTTCCTGGCCCTGTCCCCCTCCACCCTGCCCCCTGTTGACCAGGGCCGTAAGGGGGATGAGGAGGGCGCCAATTCGCCCAGGGTGCTGCTGCCCCTAAAGCCGGCACTGACTGGGAGCACATAAAAAATTAGATGCACAACCAACACTGCGGACGTTTGTCAAAAATAAGGCATGCACCAACTTCCTTACCAGCCATAGTGTAGACAAAATTAGGTGGGCTCCCCCTTGCGTGCAGGAGTGTGACAAACATTCTTTGTTCATTCCTTTCACTATAAGAGTTCTGAAAAATTAGCTGTGCACCATCTTCCCTGTGGGAGTGGCCAAAATAATCTGTCCACATCCTTGCTTCTGCGAGTCTTTCAAAAATTAGATGTGCCCCCCTTGCCTCCAACAGTGCATAAGCTATTAGGTATGCAATTTAGCTGTTGGACGGTGTAAAACATTTGGTGTGCATTACATCTTTCCCAGTGGGGGTCCAGCAAACATAAAATGTGCTCCCCCTTACCTGGCTGAGTGTGTCCAAAATTATGTGTGATCTTACTTCGCTGTGGGACTGGTAAGAATAGTCTGTCTACCTCCTTCCCAGCAAGAGCATTGAAGACAAATGAGATGTGCACCCCCTTCCCACCCGGTGTGCATCAAAATGTTGGTGCACCACCGTCCCTATGGAGTGTGAAAAAAATAGGTCTGCATTCGCTTCCTTCACAGCATGGGTGCCACAAAAATTAGGTGTCCTCTTTATTCCTTTTTGGAGGGAGAAATTAAGTGTGCACCCCCTTCATGGCATGACAGTGGCAAAATGTGTGTGTGTGCACCCACTTTCCTAAGGAATTATATTAAAAATAAGTGTGTGTTTCACCTTCGCTGCTGCGGGAGAGCATTAGAAAAAAGAAAATTAACTGTGTGCTCCTTCCTTGCTGGAGTGCATAGAAACTTTGGTGTGAACCCACTTCCTTTGGGAGGGTGTCATATATGTGGAGTTCTACCTCTTCCTTATTGGAATGCATAAAAAAGTGTGTGAAAACCTCCTTCTATGAGTGCATAAAGAATTAAGCGTATGTGCCACCTTCCTTGCTGGAGTACATCAGAAAATGCTTGTGTGCCCCATTCCCTGCATGGGCGCTGCAGAAATGAGGTGTGTGTGTGTGCCATTACCCGCTCAAGTGCATCAGAAATGTTTTATGCACCCCTTCCCTGCTGGAGCGTACAAACATTATGGGAGCACCCCCTTCCCTATAGGCGCACGTCACAGTCGCAAATTAAGTATATGCATTGTGTGCATGAACTCTTTCCGTCGTGGGTGCAGTAAGATTTAGGTGTGTGCTCCACTTTCCCAGCTAGAGTTCTGCAAAATTGTCTGTGCACCTCCTTTCCTGCAGGAGTGCTGGAAAAATGAGGTGTGGGCACCCATTTTCCTGTGGGAGGGTGTCAAAAATGTACTGCGTGGCCCATTCCCTGCTGGAGTGCATCACAAATTAGGCATATCCCCACTTCCTTGCAGGAGTGCATCAAAATGTAGGCCTGTATCCCCTTCCTTGTGGGAGTATCACAACATCGGTGTGTGCGCCTTCCTCCCTGTGGGAGTGTGTCAAATATTAAAAGTTCAACCCTATCCCACAGGAGTGCAGCAAACATTTATTGGGTGCTCACTTCCCTGCTGGGATGCAGAAATTATGTGTGCACCCGCTTCCTTTCAGGAGTGTGGCAAACATTAGGACTGCACCATCAAATGTGTATGCACCTTCTTCCATGCGGGATTGAGGTAAACATGTTGCGTGTGACTCCATCCTTGCATGGGTGCTGCATACATCAGGGTGTGCCCCCTTCCCTGTGGCAGTGTTCCAGAATTTAGGTGTGTGGTCCTTTATATGCAGGAGGGTGAAAGCGGGTGTGTGGGGACTCCCTTCTCTTTGTAGGCAATGCTGCATGGGCATCCCAAAAGCGAGGCAGGGTAACTGCTGTTACCATCAGCAGCTGGGAGAGGGGCAGCCCCAACCTTACCTGTGCCTGCTCCCCCCCCCCCCCCAGCTACAGAGACACGCAATCTCTGCAGCACAAAGCCATGGAAGGGTGAGGTGTGAACAGTCACCTCACCCTTCCTCCAAACACCAAGGTGCTAAGCACCATAAGGAAACCAAAAGTCAGGCAGGTCCCAGGTTCAAAGACCTGCCCCCACCAGGGGGCCAGACAGTTGGCTATCCGGCCGAGGCTGTGACAACAGCAGCCCCCACCACATACATAACAAAGACCCAGGGCCTCCCTGGGTCCTATAAATAAGAGCAGCATGCTCTGAGTAAACACAATCTGTTTGTGGACCCTGAACGGGGACCCAAGCAAACAGGAGGTTCACTGTTTACTCGGTGTCTTCCAAATCTTTTTGCTTCTTTAGCAAATCTTGAGGTTCGCTGTACTTCGCAGCGTCTTTTTCCTTCCTGAACATTGTACTGTTCAAAGCAATTGCATTGCAGCCTTAACGAAGGAAAAAGAGGCATCCGAGCAGCCAGCGCGGACGGCGTCAATTTCAAAATCGCAGCATAAAGGAAAAGCGAGCGGCGAGCGTTTCCAAACAAAACAAACAAAGATGCGTGCCGCGTGAAGCTTTCTAATCCAGTTCGAACGAAGGAGAGAGAGGCACCCGGGCAGCCCAGCGCGGACGGTGTCAGTTTCAACAACTTCCAGGTATGCCGCCACGCTGGGACTACGAGGGAGGAGAAATAGACACTTGTCAGGCAATTTTGTTTGCATTTAATCGGAGCCTCAGCGTTGCAAGGCAGGCAGTGCAAGATAACACAAGCCTGCTTTAAATTCAGGCAGAGTCACAGCCAGCCAGGTAGCACGGCGAGCAGGGAGCTCATTTTTTGACATCCACGCAGAGCTTGCGGACGCAAGTTCAAACTCGGCGGACCCAAATACGGCAGAGTAAAAATATTTTCTATAATTTTGCACGGGCGCCCTCACAGCAAAACCAATTAGTTAAATATCAGTGAAACAAGTCTGGGGGCTGCCCATTTAGTAAAATAAACACCACACACTAGGAGACAGTTTTCTTGAACCCTCCATAGTTTTAACAAAAGGAGATACATCTACTTTAGCAAAAGAGCTAGTGGAAAACATAGCCTGCAACAAGAGGGCACCAGCCACCAGTTACCCAACACGGGCAACAAATAGAACAGGCTCAAAAGAGCACACCGATAGCAACAGCCCTAACTCCTTGATAAAACGTGTTCTTCTTTTGTTTTTCTCTCTCCTTTCCCTATAATAAGATAAAAGGACTATGGGGCCCAAACGGAAAGCACAGGCACCCACAACACCGGTACAAAAGCCCAAATCACCACATTTGTTAGCAGCCATTGAAGCAGCAGAGCACTACGGATGGGCTTGTGTTCGAGAAAACATGTACGGCCTACCCAGGGAAGGAATTGCCAGCCCACGCAGCCAAGAGGAGGGCATTGCACCATCAAAAAGGAGAAAACTATCAGAAAGTGCCAAAAAAGGTAACAAAAAATTGTCAAAACTATGAGAGAATGTAGCAGAATTACAGCAATTAATGCTAGAATTAAGGGGGAAACAGACACCATCCAAAGGAACCTGGGGCCTCAAAACCTACCATTGCATTAGAACCTACAACAACAATAGTCAACCCCCTCGTAACACCATCTACAGCAATCCCGCCACAACAAGTACAGCAGTTGCCAGTAGCACCCACAGCTATAAATGCAACAGCCCCATCAGCTCCAGCAACAGACCCAGCAGGTGCTCTAAAAGCATGGGCAACCCCTAGCTCAGACAACACGGGCATGACAGGGACACCCGGCAGCAGTACAACAGACATTGTAACAATCTGTAATGCACAGTTAGAGTAAAACATGAAATCTTTCCAAACAGAGATATTAAATAGATACAAAAGATGCCTGACATGGAACATTGATACCACAATCAAAGAAGCCATATGGGCCAAGGAATTCATAGAAATCTTTTCTTTAATAGAAGCCCAGCGCAAAGGGAAAGATGCTTCCAGAGACCCCAAAAAGAGAAGAAAAAGCTATTGCCAGAAACGCCGAGGTGGAACAAAACTGGGACAACTGGTTACAAGCCTTTGACATTTTAGCAACAATATACGAAGAAAAATTCCCCATGGATGGTAGGAAAATCTGGGCATACGTTGATAAAATAAGGGAAGTAAAAGTAACACAGAGGGGGAAGACATGGCTAGCATATGACATCAGATTCAGGAGGAGCATGTCAGAAAGGCCTGCCATTGAGTGGGATGAAGTCCAGACCGATTTATACACCCTCAACGGGAACCACCCCTGGAAGAAGAAACCATGCATTCTTCTTCCAAAAATAGCAAAAATTCTCAGGGAAACAAGTCCAATGACAATGATAAATCCAAGAAAGGGGAGCAGCCCTTTCGGAAGAACTAGCCTTGGCCGGCTAAAAATAATGCCCACAGACAGAACAAACATCAAGCTGCCAAATCCAACATCCCATGCAGAAATTTCGGGAAAAACCAGTGTACATGGGGCAAAGAATGCTGGTACAAACGCACCTGCACAAACTGCAATGGTGACCATGCAGCAAGCAACTGCACCAGACTACCAGCCAAGAAAGAATGATACCCCAATTCTAGAACCAGGACGAACACCCATCAATCCGGGCAGCTTTAGAGAAGCCCTTAACAACTACTCAGACAAGGAAACCAGCTTGACAATATGGCAGGTTTTCACCAAGGGTTTTTCCATCCCATTTAAGGGCTCTGGATCACAGACCGTCCCGATGAACCTGAAGTCAGCCAGGGATAACCCCCAGATAGTAGAAACCAAAATCAAGAAAGAACTGCAACTAGGCAGGATAGCAGGTCCCTGGGACTGCATGCCTTTAAAGAACTATTTGATATCTCCACTAGGCCTGGTCCCCAAAAAAGAACCCGGGAAAATGAGGCTAATCCATCACCTTTCCTACCCCGAAGGCCAGTCTTTAAATGACGGCACACCCACACACAGAATCTGCCTTATCTTACACACATTTCCCAGAGGCGGTAAGGCTCATACAAGAATGTGACAGAAACGCCCTGATGGCCAAGCTGGACATCAATCCACTTTAGACTTTTGCCAGTCCAGCCAGATTCACAGCAGTGGCTAGGTTTCACATTTAACAACAAATTCTATGTAGACAGATGCCTCCCCATGGGGTGCGCAGTATCCTGTGCACTATTTGAGCAATTCAGTTCCTTTTTTCAATGGGCTTTCCAAAAGCAGAGACCAGGGACAAAAATAGTACATTACCTAGATGACTTCATGGTTATGGGGCCACCAAACTCTGGTGAATGTGGCAGGGCTTTAGCAAAACTGGAGCACATGGCTGCCCAATGGGGAATTCCCCTGGCGAAGGAGAAAACCACCAAACCAGACACTAACATAATTTTCCTGGGCATCGAAATAGACTCAGCAAAGGGGCTCTGCAGAATCCCCAAAACAAAAATAACAGAACTCTTGTTTAAAATACAAAACCTGATAACGAAAGATAAGGGGACAGTAAAAGAAATACAATCCCTAGCAGGCAGTCTCAATTTTGCATCCAGAATAATACCTCAAGGGAGGATATTTTCCAGAAGCCTAGAGTTCAAAATCAAATCATTCACCAAACCTCACTTGCATATCCGACTAGGCAAAGAGGTTAAACAAGACCTGGAAACATGGGAAAAATTCCTCAGGGATTTCAACGGGTCTTTGCTTTGGTGAACGCCTTTAAATACCTGGTCAAACAGAGTCCTATACACCGAAGTAGCCGGGAGCAAGGGGTTTGGCCATACTAGACTTTGAATGGGTGGCAGGACACTGGCCCAATTCTTGGCAAGCAGTAGGGTGGACAAAAAACATCACCCTCCTAGAAATATTTCCCATCTGGCTAACATTACACATCTGGCGCAGGCAACTAGCGAACACAGAACTTTCGATCTGGTGTGATAACATGGCTGTAGTGGGCTCCATAAACAGAAAGTCTACAAAATGCCCTTTAGTACTGAAAGTATTACGAGCCATTACAACAGTCACACTACAAGAAAACGTTGTAGTCAAAGCGAAGCACATTTCAGGGGCAGATAATAACATTGCTGATGCTTTATCTCGCTTCCAGTGGACAAGATTCCAAGAGCCAGCGCCACACGCCCAAGAACAGATGACGCCAATACCAGCAGAATGCTGGGCAATAATGGGAAGACAAGAATAATGGCATCAACGCCAGCCCCAGAGAGCACAGACCGGGATGCCCAACGGAAACCAGGCACTTCTAAAACAGGTGCCAACAACACATTGGCATCAACGCCAGCACCAGAGAGCGCAGGCCGGGATGACCAACAGAAAACAGGCACCTCTAAAATGGGTGCCAACAACACATTGGCATCAACGTCAGCGCCAGAGAGCCCTTGCCGGGATGCCCAACAAGAATCAGGCACATCATCAATGGGTGCCAACAACCTCACAGGCTTCCTAACGGAAATGGCAGAGAGGGCAGTGGCAAGCACTACTGCAACACAGTACAGTAAGTGCTTACAGACAGTATTTAATGCCACAGGTTTAAACCATGTAGAGTTAATAACGATTAAAGACATAGAAGTATTTTTAAAATGGGCTCGGGAACAAGGGTTCAAAAGAGATTGGGCAAAAAGACACCTGGTGGCAATTTCATATTTTACAAAAATACAGGGCGATTCAGACCCCACCCAGAACGCCTCATCTCTTATGCAATAAAAGGATGGGGTAGAATGGAGGGTTCCCAAGTGGATACCCGCCGACCCCTTGATTTCAGCAAACTTGTGCAGACAGCAAGTGAGTTGGAAGCCATATGTTGGCAACCATACGAGATAATGTTATTCAAAACAGCCTTTTTCCTAGCTTACTTTGGGGCTTTCCGGGTAGGAGAACTCATCGCCTCCAGCACCAAGGCCACAAACGACCTGGGTGTCATGGAGGTCAGGGTGAGACAAGAGAGTGTTAACATAGAAATGCAACAGTCAAAAACGGGTGCTAAAAGAACCATCAACATTTGTTGCATTGATGAAGCAACAAACTGTCCGGTTTGCATCACCAACCTCTATTACGCACACCGACCCAAAGCGGGGGGGAGTCTCTTAATCCACAAGGATGCATCGGCACTAAGCCGCTACCAATTTAAAGTGGTGCTGATGAAAGCAATCAGAAAAGCAGGGTGGGACCCCAAATGCTTTGGCACCGATTCCTTCAGGATAGGTGCCGCCACTGCAGCATGGCAGGGAGGCCTAGCACCGCAACAACTAAAAAACATAGGGGGATGGAAGTCAGACTGTTATAAAAGATTTATCAGTCCACAACTGATATAGCCATCCTCTCTCAATTTTCTTTTCTTTTCCCTCCCCCTCCCCACCACAGAAACAACAGGCGAATCGAGGACAACACTCCGATCAGCATGGATAGTCGGCCACTCATTTGTTTTCGGGACAGGCAGATGGGCAGAAGAGACCAAAAAAGGGCCACCTTTCAGAAACACCATTACTTTATGGTGGGGATACAGAGGCCTATGGTGGGCCGACATCCACGAAACATTAGCGGAATTAGTGGCATACAGGGACTCCCCAGAATTCCTGATCATCCATCTAGAGGGCAACGACCTAGTCAACATGGGTAGACGAATTCTATGCAAAGAAATCTGCTCCTCCCTAGCAGGCATTTCGCACAACTGGAGGGGTACAGAAATATACTCCTCAGCCAGCTTACCAAGAAAGAAATGGCTAGGGGCCAACTGCTACAAATCTGTACACATCTCCAGAAGAAAACTGAACAGGGGAATAGAGAGATTCTGTACGACAAGAGGACTGGGATTCATAAAACACCCAGCCATTACACTAGGCAACCCAGACCTCTTCCTACAGGACGGCACCCATTTATCTAACCAGGGCATGGATCCTTTCTTTCAGGAAATCAATGCGACCTTCGCTTACAGGGGCTGTATCTAGGGCATACTTCTGGGGGAACACGGTCAGGCTCACAACCTGCCCGCGTGTGGCAGCACGGGTCAGAGGGGGTAACCTCAGGACCCGGTGCCCAAAAGTATGATACCATTATGATATGTGATATTGTGCGTTGACATAACCCATATCTGTACAATAAAATCCTACGGCCTTTTATTGCCAACCCTTGACACAAGTTGTGAGCCTATCATTACGGGAGAGGGTTTGGGGGTCGGCCAATACTAATGCATGCATATGGGTTCAGCAGTTATGGGCAATGCTGCATGAGCATCCCAAAAGCGAGGCAGGGTAACTGCTGTTACCATCAACAGCTGGGAGAGGGGCAGCCTCAACCTTACCTGTGCCTGCTCCTATCCCCGCCCCAGCTACAGAGGCACGCAGTCTCTGCAGCACAAAGCCATGGAAGGGTGAGGTCTGAACAGTCACCTCACCCTTCCTCCAAACACCAAGGTGCTAAGCACCATAAGGAAACCAAAGGTCAGGCAGGGCCCAGGTTCAAAGATCTGCCCCCACCAGGGGGCCAGACAGTCGGCTATCCGGCCGGGGGCTGCGACAACAGCAGCCCCCACCACATACATAACAAAGACCCAGGGCCTCCCTGAGTCCTATAAATAAGAGCAGCATGCTCTGAGTAAACACAATCAGTTTGTGGACCCTGAACGGGGACCCAAACAAACAGGAGGTTCGCTGTTTACTCAGTGTCTTCCAAATCTTTTTTGCTTCTTTACCACAGAACCCGCCCACCCTACAAAAAGGGGAGAAGAACAAAAAGAAGTACAAGGCACTGTATGGTGCCCACAACAAGTCGTGGGACACAAGAAGGCGGCACGGGTCAGAGGGGGTAACCTCAGGACCCGGTGCCCAAAAGTATGATACCATTATGATATGTGATATTGTGTGTTGCCATAACCAATATCTGTACAATAAAATCCTACAGCCTTTTATTGCCAACACTTGACACAAGTTGTGAGCCTATCATTACGGGAGAGGGTTTGGGGGTCGCCCAAAACTAATGCATGCATATGGGTTCAGCAGTTATGGGTGTGGCAGCAATTGTGTGTAGGCATCTTTCCCCATCGGAGGACCACTTTCTGTGTGGGAGTGCAGTACAAATTGTGTGACTGTTTTCAGCAGCAGTGCAGCAACAATTGTGTACAGCCCTTTCTTCCCCTAATTGCGGCATGTCAATATTAGATATGCAGCCCTTTCCTGCGAGAGTGCAGCAAACAATGTGTTTGTGCTCTCTTCCTTACAGCAGTGCTGCAGAAAATGTGGGTGTGAACCCCCTTCCCTAAGGGAGTATAGTAAAAATTAAGCGCGTGCCTTCTTACCTGTGAAGTGCATCAAACATTAGTGTTGTACCTTCTTCCCTGCAAACGTGTGAGATAAATTGATTTTGGGACCCCTTCCCATTGTTAATGTATTTACTTCCCTGTGGAATGCATCAAACATTATGTGTGCACCCCCTTCCCTGCAGGAGTTCAGCAAAACGAGTGTGAGGAATGCGGCAGAAACTCCATTCCTTGTAGGAAGGTGGAAAAAATAGGTGTGCGCTCCTTACCCAGAAGAGTGCATCACAAATTAGGTATGTGCCTGTTCCCTGCAGGAGTGCATCAAAACATAGGTGTGTGCCCTCTACCCCATGATGGTATGGAAACAAGTATGCATGGATATTCTCTTCCTCGTGGAAGTGCAATAAAATGTGTGGGTGTGCCACCTTTCCTGCATGGGGGGTGCAGGAAAAAACACATGTGCACTCTTCCGTGCAGGAGTGGATAAGTAGGTGCTCACCAATTTCCTTTTGGGACCGCTGCAAAGGTTCTGTGTGTGCTCTCTTCCCTGAAAGAATGCATCAAAAATAGGTGTGCACACCCTCCTCCCTGTGCGGTTATGGCACAAAGTGTGTGTGTACCCCTTCTCTGTGAAGATTGTAAAAATATATGTGTGTGCACCCTTCTATATGGGAGAGCATCCAAAATGTTATGTGCACCCCCTTTCCTACAGGATTGTCCCATACATTGTGCGTGCATCTCCTGTCCCGCAAGAATACAGCAACATCATGTTTGTGCCCCCTTTCCTACAGATATGCAGCAAACACCCTATGTGTGTGTGACTAAGTCATTTCACTCAGCATAGTGTTATGTGCAAGCAGAGACCTTTCCCACGTATCACTTTACTGCATTCTGATCAAAGATATACAGAATGTAGCAGCCGTGTTATTGCACATAGTGGGGCATCAACACAATTATTAACATTCCTCACCACAGTTGCCTTCAATCATCATCAACATCGTTTCATCTTCATACCCTAAGCTAGTACTATACCAAGAAACAGTAGCCGCCACCACCCACCTCTGCCCTGACGGAACTGCTTTTCACTGGCGCAGAGGTCATCTTCTGATCCTACTGATTGGCTTCTGACTTTCAGGATATTTTTGCCGCTCTTATTAAAGCAGTGGGATCTTGCCATCATCTGACGCGAGATGGAGCTCATTCATTAGTTTGTACTGGGAGACTTCTTTTGTCTTCAGAATTGCACTATAGTGAAATGCACTGAAAACATGTTCCAATTGCACACCAGCTAAGAGTCAGAGTACATCTGTCCACACAGACCGCATGGAAAACCAATAAAGAAGTGGATCACCGTTCTTTTCAACTTGGCAGTTGTCACTCAAATGCGCTGTGGCCCCGCTATTGGTAGCTGTCATACACCCAGGCTACACCCAGGACCTGTCATACTGAAGAATGCGGAAACAGAAAGTGAGTCCCATGGGGGTGTATGTGTGAGAGTTGCACATCCTATCAGAGGTTCCCCTGTACCTGACACGGTTGCACTTGGTAAGAAGGGACTAGCAGATACCAGAGGTCTGCTGGCTGTTGGGGATGTCTATCTGTTGTCTGACATTTATACCTCTGCTTTGAAAATAAATAATAATAATTAAAAATTAGGCATTTATATAGCGCTACGAACCCTCAGGTCTCTGAGCGCTCCTTATTATTACCCACGGTGTGTGGTGCTCATTTATCGACCTCGGAAGGATGAAAGGCTGAGTTTGGCCCCTGCGTTAACAGGCTCTGCACGGATGTCAAAGCGAGTGTTCTACTCACTGTGCCACTTGACCGGCTCTTGCAAGCCTCTCTCAGGTGCAATCCTGCACCACCTTTCAACTGTGGCTTCTCAATGTGTCGTCCTACTCTCCAGAGTCTTGATTGGAGCCACTTCCACCTTAAAGTGGTAGTCAAGTAACAATGGCAAAAGAGAATCAGTGTTTTCTTTCATGCGTGGCTGATGAATGATTGGCACTAATGATCTCAATAGTTGTACAAGGCCTGACTCTCCCTTGCTTTCATGTTCCATTGCCTTTAGCATATCAAGGTAAGTACCTCACTGAGGGAGGATAGCTCTGTGGCAACGTGAAGGTCTTGAAAGCAAAACCATGCTGAGCAAACACTGGTTTGAATCCCGGATCCGTGCTTGAGTTTTCTAAAACTTTTTTAAAGACTGTGGGCCTCATTACGACCCTGGCGGCCCCGGAATGAATGGTGCCGGTAAGGGACCGGCACCGTTCATTCCGGGCTGCCTCATTACAAGGATTTGTAGTGGATCCCGCTAAGGAACGCCTGGTCAGACCAGGCGTCCTTAGCGGGACACGCTAGCAGACCAGGATCCTAACAATGGGCCTGTCATTAATGGGCCCATTGTTAGCATCCTCCCCATTGAGCCCTATGGGAATGGGGATTCATTTTTACCGGCGCCCAGAAAAGGGCAATTACCGGGTCTGCCAAGGTCGGCATGTCCTGGTTATTGCCCTTTTCTGGGCTCTGGTAAAAATTCATTACTGGTGGCAGCCATGCCCTTAATAAGGGCACGGCTACCTACAGGGTCGTAATGACGCCCTGTGTATTAAATGACCTGCACTTCCACAATTCATTGAAACTAGTGCGTAGATACCTACGTGTTATGTGTGCTGCAAAAAAGTCCAAAAATAAAAGTGACACAGAGCTATCTTCTTTAACAAGCCGTGTGGTTTCCTCATAGAGCCATGGTGCACAGCCGATATTACACATTAGCTGCCACTGAGTCTGTCTGAAGGAGGCCCCATCCAATGTTTGACTATATCTGAAGGCGCTTTCGGCATTGCTTTGCTCACACAGGTTGTCGTTCATATGCAAGCTTTGAATTCCAGCGGGTCGGTAAAGACATGTTCAGTAAGTGATGTGAGAGTTTTTGTTGTATCAGCAACACCAAGTCAAATACAGACCAAGTCAACGAGTGTGCATTGTGGAATATCTGTTCTCTGAAAGCATGCAGGGGTTGAGCTGGCAGGTGCTTTTCCGAGTTTGCTTCCTCCTCGATCTGTCCCTATGGCTCACCTCTGGTGCAGAGACTGCACTCAGTATGAGTGTTCTCAGATATACTTCTCAGCCTTCTCTTGCTACAAGGTGGAGTCTACTCAACATCTTAGTCATCACTAGGCTGAGAAATATTCTGCATTTCTAAAATGGCTGAATAACCATGGCCCTGCAGCCTGCACCCTTCTGCTGAAAGCTGCACTTCCAAACCCTCCACCAAATCCATTTGTAAAACAGAATCAGTGGGTAGCTCCTCCACTGACACCTCAACAAATCCCTGAAAAACATGTGTAGTACCCTGATCTGTTGCCACCTGGGAGGATGGGATACAGTCCATCTTGTCACAGACTCATATGTTAGGGGAAGTGGAGTTTGGTTTGGAAGCAGCGAGAATCAGATAGCCAAACCACTGATGGCATTAGAAGCACCCGTTGCCACATCAACCTGCGTTTCAATGCTTGAGGTACTTGTAGCTGTGGTTGATGTTCTTATGGTTGCTACCTGGTGCTGTACTATACTGCCACCAATGATTCATGCATCCCCAACAATTTGAGTGGCAGCTGTTTCTGCTGTAAACCATGCAACATTCTCACACTTTCCTCTCCCCTTCGAACGTTTGGCCAATGGCCTTGATGGCATCTTATTTGGTGTTGCTTATTGCCCCACACAACTTAGATACTGACAGCCCTGATATGGTGTTTTTTTCGAAATCTGCTATTTTTTCTTGCAGCTGGCTTCAGCTGTTGAAGCGCGATGCTTCAATATTCAAGCTGCCCCAGTGCAGAATCCTCTTACATTGTTTAACACACTGAATCACCTTGCCACTATTGGCAATGCCTGAGTAATCCACAAGACTCTGCGAATATTTATTCAAGCATGTTTCTCCTTCCTTCAATGTGATCTTCCATTGCTCAGATATTGCACTAAGCCAATGTGTGTGTGAGTGTGTGTTCAATCAAGTAGCACCCCAGCACAAATGTCTCCTCCATAAAAGACGTAGTGTGTTGTGCTGCATTGTGCACCACAGGGGAGTTGCTAGGTCTGGAAAAGACCCGGGGCCAAGCTGATGTCGGTACTGTTGGGACTGGGGGCTAGCTAGTCTTTTGGCTGTAGCTCCTGAGATTCTATCCGGGGCTACAACCAAAAGATCAGGGGCTATAGCCCCCTTAGCCCCCCCCCCTAGCAACGCCCCTGGTGCACCGGAATACGCTGCCACTAAAGGCACTGCCTAACTGATCAGTAAGACCTTGTAAACAAACATTACCCAGCATGCCCCAAACACATTTCCCTCATAATGAGCAAAGTGTGCTAATACATGTAAATGAAATTCACACAGTCGTGTCAGCTGTAGCTCTAAACCAAGTCATGTGCGCATGCATGTTCAATCAAGACTCCTTAGTTGCAAATTCCTCTTCCACCAAGTCAAGTGGTGTTTTGCATGACACCACCCACCCCAAATACTTTGGCACTAATGCAACTGCCTGTCTGAACAGCTAGACCCTGCAAAACATGTTTTCCCTCCCCTTAAATTGTGTTAATAAATTTAAAAGGAATTAGCATGCTTTTGTGTGTTATTGTGCTACACCAAGTCGTGTGTGTGGGCACACTTGCAAGCAAGACACCTCAACGGAAAATGTGCAAGTAAGTTGGTAATGGCAGATACATTGAAATCTGTCTGAAGCAAAATCCTTAAGCCCAGGCAAGGTTTGCCTAGCTTGCCCCTTTTCTGTGAAATACAAACATTTATAAAGATATTTCAAAATTGTATTCAGTTCAGTACTTACTAAAAAAACAAACATCTAAAGTCAAATGCTCCAGCCCTCAAACAACAGGCATCACCATCCTCTCGCTTTGAAAGAATACAGTGTATTGTATAAACTGCTATGTGTGTCTGCCCAAACTCAATTACACAGATCTTTTAAAAGTTCTAGAAGATGGGGGATTCCCAAATTCATTGGTAATTCGGATGGTTTGGGGTTCAGCCTAACTCATTTGCCACGGCTTAATTAACAGCATTGTTCATGTCTTATTAGCAGAGTTTCTGAATCTTGTTTCATGGCATCAGTATATTATGCTTAATTACCCAAGATAACAAAATAATATGAATGGCTACACCTAACAAACGATGTAATATTTCTAATGCAGGTAGCACACAAATACAAAACAGCAACATGATAGTCAATAATGGCTATTTCTGGGTACACCAATCCCTCATTTTCTGCACTGGCTGAATGTTTACCACTCATCACAGTATCTCAAAACTCGCATTGTGTCTCTCGCTCCCTCTGCAGTGGGGTAGAATTCTTCCATGTCAGTGTAGTAGGATAAGTCATCAATTCATCTAATCAAGTCAGGGGCCCACACCTCGTCCAGGTCAATAAAATACATTTTTTCACTTGTACCAGAGCCAGAACTATGCACTTTTCATGCTCTGTTGGTAAGCACTATGCTCAGTTTAGCTGCAAGAATGATTGCTAAGTGGTCAAGTGGTGAAGCTGTCCCTAATAGCTGCTGCCACTTTCCCAGAGTTTGGATATGTCAGGACACTCTCAGAACACGTGATATCATGGCTGTGATAGTAAGTGTAGTTAGTTCGTCCTGGGGCGACCTCTGGGTGGAGCCTCGCTGGTGTCAAGTAAAACCTAGTGATGACTTTATAGTGGATCTGTCTGTATCTAGCCTACACTGATACCTCCACAGTATGATTTGATATGTCATTTATAACGCGCCTATACACACGTGTTTTCAAGGCCTTCAGATGGCACTTTCTGACCGACTGTCTTCGATCCTCGTTCAAAGGTCACTTCCAGTTTTGTTTAGATGCAGTGGTGAAGTTGTGAACCGTATCATCACTAAGGGTAGTAGGGGAGCATTTCTTTTGTTGCAACCCCTCGATATTATGATGTGTTGTAGTCCCTTAATAGTGAAAGAGCTTTTAGGATCAAGAGCAATACCTCACGTGTCATAGCATGTGTTTTCATATGTCTTAATGTGGCCATAAAAAAGTCCCCTACTCTCAAACGTTATGCCTTTTCAATATCCCATCTGGCAACAGGTCCCCAATAGTAGTAAAATCATCCCTTTAAAAATGTAATTTAACTATCATCTCAGGGGAAATCGTGCCATGTCACATCAAGAGCAAGTGGAACAAAGGTGGATCCACTTCCATCAACACTAAAGAAGCACGCCACACTTGCAGTGTACATCCTTCTGGAATGCACATGCCACTATGAAGACACAGCCGGTATGTATCATGCCCAATGGATTGTCATCAGTAGGTCATGACTTATTTTATAGGAGTCAAACAGCATGATGATTATCCCTGCTCTTTGGGCGTGGCTAGTTTAGCTGCACCAGTACTGGGTGTATACCCACCAAACAGGCCTACATATGAGCGGACATTGTTGAGAAAAGCTATATTATTGGGGAGATGCTGAAATATCTATAAACATTTTGGTAATACCGCAATCTTAGATAGTGCGACTCTTTCCATCTTCTCACCATTCAGATAGGAGGGTAACCCATTATGCAACCAGGCTTTCTAGTGTCTCATCCGCTCTGTGCAGGTTCTAGAGGCTAGGACTTCTGCTGCAATCGGGTGGTTCCCCCTGAACTATTGGGACTTCATCATAAACTAAGCAAAACACAACCCAGTCATTGTCAACTGGTGAAACTGTATGCACTCGGGTCCAAAAAACCCAAATGAAACTCAATTCATAATTCAGCTTTGTTTTAAAGATGTAAATATGGTATACAAAAATGCATATTGTACTTTCAATCACAAACATTTACAAAAATGTACTTACAAATAATGGTGAATACAGTCATAATTTTACACACAGGTAAAGTTACATACATGGAGTATTAAACACAGTTCAGATATAAGATTATGCACAAAGTCAAATGAAAACATCAAAAACGTAATCATAAATATTCCTTGCACAGCATTAACATGCAATATCCATTATGATGAATCTCAGTGGTAATCAATTTCAACATGCTGACGAATTTTGGAACAAAATATTCCTTTCTCAAGGCTGTTAACTTGTTACTTCCTTAAGTTCATTAACATCTGCAAATGAAAGATATAACTGTACAAGTATCAAACCTGAACTACAATCCCTTCTAATATATAAACAAAACACCAACCTTTGAACTGGTAGATCCTATCACTACAGTGAAAAACACCTAAAAAAAAATGTAAGACACACAAATCAAACTCCTTGGGTTCCATACAAAAATCACACCAGTAATTGCCATCCATTAAACCATTCAACTCACTGTTCAACTCACCCTCTCATCGATTGCCAATCGGGTACAGGCCATTTTTGAAAAAACGTATTTTTCTCAGACTACTGAGACACCAAGTGATCTGCAAATAAAGCAGTCAATGAGGACTCCCCACTTATAACCCACCTCTTTACTTCTGCGATAACCCGTGTGTTCCTACCTGGCATAAGCATTTATCCTGGACAGCAGAGCATTATACCAGAGAATCAGTCTGGTGCTCAGTGTCCTTATTTAAAGCAGAGACAGATGCTTTAGAGCATTTCTGGGTCTGTAGAGACTCGGTTGGTGAGAGCGGCCATCTTGGAGTATCTGCACTCGTGTTCAAAAGCTCCAATACATGTTTCTGGTACGTGGTGAACATTGTCAATAACAAAAAGACCTGTTGATAGCATCCAAAAAGAAAACTTGGGACTGGATTCAGAAGTTAAAAAAGTTGAGCCATGTAATAATGATCAGCCAATCCGTGTGATCATAACTGAGCCATCCAGAGCTACCGGACGGGAAGGGTAATACACCATATTAATGGATATTCAAAGGTCACAGAGTACATTTTAATTGGTGCATATACATTGGCATCCTGCAGCAGACCTGCTCACCATCTAACATGATAAAGATAGGTATGCCACATGCCCCAGGTTTAGTCATCATTTAACCCAGATGACACCCCCTCCACCCCATCACCGATAACATGTGAAGTCTATATCATAGTTCATGCACCTGGGTGTCATTGAGTCCATACGCTCCACCCATACTATTTCCTTCTGCAACAGTTTTCTTGTGAGATCACTCCCTCTTGTTGATGGAGTCACTTGTTCCAAAATGATACACCTTAACTGAGCTGCCTGGCTCTATGAAGTTTGCTGCCACAGGTGATATAAGGTAGTCACGTATATCATTCCTGAGTCTGTTCTCAGTGGCTTCGTTGTTAACATTAATTCCCTTGATATATGAGCCACTTTCTCTGCTACTCCCTTGATATGTGCTGGGTCATATTTGCGTTTCAGAAACTTAGATTGTAGATTCAATGCTTGTCTCAGATACTCTTCCGGGTTGGAGATATTTCTACGATATCTCAAAAATTGGCTTTATGGTACGCTATCCAATGTATGTTTTGGATGGAAGCCGGTGGCTAGAAGCAAATTATTCCTATCTGTCTCCTTTTGAAATTCCTGGTATTCAATCCTCCACCTTACTGATAGATTTCCACATCCAGGAAGGGGATATTTGATATGCTGAATGTTGTGACTCCGATCCTGGTATTCATATTGTCCATTATATCAAAAATGTTTAACAGGTCATCCTCCGTTCCTGTCCATATGCCAAATATGTCATCGATGAATCGTACATACATCATCATGTGTTGTATCCATCTAGGTGAGTTCAATACATGCTCCATCTCTAAGTATAGAATAAAAGTATTGGCATACCTGGATGTCCTCCCTGTACCCTTTGAAGTACCTGATAGTTGCAAGTGAAAGGTTTCACCAAATTTAAAGAAGTTGCTTTGAAGTACCCATTTCAACAAAGTGAGTAGAAATATTCTGGCATCTTTACATGACTCAGCAGATAACAATAGCCATTCCATGGTTTCCAATCCTGCTTTGTGCACTATGTTGGTGTAAAGTGATGTGACATCCATGGTAAATATGATGTCACGACCGTCCACAAACTGAACCTCATTCAATTTATTCCAAAAATCTGTGGTATCTCTAATATGCGGAGGACTCTCTTGAATCAAAGGTTGAATTGCTGTGTACAAATACTGCAAAAACAAAGAGGTGATGGCTGGAAGGTTTAGAATGAATCTTAACCACTGGCATTGCTCGGGGCAACCCTCCAGACCATCGTTCTTCGCCTGCCAAGCCATTACAGAAGGGGAAAGACCATATGCAAATCAGGCTTTGTCCCACCCCAAAAGGGGCAGTCCAGCCCGAACTTCTAGGTCACATCCCTTCTGCACGAGACCACAAGCATCCCCAAACATGTTTTGGCCTAGTTGGGCCTCATCAGTGAGGAGTAGCTTGGGTCTCTAGGCCCAGCAGGCACGGGACCTACATCTGGGCATACCCGTCCCACTCAGGGTGACAAAGCAAAAACAAAGAGGTGATGGCTGGAAGGTTTAGACTGAATCTTAACCACTGGCATTGCTAGGGGAAACCCTCCAGACCATCGTTCTTCCCCTGCCAAGCCATTGAAGAAGGGGAAAGACCATATGCAAATAAGGCTTGGTCCCACCCCAAAAGGGGCAGTCCAGCCCGAACTTCTATGTCACATCCCTTCTGCACGAGACCACAAGCATCCCCAAACATGTTTTGGCCTAGTTGGGCCTCATCAGTGAGGAGCAGCTTGGGTCTCTAGGCCCAGCAGTCACGGTACCCACGTCTGGGCATATCCATCCCACTCGGGGTGACAAAGCAAAAACAAAGAGGTGCTGGCTGGAAGGTTTAGACTGAATCTTAACCACTGGCATTGCTCGGGGCAACCCTCCAGACCATTGTTCTTCGCCTGCCAAGCCATTACAGAAGGGGAAAGACCATATGCAAATCAGGTTTGGTCCCACCCCAAAAGGGGCAGTCCAGCCCGAACTGCTAGGTCACATCCCTTCTGCACGAGACCACAAGCATCCCCAAACATGTTTCGGCCTAGTTGGGCCTCATCAGTGAGGAGTAGCTTGGGTCTCTAGGGCAAGCAGGCACGGGGCCCACATCTGGGCATACTCGTCCCACTCGGGGTGACAAAGCAAAAACAAAGTGGTGATGGCTGGAAGGTTTAGACTGTATATTAACCACTGGCATTGCTCGGGGCAACCCACCAGACCATCATTCTTCGCCTGCCAAGCCATTACAGAAGGGGAAAGACCATATGCAAATCAGGCTTGGTTCCACCTCAAAAGGGGCAGTCCAGCCCGAACTGCTAGGTCACATCCCTTCTGCACGAGACCAAAAACATCCCCAAACATGTTTTGGCCTAGTTGGGCCTCATCAGTGAGGAGTAGCTTTGGTCTCTAGGCCCAGCAGGTACGGGACCCATGTCTGGGCATACCCGTCCCACTCGGGGTGACAAAGCAAAAACAAAGAGGTGATGGCTGGAAGTTTTAGACTGAATCTTAACCACTGGCATTGCTCAGGGCAACCCTCCAGACCATCGTGTACAAATACTGCACCAATGTTTCAAGTAAACTCCCCATGGCCACTATAATCAGAAAGCCTGGAGGCTTCACCAAACTCTTATGGATTTTCCGGTAACAGGTAGAAGACTGGTGTTACTGGATTTAATACTTCAAGAACCTTTTTGTCTTTTCAGATATAACTTGTCGATGTACCACCTCATCTAGCACATCTTTGATCAAAGATCTCACTTTCTCCGTTGGACAAACAGGAGCACTTGATACATTTCCCTATCCATCAACTGTCTCAATGCTTCCTTGATGTAAATGTTCAGAATAAGTGGGGTACATCCGTATTGGCGGGAGCGCTGTTGCACTTGAATCCCTTTTGAAGGGCTGGCTGCATTACAGTACTGATTGGTAATGCCCCAACGACCCCAAAATCATATAAGTTCATACACTGGGTTAGTACTGCAGGGCAGCGCACTGCCCAATAACAACTTCAAATTAACACAGTCTATAGTGCTGGATTGAACGGTTTGCTGTTTATTCTGATGATCAGCCTATTTTCTGTTTATTCTGATTATCAGGCTGATTTTACTGTTTTGACATTCGAACTGTTGCAGCACTTTCAAATCTCGGTGATCGGTTTGAGCATTTACCTGGTACCTGGAACCAAGTAAGAGATGCCACCACTCAATGCAGGCTTTCTTTATTGCTAAGAGTTTGTTTTCTAGAACTGTGTAGTTCAGTTCCGAGGCAGTCAAATTCTTTGACAAATAGGTAATAGGGTGTTCATAGTTGTCTTTAAAAACTTGTTTCAAGACCTCCCTGCAGCATTAGAGGCATCAGTTTCCAGTATGAAAGGTCTCAATTGGTCCGGGAGCCTCAGTATGGGTACTTTCATGTATTCTTCTATGAACTTCCCAAAGGCCTGACTGGCTGTATCACCTCATTTGAAGCGTACTCCTGTTAAGGATTTCAATCAGACAATACACCCGGGTCTCAGCCTAGCATGCAATGCACAAATTAAATACTTATTTATTGTGTCTATAGGTTCAATATACTGAGTTGTTGGGTGTCCTGACCCACGTTTGAGCTATCATGCTGCAACATTTGGTGCTGTGGGCTTAGAAAATCCAAGATGGCCAAAAAGCCCACAAGTGCGCCAGAATCCAGGAGAACCACGCAGTTTGTGCGCACACCAAAATGGTTACCTCACTTGCCACCCACCAGTGTAAAGAAAGATCTTTGTTAACAAAATCCACTGTTACTGATGTCAAAAAGTTGCTGAAATCGTGGCTCACCGGACCACTTTAAAGATTCAACCCTTTTGTGGGGTTCCACATAACCATTTTACTGTAAGGAGCCCCATCAAAACAATGTTAAGCAAGGATTTACTACCATGTAAGAACCATTCCTGTTGGAATCCATTAATCCAAGAAAAATCCCCAAAATGGTTGCATTACCAGTACTCACACTATCAGAAAGCCGGCGTTTTAAAACAACACCAGACTTTTTTTTGTGTAAAACTGAATAAATGTACCCAAAGCATGCCAAAGAAAGACTTACTGAGGGGTGGATACAATGTAAAGTTATATTCTGAAGTGACTTGAAGGTTTATAACAAGACTGGCTGAGCTGTGGATTTCAGCAGTTTAAGTAAATTTGGACTGAAAGACACTAAAAATCTAAATGTTTAAAAGAAATGAGTGACCTACTTTTGAGTGTCACATAGGTTGCAATTGTTTAAATGTCATAGTTTTAAACTTAGAATCAGCATTCTAGCTGCATATGTAAAAATGGTTAGTTTTATTTGAATGCAGAAAACTGGGTAAATAAAAGTGACATTAGCTGGGGCCTGGCTTAAGGAACTGAATTCTGCCCACCAGCTACCCCTGACAGGAGATGAGACTTGCACAACAGCTGTGTTCCCAGGCCTAGCTGCCTTTTGCTGCTCCCACCAAAAGGGATATGACACTTCTCTGATTGAATTACCTGGGCTCTGCAGGAAATTGAACAAAGCCCTGTCCTGACTCAGGCAAATGATTTATTATGGGGGCCGTAAAAGTGGCTTCCTCCTGGAAGGAAAGGGGAGGAGCACTGCCTGTGAGAGCAAGCTGGCTTGGCAGAACTGGAAAAACCAGAAATTCAACCTTGTGCTGGGGGGAAACCACACCCCTTTGGGGCCAGAACATAACTCTAAAAAGATGGATCATTCATAGAGCGGACTTGTGAAAATTATTTAAATGATACCATAATTCTTGTGATTTTTCTGCCCACATTTTAAGAGGTTTTTAGAACCGGTGGCATGATCTGGGGGCAAGCTAGCAGTTAAGAGGGTATTACTTAAAATGTATGCATGTTAAAATCTGACACTTCATCAATTAATGTCCATACTCCTTGCGCACATGTGTATACATTTGGGGTAATGTCCGATATTACGAAACCAGTTAAAAAGTGCAAATGTTGCCATTTCTGAATGCAAGCTCCCAGGAAGAGCAGATTTGAACAGGGTATATCTCATGTGATATGTGATGGGTGCATGTAATTTTAAACAAATGTGTACCTGTGCAAATATGTCCTTTGGGTCAAAATATAGATTGTGTGTAATTTGACAGGGGTGGGTTCTCTGTATCATAAACAGACCTCATAATGATGACACTTCATTTCATTCCCCCAATCAAGGGGAAGAGGATGAAGTGGCCAATGACAAGTGGAGAGGGGTAGGGCCTAGGAAGCTAGCCTCTCCACCCATTTTCAAAACACATAAAAGCAGACAGGACAGATAGGGACATTCAATTCCATCTGCTGCGGGACGCTCTGCCGGGAAAATCCATACTTTACCTCCATCAACCTCCAGAGAGCCAACATAGAGACTTCAATCTATCCACCTTCAGAGACCAAGACTTTACTTCAGAATTTGTAGCAGAGAGGTCAACTACAAGCTAAATCCCTCTTTAGCAGGCCTCAAATCATTGCCATTATCACAGCCAGGCGAGCTGTTTGAATTCTTTGCAAGAACTCTTGCCATTTGCCAGAGAGCAGTGTTGTATCCAGAGAGAGACCAGCTGAACCGGAGACCGCTGTATCCGGACCCACAGACCTGATCAGAACCAGAGACCCAGACCAGACCAGCAGAGTAGAGCTGACCCCGACGCTGTGCGCAGAAACCGTCCGTGGCGAGTGAAGAAAACCTGTTGACCAGATCCGTGGCGAGGCCCATTTATTTCAAAAATATATTGTGAGTACCTAGCAGAACTGTGCAGAACCAATCTCTTAGTTAAAATAATCTAATCCAAGCTATTTTAATCTAAGTAAAACTGCCTCCTAACTGTCACCTGTCATTTTGCAAAACTGTCCCCTGTCATTTCTAGCTGCTAGCTGTCACTTGTCACTTTGAACTTTTAAAATTTCAAATCTGAAAAACTACCTTTACCATATCGCTCATATCTCTGCGACTGTCTGTCTTAGATACTTGCAGTAACTTTCCTCTGAAAGCTGGGAATCTTGGCTTTTCAACGGACCTAGAACCGCATTCCTATTCTTTATACTTTTGCCGCAATCGCGAAAAACGCACTCGCGAATTTTACCGCGATTTGCAAATTTCTCCATGTGTGAAAACAGCAGATTCCTTGCTTTCATTTGCCAAAAATTTGTTTAACCTGCTAGTTACTCCTAGATCCTTGCTAAAGTGAGCCTGAACTCATCCCAAGTATATTTCATTCACCCTGAACCTCCTAAAGGGAATTAAAACCATTTTCAGCATATTCCTCACTTCATTGCCAGCACATATAAAAGCATTTTGGGCCTGTGTTTCAAACTTCTGTAGTCTAAGCTTGCTGGGGTGAACTGAATTACATTTGATTGCATTTCTGAGAACTGTGTGCTTTCCTTCCATTTCCTTGCATTGCATAAAAGGGGGGGTGAATTGCCAGACAAAAGTGATTACATTGTTTTGTTGAAATCATATTGAGTACTTTCTGTATTGCATTTTCATTCAACATTACATCCATCTGAACTTATATAAAGTATTCTCTACCACCTCATTCTTCTGTTCCTATTCACAAGTGTGCTAGTGCCAGACTATCCATTATTGATTACTGCTCAGATTAAGTGTGATATCCAATTATTAATTTATCATAAAGTGTGATATATATATATATATATATATATATATATTGTTTAAATTCTCAAATAAACCTTTTAACTTGCAAAACAGAATTACTTCTTGGCTCAGTGGGGTCAGGGGGATTCCAAGAGAGGGGTGTTATATAGGGGTAGTCATCCAGAACGCATGAACTGGACATAAAGATATATCAATAAGGGTTTCCATTCAGTATCCCAGACTAGGCATTGACTAGCTGTAGTGTTGAATTGAATCCTCTTACAAATTGGGGGCTCGTCCGGGATGTTTGGGTTAGATCTACCATTTGTGCAGATTAATACAACGTGCCAGCTGACCAGATACACATATCCGGTCGGATCACCACGCTGTGTTACGCTGTAAAGCACTCCTCAAAGGAACGCTCTAAGGAAAAGGTCTGTTTTGCAAAAATAAAATACAAACTTCTGTAAGTCAGGAAGGAACTCAAATCTCTAGAATGACGACCTTAGTAGACATGAAAATAGCCAGAGAGCACTTCTTACATAAGTTATTTGTGAGAGGTGAGTGGACTCATCAGGACCAGACGGTCTGGTTGCAAGCAATCGCACCCCAGATCACAGAAACAGGGTCAGATATATGGAGAGACCAGGGTCCCTTACATGTGGCCCTGAGTGAACGATATATGTCCTCTAAGGCCAAGGATGAGCACAACAAGATTGCCAGGGTAGCGGCATATTTATATTTACATATGGGAGCCATGCAGGACAAATGTGCTGAAGGCCAAGATCTGGCGAGTAGGCAACTGCTGGCATTACAGAAGGCCCAATCTGATCTGGACTCTTCTGAGCAGAGGCTGCAGAGGAGCCAGGAGTCAGAAAATGATATTAGGCAGTATATCATTAAAATAAAAGAGGACATGGATATAGTGCAACAGGAAAAGGCTGACCAGGATACTAGATTTCTGGCCCTGCAGAAGGAGCACCAAGACAGTTTGGACTCCTTACTGCAGAGCCAGAAAAAGCTGGAGCAACAATTAGACTTTAACAGGGCATGCACGGAGCAGGTAGCCACCCTGCAAAGTCATCTAGATAGAGTGAAGGCCGAGAGCAACAAGCTGATTTTGAAAGACCTGGATACCCAGGCAGAGTTTGATGAAAAGCTGGTGCCTTTCAAAGGCAGAGGGACGACCTGGCGGCACAAATGCAGGCTCTTAGCCAGGAAAGAGACGCCTTAGGCCAGGAAGTCTGCCATTTAAAAAGAAAAACAGAAGAAAATCACTTGGCCCTCCAGGGGCTGGGTGACCTCCAAAAAGAACACCAGAACTTGTTAGAACACATCAGGAGGGTGGAGGATGCTCTGGCAAGAAAGGAGCAGGCCAATAGGGACACAGCTCAGGAGGTAACCCTCCTGCAGCAAAGACTGGCCCAGTGCTCCAGGACCAATCAGGAGGCACAGAGAGAGAATGAGGCTCTCTGCCAGCACAATGATAGACTCCAACAACAGGTAGCGATGCAGGAGAGACTGATAGAGTCTAGTAAGGCCTTAACTGAGGAACTGAAGGCGCAGGCTCTTGCATTGCAACAGGGAGCAGGGGCGGATAGAGATGAGGTTCGCTGGGAAAGAGAAACTCCTGAGCATAACCCCAGGAGCCCTAGTACCAGAGGCCTTTATCTCTCTCAGTCCCTGGACTCTGCCACCCCATGTCCCCTGGTGCACATGAGCACAGGGCCACAGGGATGGCAGATTACTATCCAGCCAGAAGCATGGGGCTCATAGGCCAGTACCACCCAGGAATGGAGGGGCGGGCATCCGGGTATGGGCACCCAAGCACAGTGCAATTTTATGGGGAACCCCAGGAGAGTAGGCCCATTAAGGGCATCCTGGAAACCTCTGCCCAGTTAGGTCAGTGGGGGGGTACCCATCAAATCCTGGCAGCAAGGAGGGATCTGAAGACTCCTCTGAGCGGTACAGGACACAGGAGACCAGGTCCCCACATTCTGCCAGCCATTCCCAGGCTCGCAGAATCCGGGAAAACATGGAAGAACAGATGGGAACCTCTGGGAGCAGTGCCTCTGAGTCAGAAGATGAATGGACCAGGGTTACCCGGACCAAAAGGGCCAATAAGACAAAAAGGGCCTTGCTTAAGGACCCCTTAAAGCAGATTAAGGCAATCAGGAGCGCCATCACGCCTTATCATAAGAACGCCAAGTATTCTGTTTGGGAGCACTTAGAGTTGTTTGAGCAAATGATGGAGAGTTTCCATTTGAAGGACAGCCAAAGCTGTATTCAATATGTAAAGTGGACCTTCTCCCCGGAATACTCCAGTTTCTTTGCGGGGCTGGAGGACCAAAATCATTTAAGATGGTCCGCCTATAAGGCGGCCATCTTGAAACATTTTTCTACTCATAGAAATCCTCAAGAGGCTCGCAAGGAAGCCTACAATTTACAATGTGGGGAGGATCAGGCCCCACAAGAATTTGTGCAGGAGTTAAAGCATGCTTTTGCACAGACCACAAGAAAGGTGCGCACGGATAGCAGAGAATTTATTAATACGTTTTTCCATGCCTTGCCCAAATACATAATGACCCAGCTCGTGAGGGATTTTCACGAGAAAAGATCTTTAGACTGGGTCATTGAACAGGCGACCCGGATCTATGAGGTTCAGAAGCCAATAGAAAATAAAAATAATGCGCCCAAAAACCCCAAAGCCAACAACAACCCTGCTGCTGCTAAGGTGGCAGAGGTAAAGGTCACCCCCGTTTTAGAGTCGGAGATGGGGGGGCCTAAAAACCTACCTGCACCTAATAATGCTAGGCCCAGAACGTCCTCGGGCCAGTCACAGACACAAATGGGTCCCTCGCTCTCCTGATTATGTAAGCCCCCGTTACAAGGGAAACAGACCCATCCTGGGTTATGTGTGGACTCCTCCAGCCCAAGGGGGGGGGGTCCAGCCAAGCACCTAACCCAGAGAACTTCCCTCCCAACTTCTCACAGGAGGGCAGAAACTCACCAAACCCTGGGCAGAACTTCTTCCCCAGGTATCCACCCAACTTCCAGCCCCAAAATCCTCCACCCTTCTTTCCCCAATTTCCTGAGCCCAGACAACCGAATCCGGGAGAGGGGAGGCCAAGGGTGGAGGGGTATCCAAATCTTCCCAACCAGGGGTACTACCAAAGAAGGGATAGCTACCCTTCCCGGGATCAGCCCAGGGGAGAAACAGGGCCCCGTATCAGCCTGAGTGGGTTTCCCAGTTAGAGCGCCAGGTTCAAAACATGGCGTGGGATCTGGGTCACATACTGAGGGCTCAGCAGAACCGTCAGATCGGCATGCCGGCGCAGAACGCACCCAACTCTGGACCTGGTGCTCCAGAACAATGACGGGGCAGCACCCCGATAACTCACCGGTTCCCAGGGAGGAGGCACAAAGGGAAGGGGGGTGTAATGCCTTGGAGGAAGCTTCCTTCCTCACTTGTAAACAGCCCCTGGAAACCCAGGAACCGGAAACAAAATCTCTTGCCCCTGAAAGTCTGCCTCCTAAGGAGCAGAGGGGGGGTAGGAGAAACAAAAGACCCAAACAGACTCAGTTTGAGGAGGAGGTACAGATCTTCCAATTTGAGGGAGAGGGATCCTCAGAGGATCCTGGGAAAAGGATCTTCTCCTTAAGAGAGGGGGGAACTCCTCCCAAAGAAAAATGGGTCCCTAGGGATGCAAATCCAGACTGGGGAGATGTGGAGACTGAGCTACCGCCGCCCACCATCTCATCCCAGAACCAACAGCGAGGAAATCCCCTGGTTGAAACCCATCCTGGTGACTGCCTCCAAAAAGGGGGGGGGCGGCCCGGAACCGGAGCCAGGGGAACCCACAATGGCTCTGATCTCCAGTAGCCAACTTTTTCTTTCAGATTCCCAAGGCTCTCCACCGAATTCTGCCCAAATCTCTTCGCTAGCGATGTCCAAAACCAGAAAGTTAGCCCACCAGTTGTCCAAAAATGTGCATTATCTGTGCCCCCTGGAGGAGAAGGAGGGAAGATACTATGCCCCGGTACAAGTACAGGGGCAGGGTACAATTTTGGCACTGGTGGACACTGGATCTCAAGCAACCCTTCTGTCCAGAAGGGCCTTTGACCAACTGAATGCAGGAAGGGGAGAGAATTACCAAATTCCTCTCACCTCTATTCCTGGACAACTGCAGAACTTTGACGGGAAGGAAATTCCCATTGAGGGGACTGCAGACTTGGACATTAAGATCGGGCGACACAAGGTGAAACACCCGGTCATAGTAGTGACTCCAGAGGGCACCCCCTGTTTACTGGGGAATGACCTCCTGAGGAGGTTGTCACCCTTAATAGATTGCGTAAACAAGGTCCTCTGGACCCAGACTAGCCGACCAATAAAATTAAAACAGAGTGTCAACCATGTTAGTTTAGACGGCACCTGCCACATGGTTGAACAAAAATCTGACCAAGTAGAATTTCACTTCCAGAATAGCCAAATTCCAGACGTGACAGTAATAGCAGTAGGACAACAGACTGGTGATGGAGGGTCCTCTCTATTTCTGAAAATCAACCTTCCTTCGAGTCTAAAGTGGTACTCCACGCTGGAAGGAAACACTCTGAGATTCTATACTAATCCACAATCAGAAACTCCCACTCCTATAGTCCAGAAAGATGTGAAATCAGCTCAGAGCCTGGCTGATATTCAGCAAATTGGAGAGCAGTTGTTCATCCCTGTCCAATTAAATGATGGGAAGGACTCTGTTCTCGCTCGAGTGTGTGTGAACAACGGTAAGAGCTTCATCAGCGAAGCCATGTTCCGCCAACTCCCAAAAGATCCAGCCATTCCCACATTCAAACTGATAGACAAATGGGAAATGGACCTGGGAGCGCCTAATTCCAAACATCTCCTGCCAAGCAGGTGTATGCTCAAAATCTCCATTGGCAACAAGAGCATAGTCCATAATTGTTGGGTCGTGCGAGACGTCACTGCCGCCTTTTACTTAGGCAGTGACATTCTCAATCGCTTTGCCATTAGTTTGGACCTAATAAACTTCAAAGCTTGGTCCCGATTAGCGGATAATCCCATGGGCTTTGATGATCCAGAAAAAGCATTTAAGTCAGGTCAATTGCTACCTTATGCAGTTGAAATTCAGATGAAAGAGGAAGTCACCATCCCAGAAAGGACCCGACAATTCTCCCTGGAAGTGAAAGTTAAAAGAGGACAATATCTGCAAAACCCTGATGCTTACATACATCTAAACACTTCTCTCCAACAGCAAGGGTTGGGGGTAAACCCAACTCCATTAGTCAACATAGAACATGACACCATTCCAATAGAGGTGGATAACAGCGACTTAAAGAGTATTACTCTAGCCGCAGGCACCATTATTGGAATGGCGGTTGATGACCGACATTTTTCCATAGATTTAGGTAATGAACTGTTAGGGCCAATCCGCAAGGACTGCTTTGACAGTGACAATGATGACAATACAACACCAGACAGGATTTTTACCCGGCATGGGGGGAACTTCCTGGTGTACACTTCTTGCCCTTATGGTAAGGAAGATGTGACTTGTGACTTCAGGAGGGATGAGGTGATTTTCCAGGTCCATGAGGGCTGCCTTTCCCACCTGAAGCCTCCAGTCCAAATCAGCACTCTGACCAGGGACTTCTCCACCCAGCTGGAGGAGGCCGCTGAAATAGCCAAACCAGAAGTCTTTCCAGGCTTCAGGCAGATGGTGGAAGAGAGAGTCAACCTAGCTGATGCCTGTGTGACTCTGGAACAAAAGCAAAAGTTGAAACAAGTTTTCTTGGATTTCCAAGATCTCTTTGCGGTAGACTCATATGACTGTGGTCGCACCGACATCCACACAACAACAATGCCCACGGACCCTGGCATGACTCTGGTGTTTGTGAAGCAATATCGCTTGCCTCTCGCATCAATGGAGTTCCTTACTGAAATAATTAAGAACCTTGAGTCCCGGGGAATAATCCGTCCAGTCCACAGCACCTTCAATAATCCGGTGCTGGGAATATTGAAGCCAAACGGCCAGTGGAGACTCTGCGCCGACCTCAGGGAGCTCAACAAACGGGTCCATACTTCCCGATGGCCTCTTCCCTACATTGACCAAGGGCTGGCCCAGATTCAGGGGTCACAGGTATTCACTGCAATAGACCTGACCAATGGATACTGGACCGTGCCTGTCAGCAGGGAGGACCAATACAAACTGGCTTTTACCTTTGGGGGCCAGCGGTACACATGGACCCGGACTCCCTTCGGATACCTTAACTCCGGTAATGAGTTCAATATTTTCCTACATAAGGCCATGCCCGACCTGGGTGTGAGGGGTAACCTGGCTTATGTAGATGATGTCCTCATCAAAAGCTCAACTGTTGAGGAACACATAGCGGAGATCCGTTATGTTCTGACACAGTTGAGGGCCGCCGGAGCAAAACTTTCCTTTCAAAAAGCACAGTGGTGCAGAACCCGTGTTAATTTCTTGGGGCATGAGATTACTCCTCAGGGTCTCTGTCCCCAGGAAAAGAAAGTGGAAGCACTTCAGAAACTGAAAGACCCCGCAACTCTGCGGGAACTAAGGAGCCTCCTTGGACTGACTAATTACAGCAGAAAGTTCATTGAGGGCTACGCAGAGATCACCAGACCCCTGATTCATCTCCTGAAGGGGGGGTCAAGTGGGAATGGGGTCCAGAACAAGCTGTGGCGGTAAAACAACTCAAGAGAAGCCTCTCACAAGCGCCTTGCCTAGCTTACCCTGTCAGAAACGAGGAGTTCTTAATGGAGACCGGGTTCTCTAATACGTGCTTGACGGCAGTATTATACCAAAAGTATGACAAGGTCAATAAAGTAATCTCCTATGCGAGCAAAACTTTATCCTCTGTGGAGGAAAAATTCAACGATTGTGAGAAGGCACTCCTGGCAACGGTGTGGGCATTGAAGAATTACCGCCCGTTTATCCAGGGGGAACACATCATAGTGGAGACTCCACATCAGCCTCTGCAATATCTCCAAAGTGACAGAATCCGGGCCGGAAATGTGAGTAATTCCCGAATTAGTTCCTGGATTCTGTCAATGCAAGGCTTTCCTGTGGAGGTCAGATATGGTCAAAACAAGAAGAGTCCCCTCGCGCAAGGTCTGGCTGACTTGCATGATTGTGCCAGAGAAAACTATCTCGAGGACGAAAGTCTAAAAATAAAGGACAACATGGAGGCATACCTTAATTCCCCCCACAAAGTCTTTGAAGAGGACAAGTGTGAGGGAATGTCCACTGTCTATGTGGATGGATGCTCTTACCATGTTGACAACGACGGGGAGAAAGAACTGGTGGCCGGCGTAGGGAATGCATGGGTGAATGAGTCCCCAGAACCCTCCGCTGGATACAAAAGTGGTCCCCGAAGTAGTCAGGTGGCAGAATTGATGGCTGTGCATCAGGCCATCCTCACTGCTGTCCAGCATCAACTCCACGAACTGGTCATAATCACAGATTCGGATTATGTACAGAACGGGTTCGTGGAGCACCTGGTTAATTGGAAAACCAGAGGCATGTTATGTGCTAACAACAAACCCTTGAAACATGGGAAGTTGATCCAAAACATTGATGATCTGGTCACCTCGAATGAGATGACCATCTATTGGAAGAAGATCAAGGGTCATTCCAAAGTAGAGGGACCAGACAAAACTGGAAATGACTTAGCTGATCAGCTGGCCAAAACCGGGGCCATCCAAGGGGATCTAATTGAGATTGAGTCCCTGTTGGGGGAAATCCAGGTCACTGCTATCACTAGGTCCCAGACAAATGCTCACAACGACCTTTCAATTGCACAATGGAGTAAGGAGACCCCAGATGCTGATTTGATTACCGCTCAGAAGGGGGATCCAATAATTGGTAAATTTTACCAGCACCTTGAGGACCCTGAGAACTTTCCCCTGACGGATACCGATTACATTGGGAAAGAGGACCTAAGAGTGCTGATGAAATGTCCAAAAATGTTCCGAATCCAAGACGGTTTGCTGGTAAGGAAATCCAAAGCTGGCCACGATCAGTGGGTGGTTCCTACCTCATTCCGAAGCCTGATGTTAAGTCTCGCCCATGATGCGGCCACCGCCGGTCATAGGGGGTTTCACACAACGCTGGAAATCTTAAGAGAGGTTGCAGACTGGCCACACATGGGCCAGGACCTCAACCAATATCTGAAGGGTTGTCTTGTGTGTGCACAATTTCAGCCAACATCCCTCACACACCGTGGGCCTCTCCAAAATAGGGGGATGAACCTGCCATGGTCGGATTTACAAATCGCCTTTGTAGGCCCCGTGATTCGCTCTGCTAGGGGGAATAAGTACATGTTGACTGTGACATGCTTGTTTACCAAGTGGGTGGAATGTCTCCCAGCCCCAAATTGCAAGGCAGAAACTGCAGCTGCCCTGATGATTAACCACATCTTTTCCCGTTTCGGTCTACCTCAAAGGATTGAGTCAGACAGGGGTAGCCACTTCACCAGTGAAGTAATGACAAAGATGTGGGAGATACTGGGGGTCAAAAGGAAGTTGCATATTGCTCACCGGCCAGCTTCTTCTGGGGCAGTAGAGAGATATAACCGAACCATTGTGAGCATATTAAAGAAGTTTGTGGCAGATTCTGGGCCAAGTTGGGATATCCGATTACCTCTGGTCCTAATGGCCATCAGATCTACCCCTTCATCTGCAACCAAAATGTCACCATTTGAGTTGATGACTGGGCGCAAGATGGTGCTTCCACAGCATTTGCTCTACAGGACCCAAGAGCAGACACTAATAAATGCCTCCACAACTCATGAGTATGTGGAGAATTTAAGGAAACACCTTCAACATGCTTTTGCTTATGCTCAGCGGAATCTAGAAAGATCAGCTGATAGCATGAAGTCCCACTATGACCTGAAGACTTCCAGGAAGGAATATCAGGTGGGGGACCGGGTCTATCTATACAATTTCCAAAGGAACCAGGCCAAACAGTGAAAATTTTTGCCTACATGGAAGGGACCCTTTGAGATTATAGACAAAATCTCCCCTGTGGCCTACAAGATCCGCATCCCCAAAGGCGGTTTGGCAGAGGGGGAAGCCAAGTGGGTCCACATTAACCAGTTGAAGTGTTGCCATCCCAGGCACACTCTGCAACAACTGGAGGAATCCTCTGGAATCCTATAGGGTACTGTCTCAGATTAATTCAGTTCTAACTTAAAATATCCTACATATCGCCTATCAAATTCTGAGTTTCTCAATGTGGGTGTTTTGGTTTTTGAATGCAAAAAGAAATGTGCATGTTCATATGTTTTGTCTATAAATATATATGCCACCCCACTATATCAATGGTGGGGGAAAAATGTCTATGAATAGGTATTGCCGCTCTTCCTTTGTCGTCCTAGGAGAAAGAAAACCTGGAGACTGGCCAGGGAGGACGATCCGGAGACCGGGAGCAGAGACGCGAAGGGCCCGGGGTACCGCCCAATATTCCCATCAGGACCGGCGAGGAGAACCGATCGATCAGTACCGGATGGAGAAAAAGATGCTGAATTCTGCCATCTATTGGAAGAAGATTATGCGGACAGACCAGTGCGTGGGTCAAAACCCTTGTGCACCCGACTCCCCATCGACTCAAATTCAAAGGGCAGTCACGTGGGGGGATCTGTTGGGTGTCCTGACCCACGTTTGAGCTATCATGCTGCAACATTTGGTGCTGTGGGCTTAGAAAATCCAAGATGGCCAAAAAGCCCACAAGTGCGCCAGAATCCAGGAGAACCACGCAGTTTGTGCGCACACCAAAATGGTTACCTCACTTGCCACCCACCAGTGTAAAGAAAGATCTTTGTTAACAAAATCCACTGTTACTGATGTCAAAATGTTGCTGAAATCGTGGCTCACCGGACCACTTTAAAGATTCAACCCTTTTGTGGGGTTCCACATAACCATTTTACTGTAAGGAGCCCCATCAAAACAATGTTAAGCAAGGATTTACTACCATGTAAGAACCATTCCTGTTGGAATGCATTAATCCAAGAAAAATCCCCAAAATGGTTGCATTACCAGTACTCACCACTATCAGAAAGCCTGCGTTTTAAAACAACACCAGACTTTTTTTTGGTGTAAAACTGAATAAATGAACCCAAAGCATGCCAAAGAAAGACTTACTGAGGGGTGGATACAATGTAAAGTTATATTCTGAAGTGACTTGAAGGTTTATAACAAGACTGGCTGAGCTGTGGAATTCAGCAGTTTAAGTAAATTTGGACTGAAAGACACTAAAAATCTAAATGTTTAAAATAAATGAGTGACCTACTTTTGAGTGTCACAGGTTGCAATTGTTTAAATGTCATAGTTTTAAACTTAGAATCAGCATTCTAACTGCATATGTAAAAATGGTTAGTTTTATTTGAATGCAGAAAACTGGGTAACTAAAAGTGACATTAGCTGGGGCCTGGCTTAAGGAACTGAATTCTGCCCACCAGCTACCCCCGACAGGAGATGAGACTTGCACAACAGCTGTGTTCCCAGGCCTAGCTGCCTTTTGCTGCTCCCACCAAAAGGGATATGACACTTCTCTGATTGAATTACCTGGGCTCTGCAGGAAATTGAACAAAGCCCTGTCCTGACTCAGGCAAATGTTTTATTATGGGGGCCGTAAAAGTGGCTTCCTCCTGGAGGGAAAGGGGAGGAGCACTGCCTGTGAGAGCAAGCTGGCTTGGCAGAACTGGAAAAACCAGAAATTCAACCTTGTGCTGGGGGAAACCACACCCCTTTGGGGCCAGAACATAACTCTAAAAAGATGGATCATTCATAGAGCGGACTTGTGAAAATTATTTAAATGATACCATAATTCTTGTGATTTTTCTGCCCACATTTTAAGAGGTTTTTAGAACCGGTGGCATGATCTGGGGGCAAGCTAGCAGTTAAGAGGGTATTACTTAAAATGTATGCATGTTAAAATCTGACACTTCATCAATTAATGTCCATACTCCTTGCGCACATGTGTATAAATTTGGGGTAATGTCCGATATTACGAAACCAGTTAAAAAGTGCAAATGTTGCCATTTCTGAATGCAAGCTCCCAGGAAGAGCAGATTTGAACAGGGTATATCTCATGTGATATATGATGGGTGCATGTAATTTTAAACAAATGTGTACCTGTGCAAATATGTCTTTTGGGTCAAAATATAGATTGTGTGTAATTTGACAGGGGTGGGTTCTCTGTATCATAAACAGACCTCATAATGATGACACTTCATTTCATTCCCCCAATCAAGGGGAAGAGGATGAAGTGGCCAATGACAAGTGGAGAGGGGTAGAGCCTAGGAAGCTAGCCTCTCCACCCATTTTCAAAACACATAAAAGCAGACAGTCAGGACAGATAGGGACATTCAATTCCATCTGCTGCGGGACGCTCTGCCGGGAAAATCCATACTTTACCTCCATCAACCTCCAGAGAGCCAACATAGAGACTTCAATCTATCCACCTTCAGAGACCAAGACTTTACTTCAGAATTTGTAGCAGAGAGGTCAACTACAAGCTAAATCCCTCTTTAGCAGGCCTCAAATCATTGCCATTATCACAGCCAGGCGAGCTGTTTGAATTCTTTGCAAGAACTCTTGCCATTTGCCAGAGAGCAGTGTTGTATCCAGAGAGAGACCAGCTGAACCGGAGACCGCTGTATCCAGACCCACAGACCTGATCAGAACCAGAGACCCAGACCAGACCAGCAGAGTAGAGCTGACCCCAACGCTGTGTGCAGAAACCGTCCATGGCGAGTGAAGAAAACCTGTTGACCAGATCCGTGGCGAGGCCCATTTATTTCAAAAATATATTGTGAGTACCTAGCAGAACTGTGCAGAACCAATCTCTTAGTTAAAATAATCTAATCCAAGCTATTTTAATCTAAGTAGAACTGCCTCCTAACTGTCACCTGTCATTTTGCAAAACTGTCACCTGTCATTTCTAGCTGCTAGCTGTCAATCACTTTGAACTTTTAAAATTTCAAATCTGAAAAACGACCTTTACCATATCGCTCATATCTCCGTGACCGTTTGTCTTAGAGACTTGCAGTAACGTTCCTCTGAAAGCTGGGAATCTTGGCATTCCTATTCTTTATACTTTTGCTGCAATCGCGAAAAACGCACTCGCGGATTTTACCGCGATTTGCAAATTTCTCCACGTGTGAAAACAGCAGATTCCTTGCTTTCATTTGCCAAAAATTCTTTTAACCTGCTAGTTACTCCTAGATCCTTGCTAAAGTGAGCCTGAACTCATCCCAAGTATATTTCATTCACCCTGAACCTCCTAAAGGGAATTAAAACCATTTTCAGCATATTCCTCACTTCATTGCCAGCACATATAAAAGCATTTTGGGCCTGTGTTTCAAACTTCTGTAGTCTAAGCTTGCTGGGGTGAACTGAATTACATTTGATTGCATTTCTGAGAACTGTGTGCTTTCCTTCCATTTCCTTGCATTGCATAAAAGGGGGGGTGAATTGCCAGAGAAAAGTGATTACATTGTTTTGTTGAAATCATATTGAGTACTTTCTGTATTGCATTTTCATTCAACATTACATCCATCTGAACTTATATAAAGTATTCTCTACCACCTCATTCTTCTGTTCCTATTCCCAAGTGTGCTAGTGCCAGACTATCCATTATTGATTACTGCTCAGATTAAGTGTGATATCCAATTATTAATTTATCATAAAGTGTGATATATATATATACATATATATATATTGTTTAAATTCTCAAATAAACCTTTTAACTTGCAAAACAGAATTACTTCTTGGCTCAGTGGGGTCAGGGGGATTCCAAGAGAGGGGTGTTATATAGGGGTAGTCATCCAGAATGCATGAACTGGACATAAAGATATATCAATAAGGGTTTCCATTCAGTATCCCAGACTAGGCATTGACTAGCTGTAGTGTTGAATTGAATCCTCTTACAGAGTGATATACCACTGATATCACACCTCTTCTCAAAATACACCCAGGTCACAATGGACCAGGATTCAGGTTGGTTGGTTAAGGTAATGTTTATTTATTTATTTAAAATTCAAATCAAACATATGTTTTAATATATGGGGATGCAATCACCAATGTGGTGACAATACAAATAATAAAGTAGGTAATGCAGTTGAATTCACTTGTAGCAACACAGAATATAAAACACAGAGAAAATAACAGTTTTGCCTTGTTGAAAAGATAGTGCTTAAGTTAAGATTTCCCCCTGCAAATTTCTCAACTCACAAAGAAGCAATTCTGCACAGATGGAAGTAAGCAGCAGGTATTCCGGAGTAAAGAACAGTGTACATGGTTGAATACAATGTTCCCTCCCCAAACAAGAGAGAAAAACATTTTGGGAAATTTTACACTTTTAAAATGACATTTGAAAATGGCTGAGCAAAACAATGAAACGTGTGAAAAAATCCTTAAATTGATACATATCTCTATGAGAGCAACAGGGGAAAGATGCTAACAAACATAAGCTATAGTATGAGCAAGATTAAACACTTTGGATCAGAATGGAAGTTTGAAAATAGATAAGATTGGAAATCACATGTGTAAAACTTTGCAAAAATGCAAATTCCTGTCTAATTCTCACTAAACTTTTTGCTAGCTATTAAATTGAGGAAGTTATGCAAGTTTGAATGAGAGCTGTTTTTAGGAAAATAGAACAGAGAAAAGCAGAACATCGGTTTTAAAATGACAGGTTGCTTTTACTTAAACTAGATTAAGGGCTAAGAAAAAGAAAAATGCCACCCATGAATCTCCACAGTTACACACGGCCGCGTATAACTCTTCACGTGGTGGATACCCCTTTTTCTTTATGGGAATTACTTTAAACCAAATCACTAATGACTTATGGTCTAGTAAAGCAACAATGAAGATAATATCACAAACACTAGGAATCACAAGCAGGGTTGCAATAATGATTCTGACAATATTATAGGTTTTTAAGTTAAAGATGGGCTAGGTTATAGATTGGGATAAGACAAGGCAATATGTGCTATGGTTTACTATGATTCCTATTGATACTTACAGTCCACTTTAATGTACGATTTTGGACCATCAAGAGCTCTGGTCATCACAGATCGGGTCTAAGGACATCAGGGCGCATCTGGCGGAATTGGATCAGGTGGACTGGCGCCTCGGACTGGACTGCCACCTCGGACTGGACTGAACGGATTGGATTGGCCCTTCTTTTTGCTGGACACTGTAGATCAGTGGGATGGCGAGTTTCAGCAGGCAAGCATTAATGGTAGCAAGCCAAACTTAGGTTTTGGGATTGCTTCAGGATTCGGGCCTAGCTGAAAAAGAGTTCAGCAATTCCGAGGCCTTGGTTTTGCAAAGAAATCTGGAATCAGGAACAAGATGGAGGATTCAGGAACAGGGGGCCACGCGGAAATCAGGATGGAGTCAGGAATCAGTGCATCTGTGTGTTGTGAGGTTTCCTTATTTATCATGCCAAATGACATCACTCAGTTTATGGTAGGGGCAGACTTACAACCCACATCCCCAAGGCTATGAGTGGTCAAAGGCACAGTTCTCGTCTTGCTCTTTGCTGGTTGGATGACAGAAAGGGTTGTCATGTTTTATGATGTGACTGGAAACCTCCCATAGTTATTGGGATCAAAATTTAACTTTCCCACAAATACGTATTTATATACTTATGGCCTCTAAGAAATTCATATACATAAATTACATATTTCGTGGGTCACATTTACATCCAACTCCCAAGTCGATGGGACCTGGTCTTGTCTTTCTATTGAATTTTTCAATTTTCATCATAAAGGTGTGGCCTAACAATTCCTAATTCGATACATATCTGCAATCACCCCAGAACATGGGTAAACAATATTAGATTTGCAGCATTAATAGTTTCCGCGCAATTAGTCATTTTTCATAACTTCCGTTCCTTACGCAGTAAGAAATCCTACCAAGTCTTCAAATGGCTAGTCTAAGTTCAGATTTACATGTATGTATTTTCCACTTGTTTACTTATTCTGGCTGCTAACTTAAATGTCTTGAAGTTCAGTGGAAAATAAGCATTTTAAATCCAAAAATCCCAAGTCAGTTTTTTTTCTGTGTGAGAAAATGGCCAGTCCTTTGAAGTTTAATGAGAAGCCTCTTCCAGCATCCTGCCCCTCCGCTGGAAGGATGAGTGTCCAAGCCTTCTATTGTCTTTGCCTGTGGCAAAGACAAATGTCTAATGAAGTCCTTTGTCATGAGTATGCTAGTCCTCCCCACAGCAATTAGCCTTTCCTGCCAGCAGTGAAGTGTCATCCTTTCCCAGGCTAAGGACTGTCAGGCAGAATAGTTTTTTAAATAGTTAACTAATTCAAACTGGGTTACTTTAAGTTTCACCTAAATCTTTCATTTAAACATATAAAATGAACACAGTTTATAGGTGGATTTTTACACTAACACTCCTTTGACATTTCTCAAAGGCATGGTCCGGTAAAAGTTTTTATTTAAAAAATAGATAGGCAACATCAAAAAAAATACTAGCATTCTCTTTTTTAAAACTTCCTATGTAAAATCTTGAGCTATTCAAGCTCAAAATTCGCAAAAGCAAGCACATGGGCACATACATTTTGTGAAATGGATGCCCTCCTGTGCTGGCTTTTGCTTTTGCGGCACTAATGAAGGAAAAGCCAGCCAGCTGTAGTAAACAAAAGCTACCGCTGGGTGGCTTTCCCTTCATTAGTGCCGTACGCGGAGGATGGGGACCGGAGACCAGAGCAGGAAAGCTGCAGCTGAATCTCAGTAAGTGCTATTTATTTTTTTTTAAAATAAGCACTAGCTGCGTTTTTTTTTCTAGGTTTTCCGGGCTGGAGGAGCCCGGAAAACTTAGAAATAAAACCGCAGCTTTAAAAACGTTGTATTTATGTTTGCGGTCGCTTTTGAAGTGACTGCAAACATAAATACAACGTTATTGTGTTGGAAAACGCTGCGGTTTTTCTTTGCAAGTTTCTCAGGCTTCTCTGGCTCGGAGGAGCCTGAGAAACTCGGAAAGAAAAACCGCAGCTATTTCCAACACAACTGTGTTGTGTTTCTGCCTGCTGTGGCTATCACTTTGGGTCTCCGGTGCTCCCAGGGGAGCACCGGAGACCCAAAGTGAAAGCCACAGCAGGCAGAAACATAACGCGGTTGTGTTTACATGCCGCGTAGTGTTTCTGCCTACAGCTGATTTCCATTTGGGGCTCTCGGGCTCCCCGTGGGGAGCCCGAGAGCCCCAAATGGGAAATGCTAAATGCTGCATTGTTTCTGCCTGAATCTGCTTTCCCATTTGGGGCTCTCGGGCTCCCCAAAAAATAGCCACAACTAACAAAATCAGCTATGCTCCCGTGGGGAGCCCTAGAGCCCCAAATGGGAAAGCAGATTCAGGCAGAAACAACGTGGTTGTTTTCCGCAATGCTGCGTTGTTTCTGCCTGAATCTTCTTTCCCAAATGGGAAAGCAGATTCAGGCAGAAACAACGCGGTTGTTTTCCGCAATGCCGCGTTGTTTCTGCCTGAATCTGCTTTCCCATTTGGGGCTCTCGGGCTCCCCGTGGGAGCACAGCTGATTTTGTTAGTTGTGGCTATTTTTGACTGTGTTTTTCCAGTGGAAGATGAAAACAAAGGTTCCTAGGCTGCGTTTTCCTTAGATACATTTTTTGAGTTGTCAGTCAATGAGGCCCAGTTCCACTGAGCAACACTGAATGATCCTGGGCATTGCAGTACCCTTTTAATCTCAATGATTCAATGGAAATGAATTGATCTAGCATCAAAACAACACTTTTTAAGGTTGCAAAGCTAACATTTTAAAGGGCATTTTTGGTTTTCAGCACAATTCTGCTGCTTTGCTCCATGTTGAATGTGACAGATCCCACTAGCATGCTCCTGCAGTGATAACTCTGTTTTCACCCCCCTGACTGTGTGTGGTGAGGTGTTCAGCCTTTTCTGGTTGTGACTCAAACACAGTTTCAAAGTTTTGGCACGCACACGAGTCAACGCATCCATTTTAGGCTGTTTCTTTCACCATTTGTGAAGTGATGCAGTGGGGCACATTGGAATGGGTCAAAATATCCCACAGAAGCCCCCCCGACTTCGGCTTGACTTCCAGTCATGGGGTAGTCGGGCACGTGGGATTTTCTTTCTTCTCGTGAAGACCACAGGTTTCTTCAGGTGTAAGTTCTTCTTCCATCAGCGAATGATGCGACATTCTCTCCTCGCCGACTCTGGTTGGAATAGGAACAATACCCCGTCTTCTCTCATGCTTTCTTTTCCGGTGTGGAACGACACTCTGAATTTCTTTGGTTTTTCCTCCCGGGTCCCGAGGAGGTCCTCCTTGGTTGTTAGGTACACTCAGTGCCAATCTATAAAACAGAGCACAACCCAGTTATGAACATTTTCCCACTACTGCCCTCCAATAGGGATGACAGCCGTGGGATATACATATGCATTCAGTGACAATTTACACTATTCCCTGCATGTATTCAATGACAATTTAAAATGTTCCTAGGTTTCAGAATTCTCTCCCTCTGGGTTTTCTGTAGGCTCCTCTATTTGCCGCAAAGTATGCCTGGGGTGGCAACTCTTTAGCTGATTGATGTAGACCCACTTTTCTTCTTCTGTCAAGTCGCCCTTGGGGATGCGGATTCTGTAGGCGACTGATGAGACTTTGTCCACAATTTCAAAAGGTCCCCGCCAGCTGGGCAAAAATGCGCGCTCCTTGGCTTGGTTCCTTTGGAAGTTGTACAAGTAGACCCTGTCTCCTACTTGATATTCCTTTTTGGTTGTCTTAAGGTCATAGTGGGTGTTCATACTGTCTGCAGATCTTTCTAGATTCCGCTGAGCATACGCAAAAGCATGTTGAAGGTGTTTTCTCAGATTCTCAACATACTCATGAGTTGTGGAGGCATTTATCAATGTTTGCTCTTGGGTTTTATAGAGCAGATGCTGGAGTAGCACCATCCTTTATCCAGTCATCATCTCGAATTGGGACATTTTAGTTGCAGAAGAAGGGGTAGATCTGATGGCCATCAGGACAAGGGGTAATCGAATATCCCAACTTGGCCCAGAGTCTGCCACAAACTTTTTTAATATGCTCACAATGGTTTTATTGTACCTCTCAACTCCACCACTAGAGGACCGGCAGTATGCAATGTGTAGTTTCCTTTTTACCCCAAGTATCTCCCACATCTTCGTCATCACTTTGCTGGTGAAGTGACTGCCTTGGCCTGACTCAATCCTTTGGGGTAGTCCAAAACACAAGAAGATGTGATTGATCATCAGGGCAGCTGCTGTTTCTGCCTTGCAATTTGGGGCCGGGAGACATTCCACCCACTTAGTAAACAAGCATGTTACTTGTTCCCCCTAGAGCAGTGAATCACGAGCCCGATGAAATCTACTTGTAAATCTGACCAAGGCAGGGTCACCCCCTCTTTTGGAGGGGAGCATGGTGTGTGAGTGATGTTTGCTGAAACTGTGCACACACAAGACACCCCTTCAAGTATTGGTCGAGGTCCTGCCTCATGTGTGGCCAGTATGCAACCTCTCTCAAGATTTTTAAGGTAGTATGAAACACCTGATGACCGTCTGTGGCCGCATCATGGGCGTGCGTTAGCATCAGGCTTTGGAATGAGGTAGGGACCACCTAGTGGTCACAGCCAGATATGGATCTCCTCACCAGCAAACGTCTTGGATTCAGAACATTTTTGGACATTTCATCAACACTCTGAGGTCCTCTTTCCCAATGCAATCAGTATCCGTCAGGGGAAAGTTCTCAGGGACCTCAATGTTTTGATAAAACGTACCAATGATTGGATCGCCTTTTTGAGCCGTGATTAAATCAGCATCTGGGGTCTCCTTACTCCATTGGGCAATTGAGAGTTCATTGTGAGCATTTGTCTGGGACCTAGTGATAGCAGTGACCTGGATTTCCCCCAACAGGGACTCAATCTCAAGGAGATCCCCTTGGATGGCTCCGGTTTTGGCCAGCTGATCAGCTTGCGCTGGGGGAGTGCGCACATACCCCTGGATGGGTTTGTTGCCCTTCTATCGATTACCTCCCTTACTACCTTTTTTGGGATTGGCCCCAGGGCCTTCTGGTTCCTTGATTGGATGGGTTCTGTGAAGGTATATTTTTAGGCCCCCCATCTCCAGATCTAAAATGGGGCAACCTTAACCTCCGCCACCTTAGCAGCAGCAGGCATGTTGGCTTGTTTGGCGTTTTTATTGGTGTTCTTACTATCTACAGGTTTCTGCGCCTCATAAATACGTGTCGCCTGATCTATGACCCAGTCCAGTGATCTCTTCTCATGAAAGTCCCTCACCAGCTGAGTCATGATGTATTTGGTGAGTGCATGGAAGAAGGTGTTGATAAACTCCCTGCTATCTGTGCTTACCCTCCTGGTGGTCTGTGCAAAGGCACGTTTGAGTTCCTGCAGAAATTCTTGTGGGGCCTGATCTTCCCCACACTGCAGATTATAGGCCGCCTTGCGGGCCTCTTGGGGATTTCTATGTACAGAGAAGTGTTTTAAGATGGCCGCCCTATAGGTGGACCACCTTGAGTGGTTCTGATCCTCCAGCCCCGCAAAGAAGCTGGAGTACTCGTGAGAATGTCCATTTCACATATTGGATGCAATTCTGACTATCTTTCAGATAAAAAGTATCCATCATCTGTTCGTATAATTCAAGGTGTTCCCAGACTGAATACTTGCCATTTTTATGTTTGGGAGTTATAACACTCCTAATGGCCTTGATCTGTTTCAGTGGATCTTTTTGTATAGCCCTCTTGATTTTGTTTGCCTTTTTGGTCTTAGTCACCCGAGTCCACTCATCCTCTGACTCAGAGGCACTACCACTGGAGGTGGCTATCTGATCCTCTAGGCACTCCCTGATTCTGCGAGCTTGAAAAGTGCTTGCAGAATGTGGGGACCTAGTTTCCCACTTTTCCTGTGGTGCTCAGAAGAGTCTTCTGACTCTCCCCTGCTCCCAGTATTGGCGGAGTACTCCCTGCCCCCCACTGCCCTACCTAGGAAGAGGTTTTTAGGATTCTCTTTTTGGGCTTTATTTCCTGGGGTTCCCCACCAAATTTAACAAACTTATCTTTTAGTAGGCAGTATTTTTGAGGATCCAATTCCCTGACTCTCCCCTCATCTGAGTCTTCCTGGTCAGAGATATTAGCCCTAACATTTGGGGATCTGTATAGGGATGCCCGTCCATCCATTTCTGGGAGGCGCTGATCTGTCAGTCCCATTTTACCCATTCTGTTGAAGTCTACCATCCCCATGGCCCCTGGTTCATATGCGTCTGTGGACATGAAGGTGGCAGAGTTCATGGTACCGAAGGGGTTAGAGTCCCTGATTACAGGGGTCCTGATGTTAAGATCAGGGGTTTCTCTATCCCTCTCTACCTTTTGTCTTTCAGCCCCTATACCCTGGTGATATGCCAAAATCTGAGCCTTTTGTTCCTCTATCAGGGCCTTACTGGTCTCAATAATTCGCTCTTGCATTGCTATCTGTTGGTGGAGCAGATCATTCTTTTCACAGAGAGCCTCATTGTCGCTCCGCGTTTCCTGCCTGGTCTGGAAATACTGGGCCACTTTCTGCTGCAGGAGACTCGCCTCCTATGTTTTAGCATCATTGGCCTGGGTGTTCTTTTCCAGAGCATCCGGCACTGTTCTGGTATGCTCTAGTAGCTTCTCATATTCTGTTTTTACTTAATTGAGCTCCTGGAGGGCAAGTTTTCTTCCCTCTAGCTTTGTTTTTAATTGGCATACTTCCTGGCCCAAGACGTCCCTCTCCTGATTTAGGGTGCCCCTCTGTTCAGCCAGGTCGTCGCTTTGTTTTTTGAATCCATTGGATTTCTGGCACTCCTCATCAAATTCCTCTTGAGAGTGGAGGTTTTTAAGAATTAATTTATTATTTTCCTCTTTCAAGGTTTCTATGTGGTTTTGTAGGGTAACTACCTGCTCTGTGCAGGCTCTATTAAAATGTAATTGTTGCGCCAGCTTCTGCTGACTCTGTTGTAAAGAGTCAACCCTTTCCTGACATTCCTCTTTCAGTGTCTGTAATTGGGCGTCTTGCTCTGCCCTCTCTTGCTGTAGGAGAGCCAGATCGTCTTTTAATTTTGTAACATGCTGTCTAGATTCCGTCTCTATTTCTTGGTTCTTCTGTATCCTTTGCTCTGCAGAGTCTAGATCAGTCTGGATTTTCTCTAGTGTTTCCATTTGATTCTTTGCCAGAACTATGTTTTCTGCATGCTTTTCCTGCATTAGTCCTATGTGGAGGTATAAGTATGTGCTATTTTGGCAATTTTTACTCTTCTCCTCTTTCGCTTTTGGGGCCATGTACAGTTCACTAAGAGCTTGGTGTAATGGGCCCTTGTCCTGCCATGTATCCAGGTCCATGGCAGTGACCTGTTCTTTGATTTCCTGCAGCCAGACATGTTCATTCTGTTTGGGCCACTCACCCCTGACAAATAGTTTGTTCAGGAGGTGGTCCTAGCCATATTTTTGTTTTATTTATTTGTTTCTGGCTCAATGAGCCTTTACAAAAGATGAAAAATACAATCAATTTACAAACATTTTTGTGTATATAAAAGTTCGAATTTGAGTTTTTAAGGCATTTATACTATTGGTCTTTATATTCTCAACGTGCTTCTGAAAGATCGACATTATATGATGTACTGTTTTTCCAAGAATGTATAAATTAAATAATGATTTCATGGTTGATTAGCACCTGGATAGCAGCCGATGATAATGCGGCGTTGGTGCCACAGATGAGTGTATCCCACAAAAAGTCTGAAATAATATCCTCATCTCGACGCACAAAGTTCCTAAAAAGTCTTGACCGATGTTTCCATGATCCTTCACAGTCCATTAGTAAATGCCTTAATGTTTGTTTGGCTGGGTTTATAGAAATCAAACACAGTTTTTTTGCTTTGTCCCCTTGATTTCGCTTTTCCAAAACCTCCCCACAATGGACCAAGTTTAGCCTCATTCTGAGGAAGTTTGAGCGCAATTTTCTATTGGGGAATTTTATTAAATAGCACGAGAGGCACCCAAGTTCCTTCTCCCCCCCTCAAGAAAGGATTTAGAACTGGGTCTGATCTAACCTTCTCTACTATCAATCCAATCTAAAAGTTCCAGTTTTTTTTTTACTTTGAGTGGGTTAGAAACCAGAGTTTCCTCGTCAAGGTCAATTTTTATAAGAGGTTTCATTACTTTATCCCCCAGTACTGACAAAGTTACCGATTTACCCCCGACTTTTGACACCTAAGATCACCATAAAGGGTAATCGCTTTACCTGTGATTATTTCTCGAAACAGAGAGATCAGTTTCCAGTCTGCCATGCATTTCAGCAATTTTAAACCGAGCTCGAATCTCAGACTTCCAATAGGTGTACAACTTGGAAGTCCCAAGACATTTTTTCCACAGTCGACCTTCAAAGATTTCCCAGTTTGCTGACCAAAGACCCGATCTAGCTTCCAGTCCATATAATATCACTGGGACTACTTTAGCTAGACAATACTTGACTAGCGAAAGAATGGAGAATTTGCAAAACTTATAATTCAGTTTGGTACTTTGTGACGCAGCTTGTGTTACTTTGTTCATGATCTCAGATTCTGCCTTGTATAGATCTGGATAGGCATGTATGTTGTAACCCAGATATTTTATAGTTTCTACAGCTTTTGTCAGAGGATGTTTGAAAATGAGAATATTAGATTTGGCGGGGTTGATTGTTAGTCTGTTTATCCCAACATACTCATTCAGTATCGTGAGCAAGCGTTGAAGACCAATTGGTGTTCTATCAAGGAGTACTATATCGTCTGCATAGGCCAGCCAACAGATCTTTTGGCAAAATTGCAAAAGAGGGGCGCTCCTAAGCACCCTTGTCTAACCCCCTGTTTACCTTTATTCATTTTGAGAGGTGACCCATTGCATCTAGACAAACTCTTAGGTTTGTGTCTCTATGCAATTCCACCAGTATAGACAATAGTGTTTCTGGCATGGCCCACCCTCGCATTTTTTGCCAGAGTAATGCCCTTTCCACTTGATCGAAAGCTTTAGATAAATCGATCCAAGCTCCATACAATGAGAGCGGTTTCTTATTCTCTGTTTGTTCATTCAACAGGTTAAGGATCAGACCATTTACTGATGTAGACAGTCCCTTTCGGAACCCTGTTTGGAAACGTGATAAGATGTCAAACTCTTCTACCCATTTTAAAACATGATTCAGGAGACGTTTCATGAATATTTTACTTTCAATGTCGAGCAGCGCTATTGGTCTATAATTTGCTGCTGCTCGACGATCCCCGTTTTTAAAGAAGGGTATTACTAATGCCGTTTTCCAAGAAATCGGAACTACCCATTTCGTAAGGATTACCCTAAAGAGACCAGACAATAGATTCCTAGCCATATTGTTTTCTACTGGGATCGCCATTTTGGAAATATCCATTTCTTTATGAATTATTTGGGGTTGATTTACTTTTGCAAACAGGCCTGACTTTGGAGTATTTGTTTTGAGAGGTGCTTGTACAGTATAGCACAGTGCACCACCCAGAAAGGTGTCTGTACCCTGCAGGCTGGTCTGCTGTGTTAGACTGTCACGGGTGGTAACTCAAGCTCAAAATCCCGGACGAACCTCCAAATCTGTTAAGGATTTCAATAAGGCAATACACCTGGTTCTCAGCCTAGCATGCAATGCACACATGAAATACTTATTTATTGTGTCTATGGGGTCTTTGGCTTCAAGATTTTGAGTGATATACCACTCATATCACACCCCTTCTAAAAATACCCCCAGGTCACAATGGACCAGGAATCAGTCTGGTTGGTAAAGGTAATATTTATTTATTTATATTTATTTATTTATTTAAAATTCAAATCAAACATATGTTTTAATATATGGGGCAGCAATCACCAATGTGGTGACAATACAAATAGGAAAGTAGGTAATGCAGTTGAATTCACTTGTAGCAACACAGAATATAAAACACAGAGAAAAGTACAGTTTTGGCTTGTTGAAAAGATAGCGCTTAAGTTAAGATTTCCCCCTGCAAATTTCTCAACCCCACAAAGAAGCAATCTACACAAATGTAAGTAAGCAGCAGGTATTCAGGAGTAAAGAACAGTGTACAGGGTTGAATACAATGTTCCCTCCCCAAACAAGAGAGAAAAACGTTTTGGGAAATTTTACACTTTTAAAATGACATTTGAAAATGGCTGAGCAAAACAATGAAAAGTGTGCAAAAATGCTTAAATTGCTGTAAATCTCTGTGAGAGCAACAGGGGAAAGATGCTAACAAACATAAGCTATAGTATGAGCAGGATTAAACACTTTGGATCAGAATGGAAGTTTGAAAATAGATGAGATTGGAAATCACATGTGTAAAACTTTGCAATTCCCACTAAACGGTTTTTAAGAAAAACGGGTCAAATACACTGTTTTTGGGTGTGGATGTAGCTAAAGGTCTTATATTTAAGTCAGAGTTGAAATGACGTCTCTAGCTATTAAATTGAGGAAGTTATGCAAGTTTGAATGAGAGGTGTTTTTAGGAAAATAGAACAGAGAAAAGCAGAAAATCGGTTTTAAAATGACAGGTTGCTTTTACTTAAACTAGATTAAGGGCTAAGAAAAAGAAGAATGCCACCCATGAATCTCCACAGTTACACACGTCCGATTGTAACCCTTCACGTGGTGGATACCCCTTTTTCTTTATGGGAATTACTTTATTTAAACCAAATCACTAATGACTTATGGTCTAGTAAAACAACAATAAAGATAATATCACTAACACTAGGAATCACAAACAGGGTTGCAAGAATGGTCCTGACAATATTATAGGTGCTTTAAGTTAAAGATGGGATAGGTTATAGATTGGGATAGGACAAGGCAATATATGCTATGGTTTACTATGATTCCTATTGATAATTACAGTCCACTTTAATGTAAGATTTTGGACCATCAAGAGCTCTGGTCATCACGGATCGGATCTAAGGACATCAGGGCGCATCTGGTGGAACTGGATCAGCTGGACTGGCACCTCAGACTGGACGGGATTAGATTGGCCCTTCTGGTTGCTGGACACTATAGGTCATTGGGATGGCAAGTTTCAGCAGGCAAGCATTAATGGTAGCAAGCCAAACTGAATCAAAATTTCTTCCCTTAGGTTTTGCGATTGCTTCAGGATTTGGGCGTAGCTGAAAAAGAGTTCAGCAATTCTGAGGCCTTGGCTTTGCAAAGAAATCTGGAATCAGGAACAAGATGGAGGATTCAGGAACAGGGTGCCACGCGGAAATCCGGATGGAAATTATATTCTGTAAGCAGTGAGAGGAGCATAGATTTTTTGAAGAGGATATTTATCCTTTCTTGTGATTTTGTTCAGCCCACGAAAGTTGATACAGAGACGTAATTCTCCATTGTCCTTCTTTGGGATAAAAAACAAAGATGCCCCTGCAGGAGATTTAGACTACGCTATTAGGTCATTTCGGAGGTTTGTTTGGACATAGGATTTTAATGCTGTAATTTCTAGCTCAGAGAGAGTATACATTCTGTCAAACGGTACTTGTGTCTCAGGTAGAAGTTTGATGGCACAATCATAAGCTCTATGCGGTGGAGGTTCTTTGTATTCTTCATCAGAGAACCCTTGCTGAAAGTCTTGGTATAATGCAGGTAGTAGCTGGAGTACGGCTATGGACTTATGCTCCTTGTTGTTTCCTTCCTCTTCAGTATGTGAATGGAATCCTATTGCCCCATGACTACGGCAATGAGAGAGACAGAATTCAGAATCCAAAAAGATAGTTCCTGCAGTCCTCTTGATAAATGGATTGTGAGATTGAAGCCAAGGAAGTCCCAAGATAATTGGATAGTGGTCGGCGTTGATCAAATCAAATCTGATCGTTTCAGTGTGAGACGAAATCTTCATGATTAGATCTGCAGTCTGCTCTTTAATCTGTCCGGAGGATAGATGTATGCCATCCACACCTTCAACTGGGATCATGACTGAGATGGTCACGCGAGCAACATGGTTTTTCTGAGCCCATTGGTCATTCAAAATATTACCTGGTTCTCCACAGTCTAAAATGACACATAAATGGACTTGTGGCTGCTGAGAAAATGCATCAGTTATGATAGTCATTTAAACTAATGGGGAATCTTCATATGTATGCAAATGCCAGTTCTCTTTTCTTCAAGCCAGTTCCCATTCTTGGCCTCCATGTGACCAGAGCCTCCTTGACTGTGTTTTTAATGCCAGGGTAAAAGCCATTAGCCTCTTTGTTGTTTGAAGTTGGTGGGCTGCAGTGTCATAAATAGTTGGGATACATCGGCTACACAGACATCTCCCACGGCAGATCCTCCCTACATTCCAGTCACGAACTGGCTAGGTCATTTGGCCTGAATATAAATGAACCTTCAGAGACAACAGGTCTGGCAACAGGGTAAGTTTGCTTTAAACACCATTAAGGGCAGGCCACACTTTATTGCAGTTGTAAATAGCAGGGATGCAATAGCTTCAAGGAAATTCCCTTTACAGATCCAGAGGCCAACAAGCATGCAGTGGGAGAAGCCATTTGTGAATTCTGCCCAGAGACCCAAAGATTTTCCTTGGCTGAATGAACTCACATATTGCATTTTCTGACATGAGCATTTATGCTTTGAAATACTGTGTGTTTTACTGATCATGGTTCAGTTTGCTTTTGCATTGTGGGATGTCTTCTTTCTTTCACATGGCATTGTTTTTTTAAATATGACAGCTGAAAGCACTTGGCTGTTTATTTCTGTCTTTCATAAAATAGATTTTGGATTATCTACTGTTCATTTTTTATGCTGGATAGTGAGTCTGAGTTGTCATAGTGCACCATCTTTTGATGGGTTGCAGTTTCAGTGAAAATGCTGCATTTATCTCTCAGCCAGATATGTGATGTCCCTTTGCAATTTGCACTCTGGTTTAATTTTTTTCAGCTTTCTCTGGATTTGAACTGCAGAAAGACACCCACATAGTCTGCCTTAAGTGGCCCATTTTCAGTGTGAAGGTTTTTGGGAGACTAGCAGGTCATTTTTGCCCGTGGGCCGTTCGGTTCTGTTTGTTTGGGCCTTTGATTAAACTCCACAATGGGATTATTGCAGGGTACGAGTTAATTATAAAATGGGGGATAAGGGCTATCAGTCCCATTAATGACAGAACATACAAAACAGGAGTATCACCAATAATGTGTCAAAAGCTTAAATATCTTGATACTGGGTATCAATTCAGTGTTGCCCGTGAACTATAGTCCCATTTTGAAGAAGAAGAATAAGGAGGATATGAACGTGTGAGATGTCCTGCCACTCTTCCAAACAGGAAAGAGAAATGCAGCAAAAAAAGAATTCTCTCCCCAATCTTGGGTACCAATCTGTTGTGACCTGAATGTGGGGATCCGTATCTTCCTTTCTTTTCACGTTCTTCTCTGCACTCACTCTCAATGAGAACCAGAGCCAAACTTGACTCAACCTCCTTTATTCTCTCCATCTACTGCCCCTTCCTTCTCCCGCTCCTCCCCTTTCTCTTTCTTTCCTCCAATCTTGCCAGTGTCACTTTTGTAAAGGAAGTCCTTTCCTTAAGGTAGCCCCACAGTATTAAGATACAAAACCTTCCCCCCACTTATTGCCAAACGGCTAACTCATATGGTTTGGCATTCTCTTCCATTCGTAGGGCATATTGTTTCTAGTGCCACCTATCTTTATCACCTCACCCTCCTTCTGGTCATTGGTCGTACTCCTGGTAGTTTCCATGTGGTTGTTCACCTTACCAGTCGAGCTCACCAAGGTTTGCTTTGGCTTACTGCACAAAAACCCAGACTCATTTAAAAGTGGAAAAGGTCGCTTTAATGTGACAGGCCCAAGCTTACAATTAACGCTTACCTGGCTCCATGGCCTTACAGACCAACGAAATATTTAAACAACCAATTGACTAATTACATATTTTCATTTCCCCCAACAATTAAATAATTAAATTAAGCCATTTCCTCCCTAACTGTCCCTTGGACCCTACCATCTCCTTACCCCTTTTCCAGGTGTCCCGCTTTCTCCCTGGGGCCATGCCCCTCCAGGCTCAATACCTGTTCCCCCGGGGTGGCCCGCTTGTGCAAACAGCACCACCCCCTCCTTTCCCGTGTCATTCCCCCATTGTGCTTCCCTCCCCCCACATCAAAAGGGGCCATGCCCCCGGAGCCGAGACCCACTTCAATACCCCTCATAATCCCCTCTACACCAATCTCCCCCTTCCTATGACCTGCAGCCAGACTGACCTGCCACATCAGCAACATAAATTTTACATCACAATTTCTCTACTGCCCCGACCTGTCACACAAAACTACCAGCCAGTCGCCCCTTAACCTACCAAAAAACTCCCTCACAAACCGCCCTGGGACGTAAAAAACCCCCACCAACCAACCTCCAATGGTCCTCCCCCCACCTTTAATAAACCAAACCCCAAACCTAAACCAAAATGAAGGGGTGGGAGGGTGGGACAATCGCCAAGTCCAACCGTCGCCTGCCTCCCGAACCTTCCCTGCCCCCTTAAATACCCCAGAGGGGCGCTCTGCCCCCACGGCCACTCGCTGGCCATGTGCAGCGCCAAAAACTTCCCCGGGGGGGGAAACGCTTCGCGTTCCCCCCAGTGCCCCCCTTTTGGCTTACTGCACAAAAACCCAGACTCATTTAAAAGTGGAAAAGGTCGCTTTAATGTGACAGGCCCAAGCTTACAATTAACGCTTACCTGGCTCCATGGACTTACAGACTAACGAAATATTTAAACAACCAATTAACTAATTACACATTTTGATTTCCCCCAACAATTAAATAATTAAATAAAGCCATTTCCTCCCTAACTGTCCCTTGGACCCTACCATCTCCTTACCCCTTTTCCAGGTGTCCCGCTTTCTCCCTGGGGCCATGCCCCTCCAGGCTCAATACCTGTTCCCCCGGGGTGGTCCGCTTGTGCAAACAGCACCACCCCCTCCTTTCCCGTGTCATTCCCCCATTGTGCTTCCCTCCCCGCACATCAAAAGGGGCCATGCCCCCGGCACCAGAAAAACCCTCCCCCGAGGTGTTCTTTCTGCCCCACCCCCCCAACCACCTTCCTTTATTTCCATCTCTTCAACCAATCTCCCAGCCAACAGCACAAGTCCGCCAAATAGTGATTGTTCCCTTAAACCGACAAATGCACCCCATCCTCCCTAAAAATCATAAAGCCGTCATACACTATTTCCTTATGTTCCATCACCTGTACTGCCACAGAGGCACAAAACTTCACCATTTCTCTGTTGATCCCCTTTCTAGCCCGCTCTATAGCACCCTCGCTCCTTGCTCCCCTCCATACTCGACGCAGCAACAACTTAGTCCACAACACCTCCGCTTGAGGCCACATTTCCCGCACCCAGACCAAATCTCTTTTCATTTTCCTTAATAGGGCCACCCCAGTATCCCTCATCAAGTCATTCTCCCCAGAGTGAATGATCAACACCTCCGGCGCCCCGTAGCGCTCCTGCAACCCTGCCAGCATAGGCAGCAACTGGTCCCAGCGCAGGCCCCCTAACCCGTGCCATCTTACCACCACATCCTTATAGCTAAACCCCAGTTGCCTGCCCAGAACCCTTTTCTCCGCTTCTTTCCCAGCCCATTTAACAATTGAATGGCCGACAATCCACACTTGCGCCAACTCCCCCTCCTTTCGCACAGCATCTGAAAAAGAAATTACAAAATTACCACCACAATACAATACCACAACCCCACGTTGTTGTCAGCCCCGCTTAAACCCCCATCCTTCAACAATCCCCCTTATGAAAATTCCTGACGTACCCCTTGTGCCTCCCAGACTTCCACCACCCCAAACTTTTCACCTTATTCTCCGTGAAACCCAACCTCTTTCCCTCCGATGCCGCGCCCATCCTGAATGAATGTGTACCAAAATCCTCACCCTTTTCTCCCAACACCCGCAGAGCCTTCCGCAGTACTCCCAAAACTTGTGCCGCTGAAACCGATGACCCATCCTCATGCTTGAACACCAAGCCTGTCTTCACCCCACACCGCTCCTTCCACAGCCTACCTGCCAGCACTGGGCATAAATCCTTACTCCCCTGCCCCAACAAAACCCAGGAACCCTTTCCCTTCTGGTCTGTTTTAGACTTATTAATCCTTATGTCCAAACCCAATTCTGTAATGTAACATCCTCCCACTGCAGACCCCCAGATCCCCCTTTTCCCCCCACCAACTCCGAAACCCGAAAGGCCCCGAAAAATAGCCACGTAAAACATGTCGCAAACAGCTCCCCCTCCCATACCGACCAGCAAATTCCCCCTACTGCCTTAACCAACCTCTGCAGCAATTCCGCCGATATCGGCCTCCTCCTGTCCTTGACCCTCTTACTTTCCCTTGCCCATCCTTCCAACATCCTACTCGCCATTTCCCCCCCACTCGGCTGAAAACCCCAAAACCACTTGCCGTAAAAAGCAATTCCTGCTAACTTCCCCACTATAGTCGCTCTTGACCAGCCCCGGTCCATACACCTCAGGAGGAAATTCACGACATCGTCCCTCCTCCTCTCTTCTGCATCCCATGTTCCTTTCCAACTACGCGCTCCCCCCCAATAAAATCCTCCCATGCCTTCATGTATGCCTCCTTAGACGCCCCGGCCAATGAACCCTCCACCAAAGCCAGCGCTCTCATCTTCCTATCTTCCACAGCTCTTCGGGAATCTGCTGCCCCTCCTGATCCGCCTCTGGAGCCAATCCATGGAATCTCTGCCATTGAAAACGAGATAATGCATCAGCGATGCCATTATCCTTCCCCGGCACATGTGTTGCCTTAAACACCACATTCAGTTCCATGCATCTCAGCACAAACTCCCTCATGAGTCTCGCCACCCTCTGATCCTTTGCTGACTGCCTGTTTACCACGTGGACCACACATTCATTGTCCACATTGAAATTCACTTTCCTATCCCGCAAATCCTTCCCCCACAGCTCCAATGCCACCAATAGTGGGAAAAACTCAAGGAATGCTATACTCCTTCCCTCCTTCAACCACAGTTCAGGCATTTCTCCGCAGACCATTTTCCTCCCCAAAACACTCCGAAACCCCCCTGTACCTCCCATGTCACCGGGTCCCCCTGCAACCACATTGACACCCCATTAAACTTCTCCAAAAAACGCAGCCAAATTCTGCAGTCCTCCCGCACTGACCCAGATACTCTTATCCGGTGATGTGGGCACTTTGCTCCCGCCATAGCCCTCGCCATGTTCCTACAAAACGTCCTCCCTGGGGCTACCACCTTACATGCAAAATTCAGATGCCCTACCAATCTCTGCATGTCAACCAGCGTCATTTTCTTGGCCCCCACTGCCTTTTCTAGCAACACCACCAGTTTGCTCACCTTGTCGTGCGGCAAGCGTGAGGTCATAGCCACTGAGTCCAGTTCAATTCCCAAAAATGTCAATACCACTGCCGGCTCTTCTGTTTTGTCTTCCGCTAACGGCACCCCCAACTCCTCCATTAGCTCCTGGAACAACTTTAGCATTCCTCTGCACTCACCCTCTCTATCTGCCCCACTAATGAACAGAAAATCGTCCAAATAGTGCAGCACACTCTCCCAACCCGATTTAAATGAAAAAACCCACTGCAGGAATGAGCTGAAACGTTCAAACAGCGCACAGGAAATTGCGCACCCCATTGGCAAGGCTTTGTCTATGTATATGCGATCCTCAAACTGCAAACCTAGCAACCAAAAATCCTCCGGGTGCACCGGCTGTAACCTGAACGCCGCTTTGATGTCACACTTGGCCATGAAGGCCCCCCGCCCTTCTTTCCTTACCAGCTCCACTGCCTGGTCAACACTTGCATATGCAACCCCACATTCTTCCGGGGCAATGAAATCATTCACCGACATGTCCTCCGGCCAAGACAAATGGTGTATTAACCGAAACTCCCCCGGAGCTTTCTTGGGCACCACCCCCAATGGGGATATGACTAGGTCACCCGGCAGGTCATCAAATGGTCCCACGATCCTTCCCGCCGCTATTTCTTTGCTCAATTTTCGCCTTACCACTTCCACATTTTCTTTGGCTGACTTCAGATTTTCAGCCCACCGGCGCACCCTTGGGCCCTGATACCCCAATCTGAAACCTTGACTGAACCCTTCACTCAAAATCTTCGCACCAACCCTGTCCGGATAAAATTGCAACCATTTTTGCAGAACCCCCACCTTAATTGGCGTAAAAGCCTTTCCCCACAACCCCTCTGCCCGCACCTCCCCCCTCCCCCTGTCTCCCTGTTGGAAGCACTGCGTAAGCGGGTGTTTTCCACCACACTTGCTGCACTCATGCCTGAACCTACACAGGGTCCTAGTGCAGCTGTCCTTGTTGAACGCCCAACATGCCGCTGAGGACTGCCCTCTGCCCCCTCCTCCCGCCCCTTCATGGGCGGGTCGACCAAGAAAGGGCCGGAAGGGCACCTGCAGCCCACTTGCTGTGTGCAATGTCGGGGCAGGCCTCGTTGGAGCCATCCATTCCAGCCAAAGATCCATGTCTATCTCCCCCCAGACCGCTTGACTGTCCTCCGCCATTCTCGCTCTGAATTCCTCGTCATACCTCACCCATGCAAAACCCCAAAAACTCGTGAAAGTCTTCCTAATTACGTCCATATATTTAAGTAGGGCCACAGAACGCTCAGGAAATTTTTCACAATAAACACTGGCGTAAATGATAAATGCTGACGTCCAATTCTCAATGGTCACCGGTACCCTTGGTCGCGCAACCAGTTCCCTCTCCTCTTCTTTAGACCCCTCCTTAGCTCTCACTTCCCTATGGAGCAATTTAAAAACATCTACAAATTCCCCCGCCTGGATCTTTTCCCTGGTTGCCGCCATCAAGTGCGTCCCCAACGGTTTTGTTATCCCCATGTATGGCAATTTTTTCTCCTTTCCTTTCATTTCAACCTCCTTTTCTTTTCCCCCTTGCACCTCGAGCCCCAATGGCACCACCACCTTGTCCGTCTGAATCTCCACTGAGCAAATGCTCTTTTCAACCCCCAAGGCTCCAATGGCCTGCACACCAACTTCTTTCCTCAGCCCTTGCAAACCCGACCCTTCTTTTCCCGTCCCCCCTCCTGGGACCCCTCTCTGCCATGCAGATGACCAATCCCTTTCCTGCACACCTCTTTCTGCACCCGCCGTCTGCTGCCTTGCATCCACACCAATGCTCCTCATCTCCTTCCTTATTGGGCTCCTACTGCAGGGACAAAACATGTCAGCAGACTCACCCAGCCAACCTTTCCCCCTCCCGCTTGCCCCCTGACCCACCCTGCACCTGTCTTTCCATATCCCAAGCCCAACTTCTTCTCTCCTCCCCCTTTACCCCCGCCGACCTATAACCATCCACCTCCCACTGCCCCACATAATCCTCCAAACCCATTTCATCACCCATCAAATATCATTGTGGCTGCGAGCTCGTGCCCCAGTCGAGTTGCTCCTCCTCATGCGAGCCCGGGGTGTCCACCCCGCCACTCCTCTGATGTCTTCTCGGCGGGGCCGTGGAAACCCCTGCCTGGTCCTCTTCTCTCGGGCGAGGCGCTCCGACCTTCACCCTGGGTTCTTCATTGCTAGGGGCCGTGCTGCACCCTCTAAGCTCTCTGTATGCTGACCGAGTAGGGGCCGCTCTCAAACCCTCTACTTCCATTTGACCAGCGGGGGCTGCGCAGCGCCCTCTGCCCTCACTCACCCTACCCGGGGGGGGCGTTCCGCACCCCACCCTATCCACCTCAATTGATGGGGACCTCCCTCTCCTTCTCCCACCCACACTATTCCGTAGGTATCACCCCCTTCTGCACCTCCACCCCACCGTGGTTCCTTTGAGCCACCTCCATTTGCGCACTCGCTGCTCCCTTAGTGCTATCCCACTTTCCCTCCCCACGTGGCTGCCCACCCGAAATCCCTTCTTCCCCGGACGCCCTCCTGTCTATCTCCCTCCTCATCTTCCTGCCCCTGGATTCCCAAACCTCCCCTCTCCCCGCTGCGGGGGTGCAAGCCACCACTGCCGCGAGAGCCCCATCAGCTGCCGCTCTCCGCTGCGGCCTACCCCCACTTGTCTGCCCCTCACCCGTGACCTCCCCCACTGCCCCCTCCAGCTGGGCCTTAGTTGCCCTGCTAATTATGGCCAGGGCCTCCCTCAGCGCCCTCACATCCACCAACCCCTCCCTGCTTGCACCTTGTCCTACCATCGTGCCCCAACCTTTACTGGTGCACTACAATACGCCCCTTGCCGCTCTCCGCTACCTATGCTCCCGAGCCGGGACCTACCCATGGAAAGAAAGGCCCCTACTAGAGGCGAAACCCCAACGAAGTTGCGCTAACCGCTAAATACCCAAGGGGTTAAATAACCCCTGGTCCCTACAACCTTATTATCTCTAACTGAAAAAAAACAATTTTTTTTTAATAAAACCCCCCCACCTCGCCAACGCCCCCTGGGCCTGGAGAGAAACCCCCTCTCCCAGCTCTCTTGATAACCTACTCGTAGACCCCCAAAGGGCCCCCCCCACTCACCCCTAGAGCTGGGAACCCCCCAGAAAATCCCTTCTTTTCTCTCCTGTTCCTTTATTCTTTCTCTTTTTTTTTCTTTTTTTTGTTATTACTGAGCACCCCTGTGCATATTCTTTACTCTGAAGCCCGCCCCCTGGTGGACCTCCCGCCACACCTCAGTGCCCTGCCGCTCCTTGGAAGCAAAAAGGGAGCGGCCCCTTTAAGAGGACCGCACTGCCCTCTAATGACAAAGCCCGTCACCGCGCACTCGGCCTAGCGAGCCCGGAACACACAGGCTCCGACAACGGCCACCCCAGCCTCACCCCCGCACCAGTGCCCGGGAAGAAGCCACGGAACGAAGCGGAGCCAGCACCGGGTCCTCACAACACTCCGAGGCCCCCAAACGAGGGAAGGAAGCGCCTGACCAGAAACTCCCCCACAGCACCCCCCAGGGACCTCGAAACACCAACTCCCTAGACTTCCCAACGCCGCACCGCAGACAACGCGGGACCCGCCGGTAAGCCGACAAGGGGTGTCTTATCTACGGCACCCCTACTACACGTTCCCCAATATTAACTAACTAAATATTTTTTTTTTTTTAATTAAGCTAACAAACTACCTACCCGACCACTCTACCAACCCTCCTCTTCCTCACCTCACTAACTCGCACCTGTAGGCCCCGCGAAATACCAGGGAAGGCTCGGGAGCAGGCAACGGACTTCACAATCGCCAAGTCCAACCGTCGCCTGACTCCCGAACCTTCCCTGCCCCCTTAAATACCCCAGAGGGGCGCTCTGCCCCCACGGCCACTCGCTGGCCATGTGCAGCGCCAAAAACTTCCCCGCGGGGAAACGCTTCGCGTTCCCCCCGGGGCCCCCCTTCTTCCACTGCTCGGATCATTCCTTGTTGTCGTGGTCGGGTGGATGTTGACGGGTGTAGCGCCTGCACACCATCTAGAGGTGGTTCTCTGTCCTCCCATTGCACCTCCCTCTTGATTTCCTGCCCTCCCACTCTGACTCATTTTCGCTCCTATTTCCTCTTGCTCATCATCAATGGCACCCTCTATCAATGGCTACCTCCCTTGATATATGCCCCTTCTAGTTCTGCAACCTCTTATCAGATCCTCCTTTAAAACTTAGCAAAGAACCTCAGTAAATGTCAAAACTATTGGCATTGCCAATCCTTGCTTAAACTGAGGGATTGTGTGTAAGAGAACGTTATTATATATACTTCCAGGAGGGAAAATAGGTGGAACCAAGAGAATTGGGGAATGGATCCTTTCATGGAGGCCGGAGCCTCATAGGTAAAAAATGGGATAAGTAAGAGTAACATGGAGAGAAAATGGGCGGGGGCTAAGAGAACTTGTGAAGAGATGCTGTCATGGAGGCCCAAGTAAGTAAGTAAGGGGACGAGGAAGAGTAACATGGAGGTAATTTGAACTTACCTGTCATATGTTTTGTTTCATTATCTGTCATATGCTTGTTCAGGTGCCAGAGCTCCATAAACAGAAACACTGCTATTCAGCTGCTCTCCACCGACGCTAACGTGCCGTATATATAACCCGACACAGCACAACTTCTGTTTGATGTAGAGTTGTCTACTGCTCCTGTGTCTGGGCTTTGCTGGAATAGACCTCTGAGGTTTTACCGGACCTGGGTATGTTATCCAGTTCTGGGTTTCTCATTGCATTCCCAGACTTGTAGACCTCCATTTAAAACGGTGAAAGGTAAAACTACAGGACCCAGAATGCAAAGAATAGACCAGGAATGGATAACGTACCCACTCATTGCATGGATACAATTGGGATCGTTGGCTGCACACATTTCCCCCACAAATGTTCATCTGCAGAAGCAGGAAGAGGGTAAGACTTCACATACAGTGTTGATCACGAGGCGTGGCAACTTTTACTCGAGTTTCTACGGCACTTAGATAGGGGCTCAGCGTGTACTATTTTATAAAACCACTCTGACTCGCTACACAAATCCGGTGGGTGTCTGTCTGTCTATGCATGAATTTCAAAGAAGCGTGTGCACACAATTTTCCGCAAACCACACCCAATACGAAACTTTCCATTTTACTTCAATGTGTGCTGGCAGTGGAGGCATATTAATACTGAGGGAGTGTTCAGCCCTCTCTTTATTGTTAAATAGAGAGTTTAGAGTACATCCGTTAACTCTTACCTGCATTTCAAAAAGTTGTTAAAAGAATTCTTGCCTTTTTGTTAAAAAAAGTTAATCCGGTATTTCTAAATTTTCATACACAGATTAAAAGCCTGGTATTATACTATTATTGTTGCTCCCATCATAATACAAACTCAACACAATTTAAAATATCAATTAGGACACATCATACCATTGCCGTTAATATCACTACTCTGGCAAATGCAATCTTCCAATAAATCAACAGAGGGCAGCAAAGTCACATATTTTAAATAAAAAAGCATTTTTTTTTTGTTGTTGTGCCGTCTCTTGTCATCCCAGCTCCGTGCAGTAGCCTCGTCAATATATGTCCCTGATACTCTATTTTGAAACACTTAACTAAACTACCTTAAAAGAGTTAAATTACTGTAGGTGAAAACAATTAGTAGTATGTTTTTATGTTGCTCGAATTCGTGCGCATTATGTGCTATGAAAAATACTGTGGAATCTCCGTGCTCGAATATTATTTTGCCTTTGAAGCTGTTTCCCATTTTCGGAAAGATATTTTTGTTAATGCCCTCCTTGCAAAAAAAAAAAGAAAATGTCCAACCTATTATGTACAGCACCAAACAGGTCGAGGCGATCTCCCGCCTGCCATTAATCTGGCATCAATATGCTGTTTCATATCCAGCCGGGTTTAAAGAGAGGTTTCTTATTTACATTTTTGCAGATTAAATAATTGAACATGTTGCCTCTCTGACCTGGCTTTTTTTTTTAGATGCAGGTTTGATTTATGTTCATATTTTAATAATGGGCTCAATATTGCACTATTCATTGTCTGACTTTGTTCTGCGAGGCAGCCCGCGGAGGAGAGATTGGCATTTGGTCATTATTTCTTATAAAGGCTGTTTTACCTCTAATGCGAGCTGACAGCTATATTCTGGCCCTGACAGCCCTGCACCAGCCTAATTCCCACTGAACTGCTCTAAATACATGGTATTGCAATCAGTTTAACAACCCCTGGAGGCACTGAAATCCCGCCTTTGAACACACACTCGGGGAAAGAAATGTAAGATTTATAAAGGGCAGCGAGTACTCAAAAAGGGGCACAGCTTACAGTGAGGCCTTTAATTGATGTCTCCTTTGTTAGAAAAAGAAGCTTGAAGAATGCTTTAAGAATTAATCTTTAACCGGTTCTAAACTGCATTAAGAAGGGCGGTTGGAGATGAGTACTGCGGGAAAAAAGCTTCTCGTGTCGCTTTTCTGTCAAAGAAGTTTCGAAAGCAATGCCAGGAGTGGATGTCATGGCACGGCAGAGAGGCACGTGCGCCCAAATGCGGCTGACGCATTGCCCACGTGAGACGAATGCGCAAGAACGGCTGGCAGGCCTTCTCAGACGACTGGACTAACTACGTGAAAGCACCAATGCCATGCGGACCGGGGTAGCCAGTACTTTGAGAGGACTAGAACAATCCATGCTCAAGAACTTCACAAAACAATAACTCATTGCTTGCTCGGCCTTTCTGTGGGGGCCTAAGCAGTGGCGTCGCTAGGGGAAAGGCTGGGGCTCCCCTTTGAAATACTGGGCCCCCACCTCAGCTGTGCTACTTTCTCTGCACTGTCTGTCTGCAGTGCTGTGTCCGTCAGCACAACACACACACACAGGGCCACAATCAATGATGCCACACAACAATGAACCTGTTAAGTTCCCCCTGCAACCAAGAGCAGCTCCTCCAATCAGAATGTAGTGCACGAAACGGCTGATGGGTCATTAGTGACTTAATGGTTAAGTGCCTACATTCTGATGGGAGGGGAGGTGCAGTGGGGTGTGATAATTGGTTTGCACAAAAGATTCTCTCCAGGAGTGCTTCTGACGTCACACATTGCCCTTTTATAGGTGGACCCCCTTACTTTTGTATGTGGCCCCCCTACTTGTGTCTGTGGCCCCCTCTGTGCCCCTCCTAAATTTGATTCCTGGCGACGCCACTGGGCCTAAGAAGCATAACTGAGGTACCCTTTACCAAAATCCTTTGATAGTATGTATGGTATGCTTAGAAAATGCAAGAAACACCCTTCTACCACGTAATGTAAGAGTAGAGTAGACCATTTTAGTACACAAACCACACATGTCACAGCAGCACCTACCAGCCACTCCTGGAAGTTCACCACTTTAGAGCCACAGAGCAAAGCAACCTTTCTAAGAGGTGTGCCCTGTCTAACTAAAGTACTGCCTAGCAGCCACAGCCAACTCTTCAACGTATTCCAAATATACCGGGATGATCAAAATGTATTACCACACATACTGTATTTCAAATAAATCAGTGGCAAACACATCTAAAATAAAAATATTCAAATAAAAAAAACGAAATCAAATCAAAATAGGGAAATGCAGGTTCCAATCCCTTGAAAACAGATCCGGGTATTAAACTCAGAAATCCCCATCCCATGAAGGTATGTGAAGGGGTTAATCTGCATGTTGCCGCGCTTTGAGTGTTACATGCATAACATAGTTAACTCCAAAAAAGAAAAAAAAACCTGTGTTCCCGCTCCCACTAGTCCAGCCCACAGCCTGCAAAAAACCTTGCGAATGTGTTGCTAAAAACCAACAACAAAAAACAATTGAAGATATCTTCTTAACAAAACACATCTTGGCCTTCAGCAGCACTGTGCAGCGCTTGTTCTTCTTCTTGCTGATAGATTTTTATCCATCAGCGGTGATTTTTTGATACCGAGGCTTGAGCCTCATTACTCCATCTTCTCAGGTTGAGTGTGTAGTCGTGGGTTTGTATTCTTCTTGGTCTGTGTAGTCTTGTCACAGTAGGCCTGGTTTCACAGGGTCTTCGCAGTGATGGGCCGCGGGTAGCGGTCGAAGGGGTTTGTAGTGGTGGTAGTGAGTCTTCTGATCAGAGGGTTCGGGTTCTGATCCAGTTCTTGGCAGAAGTTCTTACTCAGCTTCGCTAGATGTTCATCCAACATCTCGATGTCCAGGTCTCTGTGAAGGTCTGCTATCCTTGTGAAGATTGGAGCTCCAGACGATATCCGCAGGGCGTTGTTCTGGACTATCTGAAGACTCTTCCGGTGTCGCTCATGGCAGGTCATCCATGCTGGGGAGGCATAAGTCAGGGTTGGTCTGATGATCGCCTTGTAGACGTTGATCTTTGTCCGGAGGGGCATGGACTTGCTCTTCAGGAGTGGGTACAGCGCTGCCATCTTTCCTGTTGCCTTCTGCTGAGTATTCTCGATGTGGCTTTCCCAGTTGAGTTTGCTGTCCAGGGTCCACACCGAGGTAGCGGCTGTTGCTCTCCCATTTGATGGCAGCACTGTGCAGCAATCAACACGGGGTTTATGTAGGGACTAAGTATCGCGAGAAGTCAGAAGCCCGACCTCTCGAAAGACCTGACGAGGACGAACAAAGTGGAGGGTAGGAGAAGCGTATTCCTGAGCGCGGGCAGAGCAGAGTTAACACAGGGAGTATAACTCTGGTGCATTACGCTTGTCTTGGAAGCAAGACGACGCAGAGCAACACAGGTTCGATCCCTGGGTCCCGGTTAGAAACCTGTGGGTATTAAGTGCGTTATAAATAACCAATTACAATTACAATTGCAGCGGCCACGGTGCTCCTACACTGGAGACCCTCACCACGCTCCAGACTTCCTCCTTCCCGCTTAGGACTATAAGCCCTTACCCCATGTATATATGTGCTTAAGCAAGTAATGGTTGGCTAAAATAAAGCCTTAAATCCATACCCACGGTTCTTTGTGCTTATTCGGGTGCCACAACATAATTGGCAAAGAGGACACGGAAACCAACCCACCGCATTCATTATGCAAGGTGCCACGCCTCCTCCGGCTTCCTACAGTCCCCTGGTAGGCCATCAACACCTTGGCCTCAGTGGGAACCGAGGTTTGAGACATACTTGGAGGTTGTGGGCGGAGCAGGCTATGCAGCTACATGGAAGAGGACCATGCTACTAAATGCACTGGGCCTAGAGGGCCAAAGAATCTTTGCAGGCTTGAAGCCGATGTGGTAGATGCAGACGACGATGATGCATAGAAAGAAGCGTGAGGAGGATAATAAAGAGGACAAAGCCATCCAGATAGCCACGGTGGTAGAAGAGACCTTGTGCAGGTGCAAAAAGTTGTTGGGAAGCCTCTTGGAACCAAAAGTGCAGGCTGTATAATTCAAGGGGAAGCGAGACAAGTGGCAGCACGATCCCAAAGAAGTAAGAGCGGGAAAACGAGTACCACTCAACTGCCACAGATGCACCAGCATCCGTCACCTGGCAAATGATAGCGAATGTCCAACAAAAAATAAAGAGTGTTCGCGTTGCAGGAGATTCCGACATATAGCCATAGACTGCAGGTGGAGAGGAAAGAAAGTGGCAACTTCAGTGCAGAGTGACAAAGTTAGGGATGAGGCGTTGTCAGAGGAAGAGGGGTGTCCCACTGACATCATGGTTAACAGCGGCACAGCTGGAAGAGGAAAAAGCACTGTGTCATTAAAATGTACGTGTTTTATTAAAATTGAAACATGAGTGATGGCAGACTCTAGCTCAGACCTTACCATCCTACCCCTTGACATGTACAAAGACATTGTCGGCAAGGACAGAGTGGAAGTGCGCAAAACGAAGCAGACGCCCAAGGTCTTCTGAGATGCCACGTGAGCCTGTTGGGCTACATTCTGGGCACAGTCAAATTCAAGGGATGAGTAACAAAGACCAAATTCTACTTCTCGGAAAAAGGCCCAGCAGTGTCAGGCTGGGTTGAACAAGCCAAGTTAAAGATCAGATTGGTTCCCAGCATAGAGGGACATGTGTTGGGTGTAGCTTCAGGAGGAGCGTCGGTGTCCAGAGAAGAATTTCCAGACTTATTCTCAGACAAGCTGGGAAAAATCAAGAACTACATACACCAAATAAAGTTGAAGCAAGGTGCTGTCCCAGTGAAATACAAGGTGAGACCTGTGGCAGCGACTGCAAGGGGAGCTTTGCAAGCACAACTGGATAAAATGCTAAAGAATGGGACGATTGAAACTGTCAAGTCATCTGAATGGCTGAGCCCGATCGTCCTAATAAAAAAACAAGACTCGGAAGATCAACAAGTCTGAATTGATTTGCGCAGCATTAATCTCGAAGTAGCGACGGACAGCTTCCCACTAACCAGCATAAATGAACTGATCCTGCTAATGAAAGAGGTCCAAGTGTTCACCAAGTGTTCTCAAAGCTTGATATAAGCGACGTCTATCATCAAATCAGCTTGGCCGTTGACGGCGTTCATAACCACTTTTGGCACATACCAGCTCACTTGCATGTCGTTTGGCCTGTCCTGGGCTGCAACAGCATTTCAGTGAATGATGGACTCCTTGTTATGAAACATAGGCAATGTATCATACCTTCAGGACTATATCATTATATATGCTGAGGACATGGAGACTCATGATAGGGTGCTTCGGAAAGTGTTATCCAAATTACAGGAAGCAACGTGAAGTTGCGTTTCAACAAGTGCATGATAAAAGCTAAGGACGTGGAATATCTGGGCTACAAGATCTCCAGGGCAGGAATCAGCCAAAAGGAACTTGCTGCAGGCCACAGTGCTGGCACCAGCACCGACCAGCAAAGAAGAACTGAGGTCATTCCTAGGCATGGAGGAATATTACGCAACATTTGTTCCCAAATTCTCTGAGGTGTTCATCCCCATGAGGGAGTTACTGAAAAAGGGTGATGAGTACCAATGGAGAGGAGAGCAGAGTAAAGCGTTTTGAGAAGGTTAAAGAAAGCATGCCCTTTGCTTGCAACCATTTAATCCCCAGTGGAAAACTGTAATAACCACGGATGCTAGCTCATAGGGATTAGGGGCTACTTTGACCCAGAAGAGGGATGATGTTTAGCAGATAGTGGCCTTTGAGCCCAAAGCGCTCTCCCAGGCAGAAAACAACTACTCTACGGTGGAGAAGGAAATGCTGACGTGCAAATAGGTGGCAGACTACTTCTGAACCTATGTTTGGGGCATTAAGTTTCAATTGGTAACAGACCATAAACTGTTGGTACACATGCTCAGTCCAGGAGGGGCGAGAAACGTACACACCTCAACTCGCCTGCATTACAGCTAAATTACAGGAATATACCTATGAGATTGTGCATATCTTGGGAGGGCAGAATGCCCAGATAGACTGCATGTCCGGGTTGCCTGAACGAAGAGCTTCAGCAACCAGTTTCCTCAAGGACGAGTGTGTAGTAGCTTCTTTGGGAGATCACAGGAGCAAGGAATGCCTTGAAATTAGCAAAAAGCATTGGAAAGAAGAGTCTATGAATGATGTGACAACAAGGCATTTCATGGAATGGGTTAACGAATGTTGGCAGAACGAGAGAGTGATCCCCAAAGGCCTGCGCCCATATTGGTAGGCCACAGAGGAAATTTGTGAATGTGAGGGCATGCTGATGAGAGGCGATCAAGTAATCCCACGAGTAGCATTGAGGAAGACCATCATGTGCAGGGGCCATGCAGGGCATTTGGTTAGCAACATGATGAGGAGACGAGTGAGAGAGTCCTATAGGTGGCCAGGCATGGATCAGGACCTAAGAATAATGACAGAAAGGTATCATGAGGGCCTCAATAACAATAAAGGGCTGAAGGTCAGACACGCTCCATTGCACCCCACAGAGATACCAAAAGGGGTGTGGCAAAAACTGTGAATGGACTTTATAGGTCCCTTGGAGTAAATGCCGCGGAACATAAGCACAGAATTGTGGTAGTCGACTATCTATAGAAGTGGGTGGAGGTAGAGTTTGTGCCCAACATCACGACATCCACAGTTATTGGTATTCTGTATGACATTTTTCAAAGTGAAGGATTGCCCAAGAAACTCGTCACAGACGATGGGTCCAACTCGTCTCCAGAGAGATGGAAAAGTTCTTGAAGGACAATAATATACATCAAACGAAAGCCGCTCTGTATCATCCCCAGGCCAATTGGCTGGTAGAACGGCCTAATAGATTTATCAAAGGGGCAATGCAACTAGCCACGGCAGCTGGCATGGACCCATACAGTACAGTTAAGGAGGCAGTTGCAGCTCATCAACTGACGCCCAATGAGATGACAAATATTTCCCCATTTCGTTTGTTGAGAGGGTGCAGAGCAGCGTCCACCTTAGTTCCACGTTGGTTGTTAAGGGTAAGGGAGGACAACACCATAGACATGGATGAATTGGTCTGGATGATGAGAAAAAGCAAGACCCGCATGAAACTCTGGAATGACGAAAGGAGAGCTCCCCAAAGGACCCAGTAACAGGATCCAAGTTCAGCCGACCCATCAGAGTGAGCCAAGGAGGTGCCAACCACGTGTGCACTCAGGATGGGAGAAGATGGAACTTGGAACATGTAGCGCTATTTGAAAGGAGGGTCAAGGAATCGCATGACCCAGTGAGTCATGAGTGAATGCTCAAGGAGGAGGAGACAGAGGGAGACAAGTCAATTAATGAAACGCAGCAACTCCCTGCAAGCGTGATGTCAGAGAACATTAGCGAGCAAGAAGAGAACCGTACAGAAGAATGTGAACTACAAACTGAATCAACAGAGAAGGCAGAGAACCTACAGTGCAGTGGGGAGTCGAGTGGAAGCTGCCCCCAAAGAGAAAGAAAAAGACCTGTATGATGTGTGGACTTTGTTTTGCAGTAGCATCATGCCACTCAACAAAAGGAGGTATGTAGAGATTACGTATCGCGAGAAGTCGGAAGCCTAACCTCTCCCGAGATCCGACTAGGACGAGCATTCCTGAGTGCGGATAACACAGCAGCCTGGGCGCTCCTCCAGTGGAGACCCACACCACGCTCAGTGAAGTAACTGTGTGGTTGTGTAATGGTTGGCTAAATAAAGCCTTAATTCCATACACAGGGTCTGTGTGCTTATTGGGGGACCACAACAGTTATTGTAGTAAATGTGCTCCTTTTGTGTCAAAAGGCCTCCTGGCATTGAAGGTTTTGCAGAGGCAGCACGTTGCAAGAGTAGGGGTCTGAGGGCAAATGTGCCCTGCCTCTAGGGAAAATGTAAAAGCCTGAGTGGAACTGGTTCCGGGTCCAACACACCTGAAGCCCATGAAGTGGAATGGATTTACTTACAACCTATACACAAGGACATCAGATTCCTGTTATGTTTGTACTACTCTTGTGTGACGTTCCGTTTGATATGATATGATAGGTTATTTATAACGTGCTTAATACCCAGAGGTTTCTAAGCGTGGACCCGGGGATTGAACCTGTGTTGCTCCGTGTCGTCTTGCTTCCAAGGCGAGCAACTTGCCCCTGAGCAATCGTCCCATTACCATACATACTACTGTGGCTGAGTAGGAGTCAACATCTAGGCTGTTTTTAACCAAGAGCCTCATAGGCCAGCAGAACGCCGAGCACAATGTCTACGACATCACTCGGAAACCCCATCCCTGGCACCTACCAGTGCACAATTGCAGGTGTTTTGCTCAGCTATGTCTCTTTTCCACCTCCTGCGCCGCTGTAATATACCAGCAGAGTAAAACTATTCTTGTAATGTATCGCACCCAGTATCGTGTTGCTGAGAATTTTAACCATGTACAATACAAAACGCACACATTGAAAACATATTTTCATCTCTCTCACACTCCCCCCTCCTATATCCTCCTAATACTTCCAAACATTCAAACGTGCCAGACCTCCTGTCATCACCTCCTGCATGCACCTCCCACCCCAACCCAAACATTCAAAGGATATCTAGAGTCCTGCCACCCTTCACCCTCCACTTCATTAGGTCTGACCTCCCCTCTTCCGTACACAGAGAAATGCCAGGCCTCCTGTCTGGGTCGGACTGGGACAAGAAATGGAAAGAAGTGATAACATTCATTTTGTTCTTTTAAGAAAAAGACATAATTACATAACTAAACCCTGTACTTGTTTTGCAGAAGCAAACTCAAGGCATGTCCACTAGCAGCAGTAGCCATGTCCCTGGAATTTGATAATGATGTGTCATTTGTATAGCAATGTTCCCAAAGCACTGTACATAGAACACATTTACATGCAGATATGATCCCTCCCGAAGTTGGACCTATGACCTGCAGATCACACAACCGCAGCAGCGAGTGCTCAACCTGCTTATCTATCATACCTGAGTAAGCATAGGAGCAAGTAGTTCCTTGATTATTTACTTCCATTCTTCTGTGGTCCTTCTTTGCTTCATTCCTTGTGTCTTTTCACTCTACTTCCTTTCTTCCTTGCTTCCTTCCGTCTGCTTTTTATTTTCATATTTCTTTTTCCTCCATCCCTTTCTTCCTTCTCCTTCCATCCTCTACCGTTTCTTTCCTGGGCATCTTTCCTCCCCTCCTTTCCTTCCTAACATTGCTTCCTTCCTGTCTCTCTACCATCTTTCCTCTCAACTTTTCCCCCATCCTTCTACCCTCACTCTTTATCCGGTTCCACCGCATTCCTCTCCTCTCTGGTGCTTTTTTTTTTCTTTCTTTACAATTTAGAAAAACGCGTTTGTGTTAACGGCTAAGATAGAACAGGAGCTACCCGTCGGTCAAACACGCTCTTCCCTCCTTGCTCTGCACTGGTTGTGCCGGCCCCCACAAAGAAAGAAAGTCCAGCCGCTCTGGATCTTTGCTTCCACGCTCTGGTCTGGCGTCACACCCTGTCACACAGTACCTCCAGCCACTGCAGATGAGAGATGACATCTCCTACACTGTTCTAACAGTGGTGGTTCTCAGCCTCCAGCCCCCCGCAAGGGCATGCCATATTCTTGGCACTGCAGAACCCCACTGGCAGGTGGCGTGCTGCATAGGAGAGGGAAATGCAAAGCACAGGCACCCCTGGGAGAATGGAACATGTTGTGTGCGGGAAAGGAGACAGACAGGACAACGGGGTGTAATGTTAAATGTCTAAAGCGTCCATTGCATCTCAATATATAGACAAATCAAATGGGCTTAAGGTTGGTTATTATTCCACATATATAGTGTGCCAACTTTTTAAAAATTTGAAACAGTTACAGTGGATCCACGCTCAGGGAGGCCTGACACATTCCTGTGCAGTTCTGCACATCAACTTGCTACAGCTCAGATCTGGAATCCTAGGGTCTTTTATGGAAAATGTGAGGATTGCACAGGGTTCCTGCTGCAGGGAAACAAGGCTCCTCAGCTGTTCCGCTGTCTTGTAGAGCATTGCACCTCTTGTCGGCAGAGCGAACCTGCCACAGGCAGCCTCAGTGTGCAGCATGCATCGAAAGCCCACTGTCTACACAAAGTTCAAGGGTTCCCACCACATGGCAAGTGAGACATCTATTACGAGCCAGGGGGAAGTACCGACAGGTTCGAGGGTGCTGCTACACAGGCTTTTCAATGCTTTAAAAAAAAAAAGAGATTATATAAATACGCCTTTCTTTTTGTAGAGTAAACGGATTGTCCCACGAGGAAGAATCGTAATTAATATTATAGATGGGAGTGGGGCATATGGTGTATTTAAAACAAGTTTAGTGAAGTCACACTCTACTGTTAAAACATAGAAAAACAAGCGGCACCGACGATTGTGGAAATATAGTGATTACACCAGTCCCACACTGCCCAATTAACTTCTGTCTGAGGGTGCCAGGGAATAAAAGGTGTGCACCTTTAATTTGAAAGTATTGCTCAGTGAACACAGCATTATTCAAATGAACAGAGTATAGGACTGTAAGAAGGGAAGCAATGGAAGCAACGGTGCAAGTGTGTGTGTTTTGGGTGCTGGGGTAGCATAGGAGCACATTGAGAAAATGTTAGTCCTTTCTCAATTTCAACAGAGTAGAATGGAGATGATTTGGAAAAAGTGTTGGCAGTGCAATGTACACACACTTTCCTTTCTGGTCAACATATTTTAGACATTTCAGAATGATCTCCTGTAGCGTGAATGCTACTTTTGAAAATTATTTAAAAATAATAACCCACCATGTAGGAAATATTGAATGAAGCTGAGAGGAGGATGCCCAGACCTCGAGGAACTAATGTCCCATTGTCTAGTTCCATTGACTATAATAGTAATAATCTAAAATTTGAATGTGGTGCTTTATGCCGAAAGCCCTCCCTCCTAAGCGATGTAAGTAATAATTATAATAAAGCTTGTGCAGAGCTGGCCTAAAAGTGTGATGCGGTCACACATAAGGTGCATTAGGGGGGGTAGACAAGTTACCCTGGAAGTGCACAGTGCACTGTGTTCGTCACTGTACCCCTAGCTCTCTGAGGTCTCCCTAACACTGGTCTGTGGCAGGGGTAAGTGGCCCGTGTAAGTGCTCCATATTTGCTCAAATACGGGCTTTGGGGCATGTGGAGGCTACGTGGTTCGCCCAGGATCACATCATTTGGTGGTCGCCCAGCAGGGATTCCTGTGCAATGTTATATTGTATTAATGAGTGTGTCAGACTTACGTTTGCATAACGCATCCTGCCAACGTGGTTCCCAGTGGCCCGACGGGGCACTGATGCTACGCCAGGCTATGAAGGGTGCATTTGCTGCCATGGACCGGACAGGATCGTTTACCGACGCACATATGCCATAACACATGGTAAGATCAGATGTGGCTTTAATGAACCTCAATTATGAAACTACGTCGTATAATATTTAGCTTCTTGCTGGTGCGATGCTGGGTGCATACACTAATACAGGCGGAGGTGGGCTTTATTACACAGCACAGTGTAACATTGTAAGTAGGGGCCACTAAAACAGAAGTGAAGGCTGTGTAACAATTCTGCTCCTGCTGCATTCCAGTACAAAACAGGTGATCGAATGGGGGTCCTTAGCAACGCACTCGCCAACTGCATCCTATTCTGGAGCAAGCATGTGAGGACGAGAATGATTTTAGAAACAGGTGCAATCTAAAAACCGAAGCTGCTGAGACATTTATTTACCCTTTCCTCCGGATACACCATACATTCAATTATGCTCTACCAGTGTGCCAAAATAACCTGCTGCCATAACGTGCTGTGGTAACCCACATTGGTACCTGAGAGACACACACGGCGACAGGCATCGACCAGAGGCAGAAAGTCTAGCCCCGGCCCTTCTCCCTAACAGCCTGCTGAAAAGTAACAATTATGAAAATGCTTCAGTTCACTAGCTTGAGGCTGTTCTTGTTCTTATAATCTCCGGCTCCACTCCATCTAAATACAGCAGCACACTTCTCTGATGAAGCTGTTACCTGGATCAGATCCTTCTTAAATGGCAGAACCATGAGGGTCTTCTCGCCACTAGCTGCCGCAGACCCTATACCCATTACCTTCGGGGTGTCCCAGGGTTCATGTGTCACGCTTACACTCTACAACATTTTCACTGAGCCCCTCTTCGATGATCTGGATCATCTCTGTATCACCTACAATAACTATGCAGATGATACCCAGATCCTCCTCCCACTTTCAGGGGATTATGAAAAGGATTTGGCCTTGGTGAAAAGAGTGTATATCATCATCCAGGCACGGATGGCCACACATGGTCTATGCCTGAATGATGATAAAACTGAACTCATCATCCTGGGCACCCAGCCCAACCTAAAAAAATTAGGTCCCAAATATTCATCATTCACAATTGATGGCAACATCATAAAAGTAGAGCACAAGGTAAAAACGCTTGGCTCCTACCTCGACTCTCACCTCTCATTCACTAAACACGTAAACTCCATAGCATCTTCCAAAGCCTACACGTGCAAACTGATACACACTGGCAAGCCATTCCTCTCTGAAAGCAGTTGCATTACTCTAGCCAGAGCCCTCATCCTTTCACGCCTGGACTACTGTAATGCCCTCTACTTAGGATCACCCAAAGCCACTATTAAAAGAATCCAAATTCTAAAAAATAATGCTCTTAGAGCGGCCCTAGGCATGTCCAGAAGAGTCCATATTTCCGAGACCAGTCGACAGAATAATTGGCTCCCAACCCACGACAAAGTCCTCCTAAAAACTCTATCGCTGACATACAAATCTCTTAACAATGCCGCACCTATCTACTTGGCTGAGAGATTTCACAAGCAGACGTCCACTAGACCAGTAAGACTTGCCAATAAAGATCGTCTCGTCATACCTAGTTTCAAACGATCCACAATTGGAGGTAACAGTTCCCGGTGAAAGCATCCAAATTATGGAACACTCTGCATCCTAGCCTAAGAATAGACCAAACTTACCACAAGTTTAGAGCCAACACCATTATATAGCTAGAATCCAACAACCAGCATTCCTAATCTTATGCTCACTGTTATGACAACAACAGCTTGTAATTATCCCTCTTTCAGACTCTATTTTGTATATACCTCCCTGTGTCTATATTGTATGCCATGTTTGTAAATATGCCTTCTCTGTATATCATTTTTACCTGTATGTATCCTGTCTATTTCTGTGTAACCAAGCTTCGCATATACTTGTAACTGCTGCGCCCTGTTACCCCTGGGTATGATGCGCATTATAAATAATAAATAAACAAACAAACAAACAAACTGGGTATATGCTATGGCAGTGCCTGTCTAAACCTAACCCAATTCGACAGCTGTTGCCATCTTATGGCCAGAAAGTGCCATCATGGAAGTCCCTGGAAAATGTCTCTCGCATGTTTATAAAATAGCCAACACCTTTGGCTTTGCCAATGCTTGTTTTAGGGCTTAAACCCTGATTAAAATGGGTGTCATTGCATCATCATAGACTTAACTCTGATGCAAGATTGCTTGTTCTGCTTGAGGGGAGCACTTGAATGTTGGCCTAACATGACCTCCCACAGCCACTCCCGCTCCATGTGGGCCAAATGCCCAGCGCATGTTTCCTCGTGCAGAGGCTCCATGTGGCAGTGGTGGGCACCAGGCAGGGCTTTTAGGCAGCCCCAGCCTTGCAGTGGAGACCAGCCACAAATAGAGTGAATACCTGAGCGCTGCAGTGGACGTTCAGTCCGGTGCACGATCGAAAAGTCTCAAATTGAAGCAGGAACACAGGACTCTAGAGGAATTCTGCTGGGAACTGACCAATTGCTGGGAAGTTGTTTTAGTGCATGCATGTCTGTTTGTTGTGTGCGGTGCACAATTGCAGGAAGGGCAGTTTCCCACTTTCTAACTTCCCAGAGATGTCCACAATGGGCCAGGAACTGGGATGATTTAGGTTTTCTTTGGGTGAGTTGCCTCATCCAGTAGACACTTTTATCAGGTCAGCTATTTGGTAACGGTGGCTGCAGTCATTAAGAGCCACATAGGCATTCCTAGAGCCTTATTTACAAGCCGCCCCTTTAGTCAGCCACTATCAGACCACATCCCATTAGAAGCCCAGTTTCAGCCGATTATTATAAGACGTCTCAGGGCTTAGTTTATGGGATCTTTGGGGAGGGGACAACCGTCAGTGTATGGCCTCTGTCTGACAGATGGGCTTGAGAGCCCCTCCTGAGCTCCCATCAACAGGTTGTGTCCATTACTGCCCCCTCGTTAGCCAATCAGAGTGCTTGAAGGCAGTCATTAACTCCCTGCATAGACCCCACTGTAAGCCTTTTGATAGCTATCGTGCCCTCGGAGTGCAGACAAACGGCACCAGCGGTGATGGCATCATCTCCTGCTCAGCCCTGCGACTGTGAGGCCCCCCTGAGGGCGAGGCCCGGGACAGTTTGCCCACCCTGTCCCCACCTTGTGCATCGCTGCTCCCCACCACACTGCCCGTTCAATCTTATGTTTTTATTTGGACTTTACTTACTGCAAGTCTGTGCAAATTCTTGGCAGGCCTCCCCATGTGCACTCATTTATGTCCAGTCCCCAGCTGGGCTAGGCTGCTGCAAGCAGGCTGCAGCTAAGCTCGAATAAGTCTTGTTGCACATGCTTTTGTCAAGACGCCTGCTCCGTCTCTGTCAGTCTCCACTTCTTCCAAATGTGCTATGCTCTCATCCAGCAGCCGTCCCGCCCCCAAAGCAAATATACACATGAGCTCTCCCAGCTCACACTACCCAGCCCTTCCCAACAATTGTTGTTGTGCGAGGGAGGCTGCCTTGGCTGGCGCAACACCGGTGGATGGCTGGGGCACAACCTCAACTATTCATCAAAGCAAAGTTAATACTTAGTGTCTAAGTGTTAACTTTCTTTGATTAATCCTTCCTTCCACTGCACTACAATGACTGGAGACAGGCAAGTAACATTAAGCTAATTTAAGTAACTTAAGTTACAAACCAATAATGTCGCTTGAAACCAGCCCCAGGGTACCTTATTAAACCGGCCCCAGGACCATCCAAAGTCCAATTCTGTTCAGCCGGGGCCGAACGCCCGATGGCCGAACGCCTGATAGGGCAGTCCACCCCTGTTATTAACTTTTATTCAAGTGCAAAAAGGAAAGGAAAACATACCTCGCCTTAACTCTAAGAGGGGTTTCCCTGCCTCAAATGAAATAACTAGTGTCTGAATGTCCAAAGCAAAAGTACCAATGCCCAATGTCAGAATCCGAACTATGTTCCTCACACTCTAAATTTAAACTAAATGAAAAGAATGTCTTTCTAGCCCAAAGGGAGTGGCTCCCTTCCCTTGGACAAAAGACAGTTCTAGAATCTTAAGATCTTGAAGTATTGGGGAAAATCTCCCTTCCCCGGCCTTGTAAAGTTCGACAATTGCTGGGGAAAACACTGTTCCCTTGTTGGCCCTTCCCAGGATTCTTTTCTGTCTCTGAGTGTCGACCCTGTTTGGCAGACCTGGTTCCTTTTCACCAGGCACAGTTACAAAAACAAAGGAGTTTGGTTGTGTTTTTCCTAACCGGGGTGAGTCCTTGACCCTGGTTGGCAGACCTGGTTTCCTCCTCCTAGGTACTGCCACGAAGAAGAATAGCCTTGATACACTCCCAAGCTGTGGTGGGTCCCTGACCCTGGTTGGCAGACCTGGTTTCCTCCCAACAGGCACTGCGATGAGAAGAACAGCCTTGTTGCAGTCCCAAGGTGTGGCGGGTCCTTGACCCTGGTTGGCAGACCTGACTTCCTCCCACCAGGCACTGGGAAAAAGAAGAATAGCATGGATGCATTCCAAAGCTGTGGTGTCACATACATACTTGGTTTACTCACCTGCCAAGTACTGCATTTATTGTCTATCACTCTCGCAGTTCTCTTTGTATGGGTGCGGGTCCGAGATAGTCTCAGTGCGGGTTTCCACCAGTACTCCACTAAACTTAGTTCACTGTTCTGCCAATTACTATTCTCTTTATATAGGTGCAGGTCTCAGACTTGCACTGCAGGTTTCCACCAGTACCCCAATAAACATGGTTCACTGTTCTGCCAGGTATTATGCACTTGATTACGCTTTCTGAATATCTTTAGACTTTTCATTGGGTCCCATACCCATTCATGTGGCTTTATGGGCTTACTTGCCCCCCAGAATTATCTCTGCCACTTTACAGAGCTCCCAGCACCTCCCTGTTCATCAGTGTACCTTATTTTGTGGTTTGCGATGTTCTTGCAATGTCCTGTGCACCTGCTGTCAGTGGTGGGGCTCCCCCTGCTTCCTTCTCACGTCTCTGGAGGCTGGCAGCTCTGCTGTGCCTGGTTCTTCCTTGTCAGCATAGGACCATTCCTCCATGGCTGCCGACCTTCGGAGATGCCAGGAGCGTTTTCCTTGCTGCTCACCGTGCTGTCGCTGCACACCGGACCAGCTTGACAGCTACCTTATTCGTGCTTGGCTACCCGGTCTGTCTCTTCTTCCCTGTGTGTACTCCATATCGTGGTTCCTGCAGGGTGGGCTTCTTACTTTGTCAAGTCCTTCTTTGCTTTTAAATCTGCTCCTTCCAATCTGCTCCCAAGAACCACTACACTTGGCAGAGTGGTTCTCGCAGGTACTCTGTACTGCTCCGCACCTACTCCTCGTCCCAATACTGATTGAGTTATGGTGATGTAACTCACTAGATGTCTTCCTCATCTCAGTATTCTCTACCTCTGTTTTACTACAGAAATACATGGCATAGGAGGGTAGGGATGGAGAGGGAGGAGGTGAAGGAGAGGTGAGGATGTTATAGGGATAACTGGCTCTCCTGATAAGGTTGTCAGTGGTCCCACAAGGGGCTTCCCCTCCCATGAGATACACCCTATGTGTACCACCCCCAGGGGAACTATAGGGTAGCAGCATCACAACCCAGCATTTATGGGAAGGGGCTTCCCCTTCCCCTTCAGAAGCATTGATGACATTCTGGGATTCATCACATATCATAAAATCTGAGAGTGACACTTGGCTGCTCTCAGACACAAGTGCAGAGCAGCTGAATTGAAATGGGGAGCTTTGGGTGCACCCCTTGACAAACTGGCCTGCCTCCTACTCCAAAGGAAATACACACTCTCCATCTTCTCTAAAAAGAGGGTCCATATACAAGCCCGCATCTCTGAGGCCTCTAACAACACAGCCAAACTATTCAAAATCTGCAAGGAGTTGGCCAATCCTATTGCATTATCTTCCTCTTCTACACCTACCCAGGTCATCACCACTAAAACACAGGACATCGTGTCTTCACTCTCTGCTTCTTCTCCTCTCTCACCCTCTACCTTTCTCAGGCCCACCTTGGCTACACACCCTCCTCTTCTTCTCTCCTCCCTCTATCCTGTCACACCTGATGATGTTTCCAGACAAGTCCAGTCTATGAAAGTCTCATCCAAGCAGATGACCCACTTCTCCTCCAGAACCATGAAGGACAACATTGGTTCTCTCACTCCAGCCTTGGCCGTTTTCTGCAATCACTCTTTTGCCACTGGTGTTTTCCCCTCTCCTCTAAAGCACTCCCTTGTGCACCCCTACTAAAAAGGCCTTCTGCCGAGCCCTCCTTCCCGGCAAACTATCACTGATCTCTATCACTTATTTCCTGGCCAAAATCATGGATAAATTGGCTATCTCTCAACTAACCCTCCACATCGAAGCTGTTAGTTGTTGCCATGATCATCAGTCTGGCTTCAGAGCAGCCAGAGGCATGGAAACTGCACTCCTGAACACCCATGAAGATTTGCTCTCTAACCTTGACTCTAGCTCTCCCTCTGTCCTCATTCGCCTCGACTTATCCTCTGCCTTTGGCACTATGAACTGCAGCATCCTGATCACTCGTCTCTGTAATAGCCTGGGCATCACGTATCAGGCTCTGGCATGGCTTTCCTCTTGGACCGACCCTCCCAGGTTCAACTTGGGTCCTTCCTCTCCACCACCTCTCTCCCCACATGTGGTGCTCCCCAGGACTCTATCCTCTCCTCCCGGCTTTTCAATGTCTACCTGGCCCCTTTGGCCCGCCTGATGTCTACTTTTTCTTTGAACTTTCAGTGTCATGCAGATGACACGCAGCTCTATTTCAGGCTTCCCTCAGCCACCTCCTCCTCCCTGACTGTCTATCCTCTATTCAGGCATGATGCACTTCTAATGATCTCTTCCTTAATGCCAGTAAGACTGAGATCCTTCTCATTGATACCCCTGCTCCCCCTTTTCCCCTTTCACTATGGCTGGCCTCCCTGGGCCCTCTGCCCTCATGAGGGAAAAAAACTTGGGGTCATCTTCATGTGATGGTGTAGAGGAGAATGTAAGCATGGTGATATGAGAGGTGAGTGTTTGGGTGGAGTTATGATCTAAGGAATTCGCTATGTCCGGATTTCAGGTGTGCGTTTGCTTAATAAGCTTATTCAGTAGCGACATTGCTCGGGTCTCATTGAGCATTTGTAATCTGGTTGCAAGGGCTCAGTTGCTTCAGATGGTCTTGGTCAGAATTACGGAAAGAGACACGTTTTAGATCTTTGTCATCTGGTTGCAAGGGTTCAGTCGCTTCAGATGGTCGTGGTCGGTTTTACGGAAAGAGCCACGGTTTTAGAGCTTTGCAGAACGTCGTATAATCTTGAGTGTGTCGGATATGTGGGGGGAGCGAGTTGGGGCCAAGGTTGAGAAGATGGAGCCTCCGATCCTGACATAGTTACAGGTTGGAATCACTAGTAGGAGGGCAGAGCTTGACCTTAGGGTGCAAGATGGGAGGTATGGTTTTATCTTTTCTTGTAGGTACAATGGGCCAGTGTTGTGCACTGCTCTGTGAGTGATGCATAGGGTCTTGAAAGTGGCCCTTCAGTCGACTGGGAGCCAGTGGAGGGTTCGAAGAGCTGGTGAGACATGGTCTCTTTGATCCAGGGCAAGGAGCAGTTTTGCGGCAGCGTTTTGGGCTCTTTGGAGTTTGTTGAGTTGGTATGCTGGGGCTCCTAGGTCTAGGGAGTTGGCATAGTCCAGACTCGACATCACAATAGACATAACTGCAGAAAGTCTTTTCGGGTAGGAGAGGTAGGGGAAAATGCATCTGAGGAGTTTGAGGTGGTAGTGACAACATTTTTACACATTGTTGATCTGACGGGAGAGGGTGAGGCCTGAGACCATAGCGCGGCCTAGGTTATTCGCAATATCAGAGGGGGAAAGGAGGGCCGAGGGACGGGGGCCATGGGAGCGGATGTGGCAGAAGGGCAGTATTGCTGCACACCATGATTTCTGTTTTGTCAGGGTTCAAAAGTAGGTGGTTTATTGTCATCCATTGGTCAACATCGCAGAGACAAGCTTCGAAGTCGGGAAGGGGGTTGGTGCCTGACTTGAGAATTCTTAGGATAATTTGGGTATCATCAGCGTAGTTGTAACAGGAGATGTTGTGCGTGTGGATGATTCCTGGTAGAGTGGTCATATAGAGGTTGAACAGGCGAGCAGATAGGCATGCGCCTTCAGGTACTCCAGTGTTCACCGAGCAAGCAGTTGAGACAAAAGGGGAGAGGAGGGTTATTTGTTTTCTATTGCTGAGGAAGGAGGTGATCCATTTGAGAGCAGTGCCACAGATTCCTAGGGAGCGAAGGCAGTCAAGGAGGATTGAGTGGTTAACTGTGTCAAAGGCAGCAGAGAGATCCAGGAGAATCAGTGTTGCACAGCCTTCTGAGTCAGCAGTGACCTTGAGATCATCCCAGATTGAGATCAGAGTGGTTTCAGTTCCAGGTCGCAGTCTGAAGCCTGATTGTGCGGGGTTGAGAAGACAGTTGGCTTCTACAAAGGAGTTGAGTTGGGAGTATGCTGTCCGGTCAATGAGTTTCACAAGAAGTCTGGTGTTGGAGATTGGCCTGTAATTTTTGGGGTCAAGCGGGTCAAGGGATGCCTTTTTAGAAGTGGCTTGACATGTGCCATTTTGAAGGCATCAGGAAAGATGCCAAAGGAGAAGGAGTCATTTAGTATGGTTCTTGCATGTTCTCCTGCAAAGGTAGACGAGAATATTTCTTTCAGCACAGAGGCGGGGTCGAGGGTCGACCTGGAGGGTTTGCTGGCTGCTAATAGTTCAAGGAACTCGTCTCTGGAGATGGGTTTGAAGGAGTCAAACATAGGGAAATTGGGTGTTGGGGCAATGGGATCAGGAGGGGTCAGAGATGGGGGGAAGGAAGGATAGTTTGGTGTTAAGGGACGGCGTCCTGTCAAGTGCAGTGTTGTAGAAGTGCACAGAGAGGGAGTCGCAGAGTGATTGTGTGGGGGTAGAAAGGGTAGAGCTGCAAGTGGGTTTGACAGATTCTGATATGATAATGGGGAGTTCTTTGCTGCGGTTGCGACAGTTGAGAATTTGTTTATTGCAATAGGCTTTTTTGGCCTTTCGGACTTCAGATTTGTAGTTACGGAGGTAGAGGGCGAACATGGATCAACTGAGATCAGTTTTAGATGCTCACCATTTGCATTCAAGAGAGTTATTTTGTTTTTTGGAATTCTTCAGGTGGGGCTTGAACCATTTAGGGGATGGTCCATTGCGTGAGGATGCAGGGCGCGAGTGGGTGAGAGGGATTAGTGAGTCTTTAAGCCAGGAGTTGAAGCAGTCGACGGTTGAGGGTCTATCTGGGGAAGCATTGTAGGGGGATGAAGAAGCAGGGCTTTGTCTAAGTCAGGAAGGATTTTGACTTTGTTCCAGCATTTGAGATCTCGGGTGTGGCTGGGGGAGCTGTAGGAGGAGGGGCAGGAGTGTGGATAGAGAAAAGGATGGCATAGTGGTTGGTCCAGATAAGTGGTTTCGGACGGGATATATAAACCAGGTCATGGGAGCTGAAAATTGCATTGAGGGTGTGCCCACCTGAGTGGGTAGGACCAGTGGTATGATGGGAGTGGTTGAGTGCATCAAGACTGTCAACCAGCGGGTGAGTCATGGGGTTGTTGGAAATATCGAACCAAATATTGACGTCTCCTAGGAGTGTAAGAGAAGGGTGATTTACTTGAGTGGTAGCTATTGAATCACATAGGTTGTGGCGAAATGTCTGTTGTATTCAGGGGTCTGTAGACGAGGAACAAGCTGTGGGTGGAGGTCAGTGATAGAGATAGTTTTACTAGAAGGGATTCACAGGAAGCAATGCATGTCTGGGATTCGGGTCTATTGTGGGAGATGAGCGAATAGCCGGGGGGAAGGCTTCATGTGCTACAGGGGCAAGTCATCAGAGAACCAGGTTTCGGTGATAAAAATGAGGTCTGGCTTGTCAGAGGATAGGAGGTCAAATATGATGTGTCTGTTTCTTGCTACAGAACGGGCATTAAAGAGGATGCAAGTGACTTTTTGAGGGGATGTGGATTTCGTGGTGCTCAACGGTGTGGGAGCTTGATGGACATGGGTGCCCGGTGGGGTGGTGGGTGTGGTAGGAACATTCAGTGATGTTGAGACAGGTTGAGGAGGGTACGGGAGGGGCAGGGTGCCTGTGGACAGTGAGTGTCTGGTGAGAGTGTTACGTCGATGGGGGTGGGAAGAGTAGGCGGGCGTAGGTAGGAATGTGAGAGATGAGGGGTAGGTCAAGGAGGGTTGGGATGGTATTTGGTGAATGGATCGGATGGTGTGAGGGGGTTAAAGTGGGCAGGTTTTGGAGTGAGTCTGGGGGCCTTAGGGATTTAGGTGTACAGCATGAGAAGTCAAGAGCAAGGGGGTGGAAACTGGGGGAGGGGAGAAGGGAGTGCAGGGGGTAGGGGAAGGAGAGGCTGGGAGGGTAGGCTGAGGCAGAAGTGGTGAGGAGTAGGGGGTAGAGGGAGAGGCCAGTCACGTTTTCTGCATTTCGTGGGTTTAGGTTCCATAGGGGTGTGAGAGATGGTGGGGGGGTCAGAGAAGGAGGGAGATGAGGCTACCGTTCTAGTAAGGGTGAGATGCGCTACATTTAGAGAGGGGAAGGGATATGAAGGGGTGATTTGTTGGCAGGGGTCGATTAGGGGTTACAGGGTTTGGAGGGGGTGGTATGGGAGGTTGGGCTATGGGTTGGTGTGTTCCTTAGTGGGCTAAGGTGGAGGGAGTGGGCGGCAAGGGAGGCCGGTAGAGAGGGAGGCGAGTTCCTCAGAGGGCACAAGGTTGGATTGGAAGTGGAGGTCGATTTGTGCTGTTTGGAGTGCTAGAGGGCTCCCCTGGCTTGGGAGTTCGATAGAGGGCATGGTGTATGGGCGGGGGGTAATAGGGTGTTCTCAATAGATGTCAGAGGGAGAGTGGAAGCCGATGTGTTAGGGTGGGCTGGGGAAGGGGGATAAGCGCTTGAAGGGGCAGTTGTTTGGTGCGCTAGAGTGCTCCTCTGATCTTATAGTTGGAGGATGGATGATGGTAGGAGAGTGGGCGGGCGGCGTCTGGGTGTATTGATGTACAGGGGGAGTGGACATGGTTTGCGATCAGGTGGGGGATAGAGTGGGGGTCGTGAAGTTGGGTGCTGGAGTGCGGGCCTTGTGCCGCAAGGGGGTAGGGAAAGAGGGTTGGTATTGTGCGGGGAGGCTAGGGATCAGGACGGGTTGGAGAGGGAGTATATGAAGAGTTGGGATCTCCATCCCGGGGGAGGTCAGTGCAGTACCTAGATGTTGATGAAATAGTAACAGTAGATGTATAGGCCTAAGATGTACGATCTGTATCTAGATTCTCGTCACCGGGCAGTGGGAGAGGGCCAAAGAGGGTAGAGGTAGGGCGTTCTGGGTGAGAGGCAGAGGCAACCAAATCACAGAAATATCACAATGTGCACTTTCTGGAAGTGCATCAATCACAGTGGGCACTTTCTAGATGTGGATCAAGCTAACAGGAGCAATTCTAAGTGGGTAGGCCAGGCAAATAAATCACAGTATTATCTAGGGGGCACCCTCTAGACAGACCTTCCAGAATTTTGCGGCGTGAAATGTCAAATTTTGCGGCACAAACCTTTATTTATTGCAGCATTTTTAGGGACATTTTGTATTAACTGGAGGGTGTAAGATTGCCACATTGCAGCAAACAGGCAGAGTGCAAAGCTACAAGCGAGCCAGGGTATCATTATTATGTATCTTTTGTATTAATTTAATAGGAAGAGTCCCAGATGTCTCTGGCTTGGCAGAACAGTGTTTGATTTGGCTACATTTGTCGTTTAATGTGCATGCCTATTTAATAGTATTAACTAAATTGATCATTATCAGTTGTAATGCTGAACATTTTCCCCTTCTATGTTCTCCAATCCCCCAAACACCCACACACCTCTCTCACCAACCCAGATATCACCAACTCCCCATCACAACTTGCATTCCTTAACCTCTCACTGTCATACAAATACTCACGTGCTATGTCACACTGTCAATTCACAATTTGCACTGCCCAGCCCATGCCACACTCCAAATCATACTCCCAACTCACACCTTACACTCTACAATTCATCCCGCAATATCCAGTCCTTCATTTTTTTGTGCTGCTTCTGCATCTTGCATCCTTTCTCCCGTTCTATCGCACTCTTCCCTCATCCTTTTTCCCAATCTGCAGCTCACTGCCTCTTTCTGGCCAACCGCTTCCTCTCTGCTTTCTGGCTCACTGACCACACGCTCCCTCTACTTTCTGTACCTCTGCTCGCTCTCAGATTTCTGGCCCACTGCATCACTGCTTCCTCTGCTCTCTTGTGCAGCGCTTCCTCCTCTGACCCACTGCTCTCCCTCTCCTTTCTAGCCTATCACTTCACATCTCACCCATCACTCTCCCTCTCTCATAGTGTAACCATTTTTTAAAAATGTAGATTTTGACCCAGATCCCCAAAAAATTGGGCATTTAAAAAAAGAACAGAGGATATGCTATTTTTAGACAACCCATTTTTGGAAATGAGCAGGCCACCTTATTTTCAAAGGTGACCGGCGCATTTCCACAGGCTTGAGCTGTAGCGCTGGCCAGCTGCCTTGAATGGTGTTCTGGGTTGTTTGACCGAAGTGTAATTATTTGGGGTGGAATTGACTGTAGTCAATTTTGCTGCTAATTGATTTGCACTTCAGCCAAACAACCCAACCCTACCCCTTCCCCTACTTAACTGCTTTGTCGCTGCCGCTTCCCCTGCAGCCCTGCGGTGCCAGATCCGTCCCTCTAACGCGGGTCGGATCCGACTCCGCAGGGTCCCTTTTTTATTTTCTTTTTTTTTCTGTCCCCGCCTCCAATTTTGAGGAAAAAGGGGAAAACACTTCTGCAACCACCCTAGACCAAAAATACTGAACATGGGGAGCGGGTGACACCCCCGCAACACATGTTCGGTATTTATAAAAATCAATCGAATAGTACTGGACGAAATAGGTCAAATTATACCATTTGATCGATTTTTTTTAATCAAAATGGGCACTACCTTGAATAGAATCTCTCTCCCGACAGTGTTCTGCAAGCTCCCAGCGCCTTCCACAGGGACAGGCCCTCCAGGGGCCTGCCACTGTAAAATGTGACCAAAAAAATGCATTTTTATCCTTTTTGAGGAACAGAAATGCAAGCGACACAGCAGCAGTTCATACCTTAAAAGAAATGCATGACAGGGTCAGGAAAGACCCTGTCATGCAGTGGCAGCCCCACATCCTGTGCACGTAGGGTTGCTTACAATTTCTGCACATTTAAAAGTGCATCTTGCTTTTAAATGAGGGATGCGCTTTTACATTGGCAGAAACGCCACTTTATTTGATCAAGCAGGTGAAAAAGGCCATCTGAATGGGCGTGCATATAATATGTGCCCATTCATGTGTCCCTTGTGGATTGGGCTGCACTATTTTGGGGCGCAAGTGATGAGATGTGTTAGCGCATTTCATTTCTTGTGTTTAAAAAAAGTTGAACCTGGCACCCTGAGTATTTTTATTTTTTTTAACTAATTTTTGCAGATTACATTAAAAAAATCTTTTTTTAAAAGATGCAGTTTTTGCACAAAACGGCCGTTTTCGCTGCATTTTGCGCAAAACCGCTATAAGCTGGTGGGTCTATCTAGATGCAAATCAGTCTGACAGGAAGAATTTCTAAGTCAGAGGGCACTTTCTAGATGAGAATCAATGCAGCAAGAACACATTTCTTAGGGTGCGGTACTATTCAATCACAGTAATATCTCGGAGGGTACTTCTATATGTGAATCAGGCTAACAGGAACAATTTCTAAGTGTATGGCATAGGCAGTATAAACACAGTGAATAACTCAGGGGCACTTTGTAGATGCAAATCAAGTCTACAGGAACAACTTCCAAGTGTGTGGGACAGGCAGAATAAAACACAGTAATAACTCAGGGGGCACTTTCTAGTTGCGAAGCAGGCCAACAGGAACAATTTCTCAGTCACAGAGGGCACTTTCAAGATGAGAGTCAGTGCAGCAAGAGTACATTTCTAAGTGTGTGAAACAAATAAATCACAGTCATACCTTGGAGGGCACTACTAGAAATGAATCCAGTTAACAGGAACAATTTCTAAGTGTGTGGGACAGGCAGAATAAAACACAGCAATGTCTCAGGAAGCGATTTCTAGATGTGAATCTGGCTAAAACACAGTAATATCTCAGGGGGCACTTTCTAGATGCAGATCAGGCGAACAGGAACAATTTCTAGGAAACAGAGGGCACTTTCTAGATGAGAATCAATGCAGCAAGAGTACATTTCTAAGTGTGTGGAACAAATAAATCACAGTAATATCCTGGGGGTCAGGGGGGTACTTCTAGATGTGAATCCGGCTAACAGGAACAATTTCTAAGTGTGTGGGACAGGCAGAATAAACACAGGGGGCATTTTTCAGATGTGGATCAATGCAGTACGAGCACATTTCTAAGTGTGTGGTATAAATAAATCACAGTAATATCTCCGTGGGTACTTCTAGATGTGAATCAAGTCAACAGGCACAACCTCCAAGTGTGTGGGACAGGCAGAATAAAACACAGAAATAACTGAGGGGGCACCTTCTAGATGCAAAGCAGGCCAACAGGAACAATTTCCAAGACCCGGAGGGCACTTTTTAGATGAGAATTAATCCAGTAAGAGTACATTTCTGGGTGTGTGGAACACCTAAATCACAGTAATATCTCAGAGTGCACTTCTAGTTGCGAATCAAGTCAACAGGAACAACTTACAAGTGTGTGGGACGGGCAGAATAAAACACAGTAATATCTCAGGGGGCACTTTATAGATGTGAATCCGGCTAACAGGAACAATTTCTAAGACACAGAGGGCACTTTCTGGATGAGAATCAATGCAGCAAGAGTACATTTCTAAGTGCGAGGAACAAATAAATCATAGTAATATCTTGACGGGCACTTCTAGAAGGGAATCAGGTTAACAAAAACAATTTCTAAGTGTGTGGGACAGGCAGAATAAAACACATTAATATCTCAGGGAGCGCTTTCTAGATATGAATCAAAGCAGCAGGAGCAGTTGTTTTCTAAGTGTGGATATAGGAAGATCACAGTGTTATCTCAGGGGCACCTTCTAGATGCGAATCTGAAGGCTAACAGGAACAATTTCTAAGTGTGTGGGACAGACAGTGCAAACACAGTAATATATCAGGGGGAACTTTCTAGTTGCAGGTTAAGCTAACAGGAGTAGTTCCAAGTGAGTGGCACAAGTACGTAAATCACAGTTTTTACTCAGTGGGCATTATTTAGATGTGAATCAGTGTAACTTTCAGGAGTGTGTCAATCAAACAAGGACAGAATCTAAGTGTGTGACGTAGGCAGATTTCTGTACTATCACAGTTTATAGATGATAATCAATGTAACGGGAGCAGGTTCTAGGTGAGTAGCCTAAGCAGGTAAATCCTTACAGTAAATCACAGTAGTATCACAGTGTGTAACTTCCAGAAGTTGAACAGTGCCGCAATAACAGTTTCTAAGTGATTGGCACAGGCAAATAAGTCCCAGTACTACCATTGTAGGCACTTTCTAGGTATGATTCAATGCAGCGAGAGCAGTTTTGATTGAAGTCATTCTGAATACTTCTCTAAGGAGCGAGGCAGGCTAACATTTACAGTGCTAGTATAGTTTGAATAGTGGTAGGGCTTTCAGGGTAGAGTGATTGCCCTATCCCCACCCTGGCCACTCCTACCTTGGTAGTAGCTGCTGGTAGACGGCTGGCTACTGGCTTCCCCTGCTGACACCTGCAAACATGATATGGAGCTGCCTCTGATGGAATCGCCCTTTGCCTTGGGGTCCTTAGCCGCAGGGGCTGCATGGACAGAGGGCTGCCTTGGGAAGGTCTGTTAAGACCAGTGATCTGACCTATCAGGGAAGAGGGGGTGGGAAAGGAGGCGGGAGGAGGGAGGATTCAGGAAGTGGGAGCCGGTAGGGATTGGGAGGGATACAGTGGATCAGCAGATGTGGGGGCTCCAAAATGGGGGCAGAGTTAAAAATGTAAGGCCCATGAGGGTCTTCTTATGCACACACTCACCTGCATTGCCAGAAACCAAAGGAGGTGAGCAGGGAGTGAGGCCGTACACTAGTGCGGTTTACCCAGGGCCTATAAGGCAAATCAGTGCTGGTGGCGGGAAAGGAGGCAGGAAGAGGGAGGATTCAGAAAGTGGGAGCCGGCAAGGGTCGGATCGGGAGGGATACAGTGGAAAAGCGGAGCTGGTGCTCCAAAAGGGGTGTAACATTAATAATGTAAAGCCCAGGAGGGTCTTCTGATGCACACACTCACCTGCTTTGCCAGAAACCAAAGGAGGTGAGTAGGGAGTGAGGCCGTATACTAGTACGGTTTACCCAGGGCCTAGAAGGCCAATCAGAGTTGGGCTCAGGAAAGGAGGTGGGAGGATTCAGGAAGTTGGAGCCTGGAGGGATCGGGAGGGGTACAGTGGAACAGCAGAGCTGGGGGCTCCAAAATGGGGGCAGAGTTAAACATTTAAGGCCCGGGAGGGTCTTCTGATGCACACACTCACCTGCCTTGCCAGAAACCAAAGTAGGCGAGCAGGGAGTGAGGCTGTACACTAGTACGGTTTACCCAGGGCCTAGAAGGCCAATCAGAGCTGGGGGCTGGAAAGGGGGCGGGAGGAGGGAGGATTCAGGAAGTGGGAGCCAGGAGGGATCGGGAGGGGTACAGTGGAACAGCAGAGCTGGGGGCTCCAAAATGGTGGCAGAGTTAAAAATGTAAGGCCCAGGAGGGTCTTTTGATGCACACACCCATCTGCATTGCGAGAAACCAAAGGAGGTGAGTAGGGAGTGAGGCCGTATACTAGTATGGTTTACCCAGGGCCTAGAAGGCCAATCAGAGCTGGGGGCTGGAAAGGGGGCGGGAGGAGGGAGGATTCAGGAAGTGGGAGCCAGGAGGGATCGGGAGGGGTACAGTGGAACAGCAGAGCTGGGGGCTCCAAAATGGGGGCAAAATTAAAAAATGGAAGGCCCAGGAGGGTCTTCTGATGCACACACTCACCTGCGTTGCCAGAAAACAAAGGTACTTCTCCAAACAGCGATTGGGGGGTAGATCTCTCTTCTCTACATGTGCCTCCCTCTGGAACGGCCTCTCTGCCTCTCTCCATCTTGAGCCAGATCTCCTTAAGTTCTGGAAGCTCCTCAAGACCTTCCCTTTCCTCTCTTCTTTCTCTCTTTTTCTCCCTTGCTAACCTTCACTTGCTCCTGCACGATTCTGCTGACTGGCTGCTTGGTGGTCTTACAGGACACCAGCCCCCCCTCTGTCCAGTTCCCCTGCACTTGTATGCTGGTCCCCCTTGCAATACTGGGTTGTGATTCCCCTTGGAGACCAAGCCTTCCTTGCACTTAACTCATGGCCCTGATGCTCTGGGTGCACTTCTACCCATAACCTCTCCCCTGCACTTCTTGTCTGCGCACTTGCACAATCTAAATTATGCTAGGCATTGGAAGCTCCATTGTCTTTTCCTCCCTTGCCTGGATGAACCTTGAAACACATTGTGTATCGGCGCATTATAAATGACAAATCATATCATATTATATCATATCATGGCTTTTCAAAGAATGAGCAGAAATCACTGTGTGTGAAATGTGCTTTGTTTGACAAGGAACAAAAAGACACAGACTGAGAGATAATTTATTTAGCGACAGAACATAAGATTAGAGAGAGTGACACTTGTTGTTTCCTTGAGGTCAAAGAATATCACTGACCATAACACTTGCATAGACAAGGCAACAGAACAAGTAGAGAACCTGATATTGGGGAAGGATTGTAAGTTTCCTGAGCGAACAATCAGAGAGGAACACTTTAGTATTTGGTGAGGGATTTAACCATTACAGAGTGTGACATCAGACTTTTTTCACAGGGGATCGGAAAATTAAAAACACAGACACTTGATTTCTTCCTGAGAAAAGAGACAATTACATTGAGGGACTCATGCTTTTATTTCCCTGAAACAACAGAGAATTACAGAGACGGAAAACAACATGACCTTTTGATGAGAACATAGGATGTAACAAACTGACATTTGTCTTGATTACTATGGGAACACTGAATCAGAGAAGGGCATTAATCTATTTCTTGACGAAAGAGAAAATCACAAAAAAGGACAATTGAATTTCCTGCGAGAAAACACATTTTCAGAGAAAAACACTTGATTTTTCCAAGGTGTGCTCTACATTAAAGAGGTTCATTTAGATTGTTCCTCTTCTTCCAGAAAATAAAACAGAAAATTCAATGGAGAAACACTTTTCCTGTGAGAACATAAATTTGGTGAGTGACATCTATTTTTTTACATCATAACATATGATCTCAGGGATTGACAAGAGATTTTGTGTCAGTTAGCAGAAAATCAGAGTGTAACCACCAATTTTATTAGGAACCCTGGTCCTTTCTGTGAGTGGATACAAATAATAATGGAGAGTGAAACATGAGTTCTTTGACAGGGAGCAGAAAGTTACAGAAAATAAAACATGATTTATGTTGAGGGATTGAAAACTAGCAGAGAGCAAATCCTATGTTTTTCTGAAAAAGCAAAAATTCAGCAAAGGGCACTTGATTTGTTTTTTGATAGAACAAAACATTAAACAGGACCAAATCATTGTTTCCTAACAAACCATAAAATAAGAAAGGGAAACTTGATTTTCTTTCTAAGAAATCAAAAAATTACAGAGGGGGCTTTGAATTCTTTTGTTGAAGTAATCTATAGTCACAGTTTTCTTGAGAGAACATGACATTTGAGATGGACACTTTACATTTTCCTTAGAGAAGAGAGAGAGAATCAAACAGAGTGACATCTTATTTTTCGGTGAGGGAGTGTTAGGGAGAATTCTCTGTTTAGGCTGAATTTCCTAACCTAGTGAGTCCCCCAGCAGCTTTGCAGGATTTCTGGAGTTTGTTTTTTTCCATCCTGCCAAGAGTGAGACTCTTTTTCTCCCACTCTTGGACGTGAATGTGTGTAATTCCTTTGAATGGCAATGTGTTCTATGGGCTATGGGGTCTTTTACTCCATAGGGTCTCATATGTTTTTCTATGTGTGTTACAACGCACCCTCCGTGCCGTAACACTGGGGCGTCCTAGCGGACCTCCACCATAGACTCCATACCCGGGGACTGACTACTGTCTCCCCGGACATGTAAAGTCACTATTGGCTTTACTAGACCTAAATTTACGAACAGAACTAGTACAAACCATCCTATTGTGGACGTACTAGTAGGGGTAATTTGATTACTCCTGAATCTGTTATTCGAGGGGGCACTTTCCCATCCCCCCTCATCGAGTTTTGGCTGGTGGCAGTGGAAACTACTTGTTAAATTCGACCCCGAATGTAACTCTATGGGATTCGTCCCATTGTTGGAGGTTAATACTTTTTCTCGTTAATCTGTAAACATACCACCGGTTTATTTATCTTAAATAAATCTATCGGTTGGTATTTTCTGACAGAACTCGGTTTTTAAAAATGGCGTCTGTGTTCATCTCTGTGACTCCTAAACCAAAGGTTGAGCCCTTTGTTCCACTTTTGGCGGGCCTCTACACAGAGGCCCTCCAAAGTGGTGCCATTCTGTCTGGGTACCACAGGGGGTGCGGGAGGGGGTTTAGGCACCCTGGACTGAGTTGCCTTGCCAACTCAAGTCGCACTCTGGTGTGATTGGCCCAAGTGGTGAGCCACCCCGCTCACCACTTAGCGTGTTTTGAATGACAGCTAGGCTGAATGAATGGGGGTTTTCTACATAAAAGCAGGGCTTTTGGGACTGGATCTTGAGAAGTCGCCACAGGACCTAAGAACCCGACGAGGGTAAAGCTGAGCCGACCTGCAACGACGACACCTCCGGTGGAGCCCTGCTGAACCGACTCACCACTTCCCGACGACAGAGGAGATCTCCCCGCCGGAGAGTCTCTTCCCCTGACTGGTGGGAACAACCAGTCCCCTTTTTGCTTTTTCTTCGTTCCAGGACGCAGTGGTCGAATTGCCCGTGCAGAGCACCCCGGCAACCGGATAGCCACTACCCCTGTACCGCGACCAAAAGTTGGTGCCTTGTGACGGAGCACTCCGCGGCTGGTCTCTTCCCTGGTGGTGCAACGATCTTCAACTTTCCTTCGACGACGAGATCATCTCTTCTCTTGGCAAAGACCCGACGTGCATCCACCACCAGGAACAACTGCCCCGCTGGAGCTGTCTCTCCACAAACAAGGTACCGTGTCCGCCTGGTGCCCCTTTCTGCCGGATAGAGTGAGGTGTCTTAATCCTCGCCTCTCCATTGGGTCGCCTCCAAGCTTTCTGTTCTGAACTGGTCCAATCTTTCCATAACGATTTGCGACAAAGACTCGAAGCGCATTTCCACTGAGATATTTTTTGGGACATATCGCCTTGCCTCTCTCCGAGTGGGCCTGGCCTCTGAACTTTATGATCTATAGTGGACCCTGCCTTACTTGCCTTGCATTTGTTCGTAAAAGTGTTGGTGCCGAGTTGATTTAATAACCTGCCTTTTCTCTCCCGTCCTAAGGAATACTAGAGTGCCATCTAGGTTAAAGTATTCACCTGTGTCTGCAAATAAGTGGTGCCGTTGAACCTAGACTTGTCGAACTATTGTTAGGGGGATTGATCTTTTTCTTATAGTAATTGTGATTGAAGTTGTTTGCCGTATTAGTGCCAGAGTGTTTTCCGTAGATGTGTTTTTATAAATAAATAACTATATATCTTTACACCGAAGCCTTGTTACGTGTTTGCTTGTCCTACTGTGTAAATTGCCCTATTTTGTATACTCCACATACTGCCTAACTCTTCTTGAGGGAAGTCTGACTGCTCAGCCACAGCTACCAAGTGAATCTGTGTGGTACAGACTGCTATCAAGTGGGTTTACTGCCAAACACCTCTAGTCCTAAATCTTTTGCAGTGGTCCCAGAGGGAACTGCACAGGTTTCCGCCTAACACTGGTGTACAGCGGTGGGATTTGTATCGAGTATACAGTTTAGAGTGCTTTTCAACACTTTAGGATAACTAACCACAAAGCTTAGCACTAAAAAGCAACTTTCAAAAACATGTCTACTATGGAAGTTTACAGTCAAGAATCCTTGTCAGGTGAAAATACTGAGAGTTTACGAGCCCTCTGTAGACAAGAGAATCTTTCTGTAAAAGGCAAGAAAGTGGAACTGATAGCGGGACTGCTGGAAATCCAAAGTCTGGGTACTGGTTCAGAGGAACCAACGTCTCCAGCGAATGTAGAAAACAGTAATGGTATTGATCTAAATCAAAGTCTTGATAATGAGTCAGAAGAGGAAAGTGAACCTAATGAAGTTAGCCACTCTGAGCCTCTGTCTGCCTTACCTACTGTACCTACGGGGCCCATACCAGGTCCCACATGTAACCCTGCTTATTTTGAACTTGAAAAAATGAAGCTCGAATTAGAATACAAACGGTTCTTGGCTCAATCTGAAAGAAACCAAGAGCTCGAGTTCAGACGGATGAATGCCCAGACTGAGCAGAAGCAAGCTGAGTTAAGGCTCAGAGAAATAGAACTTAATCACGAGTTAGAGATGGAAAAGTTGTCTGTGGAAAATGCTTCTCTCTCCTCTGGTTCCTCTAGAAGCTCCAGTCCCAAAAGACCCCGGATGCCAAAGGAATTAGTGGGTATGTATGAACCTAGATTGGATGTTTTGGATTGGTTAAAACTGTTTGAGTACAATCATGGGCTCCAGGAATCAGTTACTTCCCTGGTTGTTCTCTAGGCTTCCCCCTGTTGCGACTGATGTGGTGATGGAGTTGGGGGAGGTGGATAAGAAGGATTACGAAAGTGTGAAACTAGCTTTGATAGCTAGGTTCGGGAAGACCCCTTCCCAGTATCTTAAGAGGTTTAGAACCCTCAAAATGCATGATGGTACCCCTTGGGCTAACTGGGTGAGTGAAGGGTTGAAAAACTTAGAGGGATGGATTGAGGGTCACAAAGTGAACACTTATGAGGGTATGAAGAATCTTTTTATGTTGGAGTCTATTTATGATGCCTGTTCTCCTGAGCTCAGACAGCACTTGGCTGATTCGAAGGAATTGGATTCCAGGAAGCTAGCTAAGGCTGCTGACTTGTGGGTTGCCAACAGGGCTACTCATAAGGATTCTGGGGCTACTCAGAAAAAGGATGAGGGAAAACAGCCTAAGAAAGACTCAAAAGAGAATTCGAATAACTCAAATTCCAAAGAGGGCCCCAAACAAAACCATAAGGGTAAGCCACAAGGAAAACTGAAGCAGAATAGTGTACCTTCTGGTGCCAAACCAGAGGGAGGCCAGAACAAGCCACCATTCCAGAAAGCATTCGGAAAATGCTCTGTTTGTGGCTCTACTGACCATTTGAAAGGAGATCCCAGATGCAAGGGTAAACATTCAGGGGTCCAGCTTGTCTCCTTAGCCTTCGATCCAGAGGAGGAAGTCCAAATGGCAAGTGGAAACTTTCCACTGCTAGCTGATGAACCCATTGGAGTCTCAGCCAGCGTTTCTTTAGTATCTCTGGGGTTGTGGGAACAACAAAATTTAGATGTCTATAATTCTATCCCCGATAATACTAAAGAGTATTATAAGGACAGTGTCCAGGTGAATGGTCAGGAGACTCCTGCCATTAGGGACACTGGGGCCAGCATAACTGTGGTGGATAAATCGTTTTTTCAGGCTGAGGATGTTGCTAAGGCACCCAAACGCCTCACCAAGTTAGCTGGAGGGCCTGTGCAGATGCTTCCCCAATTACCAGTTCTCATCCAGTGTAACGACATGACTGTGAAGATACCTGTCAGCATACAGAGTGAGGTACCAGGACGCGTTCTGTTGGGTAACGATTTGAAAACTCTCAGAGTTGTATCACACACCCCCAGACCTCCTAGTAAACGGTTACAGGAGCTAACCAGACATGCAAGAGAGAGGACCATGCGCGGTACTCTCCAGGAGATGATGAAGAAAGAAATCACTCCTGCTCCACTGGAATTGTCGGCCGCCGTCTCGAAGAAATCAGAAGCGAAGGGGAAACTTAAGACTTCTACCCCGAAACCAGCCGCCAGCATTCCAGTGCAGCCAATAAGGACTTCCCCGCGGTTGTCCAAAGTTACACCCGTAACTCCACCTCCAGCTGAGGCTGAGAGGGAGATACAACCCTGTGTGGTAGAATTAGACTCTGAAGAAGAGCTAATGGAAGGCCAGGAACTCATTGGAGATCTGGATCCTGTTGCCATCCTGAGCTGCAGTCTTTACTGGCAGAAGGTGGACCCAGCAGGGCAGACTTCAGTAAGGGACAGAGAGAATGTCCAACTCTGGAAGGTCTTCGCCACCAGGCAGAAGCTCAGGCTGAAGGGCAAGAGCCTGGGAAATACAGGTTGCACTGGGAAGATGGCCTCTTCTACAGTGAACCGACCGAGTCTGCACCTGGAGACTACAGACGACTTGTAGTACCCCAAGAGAACAGACCACAGTTCTTGCAGTTAGCCCACGAGATTCCTTTGGCTGGTCACTTGAGTTTCAAGAAGACTAAGGAAAGGCTCTCTCTCTACTTTTATTGGCCAAAAATGGGGGCCGAAGTAGAAAAACACTGGAGGAGCTGCCACACCTGCCAGACCTCTGGTAAGGTTGGCTCCAAGAATGTGGCAGCTTTAGTGCCTCTCCCAGTCGTGGGAGTCCCAGTTGAGAGAGTAGGGATTGACATTGTTGGTACCTTGATCCTCCAACCTCCTAAGGCAACAGGTTTATACTTGTTGTAGTAGACCATGCTACTAGGTATCCTGAGGCAATTCCTATGAGGACTGTTACAGCTCCGGCTGTGGCTAAGGCCCTCCTTGGTATTTTTACTAGGGTCGGGTTTCCTAAGGAAGTAATCTCTGACAGGGGGTCAAACTTTATGTCCCACTACATGAAAGCCATGTGGAAAACCTGTGGAGTTACTTACAAGTTCTCAACAGTTTACCACTCACAAACCAATGGGTTGGTAGAACGGTTCAACCGAACCATGAAGAGCATGATAGGTGCTTTAGAGGAACCCCTTAAGCGTAAGTGGGACCTTCTACTGCCATGCCTTCTCTTTGCTTATAGAGAAGTCCCTCAGGAGGGAGTGGGTTATTCTCCCTTTGAGCTTCTCTATGGTCATCCCGTCAGAGGTCCATTGGCCCTGATGAAGGAGGGGTTGGAGAGTGCTCCTTCCCCCAAGCCAGTCAGAGTGACTGACTACGTGATAGGTCTCCGAAGGAGAATGTCGCACATGATGACAGAAGCAAGCGATAACTTGAAAGCTGGACAAGCATTGGTCAAGCACTGGCATGATCAAAAGGCTAACATGGTTGAGTTCGCTCAAGACCAGCTCGTTGTCGTTATGATCCCAACAAGGCAGAGGGCCTTGCAAGACAAATGGATGGAACCCTTCAGAGTTGTGGGTAAACTCGGAGAGTTCAACTATCTGGTGGACTTGGGCAATCCCAAGGAGGCTCCGAAAGTCTTCCACACCAACCGACTCAAAGCGTATGTCTCAAGACCTGATGTAGGAGCGTTGCTTCTAGCATCATCCAGGGAAGAAGAAGAGAGCGAAGCTCTTCCGGATCTCCTCAGAGGCTTACCTTTAGACGAAAACATTGAAGGAGTAAATCTCTCTTCAAATCTGACACCCGAGCAACAAGAAGAGTGCAAATCTATGTTGAATCAGTTTGCCTCTCTGTTCTCGCTTTCACCAGGCTTGACCCCTTGGGGCCAGCATGACATACTCACTGGTGACTGTCTGCCAGTCAAAAGCAGAGGATACCGAATGTCAGAAAACGTATGAACCCACATCAAAGGTGAGGTCAGCAAGATGCTTGATCTCGGGGTAATAGAGCCCTCTACTAGTCCATTGTCTAGCCCAGTTGTGTTAGTACCAAAAGCCGGGTCTAAAGAACTTAGATTCTGCGTGGATTATAGAGCTCTTAATGCAGTCACCAAGACTGATGCCCACCCTTTGCCAAGAACAGATGAGTTGGTGGACAAACTTGGCACAGCCAAGTTCCTCAGCACATTTGACTTGACGTCAGGCTATTGGCAAATAGCCCTGACAGACCATGCCAAGGAGAAAACTGCATTTTCTACCCCCGTTGGCTTATACCAGTTTAAGGTAATGCTGTTCGGATTGAAGAATGCATCTGCTACATTTCAACGGATGGTAAACCAAGTTCTGAATGGGATGGAGGACTTCTGCATGGCATACTTGGATGACATAGCAGTGTTCAGCAATTCCTGGGAAGAGCATGTAACCCACCTGAGAGATGTTTTGCAGGCTCTTGGACTAGCCAATCTGACCATAAAGGTGAGTAAATGCCAAATTGGACAGAGTAAGGTAGTCTACCTTGGACATGAGGTAGGAGGTGGAGAAATAAGGCCTTTGCTCAGTAAGATTGAAGCTGTGCAAAATTGACAACACCTACTACTCAGACCCAAGTGAGAGCCTTCCTAGGCCTCACTGGGTATTACAGGAATTTCATCGAGAACTATGGGACCATAGCTTCTCCACTGAATGTCATCTCCTCGCCCAAATTTCCTAAAAAGGTTAGATGGAACGAGGGTGCAATCAGGCTTTTGAAAACCTGAAAAAGGCTCTTTGCCAAGCCCCAGTACTCAGAGCTCCGGATCACCGCCAAACTTTCATTGTGCAGACAGATGCTTCAAATGTAAGAATAGGTGCCGTACTCAGTCAACTGGATAGGAAAGGTAGGGAGCACCCCGTTTGCTTCATCAGCCGCAAGCTGAAGGATCCTGAAACAAGGTGGGCAACAATCGAAAGAGAGCTTTGCTATCGTGTGGGCTCTGAAGAAGTTTAGGCCATACTTGGTTCTACTTTTGTCATTCAGACTGACCACCAACCCTTGAGATGGTTAATGCAAATGAGAGGGGAAAACCCAAAACTACTGAGATGGTCGATCTGCCTGCAAGGGTTTGATTTCACCATTGAGCACAGGTCAGGGTGTCACCACCAAAATGCTGATGGTCTCTCTAGGATGTATGTCATCGACTAGAGGTATGAGATTCATCCAGGAGTGGATTAAATCCTCCTGTCCCGTAGTCTGGGGGGGGCGAGTGTTAGGGAGAATTCTCTGTTTAGGCTGAATTTCCTAACCTAGTGAGTCCCCCAGCAGCTTTGCTGGATTTCTGGAGTTTGTTTTTTCCATCCTGCCAAGAGTGAGACTCTTTTTCTCCCACTCTTGGACGTGAATGTGTGTAATTCCTTTGAATGGCAATGTGTTCTATGGCTATGGGGTCTTTTACTCCATAGGGTCTCATAGGTTTTTCTATGTGTGTTACAATGCACCCTCCGTGCCGTAACACTGGGGCGTCCTAGCGGACCTCCACCATAGACTCCATACCCGGGGACTGACTACTGTCTCCCCGGACATGTAAAGTCACCATTGTCTTTACTAGACCTAAATTTACTAACAGAACTAATACAAACCATCCTATTGTGGACGTACTAGTAGGGGTAATTCGATTACTCCTCAATCTCTTATTCGAGGGGGCACTGTCCTGTCCCCCCTCGTCGAGTTTTGGCTGGTGGCAGTGGAAACTACTTGTTAAATTCGACCCCGAATGTAACTCTATGGGATTCGTCCCATTGTTGGAGGTTAATACTTTTTCTCGTTAATCTGTAAACATACCACCGGTTTATTTATCTTAAATAAATCTATCGGTTGGTATTTTCTGCCAGAACTCGGTTTTTAAAAATGGTGTCTGTGTTCGTCTCTGTGACTCCTAAACCAAAGGTTGAGCCCTTTGTTCCACTTTTGGCGGGCCTCTACACAGAGGCCTTCCAAAGTGGTGCCATTCTGTCTGGGTACCACAGGGTGTGCGGGAGGGGGTTTAGGCACCCTGGACTGAGTTGCCTTGCCAACTCAAGTCGCACCCTGGTGTGATTGGCCCAAGTGGTGAGCCACCCCGCTCACCACTTAGCGTGTTTTGATTGACAGCTAGGCTGAATGAATGGGGGTTTTCTGCATAAAAGCAGGGCTTTTGGGACTGGATCTTCAGAAGTCGCCACAGGACCTAAGAATCCGACGAGGGTAAAGCTGAGCCGACCTGCAACGACGACACCTCCGGTGGAGCCCTGCTGAACCGACTCACCACTTCCCGACGACAGAGGAGATCTCCCCGCCGGAGAGTCTCTTCCCCTGACTGGTGGGAACAACCAGTCCCCTTTTTGCTTTTTCTTCGTTCCAGGACGTAGTGGTCGAATTGCCCATGCAGAGCACCCCGGCAACCAGATAGCCACTACCCCTGTACCGCGACCAAAAGGTGATGCCTTGTGACGGAGCACTCCGCGGCTGGTCTCTTCCCTGGTGGTGCAACGATCTTCAACTTTCCTTCGACGACGAGATCATCTCTTCTCTTGGCAAAGACCCGACGTGCATCCACCACCAGGAACAACTGCCCCCGCCGGAGCTGTCTCCACAAACAAGGTACCGTGTCCGCCTGGTGTCCCTTTCTGCCGGATAGAGTGAGTTGTCTTAATCCTCGCCTCTCCATTGGGTCGCCTCCAAGCTTTCTTAAACTTTCTGTTCTGAACTGGTCCAATCTTTCCATAACAATTTGCGACAAAGACTCGAAGCACATTTCCACTGAGATACTTTTTGGGACATATTGCCCTGCCTCTCTCCGAGTGGGCCTGGCCTCTGAACTTTATGATCTAAAGTGGACCCTGCCTTACTTGCCTTGCATTTGTTCGTAAAAGTGTTGGTGCCGAGTTGATTTCATAACCTGCCTTTTCTCTCCCGCCCTAACGAATACTAGAGTGCCATCTAGGTTAAAGCATTCACCTCTGTCTGCAAATAAGTGGTGCCGTTGAACCTAGACTTGTCGAACTATTGTTAGGGGGATTGATCTTTTTCTTATAGTAATTGTGATTGAAGTTGTTTGCCGTATTAGTGCCAGAGTGTTTTCCGTAGATGTGTTTTTATAAATAAATAACTATATATCTTTACACCGAAGCCTTGTTACGTGTTTGCTTGTCCTGCTGTGTAAATTGCCCTATTTTGTATACTCCACATACTGCCTAACTCTTCTTGAGGGAAGTCTCACTGCTCAGCCACAGCTACCAAGTGAATCTGTGTGGTACAGACTGCTACCAAGTGGGTTTACTGCCAAACACATGTAGTCCTAAATCTTTTGCAGTGGTCCCAGAGGGAACTGCACAGGTTTCCGCCTAACAGGGAGCAATTTGAGGGATCAGAGAGTGACATACACGGTTCAGTGAATGATCAGAAAATCAGACTGACAAGTGATTTTTTCAAGATGGTGCAGAGTAACACTTGGGTTTTCCAGAGCAAACAAATCAGAGGGAGGTATTGTTTTTTCTTAAAAGAACAGAAAATCACACTGAAGGGCATTCAATGTTTTCCTTAGAGAACCCAGAGAGAAAGAAAACCAAAAGGAACATCTGATTGTCGGTGATGGATTAGAGAATCACAAAGAGTGAAGTGATTTTTTCATGAGGAAAGAGGAAATTACTAAGAGGGATAAAAAATGCCTTTCTGAGAAAAGAGAACATAACATAGTGAGAAAATACAGACTTCCTGACAAAACAGAAGAATACTAAGAGCGAAAAGAGGGAGAGAAAGTGAGAGAGAGATAGAGAGATAGTGAGATAGAGAGATAGAGGGCTAGAGAGAGAGAAAGATGTTGAGAGAGTTCACTTTTTCCTGAGAACATAGGACATCTCAGGAGGGCACTTCATTGTTTTCTATGAGCACACACAGCCTGATAAGAGCACTGATTCTTCTCATGAGAGAAGCAAAGCATCACAAAAGGGACAGTTGGCTTTTGCAGAGAAAACAAGGATTCACGGAGGGGTGCAATTGCTTAATTCCTGAAAAAACATAGAGGCAATTTTTTGTGAGCAAGCACAATATCACTGAGAATGACACCCAGGCACATCAATTGGGGGTCGCCAGAGGTTGCAAGAGCGACCTCTGCCATTTCCCCAGCGACCTCTGGCATCATTTTGAAACCTCTGGCCTAGCCTGGAGCCTGGAGCTTGCGTTGTTTTATAAATAGTTTGTTACAAACCATTTATAAAAATCGAGCATGCTCCTGACACCACCCCAGACCTGGCCAGTGGAAGCACTAAGTAGCGAGGTGCGCCGGTGCCTTCAGGTCCATTACTCGAGCTTTGGTCGCCTAGCAATCGTAGCTCGTCCAGGCCCGGGGCTGAGTCAGGGACGAGCAGAGCAGAAGAGCAGAGCGATGACTGCAGCAGCAGCCAGCTACACTGAGGACAGTGTGCGGGCGACGGAGTGAGCTTCGAAGCATGGTGCGGCAGGACTGGTGCGGGTAAGGTTTGAATGTCATTTGAGGCCCTTTTAGTGATATGTAGTGATATCGGTGGCATGCATGGCATAGATCCTTGGTGAAGAGAAGGGGCCGGATTGATTTCCTCTCCATTATGAGTGCAGTAGAGATGTAGTTGCTGAGTTAGCAATATCATAGTAATTGTGTTCTAATGAAAGCGCCTGACTTGTAGCTGAGACTCATCACAGTATTTATTTTTAATGTCTTCTTCTCCGGCAGACTTAATCATTGCTGCAACAATTAGCCATGCTTGTTCAATAGCACTTGAGAAAGACTCGTGTCAGGGTTCGAAACCAGCTCCGTCACACAAGAAAGGAAAAGTCAGCTTGGAGACCTGAAAGAGTTACATCTGCCCTTCTCCCCACAGCAGGCTGCACAATGCAAACACACTGAAGGCAGCAAACAAAGGAGCAGCTCCGGTCCGGTGCCTGACCTAGAAATGTGTCCAGGGAGGAATGTGAGCGGCGATTCCAGGAAACCTTAACTCCTTCCTAGGAGTCCATGCTCTGGGCCTGCAGCGGCTTCAGCTCAAACAAACAAGCACGCGAGCAATCCTGAGCGTACCACCGCCTTCCGAGGGATAGCTCTGGTCTCGGGGGCAGGGTACTTTCAAATCTACGTTATACATAACTTTATCCTCCCAAGATCAACAGCTGTCAGGGATGCAGCCAAGCACAAATGGCCTGATTGCTAATGGCGCCATTCTATGGAACAATGCTTTGTAAATCAGGCCCACACACATTTCACCAAGTGCTGCCTCAGGCTCTGCCCCGTAAAATGAGGGAGAAGGGCCAGACAGGAGGCCTTAAAGGACAGTGACTGACTCGCTGCCATAGACAGGCAACATGTCAACCTGTCTCTAGCCCCATGGCTTTATTCCAGTTAAAACAAACAATTCTCTATGTGGAAAAGTTCAGCTTTACTTTAAAGGTGCATGATGTAACCAGTGTTGCTGCACAGCCACAGTGTTATGTGATAGTCACATTAGAGGTGCCATCTGCAGAGTTTGGGGTGCCCTGGGTGTGCTGTGAAGTGCTATCCGGGGGAGGTATGCAGCTTGGATCCATCCCTACTGCCCACCCTCTTGTGCTCAGTGCCCGTGAGAAAAAAACAGAACCAAGAAGGGAGGTCTTTTACCCCACTTGCCATCACCTCAAAGACCACCTTAGCCTTAGAGAGGTATCCTCAGCCTGCCAAGCAATAAGACCACCCTAGTTCTGGGAGCTCTGGCAACACACAAGCAGAGCTTACCTGAACATTGGCAGATGAATGCCACTAAGAAGCTAGTAAGATAGCTCATTGGGTTGAGTGCTGGCTCCTGCAATGTGTGTGTGTGATCTGCAAGTTGCAGGTGCAACGCCCAGCAAGGTCAACTCAGCCTTTCATCTTGCTAAGGTTGATAAATTAGTACCAGCACAGGTGGGGTGATATTGTATGTATATTTGTTCTATAGGAAGCGCTTAAGCGTAAGTGCTATATAATAACACATAATTATCATTTGGCCTTTGACGTCTGCTTGCATTCACAGTGATTTGGTAATATGGGCCTATACGCACTGATATTAATGATACATATGGTGATCCATTCTTGTATGAAATGTATACCACTTTACAGTGATATCGTAACGCAAAACTGAGGTAACTTGTCGAATCAGAAGAAAATGGGGTAAGTGCCAAAATCATTGAAGACTGTGGAGGCCATCGACTAGAAGAATACATGTTCTCTGGTGAAATATTCTCCTTCTCCCCTTTTATCCTGGCTTTCCCCTATCACTACACCCGCCTATCCGCCCCTTTCCCCCCAGAATGTGATTTCACTATGTAGTCCTGTTCAAATAACAGGACGTGTCCACATAAAGAAGGTATTTGGGTTCATACACTTCCCATGGTAACATGGGCCTTGACACACTGCTACATATGATGATCCATTCTTGTATGAAATGTCACAATACAGTGATATCGTAACCATATTTTTCTTAGTGTACTGAGGGATGCTTTATGGTGCCACTTCCTGTGATGTCACGCGGGGGTGCTGCAAATTACATCACTTCCTGTCACTCTTGGGGGCGTGGCATTGTGATGTCACTTACACTACCCCTGGCATTTTGGTGAAATAACGTCCCTGATGACACCTTCGTTTTTATGAGGGGGCATATAATCAGAGTGAGTGGGACACCTGCTTCTTTTTGAGTGAGCATTAAACAACAGAGCATGACATGTTATTTGTTTGACATGGAGCGGCAAGATAGAATGCATAACACCTTTTTTCTAGAGTGGCAACAATATATATTCAGAAAGAGTGCCAACTGACTTGTCCTTGAGGGAGCAGAGAATTACATAGTTTGTCTTTCTTTTTCCTATTGGAACAGATAATAAAATATGTCACTTGTTATTTTCCTGAGGGGAACAAACAATCTGAAAGTGTCTCTTAATTTTTAAGTACTGCATCAAAAAATCATTGATTTTCAATAAAAGAACAGAACATTGAAGAGTTGCACTTGGTGCATTTCTGAGAGAACAGGCATTCAGAGAGGGATAGAACATTTTTCCTGACAGAAAAGAAAAAAAGCGGGAGTGATTCCTGATTTTTCAATTAGGGATTCGATTGCCATAGAGAGTGACACATGATTTTTTGCAACACATTTGTGATTGGCTTGAACGTGTTTTTCTACACCATCTAACACTACTTAAATACAGACTTGCATATAAGAGATTTATTAAATAAACATTGGAACCTATTACTGTTAGATAAAGATATGTCCTGGGAGGATAGCTCAGTGGCAACGTGTTCGCCTTGGAAGCAAGACAATGCAAAGCAACACAGGTTCGATCCCCGGGTCCGTGCTTAGAAACCATTGGATATTTAAGCGCGTTATAAATACGCAATTAAGAAAAAATAACAATTATAAAACAATTATGCAGCTAAAAAAAACAATTCCTGTAATAGCGCCTAGTGGGCTGTGTGAGCGCTTTAAAAATGCAAAAATAAAATAAATATGGCACAATATGTGGACGATAAAGCTAATATTATGTGCACCATAACTTTCATAAGTCCTTGTTTTATGAGTACTAAGAAAGAGATAAACATGACCTGTTCATTAAAAAAATGAAAAATACAAACCTACGTGGCTTTTTTAATTTGGTCATTGCAGCATGTGCCAGCATGCCATGAGCGACATACATAGTTTACCTAACATGTAGGCACATGATTTAACAATCAAAAAGATACTAAATTGTTGAAGAAAATATGCGGTCTATGTAATTATATGTGTATTCAAGAAGTTATATATTTACCATAAGAGAACTACACACAAGAATAAGAGAACATGTAGGTGCAAATGGAAGTTAGGATCCCAAGATACCATGGGCCCAACATTGGTAGAAACAACACCGAAGGGTGGTAAAAACTAGAATTACATTTCTGGCAATTGACCCATCTAAGATATTTCCCAGAGGAGGAAATCGAGAGTTCGATATATATGTGAACAGTTTCCAATGGACTAAATGTGGATCATAAAATGCATACTTTCTTGTAAATGATGGCTACATAAATAAGGCAGTTTACAATAAAAAGAAATCACTTGTGGGTGATATTAAAATAATCTAACACAATGTAGTAACTTACTACACAAGTTTAGCCTACAATTATTTTTTTTTAATTATTTTATTGAGCATGTGTTAACCACCTATACAACAGAATGGAGTTTCAAAGCGCCACAAATCTAAATGGGAAGGGAACAGGGGAAATAATAACAATGGCAAAAACAGTAAATATACAGTCATAGTCCTACTGGGCCTTGTGGCATTAGGACCGGCAAGTGTAGTGAGGAGAAGTTCAGGATATAGGGGTGGAAGGAGGGGGAGGCAGAGGAGTGGACAAATGCTGGTGGAGGTCCCGAGAGGGAAAAGCTAAGGGGAACCAAGGAGGAGAACCTCAGGCTAGGTTCTGGTGCAGGCAACTCCAAAATGTGGGATGCAGAGCCGCCAAGCAGGGGCCTGCAAGGGCAGTGCACTGGGGGGGAGGGTGCTGGTATCGACTGGGAAGAAGGGCATGAAATCCTGTAAGATTCATGAGGATCAGGCCAACGGTTACAGCGGCAGTGGGGTGATAACAGGAAAGGGAAAGAGGGAAAGAGGTAGAGAAAAGCAGATTTTTTAGCAATTTCCAGAACTTAAGAGGTCCGGCTCAAGTCTGAGAGGCTATTCCAGTGGCGTAACATAATTCTTGAACAAATCACAGGTCGCGTCACACTCTGGGCCGACCTAGATTACCACACTTGAGCAATACGCACAAACGTGCTGCTGCAGGGGTGCGCTGCACATTGCACTAGCAGAAACATAGAAATATGTGTTTTAATGCATTACACAAAACACTTTATGAGAAAAATTGGCTAAAAGGCCAGAGCGTTTGTAATTGTTTTGTAGGGTTAAACCAGTCCTAAAATCCAATACATGCAAGTCACCAACAGTGCACAGAAACATTAATGCTTTAATTAATATAATGCATTGCTATTCAAAATGCCATGCAACAATGAAAACATGTCCAACTGGCGCCACAATGTAGACCAGTCTGTAATAACATATTATAGTAAAGCATGCCAGGCCACATTTAGACATACCTAGACTGGTTGCACTAAAAGGCCAGTCGAAGCAATAACACTTATCATGGTTATTTTATCACAGATGGCGGAAAAAATATACAATGCTGCAATAAGAAACGTCTACACTGGCAGCACCCAAATGCCAGTCTAGCCAGGTAATTGCACTTAGCAGGACTGCTTTATCAGAGATGCCAAGTAAAAAAAAAAGTCAAACCAAACTATGAAATTGCTAGACTGGCTGCACCAAAATACCTTTCTAGCTATTAATACCACCTAGCAAGCCTGCTTAGCCTGGACATGGATGACCATTGTGATTTATTGCACAGTCTCCACCACACATCCCCTCTCCCTCCCACTCCTGCCCCAACCCCAAAATTTGCTTCTGGGCCCGAAATTACCCCTGCCTCACTTTTCCTTGTCCCAGTGCTTACATATGAAGCTTCTTGCCTCATAGGATCCCAAGATGCCAGGAGGAGGAACAGTGGGACTAGGAGTAATGAAGATTACAGGTAACTAAGCCAGCCATTACCTCCATGCACTTCTAACTCATCCCAGTACTTGTGTATGAGTCAAGTGCCTCATACACAAGCACTGGGGCGAGGAGGAATAGGGCTATGAGTAATGAAGATTAACACCAGGTAACCAAGGGATTACACACACGTAGTGCCACAACACAACTGAGCTGACTGGGCTTCATTCCTCCCCTCTGCCCCTCCCTTGACATTTTGGGCTATGTTGACTCGACCTGGCTGACCTACAGAGCTATTGCCGGACAGAACAGGACACAGATGTTAAACAGCACCTAGGTTTCGCTGTTAACAAAGGTCCAGCAATTACTAGCATAAAGCATTTCTCTGTTAGTACCTGCATTCAAATCCATAATTCTTTAGACAATGGAAATATTGATGTGGGTTAAGTACTTGCATGCCAGGGAAGTGATTTAAAGGGTAGAGGACAGGAGACCGCTTATTTGCGTTCATACTTAAATGAGAGAGTTAACTGCTTGTAACATTGAAACTGCTCTAGAACAGTCTCATTAGAATGCATAAAGAAGTTAGATGATGCACACAAATAATGTTTGTCCCTCCCCTACCGCCTGTGAAGTTAGCTCTTCTCCCAACATTTGAAGGGTTAGCATCCCCCCTAAATTTAGGTTTTGTTGCGCTCCTCAACACAAGAACACACACCATTCAACATACACACAGACGCACACCCAGCTACCCATACATTTAAGTGTGTACGCTTTCACCATTACAGACACACCCAGACAGCCACCAATACATTTAAGTGTGCACCCTTTCACCAACCAGGCACATCCAGGCAGCCACCCATACATTTAAGTGTGCACCCTTTCTCCATACACTCACATAGGCAGCCACCTATACATTTAAGTGTGTGCACCCTTTCACCATATAATCACACAGGCAGCCACCTATACATTTAAGTGTGCACCCTCTCATCATTCAGGCACACCCAGGCAGCCATCCATACATTTAAGTGTGCACCCTTTCACCATACACTCAGCACGCACACCCAGCCACCCATACATTTAATTGTGCAGCCTTTCACCATACACACATACAGGCAGCCACCTATACATGTAAGTGTGCACCCTTTCATCATACACTCACAGAGGCAGCCACCTGTATATTTAAGTGTGCATCCTTTCACCATATAGGCACACCCAGGCAGCCACCCATGCATTTAAGTGTGCACCCTTTCACCATACACTCAACACTCACACTCGGCACCAGCCAAGGAGCGAGACCTGCCCATCACTCTCTGCTTGGAGATGTGTTTGACAGTCAAAGAGTTGGAGTTGGAGAAGCATAGTGCTCTAGTATGGGGAGTACTAAGGGAGGGAAAGTTGGAGATAGCGTGGTCCCATGCCCCAGTAGGTCTTGTGGATGATGCAGAGGCTCTTGAATTTGATCCCTGCAGCCATACAATCCAGTGGAGAGATTTTAGGGCTAGAGAGATACGTTGCCTGGGCCTGCGGCCAAGGATAAGTCTTGCAGCCTTTTTCTGGATTAGCTGGAGGGGCGTAGGGAGGAAAGATGGAGATTGAGAAAGAGGATGTTGCAGTAGTCCAGCCTGGAGAAAACCAGAGCTCTGGAGGCATTGAGCCTCCGGAGGAAGGAGAGGAAAGGAAGAATGCCTCTGGGGAGGTGGAGCTGGAAGTGGGACTTCTTAGTAAGGTCCATCATGTGAGGGGTAAAGGAGAGAGCGGAATCCAAGATGACCCTCAGGATTTTGGCCTCACAGGATTGTGGGGGTAGAGGGCTAAACTATGGTGGCCAGAGGGTGGGAGGAAAAGAGAGTGCAGCTGTCCCAATGAGAAGGCTCTCTGTCTTGCTAGCATTAAGACAAAGATTGTTAGCTGCACACCATGCTGAATGGTGGACAGGCAGTCAGGGATGAGAGAGGAGGAGGAGGAGGTAGTAGAAACGAAGTTTGAAGGAAAGCTGTGTGTCACCGGCATAACACTGGAAATGAGGAGAGGAGGAAATCAGGTGAGCAAAAGGGGTGAGACAGATATTGACGAGTCATGGAGATAGGATAGAGCCGTGGTGGACACCAGAGGTAGGGAGTGTGGTGGCGGAGGAGAAAGGGCCCAGCTGCATCTGGGAAGGGTGGTTAATGAGGAAAGAGGTCAGCCAATCCAGTGCCCGGTCAATGATTCTGAGGGTGTCACCCAGTCGTTTTGTGAAGATAGAATAGTTGACCTTGCCAAAGGCAGAGGAGAGATAAAGGAGAATAAGAACAGCGGGAGAGTTGGAGTCTAGATTTGTGAGCATGGCTTCACGGGTGTTCAGGAGAGCAGTTGCCATGCCTCTGGATGCCCAGAATCCAGATTGATAGTCATGAAGGCAAACAACAAGAGCAGTGTGGAGGGTAAGTTGGGGGAGGACCAGCTTCTCCAGGAGTTTACCCACGAAGGGGGTAGGAAATAGGGCAATAGTTAGCCGGGCAGGAGGGGTCAGCAGATGATTTTTTTAAGAGAGGGTGCAGAAGGGAGTGCTTAAGGAATAGAGGGAAAGAGCCATTGGCGAAGTAGTGGTTACAGAAGTAAGCAAGTACCGGGGTGAGAGAGGAGATGTTGTCCTTAATGGGTCTGGAAGAGCAGGGGAGCAGCTGTTTGGAGGAGACCTTCATAAAGCTGACCACTTTAGCGACCTCATCCGGTGCTATGGGCTAGAGAGAGGAGAGTGAGGGGTATGGAAGGAGGGGAGCCAAGGAAGGCAGTGGAGCAGGCATGTGAGTGGAAATGGGGTGGAAGAGAGTGAGGACAAGGTGTCCTGTGTTTTGATGTGAAATGGGAGGCCAAAGTGGTGCAGAGAGCCTGGGAAGGAAGGAGAGAGGTGGAAACTGCAACTGGATTGGTAAGTTCCTTGCAGATTTTGAAAAGTTTGCGTGTGTTGTTAGTGGCTCCAGAGATGCATGCTTGGATGTGGGCCCGCATCTTGCAGTGGATAGAGAAGTAATATTGCCTTTGGAGCAGGCGGCAGGCCAGTTTGTCAGAGGGTAAATTCAAGGTCTGCCACTTCAATTCAGCAACTCTGCACCTGCATTTCAAAGATGCTAGATTCAAGTAGTACCAGTTTTGTTCTTGGAGGCAGGTTTTAGGCAGATCCCCATGCCAGGGGCAAGTATGTCAAGGGTGTTAGAGATGGAGAGGTTCAGGTTAGCAAGGACAGAGTCAGAGGGAGAGTCAAAAGTGGGAGTGGGAGGGCGGATGAAGGTGGAGGCAAAGCAGCATCTGACATTCGCTTTATTGGTCGGATGACGGCAAAAGATTCCGGCAGTGATGGGGGTGGCTCAGATAAAGGGCCAAGAGGCCCCAGGACGGAGGAAAGTAGAGAGTGGTCAAACCAGGAGAGGGAGGTGGTGACCAGATTAGAGTTAGGGATGTCACCAGAAATGAGGGCATCCAGAGTGTGAACAGCAGAGTGGGTCGAGCAGGAGAGCCGAGAGAGGGAGGGAGTCAAAGAGAACATAGCACTGAGAGGTGGATGATTCAAGGGAGTCGAAGTGGATGTTGAAGTCACCAAGGAGGAGTGTGGAATAAGAGGTTATGAGGGAGGGGTACGAGGTCGACCCATTCAGAGAGGAAGAGAGAGATAGTGCCAGGGGGCCTGTCAATAGTGGCGAGGGTGAGAGAGAGAATAGGCGAAACCCCAAACCTACAGACAAGGCATTCGAAAGAGGAGTAGGATTGAGTCGGTATGACGGAAGCAGGGACCCAGTTAGGAAAGCTCAGGGCCACTCCACCTCCAGGCCTGTTGGGTCTAGGTTTGGAGAGGATTTTGTAGCCCTTAGGAAGGAGAGTGTCAAGAGCAATGACAGTGCTGGCATTGAACCATGTCTCGGTAAGAGCGAGGACATTGAGGTCAAAGTATTCGAGAAGGAGACATATGTCAGAGGAGTGTTTGACAGCAAAGCGAGCATTCAGAGTAGCTAAGTGAAGCTGGTTACCACCTTTGAAGGTTTTCCGAGAAGGGGTACAGGGGCGTGGTACTCCCATCGGTGGTGGTGGAGAGGAGAGAGGAGAGAAAGAAGGAGTGGCAGGAGAAGAGAGGACATTTATGAGAGAGGGAAGGGTTACCGGTCGAGAAGGAGAAGCTTAGGTTGAGAACCTCGGCCATGATAGTGCCTTTATGATAGATATTAATGATACGCCAAGAGGATGAGAAGTATGCCAGGTGTACTTCTCACCTACTGCCACCATTAATAGGAGAGGAGGAGAAAGGGGAGCGAGTGGAGACCAACTGGGAGGGGGTTCATAGGTCAGGGGAGGGGGACAGAAAAGAGGACGTCAGTATTAGTCTGCTTGGAAGTAGCATTGATGTAGGTGTCAGCAATAGGTAGGCCTGTGATGGAGTCCAGGAGAGCTTTTTCAGATTTTTTCTTCCAGCCTTTGCCAGAGAGGTAGGATAGGTTATAGAGTAGCAGTTGGAATATATAGGGGAGGTAGAGAGTGCCATTGGAGTAGTGGAGGAGAGAGAGACAGACAGGGGGCTGCACAATGCACGGGAACTCACCAAGTGGCCTAAAAGCCAGGCATGCACAGAGGAAGACGGTGTGAAATGGAAGTCAATCAATGCAAAGATCTAAGCACACCTAAATTCGAATTTGCAATCCCGTACTAAAACACAGCCCAAATTGGTGGATGCAAAGATTTAAAAGCACACCTAAATTCGAATTTGCAATACAGTCCTACAATGCAGCACACACTGATGGATGCAAAGATTTGAAAGCTGCAAGCAAGCACTAAAATGAGGTGGAAAAACAATCAATCAATCAATCAATGTAAGAAACATTTCACGTGGTGCAGAATTACAGTAGGACGGCTTAAGTAGTACAAATCAGGCCGTCAACTAACAGAGAGGCAACAAGCATAAAACGAGCATGTGAAGGTACTCATAACACATGCTGCAGTGAGCAGGGGGACCTGCAGCTTCACTATCCTGGAGATGAATGGTTCAATATTAACCAGTCGGGGTATGCAGACGAGGGCAACTGCAAAGGCACGTAGGTGGAGAGGTGAGGCTAAATGCTGTGCGACTTAAAGGTCGGAAAGTAACCAAGAGAATGGTGAGACAGAGTAATGGCAGAAAGGTTGCAGTAACTCAGTGAAACGCAGAGTGTAGGAGGGGATGAATGGGCCTCGAGGCTGCAAAGTAATTAGGATCATAAAGGAAGGCACTTATATGGACCAAGGCACAGCAAGTAGTGGGATGCGCAGAGATGCAGGTGTGTGAGCCCCAGTTAAGCCATGGATCTGAGGGGGCAGAGTGGGCAATGGGTGTTGGAGTATCATAGAAAGAGAGCTGGTGCTTACCCAGTGTGCAGAGACAATAGCGGTGGATGTTTTGTCGTGAGAAGGAGCCCTCTCAATCCACCCAGGCATGGACAGGGCCAGATAGGGGTGTGCAACACCCTTTCAGGTGGCCCTTTGAAGGGGCTGGTGATTGCCTGCCAGATCCGGCTTGTCGTTGGAGGAAGTAGTCAGGGTTAACCAATCAGGCCAGGCCTCGTGCGGAACTCTGATTAGGTGGATTGTGTGCCCCGCCGTGAGGCCATGATACAATTTCTCTTGCCGTTCCTGTGCTGTGGTTGCATCACGTGAGGAGCGACTTGCAGATTGTAGGCTACCAGAACAAGTGTGAAAAAAGAACAAGTTCATTTCTTACCTGGTAACTTTCTTTCGATTGGATGTTCTGTGAACATTTTCTGCGTCTGCGTCCTGAATCTATGATGCCGATACGCTATCCTCGAGGACCTCCGTCGAGCCAACGTCACCGGATGTTATAAGTAGGACACACAACACCCGTAGCCTCAGTTGTAGTTTTTCCCCAGAACGTGTGGCACCAATCTTCTGCCAGTATGACTACAGAAAGCCTTGCAGAAACGAAAGCTGCAATCACATAAGAAATTCTGTAGTAGGGCAGGTAGAGAGGAAGCGATGTGGAATACGTCGTCAGAACATCCCTTCGAAAGAACGTTACCAGGTAAGAAAGTAACTTGTTCTTCGAAGGGATTGGTTCCTCCGATGTATTCCACATCTATGACAGACTCCCAAAGCAGTACCAACGTAAGGAGGTGGGAAAAGAATTTAGAATTTTAGAATGCCCAATTAAATTGCAGAATAGAGGACCAAGAATCCAGGGAGTAGTGCTTTACAAAAGTATGGACAGAGGCCCATTTGGCTGCTTCACAAATGTTACGAATGGGAACACCCCTCTGCAGCTCAGTAGAGGCAGCCACACAGCTAGTAGAATGGGCCCGTAAGCCTACCGGAGGGTCCTTAACCGCCACGCGGTAACATTCAGAAATTGTCAAGATAATCCATCTAGACAAAGTCTGTTTAGTAATAGCCTGTCCCAAACGCCTTCCAGCGTATCCTACAAAGAGCTGGTCGTCCACTCTGACAGGGGACATGCGTGAGATGTAGAAACGTAAAGCTCTCCTAGGATCCAACCTATGGAGCCTCTCCTCTTCTTTACCAGGATCCGGAGGAGGATAGAACGTCGGAAGAATGACCTTCTGGCTTAAATTAAAGTCTGACACAACTTTCGGAAGAAAAGAAGGACGAACCCTAAGGACAACCCTATCCTTATGGAACACTGTGAAGTGTGGCTTAACGGAAAGTGCCTGCAACTCTGCGAGCAAAAGTGACCGCAACTAAAAATACAGTTTTCAAGGTCAAAAGTCTCAAAGGACAAGAATGTAAAGGCTCAAACAGAGCTCCCATTAGGAATTTTAGAACCAGGTTCAAATCCCAACCTGGTTCTAAAATTCCTAACGGGAGCTCTGTTTGAGCCTGGAAAGGTGACGGTGGGAACACATTAGTGAGCCGTTTCAGAAACTGAGAAATCAAAGGAATTTTAAAATTAGAACACTCCACAGACGAGCGCGTGCATATGGATAGCGCCGCCAGGTAACCTTTAATGGTACCCATTTGCAGGCCCTTGTGGGCTAACGAAAGCAAAAAAGACAGAACCACAGGAATGGCACCTGAAAAAGTATCCACATTTTTAACCCTGCACCAGTCGCAGAACTTCCTCCAACGGCAACGGTACAGGGACTTCGTTGCAGGCCTTCTGGCCGAAAGCAACATCTCCATCACGTCTTCAGGGAGGTCCCAATCATTATACCCCAACCTTTCAGAAGCCAAGCATGAAGGTTGAGGGACTTGACCTCTGGATGGAGAACCTGACCCCCCCCCCTCCCGTGAGAGCAGATTGTCTCGGTAGGGAAGACGGCGTGGAGGGCAGATGGACATGTCGAGAAGGTCTGGGTACCACGTTCTCCTGGCCAATTTATTTATTTATTTTACATTTTTAAAGTGCTCACACAGCCCACGGGCATCGAGGCGCTGTTACAGGAATTGTTTTTGTTTATTTAGTTGCGTAATCGTTTTTTTTTGGTCTCAGTTGCGTATTTATAACGCGCTTAAACACCCAGAGGTTTCTAAGCGCGCAACCGGGTATCAAACCTGTGTTGCTTCGTGTCGTCTTGCTTCCAAGGCACGCATGTTGCCGCTGACCTATCCTCCCGGCCCATGCCGGAGCAATGAGGATCATTCGGGAACCGAACCTCTGTAACCTCCGCAGCACTTGCGGAATGACGGGGACTGGAGGAAACGCGTATAGCAGTGGGAAGGAACACTCCACTACGAACGCGTCCCCTAAGGCTCCTCTTGGAGGAAATTCCCGCGAGCAGAATCTTTCGCACTTCCGTTTGACACTGGTGGCAAAGAGATTCACTTGTGGGGTCCCCCAAAGGGCGAAGATCTCCAGGAGAATCTCCAAAGCCAGCTCCCACTTGTGAGAGACCGTGCTCTGCTTGCTCAGAGCATCCGCCGCTGCGTTTTCGTCTCCGGCCAGATGAACTGCCGAGATTGAAATTTCCTGCTGGATGGCCCAGAACCAGAGCTGCATCACCTCTCTGCACAGAAGGACAGACCCTGCCCCCCCTTTTTGTTGAGGTAGTGCATGGCCACTGTATTGTCCATCAGAATCAGGACATTCTTCCCCCGTACAGATGGCAGAAAAGCCTTCAGGGCTAGCCTGACGGCCCTCAGCTTCAACAGATTGATATGGAGTCTGGACTCCAACGGAGACCAACAACCGTTGACTGTCAACTCATTGGCATGAGCTCACCATCCCGTGAGGGATGCGTCCGTCATGATCGTCACCTCTGGCCAGGGTAGCCAAAATGGAGCCCCCTTCATCAGATTGCCTTCGACAGCCCACCACAGAAGATCCTGGGCGACTGAGGGTGGCACCTGAACGGGATCTTACATCCTGCCGGAGGACTGTGACCACTGCATCTTCAGAGCCCACTGCAGAGATCTCATCCGCAGCCTGGCCTCTGGCATCAGGAGAATGCAGAATGCCATGAGGCCGAGCAACCTCAAGAACTCGAACGCCGGGCGACTCTGGGCATGTTGAAACTTGTTCACCATCTGTAGTGATGAGCCCTCAACTGGGTAGGGAAACACACCCCCAGGGATGTGTCGAGCACTGCTCCGATGTACTGGAGCAGCTGGTTAGATGTCAAATGGGACTTCTTTAAGTTGAGGGAGAAGCCCAGCCTGTGAAGGGAGTGGCAGGTGACTGACAGATGATCGAGGACTTGCTCGGGAGAGCGTGCCCTGATCAACCAATCGTCCAGGTAGGGGTAGATGTGAATCCCCCCTTTCCTGAAATACACTGCCACCACCACCATGAGCTTGGTAAAGACCCTCAGGGAAGAGGTCAATCCGAACGGCAGGACCCGAAACGCGAACCTCAGGTACTTCTTGTGCTTGGGATGAATCGGCACATGAAAGTAAGCGTCCTTGAGGTCGAGAGACACCAACCAGTCCTGAATTTGAAGGGCCTGGAGGACTTGAGAGAGAGTAACCATCTTGAACTTGTCCTTCCTGAGGAGCTTGTTCAAACCACGCAAGTCCATGATGGGTCTCAATCCCCCGTCTTTTTTCAGGATCAAAAAATATGGGGAATACCATCCCTTGTTCCTCTCCGCTACAGGCACCAGTTCTATGGCGCCTTTCTCCAGCAGGGATTTGATTTCCTGCGCAAGCAGCAGATCCGCACACTTCAAAGAGAGATTCCCTGGTGGATTGTCGTGAGGCCTCTGCCGGAAAGGAAGACAGTAGCCATGGGCTATGATCTCCAGAACCCACACATCTGAAGTAATGGCACGCCATTCTACAAGATGCTGCGCCAGCCTTCCCCCACCGGCGAACCATGGGACATGGCCTCATGCCTGAGCTGAAGCGGCTGCGGCAGTGCCTGAGGGCAAATAGGCAACTGCCCGAGCGGCTTTGGCACCTCGAGTACCTTATTTTCCACCTCTGGTACTCCTATGTTGGCCCCTTAGACAGGCCGCTCCCCTCGATCAAACAAAAGATGAGTAGTATCGAAAGGAACCTGCCCTCCATTGCTGTCCCCTAGGACAAAAAGGCGGAGGTTGGCGGACTGCAGCGCTCAACGACTTCGCTGCAGCCTTTGAGGTCTGCAACCTCTCAAGGCTCTCGTCAGTCTTGCTGCCTGCCAAAAAGATGAACACCATCAAAGGGCATGTTGAGAAGCCGGGCTTGTACGTCAGGAGCAAACCCTGACTTCCGCAACCACGCAAATCTGCGTATCACGGTGCTCGCCGCCATGGACCGGCTGACACAGTCTGCCATGTCCAGACCCGACTGAATGGATTCACACATGGCATCCTTGCCATCCTGAACGAGGGCCATCCTGCAGAAAATCCACTGGTGGCGCAGGCCACCCCAAGTACTCCGTCACCCTCGACATGAGGCACCTGTATGAAGATTCAGCATGTGTACCAGGCTCAGGCCTGCCAAACTTGACCCCCGGTGAGGTGTCAAGACCACTGGCGTCATGCAAAGACTGACGCAGGTCTTTCAACTGCCTATGACCAGACAAGAGTTTGTCAGGAACCTCATCAGGAACCAAACCTTCATCAGACCCTTCGTCCACCTCAGAAATATAATCCAGAGGCTGGAATGGGGGCACAGAAAAAGGCACAAACACATTTTTCGACTTGGCCAGGGCCTTCCTCAGGGGTTCCACCGTTCTCCGGGGTACCTCCGATAAAGCCTCCTCAAAAGGTGTTGAGGGTGTCGATGGAATCGGCGTCGAAGTCGCATGTGGCACCGATGGCTTCGACACAAGCCTCGAGGGCAGTGCCCCGAGTGTGTCCTTCGACGGCCTCGGCGCCGATGGCATCGATGACTCCCTCGGTGGTGGAGCCTCGAGAGAGTCCCTCGACGGACATGGCGCCGATGGCATCAACGTCTTCTTCGAAGACCTCACAGGCTTCGACGGTCTCGAGGGTGTCGAGGACCGGGACATGGAGAGGGCATGGCTAGAGCGATCCACCTTGTCCAACCGGGACCTCGAAGGCTCCCAATGATCGCTCTGACCACCCGAGCCCAAAGGCGTGCGAGCGGCTGCCCTAACACGTTCCCTGCCGGCTTCTTTTCGAAGGCGCGGACGGAACAGAGCCCTGCGATTGGAAAATCGCCATCATCTATATACGAAATGCATCCCATTCCGCAGGAGAAGAGTGCTTGTTGGGACAAGCAACCTGCCGATGGGCGGAGTCCTCGGACGAGGACGGGGGAGGCGACCGGTGACGGCGCTTCCACGAGTGCCTCGAAGAGGCAGAGGAATGGCGGGAACCACTCCGGGACCGAGACCCCCTGGACTTACGCCGATGACCCGGAGAGTCGCCTCTCGAATTGTCGGTCGAAAACCCCGCGGATTTCGACTTTTGGGGCTTGGAAACCTTACCAACAGAAAGTTTCTTCTTCTGTTCCCGCAAGGCCTTCGATGTTAACGACTGGCAATCGTCACAGTCATCCGTAGCGTGGTCCTCACCGAGGCACCAGAGGCAGGTGTTGTGCGGGTCCGTAAGTGACATCTTGGAACCACAGTCCCCACACTTCTTGAATCCCGACCGCGGGGTGGAAGAAGACAAAGACATGATATCTTCTCAACAAACACGTTCATAAGAACCGATAGATCTCTGAAGCGAACATGTTAGGGGAAAAAATGGAACTGATGCTACGGGCATCGTGCGTCCTACTTATAACAACCGGTGACGTTGGCTCGACGGAGGCCCTCGAGGACAGCGTATCGACGTCTTCGACGCAGGATGCAGACACCGGAAATTTTCCGAAGCAGCACAGCTGTGGTGATTACCTGTCATAGATGTGGAATACGTTGGAGGGACCAATACCTTCAAAAGAAAGGCTTTCCCAACATAGAAAAACCTTTATATATGCAGCCCTTGAGAGGGCCGGTAATTGCCTACTGGCTGCGGCTCGTCATGGGAGGGAGTAGTCAGGGCCAACCAATCAGGACAGGCCTCACCCGTGACTCTGATCATCAGCAGTACATGATTACACATATATATAAAATTCATAATTCTAAATTTGGAATGGAAAAGGTCAAATAACTTCAAGTTCTTTTGTTAGTCTACTAATTTATTTTACACATCTCAGTTACTGAATAATTATAGCACATGTAGATATTTATCTTACGTTTAACTTAACCAAAAACAAGTTCAAATTCAATTTTCACTTATTTAAGCATGCTTAATATTATTGAATATAATACAGATCCGTCAAGACATTTGGTTCCAATTTATATTTTAGTGCAAACATGAGAAACACATATATTTCTTACGCTCGGAGCAGTATAAATACATGTGATGATGTCATAAAGGATGGCGTCAAACGGCACACAGTTGCGACTGCCATTATACATGCAGCACGCCACAGAAAAGAAGGGCAAAGGGGGAGCCCGGCTTCCCCTCATGCAAGTAAGTAATGCATATCAAATAACGACTCACTAAATAAATGTTACGAATTGTCTGTCCTAGCCTAAACCAGGACAACATGAATGACTAAAAAGAGAGAAACAACATGCCACCAAGATCAGAATGACCTAGTAAATTGTAAGGCGTTTCAAAAACATATCGGTTGGTTACACATTATTGACAATATTGGTGATTTCTTCATGTCTATTTTCCCTCTACTTTTTAGTTTAAGGGATATATAACTGAAGACAGAGAACATTGGTAATCACGACCATTTAAATAGATCTTTGTTAGGAAAGTAACATAGCTTAATTAGCATTTTCTTTATTAGTGATACTTCATATGGAGCTATCTTGGCACAAAATATATAATCTTTATTATAGGCGATAGAAAACTTCACAATGGAGAAAGATGTATTTGATATGATGGATTAAGAGACTCATAAAAAAGCGCAGTGTTAGGGAGAATTCTCTGTTTAGGCTGAATTTCCTAACCTAGTGAGTCCCCCAGCAGCTTTGCTGGATTTCTGGAGTTTGTTTTTTCCATCCTGCCAAGAGTGAGACTCTTTTTCTCCCACTCTTGGACATGAATGTGTGTAATTCCTTTCACTGTCAATGTGTTCTATGGGCTATGGGTCTTTTACTCCATAGGGTCTCATATGTTTTGCTATGTGTGTTACACCGCACCCTCCGTGCCGTAGCACTGGGGCGTCCTAGCGGACCTACATCATACACTCCATACCCGGGGACTGACCACTGTCTCCCCGGGCATGTAAAGTCACCATTGGCTTTACTAGACCTAAATTTACTAACAGAACTAGTACAAACCATCCTATTGTGGACGTACTAGTAGGGGTACTTCGATTACTCCTGCGTCTGTTATTCGAGGGGGCACTGTCCCGTCCCTCCTCGTCAAGTTTTGGCTGGTGGCAGTGGAAACTACTTGTTATATTCGACCCCGAATGTAACCCTATGGGATTCTTCCCATTGTTGGAGATTCATACTTTTTCTCGTTGATCTCTAACATACCACCAGTCTACTTATCTTAAATAAGTCTATCGGATGGTATTTTCTGCCAGAACCCGGCTTTCTAAAATGGCGTCTGTGTTCGTCTCTGTGACTCCTAAACCAAAGGTTGAGCCCTTTGTTCCACTTTTGGCATCCTTCTGTACAGAGACCCTCCAAAGTGGTGCCATTCTGTCTGGGTTACCACAGGGGTGTGGGAGGGGGTTTTAGCACCCTGGACCGAGTTGCCTTGCCTCTGGTGTGATTGGCCCAAGTGGTGAGCCTCCCCGCTCACCACTTAGCATGTTATGAGTGACAGCTAGGCTGAATGAATGGGGGTTTTCTGCATAAAAGCAGGTCTTTTGGGACTGGATCTTCAGAAGTCACCACAGGACCTAAGAATCCGACGAGGGTAAAGCTGAGCCGACCTACAACGACGACACCTCCGGTGGAGCCTTGCTGAACCGACTCACCACTTCCCGACGACAGAGGAGATCTCCCTGCCGGAGAGTCTCTTCCCCTGACTGGTGGGAACAACCAGTCCCCTTTGCTTTTTCTTCGCCTCAGGACGCAGTGGTCGAATTGCCCGTGCAGAGCACCTCGGCAACCGGATAGCCACTACCCCTGTACCGCGACCAAAAGGTGGTGCCTTGTGACGGAGCACTCCGCGGCTGGTCTCTTCCCTGGTGGTGCAACGATCTTCAACTTTTCTTCGACGAGGAGATCACCTCTTCTCTTAGCAAAGACCGGACGTGCATCCACCACCAGGAACAACTGCCCCCGCCGGAGCTGTCTCTCCACAATCAAGGTACTGTGTCCGCCTGGCTTTCCTTGTTGCCGGATAGAGTGAGGTGTCTTAATCCTCGCCTCTCCATAGGGTCGCCTCCAAGCTTTCTCTAGCGTATTGTTCTGAACTGGTCCAATCTGCCGATAACAATTTGTTACAAAGACTCGAACGCATTTCAACTAAGATACTTTTTGGGACATATCGCCTTGCCTCTCTCCGAGTGGGCCTGGCCTCTGAACTTTGGAATCTACCGTGGTTCTTGCCTTCTTGTCTTGCATCTTTGTTCATTATACGTATTGGTATCAAGTTGATTTCTTAACCCGCCTTTTTCTCTCCCAACCTAACGAATACTAGAGTGCCATCTAGGTTAAAGCATACACCTCTGTCTGCAAATAAGTGATGCCGTTGAACCTAGTCTTGTCGAACTATTGTTAGAGGGATTGATCTTTTTCTAATAGTAATTGCGATTGAAGTTGTTGGCTGTATTAGTGCCAGAGTGTTTGCTATAGATGTGTCGTTATAAATAAATACCTTTATATCTTTACACCGAAGCCTTGTTCCGTGCTTGCTTGTCCTACTGTGTAGATTGCCCTATTTTGTATACTCCACATACTGCCTAACTCTTCTTGAGGGAAGTCTGACTGCTCAGCCACAGCTACCAAGTGAATCTGTGTGGTACAGACTGCTAACAAGTGGGTTTACTGCCAAACACCTGTAGTCCTAAATCTTTTGCAGTGGTCCCAGAGAGAACTGCACAGGTTTCCGCCTAACACGCAGAATTGTCAGAAAAATAACCCAATTTAACGATCAGGACATCAGAAATGTCACTAGCATAGGTATTATAACATAGCAACACACATAAGAATAACGTTTTTTTTAAATTTCAGGTGAAACATATAACATGTTCTAAGCACCCGATGGCTATTTCTAAAGGATGAGCAATGGATATACACTCTTTGTAACATATGCCATGTTCCAAGCATGCTTTGTGCTTTGACTGTATACGAAGCATGAGATAAGGATATACACTCTTTGCAACTGGAACCAAGTATAAGGATGAGCTACAATGGGTTATTATGCAATCCCATGTAATATAACATATATCATCCCATTTAATGTAATATATCTCATGCATATCATTGTCATGTTTATATATTTTTTCTTTCCCTGCTGTTTTATTTCTTTTTCCTTGCTGAATTTCGTTTGGACTATTGCTGTTGGACCTGAATTTTTAACAATTTATATTGTGGACAATGTGTTTTTTCTACTTTATTTCTAAACATGTACCATTGGTGGATTAACGACAGCCTTGTGAAAGCCCACAGAACCCACAGAGTGTGACAAATGTGTAGGCCAGGTTTATACTTTCATATCAAGACACACAACACATTGATATGCATAATAAATAATTCAAGTGTATAATGGACTACAGCAATTATTGATTTGGAAAATAACACTGCAAGAATTACCAAGGAAAAATGTATTTATTGACATATTATTATATAATTAATTTGGATACATGAAATATAAATGTGGTGAGAGCAAGAGATTTGGAATACAAAAAGAAATTTTTGCAAGGCAGAATGAAACCACAGAGTGTGACTTCTGACCTTTCCATAGAGGGCGGAAATTTGATTTCTTCCTGAGACAACAGAAAGGGTTTCTTCAATCTTTTTCCTCACGTGCTAAGGCACCTCCCTCGAAACAAAAAATAAATGGTGTCTTTCAATACTGTATGTAGTATAGAGCTTAAAGGATAGTTCCGGGACTTTTTTTTTATTGTCCCTACGGTTCGGCCATGTGTTTTTAAGCATAACTCGGTAGATCGTAGAAAACTTTCCTATGGACCTTACCCGACTTTTCGTCCATTAACGCACTCGAAATCAGCCGCCATTTTCTGATAATCCTATCATTTCCCCCCATCGCCCTGGCTCACCTGCTTTTGCGGCACTAAATCAAATCCCCCGCCCCTGAAACAGACTTTATCAAAACATTCATATTCCCCGCCTCTATCCGTGACGTGACTGTGCTGCGTAGGCAAATGCGCCCAGGCGTCTTCTACGCGACTACACACAGAACCCGGAAACCAACACAGATTAGCTCACAACACAGCGCGCCACAATTCGGAATATGAAACTGTACTTTTAAATCAAACCGCAAGATTGTAAATTTGGTAAAGTACATTTATTTGACATCAAATGATTAGAGAATATTCAGCGATTTGCATTTTTATTTGCTCACGTTCCAAAAAGTTCGTTTTGAGGCACGCGATGTTCCTTTGCTGTACACAGGGTCTTAGATCATCTCACAATACAGCGCCACAATTCGGAATATGAAACTGTGGTTTAAAAGCAAACGGCAAGATTGTCCATTTGGCAAAGTACATTTATTGGACATCAAATGTTTAGAGAATATTCTGCGATTTGCATTTTTCTTTGCTCTCGATCCAAAATAGTTCGTCTTGAGGCAAGCGATGTTCGTGTGCAGTACACAGGGTGTTGGTTTACGATAAAATAAGCTCTTCGGTCGCACTGATAATCGCATGGCTGTTCCAACAACGAGGCACTAGGCCACCACAACGGTCTGTATGTTGCATCTAGCCGTTAGTACCGCGTAAGGGCATACTTGTACTTGGCGATCGTCCCATAAAATGGTCAGGGTGGTAACGTTGTTCACGCGGAGAAGCAACTGGCGGTTATAAAAGCCATCCGCCGGTGTCTGGTACTCGTGACACATACAATAATGAAGGATGTACCTGTTTTAAAAACATAAAAAATGAAATTAGTCTCACCATCAGATCTTTATTAAAATTATTCATTTTATATATTAGGTCGGGAAATTATTTCATAGCTAGGACAGTGCAACTGGGTATTATACGTCAAGGGGGGGCTGTAGGATACTGAGACAGTCCCCCAGTGCAAGGGTTGACAGGGAGGCAGTGCAGGTGGAGAGTGGAAGGGCCCAGGACCGAGGTCGCAGACAGTGGACCAGTTGTAGCAGGGGAGAGGGAGAGAGAAAGCAGAAGCAAAGAGGAAGGTTTTGAGGTGCTTCCGTAAAAGGAGATGGTTCTCCTCAAGATAGTGCGCGGTACAAAACAATATGCCACATAGAACGAACAAGTACAACTTAACCCGTCTTTAAAGCTACTGTATAGTAATTAAATTGCGGTATAAACTCATCTAAAGAGTTACTTACATTATATTTGCATTTTCCATTGTGTCTGTGCGTAGGGCAGCCCCGAAATACCACTCCTTCTATGCCGACGTTATTTCTTCTAATGAGCGAACATTAAATGGCTTTCGTTTCTGAAATTATATTCATTATCATTTCTTACGTTATTGCCACACACCCCCAAAAAGAAGTCTTTCGGGATGGTCCCGGCCTGTCAAGGTCAAATAACAATGGAACCTTATACTGAGTCGTGGGCCATTCCGGCACCCGAGAAAAAATCAAAGCAGCTGACCTTCACTTTGAACGAGCACACATTCCTAGTTAGCTACATTCAGTGTAAGGCCATCTCACAGGACTCACAGAGCAATCACTTTTATTTACACAATACATAGCTACACATATTCAATGGGCCTGCGACATGAGGAGACTCGAGAGAACAGACAATCAAATTACAATCATTTAAACCATGATGTGTATTTCTCAATGAGCTCTTCTTTAGGTGGACATGGAACAGAGGCAATGTTGGGTGGCAATGCAGTTGTCCCCTGCACAGGTTCGTTCACAACTCCATGTATGTGCCTATCTAAGACATCAACAATAAGTCTCTCAATAAAGTCATATTGCATATCCTCAAACACTGGTTTGATAACCCATTGTTTACTTCTTTTAGTGAAGGCCTTATTGTAGCGAAGCGTCCCTAAAGTTCCGGTCGTCCTACTTTATTGACGGCCAACATTATGGTTATGTGCCAAGACCGCTAGAAGAGTCCGATTTATCATGCCCTCCATGCCAAAATGCAATAGTTTTGGCCTGTACTTTAGGCACATATTGTGGAACACCTCCAAATCTCCTGTGTGGCAGAATTCCGTGAGTCCCCTCAAATCTCTTGTTATAGTTTTATCAAATACAATCTTTTCAATGGCTTTGTGAGTGGGTGATGAAGGAATCAACCACTTCTTCTTCCGTGCCTCCTCTGTGGACAAATGGCCATGTTCACAATTGTGGAAATGTTGGTTTGTGGTCCAGCGGTGAACGTTGCTACAGTGTAGCATTACTGACCGCCATTTTTCCAGTAGAATTTCCAACGACCCTCCACATGTTTTTGAGCTCCACCAAAGATGGTTGCTGATTGACTTGGACCACTGTGAAATACCTTGCATATCTTTTTTTTTACCTGCAGCCGACATTTTATTATTGATTGTTTTTGCAAGATGCCAAACGTCAAGTTGGTGATTTATATTTTTGTACTCTTCTCTCATTGTCTTGGCAATTGAAACGTGTCTGTCCGTGGCTATCAGGTCGATCACCATTCCCCGCGATTGTAGTTCTTGCAATGATGCTACAAAGCCAACTTTCTCCATGGCCACTGAGGATGTACTTTGTGACACCTGCACGACCACCGAACTCACAATTTTCTTACTTTCCATGTCCTGAAAGTGGTAGGTGCAGTACTTGGCTGAAAATCCTGGGCTGTCGCACTGTCCATCACCGGCTAGCCTGAACCGTTTGCCCGCGAACGTACTATCAATAGACATTTTTTCCATTCTCCAAGCTTCGCTAATGGCTGGAAATAGATAATCGGTTTGGTATTTGTAGAACTGAGTTTTCGCAATGAAATGGATTCCCACAAACTGAAAGAAAGACTCTAACTTTTTAAAACTTGAACCACTAAAAAGTGCAGCCGCTGCACAAAGTAGATTGCCTGCTGGCAGTTGCCCCAGCATGGGTTGTGCAGACCATGAGAAAGGATGATATTTTGTACAGGTGGCATGTATTTTAAGGTTAGTGCCTCGAATTGCACGAGTCACATTAATCAATGGCTCCCCACATACTTCCCCACCAACCGAATGCCCACATTTCATCCGAATAATAATATCAATCAAACAACTATCGAATACAATGAATTTGGCCTCTTTCCTTATACTGTCACTCTGCATCCCAGCTGGTTCGGCCTGTAACGTTGAGGACATGTCACTCACATGAAAGGTAGAATCTCTGATATCGTCTTCCGCTATGTTCAGTGATATTGATGGTGTTTCATTGTCGTCCACTTCATTCTCTTGCATTGCAACATCTGTTCCTCCTCCGGCGATGGGTGAATAAAACAATTTCTTCAACTTTCTCGCGGTCTTTGCGGGTGTGGATTCTGTGAATTGATCTCCGACTGCATCCGAACTACCAGGAGGACATTCACTATCAATGGCTGGATGTGGTATAGCTCCGTTGTCAATCACTTCATATTCTTCCCATTGGCACAATGCATCTCCAGTCTCAAGTCCCTGCCAAAAGGTTTGACAAGCAACATCTCTCGTTCGCTTCACTGTCTGTGTAGATCTAGTTCGTACACCCACTCGCAACTAGAGGACAGATTGGAAAAGGGATGTTCAGTTTAAACACAACTTACAGTATTGAACTATTAACAGTGAAAAACAACATAATATAGTGACCAGGACACTAACCTTCTTTTGCTTTCTTTTCTTTGAAACTTTCTTGCCTCGAACTTCAACATCAGGACGCTGTTGCTCCGACTCGTGTGTGCATGTCTCCACTTCCTCTTGCGCTGCAACGACTATATTTTCATGATAAGCACATCCATCACGCACTGACGCTCCATCGACTCCCTGAAACATAGAACTTTCATTAGTATGTATAATAATATCGAAAACACAAAATGTACTTGGGGACCAATACACACGTACATCTCAATAGCAAAACACGAATGAACGCTTTGTGTAGAACATTCAAACGACAATTATTCACGCATTGTTGATCTAGTTAGATGGAACTGTCAAGATCCATACCTCGGGCTCCTCATAGACTTCCATTGATGATATTATTGAAGATGATGCTTCAGTAACTCCCTGAAACACAGTAATTGCATTAGTATGGTTTTCTAGTTTGTTAAAAAGAACATAAACTTTGTGCAGGCGTCAACGGCTCATCTAAATAGACCTGCACAAATTATCAGTTGTCTAAAATAAATAATGGATATGTAAATATGAAGTGTCACCACCCAGAGATCTGCATCAACTACTAGGGGTGATGTTCTTGTAGAAGAAGCTCCGTCATCTCCCTGAAACATAGTACTTGCGTTAATAAAGAAGGAAGTATAGCGGATGTAATCACGTCATATGATTTCGCTTGATCGAACTGTCAGTATCCATACCTCGAAATGCATAAGAACATCAAGGGACGATGTAACTGCGGTGCACACTTCTGCAAGCTGTTGCGCCGACCCGTAACTGCATGCTCCCCCTTCTTCTTGGACTAATGCTCCATCGACTCCCTGAAACATAGGACTTTCATTAGTAATGAACACAATATTGAAAAAAGAAGACACATAGGAGGGCGACGACAGAAGGACATATCAATGGCTAAAAACGAAAGAAACATTGTGTGTAACAATCACGCTACAAGAATGCAAGATCTGATGATCTCCATCGATGGATCTGTCCGGAAACGTACCTCGAGCATCTGAGTGACATCAACGGTTGTCGTCAATGCGTTGGACTCCTCAGCATCTCCCTGAAAGACAGTACTTGAATTATTTTGGATAACAATAATTATAACGGAAAACAAAGACTAGAGGACGAGTACAAGGGTGTACCATTAGGTAAAATAATTACACAATAAATTAAAACTATTGATTTACATGCCTAAAACAAGTCAGTGGCAGAATAGCTAAGTAAGATTACCCGATAGGCGCTTGAAGTGGCTGATGACTGCAATAACGACACGGATGGAGAATCTTCCGCCTTCATATTGAGTGGATACATAAATGGGGAAATTATTGTTAGCTAATGCTACACACTACCGCAAGGCCGAGAGATAAATACGTAAACTTGACTCACCAGTGGAGGGATGTGGACGAATAGAGTGGGAATAGCGGTTGAGAGCAATTTTCGCCTCGCTCGCGGTGTGTTCTTCTTTATTAGCAATGATGTGGAGTACATGTCTGAGCTAAAGTGCCTGCTGCAGATGCGGTATCGATCACCCCTCTTGTCCGCAAAGACTTCTAGGACTCTACTTTCAAGCTCAGACGGTGGATATCCGCAATATCGGACCCATTCTCTTATCTGATCTATTGTCTTAGGGAAAACATGCATTATAGTACCTTCAGATTTATTATGGGTCTTCGAAGGGCAACCGCCAATGGAACAGGCAGGCATTGTGGAAAGTTCTGAAAAGTAAAGATCAACAATTCTCTATGAATACCAATGTGTTAAAAAATTAAATGACACATAAAAGGTTCAATGCAAGGTTCGTTTTGGTTCTTGGAACTATACACGTTATTCACATATGGATAATTATTTGAATAACTTTAAAAAAATAGAAAGATAATTTGACTAAACTCAGAACATGTGACTAGTTCCTTGCATGTACTGTCTTGAATGAAAAGAAATTGGACGCAAAATGATTATGGTACATGGCCTTACTTTGACGAACAAACAGTTAGATGCAGGGATCAGAGTAGTTTCTTGTCGTAGAACAGGGAGCAGTTCACAGGTTGCAAACTGACGAGTTTCCTCGAAGTGGTCACGGAAGTTCACAGAGACGAAGAGCAGATAACCAGCACCTTCACGGGTTGACTAGCAAAGCGCAAAGAAGTTCTCATTAGAAATATGAAGTGGGTTATAAAGAATTCGAAACAGGTGTGTGTTTGTGAATGAATGACGTGTATATGTCTGTTTGCAGGGGGCCGTCCATCGTGAAGGGGGATGCTTGGCAGGAGACACGGGGTCTGGAGGTAGACATGGGAACAACAACCCATGCTCTATAGACCACTTTGAAGTGTACATGGTCTTTGGCACCTCTTGGCCTTTATCGCTCCCTGACAGCTCCACTTGGCAGCACAAGTACCCCGGTGCGAACTGCCTTTGATAGGGCGGGGGGGGGTGTGGATTAGGGCGGTGGTCGTGCAGACAAGACTCGTTTGCCGCAGGGCCTCACCAAGGAGAGGCCATCTAACTGCATGTAAGAGGCAGGCTGCAGGATCTAGTACATGGAAGGCAGGGGGGTGAGTTTATAAATACCTCACCCTCCCAGGAGAATATATGGGTGCAGTTCACCCTGGAGACCCTGGATGCCTAGGCAGTTAGTCAGCAGCAGGCTGGCCTGTGGTGGCAAGGCTGCACGGGCCAGAGGGGGTCATCTCTGTACCCGGTGCCCAAAAGGATGATTTATTATGATCAACCATATTGATTATTTACCTATAACCATGTTTTGTATCAATAAAATCCAACGGCCTTCCTTTTATTGCCAACGCTTGAACAAAGTGGTGTGGTAAGTATTTTTGGGGGAGGAGGCAAGGCCGGGAGGCTTGATGCCAACCAGCAAAATAACATATGTATGTCTGCTGCATATGGGTTCAACGGTTATGTGGATTGAAGGTGGGCGGCCAGCGTGAGGGAGGATGCTGGCCGGAGACTTGTGGTGTGACAAGACAAGGCACAGGAAGACTATTCAATGGAGACACACTAGATTCATTTAAAAAATCAAAACAACCATTGTTAAAATATATGTTGGGTTTTATTTTAGATCTTAATTTCAATTGAACATAAATAATAAACATTACACATTGTAAAGTTCCGGTTGCAGCACATCCAGGGAAAATCCGCGGTATTGTCCACTGTCGCTGGGGAAATGTTGTCTAATGGCAAGTACCGCACAGGCAGGTATTACTCTCCGAACGCGGTGTCCGAGCCTCCCGTGAAGCCACCAAGTGAAGCAACGATAGGCCACCAGCCTGTACCACCTGTGAAAACGAAAGATGCAAACTGTATTAAAATGACAAAACTTTCTTATCACTGTCGATTCAGGTAAAAAATGTCATTCTGCTTTGAAAAAAATTCTATCTAGAAAATGCACAATATGGAACCAATTTACATGCATTCGAATGATATGTAGATGTCATTTTATATGTGGGAGACGACCATGACATAGTAGTGGCATCACTGACATCAAAACCAGAGTATACTTACTCGTTATTCGGATTACGCGGACGAACAGTGCCGCGAAGTTCGTGCATAAACACCATCATCATCCTCAACACGGTCCGTGAGAGGCAGGCTTCCCTGAACTCTGGCAGCTCGGTGATGCATTGCGGACTTGGCTCGCCTTCCGAAATGTAGGCCAAGCACCCGGAATTTTCACGGCAGCAGCAGTTCTCCTCCTCAGTTGGCATTAGCTCGCACCGATTGCACGTGCACCAGGTGGAGACGCCGTCCATGCGACATGGTCCAGGCTCTTCATCCGTTGACTGGTCCTCCCAACTGCCGTCCGAATCCCCATCTTTTTCGCGTGCTTGCCTTTCCAGTAGTTCTTGCTCGGTGTACTCGGGCTCGTACATATACGGCATTATTGTAGCCATTGTGTGGTAAAGAAAGTAAAATAATTTACAGAGATGGTACAGGTGTTCACAAGGCCTAGAAGCGGCGAAGGTAGCTGACCAGAGCACAGAAACGAGTCACAGAATACTCAAAGTAACACAGAGAGAGTAATGGAATCGAAAATCTGCTGCTGTGTGTTGTGAAACGGTGTGTTTATACTTATTGAGGAAAGAGGCGTCCTGCCATTTCCATGGCGACACTTCATTAGCTGAGGCGCAGCGATTGTTGACACGAAACGTGCTTTGGCGTTGGTAAATGGGCGGTACGCGTCTGCTGATGTCAGGCTCAGGGGCGGGGGATTTGATTTAGTGCCGCAAAAGCAGGTGAGCCAGGGCGATGGGGGGAAATGATAGGATTATCAGAAAATGGCGGCTGATTTCGAGTGCGTTAATGGACGAAAAGTCGGGTAAGGTCCATAGGAAAGTTTTCTACGATCTACCGAGTTATGCTTAAAAACACATGGCCGAACCGTAGGGACAATAAAAAAAAGTCCCGGAACTATCCTTTAAACAACATGTGTATCAAAGATTGTAATCCATTTCCAGCTGGATCAGGCCCAATGAAAAACTGATTCTCAAAATTTGATTTACTCAGAGTCTATGGGTCTCATTACGAGTTGGGCGGTAGCCCTTAAATGCAGCGGTAATGCTATTACCACTGCAAGGATCCGCCCAAACATGGGTATGGCGTGTTTAGACCATCTGAGAGCCGGGGATAAACAGGCTGGAAAAATGCAGATTTTTTACGCAATTACCATGCACCACAAATTCCCCATTGGGAATGTGAAATTACGTTTTCCGCTCAACCCATGATCTGGCGGTAATACTGCCAGACGGGTGGGCGGTAACACAAATACAGTTGGGCGGTATCCCACTCGGGATGTGCCAATCAGTAGGAACACAACATTTTAAATGAGATTGCCTCATTTGTTATGTTATAAATTACTACCTTCCGGTGCTTTTGATCTCTGAAATGCTACTGCAGACCTTTAACACTTTGTGAATGACATCTTTTAAGTATAGTTGTAACAGTTAATAATGATTTATCTGGTAGAACATTAGCAGCAATTTAGAGATTACCAGTTAAGTGTCATTGGGCCTCATTACGACCCAGGCGGAAAACCATGGTGCTATTAGCACCATGGTCCATGCCGGTAAGTTACCGACTCCGCCATGGAGAAAGGGTGAATTACCACCCCATTACAAGGTTGGGGGGGCGGTAATTCCCCCTTCCTCCATGGCCCTTCCCCATTCCCATTTTTGCCCCATAGGGCTCAATGGGAATGGGGAAGGCGCTAAGTACGGTACTTAGCACCAAGGTCCCTTTGCGGGTCCCTACTTTAACCACTGGTGTAGACCAGCCGTTAAGGTCGGGTCCCGCAAAGGGACCTCGTAATCAGGCGCTAATGGGTTAACGGTGCCACAGCCTTTTACGGCACCGTTATCCCATTAGCGCCAGGGTCGTAATGAGGCCCATTGATTTGAAAAATAGAAATATAAATTCCATGCACAACAAGAGATATTTTGACCTATTATAATTACTCTTGGAAGGTTTATTATCATTCAATCCTAAATTAAGGTGGCATAAGGTTTGGCGATCACTCTGACCGTGAAGGAGGTCCAGTTTTTAGGGATTTACACATTTAAAAGGAAAATGTATTAATGTTATTCTATAGATATGTGCTCCTTAACAGGATTAATACATGATTTAGTAATTAAGTGAGTTGCCAGACAAAGAGTTAACATTCAATGAGTTAAGAAATGCCTTCTGTTCTGCCCCACTGCTGCAAGAACCACGTGCCCCTTAGAAATTCCCTGTGGATACGGATGGTCTCAATGTCCCACTAGGTGCTGTATTCTCTTCAGTGTGGCCCCATAGGAAGCTCCACCCTGTGGCATGTTTCCCGGGAGAACTGACTCTAGCAGTCACATCATATTCGAGAAATAGTTGCTGGCCATGCAGGAGGCTTGTAATCACTGTGGAGAATACTTGATGCAGTCTGAAGTATAGCAACATGATTACAGACCCTTGCATTTAAGTATATTTGAATACTGTAAAGTGTTTAAACCGCCTGTAGTCAGGATAGATCTTTTTCCTTTCCAGATTATTCATGTGATATGTTTCTGTCCTGGTTATCGCAATGGGAAGTTTATTGCCTCATAGTTCCTTGTCCAATAGGAAAGAAGTGGGATGCCCCATAATACCTTATCCAGTATCAAAACATGTGTATAAATCGTAAGAATAATCTATTATACCACTTGATGGATAGAGTTTTGAAGCCAGAGCACTATTGCTGGGCATCTTTGTATAAAGAACAGTTTTGACCATTGAGTCCCCTGCCTACTTGCAGAGCCATTGAGGAAGCAGTCAGCATCCCATTCAATTGGCTGAGTTCAGCCAAACAGAGCGGTGTGCGGCATGCACTGCAGTTGGGGTGTCTGCAAGGATGGTAGAAGTGGCCCATCTGTGACACGTCAGGAAAGAAGGCAGTGCTCTAGAGAAGGAGCGATCCACAGAATAATTTAGGAATATTCCGAACCACATGCTACTTGTCATTTCCTCCAAGTGCTGTTCCTGCCTGTGCTCCCTGCACAATGTAGCCCTAGATACTGCATCATTTATTTATTTATTTGTTTATTTATATAGCTCACCTAACCCAGAGGTATCTGGACGCACATTTGCAAGTTACAATTTTCGTCCAGGAAGTTTCTAACATGTGACATGATACATACTTTGTTCAGGGAAATATATTATAATACATCAGCATGACGCAGTTTACAATGACGGTACAGTATATTCCCTACATATGCCACTGTACAGAAATACTATAAAAACATGAGCAACTGTACTAAAACAGAACATGTAGCAAGATAAACAGTTATTGCCTTCACTTTTTGCACTCAATGTATACTGTGGTGAAGTGCCATTGCAGGAGTTAGAGAAACGGATCAGCTGTCAGTGAGTTGTCTGATTTGCAGTTGCCATTCCTGTGGAAATCTGTTGCCTCGCTGAGCGCTTCCCAAAAAGCTGATTTTATGTGAGGATGGAATCAGCATGATACAGGGGGAGGAACATACGGATAAAAGTTGCAGAGAATAAGTAAAGTAATGCAGACGGGTGAGAGGAATGATCAGAAAGAAACTAAAGATTCAGACACAAAAACTATATCCAAGGAGTGCTGATGGCGAGGGAGAAAGAAAAGAAGTGAGTCAACACCTCACCACCAAGTGTGAGCGAGATCTGGTGAGAGCACAGCAGAGTGCAGAGAACAAGAAACCAGGTGAGGACCTTAAGTTGTGAAACTGCACTGTAGCCATTTCACAATTAATACAACTAAGAAAATGGCAGCATGATAAGATGTCCTTTTCCATGGATGATATTATTCAAGCAATTCAGGTACTTAAACCATCGAGAGCGGCTGGACCGGATGGGCTTCCTGCATGTATATTAAAGGACGACCCTAAGTTTTGGGCTGCAATTTTGCAAACAAAATTTGAGTATATCTTATCCACTAACAAGATACCAAAATTATGGCTAAATGCTATAATTATCGCCATATTTAAAAAAGGGGACATTAATAATCTGGCCAGCTATCGGCCTATTGCATTGATGGACTCATCAGCAAAGGTGTTTGCGATACTACTATTAAAACACATTCAAGATTACATCCAGGAACATGACATCTTCTCAAAATATCAAACAGGATTCTGTAAATATATGGGGACTTTGCTAAATGCCATCATTATAGCTCATATTGCTACCAAATATAGAATACATACCAGCGGACCCATATATGTAGCAGCGCTAGACTTAACAAGTGCGTTTGACTCCATAATTAGAGAACTATTATGGACGAAAATGCTCAATCTGTGGTTTTCTTCACGAATTGTGCAGTTTCTTTCGCTGTTGCATTTTGACACCACGTTTCAAGTGAGAGTTACTAAAGCGGGGGCTCTTACTTCTCCAATTGCCACTGCAACAGGAGTGAAGCAAGGGTGCAATCTTGCTGCAACCTTTTTCAATCTTTATCTTTGCGATATGGAGCGAATATGGGATTACTCCAAAATGTACCCTGCAAAATTGGCTGGCTTGAAAATACATGGGCTATGCTTTGCGGACGACATTGTCCTGTTTGATACCACCCCGTATGGCCTACAAAACAAGATAAATGCATTTATTGAATATGCAAGGGAGCATAACTTGGTCGCAAACTCTGTGAAGTAACAAATTATAATATTCCACAACACTAAACGACTAAAATCTTATAGTTGGCGTATTGCAGGTGATAAAGTAGAGCGTGCGGAAAGAATTCGATACCTAGGGTATCACCTAGCAGAGGTTAACACCTTAAACCATGGGAACATGGATAAATACCAAAGTCAGATCAATGATGAAGATAATTTTAAGGAAATACTGTAAATTCTCCTTGATACCGCTTATAGAGTTTTACACACTTAAAGTGGAACCAATTGTATTGTACGGGCTAGATATTTGCTTGCTAGATGTTGATACTATATTGAATAGGGTCCAAGGAATTATTTGGAAGAAGACTCTAGGCTTGGCTATGTCGTTGCCCAATTCTATAATACGTCAGGAAATTGGCATTCCGTCATTGGCCGGAAGATGGGCATGGTGAAAACTGACGAGCTATGCTAAAATCATGTAATTTCCTCACAATTCTCTTTACGCTGATTTGTATGTAATGCATAGGGAGCGTTCTTTACCTTCTATGGTGAGATTCACTGATCAGATGGACAAAATCTTAAATGATATTGATTCTTCGATTGAAGATCTGCAGTTGGGCTTGCCTAAAGTAAAACTGAATTTGTATGATTTGGATAGGGCAAACATGCTGGTAGTAACAAAACTTACAAATTATATGCTGATTATGTTTTGATTATGAGAAAGAGGGAGCTTGTGAGCACAGTACATAAACCTATGTCCCTGCAATAAAATAAGAGCAATTTATATGCGTTTTAAATTAGACCAGTTTAAAACCTTGGAACACATTTATAGTTGGCAACATGACTCTGGGTGTTTGGGTAATAAGAAATGTCGTTTTTGCGAAAATACTAACCAACAAGAAACACTAAAACATTTAATGCTCTATTGTCCGAGTCTTGAGAATAAAATAATAAAGCTACTTGGAATTTATTATCCACAGACATCTGAAATAGCCAGAATTTGTTTCTGGGAAAGATGTTTAGCTGGAAATACTGTATCCTTCATTGTGGCTCTATCACGTTTTCTATTCTGTATTGAACAAAAGTTAACAGAAAAAAACGAATGAATATAGAAGGATTTAATATAGAGTCTAATGGATAGAAAAGTATTAAAACACCATTGGCTACTGTGTACGAAGACTATGAGATGAAGTATGCTTTAATTTATATGAAAAAGAATGGGGAAGATAATGAAAACAACGTGGTACCTATACATTTTTATGTTATGTATTATAAATTGGAGTATATTTAAATGAGATTAATATGGACAGTTGTATGATATTAATTGCAGCGAATATATGTGAAATTCTGAGAAACTATGTGATGGTATTTTGAAATCTTGTGTAATTGGCAAAAATGTAAGCAATTATGTTGTAAAAGTTTGACAATATATTCTTTGATATTTTGTATGAACTAAAAACAGCTTTTAATAAAATAAAAAATGGCAACAAAAAGAAAGCATGGAGGAGGGATCTACATTTAGTCTCCTCTCTGCTTCCATCGCAGGCATGAATGAAATGAGGTTTGGTAGCAGAAGGGCAAGAGACAGCAGGGCCTGCACAGTGGATCAGCAGACAGCATATGAGATGAGGAGAGGCTGATCCGAAGGGGTGAAAAGGATAGGGTGAAGAGGGAAGCAGTAGATAGCATGGGTATGGAGGCAGGCTGAGTAATGGAGGCCCAGAAAGGAAGGCACCAGCTGGCAGGAGCAAACCCAGGCTTAAATCCATAAAAGAAGCACATGTTCTGGTACTCCTGAATGGCTGACGTCTTTTGTCCAGGTGCAAATATCAAGCAGAGATGAACTGTCAAACAAGATAAAAGCTACCTATAGGAAGAGTCAGCGACTCGAGAGAGGGACAGTGAAGATAGGAGAAACCAGGACATTATAGCTAGGTACAGTAAGGGCCAGCTAAGAGAGAAAGTAACTAAGAGAGAGAAAGAGAACAGGAAACTTTCAGAAATTCTTTTTTTCATTTGCTCTGTTATCAAAGGAAAATAAAGTTTGTTTTGAATTTTGTATGACTTGTGATGCTGTCTCAAGCAGCCATCTATTACATTACAAAACATACATCTATTCCTCCCCACATCAGCAGGGTAATTGAACCCTTTGTTGCTCCTCCTTTAAAGCCTCCAATCTAGACTATTACCCCTTATTCCTGCAAACATCATTTTATTTGCCTTCTCCCTCAGGTGAAAACAGACCTAATGGCCTAGGGGTCAGACGCAGAGGTTCACGGTTATATAGAAAGGTTCGGGTAGGCTCAGTCATAAGAGTTGCAACTAACAGATGACCAAAGAAGGCCAATCACATAAGTGACTAGAATGAGCACACAGCATAAGATAGCAAAGATAATAGGCCTGACTTAAGCAAGCCCAACTCACAGGCATAATAACATACCAGATACATTTGTGCAGCACTCTCAAGCCCAACAGCCTAACAAATATGGCCACATGATTCCACCAAATTGTCAGAAAAAAAGGTTGAACCTAATTGTTCGACATTGTTACTAGGTGACCTAAATCGGTGGTGTGGAGATGCCTCCGATAAGGAAGCAATAATTCTAGAGCAAAATCTTAATAACATTGAGCTTCTAGTTCATAATAGTCAGTTTACCACTTTCAAAGGAAACATTATGATATGATATGATATGGAATTTATAAAACGCCTATACACAAGTTTTTCAAGGCGCGACTTGGCAAGGGAGGGGGAACAGAGGGAAGACAGAGACAGTGATCCTACTAGGCCAAGTGTCATTCAGATCACGCAAGTGCAGAGGAAGAGCGTTATGGATTGGGTGGTCTCTCGGAATATAAAATAGATATTATTAACACCAAACCACGTATCCAGTCATACCAGACCTCTGTTGAACTTCCTCCCTGAGAAGCTGACTTGTAAAGTCAACAAACCTTGAAGAGTTGTTAGTAGGAATTAAAATAAAAGTTAAAACCAGCGATCTTACTGACTGTATTAATACTCTTAAGGATTCCACTACGGACCCAGACACTCCGTGGGCCTCATTATGAGTCACCCGGTATGGAAATACCGGGGGCGGTAAATCCGCCGCCACCATTGTTTCCATACCATGTGATCTCGAGTCCTGCAGGCGGAGGTGTCATTCCCGCCAGGTCTGACCTGGCGGGTTTAACACCACCCACCTGCAGGCGGACTTGAAACACCGGCACCATCACGAGATGGTGCCGGTGTTTCCACTTCCCCATTCCCATTGAGTCCTATAGGACTCAATAGGAATGGGGATTTACCGAATTCCGCCTCTGGAATTCCCAGGTCACCGGGGTCATAATGCCCTGGTAATTCTGGGAATCATGGAGGCGGAATGGTAATACGAGTCTGGCGGTAACCTGCCGGAATTTCAGGCATGGTTACCGCCGGACTCGTAATGATGCCTCATGTGTTCTTGCTGCCTCATAGAGAACGGGCATCACCAAATGCTGCACCATGTAGCCCCTACAAAATCTAAAATTGTGAGGATGCCATGGCAGTTGGTTCACACACGCTTTAGACGATCTCAAGAAGAAACGGCAGGTGGAACGTATTTGGCTCAGAACCAAGCCAGACATTAATAAAGCAGCATGAAAAACTCGGGAGAAAGGCATATAGGTTGGCAATTTATGAAAGAAAGAAACCTTTTTTTAATGAAAAAATTGCTAATGCTGAAAATAATACCAAAAAGCTTTTTGAAATTAAAAAGAATTGGGGGAATCCTAGGGTTCAACCACACTCGTTCATTCCTACCAAGGAAGAACGTATTAGAACTCAACAGGCTTTTGCAGATAAAATGTGCATAGGTCGTAAGATAATTATGAGTGATCTGCATACAGACACACAGCACAGACCACTGGAAGTTAAAGGAATTCCTACCCAATCAACATTTCCTTCAAATCTATTACTGTGGCTGAGATGGAAAAGATACTCTGGAAGATGCACACTTCTACCTGCATTGGTGGCATTATTCTATCCAAGCTCATTTTAGGGAAAGTAAAAATGTTTCTTAAACGGTTTGTGAATGCTACCATCGTTCATATCATTGTTCCAGACACCATCAAGAAAGTCATGGTTACCCCTTGATTATATGTGCTGACATGACTGTGCTGCAGTCCTGTCTTCTGGTATTTGTTCAGCACATACAATCACTTTTAGTTACTAGCCCCACTTGTTTATAGTCAAAATTGTCAGTTCCTTGTGTTGTGAATGCACTTTTCAGTCATGGCTTCTGGTATTTGTTCATATGTCTTCTTTAATCTTGATACATTTTTAATTTAGAATAAACTTTGTTTTAACATTGTTTAAAATTGTTAGCTTCATCACAAATGGCTGAGGAAAATACAGCTTATTCCCCTGTGCGCCATTATCATTACCTATGTGTTTAAGGGTGGGGTAGCCTTGACTCACTTTCCTTGTGTTTTCCATGTGTCTGAATAGTTCCAAAATGTAACGTATGATATTCGGATCACCCCAGGCTAGAGCTAGAATCGATAAACATATACCAATTTCATTATTGAGGACAGTAGTATTCCAGACCTTAATAAAGTAAAGACACTTGATATGTATCAGTTGGTGCAGAGGTGCATATTAATAACATTGCTAAAAAAAATCACAGTACCATCTGAGATTCCAGAGACAAATCAAACCTTTTGTGACAAAAACTGTGAAACTTTGGCTAGAGCCATGATTCTGCCCAGGATTCACTATTGCAATGTCCTTTTGATTGTTGGGTCACTGCCACTGATGATATAGATTGTATGGTATCACACACGCCTTGTTAAAAAGCCATGTTGGGTCGAAACACGTGCCGGCTTTAGGAATGTAATACAATCACTTCTTCACTCTAAAAACAAGTGACGAGACTTTTCATATATGGCTTGACAACTCAAAGTAAATAATACAACCTGCATCATCAGTGATCCAGCGCCTGGCTGATATTGGTTCTTACACAAACCCACTGTAAACTCAGTGAGAAAGAAGAGCACCGCTACAATCATGATCAGCGCAGTGATCTGTACATGCTAGTGCTCTACCCCCACTAGTTATACTCACCCTTTTCATTGTTGCCCGCAAAGGTAGCATTCACAAACTCCAAGTTGTACAGAACAAAGCAGTCCGGACTGTTAAAAACGTGACTTGCAGAGCTCATATCTCAGAATTTAGAAAATAGCTGCACTGGCAGACTGTTGCTGTCAGAGTGCAGTTTAAGATGATTCCTTGACACACTAGTGCCATTATGGTATGACTCCTTCTTACCTCAAACGAATCCTGGAGGAATATGAGACAAGGAGAGCCCTGCACCCGAGTAATGCTGACCTCCTTGTCAGTCCTAGAGTTAGGCTTGTGAATGGAAATGGCTGGTCTTTTCCAGTACAGGCTGCCCATGCTTGGAATTCCTTGCCTATTGACGTACGGCAGGAAAGGAATTTGCTTCCTTTTCATATATTTTTTAAAAAACTTGTTTATTTGAATAATGGATGTTCCCCTCTGCCTCTGCCACTTGCTCTGTGTCCTGTCTTTTGTGTTGCGTCTTGTGTGTTGGTGTGCGCCCTGATGCCTGCGGGCTCTGCCACGAAATAAATAAATACATTAAATAAATAAATAACATGATAGCGGGTGTTCTGAGGATTACGAGGCAGATAATGTTTGATGTGGACAAAGAGGCAGACTAAGATTGTGAGTGTCAGAAGACCACACAAACCATAGCAAGATATAGTAACCTGTATCGGGGGAACGCAGCTCTGTTTTCATCAGAGGACTACATGACAATCAGATGGTGAACATAGGTCTACCTATTTTCTTAGTGAGCTAAGCATCTGATTTCACCACCCACATGGGCCCTCAAGCAGGGCTGCTCCCCTTTAAAAACATAGTTGTAGATTCAGAAGGACTTCTTAGGGATACTGGGACACCAACCGGAGGGCCGATGTGCCCAAAAACTCACCAATGATGGATGAAACTGAAACCAGGTGTTAGGGAGAATTCTCTGTTTAGGCTGAATTTCCTAACCTAGTGAGTCCCCCAGCAGCTTTGCTGGATTTCTGGAGTTTTTTTTTTCATCCTGCCAAGAGTGAGACCCTTTTCCTCTCACTCTTGGACATGAATGTGGTTTGTGTTTGATGGGCTATGGGGTCTTTTACTCCATAGGGCCTCATGAGTTTTGCTATGTGTGTTACACCGCACCCTCCGTGCCGTAACACTGGGGTGTCCTAGAGGATCCCCACCATAGACTCCATACCCTGGGACTGACTACTGTCTCCCAGGGCATGTAAAGTCACCATTGGCTTTACTAGACCTAAATTTACTAACAGAACTAGTACAAACCATCCTATTGTGGACGTACTGGTAGGGGTAATTCGATTACCCCTGGGTTTGTTGTTCGAGGGGGCACTGTCCCGTCCCCCTCGTTGAGTTTTGGCTGGTGGCAGGGGATACTACTTTTTATATTCGACCGCGAATATATTCCTATGGGATTCTTCCCATTGTTGGAGGCTAATACTTTTTCACGTTAGTCTCTAACATACCGCCGGTTTATTTGTCTTAAATAAATCCACCGGTTGGTATTTTCTGCCAGAACTCGGTTTTTAAAATGGTGTATGTGTTCGCCTCTGTAACTCCGAACCAAATGTTGAGCCCTTTGTTCCACTTTTGGCGGGCTTCTGCACAGAAGCCCTCCAAATTGGTGCCATTCTGTCTGGGTACCACAGGGGGTGTGGGAGGGGGTTTAGGCACCCTGGACTGAGTTGCCTTGCCAACTCAAGTCGCACTCTGGTGTGATTGGCCCAAGTGGTGAGCCGCCCCGCTCACCACTTAGCGTGTTTTGATTGACAGCTAGGCTGAATGAATGGGGGTTTTCTGCATAAAAGCAGGGCTTTTGGGACTGGATCTTGAGAAGTCGCCACAGGACCTATGAATCCGACGAGGGTAAAGCTGAGCCGACCTGCAACTCCGACACCTCTGGTGCAGCCCTGCTGAACCGACTCACCACTTCCCAACGACAGAGGAGATCTCCTTGCCGGAGAGTCTTCTTCCCCTGACTGGTGGGAACAACCAGTCCCTTTGCTTTTTCTTCGCTTCCAGGACGTCTAGTGGTCGAATTGCCCGTGCTGAGCACCCCGGCAACCGGATAGCCACTAACCACTGTACCGTGACCAAAAGGTGGTGCCTTGTGACGGAGCACTCCGCGGCCGATCTCTTCCCTGGTGGTGCAACGATCTTCAACTTTTCTTCGACGACGAGATAATCTCATCTTCTGGCAAAGCCCCGACTTGCATCCACCACCAGGAACAACTGCCACCGCCGGAGCTGTCTCTTCACTTACAAGGTACTGTGTCCGCCTGGCTTCCCTTGTGACGGTTAGCGTGAGGTGTCTTAAATCCTTACCTTTCCATTGGGTCGCCTTCAGACCTTCTTAACTTTCGTTCTGAAACTGGTCCAACCTTTCTGTGACATTTTGCTACAAAGACTTGAAGTGCTTTTCCACTGTGATACTTTTGGGACATACAGCCTTGCCTCTCTCCGAGTGGGCCTGGCCTCTGAACTTTGTGATCTACAGTAGACCCTGCCTTGCTTGCCTTGCATTTGCTTCGTAAAAGTGTTGGTACTGAGTTGGTTTCATACCCTGCCTTTTTCTCTCCCCCTTCTAACGAATATTAGAGTGCCATCTAGGTTAAAGCACTCACCTCTGTCTGCAAATAAGTGGTGCCGTTGAACCTAGACTTGTCGAAAATATTGTTAGGGGATTGATATACTTATAGTAATTGTGATTGAAGTTGTTTGCCGTATTAGTGCCAGTGTGTTTTTCATAGATGTGTCTTTAAATAAATAATTATATATCTTTACACCCAAGCTCTGATCAGTGTCTGCTTGTTCTACTGTGTAAATTGCCCTATCTTGTATACTCCAAATACTGCCTAACTCGTCTTGAGAGAAGTCTGACTGCTCAGCCACAGCTACCAGGTAAATCTGGGTGGTGCAGACTGCTACCAATTGGGTTTACTGCTAACTCCTGTAGACTTAAACGTTTTGCAGTGGTCCCAGAGGGAACTGCACAGGTTTCTGCCTAACACTGGTGTACAGCGGTGGGATTAGTATCGAGTATACAGTTTAGAGTGCTTTTCAACACTTTAGGATAACTAACCACAAAGCTTAGCACTAAAAAGCAAGTTTCAAAAAACATGTCTACTATGGAAGTTTACAGTCAGGAGTCCTTGTCAGGAAAAAATACTGAGAGTTTGAGAGCTCTCTGTAGACAAGAGAATCTTTCTGTAAAAGGCATGAAAATAGAAATGATAGTGAGATTGCTGGAAAACCAAAGTCTGGGTACTGGTTCAGAGGAACCAACTTCTCCAACAAATGTAGATAACAGTAATGGTGTTGATCTAAATTAAAGTTCTGATGATAGTGATGAAGAGGCTGAAGAGGAAGGAGAGGCTAATGGAACTGTCTCCCCTGCTCCTCTGTATGCCTTACCAGCTGTACCTACTGGGCCTATAGCAGGTCCCACACTAAGTCCTCAAGTCCTTGAACTAGAAAAAATGAAAATAGACTTGGAATTCAGAAGGATTACTGCTCAAACTGAACAGAAACACCAAGAAATGCAACAAATTCTTAGGCTCAGAGAAATGGAGCTCAAGTATGAGTTAGAAATGAAAAAGTTGTCTGTCGAAACTGCTTCTGTCTCTGGCTCCTCTAGAAGTTCCAGTCGCAAAAGACCCCGGATGCCTAAGGTATTCATTGGTATGTATGAACCAAAGTTGGATGTGTTGGATTGGCTGAGTTTGTTTGAGTACAATCATGGGCTCCAGAACATCACAGGTAATGAGCTACTCACCTGGTTGTTCTCTAGGCTCCCCCCTGTTGCAACTGATGTGGTAATGGAGTTGGGGGAGGAGGATAGGAAAGAGTACGAAAGTGTGAAACTAGCTTTGTAGCTAGATTTGGGAAGACCCCTTCCGAGTATCTTAAGAGGTTTAGATCCCTCAAAAAGCATGATGGTACCCCTTGGGCTACCTGGGTGAGTGAAGGGTTGAAAAACTTAGAGGGATGGATTAAGGGTTACAAGGTGAACACTTATGAGGGTATGAAGAATCTTTTTATGATGGAGTCTATTTATGATGCCTGTTCTCCTGAGCTAAGACAGCACTTGGCTGATAAGAAGGAATTGGATTCCAGGAAGCTAGCTAAGGCTGCTGACTTGTGGGTTGCCAACAGGGCTACTCATAAGGATTCTGGGGGAACTCAGGAAAAGGGTGAGGGAAAACAGCCTAAAAAAGACTCAAAAGAGTATTCTAATAACTCAAATTCCAAAGAGGGCCCCAAACAAAACCATAAGGGTAAGCCACAAGGAAAACCGAAGCAGAATAGTGTACCTTCTGGTGCCAAACCAGAGGGAGGCCAGAACAAGCCACCATTCCAGAAAGCATTCAGAAAATGCTTTGTTTGTGGCTCTACTGACCATGTGAAAGGAGATCCCAGATGCAAGGGTAAACATTCAGGGGTCAAGCTTGTCTCCTTAGCCTTCGCTCCAGAGGAGGAAGTCCAAATGGCAAGTGAAAACTTTCTACTACTGGCTGATGAACCCATTGGAGTCTCAGCCAGTGTTTCTTTAGTGTCTCTGGGTTTGTGGGAACAACAGAATTTAGATGTCTATAATTCTATCCCAGATAATACTAAAGAGTATCATAAGGGTAGTGTCCAGGTGAATGGTCAGGAGACTCCTGCCATTAGGGACACTGGGGCCAGCATAACTGTCGTGGATACATCTTTTTTTCAGGCTGAGGATGTTGCTAAGGCACCCAAACACCTCACCAAGTTAGCTGGAGGGCCTGTGCAGATGCTTCCCCAATTACCAGTTCTCATCCAGTGTAATGACATGACTGTGAAGATACCTGTCAGCATACAGAGTGAGGTACCAGGACGAGCTCTGTTGGGTAACGATTTAAAAACTCTCTGAGTTGTGTCTCATACCCCCAGACCTCCTAGTAAACGGTTACAGGAGCTAACCAGACCTGCAAGCGAGAGAACCATGAGAGGTACCCCCGAGGAGATGATGAAGAAGGATATCACTCCTGCTCCACTGGATTTGTCAGCTGCTGTCTCCAAGAAATCAGAAGCGAAAGGGAAACCTAAAACTTCTATACCGAAACCAGCAGCCAGCACTTCAGTGCAGCCAACAAGGACTTCCCCTCGGTTGTCCAAAGTTACACCCATAACTCCCCCTCCAGCTGAGGCTGAGAGGGTGGTACAACCCTGTGTGGTAGAATTAGACTCTGAGGAAGAGCTAATGGAAGGCCAGGAACTCATTGGAGATCTGGATCCTGTTGACCATCCTGAGCTGCAGTCTTTACTGGCAGAAGATGGACCCAACAGGGCAGAATCCAGTAGGGGACAGAGAGAATGTCCAACTCTGGAAGGTCTTCGCCACCAGGCAGATGCTCAGGCTGAAGGGCAAGAGCCTGGGAAATACAGGTTGCACTGGGAAGATGGCCTCTTCTACAGTGAACTGACCGAGTCTGAACCTGGAGACTACAAACAACTTTTAGTACCCCAAGAGAACAGACAACAGTTCTTGCAGTTAGCCCACGAGATTCCTTTGGCTGGTCACTTGAGTTTCAAGAAGACTAAGGAAAGGCTCTCGCTCTACTTCTATTGGCCAAAGATGGGGGCCGAAGTAGAAAAACACTGCAGGAGCTGCCACACCTGCCAGACCTCTGGTAAGGTTGGCTCCAAGAATGTGGCACCTTTAGTGCCTCTCCCAGTTGTGGGAGTCCCATTTGAGAGAGTAGGGATTGACATTGTTGGTCCCCTTGATCCTCCAACCTCCTCAGGCAACAGGTTTATACTTGTTGTAGTAGACCATGCTACTAGGTATCCTGAGGCAATTCCTATGAGGACTGTTACAGCTCCGGCTGTGGCTAAGGCCCTCCTTGGTATTTTTACCAGGGTCGGGTTTCCTAAGGAAGTAATCTCTGACAGGGGGTCAAACTTTATGTCCCACTACATGAAAGCCATGTGGAAAATCTGTGGGGATACTTACAAGTTCTCAACAGCTTACCACCCACAAACCAATGGGTTGGTAGAAAGGTTCAACCGAACCATGAAGAGCATGACAGGTGCTTTAGAGGAACCCCTTAAACGGAAGTGGGACCTTCTACTGCCATGCCTTCTCTTTGCTTATAGAGAAGTCCCTCAGGAGGGAGTAGGTTATTCTCCCTTTGAGCTCCTCTATGGTCATCCCATTAGAGGTCCATTGGCCCTGATTAAGGAGGGGTTGGAGAGTGCTCCTTCCCCCAAGCCAGTCAGAGTGACTGACTACGTGATAGGTCTCCGGAGGAGAATGTCACACATGATGGCGGAAGCAAGTGATAACTTGAAAGCTGGACAAGCATTGGTCAAGCACTGGCATGATCAAAAGGCTAACATGGTTACGTTCACTCAAGACCAGCTAGTTCTCGTTATGATCCCAACAAGGCAGAGGGCCTTGCAAGACAAATGGATGGGACCCTTCAGAGTTGTGAGTAAGCTTGGAGAGGTCAACTATCTGGTGGACTTGGGCAATCCCAAGGAGGTTCCGACAGTCTTCCACACCAACAGACTCAAAGCGTATGTCTCGAGACCTGATGTAGGAGCGTTGCTTCTAGCATCATCAGAGGAAGAAGAAGAGAGTGAAGCTCTTCTGGATCTCCTCAGAGGCTTACCCTTAGACGAAAAAATTGAAGGAGTAAATCTCTCTTCAAATCTGACACCTGAGCAACAAGAAGAGTGAAAATCTATGTTGAATCAGTTTGCCTCTCTGTTCTCACTTTCAACAGGCTTGACCCCTTGGGGCCAGCATGACATACTCACTGGTGACTGTCTGCCAGTCAAAAGCAGAGGATACAGAATGTCAGAAAGTGTAAGAAACCACATCAAAGGTGAGGTCAGCAAGATGCTTGATCTCGGGGTAATAGAACCCTCTGCGAGTCCATTGTCTAGCCCAGTTGTGTTAGTACCAAAGGCAGGATCTAAAGAACTTAGATTCTGTGTGGACTATAGAGCTCTTAATGTAGTCACCAAGACTGATGCCCACCCTTTGCCAATAATGGATGAGTTGGTGGATAGACTTGGTTCAGCCAAGTTCCTCAGCACATTTGACTTGAGGTCAGGCTATTGGCAAATAGCCCTGACAGACCATGCCAAGGAGAAAACTGCATTTTCTACCCCAGCCGGCTTATACCAGTTTAAGGAAATGCCTTTTGGATTGAAAAATGCACCTGCTACATTTCAACGGATGGTAAACGAGGTTCTGAATGGGATGGAGGACTTCTACATGGCATACTTGGATGACATAGCAGTGTTCAGCAATTCCTGGGAAGAACTGTAACCCACCTAAGAGATGTTTTGCAGGCTCTTGGACAAGCCAATCTGACCATAAAGGCGAGTAAATGCCAAATTGGACAGAGTAAGGTAGTCTACCTTGGACATGAGGTAGGAGGTGGAGAAATAAGGCCTTTGCTCAGTAAGATTGAAGCTGTGCAAAATTGGACAACACCTACTACTCAGACCCAGGTGAGAGCCTTCTTAGGTCTCACCGGGTATTACAGGAATTTCATTGAGAACTATGGGACCATAGCTTCTCCTCTGAATGTCATCTTCTCTCCAAACGTCCCAAAAAAGGTTAGATGGAACGAGGAGTGCAATCAGGCCTTTGAAAACCTGAAAAAGGCTCTTTGACAAGCCCCAGTACTCAGAGCTCCTGATTACCACCAAACTTTCATTGTGCAGACAGATGCTTCAAATGTAGGAATAGGTGCAGTACTCAGTCAACTGGATGGGAAAGGTAGGGAGCACCCCGTTTGCTTCATCAGCCGCCAGCTGAAGGATCCTGAAACAAGGTGGGCAACAATCGGAAGAGAGTGCTTTGCTATCGTGTGGGCTCTGAAGAAGTTTAGGCCATACTTTTATGGTTCTACTTTTGTCATTCAGACTGACCACCAACCCTTGAGATGGTTAATGCAAATGAAAGGGGAAAACCCAAAACTACTGAGATGGTCAATCTGCCTGCAAGGGTTTGATTTCACCATTGAGCACAGGTCAGGGTGTCACCACCAAAATGCTGATGGACTCTCTAGGATGTATGTCATCGACTAGAGGTATGAGATTCATCCAGGAGTGGATTAAATCCTCCTGTCCCGTAGTCTGGGGGGGGGCGAGTGTTAGGGAGAATTCTCTGTTTAGTCTGAATTTCCTAACCTAGTGAGTCCCCCAGCAGCTTTGCTGGATTTCTGGAGTATTTTTTTTTCATCCTGCCAAGAGTGAGACCCTTTTCCTCCCACTCTTGGACATGAATGTGGTTAATTCCTTTGAATGTCAATATGTTCCATGGGCTATGGGGTCTTTTACTCCATAGGGCCTCATGTGTTTTGCTATGTGTGTTACACCGCACCCTCCGTGCCGTAACACTGGGGTGCCCTAGAGGATCCCCACCATAGACTCCATACCCTGGGACTGACTACTGTCTCCCAGGGCATGAAAAGTCACCATTGGCTTTACTAGACCTAAATTTACTAACAGAACTAGTACAAACCATCCTATTGCGGACGTACTGGTAGGGGTAATTCGATTACCCCTGGGTCAGTTGTTCGAGGGGGCACTGTCCCATCCCCCCTCGTCGAGTTTTGGCTGGTGGCAGTGGATACTACTTTTTATATTCGACCGCAAATATATTCCTATGGATTTCTTCCCATTGTTGAAGGCTAATACTTTTTCACGTTAGTCTCTAACATACCGCCGGTTTATTTGTCTTAAATAAATCCACCGTTTGGTATTTTCTGCCAGAACTCGGTTTTTAAAATGGTGTATATGTTCGCCTCTGTAACTCCGAACCAAAGATTGAGCCCTTTGTTCCACTTTTGGCGGGCTTCTGCACAGAAGCCCTCCAAAGTGGTGCCATTCTGTCTGGGTACCACAGGGGGTGTGGGAGGGGGTTTAGGCACCCTGGACTGAGTTGCCTTGCCAACTCAAGTCGCACTCTGGTGTGATTGGCCCAAGTGGTGAGCAGCCCCGCTCACCATTTAGCGTGTTTTGATTGACAGCTAGGCTGAATGAATGGGGGTTTTCTGCATAAAATCAGGGCTTTTGGGACTGGATCTTGAGAAGTCGACACTGGACCTAAGAATCCGACGAGGGTAAAGCTGAGCCGACCTGCAACGACGACACCTCCGGTAGAGCCCTGCTGAACCGACTCACCACTTCCCAACGACAGAGGAGATCTCCCTGCTGGAGAGTCTTCTTCCCCTGACTGGTGGGAACAACCAGTCCCTTTGCTTTTTCTTCGCTTCCAGGACGTCTAGTGGTCGAATTGCCCGTGCTGAGCACCCCGGCAACCGGATAGCCACTAACCACTGTACCGCGACCAAAAGGTGGTGCCTTGTGACGGAGCACTCCACGGCCGGTCTCTTCCCTGGTGGTGCAACGATCTTCAACTTTTCTTCGACGACGAGATAATCTCATCTTCTGGCAAAGCCCTGACTTGCATCCACCACCAGGAACAACTGCCACCGCCGGAGCTGTCTCTTCACTTACAAGGTACTGTGTCCGTCTGGCTTCCCTTGTGACGGTTAGCGTGAGGTGTCTTAAATCCTTACCTTTCCATTGGGTCGCCTCCAGACCTTCTTAACTTTCGTTCTGAAACTGGTCCAACCTTTCTGTGACATTTTGCTTCAAAGACTTGAAGTGCATTTCCACTGTGATACTTTTGGGACATACAGCCTTGCCTCTCTCCGAGTGGGCCTGGCCTCTGAACTTTGTGATCTACAGTAGACCCTGCCTTGCTTGCCTTGCATTTGCTTCGTAAAAGTGTTGGTACTGAGTTGGTTTCATACCCTGCTTTATTCTCTCCCCATTCTAACGAATATTAGAGTGCCATCTAGGTTAAAGCACTCACCTCTGTCTGCAAATAAGTGGTGCCGTTGAACCTAGACTTGTCGAAATATTGTTAGGGGATTGATATACTTATAGTAATTGTGATTGAAGTTGCTTGCCGTATTAGTGCCAGTGTATTTTTCATAGATGTGTCTTTAAATAAATAATTATATATCTTTACACCCAAGCTCTGATCAGTGTCTGCTTGTTCTACTGTGTAAATTGCCCTATCTTGTATACTTCAAATACTGCCTAACTCATCTTGAGAGAAGTCTGACTGCTCAGCCACAGCTACCAGGTAAATCTGGGTGGTGCAGACTGCTACCAATTGGGTTTACTGCTAACTCCTGTAGACTTAAACTTTTTGCAGTGGTCCCAGAGGGAACTGCACAGGTTTCTGCCTAACACTAGGGAAATATGATCTTTCATCCTCTTACTAAAACAAAGGTCAATACTCCATAATTAATGAGCTAGACTCAAATTGACCACTCAAGATGCATGGGAGCTCAGGGCCAAAGCCATAAATGCAATGATAGTGGTAAAATCCTCTTATTTGGAAAGGAAAAAACACCACAATTATTGATCTTCCTGTAATTTTGGCCACTCCAAGCTCTTCCTGGAGCAAGGTCTGTGTTATATCAAAAAATACACCCACTGCCAATCTGATTATCAAAGTTACTGTGATGAGGTACTCTGCCTGGCTTGATATGATATGGCATTTATAACGCGCCTGTACACAACTGCTTTTGGAAATCTTGTGGGGTAGCAAAGGAGGCTGAGTGCCTAACCAATCTAGTTGTTGATAAGACACGGGGTAGTATAGGGAGGCCATATATTCACCATCTTATGATATAGGATGGTCACCTGAGGCCCAAGTACACTGTTTCCTTAACAAAGCCAGAGCTTATATATTTATTATTTGCTTGTTGGGCGCTTATACAGCAAGGAAAATACTGTTTCAAAGCGCCCACAGGCCGAGGGTGGGAACAAGGGAGAGAAAACACATTACAAACACAGTATTTAAAGCAGTGGAGGGAGAGAAGAACAAACCTACGATGCCTTGTGAGTATTCAGAACATGCAAGTGCAGCAAGGAAGAGGGCAGAGGAGGTAAGTGCTAGGGAGTCCAAACTTGTGTGTGAGCCACAGATGAAGTGCTTGGAATATTAAATGCTACATGGTCTGGGACCATATTAGTTGTAAGTGCGAACCTACAAGGAGAAGGGTGTGCCAAAGCAAGTGCTGAGGGTGGAGAGGAGCTACATAAATTGGGTGTGGGAGGTCAGGGGCCCCGAGGATGCATAAGGGCCACAGACACCAATCACAGCAATTGTCTGATTAGCAGAGGAGGGAAGAATGGAAGGAGGAGGTAAAGAGGAAAGTCTTGAGGAGCTTCTGGAATTTAAGTCCTGCCCGCGGCACAGTTGGAGGGGGAGGCTGTTCCATAGGATGGAAAGTGATCGACCGCCAACCCTCTGTTTAGGGAAACACTTTAAACACAAATAGTTGGTGCCAGAGGAACGTATTGGTCTAGAGGGAGAGTATTTAGTAAGATAAAGTTGAAGATAGTGAGGTCCCCGGGCCCAGGCAGCCTTGTGGATGATGCAGAGGGATTTGAATTGAATCTGTGCATCAAGCGGGAGCCAGTGAATACCTTTTAGGGCAGGAGAGAGGCAGTGGGCTTAAGGCCAAAGATAAGTCTTGCTGCCCTATTCTGGATTAGCTGGATGGGTCGCAGAGTGGAAGAAGGTAGATTCAGGAATAGGCTTTTGCAGTAGTCAAGCCTAGAGTGAACCAGGGCTCGGTAACATTGAGCTTTTGGGGGAAAGTGAGAAACTGAGAATTCCTTTGAGAGAAGAGCTGAAAGTGGGACTTCTTGGCAATATCCTCAGTGTGAGGGAGGAATGAGAAAGAGGAGTCGAAGATGACTCCAAGGTTTCTGGATTCAGAAGAAGGAGCAGTGGGGGAGCCCAAGGTGGAAGGCAAAAGTGAAGGGAAGAAGGAGGGAGCAGGGGTCCCGATGGGTAGCATCTCAGTTTTACAGGCGTTTAGGCAGAGATCATTGGAGGTGCACCAGGACTTGATGGCAGATAGAGGGTGCACGAGGGTCAGCAGGAAGTTTGAAAAAGAGTTGTGTGTGGTCTGCATAACACTGGAAGTTGGAAGAAAAGAAGGAGATAAGGCGTGCAAGCTGCGCAAGGTAGATGTTTAAGAGCCAAGGGGAGAGGATAGAATCCTAGGGGACACCACAGGTGGCAAAGGAAGTAGGAGAGGAGAAGGTGCCAAGGATGACTTGGGAAGAGTGGTCAGTTAGGAAGGATGCCAACCAGTCCAGTGCCATTCCGAGATACCAAGGGTATCATGGAGCCTTTGTATGAGTATGGAATGGTTGACAGTGTCAAAGGCAGAAGAGAGATCGAGAAGGATGAGGACAGCTGGAGAGTCGGGGTCCAGAGTGGCAAGCAGTTCTTCACAGGTGTGAAGAACTGCTTGCATTGGTGAATTTAATTTGTAAAGGCAGAATGACTACACCTTTCCCCATATCCTCATGTGGAAACCATGTATTTGTTCAGGAAGCTGTTACAATTAGGGACGTGGTTCCTTTGAGGCAACAGGGCTTTGTGGCGCAAAAAACATGCTGCTCACAAGACAGTTCTCTCACAATACCTCTTGGAGTCTCTCTCTGCCTCAGAGACACTATGACCAATTCCACGAGATTTGCTTAACAAGCTTATGCAGGCTGTGACACCACACAGTAAACACTGAGCAAAGCTGTTCTCATGGACCTCTCTGTGAACCTGCCCAGACAAAGAAATCAAGTTGCATTTACTGTCGGGACTCACATGGCGAACTAGCTTTTTCAGAGAACAACGTGCACAGGTTCAGACAGTCCCCATGCATCCAACCACAGGGGAGAGGTTGCAGGGTTATCGAAACCGAGGTGCTCAGTCTAGCTGTGTGGGTAGTAGTAGTAGAAGCTGACAGCAGAAGGAGTTTGGTGGAGTGTGGAGAGCCAGGAGGAGGTTTGGAGGTGGTTGGGAAGAGATGAGTGTAAAGGAGTAGTTTGGCGAATAGATAGCGAGACACATTGATTTGGAAGGAGGTCGTACAAGAACATAAGGAGGTGGTGAAGAGTGACTTGAAGGAGGTCATAGAATACCATATGAAATTGAAAGGGAGAGAGTCTAATCAGTCATAATAGGGTAGTTTGACAGGACCAGTGTGTACCAAGCCATAGATATGGGTTAGACCCCTATCCAAAGGATTAAGGCTCACAGAGGGAGGAGTGGCGACAATGTGGCATGACGTTGAGAACAGGGACAGAACAGGAGTAGGGAGGTGGTTAAGGATGCATGGACTCATATCCATGAGTAAGGTGACAGATGTCCTCAGAAAAACCGCAGGAGATGAGTCAGACAACCAATCAAGAACAGTAGGCAAAACCATTTAGCTGAGATCGGACATTGCGAGAATCTTTACTACTGCCTGCAGCTGGTGCAAGAGACCCAATGCAACCTGGAGGTAGCAAAGTATGTTTTTGAGGCGGAAAGGGACATGGAAGATCCCCAGCCTTTGTGACATGTAAAGAGAAAACGCCAGAGGCTTGGCTTTGTTCCAGAAGGATTTCTTTATTTAAATACAAAATAATTGTACTTATAGTTTCTGTTCAGCCTTTCTTTGCCGCCCACTCACCTAGGCTTTCGTAACCAGGACAAATGTCTGGCAGAGGGACTCCCAGGACCCCTCTTGTTATAAGCATATTTTAAGGAACTTTGGGTCTCACCCTAAATTACTAGGGGAATCCAGATGTGGACCCCTTGCTCACTATTCTCAGAGGGGCACAGCGCCACCCTACTGATGAGGTCCAACCAGACCGAAACACGTGTCTGGGGTTGCTGTAAGGTACTCTTGTTCAGAGGAGAATTGCCAAGCCTTTCGTGCTGGACTGCCCCAGGGTAGGACAAAGACTGATATGTTTTGGATATTTCTCCTCTGTGAAAGATAGTGAGCAAAAGACTCTGGGTAAGGCTCTCATAACCAGGAGTAATGTCTGGCAGAGAGACTCCCAGGACCCCCCTTGTTATAAGCATATTTTAAATAACTTTGGGTCTCAACCTAAGTTACTAGAGGAATCCAGATGTGGACCCCTTGCTCACTATTCGTAGAGAGGCACAGCGCCACCCTACTGATGAGGTCCAACCAGACCGAAACACGTGTCTGGGGTTGCTGTTGGTACTCTTGTTCAGAGGAGAATTATCTAGCATTTCGGTGTTGGACTGCCCCAGGGCAGGACAAAGACTGATATGTTTGGATATTTCTCCTCTGTGAAAGATAGTGAGCAAAAGACTCTGGGTAAGGCTCTCGTAACCAGGACTAATGTCTAGCAGAGAGACTCCCATGTCCCCCCTTGTTATAAGCATATTTATGTAACTTTGGGTCTCACCCTAAGTTACTAGGGGAATCCAGACGTGGACCCTTTGATCACTATTCTTAGAGAGGCACAGAGCCACCCTACTGATGAGGTCCAACCAGACTGAAACACGTGTCTGGGGTTGCTGTTGGTACTCTTGTTCAGAGGAGAATTGCCAAGCATTTCGGTGCTGGACTGCCCCAGGGCAGGACAAAGACTGATATGTTTTGGATATTTCTCCTCTGTGAAAGATAGTGAGCAAAAGAATCTGGGTAAGACTCTCGTAACCAGGACTAATGTCTGGCAGAGAGATTCCCAGGACCCCCCTTTTTATAAGCATATTTTAAGTAACTTTGGGTCTCACCCCAAGTTACTAGGAGACTCCAGGCGTGGACCCCTTGCTCACTATTCTTAATGAGGCACAGCACCACCCTACTGATGAGGTCCAACCAGACCGAAACACGTGTCTGGGGTCGCTATTGGTACTCTTGTTCAGAGGAGAATAGCCTAGCATTTTGGTGCTGGACTGCCCCAGGGCAGGAAAAAGACAGATATGTTTTGGATATTTCTCCTCTGTGAAAGATAGTGAGCAAAAGACTCTGGCTAAGGCTCTCATAAACAGGACTAATGTCTGGTAGAGAGACTCCCATGACCGCTCTTGTTACAAGCATATTTTAAGCAACTTTGGGTCTCACCCTAAGTTACTAGGGGAATCCAGACGTGGACCCCTTGCTCACTATTCTTAGAGAGGCACAGAGCCACCCTACTGATGAGGTCCAACCAGACTGAAACACGTGTCTGGGGTTGCTGTTGGAACTCTTGTTCAGAGGAGAATTGCCTAGCATTTCGGTGCTGGACTGCCCCAGGGCAGGACAAATACTGATATGTTTTGGATATTTCGCCTCTGTGAAAGATAGTGAGCAAAAGAATCTGGGTAAGACTCTCGTAACCAGCACTAATGTCTGGCAGAGAGACTCCCAGGACCCCCCTTTTTATAAGCATATTTTAAGTAACTTTGGGTCTCACCCCAAGTTACTAGGAGACTCCAGGCGTGGACCCCTTGCTCACTATTCTTAGAGAGGCACAGCACCACCCTACTGATGAGGTCCAACCAGACCGAAACACATGTCTGGGGTCGCTATTGGTACTCTTGTTCAGAGGAGAATAGCCTAGCATTTTGGTGCTGGACTGACCCAGGGCAGGAAAAAGACAGATATGTTTTGGATATTTCTCCTCTGTGAAAGATAGTGAGCAAAAGACTCTGGGTAAGGCTCTCATAAACAGGACTAATGTCAGGTAGAGAGACTCCCATGACCGCTCTTGTTACAAGCATATTTTAAGTAACTTTGGGTCTCACCCTAAATTACTAGGGGAATCCAGACGTGGACCCCTTGCTCACTATTCTTAGAGAGGCACAGAGCCACCCTACTAATGAGGTCCAACCAGACTGAAACACGTGTCTGGGGTTGCTGTTGGTACTCTTGTTCAGAGTAGAATTGCCAAGCATTTTGGTGCTCGACTGCCCAAGGGCAGGACAAAGACTGATATGTTTTGGATATTTCTCCTCTGTGAAGGATAGTGAGCAAAAGAATCTGGGTAAGGCTCTCATAACCAATAGTAATGTCTGGCAGAGAGATTCCCAGGACCCCCCTTGTTATAAGCATATTTTAAATAACTTTGGGTCTCATCCTACGTTAGTAGGGGAATCCAGACGTGGACCCCTTGCTTACTATTTTTAGAGAGGCACAGCACCACCCTACTGATCAGGTCCAACCAAACCGAAACACGTGTCTGGGTTACTGTTGGTACTCTTGTTCAGAGGAGAATTGCCTAGCATTTCGGTGTTGGACTGCCCCAGGGCAGGACAAAGACTTATGTGTTTTCGATATTTCTCCTCTGTGAAAGATAGTGAGCAAAAGAATCTGGGTAAGACTCTCGTAACCAGGACTAATGTCTGGCAGAGAGACTCCCAGGACCCCCCTTTTTATAAGCATATTTTAAGTAACTTTGGGTTTCACCCCAAGTTACTAGGAGACTCCAGGCGTGGACCCCTTGCTCACTATTCTTAGAGAGGCACAGCACCACCCTACCGATGAGGTCCAACCAGACCGAAACACGTGTCTGGGGCCACTATTGGTACTCTTGTTCAGAGGAGAATAGCCTAGCATTTTGGTGCTGGACTGCCCCAGGGCAGGAAAAAGACAGATATGTTTTGGATATTTCTCCTCTGTGAAAGATAGTGAGCAAAAGACTCTGGGTAAGGCTCTCATAAACAGGACTAATGTCTGGTAGAGAGACTCCCATGACCGCTCTTGTTACAAGCATATTTTAAGTAACTTTGGGTCTCACCCTAAGTTACTAGGGGAATCCAGACGTGGACCCCTTGCTCACTATTCTTAGAGAGGCACAGAGCCACCCTACTGATGAGGTCCAACCAGACTGAAACACGTGTCTGGGGTTGCTGTTGGTACTCTTGTTCAGAGGAGAATTGCCAAGCATTTCGGTGCTCGACTGCCCAAGGGCAGGACAAAGACTGATATGTTTTGGATATTTCTCCTCTGTGAAGGATAGTGAGCAAAAGAATCTGGGAAAGGCTCTCATAACCAAGAGTAATGTCTGGCAGAGAGATTCCCAGGACCCCCCTTGTTATAAGCATATTTTAAGTAACTTTGGGTCTCACCGCAAGTTACTAGAGGACTCCAGATGTGGACCCCTTGCTCACTATTCTTAGAGAGGCACAGAGCCACCCTACTAATGAGGTCCAACCAGACCGAAACACGTGTCTGGGGTTGCTATTGGCACTCTTGTTCAGAGGAGAATAGCCTAGCATTTTGGTGCTGGACTGCCCCAGGGCAGGACAAAGACAGATATGTTTTGGATATATCTCCTCTGTGAAAGATAGTGAGCAAAAGACTCTGGGTAAAGCTCTCGTAACCAGGACTAATGTCTGGTAGAGAGACTTCCACGACCCTCCTTGTTACAAGCATATTTTAAGTAACTTTGGGTCTCATCCTAAATTACTAGGGGAATCCAGACGTGGACCCCTTGCTCACTATTCTTAGAGAGGCACAGAGTCACCCTACTGATGAGGTCCAACCAGACTGAAAAACGTGTCTGGAGTTGCTGTTGGTACTCTTGTTCAGAGGAGAATTTCCAAGTATTTTGGTGCTGGACTGCCCCAGGGCAGGACAAAGACTTATATGTTTTGGATATTTCTCCCCTGTGAAAGATAGTGAGCAAAAGAATCTGGGTAAGGCTCTTGTAACCAGGACTATTGTCTGGCAGAGAGACTCCCAGGACCCCCCTGGTTATAAGCATATTTTAAGTAATTTTGGGTCTCACCCTAAGTTACTAGGGGAATCCAGACGTGGACCCCTTGCTCACTATTCTTAGAGAGGCACAGAGCCACCCTACTGATGAGGTCCAACCAGACTGAAACACGTGTCTGGGGTTGCTGTTGGTACTCTTGTTCAGAGGAGAATTGCCAAGAATTTCGGTGCTCGACTGCCCAAGGGCAGGACAAAGACTGATATGTTTTGGATATTTCTCCTCTATGAAGGATAGTGAGCAAAAGGCTCTTGCTAAGGCTCTCGTAACCAGGACTAATGTCTGGCATAGAGACTCCCAGGACCCCCCTTTTTATAAGCATATTTTAAGTAACTTTGGGTCTCACCGCAAGTTACTAGGGGACTCCAGATGTGGACCCCTTGCTCACTATTCTTAGAGAGGCACAGAGCCACCCTACTAATGAGGTCCAACCAGACCGAAACACGTGTCTGGGGTTGCTATTGGCACTCTTGTTCAGAGGAGAATAGCCTAGCATTTTGGTGCTGGACTGCCCCAGGGCAGGACAAAGACAGATATGTTTTGGATATATCTCCTCTGTGAAAGATAGTGAGCAAAAGACTCTGGGTAAAGCTCTCGTAACCAGGACTAATGTCTGGTAGAGAGACTTCCACGACCCCCCTTGTTACAAGCATATTTTAAGTAACTTTGGGTCTCATCCTAAATTACTAGGGGAATCCAGACGTGGACCCCTTGCTCACTATTCTTAGAGAGGCACAGAGTCACCCTACTGATGAGGTCCAACCAGACAGAAACACGTGTCTGGAGTTGCTGTTGGTACTCTTGTTCAGAGGAGAATTTCCAAGCATTTTGGTGCTGGACTGCCCCAGGGCAGGACAAAGACTGATATGTTTTTGATATTTCTCCTCTGTGAAAGATAGTGAGCAAAAGAATCTGGGTAAGGCTCTCGTAACCAGGACTAATGTCTGGCATAGAGACTGCCAGGACCCCCCTTTTTATAAGCATATTTTAAGTAACTTTGGGTCTCACCCCAAGTTACTAGGGGACTCCAGATGTGGACCCCTTGCTCACAATTCTTAGAGAGGCACAGAGCCACCCTACTGATGAGGTCCAACCAGACTGAAACACGTGTCTGGGGTTGTTTTTGGTACTCTTTTTTAGGGAATTTCCAAGCATTTCGGTGCTGGACTGCCCCAGGGCAGGACAAAGACTGTTATGTTTTGGATATTTCTCCTCTGTGAAAGATAGTGAGCAAAAGAATCTGGGTAGGGCTCTCGTAACCTGGACTAATGTCTGGCAGAGAGACTCCCAGGATCCCTCTGGTTGTAAGCATATTTTAAGTAACTTTGGGTCTCACCCTAACTTACTAGGGGAATCCAGATGTGGCCCCCTTGCCTACTCTTCTTAGAGAGGCACAGCGCCACCCTACTGATGAGGTCCAACCAATCCGAAACACGTGTATGGGGTTGCTATTGGTACTCTTGTTCAGAGGAGAATAGCCTAGCATTTTGGTGCTGGACTGCCCCACGGCAGGACAAAGACAGATTTGTTTTGGATATTTCTCCTCTGTGAAAGATAGTGAGCAAAAAACTCTGGGTAAGGCTCTCGTAACCAGGACTAATGTCTGGTAGAGAGACTCCCACGACCCCCCTTGTTACAAGCATATTTTAAGTAACTTTGGGTCTCATCCTAAATTATTAGGGGAATCCAGACGTGGACCCCTTGCTCACTATTCTTAGAGAGGCACAGAGCCACCCTACTGCTGAGGTCCAACCAGACTGAAACACGTGTCTGGGGTTGCTGTTGGTACTCTTGTTCAGAGGAGAATTTCCAAGCATTTTGGTGCTGGACTGCCCCAGGGCAGGACAAAGACAGATATGTTTTGGATATATCTCCTCTGTGAAAGATAGTGAGCAAAAGACTCTGGGTAAAGCTCTCGTAACCAGGACTAATGTCTGGTAGAGAGACTTCCACGACCCCCCTTGTTACAAGCATATTTTAAGTAACTTTGGGTCTCATACTAAATTACTAGGGGAATCCAGACGTGGACCCCTTGCTCACTATTCTTAGAGAGGCACAGAGTCACCCTACTGATGAGGTCCAACCAGACTGAAACACGTGTCTGGAGTTGCTGTTGGTACTCTTATTCAGAGGAGAATTTCCAAGCATTTTGGTGCTGGACTGCCCCAAGGCAGGACAAAGACTGATATGTTTTTGATATTTCTCCTCTGTGAAAGATAGTGAGCAAAAGAATCTGGGTAAGGCTCTCGTAACCAGGACTAATGTCTGGCATAGAGACTGCCAGGACCCCCCTTGTTATAAGCAAGGAGAGACACTGCATACACTTTGGCTGTAGGGATGAAAATCTTCTTTGTTAAGATCAGTGTATCTCATTGACGCACATAATATTCCAAAAATATGTGATGAAGTTCCTGGTATAGTTCCTGGGACTGGCAAGGTGTTGATCAGGGGGCCGGGTACCACCCTGAGCCAACAGATTTTGGGACTGGGCAAGATATAGGGAAAATCTCCTGGTTACTCCACCTTTGTCGCCATCACATTCCCATACCATCAGACAAGCAGCATACCTCCAGCAGTCCACAGAATTACTTGAAAATACAGCAGGGAAGTCACTGTTTGGGAGTGGGTTATGTGAGAACCCTGAGGGTATTCTACCAAGCCAGCCTCGAGAATCCCTTATTCAGGTGGCCTGGGAAGGGCCGATGCTCTCAGACCCCTACCCCAGGGGTGGACGGAAGAGAGAGGAACACCAACGGATGAGACGCGGTATCCCCCTTCTTATAATACCTTTTCCCCAAACTTCCAAGTAGGATACTCAAACACTCCACCCCCCCCCCCCCCTTTTCCGATGCAAACACTTTTGCATATGACGAAGGACGATGGACTACCGCCCAAGTCATTTACCTGACATTTCTCATCACAAGGGCCAGGCAAAGTCAAGCAATTGACGAAAACCGAACACCTGACAGCCCTTTCCCTTCCCCACAGGGATAAAAGGAGCACAAGAGCACAAGATGAGCAAGGCAGACCGCACGTTGGGAAGAGTTAACTCAGCATGGCAGTTCAAGAGGAGGAGAAAGATGGCGCAAACTGAATGGGTGACAAGGGGCAATGTTACCATGCCCTTTTCGACCAAGGACTGTGAAACCTTTGCGGAAGGAATTGTAAGACCACGAACAATAGCCAGCGTGTGTTGCAGCAGATGTTGACGGTACACGGGACCCTCCTCCAGTGATAACCAAACCAGGAAGAGACGCTTATCTCCGTGGTACCAAATTTTATTCCAGAGAGAAGAAATGCCAAGCTGTTCATCAGAGCCGGTCAATCGAGGGGAGAGCAGATAAGAAACCAAACTATGTTGAATGAAAGGTGCAAACGTCTAATTGAATTGTGAAAACGTATTACTCTCCTGATGTAGACACCCAAATCATGAGGTGGGACTTTCCCAAATAGTACATATGACTGTAACCTTATGTATTCTCCTGCAATGCAACACTTCTGTTACTAGTGCAGAGGTGCTTTAGGATTATGTCTGGATGGCTTTGTGTTGCCTTTGCTATTCTACATGTAACTACCAATTTTGACCTATGTAGCCCTGTGCTGCTGATGCAATCTACCTGAAACTAAGTTCCTAAGCAATTTCTGTAACTAGCGCCTAGATGCCTGAGGGCTTTAGACGCAGAAATAAATGCAAAAATAAATGAATAAATAATACAAAGAACTTTTGATACTAGAAGGGGAAAAACCAGCAACAGAGGAGTCTGGCACCACGTGGGTGCTCACTCAGGAAACTCTGGGGGCAATTACCCGACTGTTGAAATTACCATTATCAGAAGGTCTTGGCAAAGGCGCAACGGGGGTCAAAGTGGTCATACAGGGGTATAGTAAAATCCATTCCACAGTGGAAAGTCCTTGACTGACAGAAGATTGTGAAGCTAAGGGAAATTAATCCTGCATCATGAAAATTGATTGACAAAGTTGGCAAGAGTGAACACGAAGGAGGGATGCCGATAAACAGAGGAGAAGTCTAAAGTCCCGATATACAGTGTGTTGACAAGAGTCAACCCGGAGGAGGGATTTCCACAGTGAACTGTTTAAAAGGACATTAAGATTTGTGAATATCACAGATGAAAATTGCATTGAAAGCCATAGTGAACCCGACAGAGGGAGGAAGCGGGGATCCTACGGTGAGAAGCCATCACCCACCAAGACGTGAATGCAACAGAGAGAAGTACAACATGGAAAGTCTTTTAATGCATGCCATGCCAGAGGGAACCCGACAGGGAGAAGCTAATATTCAAGAGGGGGCTGTGCCCGAGAAAAGGACTCAGGGGTAAAGAGCTATCACCCAAATACACCCACAGAAGAACATTTTGTTGAACTTTTGTTTTTGTACTTTGAACCTGTCAGGCCCTTGGAAGAAAGAAATTTTAACTACCGAAGGTCCTGCTATCATTAAAGAACTTTTGTGGATCTGGGCCCAGAGGAGGGGGACCTAGGGGTGAAAAAGGCATCACCCAAAGCACAAACAGAAAGGAACATTTGTTTATTTTAAAACCCACCAGGTCCTCAGAGGAAAGAGACTTTTTGTAGAAAAGAGACTTAACCACCGAAGGCCCTGATTGATGATTGCTAAGAGCGGAACTGTTGACTCATGCTGGGAACGCTTGAGCGTGTGCTGTGCTCCAGAATCCTACCTTCTTCCATGCTGAAAACATGGGGAAGGGAGACCCCGACTACTGCATACTGACATATTATTTGTGAACAATTCCTTCTTTCTTAAGAATATTATCCCACACTAATTTTTATATTTAGCATTAGGTTTGGCAATAGGTTTTTTATTATAGGCCCTTTGTGGGATCTCTTGACCCACTTGTCCTCTGCCATGCGGCATCACTGTGTTCTGATGGTGCCAAAAATAGTAAAATGGCTGCAAAACCCTTGTGTGCATCAAAACCTCTGAAAAACGCACTTGCAAAGCACAAAAAGATGGCTGCCCAATCTACCATGCCTGTTGTCAGTGGTGGAACAGAGATCTCACTCCTGAAATATGTCAGGAGGTGGAGTGAGCAGAGTGTGTTTGCTGCTCACCACTTTGTTTGAACCTTGGAATTGCCGCCGTGCCATGCTGAGCCGTGAAGCCACAGACGGGAGTCTGCTTTCACTGGCCTTTGAATCGTCAGGCGGAGCTACAAAAACCTCACCCCTCGGCAGAGCCGAGGCAGAGTGAGCAGAGTGTGTTTCCTGCTCACCACTTCGTTTGAACCTTGGAATTGCCGCCGTGCCGTGCTGAGCCATGAAGCCACAGACGGGAGTCTGCTTTCACTGGCCTTTGAATCGGCAGGCGGAGCAGAGTGTGTTTGCTGTGTTCGCTGGGGAGCGCTAAGCAACACATTGCGAGCAGTCCACATCCCGCTCTGATTGCAGAATAACAGATGGTTTAGTGAAGACCACCAAGTGACGGAGGGCGAAGGAGATCGCCTCATAATCTAATGCATGGCAACGCCTACTCCGCCCATCTAAAGACACGCAAGTCAGTACGTTAAGCGGTGAGAGTAAAAATAACACACGTAAGCTGCCTGACATATTGTGTAACAACTGCATTAGCCAACTATATGCAAAACAATGACAGCTAAACAACAACTTAGAACTTTGGCAGACAATGCGGGGCTAGAAGAAGAGGATGGGCGCTGCCTTAGAAGCTCACGCCCTAAAAACGATGGAGGTAAAAGCGCCTCCACTGCCGCGAATGGCAGGAACATTTCTATCACAAGTCACAAGTGTAGTGCTGCAAAGAGCAGCAAAACAGTACGTACTATCAACCAGTTGAACGTCAACGAGAAATTGGTAGATCTAAACGTTGACTCACACACAAATTTAGGCCCCTCGTTGTGCCCTCTCCATCTACCTGGAGGAGCTGAAGTGCGGGCGAGGACCCCTGCATGAAGCACTCATGTGCCACACCATAGCAGAGACACCGTTGTGGAGCCCCAGCCACTGCGACACGTCGCCTCAGCAATCGCCTCGCTCACGCCGACTGGAGGGAGAGCGGAGCGTGACAAAGCAGTAGGCGTCGAGCCGGATGGCGGGCGGCCACAGAAGGTCCAGGAGCAGAGCTCGGGTGGCTCCCCCTCAGAAGACGGGGGTCCAGTTGTGAGTGCGGCCCTGGCACAGAATTATGCGAGCCTGAGTGCGCCCGCAGTCGGAGAGAAGTTAGCTCCTGGCACGGAGGGGGCGGAGCAATCCTCAGTGCAAAGTATAACGGCACAGATCCACGCCGCAGCGGAAAGTCTAGAAAAGCTAAACAATTGCATTGTACCCACTCTACCAGTAACAGATCCAATACCTTTAGAGGGCTCTGCAAGGCCTAACTCCAAAAAGAGACCGAGACAAAACAGTGGGCAGGCAACAAAAGTGAGAAAATCCAACAAGAAAAAACATGGCCTCTGCCAAAACAAAAACAGCGGCCAAAAATTATCAGCCACACAAACAAGAAAAAATGTCAGGTGGACAGCTGCATCAAGTCATGCAGCACAAACCAAACCAACCACAATGCGGATCTTAACTGACTTCTTCAAAACACATCTAACAACAAAAAACAAAGCTTTCAGAGAAATCTCTGACGATGAAATGCTCGCCGCTGTCAAGGAAAATTTATCATGCTCTAAATACCGTAAAATAGACGACGAAGGATCTGCCAAGCAGAGCTCGAGGGCTGTTCTGCAAAAATCCCCCCTGGTGGTGCCGTTTTCGACTCCGGCAAAAGTATCTGCAGTTTCTTCCTCTGCTGAAAAACCCGATATCGTAACCATCGAGAAAATTAGCCCTTGTCCGCTGCAAAGAGAGAGCGTACTAAACTCAGTGGAAAACAACAAAACCACCACCGTCCTCAACAAGGAAAGCTTTAAAGAGGGGCGGCCAGGCTCAACGGAAGATGCAATTATCCCAGACCCAGTCTTAGAGGAAAGCCGGCTGGCTGACAGCACCGAAGAACTGAGCTCCTCACAGCAAGATAAACCTTCGTTACCATATGACAAACAACACAAGGAAAAATCTTGTACTCAGGAAGTTGTACATAGTGACCTGCCGTCCCCAACACAGCGGCGTAAAGTGGAACAAAGTTTTCTGAAACCATCTAACTTCATTAAACCCTTGACCGATGCTCCCCGAGAGGACACAGATAAAGAACAGGCGAAAACACTAGATAAAAAGAGAAATTCCATCCAGCAATCTGGGCTTAATCTCACTCATACGCCAAATAGTGCAATCAATTTATGTCAAACGCCAACACGAAGATCCAGTGACCTTCATCAGGCCGCAGGAGAAGGCCATGCGTCATACTCTGGGCCGACTATTTCGGAAACTCCATAAAAAAAAACAGACCTGTTGAGTGTTATGTCTGCCATCACGATTGCCTTAAATCCATTCTGCAAACTTTATGAAACGCTCAATGAGACCACAAAAGATCAACAAACTATGATAGCCACGATCCTGATGAAGCATTTATTGCAGCAAAAAATGAGCACAACGTACATGATAACAAATTGGATAATTTGGCGAACAGCCTAATTGAAAGAATCACCACAAAATGATCCGCGAAACCAGGACATGACTGTAAGTTAGCCACCAGCGCAGCTACTAGAAACTCAGGTTCACAAACAACCGCCATCATTGATTTAACTACGAACCTTACTACAAAATCCACTATGGACCAAAATGCGAAGAACTCAAGAATTGAAGCAGAATCTACAGGCATCATAGTCGCCAAAGAAGACACCTCTACGGTGGTACTCGTCGTTGATAAAACAACTACAACTACTAAGGCTAGCAGCGAGGCCCCTGAAGCAGCGTACTTTATCTTTGACAAAGCCAATGCAAAGAACAAAGGACCTCTGCCATGTGCGAACAACGTGCCTCCTGAGAACCTTGATCAGAGAACAAAACCGAGTAACAAACAAACACAAGCTCGACAAACCAGTACCATATTTAACAGCGCAACCTTCAACACCAAAACCACTAAAAATACTCACTTTGACACTAAACAGCCTACACTGGTTTCACCTAAATCAACAGCAGACTTTTTACAAGATGCGAACCTAATGAACATCAGTGTTTATTCGGACAATGACGTAGTGCATGACTCTGCATCTGTATTTAGCTCAACTCACAAGAGGACAGTATCGTTCTCAGATAGTGACATTACATCAGCAGATAAAGAAAACAATAACAAGAGGCAGTCTGAACGAGATTTCGAGACACTTGAAGATAAATGAAATCGTCTATCATACAAATGGCTGCAGCAAACAAATAAGAAGGTGCCTACGCAGAGCCAAGGAAAACAGCTGGAAACGGACAAGCAATGTCGCAGCGCCAAAGATACTCAACATCTCACAAGTAAGGGCATGAAAGAACATGGACGAAGAGACAAGCAACAAAACGCACCAGAAACAAAAACGCACGGGTCTCAAGCAGACTGCTCAAGTCCAAAGAAAAAAAACATGCATGAAGTTGGCACACGAGAAAGCAGACACAACACTCAAACAAGAGCTAAAGAAGAAGCGGATTTCAGTGGGAAAAAGTCCACTACAGATCAAGAACAGACACCTACAAAAGACAAAGTGCAAAGCGCACAGAGGCAAAGTGGACAGTACAAATGGCATAAAGAAACAGCAACAAGGAGGAACTCACGCTAAATAGAAGAACAGTGCTGGCGATATTACAGCAAATCCATAAATTGAGGCACATAAAATCAGACGACCTTCTTATTGTGGAACCATGGCATGACAGGCGTAAATCTGTAATGCTGATATATATCGCTTCCTCAACCATATACAAGCAAATTCACGATAGCGAGAATGAAATGTACAGGCTCGGTTTCAACACTGAAACAATAAGCAGCCACCGATGCAGTACCAGCAAAGCTCAAAGAACAAGTAGGACTCATGACACCCACATTTCGCGTACAAATACGCGTGACAGAAATGTGCAAAACAATCTCGCTCAAAGCCACGATAGGAAGTATGCTGCAAAAGATCAACGAAAAGTCCCAGAACCTGACAACAACTCAGAGGACCAGCGATTGAACAACACCAAAATTTTGAAGTTCGAAAAACACAAGAAGCCAACTCACAAAAGTGAACAATGCTCAGACAGAGAATCAAATTCAACGAACAAAGTCTGTGAAACAAAAAGAGGTATTTCACAAACAGTGCAAAATAACCCCACGGAAAGGTGCATTAGCCCTCTCAGGGAAAATAAGGGATCTGGGCTCTTGTAACACATCGGAAAAAATAGCAATCCGACAACATTGATTTCATCCCTACAGCAACATTTCAAAAAGAACACCTGTACAACGAAGTGAAATTATGTTCATGGAATACAAGAGGGCATTCGCACCTAACAATTCCAGGTGAGATCAATCTAGGCAAATATGATATCATTTGTCTACAAGAGACTTGGTTAACAAGCCCCCCAACTATAGAGGGACACCAAATAATTTTGGCACCAGCAGAAAAGGGACTTTTAGGACGGCCAACGTCTGGTTTTTTAATCACCTGCCGCACAGGTTGCGGCCTCTCCATTGACACTACCTTGATTGCATATTCATCCCTCTTGGCAGTAACTGTCACATGGAAACAGTTGACCAATGCCAAACAAACAGATTACACTATAGTCATCATCAGCGCATACTGGAACCCTGCTGGAATTGGGGAAAACAGATTCATCACAATGTGTGAACAGGTAATTGACGATGCACTGACTAATATGTTAGCGTCCTCCCTATTGATATGCGGAGATCTAAATGCAGTCTGCAACCCTCAAAAAAGCTTTGGACATAAAAACAGTCTTCAGCAGCAGAACAGCGAGGCAAAGCCTGGCTAGACCTGATGCATTCTCGTGAATTGCACAACATCGACATCGCGTTCCATCAACTTAATAGAATACCCACTTGGGAACATGCGGATTCGAGCGGAACAATCGATTACATCTTTGTCTCCAAACCACTACTAAGCATTACCACCTGCTTCAATGTACGCCGTACTTTAGCCAGTGACCACAATCTTTTGGAGGCCAGCTGGTCAATTCAACCTGTTAAATCCATTCGAGTAGCCTTGGACATTGAGAACAACGCCAGAGGCACTCGACTCAAACTAAGTACAGCTGCAATCAAAGAGCTAACACAAAGATACAAAGGCAAAGCACAGCCAACAGAAACTACAGTAGTTGATTACCAGCCTTTGTTAATGGCATATACCCATACAAGAACAGGTACGAAGACCACGAGTGCCACTAAAAAACACTCATATGACAGCGATTAAGTGGCCAGAAGACGAAAGTTTAGAAGAGCCATGAGGATTGCAAACAAAATCCAGCCAAAATCCAGCCAATTGCTGACGGCCTTGTGACACAAAGAAACCTAAAGTCTGAGTACAAAGCCTGGGTGCGGTCACATCGACACAACCTCTACCAGCTGCAGAAAACATCACCAAAGCACCAATAACGAACAATGCAAGAGATTTCTGGTCCTTACTAAAAACAGCTGAACACTCAGTGGAAAACACAATAACTAGCAACATCTCACAATCCACCTGGGAAGCACACTTTGCAGAAGTGTTTAAATCTGTCATAACAACATATGTAGGGCAGGACCAGCTCCACCCAGTAAAGTGGATCAATTTAGCAGACAAAGAAGAAATCTTAGAAATCATCAAAAAGATTAAAAACTCACAAGTGCCCAGCCCGGACGGGATCACCAACTTCGAGCTTAAAGCTCATCCCATCGAATGGGCTAATTTCATCAGCGAAATCTTTCAACGCTGTGCAGTGTCAAGTTGGGTGCCTCAATCATGGACCACAGCGACTATAATTCCCATCTATAAAAAAGGAGACATAAAGGACCCTGCGAACTTCCATCCTATAGCTTTGCTCGACTGCATTGGCAAAGTCTTCGGATCACTTCTTTTAAAGAAATTTCAAACCTGGGCGGCATCAGCCAAGTGCAATGACCAGCTGCAATCAGGCTTTAAAAAAAATGCTGGAACAGCGGGTAACATTTTAGCGTTCAGCATTTTCAAAAAGCAGAGCATTGCAACTCAACCAACGACTATTTGTCGTATTTATTGACTTCACGCAAGCGTTTGACCGCATTGAAAGATCCCACCTCTGGAAGAAATTGAGAGGGTGGAATTGTCCTGAAGACATACTAGCACCTATCCAAGCTTTGCATCATAACACTTCAATGAGAGTTTGTCTAAGCCGTGATGGTGAGCTGTCCAACAAAATTCCAACTACCCGAGGAGTCAAGCAGGGATGCCCTTTAGCATCAGCCTTGTTCCTAGTCTACATAGGCGACTTACAAGTGCACACAACTACTACGCATGCTTTTCCTCCAAAAATCGGAAATACGATAACAGAACGACTTCTTTACGCGGATGATCTCACCCTATTCGACCAAACACCAATAGGCCTCCAACGTCAACTCAATGGTCTACAAGAGTATGCAAGAAAAAACTTCCGGGAAATTAACAAGAGCAAAACAAAGGTACTGATATTACAGAGCAAGAAAAAGAAAACTGAAAACTTTAAATGGTACCTTGGAGGCTAAAAAATTGAGACTGTGCAGTCTTTTAAGTACCTGGGAGTTCATCTTGACAGTACAAAAGGCGAACTCTACATGCAAGCCATGTTGTTCACTAAGATCAAGAAACTAGCTGTACAAGCCAAAACAATCGATCGCAAGTTTTGAAAATTCTCCTTACAACCAACCATTAATTTTTACAAAATGAAGGTGGTACCTGCGATGACATACGGCGCCGAGGCCATGCCGACCATCCCTAAAAACATCTGGCCCAAATTGGAAGCGTCCTTTTGGAAAGCAGTGCTGAATCTGCCGAGTTCAACTTCAGGTGTGGCGATAAGACGTGAGTTGAGCCTACAGTCTATGCAATGCTTGGTCAATTGCAACGCTCTATTGCTCTAGAGAAAATGTAGAATGGTAGACGGTAATGCCCTTTACAACATGATAAAATGTGAGATGGACACAGGCAACTCTGAATTGCTCACAACATGGCAAAAAGGAAACATCCAGCTCCTGGACACCGTTGCTGCCAATGAAGATGATCTCATCTTTAATCCTTGCAGAATTGTGCGCAAACTGAAGGAAGCAGACTGGGCGAAGACGACTGAAACAGCCACCACTTTAAGACTCACCTCCCATCTGCCAGGTAACACAAGGAAATTAAATGAGTTACAAAGCTTCTTAAAGAGATTTCCGAACAAACAGGCACGAAATCTAATCCTAAGAGCGCGGTTAAATCTCTTGTCAACTAATGAAATCTTGCATATAAGAGGTCTATCTGCAACAGCAAATTGTCGTTTTTGCACAAACATCATGACTCCAACGCAAGAAACCATTCGTCATCTTCTGACGAGCTGCCCGGCGACATATGCAATAAGAAAAAGTTATTTCGCGCTCGAATTACATGGTGACTTACTGATGGAAGAGCAAACCTGGTGGTGTAGGCTCATTGGAGGTGACAGAACGAGCTGGCAAATAACCACAGCAAAAATATTAGAGTTCATTGTGAATGACCTATTCAAAGTCAATAACGATTCAACAAACTGACTATGGCCGAAGCAAAACGACAAGCCCAGATGATACGAACGAACATTCGGATGTCAAGACAAGGACATTAAATGCAATGTGACAGATATATTGTAAAAATCTTATTTTGATTAAACAATAAAAAAAAAAAAATATTGTCACTGGGCTCCACAACAAGTGAAAATGGAACATAGAAGGAAAAGCAGTGCTTTGCTAAAGGAAATCCAAAAATCTTGCCTTAAATCACTTTTGCTTTGTCGCTGAAACTGCAGAATGCCCGTACAAAACACCCTCAAACATCTAAAATTCTTGCTGGGTGTTGCAATTCACTTAAGTTAAGAAATCATTGTAAACTGCAAAGTCCTGGAAAGCTGAAGGCATAAAGAGATTTTCACAGCAAAAGTTGCCTGTCTGTGGATGTCAAAATCTGGGCACAGTATCCTCGGCCGCCTGAATGACAGCTGTCAGAAGCCTGCATGATAAAATTTAAACCTGTATAAACTGAAATCAAATGTTTTCAATATAAGTGGCCAGTTACTGAGAGTAGCCTATGTTGTAATTGTTTGAGCCCGTGGTTTTAAATCTGGAATAAGTGTTCTAGCTGCTCGTTTTAAATCACAAGTTTGTTTTAAGCTAAGGAAAAATGCACCAGAATTAACATTTAAATTTAAGCCTGGCTAAAAGCCACCCAAACTGGAATAACAGCTTTCCTCACAGAGCCAAGGCCTCTCCCTCCAGCTCCTCTCCAGCTTGAAATCACACCTAACTGATGATTATAGGGTGGGGGAAGAATTTGGTCTGCAGTGGGGAAGGAGACAATGGACATCCTCCAGCTAAAGGAAATGCGAGGTGTGAAGGGTCGTAAATGGCCTCTGCCAAGGAACAAACAGGGAGGAGATGAACCTGGGTCCCAGGGAGAGACCAAAGGGGTGGAGCTAAACAACCATTTGCTGCTTAACAAGGACCGAAGACACATTTTAAAAAGACTGATAACTTACTATGCAAAATTGTGCAAAATATAGAAATAACAGCATTGTTAATGTAATTTCTGGATGCACGGGTGAAAAGGCACCAGAACTCTGTGGCATGTTCAGCGGAAAATGTGATATTGCACAAAATGCATTTCTGATAGAAGTATGAAACTTTATACACGTATGCCCATGTTCAACGCGCACATTTGTAGAAATGTGCTCCTAAATTGGACATTGTGTTCCAGATCAAAAGGGCAACATTCTGTGAAAAGCAGACACAAGATCCCACAGTGACGGGGCTTGGAGGAGTATCTGCTATACAAAATATGTAATCTGTATATGTGGTTGTTATAGAGGTTGCACATGTGTAAATATGCATTGTGCCAAATGTAGATTTTGTGTTCAAGGAGCTAGGGGTGGAGTCTAAGCCTCATAAACCCACACCATAAAGGTGATACCCTGTTTTTCTCCTTCTATCAAGGAAGAGAGGAGACCCTGACCAATCCCTGTCAAAGGAGTGAGCTTAAGAGAAACCAGCAAACACACCCCCTGTATCATAGCATAAACAGAGACAGCAGACAGAGACACAGACAGATTCACCCAGTATCCCGATGCTGGTGGAGCACCATGCTGCAGAACTAGCCATCTTCCTTGCTCCAGACTGCAGAAACTTGGCAAAGCAGAAAGGCCCATTGCATAGCTGAACCATTTTCAGTTAGGCCTTAAATTTCCAGAACCAGAACCAACACCATAAACCTAAGGGGAGCATCAAAAATACAGCTGGGTTGTGCTGTACTGCTTGCCTGCTGAAAATAATTATCATCAGAACCAAAAAGGGGCAGATCCAATCCTGTCCTGTGCCATGCTGTGACCATGCTGTGACTAGAGCCATTGCAGATCCCATCCAGTCCTGTGCCGTGCTGTGAACAGACCCATTCCAATCCGATGTGCCCAGCTGTCTGTCCCAGAACCGGATTCCCTTCCCTGACCAGAAATCTCGACGGACCAGAATCCTGACGGTTCCGTTTAAAACATATCTAGTGAGTGTCTATAGATAGAACTGTATCACTAGCATATGCTCTGTCCATAGCCAATCCCTATCTTAAACCCATCCTCTCTGGTATTCAGAACTGGTATTGTTAGGAGTATTTTTGAATTGTCAGAACTTTTCTTGCACTAAGTTTCTCTCATTTGTTTTCTTAAATCATAAGTGTTTAGTGCTGTGAGTAAATAAAGTGAATCCCAGAAAGAAATTGAGTATCTACCACGTGAAGGGTTCCCTGGCCAGGAACTGTGGAGATTCATGTGTGGCATTCTCTTTTTCTATAGTCATAATCTAGTGTAAGAAATCCCAGAATTCCAACTTCTGCTTGTAGCTAACATCCACAGCTTTAATTTGCATCTAAAACCGCACTCCAAATCTATATAGTTCTCCTGTAATCGAGATTATTGCGCACTGAAAAGTTTGCCGCAAATTTCATTTTTGGGAAATTCTGACATGAGTAAAACAGCTTTTGATTGCTCCCGACCTCAATTTTAAGATTTCACATTGTTTCTTAGTGTTAAATCATTGCTAGTGTTTGTGTGTAACTATCCAAAGCGGCTCCCATAAGAATGATAACAATTTCACCAATTTAGACCATATTTCATGTTTTGCCAATCCATTCTCAGATAACTTAAAAAACCATTTTGACAGCTTGCCAATCAATTCCGTTGCTCTCTTGTGTTTTCTGGGGGAAATTGGGATTGATATTCTATGTTTAATTCTGCCATTCCTGAATACCTGCTCTCTCTCCTCTTATCTCTTTACATTGCCTGTTGGGGGGGTAGAGGGGTGTGTAGGGGGAAATAGTAACCACACTGCTATTTGATCTGAACACACACACAAAAGTATTCTTTCTGTGCTGAATTGTTTTGCTCACTATTACTCGTTGTGTATTAAAGAGATTATTCATTGTTACATCACCCCATTGGTGATTATTGTGTACCCATTAAAACATAGTGTGATTAAATTGTGAATACATAAAATAAATATTTTAACTTTGCAAACCAGCCTGATTCCTGGTTCAGTGTGACCGGGGGGGGGGGGTTCCAGGAGAGGGGCGTGATATGAGTGGTATATCGTTCAGAATAAAGAACTTTTAGACACAAAAATAAATAAGGATTTCAGTTGTGCATTACACGCCAGGCGTTGACTTAGGTGAGTGCCGGATTGAAATCACTTACACCTTTTTATTTGTCAAGACGGCACTCAGACTGCCTTATTATTGTTTGATGGTCAAAGCTTGCTCCCATCTTAGATTAGGCATTTTTCCAACCTACCTATACAGTTTAATAAACACCCTTGAACTGTGATCACTTGTGTCTGACTTTAATGTTGCCACCATGAGTTCCTTAGAGGTACCAATCACTTGCACCTATACTTCAGCTGTGCATAGGAGGGATCACCCATTTAGTCAGGCCAGTGTTGTAGAAGCATTTGAGCATAGCCAATAATATCACTAGTCCCATGACAGAGAGTGTCTTCTTGATGACTATGATGTTAGAAAAATATTTATTTCTCTAATGTTTTGTAGATTTTGACATTTCCTGTACAATGTTTTTTCTCTTACAAAGTCGTACTGGAATTGTACAACAAGGTTATAGCTAATGTGAGGTGGGTACTTGAGTAGTCCCTTAGGCAAAAAGTCAATTTCACAATAGACATGACTGTCACATCATACAGGATGGACTTGACTTATTCTAACACCCAAGAGTGGTCCTGATTAGTTCAAGGTCGCACATAAGGGGTGAAGGGCAGTAGCCACATCTGAGGGGATGTGGAGAAAATGGGGGCACAGTGACAAATACCCATAATTTAAATTTGGGTACGTAACCGCACACAGCGTTTCAATGTGTTTCAAATGTTCTTGCTTCCTTATGAATTGGCAAGGCAATGCATGTCCCCCTGCTTTGCAGCACGGTCATATGCTTTATCAATAGTTGCGAACCTGTACAATAAATGGTTGCTGTGGCCCAGATGATCAACTCCCAGCCTGCTGGGCTTAACATGCCAAAAAACACACTGCACAATATGAAGACTGCATTGGCCACCCATTGGTATTGTACTTTCCCCATGAAGGACAGGCTACATGAGCAGTGCAATACCATCACTGATTGCTGTAACACTAGATGGGCATTTTGAACACATTATCAGTATCAACTGCTTTCTAATGTTTGCACCATGCTGCAGCCTTTTGAAGAGGCCATAAAGCACACATGCCATCACAATGCATCCTTGACTAAGGTATCTCCTCCTCTTAAGCTCGACCTGATCAACTTGGCTAGGGCCTGTGCCTTTGTCGGTGATGCTGATGGTGCAAATATGCTTCAAGCTTGTGTGGCAATCCAAGAGTAATTGGATTTAAAGGTAATATTGAGCACCTGCTGGCTTCCTTTATAAAGCCAAATTTCAAAATAAAAGTGGCTGCTTTTCATCATTTTGCCTTGTGGGAGTAGGACTCACAGCAAGCATCGCAAGAAGGAGACACTGTACAAACATGCAATCATCCCTCCTTTCCTGCCACTCTCTGGCCGGCCTCTCTTGGAGCTCTCCCTGCTCCCACCTGTGAGGCTAAAGACCTCAGGGTCATCTTCGACTCCACACTCTCCTTTTCTCCTCACATCTTTGACGTCTCTAAGAAGTCACACTACCAGCTGCCCCTCCTCAGAGGTATTCTTACTTTCCTCTCCTTCCCCCAGAAGCTCATTGTCTGCAGAGCTATGGTTCTCTCTAGGCTGGACTACTGCAACAGCCTCTTTCTAAATCTGCCTGCCTCTACTCTCCGCCCTCTGCAACTCATCCAAAACAGGACTGCGAGACTTGTCCTTGCCCTCAAGCCCAGGGATCGTATCTCTCCAGGACTGAAATCTCTGCACTGGCTCCCAGTGGCGGCGAGGATTAAGTTCAAATCCCTCTGCATTGTCCACAAGACCATTTGGGGCCTGGGGCCTCAATACCTTCAACTCTCTCTTCCTAAATATCTTCCTTCTCGAGCTCTTTGCTCATCCGCCTCCAACTCCCTCATGGTCAGTCGCTTCTCCAAGCAACGAGTTGATGGTAGATCTCTTTCTTCGGCTGGGGCCTCCCTCTGGAAAAGCCTCCCTGCCGCTCTGAAACTCTTGAACCATCTCCGATTCCTGAAGAACCTCAAGACCTTAGTCTTTGCTTTAGTTTCCTCTCATCCTCTCCCCTGCTGTCCTCGTGGCTGAAACTGAAACTGCACTGGTTACCTGGCTACCCTATGATCTTGGGCCCTGCCCCCCGCCAGTTGCATACCTGCACCGCCCCCCTGGCAACCCTTGCACTCGGGGGCTGTTTCTGTATCCCTACAGCCCCCTACCAGCACTTGACACCTGATGTCTGCACTTACCCTTGCACTTACCTTACCCTTACTCAGCCTCGATTTTTCCTTGTTCTTTCAACCTGTTTGATGCAATTCAAAAGGATAACATTGTCGGTGTAGAAGATCAAAGCTCATCTTGTGTTAAAAATCTTTGGAGATTTAAAAGAAGTCAGAGAGGGAACACTTACCATATAAGAGAGATATAAATGAAAAATAAATGAGGCCAAAATCCTCTGTAGGTTTCAATTGGTGGGAAGACTTGACCAGAAAGATTAAATCCGATTCTTAGGTTGGTGTCTGTGTGCAGGTGAATTAAAATGCTTAATAGATGGCTATGGAGACCCCACAAATCCAATTTGGCCCATAAGAGGTTCCTATTTACCTTATTGAATGCCAATGAGGAGTCAATACTGGCCATATATAGATTAGGGATGTCTCCAGACCTTAGTGCATCTTTAAATGGTATCAACAATAATTCCAGAAAGATTGGTCTGTAATCCTGCCCGAAAAAAAGGATTTTATTTTTTTACAGATGGTATTAAATATTGCCCACTGATTTAGTTCCCTCAGTGAAAGAGATGCGAAAATTGTAGAGTCCGCGCCTAATCGGGCAGTGGGTTGATAAATCAAAGGATTAATTTTATCACCTCTTTTGAAGATAGGCACTACATGTTAGGATCTCCATGTAACTGGGTTCTTTTTCTCTTTAAGAAGGTTCAACAAGAGAATTTTTAAAATGTTAGCCCACATGATTGGATCTTGTTTGAAGTGCCTGTTACATAAACCCTTCAGGCCAGGTGCACGGAGTTACTGTTCTTATGATGAATCAGCTTATATCCACTACATCAAACTTCAGGCATTATGCCATATTAATATCCATTACTGGGATGGCGCTCACTGGTTGGCTATAGAAGGTCGAAAAGTATGCTGACCAGACTGACTCCAAGAAAGGGTTTTCTTGAGAGGTTAGTTGGGACCGACCCAATGAATTTACTAACTTTCAATAATTGGAGCAAAATTTTGTCAACACACAACTCCACATAATTTTGCCATCACGCTGCAGTAAGCTAATGTGTAACATTTTTATTTATTTTTTATATTTTTACCTACATATGCACATTTCTTCCGTTTTCTTCTCACTTGCCCAATCATGCTTAACAATCATTTTGATAGAAGATTGTAATAACTTGATCTCAGGATTGTAAGTATGAGAGCGAGAGAGACATGGGAGTGGATTGCATAACCACGGAGATCCGGATGAATGTGGGAAAATTCAGTGGATTCAGGGCTTCTGTTCTCAACTCTATGGGACATGAGCTCAGACCTATCAAAAATGTATAATTAAACTTACTAATGATCTGATATGATATGATTTGATATTTATATTGTGCCTCTACACAAGTGTTTCTAGTGCCACAAGACTGGCAGGGAACAGAGGAATGACAAGACAAACAATCTTACCAGGCCTTGTGACATTCAGATTGTGCAAGTGCAAACTAGAAGTACAGGGGAGAGGGTGCAATGGGAAGTGTAGGGAAGGGGTAAAGGGGAAGTGCAGTCAGGGCAGCAGGGCTCTGAGTAAGTGCAAGGACGGCAAAGGACTACATGCGTGCAGTCCCATACTCAGAGTGCAGTGTAGGCCAGGAGGCAATGCAGGGTGACTGGTCTAGGGGGGCATGGTACCCTGTGAGAATCTAAGGGTAACCACGCAACCAGTGTGCAGATTCCAAGTCAATCTATTGAGCTCTGTGGAGACAGTCAACTCCGGAATAATATGTTTCTTAAGAGTCAAGGGCTCGCCATTGAAGAACACACACAGCATATGGTGGTCACTAAGAACTCCCTCCTCAACAGAGGAATAATGAAATGCATGCAAAAACCCCTCTGGGACAAAGATAAAATCAACGCAGGGGTGGGCAGAGTCTGGGTGACAAGTACTGACACTGTTTACCTCTGGCACAGGATTTCAGATTATAATTGGTCACAGTGTTGACTGTGTTTTGTGAGTTAAGTCTCTACTTAAGCATTCGGAAATGAAATCCCCTGCAATCAGAATGAAATAATTCGAATAGACATCCTGCCACTTTGATAAGATAGTTGCCAGCTCCATCGAAAATAATGTTAAAGTGCCTCTTTAAAATACAAATTAATTAATAATTTGTCCGATGGAAAACCCATTATGTTAGTGCAAAGTGTAAAGAGACCCTGGTTAGTGTCATCGAAGATATCAACTTTAGAAACGCAAAAGGAATTTACAGCGACAAACAAGCCACCTTGAGGTCTTCCCTTTAAGCCCCGTATTGCATGTTGCACAATCATGGAGAATCCATCCAACGTTACAGCGCCAGTAAACAAGTTTCTTGTAACATAATAATATGATGGCTTCTAAATTTATTACAGATGCTAGGGCCTTTAAGAAGGTGGGGAAACCTCTTGCGTTCCATGACATCACACTAGTGATTAAATGGTTGCTAAAAACTGGAATTTTAGTAATGCGTTTAGGATTAGTAGAGCTCAGTGTGAAGGCAAGCCAGAACCAATTCTGGGAAGGAGAATCAAGTGAACAGGGAGCATACCTAAAGGCTACCCTGCGATTTGAGGAAAAACCTTGCATACAAGCGAGTTTCAAAAGAGTAGAAAGGTCATGTGAAGATATGGTAACATCTCATTCCTCATGAAGATGGTAGATTTGCGAATTTGCATTTCTTAAGTCAAAACCCTCCAAATCCCCCTAAACAGTTGTGAGGTGTCAATGACTGTTATTTTTGATTGCTTTTTTGCACAATCTTTAGAGCCTGAGGAAGAAGGTGCAAAGATTGGGACAATTGGTGGAAAGGAGCCTGATTTCTTAGTGTTTATGGAGGCTAAATCCACCTGTTTGTCTTTGCCAGCGGGGAGGCCATGAAGGCATTCCCTAGAAGAGCTTGTGTTGCTTTTATTTTATTTTTTATATTTTGGTTTCTTCCTTAGGTGTTTCTTTTTTCTTTGGTGGACATTCGTCATAAACAGCTACTCCCATACACAATATTGAAGATGAAGGAGAGTTAATAAGACTTTTGTTACAAGGAAGGTTGCACAGTCTTTCAAATTCTAATAGAAATTCCCTCGAAGGAGAAGTATCTGGCATAATCAGCCCCCAATTTCCATGGTGTAAGACTGGGTTATTAATAGACTGCTTACATATCCTATTCCAGACAGGATATGTAACTATTGCTGACTTCTTATCAAAATTACGGTATCACTACATATTATCCCCACCAAAAATATTCCATAGGCAATATTTTTGGGGGGGATCATTTTTGGGGTTTGTGGGAGCGAGGGTTGCAGGCGTGACCCCTGATCCTTTTAAAATAATGCAGGGGTTGCGGGGGTGTCCCCCGCAGGTTCCATGCCTTAATATCGCCGCAAAAATATGGCAATATCTTTGTATGGCGATATTTTTGTGGGGATATTAACACATGGACCCAAAATCACTTACTCAGTCCTCCAATCTTTGAACAATAGAATATAATTGGAGGGTATGTGCCTTAACCTCTAGTTTAATGAGGTCAAAAACTTTGACCAAGGAATTTAAAATGAAATTTAAGGAGACAAGTGAGGGGTCGTTACTGTCCTTAACTGCTTCCGTAAAGGTTGAGGGATAGGGAAGCTGAGAAGAGTAGGAATAAGTAGATGAAACAAGGGAGGAATCCAAGGAATGCAAGTCCTGGGCGGGGAAAAAAGCCGGTGTATCTGAATGTGACCCCAGAGAATGTGAAATAATGTTGTTACAGACTGACAGACCTGGTGAACTCTTAACAGATTCCAGGGGTTTGTAAGTAGCACCAACATCTTAGACGAAGTAACAACCAGCTTGGATGAAAGAGTAGTCATGGCATCCGATGAAGACATAGGTAGATCTCGCAGGCTAGCACTCCAAGTATAAAAGAAGTATGTAATCTTTTTTTATGTCAGTTGAAGTGAGGGTAAAATCCTGAGTAGAAGGAACTGGAGAGCACACCTAAGCGTTTCATCGCCTGCGTACAGGAGAAGAAGACTGCCTACAATACACTGTCAGCTAGCAGATGCAAGAATCGCCAATAATCCATGTATTGCTACTCTGAAAATTGTTCTCTGTCAGACAAGTCTGAGATACATGTGGAAAGGGGTAGAGGCAGTAACATTTTTGGAGTGAAAGAAACTGTTTATGAACTTGCTTGCAATCGATGTGGACCCATGTGTGAAATATGTGTGAGTTGTGCAATGAAATTAAGTAGGTATTTATGAATTAAGGTTGTTTTGGTAGCCATGCAAGGAAACAGGCAAAGAATATACTATTTTGCTGTGTGAGCTATACTGGAAGACATTTTCTGTGCTTGGGATTTCAGTCTCATTTACATGTCTGTTTTTTTCTGTTTCTATCATCCATTCTGTGGCTTTCACACAGTGGCCCTCATTACGACCCTTGCGGAATTCGGAAAACGATGGCGGAAATGCAATACCGCCATCGAATAGCGCTCGGTGCGACTATGACCCGTCACCGCAAAGTACGAAGCCATTAGCGACACCGTAGTGAACGCCAACGCTAACTGCACCAAGCACGCGCGCGCGCGCCATGCCAAACCGTAAATACCACCATGGCGCAAGGGTACGCTAATTCCGACCCTAGCGGACATGTACCTAACGCCATCAAGCATGGCGGAATGTACCATTCCGCCATGGTGAGAAGTACGGCATCGCGAATCAACCGTAAACGGCCCCACTGAGTGCCTGTACACCGCTCCCTGGCCACAAAGTACAACTCCCCGTAGGTGCAATGAAGTCACAATGCAACCAGTGAAATGTACAAGTCACCCATGCATGCCAACGAACAAAAGAAACACAACAGGGGCCAATGGGAGCTGCAGGGCACAGATGGCACGAATACAGAAGCCATCCCAATGGACATGACCACAGTCCCCCACCAAGAAACGCACGCAAACACAGGCACCTGTGACCAGCAATATTCCGAGAATCACATCATTCCACCAGTCCACCTGGCTGACCGGCATCTGTTACACAAAACCCAATCCCCCGCCCCTGAGCATGACAACATTCAAACTGTCATATTGGCAGCCCCCATCCCTGACCTCACGGGCTTCGTAGGCAAACGCGCCCAGTACAGTACCACGCAACTAAACTCCGAAGCTGGAACCCAATGCAGATCTCCTCACAATACATCGCCCCCCAAATAGGCATATGCCACATCACTTGCAAAGAAGAACGCTACACGGGCCAAATCAGAATAGAAATTTAATGCACATCAAAATCACCAAGCCCATACAGCCATCAGGCCATGAACTCCAAAACACTTTTCACCATTGTGGGCTGCATCCGCAAGAAATGACCAGCCACTACTTGTGTGACGCCCTGTTCCCTCATGGTACACAGAGCCACATTCACGTACGAAAAGGCAACATGGAAGCGCACAGAACCGCAGGGCCGTCCCAATGGGGAGGCACTAGTCCAGCTGAAAGGCCGAAATGTTGCTCCGAGCCACCAGTACTGCGTAAGGGCATGTGGCCCATTGGCGATCGTCCCATAAGATCGTAATGCTGCTCCACTGATTAACACGAAGCAGCAGGTGTCGGGAGTAAAACCCATCTGCAGGAGTGGCATACAGATGGCAGTGGCAAAAGGGGAGGAGATACCTGTCAACCAAAAGAAAAGAAAAAGAACAGAATGGCCATCAGAACTACATTCGAACAACTCACTTCAATGATCACACTAAATCCACAGCCATATGCATGCTAGCCCACTCCAAAGGATCATCACCACCCCAAAACCACTTGCTACTCATAACCATCTATATCGAGGTACAAACACCATCACAAACGAGTGTACCTGTGCATGCGTCTGTCAAAACAGAATCCATCAGATGGGAATGTTAACGTGCATGGACACAAGTGTCTGAGGGCGCTTCGAGACAGGGAGGGCTCAACAAGGCCAGATAGACGATGGTCCCACTATGGCAGCCCTGCATCACATAGCGCAGGGGAGGCGGATAGATCCCAAGAAGCCCTGTACATGGCAAACTCTGTATCAAATCACCTGCCCATGCATCCATTCATCATTCCCTCATCCCGGGATTAAAACGCCTGAATATTTACTCACATAACATTAGAAATATCCATTGAGTCTGTGCGTTATGCAGCCTGCAAAATCCACAGTGCCCCAGCCCGTAATTCCAGTGTAGTGAAGTAACATGTATTTGGGAACGTCCGGCCTCATCGCCCACGTCGCTATTGCGCATCCCAAACTATTCATATCAATCATTGCATCCTCGCCATGGCCCCTGTCTCAAGGACATAGAACAATAGTACGTTATATTTGCAGTCAGACCTGTGGGCATTTCCTCGCCGCTAGCTGAAAACCGAAAGCGCCGCCCTTCGAATTCCTCATTTGCAACATCACGTCGAAGAGGCATCTGTGGCCGTTTGAAATCACTAATTATTCCATTGAGTGCGGCTGTGTGTGAAAATGGCAACTGCCTTCACCCACAAATGGGACGCCCCGCCCGTCGTTGCAACTCGGTACAGTGATGCATGAGGGCCCACCGTTACTCGAGTACTACGTTCCACTGACCCTTCACAAGTCTGTTCGCGACTGCACAGATAGTATGTGAAACAATGGGACCACAGCAGAATGAACATATCAACCAATCTTACACGGCCATCGGGTACAAATACATGATTGCAATAGCAAGATGCCATTCTCCGAATTGCAGCGTTTTGCGCGGGACGTGCTCGGCCAAAGGGGAGAGCAGTTTGCACAGGTGGAATTAATCACCACAGGTGGAGGCCATACAGCCTGAAAACACATAAATTGCACAGCCAGTCTCCTCCCACAACCACACCGAAATGCTACCGGCAGGACTCGCGATGTTGGCCCTGGGGGACCTGATAGCACTGCAAGTACTCCAACTCCAAGAAGAAGACGAACACCAACTACAACCGGCCGCACGGAGGAGACGCAGGAGGAGGAGGAGGCCAAGGCAGGGCCAGCAAGGGCCGCCAGCACAGCCACTACCACCACGCAGGCAGCCCGCAATCCCACGCCTCCGAGCACATCCGTTCAACCTCACTGATGAGCAGATCCACACCCTCTACCGCCTGGACCGGGACACCATAGCCGCCATTGTGGACATGACACAGGCTGACCTTGTCAGCATGATAGATAGCCCAACCGCCATCCCACCCCTACTGAAGGTGGTGTCTGTACTCCACTTCCTGGCCACAGGCACCTACCAGCACACAGTCGGACAGTTGCATGGCATTTCTCAGCCACTGTTGTCACGGACACTATTGCAAGTGCTCGATGCCCTCCTGCAGCACGCAGACGACTACATCTCCCTACCACGCTCGGAGCAGGAAATTACCAACACAAAAGTGGGATTCCATGCACTTGCCGGCATACCGGGTTGCATTGGTGCCATCGACTGCACCCATGTGGAATTGGTCGTCCCACATGCCATGGAGGCCCAGTACCGCAACCGAAAACAATTTCATTCTCTGAATGTACAAATGGTGTGTGACTCCAACAGGATCATTACACATTGTTGTGCCAGATTCCCTGGATCAACCCATGATTCTATGGTCTTGAGGAACTCTACAATACCACGCTACATGGAGCGACACGCAGGGAACAGATCCTGGCTACTCGGTGAGTCTCATTACATGCATGATAATGTGGGGTATGTGATTCGGCAATGACCTGGCAGGAAGGGGGGGGGGGTGTGCGTACGTAGCAATGGCATTCCACATCATACGTTTATCGTCCACATACAGGTGTTGCTGGATGTCCACTGAAGAGATGGCTCCTCACACCAGTCCGGAACCCACGGGACCAGCATGAGGAGGACTACAACCATGCCCACTCACGTACCCGTGTAGTCATTGAACAGGCATTCGGCCTACTGAAGGGTCGTTTCCGCTGCCTCAGCAGGTCTGGCGGGGCACTCCTGTACCGCCATGAGAAGGTTGCAAAGATGGTGATGGCATGTGTCATGCTCCACAACATGTGCGTACGTAGAAATGTGCCCATGCCCCCTGACGCAGAACTGCAAGCACCTGATGATGGTCATGATGAGGGTGGGGATGTGGCAGCACCTCATGGAGTCTGCGAGGCACCGGAGGGCCGTGACATTCGTCAGCATCTCATTGATGTATGCTTCTAGCACTCACGCCTGGTGGCTGATACATGGACACGGGACTCGTGGCACTGTGTGTGTCTGGGACATGCACAATATGGACTGTACGCCTATGATGGCCTAGTACACAAAGATCAATGTCCACACATCTCATTGGTTGATCGTGCACTGTTTATGGCATATGTGATATCATGTTGTACACCCTATCGACCCGCCACCCAAGTGAGCCCAACACACCCCCTCCACCCTCCTACCTCCCCCCCGAACACCAGTGTCCAAAGATGCTCATTGTCAGTGGGCAGTCGCTATTGCAAGCCCCCTCTGCGGGTATCAGGGGCACCCCTGCCTGTGGAGCGCAGGTTCCTCCCAGATCTACGTTGGGGGCTGCCCTGGACAGAACTTGCAACGGATGATGTCTCTGCCTGCTCACGTCCATGCATGTCCCTAAGGGTTTGCGAGAGCTCAGTGAGCACACGGCGCACTGCGGCAAGTTCGGCACATACGTCCTTGGACGTCGCATGCAGTTCCTCCCTCAGGCTCTCGGTGCATCTCTCCATTTGGACTCCCAGGCTCTCGGTGCTACTCTCCATTTGTGCCCTTAGTGTCTCTGTACCTCTCTCCATTTCTGCCCTAAGTGTCTCAGTTGATGTTTCTATGTCTGCCTTAGTGCCCCCACATTCATCGGCATGGTCCTTGAGGAGCGTGGCCAGTTGCTGCTGTTGCACGATTAACTGGTCGAGGGACTGTTGCCTCTGCTGGGCCATGGCCATTTGCGGGGGTGTCACAGAGGGGCTGTTGTCCTCATGTTGCCTTGCCACAGGGCTTGTGGGGGATGGCCAGTCGTCGTCTTGTGGGTGCCCCTGCGTGGTATCCTCATGTTGTACGGGATGGGACAGACAGGGGGATTGGGACAGGTCATGGATGGATCTGACTTCGACATCCCCGTCTTCTGTGTCGGAGCATGCTGCCATCAATGGGGTGTCACCTATGGTGCTGCTGCCACCAGAGGCAGTGCCTTCTGTGGCATCCGTTGGGGGGACCTGTGGTGGTGGTGTTGTGGGCATGCTGGCTGCTGGGGTGCATGTTGATGTTCCCTCCTCTGTGCTGCCACTTGATTTGTGCTGCTGCCGTGTCTTGATGCGTGCAGCTGAGGTGGAGGGTCTTTGGCCGTTGGTCTTGGCCCTCTTTGCAGGTGTGCTGGTAGGGGTGTCCTGTAGCTCGTCGTTTGGATCGGACCCTGTGGTGGAGTAAAGGAGGGCGAGGGTTATTGATGGGTCTGTGGGAATTGGAATGGCATTGTATCACATGCATTGGGGTGGTACCTGAGGGTGATTTGGGTCGGGGCCTTGGAGGTGCTTTCATTTGTGTGTGGAGTGAGGGTGCAGTTGTTTGGCAGCCTGCAGTTAGGGTGTGCCTGCTGCACGTGTAGTGCGTGTTTTAGGGGTTTTTAATTATTTATGTATTTATTGTGGGTTTTAACGTGCGCTATCAGGCCGATGTGTGTGGACGTTCTCCTGGACATGTGTTTCTGTTGCACTATGTGGACGCATGGTACTTCACATGGATGGACTTTGTGGATTTGGCATTGTTTTATTTGGCCCACCTACCTGAATCTTCGGATGTCTGCACTCCTTTCTCCATCCCTCCGACTCCCTCTATGCTCTCCATTCCGATGGTGGAGGCACAGATTTCTTCCCAGGGGGTCAACTTGATGGGTGATTCAGGACCTCCCCCGGTGGCTGTGGCAATGTTGCGGTTGGCAGAGAGTATGCTGCGGACGCGTATCCGCAGGTCGTCCCATCGCTTGCGGCATTGCTGTGGGGTGCGGGGTGCGGTCCCCACCGCACTTACCCGCTGTGCCACCAGAGCCCATATGGCCTTCTTGTTTGCAAGTGCCGTCCTGGTCATTTGCGTGCAGAAGACGACGGCAGCATTCTCCTGGAGGGTCTCTGTTAGCACGGTGAGTTCCTCACGGGAGAAGTGGACCTGCCGCTTGCGGTCGCACGCTTTTTTCGCTACTTTTCCCATTTTTCTTGGTTTCGCTAGGGTGGATGACGGGTTGGGGTGTGTTTCAGGGTAGTGATTTTAGTGGTTGTGTGGTTTTAGTGGTTTTATAGGTGTACGGCGGGATGTTTCCCGTTCCGGGCCCATGTTTTAACTTCCGTTTCCGTATATTTCCGGTCACCGTACTTTACGGTAGGCGCACACTGCGGTGTCCGCTGTGATGGGTGGCGGTATTGCACCTAGGGCGCCGTACGGCGGCGGTGTGGGCCGTTTTGGGGTCATTTCCGCCATCGCGGACTTTGCACTTCCGCCATGCCGTGGTGCTCGTGCCCGATGGGTCGGAATGGGCCGCACTTTGCTCCTTCGTGCAATGGCGGAAATGCTATTTACGCTGTGGCGGTCCGGTCAGTCACTTTCCGCAAGGATCGTAATGAGGGCCAATGACAGTTTTGGAGAGAAAGCAAATTAATTTTACAGTACAGCAAATGCTGTTAGTGCAAATAGATGTTATTCTAACACATGTAAAAGAGTGAGAAGTTGGGAGATGATTCATTAATGATAGCGAATACGTTCAAAAATAATTCTATATAGGTTTGTTTGATTCTTGTTAATTTAGTGGAGTGCATGAGATACAATATGTTTTTAATCAACTCTAGTGCTCTACTATCATTTTAATATGTACATTAGAATTGGAAGGTATTTTGAATTGTTACTATGTATTTTTTTAATGAGATGCATTTTTGTCATTTTCTTTTGGAGCTTATAACTGATCTGCATTTTGAATAGGTTTCTATTCTCGTTTTCTATGTAATGGAGTGCATGGCTTGTTTTCTGCTGTTCAAATAGGACAATCAAACATAAACAAAGTTAAAATATACTATTTTTTAAATCAGGGGTAGTGCTCTACTATCATAGGAAGTTCTGTTGACTTGTTCATAAAAAAGTGGTGTGCATTGTGAATCATTTTACTGAGATGGATGAAATGTTAAGTGTCAGTCTGATTTGTTTATATACATTTTCAAGTTAAGCTAAGTTTGCATGTAGAATTTTTTAGACTTGACTTCATTGTTTTGGTATGGTATCCTTTTTAGAGTATTATGTTCTAGTTGTGTTAAAAGATAAAATAACCCAATTTTTAAAGCAGTGAAGTTGTGAACATAGTTGTTTAAAGGGTGTTTAGGATAACATTCTTAATGTATTATTAGTCCGTGCTTTTCTTGATTGTGCATAATAGTTTATTTTATGGATGCGCTTTGTGTGTGCTGTGTTATGTAGGTAAGTGAGGAGTGCAATTTCATCATTTGTCGTTCTTACGGTAAGGACAGGACATATGAAAAGCTCTATGCTCATGGAATGTAACATATTTATGAATATTAGTGTAGTATTTGGTAAAAGGTCTGTTTAGTCTTTCAATTTGTTTATGCATTTAAAACCAGAACTCATTTTGTAGTAATGTGGATTCACAGACAAACCATGTTGCCAACATATATGAATATAAAGAATTGCACTGACTTTCAAGTTCACTTAATTGGGCTCATTGCGAGTTTTGTGGTATCGCGGCGGTAATATCACCGAGATACCAGCCTATGGTATTACCATTACTGCCACTTGGTCCAGCGGTATTACCACTGGAGGTATTACCTCTGGTGGTAATACCGCTGGATTACAAGTTGCGGTTTGATGGTGTAAATCCTCATTTTATGGAGTGCATAGTATTCCATTGGGGATTTTTGATGGTATAACCTCTGGCGGAATTACCAGATGGTGATACCACCAATTTTTGGAGGGGAAGTGGAGGAGCAACATCCACCAAAGTACCTAAAATAATCAGCTGTATTACCATTCGGTAATTCTCGGAGCAGGAAAAATGGAGGTAACAGAATTACCAGCACTTTTTTCCTGGACCGCCAATCTCATACTTAGCCAATTTCTCTTCCTCTTTTTCTGAGAATGCAAGCCATAAACGTTATATTTACATGCATATTACGTTAAGAGAAGTTATGTGTCCTAAATAAATAAGATGTTCTACCTGTGAAGGGCATTTCATTTCTGCAAGGGTTTGACAAGGTTGCCTCTTCCTTTCACTCCTCTTGCTCTCCCTTGCTGCCCTTTTAACTGCCACCCATCATTTTCCATTTTTCTCCTCCTTTTGCCCCACCCCACTACCTCTTTACACCTCTCCATTCAACCCAGTTGAGCTTTCGGCCCGTTACTTACCGGATGGCACATGCTGAAATGATGTATTCTGTGGGGCATTGGAAGCCCTTTACTTTCGGTTTGATGCGCTCTCAATGCCCCATATTATCATTGGCATGTTGTGGTTATGCCTATATTCCCTAACATGACCTAGTCAGCAAGGATGGTGGAGTTGTGCTTGGAATAAAATGCCATGTTCTCACACTTAACAACATCAAACAGTAGATGGAGAATAACCGAGTAACTATCAATGACAGGTAACCTATCCTATTGATGTCGGGGATATTAAGCAGGGGCACTAGGAGTCTGCTTAGGGTGAGGGAATATGATTAGTGTAAGAAATATTGCAAGCCAGGTTCAGAGTCCTTCAATGAGGAGTCATTTCACGTGGGTTGTGCAAGAAAGCAGCAGCTCCTATTTCTTCATTAAGTGAGTGTTGCAAGAGTTTCTGGATGTGTTTGTGGCGATGTATATTGATACACTTCTCATCTCGTTACGAATCTGACAACAACTGGAGATCTTTTTCCTGTATTGTCTTTTTTCATGGGAATATTGATAGTTTTTGGCAGATGGAGTCTCTATCATATCTAAGAGCGTTTTCTTTGACATATTCCCTAAAATCGTTCTTTCTTTGGTATTAGTGCATCGAAAAAGCATGTGTTTTTACAGAATGCCTTTTGGATGTTATGGCCTTATGTTTAGCTAACATGATTAGTAATCTCATAAGAAGTGAAGTGCTAGAGCAAGTGTTTGGTGGTATTGGTGGGGGCACAGTTGCTGGAGCTCTTGCACGAAGGTGTTCCTGTATCCTGCATTGCTATTTTGAAGCTCCTCCCACAAACAGTTCAAAACCAATGTGGCACACGAAGCTTGCACATCTAGCTCTAGAGAAAGTGTTTGGTTTTTGGAGGCTGGAGTTGGAGACAGTGCCGGAGAATCAGTCTCTTTAGAGGAACTTTCATTGGTGTTTTCGTTGAAGAAGCAGAGATCCCCTGCTTTTCTTCTTTTTTTTTCTTCTTTTCTTTAGTTGTTTTAAGCAGTTTTGGTCATTTTAATAACTCTGCACAGTGCTGCTGAGGCTTTGTGGGGGAGTGAAATGTATAATTATTTAAGGAGCAACGTAGCCCTGAGGAATCAAGCGAACGGGACCTTATTGAATGCATCTCAAGCGTTACAACTGGTTATTGATTTGCCTCTTCCATCCTCTTCTATGGATGGTGACTTAACAGAAGTAGTAATATTGGGACATTGGTGAAGCCTGTCTCATGTGAAATTAAGAATTTGGCAGCCATTACTTCTTATTTCAATACGATCCAGAAAGAAGGGGTTGACCAAGAACCAACTCCAAGTACCTCTAAAAATCGCCTCAACGGTTGCCACGCTTATGCCCTTGCCATCCCCCCTCTCTGATATGATTCTGGATGCTGAAATGCTAAATATGCTGGATTTTCAAATTTCATCTCAGGAAGGGAGTTTACCTTTGGCTCAAGTTTCTACTCAACATGGCAATTCACAAAATGAGGATTATCACACACCACCCATGTTTTCAGAAGCTGAACAATCGAGAGATGGTTCTAATATTATGTATATCTCTTAGTTTTCCACTCTTGAACCCGTGCCTCCTCGCAGATTGTCAACCATGTTGAGACATGTAGATCAGGTGATTTACTGTGAGATGATCGAGAAAAAAAAAAGAATCCCAAAAGACCGAATTTATTTTCTTTCCCTTTGACTGCATATATATGCGGGGGGAGACCCCCTGCAGCTCCCTCAACCCCTTACCACTCCACATTGTTTGTTAACTTTACCCCCCCACATATAAATGCAGTCAAATTGGGCATTCCGAATTCGGTCTTTTGTGCTTCAGTCTTTTCTACCTCGATCTTTTTGGGTATTACCGATCAAGTTATATCTGATAAAAGAGACCTGGTGATTCAAGAAAATTAATCACATTCGGTGTGCTCTGCTTTGCTTATACCCTATATGAAGGATTAAACAAGAAACAAAGGTTCATTCCACCTTGTTGGTGTCCATTCTTTTTAAATTGACTAACATAGAGATGCATGCAAAATGTAATGAGTTTTTTTTAATCTACTCATCGAACTGTGGAGACTAGTGCAGAATCTTTGATTTCCCAGCAGCCCCATATATAGCGGGATATATTAGCCAGAAAGCAACAGGATTCCTGTAATGGCAGGGATATGCTGGGGTTTGAAACTAGGGTGCCGGGGAATAGCTTGCATGATCTAAGTCTAGTGAGGGACTTGATATTACTACCGACTACTCAGAATTCGGCGATTGTGGTGGATGTTGGTAACATGGACTTGACAGCGATCGATCACTCGGTCAACCCAATACGTTTAATGGGAAAAGAAATTGAAGAATCTTAAATCCCAAAAACTGAATAGGAGGTCTATAAGAAAATGACTCAGATCTTTTAAAGCATCTGTTAATCGGGAGCAAGGATCTCAAAGGATGTCTGAATTATTTTGGCAAACCTGGTATTATAGTTGGGGAGACTGTGGACCCTCAGTCTTGTGATTATCAAAAGGATTTGGATGACTCTGCTCCCTCTAATAGGTATGGGACAAGCAGCTATATATATATATATCTGTTCAGGCCCCTGTTGCTTTGCATGCATCAGAAGTGAGACCTTCAATGAATACCTGCATGGTCCTGGTGCTTAGTAAAGTAGCCACCACACAAATTGAGATGGCAGATCTGGCTTTTCAGGCTGGGTATCCTACTTCTAAGGATGTTGTATGTTTTGACACATCTGTTCAAACAGATTGACTCTCAGGAGTGGGCGTTAGGGATTCTCTGCTGACTGTTTCTGATTTCGGATGCACGTTACTAGTTTCACACCTAATAAGGAATTCTGTTCTAAAGAGCTAACATCATATAAAATTAGTGGGGGTGAAAAGAGGCGTGTGGATTTGCTTGTTGGTCATAAGGGCCCCCCTCTTTGTCCAATCTCCTTATGGGGCCCATCCATCTTTCAAGTAGGTAATACTAATGGTGTTATCACTGGGTTTGAAATCTATTTGGGACTCTGGTTTGCTAGTGAGAAATATGAGTAATCGTGTGCCTGCTGACCAACCTCACCTTCTCCTGCTCAGTTTTAAGTCCTGTCAGTGTGATGGTGTGAATTGGTCTAGATCTAAAGAAGTGTCGAGTGTTTTGAGAGGGGAGTTAAGAGCTGAAAACACTGTGAAAGGTGATAGAGGTCCAAACCAACCTGAGTTAAATAAGTTTGCAGGTAAAGAGTTTGGTGATGAGGTGATGAAATTTCAACCTTGTAGGGCGGGGTGTACATTATTGGTTGAATGTTTTCTTCCAGAGAATAGGAGATATGTCTTTAATCATTCTTGCATCTTGGCTTTTTAACTGAGATACCCAACTTAAGAGCAATTTTGAATAAGTACTTAGAAAGGGTAGATATTGAGAATGTGTCTAGAACGGATGTTGCTGTTGTAGATATTACCTCTAAAACTGTATGCAAGTGCAGTTTAAAAGAGTTTTACCCATTGCGACAGATGGGTTATGATATCTCGCCCTTTTATGAGAAAACGCGACTTAATAGTATTGCAAAACAATGTCATATCCCAACAGTGTTACCAAAGGATATTGTTATCTCTCTATGTGATGGTGTTTAAAAAGTAAGAGAGGTGCCATTGTTCAGTAACCGTTTGGTATCTATCTCAAACACTTGTGACTGGTCGTGGGTGGCCGGGTCACTGAATGATGATAATAGGGGGTTGGGTGCTAGGACAACTTCTCATCTTTAGCAATCTAGCTGAGTTGAGTTTATTGTCTTGGAACTCATGCAGGAGTGGATAGGTATTTTCAAATGAATCATTAGGTGAACCTTTGAGAAGATTTTTCTTCATCCAATTGCAAGAGACTTGGCTGAGACAATACCCAGTGATTGACGATTTTCAGACAGTATTTCATTTCAGTTTGCAAGTTAGGGTACTAGAGGGTGGCAGCTGGTAGACAATTGATTTATATTAAATCCTGCATAGGGGTTAGATTACTTAACTCTTGCAAAATTATGTGAGGTTGTCTTACAGGTCTCGGGGGTACAGAGGAACCTGCTTATTGTTAATGTGTACAGGCATGAGGAGATTTGCTCCACTCAAGCTGTGACTGAAAAGCCAACCAGTTTTGTTAATGACTGGTTTGCTAAAAATGATCGAGGCCTAGTACCGCTGGGCGGGGATCTGAACTCTGACTACTAGCAAGAGAGCCCCAAATAAAAAGATAATTTTGGTTCCATCGCGTACCAATCAAATGAGCAAGCGATGGTGGGGTTACAAGTGGCTGAATGGTTTTAAGGGATTGGGTCTATACATGCTGAATGGGGATATCCCCGGCCAGTATACTTGGTTGTGGGGACAAGCAAAATCAGTTTTAGACTATATTTCTTTGGATGATCGCATGTTTTTTAGATGAAAAAGTGAAATCCGTGGCAGCGACTTGGTATGTGGAATATATGAATTAGAGCAGCACCTTATGATCTCTAAACAATATCACGGGGCAGATCTAGTATAAACAAGCACAACCAGACAGACGACTATACAAACTTGACAGAGGTTAGTCCATGAATATGAGACGTGCAGCTCGTTTTAGCATTGGGATAAAACGTGATGTGGAAAACAGAGTTTCTTAGGGTACAGGTGGTCCACACATGGACCGGTGTACATAAGTGAGGGTAGGTACCCCCCAACTAGATTAAATGTGTTCTGTAGGGTACACCGCCCATTTAGAGATGGCCCTACACTATAAATCAATGTATTTGCCACAAATTAGTGTATTCTGGATTTAAAAACATCCTAACAAAAGGCCTCTATCCTCTAGGTACATAGACTGTAAATACTGGGCCATTTGAACAGACTTGTGCATTCCCCAGTACTTCATTAGACACATCTGACAGCAACCAAGGTCTACAACAAAGAAGTGAGAGTATTTTTGCAAGTGCCTCTAAGAAACAATATATTTTAAGTGTAAACAGTTTCTTGGGTTAGGTCTGGAAATTGTACGTGATAGGTAAGTGAGCATTACCCTGCAACAGTTTGGATGTGAACAGATTGCTCTCCCACGGGGCTTGACCTCTTACTTCCCCCTGTACGATTTGTTTATATGGATATTTGGAGAAAACTCACCTACAGTGCAAGCCAACATTGGCAAGAATAAAATAAAATGGTGCATGCAAGCAACTAAAAGGTATGCACCGTGCTAATATTAATGTTTTTGGGAAACATACCACATGATTAAGTCTTCTTTTCAATCATTACATACAGACAGAATTTTTAATGGGTTGCAATGTATTTGTTGTAAGCATTTTTTAACACTGTTTTTTTAAAGGCGTTCATTCAGAGTCCACCTTGTCCTGATGATGGCGGAGGCAGGATTTGGCAAGAATATTTTGCCAATGAGCTCCACTTGAAACACGTGTCGACAGAAAGATACACTATTTGTCCACATTGATTAATTTAAGTGAAGAATAGCACGTAAAAAAGTGGATATTATATGGTAGTCAAGTCAGTTGCAATTAATGTGTATGAATGTGTGATATGTGTGGATTGAGTCAAATTAATTAAAAAAGAAAAACAACAATTTTTCTTTATATGTATGTGTCGGGGTGATCTCCCGGGGGCCGGCAGAGCCATCTGCGGGCCTCTGGGGCTGGGGAGGCCCCAACTCCTCCTGCGTCCCAAAAGGAGTATGAGGCACACACAAGAGCAAAGTAATTTATGCTGTTTATTATAGTAACTGCAGGGATCGTCCTCCACCCGTATGCATCCGGGGAGACGCTCTCTCATTCTTAGTGGGGCTTGCAGGCCCTTTTTACCATACTATGACGCGCTAATCGTATCACCTGGGAAAAATCGTCACAAAACCTATCGCCACTTGGGGTTGGCTCCCCGAGTGGTAGGGTTAGTATAGATGCTTATATGGAGGAATATTAGTGGATAAGGACGGTCAGGTGGCACACTTGGGATGTCCCTAACACTTGCTACAATAAATTGGTTACATGGGGACCCTTGGTGATTGGCTAACTGAAATGGCGTCAGTGAGGAGCCCCTCGTACTTTGATTGGTTCCCTCGTGAGCCCCCAAGCCTGGGACCATCGCTGTTCCCAGCTCGCGAGGTACCTGGTGTTGGCAACATTGTGCAACTATGTGTTAGTGGCGGACAATGGACAGGTCTATGCTAGTGGCTGAGGATCACGCCTTTCCCATCAGTGTAGGTGTCCAACTTGTCGCTTCGTTGTTGCAACCTGTGTCCCAGGCGTGGGACCCCAGTGGCTTTTTGTCTCGTGAGCTTGGCACCTTGTCAGTTTGGCTTGGTCACGTGTGGAGAGACCGTAGCTGGAGTACAATTATGAGCATTTGATTTGTTTTTCGGCCCAGAGGGGCGCTTGGCGGCGGCAAGTGTAACTTTGGCACTGAGAGCTTTGCATGTGGGTTGCAACACTGCGGCCTTGGCTGTAGGCTACGCTGGGACTCGTTCTGCAAGATCAGCGCATTGTTTTTCGTCTTGAGAGGGTTTTAGTCTTAGAGGCTCCTGCCTGAAGACTCTTGTTTGCAGCCTACTCGGGCATAGTTTTCTGGGAGGCGGTATATGATCCATAACATGGGTGCCGTAGGGCGATAGAGTGTCACAAATAGCAGTGGATATATATATGATGGCATCTCTATGGGGACAGGGTAGCATGAAGCGTCTGCAAGCGTATACACAAGCTCTTCATTCATCTTGCGTTTCTGCGGTGCTGTAGGAGGCTTAGGTGAAAAATAACAACAATGCATGTCCGTGGGTGTGTCAGTCCGCTACGCCATAGCACTGAGTATGTTCTTCGTGTAGGTTGGTGTGTGAGTGACCAGTGTGCATGGTGGCACGTGTGTTCTTGTCTGTTGGCTATGTCGTCATGGCATCTCTAACGATGTTGATACTCTGTGGCTGTTGTTTTAGTCGATCTGGTCGATGTCGCAGGCGTTGGCTTGACCAGGGCATGGTAGTGGGCATGCTCCTCGTGCATGTGGGCCACAAACACATGGTACCTTGTTGTCTGGTAAGGAGGTGAGCGGGTCAAACTCCTCTCATGGGGGGTGCTTGGGCAGTGATCCTTCTCTGCCAGGGTCTGTATGAGAATGGGGGAAGGTGTTTTCCCATTTTCCCACTTCAGTCCCACCTCTGGTCGACTTGTCGACCACCAAATTATCTGCTCTCTTGTCTCCGCGTAGTCTCCATACTTTTGTTATTCCTCCTAAGTGTCCATATTGGTTCACATGATCTTCAAATGACCAGTACATATACACACACCCACCGCCGGATTTACAGTAGACCCACTTTCCAACATAGGTCTTCGGGTTCCTTGGGTTCTCTACATTCACAGATGGTGGGAGCAAGTCTGTTTCCAATATTTGCTTGTGCAATCTCTCCCGTTCCTTTATTATTATATCTGTGTGTTTGTCGTCTTCTGCTGGCATCAGGGCGTGCCTGCCGATCATTTCCATCATTTCATCAGTTGTCGTGCTCTCCGAGCTTTCCACAACCTTAATACTAAAAGGGCAGCCATACCCAATATTATGCACCCAGCTATTATTTTAAGACCATCTGACAACCATGATGGCATCCACGACCACAAGTAGGAAAACCAGCTGCCATCCTTCTTCACTCCCTTAGCTTCTTCGTTCATCTTGGCGTGCATCTTGGCCAGTTGTGATACTGCCTCAGTAAGCATACCATTGTCTGCGTCATTGGCAGGGGTGAATGTGTAGCATGATTTTCCAATTTTTGCACAAACTCCTCCTTCCATTGCAGTAAGGAGATCCAGCACATACCTATTCTGGAGTGCTACCATTCGTACTGCCCTCAATTCTTCTTTTATTGCATTGAATCCATTGACGGTTTGTCATCATTAGCTCCCACCTTGTGATCTGGAGCCATTTTGCATTTGCATACGCCTGCAGTCCTGGATGTATTATTGATGAGAAGTACATTGCCGCTCTGCTAAACAGTCTGTATCCTGGCAGAATGTCTGTAAGGGCTGTTTCCGATCTTCCCCACAGGTAGTTTCCCGTCAGTGGTTCTCCTTGTCTTTTCACTCTTGACAACATATCTGTGCCGTTATTTTCTTTTCCTCCTCCAATCTTCACAGATCTTTTCTTCCTCTTATTGCCTTCGGTCATTTTAGGGAAGTTCCCCAAATTGACATGTTTCTGTGGTACCACTAAGGATGGTACATTTATGTGTACCATTGTGCATAGTCGAATCCAAGATGGCGGCAAGCTGTGGTATGCGCAGGCCCAATAGTGGTCCATTAAAACCGCTGTACCGGCACCCTCGTTATTTATCGTTACTATCGTTTTGCAGTTGTTGTTTCTTCCAACATGGACGTCTCCGTTGTTTTGATAACATAGTGTCGGTGCAGTGAGTGGGAGTATTGTTACCGGGTCTTCGTCCTTCTCTAATCACGTCACCAGTCCAGCACTTTTTATTCATCCATTGTAACACTTGTTGTTTTCTTCGTCTATTTTTGCCATATTTGGTTTTGTCAGTGTGACTATCTCGCTCCCCACAACCCTGTATGTCCATCTTTCCTTTGTGTATACTTTCCCATATATTAGCAACAGTGGTCTTTCCCAGCACCCCATTACTCCAGCAACTTCACTTGCGCGCCATTCACATGGTAGGTAATTCAACGTTACTTCCTTCGTCTCTCCTTTCTCTGGCCCATCCGTCACGTACTGGAGCCCTTGTGTTAGTTGCCAGTAGTGATTGTACATGGGGAGTGTCTTGATGAAGTTATTTTCATACGGGTATGTGTCCCTCGTCTTCCACTGCATTTTTGCTATTCTCCCTTGGAAACGTCCTTTTATCTGGAACAGGGCCAAGTATATCAGGCCCTCTACTGATGTTGCTGGTACTTCCGTAGCCACAAATGTTCTGGAGGCACTCATGGCAAAAGGGATCAATGAGCACACATAGCAGTTGTCCTTTGTTTTCCCCTTACCAATTTTGGACATGTGCTGATACAATATGTTGTTTGAGACGTGTGAGGACTCTGTAAGATATGTGTCAACCCCATTACTGTCAACAGATGTGCTACATTTAACCCTCTTGCTGTTTACTCTTGTACCACCTGACACCGTATCTATTGCAGCCGTGGTGGGGGGTTCATTAGTAGGAGGTGCAGCCATAACATAAGAAGCATAGTGTGCCTGCCAGACAGTGGCAGCAAGTAGACCAGTGATAAACAACAAACCTATAATTTTTATTACAATAGCTAATATCACCGGAATTTTCCTCTTACCTTTGCTGCAGTCCTGCAGCTTATTAGTTTTGGTGATAAAGATGCCCACCTGAAAATTTCTAAAATTAAGCATTATTTTTGGTAGTTCTATTTATTCAAGCTCTCCCTATCAAGTAATCATTTAATGCCCAAGCAAAAAGCTGTGCCCACGCGTATCTTAGTGACCTATCTCTCAGGGCTGGTAAGTGCTTGTGGAGATGTGGGAATGATTGCTCTATGGCCAAAATGAACGTGTTGTAGTACACACGTATTTTTCTCTTTTTGAAATATTTTGGTCTTTTTATAACATATACAAATTGGTGTGACAGTGCTTCCGGGGTGTCGTCGTCCGTGGCAGCATTTACCCCGGGGCAAAACGCAACGTTAGTCACTTCACTTTTCTTTATACGTAAACAGTTGTACGCGGTACCTGCATGTGCGAGACAAAAAGAGAAGGAGAACATGCACGTGTCTACAAGTGTGGTGCAATGACATTTTGTTAGACAATGTCCTTTATTTTGGTATTGGTAGGAGCGGGGCTTGCCGGGGTAGTGGTTTGTTTGCTCTGGGATCTCGTGACCATGGGGTGGGCTATGGGCGATTGTCCATTTGTGTCCTTGGAGTTGGTTGGGGCTTGGGAGGGGTATGGGGCTGTGTTGAATTTTTCTTCCGTTGCTGTTGTTGCTGCATTGGCCCTGTCGTCGACACAAGGGCGGGTCTGATCTTTGTAGGGCTTGATGTCATGCAGGTGAGTCCATACTTGTTTATCCCGGAGCTTTACTGCTCTAGGAGCTACTTTCTCGATCTGGTGGGGCCCAGTAAACCTTGGGCTATTCCACTTCCTGTTAAAATTCCAGAGGAGGACGTGATCCCCCTCTCTTAATGTCCACTGTGCTGCTTGTTCCTGTTCTTCAATTGCTCTTCCTTCCTGTTGGGTGTTCTTCGACCCGCCCCGTGTCTTCTCAAGCTGTTGAGAGATAAAGAAGACACTAGTAATCGAGGAAGATACATATTCGTACATTTCATCACCAAAAACAGTTTGAACTGAGTGGCAATCTGTTATGGCCCTTGATGGTGGTGTCAGTGGGAGGTGCATTTGGCGCCTGGTCACCACTTTGTGGCGTGTGAGGTTGTGATCCGACCCTGGCCTGTTTCTTAACTCAAATAGAGCTAAGGGGAGACAGTAGAGCCAGCTTTTCTTGGTAGATTGCTGAATTTTTGCTATCTCTTCTTTTAGGAGGCCGTTGAGGCATTCACACATGCCATTCGCCTGTGGGTGGTACGCACATGCAAACTTGTGCTTGATACCAAGGAGAGCAGTTATGTGTTGGAACATTTCATTGACAAAGTGTGGGCCATTGTCTGACCGCAATACTTCGCACACCCCCCACCTTGGGAACACCTCCCTCACCAGGAACTTTGCTGCTCTATGCATGGGAGCATGGTCCGGCTTCGATCCACCTTGAAAATTAGCATACTACCACAATCATGTATCTGTATCCTTGACATACGTTGATCATGTCAACGTAGTCAATGTGGAGGTGCAGGAAGGGTCCTTCCGGCCGGGGTATAATACCTTTGGTCACTTGCAGCGTGTGACCGGCAAGTGAGACAATTGCTAATGAAATTAGCAACGTGTGAATTTAGCTCGGGACAGAACCATCCCTCTTTTATTTGTGCTGCAATCACCTCTTTTCCTGTGTGTGCGGGATGATGTAGTTGGGCCAGGGCTGTTTTCAATAGGGCCAGGGGCATCACTATTTTGTCTGTATTGTTTTGTCTCCATAATGCGTCAGTGGGGGACATTGTGCATCCCCTTTTGACCCATAGATCTTTCTTTGCCATGGGTGTGCTGCCTGTAACTCCATTATTTCATTCTCAGGGATGTGAGTGTAACCATCCTTCATCAGCATCTGTTTTGCCCCCACCCTCCCCTTATCTTTTTCTTTTTCTGGGGGGATCCAAATTTCCCCAAAATACGCAGCATGTTTAGCATGTGCATCTGCTGTTTCATTACCTTTGGAAATGAGATCATCCCCGTTTTTATGGGCCTGACACTTCACCAATGCTACTTCCTTGGGATCTTCTATCACTTCAATTAGTTCAGCAAGTAGTAGGGCATGTTGCACTGGGGTGCCGTCTGCCCTTCTGACCCCTCTTCGCTGTCACGAAATTAATCCAGAATGTACAGTTGATGTGACGTATGCACTGTCAGAATATATAGTTACTCTTTTGTCATTGCTTTCTTTTAGTGCTAAAATTAGGGCCACTAACTCTGCTGCCTGGGCAGAGTAGTGTTGTGGTAACTGAACACACCTCACTGGGACATATGTCCAATCCTCTGTTAATCTTACCACTGCTGCTCCTGTTCTGTGTATCCCATCACTCTGGTCAATTGTTGAGGACCCATCAATGTACAGTATTTCTCCCCCCTCTAGGGCATTTGCCTCAACCTTTCTTGTGCTAGAGTATGTGTCAATAGCTTGTGTGCAGTCATGAGCATGGTTGCCATCTTCTACTACCTCTGCTATAAATCTCGCTGGGTTCACGTTGCTGCACCTTACAATTGTTAACTCAGGCCTCGACAAGATAACTTCGTACCCCGATGCCCTTTGAGGGGTCAGGATTGATTTTGGTTTGTTCAGTATTGCAAAAAGTGCATGCTCCACGTACAGTGTTGTCGGGCAGCCCATTGTTATTGATGATGACTTTTCTACCGCAAAGGCTGCAGCAGCCAAGCTCTGTTAGCACGGGAAGTGTCCTAACATTACAGGGTCCAGGTGCTCGCTGTAGAAAGCTACTGGTTTGTGCCCCATGCTAGTTGTTTGTGTCAGTACGACTCTCATCACTGCTGAGCTGCAATGTGAAAAGATGAAAAATTGTGCTTCATAATTTGGGGTGGCTAGTACTGGTGCTGTGGATATGGCATGTTTTAGTTCCTGGAATGCCTCTGTCTTTTCTGCGGTCCATTTCAGCTTCTTTTCCCCTCTCTGTCTTATTTTAGTGCCTCAAGTAGTGGTCCTGTGTATGAGCTGTAATCAAAAACCCAAGCCCTGCAATAATTGCATAGGCCCAAGAACTGCTGTAGTTCTCTAACTGTCTGTGGCTGTGGTTTGTTGGCTATGCCCTGCACCCTTTGTGGTGCAATGTTCCTACCATTTTGTGAAATGAGCTGGCCTATGTAGAGCACTTGTTGTTGGCAGTACTGTAGCCTTTCCTTGTCTACCTTGTACCCCTTTTCTGCTAACACTGTGAGCATTTTGACAGAGGCTCTCCTGAACTTCTCTTCTGTGGTGCTGCAGATGATTATGTCATCTACATATTGTAGCACTGTGCTTTCCATCTCAATGTTTCACAAGTCCATTTTTATCCCCCTGTTAAAGATGGATGGTGACTCGCAGTAACCTTGAGGCAATCCTGTGTGTTTCCATTTTGTGTTGCGGTATGTGAAACTTGTCAAATCTTGTGAGTCAGGGTGTAGAGGTCTTGAGAAAAATGCATTTTTGAGGTCAATCACAGTAAATCGTGATGCCTCTGTTGGTATCCCACATAGTATAGTGGCTGGGTTAGCCGCTATAAGGTATTCTGCCTCTACAATGTGGTTGAGGGGTCTTAGATCCTGGATGAAACGCCGAGACCCTCCCTTAGCTTTGCGCACAGGGTACACAGCAGTGTTGCATGGAGACTCTGATGGTACTAGTATACCTCTCTCTATTAGTGCTGTTATTGTTTCATATATTCCTTCATCTGCCTCTTTTGATAGTGGGTATTGCTTTACTCTCGGCAGTATGGCCCCTTTTTTCAACTTTATTTTCACCCCTCCAATGCTTTTGATGCAGCCCACGTCATATGGACTGGTGGTCCATAGAGATGTAGGTACTTTCGCCAAATCCTCCTCGTAAAACTGCACAACTGTAGCGGGTGGGGCCTCTAGCACTAGTGCCACCCTTTGTGCTATGTCTCTGTATGTCACTGTCACCCAGATGTGGATGCTCATTTCAAACACCATCTCCCCCTCCCCATTATCGTCTGAGAAGAGCTCCTCATCAGATACCTGTGTTAGTCGGCACCCCTCTGCTAGAGCTATTACTGCTCTCCATGCTCTCCCTTCCCTCTCTTGGGCATGTACTGCAATGTACTCTTGTGTTTCCACAATACTCTCAATGCTCAGGGATATCCTTGTCCCTTCCCTCTCATTGGTTGGTGTTTCCGGTCTGAAAAGGTCAGCTGCTGGCCTCCTCCAAACCTTCCCTTCAATTCCTGGTAGCCATGCTATTGCCATGTCTGTCCCATATTGGAACATTTCTCCATCTACCGGTTCTGCTCTTGCTACTGTTTTGCCGCAATAGGCCTGTAATATTTGTCGTGCTGTGAGCATGTTTATGCCTGGTGTGGAGCAAATTATTCCCTTGTCAGTAAAGTAGATGGTCATATTCAACCGGCTCATGATGTCTCTACCTATTATGTTTACTGGTGACTTTTTTGAGTATAGCAGTGGTAGTGACATATCATGATCACCTACAGATAAGGATGTTATCTGTGAAAGGAACCAACCCTCGAGCCCCAGAGAATCCTTGAGTGTTCATAGCTTCGCCTGACAGTTGAAACTTTCCCTCTCTTATGCATGACCTAGTGGCCCCTGTGTCAACTAAGAAGGAACATTTTTTGTCACCTATCGTCACCTGTATGCGTGGTTCCTCTGCAGGGTTAGGTGTTACTGATAGGATGGGACACATCAAAGACATCTGTGGGCTGTCCTATTGTGGGTACAGTGACTGTCCGTTTCCTGTGTACTGGTTATGGACCAGTATTGTCACTTTTCCAAGCTGTGTTTGGGCTACAGGTGTATCAGTAGATGTAATTGCATTGTCCTGTATTTGTGTGAACTGTTGACCAGTTTGGACCTGTGGTTGCTGTTGTACACTTGGTTGTTGCTGCGTTTGTGCATGTGTTTGTATGTGTGGTTGTTGTTGCTGTTGTGGCATCTGTGTCTGATGTTGTTCATGTATTTGTGTTTGTTGAGGTGGTAGTTGTTGCTGTATCCCCTGTTGTTGGTAAACCTGTTGTTCCCCCATAGGCCCTTGCTGTCCCTGCTCCCCCCAGGCTGCCTGTGCTGGTCTCATCCTACATGTGCGTGACATGTGCCCCACCATCCCACATATCCAACATGTCGGTGGTTCCCGTGCTTGCCATTGGAGTCCCCCCACGTTGTCCTGATACCCCTGTGTTCCCTGTTGATTGTAGCCCTGGAACCCTCCCCCTTGCTGGTAGGTGGGTGGGCCATATCCTCTCCCTCTCATTTGTCCACCCCTCCCTCTGTAGTTGTTTGAGTATCCGTTTCCCATTTGCATATAACCTCCTCCCATTTGTTGTGTGTATGGCGGGGATGGGGGCATTTGCTATGTCACTACTTGTGCTTGCTGTGATGGTTCTACCTGTTGTTGTGTTGTGTCTTGCGTCACCGTTGCCTGTGGTTGTGCAGGTGCTGTTATCAGTGCTCCCTTCATGGCATATCTCGATAACTTCTTCTGCACCAATTTTGCTTCCTCAGCCATCCTATCCTCTTCCTTTTGTTTCATCTTCTCCTGCCACATCCTGCAATAGTGTACTATTGTCAGTTGTATTTCTGGCCACCCTTTAGCTTACATCCCCACTAACTTCTTTAAATGTCTCTGTACTTGCTCCGGCAGCCCTTGTATTAGTATATGGTAGAAAATTGCTAGTGTTTTGTCCCACGGTTCCCGTGTTTCCAAGCGCCACTTCTCCTGAATCTCCTGGATATATTCAACAGGATCTTCATTCTCGCGCATCTTGCGTGATGTTATTGCTCCTATGTCTGAAGTGTCTGGAAATTGTACTCTCAATGCTTGCCAAAGGGCATGTCTGCAATTGGCGAATGGTGCTCCATCATGTGCTGTGTCATGTATTGTCACCCCAGGGAATCCTGCCCTCTTCCATATGTCATCAGCAGCATCCCCCAGTATGGAAATTAGGAGGCCCTTCACATCTCCCATCGCTAATGTTTGTCCCGCAGTTTGTTTTTCCATCTCATATATCCACTTCCCAGCTCCTGCACTCAGTGATGGGAGTCTGCATTTTATATTTTCCTTGTCCGCATGCTTCCAGGGCATGTATTGTGGTCTCGTTCCTCCCCTCTCCAGTATTGGCATTAAATTGTACCCCCTCTCCTCTCCCTTCATCCTCCTGTGTGTGGTTATGTCATTATATTCATCATTTTCCTCCATGTCTGGTAACTCTTCAATGCTGTCAATGTTACATGTGTTTAACCTTTCACTTCCTATATCCCTCCTCCCCCTTTTGTGTCCTTCTGGTCCTATCATTTGTGTGTTTGCTCTCTCTTCTTGCCTGCGTCCTGGGAGGTCCCTAAGTCTGCCAACATATGGGGTGTGCACAGGGTTTGGTGTCAGTGGGCGTGGTTTTTGTGCTGGTGTGGGTGTTAGTGGGCACAGCATTTTTCCTATTGTCTCCCTGATCTTTGTTTCCCCTGCACTTCGTTCTCCCCGTCTCTCGCATGCCCATGATGACTCGCAATTAGTGCACGTTATGTATAGTTTGTCTAAACTCTCCCTATTTCCATCTCTTCCACTGGTGCTGGAACCCTCCTCTTCTTCGCTGCAAAACCCATCAGCAAATGTCAATCCCCACTCTGTGCATTTCCCCCCCACTGTCACTGTCTTTAAATCTACATCTGTGTACTCACCTCCTTTATCCTAAGCTACCTGTGTTGATGTTGATGCCTTTTCCTTGTCCTGGTGTGTGTATTTCCTTGCTCCATGTTCCACCCTTCCATCTCCTCTCTCCTCTTCCTTCTTCTCCACTATTTTGCCACCTATTTCTGCTCATTTTCTGTGTAGTTCTTCCAATACTTCTGCACTTACCTTTGCTAATATCCTTTCCTCATCTTTCTTTCTCCCCTTTATTCCCCCTTCCCTCCTTAGTATGCTTTCTATTACATTCCCTTCTTCATACTTCCGTGCGCTTTCAGCTATAATCTTCTTTTTCCACATTCCCATTTCCCTATCGTTCTCTTCCCTCTTCTCCTCTTTCCTTCTCATCTCCCTTTGTTCTGCGTGTGCCATTCTTTCTGCTATTGCCCCAATGCGCTCCCCTTCCTTTTTCCGTTCTTCCGCCTGCACCTTCATTCTCGCCATCTCTTCCTTATGTGTTTTCTTTTCATTCTGCCACTTCCGTGTTTCTTCCTCGAACTGCCTAAGCAAGGCGCTTCGCACATTCGTTAATTCCGCCAACCTTTCCTCCTGTATCTCTTCCTCCTCTTGTAACAGCCGCCCTTCTCTTTCTCTACTTACCTCGAGCCCTATCTGCGTGTTTTCCTTCTCTTCCTTATTTACCTGTCTCACTGCGTCCTCCTCTTCCTTTGTTAATGTTCCTCAGAGCTTCAAAAGCACCTGCGTTGCTACCCTCTCCTATGGCCCTACGTCTGCGAACCTCCCCAATGGCCTCCTGTCATCCCCCTTCCCTACCGGTGTAGTTGTTGAATCTACCGTACCTACCTCCCATGTCCTTTTTTTACAATCATCTGGGGGTGTGTATGGTGGGGGGCTGTATGCGGGGTTGGAGTATTCCTCAGCAGCCATTAGTTGCTGTCGGGCAGCTTCCCTAAATTCAGTTACTGGATACAACCCCCCTTCCTCCTTCTTTACTACCTTTGCCATCGGCATGTCTTCTGTCCCTTCTTTCTTAATCTTTGCTTTCGCTACCGCAAATGATCCCTCCGCCTCCTCCTCACTTTCTTCAGGGCTGGGCAGGTTTTTTGGTTTCTTATCTCCGGCCTCTCCTTTCAATCGTCTCTTCCTTTACCTGTTTTTCCTCCCTTATTCCCTTCTCCTCTTTTACCCCCTGTACTGTATACATACCTGAGTCTCCGGGTCTAGTTCCCTGGAACATCTTCCAGAGGTCAAAAATGTCTAAGTGGCTTGCTAATTTCTTCCCCTTGTATGTATTGTGAATGTATGTTAACAGACTGTGTTGTGTATATGTATCGAAGCTGCCGTTGAGCGGCCACGGTACCTTTACTTTGTTGTCCATTCCTTGTGTCCACTTGATGCTGTATTTTATTATTTTCTCCCTGTGCGGTGTCAATGTCGTACAGATGTGCTGGAGTGGGGTGGTTAACCACCTTCCCATGTGCCTCCACCCCGTCCCTGCCCCCGATCCATAGTACAGTGCCATGTTACAATTTTACTTTTCCCAACTTCAACCTTTTACCTGGCCCCGTAAGATGGGTACTTCAACTGTCCGCTGAAAAGGAAAGCAATCTTTTATATGGCACAATTATTACTTGTAACTACGGCCCCCTTCGGCCGTGGCACACAAAGCCCCCTGCGGCGATGTGTCCTGTGCGGAGTGCCTCTGGACTGCCCCACCTTCCTCTGACTCTTGTACCTGTCACACCTTCCAGTTAACTCCTCCTCTTCCCCTTCTCCGCTCTCTCCTCAAACCACACCCTCTATTTTCACAATCCCTTGTCGAGCGCTGCCAGCGTTCTCCGTGTACGGCCACCTCTCCCCCTTTTACACCTCCCCGTCTGGGCACGGCTGGCATTCTCTGTGCGTAGTCGCCGCTCCTCCCTTGGCACCTCCCCACCGGAGCACGGCCGGCGTTCTCCGTGCACGGCCTCCTCTCCCCCTTGCCTCTACCCATTCACACCCTCTATCCCCAGCCACCCTTGGATGGACGCGAGATGGGACACGGGGCGTGTCGCGGTGTCCTATACAAAACCCTATGGGTGATGTCACCAGCTTCTACAATACACTGTAAGTACGTACAAATTTCAAAACCTTATAAATGTGCGCTATTTCTCACACTCTTATCCCCCATTAACCCCACAGCTGTCTTCTCTCCTCGTCTGGAGCAAGGTAATCAACAATCAATTTACTTAATATAATCGGTCTGCGCATGCTGCTTCGCCTCGCGTGTGATACGCCCCCTGTCCAGAGGAACTTAACCAGCCAATTATCTTCCGCACTCGGTAAATAACCTAGCTACCCCCTGCGGGAAAACGTCATCTACTTAACGAGCTTCAACACTCACTTAGCAGGGAACCTCATCTACTCAGTGATCTATAACGTCAACTCATAGAAAAGCCACACCCCCCTCTTACACAGGTGGCCGCGATCTCGGACCAATCCGCATCCTCTAACAATCACACATGGGTGCCCGAGGCCCCCACCCAACCCACTTCGTGACGCTGTAGGGGACGGTCCTCGTGCCTGCCCTGTTACACCTCACACCTCTATTGCCGCAAAATAGCAAAATCAATTTACACACACTGTGACAACCGCCCTCCTCCCTCTTTACAACTCCTACCGCCTCCCGCACAACATTACGTTGTTGTTTGGGTGTGCCATACTCACCAAGTCCTCGTGAGTCCGGGCCGCTCGACCGTGGGCACCCCTCCAAAGCGGCTCGCCACCGCCCCTCGTCTGGACCACGTCTGGACACTCACCAACCGCGGGCGGGATACTTCTCAAGTCGGCTCCTGAGGGCCAATGTCCGGATTGCGCTGTCCGGTTTTCTCGCAGTTCCGTGATGGTCCTGTAGTCCTCAAAAGGGGGCAGCAGCAAAGCGGGCCGCGCTGCCGGGTTGCCTTGCTGCAAGAGGCCTGGTAGTGATGCTCTTAGGGCAGGTTAGGTAGATCTCAAACAGATCTCAGCTGTGCCTCCAACTTGTCGGGGTGATCTCCCGGGGGCCAGCAGAGCCGTCCGTTGGCCTCCAGGGCTGGGGAGGCCCCAACTCCTCCCGCGTCCCAAAAGGAGTATGAGGCACACACAAGAGCAAAGTAATTACTGCTGTTTATTATAGTAACGGCAGGGATCGTTCTCCGCCCGTATGCATCCGGGGAGACGCTCTCTCATTCTTAGTGGGGCTCGCAGGCCCTTTTTGCCGTAGTATGACGCGCTACTCGCGTCACCTGGGAAAAATCATCACAAAACCTATCGCCACTTGGGGTTGGCTCCCCGAGTGGTAGGGTTAGTATAGATGCTTATATGGAGGAATATTAGTGGATAAGGATGGGTCAGGTGGCACACTTGGGATGTCCCTAGCACTTGCTACAATAAATTGGTTACATGGGGACCCTTGGTGATTGGCTAATCGAAATGGCGTCAGTGAGGAGCCCCTCATACTTTGATTGGTTCCCTCATGAGCCCCCGAGGCTGGGACCATCACTGTTCCCAGCTCGCGAGGTACCTGGTGTTGGTAACATTGTGCAACTATGTGTTAGTGGCGGACAATGGACAGGTCTTTGCTAGTGGCTGATGATCACGTCTTTCCCATCGGTGTAGGTGTCCAACTTGTCGCTTCGTTCTTGCAACCTGTGTCCCAGGCGTGGGACCCCGGCGACTTTCTGTCTCCTGAGCTTGGCACCTTGTCAATTTGGCTTGGTCACGTGTGGAGAGACCGTAGCTGGAGTACAATTATGAGCATTTGTTTTTCAGCCCAGAGGGGCGCTTGGCGACGGCAGGTGTAATCTTGGCACTTAGAGCTCGGCATGTGGGTTGCAACATTGCGGCCTTGGCTGTGGGCTCTCGCTGGGACTCGTTCTGCATGATCAGCACATTGTTTTTCGTCTCAAAAGGGTTTTCGTCTTAGAGGCTCCTGCCTGAAGACTCTTGTTTGCGGCCTACTCGGGCATAGTTTTCTGGGAGGCGGTATATGATCCATAACATGGGTGCCGCAGGGCAACAGAGTGTCACAAGTAGCAGTGGATATATATATGATGGCATCTCTATGGGGAGAGGGTAGCATGAAGCGTCTGCAATTGTATACACAAGCTCTTCAGGCATCTTGCGTTTCTGCGGTGCTGTAGGAGGCCTATGTGAAAAATAACAACGATGCATGTCCATGGGTGTGTCAATCCGCTACGTCAAAGCACTGAGTATGTTCTTCGTGTAGGTTGGTGTGTGCGTGACCAGTGTGCATGGTGGCATGTGTGTTCTTGTCTGTTGGCTATGTCATCATGGCATCTCTAACGATGTTGATACTCTGTGGCTGTTGTTTTAGTCGATCTGGTCCATGTCGCAGGCGTCGGCTTGACCAGGGCATGGTAGTGGGCATGCTCCTCGTGCATGTGGGCCACAAACACATGGTACCTTGTCGTCTGGTAAGGAGGTGAGCAGGTCAAACTCCTCTCACGGGGGGGTACTTGGGCCGCGATCCTCTAGACCAGGGTCTGTATGAGAATGGGGCGAGAGTGTTTTCCCATTTTCCCACTTCATATGTTTTTTGTCAATATTTGTATACACTGTTGTAAACCCAATAAATAAATGAATTGTCAATTCTCAATGTTTGAGGATTTGTTTTATGAATCTGTAGATTTTTGTTTTCTGGTCTGTATAAATCAGTCTTGATTATTTTTTGTATAAAATGTTTTTTAGATGTTGATCTTTAAGAATGATTTTGACTACCCTGAGTGATCATTGCATGGAAGTGTGTGAATTTGTTGTCTCAGTTGAAGTGGGAGTAACCTGTGGGCACCAAATGAGAAGTTTAATTCAGCTAACAACTGTATTCTTTGGAATGGGGTGAAAGCAACGTGTTTTGATAAGAAATTGTTATTTGTTTTGAACAGTACTACGTTTGACTGGAAGTTGAATGCATTTAATTTGATTAACTTAGTTATGCATTTTATAGATTGCTCCCTACTGAATTATCCTAAACTGAAATCTGGGGCTGTCGTGTGACACTCGCATGTTTTTGATCAGGAGATGGTAGTGAAAAAGAGGGTATTATGGGCACAAGTCAGAAATATTAGGACAATTTGGAGTTGCCCACAAAGAGGGCATTCTCCTGGTTAAAAAAGCTAAACAAACATATTCCTTTTGGAAAAAAGGTAATTGTGCTTGTCTCCACCAAAGGGATGCGGGGAAAATGCTGCAGATTTAGCAGGGTAAAGATTTGTCTTTATTTTGGCAAGTCATTAAAAAAGTTGGAGTACCACAATCTAGTAAACAACTCAATGCTGTGGCAGAGCAATTCTGGGTTGAGTATTTTGGGGTAGTACAACCATCTGAATATGAATTTAATTTAGATTTGTATGAAATTAATAGTGAATGGAATCTGTTTTTTATCAAGAATAATTTTATGACATAATTATTCATTCAAGTAATTTGTGACCCCCAGGACTGAATACATTGTATAATTTGCTATTCGAGGATAATCCTGTGATATGGCCCACCATTTTAACAACTATTTTTAAGTATATTGTAGTGACCAAAGCCATGCCTCTTTAGCAACTGCTTATGTTATATCAATTTATAAGAGAGGTTCTAGGGAGGATCCTAAAAACAACCGGTCAATTTTGGATTCTCAACAATTTTATGCTTCGGCTCTACTTTTACATTTACAAAAATGGCCTTCTCAGACAGGCAGACTAAAGAAATGGCAAACGGGCTTTAGAAAGTCTAATGGAACATATTTTAATGGCTTTATTCTTAAGTTTGTGCAGCAACATGCTTGGAGTAAGACATCTGGTAAGTTATTTGTGTTGTCAATTGATTGAACTGCGCATTTAATATGACAAATAGGGGTCTTCTTTGGGTGAAACTAGCAAAGTGGCATTCCAACCAGTCTGCTTCACCTTATTATCACCCACTGCAGGAACACTGAAATATTCAAATTAATTTAAATCACAAAGGTGTTCTTTCTAGGAAAATAACCACCTACTTGGTTGTTGTGTGCGGCAGGGGTGCATTTTAGCCCCACCTCTTTAATTTATATGTTTTCAGCATTGATTATTATATTGAGAAGGATACATTTTTTTCTCCCAAGTTGGACTCTCTGAAGTTAATATGGTTATCATACGCAGATGACTTTCTGGTTTTTAGATCTTATTACTATTGGGCTTTTGCGTTTGATAGATTCTTTTGTAGTTTATGCTGGGATCAACTCTTTGATCTTAAACTCTAGTAAAACTAAAATCATGCAATGCATGGCAAATAGAACGCTTTCCATATCTGCTTGGCGGGATAGAAAAGACAAATTGGAAAGGGTAGACCATTTTATTTATCTGAGGTTCCAATTTTTGAAAAAAGTACTTAAACAGAACCAAGGATTAGTTGTGGGAATAAATGAATCTGTTAGGTAATCAGCTTTATAAAATTTGATGGGAAATAAAGGACATTTTCTGTGATCTCTGTTCTAAAATGTTATGATTGTAAAATTGCACCCAAAATGCTGTTTGGAGTAGAGCTTTTAGACCTGTGGATTTTAGAGTTGCTCCATCAGTTTGAAGCATGTTGTTAAGGGAGAATTTTGAGATTGCCTTCCTATATTCTGGCATTGATTTTAAGATATGAGCTTGGGTGTAAATCTTTGACTGCTGTTGCCAATTGGAAGTGTTTAACACTCTTTTGAAATTTATTTAGTGCCTCCAGTCAACTCGTTATACATTGACATGAATGGATTGGTGAAAAGTGATAAAGTAACTCAAGTGAACAATTATGCTGTACATTGTGATTCTGTGTTGAGTACATAAGGGTAAATAGGGTGGACTTAGTTTAATGCCCCGAATTTCTGAAAAAAACGTGCATATGATTGGGATTGGTGTAAGACTATTGATGACATTCATAAGTACCCTACGCTTGAACATCTTCGGTTTGATCATAAAAAGCGGGGGATTTTAGCACAATTTTTAAAATGATATCCCAACATGCAAATGAGAAATTATTTTATTAGGTTTAGATACAATTTGCATCCTACTAGACAATTAATGCTCAGATATATTTAAAAAAAACCTTAATGAAGCGTTTTGTAATTTTTGTAAAGAAGCTGATGAAGTTGAATCAATGGAGCATCTTTTATCGTTATGTCAGGCTCAAATTGGAAATCAGACAGTGGGCCTCATTAGGACCCTGGCGGTAAGGGGTTTGCGCCAGCGTTAGCTGCGCCGACCCCTTACCGCCAACTACGAGTTCCCATAGCGCCATGGTCATTTTTCCGCCCGCTTTTTGCGGGCGTAAAAATCCATGGCGCTATGGGACCTTGGTGTTAATTACGCCACCGTAATTTACGGTGGCGTAATTAACTCCTTCCCCACTCCCATTATACCCTATGGGGCCGAAATGGGAATGGGGAAGGGTAAATGGGTCAATGGGGACTTACCGCCCCGCCGACCTCGGAATGGGGCGGTAAGTCCACCATCCGCCATGGCGTAAACGGACTTTACGCCATGGCCGGAAAGTCCGTCGATGGCGGAAAAAATCCGCCAGGGTCGTAATGAGGGCCAGTACATTTTAGGAACATTGTATCTCATTTTAGTTTAATTGATGTAAAGGCTTTTTGGTCTCATTGTTTAAGTGGGGGATCAACTTCATATATGATTGCAGTTGTTGGCTTTAATAACTCAATGAAATTGTTAGGAGACTCTTTATAATGCTTTTTTGTATATTCACTTTTGAAATATTCTTCCTTTTAAGGCAAGTATTTATGCATTTACCGTTGTTTTTTCATTGTTCCTGGTATTATATTGTGTTGTTATATGATATTCTATGAATTTCATTGTCATGAATGTTAAAGGTTTTTTTAACCAATAACAGTAAACAAAATTGTTTAGATAAAAGTAATCTTATAATGTATTTGGGTATTATAACATATTGTACAATATTTACCACACAGTAGTGCAGAGAACATTTCTTCCAAAGGGCATCAGCAGTGGCCGAAGAGGTGTGAATTACTATGTGCAGAGAAGTATAATTTCACTTTATGATAACACTAAAAAGAATTCCACACTTACTGCAATAGGAGATAATGTTAATAGTGTGATTCGGGCTACTTAGCCAGTTTGTCAAGAAATAAACAGCATGTCATGAAAGCCATCACATCAGTAAAGTTAATTTTCTAAACCTCCGGATATCACAGCAGCCAAGAGATTTAAAGAAGTACAGAGAGAAAGTAAGAAACAATCTGTGTGTGAAACAATGTAATGGTGCAAAACATTTGCATTCACAAATAGCCATAGACTAAAATTGGTGCATTAAAAGATGGTGCAGTAAAGGAGATTATTTTCCAACCTGTGGAAAAGGGCATTAGGCAATCAATGACATTGGGCCTCGTTACAAGGCCGGCGGTAGGGGGTTAACGGCACCGGTAAGGATGCTGGTGCCGTTAACCCCCTACCGCTACATTCCGAGGTCCCTTAGCGGGTCACTCTAAGGCCGGCTGGTTTTACCAACCGCCCTTAGCGGGAATCGCTATGGGACCAGGGAGCTAATAACGGGCCCACTATTTGTGGGCCCGTTATTAGCTCCTTCCCCATTCCCATTGAGCCCTATGGGGGCTCGAATGGGAATGGAGAATGGTTTTCAGAATGGGGACTTACCGGGTCCTCCAGGGTTGGAATGACCCAGTAAGTCCCCATTCCGACTACCTGGACACGACTTGCAGGCAGCCATGGTGCTAATAGCAGCATGGCTGCCTCCAAAGTCGTAATGACCCCCATTGGGAATTATGATTGAAAACATTTTCTGTATAAAAATAAAACGGTTAATTTGGGGTTTAAATCGAATGATATTGTTAAAGATGTTGGTTGTTGAGGATTACACAAAGGAATATTTTGTGGGAAGTGATTGCTCACTTCTCATATTAAAGCTAATGTAACTTTTGTCTTTACTGAGTCAGGGAGACTTAACAAACTTTCAAATGTCATTGTAAGACACTCAACAGCCCAAGACAAAACATAGACCGCTGATAGTACAAAACCTGTATTGCAGTGGATTTACACTTTAATGTTCAATGTGCACCAGCAAAACGGTACTAGCCTTCTATAATTATGTTCGTTGTGCATCATAATAAAATGTGCCCCCATCATTTGAATTTGTATTTTTGCAAAACAGCTTGTCTCTCCCTTGCATTTTTGAAATGGTGAGTAAACCGACCCGTGATTGTCTGTAAATGAGACATATTTCAGTTCCGGCTGTTACATTAAAAACTCATATGTCGGAACTGTCATGCTTTTGAAGGAGGCCATTCTGTAAATCTCTGAAAAAGGGGTGGTTTTCTTAGAGTCTGTTGCCAGGAAGAGTTTGTGCATCTTGTCGGAAATTCTACATTTCACAGGTATAGGAAGGAGATATTGCAGGTAACATTGGTGACTGAGGAAATGATGCAACGTTTGCTTCTGAAGGATTGGTTTGATAATAGTGAAGCTCAAGCAACGTGCAAGTCTTGTTTTAGTAGCTTCAAAAGGGATCTGCTTGGGACAAAGGCCCTCATTTCGAGGGAGCCGGTGTGGAAAGCAACATTACCAGTGCCTTTTGTGGACTGGCTCACTCTGAGTATGCCGGTAGGGGCTGTGAACTACCGGCAGGTCTAACCTGCTGGTAGTTCAGGCCCCTACCAGCAGATAAATCACTGAAGCGTCAGTTTTCCCATTCCCATGGAGTCCTATGGGAATGGGAATTTACTGTTTTGCTGTCCGTAATATCCTGGTATTGCCAGGATATTAGGCAGTGGAAATGGTAAGCGAGGGTTGCCTGAAGGCCGCCGGTACTAGCAGCAGCCTACAGGCAACCTCGTCATGAGGCCCTTCTTCCAAGCTTACTCATAAATCGTTTGTGCATGGAGTGAAGTGGAAAATTGTGAATTTGCAAGTTTAATTGGAAGAAAATGTTCAGAGTTTGGGTGGGAAACAACAGATTGTGGATTCTTTGTTGCTATTAGTCTATGCTGTTGCTATAAGAAATTATTAAAATCTGGAGGCAGCTGATAGTCCTTGAAAAGGTAAAGATAACATTATAGTATTTCTGAAATTAGAATGAAATCTATGCTATTATTCAATTTGAAGAAGACTTAAGCAATATGAGATTTAGCTACCAACCTCGCTAAGCACTATACCATTAAAGAATTCAATTCTCATGAGGGGATTGGAGATGCGATATAACTGTAACAGTTTCATCGAGAAATAGGTGCACCATCAGTCTGTAGGTGAAGAGCTTAGAAGCTGATTTTCCTAATGATTTTGACCACTGGAGTGGATGTGTCGGAATACCAATGTGTTTAATGGTACCATAAGGTCCCAAAATGCATAACAAATATAGAATGCATTTTCTATGTAATGCATGAGAGTGGCTTTTGCACTCTTTGCTGTTTCATGGCTCATACACTGAATAGCAAAGGGCACCGATTTCAAGAATGTTAATTAGTGGAGATAGTGCAGTGGGTGAAAGAAAAGGATGTGATGTTGGAAACAAAGATCATAAATGTGTTTACCAATGTGCATGTAACTAAAAAATAAAAGTGACATTCAGAAATGAGGTACATGCTGTGAAATGTTCGTTGTCCCACCTGGTTTTTAACATTTTGTTGCGCAGAATATGGATTGAATGATCTTGTAGATGTCATCTACAAAAGGAGCTTGGCAGAGGTGTTGTAGAGTACATGACACCAGCTGAAGTATGTGCCATGGTCCTTGTTGTGGTGAAATGCTTCTTTCACTATGATTTCTTGGCTACACTCCAGTTTATGTGCAATGAGGAGAATGCACCCCTGCGTGTTATTTAACACTTTGGTTTGCAGGATAGGGTATCAAGCAAATGAATTCCACAATATTCACATGTTTTATTGCGTGAAAGATGCTCTTAGGTTTGGAAAAGATCAGGAAATCTCTGTACTATGGTTTATTGAAAGTAATGTGCAGTTTCAGTAGAAGTTCATGAGGCAGAGTTATGGGCGAAGGTGCTTTGTTTTCAGGTACGTGAGTATGTAATATATGATCATGGTAGAAGATAAAAAGAAAGTTGTACATAGTCTGATGGCCAAAATGTTACTGGCAAGTCACCTAAAAAACATACAATCTCAAAAATGAGTAGCAATCTCAGTACATTGACAAAGATGTCAATATGTGACTGACAATGTAACTACTGTTACATAGTATGTTACAGTTTACTTGACCAAAGCGGAAAAGAGGAAAGCAAAATGGGCTTGACTGATTTGTCAATAGATAAGAAAGTGGATCAGAAAGAGTTAATTTTCAGAATGAAGATGCTTGCCCACAGAGAATATGGCGTTTATGAATCTACTACACAATTATTTAGCACTCTAAATGGATGTAGTGTCAACAGTGTGGTTCATTCTTGGTCCTACAAAATATAGGAAATGCATGGTAAAATCACTATATGCTATTGGAGATTTAGTAGAAAATATGCCTTATAGTACAGACATCATAACAAATAATGTAATTGATATCTATTACCCAAATAAGACAACTGTCAGAGAGTACCTTTGCTTGAATAAAGTTGCTGTGCATTACTTGTACCACAATGTGAAAGATAACACCGTGGCAGGATATTTGAAGTTGCGTGATTGTCCTGGCTTCCTGGTGAGACTCGACCAAGTGTCCCTCATCAACCACATGAAACTGTTTCCAAATTGTTCATACCTTGGTGTACTGAAAATTAGTTTCTTGGTAGTTTCAAACCCTACCAGGCAGCCTTTTAATATACAAAATGGATAATTATCCTAAGTTATAGAAATATTTGGAAATGTTAGAGGAGAAATCATCAGGAAGAGTTGGTAGGTGCATAAATTGATACTCCTGAAGTCAGCCAAGAGTCTCTGTTCAATAGCCAGAATGCTATTGATGACCTGGTTGTACAGACAAATGTTTCAGTGGAGGAAGTAGAGAATGCAGTGCAGCAGGAAAAGGAATTATATATTGATTTGGTTAATTTGGTATCCAAGGCTATTAGCACCATGGCTGCCTCCCATACCCTGTCCGAGTCCGGTCTTGTTCAATGGGGACTTACCGGAGCATTCCAACCCGGGAGGGACGGGTACGTCCCCATTGAACAAACCATTCCCCATTCCCATTTGAGCCCCTATAGGGCTCAATGGGAATGGGGAGGGCGCTAATAATGGGCTTGCGACTATCAAGCCAGTTATTAGTGCCCTGGTCCCTTAGCGGGACCCGTAAGGGACGTGTGGTAAGACCACACGTTCCTTACGGTTCCCGCTAAGGGACCTCGGAATTGGGCGGTAAGGGATTACCGGCACCGGTCTCCATACCGGTGCCCGGTATCCCTTACCACCCAACTCGGAATGAGGCCCAAGTCCTTAATCAGTAACCTGTCATGCATGGATGGGATGCAGAGTGACTCTTACACCAAATAATCAGACTGACTCAGGAAGTTGGCAAATTCTCATTTAACTGGTTTAATATCAATTGTCTAAAACAGTGAGTTACAATGGACATCAACAGACGTTCTCTCAAGCTCTGAACGCATTTCATAATAAATTACATTTATATAGTAAAAACTCATCATACATGACATCATGTAATGGGTCAAATAAGAGAAACCTATGGGGGGTTGTGGTTGGCTCATGGGGAACATCTAAGTATACTTTCTAAATAGGAACGGGTTGTGAATGGGTCTCTAAAGTCAGGTGGACAACGTATGCACACCCCTAGTGCAAGTCATCTTCAACACTTATTAAGTAAACATAATATTATTGGTTCTATTAAGTAAACATAATATTATTGGTTCTTAAAGTATAAGGCCCTTTGTTATATGGCCTCCTATAATTGGTTGGTACGCTTGTGCCATGTCTGGAACATTCGGTCCCTTGGCAGCACGTAAGCTCATACCCAGAAGCCGGGAGGTGGACATGACTTTTGCTTCCCCCCAATTAGCCCCTCATCTCTCATCGCCCATGCCTTCTGCCATACATATTTTCTTTGAACTTGGCCTTGCAGTAGTGTAACGCTCACCTGGTATCCACGGCACGTCAATCAGCCTGTTCTGACCTCTTATGACCTCGAACCCTTCCCTGGAGGCTATTTGACTGGAGACTGGGCCTGAAACACAGGATTGGTAGAGTTTAACTCCCTATTGTCTCTGTGTGCTTGAACCCCTTCTTCCCTGGGGTCCAACCCTTCCCTTTGATCCACAGCTCACCTTGTTTTCTTGGATAGTGTGCTCTCCGTCCTGCTTTCAGCGCAGGGGCGCGTTGATTGATGCAGGCTCGTTGCTGCCTAGTTACTTCACTGGCAAGAGTCCGACAGGTAAGTATAATGAGTCTTTTGAACAGTTCTCTAACTTCGTTCCTTTCCTTCCTTAGATGATGGCCGGCGTCCGGGGATGGCGGCGTGCTGTTGAGATGAGTAGCGCTGAAGGTGAGTGAGAGTGAGATGTGCGATGCACCCCTTTCGTATTTGCATTGAACTGAGTTCTTTTTCTGTGTCTTTTAGGTGCCGTGACGTTTTCAGCATGAATGCCGGTTATGAAGAACAAATGCGGTGGGTAAGCGTGGTGTGCGGCGCCTCTAGATGTTTCCACGCTAACCTGGAGTGTCTTTTCCCTCTTGCAGATGGATGAGAAGTTCCGGAGACAGAGTTCCCCCAGAGCGGCTGGGATTCAGGTAAGCGTTTGAAGCTTGTACAGTATTTAAAAATAAGCAAAGATTTGCAGAATGCTTACTAATGCCTTTTTTCTGTTCTTTTCCCTTTTCCTTAGGAAGCGGCGTGCTGGGATGGGAATGACACCGCCGAAGATGCCCGCAGAATAGAAGGAGCGATGAATGATGGGCAGAAGCGCCGCAAGGTAAGGCTGTTCCTAACGGTGTTCTTGTTCTTGCAGGAGCTGAGCGCAGAAGAAAGATGCAGGCCTACTGGAGACCGATCCGAACACAGTGAGTGTCACGCTGCAGGTGCAGAAAACGCAAAGCATGTTTCTAAGCCGGGGCGTGGCTTAAATAGTCTCTGGGTATGCCAGGGGTCTCTGGGCTGAACCACACCCAAAAGACTAGAGCGCACATGCAGTTCTGGGAACCCAAATATGTGGGGGCATCCATCTTGTCCCCATCAATGCACTACAAGTCCAATCCCCAATGTTATCCTATGGGAGTGAGTGAGTCTGGTGCCACAAGCGCCAAGTCTGACTCCAAGTGGGTCTTTGGAGGGATGGAGAGGCCCTTGAGGGCCATGTAGGTGATCGTGGCCTGGCTCCAGCCTGACATCTTGGAGGGCTGGGGACATGAGGGGCAGGAATCATGACAGCACTCCCCCCCAAGACCCCTCTCAAGGTGGCTCTTCTGTCTGGTCCTGGTTTGGTTGGATGGTTTTGATGAAATCGTCTAAGCAAGCGAGGTGCATGGATGTACTCACAAGGCTCCCATGTCCTGTCTTGTGGACCATACCCCTTCCAGTCTACTACGTAGTATAATTTGGATCTGACGTACTTTGAATATAGGATGTCCTTGACTTTGAATTCTGGCTCCCCGGTGACTACTACTGGCTGCGGTGGCGTTGCTACCTGGGTCCCAGGTTGAATAGGTTTAAGGAGAGTCATGTGGCACACAGGATGAATCTGCATGTTTGACAGCAAAGCTAGTCTGACCGCCACAGGATTTATCAGGGAGGTGACGGTGAATGGACCCAGGTATCTTGGACAGAAAGTTCAGGCTCCTTTAATGGACACGTGTTTAGATGCCAGCCAGACTTTGTCTCCCACTTGGTAGTTGGGGGACTTTGCTCCTTGTTGATCAGCAAACTTCTTTTGGCGATTCTTAGCTTGAAGTAGGTGTTCAGCTGTCCTTTTTAAGGTTTGAGAAATGGTCGTGTGCAAGGTTTTGACTGCAGGCATTTCCAGGGTTGTAGGAACGTCTAACTCAGAAGTACGTGGGTGCCTGCCATACATGGTATAAAAGGGTGTCTGCCCAGTGCTGGTGTATAGGGAATTATTATAAGCATATTCAGCTATCCATAATAGGTCGAACCAGCTTCCTTCAGCTTGGTGTAACATGCAACGCAGATACTGCTCGAGCGTCTGATTTGTCCTCTCAGTTTGACCATCCATTTGGGGATGGTGACTGGTGGATAGCAGGATGTCGATCTGGGCCATAGAGCAGAATTTTCTCCAGAAGTTAGATATGAATTGAGTACCTTGGTCTGAGACCAAAACTGAAGGAAACCCATGGAGCCGTACGATGCCTTCAAGAAATACCTTTGCCAGAGTGGAAGCATTTGGGAGCCCTTTAAGAGGAATGAAATGTGCCATTTTTGAAAATAGGTCCATGACCACAAGAATAGTGTTAAACCCTTGACTGGGTGGTAAGTCAGTAGAAAAATCGAGGGACAACGTGTGCCAGGGTGCTGGTGGGATTTCCAATGGTTGTAATAGCCCAGCCGGTTTCTGCTTGGATGACTTGTTTTGAGCACACACTCCACAAGATAGGATGAATTGGATAATGTCTTTACGCCATGTGGGCCACCAATAATTTTGTTTTACCTTGGCTAGGGTTTTAGCGATTCCGGGGTGGCCCTCGGTCAAGGAATCATGATAACCGGACATGACTTGTTCTCGTAGTTCTTGGTTTGGTAAGAATAAACGATTCCTGAAGTAGGGCAACTGATCTTTTATCATGTAATGTTCTCCTTGTGCACTCCACGCTTGTAATTGCTCCAGACTCATCAGGTTTTGGATTTCTTCATGTAATTCTTTCTGAGTTATGGTTGCTGTGATTCCTAGGAGCTTGTCACTCGGGATGATTGCTATTGGGTCAGGGGTCTGATACCCTTGCTCTTCCACCCCCATATGGGTAAGGGCATCGGCCTTCTTGTTTTTCACCCCTGGTCGAAATGTAATCACGTAGTCATATTCAGCAAAAAAAAAGAGCCCAACGTAGTTGTCGTGAGGATTGGGCCTTTGCCGTTTTTAGGTACTGGAGGGTCCGGTGGTCAGTTATTACGGTGATTGTGTGTCTGGTGCCCAAGAGGTAGTGCCGCCATGCCTTAAAGGCTGACTTAATGGCCAGGAGTTCTTTGTCTGTGATAGCGTAATTGAGTTCAGGGGTGTGAATTTACTCGACCAGAAGGCAACAGGGTGTAACTGCCCCGTTTTGGGGTCCTTTTGTGAGAGGACGGCTCCCATAGCCATGCTTGAGGCGTCCGTTTCCACCAGGTATGGGAGATCAGGGCGAGGGTGGCGTAAGATTGGGGCAGATGTGAATCTTGCTTTGAGTTCCTGGAAAGCCTCCTCGGCTTCTGTTGTCCACTGGAACTTTGTGTTGCTTTTCCTTAGTAATGGCGTGATGGGATGCACGATTTGAAAAAATCCTGGGATGAACCGGCGGTAGAAGTTTGCAAAATCCAGCATACTTTGAACCCCCTTGAATGAATTTGGGGATGGCCAGTTCAGGATAGCATCTACCTTGTGTACATCCATTCAGATTCCATTCGGGCTGAGAATAAAGCCCAGGAATTCCACCTCAGAGACGTGGAATGAGACCTTTCGAGCTTGGCGTAGAGCTGGTGTTGACAGAGTTTCTCCAATACGGATCGGACGTGTTTAATGTGGTCCTGCTTTGATGCGGAATATACTAGGATATCGTCGATGTACAGTAGAGCACAGACATCAATTAATTCCCGTAGGACATCGTTCATGAAGTATTGAAATGCAGCAGGTGCGTAGCAAAGGCCAAAGGGCATTACTTGATATTCGTACAAGCCGTATTTGGTGCGAAAAGTGGTTTTCCATTCGTCCCCCTGTTTTACGCGAACAAGGCGATATGCCCCCTCAGGTCTAGTTTTGTGTAGATTTGGGTATCTTTGACTTGATCAAGCTATTCAGGGATCAGTGGCAGGGGGTAGTGATTTTTTACGGTAATCTGGTTCAGTGCGCGATAGTCGATGCACGGTCTCAAGTCCCCCTCCTTTTTGGTACGAAGAATAGAGGACTGGCTGCTGGAGACTTCGAGGGACGGATGAATCCATTGGCCAGGTATTGGTCAAGATAGGCCTTCAGGTGCTGGTTTTCTGGTTTCCGTGAGTGCGTAAATTCGCCCACAAGGGATTTGCGCACTGGGAATCAGGTCGATTTGGCAATTGTATGGTCTATGCGGTAGCAGGGTATTAGCCTGTTCTTTCTGAAAGACATCTTGAAAGTCCTGGTATTCACTTGGTAGGGTGCCGATTGCCACAGTCTCAAGTGTGGAGGTTCTGGTGTCTATTGGTTGTTTCTCTTGGCGATAACGTGTGGGCGCAAGTCTCGGGAAAGGCCAATTCTTTTGCTTTCCAATCAATTTGAGGATTGTGAGCTACTAACCATGGCATTCCCAAAATCAACCGGAACTGTGGTGCCTTAATGAGGTCAAAAACAATAGATTCTTGGTGTCCATCCTGGCACAGAAGGGTTAAAGCTGTAGTGCATTGGGATACTGGACCAGAAGCTATTTATGTTTCGTCGACAGTGGTAACAGTGTCGGTGGTTGATTTAGGGCGTAACGGAAGCCCCATCTTTGCCGCAAGATCCTGGTCGATGTAATTCCCAACTGCTCCACTGTCTATGTACGCTCTTACTGCGTGCATCCGAGATGGTTGTTGGTGATTGATCAAGACCACAGATAGTGCAAAATGTGAGGTCTGTAGTTCACTTTCTTCGCTCGACAAGTGGACCCCTACACTTGCCGGGCTGGGAAGTTTTCTGATTCCTTGATGGTATGTTCCTTGTCCGTGGCCCCTACCGTCCTCCTCAGTGGCTTCACAGGGCACTCTTTAAGGAAATGACCTGACCTTCCACAGTACAGACATAACTGCTGCTGTCTCCTTTTATCCCTTTCCGCTTTAGTCAAGGGGGATCTGACCCCCCTGATTTGCATTGGTTCTCCTGAACCTTCCGTTGTTCGGGCAGTATTGTCCTTTGAACGCACATACATAGGGCGAGGGTCCAGTCTGGTTCGATCTGCTCTTCGGTCCTGCAACCTATGATCCAGTTGAACAACAAGGTCAATGAATTCTGAGCAGTCTTTCGGGGGGTTCACTACTTGTGCGAGAACATCCTTGAGCTCCCCCCGATGAAATAACGTGGTTCTCTTCTCTACTGGCCATTCTGCTTCAACTACGATTCTATTGAACGTGGCTATGTATGTTCATTGTCTAATGCCTGCCCATGAGTACGACGGGCGACCAGCTTTTCCATCTCCTGCTGAAAGCCCCTGAAGTCATGCAGCAAAGGATCATTTTAGGCCACAAAGGGTACAGACCAGATTGCGGCGCTACCACTCAGGTAGGATAGCACAAAAGCGACCGGTGATTGGTCATTCGGAAAGGCCCCTGGCCTACAAAGGAAGTGCAGGTGGCACTGGTTCATGAACGTTGCAAACCTCTTGGGATCCCCCGTAAATCGTTCGGGCGGGGCCAAGGGAACTGCCTCAGGAAGGATTATTTGAACGGGATTGGCTGATGGCGCTGGCATCGAGGGCACACTTCCCGGCAATGGTGCATGCCCTGCTTGTGACTGGAGAAGTTGCCGGCTTAAATCATCAGTGCATTCTTTGGCTACTATCAGCTCTCTCCTCAGAGTGTTGGTCACCTGCCTGGCTGTGTGTACTTCAGAACGTAGCTGCCCCAACATGTGGGCTAACTGGTCGGTTTCTGACATTTCCATGACGCCCAGGTGGATTTTGATATGAGTCTTTGCGTTCTGTAATGCTCACCTGGTATCCACGGGGACGTCACTCAGCCTGTTCTGACCTCTTACGATCTTGAACCCTTCCCTGGAGGCTATTCGACTGGAGACTGGGCCTGAAACACAGGATTAGTAGAGTTTAACTCCCTATTGTCTCTGTGTGCTTGAACCCCTTCTTCCCCGGGGTCCAACCCTTCCCTTTGATCCACAGCTCACATTGTTTTCTTGGATAGTGTGCTCTCCGTCCTGCTTTCAGCGCAGGGGCACGTTGATTGATGCAGGCTCATTGCTGCCTAGTTACTTCACTGGCAAGAGTCCGACAGGTAAGTATAATGAGTCTTTTGAACAGTTCTCTAACTTCATTCCTTTCCTTCCTTAGATGATGGCCGGCGTCCGGGGATGGCAGTGTGCTACTGAGATGAGTAGCGCTGAAGGTGAGTGAGAGCGCGATGCGCAATGCACCCCTTTCGTATTTGCATTGAGTTCTTTTTCTGTGTCTTTTAGGTGCCGCGACGTTTTCAGCGTGGATGCGGTTATGAAGAACAAATGCGGTGGGTAAGCGCGGAATGCGGGGCCTCTAGATGTTTCCACACTAACCTGGAGTGTCTTTTCCATCTTGCAGATGGATGAGAAGTTCTGGAGACAGAGTTCCCCCAGAGCGGCTGGGATTCAGGTAAGCGTTTGAAGCTCGTACAGTATTTAAAAATAAGCGAATATTTGCAGAATGCTTACTAATGCCTTTTTTCTATTCTTTTCCCTTTTCCCTAGGAAGCGGTGTGCCGGGATGGGAATGACACCGCCCAAGATGCCTGCAGAACAGAAGGAGCGATGAATGATGGGCAGAAGCGCCGCAAGGTAAGGCTGTTCCTAAAGATGCAGGCCTACTGGAGACCGATCCGAACACGGTGAGTGTCACGCTGCAGGTGCAGAAAACGCAAAGCATGTTTCTCAGCCTGGGTGTGGCTTAAATAGTCTCTGGGTATCCCAGGTGTCTCTGGGCTGAACCACACCCAAAAGACTAGACCGCACATGCAGTTCTGGGAACCGAAAATATGTGGGGGTATCCATCTTGTCCCCATCAATGCACTACATGTCCAATCCCCAATGTTATCCTATGGGAGTGAGTGAGTCTGGTGCCACAAGCGCCAAGTCTGACTCCAAGTGGGTCTTTGGAGGGATGGAGAGGCCCTTGAGGGCCATGTAGGTGATCATGGCCTGGCTCCAGCCTGACATCTTGGAGAGCTGGGGACATGAGGTGCAGGAATCATGACAAGTAGATTCTCTTCTCTTGGGAATAAAAGGGAGTACAGGCACAGGCTTATCACAGTTCTGGTCTGCATGCCCAACTCCTATTTCCATCCTTGGCTCACGTGATAGGAGACTGCATTTCTGCCTGTTTTCTAGCATTTCATTTAGACTTGGCACTCATGGTGTTCCTTCTTTTCACCTTAACACGAGATGATTCCGCGTCTCATGGTTTCTGTTCTTCATGGATAGATAACCAGTTCTTGGCTGCTTCCGCTTTGATACCAGGCCAAACAGCTTCACCCTTCAAGTCTGTGATCTGGAGCTATTTCTTTGGTGCAACACACACTGCTCTCAATCCTTCTTTCTCAGTGGATTTGAACTTACTAAAATTGTGACACCGATGTGCAGACACTACATAATGGCAGCTTTGCCTGCATTCTATTCACTACGTATAGCTATCATCTAGGATTACATATAGTCTATTTGCATTGCTGCATCTGTACACTTATTAAACAGCTTGCATGTTCTGCAGTGCTCTTCACATATGCAATCTTCCTTTCTGCAGCATAAGTATGTTCACTCGACTCCTTATTTTGTCATCAGTTTCTATAAGGTCCATACATCCTCTTCTTCAGCCACTCTTCTCAGTGCGTCATGCTCATCTCTTGTGACATCACCAGCTTCTATTTCTCTTGTTTTCATATTCCTTCAGGGACTTCTCCCAAGAGATTGTCATCTATTTAAGCATACATTTGTTATGGCTTTCTCAGCGGATACCTTTCCTCTAACACTTGTTGCGATATGGTCACAACTTCTGGTGTCAAACATGGTGCAGTTTCAGTTTTTCAACATACATGCAGTAGGGGGGCGGGACTTCCTACAGAGGCATTTGGCTGCTCCTCTACACACCCTCCTCGGGTTGATTCATAAACCACACCTTCACTAATCTCCACATCTTGGGACTTTTTCTTGAATAAGTGCTTCTTCGGAGACCAGATCTTCATCACTCCCTACAGGGAACCGACTGTCTTGACATGTTCGTCTATACTCCAGGTCATGTAACTGCACTGTCCATTCGGGTTACAATAAACCCATTGTCCGAAGTTCTTCTTGTGATTCTTTGGATACAGGAACTTCGTACCCTCAGGTGCTATAATGGTGTCCTTTATGTATCCTCTGAATTCTTCATCATTCAATTGCTTGGGTATAAAACCTGATTCGACATTAATCATGATCTTTATTCCTACTGCCTTCTTTGCTGTCTTTTTGCACTGTGTGATTATTAACTTGATCACACAGAATCCAAACATCACCATCACCAATATTGCTCTAAGAAACCTGAAGATGCTGGCCATCCATTGTGGAATCCATGAAAAGATATACGCAAACCTACTGTCATCTGCAATGTCCTCTGTCTCATCTTCGATTTTGTGCAAGTTCGTCAGCACCGTTATGGCCTCTGTCATGTTCCCATTCTCGCCATCGTGTGAAGGTGTGAATGTGCAACATGATGGCCCAATTTTGGCGCAAACTCCTCCATACATCGCTGTGATCATATCAAGGACATATCTGTTCTGGAGGGTCAGTAGCCTAATGGCCCTCAATTCTTCCTTGATAGCATTGAATCTTTTTAAAGTGGTTTTGATTGTCTGTAGAAGCTCTGTCTGCTTTTAACGACTGCTATGGCTACTGGGAATTGGAGGGCTTTAATAAGCCTGTCCAATAAAGATGCATGCTGCACTGGAGTGCCGTACGCACGGAGATAGCCCCCCCTTTTCCAATGCACTAGCCCTGCGTGTACAGTAGAAGCTCCCAACAAGTGATTTGTAACCACTTCGCATTCGCCATCGTCTGGATCCCAGGCATGAAGATAGTCGTGAAGATTGATGCAGTTTTGCTGTACCGCCTATGCTCATATGGGATAGCCTTGTATGCCTCTATTGATTATGCTGAGGATTAATTCTCTCTTGGTTCAATTGAGAAATTCAAGCAATCTTCTCCTTCTCAAATGGGCACCTGCATTCAGAAATTCTCCAATGTTCAGGTCACTCTGAGGAATCACTAATGCTGGAACAAGGATGAGCACTAAGGAACACGTTCCTCCCCATTTCTTGGGCAGCTTAATGTAGGCTCTGGGCCCACAAGCCCAATATCGATCCATTAGGACGGCTGTCCCTGCTCCCGTTCTGGAGACAAACTGTAATCTTACAGCCTCTATTCATTCCCACATAATTCTTTCCTTTTCTTTGAAAACATAATGTTGCATTTGTCAATGGGATCACAACCATAGGACCTGATTCATCTTCTACTCACGTCAATAATTTGGCATGGTTGGCCCACGACTTTAAACATGCATTGTTCATTCTCTGAACCTTTGGTGAATATTCTGACTTCAATAGATGAGCTGTGCAGGACATCAGGCCTTCGTCCCATCCATTCTTAGATTTCACTCATCCATAGACCAAGACCTGTGTTCGTTCCCAACATCCAGGCCATCCAGCTACTTTCGCTTTATCAGGGCAGTTCAGTCTCTTCATTCCTGCAACTACTACCTCTTCCTGTCCTGTTGCTGATAATGTAAGAATCTTGCTTTTCCACGCAGGTTTCTTTTCCATCTGTGTAGTCCTGATAAGGTCATCCTGGAATGGAAACAACCATTTCGATCTCCATGGCAAAGTGGCCCAACTTCCTTGAAATTGGCCTCTTGTCATGCATGCTGGCATTGTGCTCTGGCATTTCTCTAGAAATAAAAGTTTGTGCTGTACTCATGGCATAAGGTATGAGGGCACAGATGTAGCAATTCTCCTTAGATGTTTTCTCTCCCACTTTTCTCATGTGTTGATACCGCATGTTATTGCCCAAGTGTGTTGTTTTATCTAGATATGTGTTTATCTCTTCATTATCGTCTTCTGCATATCTCTTACTTCTCACCACTACTAAGTCAGTACTTGCATAGTAATCATGGAGCATATCAAAAAGAGTTCTCCTTTCGAGAAGGAACATAGGAGACTCTACCTTAGTGGAAGTAAACAAATCAAGAGCAGTTCCTGTAGTGGGGTATTAAAAGGGCTTCTGTCTTATTCGGATCATTGAAATAGAAAAGGCGAATCAGGAGAAACAGAAAGACACAAAAAGCATAATAGTATATATGTATATCACGAACCAACATATTCATCCCCACCATGTGTGCCATTCTGGAATTTCTTGGGCTTGCTCATTCCTTAAAATCGTGTTCACCTCAATATTCCTCATTTCTACTGTAATTCATTTTAAGGGAAAAGAAACACTTTACTCCTGAAGTTGTAGCACTTGTTAAAATTTTGTGATTAGCAGTCTTCTAATTACAGGGCCATTCTTAGGATCCTGTCAAAAAGTGCGAACATCAACGTCTCTTCTGACAAGAGCAGCATAAGCTTAAAGGATCAACACAAAAACAGCAAGCACAAGACGATGCCCATCACTTTCTGTGAGGACCGTAGAGCTAGCCAAATGAATACTCAGTGAGAAACGAGTCGGGCTATTGCTCTCATTTCCAATTCTTAATGAAGTGTTGTCATTTAGGCATAATCGTGATACATCAGTATTTCTCGAAAGTTCATTTTTAAAGATTCCGCTGACTCTAGCAAAGAATTGCATGCCTGCTATAATATCTATGAGGATTGTCCATGGGGAGTCACAGTCCAAATGAAAATCTGCATTTATCAATTAGAAGCTTTATCATCCTTCTTCCTCGTCATTGGTCAAGTCTGCACATGTGAAATTCTTCTTTTTTACATTTTTTTATTGTATATGGTTACTAGAACCTTTCACAAAACAATCTTTAAGACTACAATTACACACCATAAAAAAAAGATAGCACATTCGGTAACAACAATTAGCAATCAAAATTACTCTTAACTCAATTAAAAGAGAAAAAAAAGAATAAAAAAACACATATGATAAAACCCATTGGGCATATAAAACAGAATTATGACAGAGGAGAGCAATTAACCACATAACGTATGTGTGCATAAATCAATTCAGTCCAGTCCAGTCATGATTTCACATTTGGTCACTACCTGAACTACAACTATTGTTAAGGATGTTTCATAACCCGAAATCAACCTGTCCCAAAAGTGATCAAGCAAGAAGCCCTCCAACCCCATTCCAGACTTAGCAAAGAACATTAATCTAGTGGTCCACATGCCTTCACATTATGTTAAAAGATGCTTAAGGGTTTGCTTTCCCAGATCTGAGCATACCTTACACAATTTCAATGTGCATTGTGCCGCTGGCCCCTGCTTAGCAGAATCTCCCCAGTGTAGACTACATTTAGTCTTATTCGCATGAAGTCAGACTGAATTTTCCAGTTTGGAAACTTCACCAAATATCTCGGGAGGGTCCCTAACTTCTTATCTACTTGCATAAAAGAGTTATGGAGAGATCGGGATTGCATCGACTGAATAGTGTCGATCCAATCCTTTGTCTCCAAATCCCTTTTTACCTTCAGGGGATTATGAATCTCGATAGTTGATTCCACTCCCGCAATGGCACTTTTTGTTCTTTTTTCCAGTGCTCCCAACATCTTAGATTTCCCCGAAGAGAGGTTGCCTCTAATATCACCATATAAAGACTGTTCCTGGCTTGTGATAATATGCCGGTATAATAATATAAGTTTCCTCTCGGCCTGGATTCTCAGTGATTTCAGGCCCAGTTTGAATTTTACTCCTGCTATTGGGAGGCACATCGGGAGATTAAGGACACTCTTCCAAATCTTCCTCTCGGGTTTTTCCTATTCCACTGACCAAAGTGATGGTTTGGTCTCCAGGCCATAGAGGTAGAATTTGATTGGCGGGATGAGTGAGAAACTGCAGAACTTCAAAAGAACTTTCCTCATTTGTGCAACTAGTTGCATTATTTTCCTTTTGAGCTCTTCATCCATTTGTCTAATGCAAGGAGCCGAAAGGACCTTACATTCCAAGTACTTAAGTTCTTCCATCCTTGGGATACTTTGGCCTGACAGTTCCCAATTGGAGCGTACTACCCTTTTATTTGCATGTTTGAAAATCATAATTGATGATTTTGAGGGATTCACTATTAGCCCATTCACTTTGGCATATTCTCCCAAATTATCTAGGAGACGCTGCAGCCCCACTGCGGTGTTATCAAGTAGGACCACGTCGTCAGCATAGGCCAACCAAAAAACCTTGTTGCCATTGATTGATGGACTGGCTAAACCTGCCCCAGCTAGAAAGTCCCCCATATCAGCTAAATAAAGGTTAAAAATAGCGGGGCTCCTAGACAACCCTGACGAACTCTGCGTTCAACTTTAATGGAGTCAGATAGATTACCTTCATTGTCCGGGCTCACCCTAATGGTTGTATCACTATACAGCTCTATTAGCATAGAGAGTAGACCTTCTTGAGTTTGGCCCAAAGATGTTGACTTGGTTGAAGGCCTTTGCGAAGTCTACCCATGCCCCATAGAGATGTGGCTCCCCTTTGTTTCTAGTATTTTCACTCAGAATATTCAAAGTTACCCCATTTACCGCAGTTGACATACCTCTTCTGAAACTCGTTTGATATTTGGAAAGGATTTTGTTATATTTGACCCATCCCTCCAGTTCTTCAAGGAAAATTCTCATAAAAATCTTGCTATCTATGTCAAGGAGGGTGATCGGCCGATAACTCTCAGGCGAAAACCGATCACCCCCCCTTGAAAAGAGGGATGATAATTGCTGATTTCCATGATGGTGGAAATGTACGTTTGGTGAGGATGTCTCTGAAAAGCCAGCACAGCACTTTAGCCCAAAGTGTACTGTTGTTCTTCATCACTTGATAGGTGAGACCATTTGGGCCCGCCGCTTTTGAACTTGATGACGACAAGATCAGATCTTCCACAGTCTGTTCCTCAATTGAGAAGGCCCATCTAGTATCTTTTTTTGTTATATCATCAATCCTCCCCTCCACGGATGCAAAATTGGCTGTAAAGTATTTAACCCATGCGTCCTCTGACACCAAATTACATTGAGCTTTATTAGGGTGCTCTTCAAGTTGATGAATGACAGACCAAACATTTCTCATATTCCCCTTTCCAATTATTTTTAACATTGATTCGCCGTCCTGCTGAAGGCGATAAGCTCTTCTACTGGATGACCAATATTTATGGGCCTGGCTCAAAGCTTTCACCACTTTCCCCTGTTCTTCCATGCTTAGGGTGAAGGACTTTATCTTTCTCTTCTGTTGATTCAAGAGTTTTTTCTTCAGCCATGTCTCCTCATCAAAGATGTGACTGTGCACCCGCTTTTCCGACCTTTCTGCGTTTCTTGGTGGACAGATGGACCAAATATACCTGCCAATATTTTCAGATTTACAGTTCAGTTACCAGGTTGAGTCTGGAATCAGTGCCAACGCATTATTCAAATCTCCACCCTCCCGATTCTACTTTACCAACCTCAGTTTCCCTTTTCTAGCTCTTACTTTAGAAGCATATTTGGCTCACTGCCTTTGGGTAATATCTGAGACTGTCAATTCTAAATGGAAGTGATCGCTCCCTCCCTCCTCTTCTATCCTCAAATTGACCTTTCTAGTAAATAAATCAGCTGACATGAAAATATAATCTAATGTTTACCTAGAGTTCCCTCGAGACCATGCTGTGGCAGATTGGTGTTTCCCTGTTAGGGCCACGTTTGCCATTCTCAGGCCCCAGCTGCTCAAAAACTCAACCCACCTTTTTCCATTTTTGGATATGTTACAGGATTTCTGGATTATATGATCTTTGGTGAGTGGAATACACTGTGAGTTTAAATCCCCTGCCACAATTATGTGTGCTCCCCCAAATGAAAGTTTGACATTTTCCAATAAAGTAGAAAGATCTTCCTGAAAGGGCTGAATTTTGGACCAAGCGGTGTTCCAATATATATTTATCACAACCACCCCAAAGCCTTTTTGCTGCCCCTTAAGTGGGAAAACACATGCTTGAAGGCCCATGTTATCAGAGGAAATCTCTTTCACCTTCCCAATGGTTGGATTTTTGAATACCATTAGGAGTCTCCCTGCTGGTCTACCCCTAGATTTTTGGAGTGCTGGTTGTACAAATACGGCATATCCTTCCACTGCTACAGGGTTCTCTAACCAGGTTTCTTGAAGTATAACCACATCCATTTCTTGGAAGAGTATTGATTTCATTTTCTTTGATGTGAATGTGTTAAAACCCTGTGTGTTGCAACTCACTAGGTGGAGGCCTGTCTGACTAAAGGGACTGAGTCCCCAATTCTTCTTCTTGTCTTGCTTCTGGGTCAGCAGTAAGAGGTACGGTCTCACCTCTGTACAGTTTAATGTTACTTAAATGAAGCCACACTCGCCTGCCTTGAACTTTTACAGCTGATGGGGTTATGTTTTCAACAATAAAGGGGCCATGAAATTGTGGCTCGTGCCACTTTCAGGTAAAATGTCTGATAAATATTGTGTCACCAATAAGCAGTTTAGGTGTCTATAGTAATTCAGTTGATCCGGTTGCTGAATGGTTTTCATCTATGTTCTGAGACCGACCCCCTGGTGCTTGGGTTGATCTGAAATGAGAGAGCTAGACGTCATATTTGTCAAATATTCATTTAATTATTTCCTAACAATTTTGCTGTGCTCTGGCCATCACTTCTACTCCCCGATGGAGGTGTAAGAGGCGTTCTCATTCTCCTCCCTGTTACTAGTTTGTGGGAGGTGAGATTAGGGCAGGCAACATAGCCATCCCTTTTTCAAAGTTAGCTTGATCTTGGCAATCCTTTCTTTAAGTAGTCTGTTGAGTCTATGACATATCCTGTTTGCTTGTGGGTGATAAGCAGAAGAAACTTATCCTTGATGTTCAATAAAAGCCCTATCTGTTCAAATACTTCATTTTCAAAATGTGGCCCATTATCGGATCTCAGCATCTCACACACACCCCATCTTGGAAATACTTCACGCACTAGAAACTTTGCTGCGCAAGTGGCATCAGGGTGTGTACACGGACCTGCCTTGATCCACCTGGAGAAGGAACACACCATCACTATCAGATACCTGTATCCACTACACACCTGCAGCATATCAACATAGTCAATATGTAAATGCTGAAAAGGACCATTTGGTCGAGGAATTACTCCTCTAATCATTCTCAGTGTATGCCAGCAGGTAAACCTTTGACATACGATGCAGTTTACTACATTACTTGTTCAGACAAGTTTGGAATAAACCAGTCTTCCACAATCGTTGCAGCAAGACTTTCCTAGTTACATGCACAGGGTAATTCAGCTATTCAAGCGCAACCTTCAATAATGCTACTGGCATCACCGGCTTTCCAGTGCTGTCCTGTCGCTATAATGCTTTGGTGGGGGATAAAGAACACCCTCTTCGCTTCCATAATTCTTGCTCTTCCTGTGATGCACTTCATTGAATCTCCATCAATTGGGGCATCAGTAATTTATTAAACCCTTCTTGCATCACCATAACTGTGACTACTTTCTTTTTAACATTTGGAGTATCAAAACTTGAGATATCTGGAGAATACGTAACCCTTTTGGCATCTGTGTCTGTGGCTTCGTTCCTGCAAGAAATAAAGTCTGTTCGCTTAGTGTGAGCTATCCCTGCGTGTACGGTTGACGTCACATAAGTAGAGTAAAAGTACACCGTCACTTCCTGCTCTTTGTGATTCTCGAGTGTGACAATGAGCGCTACCAAGTCTGCTGCTTGCCCCAAAAAGTGAGACGGTAGTCTTGCACTTGCTATCACTTCAAATTCCCAATTCAGTCTATGTCAAACAGAGCATGCTCCACAAAAAGAGTCATAGAGCAGCCCATTACAATGCTTGTAGACTTCTCAATTGTGAACACGGTGGCTGCCAATGATTGTTCGCATGGAAAGTGTCCTTTCATAACTTGGTCTAAAATCCCACTGTAACACGCTAGAGGCTTGTACCCCAATGTGGTCCTCTGTGTAAGCACTGCAGTCATGACTGTCCCATTTGAGTGCGAAAATAAGAAAAACACCTCAGCATAATTGGGGATTCCCAAAACAGGAGTTGTACAAATAGCTTTTTTCAACTCTTCAAATCCTTTCTACATCTCCTCAGTCCTTTTTATTGTAACTTTGTCTACCTGTACCTTTTCTAAAGCCTGAAAAACGGGTCTTGTGTATGAACTGTAATCAAACACCCAAGCTCTAACATAATTGCATAGTCCCAAAAACTGTTGCATCTGTTTTATCGTGTGCGGTTTTGCAGTTTTCATAATTGCCCCAGAATTTTTGGTGTCACCTTCTTTCCCTCATGTGAGATCAATTGACCAATGTATAACACCTCTTTTTGGCAATACTGAAATGTGTCATTGTCTACATTGTATCCCTTGTCTGCTAGGATAGTGTTTAACTAAATCGAGTCTTGTCTGCACTCATCTTCTGTAGTGCTACAAATTAAAGTTTCATCTACCTGCTGTATCACTGTACTTTTCAAATCAATATTGCTTGGGTCTATCTGGAGGACTCTGGTAAAGAAAGATGGAGACTCACAGTACCCTAGGGGCAGCCTAGTGTGTTTTAAATGAGTCTGGCGGAAAGTAAATGAAGTCAAATCTTGTGAGTCCTTGTGCAATGGGATTGAGAAAAACACATTTTTCAAATCAATAACCGTGAAATATCGTGCTTCCACCGGGATACTTCATAGTATCGTCGCCAGGTTAGGAACTAAAGGAAACTCTGTCTCTAAAATCTGGATAATCAGTCTCACGTACTGTATGAATCTCCATGACCCTCCCTTTGATTTCTTCACAGGATACACCGTGGTGTTGCACGATGATTCTCATGGCACCAGAATACCTTTTCCCATCAGTACTGGGATGGTCTTGAATATACCCTCTTCGGCCTCTCGAGATATGGGGTACTGTCTTGCTGAAGGTAAAACTGCCCCTGGCTTCAACTTTCTTTTAACTTCCCCTTTACCCTTTAATAAACCTACGTCATAGGGGCCTGCGGTTCAAAGGATGCTTGGCACTTTGTCCAAATCTTCTTCAAAAAATGCTAGAAGTTGCTGCATTATTGCCATTCTCTGTGGGACTTCCCTTTTCTCTATCCTTATCCAGTATGTGATGCTCATAAAGAACCCCACTTCATCGTCTGTTGGGTCATCTCTCAACATTTCATTGTCAGTTATGTCAGTCAGTCTGTACCCTTCTTTGAGAGCGATCACTGTCCTCCATGGTCTACCCTCATCATCTGTTCTTTAGAGCATTGCCATTTCCTTTCATACTATGGCTGCTTCTAGCTCTATAGGGATAGTCTGCTCCCCCCTTCGTCCATAGGTATCTGTGGTCTAAACAAGAATTTGTCAGATATTCTCAAAATCTTCCCCCACTAAGCCAGTGTGTCCTTTCATCCCACAATTCCAACATACAGGGGGAGACCGTCTGACTAATCCCCTTGGTTTAATCCTCTTTGTACATTGGGATTCTCATTTTGTGCATTTTGAAACCCACCTTGATTGCTTTGAAATCCACCCCTTCCACTATATCCCTTACGCTGCCTCGTGGCATGAACCCATTACCTAATTGGTTCATCAGGTGCTGATTATTTGCCTGTGGTGTACCCACTGCATGCTGTATCCCCAGCCCTTCTCTGCTTGTCAATACCGCCCCTTTTGGCATATTTTGACAATTTCTTCTGAACTAATTTAGCTTCCTCAGTTTTCCTAACCTCATGTTTCTTCTTGTTTTTCTCCTGCAATAGCCAACAGTGATTCACTATTGTCAACTGTATCTCAACCCACGGTTTGGCTTCCATTTCCACCAGTTTCTTTATTTGTATCTGTACTGGCTCGGGAAACCCTTGCCATGAAATGTGGTAAAATAATGCCACTGTTTTTCCCCTTTTGTTTCAAGAGTCCAACACAATTGAATGTCCTGAATGTAAGCAATAGGGTCTTCATCTTCCTTTATTTTATGTGGCATAATTGCACCCATGTCTGATGTGTCAGGACACTGCATTCTGACAGCCCTACACATGTCTGCCCTACTATTATTAAGCAGCGCTCCATTGTGCGCTGTGTACTGTGCTGTAACTCTTGAATAGCGTTCTCTCCTCCATATGTAATCAGCTCTTTCCCCACGAGAACCTTAATGTCCCCAATGTCCAACATAGTTCCTCCTGTCATTTTTTCTCATTTGTAAATCCACTTTCCTGCACCCGATATCAAACTCAGGAGTTTGAATCTTAAATTATCCTTATCCATTTGCAGCCATGGAATATATTGCATTCTTACTCCCCCTTTTTCCTATAAGGGAAACTGCGTGTACCCTAACCCACAATCAGCTCCCATCATCTGCCTATCCATGGCAGGACAATGGTCCCTGGAAGTCTTCTCACCAGTAGTGACCTTAACCTGCTCACATATGGCAGTGATTCTCCTTTTTCACTATATGATCGTCCTTGGGGAAGTTCTGGATATGGTATGGGATATGGTGTCCTTTCCTTAGGCTGATCTAGATCAGACCATCTTACTTCCTTGTCTGTCTACAGGCTTCCCTCTGTGGCACATGCGCCACCTCCCTCATCCCCACGGAAGGATTCTCTCTCCTCGTCTGACATGTCTAGTCCCCAACTAGTGTGACTCTCATCCCCTTCATTCTTATCTAAGTTCAGTCTACTTAAGGACAAGGCTCTGTGTTCGAGGCTGAGCGGATTTTCTCCATAGTCTTGTAATTGAAATACTAGGCATTGATCTCACTTCCCTCGGCTTCACAATTTGCTACTTTGCTTTAATTCTCGATAGGCCTTATCAATAATATCTTCATTGCTTCCTATGTCAAGGTTGTCCTTTTCTAATACTACTCTAGATGCCCCTGATGGTGCCTCCTTCATCGGAAGAAACTCTTGTATTCTGTCCCATCCTATTGTTGGACTCGGCTCCATTAACTCCTTCTGAATGCGGTTAATATCAAGCTCCTGTTGTCTCCTTTTCTGTTCTAATTCTTCATCTAATTCCCTTTGTTTCCTTGCCTCCCTTCTGATTCTCTCCCCCTCTTGCCTTGGTTCTTCTCTTCTTGCTTCTGCTCTCCTTTCTTCCTCTTCTCTTTGTCTCTGTATCTTTTTGTCTCTTAATTTCTGTGCTTCCTCCTCTTCTCTCTTCCTTTCTTGTCGGTCCTTATCTTCCATTGCTCTTAGCCTGTTGTCATTCTTCCTTTGCTCCTCTGCCCGTTCTTGCTTTTTCTCTTGCTCCTCCTGATACATCTGTTCTCGTCGCTCCTTGCTCTTTCTCTTACACTCGTCTTCTTTCAATCTTTTTTCTCGTTCCCTGTCTTTTCTATCCTGTTCATCTTTGTCCTCTCTTTGCCTTACTTCCTCAATGCTTTTCCCATCTAGCTTGAGTAATATCTGTCCTCCCATCCATTCGTTCTGTATGAGCATTACCTCGTCAGCTTTATCTTTTTCTCCTTTCCAGATCTCGCGTTCTATTTCTGTCGATCGATTCGATCGCTCACTTTTCTCTTCTTTATCTTGTATGATCTTAAAGATCTCCTCTTTTCTTTTACTCTACTCTGGACTTTTGTCACTGCTATAAGCGGCTGGTTTGTATATAGGATTACTGTACCCTGTTGACACCTTCAGTTCCTTTAACGGATACAACCCTACATCTTCCATATCAATGCCTTTTGCTTCAGGCAAGGGGAGCCGACGGCTCAACACCTTCCTCCTTACATTGGCTAAGCATCCACTGCTCAGGTGGTGGATCTTCCATCTCTTCCTGATAGCTCTTCAAAAACTCTAAAATAGCTAACCTTTTCTCCAATTTCTTCACCTTGTATGCAGCGTGCAAGTATGTGGTCATGTGTTGCAATACCGCTTTTGACAGCAATCCCCCTTGTGGCAATGGCATGAACGTCTTGTCTGCCATGCCTTTCACCCATTTTGCACAATATTGCTTGAGCTTGGGCATGTGTTTTGGCAATGTCTTACATAAATGGATCAGAGGAGTGACATCTCCCATTGTGATGAGTCTCAATTGACTGTCAATACTTACCAAAACTAATAAGCGCTCCAACAATCGCTGCTCAAATCTCTTTCCATCTCTGGATTGGTTCCAACCACTTCCCTAGACAATATGACTCCTTGACTTTTTTCTCAATTCTTTCACAACTGTTTGTGTAGCTCTTCGACACCTTGATTCAACACAAATACACAAACAGACAGACTAGTCGACTTTTCACATTTAAAATCTCACTAATCACCCTTTTTGCCTATAATCAATACTGTATAACAGTTTAACTCATCTTCTTATATGAACCTGTTCATGCGTATCCTAGATACTCCGACTGGAGTGTAATACAAGTTCTTTTGGAACTCCCTTGAGTCAGGACTTGTAGGGCGCTATCTCTATTTCTTCACGCAATATATCCCGTTACTCCTGTTACTTTTGTTACATTAGTTACTTTTAAAATAACCACAACCCATTCCCTTAATTTGCCATTCCACTCAATCTACTCACCATTTGGTCGTTTTGACTCAAGGCCTTTGGTATCGTCGCCTCCTCCAACCGATCACTTTCGCCTTCCATCCGCAAAGCGCCTCTTGAAACTAAGTAGGCATTTTGTCAAAGAGGGACCCTGCCCACCATCTTGATTTTCTTGCAAGTTTTCTGTTCGGCCGCTCTCCACAGGAAACCCAGTGATCTTCCAGCTAGATGGTGGAGGATGTACGATTGTCCGAAACTCTGGAGTTTAACAGGCCAATGGGTCTTTTTAACCAATCCGACAGTGCTACCACATGAACATATAGTGATTAATCAGTAACCTGTCATGCATGAATGGGATGTAGAGTAACTCTACCACCAAATAATCAGACCGAGTCAGAAAATTCGGAAAGTCTCATTTGACTGTTTTAATATCAATTATCTAAAATAGGGAGTTACAACGGACATTGACAGATGTTTGTTCGAGCTCTCAATGCATTTCATAAAAAATTACATTTATATAGTAAAAACTCATCATACATGATGTCATACTATGTGACAAATAAGAGAAGCCTACGGGGTATTGTGGTTGGCTCAAGGGGAACATCTAAGTATACTTTCTATATAGGAACGGGTTGTGATTGGGTCTCTAAAGTCAGGTGGACAACTTATGCCCACCCCTAGTGCAAGTCATCTTCAACACGTATTAAGTACACAGAATACTATTGGTTCTTAAACTACAAGGACCTCCGTTAAATGGCCTCCAATAATTGGTTGGCATGCGTGTGCCATGTCTGCAACATTCGACCCCTTAGCAGCACGTAAACTCATACCCAGGTGCCGGGAGGTGGACATTACTTTTGCTTCCCACGCAATTAGCCTCTTATCTCTCATTGCCCATGCCTTCTGCCTTGCAGACTGTCTTTGAACTTGACATTGCAGTAGATTCTCTTCTCTTGGAAATAAAAGGGAGTACAGGCACACACCTATCACAGTTCTGGTCTGCATGCCCAACTCCTATTGCCATCCTTGGCTCACGTGACATGAGACCACATTTCTGCCTGTTTCTAGCATTTCATTTTCTTGAATTAATAAACTTGGCACTCGTGTTCCTTCTTTGCACCTTAAAACGAGATGATTCAGCATTGCACGGTTTCTGTTCTTCATGGATAGATAACCAGTTTGTCTGCGATCTCCACCTAATTCTTTGCTGCGACACACACAGCTCTCAATACTTCTTTATCTGTGGATTTGAACTTGCTATAATGGTGACAGCGATGTCCAGAAACTATATAATTGCGGCTTCGCCTGCAGTCTATTCACTATGTATAGCTAGCTTCTAGGATTACTTAGTCTACTTGCGTTGCTGCATCTGTACAGTTATTAAATGGCTTGCATTTTCTGCAGTGCTCCTCACACATACAATCTTCTTTTCTGCATTAGGATGTTCACTTCACTCCTTATTTTATTTCGTCATCTGTTTCTATAAGGTCCATATATCCTCTTTTTCAGCCACTATTCTCAGTGTGTCACGCTCCTCTCTTGTGACATCACCAGCTTCTCTTTCTCTTGTTTTCATATTCTTTTGTGGACATCTTCCAATACATTGTCATCTCTTCGGGCATACATTTGGTATGGCTTTATCAGTGGATACCTTTCCTCTAACACTCATCGCGGTATGGTCACAACTACTGGTGTCAAACATGGTGCAGTTTCAGTCTTCCAACATACTGGCCATAAGAGGGCGGGACTTCCTGCAGAGGTATTCGGCAGCTCCTCTACACTTGTATTGAGCCCTATGTGTCAAATGTTGAGCTTTGCAGAGATGGTTCGTGAAAGTAGAAATTGGAATTGTAATGATGCTATGTGAAGAGTGTTTGCTTTTCTGACTTACTCACAACATATTTCTATTGAGTTCATGCGTGTAAAGTTTAACAACAATATTGATACTCAACATGTTGCAAGAACCTCTGCACACTTCCTAAGTTTTAAAAACATGTTTGTGAAAAGTACAGTTTCCTCAGTATTCTGCATGTGCAATAAAATTCCACATATCCCAAGATTTGAGTTTAGGTGCAGTACTGTTTCATGTACATCACACTATCTTTAAGAAAGACATGCCGCATGTGGCATTTCCCTGTGTACAGGTATTATCAGGATTATATTTAATTGCATTTGAGGAGTCAAAAGCCGCAGCTGAGTTTGAATGTGTTGAAGAACACAACTGTCTATGTGTACTATATGCCCCATAATTAGATCTGCTACATCATGCCTTCAAGAGATTTTTGCCATACAAAAGGGAAGATGCGCCTAAGTCTAAAGAAGCAAAGATGCCAATAAATCCCAAGAAGTGACTTTTTGCAGATGAGCATCAATGTGCCCATATACTGCACAATGCTGCTCAGTACGCATCTATCGATAGATGAGGTGTTGAGTGCTATTATAACTGAACCCTAGCTTTGCTTTTTGAAATGACAGGTCTAATGCAAACAGTAAACACTCTCTCAGAGCACACTCTCTATGGAGGATTAACCACTCATTAAAGGTTAATTGAGGCAGACCCAGGTGAGGTGCACAGAGCAACTACTTTTCATGATCTTGTTGCTGCAGTATCTCTAGGTACTTTTTTCGGAAAATTCACAGTGGAAATTGAATACTATTAGAGGTTCATGTTCAATTCAAATGTAAATAGCACAGAAAGGATCACTTGCATTTGTTCTTAAGTGGAAAAGGATCCCTGCGTGCAATGTCTAACTTTTACTAAAGTAGTTTCCATTTTTTAAAATAGAAATAGATCAGGGGTGCACAACTGATTTTGACAGAGGGCCGAAAGTACCTTACATGATGGCTATAGTGGACTGAAAAGTAAATGTGGGTGGGGCGGTAGGCGGGGTGTGGCAGGAGGCTTTTTCAACCCCCAATTTGTATTAAACACATGGAAAAAGAATATGTTTTTGAAGTGTAACGATTTTTATTTGTATTTCAAACTTACATTTTGTACTACACATTTTCCATTGTTATAATTTATTTCTATTTAGTTATTGTATATCGTCTGTTTAATTAAATTATATATATATATATATATTATTGACCCTTGTTTGGACATATGTTGGACTGCTATACTTTTCTGTTTGGGTTGCCCAAGAGGAGTATGGCCTTCGTTGAGTCAGGTTTCCTCAAAAAGCAAAGGATGTACATCTCCTAATTGTGCCTGTTTTAGCTTTATTATTGGGTTCACTCTTGGAGTGCAACACTATGCCCTATGGCCCCCTCACCCCCAACCAAACACTATGCCCCATGGCCCCCACCCCTCAAGCAAACACTATGCCCCATGGCTCCCACCCCAACCAAACACTATGCCCCATGTCCCTCACTCCCAACCAAACACTATGTCCCATGGCTCCTACCCCCAACCAAGCACTATGCCCCATGGCCCCAGCCCCTCAACCAAACACTATGCCCCATGGCTCCCACCCCTCAACCAAACACTATGCCCCATGGCTCCCACCCACAACCAAACACTATGCCATATGGCCCCCACCCCTCAAGCAAACACTATTCCCCATGGCTCCCACAACCAACCAAACACTATGCCCCATGGCTCCTACCCCCAACCAAACACTATGCCCCATGGCTCCCACCGCCAACCAAACACTATGCCCCATGGCTCCTACCCCCAACCAAACACTATGCCCCATGGCTCCCACCGCCAACCAAACACTATGCCCCATGGCTCCCACCCCCAACCAAACACTATGCCCCATGGCTCCCACCCCCAACCAAACACTATGCCCCATGGCCCCCACCCCTTAAGCAAAAACTATGCCCCATGGCTCCCACCCCAACCAAACACTATGCCCCATGGATCCCACCCCAACCAAACACTATGCCCCATGGCTCCCACCCCCAACCAAACACTATGCCCCATGGCTCCCACCCCCAACCAAACACTATGCCTCATGGCTCCCACCCCTCAAGCAAACACTATGCCCCATGGCTCGCCACCCCCAACCAAACACTATGCCCCATGGCTCCTACGCCCAGCCAAAAACTATGCCCCATGTCCCTCACCCTCAACCAAACACTATGCCTCATGGCTCCCACCCCAACCAAGCACTATGCCCCACGGCCCCCACCCCTCAACCAAACACTATGCCCCATGGCTCCCACCCCTCAACCAAAAATTATGCCCCATGGCTCCAACCCCTCAACCAAACACTGCCATATGGCCCCCACCCCACAAGCAAACACTATGCCCCATGGTTCCCACCCCCAACCAAATACTATGCCCCATGGGTCCCACCCCCAACCAAACACTATGCCCCATGGCTCCCACCGCCAACCAAAAAGTATGCCCCATGGAACCCACTCCCAACCAAACACTATGCCCCATGGTCCTCTCACCCCCAACCAAACACTATGCCCCATGGCCCTCACCCCTTAACCAAACACTATGCCCCATGGCTCCCACCCCAACCAAACACTAGGCCCCATGGCTCCCACCCCAACCAAACACTATGCCTTGTGGCTCCCACCCCCAACCAAACACTATGCCCCATGGTCCTCTCACCCCAACCAAACACTATGCCCCATGGCCCCCACCCATTAACCAAACACTATGCCCCATGGCTCCCACCCCAACCAAACACTATGCCCCATGGCTCCCACCCCAACCAAACACTATGCCCCATGGCTCCCACCCCCAACCAAACACTATGCCCCATGGCTCCCGCCCCAACCAAACACTATGCCCCATGGCTCCCACCGCCAACCAAACACTATGCCCCATGGCTTCCACTCCCAACCAAACACTATGCCCGATGGCCCCCTCACCTCCAACCAAACACTATGCCCCATGGCTCCCATCCCCAACCAAACACTATGCCCCATGGCTCTCACACCCAACCAAACTCTATGCCCCATGTCCCTCACCCCCAACCAAACACTATGCCCCATGGCTCCCACCCCCAAACAAACACTGTGCCCCATGGCCCCCACTCCCCAACCAAACACTGTGCCCCATGGCTCCCACCCCAACCAAACACTATGCACCATGGCTCCTACCCCAACCAAACACTATGCCCCATGGCTCCCACTCCTAACCAAACACTATGCCCCATGGCTCCCACCCCCAACCAAACACTATGCCCCATGGCTCCCATTCCCAACCAAACACTATACCCCATGGCTCCCACCCCTCAAGCAAACACTATGCCCCATGGCTCGCCACCCCCAACCAAACACTATGCCCCATGGCTCCCACCCCCAGCCAAAATCTATGCCCCATGTCCCTCGCCCCCAACCAAACACTATGCCTCATGGCTCCCACCCCAACCAAGCACTATGCCCCACGGCCCCACCCCTCAACCAAACACTATGCCCCATGGCTCCCACCCCTCAACCAAACACTATGCCCCATGGCTCCCACCCCTCAACCAAACACTATGCCATATGGCCCCCACCCCTCAAGCAAACACTATGCCCCATGGCTCCCACCCCCAACCAAACACTATGCCCCATGGCTCCCACCCCCAACCAAACACTATGCCCCATGTCTCCCACCGCCAACCAAAAACTATGCCCCATGGCTCCCACTCCCAAACAAACACTATACCCCATGGTCCTCTCACCCCCAACCAAACACTATGCCCTATGGCCCCCACCCCTTAACCAAACACTATGCCCCATGGCTCCCACGCCAACCAAACACTATGCCCCATGGCTCCCACCCCAACCAAACACTATGCCCCATGGCTCCCACCCCCAACCAAACACTATGCCCCATGGCTCCCGCCCCAACCAAACACTAGGACCCATGGCTCCCATCCCCAACCAAACACTATGCCCCATGGCTCTCACCCCCAGCCAAACTCTATGCCTCATGTCCCTCACCCCCAACCAAACACTATGCCCCATGGCTCCCACCCCCCAACCAAACACTGTGCCCCATGGCTCCCACCCCCAACCAAACACCATGCCCCATGGCCCCACCCCTCAACCAAACACTGTGCCCCATGGCTCTCACCCCAACCAAACACTATGCACCATGGCTCCCACCCCAACCAAACACTATGCCCCATGGCTCCCACCCCCAACCAAACACTATGCCCCATGACTCCCACCCCCAACCAAACACTATGCCCCATGACTCCCACCCCCAACCAAACACTATGCACCATGGCTCCCACCCCAACCAAACACTATGCCCCATGGCTCCCACCCCCAACCAAACACTATGCCCCATGACTCCCACCCCCAACCAAACACTATGCCCCATGGCTCCCAGCCCCAACCAAACACTATGCCCCACGGCCCCCACCCCCAACCAAACACTATGTCCCATGGCTCGCCACCCCCAACCAAACACTATGCCCCATGGCTCCCGCCCCCAGCCAAAAACTATGCCCCGTGTCCCTCACCCCCAACAAAACACTATGCCCCATGGCTCCCACCCCCAGCCAAAAACTATGCCCCATGTACCTCACCCCCAACCAAACACTATGCCCCACGGCCCCACCCCTCAACCAAACACTATGCCCCATGGCTCCCACCCCTCAACCAAACACTATGCCCCATGGCTCCCACCCCTCAACCAAACACTATGCTATATGGCCCCCACCCCTCAAGCAAACTCTATGCCCCATAGCTCCCACCCCCAACCAAACACTATGCCCCATGGCTCCCACCCCCAACCAAACACTATGCCCCATGTCTCCCACCGCCAACCAAAAACTATGCCCCATGGCTCCCACTCCCAACCAAACACTATGCCCCATGGTCCTCTCACCCCCAACCAAACACTATGCCCCATGGCCCCCACCCCTTAACCAAACGCTATGCCCCATGGCTCCCACCCCAACCAAACACTATGCCCCATGGCTCCCACCCCAATCAAACACTACGCCCCATGGCTCTCACCACCAGCCAAACTCTATGCCCCATGTTCCTCACCCCCAACGAAACACTATGCCACATGGCTACCACCCCCAACCAAACACTATGTCCCATGGCCCCCACCCCTTAAGCAAACACTATGCCCCATGGCTCCCACCCCAACCAAACACTATGCCCCATGGCCCCCTCACCCCCAACCAAGCACTATGCCCCATGGCTCCCACCCGCAACCAAACACTATGCCCAATGGCCCCCACCCCTTAAGCAAACACTATGCCCCATGGCTCCCACCCCAACCAAACACTATGCCCCATGGATCCCACCCCAACCAAACACTATGCCCCATGGCTCCCACCCCCAACGAAACACTATGCCCGATGGCTCCTGCCCCAACCAAACACTATGCCCCATGGCTCCCACCCCCACCCAAACACTATGCCTCATGGCCCCCACCCCTCAAGCAAACACTATGCCCCATGGCTCGCCACACCCAACCAAAAACTATGCCCCATGGCTCCCACCCCCAGCCAGAAACTATGCCCCATGTCCCTCACCCCCAACCAAACACTATGCCTCATGGCTCCCACCCCAACCAAGCACTATGCCCCATGGCTCCCACCCTTCAACCAAACACTATGCCCCTTGGCTCCACCCCTCAACCAAACACTATGCCCCATGGCTCCCACCCCCAACCAAACACTATGCCCCATGGCTCCCACCGCCAACCAAAAACGATGCCCCATGGCTCCCACTCCCAACCAAACACTATGCCCCATGGTCCACTCACCCCCAACCAAACACTATGCCCCATGGACCCCACCCCTTAACCATACACTATGCCCCATGGCTCCCACCCCAACCAAACAGTATGCCCCATGGCTCCCACCCCAACCAAACAGTATGCCCCATGGCTCCCACCCCCAACCAAACACTATGCCCCATGGCTCCCACCCCAACCAAACAGTATGCCCCATGGCTCCCACCCTCAACCAAACACTATGCCCCATGGCCCCCACCCCTCAACCAAACACTGTGCCCCATGGCTCCCACCCCAACCAAACACTATGCCCCATGGCCCCCACCCCTCAAGCAAACACTATGCCCCATGGCTCACCACCCCCAGCCAAAAACTATGCCCCATGTCCCTCACCCCCAACCAAACACTATGCCTCATGGCTCCCAACCAACCAAGCACTATGCCCCACGGCCCCTTCCCTCAAGCAAACACTATGCCCCATGGCTCGCCACCCCCAACCAAACACTATGCCCCATGGCTCCCACCCCCAGCCAAAAACTATGCCCTATGTCCCTCACCCCCAACCAAACACTATGCCCCATGGCTCCCACCCCCAGCCAAAAACTATGCCCCATGTCCCTCACCCCCAACCAAACACTATGCCCCACGGCCCCACCCCTCAACCAAACACTATGCCCCATGGCTCCCACCCCTCAACCAAACACTATGCCCCATGGCCCCCACCCCTTAACCAAACACTATGCCCCATGGCACCCACCCCAACCAAACACTATGCCCCATGGCTCCCAACCCAATCAAACACTACGCCCCATGGCTCCCACCCCCAACCAAACACTATGTCCCATGGCTCCCGCCCCAACCAAACACTATGACCCATGGCTCCCATCCCCAACCAAACACTATGCCCCATGGCTCTCATCCCCAGCCAAACTCTATGCCCCATGTACCTCACCCCCAACCAAACACTATGCCACATGGCTCCCACCCCCAACCAAACACTATGCCCACGGCCCCCACCCCTTAAGCAAACACTATGCCCCATGGCTCCCACCCCAACCAAACACTATGCCCCATGGCCCCCTCACCCCCAACCAAACACTATGCCCCATGGCTCCCACCCGCAACCAAACACTATGCCCCATGGCCCCACCCCTTAAGCAAACACTATGCCCCATGGCTCCCACCCCAACCAAACACTATGCCCCATGGATCCCACCCTAACCAAACACTATGCCCCATGGCTCCCACCCCCAACCAAACACTATGCTCCATGGCTCCTGCCCCAACCAAACACTATGCCCCATGGCTCCCACCCCCAACCAAACACTATGCCCCATGGCCCCCACCCCTCAAGCAAACACTATGCCCCATGGCTCGCCACCCCCAATCAAACACTATGCCCCATGTCTCCCACCCCCAGCCAGAAACTATGCCCCATGTCCCTCACCCCCAACCAAACACTATGCCTCATGGCTCCCACCCCAACCAAGCACTATGCCCCACGGCCCCCACCCTTCAACCAAACACTATGACCCATGGCTCCCACCCCTCAACCAAACACTATGCCCATGGCTCCCACCCCTCAACCAAACACTATGCCATATGGCCCCCAGCCCTCTAGCAAACACTATGCCCCATGGCTCCCACCCCCAACCAAAGACTATGCCCCATGGCTCCCACCCCCAACCAAACACTATGCCCCATGGCTCCCACCGCCAACCAAAAACGATGCCCCATGGCTCCTACCCCAACCAAACGCTATGCCCCATGGATCCCGCCCCCAACCAAACACTATGCCCCATGGCTCCGAGCCCCAACCAAACACTATGCCCCATCACTCCCACCCCAACCAAACACTATGCCCCATGGCCCCCACCCCTCAAGCAAACACTATGCCCCATGGCTCACCACCCCCAACCAAACACTATGCCCCATGGCTCCCACCCCCAGCCAAAAACTATGCCCCATGTCCCTCACCCCCAACCAAACACTATGCCTCATGGCTCCCACCCCAACCAAACACTATGCCCCACGGCCCCACCCCTCAACCAAACACTATGCCCTATGCCTCCCACCCCTCAACCAAACACTATGCCCCATGGCTCCCACCCTTCAACCAAACACTATGCCATATGGCCCCCACCCCTCAAGCAAACACTATGCCCCATGGCTCCCACCCGCAACCAAACACTATGCCCCATGGCTCCCACCCCCAACCAAACACTATGCCCCATGTCTCCCACCCCCAACCAAAAACTATTCCCCATGGTCCTCTCACCCCCAACCAAACACTATGTCCCATGGCCCCCACCCCTTAACCAAACACTATCCCCCATGGCTCCCACCCCAACCAAACACTATGCCCCATGGCTCCCACCCCAACCAAACACTACGCCCCATGGCTCCCACCCCCAACCAAACACTATGCCCCATGGCTCCCGCCCCAACCAAACACTATGACCCATGGCTCCCATCCCCAACCAAACACTATGCCCCATGGCTCTCACCCCCAGCCAAACTCTATGACCCATGTCCCTCACCCCCAACCAAACACTATTCCCCATGGCTCCCACCCCCCAACCAAACACTGTGCCCCATGGCTCCCACCCCCAACCAAACACTATGCCCCATGGCCTCATCCCTCAACCAAACACTGTGCCCCATGGCTCCCACCCCAACCAAACACTATGCACCATGGCTCCCACCCCAACCAAACACTATGCCCCATGGCTCCCACGCCTAACCAAACACTATGCCCCATGGCTCCCACAACCAAGCAAACACTATGCCCCATGGCTCCCACCCCCAGCCAAACACTATGCCCCATGTCCCTCACCCCCAACCAAACACTATGTCCCATGGCTCCTACCCCCAACCAAGCACTATGCCCCATGGCCCCAACCCCTCAACCAAACACTAGGCCCCATGGCTCCCACCCCTCAACCAAACACTATGCCCCATGGCTCCCACCCCTCAACCAAACACTATGCCATATGGCCCCCACCCCTCAAGCAAACACTATGCCCCTATGGCTTCCACGACCAACCAAACACTATGCCCCATGGCTCCTACCCCCAACCAAACACTATGCCCCATGGCTCCCACCGCCAACCAAACACTATGCCCCATGGCTTCCACTCCCAACCAAGCACTATGCCCCATGGCTCCTACCCCCAACCAAACACTATGCCCCATGGCTCCCACCCCCAACCAAACACTATGCCCCATGGCTCCCACCCCTTAAGCAAAAACTATGCCCCATGGCTCCCACCCCAACCAAACACTATGCCCCATGGATCCCACCCCAACCAAACACTATGCCCGATGGCTCCCACCCCCAACCAAACACTATGCCCCATGGCTCCCACCCCCAACCAAACACTATGCCCCATGGCCCCCACCCCTCAAGCAAACACTATGCCCCATGGCTCGCCACCCCCAACCAAACACTATGCCCCATGGCTCCTACGCCCAGCCAAAAACTATGCCCCATGTCCCTCACCCCCAACCAAACACTATGCCTCATGGCTCCCACCCCAACCAAGCACTATGCCCCACGGCCCCCACCCCTCAACCAAACACTATGCCCCATGGCTCCCACCCCTCAACCAAAAACTATGCCCCATGGCTCCCACCCCTCAACTAAACACTATGCCATATGGCCCCCACCCCTCAAGCAAACACTATGCCCCATGGTTCCCACCCCCAACCAAACACTATGCCCCATGGCTCCCACCCCCAACCAAACACTATGCCCCATGGCTCCCACCCCCAACCAAACACTATGCCCCATGGCTCCCACCCCTTAAGCAAAAACTATGCCCCATGGCTCCCACCCCAACCAAACACTATGCCCCATGGATCCCACCCCAACCAAACACTATGCCCGATGGCTCCCACCCCCAACCAAACACTATGCCCCATGGCTCCCACCCCCAACCAAACACTATGCCCCATGGCCCCCACCCCTCAAGCAAACACTATGCCCCATGGCTCGCCACCCCCAACCAAACACTATGCCCCATGGCTCCTACGCCCAGCCAAAAACTATGCCCCATGTCCCTCACCCTCAACCAAACACTATGCCTCATGGCTCCCACCCCAACCAAGCACTATGCCCCACGGCCCCCACCCCTCAACCAAACACTATGCCCCATGGCTCCCACCCCTCAACCAAAAACTATGCCCCATGGCTCCCACCCCTCAACTAAACACTATGCCATATGGTCCCCACCCCTCAAGCAAACACTATGCCCCATGGTTCCCACCCCCAACCAAACACTATGCCCCATGGCTCCCACCCCCAACCAAACACTATGCCCCATGGCTCCCACCGCCAACCAAAAACTATGCCCCATGGAACCCACTCCCAACCAAACACTATGCCCCATGGTCCTCTCACCCCCAACCAAACACTATGCCCCATGGCCCTCAACCCTTAACCAAACACTATGCCCCATGGCTCCCACCCCAACCAAACACTAGGCCCCATGGCTCCCACCCCAACCAAACACTATGCCTCATGGCTCCCACCCCCAACCAAACACTATGCCCCATGGCTCCCTCCCCAACCAAACACTATGCCACATGGCTCCCACCCCCAACCAAACACTATGCCCCATGGCTCCCACTAGAAACCAAACACTATGCCCCATGGCCATACACCCCCAACCAAACACTATGCCCCATGGCTCCCACCCGCAACCTAACACTATGCCCCATGGCCCCCACCCCTTAAGCAAACACTATTCCCAATGGCTCCCACCCCAATCAAACACTAAGCCCCATGGATCCCACCCCAACCAAACACTATGCCCCATGGCTCCCACCACCAACCAAACACTATGCCCCATGGCTCCTGCCCCACCCAAACACTATGCCCCATGGCTCCCACCCCCAACCAAACACTATGCCCCAGGGCCTCCACCCCTCAAGCACACACTATGCCCCATGGCTCGCCACCCCCAACCAAACACTATGCCCCATGGCTCCCACCCCCAGCCAGAAAATATGCCCAATGTCCCTCACCCCCAACCAAACACTATGCCTCATGGCTCCCACCCCAACCAAGCAGTATGCCCCACGGCCCCACCCTTCAACCAAACACTATGCCCCATGGCTCCCACCCCTCAACCAAACACTATGCCCCATGGCTCCTACCCCTCAACCAAACACTATGCCATATGGCCCCCACCCCTCAAGAAAACACTATGCCCCATGGCTCCCACCCCCAACCAAAGACTATGCCCCATGGCTCCCACCCCCAACCAAACACTATGCCCCATGACTCCCACCGCCAACCAAAAACTATGCCCCATGGCTCCCACTCCCAACCAAACACTATGCCCCATGGTCCTCTCACCCCAACCAAACACTATGCCCCATGGCCCCCACCCATTAACCAAACACTATGCCCCATGACTCCCACCCCAACCAAACACTATGCCCCATGTCTCCCACCCCAACCAAACACTATGCCCCATGGCTCCCACTACCAACCAAACACTATGCCCCATGGCCATACACCCCCAACCAAACACTATGCCCCATGGCACCCCCCCGCAACCTAACACTATGCCCCATGGCCCCCACCCCTTAAGCGAACACTATGCCCCATGGCTCCCACCCCAATCAAACACTATGCCCCATGAATCCCACCCCAACCAAACACTATGCCCCATGGCTCCCACCACCAACCAAACACTATGCCCCATGGCTCCTGCCCCACCCAAACACTATGCCCCATGGCTCCCACCCCCAACCAAACACTATGCCCCATGGCCTCCACCCCTCAAGCACACACTATGCCCCATGGCTCACCACCCCCAACCAAACACTATGCCCCATGGCTCCCACCCCCAGCCAGAAAATATGCCCAATGTCCCTCACCCCCAACCAAACACTATGCCTCATGGCTCCCACCCCAACCAAGCAGTATGCCCCACGGCCCCACCCTTCAACCAAACACTATGCCCCATGGCTCCCACCCCTGAACCAAACACTATGCCCCATGGCTCCTACCCCTCAACCAAACACTATGCCATATGGCCCCCACCCCTCAAGAAAACACTATGCCCCATGGTTCCCACCCCCAACCAAAGACTATGCCCCATGGTTCCCACCCCCAACCAAAGACTATGCCCCATGGCTCCCACCCCCAACCAAACACTATGCCCCATGACTCCCACCGCCAACCAAAAACTATGCCCCATGGCTCCCACCCCTCAACCAAACACTATGCCATATGGCCCCCACCCCTCAAGCAAACACTATGCCCCATGGCTCCCACCCCCAACCAAACACTATGCCCCATGGTTCCCACCCTCAACCAAACACTATGCCCCATGTATCCCACCGCCAACCAAAAACTATGCCCCATGGCTCCCACTCCCAACCAAACACTATGCCCCATGGTCCTCTCACCCCCAACCAAACACTATGCCCCATGGCCCCCATCCCTTAACCAAACACTATGCCCCATGGCTCCCACCCCAACCAAACACTATGCCCCATGGCTCCCACCCCAATCAAACACTACGCCCCATGGCTCCCACCCCCAACCAAACACTATGCCCCATGGCTCCCCTCCCCAACCAAACACTGTGCCCCATGGCTCTCACCACCAGCCAAACTCTATGCCCCATGTTCCTCACCCCCAACCAAACACTATGCCACATGGCTCCCACCCCCAACCAAACACTATGTCCCATGGCCCCCACCCCTTAAGCAAACACTATGCCCCATGGCTCCCACCCCAACCAAACACTATGCCCCATGGCCCCCTCACCCCCAACCAAACACTATGCCCCATGGCTCCCACCCGCAACCAAACACTATGCCCCATGGCCCCCACCCCTTAAGCAAACACTATGCCCCATGGCTCCCACCCCAACCAAACACTATGCCCCATGGATCCCACCCCAACCAAACACTATGCCCCATGGCTCCCACCCCCAACCAAACACTATGCCTCATGGCACCCACCCCTCAAGCAAACACTATGCCCCATGGCTCGCCACCCCCAACCAAACACTATGCCTCATGGCTCCCACCCCAACCAAGCACTATGCCCCACGCCCCCACCCTTCAACCAAACACTATGCCCCACGGCTCCACCCCTCAACCAAACACTATGCCCCATGGCTCCCACCCCTCAACCAAACACTATGCCATATGGCCCCCACCCCTCAAGCAAACACTATGCCCCATGGCTCCCACCCCCAACCAAAGACTATGCCCCATGGCTCCCACCCCCAACCAAACACTATGCCCCATGGCTCCCACCGCCAACCAAAAACTATGCCCCATGGCTCCCACTCCCAACCAAACACTATGCCCCATGGTCCTCTCACCCCCACCCAAACACTATGCCCCATGGACCCCACCCCTTAACCAAACACTATGCCCCATGGCTCCCACCCCAACCAAACACTATGCCCCATTGCTGCCACCCCAACCAAACACTATGCCCCATGGCTGCCACCCCCAACCAAACACTATGCCCCATGGCTCCCACCCCAACCAAACACTATGCCCCATGGCTCCCACCCCCAACCAAACACTATGCCCCATGGCCCCCACCCCTCAACCAAACACTGTGCCCCATGGCTCCCACCCCAACCAAACACTATGCACCATGGCTCCTACCCCAACCAAACACTATGCCCCATGGCTCCCACCCTCAACCAAACACTATGCCCCATGTCTCCCACCGCCAACCAAAAACTATGCCCCATGGCTCCCACTCCCAAACAAACACTAGGCCCCATGTCTCCCACCGCCAACCAAAAACTATGCCCCAGGGCTCCCACTCCCAAACAAACACTATACCCCATGGTCCTCTCACCCCCAACCAAACACTATGCCCCATGGCCCCCACCCCTTAACCAAACACTATGCCCCATGGCTCCCACCCCAACCAAACACTATGCCCCATGGCTCCCACCCCAACCAAACACTATGCCCCATGGCTCCCACCCCCAACCAAACACTATACCCCATGGCTCCCGCCCCAACCAAACACTTTGACCCATGGCTCCCATCCCCAACCAAACACTATGCCCCATGTCTCTCACCCCCAGCCAAACTCTATGCCTCATGTCCCTCACCCCCAACCAAACACTATGCCCCATGGCTCCCACCCCCCAACCAAACACTGTGCCCCATGGCTCCCACCCCCAACCAAACACTATGCCCTATGGCCCCACCCCTCAACCAAACACTGTGCCCCATGGCTCCCACCCCAACCAAACACTATGCACCATGGTTCCCACCCCAACCAAACACTATGCCCCATGGCTCCCACCCCTAACCAAACACTATGCCCCATGGCTCCCACCCCCAACCAAACACTATGCCCCATGGCTCCCACCCCCAACCAAACACTATGCCCCATTGCTCCCAGCCCCAACCAAACACTATGCCCCATGGCTCCCACCCCCAACCAAACACTATGCCCCATGGCCCCATCCCTCAAGGAAACACTATGTCCCATGGCTCGCCACCCCCAACCAAACACTATGCCCCATGGCTCCCACCCCCAGCCAAAAACTATGCCCCATGTCCCTCACCCCCAACAAAACACTATGTCCCATGGCTCCCACCCCCAGCCAAAAACTATGCCCCATGTCCCTCACTCCCAACCAAACACTATGCCCCACGGCCCCACCCCTCAACCAAACACTATGCCCCATTGCACCCACCCCTCAACCAAACACTATGCCCCATGGCTCCCACCCCTCAACCAAACACTATGCCATATGGCCCCCACCCCTCAAGCAAACACTATGCCCCATGGCTCCCACCCCCAACCAAACACTATGCCCCATGGTTCCCACTCCCAACCAAACACTATGCCCCATGTATCCCACCGCTAACCAAAAACTATGCCCCATGGCTCCCACTCCCAACCAAACACTATGCCCCATGGTCCTCTCACCCCCAACCAAACACTATGCCCCATGGCCCCCATCCCTTAACCAAACACTATGCCCCATGGCTCCCACCCCAACCAAACACTATGCCCCATGGCTCCCACCCCAATCAAACACTACGCCCCATGACTCCCACCCCCAACCAAACACTATGCCCCATGGCTCCCCTCCCCAACCAAAAACTATGCCCCATGGCTCTCACCACCAGCCAAACTCTATGCCCCATGTTCCTCACCCCCAACCAAACACTATGCCACATGGCTCCCACCCCCAACCAAACACTATGTCCCATGGCCCCCACCCCTTAAGCAAACACTATGCCCCATGGCTCCCACCCCAACCAAACACTATGCCCCATGGCCCCCTCACCCCCAACCAAACACTATGCCCCATGGCTCCCACCCGCAACCAAACACTATGCCCCATGGCCCCCACCCCTTAAGCAAACACTATGCCCCATGGCTCCCACCCCAACCAAACACTATGCCCCATGGATCCCACCCCAACCAAACACTATGCCCCATGGCTCTCACCCCCAACCAAACACTATGCCCCATGGCTCCTGCCCCAACCAAACACTATGCCCCATGGCTCCCACCCCCAACCAAACACTATGCCTCATGGCCCCCACCCCTCAAGCAAACACTATGCCCCATGGCTCGCCACCCCCAACCAAACACTATGCCTCATGGCTCCCACCCCAACCAAGCACTATGCCCCACGCCCCCACCCTTCAACCAAACACTATGCCCCATGGCTCCACCCTCAACCAAACACTATGCCCCATGGCTCCCACCCCTCAACCAAACACTATGCCATATGGCCCCCACCCCTCAAGCAAACACTATGCCCCATGGCTCCCACCCCCAACCAAAGACTATGCCCCATGGCTCCCACCCCCAACCAAACACTATGCCCCATGGCTCCCACCGCCAACCAAAAACTATGCCCCATGGCTCCCACTCCCAACCAAACACTATGCCCCATGGTCCTCTCACCCCCACCCAAACAATATGCCCCATGGACCCCACCCCTTAACCAAACACTATGCACCATGGCTCGTACCCCAACCAAACACTATGCCCCATGGCTCCCACTCCTAACCAAACACTATGCCCCATGGCTCCCACCCCCAACCAAACACTATGCCCCATGGCTCACCACCCCCAACCAAACACTATGCCCCATGGCTCCCACCCCCAGCCACAAAATATGCCCCATGTCCCTCACCCCCAACCAAACACTATGCCTCATGGCTCCCAACCAACCAAGCACTATGTCCCACTGCCCCACCCCTCAAGCAAACACTATGCCCTATGGCTCGCCACCCCCAACCAAACACTATGCCCCATGGCTCCCACCCCCAGCCAAAAACTATGCCCTATGTCCCTCACCCCCAACCAAACACTATGCCCCATGGCTCCCACCCCCAGCCAAAAACTATGCCCCATGTCCCTCACCCCCAACCAAACACTATGCCCCATGGCCCCACCCCTCAACCAAACACTATGCCCCATGGCTCCCACCCCTCAACCAAACACTATGCCCCATGTCCCCCACCCTTTACCCAAACACTATGCCCCATGGCTCCCACCCCAACCAAACACTATGCCCCATGGCTCCCACCCCAAACAAACACTACGCCATATGGCTCCCACCCCCAACCAAACACTATGCCCCATGGCTCCCGTCCCAACCAAACACTATGACCCATGGCTCCCATCCCCAACCAAACACTATGCCCCATGGCTCTCACCCCCAGCCAAACTCTATGCCCCATGTTCCTCAACCCCAACCAAACACTATGCCACATGGCTCCCACCCCCAACCAAACACTATGCCCCATGGCCCCCACCCCTTAAGCAAACACTATGCCCCATGGCTCCCACCCCAACCAAACACTATGCCCCATGGATCCCACCCTAACCAAACACTATGCCCCATGGCTCCCACCCCCAACCAAACACTATGCTCCATGGCTCCTGCCCCAAGCAAACACTATGCCCCATGGCTCCCACCCCCAACCAAACACTATGCCCCATGGCCCCCACCCCTCAAGAAAACACTATGCCCCATGGCTTGCCACCCCCAACCAAACACTATGCCCCATGGCTCCCACCCCCAGCCAAACTCTATGCCCCATGTCCCTCGCCCCCAACCAAACACTATGCCTCATGGCTCCCACCCCCAACCAAACACTTTGCCCCATGTCTCCCACCGTCAACCAAAAACTATGCCCCATGGCTCCCACTCCCAAACAAACACTATACCCCATGGTCCTCTCACCCCCAACCAAACACTATGCCCCATGGCCCCCACCCCTTAACCAAACACTATGCCCCATGGCTCCCACCCCAACCAAACACTATGCCCCATGGCTCCCACCCCAACCAAACACTATGCCCCATGGCTCCCACCCCCAACCAAACACTATGCCCCATGGCTCCCGCCCCAACCAAACACTATGACCCATGGCTCCCATCCCCAACCAAACACTATGCCCCATGTCTCTCACCCCCAGCCAAACTCTATGCCTCATGTCCCTCACCCCCAACCAAACACTATGCCCCATGGCTCCCACCCCCCAACCAAACACTGTGCCCCATGGCTCCCACCCCCAACCAAACACTATGCCCCATGGCCCCACCCCTCAACCAAACACTGTGCCCCATGGCTCCCACCCCAACCAAACACTATGCACCATGGTTCCCACCCCAACCAAACACTATGCCCAATGGCTCCCACCCCTAACCAAACACTATGCCCCATGGCTCCCACCCCCAACCAAACACTATGCCCCATGGCTCCCACCCCCAACCAAACACTATGCCCCATGGCTCCCAGCCCCAACCAAACACTATGCCCCATGGCTCCCACCCCCAACCAAACACTATGCCCCATGGCCCCCACCCCTCAAGCAAACACTATGCCCCATGGCTCGCCACCCCCAACCAAACACTATGCCCCATGGCTCCCACCCCCAGCCAAAAACTATGCCCCATGTCCCTCACCCCCAACAAATCACTATGCCCCATGGCTCCCTCCCCCAGCCAAAAACTATGCCCCATGTCCCTCACTCCCAACCAAACACTATGCCCCACGGCCCCACCCCTCAACCAAACACTATGCCCATGGCTCCCACCCCTCAACCAAACGCTATGCCCCATGGCTCCCACCCCTCAACCAAACACTATGCCATATGGCCCCAACCCCTCAAGCAAACACTATGCCCCATGGCTCCCACCCCCAACCAAACACTATGCCCCATGGTTCCCACCCCCAACCAAACACTATGCCCCATGGTCCTCTCACCCCCAACCAAACACTATGCCCCATGGCCCCCATCCCTTAACCAAACACTATGCCCCATGGCTCCCACCCCAACCAAACACTATGCCCCATGGCTCCCCTCCCCAACCAAACACTATGCCCCATGGCTCTCACCACCAGCCAAACTCTATGCCCCATGTTCCTCACCCCCAACCAAACACTATGCCACCTGGCTCCCACCCCCAACCAAACACTATGTCCCATGGCCCCCACCCCTTAAGCAAACACTATGCCCCATGGCTCCCACCCCAACCAAACACTATGCCCCATGGCCCCCTCACCCCCAACCAAACACTATGCCCCATGGCTCCCACCCGCAACCAAACACTATGCCCCATGGCCCCCACCCCTTAAGCAAACACTATGCCCCATAGCTCCCACCCCAACCAAACACTATGCCCCATGGATCCCACCCCAACCAAACACTATGCCCCATGGCTCCCACCCCCAACCAAACACTATGCCCCATGGCTCCTGCCCCAACCAAACACTATGCCCCATGGCTCCCACCCCCAACCAAACACTATGCCTCATGGCCCCCACCCCTCAAGCAAACACTATGCCCCATGGCTCGCCACCCCCAACCAAACACTATGCCTCATGGCTCCCACCCCAACCAAGCACTATGCCCCACGCCCCCACCCTTCAACCAAACACTATGCCCCATGGCTCCACCCCTCAACCAAACACTATGCCCCATGGCTCCCACCCCTCAACCAAACACTATGCCATATGGCCCCCACCCCTCAAGCAAAAGGTATGCCCCATGGCTCCCACCCCCAACCAAAGACTATGCCCCATGGCTCCCACCCCCAACCAAACACTATGCCCCATGGCTCCCACCGCCAACCAAAAACTATGCCCCATGGCTCCCACTCCCAACCAAACACTATGCCCCATGGTCCTCTCACCCCCACCCAAACACTATGCCCCATGGACCCCACCCCTTAACCAAACACTATGCCCCATGGCTCCCACCCCAACCAAACACTATGCCCCATTGCTCCCCCCCAACCAAACACTATGCCCCATGGCTCCCACCCCCAACCAAACACTATGCCCCATGGCTCCCACCCCAACCAAACACTATGCCCCATGGCTCCCACCCCCAACCAAACACTATGCCCCATGGCCCCCACCCCTCAACCAAACACTGTGCCCCATGGCTCCCACCCCAACCAAACACTATGCACCATGGCTCCTACCCCAACCAAACACTATGCCCCATGGCTACCACCCCCAACCAAACACTATGCCCCATGTCTCCCACCGCCAACCAAAAACTATGCCCCATGGCTCCCACTCCCAAACAAACACTATGCCCCATGTCTCCCACCGCCAACCAAAAACTATGCCCCATGGCTCCCACTCCCAAACAAACACTATACCCCATGGTCCTCTCACCCCCAACCAAACACTATGCCCCATGGCCCCCACCCCTTAACCAAACACTATGCACCATGGCTCCCACCCCAACCAAACACTATGCCCCATGGCTCCCACCCCAACCAAACACTATGCCCCATGGCTCCCGCCCCAACCAAACACTATGACCCATGGCTCCCACCCCCCAACCAAACACTGTGCCCCATGGCTCCCACCCCCAACCAAACACTATGCCCCATGGCTCCCACCCCCAACCAAACACTATGCCCCATGGCTCCCGCCCCAACCAAACACTATGACCCAAGGCTCCCATCCCCAACCAAACACTATGCCCCATGTCTCTCACCCCCAGCCAAACTCTATGCCTCATGTCCCTCACCCCCAACCAAATACTATGCCCCATGGCTCCCACCCCCCAACCAAACACTGTGCCCCATGGCTCCCACCCCCAGCCAAACACTATGCCCCATGGCCCCACCCCTCAACCAAACACTGTGCCCCATGGCTCCCACCCCAACCAAACACTATGCACCATGGTTCCCACCCCAACCAAACACTATGCCCCATGGCTCCCACCCCTAACCAAACACTATGCCCCATGGCTCCCACCCCCAACCAAACACTATGCCCCATGGCTCCCACCCCCAACCAAACACTATGCCCCATGGCTCCCAACCCCAACCAAACACTATGCCCCATGGCTCCCACCTCCAACCAAACACTATGCCCCATGGCCCCCACCCCTCAAGCAAACACTATGTCCCATGGCTCGCCACCCCCAACCAAACACTATGCCCCATGGCTCCCACCCCCAGCCAAAAACTATGCCCCATGTCCCTCACCCCCAACAAATCACTATGCCCCATGGCTCCCTCCCCCAGCCAAAAACTATGCCCCATGTCCCTCACTCCCAACCAAACACTATGCCCCACGGCCCCACCCCTCAACCAAACACTATGCACCATGGCTCCCACCCCTCAACCAAACGCTATGTCCCATGGCTACCACCCCTCAACCAAACACTATGCCATATGGCCCCCACCCCTCAAGCAAACACTATGTCCCATGGCTCCCACCCCCAACCAAACACTATGCCCCATGGTTCCCACCCCCAACCAAACACTATGCCCCATGGTCCTCTCACCCCCAACCAAACACTATGCCCCATGGCCCCCATCCCTTAACCAAACACTATGCCCCATGGCTCCCACCCCAACCAAACACTATGCCCCATGGCTCCCACCCCAATCAAACACTAGGCCCCATGGCTCCCCTCCCCAACCGAACACTATGCCCCATGGCTCTCACCACCAGCCAAACTCTATGCCCCATGTTCCTCACCCCCAACCAAACACTATGCCACCTGGCTCCCACACCCAACCAAACACTATGTCCCATGGCCCCCACCCCTTAAGCAAACACTATGCCCCATGGCTCCCACCCCAACCAAACACTATGCCCCATGGCCCCCTCACCCCCAACCAAACACTATGCCCCATGGCTCCCACCCGCAACCAAACACTATGCCCCATGGCCCCCACCCCTTAAGCAAACACTATGCCCCATGGCTCCAACCCCAACCAAACACTATGCCCCATGGATCCCACCCCAACCAAACACTATGCCCCATGGCTCCCACCCCTAACCAAAGACATTGCCCCATGGCTCCCACCCCCAACCAAACACTATGCCCCATGGCTCCCACCCCCAACCAAACACTATGCCCCATGGCTCCCAGCCCCAACCAAACACTATGCCCCATGGCTCCCACCCCCAACCAAACACTATGCCCCATGCCCCCCACCCCTCAAGCAAACACTATGTCCCATGGCTCGCCACCCCCGACCAAACACTATGCCCCATGGCTCCCACCCCCAGCCAAAAACTATGCCCCATGTCCCTCACCCCCAACAAAACACTATGCCCCATGGCTCCCACCCCCAGCCAAAAACTATGCCCCATGTCCATCACTCCCAACCAAACACTATGCCCCACGGCCCCACCCCTCAACCAAACACTATGCCCCATGGCTCCTACCCCTCAACCAAACACTATGCCCCATGGCTCCCACCCCTCAACCAAACACTATGCCATATGGCCCCCACCCCTCAAGCAAACACTTGCCCCATGGCTCCCACCCCCAACCAAACACTATGCCCCATGGTTCCCACCCCCAACCAAACACTATGCCCCATGTATCCCACCGCCAACCAAAAACTATGCCCCATGGCTCCCACTCCCAACCAAACACTATGCCCCATGGTCCTCTCACCCCCAACCAAACACTTTGCCCCATGGCCCGCATCCCTTAACCAAACACTATGCCCCATGGCTCCCACCCCAACCAAACACTATGCCCCATGGCTCCCACCCCAATCAAACACTACGCCCCATGGCTCCCACCCCCAACCAAACACTATGCCCCATGGCACCCCTCCCCAACCAAAAACTATGCCCCATGGCTCTCACCACCAGCCAAACTCTATGCCCCATGTTCCTCACCCCCAACCAAACACTATGCCACATGGCTCCCACCCCAACCAAACACTATGTCCCATGGCCCCCACCCCTTAAGCAAACACTATGCCCCATGGCTCCCACCCCACCAAACACTATGCCCCATGGCCCCCTCACCCCCAACCAAACACTATGCCCCATGGCTCCCACCCGCAACCAAACACTATGCCCCATGGCCCCCACCCCTTAAGTAAACACTATGCCCCATGGCTCCCACCCCAACCAAACACTATGCCCCATGGATCCCACCCCAACCAAACACTATGCCCCATGGCTCCCACCCCCAACCAAACACTATGCCCCATGGCTCCTGCCCCAACCAAACACTATGCCCCAGGGCTCCCACCCCCAACCAAACACTATGCCTCATGGCTCCCACCCCTCAAGCAAACACTATGCCCCATGGCTCGCCACCCCCAACCAAACACTATGCCTCATGGCTCCCACCCCAACCAAGCACTATGCCCCACGCCCCCACCCTTCAACCAAACACTATGCCCCATGGCTCCACCCCTCAACCAAACACTATGCCCCATGGCTCCCACCCCTCAACCAAACACTATGCCATATGGCCCCCACCCCTCAAGCAAACACTATGCCCCATGGCTCCCACCCCCAACCAAAGACTATGCCCCATGGCTCCCACCCCCAACCAAACACTATGCCCCATGGCTCCCACCACCAACCAAAAACTATGCCCCATGGCACCCACTCCCAACCAAACACTATGCCCCATGGTCCTCTCACCCCCACCCAAACACTATGCCCCATGGACCCCACCCCTTAACCAAACACTATGCACCATGGCTCCTACCCCAACCAAACACTATGCCCCATGGCTCCCACTCCTAACCAAACACTATGCCCCATGGCTCCCACCCCCAACCAAACACTATGCCCCATGGCTCCCAGCCCCAACCAAACACTATGCCCCATGGCTCCCACCCCCAACCAAACACTATGCCCCATGGCCCCCACCCCTCAAGCAAACACTATGCCCCATGGCTCACCACCCCCAACCAAACACTATGCCCCATGGCTCCCACCCCCAGCCAAAAAATATGCCCCATGTCCCTCATCTCCAACCAAACACTATGCCTCATGGCTCCCAACCAACCAAACACTATGTCCCACGGCCCCACCCCTCAAGCAAACACTATGCCCCATGGCTCGCCACCCCCAACCAAACACTATGCCCCATGGCTCCCACCCCCAGCCAAAAACTATGCCCTATGTCCCTCACCCTCAACCAAACACTATGCCCCATGGCTCCCACCCCCAGCCAAAAACTATGCCCCATGTCCCTCACCCCCAACCAAACACTATGCCCCATGGCCCCACCCTTCAACCAAACACTATGCCCCATGGCTCCCACCCCTCAACCAAACACTATGCCCCATGGCCTCCACCCCTTAACCAAACACTATGCCCCATGGCTCCCACCCCAACCAAACACTATGCCCCATGGCTCCCACCCCAACCAAACACTACGCCCCATGGCTCCCATCCCCAACCAAACACTATGCCCCATGGCTCCCGTCCCAACCAAACACTATGACCCATGGCTCCCATCCCCAACCAAACACTATACCCCATGGCTCTCACCCCCAGCCAAACTCTATTCCCCATGTTCCTCACCCCCAACCAAACACTATGCCACATGGCTCCCACCCCCAACCAAACACTATGCCCCATGGCCCCCACCCCTTAAGCAAACACTATGCCCCATGGCTCCCACCCCAACCAAACACTATGCCCCATGGCCCCCTCACCCCCAACCAAACACTATGCCCCATGGCTCCCAACCGCATCCAAACACTATGCCCTATGGCCCCCACCCCTTAAGCAAACACTATGCCCCATGGCTCCCACCCCAACCAAACACTATGCCCCATGGATCCCACCCTAACCAAACACTATGCCCCATGGCTCCCACCCCCAACCAAACACTATGCTCCATGGCTCCTTCCCCAAGCAAATACTATGCCCCATGGCTCCCACCCCGAACCAAACACTATGCCCCATGGCCCCACCCCTCAAGCAAACACTATGCCCCATGGCTTGCCACCCCCAACCAAACACTATGCCCCATGGCTCCCACCCCCAGCCAAAATCTATGCCCCATGTCCCTCCACCCCAACCAAACACTATGCCCCATGTCCCTCCACCCCAACCAAATACTATGCCCCATGGCTCCCAATCCCAAACAAACACTATACCCCATGGTCCTCTCACCCCCAACCAAACACTATGCCCCATGGCCCCCACCCCTTAACCAAACACTATGCCCCATGGCTCCCACCCCAACCAAACACTATGCCCCATGGCTCCCACCCCCAACCAAACACTATGCCCCATGGCTCCCGCCCCAACCAAACACTATGACCCATGGCTCCCATCCCCAACCAAACACTATGCCCCATGTCTCTCACCCCCAGCCAAACTCTATGCCTCATGTCCCTCACCCCCAACCAAACACTATGCCCCATGGCTCCCACCCCCCAACCAAACACTGTGCCCCATGGCTCCCACCCCCAACCAAACACTGTGCCCCATGGCCCCACCCCTCAACCAAACACTGTGCCCCATGGCTCCCACCCCAACCAAACACTATGCACCATGGTTCCCACCCCAACCAAACACTATGCCCCATGGCTCCCACCCCTAACCAAACACTATGCCCCATGGCTCCCACCCCCAGCCAAAAACTATGCCCCATGTCCCTCACTCCCAACCAAACACTATGCCCCACGGCCCCATCCCTCAACCAAACACTATGCCCCATGGCTCCCACCCCTCAACCAAACACTATGCCCCATGGCTCCCACCCCTCAACCAAACACTATGCCATATGGCCCCCACCCCTCAAGCAAACACTATGCCCCATGGCTCCCACCCCCAACCAAACACTATGCCCCATGGTTCCCACCCCCAACCAAACACTATGCCCCATGTATCCCACCGCCAACCAAAAACTATGCCCCATGGCTCCCACTCCCAACCAAACACTATGCCCCATGGTCCTCTCACCCCCAACCAAACACTATGCCCCATGGCCCCCATCCCTTAACCAAACACTATGCCCCATGGCTCCCACCCCAACCAAACACTATGCCCCATGGCTCCCACCCCAATCAAACACTACGCCCCATGGCTCCCACCCCCAACCAAACACTATGCCCCAAGGCTCCCCTCCCCAACCAAACACTATGCCCCATGGCTCTCACCACCAGCCAAACTCTATGCCCCATGTTCCTCACCCCCAACCAAACACTATGCCACATGGCCCCCACCCCTTAAGCAAACACTATGCCCCATGGCTCCCACCCCAACCAAACACTATGCCCCATGGCCCCCTCACCCCCAACCAAACACTATGCCCCATGGCTCCCACCCACAACCAAACACTATGCCCCATGGCCCCCACCCCTTAAGCAAACACTATGCCCCATGGCTCCCACCTCAACCAAACACTATGCCCCATGGATCCCACCCCAACCAAACACTATGCCCCATGGCTCCCACCCACAACCAAACACTATGCCATATGGCCCCCACCCCTCAAGCAAACACTATGCCCCATGGCTCCCACCCCCAACCAAACACTATGCCCCATGGTTCCCACCCCCAACCAAACACTATGCCCCATGTATCCCACTGCCAACCAAACACTATGCCCCATGGCTCCCACCCCAACCAAACACTATGCCCCATGGCTCCCACCCCAATCAAACACTACGCCCCATGGCTCCCACCCCCAACCAAACACTATGCCCCATGGCTCCCCTCCCCAACCAAACACTATGCCCCATGGCTCTCACCACCAGCCAAACTCTATGCCCCATGTTCCTCACCCCCAACCAAACACTATGCCACCTGGCTCCCACCCCCAACCAAACACTATGTCCCATGGCCCCCACCCCTTAAGCAAACACTATGCCCCATGGCTCCCACCCCAACCAAACACTATGCCCCATGGCCCCCTCACCCGCAACCAAACACTATGCCCCATGGCTCCCACCCGCAACCAAACACTATGCCCCATGGACCCCACCCCTTAAGCAAACACTATGCCCCATGGCTCCCACCCCAACCAAACACTATGCCCCATGGATCCCACCCCAACCAAACACTATGCCCCATGGCTCCCACCCCCAACCAAACACTATGCCCCATGGCTCCTGCCCCAACCAAACACTATGCCCCATGGCTCCCACCCCCAACCAAACACTATGCCTCATGGCCCCCACCCCTCAAGCAAACACTATGCCCCATGGCTCGCCACCCCCAACCAAACACTATGCTTCATGGCTCCCACCCCAACCAAGCACTATGCCCCACGCCCCCACCCTTCAACCAAACACTATGCCCCACGCCCCCACCCTTTAACCAAACACTATGCCCCATGGCTCCACCCCTCAACCAAACACTATGCCCCATGGCTCCCACCCCTCAACCAAACACTATGCCATATGGCCCTCACCCCTCAAGCAAACACTATGCCCCATGGCTCCCACCCCCAACCAAAGACTATGCCCCATGGCTCCCACCCCCAACCAAACACTATACCCCATGGCTCCCACCGCCAACCAAAAACTATGCCCCATGGCTCCCACTCCCAACCAAACACTATGCCCCATGGTCCTCTCACCCCCACCCAAACACTATGCCCCATGGACCCCACCCCTTAAACAAACACTATGCCCCATGGCTCCCACCCCAACCAAACACTATGCCCCATTGCTCCCACCCCAACCAAACACTATGCCACATGGCTCCCACCCCCAACCAAACACTATGCCCCATGGCTCCCACCCCAACCAAACACTATGCCCCATGGCTCCCACCCCCAACCAAACACTATGCCCCATGGCCCCCACCCCTCAACCAAACACTGTGCCCCATGGCTCCCACCCCAACCAAACACTATGCACCATGGCTCCTACCCCAACCAAACACTATGCCCCATGGCTCCCACCCCAACCAAACACTATGCCCCATGTCTCCCACCGCCAACCAAAAACTATGCCCCATGGCTCCCACTCCCAAACAAACACTATGCCCCATGTCTCCCACCGCCAACCAAAAACTATGACCCATGGCTCCCACCCCCAACCAAACACTATGTCCCATGGCCCCCACCCCTTAAGCAAACACTATGCCCCATGGCTCCCACCCCAACCAAACACTATGCCCCATGGCCCCCTCACCCGCAACCAAACACTATGCCCCATGGCTCCCACCCGCAACCAAACACTATGCCCCATGGACCCCACCCCTTAAGCAAACACTATGCCCCATGGCTCCCACCCCAACCAAACACTATGCCCCATGGATCCCACCCCAACCAAACACTATGCCCCATGGCTCCCACCCCCAACCAAACACTATGCCCCATGGCTCCTGCCCCAACCAAACACTATGCCCCATGGCTCCCACCCCCAACCAAACACTATGCCTCATGGCCCCCACCCCTCAACCAAACACTATGCCACCTGGCTCCCACCCCCAACCAAACACTATGTCCCATGGCCCCCACCCCTTAAGCAAACACTATGCCCCATGGCTCCCACCCCAACCAAACACTATGCCCCATGGCCCCCTCACCCCCAACCAAACACTATGCCACATGGCTCCCACCCCCAACCAAACACTATGCCCCATGGCTCCCACCCCAACCAAACACTATGCCCCATGGCTCCCACCCCCAACCAAACACTATGCCCCATGGCCCCCACCCCTCAACCAAACACTGTGCCCCATGGCTCCCACCCCAACCAAACACTATGCACCATGGCTCCTACCCCAACCAAACACTATGCCCCATGGCTCCCACCCCAACCAAACACTATGCCCCATGTCTCCCACCGCCAACCAAAAACTATGCCCCATGGCTCCCACTCCCAAACAAACACTATGCCCCATGTCTCCCACCGCCAACCAAAAACTATGACCCATGGCTCCCACCCCCAACCAAACACTATGCCCCATGGCTCCCCTCCCCAACCAAACACTATGCCCCATGGCTCTCACCACCAGCCAAACTCTATGCCCCATGTTCCTCACCCCCAACCAAACACTATGCCACCTGGCTCCCACCCCCAACCAAACACTATGTCCCATGGCCCCCACCCCTTAAGCAAACACTATGCCCCATGGCTCCCACCCCAACCAAACACTATGCCCCATGGCCCCCTCACCCCCAACCAAACACTATGCCCCATGGCTCCCACCCGCAACCAAACACTATGCCCCATGGCCCCCACCCCTTAAGCAAACACTATGCCCCATGGCTCCCACCCCAACCAAACACTATGCCCCATGGATCCCACCCCAACCAAACACTATGCCCCATGGCTCCCACCCCCAACCAAACACTATGCCCCATGGCTCCTGCCCCAACCAAACACTATGCCCCATGGCTCCCACCCCCAACAAAACACTATGCCTCATGGCCCCCACCCCTCAAGCAAACACTATGCCCCATGGCTCGCCACCCCCAACCAAACACTATGCCTCATGGCTCCCACCCCAACCAAGCACTATGCCCCACGCCCCCACCCTTCAACCAAACACTATGCCCCATGGCTCCACCCCTCAACCAAACACTATGCCCCATGGCTCCCACCCCTCAACCAAACACTATGCCATATGGCCCTCACCCCTCAAGCAAACACTATGCCCCATGGCTCCCACCCCCAACCAAAGACTATGCCCCATGGCTCCCACCCCCAACCAAACACTATACCCCATGGCTCCCACCGCCAACCAAAAACTATGCCCCATGGCTCCCACTCCCAACCAAACACTATGCCGCACGGTGCTCTCACCCCCACCCAAACACTATGCCCCATGGACCCCACCCCTTAAACAAACACTATGCCCCATGGCTCCCACCCCAACCAAACACTATGCCCCATTGCTCCCACCTCAACCAAACACTATGCCACATGGCTCCCACCCCAACCAAACACTATGCCCCATGGCTCCCACCCCCAACCAAACACTATGCCCCATGGCCCCCACCCCTCAACCAAACACTGTGCCCCATGGCTCCCACCCCAACCAAACACTATGCACCATGGCTCCTACCCCAACCAAACACTATGCCCCATGTCTCCCACCCCAACCAAACACTATGCCCCATGTCTCCCACCGCCAACCAAAAACTATGCCCCATGGCTCCCACTCCCAAACAAACACTATGCCCCATGTCTCCCACCGCCAACCAAAAACTATGCCCCATGGCTCCCACTCCCAATCAAACACTATACCCCATGGTCCTCTCACCCCCAACCAAACACTATGCCCCATGGCCCCCACCCCTTAACCAAACACTATGCCCCATGGCTCCCACCCCAACCAAACACTATGCCCCATGGCTCCTACCCCAACCAAACACTATGCCCCATGGCTCCCACCCCCAACCAAACACTATACCCCATGGCTCCCGCCCCAACCAAACACTATGACCCATGGCTCCCATCCTCAACCAAACACTATGCCCCATGTCTCTCACCCCCAGCCAAACTCTATGCCTCATGTCCCTCACCCCCAACCAAACACTATGCCCCATGGCTCCCACCCCCCAACCAAACACTGTGCCCATGTCTCCCACCCCCAACCAAACACTATGCCCCATGGCCCCACCCCTCAACCAAACACTGTGCCCCATGGCTCCCACCCCAACCAAACACTATGCACCATGGTTCCCACCCCAACCAAACACTATGCCCCATGGCTCCCACCCCTAACCAAACACTATGCCCCATGGCTCCCACCCCCAACCAAACACTATGCCCCATGGCTCCCACCCCCAACCAAACACTATGCCCCATGGCTCCTAGCCCCAACCAAACACTATGCCCCATGGCTCCCACCCCCAACCAAACACTATGCCCCATGGCCCCCACCCTTCAAGCAAACACTATGTCCCATGGCTCGCCACCCCCAACCAAACACTATGCCCCATGGCTCCCACCCCCAGCCAAAAACTATGCCCCATGTCCCTCACCCCCAACAAAACACTATGCCCCATGGCTCCCACCCCCAACCAAACACTATGCCCCATGGCTCCCACCCCCAACCAAAAACTATGCCCCATGGCTCCCAGCCCCAACCAAACACTATGCCCCATGGCTCCCACCCCCAACCAAACACTATGCCCCATGGCCCCCACCCCTCAAGCAAACACTATGTCCCATGGCTCGCCACCCCCAACCAAACACTATGCCCCATGGCTCCCACCCACCGCCAAAAACTATGCCCCATGTCCCTCACCCCCAACAAATCACTATGCCCCATGGCTCCCACCCCCAGCCAAAAAGTATGCCCCATGTCCCTCACTCCAAACCAAACACTATGCCCCACGGCCCCACCCCTCAACCAAACACTATGCCCCATGGCTCCCACCCCTCAACCAAACACTATGCCCCATGGCTCCCACCCCTCAACCAAACACTATGCCATATGGCCCCCACCCCTCAAGCAAACACTATGCCCCATGGCTCCCACCCCCAACCAAACACTATGCCCCATGGTTCCCACCCCCAACCAAACACTATGCCCCATGTATCCCACCGCCAACCAAACACTATGCCCCATGGCTCGCCACCCCCAACCAAACACTATGCCCCATGGCTCCCACCCACCGCCAAAAACTATGCCCCATGTCCCTCACCCCCAACAAATCACTATGCCCCATGGCTCCCACCCCCAACCAAAAACTATGCCCCATGTCCCTCACTCCCAACCAAACACTATGCCCCACGGCCCCACCCCTCAACCAAACACTATGCCCCATGGCTCCCACCCCTCAACCAAACACTATGCCCCATGGCTCCCACCCCTCAACCAAACACTATGCCATATGGCCCCCACCCCTCAAGCAAACACTATGCCCCATGGCTCCCACCCCCAACCAAACACTATGCCCCATGGTTCCCACCCCCAACCAAACACTATGCCCCATGTATCCCACTGCCAACCAAACACTATGCCCCATGGCTCCCACCCCAACCAAACACTATGCCCCATGGCTCCCACCCCAATCAAACACTACGCCCCATGGCTCCCACCCCCAACCAAACACTATGCCCCATGGCTCCCCTCCCCAACCAAACACTATGCCCCATGGCTCTCACCACCAGCCAAACTCTATGCCCCATGTTCCTCACCCCCAACCAAACACTATGCCACCTGGCTCCCACCCCCAACCAAACACTATGTCCCATGGCCCCCACCCCTTAAGCAAACACTATGCCCCATGGCTCCCACCCCAACCAAACACTATGCCCCATGGCCCCCTCACCCGCAACCAAACACTATGCCCCATGGCTCCCACCCGCAACCAAACACTATGCCCCATGGACCCCACCCCTTAAGCAAACACTATGCCCCATGGCTCCCACCCCAACCAAACACTATGCCCCATGGATCCCACCCCAACCAAACACTATGCCCCATGGCTCCCACCCCCAACCAAACACTATGCCCCATGGCTCCTGCCCCAACCAAACACTATGCCCCATGGCTCCCACCCCCAACCAAACACTATGCCTCATGGCCCCCACCCCTCAAGCAAACACTATGCCCCATGGCTCGCCACCCCCAACCAAACACTATGCTTCATGGCTCCCACCCCAACCAAGCACTATGCCCCACGCCCCCACCCTTCAACCAAACACTATGCCCCACGCCCCCACCCTTTAACCAAACACTATGCCCCATGGCTCCACCCCTCAACCAAACACTATGCCCCATGGCTCCCACCCCTCAACCAAACACTATGCCATATGGCCCTCACCCCTCAAGCAAACACTATGCCCCATGGCTCCCACCCCCAACCAAAGACTATGCCCCATGGCTCCCACCCCCAACCAAACACTATACCCCATGGCTCCCACCGCCAACCAAAAACTATGCCCCATGGCTCCCACTCCCAACCAAACACTATGCCCCATGGTCCTCTCACCCCCACCCAAACACTATGCCCCATGGACCCCACCCCTTAAACAAACACTATGCCCCATGGCTCCCACCCCAACCAAACACTATGCCCCATTGCTCCCACCCCAACCAAACACTATGCCACATGGCTCCCACCCCCAACCAAACACTATGCCCCATGGCTCCCACCCCAACCAAACACTATGCCCCATGGCTCCCACCCCCAACCAAACACTATGCCCCATGGCCCCCACCCCTCAACCAAACACTGTGCCCCATGGCTCCCACCCCAACCAAACACTATGCACCATGGCTCCTACCCCAACCAAACACTATGCCCCATGGCTCCCACCCCAACCAAACACTATGCCCCATGTCTCCCACCGCCAACCAAAAACTATGCCCCATGGCTCCCACTCCCAAACAAACACTATGCCCCATGTCTCCCACCGCCAACCAAAAACTATGACCCATGGCTCCCACCCCCAACCAAACACTATGCCCCATGGCTCCCCTCCCCAACCAAACACTATGCCCCATGGCTCTCACCACCAGCCAAACTCTATGCCCCATGTTCCTCACCCCCAACCAAACACTATGCCACCTGGCTCCCACCCCCAACCAAACACTATGTCCCATGGCCCCCACCCCTTAAGCAAACACTATGCCCCATGGCTCCCACCCCAACCAAACACTATGCCCCATGGCCCCCTCACCCCCAACCAAACACTATGCCCCATGGCTCCCACCCGCAACCAAACACTATGCCCCATGGCCCCCACCCCTTAAGCAAACACTATGCCCCATGGCTCCCACCCCAACCAAACACTATGCCCCATGGATCCCACCCCAACCAAACACTATGCCCCATGGCTCCCACCCCCAACCAAACACTATGCCCCATGGCTCCTGCCCCAACCAAACACTATGCCCCATGGCTCCCACCCCCAACCAAACACTATGCCTCATGGCCCCCACCCCTCAAGCAAACACTATGCCCCATGGCTCGCCACCCCCAACCAAACACTATGCCTCATGGCTCCCACCCCAACCAAGCACTATGCCCCACGCCCCCACCCTTCAACCAAACACTATGCCCCATGGCTCCACCCCTCAACCAAACACTATGCCCCATGGCTCCCACCCCTCAACCAAACACTATGCCATATGGCCCTCACCCCTCAAGCAAACACTATGCCCCATGGCTCCCACCCCCAACCAAAGACTATGCCCCATGGCTCCCACCCCCAACCAAACACTATACCCCATGGCTCCCACCGCCAACCAAAAACTATGCCCCATGGCTCCCACTCCCAACCAAACACTATGCCGCACGGTGCTCTCACCCCCACCCAAACACTATGCCCCATGGACCCCACCCCTTAAACAAACACTATGCCCCATGGCTCCCACCCCAACCAAACACTATGCCCCATTGCTCCCACCTCAACCAAACACTATGCCACATGGCTCCCACCCCAACCAAACACTATGCCCCATGGCTCCCACCCCCAACCAAACACTATGCCCCATGGCCCCCACCCCTCAACCAAACACTGTGCCCCATGGCTCCCACCCCAACCAAACACTATGCACCATGGCTCCTACCCCAACCAAACACTATGCCCCATGTCTCCCACCCCAACCAAACACTATGCCCCATGTCTCCCACCGCCAACCAAAAACTATGCCCCATGGCTCCCACTCCCAAACAAACACTATGCCCCATGTCTCCCACCGCCAACCAAAAACTATGCCCCATGGCTCCCACTCCCAATCAAACACTATACCCCATGGTCCTCTCACCCCCAACCAAACACTATGCCCCATGGCCCCCACCCCTTAACCAAACACTATGCCCCATGGCTCCCACCCCAACCAAACACTATGCCCCATGGCTCCTACCCCAACCAAACACTATGCCCCATGGCTCCCACCCCCAACCAAACACTATACCCCATGGCTCCCGCCCCAACCAAACACTATGACCCATGGCTCCCATCCTCAACCAAACACTATGCCCCATGTCTCTCACCCCCAGCCAAACTCTATGCCTCATGTCCCTCACCCCCAACCAAACACTATGCCCCATGGCTCCCACCCCCCAACCAAACACTGTGCCCATGTCTCCCACCCCCAACCAAACACTATGCCCCATGGCCCCACCCCTCAACCAAACACTGTGCCCCATGGCTCCCACCCCAACCAAACACTATGCACCATGGTTCCCACCCCAACCAAACACTATGCCCCATGGCTCCCACCCCTAACCAAACACTATGCCCCATGGCTCCCACCCCCAACCAAACACTATGCCCCATGGCTCCCACCCCCAACCAAACACTATGCCCCATGGCTCCTAGCCCCAACCAAACACTATGCCCCATGGCTCCCACCCCCAACCAAACACTATGCCCCATGGCCCCCACCCTTCAAGCAAACACTATGTCCCATGGCTCGCCACCCCCAACCAAACACTATGCCCCATGGCTCCCACCCCCAGCCAAAAACTATGCCCCATGTCCCTCACCCCCAACAAAACACTATGCCCCATGGCTCCCACCCCCAGCCAAAAACTATGCCCCATGTCCCTCACTCCCAACCAAACACTATGCCCCACGGCCCCATCCCTCAACCAAACACTATGCCCCATGGCTCCCACCCCTCAACCAAACACTATGCCCCATGGCTCCCACCCCTCAACCAAACACTATGCCATATGGCCCCCACCCCTCAAGCAAACACTATGCCCCATGGCTCCCACCCCCAACCAAACACTATGCCCCATGGTTCCCACCCCCAACCAAACACTATGCCCCATGTATCCCACCGCCAACCAAAAACTATGCCCCATGGCTCCCACTCCCAACCAAACACTATGCCCCATGGTCCTCTCACCCCCAACCAAACACTATGCCCCATGGCCCCCATCCCTTAACCAAACACTATGCCCCATGGCTCCCACCCCAACCAAACACTATGCCCCATGGCTCCCACCCCAATCAAACACTACGCCCCATGGCTCCCACCCCCAACCAAACACTATGCCCCAAGGCTCCCCTCCCCAACCAAACACTATGCCCCATGGCTCTCACCACCAGCCAAACTCTATGCCCCATGTTCCTCACCCCCAACCAAACACTATGCCACATGGCCCCCACCCCTTAAGCAAACACTATGCCCCATGGCTCCCACCCCAACCAAACACTATGCCCCATGGCCCCCTCACCCCCAACCAAACACTATGCCCCATGGCTCCCACCCACAACCAAACACTATGCCCCATGGCCCCCACCCCTTAAGCAAACACTATGCCCCATGGCTCCCACCTCAACCAAACACTATGCCCCATGGATCCCACCCCAACCAAACACTATGCCCCATGGCTCCCACCCACAACCAAACACTATGCCCCATGGCCCCCACCCCTTAAGCAAACACTATGCCCCATGGCTCCCACCTCAACCAAACACTATGCCCCATGGATCCCACCCCAACCAAACACTATGCCCCATGGCTCCCACCCCCAACCAAACACTATGCCCCATGGCTCGCCACCCCCAACCAAACACTATGCCTCATGGCTCCCACCCCAACCAAGCACTATGCCCCACGCCCCCACCCTTCAACCAAACACTATGCCCCATGGCTCCACCCCTCAACCAAACACTATGCCCCATGGCTCCCACCCCTCAACCAAACACTATGCCATATGGCCCCCACCCCTCAAGCAAACACTATGCCCCATGGCTCCCACCCCCAACCAAAGACTATGCCCCATGGCTCCCACCCCCAACCAAACACTATGCCCCATGGCTCCCACCGCCAACCAAAAACTATGCCCCATGGCTCCCACTCCCAACCAAACACTATGCCCCATGGTCCTCTCACCCCCACCCAAACACTGTGCCCCATGGACCCCACCCCTTAAGCAAACACTATGCACCATGGCTCCTACCCCAACCAAACACTATGCCCCATGGCTACCACTCCTAACCAAACACTATGCCCCATGGCTCCCACCCCCAACCAAACACTATGCCCCATGGCACCCAGCCCCAACCAAACACTATGCCCCATGGCTCCCACCCCCAACCAAACACTATGCCCCATGGCCCCCACCCCTCAAGCAAACACTATGCCCCATGGCTCACCACCCCCAACCAAACACTATGCCCCATGGCTCCCACCCCCAGCCAAAAAATATGCCCCATGTCCCGCACCCCCAACCAAACACTATGCCTCATGGCTCCCAACCAACCAAGCACTATGTCCCACGGCCCCACCCCTCAAGCAAACACTATGCCCGATGGCTCGCCACCCCCAACCAAACACTATGCCCCATGGCTCCCACCCCCAGCAAAAACTATGCCCTATGTCCCTCACCCCCAACCAAACACTATGCCCCATGGCTCCCACCCCCAGCCAAAAACTATGCCCCATGGCGCTCACCCCCAACCAAACACTATGCCCCACGGCCCCACCCCTTAACCAAACACTATGCCCCATGGCTCCCATCCCAACCAAACACTATGCCCCATGGCTCCCACCCCAACCAAACACTACGCCCCATGGCTCCCACCCCCAACCAAACACTATGCCCCATGGCTCTCACCCCCAGCCAAACTCTATGCCACATGGCTCCCACCCCCAACCAAACACTATGCCCCATGGCCCCCACCCCTTAAGCAAACACTATGCCCCATGGCTCCCACCCCAACCAAACACTATGCCCCATGGCCCCCTCACCCCCAACCAAACACTATGCCCCATGGCTCCCACCCGCATCCAAACACTATGCCCCATGGCCCCCACCCCTTAAGCAAACACTATGCCCCATGGCTCCCACCCCAACCAAACACTATGCCCCATGGATCCCACCCTAACCAAACACTATGCCCCATGGCTCCCACCCCCAACTAAACACTATGCTCCATGGCTCCTGCCCCAACCAAACACTATGCCCCATGGCTCCCACCCCCAACCAAACACTATGCCCCATGGCCCCCACCCCTCAAGCAAACACTATGCCCCATGGCTCACCACCCCCAACCAAACACTATGCCCCATGGCTCCCACCCCCAGCCAAAAAATATGCCCATGTCCCTCACCCCCAACCAAACACTATGCCTCATGGCTCCCAACCAACCAAGCACTATGCCCCACGGCCCCACCCCTCAAGCAAACACTATGCCCCATGGCTCGCCACCCCCAACCAAACACTATGCCCCATGGCTCCCACCCCCAGCCAAAAACTATGCCCTATGTCCCTCACCCCCAACCAAACACTATGCCCCATGGCTCCCACCCCCAGCCAAAAACTATGCCCCATGTTCCTCACCCCCAACCAAACACTATGCTCCACGGCCCCATCCCTCAACCAAACACTATGCCCATGGCTCCCACCCCTCAACCAAACTCTATGCCCCATGGCCCCCACCCCTTAACCAAACACTATGCCCCATGGCTCTCACCCCAACCAAACACTATGCCCCATGGCTCCCACCCCAACCAAACACTACGTCCCATGGCTCCCACCCCCAACCAAACACTATGCCCCATGGCTCCCGCCCCAACCAAACACTATGACCCATGGCTCCCATCCCCAACCAAACACTACGCCCCATGGCTCTCACCCCCAGGCAAACTCTATGCCCCATGTTCCTCAGCCCCAACCAAACACTATGCCCTATGGCCCCCACCCTTTAAGCAAACACTATGCCCCATGGCTCCCACCCCAACCAAACACTATGCCCCATGGCCCCCTCACCCCCAACCAAACACTATGCCCCATGGCTCCCACCCGCATCCAAACACTATGCCCCATGGCCCCCACCCCTTAAGCAAACACTATGCCCCATGGCTCCCACCCCAACCAAACACTATGTCCCATGGATCTCACCCTAACCAAACACTATGCCCCATGGCTCCCACCCCCAACCAAACACTATGCTCCATGGCTCCTGCCCCAACCAAACACTATGCCCCATGGCTCCCACCCCCAACCAAACACTATGCCCCATGGCCCCCACCCCTCAAGCAAACACTATGCCACATGGCTCGCCACCCCCAACCAAACACTATGCCCCATGGCTCCCACCCCCAGCCAGAAACTATGCCCCATGTCCCTCACCCCCAACCAAACACTATGCCTCATGGCTCCCACCCCAACCAAGCACTATGCCCCATGGCCCCCACCCTTCAACCAAACACTATGCCCCATGGCTCCCACCCCTCAACCAAACACTATGCCATATGTGCCCCACCCCTCAAGCAAACACTATGCCCCATGGCTCCCACCCCCAACCAAAGACTGTGCCCCATGTCTCCCACCCCCAACCAAACACTATGCCCCATGGCTCCCACCGCCAACCAAAAACGATGCCCCATGGCTCCTACCCCAACCAAACACTATGCCCCATGGCTCCGAGCCCCAACCAAACACTATGCCCCATGGCTCACCCCCCCCCAACCAAATACTATGCCCCATGGCTCCCACCCCCAGACAAAAACTATGCCCCATGTCCCTCACCCCCAACCAAACACTATGCCTCATGGCTCCCACCCCAACCAAGCACTATGCCCCACGGCCCCACCCCTCAACCAAACACTATGCCCTATGGCTCCCACCCCTCAACCAAACACTATGCCCCATGGCTCCCACCCCTCAACCAAACACTATGCCATATGGCCCCCACCCTCACGCAAACACTATGCCCCATGGCTCCCACCCGCAACCAAACACTATGCCCCATGGCTCCCACCCCCAACCAAACACTATGCCCCATGTCTCCCACCCCCTACCAAAAACTATGCCCCATGGCTTCTACTCCCAACCAAACACTATGCCCGATGGTCCTCTCACCCCCAACCAAACACTATGCCCCATGGTCCCCACCCCTTAACCAAACACTAGGCGCCATGGCTCCCACCCCAAACAAACACTATGCCCTATGGCTCCCACCCCCAACCAAACACTATGCCCCATGGCTCCCGCCCCAACCAAACACTATGACCCATGGCTCCCATCCCCAACTAAACACTATGCCCCATGGCTCTCACCCCCAGCCAAACTCTATGACCCATGTCCCTCACCCCAACCAAACACTATGCCCCATGGCTCCCACCCCCCAACCAAACACTGTGCCCCATGGCTCCCACCCCCAACCAAACACTATGCCCCATGGCCCCACCCCTCATACAAACACTGTGCCCATGGTCCCACCCCAACCAAACACTATGCACCATGGCTCCCACCCCAACCAAACACTATGCCCCATGGCTTCCACCCCTGACCAAACACTATGCCCCATGGCTCCCACCCCCAAGCAAACACTATGCCCCATGGCTCCCACCCCCAGCCAAACACTATGCCCCATGTCCCTCACCCCCAACCAAACACTATGTCCCATGGCTCCTACCCCCAACCAAGCACTATGCCCCATGGCCCCAACCCCTCAACCAAACACTATGCCCCATGGCTCCCACCCCTCAACCAAACACTATGCCCCATGGCTCCCACCCCTCAACCAAACACTATGCCATATGGCCCCCACCCCTCAAGCAAACACTATGCCCCATGGCTCCCACGACCAACCAAACACTATGCCCCATGGCTCCTACCCCCAACCAAACACTATGCCCCATGGCTCCCACCGCCAACCAAACACTATGCCCCATGGCTTCCACTCCCAACCAAACACTATGCCCCAAGGACCCCTCACCCCCAACCAAACACTATGCCCCATGGCTCCCACCCCCAACCAAACACTATGCCCCATGGCCCCCACCCCTTAAGCAAAAACTATGCCCCATGGCTCCCACCCCAACCAAACACTATGCCCCATGGATCCCACCCCAACCAAACACTATGCCCCATTGCTCCCACCCCCAACCAAACACTATGCCCCATGGCTCCCACCCCCAACCAAACACTATGCCCCATGGCCCCCACCCCTCAAGCAAACACTATGCCCCATGGCTCGCCACCCCCAACCAAACACTATGCCCCATGGCTCCTACGCCCAGCCAAAAACTATGCCCCATGTCCCTCACCCCCAACCAAACACTATGCCTCATGGCTCCCACCCCAACCAAGCACTATGCCCCACGGCCCCCACCCCTCAACCAAACACTATGCCCCATGGCTCCCACCCCTCAACCAAAAACTATGCCCCATGGCTCCCACCCCTCAACCAAACACTATGCCATATGGCCCCCACCCCTCAAGCAAACACTATGCCCCATGGTTCCCACCCCCAACCAAACACTATGCCCCATGGCTCCCACCGCCAACCAAAAACTATGCCCCATGGAACCCACTCTCAACCAAACACTATGCCCCATGGTCCTCTCACCCCCAACCAAACACTATGCCCCATGGCCCTCACCCCTTAACCAAACACTATGCCCCATGGCTCCCACCCCAACCAAACACTAGGCCCCATGGCTCCCACTCCAACCATACACTATGCCTCATGGCTCCCACCCCCAACCAAACACTATTCCCCATGGCTCCCTCCCCAACCAAACACTATGCCACATGGCTCCCACCCCCAACCAAACACTATGCCCCATGGCTCCCACTACCAACCAAACACTATGCCCCATGGCCATACACCCCCAACCAAACACTATGCCCCATGGCTCCCACCCCAACCAAACACTATGCCCCATGGCTCCCACCACCAACCCAACACTATGCCCCATGGCTCCTGCCCCACCCAAACACTATGCCCCATGGCTCCCACCCCCAACCAAACACTATGCCCCATGGCCCCCACCCCTCAAGCACACACTATGCCCCATGGCTCGCCACCCCGAACCAAACACTATGCCCCATGGCTCCCACCCCCAGCCAGAAAATATGCCCAATGTCCCTCACCCCCAACCAAACACTATGCCTCATGGCTCCCACCCCAACCAAGCAGTATGCCCCACGGCCCCCACCCTTCAACCAAACACTATGCCCCATGGCTCCCACCCCTCAACCAAACACTATGCCCCATGGCTCCCACCCCTCAACCAAACACTATGCCATATGGCCCCCACCCCTCAAGAAAACACTATGCCCCATGGCTCCCACCCTCAACCAAAGACTATGCCCCATGGCTCCCACCCCCAACCAAACACTATGCCCCATGATTCCCACCGCCGACCAAAAACTATGCCCCATGGCTCCCACTCCCAACCAAACACTATGCCCCATGGTCCTCTCACCCCAACCAAACACTATGCCCCATGGCCCCCACCCATTAACCAAACACTATGCCCCATGACTCCCACCCCAACCAAACACTATGCCCCATGTCTCCCACCCCAACCAAACACTATGCCCCATGGCTCCCACCCCAAACCAAACACTATGCCCCATGGCTTCCGCCCCAACCAAACACTATGCCCCATGGCTCCCACCGCCAACCAAACACTATACCCCATGGCTTCCACTCCCAACCAAACACTATGCCCGATGGCCCCCTCACCTCCAACCAAACACTATGCCCCATGTCTCCCACCGCCAACCAAAAACTATGCCCCATGGCCCCCACACATTAACCAAACACTATGCCCCATGACTCCCACCACAACCAAACACTATGCCCCATGGCTCCCACCCCAACCAAACACTATGCCCCATGGCTCCCACCCCCAACCAAATACTATGCCCCATGGCTCCCACCCCCAGCCAAAAACTATGCCCCATGTCCCTCACCCCCAACCAAACACTATGCCTCATGGCTCCCACCCCCAACCAAACACTATGCCCCATGGCCCCCACCCCTCAAGCAAACACTATGCCCCATGGCTCACCCCCCCAACCAAATAATATGCCCCATGGCTCCCACCCCCAGCCAAAAACTATGCCCCATATCCCTCACCCCCAACCAAACACTATGCCTCATGGCTCCCACCCTAACCAAGCACTATGCCCCATGGCCCCACCCCTCAACCAAACACTATGCCCTATGGCTCCCACCCCTCAACCAAACACTATGCCCCATGGCTCCCACCCCTCAACCAAACACTATGCCATATGGCCCCCACCCCTCACGCAAACACTATGCCCCATGGCTCCCACCCGCAACCAAACACTATGCCCCATGGCTCCCACCCCCAACCAAACACTATGCCCCATGTCTCCCACCCCCAACCAAAAACTATGCCCCATGGCTTCCACTCCCAACCAAACACTATGCCCCATGGTCCTCTCACCCCCAACCAAACACTATGCCCCATGGTCCCCACCCCTTAACCAAACACTAGGCGCCATGGCTCCCACCCCAACCAAACACTATGCCCCATGGCTCCCACCCCAACGAAACACTATGCCCTATGGCTCCCACCCCCAACCAAACACTATGCCCCATGGCTCCCGCCCCAACCAAACACTATGACCCATGGCTCCCATCCCCAACCAAACACTATGCCCCATGGCTCCCACCCCAAACCAAACACTATGCCCCATGGCTTCCGCCCCAACCAAACACTATGCCCCATGGCTCCCACCGCCAACCAAACACTATACCCCATGGCTTCCACTCCCAACCAAACACTATGCCCGATGGCCCCCTCACCTCCAACCAAACACTATGCCCCATGTCTCCCACCGCCAACCAAAAACTATGCCCCATGGCCCCCACACATTAACCAAACACTATGCCCCATGACTCCCACCACAACCAAACACTATGCCCCATGGCTCCCACCCCAACCAAACACTATGCCCCATGGCTCCCACCCCCAACCAAATACTATGCCCCATGGCTCCCACCCCCAGCCAAAAACTATGCCCCATGTCCCTCACCCCCAACCAAACACTATGCCTCATGGCTCCCACCCCCAACCAAACACTATGCCCCATGGCCCCCACCCCTCAAGCAAACACTATGCCCCATGGCTCACCCCCCCAACCAAATACTATGCCCCATGGCTCCCACCCCCAGCCAAAAACTATGCCCCATATCCCTCACCCCCAACCAAACACTATGCCTCATGGCTCCCACCCTAACCAAGCACTATGCCCCATGGCCCCACCCCTCAACCAAACACTATGCCCTATGGCTCCCACCCCTCAACCAAACACTATGCCCCATGGCTCCCACCCCTCAACCAAACACTATGCCATATGGCCCCCACCCCTCACGCAAACACTATGCCCCATGGCTCCCACCCGCAACCAAACACTATGCCCCATGGCTCCCACCCCCAACCAAACACTATGCCCCATGTCTCCCACCCCCAACCAAAAACTATGCCCCATGGCTTCCACTCCCAACCAAACACTATGCCCCATGGTCCTCTCACCCCCAACCAAACACTATGCCCCATGGTCCCCACCCCTTAACCAAACACTAGGCGCCATGGCTCCCACCCCAACCAAACACTATGCCCCATGGCTCCCACCCCAACGAAACACTATGCCCTATGGCTCCCACCCCCAACCAAACACTATGCCCCATGGCTCCCGCCCCAACCAAACACTATGACCCATGGCTCCCATCCCCAACCAAACACTATGCCCCATGGCTCTCACCCCCAGCCAAACTCTATGACCCATGTCCCTCACCCCAACCAAACACTATGCCCCATGGCCCCACCCCTCATACAAACACTGTGCCCCATGGCTCCCACCCCAACCAAACACTATGCACCATGGCTCCCACCCCAACCAAACACTATGCCCCATGGCTTCCACCCCTGACCAAACACTATGCCCCATGGCTCCCACCCCCAAGCAAACACTATGCCCCATGGCTCCCACCCCCAGCCAAACACTATGCCCCATGTCCCTCACCCCCAACCAAACACTATGTCCCATGGCTCCTACCCCCAACCAAGCACTATGCCCCATGGCCCCAACCCCTCAACCAAACACTATGCCCCATGGCTCCCACCCCTCAACCAAACACTATGCCCCATGGCTCCCACCCCTCAACCAAACACTATGCCATATGGCCCTACCCCTCAAGCAAACACTATGCCCCATGGCTCCCACGACCAACCAAACACTATGCCCCATGGCTCCTACCCCCAACCAAACACTATGCCCCATGGCTCCCACCGCCAACCAAACACTATGCCCCATGGCTTCCACTCCCAACCAAACACTATGCCCCAAGGACCCCTCACCCCCAACCAAACACTATGCCCCATGGCTCCCACCCCCAACCAAACACTATGCCCCATGGCCCCCACCCCTTAAGCAAAAACTATGCCCCATGGCTCCCACCCCAACCAAACACTATGCCCCATGGATCCCACCTCAACCAAACACTATGCCCCATTGCTCCCACCCCCAACCAAACACTATGCCCCATGGCTCCCACCCCCAACCAAACACTATGCCCCATGGCCCCCACCCCTCAAGCAAACACTATGCCCCATGGCTCGCCACCCCCAACCAAACACTATGCCCCATGTCTCCTACGCCCAGCCAAAAACATTGCCCCATGTCCCTCACCCCCAACCAAACACTATGCCTCATGGCTCCCACCCCAACCAAGCACTATGCCCCACGGCCCCCACCCCTCAACCAAACACTATGCCCCATGGCTCCCACCCCTCAACCAAAAACTATGCCCCATGGCTCCCACCCCTCAACCAAACACTATGCCATATGGCCCCCACCCCTCAAGCAAACACTATGCCCCATGGTTCCCACCCCCAACCAAACACTATGCCCCATGGCTCCCACCCCCAACCAAACACTATGCCCCACGGCTCCCACCCCTTAACCAAACACTATGCCCCATGGCTCCCATCCCAACCAAACACTATGCCCCATGGCTCCCACCCCAACCAAACACTACGCCCCATGGCTCCCACCCCCAACCAAACACTATGCCCCATGGCTCCCGTCCCAACCAAACACTATGACCCATGGCTCCCATCCCCAACCAAACACTATGCCCCATGGCTCTCACTCCCAGCCAAACTCTATGCCACATGGCTCCCACCCCCAACCAAACACTATGCCCCATGGCCCCCACCCCTTAAGCAAACACTATGCCCCATGGCTCCCACCCCAACCAAACACTATGCCCCATGGCCCCCTCACCCCCAACCAAACACTATGCCCCATGGCTCCCACCCGCATCCAAACACTATGCCCCATGGCCCCCACCCCTTAAGCAAACACTATGCCCCATGGCTCCCACCCCAACCAAACACTATGCCCCATGGATCCCACCCTAACCAAACACTATGCCCCATGGCTCCCACCCCCAACCAAACACTATGCTCCATGGCTCCTGCCCCAACCAAACACTATGCCCCATGGCTCCCACCCCCAACCAAACACTATGCCCCATGGCCCCCACCCCTCAAGCAAACACTATGCCCCATGGCTCACCACCCCCAACCAAACACTATGCCCCATGGCTCCCACCCCCAGCCAAAAAATATGCCCATGTCCCTCACCCCCAACCAAACACTATGCCTCATGGCTCCCAACCAACCAAGCACTATGCCCCACGGCCCCACCCCTCAAGCAAACACTATGCCCCATGGCTCGCCACCCCCAACCAAACACTATGCCCCATGGCTCCCACCCCCAGCCAAAAACTATGCCCTATGTCCCTCACCCCCAACCAAACACTATGCCTCATGGCTCCCACCCCCAGCCAAAAACTATGCCCCATGTTCCTCACCCCCAACCAAACACTATGCTCCACGGCCCCACCCCTCAACCAAACACTATGCCCATGGCTCCCACCCCTCAACCAAACTCTATGCCCCATGGCCCCCACCCCTTAACCAAACACTATGCCCCATGGCTCTCACCCTAACCAAACACCATGCCCCATGGCTCCCAGCCCAACCAAACACTACGTCCCATGGCTCCCACCCCCAACCAAACACTATGCCCCATGGCTCCCGCCCCAACCAAACACTATGACCCATGGCTCCCATCCCCAACCAAACACTACGCCCCATGGCTCTCACCCCCAGGCAAACTCTATGCCCCATGTTCCTCAGCCCCAACCAAACACTATGCCCTATGGCCCCCACCCCTTAAGCAAACACTATGCCCCATGGCTCCCACCCCAACCAAACACTATGCCCCATGGCCCCCTCACCCCCAACCAAACACTATGCCCCATGGCTCCCACCCGCATCCAAACACTATGCCCCATGGCCCCCACCCCTTAAGCAAACACTATGCCCCATGGCTCCCACCCCAACCAAACACTATGCCCCATGGATCTCACCCTAACCAAACACTATGCCCCATGGCTCCCACCCCCAACCAAACACTATGCTCCATGGCTCCTGCCCCAACCAAACACTATGCCCCATGGCTCCCACCCCCAACCAAACACTATGCCCCATGGCCCCCACCCCTCAAGCAAACACTATGCCACATGGCTCGCCACCCCCAACCAAACACTATGCCCCATGGCTCCCACCCCCAGCCAGAAACTATGCCCCATGTCCCTCACCCCCAACCAAACACTATGCCTCATGGCTCCCACCCCAACCAAGCACTATGCCCCATGGCCCCCACCCTTCAACCAAACACTATGCCCCATGGCTCCCACCCCTCAACCAAACACTATGCCATATGTGCCCCACCCCTCAAGCAAACACTATGCCCCATGGCTCCCACCCCCAACCAAAGACTATGCCCCATGTCTCCCACCCCCAACCAAACACTATGCCCCATGGCTCCCACCGCCAACCAAAAACGATGCCCCATGGCTCCTACCCCAACCAAACACTATGCCCCATGGCTCCCACTCCTAACCAAACACTATGCCCCATGGCTCCCGCCCCAACCAAACACTATGCCCCATGGCTCCGAGCCCCAACCAAACACTATGCCCCATGGCTCCCACCCCCAACCAAACACTATGCCCCATGGCCCCCACCCCTCAAGCAAACACTATGCCCCATGGCTCACCCCCCCAACCAAATACTATGCCCCATGGCTCCCACCCCCAGCCAAAAACTATGCCCCATGTCCCTCACCCCCAACCAAACACTATGCCTCATGGCTCCCACCCCAACCAAGCACTATGCCCCACGGCCCCACCCCTCAACCAAACACTATGCCCTATGGCTCCCACCCCTCAACCAAACACTATGCCCCATGGCTCCCACCCCTCAACCAAACACTATGCCATATGGCCCCCACCCCTCACGCAAACACTATGCCCCATGGCTCCCACCCGCAACCAAACACTATGCCCCATGGCTCCCACCCCCAACCAAACACTATGCCCCATGTCTCCCACCCCCTACCAAAAACTATGCCCCATGGCTTCCACTCCCAACCAAACACTATGCCCCATGGTCCTCTCACCCCCAACCAAACACTATGCCCCATGGTCCCCACCCCTTAACCAAACACTAGGCGCCATGGCTCCCACCCCAACCAAACACTATGCCCCATGGCTCCCACCCCAACCAAACACTATGCCCTATGGCTCCCACCCCCAACCAAACACTATGCCCCATGGCTCCCGCCCCAACCAAACACTATGACCCATGGCTCCCATCCCCAACCAAACACTATGCCCCATGGCTCTCACCCCCAGCCAAACTCTATGCCCCATGGCTCTCACCCCAACCAAACACTATGCCCCATGGCTCCCACCCCCCAACCAAACACTGTGCCCCATGACTCCCACCCCCAACCAAACACTGTGCCCCATGGCTCCCACCCCTCATACAAACACTGTGCCCCATGGCTCCCACCCCAACCAAACACTATGCACCATGGCTCCCACCCCAACCAAACACTATGCCCCATGGCTTCCACCCCTGACCAAACACTATGCCCCATGGCTCCCACCCCCAAGCAAACACTATGCCCCATGGCTCCCACCCCCAGCCAAACACTATGCCCCATGTCCCTCACCCCCAACCAAACACTATGTCCCATGGCTCCTACCCCCAACCAAGTACTATGCCCCATGGCCCCAACCCCTCAACCAAACACTATGCCCCATGGCTCCCACCCCTCAACCAAACAGTATGCCCCATGGCTCCCACCCCTCAACCAAACACTATGCCATATGGCCCCCACCCCTCAAGCAAAAACTATGCCCCATGGCTCCCACGACCAACCAAACACTATGCCCCATGGCTCCTACCCCCAACCAAACACTATGCCCCATGGCTCCCACCGCCAACCAAACACTATGCCCCATGGCTTCCACTCCCAACCAAACACTATGCCCCAAGGACCCCTCACCCCCAACCAAACACTATGCCCCATGGCTCCCACCCCCAACCAAACACTATGCCCCATGGCCCCCACCCCTTAAGCAAAAACTATGCCCCATGGCTCCCACCCCAACCAAACACTATGCCCCATGGATCCCACCCCAACCAAACACTATGCCCCATTGCTCCCACCCCCAACCAAACACTATGCCCCATGGCTCCCACCCCCAACCAAACACTATGCCCCATGTCTCCCACCCCCAACCAAACACTATGCCCCATGGCTCCCACCGCCAACCAAAAACGATGCCCCATGGCTCCTACCCCAACCAAACACTATGCCCCATGGCTCCCACTCCTAACCAAACACTATGCCCCATGGCTCCCGCCCCAACCAAACACTATTCCCCATGGCTCCGAGCCCCAACCAAACACTATGCCCCATGGCTCCCACCCCCAACCAAACACTATGCCCCATGGCCCCCACCCCTCAAGCAAACACTATGCCCCATGGCTCATCCCCCCCAACCAAATACTATGCCCCATGGCTCCCACCCCCAGCCAAAAACTATGCCCCATGTCCCTCACCCCCAACCAAACACTATGCCTCATGGCTCCCACCCCAACCAAGCACTATGCCCCACGGCCCCACCCCTCAACCAAACACTATGCCCTATGGCTCCCACCCCTCAACCAAACACTATGCCCCATGGCTCCCACCCCTCAACCAAACACTATGCCATATGGACCCCACCCCTCACGCAAACACTATGCCCCATGGCTCCCACCCGCAACCAAACACTATGCCCCATGGCTCCCACCCCCAACCAAACACTATGCCCCATGTCTCCCACCCCCTACCAAAAACTATGCCCCATGGCTTCCACTCCCAACCAAACACTATGCCCCATGGCTCCCACCCCCAGCCAAAAACTATGCCCTATGTCCCTCACCCCCAACCAAACACTATGCCCCATGGCTCCCACCCCCAGCCAAAAACTATGCCCCATGTTCCTCACCCCCAACCAAACACTATGCTCCACGGCCCCACCCCTCAACCAAACACTATGCCCATGGCTCCCACCCCTCAACCAAACACTATGCACCATGGCTCCCACCCCAACCAAACACTATGCCCCATGGCTCCCACCCCTAACCAAACACTATGCCCCATGGCTCCCACCCCCAACTAAACACTATGCCCCATGGCTCCCACCCCCAACCAAACACTATGCCCCATGGCCCCCACCCCTCAACCAAACACTATGCCCCATGGCTCCCACCCCCAACCAAACACTATGTCCCATGGCTCTCACCCCTCAACCAAACACTATGCCCCATGGCTCCCACCCCCAACCAAACACTAACCTCCCAACTCAGCACACAAACTATCCAGCATGCACCCATATAGACCAAAAGCCCCACCCACCCCAACTCAGCATACAAACTCTCAAGCATGCACCCATACCGACCCGTACCCCCACTCCGCAACTCAGCACACACACTCTCAAGCATGCACCCATACAGACCCGTACCCCCACACCCCAACTCAGCACACACACTCTCCAGCATGCACGCATACAGACCCATACCCCCCACCCCCCAACTCAGCACACAAATTCTCAAGCATGCACCCATAGAGCCCCAAACCCCCACCCCCAACTCAGCACACAAACTCTCAAGAATTCACCCATACAGACCCAAAGCCCCCCAACTCAGCATACAAACTCTCAAGCATGCACCCATACAGACCCGTACCCCCACCCCCCAACTCAGCACACAAGCTCTCAAGCATGCACCCATGCAGACCCGTACTTCCCACCCCCCAACTCAGCACACATGCCCCATGGCTCCCGCCCCAACTCAGCACACATGCCCCATGGCTCCTGCCCCAACCAAACACTATGACCCATGGCTCCCATCCCCAACCAAACACTATGCCCCATGGCTCTCACCCCCAGCCAAACTCTATGCCTCATGTCCCTGACCCCCAACCAAACACTATGCCCTATGGCTCCCACCCCCCAACCAAACACTGTGCCCCATGGCCCCACCCCTCAACCAAACACTGTGCCCCATGGCTCCCACCCCAACCAAACTCTCAAGCATGCACCCATACAGATCTGAACCCCCCGTCCCCCAACTCAGCACACAAACTCTCAAACATGCACCCATACAGACGCAAACCCCCCCACCCCTGCATCTCAACATTCACCGCACTTGCACTCCAAAACAAAACTTTCAGGCAGACTCGACCACCCCCGCATCTCAAAATACACTGCACTTGCACTCAAAAACAAACATTCAAGCAGACCCGACACCCCCCACCCCGCATCTGAACATACACCACACTCACACTTAAAAACAAACATTCATGCAGACCCGACACCCCTTCCCACCCCCGCATCTCAACATACACTGCACAAACATACAAAAGCAAACATTCATGCTGACCCCACCCCCCCACCCCTGCATCTCAACATACACCACACTTACACTTAAAACAAACATTCATGCAGATCCGACACCCCTCCCTCCCCCGCATCTCAACATACACCGCACAAATGTACAGGCAGAACAGACCCGACACACAAACACAAACAAACACACCACGTTCGGGACATGCTGGAAGGCAGGCTAGCTGGAACGCTGGCGAGGTCTCTCGCACTACGACTGGCGTGGGCGTGGCATGGCTGAAATGCCTTCCGGCATCAAGCCTTATTGGCCACGCCAGCCATAGTGCTGGCCCTCCATTGGTGCAGCACACACGCACTACATGGCTCATAGGAGCTACATGGTGCGTGTGCGCTGAGCCAATGAGGGCCAGTATTTTGTCCAGCCCGGAAGAGTTTCAAAGACTTTCATAATGGAGGGCGCCGATGCTGCCTGCGGGCAGCACTCCATTAGGAAAGTCTTTGTACCTTGCGGGCCGAACAAAACAGCATGGCCGGCCGCAACTGGCCTGCGAGCCGTATGTTGTGCACCCGTGAAATAGATGCTTCATTACATGTATACTTAAAATGCTTGTATGTAGTGAGACCTGCACATTTTTTGTACCCAAAAATAAAATTCTGTGATATTTTCTTTATCTTTTGTGATGTAAACAAATATTGTACATCTCATCAGATATAACAATGTTTCCAATGGATCTTGAGGTTGCATGCTCAGGTCCCTGCTACATCGTTTCTGGCCATGTGAAAATTCTCTGGTACATTTATATTTAAAGTCTGTATGATAGTGTTCCGGCACTAGGAAGGTAGAAAATAGTTGTCCCGTGTTTTGGTGGCCCAGTTGCAGATGCACATCGCTTTAAAGTGATGCTCTATTGAAAATACACCTGTAAACTCATTTTCAAGATTACTCAATTCTTCTAAACCTCTACTTTAGTTTTGCATGTATACAAACCAGTCAAAAAAAATATGTTTTTTCTTTCACTGCAACAGTTCAAAAGCCAGGTCAGCACAAAACTGTTTTGTTTTGTATACTAGGAGTGCATGCATGTTTGTTTGTGCCATGTGCATCATGCTTTAGCAGTAAATAAGTAAGGCCTGAAATAACTGCAGAACATTCTGAATGCATTCTAATATTCCATAAAACCTATAACACAATATAAAGTAGATTTCAACATTCCTCTTTCTAGGGTTGGATGTAAACTGACACTCCCTTGCACGCACACACACGCACACACACACGCACACACAAAACCATTTCAGCAAATTAAGTAAACTACAAACGCATATTTTCTACACATTTTGTGTATGCATTCTTGGAAAGTTATGTTGAGATTTTATGTTATCATTAGAAATGAACAGTATTCAATTAAAAGACATGCCTCACGTGTTACTGATTTATCCCCAAGACATACACAGTGGCAAATCTGTAGGCACACACCTAGGATTATAATTAATCACTCACTGATTACAGTATGATGAATGATACTACACCATTGCTTCCTAACAAAAAGGACATTTGTGGGACAATTGTCATCTTGAAATCCATATTTTCATATGCTGCTGTGAATATGTTTATGATTTAAAAACCTCTGGATATTGTTCATTTGTATTTGTAAACACACGTGGTGTTTTTGTCATTGGAACGTATGTTTTTTTTATTAGCCAATGTCGTACAGCAGCAAAAACCAGCTTTTTAACACAATAAGAACAAAGAAAACAGCGGTGTCAGTCAAACGATCGGAAAAAAAGGATCGAATGACCTTTTGCTCGAATGCAAAAGGATCGAAAAAAAAGGGTTGCCTTTTTTTAAAATTTATTTTGTATATATTTTTTAGTTTGGGTTGGTAAAAAAATGTATTTAATAAAGAAAACAGGGGAATGGGGGAACCCCCCCATTAAAAAAAAAGAAAAAAAAAATCCGACCCTTTTTTTCGATCCTTTGACTGTCGATCAAAAGGCATTCGATCCTTTTGTTTTCGACCCTATCGCTGGCAACCGAAAACAGCTTATTAACAGTCAATTAAAAAGAGGAAGGGTCGGATTTGGTGGTATCACAAGTAAATAAATTAATGGCTTGCTATGGCAAGGGGGTTCTTCAACATGCATGCAAAATTTTTCCAGAAAATAGTAAAAAACACCTTACAGGGTTCATGGTTCCCCCCCATATATAACTCCCATGTTGCTAGAGACGGGAGGGAAGGCTCCAGGCCTGCTGCCGTCCGGGCAGAGAGTTGAAGCATGCCCAGAGTCGCAGACTGGACCAGCAGATATTTGGCAGTTTCAATCGAAGCAGTGCCGCAGAGGCGACACATGTGCATATGTATAGGGATGTTAGTCCAGACGCCCATCACCTCCAATGTTTTAAAAGAATTAAATTTGACTTAATGGTACTCCCAGACCAGAGTGTTACCCACAAATTGGCCAACATAGTTCTTGAGGACCTCCCGATTGATAATACATTCAGCAAAATGGCTGCTATTCACGTTGGTGGCCAGGAATGCTACATACTGCTCTTGGTAACTGGCGTAAACCACTGTGCGCGTAGCAACTTTAACCCTAGAGTAAGGCCAACTCTCATAGGCGGTTGGAAGCAAATTTAGCAATCTGCTTGCTGTCAAAAGAATGCAATGAAGAGCACTATGATGCATATGTGCAGCCTTAGACCAAGCAGCTCGGAAGATCATACAGTTTAGGGAGCGAGGCTCAGCATTGACCAGCCACGAGTATATGCCTAGAAGATGAAGCTGAAGTCTTGCTTTGCAGCAGAAAATGCCAAATTCCAGGAAGATGGGTTCAACTGGTACACAGCTGGGTAAGCAAAACAACCTCTTTAAAAGGAGGCATTCAGGTTTTACCACCCCCTTCTCGTTAATGAGATGCTAACCTGTGGTGCCATACATGATAATGGAAGTAACCTTAGCCATGTATAGCCGAGACAAGATGCCAAGAGAGTAGCCGCCACCTCAGCGAGCCATTTTTCCCAGGGTTCTGACCACCTGGGAACACCTAAATTTGACTTGGGCGAGATGAAAGTCGCCATGAAGGCCCTCGTCAAACAGTATTGGTAAACATTTACCACCTCCAGTCTAGCCCCTTCCAAATGCCAACGGATCGTGGTCTTGTACTGGCCAGTTGGATGGAGTACCATGATCTTTGTCTTATTAATGTTCACTACAAGATCCAAAGAATCAGAGTATCTCCTTAAGGCATCCAGAGATGCCTGAAAGCCCGCAGGAGTAAGATCAAGCAGGATATCATCCACATAACCCATACATTGAAGGTGGAGATACCCCAATTTAGGGCGGATAGATATGGTGTTGGTCAAGGCTGGGCCCATGTCTGCCAGATAAAGAATAAACAGAAGTGGGGCGAGAATGCAACCCTGCTTCATTCCGCAGACCGTCGGGATCTAGTAGGTAGTGCTACCAGACTGATCTATCTGTACCTTTACCCTGGTTTCAGTAGGAAGTGATATGATCATTGACAGAAGGCCAGATGGAATATTCCAAGAAGATAACTTCTGGCAAAGCTTATTGCAAATTGACAGAGTCAAAAGCTGCACTGTAGTCGATAAATGCAGTGTATGCGAGATGCTGTGAGTAAGCCAAGCCTGTTGGTTAATAAATTGAAGTGCAAGGCAGTTGGTGGTCGTGCTCAGGCCCTGCTGGAAACCAGTCTGGTTAAAAGGGATGTGCTTGGACTCGGCAGTCCAACTCCATAGGTCAGAAAGGAGCATGCAAGAGAAGATTTTGGAGGAGGAATCGAGCATTGCGGGGAGACTGTAATTTCCAGGTAAAGATCAATCCCCCTTTTTCCAGATTGGAACAATAATACTGTCTCTCCAAGAGGGAGGCAACAGTTGAGACTCTCAAATCCAGTGGATGAGGCAATTTGATGCAGTGCTCCAACAAGCAGGGTCTTTTTTAAGGACATCACTGCAAATGGCGTCAGAGCCGGGAGCCTGAGATGGCTTGGCACTTGTAGTCATCTTCATGATATCAGCAAAGCAATAAGTGTAGGACCATCTGATCCAAGGACAAGCACAGCCATTCGTGATTGGTGGATCTGCCCCCAGCGTTTTAGCCACATTCTCAACCAATGCCGATTCACAGGTGCCCAACAGGTCACGCTCACAATGTTCACCCGAGGCCAAATTCCAGAATTGATGCGTGTCATTCACAAGAGCAGCGTGGACCAGCCTGCGACAGCCTGAACATTCCTGGGCTTACCAATGTTCTTTAACCCATTTACGATGGAGAGATGCTTAGCCTTGTTCAAGCGAGATACGCAAGCTTGGGGTTCCGGTTCTGTCCCCACAATATTGCAAAGTTCTCAAAGTAGGGCCTTCTTCCTAGAAACGATGATTCTGTCATAGGAGTGCCGATGGACAGACGGCAAAAGGGTGTGGCACAGATGGCTGGAGGCTTTTCGTCTGAATAAAGAGGTGACCAAGCACAAAATTACTTCCCCGAAATCATGAATGACCTTGAGGGGGCCAATAGAGGCATCCGAAACCTCAGGAGAAGAGTGATTGATGAAAGAAGCCACAGCAGCACACAGAATTGGAGAGGCTTCTCCCAGTCTTTGCTTACTCAATGAGATACGATTTAGTGTAGCGTTAACTCTTAATACCCCAGTTGGTTTGATGGCCAAATGAGGCTCAACCAGATTTAGAGACATCACAAGGGAAGAATGGTCACTCTCTAGACAAGGAGAGACAACCATGCCAGCCCCAAGGAAGGGCCATTGGCAATAAATCCACAGTCCAGAATGCTGATGGAAACATTACCAAATCGGGTGCAGTTCGGTGGGTGGTCCGCTGGAGTAGAGCCATTAATCATAGAAAATCCTGAAGAATACAGCAATGTAGCCTATTCCAAACCCCTTTTGCAGGAACAGACAAGCGGTCCATCCTCCACTGGGCCTACAGAGGGGGTCCGGAAACAAAAGTCTGATTAGGAAGTCTTGGGATCTGAGAATTAAAGTCCCCACAAATAATACAGGGAGAGCAGGAGCTCAGGTCACCAATCAAGATCTCAGTTTCAGCTAAGACTTCGACATGGGGAAGCCTATCAGGAGGATCATACAGGTTTATAATCCTAACTTTCCTGTAATCTCCATCGTATGGAACGGTAAACGCAGCCATTAGGATGTTGGGTGACTTAGTCGGTAGTTATACCATTCTGAGAAAGCTCTTAGCACCAGGCCATAACCCACCCTTAGGGCATCCACTGGGGCCCTGGCTGGCTAGTTTGTTAATAAAATGCCACCCGTCTACCACCAACGGTTCGGTCAACCAAGTCTCCTGATGACCAACAATGGAATAATGGGCCAAGTTGTCCAAAGGCCGCCTACCTTAAAAAGGTGGCTGGAACCACGGTATTCCAGCAAAGCAGTTGAGCGAGGCAAGGGGAGGGAGCAGCTAAAGGCCCATTGGCACCCCCCTGAGGAGCTAGCCTGGATAGACCTGGGATGTGTTTCTAGATCTAACTATATTTCATATTTACGGTTCATGAAACCCTGTTTGATTAAGCTAGGCAGGGTCAGCAGCATAGGATTGAGTTCCTATATGTGCGCAGTCAAATATGTGTTAGAGCTTACCCCTTGACTCATGGGTTTTTCTATTTTGATGTAAATCTTAAAAATATATATATATGTTTCATTGTTTGTACAATAGGCCATACAGTATGTAATATTAGTTTAGGCATACTGTTATAGATAATAGGTCCTAGGTGTGGTTTTACTTTTCCATTCCTTTTTTGTTTTATCTGTTTACCCTGAAGCAGATTTCATGAAATTTAAATTTACTATTTCATTTTTTGTCGGACCAATGGGCCTACTAAATAAATCCTTTATTTCTTTCATTCATATGTATGCCTTCCATCAGACTTATTTTGACAAAGTCCACAACAGCCACCTGCTCTATATGAGAGTGTGGCTCTGTAGAATTGGTCTTCAATTGGTTCATTTAGGGGACCACCTTCATTGTGTGATAGATATGCCCAGTGGCATTCCTCCCCAACAAGGCCACCCCCGTCCCTGCTCCAGAAGGCAAACTAAGTGTAGGGGGCAGAATGCGGAGAGGAGCCGGAGCGGCCGTACGGCTCTGAGGCAGCTCCATTGGGCAATATCTCAAGTCATACAGGGATTCGATGGACGTGCACTCGTAGCCTACACCGTTAAATGAGGCAGCATGCTCCAAGATGTAAGCCAAGGTCTCCCCAGAGTGGAAGTAGACCACAGCAATAGCTCAATTGGAAAATGTGCAGATGCTGACTGTTTTGATATCATCGCTATGTAAAAAGCATAAAGGAATGATGCAATGGAAAAGATCATGCAGTCGAGAGCGATTTAAAAACTGCCCCTTGGATTTTCCAAAGACACATTGAATCAAGAGGGCCTTGGTGACAATATTAGATGGTATCCACAGTTGCTTAGACCCCAGGGTAGGAGCGGCTTAGATAGGTGGACCTGAAAAAACAGCAGCCCTAAGGCCCAAGGGGGGTGCAACAGGTGCCAAGTGGCGGGGGATCTCTCAGTCTCCGCAAAGGAGTTAACAGTAGACTTCCCCACCACTTACACATGGGGGGAGGAACAGTGGTAACTACAACAATAGCTGGGACTCTCTCTGGCACAGAGTTGGGTAAATAACAACCATTCACAGCAACAGGGAAGGGGGCAGCACAGGTCCAGGATAAGGTACGGAATTGTCATATTTAATCAAGGACAGATTATCATTGTCCTTAGTAGAGGTCACACAATTAGAGTGAGCACTGGGTATCACGGGTTTCTGGGGGGGGTTAAAAATGTGGGACTGCCATCGTGCCAGGGAGGCTTGTGGCAACAGCGCTCATTCTCTTTTTTGTTTGACGCAAGTGGTTCCTACATTGAAACGCTGATGGATAGTTGGGCAGGACGGCTTTGGCGGAGGAAGGTCCATGACCCATTTGCAAGGGGCATTAATTGCTAAGGTGATAGTAGTGGGAGCCGGAGAGATGGAAGAGACAGGCAACAGTGTACAGTTAGTGGAGCAGGCGGTGGAATCGGAAAGGAGAGCCAGCTGGTGAGTGCCAATGGTTGACCAATGATCTTCGTGGTGGGCAGATATTTGGACAAGGGACTCAACAAAGTCTAGAGTTTTTACAATTCTGGGATCCTGGCCATCCAGTTTGGCAGAGATCACATTACATTTAGAGGAAAGTTCGGGTAAGAGCGATTCCAACACATTGAACATAGCAGCGGAAGAGTTGCTGATGCCTACCAAGTCCAAAGATGCAGAAGAGTAAACAGAGGGAGGGGGAGAAAAGCTGTTAGATCTACAGACAGAAACAGGATGGACAACACCAGAGAGGGCATCATCAGAGCCAGCATTGGAGGGTGGGCCACAGAATGCCAGAGGAAAAACATCATAAGAGACTGAGGCAGAGCAGGATAACATAGAAGAAACCTTTGAGTCATGTTCACAGCTGGGAAGAGGGGCCAAAAGGGCCAGAAAAGAATCAGTATAAGTCGCAAGTGAGCTTCCAGGAGAGGAACACAAATGGAGCAAGCAAATAGAGTTCCGCCCTAGTTTGTTAAGTGATGTAGTGGCACCCGAAAGGCAGGGAAGAATAGCGTGGTCCCCAATCTGAAATGAACTTGGGTTCAAGGCAATCTTTGTGGTATGCTGGTCAGGCTGAGGGTCCACTACGAAAGTAGATTGGGGAACAGTAGGGCAAGTGGTTAAAAGTGCCTCAGATGAAATGGCAGGTGACAAAACAAGCGCTTTTTCAATTCTTTCGAGGGACATGGAACACAGGCACTGACGGGGATTAGAAAGTTCAGAGATTAAGTCCTCAGAAAGTTTTTTGCTGAAGAAAAAGACGTCCGTATGTGCCTTATTGCAAACAGGGAAAAAGCAGTGATCTTGGAAGCAGGTACGTTGCACAGTTTCAGTGTGCCTTCCCGGCAGGTGCATTTGATGTGGCGGGTGTTATTACCCGGAAAGTAACGGGTGCTGCAAGAAGTACCAACATGAATGTCAGCACCAAGTGATTCCACAGCACCCAGTACAGAAGCTTCAGGCATAATGCAAGGAGAAAGCACAACATTGGCCGTATCGCAAGGCAGAGGCCGTGCCACGCGCTTGAAGGGGAGGTGGGGAAACGGAGCAGGAGCATGTCGCTGCAGTGTAATAATTGAGCAGGGATGTTCGTAGACAATTGGAGGTGAAAGGAGCAGGTGGAACCCCGTACTCGCTAAACTGTCAGAATAGACCACACTTTCCGTTCACTTCAGTACTTGGGGCTGTGAATAGTTTCCTTTTTACAAGTGTCCAAGGTGAAAAACAGGGGATGCTTCCAATAGATTTGATTTATTCTCCACTTTAAAAAAATACTTTTCCTTCTGTGTTATCAGGGAAGAAAAATAAATAAAACTAAAAAATGAATGTCTACCGACCCCCCCTCAGGGACGTAACTCAAAGGGTAGGACTAGTGGGAGTTATAAAGCCACTCTGCAGGCACCGCAAATTGGGAGGCGGGAGAGGAGTACAAAGTAACAAATAACCAAGTTACTAACTGTAGCAGGGGTGCGGCCTGCACTCACCACGCTAGGGCTGCATGCATCAGATGGGTAGGGAGGGTGTGATGGGTCAAGAAATGTATCTGGCCACCCTGAAGCGGCGAGGAGACACCCTACCGATTGTCACCTGTCAGAGGAGGATTCACCCGTTCGATCTTAGTCTCTGGCACAGCTGGTTTCGGCAGGGAGACAGGGCACAGGAGACTGAGGCCGCAACACTAAAGATGCCCAAACGCGGCACAGCACCTCCAACCAAAACCTCTTGCAGCAATTCCTCCTAGGACTTAGAGGAAAGGACCCGTGTGGGGCGCATCAATGCACGTCAAGCCGAACTGAACAATGTATGTTGCAGCCATGAGGAAGACCTTTAACGGGTTGAAAACACGCATTCGCTGTTTATGGACATTAAATCTTGAATATCACAAGCGCAGGTGTCTCAGCTATACAGTGAACTATAATTGACAAGGCCTTGGGATGAGGTTATAGGCTAACTATAGACCTTGTCTGCACCCTCCCAACATTCAATTGTGAATGTAGTGACTTGCTTATTTCTTAGTTAAAGTATAGGTAGTGAGCCCAACCAGATAGTAGCGCCACCAGTATATTTTCATGTTATATCAGTGTTGAGCTTTTATAGACCATCCAATATGGCAGAATATTTGACCAGTAGAGCTGAAGATATTGAGGTGCTTTTTCTCCTAGAGGCAGTACAACCAATGCCTTTAGGAGCATCAACAACACTATAGAAACCTTAAGACAGAAATGTGTTTGTTTAGAAAGATTGTAGAAAAAAGAAATAAGCACATTTTGGGAAATGACCACAATGAAACTATTCATGGAGCAAGACAAGATACCGAGAGGTTTAAGGATACTGATTTTTCCTGATGTTAATAATCCAGAAGATTCTGATCTGGCAGAGAAATGGGAAAAAAAATTGAATCAAGGTTTCAAAATCATGATGGAGTTGTTAGTATAACACACACGTAGACAGCCCAGGAGAGTAGTCACCACCATTGTGAATCTGAAAACTGAGACCAAAAGATGAAAGTAACACCTAGTACAGTGGAAAAGAACTAAACAACAATGCATGCAATTTTGAAAACACAACAGTTCACAGTTAAGTTAAGGAAGTTATTTAGGGATGATAGGGATTACCATGAGGATAGAGTGTATAGTTCCAGATGAAATTTGATGAAGATACACAGACACGGTCCAGAGAGAGTAAACCCTAATTTTACCCAGGAGGTTTGGATATAGATAGTGAGCCTGAGGCCTTATAGTGAGCACAACAAACATAATAGTTTGTTTTAGAACAGATCAGGAGAATCTGGAAAGGGAATTTCAACATGCAAACAAAATATGTCAGATTCCAAAAACCACTAGTAATAGATAATACAATTAACCAAGAATTAGAAGAGGGACCAGAGGGAGGGAGTAAAAGGGGAAGAAATAGACACAAAGAGAAGGATCACCAGGTCTTGGTCTCAGAAGGAACAGAGACCGATATCTTAAACCATTTGGTACTCAATCTTTTTAACAAAGAATTGTCAGACTCAAAAGTAGTAGTGCTCAATAAAGTAATGAATTTTGCTCCAACTTTGAAAAATAACTGGATAGATACACACAGTGATCTTTTTAAAATTAAGAGGAAACTCAAGCTAGAGAAATATATTCATACCAAACACTTTAGAGAAACTACAGAGAGTGGTACAGTGGCAGACAGTGAATTGACTGTCAAGGACATCAGCAATACTAAATCATTACTGTCCCATGAGGAACAAGATAATGTAGTGGAAGTGGGGAAGTGGATATCGTAAGAGATCTGAATATTGATCCGAAACAGCTCAATGAAACAGAGTTAAAGGACATATCAAAATGTACACCAGTCTTTGGTGCAGAGAATGTAATTGATCTTTTTCAGAAGGTCGTTACTGGAGATACACATAACATCATTGACAATTCCACTAAAAGGAGGAGGCACAGCGATCGAACACCATTTGAGAAAAGATCTCTGGACACATTAAGATGATCTGTTGTAATCAAGTAAACCGACAAAGGGGTGCAACATTGTTGGGATGGACAGACAAGATTTTATAGACATGGCAGAAACACATCAATAACTGGGTTGTTACGAAAAACTGAAGAGCAACCCAAGTAAGGCAATCAACCTGCAAGCTAAGGAATTGGTCACTATGTGTGGAAGAACAGGATTATTAATGGATGAAGACATTCTTTTTTTATCAGTTACTTTGCCCAGGTTACTGACTATATACATTTTACCCAAGGTCCACAAGCAATTTGACCAAATACCAGAAGGGAGACCCATTGCACATGGGATGGGGTGGATGTCCTTGAGACTTTCAAAATATATACCTGCCATTCTGCGTACTGAAGTATTGAAGAACCCATCTTACTTACAGATACAATGCACTTATTACAAATTCTAGAACATTTTGAATGGATGGATGATTTAAGATTTGTGACTCTGGCTGTTAAGGCCTTGTATACATCTATGAGGCATGACCTGGCTTTAGAGACCATCGAGAATATTTATGGTAAAAGATCTGCATGATTATGTTAAAAGTGCGCTTGAATTTGATGTTAACAAACAATGTATTCCTATTTAACAACAGTATATACAGACAGACAAGGGAAGTGGAAATGGGTGCAAACTAGGCCCGATCACTGGCCAACCTCTTTATGGGCTTTTATGAAGATCGATATGTCCAAGTCAATAATGGTTTCTCTACACTCAAACTATGGGTACGCTTTATAGATTATGTCTTCATGATCTGGGAAGGAAATGAGAACGTTTTGTATGAATTTGTACAGTACTTGAATGCAAATTAATTTGGATTATCCTTCACTTGAAACAGTGACCCCAGAGAGAGTGATTTTTTGGATACACATCTCTATACAAACCATTTGAGAATTATGATGAAAACCTTCAGAAAACCCACAGAAGTCAATATGATTTTAGATGCAACAAGTTGTCACAAGGCAAGCACTATAAAGAATATCATGACAGGGGAATTTATAAGGGCTAGGAGAAACTGTACCACCATCACAGAATGACAAAAAGAATGTGAAGTCATCACTAATAGATTTCTGCAGAGGTGATATAAAGAACAGAATGTAAAACAAGCAAGAGAGAGGAGATTGGCAACCCAGAGAAGTGAACTACTTAAACCCAAAGGGAGAGATATGACGATTAACCACAATGTGGTGAGGATGATCACCAGGTACTCAACATAAAGTTACAGACTGTATAAAACGTTTAACAAACATTGGTATATTTTGACAGTGGATGAAGACCTACGACATTGCAACAATGATGGCCCAAACTTTGTGTACACTAGAGCACCAACCCTAAGATTGGCATTCAGCCCATTATTTCTTAGACCAGTCAGGACACAGACAACTTGGTTAAATTGAAATTTATTGGGTTTCTACAAGTGTGGCACTTGCACTATGTGACAGTTTGCTAAAGAAACAAAACAGATTGTGAGATCAATATTGAAGAATCATTTGTAATCAAGGGCTTGATTATTTTCAGATCAAAATATGTTGTATATGGAATTATTTATTGGTAGAAACATTAGGAAATTACGTGTACACATTAAAGAACACTTGGGTTCTTTGGGCCTGGATGATCAGAGAATTCCATTTTCGATAGATTGGCAGAAACATCACCAGATGGGGGATAAAAAGTACATCAAATTTGTTGGTCTAAAACAAATACATTGTGAACCAAGGGGGGGAGGACAGAGAGAACACTCTTTCGACAAAATGGAGCAAGAGTAATTTGCCAATTCCGAACAATACAAATAGGCTTGAATTCATATCATGAAATTGGGGTGTTCCTATGAGAATGACATTGCGATCAATCATTAATGCCAAATTCCAAGAGAGTTCACCCCAGTTTTAAGGTGACATGAAAGATTACCTGTTGGGATTGAATAATGATGAGATTGGGAGAATCTATGCACATTGTTAAAACAGCACTGTTTGCGTGTATATTGGTGTTGACTCATGTCCACATTGTTCCTGATTAGCAAGCGTATGATATTTAGGGAGAGTCCAAGGAGTTTCTTCACAATTATTTCAACAAGTGGATAAACCAATAGAGTAGATTTTTCTAAGTAGTGAGAAGAGAGCCTAACTTGATTTGAGGCACATTTAAAGAAAACATGTGCGGTTACCTAGCAAATAGGACACATTTAGCATGATCAAGGAATTGTTTAAAGCAAAATCCTAATCTGATGCTGCTACCCGTCAGGTCTGGAGCTTCAATAATTGCGGGGCTAATGACAGTAGGGTTTCTGAATTGGGAAAAAAACAAGTTGTACATATACCAGTTCAGACCTATTGAGAATTGGCAAATATGCCTTAGACATAATTTAATTTGCTCATGATAACATTGTCATAATTGGTCAACTATTGTGGCAATGTAGTGGTTATAGCGTGTGTACCAGGTGGAGAGTTACAAGACTGGAACACACATATCCTCAATGTAATGTATGAAGTCTGAAGAACATGCTCTATGTCAATGGTATAACGCTATCCCAATTCGGAATACCGTTTAATAAAATGTGTTTGTCAAAATTAATTTTGCACATTGAAAGGCAACCCTGTGGGTGCTTGCCCAAGGTGAATTACAATGTTGATGTCTTTAGGAAGCACAGACGTAAACAAAACCGTATTTGTCAATGGGGACATTGGAAAATGGTGCTGGACTTTGCTTATTAATGGTAAATTAAGCTGATGCTGCCACCCCTCAGTTATGTTGCATTATAGATTGTGCGACTAATGAGAGTAGGGCGTTTGAATTGGAAAACAAACAAGTTATATATAAGCCAGTTTTGACCTGCTGTGAAGTGGAATATATGCCTTGGACATAATTTAATTTGTTCTTTATAACATGACTATAATTGGTTAACTATTGTGGTAATGTGGTGGTTATAGCATGTGTATTAGGTGGAGAATTACAAGACTGAAACATACATATCACAAATCTTTGATGTATGAAGTTTGAAGGAAACGGTCTATGTTAATGGTATAACGTTATCTGAATTCAGAATACCGTTTAATAAATGTTATTTGTCGAACTCAGTATTGCGCATTGTAAGGCAACTCTGTGGTCGCTTGCTAATGATGAGTTAAAACTTTGATGTTTATAACAAACACATATTTAAATAAAACTGTTTTTGTCAATGAGGGCATTGGAAAATGGTGGAGGACTTAGTTTTGTTATGGTAAGTTGAGTTTGTCATCACACGTGCAATGCGCATAAATAATGAATTGAAAATGGCAGCAAGCGTTTGCACGCCTCTCGGAATGCTAATAAACCCAACAGGGTTCTATGAAGTAATGCTCATAGATTATGTGAGCAACTCGGTTTGTGTGCCATAATTTAAGGCTGTGGCAGCACTTTAATGAATAGACACTATAGTTTTAACAACATTGTTTTGTCCATCAGTAAGTGGAAACAAATACTGAAGAAACTTTGGGTAGAATACCCTCAGAATCAAGCTACAATTGAGGAAAGTGGATAAACTGAGAAAGACAGATATCCAAGTATGTGAGTTCAGAGGATAGAAGGATGCACTAGGATTGAATGCAGTTAGAGTATGGTCATAAACTGTCTTTGATGGTAATTTATATTTTCCCTATAGCACACAGGGAATATATGAATTGGAGCAAAGCTTGGGAAGGGGAATTGGATACTAGACAAGAAAATTACATAATTGGTGAAAATGATCCCACCACCTAAGGGGTGGTCACTATGGTTTACGTGTATTACTGGGGTTCGCAGGAAGTTTCACATGCGATTTCAGCAGGGTACATGTATTACGGGGTTCGCGGGAACTTTCACACGTGAAAGGGCCTGTGCGAGTGGGGTACGTGTATTATGGGGGTGCACGGGAAGTTTCACACGCGATTGGCCTGGGTACGTGTATTTCAGAGGTGCACGGGAAATTTCACATGCGATTGGCCTGGGTACGTGTATTTCAGGGGTGCGTGGGAAGTTTCACACGCAATTGGCCTGGGTACGTGTATTTCGGGGGTGCGTGGGAAGTTTCACACGCGATTGGGCTTCGTACGTGTATTTCGGGGGTGCGCGGGAAGTTTCACACGCGATTGGCCTGGGTACATGTATTTCAGAGGTGCGCGGGAAGTTTCACAAGCGATTGACCTGGGTACGTTTATTTCAGGGGTGCGCGGGATGTTTCACACGCGATTGGCCTGGGTACGTGTATTTCAGGGGTGCGCAGGAAGTTTCACACGCGATTGGCCTGGATACGTGTATTTCAGGGGTGCGCGGGAAGTTTCACACGCGATTGGGCTTCGTACATATATTTCGGGGTGCGCGGCAAGTTGCACGCGCGATTGGCCTGGGTATGTGTATTTCAGGGGTGCGTGGGAAGTTTCACATGCGATTGGCCTGGGTACGTGTATTTCGGAGGTGCGCGGGGAGTCCTACACGTGAATTGGCAGTGTAGGTCCTCCCAGGTGTCCCCTCCACCCCCTCCACAGTCCCTGCAGGCAGCCCACACCACAGGGGACTACCCTGCACCCCTGGTCATGTCCCGCAGGCAGCCCATCCACCATGGGCATGCCCCCCAGCCAAGCCACATGTCACGTTGCAATATGATCACCAACTCATGTCCACCAGCACCCCCACCCCCCAGCCGTGCAGGGCACCTGCCAGCAGGCCCCCACTCATGTCCCACACATGTCCCCCTGCACCTCCACCCCCCCAGCAGTCAGGGGCACCTGCCAGCAGCCCCCCACACATGTCCCCCAGCACCCCCACCGCCCAGCAGTCAGGGGCACCTGCCAGCAGGCCCCCACTCATGTCCCACACGTCCCCCAGCACCCCCACCCCCCAGCAGTCAGGGGCACCTGCCAGAAGGCCCCCACACATGTCCCCCTGCACCCTCACGCCCCAGCAGTGCAGGGCACCTGCCAGCAGGCCCCCATACATGTCCCCCAGCACCCCCACCACCCCAGCAGTCAGGGGCACCTGCCAGCAGCCCCCCACACATGTCCCCCAGCACCCCCACCCCCCAGCAGTCAGGGGCACCTGCCAGCAGGCCCCCACACATGTCCCCCAGCACCCCCACCCCCCCAGCAGTCAGGGGCACCTGCCAGCAGCCCCCCACACATGTCCCCCAGCACCCCCACCCCCCAGCAGTCAGGGGCACCTGCCAGCAGGCCCCCACTCATGTCCCACACGTCCCCCAGCACCCCCACCCCCCAGCAGTCAGGGGCACCTGCCAGAAGGCCCCCACACATATCCCACACATGTCCCCCTGCACCCTCACGCCCCAGCAGTGCAGGGCACCTGCCAGCAGGCCCCCATACATGTCCCACTCATGTCCCCCTGCACCCCCACCCCCCAGCAGTCAGGGGCACCTGCCAGCAGGCCCCCACTCATGTCCCACTCATGTCCCCTTGCACCCCAACCCCCAGCAGTGCAGGGCACCTGCCAGCAGGCCCTCACACATGTCCCACTCATGTTCCCCTGCACCCCCACCCCCCAGCAGTCAGGGGCACCTGCCAGCAGGCCCCCACACATGTCCCCCAGCACCCCCACCCCCCAGCAGTCAGGGGCACCTGCCAGCAGGCTCCCACTCATGTCCCACGCATGTGCCCTTGCACCCCCACCCCCCAGCAGTGCGGGGCACCTGCCAGCAGGCCCCCACTCATGTCCCACTCATGTCCCCTTGCACCCCCACCCCTCAGCAGTGCGGGGCACCTGCCAGCAGGCCCCCACTCATGTCCCACTCATGTCCCCTTGCACCCCCACCCCCCAGCAGTGCGGGACACCTGCCAGCAGGCCCCCACTCATGTCCCACTCATGTCCCCTTGCACCCCCACCCCCCAGCAGTGCAGGGCACCTGCCAGCAGGCCCCCACTCATGTCCCACTCATGTCCCCTTGCACCCCCACCCCCCAGCAGTGTGGGGCACCTGCCAGCAGGGCCCCACTCATGTTCCCCAGCACCCCCACCCACCAGCAGTGTAGGGCACCTGCCAGCAGGCCCCCACTCATGTCCCACTCATGTCCCCTTGCACCCCCACCCCCCAGCAGTGCGGGGCACCTGCCAGCAGGCCCCCACTCATGCCCCACTCATGTCCCCCTGCACCCCCACCCCCCAGCAGTGCGGGGAACCTGCCAGCAGGCCCCCACTCATGTCCCACTCATGTCCCCATGCACCCCCACCCCCCAGCAGTGCAGGGCACCTGCCAGCAGGCCCCCACTCATGTCCCCCACAACATGTCATCACGATCCACAATCATGGGCCTAATGGCCACCCAAATCCCACCCCACGCCACCCCAGTCGAAACACACAACCAAGTATTACATACACCCCACATTGAAATCCCCATCACATGAAACATCCCAAATGGCAAGTATGCACATCAATACATGTCCATCACACACACACAATGGGTGCAAGTGAATGAGAAAACATGCATCATGACATGCAGGAAACCAAGGAAAGCATACCACACAATGAAGTATCAAATAAAAATGTATTAGACACAAAAGCAAGGGAATTAAATGAAATCACACAATAATGTAAATAATAAATAAAAAGCTGCATGTCCAAAATATGAAAAAGAAGATGTGTAAAACCAGAATAAAAATCAATCCAAAAGCAAATGGGTCCAAAGAGTCTGTCCGTCAAATCAAATCCAAAGTGAAAAAAAAGAAAATCTATTGATCCATGGTTAAAAAAAAAGGTAAATGAAGTGAAATCCATTGTGGAACTATATACAAAGTACAAATCCAGGGTCCATGAGCCCAGCCATTGAAAGGAAACCTACAAAAACCCTATATAATGAACAACTATGTACAAAAAGGTGGGGCATTGTCCAAGCGCCCCAAATGAAAAGAAAAACAAAAGGAAACCTAACACTATATAACTATTTACAATGGCAGCGGGCTAGTCCAACGGCTCACTTTCTAATTTCCCGGGCCAGGGCATCATCGAACTCCTGCTCGATGTCCCGGAGGCGGTGCTCTTCCATGGCCCCGAGGGTTCGCAGGGACGATGACATCTGGACCTCCAGGTCCCTGCGAATGGCCTCGAGGCACTCGGCCCACCTCAGGGCCCTACGCATGGAGTTCTCCGCCCTGACCATCGTGAGCCGTGCCTCTTCCGCCCGCTGCTGCTCCGCATCTATAGCATGGCCCAACCGCTGTCACACGGAAGACACTTCCCGTCCTGGGTCCTCCTGCCCTCTGGCTGATGCCTGCCCCTCCGATGTTGAAGGCCCCGAGCCATCATGGCTCCCACCTTGTTGATGCTGCTGCATTGCCCTGGCTCCTGCTGCCTGCACATCCTCCTCCGGCTAGGGTGCAGTTGTTGAGGTGGCCACACCTGCTGGACGTCCGACTCCCGACTGTGGCAGGGATGTGTCCTCCACCACCCTGGCCGCAGGGTCAGAGGCAGCTCCACAGGGCACCCAGGTGACACATGGGTGGGAAGATGGCACGGAGGACGACTGGCGCATAGGGGGTTCAGTTGAGGAGGGGGTCGGAACAAGGTCCAGAAAACGGAGGAATCCGGCCATGGTGAGCTGTCCCAGTGGGTCAACACGGTCAACGAGCCATGCGAGAAGACGTGCAGTCTCCTCATGAAAAGACTGCAGGTCAGCTTGCATGGCATGTTGACGCAACACCACCCCACCCAGGACAGGCTCAACCCGGTGCCGGATAGCCTCATCCGCAGGGAGAGGAAGGCCAGTTGGTGTAAGCCGATCCCCTCCCTGAGAACAGGTCTGGACGTAGGCATCCCTGCTGGTGCGGGATGATGCAGTGACAGGATCGGGGACAGGATTACACATAGGCACCTCCGCGGCGGCCTGTGCTGTCTCCTGTCCCTGCCCCTGCACAGCACCACTAGCACCAGTGGAATCCCCACCTCCAGACCCTGTCTCTGTCCCTTGCATGGCCTCTTCCTCCACCAAACCCCCCACCAACCTGGAGGACTCCATGCCATCTTCCTCCGTCGGACACTGTGGGGTCTCAGCTGCCCCTTCTGCTGCTGAGGAGTCCAACTCCGACCGCTGCCTCTTGGACCTACCCTCCGCAGCTGCGGCCTGGGACGCGGCACCGGACTCTTCACTCCCCGACGAGATCACAACCTGGGAGGGGAGCCGGGCCTTGCGTCTCCGACTAGTGGTGCGATCCCTGCCGCTGGGCTCCACAGCACCCTCTCCGCCCTCTTCATCATGCAGACAGGGAGAGATAGGAGGCAGGCATCAGGGCACTGTACAATGGACTGATACACACATGACAGTTCCACATGAGTGGCAGTGTCAAACTTCAGACATGGCATCACAATCCCCAACACACATGTCATTTGAAATCACACACATGAGCTATTCCACAGCCATATCACAACGGCCAGCACCATCCATACACATACAACAGCATGAGCAGCCAAAGATGAGCCAGACATCACATGAAACACAGGGAGTGCACTAGACATGCACACACGCCACCACACTTACATGCATGTGTACACCTCCACCAACTGTCACAGTGATGAGATCGGCATCCATGTCACATCTGGCAATCAGCCTTCTACATATCAGTGTCACATGCATCCATGTTGCATCACTGTTGTACCCTTGTCAAATACACACACATGCACATGTACACGGTGCAGATACATGCAGCTGGAACCAACATCCATGTGTGACACTAGTACCATGCCAACTTACATACACAGTCATTCAAGCATGTGTGCTCACACATATGCATTTGGCCTGCATGCTTACCCACACCTACACCATCCATGTGTCTCACACATGAGTGGACTCACATGTTTTAGCCTCACGGCCCTATACATACACATCCATACATGGCCCTACAAAACCACATGTGCAACCTGCACACTACTGGCACACCACCACACGCACAGCTTCCAATCAGTATGCATGTACACTTACTGCTCGACTCCAGACGGGTCTGCCTCTCAAGGACCTGGACGTGGAGCGCTGGCATATGCGTTCCAGGACCCTGATCTGGTGTTCTGACAGGTGGCCCCTGTGCCCCTTAGCATCTGCTGCCTTCAAGAGGTGCCGGGCCTTGTTGAGGGTCCTGGACCTGAAGTCCTCCCAGCGCTTCTTGACATGTTGGAATTTGCGGACTGCCACCCCCTTCGCGTTGATGGCAGTCACGATGTCCGTCCAGATCCTGGTCCGTCCTTCCTTGTCGGTGCGTGAACTTCTGAAGAGGGCATCATACTGCCCCAGGACTTGCTCCACCAGGACACCAACTTCAGTGGCAGTGAAGCTAGTGGCCCTCTGCCTCTCTGGCTGGGGGTTGCCAGTTGTCTCAGATGGTGGTGTGCCCGACATGGCAACCCCAGAGGCAGGTGTGGGTGGGCAACTGGGTCCTGGGGCTGGGCTGTGGAGTGATGGTATCCCAGTCGGGAGTCTTCAGTTCCAGCAGGGGTGGTCACAGCAACTGCACCCCTGGCTGATGTGCAGGTAGCAAATAGCAGGGCACGTGGGCAGCAGGCAGGCAGGCAGGCAGCAGCAGATGGCAGGTGGGAGCGTGCTCAGGGCTCTTGGGGGCAGGAAAATGGCCTTCAGGGCAGGAGCGTGGTCTTCCGTGTGTTTTCGTGTGGCCAGCTTGATACGGAGTGATTTGGCGCGTGAAAATCTTGCACGTCAGCGTGTAATTCGAGGAAAGACCCTTAGCGCGTAAGCACGTCAGCACACGCACGCGATTCCATTGGACGAAAGGCCTTAGCGCATAGGCGCGTAAGTTACATTATGCGCGCGGGCGTTTCACTCATAGCACGTGATGACGGAGCATACGTGGAAAAACTGCACCTCCGAGTGTCATCGCATGTAATTGGATGAAAGCGCCCGCGTACACGCGTCTCTGACGTGTACGTGTGGGCCGGTTTAAAAGCTGCGTGTAGGATGCCATTTCCTTGTATGTGCTTTTCGCGGAGAGCGAGTGGGTGAAATCTGTACTTCTTGTCGGTTCACACGCGATTACTTTACAGTGTTTCTAGTTCGTACTCCCTGTTACCTCTGACAGCTATTTTCTGTTTTTTTCTTGGGTCTGTTTCCTCAAACAGAGTTCACTTCTTCTTTTGTCCTGTCTGCTCAGACAGCGTACAATTCTTCTTTTCAATGCGTCTTTTTCACGTTCTTTTTCCAGGCAGACGGTGAGTTACGCACGTACTTAGCAACTGTGCTTGCCCCGTGTGTCGCCTTCACCTTCAGAGGTCATTTTAGGCTGCGTGTATTACGCGTATGCTTATTTTTGTGTTTCTGGGTGCCACAGCGTAGTGCGGGTTCATTTTTTCATGCACGTGGTCTACGAGGGGTTGCGTGCACATTTATTTTTGATTTTGGGCTGCCTGTGCATTGCGTGACCTGTCATATTCCCCCAGGGGTCAGAGACAGCCTTGTTAGAGCACTAGGGTACGAATTCCATCTGGTATCCTACCCCTTTGACCCCCAATTGCCCAGGACAATAGTTTACTGCAACTCCCATATGCACAACAACATCAGTGCCATGGCTGGGAGCCGAGCAAGCGGTAAAGGAGGCAAAGGTGGCCGACCGTCAAAAGGTGGGAGTGGTGGGCGCGGTAGGGGACGTGGCCGGGATTTGCAGGGTGCCCCTATGCCCCCATGTATGGAGGAACAATCAGAGACACCCATGCCCCCCCCCCCATGGTTGAGGGAAACGTGGCTGACACCATCCAAGCTCAGCCCCTGTTGGACCAGCCCATTGTGGCACCTGACCTGGCACAGGATGACTCCCTGGGTGACTTCCAGGTCAGCAAGTCGAGGCCACGTGTGGCGGTGCAAGTTGTTGTCACCAATCCACGTGTATGTGGGGCAGCTATGTCATCTGCTGCCCCAAGTATGCAGAGTGGGGAGGCTGCAGGGGCAGCTGCAGCTCCATCCGCCCCAGCTCTGACTCTCCCAGCCAGGACAGTGTCAGTCCCAGTCCATCAAACTGACGTTGCCCCTGCCAACATTACCCTGCAACCAATGCCTGCATCAAGGACTATGGCCATTGTGCATTCCCACACTCCTACTACCCAGTCCACCGGTGATTCTGCCCCTAGTGACCAGAGCGGCGTAAGCCACTCTGGCTCTGCTCCACCTTTAAAGAAGAGGAAGAAGGGTGCTCTGGCATGACAGGCTGAGACCCCAGGCACGACTACACACTCCGGTACCTCAAGGAAGCCTTGCTTCTATGATTCGGAACTTGATGCACTTGTGAGCTATGTATTGGCACATAGCCACGAAATGGTGGTGACTGCAGAGTCCAAGACCATACCTGGTCAATGTAAGGCACACTGGCAGACCATCGCCGACCACATAAGTGCCCTTGGATTTGTCAGGCACTCAGCTGATGATTGCTACAAGCGGTGGAACGACCTGAAACGCAGAGCAAAGAACAAGCTGGCCTCAAATCATGCCGCTACTCTGGTGACTGGCGGTGGGTCTCCACAAGAGGACAACGAACTCACTGAACATGAGTCTGTTGCTGGGACCTTCGTCACAGAGGAACAGATCGGAGGTGTGGGAGAACTACCCGATTATGACACATTGTCTGGTGAGTGCCCATGCGTGTGTGTGTAATGCATGTGTATGTTGTTTGGGTGACAGGTTCTGATTGAGTGGCAGGTGAGGGTGTGTGTGACTGAGTAGTATGGGTCACCCATGTGCTTCATCCAAAACATTCTGCGGCCTTGAATTTGGGTGTGACAGTATCCCTTCTGCCCACAGTAGTAATTTAGTGCAACATTACGGCAGTTGCCCTTGAGGTGGCATCATGCAACAACATTGTTAGTATTTTTCAGTGTTCTTTCAGGCTGATTGTTTCAATTCTCCCACTTTTGCAACACATTCCTCAGCCCTATTGTGACATATGTGACATGCTTCTGTCATTGAAGAACCCCACATTGGCCCACATGTGTCACCTTGGTAGTTGAATGATTTGATCATTCAGGCTGAATGAGTATTGTCCTGATCACATGATGTTTTTGGGCCTGTTTGAATGTGGAACATGCTAGTTGTTTCCTGTCATGTTGAAGTGCACAACCATTGATGTGTACATGGCCTTGCAATCACTGTATTTTTGTACACTGGATGTGTTGCAGTGTGTGGCACATGGCGTATCTTTTCACACTATGTGGCATTTTTCATCTCTTCATGCCCATCTCACATGGACGGCTGACAGTACTCATTCACTGACATATGGATGTACTTGTGCAATGTACCATGGCTATGGTACATGCCATCTGTGTGATGGCATGTGTCATTTATGTGTATAGGACATGCCACTCACAGGCCAATGTGTGATGGCAGTGCTACCCAGCATGCAGCAAATGTGTTGCTCTTCCATCTTGGTGTCATCAGTGTCTGACTTTTGCCTCCCCTTCCAACTCTGTGACAGTGCATGCATGGGAGGGTTATAGTCATGTGGGACATGTGTAAATCATGTACTGGTTCTGTAGCTTGTCAGGCCTATTTGTGTGCTATGGTGCTAATGCCTGTTTCCATTTTTTGTCTTTCATGTTTTTGCAGGGAATGACGCACTTTATGCTGTTGAGGTTGAGGAGATGGTGCAGACCCAGGAGGAACCTGAGGCACAACCGGCCACCAGTGGGGGACGTGGTGTGGTGGTGGGTGAGAACCCACTCTTGCTGCAGACGATTCTGTCAAGGGGTGTCTCTGGGTGCACCTCCCCAGACCTCTATTCAGGTGCTGATTTGGATGATGAGACCTATGTGGCGTCGCAGGTAAGTGTTTCTGGAAGGGGTTCTGTTCTGTCCAACTCACCTGCACCAGGGGTTGAACCCTCTATGGGGATGTCAGTGTTGGTTAGTCAGCCTTTGGCGGTTACGGGTGCAGGGTCACACTCCACAACATCTGATCCTGTTCCTGGGCCAGCAGATCAGAGGGGGAATGCAGTCCTGCAGCCTCAGGCAGTGCCGGCACAGCAAGGCGCAGATCGCCTTGCCCCAAACAGGTGTGGTGCCCGCCGACGTGGTGGCCGTACGCCACCAGGCAATACCGCATGGGAACAATCCACGTACGGTATGGAAACCCAACAGGCAGCATCAGTTGAGATGATGGCTCAAGCAATGGAGAGGGTGGCCACTTCCATTGTCCCCCCTGAAAGACAGATGGAGCAACTACAGCAGGCAACAGACTCCATTTGCCAATCACACAAGGAGGACTTGTTGGCATTCAACAGGGACAGACGGGTGGCACTGGAGAATCTACGCCAATCAATGTCAATAGAGTCCCAGGGCCACAGGGAAGCCCTGAGGGTAGAACTCCATCACCTCAGGGAGACTCTTGTTGAACTTGAGACTTCCACTAACTTGAGGACAGAATAGTTCGCTCTCAGCTGAGATGCAGCCAACTTGGTAGGAGATCCGGGCATCACGTCAGGTGCTGCATGGGGATCTCTGCACTATAATCCTCCAGAACGAGACCTTCCACACCCGCATGCTTGCTGCCATGGAGGACCATACCAGGTCTTTGCGTGGGCTGCCTCCCATAGCACCACCACCTCCTGTGGCAGCAGCAGAGGGTGTTCAGAGCGTCAGCAGCAGTTCTCCCACATTGGCATTGCCATTCAGGCCATGAACCCATGGAGGTGTTTTTTTTCCCAACATCCACACAGGCGGCTGTTGGTGCGCACCCTGTCCTCAGACCTCATGGGTGGCACCCCCGCCCCCACATGGCCATTTTTTATTTTATATTTTTTTTTTTTTTATTTATTTTTTTTTATTATTTTTTAACAGTGTGTTGCCTTGTGTGGCTCCCGTGGGCATCCACTGTATTCCGGCTGGGCACATGCAGGCTTGTCCTGAGTTTGGGTTCAATGCTTGGGTTCGTGAGACACACACCCCTCCTGCTTCCCATTTCCATGGGCTTGCAAAGGGTGTGACCAAGTGACAGTGATGTACACAGTGATGTTGGGCACCCATGAGCTGTATGGGCAGTCTGTAGTCAATACTGTGTAGACATTCCTTGTGTATATTGTTGTTGTATTGTACACTGCATGTTGTAATTATGTATGCTTCTGCTTCCATGTCTCCCTCTAAATTTGCAGGTTCATTCCTCATGTCTTCACAAGGCCGTCTACTTTGGAGATGGAGTTCATGTTGTGTGCAGTACACAGACACGTTTTGAAGCCTGCAAGACTACAGTTGTAAGGGGGCGATGTGGTGGCCTATTCAGGTTGTAAGACTACGACTACTTTAACTTAGTACTGTCATGTTTTAGTTATGTTTGAGCTTGTGTAGCTGCATTGTATTGTTGGTAAGTATTTGGTCATGTGTGTTGTTAGTTCAACATTACTGGAGCATATTGTGTGTGGCCAGTTTCCATTAGGGACACTGTACTTTGTGACACCTGCGTCAGTATTTCGGGATTGCTTTGTTTGCTCTCACATAGCATGGCATGCCATGGCATGTTGGGTGGCGGTGCTGGGGAGGGGTTGGGTGACATGGCACTGTTCTCATGTTGTATTTTGCAAGCATATGTGTCTTTTGATGACACAGCATTGGTGGTGTTTCTGTAGGTAGGAATGCACACATTGTGACACTTCCAGGTGACCAATCTCAGGCTGGTATGGTTGTACCAGGTTGTGACAGTTGACTGTCCCTTATGTCATCATCGATTGTCAGCTGCTATGTGGCAGGGCTGTGTGCACTCGACAGGGGTGTGATTCTAAGTGAAGTAATTAGCCACCAGCTGCGTTCGGGCTGCCTCACCCCGTGCCCTTTCCCCTCCTATGCGCAGCGGGTGTGCATGTGGTTGGGAATGTGGGGGCACCACCATGTCCACCGGCAGGCCCCGGCGTGTTGCAACTTTGTGCAGGATACATTCTGCCACTATGATCCTGCACACTACTGGGGGAGCGTATAACAGCTGTCCGCCAGAACGGTCAAGGGAGCGAAAGCGTGACTTGAGCACTCCGAATGTGCGCACCACTATGCCCCGTGTGGCGGACATGTGTTGATGTACATAGTTGACTTTTGGTTTGTGTCATGAGATCGCCATTTCACTGCTGGGGGGTGGGGTGCAAGGGGACATGAGTGGGGGCCTGCTGGCAGGTGCCCCTGACTGCTGGGGGGTGGGGGTGCTAGGGGACATGAGTGGGGGCCTGCTGGCAGGTGCCCTGCACTGCTGGGGGGTGGGGGTGCAAGGGGACATGAGTGGGACATGAGTGGGGGCCTGCTGGCAGGTGCCCTGCACTGCTGGGGGGTGGGGGTGCAAGGGGACATGAGTGGGACATGAGTGGGGGCCTGCTGGCAGGTGCCCTGCACTGCTGGGGGATGGGGGTGCAAGGGGACATGAGTGGGACATGAGTGAGGGCCTGCTGACAGGTGCCCCTGACTGCTGGGGGGTGGGGGTGCTGGGGGACATGAGTGGGGGCCTGCTGGCAGGACCCCTGACTGCTGGGGGTGGGGGTGCTGGGGGACATGAGTGGGGGCCTGCTGGCAGGTGCCCCTGACTGCTGGGGGGTGGGGGTGCTGGGGGACATGAGTGGGGGCTTGCAGGCAGGTGCCCTGCACTGCTGGGGGGTGGGGGTGCTGGGGGACATGTGAGGGACATGTGTGGGGGCCTGCTGGTAGGTGCCCTGCACTGCTGGGGGGTGGGGGTGCTGGGGGACATGAGTGGGGGCCTGCTGGCAGGTGCCCTGCACTGCTGGGGGGTGGGGTTGCAAGGGGACATGAGTGGGGGTCTGCTGGCAGGTGCCCTGCACTGCTGGGGGGTGGGGTGCTGGGGGACATGTGTGGGACATGAGTAGGGGCCTGATGACAGGTGCCCTGCACTGGTGGGGGTGCTGGGGAACATGAGTGGGGCCCTGCTGGCAGGTGCCCTGCACTGCTGGGGGGTGGGTGCAAGGGGACATGAGTGGGACATGAGTGGGGGCCTGCTGGCAGGTGCCCTGCACTGCTGGGGGGTGGGGGTGCTGGGGGACATGAGTGGGGGCCTGCTGGCAGGTGCCCCTCAGGGCTGGGGGTGGAGGTGCTGGGGGACATGAGTGGGGGCCTGCTGGCAGGTGCCCCTCAGTGCTGGGGGGTAGGGATGGAGGGGGTCATGCGTTGGTGATCAGTAGTGCAAGTTGACATGGGGCTTGCCTGGGGGCATGCCCATGGTGGATGGGCTGCCTGCTGGACATGACCAGGGGTGCAGGGTAGTCCCCTGTGGTGTGGGCTGCCTGCAGGGGCCATGGAGGGTGTAGAGCGAACACCTGGGAGGAGCCACACTGCCAATTGTCGTGTAGGACTCCACGGCACCCCCGAAATACACGTACCCTGCTGAAATCGCGTGTGAGACTTCCCGCGAAGCCCAGATTTACACATACCCAGGAAAATCGCGTGTGAAACTTCAAGCGAACCCCAGGAATACACGCACCCCACTCGCACAGGGCCTATCGCGTGTGAAACTTCCCGCGAACCCCAGATTTACACGTACCCCGCTCGGCCAAGGCCAATCGCGTGTGAAACTTTCCGCGCACCCCCGAAATACACGCACACGCTATTTTTGACACAGCGGGTGTCCGTGTTTATAGCGTACCCCTTTGCACGTCATTTGCCCTAGAGGGCCACAGTATGGGACATTCATCAGAGCTGTATATATGTGCTTTTTGTTAGCGCACATTTTTGCGCACATTTTTCTCATGCGCAGGGACGCTACTGCCTGCCTTCGTGTGGCGGATGTGTTTAGGCCTGTGCGCGTCTTCGCCCGTGCGCTGGTTTGCCCTATTCGATTCCACGAATACGTGTTGTAGTCGAGCGTGTAGGCGTTCCGCGCCCTTGCCTCCTGTACTTCCCCCGTGACACCCACATTTTCACGCGTTGTTCCCCATTCCACGTGTCATGCCCCGTGTTATGCCTACTTTTGTTATGTGCGCCGCGCTATGTGCGCTTTCGCTGTGGCCGTAGCGCACGCGTTAGATAACCTGTGCGCCGGCGTGCGCCACGTAGATTTTCAGCGCACATCCCAGATTTTACTCGTGCACGGACTTCCATGAATCGATGTGCGCAGGTTTTGCTGCGATTTTCGCCCTTGCGCTGCGATTTTCGCACTTGCACTGCAATTCGCACGGTTTTGCACGCTTGCGCAGGATTTTTCAGCGCACATTAATTCCATGAATCGGGCTGTTAGTTCTTTCAGCTTTCTATTGATTTTAATTTGCTCGTTCTCTTTTTCTATGGACTTTTCTATCCAGGCACAGCTAAAAAAGAGCTGATGATCAGCTTGTGCCAATATAGATTCGTATTAATGTACTACAGTGGCATGTGGCGCCAAACCTACATAACCCATTTTGTAGCTTTGCCTTCTTTCAAAGTGGCATTCATGGGATCAGATTTTGATCTACTTAATTTCGCAAGCCAATTGCATCCATTTCCAATTTGTTGTCAAGTATGCCTCTTTTGAAAATACATTTTTCTTTAGACACGTTACTAATCATTTTGATGCTTAAGTCAGAAATATCCACTTTACCCATTTAACTGGCCAGTAGCAGCATGAATTCTGACACAGCTCTAACTACAGTTATTAATCAATGTGATTGGGACATATATCCCTAAGAACAAAGGGCTGAGGGTGTGACATACAGAAACGTAGCACTGCAGGTGTTAATATATGTTGGATAATGCCTCCGCTTTTAATTACATTACATACAGAGAACATAGGCTCAACATAATTTGCCATTTTATTATGTATGTCTTATTTTGTTTGTAAATATCGAGTTTCAATATAATCCGCTATCATTGAAGTCATGTTTACCATTGTAATATTCCCTCAGAGTCACAACAAGTACTTCCAAACGTATTTGTTATAGCCAATTAGCTATTTATTCTGGTAAGGTTGTTGTCTATGTAGGTATCCTGCGTCACTTTTTTCATCTGCCAATAGCCAAGCTCATCTGCTTTCTTGAATGTCTATTCATGAATTTTTGGATATAGTGATATATTTTGTGTGGTCTCACATCTGCCAGCATAGTGTGTACTTGGGTTGATTACGTGACCCATCAAGCACCTCCACCACCTTGCTCTCTATCTTGAAAGATGTTCCATTTGACTTGGAATGATGGTTGACCACTGTCATTGCCCATTCTTCCTACAAATGTTCTGAAAGAGCGAATGACCAAATGTTGATACTCAGCTTTTTGTAAAGGTTATTTAATGTATGCTGGTGGGTTTTATACAGCAGACACCTAGCTGGGATGCAACAGAGCTGTGTACAACAAGCGTCTGCGGTAAAAGGATACAATAATATGGATACCGTTACGATAGGTTTGTAAATGATAGGGTGAGCTCGTATACAGAGGGTTCTATGCAGGCAATAATATTTATTGTGGAAGGCAAACCAAATCTGAGTCTTGGAGGTTGCACTTTTCCTCATTATTCAAACGCCCTTGAGTGGGTGGTCTTTGAACAGATCGCTAAGTTTACCTTGAGGATAATGGCCTTAGAGATCCATTTCAATCTGGCTTCCGTAGGCAACACTCCACCGAGACTGAATGTCTCCAACGTTCTCTCTAATGATTACCACTTCAAATGCTCTTATATACTCATCATTATTAAACTTTCTGCTGCTTTTGACACTTTCAACCACTCCTATTTCTCTCTTCAGGACCATGGGTTTAGCAAATTTGCCTTTGATTGGGTCACCAACTAACTGTAAGGTCGATCCTTTAAAATCTTTTAGAACTCTGACCCCAACTCTCACCCTATCAGTGTCCACCATGGATCAGTACTGACACCTCATCTCCTCACCCTCTACACCTTTGCCCTAGGAAGACTTATCTCATCCTTTTTGCTGAGGACACTGAAATATTTATTTCCTTTCCCTCCTTCAGCCCACCCATCTTGGAATAGATCATGAACAGTCTCACTGCAATTATTCAATGGCTCTCCACTGCCTCATGCTGAACTCTACAAAGGGAAGTCATCTTTCTCCCAGATTCTAATGCCACCCCTCCCCTCCCTTCTCCTATTTCCTTCCTGCCTGATCTTCTTCCTCCTCACCTAAGGCCTGCAATATTGGGGTCCTCTTTTATAGTGGCCTACAACTGCAACAATTAATCACTACCACTTCCTCTACTGCTCATATTAACCTCCTCGACATTCATGCAATGTGTTATTTTTTTACTAACCATTCTGCAAAACTTGTATCTCCTCTTATGTGCTCAGAAAACTGTACACACAGCCAATTCCTTAGCCTTCCTCTCTACTCCTTCTTCCCTCTAAACAAAGTCCACGAATTTGCTACTCACACTCTCTACAACCTACACAGCCCCCCCCGTGTACCTACCAATATTAGGCTTGTTGGCTCTCCATGCACAATAATCCTCTTTTCATGTTCCTTCTCTTGGCCTACAAAGCTACCAATGGTCTTTTTAAAAAATATATCTTTATTGTGCAAATTGGTTAATTAAACCTTATACACATAGTTTTGATTGATTGATTGATTGATGCATGGAAGGGGGGAGAAGTGGAAAGTGTGAAGCAGAGGAGAAACAGATAAATAAAAATAAATAAAGGCAACAAACAGTGGTAATACAGCCAGCAATTTGCAAGTGCTAGGTTTAAGGCAGCAGACAGGGTAGGTCTGATAAGTGCAGGAAGAAAATGGGGGGGCTGAATGGCTACAGATACAGACCCCAGCGCAAGGGGTGGCCCGGAGGCAGTGCGGGAGGGTGGCAGGGTGAGCAGGTACCTGGTCCCGAAGGACAGAGGGTCGCCAGGTGTACGGTGCCAAGAGAGAACAGATCAGCAAGGGAGAGGGGGAGCAAAGGCAGAAGAAAAGAGGAAGGTCTTGAGGTGCTTCCGAAACCGGAGATGGTTCTCCTCAAGTTTTAGAGTGGCAGGGAGGCTGTTCCAGAGGGAGGCCCCAGCCGAAGACAGAGATCTACCCCCAGCTCGTTTCTTTGAAAAATGACTGACCCTGAGGGAGTTGGAGGTAGAGGAGTGAAGAGCTCGAGAGGGGAGGTATTTGCGGAGGGATAGCTGAAGGTATTTTGGACCCAGGCCCCAGAAAGCCTTGTGGACAATGCAGAGGGTTTTAAATTTAATCCTTGCATCCACTGGGAGCCAGTGGAGAGATTTCAGAGCTGGAGAGATACGATCCCAGGGCTTGAGGCCAAGGACCGGTCTCGCAGTCCTGTTCTGGATTAGTTGCAGAGGGCGGAGAGTAGAGGTAGGTAGATTTAGAAAGAGGCTGTTACAATAGTCCAAGCTAGAGAGAACCCGAGCTTGGGATACCATGAGCTCCTGGGGGAAGGGGAGGAAAGGCAGAGTACCTCTGAGGAGGTGCAGTCGGAAATTTGACTTTTTAGAGACCTCAGAGATGTGGGCGAAGAAGGAAAGGGTGGAGTCAAAGATGACCCTGAGGTTCTTAGCCTCGCAGGTGGGGGTAGGAGGGGGGGGCAAGGGAGGCTGGCCAGAGAGTGAGGGGAAGGGATGGTGAAGGTGTGCCGATGAGGAGGATCTCCGTCTTGCAGGCATTCAGACAAAGATCATTGGTGGTACACCAATCTTGAATGGCAGTTAGTCAATCAGAGGTGAGAGAGGGAGAGGAGGTGGCAGAGGGCAGCCTGAAAATGAGTTGAGTGTCGTCAGCGTAGCACTGGAAATTTGAGCAGAAAGTGGCAATGCAGTGGGCGAGAGTTGCCAGGTATTGGTTGAAAAGCCGGGGCGAGAGGTTAGACCCCTGGGGAACACCACAGGTAGAGAGGAAGATAGATGAAAGGAAGGACCCAAGTTGGACCTGGGACGGTCCATCTGAGAGGAAAGAGGTCAGCCAGGCCAGAGCCTGATCAGTGATACCCAGGTTTTCACAGAGACGGTTGAGCAGGATGGTATGGTTGACCGTGCCGAAGGCAGAAGAGAGATCGAGGAGGATGAGGACAGAGGGAATGTTAGAGTCAAGGTTGGAGAGTAGATCTTCACAGATGTTCAGGAGAGCAGTTTCTGTGCTTCTGGCAGCTCTGAGGACAGAGGGAATGTTAGAGTCAAGGTTGGAGAGCAGATCTTCACGGATGTTCAGGAGAGCAGTTTCCGTGCTTCTGGCAGCTCTGAAGCCAGACTGGTGGTCATGGAGACAGCTAACAGAATTGGAATGAAGGTTAAGCTGAGAGATGGCCAACTTTTCCAGGAGTTTGCCAAGATAGGGAGTAATGGAAATTGGGCGATAGTTAGCTGGACAACAAGGATCAGCTGTGGGTTTCTTGAGAAGAGGATGCACAAAGGAGTGCAAGGGGAAGGATCCAGAGGTAAAGGAGTGGTTGCAAAAATCAGCAAGGGCCGGAGCGAGGGTGTCAATGTGGTCCTTAATGGTTTTAGAGGAACAGGGATGAACCTGTTTTGAAGATGCTTTCATAGATCAGACTTGTCTAGCGACCTCGTCGGGGTGAAAAGACGAAAGGACGAGAAGGATGGTGGTAAAGAACATTATTAAATCCATATCAATCAAACGCAGCGTATAAAACATCACATAAAATTACATAAATTGCATAAAAGGAATTACATAGAATGATATAAAATCTTCTTTCAAATGTAATACGCTTCACCAACACTTTTAAAAAAAAATGTTTTATTGGTTCATTATCTTTCAACCTTTAACATATAGCAAACAGACATCAACTAGAAAGTCACAAAAAAGAGAGGGAAGAAAGGCAAAAGCAAATAAAGGGCAAGAACATGAAGTACAGTTCAATTAGCCCTTACCCTTTAGATTTAAGTCTATCTGACTTTCAATCATTCCTTTTACTATCACCCAACCTTGGTGTCAATCAACAATGTCTCTACAAAGTTCAAGGCATCAATTGTTCGACCAAGTTGGTTTGCAGTTAATAACCTCTCCCACAGTTTCTCTTCCAGCAGTGGGTCGGACCATGATGAGTGATAGCCCATCACCTTTCTTCTTTGGTCACTTAAAGAGGGACAGGTAAGCATCAAGTGTCTGATTGTTTCAATTGTTTCCACCTCTTTACAGAAGTGACAATTTGCTTCCTCTGATGTAATTTGTGTTTTGATTAACATCACTTCTCTTGTGGCTAAGATGTTAAGCCTACACTGTAACAGAAGGTCTCTGTAGTGAGCCGAAAGAAATTTTCTCAAGTATAACGGTAGTTCATTACGTTTTTTACGTTCACATATGATGTTAATACAAAATTTGCCTTTACTTTTTAATTCAATGGTTTATATCCAATCTTTAATCTGCAAGATTATTTCACCTTATTTGGGTTTCCTATTAAAGTTTCCAACTTTATCTTAGAACAATCTAAGTATTATTTGCTAACGAGCTTTCCATCTCGACAGATTTTTGTCCTTTGCTGTCTTCTGGCCCGTTAATATCTCAAAAGGTGCTGGTGGGGGCATTTATAACACATTTCCAAGAGGGAGATCGTTTTCCACATGAAAATTGAAGTTAATGATTGCAATCTTAATTCATGTCTTATTGTGGCTACTGGTACTGAATTAGGTAACCTCAAAATTTTTCTCCAGAAAAAAGCTTTACATAACTCCCAGGTCTTCCAGGAGAGAATAACAAGGGCTTCAGCTCCATATGTTAAAACAGCTGAGAACTTCTGTTTGTAGAAGATGACAGTAGGAAGCAAAGGGAAAGTCCTGTACCGACGATGTATTGCTCTCCCCTGGTTTGTTAGTTTCAGCAGCTTTTCCCTGATCAACAGACAGTGGCCCAGCTCATTTACATTTTTGTTGATTTGTATCCCCAGGTAAATTATTGAATCCACCACTTCAAGCGATTGATTTTCAAATCTCCATTTGAAGTCTTTTAATTTTTTCCGCTTACCACATGCGGATTTCATTATCAACACCTTTGATTTATCTATGTTGATCTTCATGTTGTTTTCATCAAGGTAGATTTTAAAGGCTTCCAATCGCCTTTGGAGTCCTATAACCGTTAGGTCGATAAAAACCAAATCATCCACCTATAGTATCCACGGGATTTCTCCATTTTCAAACTTGGCTGGGAAAGCTCTCACTTGAAGTTGGGAATCCTTCATGTCAGCCAGGTAAAGTGCAAAAAGAAAAGGTGCCAGGGCAAAGCCTTGTTTAATCTCCCGGAAAGTATGACTCTTCTTGGTTATGGTGGTGTTGTATCTGTATACAGGGCTTGTACAGCTTCTAGAAGCTCTTCCGGGCAATTCCACCACTTTAGCTTGGGCCATATCAATTCACGGTTTATGCAGTCGAACGCTTGTTCTAAATCTACAAATCCAAGGTAAATTTTGCCCTTAGATTCTAGCGCTCGTTGTTTCAGAAGGTTTAAAATAAATAAATTCAAGGATGTGCCCACTCCACTTATGAAGGCTGTTTGAGGTTTATCTAAGATAACTGACTTCACCGGCCAGTGTTTAAGATCGCGAAGTAGGATTGATGCAAATAGTTTACCAAAAGATTTAAGCTAGGCTATTGGCCTGTAATTCCGGGGGTCATTGCGATCCCCCTTTTTAAATTGGGACGATGATGGCCACCTTCCACGAAGAAGGCACCCTTCTTGTTTTCTTAACTTGGCTAAATAATGAATATATCAAGTGAGCCCAACTTTCTTTGTTTTCCTTCAGCATCTGATTCGAGAAACCATCGGGTCTGCAGCCCTTGAGGAACTCAGCTGGTTAATCATCCATAGTATGTCTCCCCTGTCAAAATCAATTAACCAGGCGAGCTGGCTCTTTTCCTTTCCTTGTCGATTTGTATGTTCCTTCCTTCCAAAAAAGAGATGAATAATAGATAACCCAATGCTCCTCCGAGAACTGGTTGGTTACTACTGCTGCTTGAAAATCATCTCCTTTATTAATGATGTCCCATAAGTATCTTGGATTGCATACACAGACCGGAGCCAGCATCCTTTCTGAATCATACTGGGCTCTTTTTGCCTTTGTAGACCTGAGCCAGTTTGTATAAGTTTGTTTACATCTTCTAATTTTCTCCTCCCTCTCTGGGCAGTCATACTTTGATAGTCAGAGTAATTGGGTTCTGTGTTGTTTCCTTTCCACTAATTCAATATTATAGGCGTATTTCCTATTAACCATTGTGGTTTTAATTACCCCCTGTTCAGTTTCGAATTCCTTCAACAACCATCCATAGGTGACCTCCTCTGGATTGCTGGACACATAGAGTTCGTAGCGCCCCACTAGTTTTGGAAGGGCCTCCTGTTTTATTCTCAGTTTATTACAACTCCATGATACTTCGACTGGAGTTATTCTGGTCCTTTCGCCTCCTCCATCTGGCCAGACCATTTCAATATCTAAAAGGGCATGATCACTGCCTGCTTGCCTTTTTACTGCAGGGTGTTTCCTGTTATGAAACAGTAATCAAGACAGGCGCTATTTGAGCTGCAGAACCAGGTATCTGTTGGGAAAGATTTCATAATTGTAGGTAATTTTCCTTCCATGTGGCAACCCCCAAACTTTTTGCTGTTGTTTTACACCCTGATCTAGACTTTGCCGGAGAAGTACAGCCATCCGCCGCGCTCCTCTGGGCTTTCGCTCCATATTTACGGGGAAACTGACATGCCCTTAAGACAGTCAGTACCGGGAGACTTTGTTTCCCTTAGTCCTTTCCTCATGTTGCAGCTTTTGAGCAACATGAAACAAGAGTGCACCGTAACTTACATTACAGTGCTCTTGGGTCTCTAGTCATTCCAATGGCCCTAGAAACTCTCGCTGGACTTATCATGAAATGTGCAAGTGTGTCACGGACGGGACTGGTGACAGCTATCGTTTCTTTGTGTTTTGAACCCCTTTTTTCCATGTTAACCGCGCTTCCCGCGTTTGGCCCAAATGGGTGGCCTGGCCTCCAAAATGGCCATGCCACAAGGTCCTTTGTCCTGTCCGCTGACCTTCTTGCCCCTTCACCTTCCCCCAGGTCGAGCCGACCCGGGGCAGTCCTTATTTGGTCATGCACTTTCCCGCGAAACACAACGCTTTCGCGGGCTTCTGCATGCCTTGTGTGTGCCTCCAGGATGTGGGCTGGGATGTCTGTTCCCAATACACATCCTGGGTGCCAGAGAGTCTAGAGTGTCTTGAATGCCTGGGACCACCGTGGTCCGTGATAGGTCCACGTATGTTGTGAGTGTTTTGTGAGCAGATCTCCCAGTGGGTCCTCTCCGTTTTGGCGCGAAGGGAACTCTATAAGAGGAGGCTGGAAACACCACTACCAGGTCGATCTCCTGAGTTCTCACAAATAAAGGATAAGGAGCCAAGTATCCTGCAACTAAGAAGCTGAGTCGAGGAATCGCTGGTGACCCGCTGAAAGGTTTGGCACCCTGCACTGCTGTCATCCTGTGAGATCCCTCTGCCTCTGATCGAACGAGAAGGCCTGTACTGGCGCTTCGGCCCTTTAGAATAGTGGGAACAACTATTCTCGACATCTTCCCCAAATCCTGTACGTAAGCCTTCGGAAGCGTCCCTTGGCCATCCAGTGGACTGACCAGCCTACACAGGAGCCTTGCTATGTCACTGCCGTCTGGTTACTGCTAATCCCGTGTCCTCGGCACTCTCACACGATTCATACACTTGACATTCCCAGGTCTGAAGTGAGACGTGTGCTCTGGGACCGGAACACCTGCGGTTGCTGAGTTGCCCTGCTGTGGTAACAAACCTATGCATGTTCGCTGCATTTGGGACACCCTCGACACTGACTCCTGCTGTTGCGGAATCTACACGGCGTCGAGACATCCTGCTGATCGCATCTGAACCTGCCAGTACCGAAACGGAACCGGAGAAGCCTGGGTCTGCCTGCATCGGGGACCGGTGAGTAGTCAATACCCTAACGGGTCGCCCTCCCGCAGGAGCCACCGCTGTCGTAAACAGCAACCCTTTTCCGCACTCGCGCCCTGCTTCTGCCCACAAGTGGAGGACGCGCTTGAGTAGCGGAGAACTGTTCATCATCGTTTTGTTCTCTGAACTGCCTGATCTCCCTGAAGAGACTCTCCTTTGCCCGTTGGCACCCGCGTGTGCAGGTACTTTTGAGCACAAGGCTCCACTCTTCGTAGGGCTCGGACTTCCTTCTAGTTAGGTGGCCTCTGATGTCGAACTGGGTCTAACGATTACTTGCACTGCCTGTTTTCCTCCCCATCTAGGTGGTCTGCATATTTCGTGCCTCTCACTCTTTAGACCCCTTGGTCTTGTATATATATTGTATTGCTTGTGATGTGTTGGTTTATTGGAGTTTTACCGTGATTCTTTACTATGGTTGATGTTACAAAGGCCTTGTAATAAATGTGTCTATATTTTTAATATAACACCTGTCTGGAGTAATTTGTAAGCATCCTTGCTTTGTGTGCTCATTGCGGGCTTTCAGTCACCCTCACCCCTCTTGAGACCTAGTCTTGACCGCCGCCATCGCTACCCTGATTGGTCTGGCTTGTTCAGAGGTTACCCTGTTCCAAGAAACTAGGCTGGCCTTCTGAACCTGTGCCCCTCCAGGACGGAGTTCAGAAATCCATCTTAACAGTATCTGCACCTTCGAGATCCACCATGATAGAGCCATTTAACATACTCATGGAGCGAATTTACATTTCCATTTTCCAGCGCCGCTCCTTTTCTTCCAAGGTGAAACCTTTTTAGGCTTTCCATCTCTATTTAGCAGTTTGAGGTTAAGGTCATCGCAGACCAATACTAGTTGATTCAGTTCTTCTATCATGGATTTGTCAATCTCTTCCATAATGTCACTTATATACATTTCCATATTATTTTCACTCCAATATGTATTAATTAGGAGTATTTTAGCTTGTTTTTCCTGTGAGCTTTTCTTGATTGCTAAAATTTGTACAAATGGGTTTGGGAAATGATGCACCAGTACTTGCAGATCACTATTGATTTTTACCATAGCTAGTAGACTCCCATATGGCCTCCCCTTTTCGCCTTTTCTTCTTGCTGGAGTTATATAAACTTCATAATCTTCACACATCGGTTTCTCCCTTACCCAAGTCTCTTGCAAGCAAGTAATTTCATATTGCCCTAAAAATTGATTTTCCCCTGTATATAAGTGCTTAAAGCCTCGGGTGTTCCATGGGCAATTTGAACATTTTTTGCAGCACCTTCCTTTTCGATCCATTGTTTCTTCTTCATAGCTAGAACTTCGCCATCCATGATCAGTCCACTTCATTTTGAACATTTGGCTGCGTAGCTTTTGCCATTTTTAACTGTTTTCTAGAGTTATCAATAGGAAAGCTGAGTTTTTTCCCTTGTGCCCTTGATGGTAGGGCAACTTTTAGATGTTCCGGAGATATCATCTGGGGCTTCTGTTTCACCTCTTTGTTTTTCCCAGGAGATCCCAGGATTTCTCCCTTTTCACATGGTTTCTCTGTTGAGCATTGCAATTTCTCCGTAGCGACTCTTTGCTTGAAGTCCAGAATTCTCTTTGGTTGATCACCTTTATATGGCTTTGATTGGCCATTTTCCTTTACATTGGTAGCAGCTTTTCCGGGGACCCGGTCTTAATCTTTGACTTCAGTCAGGGCGTATCCCAGTGAGGCAATTTTGGCCTTCATCTCTAACTGCGAATCCATAATCAGGCCAGACCTCAAATGCAGGATCATCAAGTCTAATCTTCTTTCATTGGCAAATTCGACAATTACAATATCGTCCAATGAGATAAAGCGCAAACCAGGAATCTGCCACAAAAGGCTCACCACCTTTTCATGATTTAGAAGCACCTTCTTGGGGTCCTTCAAGATTTTCTCAAGCATGACTTGCATATGTTCTTATCGCGTTTAACCTCATCCGTACCAACCAACCTTGTCTTGACAAGGGGTGATGCGGCCGACCTGGCCTCTTTTCCTCTTGTTTAGATTTTTTTCCTTTTATATTTAATTTTTATCTCTTTTCAGGCCCCTTTTCATCAAGTCTGGACTTCTTCTCGTTTACATCCAAATCTGATCTCGAAGCGTTCACACATCCATTCCTTTTTTCTTCTAATGTTTTCAAATCCTCTTTCTTTCTCCTGTTTTCTTTGCCACAACCACTTTCCTCTTTGTCCTAAGGAGTCTTTTGCAACTTTATTGCAAAATACTACCGTGAATACTGGGCTTGCTGGTAACTATCACTGGCATAACAGCAGCCTGGGTTTCCACTTCCTGCCAGTCAGATAGACTGAAATTGTGCCAAGCTTCTTCTTCATTCTTATTTTTTTTCCAAGACTTCAATGAGGTCACTCAGGCAGGACTCAGAGACCACAGACTCATCCGTTGCTGAGCTGATATTCAACGCACAGGGTGCCATATCGGCAGTCGAGACTTGATAATTACTATCTAATATCAATTATCTTCTTGTTTATTTGCAACCTATGGATCGTCCAGTCTTGGAGGTGTCCTTATGTTCCTTGAAAAGGACCTAGATCCATTCTGCTTTCTCTTTCTGGCTTGATTTTTAGATTTTCTGCCCATCATAGATTCATCATGGGCAGAGTGCTTCCCGTTTGGTTTCACGACTGAGTTCGATGCCAAGAAGATTGAGAAACTAGATTTAATTAGATTTTCCGGAGATTGTTGTGGGTGTGGAGCAGGTTGAGCCTTTTCCTTTGTCGGTCCTCCACAATCCACCCCAGTTATAGTATTGGCCTTGTTTTTCTGCAACTGAAGTGGTCCACCTTTGGGTATACTTGTTTCCATGCATTCATTTTCAGCCACAGGGTTGACCTTATTCGCGGCAGTTGGAACCATAGTTTGGTCTTTGTTGGAGTGCTCTTTTTCAGATTTGTAGCAGCTCCTCAGTCACTTACAGTCCTCTATTATTGCTTCCATTAGCAGCAATTTATGATTTGATTCGCCTCTTGGCAGGTCACTTAGGCGATTTTGCCACAAACACGTTTGCTCAGCTTCTTTGTCTAGTCTATGTTCAACGATTTTCATGAAGCAGCCAAGATCACACAACTGCTCCTTATATGTCAGATTACCCCTAATAAGTCTTTAAAGACTCATTTATGTTTTCATATAGCTTAAGAAACGGGGCAACCGCTATGGTTAAAGCTGCCATGACTGTATTTTGTATGTGAGCAGAGTCCTCCATCCTGTCCTTTTTCAAATGTTCCTCCTTTTTCGATAGAGATGACTTTTCAACCAGCGTTTCACTAATGGAGCCAGTGGCTTGATTTTCTATCAAGTTTATGCTTGGTACAGTGAGGTCACAACTGAGATTGCCTTTAGGTCACCCCAAATTAGGCGCAAAACAGGGATCCTTATCAAAAGCTGCAATTTTATTCTTAATAAAGGACAAACTTTGCCGTTTTTCTTTAGCAATTTTCCCTGTAAGCGCCAAGATATCTTTCATTAGTTTTTCCGCCAGCATAGTATTACTAAGCTCCTTTTTACCCGACTTACATAACATAGCCGGAAGTTTAGTTGCAGCATTTATCAGGGGCTGATCAACTTCCTCAGCAACTCCCCCTTTGTCCAAACTCCCTAGGTTTATGACGCTCCATGCAACCTCTTCCTCGCAGATAGATTCAACGCCCTTTACGTCTCCTTGATTGTTAACGTTTTCTTGTAACAAACCATTTATGGACGCAAAAGGGATTTCGTCAAAGACACCCCAGTCATCTATATCCTCCCATGTTGAGATCGCATGGTCACATGGGAGCTTCTTGTGAAAGGTGTCAAACAACCTGAGTGCAATAGTCTTGAAGTGGTTTTTCCTGTGTGTTACACTCCTGGTAGTCGAGTCTGCTCTTCCAAGTCAAATCTGCAACTTCAGCCGCAATGTAGTCTTTAGATGCCACCCTCACAGTGGACATACTAGGTGGCAGTGCAGAAAGGGCTGCCGCACCACGCCCCGTCGGCAAATTCACTGCATCTGCCAAAGGTGAATGGAAAGGGGAGGCACCCTCTAGCACTCCCACTGAGTGGGGGCCTGGCGGGCCGCCGCCATCATCTCCAGGCTCCGCGGCTTCACCCACCACCACCCCGTCAGCCCCCATGTCCACCAGCTGTGTGCCAGATTCTGGTAAGTTTAATTGTGCAAATTGTATCATTGACTCTGTAATCAAATCAAATGATCAACCTTCACTGGGTGAGTTAACGGACTTGCGGCTCTATCCGCCAACTCCTCCACATCTCCCTCCCTCTCACCACTGGTCATTATGTGCACTCCACCGTTTTCTAGTGGGGGTGGATCCAATGATTTACTTTGCTTTCGTTCTTTATTCAACTCTGAGTTAGTGTTTGTGCTTGGTGAAATTTTCATTCGCAGCCACTGGTTCACGTGCACTAAATGGGAGCCCTAGTTGTTTTAATATCGGGCTAGTATGTAGAGGCAGGCGCGGGGGTGTTTTTGACACAGACACAGATAGATTTCCTCGTTGTTTCACCTGTTTGAGACCCCGTTAAATCGCTCAAATCTTCCTGATCATCACCGATCATCACCGACCAGTTTTTTCACCGTAGGGCAGCTCCTCAATGCTAAAACATCAAAATTCCAAAGTCAGGAGTGAAGTGAAAGTGATGGGCACCACCCCTCTCCGGCAAACAGCAGGTAACACCACCTGCCACCACTTTCACAGCCGCTTTCATGGTAGATGATGGTATGATGGTTTTATGGGTAATTTCCCAGCAGGTAGCAGGTAGCAGCACCGTCTCTAGGCAGAATTAAAGGGACAGCAAACAGGCAGTAGGACGTCCAGGCACCGGGTAAAACCAATTGCCACCACTTTCCCGGCCGCTTTCGCGGTAGATGATGGCTTTATGGGTAATTTCCCAGCAGGTAGCAGCACCGCCTCCAGGCAGAATTAAAGGGACAGCAAACCGGCAGCAGGACGTCCAGGCACCGAGTAAAACCAATTGCCACCACTTTCCCGGCCGCTTTCGCGGTAGATGATGGCTTTATGGGTAATTTCCCAGCAGGTAGCAGCACCACCTCCAGGCAGAATTAAAGGGGCAGCAAACCGGCAGCAGGACGTCCAGGCACTGGGTAACACCACTGCCACCACTTTCGCCTGAGATTGTGCAGCATAAATAGCCCAGAATTGATCTGTAGTTACCATTTACAAATTGATACCAGGTGAGAATATCCCTTAATATATATCCCACCAAGTTTATAGCACCCCGTGAGTAGATGTCTTACCGTTTTTACCTCGACCTCGGCAGTCAATCATACCCCATTCGGTAGCTTTCATTTTCATTATAATATTAAAACGAGGGTCCTCGTTAGTAAAATCAATACTATTTAATTTTACATTCAATAAAAAGGAATTCACAGTCTTCTGCAAAGTGCTCACAAGAGTATTCGTATGACCAGTACAAATAGCACTAGCTATAATTCCAAAAAGGCTCACCGATTGAGATGGATGGATAACACTGAGCGCAATTTCCTCAATGTGGACAGTGAAACAATTCCTAGTTCACATCCAATTGCTTCTATCGGAATGGCTCCAGGGAGTCTAAGAACTGGTTTCCAGAATTTCCCCTCAAGTTTATCGAGCCATTGCACACATATGTCATTTAAAACCTCCAATGCATACAGTGGATTACTCCAGGAATAATACTATATGTATATATTTCAATGAAGCCCTCAAAGAAATAACCACCCCTTGCTGCGAGATATCTTCTAATAACATTCTATCGGTTAACCATCTTACAGGATAATATGTTGTCATACATTAAAATAGTTGGATGGCTAATGACAGGAATGCTCAAATATGGGTAAGTATCCATAAGTTCCAGAGATTTATTATTCATCTTCGATAAAAAAGATTTTCTTTTTTCCTGGATTACGCACCTAGCTTCATCACATTAGTCTTTTGGATGTTAATAACAAGATCATTGTTAGAGGCATATGCACTTATAGTATACAATAGTCTTGCTATCAATGGTCTTGCTCCTCAGTACTGTTTGATTGTATATCAATTTACTGACCATCTCATTCCCCCCGATCCTCCCCTGAACCCAAATTCACCGTCCCATACCCTCCCTGAGGTCTCTCTCGCAACCACTCTTTCTCCGTACTCACTGTGCTATACTGGATCCCGCTATCCATAAGAATCAAAGCCAGACCAACTGTGAATATCTTCATTGTTTGGCTTGAAATTCAATTTATCCCCACCACCATCCTCCCTACCTGACCCCACTACCTCCAGTAATGCTTAATGATGTAATGTTGTATATTTAATTAGTACTCCTTTTTAATTTGGAGCACTTGCCCCTTTAGGCTACTGTTACCATTGTAAGTCACCTTACATATATTTTGGTTCTGTTAGTTTTGTTTTTAGTATATGTCCTAATTTTTACACCCTCATTAATTAGTTCACTAATTGTTCTCATATTTATGCTATTGTACAGGCACCCTTCTTGGGAATGCTTCTGAACCCTCATGGTCCTTTTAATTGAGGTAACACATCGTACGATGGAGGGGATGCAGAATAACTCGTACACCAAATGATAAGACCGACTCAGGAAGTTGGCAAAGAATGTCTCATCAGACTGTTTTATTTTCATTTGTCTAAAACAGGGAGTTACAATGGACATCAATGGACGTCGCACAAGCTCACCATTTATTAGGTACACGGTATATCATTGTCTCTCAAACTATAAGGCCCTTTGTTATATGGCCTTCTACAATTGGTTGGCATGCTTGCACCCTTCTAGACTATTTGACTCACTGGCAGCATGTAAGCTGGTACACCAGGTGTCAGTGGGTGGACTTGACCATGTCTCCCCACCCAATTAGCCCAGTATCTCTCAACACTCGTGCCTTCTACCATGCAATTTGCTTTTGAACTCAGCCTTTTAGTAGCTTCTCTTCTCTGGGAATATAAGGGAGTGTGAGCACATGCTTACAAGGTTTTAGCCTGCACGCCCACTTCTATTTCCATCCTCGACTCATGTGACAGGAGACCATGAACTGGGCCATATTATGGCATTTAATTGTCTTTAATAAACAAACTTGGCACTCATGGCGTTCTCTCTTTGCAACTTAACATGGGATGCCTTGGCGTCTTTCGTTCACTGTTCTCCAAGGACTGATAACCAGTTTTGGCTTGCTCAGTCTTTGACACCAGGCCAGACAGCCTTTCTTGGTCTTCCTTCAAGCTTCAGCTTATTTCTTTGCTGCGACATACTCTCAGCTATTAATCCTTCTTTCTCTGTGGGTTTGAGCTTACTAAAATTGTGACATTGAAAATATATATAGTGGCGGCACCGCCTGCAATCTATTAACTACGTATAGCCAGCCTTTACGATTACTTAGTCTACTTGTGTTGCTGCATCTGTACAATTATAAACGGCTTGCATTTTCTGCAGTGCTCTTCTCACGTCCAATCTTCATTCCGCACATTAAAGCTTACTCGATTCTTTATTTTGTCATCAGATTATATGAGGACCTTACATACTCTCCGTCAGCCACTATTTCAGTGCATTACACTTGCTTCTTGTGATGTCACTGATCTTCTCTTTCATTTATTTTCATATTCATTCCGGGATCTCCTCCAGGAGATTGTCAATCTTTTGGGGATACATCAGATTAGGGTCTTCTTAATGGATACCTTGTCTCAAAGGCTTTTTGTGGAATAGGCATAATTTCTGGCATTGCGCATGCCACAATTTCTGGCTTCCAACATACATGTACCAGGGGGGGTGGGGCTTCCGGTAGAGGCATTCGACTGATCCTCTACACTTCTACCATAGTAAGTTAATAAGTCATTACTGATCAAAATTGAAATTTACGTACTTCAAATAAATACAAATACAAAAAATAAGTCTCAGATCATGTTGAAGCTATATTTCTGTGAATTTTAACCATTTTCTACCTTCCTGATATGTTAAAAATATTTATAGAGTGCATGTGTGCACTACGAGAGTCATGGCGCTGAGTAATAGCGAACAGGATACAACAACGAAGTTTAGTGATCAAATATGTGGAGTATAAGAAGAATTGAAATGTACGGTTTGAACATTTCTCCCCAAAGGCCAGATGGTTCTTGGTGAGGATATCCCGAAATGTGGTGGCTTTCAGATAGAAGGCCCTGCCATCTGTAGTTTCCTGTTATATTTCTTGGGGCTGAGAAGACAAACCCTGTGGGATGCAGTGCACAGGAATGCTGGGCAGGCTGGATATTCTTATTTAAGTGTCCCTGCATTTTTAAGTCTCTGTCTCTGCATCAAAGTGTGTTTGTTTTTAATACTCACAGAAGATTCAAAATGTGGCAAATCTTTAAGCGGCTCCTTTCTCATTTTACCCACCCTTTGTTTTGCCAACATTTACTGGCATTAGAAAAGCAATGCTGACCTTGTCACACCCCAGCAGAGGAGGCGACAGAGGGAGCGGGCTTTCCGTACCAGGGCCACTGTCTTCGTCATCGGCGACACAGAGGTTTACAGAATGTATCAATTCCATCTGCATGTCACCATGGACATGTTGCAGAAGTGGGAGGGTGAGTTGCACCCAAACACTGCACATCCACATGTCATCAGGGCACATGATTTTCTCCTCCATACCACACTTCTCCACTGGCTCCTTCCAGAGGGCCATTGGCATCACTGTTGGCATTTCCTATGGTGCAGCCACGTGCCTGCACCAGGTAGTGTCATGGATCATCTCAGGCAGCAGACGTCACGCCCACATGCCCTCGACCCAGGGTCATCTGTGCTATTGACCGCACCCATGTCAAACTACCCCCCAGGCCGATGTGTACATGTACCGTAGCCAGCACCTAGGGCACTCCATCAACACGCAACTGGCATGCAGTGCCGGTAGCCTCTTCATGGATGTGTATGCTAACTTCATGGGCTCTGTACATGACAGCCACATCGTCAGGTGATCCAGCCTGTATGCACAGTTGGAAGCCGGACAATACGGGGACATGTGACTGCTAGGAAAGTACAGAAACTCCCACCATGACCTATAACACACACACAGCTTCACATTTACAAAGGGGCGCAACAGACACATCACTGGGTAAACACAAAGGCAACTAGTATGCAAGCTACACTACCCACAAAGGAACACACAATGCACCCTGACACCATCTATGTCCTTCCTCATGCAGGTGATGCTGGTTACCCATTGCACAGCTACCTCATGACACCCTACAGGTGGGCCCCCAGTATGCAAAAGGAAAGCTACAATATGGCACACAAGGCCATCAATGAGCAGTACATAGGCATCCTGAAGCACAATTCAGATTCAGATGCCTAGATCATTTGGGTGTGTGCGCTGTACAGGCCAAACGTAGTGTGCCACATCATACATGCCTGTAGCATCCTGCATAACATGCAGTGCACAAAGGTGTACATGCCGAACAAGTACCTGACCTTAGGCCAGAGCCTTGCGCCAGGCCAACAGCCGAGGGAATATAGTGTGAACACAGCAAGAGTGAGGGGGCGGCTGGTCAACAGCTTCTTCACTTGAGCATACATGCAGCGTGAGAGGAACAGTAACCGCATATGAGACAGTGTCCATGATGAAAGGAAAAGAAGTGCCAGGCACGGCCTGCACACATTCACCTGTCTGAGACTCCCATGTAACCACATATGTGGGCATGCTAACACATAGGAAACATGCACACCTCCACACCCACAGGCTCACACAGCATGAAAAAGCAATGGCCACATACGCACAGCCTTACTGACATGCCAATCAACAGCACACCACCAAAATACCATTTAGGATAAGTATAGAGGAAGTGGGGAACAACAGCAGGGCCTTATTTTGACAGTAAGCAGGCAATGGCAAGAAATCACTACACCAAACACCGCGCATGGCCCTTGGCAGGCAGGGCAGAGGTAGAATGGGACACATCAGAGAGTGCAAATGATGTGACTATGCAAAGGGAGGGCCTTACCCACAATTACATCACATTCATGCATGGCCAAATATAAGCACACACATGGGGTCTGAACAGACAGGACACCACATTCACCAGGAGCATGAGTCACAAAGTGCCCCCATTGAGGGACCAAAGGAAACATCCCACCAATTGAAACTACCCCATCCAACGCTGGAACACTTCGAGTGGCTGAACATCGGGATGCACACATGAGGGACCCCCGGCCTGGTGAAGTGACACTGTTAGGAGATATTTATGCTGCAACCATTGATGCAGGGAATTTTTCCCCTCCTCAATGAACAGCACCACACTGATATTCCTTTTAAGTTCAATCTAGCCCTGGCTGTGATTCATATAGTATTATGTATATCCATGAACACTAAGTGAGCAAGAACCAACTCAGCGTATAGAAAGAATATATATTTATTAATGAATTGGAAAATGATTATTTGTACAAAATCACAAATCACGCCACCTTACTTGGTCCAAATGCTTTTCTTTCCTAACAATTCTTTTTCTTTTTTCACCAATTGAAAACACTAGTTCGTTCTGGATAACACAGATCACAGACTCTTTAACCCAACAACATGTACAGACAAAACACTAAGCAATGGAGAATCTCTCATCTATCAGGAGTCCCTTTCCCACTCTCTATATGGAGTAGGCTTTTCACTCTGGGACTTCACTTTATTTAATTTGCAAGTCACTTTTCTTTACCAGCATTGAAACTCAGATATTCAGTTGACATTCAGCACCCCTCTGCTTTAATGCAGGGTATGAGACATGGGGATTTCGTGGTCTGCACACCCCTTCCTTTCAGGGACTTTTGAGGTTCACAATCAGGAAGAGGAGTACACAATTACTTTACAGACTATATTTTCATTCACACTGGAAGCAATGTTGTTGAGCTCGAATTTCAACAAATTCACTGCGCATTAATAGGCTATACGGGAGTCAGTTGGAAGGAGTGGAGGCTTTTTGGGGCACGGTGCATGAGTGGGGTTTCGGTGCCATGGTTCCCTTTTGTACATGTGTGGCCTCTGTCGGCAGTGTGGATGTTGTTTTCGTGCATTATGGAGCGCTACATTTGGGGTACATGTTGTGCTCACGTTTGCTCTGTCACGTTAAGAAGTTGATGACAGCAGTGATGCAGATTTTTCCCACTGACAAGGTGATTTTCTCCTCCATACCACCAAGAGGTGCATGGGACCATGCCAGTGTAATTTGCCAACAGCCAGAGGTCGGGAGGTTTTAATACACAGAAGCATGTGTGACTTTATGTGCAGTGCTGGGATGTTCTGCACCGACTATGACAGCATTAACAACCAAGATTTGCAGTGGTTCCGAGGAAATTGAATCTTTTTTTAACAGCATTGGCAATGCTGTTTTGTTTGCCACTCTGCATGCAGTGTTGCAGACAATCCTGTAGAACTGTAAGAGAAGCGTTGACTTTTAGTCCGTACAAATGTGAGGAGGAGGAGAAGCAAACAGAAAGTCATCGAAAGCGATACAAAAAAGAAATTGTATGCAAGCATGTACATAACAAAAACAGGACAAAAAAATAAATTAAAAAAATCCTTTTATACAGACCCAAACCCCTACCCTGTATTACATTTACCCCCCTAACCGTCCCAATATAACCCTCCCTCCCTAGCTTGAAAACTCAGCATATTACACTGTACTTTCACGCTTCCACATGCCTCATCCAGCCGTTTTCTGGATGGGAGCCATGGAAAGGAAATTGTGGAGCGAAAGACACTGCTCTATAAGGTTGGTGGGTCTGGTGTGTACGTAAACACTATGCCAGAAGGTCTCTTTGCACAAAGAAGTGCAGAAGGGTATGGTGGAAGTGTGCAAGCTAAGGGGCAGGCATACTGGGTATGCATGAACTGTATGTATTTATTTGCAGTTAGTAACATGCAAGCTGTGCTGCGTGTGCGTGATATTTTTTGAAACATGTGCAGTAAGTGGGGTACTGCGGAAAACAAAAAAACAAACTTTGCAGTGTTCACAGTAAATGGCAGGCATCCTACTGTTGTGCATGCATTGTGTGTATGATATCATAGGATGTGCAATTGTATGCTATGGCATTCGTAATGCGCCTACACACACGTCTACCAAAGTGCAACAAGGCAAGGGAGGGGAAACAGAGTGGAGACAGAGACAACAACCCTACTAGACCAGGAGTGACTTACATCTCTCAAGTGCATGGGTGGATGGAGGGGAAGGTACAGTACATGGGAAGAAAAACAAATGTCAATAAGTAAAAACAAGGGCCTATTGTGCCAAGTGCACAGATAAGTGCACACAACAGGTGGTGGATGCACTGTTAGGCATACAGAAAACAGTCCTCAAGTGCAGGGTTTGCTAGAAAGCCAGTGCAGGGGTTTGAATGGAGGGGAGAAGTGACATGGGCCCGACATCACACAGTCCACGGGTAAGTAGTGCTGAATCAGTTTACGTCAGGGAGTTAGCCGGGGAGAGGAGCAGAAATAGAAGACACTAAGAGAAAGACTTTGAGGTGCTTCCGGAACCGGCGATGGATCCCCTCAAGTGTCAGGGAGCCAGGGAGGCGGTTGCAGAGGGAGGCCGCAGGCGAAAAAGCACAACTACCACCAACTGGTTTTTTCCATAAGCCCTGACACTGAGGGAGTTGGAGGCGGATGAGGGAAGAGCTTGCGCATGCAAATATATAGGGTATTCTCATCACTTTATTTGTCGCAACCACTGGGAGCGATTGGCGACATTTCAGTGCAGGAGAGATACTATCCCAAGTCGCGCACTCCTCTTCTGGATGTGTTCCAGAGGGCAGAGAGTAGAAGGGGGCAGATTTAAAAAGTGCCTGCTGCAATAGTGCAGCGTAGCCAGAAGTACAGCTCTGCAGACAATGATCTTTTGGAAAGTTGCTTTCGCTTGGTACCATACATTCAATGCTGCTGTTGGTGGAAATTATTTATGATTTCAATGATATGAAGCAAGCATATCATTGGATTTGCTACTTAACAACCCAAATAGAGCTAAGCTAAAATGATATCAACTTGACTGGAATCGCACTCAACAGAAGTGTCTTGAACTAAAAGATTTTGATAGAACTCTGTTTGGTCACAAAAAATTTCGGCAGGTAGCTGATTATCTGCTAAAATGTCCTTCTTCGCTATTAAGAAACCAAACATTGAGATTCCGGATGAATCTATGGCCAGCAAAACACATTTTACCAAGAAGAGGCCTAATTAAAGCTGAAGCATCATATTGTCGATTCTGTAAAATTGGTGGGATGGAGGAGACACTCAAACACATACTAATTGTGTGTGTTGCTTTGGAGAGGCAGAGGGAAACTATCATCTATAAGTTAACACAACTACATTATATAACCCGTTCTACTGATGTATTATGGTATGAATTGTTTGCTACACCTAAAATTTCGATAAGAATAGCTACTATGCAATTTTTAAATACAGTGCTACCCACAACTTAATCCTTGATTAAATTTGTGTAGTGATTGATTTCTATTTAGATCTTGATTTTTAACTACTGAACTGTGATTCTTGTTGAAATTCGGATGATGGTGCTTAAAAGGTTTTTTCTTTCTTTTAAAACTTTTAAAATTCCTAAAAATGAATAAATGTGTCTCTCAAATGTAATGTGAAATAATGAAAAATTGTATCTTGCGTTTACATTTTAATGATTTATTTGCACAAAAAAATGTTGTTTTGAAAGGTTATATCAAAATGTAACCAACCAAAATAAATAAATAAATAAAAAATAAAATAAAACATTTACGATTTAAGTAGGAGGTGGGTTAGTGGGGAAAACATTTTGTAGCATTGTCAGAAGGAAAGAAGAGAGATCCTATTTCGATATTACACTGTATGATATGGCTAAATAAGAATGTTGCAAGCACAGATCACTGAAGTGCCACATCATGGTAGGGGATGGGAAAAAAATGGTATGCTTTTAAAGAACGTTCTTGCTGCTCAGCGGCAGATACTGTGCGCAGAAGGACTTATAACCCAGTCATACACATAATGCAGAAAAGGTTTCCATACCTCCTTTTTGTGGTGATGGGTGCACAAGTGGATGAATGTGGATGCACAAATCTTGCAATCTTTTACTGAACTTTCTACTGGACGTGATGTCCAGTGACAGCACACTAACAGGCTGCATTTGTAACAGTACCTATGAAGTGTTGTGTAGAACTGACAGTGTTAGAGGGTAACGTCTTGCATGGCATTGGTGGAATCGTGTGTGCCCATTTACACGTACCCAATGAGGTTGTGCTGGACAAAAGGTAGTGGAAAGGGAAGAAGGACTGCTCCTGCTTTACTGGGGTGCGGCCCTTGCGGTACTTTGGGCAGCACACGTGCCACAATCTGCGCTTCTTACCTGGCTGGCAAATGGACATGGGACTTTCCAATTTTCCAATCAGGTACTGTGGGTGTGGTTCACAGGAAGGGACAGTCAAACTGCTGTACATTACACTCTGCGTAGTGAGGCTGGCTGACATGGTGAAAAGCATTGTGTTACCTATAGGTGATGCCTTTCTACTAGATTTGCAAACGTATTCCCTGGAAATAAACTTTGCTTACAATTTTGGATTGGGAGGAGTGGTCACATTGTGCAACGGTGTCTATGAGCGCAGTTTCGCTGACATGGATGCACTTTGCAAAGACCTGGCCACTTTTTCTAGAGCCAATGTTATCGTCATCCACTACGGCCGCATGCATATGGGTTACATATCTTGTTTAGGCTAGTACCGTTGACTGAAGATGTTGCTAAAACTAGTGAAGGGGCTTTTTCCCACTGCCACAGTGCTTTTCTCATACATAACACCACGAAGAGCATGGGACATTGCTCCTGGAAGTTGTTCCGAGTCTGAGGCAGAAAGGTGCCTGATCAACAGAAGCATGTTTATTTGTTGTGCTGCAAATAAGACACTGGAAAGGGAAGAAGGAATGTTTGCGCTTCATTGGGACATGGCCATCGCCGTCCTTGGGGAAACACACATGCGCATACTTCCCTTTGCCGCTAGCTAACCATAAGATTGGGACAATGGGGACTATTGCAGCTGCAGGTGTGGGTCACAGCAAGGCCCGTTCATTTTTTTTCCATTGCTGTGCGTACTCAGCCGGACTGACATGGTTGCTATTAGTTGCAGACACAGGGCCTCATCACGAGTTGGGCGGTAACGCCGGCGGTATTACCGCTGGCGGTATTAGCCCTACCGTGAAACCCCCTGCACGATTAGTGCCAGATCACGTGTTTGGCGGTAATGGAATTCCCCATTCCCCACTGAACCCATTCGGAAATGCCCCATTCCCCATTGGGCTCAATGGGGAATTTTCGCGCTCTTCCCGCCGGCGGATTTCCCCCCAGCTCAGAGCTGGGGAGAAATCCGCCGAAGCCCTGATTTGGCGGACCCTTAAATCCGGCGGTAGTAGCGCGACCACTGGATTTAAGGGTTACCGCCAAACTCGTGATGAGGCCCACACTGTAGCACAGCAGATTTGGTGCACCATTACTTACAGGGCAAACCTATGCGGCCTGCTACTCTGTTCTGAAAAGCTGCAAACAGATTGCACAGCACCTCTGCGGTGTGCCCGTTTGTAGGGTTGCAGTGGAAAACTTCCACCCGGAAAGCAGGCCTACATTGTTCCAAAACATACATACACATGCAACAGCACATTGTGGTGTGTTTGTAAGCGTGTACTTTCCGAAAAACACTCCGTTCATTGCTCAACCCTGCACTTTGCCGGTGTTCAAGGGTCTGGCTCCTGTCCCCGAAATAAGGGCCCACGTGCAGCGTGGGTGCAGTTGCATGGTGATGTCGCCAATCTTCTCCTTTGGGACGGATGTCCGCTGGATGCGTTTTGGGCAAAATGCATTTTGCGTATGTGCATGGTTGTCCTATGCACACCGTTGCATATTCTCTATTGACTAAAAGTGCGCCACATGTGCGCCGACCATTTTGGGTGATGCTGGCTATTTATAGGGTACAACAGGTGGGATGTTTATGTGTATAGCTACCCGTAGGGCATGGGTAGATGCCCCAACCTAATTAACATTCCTTCAGATATTCTGCACAGTGGTGATGTTACCAGGACACAGAGGAACAGATACACATGCGTGTACTTGCAGTACGCATAAACGTGTGCTCCCACATGCATTGATAGGTGGTGGATAACATGCAGACATGCAGAGCCTGCTGGTGGCATACGGATGCCTCCATTGTCATTGTGGATAGGCCAGACAGCTGCGGTGTCCGTAGGACAGCTACCTTTTTCTTACTTGCGGTCATTGCAATGAGGTTTGTGTGCCGCTGAGTCAGAACCCCATTTCAGGTAAAAAATAATACCACACAAACACTCAGCAACATTCTCATTATTACTGTTTACTTGTACACATGCATACACCCCATTTGGAAACGGAAGGGGTAGCAGAAGTGGATACTTCTTGTGGGGAAATGAATGATGTATTACTGTAACGTCTCCCATGAAATGGTTTTTGAGGGAATGGCGGGCTCCGATACGGGGAAGGAGTATACGTTCTGGTGTGCCAGTGCTGTTTCATTTTGTCCAAAATATATCCTTGTACGCAACCTTTAAAGCGGCACAATTGTTCACCAATTTCTCCACTTTGACTTCCACGCAGTCCATTTCCCTACGGACAGAGTTTCTTTCCTTTCCTATGCCCCTATGCTCATGTGGAAGGGTTGCAGCTTGTACTGCCTTGCTTTCCTTTCCAATATGTTCTCTTACCGGAAAGAGAATGGGCCTCATTACGAGTCCGGCGGGAACCGCGGTGGTAAAACCGCCTGGTTACCGCTGGACTCGTATTATCATTCCACCTCCGTGACTCCCGGAAATACCAGGGCATTACGACCCTGGTGTCCTGGGAATCCCGGAGGCGGAATGGTGTAAATCCCCATTCCCATTGAGTCCCATAGGACTCAATGGGAATGGGGAAGTGGAAACACCGGCACCATCTCTTGAAGGTGCTGGTGTTTCCATGTCCGCTTGCAGGTCAGACCTGGCGGGAACATCACCTTCTGCCTGCAGGACACGGGATCGGGCGGTCCGGAATTAACAGTGGCGGTGGGTTTATCGCCACTGTTAATTCCGGACCGCCCGACCCGTAATGAGGCCCAATGTGTTTGGTGTACATGAAGCAATATATATTACATAATTTACGGTTCACAGCATTGTGCGTACCAGTGGGGTTACTATAGAAAGTCATTGCGTCATGAGGGAAATTTTCATCCTGCCACTCTAAGGTGTTTGCCATTGCTGTGTTACAAAAAGACACGTTATGCTTCTGTACTATTGCATACTGCAGCACCTATGCAATTATTAGACACAGTTTAGGGTCCTAACTACATTGTAGTGACGTTCAGTTCTTAGTATTTTCCAGTTGTTACTATGGCCGTTCATTTTTTGTTCCCCTTTACAGTAGCAGTGCAGTAAAATTGGTGAAGCCAGGCGTCACTTCTGTTGTTGAATCATTCCGTTATGGTGCACTCCCTATGCCTTTGTCCTGTTTGCTTCATAAGTACATGATTTGCAAACCTACTCTATTTTCCCTTGCAATTCTTGCACATGGTGGCGTTTGTCTATGTTCTTTGCTTTTGGTGATTGGTACCACTATGCAAGAGAGCACCTACCTTCCTCAGCAGGTTGGATGCCACAGGATCTCCGCAAACAGACGCATAGTCCGCGACTGCTGTCCGCATTAACATGGTGCCACCAGTTGCACTATGTTGCACAGTTCTTCTTTAAAAACTAAGGGTATCCTGCTAAAAATCAATGAACTTCACTGACAAAAAACATTGTTAAAGGGACGTTATGGTTAAGTTGCACTAGTAAAACCCTATGCAATTCAATGGACAAATGTTGTTACAGGGATGTTATGGTTACAGGTAAAACTGAAAACCCCCAGAAATGTGCACGTTATGGTCAGCTAAGCAACCATAACTGCGCGCTACCCCTGTGTAATGCAAGGGCTAACACCCATGACATCAAAGATGACATCACAAATGTCATTAATGACATGACTGATGACATCACAAGTGTGGCTACCTCTTTTTTTGTTCAGTGACATATATACACTGGGTGCTTGTCTTCACTGGGAGTGAGGAACTAAAAGTGGAAAAGGTGCTATATTTGTTGGCCTTACCCTTCTCATATGTTCTAACACTACTTTCCTTAGGGTTGAGTCACATCATAAGATACATATAGATAGACGAAGAAGCAAGCCTGAAACACAGCAATCAGTTCTGTGCATGAAAATAAGCGGTGAGGGTATGAACACTTTTGGGTGGTACTCATACTTTTCTGTTGACTTTACTTTCTGTATTTATGCTCATATTTGTATACGTTGTGGTCTCTTTATGTGTAGTGTATAGTAGTATAGTGATGCAGTAAGAGAGGCATTCATAGCTACTTATTGCATGTGTTACACGGCAGAAAGGTCTCAAACAAAAGCATTCATCATTGTATGATCCAACATCCAAAGATTTTTATTATTACACCTGTATGATGCATGCTGTAGTCATTTTCAACGTTTCTACATGACTGGGCGCATGTACTGGAAGGAACTCTGTAATACAATGGTGTTTATAGCAATGCATTCCTTAAAGAACTATGGATCTCATAATAGCTCTTCCAATGATTTCTGATAGTTTTCTGCCAACATTACAATGACAATCCCTTGTGGAGGGTGTTCATGAAAACTATATACACATGTAATGTCATCAGTCATGTCATTTGTGATGTCATCTTTGATGCCATGGGTGTTAGTCATTGCAGTGCACAGGGGTAGCGCGAGTTATCGTTGCTTAACTGACCATAACATGCACATTTCTGGGCTTTTTCGGTTTTACCTGTAACCATAAGGCCCCTTTAACAAAGTTTTTTGTCAGCGTATATATATATATATATATATATATATATATATATATATATATATATATATATATATATATATATATATTACATAGACGCGGTAGCGTCCATGTAGTTATGGTTAAGTTGGTGTTTCCATAGGAAGAGCATTTTTTTGGGTGGCTTATAACTTCGCTCCCTCTGGACGTATCCTCACCAAACTTTTCAAAAAATGTATATGGCCCACTCTTTGCAAAGTTTGGAGAGGTTTGGTCCAGGGCGGGCAAAGTTATAGGGGGGGTCCCAAAACTTTGGTTTTTTCCCATAGACATAATGGGAAAAAACTTTGCGCATGCCTACAGCCCAAACCGCTGGGCGGATTTACACCAAATTTGCGGCAGGAGCGGGGGCTTGGTCCCGAAAGCGTGATTTTGCAAATGGCGTAAATCCGTTCAGTAGTTTTTTTTTAAATGACCAAAATGTAAGGCAAAAAAATTGGTGATATCTCCATTCGCTCCGCGGACGGACTTCCCTGTTCGCTCCGCGGACTGCGCCCCGATTGGCCAAGCGGCTTTTGTGATGTCCGCGGACATGCAACGTGTTCACTCATTGGACGGCGTGGTGTGTGAAGTGTGTCAGATTTTTTGTGGCGCCCGCCCTCTTGCATTCGCCGACGACCGCGGACAGCGCGGTGAAACTTGGATTAAAAATTGTATTTAGTGGAGTGTGTTGGTGTGTAAGAGTGTTTGGGGATGGTGGGGGAGTATGAGATAACATGGCTGTCCTGAAATGTTCTATATAAACTAAATGGTGGGGTGTTCTGAGGACGGAGTATGTGTCCGTTTTGTTCGCAAGCAAGCTAAAATTGAGCTAAGAACACTCGCAGTGTCCTTAAATGTTCGTACATAAACAAAATGGGGGTGTCCTGAGGACACTTTCCGTATTGTACTCTGGCAAGTTGAATGTGTTCTAAGAACACTCGCGGTGTCCTGAAATGTTTGCAATTAAACAAAATGGGGGTTTTCTGAGAATGCTGTTCATATTGTTCGTTGTCAGGTTGAAAGTGTTCTAAGAACCCTCCTTATGTCTGCTGACATTACAATTTCCTATGGGCCTTACCCGACTTTTTGTCCACTAAACAAACGATAAATAAGGCTGCTGCTTACTTGCCCCATCGACCTGGCTGACCTGTTTTTGCGACACTAAATCATATCTCCCGCCCCTAAGCCTGACATTATCAAAGCATTCAAATTCCCTGTCTCTCTCTGTGACGTTACAGTGAAAACTATTTCTGTCCAAATCTGGTGTATCCATATATGTTTTCTGTTTCCCGTATATGCGTTTAGTTACGTGACCCCCAGTATCCAAATCTGGTGTATCCATATATGTTTTCAGTTTCCCCTATATGTGTTGGCAAACCCAGTGGGGGTTTCCCTTATATGAGTCTTATGAGAAGATCTCTGAAAACTTTTTATAAAAAAAAACCTTTAGACTCATTTTGAAATAAATTGTATACTAATACTAAACATTCAAGGGATTTCCAACCTCTATTTGATTTGTTTAGATTGTTGCTCAAATCTGAATATATGAAACTGTCACTATGAAACTGTTTCATTTATCCTTTTCTTTCCCTTTTTTTTAAATCAGAGGAGCTTTTCCTCTCTTGCTCTTTCCCCTTATTCTGAGCACTGGGTTTTTCGTTTGTTCACACTTGCACTTATCAGTATCCGTTTCCTTTATTCTTTAACCTTGGTTATGTGTAACCATATGTTTGATGAATGATGTAAATAATTGTTTAATCTCCCCTCTCCATGTTTACGATTCGATGTATAATTGTTTTGTTTTTTAATTCTGTTATTCAACATATGGTAATCTTTGTTTGCAACTTTTTACAGCATAAAAACAGTATAAATTATACACTGGAAATGTTGTGGTACATGTGGTCATCTTGTTTTTCTATATATTTCACCATGCATGAATATGGTTGTAACTAGGGGTGGGATTTGATACAAGAAAAAAACCCAATTACTGAAAGGCACTCCACCAATTCAGCACACTAGGCAAGGTGCTGAGTGCTCTGTTTCTTGCTTTGCAGCATTATCTTGTTGTGTTATTTGTTACAGGGTGCGTAGCCAAATGCGCCCAGTCGTCTCCAGTCCTACGCGACTTTACACAGAACCCGGAAAACAACACACATCATCTCACAACACAGTGCGCCACAATTCGGAATATGAAACTGTGATTTAAAAGCAAACAGCAAGATTGTACATTTCGTAAAGTACATTTATTTGACATCAAATGTTTAGAGAATATTCAGCGATTTGCATTTGTCTTTGCTGTCGATCTGCAAAAGTTCATCTTGAGTCACGCGCTGTTCCTTTGCGCTACACAGGGTGTTGGTTTATGATAAAAGAAGCACTATGGTCGCACTGATAATCGGAAGGCTGTTCCAACAACGAGGCATTATGGATTATAAAATACTAGCATATTAAAAATGGCAGTACACGTTTAAGAAGCGACAACCGAACAACCTAATCATTGTGGGGTTTATTTAAAAACTACTGCATTTGCATATGAATGTATGCATATGGATGTAATGAGTTTGCATCTGTGCATTTGCGACTTTCATTACAAAAAAGGGGTGAGCTCAATGAGAGGCTATAACAACCATGCCCTCGGCAATCACCCATCATGCACCTGGTGAATTATGCAAATTAGGTTGTGACGTCATTTAGCTACTTCTAGCTACTTTTATGACGGCCAATAGCTACTTTTCTTACTAAGGAGTTGCCAACACTGCTCCTACGTGACTTCATACAGAATCCGGAAAAAAACACAGATCATCTCACAACACAGCGCGCCACAATTCGGAATATGAAACTGTGATTTAAAAGCAAACAGCAAGATTGTACATTTCGTAAAGTACATTTATTTGACATCAAATGTTTAGAGAATATTCAACGATTTGCATTTGTCTTTGCAGTCGATCCGCAAAAGTTCATCTTGAGTCACACGCTGTTCCTTTGCGCTAAACAGGGTATTGGTTTATGATAAAAGAAGGACTGTGGTTGCACTGATAATCAGAAGGCTGTTCCAACAACGAGGCATTAGACCACCATAACGGTTGGTATGTTGCTTCTAGCCGCTAGTACCGCGTAAGGGCATATTGGTCCTTGGCGATTGTCCCATAAAATGGTGAGGGTCATGAAGTTGTTTACTAGGAGCTGCACCTGACAGTTGCAAAATCCAGTTGCAAAATCCGTCCTGACAGTTGCAAAAATCCGTCGGCCGGGGTCTGAAAATCGTGGCATTGACAGTAGGGAAGGATGTACCTGTTTTAAAAACATAAATTAGTCTCACCAGCCGATCTTCATTAAAAATATTAATTTTATTTATTAGGGCATGAAACTATTTGCTAGCGAGGATAGTGCAACGGAGTATGTTAACTTATTCCCACTAACCCACCCTCTCTCCTCTGCCTTTTTCAGAGCCGTCTGAGCGCGAGGGGACCACTTCGGCGGTGATAGTGCGCAGTACAAAACAATATGCCACATTGAACGAACAAGTACAACTTAACCGGGCTTTAACGCCACGCTATTGTTATTATATTCCGGTACAAGGGTTACTTACATTATATTGGCATTTTCCATTGTCTACGCGTAATGCAGTCCCTAAATACGACTCCGTCTGTGCCAACGATCTTCCTCATAGTGATATAATATATAAAAGCGGTTTTGTTTCAGAAATGTCATCCTTATCGTCTCTTACGTTACTGCACCCCTACTTCAAAAGAAGTCTTTTGGCACGATCCCTGTCTGTCAAGGTCAAAAAACAATAGAACCTTATAGTGCGAGTCGTGGGCCACTCGGGCCCGCGAGCAAAAAATGGAAGCAGCTGACCTTCACTGTGAACGAGCATAAATTCTTACTTTGCAACATTCTGTGTAAAGCCATCCCTGAGAAGTTGCTTTTTACACTCCATCTTTGTATATTGTCTGCGTGCTAATGAAAAAAGTATGTTAAAGCGAGGTTATGGTTAAGTTGCGCTACTAAAAACCTATGAAATTCAGTGAAAAAACGTTGTTAAAGGGACGTTATGGTTCCAAGTAAAACCGAAAAACCCCTGAAATTCGCTAGTTATGGTAAGCTAAGCAACCATAACTCGCGCCACCACCGTGCACTGCTAAGACTAACACCCAGGACATCAAAGATGACATCACAAATGTCATTGATGACATCACTGATGACATCACATGAGTATTTACTTTTCATGAAATTTCTGAACAAGGGATTCTTAATATAATGTTGAGAAAAAAGTGTCAAGGATCATTGCAATAAATATCATAAGCTAATTAGTGCATTAAATAATGCATTGATATAAATAGCATTCTATTATGAGGTTCTATCTAGTATGCTAAGCTACTCATGCAGAAACATAGCATTGTGTGCAGCATACATGATGAAGGTATAATATCAGAATGTTGATATGTTGAATAACGAAATGATTAATGTTTTCTTATTAGAATTTTGTGTACTGTGAAATATGTAATAAGTAGCTAATAAAACCCATGTATTACATAATTGCATTACTACAGACAAAACACAAAGAGACAAGAAAGTGAAGTAAGCAAAAAAGCAGAAGTAGTAGCAGAAACAATTCATAACCTAACTGATTATTTTCATGCAAATAAATGATTGCTCTGTTTCAAAGCTGCTATTTACCCTATGTATATGTATCACATGATGTGACTGAACCCTAAGGAAAGTAGTGTGAGTACAATGTATACAAATATGAGCATATACAGGGATAAAAAAAAAACAGAACTATCAGAAAGTGCTGATAAGGCTATTGATTATCTTCATGCACAGAAAGGATTGCTGTCTTTCAAGCTTGTGTCTTCCCCTATGTATATGTTTCATATGATGTGACTGGACTCTAAGGGAATTACTGTAAGAACCTACTTGAAGGATAAGTCTACAAATATAGTATGTTTACAATTTTTAGTTCCTGACTGTTACTGAAGAAAACCATGTGGCCTAGATATGTCAGTAAAGGAAAAAAGAGGGAGCCAGACATGTGATGTCATCAGTGATGTCATCAATGGTATTTGTGATGTCATCTTTGATGTCCTGGGTGTATGTCTTAGCAGTGCACAGTGGTGGCGCGAGTTATCGTTGCTTAGCTCACTGAATATATATATATATATATATATATATATATATATATATATATATATATATGCAAACAAAAGAGGTGTGGCAGGGGTGCAACTCTGGGTCCCAGCTACAATCAGCTCAAAAGTCCAGGAATGCTCTCCCCCTAGTGCACTTTCATACCTCAGCAATCTTCAGGGATGCTGACTGGATTCAGGGGTGCAGGGTTGAATGAATCCCTCTGGTAAGTACTAGGATGTTGCATCAGGGAATTCTGGTATCTGTAGTTTAGTGCCAGCCAGGATCCAACTCTCCCCATTTTTCAATGTTGGCCATCAGTGGGGAGGGTGGAGGCGGGTTACCAACAGTGTGGAACTCCAAAGTGAGGCATGGGTAGACTGGGTCAGCCCCTTTGGAGCCCCAGTCTCCAGTGATATGTGCAAACAAAAGTCGGGTGGCAGGGGTGCAACTCTGGGTCCCAGCTTCAATCAGCTCAACAGTCCTTGGATGTTCTCCTCCTAGCATGCTTTCATGCCTCAGCAATCTTCAGGAACGCTGACTGCATACAGGTGTGCAGGGTTGAATCCCTCTGGTATATATATATATATATATATTCTTTTAAATGTTAAGGTTAAACCAACAAAAACATAATGTGTACAAACATTAGAAATAACAATGTAGCAACAATACATTTATAAAAGTATTATATTACAATTAAATATCATGGTAACCTTAACTCACCCTGTTTAATTGTGTAATACTTAGCTTGGGTTGTAACACTTTTTTACAGTGATGTAATTTGGTTTATGAATATCTGTTTGTGTTCCTAAAAATGTGAAGCCATTTTATAGATTAATATTTTTCATGTATATCATTTGGGCTGCGTCTGTTACTATTTACTTTTTGTATTGTTTAGTAAATATGTTTTATTAGAAATTGGATGTTTACATTTTTGTTAAAGTAAAGTATGACTATTATAATTTTAATATTACTAACTTTGTCAAATATATACATTGTTTATATATTGATGTTATTTGTTGAAATAAATGTTACAAGAGTTTATTTTATGTAATTGTGTTTTGTAGTTTATTGTATGTTTTATTTGTATGTATACTATATGTTGTATTTTATGTTATGCTTATTGTTACTGAATTATATATTTGTAATTTAAACATGTAAATTGTTAACTTTTTATATACAATGAACATTATAACATTTAAAATGTTTATGTATATAATGGTTTTTAATTGTATGCTAAGGTTACTTTTTATTTAAAACCAGGCTGGACTATTTTATTTTTCAATAGAAGTGTTGTGTATGAATTTTTAATTATTTAGTATTTTTGAATTATAAAAATATTCTATGGTTTGTTTTATGATGTATTAATGGTGTACATTTAAATGATTTGTTTTTATGTATTTGATATTGTTTATTATATAATATTTCATGTTTTTAGCTTTCTGAGTGAGTTAAGATTACCATGATTTTTATAAATGTATTGATAATATATTTTTATGTTGTTACCTTAGCAATATTATTTCCAATGTTTGTAGACTCTACATTTTTGTTGGTTGAAACTTATAATTCTCATTGGTTTATTATGGTTCTATAACTCTATATAAAATGTTTTAAAGTACTATCACATTTGTACATTATTATATGCTAGAATGTATTTAATTGGAATCTATAATTGTATTTTGTTTTTATGCAATTCTGGACAATCGAAATCATGAACATTTCTGAAAAAGTAAATTAAATCCCAAATTTTCCCTTACAACAGTCCCTTAGCTCCAATGTTAAGAAGAACCTTTGAAAAAGAGTCAAATTAAAAAATAAAATGTTATAATATGAATATGTTTATGTACTTGTTAATTCTTTACTGGGGATCATTATAGAAATCACCAGATACTAAGGAAGTATGTGAAAGTAGACATATAGGTTATTAATATTAAAATAAAGTATATTTGCAATTTTTATTTACATTTTTTGAATGTTGTATTGGATGGATTGAGATTTAGTAAATGTACCCAAAACATCTAATTATGGTTTGTTATTTTTATGAGGTATTTTTTCTTATTTTTATATCTTGCACATGTTTTACTATTAATATTATTATTAACACAGATCAGCTGCTCGTCTGCAACGATGGCAGCTGCGAGGAAAGCCTAGCAGGGCTACCGTGTTTTTACCCGTCGACTTCCACCATGTAAAAATTGCCACCGCCATTCACAGCACTGCCCGGCATGCAGGAAGTGCAGACGGAGGCAGCCTCACTGTCCTCCTATTGGCCCCATGTTCTTACTAAAGCCCTATCAGGGGAGCCAGCAGGCAAAGCCGGCCCCCATCGTAAGGCCCACTCTTTTGGCCTTCTTCTTTCCTGTCTGGCCTCTCCTAAGATCAGCAGGCCCTAGGAGCCATGGCATCAGCTCTTCACTGCACTGCCTGCCATGGATCAGCCCCTCGCCTGCAACAACTACCGCTGCGAGGTAAGCCTGGTCGCCTGCACTTCCAACCCTTTTGCTCTCATGACACACAAACTTGCAAGCTCTCACTATGTTAATCCACACTATTATAATCACAGCTGAGAGCACCAGTCCTTACTTGTGTATCATGAGACCAGGTTGTTCAATATTTGCGCACTCTCTACAATTTTGTTTGATCCTACCTTTAACTGTATACTTAATGCAGCCTCCCACACTAAGAGGTGAGGCTGTCCAATCTACGCACCTATCAAAGTCGCTCTTTACCTACTTGTAACTGCATACTTGATAAAGCCCCCCGCACCATGAGATGAGGCTCTCCAAACTGTACACCCTTATCAACGTCGCTTTTCACCTACTTGCAACTGCATAGTTGATGCAGCCCCCCGCTCCATGAGGTGAGGCTTTCCCACTTGTGCACCCCTATAAATGTTCACCCTTCACTTACTTGTAACTGCATACTCGATGTAGCCCCCTGCACCATGAGGTGAGGCTTTCCAAATTGTGCACCCTTATCAACATCACACTTCACCTACTTGTAACTGCATACTTGATGTAGCCCCCACACTATGAAGTGAGGCTCTCCAAATTGTGCACCCTTATCAATGTCTATCTTTACCTAATTGTAACTGCAGACTTGATGTAGCCTCATGCACCATGAGGTGAGGCTTCCAATTTTTGCACCCTTATCAATGTTGCTCTTCACCTACCTTTAACTAAATACTTGATGTAGCCCCTGTACTATGAAGTGAGGCCCTCAAATTGTGAATACTTATCAATGTTGCTCTTTATCTACCTGTATCCGCACACCCGATGTAGCCCTCTCTACACCATGGGTGTGGCTCTCCTAACTAATGCACCTCATGCATTTCCTTACAGTGGCAGTTGACCCCCATACCATGAGACGTGGCTCAGGCCGTTCTTTTTCTCAAGATTCACCTTAGGTTGTAACGTATGTTTGATCATGAACTTGTACTTTTTACCTTGCACTTACTGTAACTAACGCCCTGATGCCTGAGGGTTTGGCATGCTGCTATAAATTAAAAAATATATAGATTCATACATAAAATACATTCTTATAAAAGGGGTTTTAATACATTCTTTAGCATTTAAATTGTGCATATACATTGTTGGTTACGTGTTTTATGTAGTGCATTTTTTAATGTACGCATTTTAAACATTGCTTGTTTTAATTATTTTAATTAGTACTAACTCTGCTTGTGTTTGTATGTTTTATTAAGTAAGAACAATATATTTTGACTAGGGGGGGCTCTGCCCCCTGGCACATTCGGCACCCCCCCACCCTGAGGAGCATCACTGCTCATTGAACTCGGCGGCTTGGGCACTTGTAGGGATACCACACCAAGGGCTCGCTTCGTTTGCACCCCCACTTTGGGAAATTCAAAAGTTGGACAGTATACCGGCAAAGTTGGAGGAATGTGGGACGGAATGACATATGACCCATATCTTTAGGGCATTCAATGACCCCAAGTCAAAGCATCATGGTACCGTCACTTACACAAGTTCATCACATAACTTAATCAGTTAATATCAGTTAAGACACTCCAAATGCCTTAGGAATTATAGATTTGAACCTGATACCATCAAAGTTGGGTTTCTGTGGGACAGAATGACACCAGACTCAAATGAAACGTTGAAATTGTCAATTATACACAACTTTATCATTGAATGAACTCCAGTGAATGGACCTCAAATGCCTCGGGAATTGCAGAGTGGACAGTATACCATTAAAGTGGGCTAAATGTGGAACAGAATGACACCAGACCCATGTCTGTAGGATATACGTTGGCCCCAATTTAAAGCATTACAAAAAATGTTTCATAAGAACGTTACACGAAATCGTCACTTATGATTTTATGTTATAGGGTAGATATAGTATGTGTTAATGGCATTTCTGATGTTGGTGATTTTTAATTTTTTTTATTCGTAAAAACTATTTTCAAGTTTAGTATGTTTTGTACAGCATAAAGCAAACATTTCTATTATACTATGTGTTGCATACATTTTTAATATTAATGGATTTCTTTTTTAAAATATGTATGAAGTGTATTTGTGTTAGTTGTATTGTTTTATTCATGTTTGAAGTTATATATAAATTACGTATATTATTTTAAATGTATACATATACCTATGCATTATATGTAATTATATTGTATGTTGGATTTAAAGTTTTCAAATATATGATTTGTTTGGGCCGTATATTTTGTTTAATACTTTGAATTTTATATGTAGTAAATGTGGGTATATACAAAACATACTTGGGGCTAATTTACTAAGATGAATAAGTAGCTTAAGGAAGACTAAATTTACTAAGCTAAAAAAGGGGTTAAGGCTCTTACTTATGCTTCTCATTTAGCTTGGTAAATCAGCCCTGCATATGTATTTGTATTGGGTTGATTTACTAAACTCAAAAAAATAGTATCAGTAAAACTAAATATACTATGCTAAAAAAAAAGTGTAAGAAGAAAAAGGACTTAGGCACTGGCTTGAGCTACTTATTTAGCTTAGTAAATCAGTCCCACTTGAATCTATTTTATATTTATATGTTATTCATATTTAACATATGTTATGTTTAATTTTCTAATTGACCATCCTTTTAATTATGCATTATTATAAGTTATTATGTTGCACACATACACATGTTTATTGACAGTTTGGAGTTTCAAAGTAGTCCCAAATACAACATCTTAAGTTGCCAAATGGAACTGTTGCAGAAGTAGTTATATTTCTTTGATATTGTTTTGCTTAAAACACCACTTAAAGTACATTATTTTGATGTTTCTTTAGTAGGGTTAAGTACCAGTAATAGGTCTAATGAGGTGACATTTATGATGTCACGAAAACACTTACCTTTAGAAGCATCACAATTACGGGTTCCTTTTGTCTTACTTTATAGAATACAATTGAAGCTAGAACATTGATGAACTTCATGAATGTAATAAAAACTTTGCTCCTGTTGAAGGGAATTACTTCCTGAAATGCACCAAGCTCATTTATATTTTTGAAAGACTGAATTTATGTGTTGTGTTACACAAATATTTCTTATGTATAAATTTACTTATTCATTGTGTTATAACTAAAATTAAATGTGGTCATATTTCGTTCTACTTAACCTATTGAATTAGAATCAGCAAAGTACTATCGGTTTTTACCGACAATTATATCATTACAAGTGGTGTGCAGGGGACGCGAGTGTCCATTAGTTTAGGACACTTATTCTTCGACTTATATTCATTGTACACTCACAAGAAATATTTATATTATTTTTTATTTATTTTTTGTAGCTCATTTCCATGTGTTTTATCTGCAAATCTGTTAGCCATGCCGCCCGTCACCGGCAGTGAATAAATACAGCTATGCACCTGCACTGCATGCGCGCATGATCGGGTGCACCAGTGATTGCTGTTCGGCTGTTCGCTATGAACGTGGAGTGGGTGGTTGTGTCCCTTGTCATTGTTTCCCCCTGCTTGGGAACATTGGTATAATTACATTTTTATTTAATTTGTGTTAGTCTAGTTTTAAAAAGTTTGTGTAACCATGCTTGCTGTTAAAAAAAACATACCAATTACGAAGCAATGCTAAATTGGCTTGCAAGCGCTCCAATGGGGTTTTGGCTGGAAAACAATCACTTCTTATCAGGAAAAAAACACAGGTTTGTGTTCCTACAGAGGGAATGACACAGGTGGTGGAAGCTGTATGAGAAAAAAGAGGGGTGGCAAATATGGCCCAAGACAAAATAACTATCTACCTTAAACCGGAATCTAAACTGGGTAGTCTTGCCTCGTGTGTGGAGGTAGCAATACATACAGGAAATGAGGGGCTCAATGTTATTGATCTATCTAAGGAAGAACCTATTGATAATAATTCCCTCCTGAAAATGTGTATATGGTGATCAGTTATGGTTGATCCTACAATGGTTACTTGTTCATTAAAGGCAACAAACCTAGAAAAATCTCCTGACCTGGAAAGAATTGCAGCATGCGTTCACACTTCCTCGGTCTGCCTGGAGGACTCCTATTCATCTTCTGAGTTTTCTGAGAAAGAGTCTAGGAGTGAACCGAGAAATTCTGAAAGCTTTATTTACTATGTGTAGTTCAATAACTAAAGAGCAACAATTTCTGAAAGAAGATATGAGCAAATTGGTGGACGTAGTACTAAAGAATATTGAATGTAGGTCTATTGGGACTCAGGTTGATCTGTCCTCTTTGCAGATTTATGTCCTCATCACGAGTTGGGAGGTATCCGGGCGCATATACCGCTGAGCTGTATTTGCATTAATGCCATGACTTGCGGCGCAAATAAAGCCCCATCACGAGTTGGCGGGCACGCACACTCGGGCCGGGCATTAACGTAAATAGCATCCTGCGATAATAGTGGCTGAAAAACCGAGAATCCAGAGAACATTACATTACGGCTGGAATCCCGCGCTAATAGCGCTGGGAGAAATGCATCACTGCCAGAACGGGAAACAAAGCACCCATTTTGGAAAACACTATCCATCCACAAATCGGAGCCCCTGGAAGCCATCCACTCCACCAACGCACCAAAAATGTCTCAGGAGCATGTGAGGTGCAAGTCTGCCCTGGACAGGGTGCACAAACCGAAGTTCTTAGGCACAGAATTGACTATACTGGTGGATGAGGTCATTTTGCACCAGGACGAACTGTATGGTCCCCAACAAAAAAGATGGGCTCATAGCTGTGTAAACACATCTGGGCAGACATCAGCCGGAATGTCACTGCGGCAGGCCGTGTCCCCAGGGATGGAGAGGACTGTCGCAAGCGCTTTAATGACCTGCGGGTCCGGGGCAGCCTACCACAGCACAGGAGTGAGAGCATGGCAGCCGGTGGAGGTCCACCACCACCACCCCCGGAGCTGGCACCATGGGAGGAGCAGTGCACCACCCTCATTGATATGGCATCCATTGAGGGAGTGGGAGCAGCGGAAGCAGGCACCGGCAGCCAGAAGGCTAGAAATGAGTCACCCCCGCCTGCGAATTGCATTGTAAATAGGCCACCACTCCATCCCCAGTGTGAATGTCTGATAGCCGAGCACTGTGAATGAGTGCAGTGCGTGTGATCCACCACAGCCACCCACGACTGCATCCTTGTACCAGTGCACCTAGGCGACCGCAGAGATCCAGAGTTATGAGTTGTGCAGCCAATGGACACATGCAAGCACCATGGCGCACACATCATGGTGGGAGCACAGCAATGCCAGGTGTGTGTGTGTAGTAGCAACATCCCCTCACTGACTGTGGCATGCTAGTGATGCTTTTGCATCATATGCTTGAAAAGGCTTTGTCAAGAATTTTGAACTGTGCCCCCACATAGTATGCCCCATTAATACAAACATTGTGAATACTAAACAGGTCAGGGCCAAACATGATAGAAAGTGCCCTGCACAACCCCCACAAGCCTTGAAATGCATGAAAATAATTTGAGGTGCCCTGTCCTCATGCCATACCCTATGTTCCCTACAGGCATGCAGGTATCATCCGAGTGCAAAAATGATGACAAGGAGGCCGGCCCATTCCGATGCCTGCCCAGGTGCACCTCAATCACCACCACCACCCTGCGAAGGGCCCGGCAGGATACACCAAGGCGGAGGACCCACCCCACCGCACCAGTGGTTCACCACCTCAGCGCCCACAAGTCATCAGTGGCTCACTACCTTGGCGCCCACAAGCCACAAGGGGCTTACCACCTCGATGCCTACAAACCATGAGGGCTGCCTCCCCAAGCCCATCCGATGCCACCGGGGGCTCACAGTATGTGGAAGTTATCACGAGTGTAAGCACCCCAGAGGAGGGTGCCTCATCTGGTGAAGAGCAGCATGCTGCACCTGTGATGACGCCAATACATAGTCCAGCACAGCAAATGGACTCACCCGAAGGGGCCCCTGAGCATTTGGAGACAGTCAGCCACATTCCACAAATCTGTGCACGCTGCCACCACCGCGCACACACACCAGTGGCGGATGAGGACACACCCTCATATGGGTCATCTGCTGGCAGCCGCTCCATCCACGGCAGCCCCACCAGATAGCCCAGCACCACAAGCAAAAGCAGCCCCACGACCCCGCTGAGACCTGCCAGTCACAGCATCCCCACCACCCCGCAAAGACCTGCCAGGCACAGCAGCCCCATGCAGGATACAGGAACAGGCCTCGCCAATGCTGTCAAGGCATGGCTAGATGTGATGGAGGCACGACAGATGAGGATAGACACATGGCCAGTCGAACACAACCACCACATCAAGGCCATTGGTAGTGCAATTAGGGGGCTGCCAAAACCATGGCACACGACAATGCCACCACATGGAAGGTAGTAGAGGGATGCACTGCGGCACTTATGGATTTTGGCCAGCGAGTACGCAAATTATGCAAGGTTCAATCTGCACATGCCAAACAGATGCATGAGGCAAATTATCTCCTCCTCCAGCAACTGCAGTTGGCTGCATCGGTGCCATCCACCTCACCCACCCCCACAGAAGGATCCCTACAGGGGTCACCCAGGAGTAGGTCACTGCGTCATTCATAGCGGCACTCACCTGAAGGCAGAGCATGTGGGAAGCGACAACATCCCTGTTAGATGGACAATGCACTGTTGGCCTGAGGGCCGGGCACATGGACCCATATGCACTGTGTTGGGGGAGAGGGGCATGTGTGCTGGGGAGTTGGTGGGGGAGGGGGACATGTGTGCTAGGGAGTTGGTGAGTGAGGGGGTTAGTTCCACGCTCATTAAAACCTGTCCAAACATGCCAGAAAGCTGAGACATTCATGATTGTGTTTGAGTGCTATTTATTTTGCAAGTGCTCTTCGTGTTATGTGCCCATCCACCAAATCAAAATAAATTCTCAATCAACGCCTGTCTGGCCAACCTCCCCTCCCTCACCCCATCCCTGTGTGCATTAGCCCCGGCAACAGGCACATGGTCATTATCACTTCCATCCCCTGAATGTTGTGCATCAGCATCAGGGGGTAGTGGCACATTCCTATGGCAGCAGATGTTCTGCAGCATGGCACAGGTGAATACAATCTCTCTGACTTTAACTGGCGCATGCATCTGTGCCCCTCCAGTACGGTCCAGGCCCCAAATGTCCATTCCACACATATGCAGGTAAGACTGTGGGCATTGTTATTTGCCAGCTCTGCTGGAGTTTGTGGATTCCGCTCAGGGGTCATCAGCCATGTGAGCTGTGGGTATCCCAAATCACCTGCATGGGATGAAATGTGTACATGCGGCCTAGGTTGCTTCACTAGATGTGCAAGGAATATGCATCAATACACTATGCACTGTGGTCATCTATGTGTGCAACGGGTACATGAAATGTGATTGCCTGATTGGTATACATCCATCATCTTTAGGGACATGCATAATCTGACCCTTGCATGCACTCTGTGTCATTGAGTGAGCTGTTCTGTGGCAGGTTACATTTGCATGGACTTAATGGACTTGCAGCAGTGGATGATGACCTACATGTATGGAATTGTGTGGGACACTCATTCTCAACAAGTACTGTCATGTTACCACTTGTCCTTTGAGTATGATGTATTCATGTGCCACAGGTTTGCTCTGCAATGTGCATCATGTCGCTTGTAGTCCACTTTCTACGTGCTACACCCCCTGGGTTTGATTGGCACAGTGGTGCATTCATTACGTAGGGTTTGAAGCTCCCATCATGACTGCCTGTTCAGGACCAGTGTTCATTTGTATTGGGTTGTGGCTGTCTTAGTGGCTGGTAGGGCATAAGGTACATGGCACCATTTTTTCTTTTTTAGCATGCATGTAAATGTACATTCAGAGGTCACTATCTCAGGGATGTTCATGTTCATGTTTTTTCCAGATCCTCTACAGTGGTTTTGTGGATGGGTATTGCATTCATCTCACTTTGCATTCCTGTGTGGTGCCCTGGGTGAGGTTGCTCTTGTGTGTCAGGGTGGATAGCAGCACTGCAACACAGACAAGGTGAATTGTGGTTGTTGTGGTCCCATGTGTTATGGTGTTTTGACAAGTGTGTGCCCATCATCTTTTGTGGGTTTAGGTTTGCAGGTGTCCTTGTGTGCCACATATACATGGAACTGGTGCTGTGATGGTTCTGGCTGTGGCTCCTGGTGGCATGCAAGGCTTCCTGTGGGTCTGCTTCCCCTACATGTGGTGTACTTGGCATGCATTTCAGGCATTGGGCTTGGTGCCTCTCCATGTAGGTTGGCAGTGTGCTGTTGCGCAGCACCATGGAGTTGTGGGTGGATCCTGGTTAGCGAGCGCAGCAGTGGCTGATAGTCTGGTCTGGCCTACAGGTCATCTGCACATTGAGAGAATGGAAATGCTTCTGATTCCTGTGGCTGCCTCATGGTCCCGGGGTTCTACCAGTGCAACATGCGTGCAGTCTAGGGCTGCAATAACGTTCAGGACATGGGCAATGGCACAGAACAGTGCCTTGAGTTTGTTCACTTGTTCCTGGTTGGTGGGCAATGCTATGTGTTCATTCACATGGCGCAGCAGTGCATCCAGCACCTGGCCCAGGATGGCACTGAATGTGGACTGGGCCATATCATGCATCATGTCAACTGTGTGCTGGAAGCTGCCAGTTCCAATGTATTGTGGGACTGACACAAGCTTCACGAGTGGGGGCACAGAGGTGCTGATGGCAATCCTGCTAGCTATGTCACCTTGGATTGTGTCCAGCAACTGGGTGATGGTTACCCTGTCCAGCCTGTACTCGGATACCAACTGACCGTCAGCCAGGGCCCAGGGTGTTGGGCTGACCCTGGGGATGGCTGGCCGCCTTGCTGGGCCTGGTCTCACAAGCCCCCCCCCCCAGACCCCTCTGCTCCCTGTGCCCTTGGCTGGTTATCAGACCTCTGTAGCTCCTGGCACAGCATGTAGAGGTCCACATCAAGGCTACTGGCTCCAAATGGAAACATGGTGTTGGGAAGGGTGTGTGGGGCATAGGTGGGTGGGTCTTTTGTAGGCCTATTGTGTACATTGTTTCCAACTGTGGCTTCATTGCTGTCACCTCCCTGATCCTAATGGCAACATGTTGTGGTTAAGGGTGTGTGGGGCATGGGTGGGTCTTTTGTAGGCCTCTTGCGTGCATTGTTTTCACCTCTGGCTGCTTTATTGCTGTCTCCTCCCTGCTCCTAATGGCAACATGGTGTTGGGAAGGGTGTGTGGGGCATGGGTGGGTGTTTTGTAGAAACTTTGTGGGGTCCACTTTTTTAGCGTGGGAACTGGTGATTATTCATGTACCATTTGATGTGTGGCCTCAGAATATCTTCTCTTCTGGAGTAGCCCTCATAACATATGTGGGCTGCTATCCTTAGGAATAGGGTGCACGGATCTTCTGCCCTTTTAGGAGTAAGGGCGGAGATTAATGTCTTGGTAGGGCTTGGGCCCACATTTCAGAGAGGAACTGTTTCACAGGTCATGAGACCTTTTTTCTTTTATTGACCTTCGTAAGAAGTGTGTGGACCCCAAGTATTGGATCACTCTTGTGATTGCTAAATAAAATAAAACTAAAAATGGGATTTTTTGTAGGACCATCCGTTGTTACGTTCTCCTTTCAGGTGGTATTTTTTTGTTTTGTTTTTATCTGGCTTCTTTCAGGATTGTTGTCCAGAATTGCTTTTGTGGTGCATTTCACTTAGTGCTTTGGCACTTGGATTGGTGTTTTAGTACAGGAGTCCGTAATGCTACGGTTTTTCTGGGGGAATACTTCCTCCACAACACAATATGTTTTTGATCTTTTCTTCAGAGGGGTATCCCGACTGATTCCCTGGGATATCCTTGGTTTTAAAAAGAGGTCAACCGGTTTCGATGATTATTATTTATCATCTTCTTGAGGACCGTGATTTTTGGGCCTGTCTTGATAAAATCAGGAAAACGATGGGGTCTGAGAAGCCGTCATCCCATCTACCTGAGGAAAGAAAAGAAAACCAGAGTAGTTTTTTGTTTCTTGAGGTCATGCTATGTTTAGATCATTGCATGGTTAGATTACTGGTGAGTCACTTGTATCTAATTTAATTATTAACAGATTTTTAGGACAGTCTATTTTATTGGCGGTGGGGGACATCAATCTGTTTTACCCTAAAACAAGATGTTGTTCCCAAAATGGATAGTTACCTTCCGTGCAGCTTTGCTGGTCAGATGCTGTTAGCCGTGTTGCTATTGTGGACGGCTGGAAGGTTGCATCTTTGGTATCCTGTAAGACACAATATGGTATGTGTCAATGTGTGTACTTCACTACTGCTAAGTGCATCAAAAATACTGTTCATTATGTATAGTGCCTCTTTTAATATGCGTGACTGTGGCCTTAAGATGGATGGCTAGTAGTCTGTGTCTATGTACACTCTGGTGGGAACATGGCACCATGTGGGCCATGCAACGTGGGACGTGTACCAATGCAAGTGACATGCTAGGTGTCTCTGGGTGCCTGCTGTAGGTAGAGCTGACCATGTCACCACAGGAAGGTGCTGGGTGAAGTCACTTAATGGTCTTGATCACGAGCGCGGCAGTATTCTGTGCTTGCCTCGGCTCGTGATCGTGAGCATTTTCATATTTACACAGTGCGTACGAAGGGGCGCGGGTGTTTGCTGGAAGAGGGCAATACTGCCCGTGTCATTCCAGGTAGTTGCAGAGTTCAGTCACATGAAGTTCTCGATCGCAAGCGCGGCAAGCACAGCAGGTTCGCGATCGAAAATGTATTTCCAAAAGTGTCTTCTAGATAAATCACGTTTTGATGTGCATGCCGTAAGAGCAAGTCGCTTACCGGATTGTTCGGATGGCCTCTGCTTCTCGTCAGGCCGTGGGACGCCAGGGCTCTCGCTCTGAGTGTCAACCAACGGTTGCCCGGCAATGGAGATGGCTTTTTATAGTCCGTCTTCGCTGCCAGTTTTCCGGATCGCATGGAGCGGCCATCTTGGAGCGTATTGGCTCCTCTGGGATACTCTATGTGTCTGGCACCATATATAGTGGTGGCAGGCCCCCTGGGGCTGATGCTTAGTGTATTTTTTGGCAGATTCATGATATTTGGCAACAGAATTAAGCATCTTATTCAATTTGTGCTATGAGATCATAACGGAACATATATTCATTCATTGTACCATTATAACATTATAATCATTGTAGTGTGGCCATTCTCCCCACTAGGGATAGCACTTCCACTTGTCGAAAACATCTTTTTTCATAGATATTCATGATATTTGGCAGCAATATTTTAGCACCTTTTTTCAATGCGTGCTATGAGGCCATGACGAAACATATTCATTCATTGTAACGTTATAACATTATAACAATCATTATTATAGTGTGGCCATTCTCCCCTCGTCATTAGTGCTGATCTAGAATAGATTATTGAGGGGTTTTTTTTGGTGTACATTTCATGGGAGCTCTAAAATTGTTCTTGTTAGCCCATATTATATATGCACTATTCAGCGGGGACAGGAAGGTGTGCACACAACATTGACCAAAACCATTGTTCATATTCATGTTTGGGTGTCGTGTTCCTCCATAATTCGTTGTTATAAAATATTTTCTGTGCTGTGGTCTAGTCCTCATTTTGCTCCTTATCTTTCTTCTTTCTTCATCTATTGGAGATGTTCATTTCATTAGGCGAGGTTGTTCCACTGTATTTTCTCGTTCAGCCCATTTTTTACTGTGTCTAGTCTGAAAATCCAGAGTTGTTCTCGTTTCAGAAGCATTTGTCCAAAGTCCCCACCCCCGTTCTTGGGGGTGTTAGTTTTTCAAGGATTGTCCATGTAAAATCATCCTGAGTATGCTTTTCTTGGACAAAATGACTCACCAGGGGGGCCGTTAGTTTTTTGGTGTGGATACATGATTTATGTTCAATGAGTCTCTTTTTTATCTCCCTCGTTGTCATGCCCACATATCGGAGAGTGCAGGGGCATGTGCTAAGATAGACCACCCCTTTTGATTTGCAATTGGTTAAATTTCTTTGTTGCCAGGGTGTGTTCCATCCTATCTCAATGGTCTTTCTCCTTGAGGTTTGTGCACACATGGAGCAACCCCCCCACAGTGTATGTCCCATAGGTTTTTCTGCTCCCCAGATTGTATTTTCTTCAGTGTCGTCTTGTTCCTTTAGTGTATTTACAAGACTATCTCTTAAGTTTCTGCGTCTTTTGATAGCGAAGGACGGTTGAGCCTGCGTTCAGAATGGGCCACAATTTCTTGATTTCTTTTTTGATGATATTGAACATTGGGGAATAGCTCATTACAGCCGTTATCTCTTCTCTTTTTGGATCTTTTTTATGTTGCTGTAGCGTGATTTCCCTTGGTATGTTTCTTGCCCGTTTGCATGTATCATTGACAATTTTCTTCAGATAACCTCTTTCTCTCAGCTGTTTTTTTAGTGCTCCGGAATGCTCCTTGAAATCTTCTAGTCTTGTGCATGTTCTGTGGTACCGAAGAAATTGGCCAAAAGGGAGGTTGTCCTTCAGGGCTTTGGGGTGGTAGCTGTTGTATCACAGAAGTGAATTTCTGTCAGTGTCTTTTTTATAGACCCAAGCCCCTAATCCATCTTCTTGGGTGGTAATATGGAGATACTGAAAATGTGTCTCTGTCCTATTTGCATCGATGGTGAATTTGAGATGTATATTACAGTTGTTCAACCACTGATGGAAGGCTGTAAGCTCTTCTTTTGTCCCTTAGAAGATCATAAGGACGTTGTTGATATATCTTTTCCATATCTTTATCTTATTCATTTTCGAAATATTTAACATAGAGATTTGCTAGGCTAGGCGCAATAGTTGCGCCCATTGCTGTTCCAGAGATCTGCTGGAAGAATGTTTTCTCGAGAATGAAGAAATTCCTGGTAAGTGCTGTTTCTGCAAGTTCGTTAGTGAAGCCTGCATGTCCACCGTCTATTTTTGGATCGTTGATCAGAATTCTTCTCACCATTTCCACTGTTTCGGCTTGGGGGATATTGGTGTAAAGGGCCTTGATGTCAATCGTGACCAGCCATTGGGTGGTTTGGTCAAAGGTTAGAGTCGTGAGTAGATTCAATATTGCTGTTGAATCCTTAACATATGATATCATCTTTGGAATACTATCGCGTAGAAATCTATCCACATATTGTGACAGGGGTTCCAGAATTGAGTTTATGCCCGACACTATGGGCCTGCCTGGTATCGGTGTTACCCCCTTATGCACTTTTGGCAATGCATAAAAAGCTGGCAACCTTGGGTGTGTTGGTGGGAGGAAGGATGCTTCTTTTTCGTTGATATACTCCTCATTTAGTGCTTCTTCCACCATCAGTGCAATAAGTCTTCTCAGGGAGCGGGTAGGGTCACAGGGTAGTGCTCTATAGCTGTTCTGATCTTGGACCAAGATGTTAACCATCTGCTGGTAATCATGGGTGTCCATAAGGACTGTAACTCCTCCCTTGTCCGCTAGCTTTATTATTATTTTGTCATTGTTAGCCAGTGTTTTCAGAGCTTCTGCACGGCTAACAGCATCTGACCAGCAGAGCTGCACGGAAGGTAACAATCCATTTTGGGAACAACACCTTGTTTTAGGGTAAAACAGATTGATGTCCCCCACTGCCAATAGAATAGACTGTCCTAAAAATCCATTAATAATTAAATTAGATACAAGTAACTCACCAGTAATCTTTCCTCAGGTAGATGGGATGACGGCTTCTCAGACCCCATCCTTTTCCTGATCTTATCAAGACAGGCCCAAAAATCACGGTCCTGAAGAAGATGATAAATAATAATGATCGAAACCGGTCGACCTCTTTTTAAAACCAAGGTTATCCCAGGGACTCAATCGGGATACCCCTCTGAAGAAAAGATCAAAAACATATTGTGTTGTGGAGGAAGTATTCCCCCAGAAAAACCATTGTATTACGGACTCCTGTACTAAAACACCAATCCAAGTGCCAAAGCACTAAGTGAAATGCACCACAAAAGCAATTCTGGACAACAATCCTGAAAGAAGCCAGATAAAAACAAAACAAAAAAATACCACCTGAAAGGAGAACGTAACAACGGATGGTCCTACAAAAAATCCCATTTTTAGTTTTATTTTATTTAGCAATCACAAGAGTGATCCAATACTTGGGGTCCACACACTTCTTACGAAGGTCAATAAAAGAAAAAAGGTCCCATGACCTGTGAAACAGTTCCTCTCTGAAATGTGGCCCCAAGCCCTACCAAGACATTAATCTCCGCCCTTACTCCTAAACGGGCAGAAGATCCGTGCGCCCTATTCCTAAGGATAGCAGCCCATATATGTAATGAGGGCTACTCCAGAAGAGAAGATATTCTGAGGCCACGCATTAAATGGTACATGAATAATCACCAGTACCCAGCTAAAAAAGTGGACCCCACGAAGTGTTCTTGTGTGTTAAAAACATACCAAAAATAACACTTCAGGACAAACTATAAAGTAAAACTAAATTGTTTCCCTGAGTGTGTTTCGGTGGGTGTTTTGTAGGCCACTTGTGTGAATTTTTTCCACCTGTGGCTTTGTTACTCTCACATGTGTTCTTTTACCTCCAGCATTTGGCTGGGGATATTTTCAGCAGTATTAGCGACGGTTTTCTGGTGCTAGGAGTGCTGATGCTGTACTTGTGATCGGTCTGTAATAGCGCGTTTGGTTGTCAGCGCTATTACAGTCGGCACTATTGCCGCTGACCGTACTAGTGCCCGACTGCAATAGTGCCGGCTCCATTGCAGTTGTAATCTGGCGGAGCGGTATTTGCGGTGCTAATACTGTTACCACCGGATTGAAGGTCTACCGCCCAACTCGTGATCAGGCCCTTACCATTGTTTGGACATTGTACTACATCGAGGGTTGAAAATTCACCATTTAAAAAATATGCCAGTGAGCTAGTCTGATCCTATGGTGGTGATGTTTTCCATTATCCATGACCATGTAGACGTGCAGAACAATACTCACTCAAACTTGGTGATGTTCTGCAGTACAAAAGCCCTGGATGCTATTACAGGACCTCAATTAGTAGCAGGTCTTCTACCTTTCACAGTTGGAAAAGACTGAGAAAAATACTATCAGACTAATATTGCATCACAGAAGAAAGAATTGATGTGATGCGAGGGTGCCTTTGAATCTAAAAAAAAATAAACTGAATGCCTTGTTTTCGGAAACCTTGAAAGAATTAAAGCAGAATTTCAGAAGAAAAGAACAAATGCAGCAAAAAATCAATTACACATCGTCTCGCCATGATCCCAGAGAGGTACTTGCGAGATATAAACAAGGAATTGCCCATACAAAGTTGCATTCTTTTCAAAATCAAATGACCTCTTCAATATGTAGCTCCAACAGGTGTTTGCCACAATTAAGAACCTCTGCCTTCCATTATGTGCCTCATCTAAACTAGCTCCATCTTGCATTTTAACAAATTAATTCAATGGGCCTCATTGGGACCCTGGCGGTGACGGTATGAACAGTGCCGGTAAGGCACCGGCACCATTCACACCGTCCCGCCGCATTACGAGTTTTGCTGGCGGTTTCCTGACAGCCTGCCAGGTCTTACCCTGCGGGCTGTGCGCTACCCGTGAGCATAACTCGTAACTGCACCAGCACCGTTATCAACGGTGCCGGCGCAACCATGCTCCCCATTCTGTCCTATTGGGCAGAATGGGGATCGGGAGCCCAGCAATACCACCATCCGCCAATGGGCAATTACCGGCCCATTCATCTCGTAATGGGCCGGTTATTGCCCAATCGCGGGAGGTGGTACCGGTAGCAAGCATGGCAATAGCCGTGCTTGCCATACAGGCACGGCTACCGCCATGCTCCTAATGAGGCCCCATTTTCTTTTTTTATGACAAGGTTACAACTATTTTCAGGAACATTGTTTCTCAAACTTTTAACACAGTAATTTCCTGTTTGAGTATGAACTAATTAAACATTCCCAATACCACCTTGCCCACTTTTTGCTTTCTCAATGATGAATTCAGAGGATATTGAAGCCCTGATTCTTAAATTGAAACCTACCAAACATGAGTTTGACCCCATCCCAGCTTACCTAGCAGTCCAACATGCGTCTTCTCTTAAATTCTTTCTGGTGGACTTTGTAAATGCCTCCTTAACCCCAGGGGTTGGTGCCACAGGACCTAAAGAAATCGATACTTACGCCCTTGCTAAAAAAACAGCCATAGACCACGAGATTTTGGGAAACTATCAGCCTATCGCAGGCCTACCTTGGACAGCAAAACATTTGGAAAAAATAGTCGGCACACAGCTGCAGACCTATCTAGAGGAAAATACCATTTTAGACATCTTTCAGTCTGGTTTCAGACTCAGTCATGGGGCTGAGACTGCTTTGGTGGCTGTGTGGGATGACACGGTAGACTTTGGTCTACTACTGAAGACACTTTTGATGGTTCCCTGGGTTTCGGTGGAAACTTTGAAATGGTTCTCCTCTTTTCTGGAACACAGGACCCAAGTAGTACAACTTGGAGACTTTTACTCTGATGACTTGCCAGTCCTTTGTGGAGCTCCACAGGGGTCATCACTGTCCCATACTCTGTTTAATGTCTATCTTCGGTCGTTAATAGAAATGTTTTCCAGGTTCAATCTGGTAGTATCATTCCTACGCAGATGATAGCAAATTTACATCAGATTGAAATCTGTGCCAGAAGCAAATGACTGCATCCTAGCTCGTGCTAGTGCCATAAAAAACTGGATGACATGAAAGCAAGATTTAGCTTAATCCTAATAAGGTGACAGTGATAGTGATATTGTTTGGTCCAAAAAACCTTTGCAAGGACTATCATGCCAAGTATACCTGTCTAGTCATCTTTGAAACAAACACCACCTTCTCCAGTAAAGTAAAAAATCTAGGATGCCTTTGGCAAGAATCATTGGACTATAATGCTCACGTCTCAGAGACAGTTAAAGCCATTTTTTACCAATTTAGCTTACTGAAACCCATTTTACTATTTATCCCAGAACTGGTTTGAGCGGTGGTTGTGGGAACTATGGTAAATTTAAGGCTTGATTGCTGTGGGACTTACCCTCTGGGTGGTAAGTCAATTACATCACCTACAGGCAGCCCAGAATGCTGGCACTAAATTAATTTATAATCTTCCCGAAAAGGGCTTCTATCTCTGCATATCGGAGGAGATTGCATTGGCTGTCCGTAAAAAAAAGGATCGGATTTAGAACACTTTGGTTGATATATAAATGTATTCAGGGAACGGCAGCTAAATATTTGATTTCCAAGTTTCAGCTCTAACAGCCTTCTCGAGCATTGCGTTCATCCGGCCAAAATCTCGTAGCCGTCCCCCTTTCTCACTTTGCCACCCGGGGTGATTGCTCTTTTTCCATCAAAGGTTCTCACCTCTGAAACTCACTCCCAACCAAGCTACAGAATATTTCTTCCATTGCGGTCTTTCGCTCCAAGCTGAAAACATTCCTGTTCAAAGGAATTGGGGACCAATTGATTAAAACTTTAAAATTGAGGATGCATAATAACATATGCACTTAGATACAGGATTCCTGCTTGGTTCCGGAAGGATTTGCGCATTACAAATGTTAAATCAAATCAAATCAGAAAACCCATTTAGAGGTTATGTATTGCAGTTGAGTGCAGTAAATGCAGATGATTCTATATTAATGGTACATGACAAAATGGAAATATCACTTAAAGAATTGGAGACTCTACCTATAATAAGTAAGGACAAAAATAAAAAAGGTGTTCAGTATTTAGGAATGGCAAGAAATACAAATGGGCCAAAGAAAAATCAAAACGGTTCACTATATGAAAAGGGGAAGAAATAAAAATAATAAGGTGGCTCAATCTCTGGCAGCAACTATGATGGAGCAGGTTGCATGTGTAGAATCACCTCACCATTTTCACCTGGTAGAGGTGGAATCTCGGGGATCCCAGATTAGATCCAATACTGGTAGCAGAAAGAAAAAACAGAAAAATGGGAAAGGAAAAAATTCCCTAGTGCCTGAAAAGGTCATAAACAAGGAATATTGGAAACCTGGCCGGAAAAGAAAAATTAGAAAAAATATCTCTCAAGAAATAAAGTCACCTTTTAACAAACTGAAGAACAGGATCTATCTTTAGATAAAACATACTGGAATAATAATGACCAGTTTGTCTTATCTCCTTTATTGAATATGGAGAAACCTATTTTGGTGGCGCTAAGTTCTTAACCAGATCCAGTTAGCCTAAAAGATATATTGTGTAATCCGAAACTGCAGTAAAAAAAATTCGAATCACTGATCTTCATGACTCATCATATAGTCCATTCTTAAATAGGATCCATGTACTGAAAACTATTAATACTCAGGATTTAACAAGAGTAGAGATTCCAAAGTCGGTGTATCATGCAAACTGGGCAATAGTACATTTGGTCTCACCTATTGTTAAGGAATGCATCCTATTTTATGCAGTGCAATTCCTTGAATTAGGATATGAACTTGGTAGAATTGAAGATATTGCGCCTGTAAAGCCACCTAAAATGAAGAAGAGCAAAGACAATATTAAACTTAACCCTGATATTGATTTAGAAAAGCCAGTCCATCAAATTGTTGAGCGTTTAAAGGGGAACATCACAAGTGGGGGTACAAAAGATTCAGATTTCACATGTGGTGACACCTGTGATTAAATAGATGACAGAATGACTGGGAGGGTGTTAGGTTAAGAGTTATCTCATGGAATTCAAAAGGGTATCATTCTTTTGTATCAAATGTGTTAGGGTTGTCCTTTTTATTGGAGGCATATATTTTTGCCATTCAGGAAACCTGCATGATTAAAAAGTGTAAGTTGGACGGCTGTCAAATTCTTCAACAAAGGGCCAAATACAAAAAAAATAGGGAGGCCTTCTAGTGGTCTCATTTTGGGTGCCAGATCGCATCTGTCTCTTCTAGTATATGACCTCTTTCTGGTTTCAATCTACATATTGCTGGGCTATATTGGTATGCAAGATTGAGGATTCTATACAAGAAATTCTTATTATTAATGTTTACAAACCCCCAAATAATGTCCATTCTGCTAAGATTATTGCTGATTTAGTGAAGCTCTTGGAAGAGTGGACTAAAGTAAACATTGGGTCACTTTTTATGATTTTGGCGACCTTAACAATACAAGATTCTCCCAAAAGGACATCGCTGAGAATTTCCAAAAGATGATGACTTGCAACTATGCGTTATTCATATCAGAAGGGGAGGAGTTGATGAGGGGATAGGACCCTTGGGGTATGTTTATTAATTCAAATGGTTTAATGCAATTGTATTTGGAGGAATGGGAGTCCATACACTTGGTGTGCTAGAAACAGCTGCTCTTGGATTGATTACATATTGGTCTCCTCTTCAACGTGTCAGTATATGGGAAACTGCAAAGTACACCTAAATCGGCAAGTGATCATGTGGTTAAGAAATTCACTGTATGTTCGGAAATACACAGAAGGAACGACTGGTAATAGAGCTTAATGGACAGTGAACAATATTGAGCTATACACAAGTTTTTTTAAAACATTTTGTCCTAAAGAGGTAACCAAGGAAAAAGTGTCAGAGTTTACCCGAGAATGCTAGGCCTTATATTAAAGAACTTGGGAAAAGTAACCGGTTGAAAACCGTATTGAAGAAGAAGTTATTTGACAAAATTGTGGCATGTGCAAAAAACAGAAATATGAGAGGGCAATGAGAATGTTAAAGAGGAGGAATGCAAAAAATGGTAGTATGGGGGAGGAAAACATGGCTCAATGGAATACAAAATAAAAAAAACGTCCTTAAAAGACACAAAGCCTCGGTTTTCTCCTCCAAATGGTTTCTTATGTATAAGGCCTTACGTTTTTGTGATGGTCGTACATTTTGGAATTATTATAAAAGCCACATGAATACTCAAGTTACAGTCGGAATAGAAATGAATACCATATCGGAAAGAGAATGGTGGATACATAAAGCTGGTCTTTATCATATAAATAAAGGGGTGAAGCCTAGGAAAACTGTGTATGGTAAGGGTGACCTAACTTCAGAGATAAATATCAAAACAGACACTGTAGAAGTTTGAAGATTTCTAAGGCACCAGGTCCAAATGGCATACCACATTGTATCTATTAATACGGCCCCAGATATTGGGGCATCATTTTAAAACATCTCTTTGAAAATATTATGATCACAGAGTTTATACCTATTAGATGGAAGGCTTCCATTTTGATTCCTGTGTCCAAGAAGGGTGCAAGAGTAAACCCTGAAAACGACCAACTTCTGGCAATTACAGATGCATGCTCAAAAATATTTTCTCAGTTTCTGTTGGTCGAACTAAAGATATGGATAAAAGAATCAAATTTATTGGCCAAATTTCAAACGGGGTTTAGACAAGGGATGGGAACCGTGTCAAATCTTTGGACACTGACATACCTTATGCGTGAAGGAATAAAGAAAAAACATGGCACCCTTTATATGTGCTTTATAGATTACAAAGGCGCCTTTGATACTGTGGATAGAGAGATACTATGGTCTAAACTCTGTGATTGGAACTTCAATCCAGTGGTTATTCAAGAATTATATACAGAGACGGTGGCTCAAGTGCAGTTAAATTAGGAGGGTGTTCTTAGCGGAGAAATTAAAATGAATGATGGATATAAGCAAGGCTATCAATTAGCTCTGACACTATATAATGTATATGTTGTGGATATGGGACAGTATTTGAGCGACACACATAGTTTTCCTCCAGAAATTGGTAAAGAAATGATTAGTTGGCTTGCTTATGCGGATGATACCCTCCTGATTGACGGCACCCCAAATGGACTACAGCATAGAATGCATAGGTTGTATGGGTACTGAAGTATGAACAATTTGAGTGTTAATTACAAGAACACTAAAATTATGGTTATTGGCCCAAATAGAAGAGGACAAAATACATGAAGGTCGAATATGGACAATGAAACTATTGAAATAGTTGACTCATATATATATTTGGGGGTGCATATCTGTAGCTCAATGAGCACAATGAGAATATATTGGAAAATGTTGGTCGGCAGAAAGTTGAAAAAAGGTTTGTAGCAATATTGAATATGATTAGACATGATATGGGATATTCAATTGAAGCCTTGGTTAAGTTATTTAAAACCTGTATTGTACCCTGTCTAGCTTATGGACTTCAGATCCTTACAAATAAGGAAACAATGAAATTATTGGTTGCATTTCTTGTTTCAACATTGTTTCATTGAATTTTGAACAGCTTGCAAGAGTTGGCATCAAGGACATACAATTGCCATTTTTGTGTGCACATTTTTCCATGACATCAGTAGCACATGAGTTATGGCCGTACAGTGCATGGATGTGGTGGGTTTTTAATATTGATTGTGCTTCTTGAGATAGTACACCAACTCTAATACTTTTTAGAATGTTGGCGTATGTGAGGTCTAGAGACTGGCACATGTTTTCTGTTAATTCTCTGCATTGGAAATGTTGCCAAAGGTTGACATTTCCTATGCTGCCAACAGTTTTACGGCAGAATTTGTGTCCTAAGGTTTTAAAAATAGGTTCACCTTCACTGGTGTCAATTGAAGAACATCTCCGAAAACAATAATGTGTTTTCCTCCAAAGAGCTCTTCATAGTTTGTTTTGAGTACTTCTTGTAATCTGAGGTGAATCAAAGCCAACATCAGGTTGGAGACCATGCTCACTTCATCTATTAGTAGCATTTCCATTTGTTTGAACACTCTGCGTAGTCCATTGCAGCGTCTGTAGAAAGTTTGTAATGTTCTAATTTGTTTTGGTGTTCTACTGGAAGGAGTAGTAATCGGCGTAAAAAAGTGACTCCACCTATGTTGTAGGCAGCTAAACCTGTGGGGGCAGTTACAACAGCTGACAGTTTGTTGTTTGTCAATTGTTGAAGGAACTTGCTGATGATTTTGATTAAGAATGTTTTGCCTGAATGAGCTTGACCACTGACGTATAGTAGTATAGGTTTGTAATTTTGGCAGGTACATTCTTTATTTTCATGTTGTACACCATGTGCAATATCTTTTGTTAGTTATTGAAAAATGCTGCGCTGGTCATTGTTCAGTTTTGATTGCAGTACAGTTAAGTCTTCTGTATCTTCTTCATAGTGACACATGGTGTTTTCTACTTCTGTCATAGCTAATTCTGCCTCATTTGCTATTAGTGGCTGTCCCAGTGGTTCTTGGCTTCCTGTTACAGAAGGTTGACTACTTTCAGGAGTGTCCTTATCTAGTTGGGCCTGGAGTTCTTCTTCGTGTTGCTGTTCCTTGTGCAACATTGTTTTGTACTGTGTAAAGTTTACATCGGTTATAGTGCTTTCATTTGCTTTGAAAGCATCTTCATAGGAGTCATAGATATCTCGTAACTCTTCTTTTTTTCTCCATGGTTTAAAAAGTTGTAGCAGGGACATGTAATATAGTTTCTTATGTTGAGGAGTTTTTAATGACAAATTGATATGATTAATTAAGCTTAGTTTGGTAAATTTCACTAAGCTGCCTTCACAATTTGTCACTCTGTATCTACCTTTATTTTCATCTGGTTTTATATTATTTTTGTATGTGAGGTTTTGGGCTACGTGGTATAGTCACATGGTTTCCAAAGTAGTACCCCTGTTTGGGTAGTATGTGTCTAGGAATTGTTTTTCAAAATGTCTTGGCTGTCGCGATCATTTTTGGCTATTGTTTCTATGTCGTCGTATGATTTGAGAACTCTTTTTCTAGATTTAGCAGGACCAAGACTTAGCCATACTATATATTCAGATTTTCCATACAAAGCAGTACCGGTTAAGCGATCTGTAGCCTCATAATAGCCACATTCTCTATGAGAGAGCATTTTTATGCCTAAGCTGTGCAATTTCTGAGACAGTGTTTTGTCCGATGATAGGTCATCCCAGAGGTCTTGAAGCTCTGTTTGTTCTGCATTGGTTAAGTAGGCTGTAACATATCGTGCAACTGCAGTGGAATTGTCTGCAATGTACTGCACATCTATGTTTGCATTCCATAAGATGGCAATGATTGCATTGTAATCATTGATATATTTTGCTTCTACTGTTAATTTTAGGTTATATGTGTTCTTAGGTGATTTACCTTTAGCACTAAGTCTAACTGAAGACATGAAGTTGTTTACTTGACCTGTTGCTATAACTGGTCTAGGGAAACCAAAGTGGCATTTGGTGTAGTATTTTCCTTTGTTTTTGTATTTGTGACGACAATATTTCCCACATTTGTGTCTTTGAAATTGTAAAATTTGTGCATGAAGATCACTATTTGTTGCTTCTGAAGGAATTTCACAAGTGACATATTTTTCGATAAACTGTAAAACAGTGGCATCACTGTCTTGACCAAATTTAGGAGCATCTTTACTCCATAAAAGCATGTGGATATGTGGTGCTCCTCTGGCTTGGTATTTTGTTCTCCAAAAGAAGTGTTGCACTTCTCTGAGGGGAGGAACAGTTTTATTACAAATGAAGTGTAGCATAGCAATGAAGCGATGATGGAAATATCTTGAAACATTAACATGATCTAGAGAGCAAAGTTCTCCAGGTGTTAGTATATCTATGTTTGTTTTGTTTTTGTTTGATATGCGTAGGAAATCATGTAAATCTTCCCATGCATATTCTGCACAACTTAATGTAACAAACCAAGTGGGTGGGCCAAGGTTTCCTATCATACAACGTACATTTCCGTGATGTCAGAACCAGTACTCTTTAGTACCATGCATGTTTGCTAACAGATTTGTAATATTTGATTGTAAAACCTCATCTTTTCAAAATGGGTACCTGATTTCAATGTGTGTGCAACTCTGTAGCATAGAGTTGCTAGTTCACTTTCAAAGAGTAGGTGGAATATGTATTCCACATTTTGTCTAAATCTGGGATCTTCAGAATACATTTGTAACGAGCGGTATTCTGATGCTGTTATCTGAGTGGGTCTATCATCGTACCTTCCTCCTTTCCCAGTAGGAAAGAGTGGAGGAAAAGCACGTGCTTCTGTACTGTTTTCCCATATGCTGATTGGTGATCCTTTGGTTTGTCGCATTTGGTATGTTTCTAGTGCATCATCTATGGTGTCTTTAGAGTGTAATGGATGAATTGTATAATGGTCTAAAATATTGGATACTGTAGCAGGATCTAGAAGTTCAAATTGACCAGTTTCTGGTGACTCTTGAATTATTTCAGTGGTTTCCCTCAGGTTTTCCTCAATATTCATGTCTTTGTAGTATTCATTATTGTCTTTTAGATATTGCAAGGCTAGTGTAACTTTATGTAAGTCTACGAGTAGTTGCCATTTCTTTTGTCTTTTGTAGGTACAGCATTTACTAAGACAATTAAAGATTGCTCTATTGGACGTTGCACTCCTAGAGCGTGTACATTTTCTTTCAGATCTAATGGTAAATAAACTACTATGCCACAAATGCATTTCACTAATTCTGAGGGAGGTAATTTTTCTGTTTTTGGTTGAAGGTGTATTATTGCTTGAAATGGATGCACTGTTTGAATTATGATGCTCTCATATAAATTGAGTTGTTGCAAGGGTTTTGGTAGTGGGAATAATTCTAAGTTATGTGTCATAGCACGTGAAGGAGTTTTTTGTTGTCAAGTTTTGCAGTGCAGTAACTGAAAAGTATTAAGCGGTCATTTATTTCATATTTGTTTTCTTCTATAAGGTAGAGAGCTAATTCAAACCATTTGGAATCTTCATTGTCTTCTATTTTGTATGTTATGTCTACAGTTTTTGTGCTACTTTTATAAAAAGTTCTACGGCAACACACACACACATGGTTTGGTACTTCAGCGGATGTACTTTTAAATTTTAGTATTTCTTTTTGTATGTGTGTAGTAGAAGGTTGCCATTTGTAGAATTGTTCCTTGTCTGTTGTAAAGCTATTGCATTTTGTAAGTGGCTTTCACTTCCAAATAATTTCTCTGGATATGCTCTATTTCTCCAAATAGGTCTTTGGCTGTACCATGCAGAAGTTTGTTATTTAAATTGTCTAATGCTAAAGCTGGACTTTTAGCATAGTACAGTTTATGGACCAGATTTCCTATAGTTGAATGATGTGTTGTTATCATTTTCATATGATGGAAGGTGGTTTTGCAATTAAGTCCTGAAATGCAGGCTAATGAATGTCCTTGTAGTCCTGTGTGTTTGCGCACTGGACATATATCCATGTTTTGCAGAAGTTTCATTTTGAATTTGTCTTTGCCTTTTACATATTGATTGAGGAACTGGCTTAAAGATTTGAAAGATTTTTTGGCAAAGTTACATATTTACGTGCACGGCCATTTGTACACTGGACATTTTGTTTCAGTCTGATGACGAGGTGATACTGAGTTTTCTGGGGATAATATTGTAAGCAGCATGTCTTGTTTCATTATGGTATTATTAAGTTTTTCATATCCTCGTCCACTGCTATGGATGGTAATAGTTTTTGTTTGCTTTTGTTTGTATGCTTCTTCATTGAAATATGGTTCTGTGCTCGTAGTGTGACTCCATTCACCTCCACAGATATTTAAGAAGTTATTTTTGTTGACCTTCCGTTTATTGAGAAGTCATTTTTGTAATTTAGTAGTTAGTTTTGTTAGTGGTTTCATTCTGTTTAACACTAAAATAAATAACTTCCTTTTGAGAAGGATTGCACTGTCTATGAGAGCTTCTAAGATTAATTTTCTACAGTAGGTTTTAAGGGTTGTGCATGATTTCTCTGCTGTTTTTATAAGTTTCTGAAGGACTCTGCAGCAGAATATTATTTGTAAAATACTATTTTTGGTGTGGTTACTTGCCACTACATCTAGATTTATAGGAGCAGTGTTAGCAGTAGTGGTAGCTGAATTCTTGTTAATCACTTTGTTTTGTTTTACATTTTGAAAGAGGAGGCAAAGTGTTTGTACTAGAAGCTTGTTATATTTCGCTTAATGACTCTATAAGATCTTTTGTTTGAACTTTTTCCAGAAATTCTGCTAGAGATAGATGCTTATTTTGGACACTTTTATTTTCATTTGCTCTGCTTCTCCGTTGCTTTCTACGGATTTGCTTTTTGGTAGTCATTCGTTGGGGTCTGTTGAAAAAAAAGAAGGTATGGCTTGGGCTGGTCTGCAATTTATGCAATTTATGTGTGCTGTGTGCATGAGTGTCTGAGTATGATGGTAAGGCTGTATGTGGTGGTGTGTGATTGTGCATTGGACAGCTACAACTAGTTGGGAAGTCTATTTGTGTATTTGTGTGTTACTATACTGGGGTTCAGATGACAGTAGAAACCAGGCTATTGGGGAGGAGATGCACTAATATTAAATCTAATGGTATAGAATTAAAACAGTTCTTGGTTCTGCAATACTAACATTCTAGGTGCTGATTTATGGAATTTGTATGCTGAAAAACTGGGATTTGTGTGCCATTCTGCCTGCAAATCCCTGTTTAACAAATGGGGATTTTGTGGGCAGAATGGTGCACAAATCCCCGTTTTTCAGTGCACAAATTCCATGAATCAATCCCACATTGTGTTTGAGTAACAGTAAGAATATTATGGTAGTATTGTACTTACGTTTTTTGTTTGGAATGAGCAGGATTCTTCTGAGTTGTTATTTGTACTTCAGATGCTGCTGCTTTTCAGGAGAGTGTTCTTCACTGCAATTGTAAAAGGAAGAAGTGAGTAATTTTGTGTGTTTATAGCACTAATGTTAATTTAGACGCTGCTTTTTATATATTTGTAGTAGTATTGTTGTTTGATAACTGAACATACTGTGTGCATGCAGTTTCCTTTGACTATGTGCAGCCTTTATATTTTACTTACAATATGTTAGTTCAACATGCATTGCAAATGAGTAGAATACTAAGTATATGAAACTCACTTGGTTTCCTAAGGCTGTGTTATTGCATGTTAGGAGATAGAAGAAATAATCATATACTTATTTTGCAATTTTTATAAGGTAAATGGCAGAAACTGTATAGAAAAGCATAGAATGTATGCATTTGTGAAGGTGTGGGTAATAAAGCAGAAGGATGTGATGTACAGGCAGTGGTGTTTTTTCAGCTGGGAGCTTTCCAATGATAGTGTCTATCTGTGCGAGTGTATAAAGATGCATGAACTTATCCTGGCTGTGTGCAATTGTATAATACACTAATAAGTATTTTTCTAAATTATACTGTTATTTCTCCCATCTTTTAATATTATAATATTTTAGATAGTTGTGTGTGTAAAAAAAGAATTTAGATAGCAGATAGGTTTGGAAGCGAGAGTTGATTATAGCAGATGGGAAAAATAATAGTAAGTTCATTTTATACGTTATACAGGTTAAGTGGCAGTTAATCTGTTTATATGCATTTATAAGAGTTGTACATGTACTCTGCATAAAATATGCATAGCTGTAGTTTGTACTCATGCATGTGGATATACATGCAGCTGCAAGTAGAAATCCTGGAGACTTGTACAGTAGTTGTTGTAGTAGGTGCTTTCCAATGATATGAGACTTGTACTCAGAATGATCAACAGTACATTTGAAGTGCTCAACTCTGATGATGGAGTTAGATGTAGAGGTCTTGGATGTGATTGGTGTATGGTTGTGTGACTGCTTAGCTGTATCCAATGAGGGAATGGCATAGAGAGTGAAGTGGAAAGGGTAGAAGGGCTGTCCAAGAGTTACGCACTCCGCGGACATCGCGGCTGTCCGCGGACAGGGCGTTCTACATCCAGGGTTTTCAAGCAAATCCAGCATGGAAAGGGGACTGAAGGGATTAGCCAATCAGGTGTTGAACTTGTGGATTTGTGTTGAAAGAGGCAGCGTGTAGTGAAGATGGCAGAGGTGGAGAAAGTCAGGGTGTTGGTGGTTGGAGATATGTCTGTGCATGGTTTACAGCAGTATGCTCAATGCAGGTATGTGGCAAACAATTTTGATGTTAAAGGAGTGGAGGTGGTGTGGAGCACTGTGCCTGATTGCAATGTACATGAAATTGTACAAGTTTGTGAAGATATGGGCAGGATGAACAGTTCCCATGTTGTAGTTTTGCACTGTGGCGCTTAGCATTTGGGCTATGTCAGTGCCCCTACTTTGTTGGCAGATTTGGAACACTTGGTTTAAGCAGTAATGAACATCCTTCCAAATGCCAAAGTTATTTTTTTGTGGATTAGTACCTAGGGTAATATGGGACAATAGTTCTGTTTTTTATCCTCAGCAAACATTGCTAGGTGTGCAATCAACCGAGGCATGGTATGTTCTTCTGTAATAATGAGAATATTGATTCCAGTAATGCTGTTTATTTTAAAGAAGATGGCATTTCTTTATCTTTTATGGGAAATGCCATGCTGTTTTGGAATGTAAGGGTTGCTTTGGAGAAGGTTATGTGAAGATTTTAGGAGTAAAGTAAGAAAAAAAACAAAGAAGAAAATACAAAATAACAGGTGTCTGTCAAGCATCTGCAAAAAACCCCCCCAAAAATTGCTCTTTTCAGAGCCAACTTCTATGGGAAATGGGGCACATTACTTAAATTAAAATTCACCACGCGCAGATTTTCAATATGTCCGCGGACATGGCAGTAGTCTGCAGACACTGCGTATTACATACAGGGAATTTTGGGGGAGAGAGGCATGCAAATGGGAAAGAGTAGAGCAAGGGATTGGTCAATAAAGTTTACTGGGTGTGTTGTGTAAGGAGAGCTTTTGTCAGAAAGTATTTTTCCTGAGAGAAGAACAGATAGCTATGGCTGTGTGTTTTGGAAACCAGATTATCTGGATTTTGGGAGACTCATGGATACATTGGTGGGAGGTGCATGCAGAATGCAGTGGAGTAGCTGCATATCTTGGATTCCCTCATGTGGAAGTGCACTGGCATGGAATGCGTGGAATGAAGTGGCTGGACTTGGTACCTCTCTTTGCTACTTTGGAGACACAGCATTATCCAGACATAATTGTAATTCATTATGGAGGGAACAGTTTAGGACATGTGTCTGGAATTTCTTTGCAATTTGCAATGAAAGAATGACTTGGAAAGTCATGGACATGTTTCCAAATTCCCAAGTATTTTTTTCTCGTATTGTGCAGAGACAAATGTGGCTGCGTTCTTCTTCATATGGTCCACAAATGGAGAAAGCGAGGCGCAATGTCAATAAGGCTGTTTGTGCCTTTTTAAGAGATGTTGGCATGTCCTCTTTTCACAATGAAAATATTATGTTTCGTAGCACATACATTTTTCGCAGAGATGGAGTCCCTGATTGCCAGTCTATGCTGGCAATCAGATTTTTCTGGGAAATGTACAAAATGCATTGCAACCTTTTTTTGGAATTACAGCCATCCATTTTGCAGTAGGTGTTGACCATTTGAAGTTTTTCAAACACAAAAAGACACCACCAAATGGCTCTTTTCAGAACCACCACTTCCTCCCATAGAAAAGTGCAATGGTTATGATAGGGCAGCACCCCAAAATGTTATATGTCCGCGAACAGTCTGTGGACTTCTAAAAAATGCACAGGGCCCTGCACTATTTATTTGTCACTTCTATTTTGAAACTGTGAAAGGCGGCTCTGAAAAGAGCCTTTTTTTGGGGGGGGGTTGTTGTTTTATAATTGTTTTGGTTTTTTAAACACGACATACAAGGAAAGGAGGGGAAAGGAGGGTAAGGGAAGGACACCCACCATGGGGATAAGAAAGGGCAGGCGTAGAGAGGAAGATGTAGGGTGGGCCTTATTTAGGTAGGTAGCAGACCTTCTCATTCTCAGTGACCACAGTCTCAAAAGCACTCCGAAGATTCTTCCCCCTGCAGAGTACTGCGTCGCAGTACATACACAATATTGTGACCCTCAAAAGATAAGGGTCAACAGCATCATGAATGGCCTGTGAGGCAGCTAGAGGGATGCGCTGTCCCACAGGAGTGTCTCCTGTGGTGAGAAGGAGCGGAAACAGAGGATGTTGTAGAGGAACTCAACCTACTACGTTTATCACAAGGTACAACCTTGCGAATAGCCCCACCGTGGAACGACCTTAGGTGTTGCTTCATTTATGTCATACCAAAGCTGTACGAACCTGGCCTCCCACGACTCAGCACCATTTTGCACTGGTTGCAGGTGACCTTATTTGCATGTGCTTTTGGCACTCCACCATGAATGGTAAACAACCGCCACACCCAAGACTCATGGCGAGTGCCGGTAGTAGGGACTTCCACTTCCTCACCCTCTTCATCCTCTTCATCCTCCTCCTCTACATCCTCACGCCTGTTCCCCTCTACAGACCCTTGGGGAGGTGGTGGTGGTGGAGGGGGTAGGGGTGGTGCTGAGGCAGAAGTAGCACCAGCTGGAACAGCAGCAGCCATGGATGCCATCAGGTTTGATGTAGCATCACAGCAAGAGCAGCAAAGGCAGCAAAAGCAGGTCAATCTTCAATAGTAGAAAGACAGAATGAGGATGAGCTCTGCGGTGTGGCCTTTTATAGGTGTGCTGGTGCGCACTCCGTGAACAGCCATGCTGTCCACGAACAGATCAAACACCCCAAAAAGGCTCAAAAAGTTCCAAAAAGTATGTAGAACGCCAGGGACATTGTCTGGGACATGTGCAATTGTGAATATTTACTGTAAAATACTTTGGATTGTCCAGAAAAGTACTTTAAAAATGTTTGGGGACCCGGGCAGTGTCCGCAAATCAGGACACACGCTTAGTGTGGGTGCGGTCACATGATGACGTCGCGAACACGTCCACGAATGGGACGGGTGTCCGCAGGACACCAAATGCGTAGGAACGGTTGTTTGCATGTGCATGGGTGTTCTACGGACAGAGTTCGGGTCCTCAAACTAATTAAAAGTGTGACATACGTGAGACAGACAGTTACGGACAGGCACCATGTTCGTAGGACCTATGGGTGTGGTGCGCATGTGCATAGATGTTCTACGGACAATATGGACAGGTATAGCGTCCTTAGGACACCTCCATTTTGGTTAATTGCGGACATTCCGGCCACTGAGTGAGTTCTAAGAACAGTTCCATCTTGCTTGCGGACAGTACGGACAGGTATAATATCCTTAGGACACCCCCATTTTGGTTTATTGTGGACATCCCGGACACCCGCGCTGTCCAGGGACATTGTAACTGCCTTTTTAAAAAAAATAAGACACAAAGGACTGAATTAAAACACACATCATATTTTTTAAAATTATATACAGATATAAAATTTATGAGAGGGGGGAAGCAGAAACTGACACACATGCAGGGGAATTAGGGTTTTGTAGAGGATGGATGGGAGGGGATGAAGGGATGGAAGTCTCATCATAACATTTTTCTTGGTGGTGAGGGTTTGGGGATAGTTGACTGGGACATGGAGAAGGGGAATAGGTGCATGTGGGACAATGATATTTAATTTTTTCTTTTACGTGGTCCTCCACAAAATGTTTTAAAAGATTGACATTTTCCACAAGCATATCCATTTTTTGTTCCATGCGCTGCAGAGTATTTTCTAATGTCTCTTTTGCTATATTATTTTCAATGTTTGTATGGTCTGTTAAAAAAATATATATGCTAAGTACACATAACGTAATGATTATTAATTTGCTTATATAGAGAAGTGTTTACCATTAGTATCACTGTCTTCAGTCATTTCCTCACGTGGGAAATGTTCTTCAAGCCATTGCAAAGTACTGGACATTTCTGTGTAAAAATAAATATATTACTTTTAGTGTACCTAATACAGAAAGTTTAGAAATATATAAGAAAAATGAAGTTTACTTACTAGTTTCTGGTAAGTTTTGTTGTTACTGTTGTGTAGGGTCACTGTTGCTTCTTGCTGTGCAGTTTCTGTGAGGTAATTATGTTGGAGGCATATCTTTTTTGTTTTGGTATATTCCATTTTAGTACATATGCTATTTAAATGGACGGTTGATGTGTTACATATATAGGTTCCACTTCTTATTTATTATTACATATAAATTGTTTATGTGCTGCTTTTTTAACTTGTTCAGTGTTTATATGGCATGATAGAACAATTTAAGATACCCCCTGAGTTTTTGGGTAGTGTTGATGTTGTCTGTGTCTGTCCGCGGACATACGCACAGTCCGCGGACATCAAATTACTAGCAAGGGGTTCAGTATATTCTATGTTACATGTATATAAAGTAAGGGAATCCTAGTAAAGATCTATGAAATTTACACTATGAATATGTATATTCAGTAAACAAAACTTTGATAAAAGGGAGTTTATGGTTAAGTTGCGCTGTTAAAAACCTATGAAATTCAGTAAAAACCTTTGTTAAAGGGACATTATGGTTAACTTGCGCTACTAAAAACCTATGAAATTCAGTAAAAAAAACTTTGTTAAAGGGACGTTATGGTTCCAAGTAAAACTGAAAACCCCTGAAATTCGCAAGTTATGGTAAGCTAAGCAACCATAACTCGTGCCACCACCGTGCATTGCTAAGACTAACACCCAGGACATCAAAGATGGCATCACAAATGTCATTGATGACATCACATGTGCATGTACATTTCATGAAAAGTCTGTACAAGGGATTCTTATTATAATGTTGACAAAAAATGTGTCAAGGATCATTGGAATACATGAGCTATGTAGTGCATTACGCAATGCATTCATATAAATAGCATTCTATTAGAAATTCTTTACACTATAATAATGTACTCATGTATAAACATAAGCATTGTGTGCAGCATACATGATGGAGGTGCAATATTCATAATCTTCCCATGTTGAATAGTGAAATGATAAATGCTTTCTTATTAGAGTTTTGTGTACTGTGCAACATGTAATAAGTAGCTAATGAAACCCACTTCCTATATAATTTCATTATTACATACAAAACACAAAGACACAACAACACATACAAATATGAGATATACAGGGAAAGTGACGTACGCAAAAAAGCAGAAGTAGAACCAGAAATTGTTCATAACCTACCTGATTATCTTTATGCACAGAAATGATTGTTCTGCTTCAAACCTACTACTTCCCTATGAATAACTATCACATGATGTGACTGTACCCTAAAGAAAGTAATGCGAATAGAAATATGAGCATATCCAGAGAAAGTACAGTAATAAAAAAACAGCAGAACAATAAGAAAGTGTTGATAACTTTACTGATTGTCTTCATACACAGAAAGCACTGCTATCTTTCAAGTGTGCATTCTCCCTATCCAGCAAGTCAAAAGTTATCAGCCTCTCTCAGCCTCTTGGCTGTAAAGCACCAAGACCAATATAAAGGTTTTAAGGCGTGGGGCATCTCGTCTCTGTCAATTATTTTTAAAACTACTGGATGGATTTACCCCAAACCAGTCAAGAAAATTAAGCCATCACTTTGTGCCCAAATTTTTTGTTTATTATCTGCCAAGTATTTTTCATGCTAGGGCTGTTCAAAAACTACCCTTTTTCTCTATGTAAAAATGAATGGGAGTAGACTGAAAATTTATTTTTTATGTTTTCTCAATAACATTTTCATTTTTTCAATGTTTCCAATTGGGGGTGGGGGGCTTGACAAACTCTTTATTTGGAAAATATCAGCCAAATCTGTCCTGCAAGTCAAGAGTTATTAGCATTGTAAAAACAAAAAAAAATAGTCTTATGGCAGTAAAAAAAAATGCAAGTGGTGCATATATGTGATGTCATCAGTGATTTCATCAATTACATTTGTGATGTCATGGGTGTTAGTCTTAGCAGTGCACAGTGGTGGCGGGAGTTGTGGTTGCTTAGCTTAGCATAACTTCCACCAAATTTGCATGGTTGCTTAGCTTACCATAACTGGTGAATTTCTGAGGTTTTTTGTTTTTACTTGGAACCATAACATCCCTTTAAAAATATTTTTTCATTTAATTTCATAGGTTTTATTAGTTCAACTTAACCATAGTGTCCCTTTAACAAAGGTTTTTCAGTGATATATTACACAGCCCACTGTAGTTGCTGTGTAGTTATGGTTAAGTTGCTAATCCCATAGGAAGAAAACTTTTTGAGCAGCTTATAACTTTGCTTCCCCTGGACGATTTGCACCAAACTTTGCAAAAAAAGTATATAGCCCACTCTGAATTGTTTTGCAAAATTAGAGAGGTTTGCTCCAGGTGGGGCAAAGTAATAGGGGGTCCCAAAATGTATTTTTTTCCCATAGACATAATGTGAAAACACTTTGCGCACGCCTACAGATCAAACCGCTGGCCGGATTTCCACCAAATTTGCAGCAGGAGCGGTGGCTTAGTCCCAAAAGCGTGCTTTTGTTAATTTGGTGTAAATCCATCCAGTAGTTTTTTTTTTAAAATGGCCAAAACGTAAGGCAACAAAATGTGCGATTTCTATGTCTGCTCTGCGGACACACTTCCCTGTTCGCTCCGCCGACAGGACATCGATTGGCTAATCGGCTTGCATCATGTCTGTGGACACTCAACATGTTCTCTGATTGGCTGGGATGAAGCGTGAGGCGTGTCACATTGTTTCGATGCGCCCGCCATGTTGGATCCGCCAACAGCGCGGTGGCAAACAGAGGCAAAATGCAATTTTGGGGAGTGTGTTGGTGTGCAGCACTGCTTGGGGAGGATTGGAGAGTAAGAGATGGGTCAAATACTGTATTTGTTTAGGTGGCAGGTGCCCCTGATGTGTTCACCAGGTCTGCGGTCGTCGCGGTTTTCCGCGGAAATAATAAATGCACTTCTGGCTATTTTACATTAGTATGATGTTGGTTTTGGGTTGTTAATAGAGGATTGATTGTAATTAATATCCCCTATAAGCAGCTCACATACCATAGTCAAAATGTTTGGTATTATAGGTGTGTTATGCTGCAGTGGTTGTGGCCGAGGCTTAGAGTCTTGGGTGCATGGCCGAAGGCCGTAAACCGTAGGCCATGCACCCAAGACTCTAGGCCCTGGCCACAACCACCGCAGCATAACACACCCATAGAATCAAACACCCATCAAATATCCACAACCCACCAGTGTGTGTACTGTTTCATTTGTAGAGTTTCTATGTGACATTTTAGCTATGTTATGCAGTTAAGATTGTGGAGTTTGTAACAAGGAGTGCTGTGTTTCTGAGTTTATGTATTGTATACTTACTGGTTGAGTTTTTTGCGGTTGTATGGAGTTTTTTTATGACATGGGTAACTGGACCACATATACTTTTTCGATCCCTGTGAAAAAAGAAAAGATCGTATGTTAGAGCAGGTAGGTCATAATGAGTTATTGCATTGCATAATAGACATTTCTGGGTTTTTTGACCTTCATATTTAGTACTTTACAAGTACTATAGTTCAAACCAGTGTACTGTGCAATTTGCTGTTTGTCTTCTAAATCATTGGGTCTGTGGGAGAAAAACATCCATGCTGGATTTAAAAAAAAAATTCTATGTTGTGGTACAATATATTTCTTTCATTGTTTTACTGTTTATTTCTTGTTTGTTGCTAATCTTCTATCTTTGGCTTGTTGCAGATTTTTGGGGCAATTAGATACCTGTTGGCGTATTCTAATTGTTTATTTCTACTTTTATGCTATTAATTTATCTGTTTGCTTGTTGTAGATTTTTTGTGGCAGTTATAACCGTTGGCGTATTCTAACTGTATATTCCTTGTTTGATTTTAGTGGTATTTATTTATGCGTTTGCTTGTTGCAGAATCTTGGGGCAATTAGATACCTGTTGGCGTATTCTAACTGTGTATTTCTTGTTACATTTTAGTAGTATTTATTTATCTGTTTGCTTGTTGCAGAATCTTGGGGCAGTTAGATACATGTTGGCATACTCTAACTGTGCACAGTTTTGAAGTTGAAGTTTTGCTTATGTTCATACACAGATTACGTATTAAATTTTGGTTTTAAGAATATTAAGTAAGTATTTACAAGATTTGCTGGTAATCTCTGCTTTAGAGTAATGGCACTATCATTACATTCGAACCATCCTCAATTCTATTTTATATATTCAGTGTAGTGACCTGCATTGGTTGTGCAACCTGCGTGATAGATTATACCTATTGTTGTAAAGGTTTTCTTACCAAGTGATACTTGACCATGTGTGAATCCAGTCAGTTTACAGTTGTTTTTGGTACCATCTGCACTGTAACGTAAAAGCATTACTATTACGTATTTACTATGTGTCTGTATTTGCAAGGTGGAGCGATCATCTGAATTGCAGGTAGTACATAATCTGCCATGGTTTGCATGTTGTACACGTTGCTGAAATGGAATGGATTCACAGTTAGGTATGGATACATACACAAAGCGTTCATTAGGAATTTCTTCCTGTTCCACGTGGTTGCAGAGAGTGCATATATGTTTTCACATGTCTGAAATCTGAAAGATTTCATTTATAGGTATGTTTTTGTTTTCCAGTACTTCTACTAAGTACATTAGACATTCTTGTGGATCTTCTTGTGAGTTTATAGTGAATTTGACAATTCCAGCACAGTAGTCCAATTCTTGTCTTATTCCATGAACACTATAAGTGTTGTCAGGATTGTTGGTTGCATTTCTATGAAGGACTAACATTTGCAAACACAATTGGTCTGTACTGTGTAAGTAAATGTTCTCAATAATTGGTGGTAATTGGAATAGAATATTTATTGCTACATTTGTGTAGCAATTTACAGCAGTTATATTTGAACATTTGAATGGACCTGACAGTTCTGTGTCAAAGTCATTTGTTCGGAGTGTGTGTTGTTTCTTTGAAGAAGTAGTTGAGTTACTTTGACCAGTAGATTCTTCTTTGGTTGTGGTATTTGATGAAGTATTAGTTCCTTTTTTTTTTTCTTCGGAGGAATTGTAGTGATATCCTGTATCGTTTCAGTTTGAAGTAGTTTTCTTTTACAACGTTTTGCTTTTTGTGGAACAGGATAGATTTTTAGATGGGGGTGTGGAGTATATGCAGCCTATTGTATTCTAGAATGCAAGGAATATCTGCATTTACTTTACTTGCATCAAAGTTGATTAGAAATAGCGTGTCAAGTGTATGTAAGCGGGATAGTGCTACATAGCTCATGCCTACATTAAAGACTGTGCTACCAATATCTATTAATGCTTTATTTAGGGTAAGACCTTGTGATTTGTGAAAGGTAACTTTGTAAGCTAGAGTTAGTGAAAATTGTTCACTGTGTACATATGTGTCTTTGAAAAGAAGGAAGCGGGCTGTTGAGCGTCCTATCCTTTTAACCTCTGATAGTTTGTCAAAGAGAATATTGACACATTGAATGTTGTTGTCACGTGGGTATGTTTGAAAGCCAACAACTGTACCAAGTGCTCCATTAACTAGTCCTTGCTCCACGTCAAGGTTACGTTTAAGCATTACTCTACAGTTAAAAGATAATTTTAATATTTTCTCTAAACCATCTGTGTTGGAGTTTTCTAGGGTATTTAGTCTTTTTGTGGCTTGTTGACACATGGGTAGTGTCATACCATGTACGTCCGGTTTATCTGTGGAGCGAATTTCAATTATTGGTTGCATTTCTTTTTTCAACATTATTTCATTGAATTTTGAACAGCTTGCAAGAGTTGGCATCAAGGACATACAATTGACATTTCTGTGTGCTAATTGTTCCATGACATCAGTAGCACATGAGTTATGGCCATAGAGTGCATGGTTGTGCCTGGTTTTTAATATTGCTTGTGATTCTTGAGATAGTACACCAACTCTAATACTTTTTAAAATGTTGGCGTATGTGAGGTCTGCAGACTGGTGCATGTTTTCTGTTCATTCTCTGTATTGGAAATGTTGCCAACGGTTGATATTACCTATGCTGCCAAGAGTTTTATGGCACAGTTTGTGCCCTAAGATTTTAAAAATAGGTTAAGCTTTCACTGGTGTCAAATGAAGAATATCTCTGAAAACAATAATGTGTTTTCCTCCAAAGAGCTGTTCGTAGTCTGTTTTGAGGACCTCTTGTAATCTGAGGTGAATAAAAGCCAACATTAGGTTGGAGACCATACTCACCTCATCTGTTAGCAGCATTTTTATGTGTTTGAAAACTCTGCATAGTTGCATTGCAGCTTCTGTGGAAAGTTTGTAATAGTCTAATTTGTTTTGCTGTTCTACTGGAAGGAGTAGTAATCAGTGTAAAGTGACACCGCCTATGTTGTAGGCAACTAAACCTATGGGGGCAGTTACAACAGCTGACAGTTTGTTGTTTGTCAATTGTTGAAGGAACTTGCTGATGATTTTGATTAAGAATGTTTTGCTGAACGAGCTTCACCACTCAAGTATAGCAGTATAGGTGTGTAGTCTTGGCAGGTACAGGTTTTATTTTCATGTTCCACACCATGTTCAATTTGTTTTGTTATTTCTTGGAAAATAATACGCTGCTCATTGTTCAGTTGTGATTTTAGTACAGCAAAGTCTTCTGTAGCTTGTTCATACTGACACATGGTGTTTTCTACTTCTATCATGGCTAATTCTGCATCATTTGCTATTAGTGGCTGTCCAAGTGGTTCTTGGCTTCCTGTTACAGAAGGTTGACTACTGTCAGGCGTGTCCACTTGTAGTTGGGCCTGGAGTTCTTCTTTGTGTTGCTGTTCATTGTGCAACATTGTTTGGTACTGTGTAAAGTTTACGTCTGTTATAGGGCTTTCAATTGCTTTGAAAGCGTCTTCATAGGAGTCATATGTATCCAGTTACTATTCTTCTTTTCTCCATGGTTTAAAAAGTTGTAGCAGGGACATGTAATACAGTCCTTTATGTTGAGGAGTTTTTAATGACAATTTGATATGATCAATTACGCTGCGTTTGGTAAGTTTCACTAAGCTGCCTTCACAATTTACCACTCTGTATCTACCTTTCTTTTCATCTGGTTTAACATTATTTTTGTATGTGAAGTTTTTGGCTACGTGGCAGAGACACATGGTTTCCAAAGTGGTACTCCTGTTTGGGTAGTATGTGTGTAGTAAATTGTTTTTCAAAATGTCCTGGCTGTTGGGATCATTATTGGCTATTGTTTCTATTTCCTCATATGATTTGAGAACTCTTTTTCTCTTTTTTATGCCTAAAATGTACAATTTCTGTGATAGTGTTTTGTCAGATGATATGTCATCCCAGAGTTCTTGAAGCTCTGTTTTCTCTGCTTTGGTTAAGTAGGCTGTGACATATCGGGCAACTGCAGTGGAATTGTCTGCAATGTACTGCACATCTATGTTTGGATTCCATAGGAGGGCAATTATTGCATTGTAATCATTGATGTATTTTGATTCTTCTGTTCTTTTTATGTAATATGTGTTCTTAGGTGATTTACCTTTGACACTATGTCTGACTGAAGACATGAAGTTGTTTACTTGACCTGTTGCTGAAACTGGTCTAGGGAAACCAAAGTGGGATTTGGTGGTGTATTTCCCTTTTTTAAGCTATTTGCGACGACAATATTTCCCACATTTGTGTCTTTCAAATTGTAAATTTTGTGCATAAATGTCACTATGTGTTGTTTGTGAAGGAATTTCACAAGTGACACATTTTTGGATGAACTGCAAAACAGAGGCGTCACTGTCCTGACCAAATTTAGGAGCATTTTTATAATAGCTTGTGGATGTGTGGCTTGGTATTCTTTTCTGCAAATGAACTGTTGAACATCTCTGAGGGGAGGAACAGTCTTATTACAAATAAAGTGGCGCATAGCAATGAAGCGATGATGGAAATATCTTGATCCATTTACAGGATCTAGAGAGCATAGTTTTCCTGGTGTTTTTATATCTATGTCTGTTTTATTTTTATTTGCTATGCGTAGGAAATTGCATAAATATTCCCATAAATATTCTGCACAACTTATTGTAACAAACCAAGTGGGTGGGCCAAGGTTTCTTATCATAGGGCGTACATCTCTGTGACGTCGGAACCAGTGTTCTTTTGTACCATGCATGTTTGCTAAAAGATTTGTAATACTTGACTGAAAAACCTCATCTTTTTCTTGCATTTTTTGTAATAATTGCACAGCTGACATATTTTGAAAATGGGTACCAGATTTTAATGTGTGTGCAACTCCGTAGCATTGAGTTGCTAGTTCACTTTCAAAGAGAAGGTGGAATATGTATTCCACGTTTTGTCTGAATCTGGGGTCATCAGAATACATTCGTAGAGAGCGATATTCTGATGCTGTTATCTGTGTGGGTCTATCATTGTGCCTTCCTCCTTTTCCAGTAGGAAAGAGTAGAGGAAAGGCCTGTGCCTCTATACTTTTTTCCCTTATGCTGATTGGAGATCCTTTGGCTTGTCGCATTTGGTACATTTCCAGTGCATCTCTATAGTGTCTTTAGAGTGTAAAGGATGAATTGTATAATGGTCTAAAATATTGGATTCTGTAGCAGGATTTAGAAGTTCAAATTTACCAGTTTCTGGTGACTCTTGAATTATTTCAATGGTTTCTCTCAGGTTTTCTTCAATATTAACTTCTTTGTAGTATTCATTGTTGTTTTTTAGAAATTGCAGGGCTTGTATAACTTTTTGTAAGTCCACGAGTTGTTGCTAATTTTGTTTTGTCTTTTGTAGGTACGCCATTTACTAAGACAATTAAAGATTGATCTATTGGCCGTTGCACTCCTAGAGTGTGTACATTTTCTTTGAGATCTAATGGTAAATAAACTGCTTTGCCACGAATGCCTTTGAATAATTCTGAGGGAGGTAATTTAGCTGTTTTTGGTTGGAGGTGTATTATTGTTTGAAATGGCTCCACTGTTTGAATTATGATGCTCTCATATAAATGTAGTTGTTGCAGGGGTTTTGGTAGTAGGAATAATTCCAAGTTTTTTGTGATAGCAAGTGAAGGTGTTTGGTTGTTGTCAAGTTTTGTAGTGCAGTTATTGCAAAGTATTAAGGGGTCAGTAATGTTGTATTTGTTTTCTGCTATAAGGTAGAGAGCTAATTGGAACCATTTGGAATCCTCATTGTTTTCTATTTTGTACGTTTTGTCTATAGTAGACTAGTTTGTTGAACATCTATTTCATTTTGTAAGTGGCTTTCAATTCCAAAATATTTTCCCTGGATATGCTCTATTTCATCAAGTAGATGCTTGGCTGTACCATGTAGAAGATTGTTATTTAAATTGGCTAGTGCTAAAGCAGGACTTTTAGCATAGTATAGTTTTTTGACTAGATTTCTTATAGTTCAATGATGTGTTGATATCATTTTAATATGATGGAAGGTGCTTTTGCAAATAGGTCCTGAAATGCAGGCTAATGAATGTCCTTGTAGTCCTGTATATTGGCGCGCTGGACAGGCATCCATATTTTGTAGTAGTTTAATTTTGATTTTGTCTTTGCTTTTTACATACTGATTGAGGAAATGGCGTAAAGATTTGAAAGATTTTTTGGCAATGTTACAAATTGATGTGCACGGCCATTTGTAGACTGTATGTTTTGGTTGAGTAGAATGGGGAGGTGATACAGAGTTTTCTGGGGATATTTTTGTGAGAAGAGTTTCTTGATCTATAATCGTGTTATTAGGTTTTTCATACCCTCGTTCACTGCTATGTATGGCAACTGCATTTGTTTGCTTTTGTTTATATGCTTCTTCATTAAAATATGGTTCTGTGGTCGTGATGTGGCTCCATTCACCTCCACAGATGTTTAAGAAGCTATTTTTGTTGATATTCCGTTTATTGAGAAGTCTTTTTTGTAGTTTAGTAGTTTGTTTTGTTAGTGGTTTCACCCTGTTTAAAACTAAAATAAATAACTTCCTTTTGAGAAGGATTGCAATTTCTACGAGAGCTTCTAGGATTCTTTTTCTACAGTAGGTTTTAAGGGTTGTGTATGATTTCTCTCCTGTTTTTAAAAGGTTCTGAAGGACTCTGTGGCGGCACATTTTTTGTAAAACATTTTTTTTGGTATGCTTACTTTCCACTACATCAATATTTATAGGTGCAGTGTTAGCAGTAGTGGTAGCTGAAGTTTTGGTAATCACTTTCTGTTTGGTTTTACATTTTGATAGAGGAGGGAAAGTTTCTGTACTGGAAGCTTGTTTTGTTTCACTTAATGACTGTATTAGCTGTTTTGTTTGAACTTTTTGTACAAACTCTGCTAGAGATGGATGCTTATTTTGGACACTTTTATTTTGATTTGCTCCACTTCTGCGTTGCTTTCTATGGAGTTCCTTTTTGGTAGGCATTCTTTGGGGTCTGTTGGAGAAAAAAAAGAAAGTGTGGGTTAGGCTGTTGTGCAGTGTATGCGTGCTTTGTGCATGAGTGTCTGAGTATGATGGTAAGTATGATTGTGGAGGTGTGTGATTGTGCAATGGGCAGCTATATCAAGTTGGGAAGGCTATTCTTGTATTTGTGTGTTACTATACTGTGCTTCAGATGACAATATAACGTATGCAACTGGTAAGGGGAAACACTAATACTACATCTAATGGTAAAGGGTTAATATATGTGTTTCTTCTACAATACTAAAATGCTAGCGTGTTTGAGTAACAGTTAGAACATTATGTTAGTTTTGTACTTACTTTTTTGGAAGTGTAGGTTTCTTCTTAGTCCTTGTTCGTACTTCAGAGGCTGCTGCTTTTCAGGAGAGTGGTCTTTACTGAAATTGTAAAAGAAAGAAGTTAGTGAATATGTGTGTTCATAGCACTTTTGTTAATGTAGACATTGTTTTGCACTTTCCTTTGACTATGTGCATCCTGTACATTTTATTTAGAATCTGTTAGTTGAATACGTTTTTCAAATGAGTATAATAGTAAAAGAATAGAGCACACTTGTTTTTTTAATGTTATGTTAATGGATATTAAGAGTTAGAAGAAATAATCATATGCATTTTTTGCTATTTTTACAGGGTAAATGGTAGAAATTGTACATAAAAGCATTCAATGTATGGCTTTGTGAAGGTGTGGGAAATAAAGCAGAAGGATTTCATATAGTGGCAGTGGTGTTGTTGGATCAGGGAGCCTTTCTAATGATATTGTCTGCGAGTGTGCTTGAATGAAGATATATGAGCTCATCCTGGCTGCGTGAAATTTTATAATACACTGGACAGTCTTTTTCATAAGTATACTGTTATCTTTCCCATTTTATAATATGAAACAATATTTTTTTAGTTAGGTGTGTGTGTAAACAGAAATTTGGAGAGCTGAAAGGTTTGCAATTGACACTTCATCATAGCAGATGGGAGAAATGACAGAAAGTGTATTTTACAGTTTATACAGGGTAAGTGGCAGTTACTCTGTTCATATTTTTATTTATTTTATTTTACATTTTTAAAGTGCTTACACAGCCCGCGGGCATCAAGGTTTTTTAGTTGTGTAATTATTGTGTCTTAGATACATATTTTAATGCGCTTAAACACCTGGAGGTTTCTAAGCGTGGACCCGGGGATCGAATCTGTGTTGCTTCGTGTTGTTTTGCTTTCAAGGCGCGCACGTTGCCACTGAGCTATGCTCCCGGGATGTATTGTATTACTAGAAGAGGTGTACATGTACTGTGTAGAAAATATTCATACCTGTATTCTGTGTTCATGCATGTGGATGTGCATGAATCTGCAAGTAGACATCTTGTGGAGTTTTATAGTAGTTGTTGCTGTAGGTCCTTTGCAGTCACAGCCGAATTGTAATGAGAGTGATCAATAGTACATCTAAAGTGCTGATCTGTGATGACAGAGTTAAATGTAGAGTTCTTGGATGTGATTGGTGGATGATTGTGTGACTGCTTAATAGTAGCCAATGAGGAAGTGGTGCAGAGAGTGCAGTGGAAAGGGTAGAAGGGCTGCCCCAGTGTTACTTCTACGCTCCGCGGACAGCGCGGTTGTTCGCAGACAGGACATGCCACATCCGGGTTTTCCGAGCATGAAGTGGGAGTGTATTTTGAGGATTAGCCAATCAGGAGTTGAGGTTCTGCTTCATATTGAGAGGGGCTATGTGTAGTGAAGATGGCGGAGATGCAGAAAGTCATGGTGTTGGTGGTTGGAGATATGTTTGGGAATGGTTTGGAGCTGTATGCTAAATCTAGGAATGTGGCTAACCATTTTGACACCAAAGGAGTGGATGTGGTGTGGAGCACTGTGCCCGATTTGAATTTGCAGGCAATTCTGGTAGCTTGTCAGGATATGGCTAGGTTTCATAGTACAAATGTAGTTGTCCTACACTGTGGTACTGTGCTTTTGGGCTACGTCTGTGCCACTACTTTGTTGCAAGATCTGCAAAACTTGGTTCAGGCAATCATGAAAGTCCTTCCAAATGCCAAGGTTATTTTTTCTGCTTTGTTACCTACAGCAGTATAGGACAATAGTTGTGTGTTTTGTCCTCAGCAAAATATTGCTTGGTGTGCAATCAACCGAGGCATGTTTGCTTTCATGCTTAGAGCTGGTATGTTCTTTTGTAATAATGAGAACATTGATTCTCGTAATGTTGTTTATTTTAAAGAAGATGGCATTTCTTTATCTTTTATGGGAAATGCCATGCTGTTTTGGAACATAAGGGGTGCTTTGGAGAAGCTAATGTGAAGATTTTTGGAGGAAAATAAGAAAAAAGACCCCAAACAAATACTAAATAAAAGGTGTTTCTGAAGCATCTGCAAAAAAAAATCCAAAAATGGCCCTTTTCAGAGCCAACCTCAAAGGGGAAATGGGGCACACTATTTAAATGTTCATTCACCACGCTCAGATTTTTTTATTTGTCTGTGGACAGTGCAGTTGTTCGCAAACAGCATGTATTACATACAGGGATTTTGGGGTTGAGAGGCATGCAAATGAGACTGAGCAGAGAAGGGATTGGTCAATAAGGTTTACTGGTTGTCTTGTGTAAGGAGAGAGTTTGTCAGTAGGTGTTTTTCCTGAGAGAAGAGCAGATAGCTATGGCTGTGTGTTTCAGGAAGAAGATTGTTTGGATTTTGAGAGATTCGTGGATAAATTGGTTGGAGGTTCATGCAGATCGCTGTGGAGCGGCTGCACATCTTGGATTCTCTCATGTGGAAGTGCACTGGAATGGAGTGCGTGGAATGAAGTGGGTGGATTTGGTACCTCTCTGTGCTTCTTTGGAGACACCGTGTCATCCAGACATTATTATTATTCATTGTGGAGGGAGCAGATTAGGACATGTGTCTGGAATCTCTTTGCAATTTGCAATGAAAGAAGGACTTGGGAAAGTCATGGACACGTATCCAAACTCCAGAGTAATTTGAGTTTTCTGGGGATATTTTTGTGAGAAGAGTTTCTTGATCTATAATCGTGTTATTAGGTTTTTCATACCCTCGTTCACTGCTATGTATGGCAACTGCGTTTGTTTGCTTTTGTTTATATGCTTCTTCATTAAAATATGGTTCTGTGGTCGTGATGTGGCTCCATTCACCTCCACAGATGTTTAAGAAGCTATTTTTGTTGATATTCCTTTTATTGAGAAGTCTTTTTTGTAGTTTAGTAGTTTGTTTTGTTAGTGGTTTCACCCTGTTTAAAACTAAAATAAATAACTTCCTTTTGAGAAGGATTGCAATGTCTACGAGAGCTTCTAGGATTCTTTTTCTACAGTAGGTTTTAAGGGTTGTGTATGATTTCTCTCCTGTTTTTAAAAGGTTCTGAAGGACTCTGTGGCGGCACATTTTTTGTAAAACATTTTTTTTGGTATGCTTACTTTCCACTACATCAATATTTATAGGTGCAGTGTTAGCAGTAGTGGTAGCTGAAGTTTTGGTAATCACTTTCTGTTTGGTTTTACATTTTGATAGAGGAGGGAAAGTTTCTGTACTGGAAGCTTGTTTTGTTTCACTTAATGACTGTATTAGCTGTTTTGTTTGAACTTTTTGTACAAACTCTGCTAGAGATGGATGCTTATTTTGGACACTTTTATTTTGATTTGCTCCACTTCTACGTTGCTTTCTATGGAGTTCCTTTTTGGTAGGCATTCTTTGGGGTCTGTTGGAGAAAAAAAAGAAAGTGTGGGTTAGGCTGTTGTGCAGTGTATGCGTGCTTTGTGCATGAGTGTCTGAGTATGATGGTAAGTATGATTGTGGAGGTGTGTGATTGTGCAATGGGCAGCTATATCAAGTTGGGAAGGCTATTCTTGTATTTGTGTGTTACTATACTGTGCTTCAGATGACAATATAACGTATGCAACTGGTAAGGGGAAACACTAATACTACATCTAATGGTAAAGGGTTAATATATGTGTTTCTTCTACAATACTAAAATGCTAGCGTGTTTGAGTAACAGTTAGAACATTATGTTAGTTTTGTACTTACTTTTTTGGAAGTGTAGGTTTCTTCTTAGTCCTTGTTCGTACTTCAGAGGCTGCTGCTTTTCAGGAGAGTGGTCTTTACTGAAATTGTAAAAGAAAGAAGTTAGTGAATATGTGTGTTCATAGCACTTTTGTTAATGTAGACATTGTTTTGCACTTTCCTTTGACTATGTGCATCCTGTACATTTTATTTAGAATCTGTTAGTTGAATACGTTTTTCAGATCAGTATAATAATAAAAGTATCGAGCACACTTGTTTTTTTAATGTTATGTTAATGGATATTAAGAGTTAGAAGAAATAATCATATGCATTTTTTGCTATTTTTACAGAGTAAATGGTAGAAATTGTACATAAAAGCATTCAATGTATGTCTTTGTGAAGGTGTGGGAAATAAAGCAGAAGGATTTCATATAGTGGCAGTGGTGTTGTTGGATCAGGGAGCCTTTGTAATGATATTGTCTGCGAGTGTGCTTGAATGAAGATATATGAGCTCATCCTGGCTGCGTGCAATTTTATAATACACTGGACAGTCTTTTTCATAAGTATACTGTTATCTTTCCCATTTTATAATATGAAACAATATTTTTTTAGATAGGTGTGTGTGTAAACAGAAATTTGGAGAGCTGAAAGGTTTGCAATTGACACTTCATCATAGCAGATGGGAGAAATGACAGAAAGTTTATTTTACAGTTTATACAGGGTAAGTGGCAGTTACTCTGTTCATATTTTTATTTATTTTATTTTACATTTTTAAAGTGCTTACACAGCCCACGGGCATCAAGGTTTTTTAGTTGTGTAATTATTGTGTCTTAGTTGCGTATTTTAATGCGCTTAAACACCTGGAGGTTTCTAAGCGTGGACCCGGGGATCGAATCTGTGTTGCTTCGTGTTGTTTTGCTTTCAAGGCGCGCACGTTGCCACTGAGCTATGCTCCCGGGATGTATTGTATTACTAGAAGAGGTGTACATGTACTGTGTAGAAAATATTCATACCTGTATTCTGTGTTCATGCATGTGGATGTGCATGAATCTGCAAGTAGACATCTTGTGGAGTTTTATAGTAGTTGTTGCTGTAGGTCCTTTGCAGTGACAGCCGAATTGTAATGAGAGTGATCAATAGTACATCTAAAGTGCTGATCTGTGATGACAGAGTTAAATGTAGAGTTCTTGGATGTGATTGGTGGATGATTGTGTGACTGCTTAATAGTAGCCAATGAGGAAGTGGTGCAGAGAGTGCAGTGGAAAGGGTAGAAGGGCTGCCCCAGTGTTACTTCTACGCTCCGCGGACAGCGCGGTTGTTCGCAGACAGGACATGCCACATCCGGGTTTTCCGAGCATGAAGTGGGAGTGTATTTTGAGGATTAGCCAATCAGGAGTTGAGGTTCTGCTTCATATTGAGAGGGGCTATGTGTAGTGAAGATGGCGGAGATGCAGAAAGTCAGGGTGTTGGTGGTTGGAGATATGTTTTTGAATGGTTTGGAGCTGTATGCTAAATCTAGGAATGTGGCTAACCATTTTGACACAAAAGGAGTGGATGTGGTGTGGAGCACTGTGCCCGATTTGAATTTGCAGGCAATTCTGGTAGCTTGTCAGGATATGGCTAGGTTTCATAGTACAAATGTAGTTGTCCTACACTGTGGTACTGTGCTTTTGGGCTACGTCTGTGCCACTACTTTGTTGCAAGATCTGCAAAACTTGGTTCAGGCAATCATGAAAGTCCTTCCAAATGCCAAGGTTATTTTTTCTGCTTTGTTACCTACAGCAGTATGGGACAATAGTTGTGTGTTTTGTCCTCAGCAAAATATTGCTTGGTGTGCAATCAACCGAGGCATGTTTGCTTTCATGCTTAGAGCTGGTATGTTCTTTTGTAATAATGAGAACATTGATTCTCGTAATGTTGTTTATTTTAAAGAAGATGGCATTTCTTTATCTTTTATGGGAAATGCCATGCTGTTTTGGAACATAAGGGTTGCTTTGGAGAAGCTAATGTGAAGATTTTTGGAGGAAAATAAGAAAAAAGACCCCAAACAAATACTAAATAAAAAGGTGTTTCTGAAGCATCTGCAAAAAAAAATCCAAAAATGGCCCTTTTCAGAGCCAACCTCAAAGGGGAAATGGGGCACACTATTTAAATGTTCATTCACCACGCTCAGATTTTTTTATTTGTCTGTGGACAGTGCAGTTGTTCGCAAACAGCATGTATTACATACAGGGATTTTGGGGTTGAGAGGCATGCAAATGAGACTGAGCAGAGAAGGGATTGGTCAATAAGGTTTACTGGTTGTCTTGTGTAAGGAGAGAGTTTGTCAGTAGGTGTTTTTCCTGAGAGAAGAGCAGATAGCTATGGCTGTGTGTTTCAGCAAGAAGATTGTTTGGATTTTGAGAGATTCGTGGATAAATTGGTTGGAGGTTCATGCAGATCGCTGTGGAGCCGCTGCACATCTTGGATTCTCTCATGTGGAAGTGCACTGGCATGGAGTGCGTGGAATGAAGTGGGTGGATTTGGTACCTCTCTGTGCTTCTTTGGTGACACTGTGTCATCCAGACATTATTATTATTCATTGTGGAGGGAGCAGATTAGGACATGTGTCTGGAATCTCTTTGCAATTTGCAATGAAAGAAGGACTTGGGAAAGTCATGGACATGTATCCAAACTCCAGAGTAATTTTTTTCCCTATTGCGCAGAGACAAATCTGGCTGTGTTCTTTTTCATTTGGTCCACAAATGGAGAAAGCAAGGTGAAATTTTAACAAGGCTGTTTGTGCCTTTTTGAGAGATGTTGGTATGTCCTCTTTTCAGAAGCACACACATTTTTCACAGAGATTGAGTACATCTTACTTATGTCGGCAATCAGATTTTTCTGCGAAATATATAAATGCATTGCAACCTTTTTTGGAATTACATCAATTTATTTTGCAGTAGGTGTTGACCTTTTGAAGTTTTTGAAACACAAAAAACCCCACAAAAAGGCTCTTTTCAGAGCCACCACTTCCTCCCAGAGAAAAGTGCAATGGTTGTGACAGGGCTGTACTGCACAGATTTTAGATGTCCGCGGACTCTCCACGGACTTCTAAAAATGCACAGGGCCCTGCACTATTTATTTGTCTTCTGTTTTTAAACTGTGAAAGACGGCTCTTTGTTTTTTTTGTTTGTTTTTGTTGTTTTATATTTTTTGGGCTTTTTAAACACGACACACAAGGAAAGGAGGAGAAAGGAGGGCAAGGAAGCGACACCAACCACAGGGATAAGAAAGGGCAGGTGGAGAGAGGAAGATGTAGGGTGGGCCTTATTCAGGTAGGTCCCAGACCTTCTCATGCTCCTTGACCGCAGTCTCGAAAGCAGTCCGAAGGTTCTCCACCTGCAGAGTACTGCATCACAGTACATGCACAATATTGTGACCCTCGAAAGGTAAGGGTAAACAGCATCATGAATAGCCTGTGAGGCAGCTGGAGGGATGCACTGTCCCATAAGAGTGTCTTTTGTGGTGACAGGATTGGAAACGGAGGATGCTGCAGAGGAACTCAACCTACTACATTTATTGCAAGGTACAACCATACGAAAAGCCCCACTGTGGAATGACTTTAGGTGTCACTTCATTGATGTAGTACCAAAGCTATATGAACCAGGCTTGTCACGACTCAGCACCATGTGCCACTGAGTGCAGATCACCATGTTCGCATTAGCTTTTGACTCACGATGAGTGCTAGTAGTAGGGACTTCCACTACCTCACCCTCTTCATCCTCTTCATCTGTCTCCTCTGCATCCTCACGCCTGTCCCCTCTGCAGGCCATTGGGGACGTGGTGGTGGTAGAGGGGGGTGGGGGGGTTCTGATGCGGAGGCAGTAGCTGCAGAAGCAATTTCGGATGCCATCTGGAAGGTTAATAACCAGAAACTAGGAACTAGGAACCAAGAACAGCAATCTGGACATTTGTTGTAAATCTTGGAAATCCAAAAGCAGATCAGCTCTGGGGTGTGGCCTTTTATAGGGGTTCTGGGGCATGCTTTGCGGACTCCCACACCATCTCCAAACACTTCGAACACCAAGAACGGGCTCAAAAAGTTCCAAAAAGTATGTTGATCGGCAGGGACATTGTCTGGAACATGTGAAATGATGAACTTTTACTGTCAAATACCTTGGATTGCTCGAAGAAAGCACTTTTTAAATGTTCGTGGGCCCGGACAGTGTCCGCAAATAAGGACACACACTCAGCGTGGGTACAGTCACATGATGATATCGCGGACATGTTTGCAAATGGGATGTCTGTCCGCATGATACCAAATGCGCAGTGACGGTTGTGCGCCTCCACGCAGGTGTTCTACGGACAGTGTTCGGGGCCAAAACTAATTAAAAGTGCGACACATGTGCGGCCGACAGTTGCGGAGAGCTGTGATGTTCGTAAGGCCCAAGTGTGTGATGCACATGTGCGTGGGTGCTCTACGAACAATGTTGAAGTCCCTGAATAAAATAAATGTGCGTCAAAACTTTGCGGACAGGCGGACGGGATATGTGTTCAACGGATATATTCATTCTGGTTGCGGACATTAGGAACAGCGGGGGTGTTATTAGGACACCCCCATTTTGGGTGATTGCAGAGTGGCGGACCTCTTGTGTGTTCTAAGGACACCTCCATTTTAATTACGGAGAGTACAAACAGGTATATTGTCCTTAGGACACCCTCATTTGCGTTTATTATGGACAAGCAGACATCTTGTGTGTTCTGAGGACATCGCCATTTGAATTACGAACAGTACAAACAGGTATATTGTCCTTATGACACCACCATTTTGGTTAATTACGGACAGGCAGACGTCTTGTGTGTTCTAAGGACACCTCCATTTTAATTACGGACAGCATGAACAGGTATAGTGTCCGTGCGCGGTAATAGCGCGAGTTATGGTTGCTTAGCTTACCATAACTGGCAAATTTCAAGGATTTTTCGGTTTTACTTTGGAACCATAACGTCCCTTTAACAAAGTTTTTTTCACTGAATTTCATAGGTTTTTATTAGGGCAGCTTAACAGTACGGTGACACACTTTTCCATACTGTGAAACATGTACTAAGTAGCTAATAATGCATCACTTACTACATATTTCTACTAATACACACAAAACATAAATAGACTACAATGCATACACATATGGGGCTTATATATGTAGAGTAAAGTAAGCAAACAAGAGGCAGTATCATTAGCAACTGTGTATAATCTACATGATTGTATTTTCGTACAAAAATGATTGCTGTGTTTCAGGCCTGCTTCTTCCCCTATATATGTACATCATAAGATGTGATCAAATTCTAAGGAACGTAGTGTAAGAAAATGTGAGAATAGCAATATCTATAAATGTAATACCTTTTGAAAGTTAAATTTCTGACTGTCAGTAAATAAACCCACCTGGCCTAGATATGGCAGTGAACAAAAAAGAAGGGGCTAGACATGTGATGTCATCAGTGAAGTCATCAATGAAATTTGTGATGTCATCTTTGATGTCCTGTGTGTTAGTCTTAGCAGTGCACAGTGGTGGCGCAAATTATGGTTGCTTAGTTTACCATAACTGCCGAATTTCAGGGGGTTTCCGATTTTACTTGTAACCATAACGTCCTTATAACAAGGTTTTTTACTGAATTTCATAGGTTTTAATTAGTGCAACTTAACCATAACGTCCCCTTAACAACGTTTTTTCAGTGAATTTCATAGGTTTTTATTAGTGCAACTTCACCATAACGTCCCTTTAACAAAGTTTTTTCATAGAATTTCATAAGTTTTTATTAGTGCAACTTAACCATAACGTCCCCATAACAAAGTTTTTTCATTGAATTTCATAGGTTTTTATTAGTCTAACTTAACCATAACGTCCCTTTAACAATGTTTTTTTAGTGAATTTCATGGGTTTTTACCAGTGCATGCTATTTTCCTACAACTTACTAATATCATACTTACCAAATATAACAATATTTGTGTCCAATTTACAAAGTGTCACCTTAAAACTGTGCCATTTCCCACCTTTTAGAATCATTTATAACACTTCTATACACTTTGTGCAACTATTTCAACTAGTTTTGCATCCGTAGACGTCTACCAACATCTGACTTCATTGCGGACCTTACGGACAGTGCCACATGACCATACGCTGGCGCGCGGCATGATGACGTGTCCGAGAACCCGTCCACACTTCACAATAAGATCCATCCTTCGCGGACAGGTTGGGACTGCATTTTCTACTGATCTAGGAACTTTCAACTACAAAATTTCCCTTGCACACCTCCTACACCTTTTCGTACTCCTTATCCATTACCATTCTAGTACACACTACATACTTGGAAGAATTTTATCAAAACTGCTATTTATCTTAACAATGGCATCAGTTATTTTCATCCCTCCTCCCCAAGAGCCACCACCAGCTGGAGGACCTTCACAACAAAAAAAGCGCAGTACTTTCAAAGACAATGAAGAGGACCAAGAAGATGAGGTAGAGGAAGCGCCTACTTCTAGCACCAAGATCTAATCATTGGTGTGCCAGTTCTTTGCTACTGTTGTACCAAAAGCTAAAGCTAACAAAGTGAAATGCACTCAGTCGCAGACTACCTGGACAGTACTCCTATTGGACCACCTCCATGCACCACCACACCAAATCCAATGACCGCAATGCTCTCAGAAAGGTTGTTCCTGTCTCAGCAAGTAGTAAGCTGTCTTCCTCCACCTCATCTTCCTCAACAAATACTGTAACCACACAGCCTGATGTCTATGGGCATTAGTGCTTTATAAATACATAAATAAATAAGGAGGGCTACGGACCAATATCGTCCATTGCAGCGCCTGAAATGGGGGATAAAGGCCATTAGCACCCCTTGTTCCCAAAGCGGGAACCCAGGGTGCTAAAACATGTAAAACTGTAAGAAGGAAGGAAAATCCTTTTACAAGACAGCCAACATGGAAAGAGAAGGCGGGGCTCCGTACACAGCCCCTCTTCCCTTGCCATGGCAGCCTGCAAAACCCTATGAACATGTTACCACAAGCACTTTTTTCCCTTTCCGACCTATCCTACCTTCGAATAACTTCACCACATAGCCGGTCCCAGGTAGACATAGCCACTTTAAAACAATTTTTTGTCCATAGCGGTCATGGCCAGTAGCCAGATTGTCCGCGTCATTACCTTATGCCATGACCCAGACAATCTGGCTACTGTCCACGCCACAGGCTATACCTCAGTCACCAAAGGTATGTCACTATTTTTTGTACCTACATTATACACTTGTAAAAAAATAAAACACGCGCAAAACCATGCTTTAATGTCCTTGCCAATGCTCCTTACGAGTTTGCTCGAAACCCGCCATGTTTTATTTTTTTAAAGGTGTCAAAATGTATGTACATCCAATTGTCATATAACTTAGCCCCCACTTGACAAAATCCATTCAGTCTTTACACAAACATTGAAGGTTGGGTCTATAATCTTTCTCCAAACCTTTGTCCACATTCGTCAAATAGCAACAAAGTTATAAGCCATCTAAAAATGTTAAGTCCCCCCTCTAATTTTGCCCCCTCTTGAGAAAATCCCACCAAACTTTAGAAAACTATTTATGTCTAGATCCAAAATCGTTTTGCCAAATGTTGTGCAGATTTGTCAAATGACACCACATTTATATGCCTTCACAATATTTTGGGACCCCCCTCTAATTTTGCCCCCTCTTGACAGAATCCCACAAGACTTTGCAAAACCACTCAGGATTAGTTCTAGAATACAATTGCAAAATTACATGCAGTTTCATTGGATGGCTCAAAAGTTATAAGCCATCCAAAAACTGCTTTTCCCCAACCCTGTAATGCAGAAATAGGTACAGATGTCCTAGGACCTCTGAAGTGTCCGCGAACACCACAGGACTGCCCCAGGACATCTGGAGTGTTCGCAGACTTAGGGGGGGTGAAACAACCCATTTTTTGGCTTCTTATGGCCATATCCCATCCCATCCTCATCCCCCCACCTCCCCAAAGATTGTTTGTTGAGTTTGACAAGTGAAATGCTACTTTTTAAAAAATATAATTCACTGTGCTATCCGTGGACCCCAAAAAGTCTGCAAATCCAAGATGGCGGGTGTTTCAGGAAAACCAACGCATTTCATCTTTCCCCACCAGCCAATCAGCGGCCGCATCCCGGCCACGTCCTGGTGTCTGCGGACCACGCAAAAGTCTGTGAATTTTTCGGCCAATCAGAGGCCAGTCCGTGGACAGCACAGCGAATCAGAGGCCAGTCCGCCGACCGAACAGGGAAGTGAGTCCGCGGAGCAGACATAGATATCACTCATTTTTTTTATTTACATTTTTGTTGTTTAAAAAAAAACTACTGGACGGATTCACACCAAATTAAAAAAAAAAAAAACGCTTTTTGGACCAAGCCGCCGCCCCTGCTGCATATTTGGTGAAAATCCATCCAGCGGTTTGGGCTGTAGGCGGAGCAAAGTTTTTTCCCATTATGTCTATGGGAGAAAAAGAAATGTTGGGACCCCCCTATAACTTTGCCCCCCCTCCACCAAACCTCACCAAACTTTGCAAACAAAATTCAGAGTGGGCCATACAAAGTTTGGTGAGGAAACATCCAGGGAGAGCGAAGTTATAAGCCACCCAAAAAGTGCTCTTCCTATGGGATTAGCAACTTAACCATAACTACACAGCCACTACTGTGGCTGTGTAATATATATATAGACATATATGCGATTTACATTTGAATTTACATTGGAAGTCGTTGGAATCCAGGCACTCAAACACTTATTGAGTTAATTGGAAGCCTGGTGTGGACAAACTTCCTCAAAGTGATCCTTGTACTCGCACAAATCTTCAAAGTGAGGAGATATTGACACATATTGAGCTCTATCAAACGTGCTGATACACATTGTTTGATTTTAGTTTGTGCCACATTGTGGTAACATGACAACATGCAGTTATTTACATATTAATGACAACCAGCATTAGCTGGTTCTGATCTCACCAATCACTACGTTTCCACGCCCCACTGGGACATGCAATATAATGCTAATAAATTGCAAATCTGAGGTCCTCAATGCAGGATTTGTAGTGATCCTCAAAACAACAAGGCCATGTTCCATACTCGTTTCCACCACTCTACTACCCATGGAAAATGGTTCCATGTCATTTCATCGCAAGATGTTTTTTTGCTGGTTTTTTACTACGATAATTTTTACGAAAAAACCCATCAAATGAAAAAAAAACATTTGGGGGGTTCACCCCCTTCAAACCTCCCCATTTTCTTTACTTTGTATTTATACCCAAACACCCACACCATATATATATAATTTATATATTCACTGCAAAAGTAAACGTGAAAAACAATCCATCGATGAAAGGCCGTCGTACCATGGAAAACATCTGGAGTTTTCCCCACGCCCCATGACAAAACACCACTTTCCATATTTGCCATCCTTCAGGCACCAACCCAGGCTTCCTGAATGGTCACACTGACAAAAAAATCAGCATTCATGAACAGCGATAACTGCATTTTTCTAAGTGAGTCAACTCATACCAGGACCAGAACCACCAAGCCCACTGAAGAGTCCCTCATGGACTTCATTGACTTACTTTACATCTCACAGCTTTTCTCAGGCACTTCTCACTCCAAGTGTAATAGTCTAAATTGGGTAATTTGCCAATCCTTCACCTACACTGGTAAGATCATCCCTTCCACATTTGCCTCACATGTCAATAACCTAACAGCCAAGGGCACCAGCTGCCAACCTCAGTCATCCATGACTGATTCAGGGACTTCGCCAACAGAAGCCTTGCAGTCCAACCTTAATCCTTATTTGCTTCACTGCAACCAATCTCCCATTCTAGGATCTCAGTGCCCTTCTCACTGACTTGAGCTCTTTAAAATAATCCTCACCAATTAGGAGCTAAGTGCTCCAACCTCTCGTTAAGTACATCAACAAATCTCTTGCACAAGGGATCTTCCAATTATCACTCAAAACATGGCTAATACAAACACCCATCAAAACTTATTGGGACAAGTACACTCTTACTAACTACTTTCCAAGGGAAAGTCATAGGGGAAAGAAAACGCAGCTTTACAGCAGTGGTATTCAAACATTTTTGTACGAAACCGACCTTGAATAGAATTGTTTCCATGCCCCCAAAAAGCTAAAACTGCTTTATTTTCTACTAAAAGTAGTTACTGTAATCTCTTTTTCAAGAGGCTTTGCCCCCCCCCCCGGCACACCCTTTGGACCCCCTAAGGGGGCAGCCTCACAGTTTGAAAATCACTGCTCTACAGCAACAGGAACAAATTGATATAAATAGTTTGCTAGAGGACTTTCCAGGATCAGATCTACATGCAGCATGGAACTGGCCACCCCACAAGTGGGTGATGATGCACTGCACATCATGAACAAAGGGGTTGTATGTCTCCTGATACTACTTGAGTTCTCCGTTGCTATCAGCACCATTGACCCTTCAACTCTACTTACACTCCTGGCAACATAGATATCCTTGATGAGTGTGTTCTGAGATAGTTTGCCTCCTATCTCTGACAACAGATAGTGCAGATGTGAAACCTCAGACCATCATGCCATCCAGTCAGATGTGGACTCCCACAGGTATCTATCCTATCACCTGTAATTTTCAATCTGCACATGGACCCTCTAGCAGCTCTCCTCACTGACTCGGACATTTCCATGCTTCAATATGTTGAGGACATACAGCTGTACCTTAAGGTCAGCTAAAGTGGGGGTATTATATAGCTAAACATGTCCTAATATTTATTCAAATCCTGCGCTCAATCCCACCAAAACAGAGTTTCTACTTCTCAGCACACCAACGAAACCTGGCAATCAAACACAAACCTTGAATGATTTATACCAAATGTAGACTGATTTGGGAAATACCAGGGCTTTCCTATTAATTGCAACTGATCAATAACAAAACATATTTGCAAGAAAACCAACACTGTGTGGTATCAACTATCATTACTAGGTACAATAAAACTAGTCATCCTACTTCTTGACTTTGGGTAAATCTTCCATTCACTGGTACTTTCCTATCCATAAGGGCGAACATGCTTCTGGCAGGGATCCTTGCCTCATGCTACATGCAGCAGGACTATTCACTGTGGTCAGAAAGTTTAATCCTATCTCCCCGGCACTGAGGAAACAAGATACCACAACAAATAATCTTCAAATCTTCCTTTACTACATTCAAGGAACCAGTGCGCAAAACAACACTCTAACTAGCTAAAAACCTAGTTATCTCTGGGGTCACAACAATTCTAAATGCCACACGATTATGATATTGGAAACCAAGAAGTAACAGGAAGAAAAAAACAGGAACCATGCTATCTCTTTATACGGCACGCACTTTGTGGAATGCCTATAAACCAGCCATCAACATGGGCTTCTGGTTCAGAAAAGTACCAAAAAACTTTTTTAAGGCAATTCCTTAACCAGCTCACTAGTGATCTGCAAACCAGTAAGCTGGCTAGTGTTCCTCCTTTAATGCAGCTCTCCTCGTGCGCTCAGTTGCATTGTGCACTCTTGAACCTTGTATAATGCACAGTGGTGATCCTGGCTAGAAATATGATAAGTGACATAAATGCATACATATATACATACTCTAGTGGTACCACCCGGCATTCCGCTGGTCTGTAGCTAACATGCACGTGGTGGTCTTCTATAGCCTGTATTTGTTTTACTGTGCCATAACTTCCCATTTTTGAAAAAATCGCTTATACTGATGGCACAGAGCTGAACCCCGCTCAACCCTGTTGTATTGCACATGGGTGGGGTTGGTCAAATGTCACTATTGCAGTAGAGCCCCTACTGGTATGCCAAACTTGTGTCCTAACTTGCTATTATTGGAAAAGTCGCAAAATCGTCAATCTCCCGAAATCACCTATACTGATAGGACAGGGCTGGACCCCGCCGGGCAGGGCGGTCCGATTTTACTATCGCCAGTACACCCCAGACTGGTAGGCTGACGTTGGGCCAACATTTCAGCCCACCAACTGTTACAGGGCTAGAGCCAACCCTGAACATACAAACACACTTTCACAAATATATATATATATATATATATATATATATATATATATATATAATAGATACATGTAGTCCATGACAGAAAAAATAAATACATTGAACAGCTCTATGTGTTGTATTATACTGAGAAGCAGCACGACACCCGTCAGATGAGATTTATAATGTTGATGGCACCATCCTCAGGGTTTCTTGGACTTGGCAAATAGGCTTATTTGATGTGCATTTACTACCGCAATGACATGCTTCATTTAATCCTCACTAATTTACCACACGCCTTACTCTTGGAAAAGCTTTGCTGAATTTAGTAGAAAATCATTTTTTTCCCTTCTGTAAAGGAGTTCTGGAATTGATTTGGAGGAGGAGGAGGAGGAGAAGAGGATCTTGCATTGCTTTTCGTTTTAAATGACTAATCGCATGCAAAACAGGTAAGCAGGAATTTCTATTGCGTAAATTGACTTCATTATTGCAGCTCAAGTTTAGCTCAACAGCACTTAATTTCAACTTTCAAAAGGCTACACCAAGCCATGTCGTTCCCATAGACTCTAATGAGCAGTCTTTATTCTTTAATCAGTTCACCCAGTGTCTGGCTGTCTGCCGCAGCGTCCCTTTGAAGTCGAAAAAGATCTAACATAATTGAAGAAATGTCGAACTACTTGACTCGTTTTCTTTAAATATAAAGGAATTAAACATTAATCAGGCTGGTGCATCTCAATTAAGCCAATTAAAATTATCACAGAACGTACGGCACGTTTCGATAGGTGGCTTTAATGTTTGAATACATTATCAACTTTTCCTTAATCTTTTTAAGTTAAAGCACTGCTCATTAGCCACACCTGCAGCCCTTTAGGGAAGGCCACAAAATTAAGGTTTTACTAACTGAATCCCCGTTAGCTGGTTTTAAGTTTCTAGCCTTGCGCACTGCATAAATATGTCAAAACATATGATAATATTGTTGATTACCGTACATAAAAAGCAATGGTCGCATTTTTAAGATGCCTATTTTCTTGTGTAGCAAAAAGGGGCCCGGTTGCAGTCCGTGTTTAATTCCGCCCCTCCTCTCGCAGCCGCCTCTGCATAACAAATGGGACAGAGGCGTGCGTTGCTCTTGCGGGCTGGAGCACATCCACCAAGTCCCTATAATTACTAATAATTTGTAGCAAGTGTTAATTGATAAACAGCTCCCTCCGGTAGCTTAATTAAAGCTGCAGGATAGCTCGACGATTTACAGCTGGGATTGATCTCAATTAGTCAACAAAATCTGCGTAGCCTGTTCAAAGAAGAATAAGGAAATTTAGTCTTGTGGGGCTTTGGAGAGTTTGTCTTGTAGTCTTTCTTCTTTTTTTTGTTTTAACAAGGATATTTAAATCACATGCTATCTGCCGTGATGTGGCGAGGCAGTCCACACGGTGACACTATTCAAATGTTGTTTTCATTTTACTGCATTTGTCAGGTTACAGGAATTGTTCACACTTTTTCGGTTCGCTACAAACTGTGCCACAAAATGCAGTTTCCGAAAGAAATGTAGATTTTAGTAGTACCAATCTCGGAGGGCTCACGACTAAAGACTCTTCTTTAAACTCACTTTTTGATCTCTGAGATGTGTTCCTAAACTGGCACTATGCTGCTCTAATTATGAGGTACGGCAGGGATGCTGGCATTGGGGAATACGTGGAAAGGGGGAAGTGCAGTGTGATCTTTTAAAGTCAGCATTGCTCGTTCAGAATTGACTACTCTTTTATCATTTAGAACAAGAGAAAAAATGCAAACCAAGACTACTAGAAATTTCCCCAGTGGAATAAAAAAAGAGAAACAAAATGTGTCATCTGCGTTAAAACTAGATCACAGACTGGCTGCAAACAGCTGCCAAAACATTAATTAATTTGTTTGCTAATAAATCATGGGTTTGTATCCGCTGAAAATGCTAATATAAACAAGCAAAGGTACTGTGGGTTTTTATAATGTCTCTACATTCTTGGCTTGCCAGAATGTAAATATACAATCATACATAATTATTAAAAAAAAGCAAGATAGAGGGAAAAGAAATAGGCTTTTCTCCTGCAAGCACGCTGCCTCATGTCCTCTATTGCTGAGTGTTCATCACTGTTTTATAAAATGCAAAGCAGTTACTGCACCTTTAAAACAAATTCGTATAGTTATGTGCCCGGGTACTTCAGCGTATACATGAACTCAGGATGCTGCAAGGTTTTTAATAAAGAGGTTATTTTGCAAAAAAAAGTTGCTTATCCCATATATGATTTTGAATAACCTGCTGGTTATGTGTGAATGTCATTTCTGGAATGTATGTAGTGTAGACATAGCTTGGAAGCCCCAGAGTACTGCAGTGGGGGTGGGGCCAACAAGTAAATACAGAAGGATGGGTTGGGCATTCGTATTTTATTTGTATTTACTGAAAAAGCATAAGAAAACTCTTGAAATTCAGTGAAAAATCTTTGGGTGGGACAGAGTTGGAATGATCCGATTAATTGCAGCAAGACGAGTAAAGTACAGTGAGTGTGAGAGGTGATGAAACACTTAAATGGAAGTCTTCTTCACCAACCTTGCTCATGAGATAACAGGAGAGGGATTGAAGAAGTATATACAAAATTACATCTAGGACCTCAGAGAAAATTGCCATCACCTTCACCGCCCACATCCGCTGAATTTCGTTGGTTTTGTTGTGATAAATTGGATCATCTTAACTTTGCTATAGCAAACGTTTTATTCACTGGACATATATACACACATCCACACAGACACACACCTCCCTTCGACTACTGATGCACCCCACCTCTGCATTCTTGATGGGAACACAGGCAAATTTGTCTCTGACACCCAAAGCACACAATGGCTTGACTCCGTCTCACTCATTCCCTCGTTGACCATACCTGATGCTACTTTTTTCGGGGTATCGAGGATCTTCACAGCAGACATCTTGGCTGTGCACCAATAACGACTTTGGCATAGAGCTAACTAGCTCAGAGCACAACATTTCTCTTTTTTGGATTTACATTTTTATGTGGTTGAGAATAAACTACATACTGACATTTAGGAAACATACTGAGGTGAATTCCATATTGCATGCTAAAAGTTGTTATAAACATAATATTGTGAACACCATACTAGTATGTGACGATATTAGTGCCTGGAGAAGCAGCAGCAAAGATGACCGCTTCAAAGAGGAATGTGAAGATATTAAAAACAAATTCCTATTGAGAAGGTATACATATGATAACAATCACCAATTGTACATCAGAACCAGACAGCATGATAGAAAAGACTTACTGATACCCGAGAACAGATCACAATGTCAGATTCATTCAACCATATTCAGGAGATAGCAGAAACATATTTAATAATTCTTTCAAAACTCTGGCACATACTACAAATGGATAAAGACTTGCAGGAATACATAAGTTATAAGCTTAACATAACGTACATAAGAGCATGCACATTACACACAAAACTATGTCCAAGCTACATGGGTGAAAATAAATTGGATGAAAACTGGCTTAATGTGGGAGGTTTTTACAAATGTGTCACAAATGTGCTCGTAATAATATTAAGAACTTTTCAACACAGGAAAGTTACAGCCTTAATTTCAATAGGTTTATATGAGCCATCCCAGATCTCTGCTAACCCTGAACCCTACTTTCAACCCCTTGGTGTATCCTTTTTGCATGGCCCTATATTGTGTCCCAGTTTGGTGCACACTTCATAAATCTCATACATAGATACATACAATGCGTGCACCTCAACTCTGATCTTTCTCATCTTCACTCTCAGTTGATGACTTTGCCACCTAGTTCTTCTCCAAAATGTCTAAGAAATGGAGTTGACCATCCTCTCTCCTTCCTCCTCATTCATCCTCTCCACTGCCCCCACCCTCACTATCAATGAGGCTTTCCATCAACCACCCGTGGTAATTTGGCACCTATCAACAGGGCTGCCAACACTTCTTGTTCTCCTGCTGACTTCTATGAACCAAAAAAAGGGCTGACACTCATTTCTTGCTCCTAACTCTCAGCTCTTTATGACCTTTTACTTTCTTGTGGTATATTCCTGGTATGTTTCAAGGAGGCCACAGTCATACACATTTTAAAGAATCCCAATGCTGACCCCAAAACCCCAGCCAACTGTTCAACCTTACCTCTCCTTCCTCCATATTCCAAAGTTCTACAGTTGTAATTTTCAACTGCAACATTGACTAGAATCACTAGATGAAGGCCATTGAACTCAGTGACTCCCTCCAGTCTGGAGTGCGAAGCACACACACCATGGACGCTGTGCTTATCTAAGTCTTTAAATCCTGCACTATAGCTCACAACTGCCATGTGTCTTGTGCCCTCATCCTCCTTGAACGCTTCCTTTGTTTGACACAGTTGGCCATCCATCCCATTTACAGACTCTCTCACATCTTGACTTTCAGGGCACAGTCCCATTTCCTGGAAAACATGGGCCTACTATGCAACCCCACTCCAGGTAGATGTTCCACAAGTGTCTGTCCATGGACCCTTAATCTTCGTGTTCTACGCTTCCTCAGCAAACTGATCACCTCCTTTGAATTTACAAATCATTCATTTGCAAGTGATACTAAAATCTTGTCCTCCCCATCCATCTCTAAGCTGTCCTCGTACATCACTATTTGCTATGTATCACTAAATAGTGCTGCATAACTTGATGCTCAACTCCTAAAAAATGGAAGTTATCTTTTTCTCCTGGCCTCCAGTGCTGGGGCCCTTAGCCCTCTTCTATATAACTCCCACCTTAACCTCCTTGCTCCATGTGACAAGGCTCAAAATATGGGGAAGGCCTGTTGGACAGCGACCTGAAGTTAAGAACATTCCAACAGTGGCTATCTGCAGGAACAACCCTTAAAAGCCAACTTTTCTCCCTGGAAAGAGCCATCATCACCTTCCACGCCCCCATTGACCCACAACCAATGTGACCACTGGATTGGAAATCTGTACACATCTCCAAATTCAATTATGGAATATGTATTTAAAGTCTGACTTGTGCTTCAGTACTTCAAAACCACCAGCTAGTTTAAGATTAAATATTATACTATACCTTCTTAAAGCACCCAAGAATTGGGCTGCTCCAGCCATCAACATGCCCTTTGTACAGTCTTCTTGATGAAGCACTTTTCATTTGCATTCATTTATTCATTCATTAATTTTGTCATTTTTATATAGCGCCTTTCACCATAATTATGGTCCCAACGTGCTGTAGGCCGAATGCCTTCAGAGTGGCCGGAGTCCACATTTGGGAGATTCAGGAGGTGCTATTATGTGTGTGTGTGCATTTCAGCCCCTACAGTTATGTGAGGGTGGCCAAGACCCTGTTAGTCACCCTTGTATGAATGACGTGTGGATGGGTGCAGCATGAACTAAACAGGGGTGGATCTCAGCGCCACCCAGTGGCCTACAAAGTTCCAGAATGATGTAGCCTTTTCCCTGTTATCTTCGTCTTGCACATGGAACATCTGGGGGGAGTCAGATATCATAATACACAAATATGCACATAACTCACAGCTTCACCTAAGGATCAAATGCATCAACACCATCCATTGACTCAAGCACTACCTGTTCAACCCTACACATACTGAGTTAATTCTTCTAGGTAACCACACCAAGCATGACGAAGGCCACAACTGGCTGACTGACATGAAGTTCGAAGGATTTCTGCCTTAGCTTTCAACCAGTGCAAAATCTGTTAGCTTTGAACCTGACTGAGATCTCTCAGTTAAAGGACACCTTATCCAAAAGATCCAGGGTAGCATGATATCGACTTGTGTTACTCTGAAAAGTCAATCAGGGTAGATATGTGACGGGGCAATAGTTGTCCAAGTAATCCGGTTGAATGTTGGCTTCTTCAGCAAGGTCATGACCTGCACAATGGAGAAGGGGAGAATGTTGCCTTTGTATTTGGTGGGATTAGGTCTACAAGAGTGCTAGTCAGGTCTTCTGGAGTTATTGTCCTGACGTTGGTCCATTGTGATATATGTTTGGGGTTGTAATGGGTGGGGAGTCTATGGTGTGCTTGGAGCAATCAGTGTGTTTTGCCTACTCTTGTCAATCTTGTTTGTGATGAAGATGTTCATAGCATTAAATTTGTCAGTGGATTGTGGTATTGCAGGGTCTGGCAGTGGGATGGTAGTGTGATTTAGGGCTGGAAGATTGCACTGCTCTTGTTTCATTCTTGCATGATGGTTGTTGTGTAGTAGTTTGCTTTGGCTGTGTTGATGAGTGTCCTGCAAGCTGATCAGAGGGTTTTCAGGGTAATGAGTTCTTCTATTTGGTGGGACATCTGATTTCTGCAGATGGCTTTCATGCTTTTGATGTGGTTCTGAGTGTAGCAAGGTGTGGAGGATATATGTTTGCTGAGTCAAAGTTTCAGTGGACATTGGTGGTCTCATTTAGGGTGTGCCTGAGTGTGCTGAGCAGGGCATTGACATTCTGTATGGGGTTGGATATGGAGACTAAGGTGATGAGGTTTCCTCCCATTGCATCCATTCGGATATTCTTGAAAGAGGGATGTGGTGTCTTAGTTTGGGTTGCCTAATGAAGGGGGGGGTGAACAGAATGGGTATGGCTGTGGGGTCTGTGCAGTTCAAAGGTAGGGGGAGACAAATGATGGTGGGAGAGTTGTGTTGCCTTTGCTGCTAGGTTCTATGATGAGTTTATTGCTGTCAATGTGTTGAGCAGTTCCAGTGGAGTCTCACTGGTTTTTTTGTTAGCTAAATTTGAGGACTTCGATAAAGGTCTCAGTTGTGTTCTTGATGGATGCTGTTGTGATAAGATATGGGATTTCATTGTGAAAGGCCTTTATGTCTAGGGGTGGTCGGTAGATAAGGCAATCAGGAAGTGTCAATGAGGAGTTCCATGTATACATGTATGGTGTGCTCCCTGAAGTTGCATGTCCAAGAGGTCTTGTGGATAATAGCAAGTCCACCACTAGTCTTCCCGCTGTGGTTCTTGTGTTGGATGCCGTCACCCGTGAGGATGAGGACATCCAGGATGTGCATGGAGGTGGTAGAAACCATGTCTGTGTGATAAAGTGTGTGTCAAGGTTGTGAGTTTTAATGAGGTCAGCAATGTCTTCTGCATCTAGTACTGTGGAATGAGCACTGATGAGAATGAGGCTGTGTTAAGTTTTGAAGGTGGAGTGTAGGTGGTGATGAGATGAATGTGAATGAGGTTGTTTGGAATAAATGTGCATGCGAGAGGGGTATGGACTAGGCGTTTGTTTGTGAGTATTTGGGGATGCAAATCAGTGAGTGGGGTGTGGTGCATAAACTTCTGGCTTATGTGGGATGCTTTGAGTAGAGCTCTCTCAATGTCCTAAGAGAGCCAAACAGGAATTGCCCTTTTCTTCGTGTCTTCTTCACTTCAGACACCTTGAACGAGGGATACCCTATGATCCATGTATTAAGAAGGGAAAGAAATTAACAATGCTATGAAAATGGATTCCAAACAGTGCACCAAAAGATTAGCAGTGATTAGCATGTGGGTAAGTCAGAGGTAATGTGACCAAGATCCATTTGCACCCACTGACCCATGAAAGGGTCATAGTTTGTGAGGATGAGAGAGGAGATGAGGTCAGTGTAATAGTTGTATTTGCCGAGCAGTAGTGAGAGCTTGAAGTGATTCCTTGTAAGAAGCAAGGAGTGGCATTCATGACAGCAAAGTCGAGGCACATAATTTTCCTCAGCTGAAGGATGGCTGGGAAAATCTATTGTTGAGAGTGGCTAGGTGAGAGATAGCCAAGGAGCCAACTAGGTAATCATTCTCTGATGAACCAGGAACACTGAAGAGTGATGACTGGGAGGCTAGGAATAGATCACAGCCACTTGCATCGCTCTGGACAGCCTTCCAAACCATCATCTTTCAGAGCGTGGTGCCATCGCAGGAGAGAGACCATATACAAATCAGGCTTCATCCAAACCAAATGGCCCACAACCGCTAGTTCACATCCCTTCTGTATGAGCCACAAGCAACCACAGACATGTTTTGCTGATCTAATTTGGTCTAGCATTACTGGAATACACGGTAGGGGATGGATATCTATTTTTGATGGCTATATAAGTTCACAACTCTCCCAGTTGTGGGTGATGGGAAACATGGAGAGGAGGCATGTGATCTGGAATGTTGTGTAAAACGATTGGCTTCATGTTTGTCCATTTTTTTTTTTTTGGGATCAAAGATTTTATAGGTTTTCAAGGTTAAAACAACATTACAAACATCTCTCAACATTCCAGGGAGGGGACATGGGGGGGGGGGGTGAGGGGCGAGGGGAGGAAGAGGGGGAAGAGGGGGAGAAGGGAGGAAGGGGGAAGTGCCAAGGAAGGGGTGTGGTGGGAAGAGAGCAAAATAATCAAAGGAAACAACAATAACAGTTACAAACTCAGCTTCAGGGACCTTGGTCCAACAGACCATCGAATGTCACATAGGATGATTTCATGGCACAGGGTGCTTTTAACAGAGTCAGTATTTCCCTTTCGGTGGGTCTCACAAAGTCTCAGTAGATACAGGGTCGGCCTTGTACTTCAGCCGTCCTCTTCCCATCTTCTCAATATTTTCCCTGCCTTTTGGGGGCACCCTCTTGCTTTGTACACCCGGAGCTCCATTGCCGCACATATGTCCACATCCGTGACCCACCGGTCATAGCTGGGTGTGCGCTCTGAGCCCCATAGTTGTGCAATGTTCCGCCTAAGGACTGCGAACGCGGTTGACCACAGCAGTTTCTCAAAGCGAGATAAGTCAGTTTCCCTGTAGACCCCCAGAAGCAATTGTTTTGGGCACCTCTGTATCGTCTTTCCCAGAACGCTAGACGGTTCATCGCAGCATTTCTGCCAGAGCAACTGAATACCACTACACTCCCACAGGATATGAAAAAAGGTACCTTCCTCTCGCTTGCAGCGTAGGCACTTTGTGTCCGCGGCCCTGCCCCATCGGAAGAGTGCCACTCTCGGGTATTGAGTGCGATGCAGGATCTTCAACTGGACGAGTCGGAGTCTCGAAGAGATGGTGGTTTCACGCGGGTACTTCAGAGCCTCCGTCCAGTCTTCCGGAAGGAGGGGGCCCACATCTCGTTCCCATTTTGATTTCAGGCTGGATAGTTCTGATGTTGCGAAGGAGGTTATTACAGTGTACATGGTGGAGGTGACCTTCCGCTCTACCCGATCCAGGACTATGTTTCGTTCAAGCGGGGAGCTTTCGGGCAGATCTTGTATGGTCCATCGGTGGGCTGCCCATGCATGATTTAGCTGCATGTGGTGGAACCTTTCTCTGTCCGGCAGGGAGAACCTTTCTTGCATTATCTCAATTGTTGCCAGGTTGTCTTCCTGTACCACATCTCCAACGGTGGAGATTCCACGCTGGGTCCATTCGGGCCATTTCGGGAGTTTCCGTACTTCAGGAAGGTTGCAATTGTTGCACAACGACTGGGCCAGTGTTATTTTCCCGCTCTACCCCAAGAACCGAAGCGCTTCCTTCCAAATTCACGTTATGTGGGATGCCATGTCAGATTTCGGAGGGCGGTCCAAGTCTCTGTAGAGGTGCTCTATTGGCTTATTTGTAGTGTTGCAATGGAAGCCCTTGATGTGCGGGAGGCTCCCGTCACTGTGAAGCATGTCGTTTACCACCTCCATCTGACTGGCCCAGTAGTATGATTGCAACCTGGGCAGCCTGATCCCCCCCTCCCAGACGGACCTCTGAAGGGTCGCAAGAGCAATTCTCGGGTGGCCTCCTTTCCAGAGCAGTTTCCGGAGGGTGCATTCGATTTTGTGGAAGTCCGTTGGTCGATATACAATGGTGCATTTTGCAGGATGTATAGAAATTTCGGGAGGGCGATCATTTTAAACAATGCTGCCCTACCCATCAGTGTCAGTGGCAAGGAGATCCAGTGGCGAGTGTCGTCCGCAAATTTTGCCACCAAGGGGGAAAGTTTCAGGGCAGTATATTCAGTAAGGTGCATTGTAATGTGTATCCCCAGGTATTTGAACTGTTCCTTCTCGATTTGGTAGGGGCCGGTCGCCAGGCTCAACAATGGGGTGTTCCCTATAGGGAAGAGGATGGACTTGGACCAGTTCACGCGTAGTCCACAGAATGCCTCATATTGGACCAACAGCTGTACGACTTTGGGGCAGGAGGTATTTGGGTCCTTCAGGTAGATGAGTAGGTCATCCGCGTAGAGGGCTATTCTGTCTTCCCAGTTATCGGACCACCGGAAACCCTCCCATGTTAAGTCATTTCGCAACAGGATCGCCAGGGGTTCGATCGCAATAGCAAAAATCATGGCCGATAGTGGGCAGCCCTGCCTTGTACCCCTTCCCAGACGAACAGTTCTGATCGCCAACTGTTGACCCTGGTCCTAGCAACCGAGGATTCGTATAGCAGCCTCATCCAACTGATGAAGTTCTCGCCAAAGCCCATCCAGCGCATAATGGTCCAGACAGCCTCCCATCTCACCAAATCGAAGGCCTTTTCAAAGTCAATTGCTAACAGGGCCAGTGGCCCCTGTATGCTGTCGGCTCTTTCCAAAGCCGAGAATAGTCTGCGGAGGTTCATGCGAGTTGATCTTTGTGGCATGAAACCGCACTGGTCCGGGTGAATCAAGGAGGGAATTACCTCTTGTAGACGGTCCGCTAGGAGCTTTGCCAGTATTTTAGTCTCAGAGTTGATGAGTGAGATGGGCCTGTACGAGCTACATCTTTCTGGGGGCTTGTCCGGCTTAGGGATCACTACAATTGCTGCTTCTCGGAGATCTGGAGGGAGACTGCCCTTTTCACGTGCATGGAGGTACATTTGCAGGAGCTGGGGGGCTATCACATTAGTACCCACCCTTCGCCATAGCTCTACCGGGAAGTCGTTTGGACCAGGAGTCTTACCGGTCTGGAGCCCAGAGATGGCGGCTAGGATTTCATCCTCAGTGATCTCCCGCTCCAGTCGTTGCCTCTGCGCCTCATTCAGGGTAGGGGTTACAATTCGGTCCATAATCGTAGCATCCATCGGGGTTGTGGATTCACTGTATAGCTCTGCGTAATATTCCGTGAAATTATATGATATGATATGATATGGTATTTGTAACGCGCCTATACACAAGTGTTTCAAGGCGCGACGAGGCAGGGGGGGAGGGAAACAAGGGGAAGACAGACAAACGATCCTACTAGGCCAGGTGTCATTCAGATCGGGCAAGTGAAGAGGTAAGGGGAAAAGGAGAAAGTGCGGGGGGAGGAGGTGGGGGGGAAAGTGCAGTACACGGTAAGTAGCGTAATAAAATAATAAATAATAAATAAAAGGGCCAGCTGGTGGCAAGTGCGAGGTAAGTGCAGAGCAAGTGCTAGGAAGGGGGCTGTAGGGATACAGTGACAGTCCCACAGTGCAGGGGGAGCCAGGGAGGCAGTGCAAGTGGAGAGTGGCTGGGCCCTGGACCGAGGTCGCTGAGAGTGGCCAAGATGCAGGTTTAGTGCAGAATTTCAGTGGGGAGTTAAGCAGGTTTAGCAGGGGAGAGGGAGAGAGAAGGCAGAAGCGAAGAGGAAGGTTATTTCCTGGTCTGACACCCTTGCGTTCGATCCGTCCGCTTCAAGTCTCCGGACATGGCTACGTCCCTGCTCCTTCCTTTCCAGCCATGCCAGCATCTTGCCACCGGTTTCATAGATCCTTGCTCTCATTGCAGTGTGCGCTTGGCGCGCATTGTCCATCGCTATGCTTTGCAATCTTTTTTGTGCAAGTAGCAACGTCTGGCTAGAAGCCGGTGTATTTTCGTCTACGTGCCTCTCCTCTGCCTGTTTGACCTGGAGCTCTGCTTCAAGAATCTTACTCATGTGCAGCTTCCTTTTGGCCGCCGTCCATGATATTAGTTCGCCCCTTAGCACCGTTTTATAGGCTTCCCATAGCATTTCAGGGTTTGTTGCAGTCTGTGTGTTTAACTCAAAGTATGAGTTGGTGGTCTCCTGTAGTTTGTCTACCAGCTCAGGATCTCCCAGGTAGTAACTGTTCAGGCGCCAACATGGCGGTGGTACCCTCTGGGACGTTATAAGTAGCATTTCTAGCGGAGAGTGATCAGAAATGTCTCTAAGTAGCACGTTTATTTCCTGTGCCCTGTATAGGTCAGTTGCGGGAGTGAAGAAGTAGTCCATTCTGGAGAGCGAGGCATGAGCCCCCGAGTGGAAAGAGTACGTTTTAGCGTCTGGGTGCAGTTCCCTCCACACATCGCACAGGCCGAGTGCGTTGGCGAACGAAGTCACCGCCTAGTATCAGGCAGTCGGAGGTATCAATAGTGATTAACGGGGTAATGTCAGTGAGGTAAAGAATTCAGAACACGCAAACAGATGCAACAAACATCATGTCAAAATCCTTGTACTCGCACACATTCCCATAGTAAATGTTCCAAACTACCTAATCCATTTCCGCAACACCAGCATTCATCTGAATCCACCATTCCTCTCTTGAACAATGTTCCGGACACCAATACACTCTATTGAGAATCTTTATTTGTCTTGATCGTTCCTCCAAATTAATAGAACAAAGTTTAACATTAGCACACATCTCCAACCACATCTCTGGCGTAATCTCAAACCCCAATCTCCTGCCTCACTCATCTCTCAATTCAGAATTCTCTTTATATGCAGACACAGTTCTACTGTATATCCTACTAGCAATTGAACCACAACCTGGCTCCCTCTCCTTAAGAAAGAGATTCATCATTGCACCCCCTTGCTCTGCCACATCACTTATACATCTTTTCAATTTTCTGAAATCATCAACTAGGAAATTTTCAATGTTGAATTTCTCGCACAACTCTCTTTCTCCAATCCATTTACCCTCCTCAAATACATCACCAATCCAGTTTATACCACTCAGAAACCACCCCGGCCAGAAAAGAGTTTTACCCCCAATAGAAATCGAAGGATTCAGCCAAATGGATGGAGTTGTCTTCAAAGCAACCAAACCTAGCAATTCATGTATATTTCTCCACGTCTCTCTTAGAATAAACTGCCAAAGGCGTTCTCCTACATGACTTGTTCGTTGCCGTGAGAATCGCCCTAGGACGCAGCGGGCCCAGCAAACTCGCTTCTGCAATAGCCCATTTATCAGTTGAATCCTTCAATAAATAAGGGTACAATAAAATGACTGGAAAAGGCCAAATGTTAGGCTTTGAAGTTCGGTATGCCTAGTCCCTCTTTTTCCACAGGCAGGTTTCATTAATTTTAGTCGCGGTGGCTTATTATCCCAAAGAAAGGACTGTAACAAACCATCAATTTTCTTCCAATAGAATTGACTAATCTTCACCGGGAGCATACACAGAATGTACACAGAATGTAATTAACTTTCAGAGCTGCATTCATTTTTAGAGCGTTCACCTTGCCCCAGAGAGATAAATGAAGCAAAGACCACCTCAAAATGCTCACTTTCAAATCACTACACACCTCGTCCATATTTACCCCTGCCATCTCATCCACCAATGGGGTCAGCCATACACCCAGATATTTCAGTTTTCTGTCACACCACTTAAAACCAAGTCCAGTAACCAAACTCTTTTCACAGTAACCTGAAATTGGTAACACCTCGGATTTAAACCAATTGATCTGGTATCCCGCCACAACATGAAACCTGTCCAATACATTTAACAAGGTGGGTAAAGACACTGCCAAATTCTGCAACAGTAGAAGTAGATCGTCCGCAAAAAACCATAACTTTTGTTCAATACCTTGAAAGTTCAGGCCTTGTATTCCCGCATCACACCTCAAGGCTATTGCCAACGGTGCCATGGCTAAAACAAATATTAGAGGAGACAGAGGACACCCCTGTCTAGTACCTCTCTGTAGTTCAAAAGAGTCTGATAATTGACCATTAGTTCTGACATTGGCCGTTGGACAAGTATATAACAGGGCAATCCATGAAACATAGTCATCTCCCAAGTTCATAGCACGCAAGACCGAAAACAAATACTTCCAGTCAACACGGTCAAACGCCTTTTCTGCATCCAAAGAAAAACGGCCACGTCATCTTCCAAATTCTGGGTATGAGTCATCAACAACAAAAAATTCCTAATATTACTAGATGTTCTACGACCTTGAACAAAACCTGACTGATCGGAAGGGCACCAGCTTCACAAGTAAATGTTATAGACGCATGGCCAACAGTTTCGCCAATATTTTGTTGTCCGTATTAATTAAACTGATTGGACGATAGTTTGATGTCAAGCAGCTGTCTAATGGCATGATTGGTAGAAGCAGGAAGAAGACCCTCTTCCTGAGACTCCATATACATATCTCGCAAAAGCTCCACCGCCGAATCAGGTAAGATTTTATAAAATTGAGCAGGTAAACCGCCAGGACCAGGAGACTTGCCCGAGTTCAGTTTGCCAATTGCAGACCTCATCTCATCCACAGTCACGCCCTCATGCAACATGGATTTTTCAAAATCATTCACTCTAGGAATCTCCAAGCCATCCAAAAAAGACTCAACCATACTATTGATATCCAATTCATTTTGATACAGTTTTGCATAATATTCCTTAAAAGACTCATTAATCTGTTTAGGATCAAAAGTCACCTGACCGTTTGCCCTTATAATAGAGGTGATTGCCACTTCCGACTGCTGTTGTCGTAATCTGTAAGCAAACCAACGATCGCATTTTTCACCATATTCAAAATAAGAACATTTTAGCCTGTATAAGTCCTTTTCTGATCTCGCTTTCAAAATGTCATTCAACTCTCTCTGCAATTTCCTGAGCGTCCTTCTTTTTTCCAAGTTAGTAGGGTCACTTATCAAATCATTTGATATCAATTTAATACGTTGGTCCAAATCTAAACTTGACCTTTCCAAATTCTTTCTCCTGCTACTGGACAATCCCAAGATCAGTCCCCGCATGGTACATTTAAACGCCTCTCATACTGTATTAACGCTAACCCCATCTGTTCTGTTTTCCATCACAAAGTGTTCAGCCTCGGATCTAATTTTTTCCACAATTGTCTCATCCTGAAGAATTGAGGTGTTCATTTTCCAACAAAATCTTCTGCAGGTATGAAATTCCAGACATACATTCAAAAACACAGGTGCATGGTCCATAACAGCAATACTACCAATCTCACAACCTGCCGGTTCGAAGTCATTGAACCAGCCGTGAGAAACATATCAATACGAGAGTATGAACCATGAGAGCCAGAATAAAAGGTGTATTCTCTCAAATCAGAATTACGCAATCTCCAAGAATCTACCAAGGCAAATTCAGATACAAGTGAGCGAAAAGAACAATATGTTGGGTCTCGCCTCTGATTAGTACAAGGTCCGCTACGATCTAAGGTATTATCCATAACCAAGTTAAAATCTCCCCCCAGAATAAAATTCCGGGAACCAAAATCCTGCAACATCTGAGCCACTTTTCCAAAGAACGAACCATCATCCACCGAGGGGGCATAGATATTACAAAGAACTGTTTAAACCCCCTGAATATCTACTAAAAGTACAATGACCCTACCCTCATCATCTGAGCGTGATTGTAAGACCTTAATTGGGGTATTTATTTGCACCAAGACAGCCACCCCTCTACTCTTAGAGGAATAGCATGAGACATAAAAATCCTCAACCTACCGTCTACGCAGTTTATTAACTTCATCTTTTAACAAATGTGTCTCTTGAAGGAAATAAACATCACTATGCATATCATTCAAACAATTGAAAATCGTTTGCCGTTTGACCGGGTTGTTGAGACCATTCACATTCCAAGAGGAGACTGACAAAAGCTCCCCTTTCCCGGATGGCATTTCAAAGACTAGAATAAGACAAAAAATACTAGTTCAATAATTCTGCATGTAATAGAATGAAAAACCCACCCCCGCCCCCTACAACAGAAGTATGAATCCAAAGTCAACAAGAACTAACAAACCCCAGAGGAACACCCGGTACCCCTCCCAATCGCAGATTAGAAAACCAAAACAAACCATTCCCAACCTCTAAATTAAATATTAAACCAAAAAACATATAAGATCCAGAAACATCAGAATTGTATAGGACCTATGCAGCGCTATAAGTCCCTCCAAATAGAGAAGACTCCCAAAGCTATATACCTAATAAAAAGAACTTCAAACAAAACAGAACTTCACTATTATCTCTTACCCCATTCTAAAAAGAAATGCAGAAAGATCCAAACAAACTTATTAGACTTAACCCCATCCCATATCCATCAAAAGACTGCAATACTTGTCATATCCAAGAAATCCCATTAACAGATTCATAAGACCCATGTCAGAATATATATATATATATATATATATATATATATATATATATATATATATATATATATATATATATATCAATCAGGACATCTGCCCATCTGTTCAGGGAGCCATAGGTTTAAACACATGCATCTCCATCTATAGATTTCACAGATAATAAGGGTCTAACAGAAATCCCCTATATAATGGAGAGTTTTGGCATATATTATAAAACATATATTTATATTATGAATCATTATAAAATAAAAATAAAAACATTAAAAATTCAACAGAGAAAAAACATTCAAATGCCCTGTGGTTGCTGTTTGCAGTATAATATAAATAACATATCATCCCCAAGTTAGTAAGCAAACCCAGTTTTACTAAATAACACTCCGCTTGCAAGATATAGAGTTTACTTCAAGATAACCTCTCCAGCATGTCACACTTTTACACATTGTTTACAGTCTCCCCCAAATTACTGCACTGACTATAGCCAAAGAATTCAAATCATACATGCAGGTAGACAGCAACGGACATGAATAAAGAGCCATGAGATTACAGTCCACACTCTGGCCCTCACCCTTGTGGGGGTGGAGCTAGTTCGAGGTGTATGCTGTGCTTCAATGACATTAAATCCTTTCCTTCATACGAAGCCTTCTCAAAGTAGCAGTAATAAATTAAGAGCACAGACCTCATAAAAACACTGAGCCCTCCGTCTGTCGTGGAGAAGTTGATGAATGCACCGCTCTAAGAGTCTTTGAAATGCAGCCATTATATATATATATATATAAATATAATCATCCTCCACAAGAGCACAGTAAAATCCTCCCCGAGTGGATGTAAGGCCTTGTTGGTATATCCGTGTCTACAGAAAATATGTTTTGTGCAATCCTGAGTGACCCTATATCATTGGATAAAGGTATTACTATGAAGTTCTCTACGTGCAAGCTTGTGTGGCACAAGGGGATCCAATCATCAGCTCGTGTGCCGTTACAGACTGCACTGTGAACTGAAATCAAATTCTACTGTCTTTGCCATAAGTGCAGTAAGGGTTAAAAAAAATGTTATGAGCACATCTTGTTTGCTGCCCACTTGGCCCTTCATCCTGCAATTCAATGCTACATCTGTGGGAATTGCCAGCCTGATCACTGTGACCCACGTGGTTGATTCCTGGGGTATTGTTCTCCAACCATCAGTTGATGCTGAATCAGTGTAATTACAGTGGTCTGCCGCCAATCTCAGACATCGCCAGTTTCCAGTGCAGTTGCTTAGGTTAGCATAACTTAAGATATTTAAAATAACCATTGTCAGCACGACTGAGATATTTGAGGAAGAAGCAGATGAAGCATGGAACCTGAGCAAAACTATACTGCAAGGAACTTGGTCAGATGGTTTCAGCACACTTCTGAAATGCTCGCCGTGTCTGGAGTCACTTCAGTTCTGTGAACAGTCACATGGAGGTTCACACACTTTATCTTCAGTAGAGGGAAGGCACCAGTCCTTCATCAGACACGAATTCAGAAATCACAGCAGCCATTGTCCATTTCTTCCAGAAGTATGGATTTCACCTGTTAGCAACCATCCGACAGAGCAGAATGTGTCTGAAAATGTTTGTGACTTTTTACCTGGCTCAGCAACATCATTGAGAATGAGATCTCTTGGCCATTTTGACTGTCCTAGGTGTCAGAGTATAGAAAATCACCAGGATTATCTAAACATGAGGCTGACATGGTGGCCACATTGTGAGTTTTACTTGCCACCATCTGCAAACCAGTTTGCTAAACTTCCTTTGCAAATACAAAATACGAACAGCAACACTCCCATCTAGATTTTACAGTGACACTCCTGCATAATTTCTACAGACATTCCCATATAGTTTCTTACAGAGACACTCCTGTATAGTTTCTACTGAGACATTCCTGCAAAGGGGATCCAAGCCATACACTGGTGCATGTTTTCCTGAGAAGCTAATGGAAAATCTCCAAGAATTCTCCACATAGCAGTTTTTGTTTGTATATTTGTCTCTGCCTTTTGTCTCTCTACTCTCAATGTTCACAGGACGATGACATTCCTTAGAAGGTTTGGCTGTTCATGTGGGATCTGTAATAAATTCCACAATTTATATATAATCTGAATAGCTCTAAATCCAAGGATTTTATAATATGCCTGGAACATTCCTATTATGTGATGATGCACTTCACAAATGTGCTTTCAAAACCATTGGATTTTACACTTTGGGCCTCATCACGAGTCTGCTGGTAACCCTTAAATGCGGCGGTAGCGCTATTACTGCTGCATTTAAGGGTCTGCCAGATCATGGCCTTGGCGGATTTCCCCCTTAGCTCTGAGCTGGGGGGTGTTTCACTGCAAATTTGCCGATTTTCGGCGCTATTACCACCGGCGGGAAATCCGCATGCGGTAATAGTGCACATTTTCCCCATTGGACCAATGGGCAATGAGGAATTCCCAAATGGGCCCAATGGGCCCAATGGGGAATGGGCACTAACCGTTCCGCCAAACCCATGATACGGTGCTAATAGCGGCAGGGGATTGCGGTAGGGCTAATAGTGCCGGCGGTAATACCGCTGGTATTACCGCCCAACTCGTGATGAGGTCCTTTATCTTTTCAATAACAAGTGAGTAATATATAGACCATTATTGAACCGTTCAGATTTTGCAATTGGGTTAAAACGGTATTCATTGCAAGCCACGAAAAACTAAATGCATTTAAAAATGCCCTTGTTTTATGCGAAAAGCTCAAGTTAGAGATAAACTGGGTGGTAAACTTTGTCAGACTAACAAAATTCAAAGCAGATTTTTGTAAGTATAAAGGTATGGAATTAGATGTATTGGTTTCATTTTTGTTCAAACACAAGTGTTGACACAGTCTAATTTACCTGTTTATACATCCTGCTTGTATTTTACGGTGACCTTTAATCAACTAGATCAGATGATTGTGATTTAAATGAAAGAAGTGGGGTATTCCTGAATCATTGTAAACGTTTAAATGATGTTCCAAGTATGGTTGAATTTGAGTGTAACGCTCTCCAGGAAGGTTGTGACACATATTGTCTGAAACAGGTCTGGGGTTGCTTGTTGTCTCTTGCAAAAGGGATGTGACCAAGCAGTTTGTGGTGAACTTCCCATGTTAGGGTGGGACCAAGCCTGATGTGCATATGTTTTTTCCCTTTCCTGTAATGGCTTGGCAGGCAAGGTTGGTCTGGATTGATTATAAACCTTCCAGCCATCACCTCCTTTGTTTTGCTGATGTCACCCTAAGTAGGACCGAAGTGCCCAGACGTGGGTCCCCTGCTGGGCCAAGAGACCCAAGCTGCACCCCACTGATGATGCCCAAAAAGGCCAAAACATATCTGGGGTCGCTTGTGGTCTCGTGCAGAAGGGATCTGACCAAGCAGTAAGGGCTGGACTGCCAATTGGGGGGGACAAACCCTGATTTGCATATGGTCTTTCCCCTTTCTGTAATGGCTTGGCAGATGGAGATGGTGGTTTTGAGGGTTGCCACAAGCAATGTCAGTGGTTAAGATTAATTCTAAACCTTCCAGCCATCAGCTCCTTTGCTTTGCTGATGTCACTACAAGTGGGACGGGAATGGCCTGACATGGGGCCCATGCCTGCTGGGCCTAGAGAACCAAGCTCTACCTCACTGATGATGTCCAACAAGGCCGAAACATGTCTGGGGTTACTTGTGGTATTGTGCATATGGGATGTGACCAAGCAGTTTGGGCTGGCCTGCCCCTTTTGGGGTGCGACCACTCCTAATTTTCAGATAGTCTCTCCCCTTTTTGTAATAGCTTGGTAGGTGATAAACAATGGTCTGAAGGGTGGCCCAGTGCAATTCAAGTGGTTAAGATTAATTCTAAACCTTCTATCCATCACTTCCTTTGTTTCGTTGATATATTGGCCTTCGGCAGGGATGCATTCTTTTTCCGTGCCAGTTTAATTTGTATCTGTTGGACCTTAGGGAATTCTGGGAAAGTGCTGATTCATTTCCCTCAAAACTGGGTCAGTGATGAATCCGATGACTGGCTTATTCTGAGGAAATTATTTTATTTGATGTTACCCCTATTGGGCTCCAAAGTAGGTTGAAAAGAGTGGCGTCATAAGCAAAGGAAAACAGTGTGTTATTTAATTCAATAAAGTCCACAGTCAATAATTTTGGACGTTGTAGGAAGCTTTAACATTTTAAGTGAAGGATGTCAAACAATGTATCTATTAAGGCTTCCAATTATTCATACAAATAATATTGAAGCAGCACAAATAGAAAGAGCAAGACCCTTATTACCCTCCATTGTTGCAAAAAGGAAATGGTAATATGGCAAAATCTAAGTAAAATTTCTCTAAAAGCTATACTTTTTTGGGAAAGGTTGTCCCTGTACTCAAAAACATTGAATCCCTCAGTTACCACGCTATATGTGGACTTAAATCAGATATAAGAAATACAAGAGCACCCCCCATGGTATCATTTACAGCTTACAGATAAGCGTTTGTTTATTTTATTTGCTTATATACCGCAACGAGCCCAAAGGTATCTGGGCACTTACAGTTTTTAACGTAAGCATTACAAACATAAAGGGAATGGCAATTTACAGAAAATACAAAGGACCGGTTCATAATACTAAGGTGAGCATGGCATAAATACAGGTCAAGAATTTTACAAAATGTACATAAGACGATGTCATGAAAGGCACTTAGGTAAGAGTAAGAGTGAGAGTAAGAGTGTGAAGATCTTTTATAAGACATAGCGGTTGCGAAAGGGAAAATAGCAACCAACATGGTGCTCATCAAAACAAAGTCATGGGGCCACCGGCCATGATTGGATTCATACCAAATTTTTGATTGAAACATGCCACTTTCGCAGAAAATGCAAACATTCAAAGGAATTAGTGCACTTTGCCAATATGCCTATCCATGTTTCCATGTAATAAGTATAGTCAATTATTTATGAGGTATCACTTAATATGTTATCAATAATTGAATGTATGAGCTCTGGAAAAAATTGGAATAAAGAATTACGCACATGTCATACCCACCCAACATGTTATTGTTATAAGACATATGTCAGAAATGGACGCTTGCTCAATTTGCTCTTGTATTTGCAGTGATTTTTGTTTTCAAATTGTATGAATTGTTAGGTGACAACATGTTATTTGAGTAAATGCAGAACATTCCCTCTTTGTTATCGTAGTATTATATTTATGAATTGTCAGAGATACTTTTTAGTGTGAAAGATCTATGTAACAAAGCATACCACAATAAGAAAAATAAGAATTGCCTCGCCTTTACTGCAAATATGCCCCTACTACAACAAATTAACTAACACAAAGAAAAAGTGGCATTCATATTTATTGCCCCAGTCCCACCTACATGAAAGTGCAGTAGTATTAGCATGGCAGCTTAGATCAACTTGCACTGCTGCTCTAATGTATGAGTTACCCTTATTTCATGCACACTATGAGGGTCACCTTTCAATATTTTAAGGCGTGGTGTCCAATATGAGGCACACCTTTTTAAACAATCAGGGAGGGTCATATTTTAATTTTCTAGTGGTGATGTCCTGAGTGAGGTACGACGATATGATAGTTTTCATTTTCATGGTGGTTGTAAAATGTGTCAGTTGCACAGAGTTAAGCACCACTTTTACCTGTTATTTTGATAGTGACTTGTGTGAGGTGCGCCATTTTAAGTCCTGCAGTTTGGGTGACACCTCTGTATGCTGCTTTGGTGTTCTGTACTGTGTTAGTCCCACAGTGATTGTCTCCTTTCAGTATTGGAATGTTGGTTTCCTGTGTGAGGAAACATGTGTGAGCAGTCCTGAAGCAAGGAAACCTTCATTATCAGTATTGCATTGGTGAGGCGTTGCCATGCCTGAGGTAAACTTGTATCAGTGCTGCAATGAGCGCCATCTTTCCGTATTGCAGCAGTGGGGTTGAGACTTGCAGGAGGTGCTCAAGTCATAGTTCTGCATCAAGGTTCACCTTTCAGTAGTCCAGTAGTGTAAACAGTCAAATGTGAGGTGAATTTCTTAGTCTAGATACCATGGTTCAATTTCAGTATTTGAGTAGGGTGTTTGGGGTACTTGTTTCATTTACCTTTCAGTATTACAGTGGCGATGCCAGTGGTCAAAGTTAGCGGGAGCGGCTGGGAACGGTGCTCCTCTACTTTTTTAAATTACGTTTTACAGCTCCTATACTTTTATTTTAAAAAGAAACCGTTCCGGAACGGTTTCGTTTTAAAATAACAGTGTAGGAAGAAGTTGAGACTTGCATTTTCAGTGCACTACACTAAACGTTCCCTTAAACAACAGGTGAATGTGTTTTGGGGTTTGTAATCTGTATGGGAGGCGGTGTGATGATGGGGTTTGTGGGGAGTGGGTGCAGGCTGGCAGGGAACATAGCTCCACTACTTCTTTTCGTGCACTTCGACCACTGGGCGATGCATTGTCTTTGTAAGGTGTACTTACCTTAGTAATGCAGTGATGGATTACCTTTTGAGTATTGCATCTGGGGTGTTCTGTGTTAGGTGCACTTGTTTCAGTACTGCAGTGAATGTTACCCTTTCAGTATTGGAGTGAGATTTAATCTCTGGCCCACTCGAGAGGTGTTAGCCCAACGTAGAATCATCAAGAATTCTGAAAACTATTGTCGCTTTTGCACTAATCTTGAACAGACAGAGACATTGAGACATCTGTTGGTAGAGTGTGTAGGGTTGATAGACAAAAGCTTAAATATTTTAAAAAGGCAATGAAGGATGATCAAGAGGCCTCTCCAGAGTATTTGTGGAAGTGTATACACTTTAGTTTCCTCACTCACATACGAATCAGTGCTATTGGGTTTCTAAACAAATTGAAATTGAAAGAGACAATTGCACACAGTCTAAATGTATTGTAACCACAATCAACTAAGTGGTATTTGAAAAATTATGAACATATTTGTATTTTGGTCAGATGTAGGTTGATGTTTTTATTCTTGTGTGCATTCGTTTTTTAGTAGTGTTCTTCTTCTTTTGCTCTGTTAGCCTTGTTTGTTTGTCAAATGTATATGATTGATTTGAATTAATTTTTAAATTGTGTTTTTTAATTATTTTTTTCTTGAATGTATTGAATGTTTAATATATTGTAAAGTTGACTTATGCCAGCTAAATCCATTTAAAAAAAAAAGTATCCTGTCCTGTGTGAGGTGCCTTCTTCTCAGTACTAAGTGAGGGTAACATTCTAAGAAGGCAGGGGTTGTGTCTTCTCCTGGATGGTGTTCATTGGTCTCAGTCACACAGTGAGGATCACTGTGATGAATTGACTTCTGCCCTGCAGGAGTACAAGGGTAAGTAAAGGCTAAAGCCCCCTGAGCAGCAATCTGAGTAATGAATCATGGGTTCAAGGCAAGTAATAACCACAGTGTTCTTTAAAAGGATATGTTTCTTGGATGCAAAAAGGGAATGAATAACCTAATCAGTCTCTAAGGCCCAGCACTGTACCAAGGGGAAGGGTTAATAGTCAATAGTACCTTCTTGCGATTCTTGGCTGTTCAACAGCATTGATCCCGGCTTCAAACAGTAGTGCCAGCCAATGAAGCTAATTTCGTATTCATCAGATCATGAAGGGCCAAGCAGCAAGCAGGTGTCAAGCAGGTTCGAATGTGGTAGCTCCTTGTGGTTTGAAGGTGGAGTTCAGCGCTGCAGGTCAGGGCACTTACCTGGATCTGTTTGAGGTCAAAACGGGACGAGTCAAGTTGTAACCACTGGCAAGGGTCGATGAGTGGCGCTCCAGCAGTTTGAGTCGACAGCAGCAATAGTTCAAAGCAGTGACATCCTGTTGCTCTGGTGTGTGCTTCTGTGAAATGGCAGTTCGAAGGTGAGTCGGAACATGTCATAGTATAACCCCTGATTTGAACCAGTGATTGGCACTCTAGTGTTAGGGTCCTTGTGATGAACAGTTGATTCAAACCTAACAGGTGATGGGCTCAATGAGGGAAAAGTGCAGCGTCAAGCTGGTTTGAGATATAGACACTGTAGTTCGAATGTTTGGACGAGTGCCAAAGGCACCACCGGTGGAATCTTTCTGGTTCAATCGCATTGTACATGGCTTGAAGGCAGTTTGAATGGTTTGATGCAGCTGTGGCAGAACAGGGAGCCTTAGAATATCTGGTCCTCCAGGTGCTGTGAGACCCACTCCAGGGGCTCTAGGACAGGATGAGTCCTTTCAGGTTCTGCTCTCTGAACCATGGGAGATTCTGGCGCAGAGTGGCAGGTCTTGGTCCACAGCAAGAGTCCCCCCCAATGTGCCCTGGGAGTGGGTAAGGGGCAGATCTTTCTTCTGCCTTGGACTGCTCCTTCTTCATCTCAGTGTTTGAGGACTTTGGAAAGTACAACTCTCCAAAAAGAGGTCCAAATGAATGCTTCTCATGTGATTATTCCACAACAAATCAAAGAAAGAATGGAGACCCCTTCTTTCAAAGGCAAAGGACCACCGGTGATTGGATTAAAGTAAGCCTGATTTAAACAGTCCAAGCCCTATTCTTGAGACAATGGGCCTCATTACGAGCATGCTGGTCCGGTAACACTGTTCTTACCGGACCAGCACACTCCGAGTCTGTGTGCGGCTGCCGTCCCGCCTGCCAGTTCTGACCTGGTGGATGGAACGGCAGCCGCTCGCAGACTTTCACGGAGGCACCGGCACTGTTATTTACGGTGCCAGTGCCTCCGTGTTCCCCATTCCCATTGAGCCCTGTGGGACTCAAATGGGAATGTGGAATGCTATTTTTCCAGTGCCTGATTTCCCGGACTGGTGGAGTTAGAATCCCTGCTGTTACCGGCGAGCCAGGCGCCGGAAAAATTCACGAGTCTGGCAGCAGCCTGCCGCTTTTACCAGCAGGGCTACCGCCGGACTCGTAATGAGGCCCAATGCTTTTATTTTTTTTATTTTATTTGGTTTAAATGAAACCTTTACAAATGTGTATTGTAGAAAACAGATACAATTGCCAAATTACACTAAGCAAAAACATATTACAGACAAATTAAGAAAGAAACATCAGACCTTCATATAATTATGATTAGATACAAAATCTCAAACTCTCAAATAAAATATACAGCAAATCATTTCACCTTGAATCTTTTTTCCAGAAATTGATCATTCAAAAAAGTTAAAACTTTAACCAGTAATTTAGGAAAAAGAAATGGGTATCTTCATTCCAGTAAAACTGTACAACAGTTAAGTAACCTCGGGGAAAATAGTAACGGAAGAGTGCTCCATCAGCTTTTCAGAATATTAACAGGCCGATTCATGGAATAATTAGCGTGGCGCAAGTGGGCAAAAACGTGCGAATCGCAGTGGAATAGCGAAAATCGCAGTGCAAGTGCGAAAATCGCACGAAAAGCAGCGCACGTCGATTCATGGAAGTCCGTGCGCGAGAAAACCAGCGGATGTGCGATAAAAAAGTGCGCGGCGCACGTTGGCGCACAGGCCATCTAACAGCGTGCGCCAGGTCACAGCGAAAATCGCACAGGCCACAGCGAAATTCGCACATAGCGCGGCGCACGCAGCAAAAGTAGGCGAAACACCGGCGTAACACTCGGAATGGGGAACAACTTGCCAAAACGTGGGCGTCACGGGGGAAGTACAGGGCACAAGTGCGCGGAACGCCCACACACTCGCCTACAACACGTATTCATGGAATAGAATAGGGCAAAAAAGCGCACGCTCAAACCAGCGCACAGGCACAAACACGACCGCCACAAGAAAGCAGGCGGTAGCGTCTCTGCGGCTGTAAGAAATGTGCGCCAAAAGGTGCGCCAACAAATAGCACCCATATACTGCCATGATGAATGTCCCATACTGTGGCCCTCCAGGACAAATGACGTGCAAAGGGGTACCCACAAACACGGACACCCGCTGACAAAAAATACGTGTGCGTGTATACCGGGGTGCGCGGGAAGTCTCACACGCGATTTGGCCGGGTACGTGGATTTCAGGGGTGCGCGGGAAGTTCCACACGCGATTTCAGCAGGGTACGTGTATTTCAGGGGTGCGCGGGAAGTTCCACACGCGATTGGCCCCGTGCGAGCAGGGTACGTGTATTTCAGGGGTACGCGGGAATTTCCACACGCGATTTCAGCAGGGTACGTGTATTTCAGGGGTGCGCGGGAAGTTCCACACGCGATTTCAGCAGGGTACGTGTATTTCAGGGGTGCGCGGGAAGTTCCACACGCGATTTCATCAGGGTACGTGTATTTCAGGGGTGCGCGGGAATTTCCACACGCGATTTCAGCAGGGTACGTGTATATCAGGGGTGCGCAGGAAGTTCCACACGCGATTTCAGCAGGTTACGTGTATTTCAGGGGTGCGCGGGACGTTCCACACGCGATTTCAGAAGGGTACGTGTATTTCAGGGGTGCGCGGGAAGTTCCACACGCGATTTCAGCAGGGTACGTGTATTTCAGGGGTGCGCGGGAAGTTCCACACGCGATTGGCCCAGTGCGAGCAGGGTACGTGTATTTCAGGGGTGCGCGGGAATTTCCACACGCGATTTCAGCAGGGTACGTGTATTTCAGGGGTGCGCGGGAAGTTCCACACGCAATTTCATCAGGGTACGTGTATTTCAGGGGTGCGCGGGAAGTCCCACACGTGATTGGCCCAGTGCGAGCAGGGTACGTGTATTTCAGGGGTGCGCGGGAATTTCCACACGCGATTTCAGCAGGGTACGTGTATATCAGGGGTGCGCGGGAAGTTCCACACACGATTTCAGCAGGTTACGTGTATTTCAGGGGTGCGCGGAAAGTTCCACACGCGATTTCAGCAGGGTACGTGTATTTCAGGGGTGCGCGGGAAGTTCCACAGGCGATTTCATCAGGGTACGTGTATTTCAGGGGTGCGCGGGAAGTTGCACACGCGATTTCATCAGGGTACGTGTATTTCAGGGGTTCTGGGGAGTACCACACGTGAATTGGCCGTGTGGGCCCTCCCAGGTGTACGCTCCACAACCTCCACGGACCCTGCAGGCAGCCCACACCACGGGGGACTACCCTGCACCCATGCTCATGTCCCGCAGGCAGCCCATCCACCATGGGCATGCCCCCCAGCCAACCCACATGTCACCTTGCACTACTGATCAACAATGCATGTCTCCCACCACCCCCACCCCCTGCCACCATGGGCAGCCTCCACCAGGCCCCCACTCATGTCTCCCACCACCCCCACCCCCCAGCCACCAGCGGCAGTCTCCACCAGGCCCCCACTCATGTCTCCCACCACCCCCACCCCCCAGCAGTGCAGGGTCACCCTCCCCCAGGCCCCCACTCATGTCTCCCACCACCCCCACCCCCCAGCATCCAGGGTCACCCTCCCCCAGGCCCCCACTCATGTCTCCCACCACCCCCACCCCCCAGCAGTGCAGGGGCAGCCTCCACCAGGCCCCCACTCATGTCTCCCACCACCCCCACCCCCTGCCACCATGGGCAGCCTCCACCAGGCCCCCACTCATGTCTCCCACCACCCCCACCCCCCAGCAGTGCAGGGGCAGCCTCCACCAGGCCCCCACTCATGTCTCCCACCACCCCCACCCCCCAGCAGTGCAGGGTCACCCTCCCCCAGGCCCCCACTCATGTCTCCCACCACCCCCACCCCCCTGCCACCATGGGCAGCCTCCACCAGGCCCCCACTCATGTCTCCCACCACCCCCACCCCCTGCCACCATGGGCAGCCTCCACCAGGCCCCCACTCATGTCTCCCACCACCCCCACCCCCCAGCAGTGCAGGGGCAGCCTCCACCAGGCCCCCACTCATGTCTCCCACCACCCCCACCCCCCAGCAGTGCAGGGTCACCCTCCCCCAGGCCCCCACTCATGTCTCCCACCACCCCCACCCCCCAGCATCCAGGGTCACCCTCCACCAGGCCCCCACTCATGTCTACCACCACCCCCACCCCCCAGCAGTGCAGGGGCAGCCTCCACCAGGCCCCCACTCATGTCTCCCACCACCCCCACCCCCCAGCATCCAGGGTCACCCTCCCCCAGGCCCCCACTCATGTCTCCCACCACCCCCTTCCCCCAGCAGTGCAGGGGCAGCCTCCACCAGGCCCCCACTCATGTCTCCCACCACCCCCACCCCCCAGCATCCAGGGTCACCCTCCACCAGGCCCCCACTCATGTCTACCACCACCCCCACCCCCCAGCAGTGCAGGGGCAGCCTCCACCAGGCCCCCACTCATGTCTCCCACCACCCCCACCCCCCAGCAGTGCAGGGTCACCCTCCCCCAGGCCCCCACTCATGTCTGCCACCACCCCCACCCCCTGCCACCATGGGCAGCCTCCACCAGGCCACCATGGGCACCACCCCCACCCCCCTGCCACCATGGGCAGCCTCCACCAGGCCCCCACTCATGTCTCCCACCACCCCCACCCCCTGCCACCATGGGCAGCCTCCACCAGGCCCCCACTCATGTCTCCCAACACCCCCACCCCCCAGCAGTGCAGGGGCAGCCTCCACCAGGCCCCCACTCATGTCTCCCACCACCCCCACCCCCCATTATCCAGGGTCACCCTCCACCAGGCCCCCACTCATGTCTACCACCACCCCCACCCCCCAGCAGTGCAGGAGCAGCCTCCACCAGGCCCCCACTCATGTCTCCCACCACCCCCACCCCCTGCCACCATGGGCAGCCTCCACCAGGCCCCCACTCATGTCTCCCACCACCCCCACCCCCCAGCAGTGCAGGGTCACCCTCCCCCAGGCCCCCACTCATGTCTCCCACCACCCCCACCCCCCAGCATCCAGGGTCACCCTTCACCAGGCCCCCACTCATGTCTACCACCACCCCCACCCCCCAGCAGTGCAGGGGCAGCCTCCACCAGGTCCTCACAATCCCCAATCATGTGCGTAATGGACAGCCTCCACAGCCAAAAAGCCCTACCAAGTAACCCATTCACCCACATGGAAATGGAAATCACATATTACACCCCCAATGTTCATTAAGCTAATGAACCCATGTCCGTCACACACAATGGTTGCAATTGAATGGGAAAACACACAACATGACATGCATGAAACCAATGAGATGATACCACACAGTATGGAACCAAAATTGTATAGAAAAAAATAAAGAATGCTAAAGAAAGAAAACAAACTACAATGTGAATGAGAAAAAAAAGCTGCATGTCCGTATAAAAACACAAAACTGCAAATCAGAATCCCAAAAATTTTTGCCCAAAGTCAAAAGTTAAAAAATCTCCATGCAATAAAGAACTATGTAAAAAACTACCAAGGGTCTTTGAGCCCAACTGAACAAAGGAAACCTACTAAAAAACCTACCTAAAAATCAACTATATACAAAAAGTGGAGCAGTGTCCGTCGACTCCAAATCATAATAAGAAAGAAAGGAAACCTAAAACTAAAGAACTATATACAAAGGCGGCGGGCAAGTCCAGCGGCTCACTCCGTGGTGTCCCGGGCCAGGGCATCATCGAACTCCTGTTCGATGTCCCGGAGGCGGTCCAGTTCCATGGCCCCGAGGGTCCGCAGGGACGACGCCGTGACCTCCTCCAACCCCCTGCGGATTGCCTCGAGGCACTCGGCCCGCCTCAGGGCCCTCCGCATGGAGTTCTCCGCCCTGACCATTGTGAGCCGCGCCTCTTCCGCCCGCCGCCGCTCCGCACCTAAGGCGTGGCCCAACCGCTGCCACACGGAAGACACTCTCTGTCCTGGGTCCCCCTGCCCTCCGGCCGATGCCTGCCCCTCCGATGTCGAAAGCCCCGAGCCTTCATGTCTCCCACCATGTTGCTGCTGCTGCTGCTCTGCCTCTGCCCGTGCACTGCCTCCTGCTGCCTGCACATCCTCCGCCGGCTGGGGTGCAGTTGTTGATGTGGCCACCCCTGCTGGACCTCCGACTCCCGACTGTGGCAGGGATGCCTCCTCCACCAGCCTGGCCGCACCGTCAGAGGCAGCTCCACAGGGCACCCAGGTGACTGATGGGTGGGAAGATGGCACAGAGGACGACTGGCGCGAAGGGGGTCCAGTTGAGGAGGGGGTCGGAGCAAGCCCCATCAGATGGAGGAATCCGGGCTGGGTGACCTGTCCCAGCAGGCTGACGTGGTCAACGAGCCATTCCAGATGACGTGCAGTCTCTCCATGAAAAGACTGCAGGTCACCTCGCATGGCCCGTTGACGCAACGCCACACCAGCCAGGACAGGCTCAACCCGGACCTGGATGGCCACGTCCGCAGGCAGAGGAAGGCCAGTTGACGTCAGCTCATCCCCTGCCTGAAAACGGGTCTGGACGTAGGCATCCCTGCTGGTGCAAGATGATGCAGGGACAGGATCGGGGACAGGATTGCACACAGGCACCTCCGCGGCCGCCTGTGCTGCCTCCTGTCCCTGGTCCTGCACTGCACCACTAGCACCAGTGGGATCCCCACCTCCAGACCCCATCTCTGGTGCTTGCACGGCCCCCTCCTCCACCAACCCCCCCACCAACCTGGATGACTCTGTGCCATCTTCCCCTGTTGGGCCCTGTGGGGTCCCAGCTGCCCCTTCTGCTGCCGAGGAGTCCAACTGCAACCTCCGCCTCTTGGACCTCCTCCCGGCAGCTGCGGCCTGGGACGCGGCACCGGACTCCTCACTCCCCGACGAGATGACAACACGGGAGGGGAGCCGGGCCTTGCATCTCCAGCTGGCGGTCGGATCCCCGCCGCTGTGCTCCACAGCACCTTCTCCGCCCTCTTCATCAGTTGACGCTGCAGACAGGGAGAAACAAAACACAGGCATCAGGGCACTGTACAATGGACACATACACGCATGACAGTTGCACATGAGTGGCATTGGCAAACCTCAGACATGTCATCACAATCCCCAACACACATGTCATTGCAACTCACACACATGAGCCATACCACAGCCATATCGCAACTGCCACCACCATCCCTACACATACAACAGCATCAGCAGCCAAAGGGGAGCCAGACATCACATGCAACACAGGAAGTGCACCACACATGTACACACAGCACCACACTTGCATGCATGTCTACACCTCTGCCAAGTGTTGCACTGTTCAGACGGGCATCCATGTCACATCTGCCAATCAGGCTTCCACATACCGCTGTCACATGCATCCATGTTGCATCACTGTTGCACCCTTGACAAATACACACACATGCACATGTACACAGTGCTCATACATGCAGCCGAAAACAACATACATGCCTGACATCACGGACATGTCTACTTACATACACATTCATCCAAACATGTGTGCACGCACAACTGCATTTGCCATGCAAGGCCACACACACAAGCACCATCCATGTCTCACACATTACAGCCCTCGCATGTGTCAGACCCACGGCCCTGTACACCCCCACCCATACTCGACCCCATACAAACAGATGTGCAACCGGCACAATGCCGAATAATCACCACACGCACTGCTCACAATCAGGATGCATGTACACTCACCGCTCGACTCCAGACGGGTCTGCTTCTCTAGGACCTGGACGTGGAGCGCTGGGGATATGCGTTCCAGGACCCCCATCTGTTCTTCCGACAAGTGGCCCCGGCGCCCCTTGGCATCCGCTGCCTTCAAGAGGCGCCGGGCCTTGTTCAGGGTCCTGGACCTGAAGTCCTCCCAGCGCTTCCTGACATGTTGTAAGTCCCGGACTGCCACCCCCTCCGCGTTGATGGCAGTCACGATGTCAGTCCAGATCCGAGTCCGTCCTTCCATGACGGCGCGGGAACTTCCGAAGAGGGCATCATACTGCCCCAGGACTTGCTCCACCAGGACACCAACTTCGGTGGCACTGAAGCTGGTGCCCCTCTGCCTCTCTGGCCGGGGGTTGTCAGTGGTCACAGATGGTGTTTGCCCCGACATGACAACCCCAGAGGCAGGAGTGGGTGTGCAACTGGGTCCTGGGGCTGGGCTGTGGAGCGATGGAATTCCAGTCGGGAGTCTTCGGTTCCAGCAGGGGTGGTCACAGCAACAGCACCCCTGGCTGATGTGCAGGCAGCAAATGGCAGTGCACGTGGGCAGCAGGCAGTCAGGCAGCAGCAGATGGCAGGTGGGAGCGTTCTCGGGGCTCTGGGGGGCAGTAGTTCGGCCTTCTGGGCAGGAGCGTTGTCTTCCGTGTGCTTACGCGTGGCCAGCTTGGTACGGAGTGATTTGGCACGTGAAAATCCTGCACGTCAGCGTGAAAACCGAGGAAAGGCCCTTAGCGCGTAAGTGCGTCAGCACGCATACACGAATCTATTGGACCAAAGGCCCTCAGCGCGTAAGCGCGTCTGTGACGTGACCCGCACGGGTGTTTCCCACACAGCACGTGATGACAGAGCACACGTTTAAAGACTGCACGTCAGAGTGTCATCGCGTGTAATTGGACAGCACGGCAGAGTCTCATTGCGTGTAATTGGACAGCACGTCAGGGTGTCATCGCGAGTAATTGGACAAAAGTGCGCGTACACGCGATTGGCCTATGTACGTGTATATCAGGTGTGCGCGGACACTTACACATGCAAGTACGTCAGCGCACCTGTATCCCGGTGTGCGTGGGAATTTCCACACGCTATTGGACTGGGTACTGGATTTCAGGGGTGCGCGGGTCACACGCTCGCCTACAACACGCGCGGCGCATTAATTTGCGCGCTAAAAAAATAACAAGCTCAGACCCAGGATGAACATACCGTTCCTAGCAGCAGTGGGCGTGGCCTACCAAAGGAGGAGGAGGAGGAGGATAGTCAGGGCCAGAATATTCACACCCAGAACCAGCCTTTTTGGGATGCCTGATGACCAGGTGCATGGGAGGTACAGGTTTCCACCACACATCATACTGGACCTGGTGAGTGAGTGGGAGGATGACCTCACATCACCCACCCTGTGCTCCCAAGCACTCAGCCCCCTGGAGAAGGTCCTCAATGTACTGCACTTCTTAGCCACTGGATCATTTCAGCGGACAAGTGCCATTGTGGGTGGTGTATCACAGGCCACCCAGTCACGCTGCCTACACCAGGTCTTGAACATCATCACTGCACGCCCATCAGTCCGCAGGCACATATACCTGCCCAGAACCCCTGCAGAAAGGCATGCTGCCGCCCTGGATTTCTACGCTGTGGCACGATTCCCCAAAGTGCTAGGTGCCATCGACTGCACCCATGTGGCTCTACGTCCCCCCAGGGCATCTGAGCACATCTATAGGAACCGCAAGCACTGGCATTCCATCAACGTGCAGGTAGTATGTAATGCCAAGGGAATCATCACCTCAGTATATGCCAACTATCCCGGGTGCACCCACGACAGCTTCATTTACCGAATGTCCACCCTAAGCCGGGACCTAGAAGCTGGGCGGCATGGCGATACATGGCTGCTTGGTGAGTATGAATGCCACTGCACATGCATGCATGTCAGATACTGAGCAAGGTCACAACCCCACCAATGATACCAATCACCACCTCCACAGGGGACAGTGCCTACCCTCTCAGCCCCCACATGATGACGCCAATTCGGAACCCCACCACGCCACCCCAGGTAAGATATAACGCAGGCCACATTACAACCCGGGGCATAGTGGAGCGCACATTCGGAGTGCTGAAGTCACGCTTTCGCTCCCTTGACCGTTCTGGCGGGCAGCTGTTGTACGCTCCCCCAGTAGTGTGCAGGATCATAGTGGCAGCATGTGTCCTGCACAACGTTGCAACACGCCGGGGCCTGGCCGTGGACATGGTGGTGCCCCCCATCCCCAACCACATGCACAGCCGCTGCGCATGGGAGGGGAAAGGGCACGGGGGGAGGCAGCCCGTACACAGCTAGTGGCTAATTACTTCACATAGAAATCACACCCCTGTGGAGTGCACACTGCCCTGGCACATTCCATCTGACAATCAATGATGACTCAACCTGACACTGACCCTGAATGTCTGGAGAAAGAACCGTGAAAACCATATCAGCCTGAGATTGTTCACCTGGAAGTGTCACAATGTGTGCATCCCTACCCACACAGACACCACCAATGCAGTTTTGTGAAGTTACACATTCAAGCAGCTAAAATGAATACCCACTTGCAAAATGCAACAAGAGGACAGTGCCATGTCAGCCAACCCAACCCCAGCACCGCCACACCACACACCGTGCCATGTCATGCTATTTGCAGGTAAACAAAGTAATCCCCACAACATGACACTAGTGTCACAATGTACAGTGTCCCTATTAGATACTTGCAACACCTGAAATGCTCACAGTAATGCCGGACTAACAACAAACTTGAGCACGTACTACCATTAACATGACATCACTAATGTTAAATATTAGTAGTCTCACCACCTGGAAATGCCTGCACTCCCACCACTACCAACTGTGCATTGTTGGCGCCATGTAGAGTTGTAGGTGCACTGCTGCCAACATGGACCACATCTCCAGACTAGAGGTCCTTGTGTAGACATGAGGAAGGGACCTGCAAATTGGGAGGTAGACACAGAAGATGAGTTACACATCAATGCAACATGCAGTGTACAACACAACAGCAATATGCACTAGGAATGTATACACAGTATTGACTACAGACTGCCCACACAGCTCATGGGAGTCCAACGTCACTGTGTAATTCACTGTCACTTGGGCATACCCTTTGCAAGCCCATGGAAACGGGAAGCAGGAGGGGTGTGTGTGACTCAAACCCAAGCATCTGAACCAAATACATTACAAGCCTGCATGTGCCCAGCCACAATGCAGCGTATGCCCACAGGAACCACGGAAGCCAACAAATCGTCCCAAAAAAATTGGGAATAAAATAAATAAAAATGAAAATAAAAATAAAAATAAAAATAAAAAAAATAAAAAATGGCCATTGAAGGGCCCGGGGGGGTTGGGGAGGCCACCCAGGAGGTCCGAGGACAGGATGCACACCAGAACCCACCTGCGTGGATCCTGGGAAAAAAAAACACCTCCATGGGCTCATGGCCCACACGGCTACCCTATTGTGGGAGTATCACTGCTGTCGCTATTATCACCCTGTGTAGCTGCATCCGGAGGTGGTTGCACTATGGGAGGCAGCCCACGCAAGGCCCTAGTCTGCTCCTCCATGGCTGCAAGCATGCGGGTGTGGTAGGTCTGGTTCTGGAGGATGAGTGTGCGGAGGTCCCCATGCAACAACTCACGGGATGCCCGGACTTCCGCCCTCGTTGCCTGCATCTCAGCTGAGAGCGTACGGGTGAGACGCTCCAGCTGCTGTTCTGTCCTTTGGTGTGTTGAAGCCTCAAGCTCAACAAGAGTCGTCCTGAGGTGAAGGAGCTCCTGCCTCAGGGCTTCCCTGTGGCCCTGGGACTCAATGGAGATGGCCTCCTGCAGAGTCGCCAGTGCCGCCCGCCTGTCCCTGTTGGACCCCAACATGTCCTCCCTGTGTGACTGGCAGATGGAGTCGGTTGCCTGCTCTAGTCGCTCCATCAGCCTTTCAGGGGGGACAATGGAAGTGGCCACCCTATCCATGGCCTGAGCCATCATCTCGGATGATGCTGCCTGTTGGGTTGCCATACCGTAAATGGATTGCTCCCATGCGGTATTGCCAGGTGGCGTACGGCCACCACGTCGACGGGCACCACACCTGTCTGGGGCAAGGCGAACTGCGCCTTGCTGTGCCGGTACTGCCTGAGGCTGCAGGACTGCATTCCCCCTCTGATCTGCTGGCCCAGGAACAGGATCAGATGTCGCAGAGTGTGACCCTGCATCCGTAACCACCAAAGGCGTAGCTGCCAACACTGACATCCCCATTGAGGGTTCTGACCCTGGTGCAGGTGGGTGAGACAGAACAGAATCCCTCCCTGGAACACTCACCTGCGACGGCACGTAGGTCTCATCCGAATCAACACCTGAGTACAGCTCGGGGGAGGTGCAGCCAGAGACACCCCTTGAGAGCAGGACCTGCAGCACTTGTGGGTTCTCACCCACCACCACACCACGTCCCTCACTGGTGGTTGGTCGGCCCTCGGACCCCTCCTGGGTCTGCACCATCTCCACAACCCCAGCAGTATCAGGTGCGTCTTCCCCTGCAAAGACATAAAAACAAAGAAATGGAAACAGGCATTAGCACCATGGCACACAATGAGGGCTGAGAAGCAAGAGAACCAGTACTTGTTTGACACATGTCCCACATGACTAAAACCCTCCCATGCATGCACCCTCACTGCGTATGAAGGGCAGGCAAATGGCACACACTGATGACACCAAGATGGAAGATGAACACATTTTCTGCATGCTGCCTGGCAATGGCATCACACATTGGCCTGTGATTGGCAGGTGAAACACACATGCCATCACACAGATGGCATGTACCATTGCTATTGAGTGAAGATGGAGAGGAGGGCAGCACCTATTCATTCAGTCCAGTTCCCGCATGTAATAGCTTTTCTAATTCAAACAGGTCAGATTCTTCACCTGGAGCTGCCAGTCCGAAATGGTGCAATTGCACAGGGACATGTTTGTACAAATGATATCCAGGTAACAAAGTCACTCGACTTTACCATAGCCATGTCAGACATGTGACTAGAGGACTGCGACATGCCTAGTAATAGTGGTGGAATGCAAACAATCTGACTAAATGAACAGTGAAAAATCAAGCAACAATGTTGTGGCAAGGTGACACTTCAAGGGCAACTGGCGTGCAGTTGGGCTAGATGTCTACTGTTGGCAGAAGGGATACTGCTATGGCCAAATGCAGCTGCGCAGGATGTATTGCATGAAGCACATGGCTGACCCATACGACTCAGGCGCACACACTCTCACCTGTCACACAAACAGAAGCCCTCACACACCATGCACATGGATGACACACACATGCATGTGCACTCACCGGACAATGCCTCGTAATCAGCCAAATCTCCCACGCCTTGGATCTGTTCCTCCGTGACGTAGGTCCCAGCGACTGACTCATGTGGAGTGAGTTCCATGTCTACTACTGGAGACCCACCTCCAGTCACTAGAGTTGCGGCATGACTTGAGGCCAGCTTACTCTTTGCCCTGCGCTTTAGGTCATTCCAGCGCTTATAGCAATCATTGGCTGTGCGCCTCACGATTCCAAGGGCACTTACGATGTCCGCAACGGTCTGCCAGTGTGCCTGGCGTTGTGCAGGTGTGGTCTTGGATCCTGCAACAATGACCATCTCGTTGTCGTGTGCGGACACATACTCGACAAGTGCATTCAGTTCGTCATCCGTGAAGCTGGGCTTCCTGGATGGGCCGGACTGTGTAGCCGTGTCTGGGGCATCAGCCTGTGCCGGACGAGCACTCTTCCTCTTCCGCTTGGAAGGTGGTGGTGATCCTGAGTGTCCTGCGCCGCTCTGGACACTAGGGGCAGGAGCCCTGGTGGACTCTGTATCAGGAGTGTGGGATTGCACACTCAGCATGGGAGTTGGTGCAGGCATTGGCTCTAGTGTGATGGTGTCAGGGGGAATGTCAGCAGCATGGACTAGGACCGACACTGTCCGGGCTGGGTGTGTGAGGGCTGGGGTAAATGGAGCCGCAGCTGCCCCTGCAGCCTCTCCGCCCTGCCTACTTGGTGCAGCAGATGACCTTGCTGCCCCAGATGCACGTGGCATGGTGACATCAATGTGCACCAGCGCACGTGTCATAGGCCTGCTGACCTGGAAGTCAGCCATGGAGTCAGCCAGGTCTGGTGCCACAATGGGCTGGTCCAACAAGGGCTGAGCATGGATGGTGTCAGCCACATCAGCCTCAACGGGAGGGGGGGGGGATTATGGGTGCCCTTGACTGGTCCTCCACACATGGGGGGACAGGCTCACCCTGCAAGTAACGACCACGTCCCCTACCGGATCCACCACGGCCACCACTTGTGGCTCTTCCACCTTTGCCACCCTTACGGAATCCTCGCCTCCCAGCCATGGCACTGATGTTAATGTGCGTATGGGAGTGGCTGTAAAATATTGTCCTGGGCAATTGGGGGTCAAAGGGGTTGGGTACCAGATGGTAATTGTACCCTAGTGCTCTTGCAAGGCTGATTGTAACCCCTGGGGAAAGATGACGGGTCACGCTACGCACAGGAGCCCCAAAAAAGGGAGATGACGTGCACGCAACCCCTCCTAGACCACGTGTGCAGAAAGGAAAACCTGCACTACGCTGTGGCACCCAGTAACATAAGAATGAACGTATGCGTGTCACACGCAGCCTAGAATGACCTCTGAAGGGGTAGGCTACACACGGGGCAAGCACAGATGTTAGATACGTGCGTGACTCACCGTCTGCCAGGTAAAAGAGCGTGAAAAAGGAGCGCGTTTGGTTGGCAACACCCCCGCCAAAAGAAGATTTGTACGCTGTCTGAGGAGACAGGACAACAGTAGAAGGGAACATTGTTTGAGGGAACAGGCCCAGGTAAACCAGTAAAAGAGAATAAAGAGAAAAAGCTGTCAGAGGTAACAGGGAATACGAACTTGAAACGCCGTGAAGTAAATCGCGTGTGAAACGACAAGAAGTACAGAATTCACCCACTCGCTCTCGACGAAAAGCACGTACAAGGAAATGGTGTTCTACGCGTACCTTTTATACAGGCCCACACGTCCAGCGTCACTTACGCGGCGTGTACGCGCTAGGGCCATTTCCACCAATTACACGCTTTGTCACTTCTGCTGTAGGGCCATTTCCACCAATCACACGCGATTACACTCTGACGTGCAGTCTTTCCACGTGTGCTCTGTCATCACGTGCTGTGTGGGTAACACCCGTGCGGGTCACGTCACAGACGCGCTTACGCGCTGAGGGCCTTTGGTCTAATAGAATCGCGTATGCGTGCTGACGCGCTTACGCGCTAAGGGCCTTTCCTCGGTTTTCACGCTGACGTGCAGGATTTTCACGTGCCAAATCACTCCGTACCAAGCTGGCCACGCGTAAGCACACGGAATACCACGCTCCTGCCCGGAAGGCCGAACTACTGCCCCCCAGAGCCCCGAGCACGCTCCCACCTGCGATCTGCTGCTGCCTGACTGCCTGCTGCCCCTGCACTGCTGGGGGGTGGGGGTGGTGGGAGACATGAGTGGGGGCCTGGTGGAGGCTGCCCCTGCACTGCTGGGGGGTGGGGGTGGTGGGAGACATGGGTGGGGGCCTGGTGGAGGCTGCCCCTGCACTGCTGGGGGGTGGGGGTGGTGGGACACATGGATGGGGGCCTGGTGGAGGGTGCCCCTGGTGGCGGGGGGGGGTGGGGGTGATAGGGGACATGAGTGGGGGCCTGGTGGAGGCTGCCCCTGCACTGCTGGGGGGTGGGGGTGGTGGGAGACATGGGTGGGGGCCTGGTGGAGGCTGCCCCTGCACTGCTGGGGGGTGGGGGTGCAGGGGGACATGTGCAGGTGTGCAGGTGTGCAGGGTAGTCCCCTGTTTTGTGGGCTGCCTGCAGGGGCCGTCGAGGGTGTACAGGGAACACCTGTGAGGACCCACCCAGCCTAATCGCGTGTGTAACTTCCCGCGCACCCCTGAAATACACGCGCCCAGGCTATTCGCGTGTGGAACTTCCCGCGCACCCCTGTAATACACATACCCTGCTGAAATCGCGTGTAAAACTTCCCGCGCACCCCTGAAATACACGCGCCCAGGCAATTCGCGTGTGGAACTTCCCGCGCACCCCTGAAATACACGCGCCCAGGCTATTCGCGTGTGGTACTTCCCGCGCACCCCTGAAATACACGCGCCCAGGCTATTCGCGTGTGGAACTTCCCGCGCACCCCTGAAATACACGCGCCCAGGCTATTCGCGTGTGGAACTTCCCGCGCACCCCTGAAATACATGCGCCCAGGCTATTCGCGTGTGGAACTTCCCGCGCACCCCTGAAATACACGCGCCCAGGCTATTCGCGTGTGGAACTTCCCGTGCACCCCTGAAATACACGTACCCTGCTGAAATCGCGTGTAAAACTTCCCGCGCACCCCTGAAATACACGCGCCCAGGATATTCGCGTGTGGAACTTCCCGCGCACCCCTGAAATACACGCGCCCAGGCTATTCGCGTGTGGAACTTCCCGCGCACCCCTGTAATACACGTACCCTGCTGAAATCGCGTGTAAAACTTCCCGCGCACCCCTGAAATACACGCGCCCAGGCTATTCGCGTGTGGAACTTCCCGCGCACCCCTGAAATACACGCGCCCAGGCTATTCGCGTGTGGAACTTCCCGCGCACCCCTGAAATACACGCGCCCAGGCTATTCGCGTGTGGAACTTCCCGCGCACCCCTGAAATACACGCGCCCAGGCTATTCGCGTGTGGAACTTCCCGCGCACCCCTGAAATACACGCGCTCAGGCTATTCGCGTGTGGAACTTCCCGCGCACCCCTGAAATACACGTAGCACGCTGGGAGACATGAGTGGGGGCCTGGTGGAGGGTGCCCCTGGTGACTGGGGGGTGGGGGTGGTGGGAGACATGGGTGGGGGCCTGGTGGAGGGTGCCCCTGGTGGCTGGGGGGTGGGGGTGGTGGTAGACATGAGTGGGGGCCTGGTGGAGGCTGCCCCTGCACTGCTGGGGGGTGGGGGTGGTGGGAGACATGAGTGGGGGCCTGGTGGAGGGTGCCCCTGCACTGCTGGGGGGTGGGGTTGGTGGGACACATGGATGGGGGCCTGGTGGAGGGTGCCCCTGGTGGCGGGGGGGTGGGGGTGATAGGGAACATGAGTGGGGGCCTGGTGGAGGCTGCCCCTGCACTGCTGGGGGGTGGGGGTGGGGGTGGTGGGAGACATGGGTGGGGGCCTGGTGGAGGCTGCCCCTGCACTGCTGGGGGGTGGGGGTGCAGGGGGACATGTGCAGGTGTGCAGGGTAGTCCCCTGTTTTGTGGGCTGCCTGCAGGGGCCGTCGAGGGTGTACAGGGAACACCTGTGAGGACCCACCCAGCCTAATCGCGTGTGGAACTTCCCGCGCACCCCTGAAATACACGCGCCCAGGCTATTCGCGTGTGGAACTTCCCGCGCACCCCTGAAATACACGTACCCTGCTGAAATCGCGTGTAAAACTTCCCGCGCACCCCTGAAATACACGCGCCCAGGCTATTCGCGTGTGGAACTTCCCGCGCACCCCTGAAATACACGCGCCCAGGCTATTCGCGTGTGGAACTTCCCGCGCACCCCTGAAATACACGCGCCCAGGCTATTCACGTGTGGAACTTCCCGCGCACCCCTGAAATACACGCGCCCAGGCTATTCGCGTGTGGAACTTCCCGCGCACCCCTGGAATACACGCGCCCAGGCTATTCGCGTGTGGAACTTCCCGCGCACCCCTGAAATACACGCGCCCAGGCTATTCGCGTGTGGAACTTCCCGCGCACCCCTGAAATACACGCGCCCAGGCTATTCGCGTGTGGAACTTCCCGCGCACCCCTGAAATACACATACCCTGCTGAAATCGCGTGTAAAACTTCCCGCGCACCCCTGAAATACACGCGCCCAGGCTATTCGCATGTGGAACTTCCCGCGCACCCCTGAAATACACGCGCCCAGGCTATTCGCGTGTGGAACTTCCCGCGCACCCCTGAAATACACGCGCCCAGGCTATTCGCGTGTGGAACTTCCCGCGCACCCCTGAAATACACGCGCACAGGCTATTCGCGTGTGGAACTTCCCACGCACCCCTGAAATACACGTACCCTGCTGAAATCGCGTGTAAAACTTCCCGTGTACCCCTGTAATACACGTACCCAGCCAAATCGCGTGTGATAATTCCCGCGTACCCCTGTGATACACGTGCCCTGGCTAATCGCGTGTAAAACTTCACGCGTACCCCTGTAATACACGTACCCTGGCCAATCGCGTGTAGAACTTCCCGCGCGTACCCCTGTAATACACGTACCCTGGCTAATCGCGTGTATAACTTCACGCGTACCCCTGATATGCACGTTACCCGCTTTGCGTTCCTTGTTTGGCAGCCCTGTAAACTGGTCCAGGGTTAGCGGAGCCCTTTGCGATGATTTAGCGATTTTGATGGCTTTTCCTTGCGCGAGGGCGTTCTTGGGGGCGTTACTGGCGCTGCTGCAGGGTCGCTGCGATACTCTGCGCCACGGCTGGTTTGGGAGCCTAAAATCCATGAATACTCTGTGCGCGGAAATCGGTTTTAGCGCACGTGCCTGGCGCAGACAATCGCACGCGGACACTCTGCGCCAGCCGCTTGCGACACTTTTCTGCAAAATTCTATGAATTACCCTGTAAGACTTTTGTTGAAGCCTGATAAGGCCAAGCCCTCATGTACATTCTGAATATTGAGGCATCATTTCCATATAGTGTATTCACTACAACCTGCTCAGTAATTTAACAGAGGCAACATATATTCTGTCCTCAGCACAATAAATGTATCACACTCAAAGATGAGATGTTTTATTGTTTCCAATGTAAGATTGCAAAATCTACATCAAACCTCGTCATCTGGTATTTGTTTTCCCCTGAACAGTATTTCCTTAGTCAGTAGTAGGTTCTAACGTAACCTTAGAAGAAGCCCTCGATAGTATTGATTTGGGAATTGAGTTAGAATAGTGGAAAGAGTTCCTCTGCGTTTATGCTCATGGGATAGGTCGCTCATGGAAGCATAAGAGTGAAATGCCTCAGTTGTCAGTGTCCAATAAAAATTAAACAGAGACCTTTTGGTTTTCAAGAGATTGTTGATTAAGGTCTCCAGATCTGAACCAGTTCCAGACAAGATCGTCACTTCTTGTCCTAAAGTCGACCAGGTCAATACAGGAATTCACATTATCACCCAACATCTGATATAGGGAGTCAGGTATGGGAGCCATAGGCTTGGCAAATAGTGACAAAAGGCGCCACTGCACCCGGGCCCATAGTGAAATGGCTGGAGTTCCTACCTAATAGCTGCCAATGGTACTCTATTGAGACAATTGGTCTTTACCTTCTGACATCACATCCAAAGTTTTTTGTGCTAAAAGGATAGGGTCAGGACAATACAGGAAAGAACGATAGAGGCAGAGAGAATCAAGATGGTGGAAACTTCCGCCAGTTGGTCTGAGATCCCCCTCCCTGCACTAACCCCACCACTTCCCTCCTCAATAGAATCAAAGGCCCTTTTGTTATGCAGAACATGGTGCGAGGCTACTCCTTTTGTGAATGGGTGTGCACTTTGATCCCTGTTCCCAGGACAGCTTCCTATGGAGTGGCTGTCTCTCTGGGGAAGGTGCTGCCAGCCCCACAAAGGAACAAAGATAGACAAGCCCCAGGGATACAGTCTTGCTTAGAGCAGCAAATATAGCCTGGTTGGGGGTAATGCACATATCCCTTCCACAGCTCAGCTGGGCTCACAAGACTGACACGTGTGATATCAAATTGATGTGGCTTTGATCATTATGAGAGATGCTAGCCACCATACCTCAAACTCATGTATGACTTATATTTAAAGTTTAACATGCTATTAGAATGTAATTGTCATAGCTTTGGAGTTTTTGGAACAGGGGTGCATATCTTAATTGCATCCCCATCCCGTTGACTGTGCCAGCAGCTGTGAAATTGTCATCTGTGCCACCTGAAGCTGCTCTGTGCCACTGGAGAGTAGGCACTGAAGATCAGGATACTGATCCAGTAGGGCACAGGTGTACAATATGCTTTTGCCATGGAGTTTATGAAAGGGAGGTTTGATTAGCTTATTTCCTTTCCTAAAATAGAATTACCTGTATAATTGCATTAGTTTGATAAAAAGCAAGCAATCCAGGGCTTCTACACCCTCATCAGATGGCAATCTGTCACATCATCCGAAAGATTAAATGATCTTGTGTAGGTCTAATTGACGGAGGTATGGAATTCCATACACGAGAAGCCATCCATTTATTTCCTTTGATAGATATATGTCGGTAACAGGTGGCCAGCTCAAGAGCGAAGATTCTTACTTAGTAGGTAGTATTTAACATTGTTGTGGATAAACGAGGGGCTAAGGCCATTGAATACAATGCAGAGTATCTTAACTAAGGTCCGCTGTCAAACTAGAAGTTGATGCAATTGCTTGCACAGGCTCTCTGTGAGACCTCTGCAGAAAGTATTCTAGCAGCAGTACTTTGCACTAATGGAAGGTGCTGCAAGAAATAGACTGAGAGGGCAAGAGATCAAATGTTCCCATCGTTAAGTCTGGATGAAATAATGGCTGCGACTATTAAGGTACAATAGCTAGGAAGTTGTTTGAGACAGAATTGCAATTGGAGAACGGACAATTAAAAAATATATATTTTATAGTGTGCACTACTTCCTCATATGGGTAGGGCACTGATGTTAGCAAGCAGTGCTTGTAGTGTCTTTATTCGGAGGCACAGGGCACATAGCCCTTTTCTCCATGGGTTAACACAACCCTGGATAATGAGCATTCCTGTTCCGGGCTACTTCATTGGCCACTCCCCTTTTTATATGCAAGTGAGTGATTTCTGCAAAATGACACGTTTTATTCCAGATTTTTCACTTGTGCGCATTTTGCCAATGTTAGGTGGCATTACAGTATATTTCTTTTTTGTGCACAAAGATGGCATGATCCCACTTATCTTGTCATTAGCGCAAGCATACACAACAACTGCATGATTTGTTTCTAAGCACAGGAGATTACAGTACATATGTGTCCAAATTTTGCAATACGCATGCTCAACAGCACTCACATTCATTGTACATTCCTGCACCAGGGAATAGACTACTAAACATTATTTTGCACAGGCGTACTCTAAAGGTACGTTCGTGCACACACAGCTTGTTGTTTTGCCAGTGACAAAACCTACTGTAATACCCCCCACGAACGCTAAGAAGCAGAACATTATTATTGGCTTTGTGAACCGTGAGCACATCGTGCATGTGAAAAATGTTTTTTTTACAGACCCCGGGCCTGATTTATACAAGCGTTGACGTTTGTACTTCAGAATCCCCGTCCCCTAAGAAATCTCTTGTAAATCTTCCCTGATAGACAACATCAGTTCCTAGTCCAAACAAATTTCCAACCGCATTTTAAGACCAGCCTTTGTCACTTTGAGAAAAGAGCAATGCCCACAGCTCATCATAAATCATTGAAAACAATGGCTCTAAAGCTGAAAACCGAGTTATCACAACACAAATCTAAGAAGCAAAATGTTTTGGGATTTAAACAATCTCTGTGTCGTTGATGATATATTAACTTGAAAAATTCAGCTTGATAAGCACCAGTAATTTGACCCCTGTGGGCAGAGCAATACAAAGAACTTGTGCAGGATAAATGGCAGAGATATTTCATGCACAAATAAACTGCTGTGGAAGTATCTGCAGCACACAGGCCTGCTCCCTAAGGGAATCATTTCCAATAGGGGCAATCCTTAAAAAAATTACATTCATGGCAGTGCCCTTGTGCTCAACGAAGTATGCCTCAATATATTAGTTCTGTTATAGAAGTTCCATTGTGTCACCCTTTTAATATGATGATTTGGAAAATACTAATTCATACAAGGGCCATTAAAAAATATAAAACCCTACTTGATCAGTTACAGTCAGGCAGGGAGCTAATAGGTATGTTTATATATGCTAAAACACTGTTTATTCCTAAGTGTAAAAAGGACAAAGAGGAAAAACAGATCAAGGGAATGTATTTTGGTGCTGATTTGATACTGCATGCAAAAACAGTGTGTGTCTATGCACAAATGTCTTGTAACATGCCCATTGGTTTACACAATTATGGACAGTTTTCTTCAGAATGAAACAGGACCTCCAACATTGACTGGGAATATGAAATGTTTTCTTTAAATGCTATTTTGAGACATATAGAAGGCATGTAGAACATATCAGAAAAGGGCGTCAATTTCTTTATGATCTCAGAATTGTTCTTATCTTGAGTAGGATCCGTGGGATCTCAGGGTAGGGTAAACCAGGGTAAAATAGTGATAATCCTGTATTAATCTACTACTGTCTGCGCATTGCTCATGATTCACACTCTCTATCTCTTTCACTTCAGTTCCACAGTCTCTATGATGCCTTGGTGGCTTGCTTCAGGGCTCTTCTCAGCCAGTTAGATCAAAGACAGAAAATAACCAGGGATACCAAACTACTTCAGTGAAGCCAATGGTGCTGGTCACCTGCTCTGCATTCTGAGAATTAATCCAGAGTGAGATTGGCAAAATTGATCAGTAGAAAAACAAGAGAAGCAAATTTGCAGTTCCAAATATGTGCAGATCTGGAACCTGAGGATGGCAGGGAATGAGAGCCACTAAGAAGCCCTATAAATAGTGCATTTAGCAAATGACAGTTTGTTGGTAATAGCAAAAACAAAGAAGAAGCATAATGTCAATAGATTAAAACCTTGCTGAATCCGTTTGTGTCTGAATTTGTGCAAACTGTAGCTGATTTAGCTCTTATGTATCCTAAAATTGTTATACTGGGAGACTTTAATCTTCATTTTGACCAGCTGCAAGCATGCAAACTTGTTACCTCTCTTGCAGATTATGGCTTCCCACTTAACAATCATAGCCCTACGCATGTAGGGCTACGATTGACCTGATTTTCCTGGAAATGAGCTTGACCTGATTTTTTCAAATATTCTTAATCTTCAAGTATTCTGTCCATTAGCAGTGTTATGGTCAGATCATCATCTTTTCCCATTTCCTTTCTCATGTTTTCTATCAAAAGCTAATCCTACTCCCACTATTGCATTCCAACGACGGTGGCCTAAGGTTGCTATTGAGTCTATTTCTAACTCTGTTATGACAACAATAAATAAAGCAGGAACAAGGGCCTGAATATTTGTAGTGCTCCAGTGGCTGCCTTTAAGCATACGACTGATACTTTGGCCCCCTCTCAATTGCTCCCTACCCAAGCTGTACCCTCGGCTCCCTGGTATTCACCAGAATTAAGGCTTTTGAAACAGCAGTGTCGCCATTTCGAATGGAAATGGCTCCTGCTGCCTAACCCTTCTACACGGCTGGCCTTTATACAGGCACAGAGCAATTATCACAGTACTATAAAAACCACCAACGCTCAGTACTATGCTAATCACATTTTAAATGCTTCCTGTGCATCTAAAGAGCTCATTCATGTAGATAAATAGTTATCCACTACAATTCAGTCTCCCTCTACTGCTACCCGTACCAAGCCCATTGCAATCATATTGCCGCTTTTTTTCAGGAAAGAATTTGTGCAATACGGGGAAAGATACGTGCAGCTAGATCTACCCCTCTTAGTATTACAGAGCTTCCAACCTGTCCGATTGTACAATGTTCGAATACATTTAATTTTGTGACAGTTTCGGAAAGCATGGTTACGGCTGCTCTATCTAACCAAATAATGATAATAAATGCTTTAATTCAGCATCTAAAATAAAAAAGCTTGAAAAAATGTGAATTTTAAAAAATTGGCAAAGCTGCACTTTTTAGGACCATAAGCAGATTTACTCTGACATGGTGAATGTATGAGGATAGCTCCTTGCTTCTTCTTACCCAAGCGGTTTAGTCCTGTCTTTCAGCTCTGTAGTTCAGCACTGCCCCTCCGCCCCCCTCCCCCCAGCTCTGCTCCACTTACCAGGAACCCTAGAACTCTGTGTGGCAGCTCTTTAGTTCAGCTGGCTTTTTCGCCTTAAACCAAGTTAATCTAACGCCCCACCCTTTTTTCCTTGCCAGTCTATCTGGATTTATTAGCACCAGAGTCTTAATCTTTGAACCTGCATGGAGCTATGTCGCCCATGGTTTTTACAATGATTTGCAAATATGACAGTGTAAATGTCATACATGATCGGTAAACTTGTGTGTAAAATTGCGCCAGACCAGAGCAAAGCTTCAACCACCGATCATTCAAAACTGAAACCTCCACAGTGCTTTCTCTACCTTAGACTTTCTATTGATTTGCAAAAATGACTGCAAATGTCAGTCATTATGATGGCAGAGGCCAATTCCCTTCTACAATAATGATTGCCAATCAGTTGTCTGCTTCACAGGATTAACATTTGTGAATAGGCCTATGTTTTCTTCATCTAGTTGAATCTAGGATATGGCCAAAATAAAAATAAAAGATCTATCATATATCTATATAATGGGGAATCCCAGCTAACTTTAAATCTGCTAGATTCAACATAAACAATGATTTCACATTACAATAAAACTGAGGCTGAAGTTTTCAGTAAATCCATTTCTATTTCAAATGACTTCATATAAACTGCTTTGCTTTGTTAATTCCGTAGTCTGAGTGCAGCACATTTCTTTATTAATGTACCTCTTAGAAAATGGGCCACATTTCTAAATAAATTAAATCAATACAATGATTTGTAAAAAAGATACCTTGTGTCTGATTTCTGGCAAGCAGTACCCAGTTTTGTTTTGGATTTTGAACATTCTGGCCCTCATTCCGAGTTTGGAGGTAAGGGAAAAACGATGCCGGTAAAGGATTAACAGCATCGCTTACCGCTACGGCTATTCTGACCAACCAGACCGCTATTAATGGCATCGTAAAGTACGATGCCGTAAATAGCGGTCTGGGCGCGCACACGCGGCACACCATGCCGGCATTAGCGGCATGCTGTAAACCGGAGAAGATCATAAGTGGGGCGGACATGCAAATAACGGCCTCATTAAGGTGGAAAAAGTGCATACCGGCATGGTGTAAATACCGGCATCGCCGACCAGGCGTAAAGAACCCTGAGCAGTGTTTCCAAGTGCCACAGGTGCACACAATCAGCACAGGTGGAGGCAATGGAGTCCGGGCCAGTACAAAAGGAGCACACCGAGATGATACCAATAGTAGTAGCATTACTGGAGCTGGAGGCCCTGCTTGCAATGCCTTAACATCAACAACAACAGCCGCCACCATAGAGGAGACGCAGGAGGAGAAGGAGGGTGAAACAGGCTCAGAATGACCCACCAGTGCAGCCACCGTAACCACGCAGGCAGCCCCCAATTCCTCGCATCAGAGCCAGTCCTTTCAACCTAACCCCTGAGCAGAGCCACACCCTGTACTGCCTGGACCGGGACACCATCACCACCATAGTGGACCTGATACACGACGACATAGTGAGTCTCATAGAAATACGCACTGCCATCCCCCCTCTACTGAATGTAGTGTCTGTGCTCCACTTCCTTGCCACATGCACCTACCAGCAACACACTGGGGCACATGCATGTCATATCACAACCCTTATTTTCCCGGATACTGAAGCAAGTGCTGGATGCCCTCCTCAAGCACACAAGGGACTACATATCCCTACCACGGACTCCCCAGGAGATATTCGATACAAGAGTTGCCTCCCATGCACTGGCAGGCATGCCAAATTGTGTAGGGTCCCTCGACTGCACCCACGTGGAGTTGGTGGTCCCGCATGCCATGGAGGTGGTGTATCGCAACCACAAGCAATACCACTCCATCAATGTGCAGATGGTATGCAACGGCAGCAAGATCAACACACATTGCTGTGCCCGATATCCCGGATCAACTCATGACTCTTTGGTCCTGCGGAACTCCACGCTACCACGCTTCATGGAGCGACATGCTGGATGACGTGCCTGGCTGCTTGGTGAGTTGCCTGACTGGGCCATGGCAGTGCATCGCGGTTGTGAGGTGGGTGGCTGCATACTCCACCTGGGTGGGAATGGGGGGGGAATGCATACTCCACCGGGGTGGGAATGGGGGGAATGCATACTCCACCTGGGTGGGAATGGGGGGGGAATGCATACTCCACCTGGGTGGAATGGAGGGGAATGCATACTCCACCTGGGTAGAATGGGGAGGGAATTCATACTCCACCTGGGTGGGAATAGGGGGGAATGCATACTCTACGTGGGTGAGAATGGGGGGGTGCATACTCCACCTGGGTGGAAATGGGGGGGGATGCATACTCCACCTGGGTGGGAATGGGGGGGGAATACATACTCCACCTGGGAGGGAATGGGGGGGAATGCATACTCCACCTGGGTTGGAATGTTGATGTCAGTGCACGATGTGCACATCACCGAACACTGTGCCCCAAAGCATCTGAAACGGTACATGACACCCAAATCCCATAGTGATGAAGTAAGGGTGACACCTATCACTACATGACTAACAGGTAACCAGGCCACATCCCACAACACATGCACCACTCATCAGCGGCCCTCACACACCATAAGGCCATCCTGCACTATGCAGTGCATATGCACTATGTTGCTGTCTCCAGCATATCACCACACAGGACAATCATCCCTGGGAGTGCATTGAACTGAGCCAACCAGGGATACCACAGTGTGTCACTGGTTCGGCACACCCATAGGAGTGCTGCATGTCACCATGGAAATGATCAGTGCAGAATGCCCAATATTGTACTGACTACAGCCAACGCTCCCTACTACCAAATCTCACAGAACACAACACATCACTGATTTTACTACAACACTGCTGTATGCATATACGATGTACGTGCAACAAGATGTCAGTGCACACCATGAATCATCTTGAAGATGCAACCCACACCATCAGTCCATTGCACAGGACACATAGCGGGACCTGAAATGGGGTCAATGCATCCAGGGACATGTGCATGTGGGCACAAATTACCTGCAGCCATGTGAGACTAGTACAGTTGTCCAACATGAATGTGCGAACATTTACTTTCATTCCCCTCTCATGCAGATGATGGTGGCTATCCCTTGAAGCCGTGGCTCCTGACCCCTGTCCGAAACCCACAGAACAGACATGAGGAGGAATACAATTGTTCCCATACCCGTACACTTGTGGTAATTGAGAAGACCTTTGACCTGTTGAAGGCACATTTTCGCTGCCTCAGCCAGTCGGGTGGGGCACTCCTCTACAGCCATGAGAAGGTGGCCAAGATCACCATGGCATGTGTAATGCTGCACAATATGTGCATCCGCCAGAACGTGCCCCTGCCCCCTGACATGGAACTGCTACCAACTGATGATGATGAAGGGGAGGAGGAAGATGTGGCAGGACATCATCACGGTGCCAATGCACAGGAGGGACGTGCTGTGCAGCAGTCAGTGATAGCACAATATTTCTGACACACAAGTCAGAAGAGTGTGACATAATGTTAGGACATAGGGCACTGGGTGTGGGGATACATGTACAATATGCACTGTGCAAGATTAAATGACACATGCGCAATGATGAATAGCCACTGTGGTTATTTTTTGGAACACAACCGGTGTATTGAAAGTAAAAATATGAATGTGAATTACAAACCCCCCACCACATACCCTCATCCCCCTCCCCCCACAACTCCCCCACACACCCTCCCTCCACTCTCCCTCCCCCACAACACCCCCACACACCCTCCCCCCCACCCCCCACAACTCTCCCACACACACCCACCCCTCTCCCCCTCCCAGCACAACAACCCCACACTAGTCCCATAGGGTCCACGGAGCCCACATGAAGCTGCCAGTACAGTCATTCATTGCTCCCGGAGCCAGGGGGCATGTCCCATCAGTGCTGCGCACGGAGCGACCGACGGAGCGGGCTGGTCTGAGTGGAGTTGCTTGTGGACGCTGTGTCCTCATGCTGAGGCTGTTGGCCGTGAAGAGCAGCCTCCAAAGCATCGGCTATGCGGCCGAGCACCTCACAGAGGTGGTTTGTGTTTTCGGTGATGTACTGGCCCAGTGCCCTCAAATCCACACGCCACTCCTCCCTGGCCTGCCGATTATCCTGCAGAAAATCCGATATTAGGGCAGAGAGCTGGTCAGCCCGCTGTGCCCCTGTGGCTGTACCAGTGGCCCTGCTGGGGATCAGGCTGCCATGTCCTGCCAGCTCATCCTGCCCAGGACTGTATATGGGACTGATATGTCCCTGTGTCTGTTCTTGCCCAGACTGCTCCGGTTTGTTTGCATCACCAGTGTCACTCATGGATACCTGGGGGCTGGACAATTGGGCTGGGGTGTGGACTACTTCTACATAGTCGTCCTCAATGGTTCCCCAGATGTCATTGGGGCTGTTCTCAACTGCGAGAGGGGCCGTGGCTGCCACCTCCCCAGCCACACTGGACTCCTCCGAACGTGGCGTTGCACAGGTGTTTGCAGGCAGTGCAGTGAGGGGTGGGGTGGGGGTGGTGTGCCCTCCACAGGCCTTGCTGTTGATGGTGGAATATGTCCCAGTGGTGGCCTCCTTGCTGGGACATGGCACCCCCTGGCTTGGCCCCTGGATGTGGAGGGACGGTTGCTGTCCTGCTCCTCAATGTCATGCTCACTGCCTGTGGGGGTGAAAGAGAGGGACGGCATGAGTGATGTTTTGATAGCCAGCATACATACATTGGTACGATAGCACATCCACACAATTGCGGGTAATAGGCATTTGTGTCGGGAACGGCACGTCATTCCATACATGGGTGGTACATGCAGGCATATGTCGGTGTTACTCATGCTGGCCAGGTACTGTGCTGTCTGACATGCACACTATTTAGATCATGGACGCTGTGTGCCTCCTGGAATTTGCTACTTTGTGTGGTATGTGTCATGTACATTACGGCCTTGCACCAGGCAACGGCTTGTGTCTCACTTGTTTCGGCATACTTTACAGGGAGCGTGTGTGTGGTCGATCATGGCGTCACTCTTTGGAAAGACATTTGCCATTGACTTTCATCACTTTTGGATGAGCAACTTTTGCTTTGGACACTCACCTCCATCAGCTGATGACGTGCCGCCACACTCCATCTCTCCGATCCCTTCTATGGATTCTGCCCCAATCATGCCCGCACATGTTTCCTCCCACGGTGTGAGCTTTATTGGAGAACTTGGTCCTCCTACGGTCTCCAAGGCCTGGGCACAGTTTGCAGAAAGAATGTTCTGCACCCTCAGCCGCAGGTCATCCCACCTTTTGCAGCAATCCTTGACCGTTCTGGGGGTGTTGCCCACTGCGCTGACCTTCTGGCATGCTAGTTCCCAGATTTCCTTTTTTCGCAACACGGCCTCCCTCCTCATGTCGCTGCTGAACACAGTCCCAGCATGCTCCTGTAGGGTGTCTACGAGCAACTGGAGTTCATCTGGGCTGAAGCGCTCCTTTTGGAGGCGGGCAGATCCCTTCTTGGGTGCTTTTGGCATTCCTGGATGGTTTGATTAACCTCCCAGACGATCACCAGTGTCCCAGGGGTCCTGTGTGGTGAGGATGGCAATGGATTGTGTTTTTAAAGATGGGCGCCTGGCTCCTTCCGGTTCCTGTGCGATGATGCTATTTCCGGTTCCGCTATTTAACGGTGACCGTAAATAGCGGTGACCGTAATTAGCGGTCACCCCTATTTACGGTCACCGCTAATGCCGCTTTGGACCGTGGCGGTAGTGTTATCTACGGTGCGCTTCATGCTGGTAAGGGCTTTTGGGGCCCCTTTTGCGGCATGGCGCTAGGTACCTTACCGGCATGGCGCAAAGCTCGTGCCCGCAAAGTCGTAATAGCCCGCTTTTAGCGGGCTTCTGCCAGCTCGGACACGCTATTTGCGCCATGCCGGTAAGGGATGGAACTTACCTCCAAACTCGAAATGAGGGCCTCTGTGTATACAACAAATACAGGTAAGGATGCTTAGTGCCTATTTCTACTTGCACAGAGCACGAAACAATGTGTTTCCACATTATGATTTGTAATAGCAGAACATTGTGTGAATGACACTTTCTAAATCATAATAATTTTGAATAGTGATGCGTATCTTTCTGTGTGTTTTACTGCTCACATGTTTGACTAGTGTCCAAATAGATTATATAGGTGCAGGCCTAATAAGACACGTACATGCATAATATGTGACACTGCAATCAGCGATAATGTCCCATATACAGAGGTACAAAATGGCAAGATTTTTGCAGGACAATCCCCTGCCAACCTAGACTAAGAAGTGGATTGGCAGCACACAATGTCAGTCTATATGCATGAGAGGCAAGGACCAATATAGTACTTTTATTGTAGACCCACACATTCAAAATTCCATGCTAGGATCTATATTTGTAGCAATGACACATCAACATGAACTTAGAGCACATTTCTTGAAATACTCGGACCGTAAGCACTTAAAGGAATGGTTCGGTAAAAATGTTTGATTGCCCCTACGGTTTGGCCATGTGTTTTTAAGCCTAAGTCGCTCGATTTTAGAAAAAAATTCCTATGGACCTTACCCGGGTTTTCGTCCATTAAACGCACGCGAAAACAGGCATCAGGGAGCTGCCATTTTGTGATAATCCTATCACTTGCTGCATCGCCCTGGCTGACCTGCTTTTGCGGCACTAAATCATATCCCCCGCCCCTGAGCCTGACATTATCAAAACATTCATATTCCCCGCCTCTCTTTGTGACGTTTCTGTGCTGCGTAGGCAAACGCGCCCAGTCGTCTTCTACGCGACTTCACACAGAACCCGGAAATCAACACAGATGAACTCACAACACTGCGCGCCACAATTCGGAATATGAAACTGTACTTTAAAATCAAACAGCAACACGGTACATTAAATGTTTATAGAATATTCAGCAATTGCCATATTAACTCGGAATGCCATTTATTTTCTTTTATCTCTATCCGCAAAGACTGTTCCGTTTTATCGTGAGTCACGCGCTGTTCCTTTATGGTACACAGGGTGTTGGTTTTCGTTAAAAGAAGCACTTTGGTCGCACGGTGAACCGCAAGGCTGTTCCATCAAGTAGGCACTAGCCCAGCCTAAAGGTTGATATGTTGCTTCTAGCCGCTAGTACCGCATAAGGACATATGGGCCCTTGGCGATCGTCCCATAAAATCGTCAAAGTGGTGCAGTAGTTGACAAGAAGCTGCAGCTGGCGGTTGAAGAAGCCGTCTGCCGCGGTCTGAAACTGGTGGCAGTAGCAGTAGGGAAGGATATATCTGTTTTGAAAACATAAAAATTATAATTAGTCTCGCCAGCCGATCTTTATTAATATTATTCATTTTATTTATTACGGCCGATCTGAAACTATTTGCTTTCAAGGATAGTGCAATGGAGTATGTTCGGCTCTAAAATCAATGTGAAAAGTAACAAAATAAATCAAGGTTAGCACACAATGAGAAACAACTGTTTGTCTACATGCGTGTGGAATGTGGACCTGCATGCCCATGTGCCCGCTACAAGGACGATCCCACAAAAGTTTTCCTAGCTCTTCATTCATCCATTTATTCATGCATCAGTCATTAATTCTTCATTCCGGTATAAAAGCGTCTAAAGAGTTACTTACATTATATTTGCAATTTCCATTGTGTCTCTGCGTAATGCAGTCCGTAAATCCAACTGTGCGCTTGACAACGATTTTTCGTATACTGAACTAACATGAAACTCGGTCTAGTTTCAGAATTTTCTGCCTTATCGCCTCTTACGTTATTTCACCCCCCCTTCAAATGAAGTTCTTTCGGCATGGTCCCTGTCTCTCAAGGTCAAAAAACAATAGAACCTTATACTGCCAGTGCGAGTTGTGGGCCTCTTCAGGCCGCGAGCTGAAAATCAAAGCCGCTGACCTTCACTAGAAATGAGCACACATTCTTTCTTTGCAACATCCCGTAGTAAAACCATTTGTGAGAACTTGAAGTTTCGAATCCATCTATGTACTGCACCTCAATGTGCAAATGCGAACTGGCTTCTCTCCCATCTGCAACGGCTCGCTTGGCACGATCTAAGGCCCCCAATTTTTTCCTCGTTGTCTGCGAGCTTTGCAGCCCCAAAGAACCATAACTATTGAGACTTTTAATTTTTTGGGGAAGGTCAGGGAAAGTATAAAGTACCCAAGGAGTTAAGTTGAAAGTGAGATTTATAGTTTGTTTGTTTTATTATTTGCAATACGCAAGCCTTCCCTCGGTTAACAGTGCGCAGCATTTACATGAGATTGCGAAAATTAGCTACATCAACAAAAATAAATACATACACATATAGACAAGATCAGCAATATGAGGTGAATAGAGAGAGAATTCAAAGATGACACCCAGGTTGTTCGCCACCCAGGATGGGGAAGTTAGGGGTTAGGGTTAGCATACTTTGTATGTACACTGTACAATAACATTTATTTACAAAAAGACAATCGTATTACAATTATTTAAACCGGGATTTGTACTTCACAACCAGCTCTGCTTTGGGTGGACATGGCACAGTGGCAATGTTTGGTGGCAATGGATCAGTGCTCTGCACAAAAACGTTCAAAATTCCATATCTGTGCTTCTCTAATACAGCAACAATAAGGCTTTTGACAAAGTTGAACTCCATTTCCTCATAGACTGGTTTGATCACCCATTGCTTACTTCTTTTTGAAAAGGCCTTAGTGTAGCGAGGCATCCTTACATTACCCGTAGTCCTAGATTGTTCACGGCGAGATTCTCGTTATGGGCCAAGACGGCAAGTAGAGTCCTATGTCTCATGCCCTGTATGCTGAAATGCAAGTGCTTTGGGCTGTACTTTAGGCACATATTGTGGAACACCTCCAAACCTCCTGTGTGACAGAATTCTGTCAGTCCCCTCAAATCTCTTGATAGAGTTTATCGAAAACAATCTTCTCAATGGCTTTGTGTGTCGGTGAAGATGGAATCAACCACTTCTTCTTCCGTGCCTCCACTGGGGACAAAGGGCCATGTTCACATTGGTGGAAATGTGGGTTTTCTGACCAGCGGTGCACGTTGGTACAGTGGTGCATCAGTGACCGGCATTTTTCAAGTAGTATTTCCACTGACCCTTCACAAGTTTTGGAGCTCCACCAAAGATGGTTGCTGATAGACTGGGACCACTCTGAAATACTTTCCAAACCTTTTTTTCCCCTGCAGCTGAGATTTTCTTATTGATTGATTTAGCAAGATGCCATACGTCAAATTGATGTTTAATATGTGGGAACTGCTCTCTCATTGTCTTGGCAATTGAAATGTGTCTGTCCGTGGCTATGAGGTTGATGTGCATTCCCCTCGATTGTAGATATTCTACTGATTTTATAAATCCTAGTTTCTCCATGGCCACATTGTGTTACCACCAAACTCAAAATTTTCTTACTATCCATGTCCTGAAAGTGGTAGATGCAGTACTTGGCAGAAAATCCAGGGCTGTCACACTGTCCATCGCCGGCTAGCCTGAATCGTTTGCCTTCGAATGTACTTGCTACAGACAATTGTTCAATTTTCCAAGCATCACTAATGGCCGGAAACAGATAATCATGTTGGTATTTGTAGTACTGCGTTTTTGAAATGAAATGGAGTCCCACAAACTGAAAGAAAGAATCTAACTTTCTAAAACTGGACCCACTAAAAAGTGATGCAGCTGCACATGGTAGATTGCCCGCTGGCAGTTTCCTCAGCATCGGTTGTGCAGACCATGAGAATGTATGATTTAATCTACAGGCGGCATTTATTTTGACGTTACTGCATTTTTTTTGACGAGTGACATGACTCAATGGCTTCCCACATACTTTCCCTCTAACGGAATGCCCACATTTCAGCATACTTATAATATTCATCAAACAACTGTCGAATACTATGTATTTGCCCTCTTTCATTAGACTGTCATCCGGCGTCAAAGTTGTTTCGGCCTGTGACGTTGAGGACATATCACCACATTTGAAAGAACTATCGCTGCTATCAAGTTCTGATGCGTTGGTGAATGCTGCTGTTGGTTCATTCTCTGTCATTTCAACATCTTCTACTTCAACATTGATGGGAAAACACAACAATGTCGACAGCTTTTTTGGTGGCAATTTTTTGGCGGGTGTAGATTGTGTGAATTGATCTGCGACTACTTCAGAGCTATCTTCAATACATCCAGTATCCTGTTGTTGTGGTGGTGCGGTCGCACTGTAGCAATGGTCCAATACAACCTTGCTGGATTCTCCGGACACATTCATTTCATGTTCTGGCCATTGGACATGGGCATCTCGAGTCTAAACACGCGGCGTCTGAATTAATAGTTCCTCCATAGTGTAAATGGTCTGGCAAGCAACATCTCTCATTCGCTTCACTGTCTGTGTATGTATAGTTCGGACACCCACGGGTAACTAGAGGATAGATTGGAAAAGATAAAACACAAGATAAAGTATAGTACATTTGACTGGAAAAAACATAAAATAGTCCCCAGCACAAAAAAATTTCTAAAGTTATGAACTGTTTGTAACTAACCTTATTTTTGTTTCTTTTCTTTGCAACTTGTTTGACTCGACCTCCAACATCTGCACGCTGTTGCTCCTATTCGTATCCGCATGTCTCCCATTCCTCTTGCGCTGCAACGACTATATTTTCTGTATCCGCATAGACATCACGGAATGAGGCTCCATCGACTCCCTGAAACATAGTATTTTCATTACTGTGTATCAAAATATTGTTAGCATAAAACACACGTGAGGGCGAACACACAGGTACATCTCAATAGCCAAACACGATTTAAACATTGTGTGGAACAATCAAACGACAAGTATTCGAGCTCTGATGACCTAGTTCGATGGAGCTGTCAGTATCTATACCTCTGGCTCTGCATGGACTGCCACGAATGATTGTATTGAAGAGGAGGCATCAGCAACTCCCTGAAACATAGTACTTGCGTTAGTATGGTTTTCAATATTGTAAACATAACACACACTTGGGGTCGACGGCACAGGTACATATAAAGAGATAACCACAAATGTTGTATTGTCTAAAAGAATCAAGGAATATTTAAATATGATCAGATTTAATCGACTTATTTCTCCGATTTCTTTACATCTGCATCATCTAAATGGGATCTTGTGATTGTAGTGGAAGCTCCATCGTCTCCCTGAAACACAGTACTTGCGTTAATAGGGAAGAAAGAATAGCAAATGGAATCACGTTATATGATCACGCTCGATGGAGCTGTCAGTATACATACCTCGTGCTGCTGAAGAATATCTATGGATGTTGTAAATTTGGTGCGCACTTTCGAAAGCTGTTGCGCCGATTCGTATCCGTATGGTCCCGCTTCCACTGGAATTACTTGAATGTCAGGCTCCGCATCAAGTGCGTGGGTTGACACTTCAACAACTGCCCGAAACATAGTATTTGCATTAGTAAGGATTACAATATTGAAAACACAACACACACTTGGGGTCGACCGCACTGGTACATATCAATGGCTAACCACAAATGAAACATGGTGTAGAACTATCAAACGACAAGTGTTCCAGTCCTGATAATCACGGTCGATGGACCTGTCAGAATCCATACCTCGTGCTGCTGAAGAACATCTAGGGCTGTTGTCAATGTGGTGGACGCTTCAGCATCTCCCTGAAAGACAGTACTTGCATTAGTATGGATAACATTAATTATAACTGAAAACAAACACCAGGGGACGACAACTAAGGTGTATATCAATTGGAAAGCACTAACCAAACAATTGGTAAAATAATCACACGATACATAAAAACTATTACTTGACATGCATAAAACAAGTCTGTAGCGGAATAGCCAAGTATGATTACCTGATACGCGCTAGAAGTGGTTGATAACTGCGGGCACGTCACGGATGTAGAATGTCCTTGCTTCAGATTCAGTGGATAGTCAAGCAGTTGTAAAGGTAAATTATTGTTTGATAATGAAATGCAAATATTAAAAAATTGCCATGTAAACCGACAGAATACTTGAGAATAATGCTATTGAAAATGTGCAATATAGTACAGTTCCCTGTGCCCATAAAAAGATTTCCTTTGGGGGTTATAAAATCGAAAAAATAATTTATTGATAAATGTCATTATTCAAAAAGCTATACACTCATATCAATATCGAAAGTATTACAAGGGAGTATTACAAGGGACACAACACCTAAAATATCAATTAATCCATTTGGCTACCTACACACCACCACAAGGCCTAAAGCTAAATCCGGACACTTGACTCACCAGTGGCGGAATGTGGATGAATAGAGTTGGAATAGCGTTTGCGAGCAATTTTCGTGTCGTTCGTCGTTTATTCTTCTTTGTTACCCAAGATGTGGCGTACATGTTCGAGGAAAAGTGCCGGCTGCAGATGCGGTATCGATCACCCCTCTTGTCCTCTAAGACTTGTTGGACTCTACTTTTCAGCTCATCCAGTGGATATCCGCAATGTCTGACCCATTCTCTTATTCGATCAACAGTTTTCGGGAATACATGCATTGTAGTGCCTTCAGATTTAGCATGGGTCTTCGAAGGGCAACCGCTAATCGAACAGGCAGGCATTGTTGAAAATTCTGAAAAGTATATATCAAGATTATTATAAAACCTTGATGAATAAAAATGTCATAAAAAAGTAAATGGACCATACCATGCTCAATGCAAGGTTTGTTTTGGTCGCCGGAACTATACCAGTTCATCATGTGCGGCTTAGTATTTGCATAAGTTACAGAAATTTTTTAAATGATGTGACTAAACTCTGAAATGTGACTCGTCCCTTGGATGTTTTGTCTTGCACGAAAAGGAAACATGCTTACATTATAGACTGGACCCCCGAAGAATGCAATTTGATGACAATTGACACAGATGAAAATAAATATTGATAGCATAACAATTGAAACTCAAGTCAATAGCAATGAGACCAATGACCATAGCTCTATTGGGTACTGTAATCGCAAATAGATAGAAATGTAAAAATGACCGAAATATGACTAGGATACATGGCCTTACCTTGACCAACAAACAGTTGGATTCAGCAGGCCGAGCAGTATGTTGCAGGAGAACAGGTAGATGGCCACAGGTAGCACACTGATGAGTTTGCACGAAACGGTCACAGATAGCACGGCGACGAGCAGATTAGCATAGATCTCAGTGCTTCTCAGGTAGAAGGTTCAGGATTGACTTGCAAAGCACAAAGATGTTCTCATGAAACATATCAAGTGGTTTATAAAGTATTAGAAACAGGGGTGAGTTTCACAGGGGTGTGTTTGTGAATGAATGACGTGTGTATGTCGTGGTATTATGTGGTTTGCAGGGGGGAGGCCTGCCTCAGGGGAGGCCTGCCTGGAGACACGAGGTCTGAGGAGGCCATGTGAGCGATGGCGCCTGGGCGTGGGGTACCTTTTGAAGTGTACATGCTGTATGGCACCTTGGCCGTTTGCACCCGTTACAGCAACCCATGCCAGCGCTTATCCCCCTGGTACGAACCGCCTTTGATAGAGGAGGGTGGGATGGATGGGCCGGTGGGCGTGCAGATAAGGCACAGGAAGACTGCTGAATGGAGACACACTTATGTGGATTGCAGGGGGGCTGTCTGCCTCAGGGGAGGCCTGCCTGGAGACACAGGGTCTGAGGAGGCCATGTGAGCGATGTCCCCTGGGCGTGGGGTACCTTTTGAAGTGTACATGCTATTTGGCACCTTGGCCGTTTGCGCCCGTGACAGCCTCCCATGCCAGCGCTCATCCCCCGGGTGCGAACCGCCTTTGATAGAGGTGGGTGTGATGGATGGGCCGGTGGGCGTGCAGTTAAGGCACAGGAAGACTGCTGAATGGAGACACACTTATGTGGATTGCAGGGGGGCGGCCTGCCTCAGGGGAGGCCTGCCTGGAGACACATGGTCTGAGGAGGCCATGTGAGCGATGGTCCCTGGGCGTGGGGTACCTTTTGAAGTGTACATGCTGTTTGGCACCTTGGCCGTTTGTGCCTGTGACAGCCCCCCATGCCAGCGCTCATCCCCCGGTTTGCGAACCGCCTTTGATAGAGGGGGTGGGATGGATGGGCCGGTGGGCATGCAGGCAAGTGTGTGGGAGCGAGGGGCCATCAGGCCCCTCTCAGCCTTTACTTCTCAGTAGAAACTCAGACCAACTGCCTCCAGTAGTGGGTTCGCCCCTTCCCCTTATGTGATGTTAACTTTGATTGACATTCGCGTAGATGGGACCACTGAGCAGGACACGGGGCATCCATTTTTGTACCCCCTATCCAATCCATCTTGGTGACCAGGCCTCACTGCGCAGAGCACATGGCCCCCACCCTCGTTCTCACTCTGACTGGAAAACTCCAGAGGTATTTGCAACAGCTAATACATGTAACACATCACTCTTCCTCTGAGATCACTGTCCTGCATGTGAACCAGCCTGAACTAAGCACATAGCTCGTTCATCTCCACAAACGTGTCTCGTCAATACCTGCATGCATTATTGAGAATATATCATGTTAGCTTAGATAGTGACCACCATGCTTCACAGTGACCTGACCTTCATCCATTCGGAGCACAGATTTCTGACGTCCATCCTTGAATGGAGGCACACTTGATTCATTTAAAAAATCGAAACAACCGTTGTTAAAATATATGTGGTGTTTTATTTTGTATCTTATATTGATGACACAAAAATACAAGACTTTACACATTGTACAGGTCAGGTTGCAGCACAGTGAGAGAAAATCCCCTGTACTGACCGCTGTCACTCTGGAACGTTTCTCTTATGGCACGAACGGCACAGGCGGGTATTACTCTTCGAACGTGGTGTCCAAACCTCCCGTGAAGCCACCATGTAAAGGAACGATAGGCCACCAGCCTGTACCACCTGTGAAAAGGAATGAAACAAACTGTTTTTAAATGACCAATATAAGTTTAATAAACGTTTGTTGTCAATGACAATTCTTGTAACTAATGGCACTCTGCTCGGACAAATGCTATCTAGACACTGCACACTATTGAACGACTTTCATGCGTTACAATGATATGTATATGTAATTTTGGATATAGTAGAAGACCATGAAATAGGAGTGGCATGACAAGCAGAGTATACTTACTCGTTACTCGGATTACGAGGACGAACAGTTATGCGAAGTTCGTGCATAAGCACCATCATTATCCTCAACACGGACCGTGTGAGGCAGGCTGCCCTGAAGTCTGGCAGCTCGGTGATGCATTGCGGTCGTGGCTCGCCTTCCGAAATGTAGGCCACGCATCCCGAGTTTTCACAGCAGCAGCAGTTCTCGTCCTCGGTTGGCATTAGCTCGCACCGATTGCAAGTGCACCAGGTGGAAACACCGTCCATGCGACTAGGTCCAGGCTCTTTAGCTGTTGAATCGTCCTCCCAACTGCCGTCCGAAGACCCATCGTTTTCGCGTGTTTCCCTCTCCGGTAGTTCCTCCTCGGTATACTCGGGCTCGTACATGTAGGGCATTATTGTAGCCATTGTGTGTTAAACAAACTAAAATAATTTATAGCGGTGGTACTGGTATCTGTTCACACGGGCTACAAGCAACGAAGGTAGCTGACCAGAGCACAGAAACGAGTCACAGAATTACTCAAAGTAACACAGAGAGAGGAATGGAATCGAAAATCTGCTGCTATGTGTTGTGAAACGGTCTGTTTATACTTATTGAGGAAAGAGGCGTCCTGCCATTTCCATGGCGACACGTCATTAGCTGAAGCGCAGCGAATGTTGACACGAGACGTGCTTTGGCGTTGTGAAATGGGCGCTACGCGTCTGCTGATGACAGGCTCAGGGACGGGGGATATGATTTAGTGCCGCAAAAGCAGGTCAGCCAGGGCGATGGGGGAAATGATAGGATTATCACAAAATGGCAGCTCCCTGATGCCTGTTTTCACGTGCGTTTAATGGACGAAAACTCAGGTAAGGTCCATAGGAAATTTTTCTAAAATCGAGCGACTTAGGCTTAAAAACACATGGCCGACCCGTAGGGGCAATAAACATTTTTTACCAAACCATTTCTTTAAAACATTTACAAACTGGTGCATATTTGAGGCCCTAATGGGTTGATATTTTAAGCATTTTATAAGTCCAAAACCTCTCCAGTAACTCTGGCATGTAATGAACTTGATTATCCCAAAATATTCCTAGAAGTAATACAAACATTCCCAGAGTAACATTTTCTCCAGCTGTTAGTGGATCTCATTGAAGCTGAGAAAATAAATGCTAATAACTTGTCAACATAATTGTATATTATGGAGACTGAAGGCAGCTTTTCTTGAACTCATTAAGCATACTTTCAAACTCTTGGATCAGACAGCATAATATGGATTATAACCAGGAACCCAGCCAGGATAGTACATATACTCATTACTATCATTTATTTATTTATTTATTGGTCACTTATTTTGCGCTTATACAATTAGCAAAACTGTTTCAAAGCGCAAACAGGGTGGGGACAGGGGAAGGTAGACAATGAATTACAGCAAGGATAAACAACTGCATTAATAGTACAAACAAATAATGAGAATAAAGGGATAGGGAGATGAACCTACTATTCCTTGTGAGTGTTCTGAACGTGCAAGTGCAGAGGGGTGAGGAGTCAGGGATAAGGTGCTTTGATGCTCATGGAGAAGTGCTTAGGGTAAGTGCTAAGAGGAGGAGAACATAAGTGAAACCACCCATGGGTAGGGTGAGCCCAAGTAAGTGTAGCATAAAGACCGCAGCTGGAATGAGAGATGTGCAGGGTTAAGGCCCCGCAGACACATAAGGGCCCTGCACATCAGTCACGCTGCTTAGCAGGGAAGAGAGGAGGAGAAGGAAGAAGTAAAGAGAAAGGTCTTGAGGCTTTTTCAGAACTTAAGGAGGTTTGCTCTCGATGCAGAGGGAGGTGGAGGCTGTTCCACAAGAGGGAGCCAGCCGAGGAAAGTGAACACCCACCAGCTCTCTGCTTAGCAAAGCACTTAGCATGGAGGAAGTTTGTGCCATTGGAATGGAGGAGTCTAGAAGGAGAGTATTTGGTCAGGAAGCGTTGAAGATAGAGTGGTCCCCGGCTCCAGATAGCCTTGTGCATGATACAGAGGGATTTGAATGTAATCTGTGCTGCGACCGGGAGCCAGGGAAGGCTTTGTAGGGCAGGAGAGATGCGGCCCCTGGGCTTGCGGCCACTGATAAGTCTTGCTGCCCTATTCAGGGTTAGCTGGAGGGGTCGCAGGGTGGAGGAAGGAAGATTAAGGAGGAGGCTATTGCAGTAGTCTAGCCTGGAGAGAACCAGAGCATGGGTAACATTGAGTCTCTGGGGAAGGTGAGAAAGGGTAGAGTCCCTTTGAGAAGGAAGAGCTGAAAGTGGGACTTCTTGACAATGTCCTGAATATGAGAGATAAAGGAAAGGGATCAGTCAAAGATGACTTTGAGATTCCTAGCTACAGTGGAGGGGGCGGAGGGGCCTGTGGAGGAAGGCCAGAGTGCAGGGAAGAAGTATGGTGCTGGGGACCCAATAGGAAAAATCTCTGTTTTGCTGCCATTGAGGCAGAGGTAATTGGCAGTGCACCACACCTGGATGGCAGAGAGGCAGTCAGGGATGAAGGAGGGTGCAAGGGCGTCAGTGGGAAGTTTGACGAAAGGCTGTGTATTGTCAGGGTAGCACTGGAAGTTGGGGGCGAAGTAGAAAATGAGTCGTGCCAGCAGAGAAAGGTATATGTTAAAGAGCCAGGGTGAAAGAATAGAGCCTTGGGGGATGCCACAGGTAGCGGAGGAAGAAGGGGAGGAGAAAGGACCAAGAATGGTTTTGGAGGAATGGTCAGTTAGGAAGGAGGTAAGCCAGTCCAGTGCCCACTCTGAGATGCCAAGGGTGTCATGGAGCCTTTTTATGAGGATGGAATGATTCACTGTGTTAAATGCAGAAGAGAGATCGAGAAGGATGAGGACAGCTGGAGAGATGGAGTCAAGAGATGCAGGCATTTCTTCACGGGTGTTCAGAAGAGCAGTTCCCGTGCCTCATGATGCTCTGAATCCAGACTGGTGGTCATGTAGGATGCCAACAAGTTTGGTATGAGAGTTGAGTTGGGGGAGGGCCAGCTTCTCAAGCAGTTTTCCCAGGAAGGGGGTGATGGAAATGGGGCAGTAGTTGGCTGGGCAGGAAGGGTCTGCAGAGGGTTTTTTAAGGAGTGGGCGCACAAGGGAGTGCTTGAGGGAAGATGGAAAAGAACCAATAGCAAATGAGTGGTTGCAGAGATCAGCCAGCGCAGCGGAGAGAAAGGCGATATTTTCCTTGATGTTTCTGGAGGAGCAACTTGTTTGGACGAGACCTTCATGGAGTTGACAACTCTGGTTACTTCTTATGGGGAGACAGCAGTGAAGGAGGGGAGGGGGAAGGAGGAGGGTGATTGGTAGGCAGGGGTTAGGGGGAGGGTTGGGTTGGGAGAGTGCATGACAAGGCTTTTCAATGTTCTTGGTTTTGGAAGTGAAGTGAAGTGAGAGGCGTGTGCATTGCAGAGGGCCTGGGAAAGAGAAGACACAGAAGGTGCTGTGGATGGTTTGGCAAGTTCCCTGCAGCATTTAGAAGAGTTCAGCCCTGATGCTGGACGCGTTGGACACTCGTGCCTTAATGTGGACTCTTTTTGTGGCACGGATGGAGAGTCTGTAGTGTCTCTGGAACAGGCCAGTTTGTCAGAGGGTGAATCTGAAGTGTGCCACTTCCTTTCAGCAGCCCTGCAATTACATTTCTGGCCTGCAAGATCAGTCGTACCAGGTGTAACACTTGGAGGCAGGTTTCAGGCGGATCCTCATGACTGGGGCAAGGATGTCAAGGGTGTTGGTGATGGACAGATAGAGGTTGCTGAGGGCAGAATCAGAGGAAATGTCTGTGTTGGGTGGGCAAGGGGGAATGAAGGTGGAAGCGAAGGCAGCAGCTGACACTCGTTTCATCAGATGGATGTTCGTGAACAAGGTTGACAGAGCTTTATGAGGAGTTGTCACAGGTACATAGGGAACCAAGTTGGAGGTGAGGAGAGAGTGGTCAGACCAGGAGAGAGGGGTGACCAGGGTAGAAGAGAGATTGAAGTTGGAGTGGATAATGGCATCTAGCATGTGTCCAGCAGAATGGGTAGGTCCAGAGGGAAGACTGGAGAGGTATAGGGAGGAGCAGAGGTCAGTGAAGAGTGTGGTTGCTGTGCAAGGGGAATCTAGGTGGATGTTGAAGTCACCTAGTAGTAGCAGGTTGGAGGTAGTAGAGAGTATGGAGGAACAGAAGTCCGCCCACTCAGATAGGAAAAGAGAAGATGTGGCAGGAGGCCGATAGATGGTAGCAATGGTCAAGGTGGAGGAAGGAGAAATTATCAATTTGCACACTAGGCTCTCAAAGGATGAATAGTACTAAGTGGGTAGGATGGTAGAAGGAATCCACTCTGGGAAGATTAAGGCAACTCCACCGCCAGCACAGTTTGGATTAGTCAATAATGGTTGAAAACTGAATATTAGCCTATACATATTTACATCATTTATCAATGTAATTATTTAAAAGAAAACCAAGTGCAATTTTGACCACTTCCTGCATTTTAGACCAGAAATAAATAGTTAAGATTAAAAGTGAAATACACCTCTACTGTTTTAGGTGCGAGATCTGGGAGCACTGTTGCATATTTCTGCAACTTGTCACATCATTTTAAACTACTGGAATAGTATTTTGAAGACATTTCCAAAATAGTTAAAGCTCTAATTACCCTACTAAGCTGATCAGGATATTGAAAGTTGATTTCCCATAAAATACAAGGATTATGAATTACTATATTACTATGTTGTGAATGGAAGGACATTGTGCCTCTGACAAATCAGAAGTTGGACAGACTGGACAAGATCTGTCATTTTGGGAGATCTGGGAGTACTTGAAACACAAACTGGAAGTCTAGGGAAATGATACTTAAAGCAATACAAAATAGGGCTTAACTTGAACTTTAAGTAATGTATCGAAATTACTAATGGCAAAAATCATTGAAGCATCCCTTTTGAACATCCCAGGATAGAAGGGCATCTGGGTAAAAATGACTCTCACCTGCAGGTTGCAATGTCACAGGACAAATGGATGACTGCCACAACCATCTCTCAGTCAAATTGAGCAAGAATAACAAAATGTCCAATGCTCCAAAAGCTGTATATATTATCATGATAGTTGGAAGACATTATGTTGCCTCTATTTGCTCAATTCTTCCTGATTTACAGAACTGTCTTTATTATTTTTGTAATCACCTATCCAACTGTGCTAATGACTGCCAAACTCTGTCTTTTTGTCGACTCCATGCACACAACTCAAACATTGTGCAAACATTTCAAGAAGTTATTAAACCCCTAGGCGCTACTCCTAACACGTATGATGTGATTAACACAGTTCAGCTGAAAAATGATACTGCGATTCCTCTGTTGCAGCCAATCCAGTAGAGAAGGTCCTTTCCTATTTAAAAAGCCATACATTTCCCTAAATCCCTTCTCCATCATCGTCATTAATTAAATTCATGAAACCAATTGCATGCACATATTAATTTATAGGAGCACCCCGGTGGTGTTGGCCAATCAATTGAGGAGTCATATCACAGAAACGCTGCACTGGTGCAATTGCAATTGTGGATGTTATTAGCATTAGGCGAATATTACTCTAGTGCCAAAACGCTGGATATTTTTTGTATGAGGGAAAGGTTTGCCATGCTGCTACTGCAAACCTATATTAGAGAAGGGAATGGCAAACTGCATTGAGAGAATATGTTTTTTGCGCCAGTGCTTATACCATGCGAAATTGCACTCCACCAGTGCGAAGAATCTGTAATTTGGCACCAGGTGGTGTGGAAAATAGCAAGGCGTGCTGGTTTTGCAGTGGAGTTCTGAGCCACATGAGTAGATCACTATACATCCCATTGTGTTCTCTTTTTTAACTTTCCAGTCCTCGGGCACTGGCACTCAAAGCAGTGTCTTTTTTTGTCAGTGCCTCCATGGAATAGAAAGGGGGCTCCATCATTTGTCAATGAACTCCATTTTATATTCATTCATAGCCATCTTTCATGGTTTCCTTTATTGAGGGCAATGTGTGTGCTCTAAGGGTGTTACATTGGGAGCGTAAAGATCATTAATCTTTTAAAAAATGATGGCCCATTTAGTTCAAGGTTTAGGCAATATCAGACATTAAAGGGACTGGGGACCTGAGTAAAGGGTGGAGGTGAACGTCAATGATAACCTCCTCAGGTGAGTTTAAGACAACAGTAATAGTATACATCACACTTAATTCCTTCTGTCCACCAATATCAAAGAGAAATGATCATCACTTCTGCACTTTCCATTCAAGTATTCCTTCTGTATTTTCCAAAATGTCTCTTGTGTTCCACTATGTGGCCCAATAGTAGCTGATTGTTCTACATGCTTTGGGAAATGCTCCTGTGCATTGTTGGTGACTTGTATTGATTGGATCTTTTTATGAGTTCATCTGCATGACCTGGCTTTTGACCCAATTTTTCACAGAATGCGTGCTGTGCAATGCACCATTTCAACCCATTATTTAAAGACCTTTCACAGGGGAAGACCCACTGCCCCCCCACCCCTTTGTTGGTTCCAGCTACCTTGGGACACATGGTTGCTTTGACATATTTTTGATAAATATTTACGCATCTCCAATTAAAGTATTCACCATCAACAGCCCTAATGTCTTATTATTTTTTGCCCTAAATTCACTTGTGGCACATGTAAAATACAGTGGTTCCACAGGAATTCAGTGACTTGCTAGGAGTCGCAAGCATCTTTTATATTTAACAATTGCTCTAAACGAAGTGCTCTTACTCGAAAAATGTAATGCATAATTATTTGAAAAATTGATTGCAATTGTACCAAACATTTGACATGTTAATGAATGTGTAACTTAATAATATGAACATTACTGGACTTAATGCTTTGTTATTTTTATTTATGAATATTCTATTGGTTACTGCATAATGTAAAAGGGACAGGAAGAGAAAAGTCTCAATTGACTAACACAACTCATAATTAATAAGGCTTACAGTGATCAAATTCATGAGCTACACTTACGATGAGGATGTTCCCTTAATGTAATGGTTTGGCAGGCGTAAGAACAATGGTCTGGAGGGTTGGCCAGAGCAATGGCACATCTTAAGATTAATTCAAACCTTCCAGCCATCGGCCATTTTGCTTTCTTCTGTAAAATCAAAGGGGGCAGCCCTTACTTCAACCTGCATGTTCCGTCATATTTATAATTGGATCAGTACAACCGGATGGATTGTTGAAATTTAATAACGATTTTTTATTGAAATGAAACTGGAGAACGATACACTAAACAGCCCTTTAAAATGCATGGGAGCAGCAGAAAATGGCTTGGTCCTCAAACTTTGGTGAGTTTCCTTGAATAAAGTGCTTTAAGTGAAGAAATACGCTGTGATATTTATCAGACAACTAAGGGCCTGATTTACAAACATGTTTTCAATGGGACTTTTCCATGTTAAAACATTTTTGGAAATCAGGCCCTGAGTAGGCAACTAACATCAATTTTTCTGATGTGAATTCTCATTAATCAGAAATAGAAGACCTCCACATTCCCTCGTAAAGGGCAATGCTAAATTGGCAATTAGGTAACAATTCAATTATTTATGACTATAAACTATTTCATCACACTTATATAATATATTGTTGGATGTATCCTTCTTTTAAGGGCTGGAATAATAATCATTGTTATTATTGCCCAATTTACGGTATTCAGTTTATCAACATCAAATAAATGAAGAAGCCAACTGCAATTCAAACCTATGTCTTGGAGGCTGAACATAAATGTTGAAAGAAAGCCCTTAACTAGCTGAGCTATATGTGGTGGTCTAAAGGATGACAGGACGTCTGTAGTACCTCTAACTGTATTTATTGGGCAATTATAATATAGCAGATAAACTGTTGTCCATGGGTGGAGAGGGGCTGTACTCACAGTTCTGATCATGTGCCCTATAGTTGCTACACTGAGGGCAGAGTGTGCACAATGGTGGCACACTGTAAGCTTCCAGGGCACCCATGTGGCCTCCTATGGCCTTGGTATTACACTCCTGGAAGCTGGGCCCCTTAGTCCTTGAGGCCTGAAGTCACTGGGATCCTCTATACAGGAACAGCGCTGGGGTGGTCTGGTGGCTGCGTGCTTGTCGCGGAGCCGAGATCTCACAAGATCACCTGTTTGCGATCTTGCGACGTGTCCTCACTATATTACTGAATTCCCACATTAATTAGGATTGGGTTACAATGAAAGAACCACAACTCACATACAATTGAAGGCACATATGTCTCACAAATCCATAAAACATGAAATGCTTGCCAATGATTCTAAATCCGAATTTAAAAGCAGAGCCAGTGTTTAGATGTATTTAGATGAAACATCCATGCCAGTGAGCAATAACACAATAGTTGACATAGAAACAATAATATTGGCTGACCGATAACCAAACAGCTATGTTTCTCATACAATTATTCAATCAAAGGGGTTTTAGGAGCAGGTGGTGGACATTATTAACCTGTCATGTAGATATGAAAATAACAATACCTTTTAGTATATACTTAAATCACTAGCTGAAAAATGTGAATTAAATACCTACATCTAAAATGCATTTTATTTGGTAATTCCTCAAACCAAAGTAATGAGCACTTCACTCAACTAAATCATATTAATTAAAAAAATGGAGCCATACCTATTCTATATTGTTATTTTTGGGACTTTTTCATGTATTATGTTGCTTTCATTGTCTGAAAATTTGAACGGGTTTCCATAGAAGGCCTGCAGACAATTCACATCAAAGTGTCTGACAATTCATATATTTGTTGGTTGACCAACATCTTTAGGTCTGGACAGAGAGAGCCTCAGTTTTTGTAAATAAATATTAGGAGGATCCTGGTGCCAATCAGCTGTTGTGTGATGCATGTCAAAGCACATCATAATGCAGGCTCCTTGACAGGATCAGCCATTTCATAGAAGCCAGGTCTACTGAGTACGTTGGGGAAAGACTTGTAAACTGTTGCTTATGAGAGTGTATTTTGTTTACATTGGCTAGTACATTGATTGCCTTCTGCCTATTTACTGCAGCATTTGTTGCTCTTTTTGCAAATTGATTCATGGATGAGTGCATCATGGTGAAGGCTCTGCTCTAGGATGTGCCATTTCCCAGAAGACCGGGCTATTGTGTAAGATAGAGGCTACTGTCTACGATGGAGGGTGAGTTGTAGAATGATGCCCCTAAGTGCAACATCATTTTATGACTCTTTTTTTTAATCAATGGCACAGGGTTTTGTTTCAGAATGTTGGAAGATTTTGAGACATTTAAATTCTTTTGGTCATGTAAATCCATGGCCACAGAAATCATCTCAAAATGTTCCATGATTTAAAAAAAAAAAAAACGGTTTAGTCATTACAATGTTCAAAGAAATAATTAAACACATTTGCAGCAAATATGTCAACAATCCAGGCAACTCACAGTGGACTGAGCCCACTAATGGATGGGTGATGCTTTACAGTATTAACGGCCGTGCCACTAAACAGGAGGGATTGCATCGATTTCATTTTTTGTATAGACACAACAAACTAAAAAGATCCTGGCTATTAAGGAAACATTGAAATACATGTCTTGCTTACGATTTAGCAATTTTAAAATATGTGGGGAATAATCATTCCGACATGGTGTACGCCCATAACAACCTACAATGTCAGTAAAATACAACACATAAATAGAAATAAAATGTAAGTAACCAAAATATTACTTAAAACACAAGATCAAAGGTTAAAACATTCCTACATGGTGGCCAGAGTATAAACTTCCAGAGTTACGGTCCTTTACTGCTACATCTGGACGTAGCTCCTACCAGCATCCCAGACCATGCACTCTTCTATTCTAGTTCCTAACTCGTAAAAGAGGAAACAGCTGGGATGCGTGTGTAGTGTGGCTGCACACATTGGCAGCTGGGCTCTTTGAGTGTCAGTGGGAGCTGCAATGTTTTAGGGTCAGTGAAGGGGCAGCTACCCATGTGTGATTATACCTCCACAACTGAAAGACATTATGGAGGAAGCCTCCCTCTAAAAAGGGATAGTTAGGTGAGAAGTAGTGGGCATTATGGGACTGTAGTGTGCTTTGTCCATGTTAAATCAATACAGATGTACAGTCACAGGCTGCAAAGAAAATATGTCGGCCGGATGTGGATATCCCATATAATATGGAATTTTTGGCCCGTATGTTATTGCAAAGTTGCAGCATATAAAGGTTCCTTCAAGTTGCTATTAAGGGATCTCAGCTTGGAGTGCTTTGCAATATTTCTTTCTAGGGCAATACCATCTACCTGTGCCATGCGTGAGTAGTTTTCCAGACTTTTGCTTAGTGGGGATTATAGGTTTGCATTTTCCATTATAAATTCAGGATTACATGCCCTAGATTGCAAAGTAAAATCCAGCATTGATCGACCTACTCACTCATGAGATGGTATATTGTGCACTCTATTTTTATAGTGGTTTGTTTACATCACAGAAAATGTTCTAGAGGTGCAGCGCAAAATTTACTAGTAGGGCATTGTGCAACTATGGCAATTGCATGAAGTTTAACATCCTTCATCTCTATGTCCGAGCTAGCTGGCAGTATGACAGAGCTTGTGTGGACCATATGCATTGCAGCTATGCCCCCCTCTCTCCCATTGTTTACAGTCCAAGAGGGTTCAGGCTATGATGTTTACACCAAGAGCACCTCATTCCTATTTCAGTAATTTTGCCAGGATGGCACCTGTATCTCTGATCTTGGCAGCATCTCTCCTTCGCAGTTCTGATCAGACGATAATCAGGCTGCAGGAACGAATGCATCCTGGCGGCCATCACAATGTGTCAGGCAGGAAGTAACTCAGCTTTTAAATTTTGTCTCTATGCCAATAATGCCACAGAACAAGCAAAGGAAAGTAGAAATAACAGCATTTTTGAGCACTGTTGGCTAAGATTAACAATGACATTAGAGAACAAAGGTGCCCAATAGGCAAAGGTGGGAGGGACTAAAGTACACTGACATGTAAATCAGCTGAAATGGTCAAAAAAGTATATTAAAAAGATGCATGTATACCGAGATCAATTGTGACGGCAATATCATATTAGACCAGAAGAGCAGGAGATCAGCTGAAATGGTCAAAAAATTATATTAAAAAGATGCATGTATACCGAGATCAATTGTGACGGCAATATCATATTAGACCAGAAGAGCAGGAGATGTCACATCTAGCATTTTAGATGGAATGGCTCATCCTGTGGCCCAGTCTCCTCCATGAATAATAAGCACCAGAAACATTGAGGACAAAGTGATCAGAGTGGAAAAGTGTAGGATGAGGTGTCAGATGAGGAAATGAAAAGCAAAAGGCTATACCTCAACCTAAATATAAGACTTCATACAAAAATGTAAACAAATCTTTATACAATGTAAACAAATCTTGAAAAACAGGTAAAGCAGGATCGGCAAAATGATTTAACTGAAGAAGGGATTCGCATGCGGAAGATGCTGAATAGTTGGAATGACAGATAATGTTGACAATCAATTAACAATGGATTGAATACATCATCCATGAGCCAGGTCAATGTGATATTGGCCAAGGAATGGGGGAAACACATGACTAGAGACTTCCCTGAAGATATAATACAAGAACAGTAGGTCACAATTGCCAAGGCCAGTGTGAGATTGAGGAACAAACAGTAATAAATAACATTGTAAAACCGAATTCCTCCCGAGCCTCTTCTCCAGATATCCTGTCAAGTTTGGTAATAAAATAAAAACCAGATACATTGGCCTCAATATTAACTCACTTATTTAAGAATTATACATTTGAAGAAAATTCGGCATATGTGGTCTGAAATTTCACTTGTCCCTATGCATAAAAAGGGGAGTACAGAGGATCCAAGAAATGACTGACTCATTGTTCTACTTGATACATCTAGCAGAATATTTGCTTCAATACTGCAAAGAGCTCTCAATGAGTGGGTGACAAGGAAAATGATCCGTCCCTGTCCAAACAGGTTTTAGACCTGCAATTTCCATTTCATACAATATTATTTGTTTAAGTCTGTTGGCACAAATTGTGGTAACACCTGAACACCCTCCTCTCCTGGACTACTCTGAGTATAGCCATACCTTGAGGCAAAAACTACGGAATTGGGGGATTGACAAAGTGGTCTTGAAGCAGATAATACTGCTTCATTCTAATACTGCTGTTAGGGTCCACCTGGATAAAAGCGTCACTATATCGGACCCAAAAAGAATAGACTGTTGCATTTAAGCCGAGGTGTCTTTGTAAATTATACATTGCTGATTTGGGCCATTGGCTTATAAAAATCATAATTGCCCCCCTAAAACAAAACAAGGCAGCATGTAGCCTATTTAGCCTACTCAGATGACATTTAGATAATGTATGTGACAAGGATAGAACTCCAAAGAAACATGGATATGGTATGGGAATATGTTAAAAAATGAAATTTGAATATTAACATACATAGGCAAAGATAATGAAATCTTTCTCTGTCCGATGCCAAGATTAAAAGTCTTTTTACACCATAGACACTGCGGAGCAATTCCCTTACCTAGGATTCCTCTTGGAATTCACACATGACTATAACATTAAGGAAACGAAAGTTGTGAAAACAATGGCAGGATTGACAAACCTTGACAAGGAGCATTGCGGAATCTCACCACTTCCAATGATAAAGGCATATTGACAAACACAATCCTTTCTCAATCCTACATGGATTAGAAGGTAAACCTGCTTCCCATAATGAATGGTTGAAATGCCTGGAGTGAAATCCATGGCAATGATGCTATACTTACACCCTTGGAGACCTGATACAATTGATCAGATTGGAGCTATCCTCACGTTCTTTGGTAGCCACTCTGAGGATTAGAAGGTTATGTCAGGTTGTATGCCTTGCAAAGAAGTGCCTGGTCTTTTTCTTTGCAAGAGATTTTCAAAGAGGCAACTAGAGATGATAGAAATAAGGATTTAAATACATTCAGGAATTAAAATGAACTATGGTTAACCAAAATTGGGATGATAATGGACTGGTCACTATCTATAAATAACATCATGGTTGACGTTAAAAAGAAAGCTTTTATATACGGCTGGCAAGAACACTTAGGGGCTGATTCATGGAATTATTTGCGCCGAAAAACAGGGATTTGTGCGCCATTCTGCCCGCAAATCCCCATTTGTTAAACAGGGATTTGCAGGCAGAATGGCGCACAAATCCGTTTTTTGGCGTAAATAATTCCATGAATCAGCCACATAACATAAATGGAAACAAAGAGGTTGAGTACAGCTGCTTGAAAGTAGCTCACCTACTCCTAACATCATTCATTTCCCTGACAAAGCTAAAAGGAGACAGTGGGCCTCATTATGAGTAGGGCGGTAAGGGATACCGGGCACCGGTAAGGAGACCGGTGCCGGTAATCCCTTACCGCCCTACTACGAGTTCCCTTAGCGGGTCCCTCCTTTAATGCCTGGTCTGACCAGGCGTTATGGACGGGACCCGTTAAGGGACTTCAGAGCTAATAACGGTACCGCACTTTGCGGTACCGTTATTAGCGCCTTACCCATTCCCATTGAGCCCTCTCGGGGCTCAAATGGGAATGGGGAATGGCTTTTTCAATGGGGATTTACCGGTCCCGCAAAGGTCCGACTACACCAGTAAGTCCCCATTGAACGAGACCGGTGCCGGACACGTTATTGGTGGCAGTCATGGCGCAAATAGCATCGTGACTACCACCAATCTCGTAATGAGGCCCAATATATGTTCTTCTGTTCAACAGATTAGAAACACACATGGGGCCTCATTACAACCCTGGCGTTAAGGGATTAACGGCGCCGTAAAAGGCTGCGGCGCCGTTAAACCCTTAACGCCCGAATCACACTTTAACGCCTGCTTTTTGCAGGCGTTAAAGTCCAACCCGCTAAGGGACCTTGGTGCTAATTACGGCACCGTAATTAAGGTGCCGTAATTAGCGCCTTCACGATTCCCATTGTGCCCTATGGGCCAAAAATGGGAATGGGGAAGGGGCTATGGTGAATGGGGAATTACCGCCCCACCAACCTTGTAATGGGGCGGTAATTCCGCCATCCACCATTGCGGAATCCGGCATGGACCATGGTGCTAATAGCACCATGGTCCAACGTCAGGGTGGTAATGAGGCCCATTGTAACAGATGGAAAGATAGGTATCCCAAGGAACTTGAGAACATGTAATTGTGCAAGAAATCAGAAGGGGTTGAAATATTGAAGCACAGGGTTAAGGACTTTATAAAGACGGAGACGATTGTGTAAACAATTTTAAATGGATATCAAATATTTCTTATAACCAGTGCACTATGAATCTGGGAAGACATTATGGGATCGTTAAAAAGAACATTGAAATGTTAAGGGCATTAGGTCTTTAATCTGTCAACGCTGATGTATATTTTGTATTGAACTCTGTCATAAAAGTGCAGTGTGAATGGTTTATTTGAAACCCAAAAACTCAATATAATTTGAAAATAAATACAAATATAGCCCTTTGGTATCCCATAGGGTTCCTAGGACAAGGGTGCATTCTAAGCACCCATCTTGGGCCTAAGTTGAATCCATAACCCTACTTTGGCTTTGTGGGGTAGGCCAGTGACAACTGTAATTTAGTTTCAGCTTCACCAGGGGTGCAACAATTTTAGTGGTCCCATATATTACTTAGCAATTTTGTTTGTGGCATTACCTTTGTTTGGGAAAACCAGGAGGCAGGCTTAAACTGTCTCTTGTACAGTCATGGGCTCACGCTCAGCCCAGCCGACACCCTAAGTAGTGGTTTAGATGGGATTAGACTGATCACTGATAGTGGTTTTTAGGACAAGCCTCTTTAGCCGGCCTTTTGCATGAGTGAAGGATTGGCTTGGGCCAGCCCATATGTGACGGGGGCCCGAATCTTCATTAATTTTGCTGGGATGTCTTCAGGTTTACTTACCTGCTGCTGAAGGTCTTTTGCCACAAGGCCTGCTACTGCATTTAATGACCAGATCTGGCCATACGTACTGGGTCATGTGTCCCTTGGTTTAGGTATTGAAGAATAGTCCCACACAGATTCCAGTGACATAAAATAACCTTTATTACAGGTCATGAAGTACAGACCCGCAGCTCAACTTTAAACCTGGCTGGCTAGTGCACACAGTAATAGAAGCAACATTAAGAGTACACATTCTCTGGCCACAGGCAGGCTATGACACCCTGTTCAGAACTATATTACACTTTGACATTCCACATATAACTATAATACATCATACACAAGAACTATACTACATCATACACAATGAACACCCTGCTCTCTATGAATAGCAAGCATGGCCATAACTATTTACATACAGTGAGACAACTTCATAACATATCTCCCTCTCATGTTACCCACACAATCTTCTCACCACAGCGATTCTATTTGTATACCAAACTTGTCCTCCACTCACCCTTAGAGCACCGCTCATCACTGCTACCACATGTATGTGATCCTAATACAATGGATCTCCCTTCTTCTTGATCACCACCTTCCTGATCTTCACATAATCTCCACATTCCACTCTGAGTTTATTATTCCCTCTTCTCTGGTTCTCCCTCGTAACAAACTGCTCTTTCTTATTTCTGAGATCTTTTCTCAACTTTTCAATCTCACAATGTGATTCCACTCCCCTTTCCAACCAAGGGGGACACACAAAAGAATATCCTTTGTGCCCTCTCATCAATTCACATGGTGAAACTCCTGTAACAGAATGCTGTGCCATTCTCAACGCACCCATTCTTTATTCTACTGCCAAACTCCTACTCACAGCACACGCTTTCACCAATAGAACACCCTCCATAACACATCTGTTCAGCTTTCCACCAACCCATTCGCTTCGGGATGGTACAATGCAGCCTTCTTATGTATTATGCCACACTTCATCACATATTCTTTAAAGCATCCTCCCGTAAACTGAAGAGCATTATCCATCAGAATATACTTGGGAAATCCTTCTCTCCCAAATACCTCACATACAAACCTAACAATACTACCTCCATCTATGTCTCTAACTATCTTACACTTGCACCAGCGGGAGAATGCATCAACCATTACCAATATGAACCTTCCTTTCTCATAGCCCATTTCCACAGGACCCAAAACATCAAACGCCACCTCCTCCCACACTCTTCCCAGGATATCCTTTAAAATGATGGGCTATTTCTTCGCTACCAAACCTTTACAGCTCTCAGCACATTCCATACAATCTTTCACTCTCTTTTCCACCTCCTTGTCAAATCCGTCCCACCAATAATGTGCCCTCAAAACTGCTTTTGTTTTGCTGATCCCTATGTGACCTTTATGGGCTATATCAATCATCCTATTGCGGATATTCTCAGGCACCACAGCTTTGCCCCACCGAAACACAATGCCGTCTTCAATACTCAATTCCTCTCTAAATTCCCAAATTGGTCTTTCCTTCACACCTAACTCACTTTTTCTGGGCCAATAACTTTGAATATACATTTTCACGTTTGACAACAATTCATCGTCATGAGTGATGAAAGCCGTTAACTTTCTGGACTTCTCTTCAAGTTCAACCTGATGGTACGCAGAGGCCATATCAAGTTTGGAAAAGATTTTTCCCTGCCCAACCATCGATAACATTTCGCTTATATTGGGCAATGGATGTCTATCCATAATCGCTTTATTTACCTCCCTTAAATCCACCCACAATCTCAAATCTCTGATGGCTTTTTTACAGTCGCTAGTGGAGAAATCCATTCCACAACACAAGCTCTTTCAATCACATCCATTTTTGTCAATTTCTCTAGTTCTTTTTTTACTTACTTGCTCAAAGCGAAAGGGGCAGATCTCAACTTTGCTCTCACGGGAACACATCCCTTCTTCACCACAATCTGATGCTGAATACCTCTCACTTTACTAATCTCTTTTCTAAAAAACTTTTTCATACTTATCTTCCACACACGGAGAAGTATTTATTTGCATGACTTGTTCATTTTGATTAGGATCCAATCTTACCATTAGTCTTTTCTGGTCCCTCCAACCAAACAAAGTTTTCCCCTTTTTAGTGATGTAAACCTTTCCTTTGGCATACCTTCCCTTAAATTCATAATCTACGATGAAGTATCCTAAAAGTTCAAACCGGTCTTCGTTATACCCCCCAGGATTAATGTCTGGCTCGAGTAAATTTCTAACATCCCATTCATTTCCTCTTCAAACACCTTCCTGGACATCAATGACATTTTAGATCCTGAATCTGCTATCATCCTAACATCACATCCATTATGTTTCACTATAGCATATGGATGCTCACACTCCATTTCATCATCATAATTTATCACATTAACCATAATCCCTTCCACATTTGGATGTTCCTCTTCGTCTGAACACCCAATGCTCTCCTCATCATTTACTACCAAAACACTTATTTGGAAAGATTGGTAATTTTTACAACAGTTCGCAAAATGCCCACGTCTTTTGCACTTTGCACATATTGCCCTCCTTCCGGGACATGCTAATGCTGCCGCAAAATGTGAATTACTCGCACATCTGAAACAAAGATGCTTCTTTTCTTCCCTTCTTTCCCCTTTCCATGCTTCCTTTTTGAATTCAGGCTTCTTCTTCTCCTTTTTATACAATTTTTCATTCACCCTTTGCTTCGGTTTTGAGTCTACTACATTGAGTACTTCAATTTTTTCTTCATTGCCATCCTTTTCTGACAACTTCGCAACACATGCCAAGGAGTGTTCTACTCTTTTTGCTATGTTGAGTGCCTCATCCAATGAAGGTTCATCTCACAACCATAGTTCTTCACAGATTTTGTTACTTCGGCAGTTGATCATGAATTGATCCCTTATCCGTTCATCAAATGAATCTCTGAATTTACATGACAAAGCTAGTGTAACGCTCACCTGAATCCCTCGGAGGTGCAGGTCTGGGCTGGGGGTTCTCGGAGTCTTCTAGGGTCACGCGCAGGCCTCGAATGCCACCCTGGAAAGGCCCTTTCCTCACTGAGATCTTGATCTGAAGGGTGAGGTGTCTGCAATTATGAGAGCAAGGGGTTAATATGGATATATAAGCCTGACTGGGTAAGCTGCCCAAGTAGTTCGTAGGCTAAATGTGCTCACCTTATGTAGGTGAAAGCGGAGCTCTCCATCCTGCGTCTGTGCAGGGGCGCCGAAGCCAGTTACTTCACTGGTTAATTGTCCAGCCTCTTGGTTGCAGAGGATGAAGATTTGGAGCTAGGCCGTTGTTAGCAGCACGAACGGCGGTTGCTTCAATATGGAGGTCCGGAGAGCGATGGAATGGCGAAGGTATTGCAGGCAAGTAAGTAGAAAATGTCAATTCAAAGTTAAAAGCACTTCTTAATGTCTCTTTTCCTTTTTCAGGTCGCAGAAGCAGCTGGGTAGAAAAATGGATGTCGAGGAATGCGCCGAGGAGTGAGAAAGATGAGTGCTGCCCAAAACACGTGCGTATAGATGGAGTTTTGTATTTCTTAATGATGTCCTTTTGTTTTGCAGATGCGAGTAGCAGCGTCGGCGGAGGCGAGAAGAATGCAGCGCAGGTAAGGAAAGTTTCACGGAGGTTTACTAACCAATGTCTTTGCTTCCACAGGGTGCCGGAAAAAAAATGGAAAGCTGCAGCCCGTGGCTTGAGATGCACCGATGGACTGGGTAAGTGCTGCGCTGGTTTTTATCTCGTGCTAACCTGGTGTTCTTTTCCCTTTTCAGATGCTGCTGAAGACGAAGATGGTATTTCAGAAGGTAAGATTGCGGATTTCTCTTCCCCAGATGCAGAAGTTGAAGATTCTCTGGAGCTGACACGGTGAGCGTCCTGCTGCTATTGCAGAATAATGCGAAGCACGTTGCTCTGATCGGGCGTGGTTTAAATAGCTTACTGGAGTGCTTAGGTGTCTCCTTCCACAGCAGCCTCGCCCAGGTAAGAAGTCCCAGCTTCCAGAATAGTTCCAGTATCCAGTCCCAGGGAGTGGTGCTGGCCACACCCAGAAGGTAAAGTAGTTCCAGCCATGGATGGATGAGGATTTCATCCTGCAGGTGAGTGAGCAGCATGGTCTGCAGCAGGTAGGTCCACCCAAGCACCATTCCTTACATCATGAGCCCGGCACGTCCTGTGCCGGGACTGGGTCCCCTTATGAGCCTGGCGCCACTGGCTCCAGGACAAGGTCCATAAGGCCCCTATGGGAGCCGATGGGTGCCTGGAAATGAAGTTGTGACCCAGCTTCCGAGGCAGTTGGGCTAAACCTGACTCCTTGGAGGCTGCGGTCATGACAGCTAGATGTCTCAACGCTGTTACAAGTTCCTCTATGCTTTTACTGGGTTCTTGAACCCTCACCCCAACCCAAAATTGTATCTTTCAAGAATAGTACTTGTTTTAGGTTCAAAATGAATATCCAACTTCTTTAAGGCAATATCGAAATCTCTCATGTTATATCTGTCTCCCGCTCCTGTTATATCTGGAAGAGGGTCATATATCCTCTGCCCCGCATAACCTAAAAAATGTATGAGCAGTGCTACCTTTCTTTCCATTGAGTATGTGTTACCGCATGCCGCCCTAATGCAGTGTTGAAACCCTTTTTTCCAATGAGGACACTTCACCTTTGGGTTTCCTGGGCACGCCATAAACAGTGAAGGTCCTGGCATACCGGTCATGGTCATGTTCTCCTTTGCACTTGTTTAGTTCCTCTGTATACGTAGATAAAACCTTTATTTAGTTATTTCACTTTGCGCTTTGCAATACGTTTTGCTTGCTGATAATTCTTACTTTTGGTGCATTTCTCATTAAAGGTAAGTGATGTCTACTTTGCACCTGTTTAATTTATTTTGTATATGTAAATTAGGTGATCATTACGTTCTTTCTCCTTGTTTTCTGCAGTATTTGTTTTGCCTGCTGATGCGTTTAGTGTATACTTAATATTTCGATTTTGCAGGCCAATATCGTTTCGCACGGTAAATGCAAACGTACTTGAGCCTTTCAATTCACTCATGCGCACACTGCACTGTTGCTATACTTGCCCAATGTTGGCCGCTATGAATGCCTTGTTTAGGGAATATAATGCGGAGCGGCCTGGCGCTTTTCTCAGTCTGGAGGTGAATACGTCAAGGCAAGTCACTCCTTGTAGCACCCACGTCGGCCGCTGCAAACGCTGAGTTGCGGAGCGGCTTCAGGATTGTAACTGTAGAGCAAATAGGTTGCTAATCCATTAGTCTGCAGTGCCGGGGGTCTGTCAGAAGATCCTCATCACCAATGAAGACTAGTCCCATGCAGGATTCTAGAGAGTGACGGTATGGCAGGAAACCAGGACCGATGCTTACCACCTTCTCTGCTACCTTCATGAACTATGACTATGTAACTAAGTGAATCAAGCATCATCTGTTTGTACTTACCTGGGTCAGCCTGGTTCCTGCTCCTTGTCATCCTTGATCCCGGCACATCTTGCTGGCGGCAAGATAAAACATTTGCCGATGAGGAACTTAGTGAGGCCATAGACAAGGCAAGGCAAGGCAAGATCAGGCCTCAGAATAAGTGACGACCATGAGAAGCATGCAGCGAGCAGAGTCTTTAAAGGTGATTTGGAGGCCAGATACGAGGAAATATACATGCTGCTGGAGATGCTGCAGGACCCCAAGACAGGTATAAATCCTGCATGAGGAAGTGTGCAGGCAGCCAGAAGACTTGAATACGCCACCAGTGAATACCACAGAGAAAGAGCAGCAGTCGAAATGAGTGCGAGTTGGCGCTTGAAACAAGAAAAAGGATGCTGGCATGTTAAGTGGCCAGCCATGCTGTGAATCGACATGGCACAAGGTACTGCGGGGAGAAGAAATGTTGGCTGGACGAAATTTGTGCCATCTAGAGGGTCCCCCAGGTTAGTGGGTTGCACGCTTGCCCAGCAATGCCCTCCCGCCTTTGCATTCCAGCCTGTCCGTTGGCCTGGAACGAGGTAAAAGGGGCCTGACAGCATGTTTTCATCTTTGTGTTTGGAGAAGTGCACTAGAGGAACAGCACTCTAATCGTGATACAGACGTAATGACGTGCACAGAACTTGAGACCTATTGTTTCCTGGTGGAATCTTGAGGAAATTCTTCGGCTGCACAGTTACATTTTGCTGCCAGTAGGAATGCTGTGCGGCATGGAGCAGATGAAGTATGCGGCTGCTGGGGACAGGAATTTTTATAACTTTGAAGTAAATACATTAAAGCATGGGACGACATTCAACCAAGCGGTCACGTTTTGCACCGAAGTTTTATGATTGAAGGTGACTTTTTAAAGCGACCTGAAAAAAAATAAAAAGGTACTGTGATTTTTCAAGCGGTTTGTTGCAGCGTTGTAGTATTCGATTGGAAACCTTGCACTCAGTGTTTTACAGAATAGTTGATTGACTTGCTGCATGCATTGCTTTGTTGAGTTGTGGAAAATAATGCCGGCATCCTGAAGCAGTACATGTGTTTGTGACGTTTAAGTAACTTCATGCAGTGGCGAGAAGAGGGAAAGGATGCCTAGGTCAAGTTCGGATTGTCAGAGCCCATGCGATGGGTTTTTAAAACAGCATTTTATGTTGAACAGCTGACAGAGCTTATGTGTTTAACAATCATTTAAATTAGTACGATGTGAGAACTCCATGAGTTATTATCCATGTGTTGTGTAAACAAGGGTTGAGCGTTTTACATTTTGAAAGGATGAATGTTTTGCATAAGTACAGACTGGGATGTAATGCAATTATGGAGAAATTAATGCCATGCATTTTGGATTACATGCATACATTCAAGTGAAATGTTTTATCTAATGATGCATTCATTAATGATGTTACACAAGGTTTTTAAAATGAAGATGAATTGTGTGTGTGCAGTATGTTTTGGGGGCGTAATGTGCGAGGATCTCATTAAAAATATGTATAGGAACTGCACATGGGTTCATTTTGAAAAATTATGTAGTTGAGTTAGGAAATTGGAATGTCCACAGGTTTTTTTTGTAGATTATGCAATGGCACAGGGATGTTTTTATAAATTGAAGGCTGTAGTATTAATGAGTTTATTTGAGAATCACTTGATATCATTTTATTGTGATAGTGCATGCGTCTCCAAAATGGTGACTGATCACCACCATTTGCCGTTGACGCAACACATCCCTATTTTAGGAATTGTATAATGCAATGCACATGTGTGAGTAGTGTCTATGTGTTGTGTGGACATGTGTGAGAATTTGACTGCAGGTTAGTGAAATTTGCATGTGAGTGGGAGTTTGCGTCGAGTGAGTGCAAAGTCTAAGTGTTTTGTGAGTGTATGTGATACATATAGTGTGTACGTGAGGTAGCACATTGTGGAGTAGTTATGTATGTGTGAGAGGTAGCACATTGTATTATTGTTGTGAACATATATGAGCTAGCATGCATGTTGAAAGGGGTGGCATCCACACGCTGGCTAGGTGTGTTGCCATTTTTAATAGAAAACCTACATAGGAACCCCATGTATTGAAGAGGTTGGACACTTAGAGAAGAAGTGCTGCAGTGAGATTAACCCTTGGAGTAGAGTAGTCGTGTGGCCACCAGGGCAAGGGGCCCATGATGTAGTTTGGAGACTGATGTAGCGCAGTTGTGCATGTGAGTGTCGGGCAAGGGGCCCATATTATAGGTTAGTGCATTATAAGTGACCGCACCTGTTCTCCAGTGTTGCAGTGTTGAGTTTGGTGTCTTTTAGGAGTATGGTTCAGACTCCTAGTAGTTGTTCTGCGGTGCCAAGTGGTGCATTGTAGGGGGAAGTATAGTAGTTGAGCATGCCAGTTGATTTTGTTGTTAAATTTAGTTTGGAGTGGCACACAGATTTTTAGGCCAGTGTTTTTGAGTGTGTTTTTTTGGGTGAGGTTGTGGCCATTCAAGGATCAGTTCATCCACACACTGGCAAGTTTTACTTATGGATAAATGATATTAAAACAATCTAATTCGTTATTTGGGAATTTTAGGTTGCACTCCATATATTTTTCCATCTTTTGTTGTGCACATCAACTATTTTGCAATTTGAGTTTTTGCATTGCACTACATTTTTTCATTCTTGTGGTGTTTTTTTGGACAGTTTTCTTTGCATAGTTTTCACTGTGCATAGTTCACTCGCCACACCCTTTTTCTTTTGTGGTTGCGTTTTTGTGATTTTTGTGCTCTTTGTTTTGTAAGTCAATTTTGCTATACTTTTCATTCTTTTCCATGTTTTTCTTTAGGGAGAAGGGATGAGGTATCGGTTGTTGTGGGTACATGGTATTGGTTATTGTGGGTACGTGGTTGAGTTTATGGAATTTTGGTTGGCATGCTTAGGACGTTTGATTGGGCCATTGTAGTAGTCACAGTTTGGGACTGTGATGCTTTGGTAAGTGTTTTGCCCCAGAGAGGGGCGTAGTTTGTGCTCAGGTGTGGCAGACCTGTGGCCAGGGGTGGCTGTCCTGGCAGAAGGAGATTAGTATTTGAGGGTTTAGAGTGTAGGCTAGTTTTCATTGTTCTTGAGTGGCAAGGTATGTGCTTGGTGGTGGCAGCACTGAGACCGTGGCGTGGCAGGCCAGGGTAGAAGGAGTTTGTTTGATTATGGTGGTTAGTCTTTGGTATGAATGAGAGTGGGCTTCATCTATTTGTTGTTTGTTTTAAGGAGGGAGATGGTGTTGTATCTTGAGTGTCATAGTATGTCTGTGTATGCAAGCTAGGCCTCATAGAATGTTAAGGTAGAACCTGGAGTGTTGGAGGCCTGGGAATTCTAGAGAGTGAGTGGAGTATGGCAGGAAACCAGGACAGATGCTTACCACCTTCTCTCCTACCTTCATGAACTATGACAATGTAACTAAGTGAATAAAGCAACTTCTGTTTGAATTTACCTGGGTCGGCCTGTTTCCTGCTCCTTGTCATCTCTGATCCAGGCACATCTTGCTGGGGGCAAGATACAATAGTTTCCCATCATCCTCCCTGTGTCCTTCTGACTGGGTGGGCTGGATGTTTCGTACTGGGACTGTTTCTGTGCCAGGTTTTCCACTGTCTTCCCTCTCTTATCCTCCTGCTTGTAGCTCCTCTAGGTCAGAAGTCTCCTTCTTCCAGAAAGGTATTGATACAGCACTAGTTCAGCTATGCTCCTTGGTTGGAACATCTTGGGTCACCTCAGCCATTGCTCTCATTGTGGGACTGCTGTTTTCCCTCTGAGCAGTCCAGATCTCCTTGATCAGATTCATATGCATTCTAGGTACCATCACTGCCAGTGCTTTCACTCCTGGGTAGTGGTAGATGTGCCAAAAGAAGTAGTGGAACTGTTACTCTGGCAGGGGAGGGACGGGGGGACAGGAGGGAGCAAAGTGCAACACATGTTTCAAGGGGTTGTGGATGGGCCAGATTGACAGCCACATGGGACAGGCAAAAGAAGGAAGTCATCTCTATTGTATTTCCTTAATTTCTTTGTGTTGGTCATTCACTTGGAACATTGATGTGTGGCCTTTGTGAAATCAGCCGCCTCTACTCGCTGATCTTAACTTGCTGGAACCCATACTTAACACCTACCTGAACAGCAGCTGCTTCAACAGGGGCCTGCCACTAGGGAAATGTGTCCTGTCATGAAAAGAATGCGGTAATTTATTACAAAGCTGGATCGGAAGACTGGAAATCTTTAATCTCTTCTGGTTTGACAGAGTCCAAGACATACATTGTATGCATTACAGTAGCCCAAGTGACAAGTCACTAAGGCTCCTACAATAACTGCACATGTGTCCAGTGGCATGAAGGAGCAAATCCCATGTAGCTGCCTAATTGTTTTGAAAAACTTTCCCCAAATGAGGGGGAGATGGGATGTCACAAGAAATAATCCCGCTCACTTTTACCTTCTTATCCTGGATGGAGGGTCCCCCTCCTGGGAAGGCTCATTCTTCTTATTCGGGGACAACTGCATCATCGTTGGTCAGGGCTCAAGTCCCGGTGTGACTGGATCCTGTAACAGACTGAGAAGAGAAGATTTCTACTCATGCGGTTACTTTGCCATTCCTGAATTGAGTTCTCTATATCTGGTGCCATGAGTACTTACCTCCATGTCCTGGGCTGGAAGTTTATTCTTCAAACATCTTGCTTTACTTCCTTTCTTCCTGGGGCTTCTGTCTGTCAACCCTGAAGATGGATCTCTTTGAGGTCCTCTCTGCTGATGTGCCCTGGAGTTGGTGTCTATCTTCTCTGCATCTGTGGGATTAAACTCATGGGGATTATCTGACTATTCCACATAACTGAGATGCAACGTACAGACTTTGTCCCGTTTATTCCTATGGGGGGATTTAGCCAACTACAAACTTGTTCAAAGTGACTTTGGAAGTGGTGTACATTATCCTTGACAATTCTACTGCGTGCGTCTAGGGTCCTTGGAGTTTTACAAACAACATTTTTATTTCTTCTTGTACCACTAATTTTGTATGTTTTTAAGAATATGTATGTGCATTACCTTACTGTTCTTGAAAATGCTCGAGTTGGTTTGTATTACCACTGGGTATTACTGTTTCTTTTTTAGTTGCCTACTAAGACCATATATGCCTGGTACTGTAAGCACCATTGTGTTGTATCTTTTGATGGTACGATGGGCATTGTTGGTTAATAGTTAACCCCTTTATCTCCCTAAATGTGTTACATGTAGTATATAGGGCCTTTCTGTCTTATTTCTACTATATTCTAGAGGGGAGAGAATGTATTGTGACTGTCTATGTGTTGCATTTTGGCTCCTGATCATGACTTCATAAATGTATGTTTGTTATTTTCAAGCGTTCCCTTTTCGTCCCTCCCCAAAGTCTTATATATGTACTGTGACTACCACCAGGCAGTGGGCAAAACATTTAGCTTAGGAGTGGGTATGGTTTATATATGGCCCATTATTGTTTTTATGCATGCACCGTTAGTATGTGTCACCTACAGTACATATTTGAAATGTGCTTGCCTGACTGCAATTCTACAGATACTTTCTGAAACTATAAGCTTGTCATTAAATGTCCACAGTTGTTTAATTTGAAATTAAATACAACACACCTTTTATTTATTTCTGGGAATAATCTGCCTAAAAGAGACTAGGACTGTTTTCAGTCAGAAGACTTCCAGTGGGTCCACTGGCCCAGGCCCTCAGATAACAGGTCTCCACACAAACCTGCCGGCAGTCAAATCAATTATCCACACTGTAGGAATCAATGAACAGGGCCTGAGTTTCAAAGTTCTATTTCTGCTGGATGGCTATCAAACTCTGCTTCACACTAAGGTTTATATTCACTTGCAGGCTGTTGCCTTATCAGCACCCCTCAGCTTGCTGCATTTTTGCAAAAGGGCTGTGTAAAATGCTTATCCACGAGCACATACATATATTTATGTTTATTACAAAAATAGTACTTTATAACAAACCAATATTTTCCTAGCTATCTCTGACCAGTCATAGATAACAATGTTGTGTATTGAAGGACCCCTCCCCATATGCGCCATCCACCTCATCAGGCCTGTCATCTGTCTTTTCTGCTGCACTCGATAAAAATGTAAAAGTCTTGAGTTTGGAAGATAGAAATCCCTTCCCACAGCAGCCTTGTTTCACAGCTGATGAGCGTCGTCATTTCTCTCTACATCCCACTGTAGCCCTTTTAGACAGCATTAATTCTAAGAGAACTGGGCTGTGTGCACATACTGCCCAGATCAGCAGACTTTTGTATAACTCTGGTGAAGACACTTTACTTATATATGAACCGCTTTCATTATTTAAAAGAAACATGCATTGTTAAACTAAATAGTTTTGACTTTTTTGGGACCAGCTTCATAATATTTTTAAATATTAATTGCATATCAAACAATATTCATTTTTAAAAACATTTTTATATTAAAGACATATTAATTTGTATAGTAATTTGTATATACTTTTTATATTTAAAAATAACCTTCATATACATTTTTATATAAATGTGTATATTATAAATATTAATTTGTATATACATTTTATATAAAAAAAATATCAAAATGTATTGATATCTTTTTCTGCTTCCTATCACCTTAATGGCCAAACCCCTCCCCGACGTCATCGCTCCATCACAATGCTAAACCCTAAGTTCACAGTCCCTGTTTTCAGAGCTCACTTTGCCCTCTATAGTCAACCAAGGAACACTGCAACACGCTGTTCCCATGTTTACATCATTTTTATATAAAATGTATATTGACTTGATATCAAAAGTGATGTAAATTATACCCACTTGATATCACATATACATTTGATATAAAATCGATATCAACACATGTGGATCTCTTTTTAATTTGATATCAAAACAGTATCAAAAGGGGGTGGGGCTAAAGCCACAAATGGGGTGTGGCCATCTGTCAAAATGTTGATGTGCGTAAAAGGGGGGCCCATTAACTACTGCTCTCAAAACCAAATGCACTAACTCACCAAATAACTCTCATAGCAGATGCACTATGCTTACTCTCAAAGGCATACCTCACTCTTACTATGTCTACACCCCAACTACAACAAACAATCAACACTTAAAGTAAGGGGACAACCACTGTTGGAACATATAATCTTAAAATAATATATGCAAAACATATTTTTTATGCTGAACACATAGGGCCTGATTCACAAAACACATTTCAATGAGTGCATCCCATTGAAAAACGATTTGTAAATCAGGCCGATTGACTATTTTACCTGAAACATCAGACCTATTGACTTTGCCAATGATCCTTTTTATTTAGCTCTGCACTCTGAAACAGGAGTCCCCTTTTAAATGAGGAGAAATGTCCATGGGAATTATCTCAAAAAATAGTGCAGTTTCAATACGCCTGGGAGACAGAATATGGAGTCCGTGCAAGCCTGATTTGAATTTTCTTGTTTAGTGCATGTTTTTCCATGCTTTTGGTGACTCCTCTTTGCATCTTCAACATGCACAATTCCTGAGGATACATGAAGTGTGTCGCAGCTCAAATTATCTGGGCAAGACAGCTTTGTCCTAATAACTCTAGCTAGAGTGAATGATTCTGCACATTTGCATCCAAGATCTCGAAGACATTTCCAGTGCCAACTAAGAACATCCTCATTCCGTAGAAAAGAAGCATTGGCAATCCCAACAGTTTGGGCATTTGTGTAGGTTTGGGAAAGGCACTTATCAGGCACAGCCATAGTGGTTTTAACTGGCCATTGATAGTAGCAGGTGCACAATGGTATGAGTACCTGGGCATCTAATAGCAGTATCTGGCAAATGCCAAATACTTATAAACAACCCAGAACGGTTGACTTTGCCAATGCTTGTTTTCATCAGGATTTCAGTGAAGGACAGATGTAAGTCTTATAAATCGAGTGGCTGAAGGCAGACCTTGTTGAAAATTATATTACACCAGTAGCGGGTTTACAACTCAATAAGCATCCTTGGTGGGTGCGACAGCCAATCGGGTTGCTCCAAACCCGGGCCAAATCTACTGATGCAAGCCCGGGTTTGGAGCAACCCGAGTGCTCTACTCACCCTCCCTCTCAGTGCTGCTGTTTTCATTCCTCTCCTGTCTCCCACCCCCAAATCCAGCCACTCAACCCCTCCCCACTACCTAAAATGGGTTCCTCCGCCCAGGCTGCACCATCCACTTTGCTACCTGTACAAGCCATGTAAATGGAAGAGGGGCTCACAGCGGAGTCCAATCCTGACTCTCCCTGGGCGCTAATACAAATGAAGCAGCGCAGCCATTTTGTTCTCATTTGCTATTAGCACCTCAAGGGTTTGCCTCGCGGTTGGCTACTAATAGCAATAATAATGTGTTCTGTGGGCTTCACTGATCATAACAGCACTGGGGCCAGGTGTCAAGGCCCTCAATTTGCTCCAGCCGCTAACTTGGGCCCTGGGCCATTACCAGCCAGTGAAGCCCTCAGAACAGGTTATTATACTTAATTGAGCCATTAACTCTCAGCAGACTGCTTTGAAAAAATTCTGACCGCCATTTGGAGAGCAGCATTTGATGGTAAGGCTTGATAGCACGCTCAAAGAGTTCCCATGAGGAGGTGTTTTGGGCAGGGAGGGGCAGGAACTGGGTGGGAAAGGCCAAAGTGATTAGCATGGCCTTGTTCAGTCAATGGGTGGCAAATAACCAAACAACACCTACAAGGTGTGTGCCCTCCTCATATGCCTTTTCTCCTATCTGTACTCTAATGCAGTAGTTTCGGTTTATAGGTGTCTCAAGCGACACCTAATAAAACAAGCTAAAATGTTTTGTGCTTTAATTATGAGACAGAATGTTTGGAATCACTGGCTATGGAAAGTGCCCTATCCTAATTCATCTTAACCTCTGAACGCAATTCAACAGACCAACAGAATGTCCTGTAAGCGCACTCTGGCTTAGTGGACACTTTTCCGATGAAGACACAAGATGGTTTGCATAGTTCTTAGCCTATAAAGAGCTCAGGTTGGGCGGCATTTCTCCGGATGTGTCCCCCTGCTGCTACGAACTGAACCAGCACTTCTTCCCTTCACTCGTGAATCTTGACGTTTGACAGTTTGACAGTTAATAGCTTCATCAGACCTATTTAAACGTTGTGCTTTTAAACCTATAATCTATACATCCCAATTTGACCTCAAATAACCATCTAAATTTAAAATCTTCGCTAAATGGATGGCAGCACATGGCCCCACATATTGCTAGGCCTAACCCAGATGTCTTCCTTTAGCGCCGCAGTTACCATCGCCAACCCGCCTGGTAGGTCAAAACCTGAGAATGAGCGTGGATGGAGACATCACTCTAGACGTACAGAATGACAACCCCGGTGCAGTCACTAGGGTCACCAGTACAGAAACATTGCACAAGTGGGAGTGTAATTAATGCTTTCTTGCACCTGGGCAACACCTGCTCTAGTACTAATAGGAAAAAGGTGACAGAAATAGTGTAAACAAAGCCCTGGAACAAAAATACAGATATACGTTTTTGCAGTAGGGAAATCTCTGTAGTGGTGATACCGTGAGAAAATGCACTTGCGCAGGTTCAAAGTTTCTCCAATGAGATTCCAGATGTACGCAGCATAATGTAATGATTAGATTTTGAGAAAAGAAGGTGAACTCAAATAACTTTGGTACTCGTAGTTTTGATCTGTGCTAGATTCTTTTTACTGTGTTGCTTTGATGTATCACATCATCTTCATTAAATAACCCTCTTCTGAGAACAGTTACTCACAGCCACTCTTTGTAGCCTTCCCGGGGCTATCATAGATGATGCCGAATCTGGCCAAAAAAGTACCGTTCCATTACTTGCAAATGAGCTTCTTTCAAATGACTTTATTTAAAAGTGTTAAATCAGCTAGCCAATAAACAATGTATTTATTACAGCAGCAACTATGGGGGCACTGCACCCCATTAGCTGTTTTATATCTGAAGTTATGTATTTGTTCGACAAATAGCCACCACGCCCCAATGCATGCAGAACTGCTTCGTAGACTTTCACTGTGATGAACAACCTTACTGACAAGTTATGTAGGAAAGGGATTTTTTCTCAGCTTGACCAAGGTGCCTGCTTGCAATAAAGCAACAGGCGGCCCATACTTCTTAAAACAAGATGTTGGGCATCGCACTGCCCAGCAGAGATGGGAGCAACTTACCGCGGATACAGAGTAGAAATGTTTTATACCATCATCCAGCAAAATAAAATTGGCTATCAGTTCTCCAGCACAAATGGTCTTTAAAGTCAAAACAGCAGTAGACTGTCAGGTGAAAATCAATTAGATAACATTGCTGTCAACAACCAGAGTGAATCGAAGACTGACTGATGAACGCGATTTCAAGTCAAAACCTTAAAATAAGGAAAGATAGACATGCAAAGGGCACGTCCATACGGGCAACACACAAGCGTCAATGAAGTACAAAAATAGCAAAGCAACACCTCTTTATCTGTTTACTGCCATACAAAAAATCCTAAATCTATAGGAGATGACAGATAAACGTTACATCAAATCAAAGTGAAATTGAGACATTGGCCATTTGAATCTTTTAACATTGAACATTGAAGGGGCAGTGGGAGAGTCCAAGTGAGAGTCAGAATTTACTCCGAAACGCTTTAAAGCATACCCAACTTGGGATTCAAGAAGAAGCTGAAGGACAGGAAAATGACACACGCAATGATTGGCTTCCAAGCTGTGTCCTTAAGGCTTATTATAGTGGGTGTTTGTAAGTTTCACAATGCACACCAATCCCGTTTCCAGTTTGATGTAGTTTCCTTTGCAATTTCAAGTCTGTACGTGTTTGACAGCACTGCCATTGAAATTGACACTTTAGTACTGGTCTCTTTCTATCCATTGTTCCACTACCCTTGCCCTACTGTCTCCATTGCCACCAAGTCATTTGAGCTGTAGCACCTTTCATCAGCCTCCTTCCCTATGGATGAGACAATTGTCCCCCCTTCTCTTACCAATATAAGTGTGTTCATACATCTCTCCTTCCCTGGCCAGGCTTAGAATGTGGTGCTCCTGACAGCCTGACTCTCTGCTCTCTCATGGCCCTCGCTGTCCCAGACACCTAAAGCCACCAAATGGCCATACGGCTCCAGACTAAATGCTTCTTCTTCTTCATAATGATTCATACTATCATGGGTGTTGCAGGCATTTACCCATCTTGCTGGATGATGCATGGGTCTTAGGTCAGGAGAACTTTTTTTAAAAATAGAACCAAAAAAAACGATTTTGAAAGACTGCACTTTGACCGCTCAGAGCAGTCTTTCTAAATTGAACCGTCATCCCCTGCGATGCACACAAGTGTGCGCAGGGGCTGACAGGCACGCCAGAACCCAAAAACGTCTTTGACGGGGAACACGTAAGTGGATATGTGCGTGTGTGTTTGTGTGTGTGTTGAGTGTTCGTGTTTGTGTGCATTTTGGTGGGGGGGTGTTGAGAGGGGAGAGGGGTGGCAGGGGCCGAGGGAGAGTGGCTTTGGGTGGTGAACCCCCTGATTTGGAGTAAATCCGGGAAGAGGGGGTGGGAACGGCAGGCAAAAAATCTCATTATTTTCATTTTTGTAGGCCGCTAAAATTGGCTGAAAAAATCAGTCTTTTGGTTAGGCAACCCACACAAATCGAAATAATGACATAGGACCGATGTATGCCCTTTCATTGTCATTCAACAACTTTAGTCTGTCATTTGTTTCTATTGATCCTATGATCTCCCATTTCCATGTCTTTTTTCAATATTGAAGCATTATTTCCCCACGGTTCGCTTACATCAATGACTGACCCCTTATACCAATGCTGCACATTTTAGCTTCCATAAGCTCTCTTTGAATGGTGCATTTTTCGCACAGCCACTTGTAATGTTCCAGTGCATATGTGTAATTAAAGAAGTCACAATTTCTGTTGTCTCTTTTTCATTGATTGTACCAAAATCATTCAATCCTGTATGTCCTTCTCCCAACCCGTTAATTATTGTCTCGCCTCTTCTCCTTATTTCTGGATTCCCGAAAGATGTAGGTGCTCAGTCTTCTCTCCATTATCCCAACACCCTTGTTATTTCCTCTGGATTTTTTCTTTGATTAGCTCTTTCATTACTCCCAGGCAAAGTTGGATTACAATATGCATGTGATCTCTTTTTATTTTATTTTATTTTATATCTTTATATTTGTATATTTTGTTAGCACATGGAAATCGTTATTGACCTACTCTAAGCCAATAAGAATGTTTAGAATTCAGGCAATAACTAATGTTATTGACTTCGTTCTGAATATTCAGATGCTCATTTTCTTGAGCAATTTGACGTCAGGATGCCATTATGTTTACATGTGAATGTAAGCGGTTATGCCACCTTTTACCCTTCACATTTGCACTCCACAGTGCAAAGTGAGAAAATGCCCCTGGCATGCTGGCAAGGTAGGCAGCGTTTACTTTACATTGTGAGCGCCACAATGTAAAGTAAACGCTGAACACTTTGCATGCATGGTAAGCAGTGTTCACAAATACCATTAAAACCTGCCCAACATGCAAGCATGTCAAGGTTGCCTAAAGCAAGCAGACCCCATGGGGATCTCCAGCTTTTGCACCTGCATGAAAATCCATTCAGGCACAGATACTGGAGCATTTGTTTTGAAGAGAGTAAGGGAGGTTGCAGAATTGCAATTTGCATTCCACCTCTCCTCTCCACCATACAAATGATTGAAAATTAGCTGTGGTGTGAATGGAAGGTGTTAACGCCTTACTCAAGGCTTGCACACCTTCAATTCACATTACAGCTCTCATCAACAATGCAACTTCCATGGAAGATTTTCTTTCAACAATACACTTCCTCCCTGGAAGGAGATGTTTTTGTTGCAACAGGCTATTTAACACACACAAGAAAAGATAACACATTGGAAAGGGCTTTCAATTTCTTATAGAGAAACTGTTTACATTTACATGTCATCTAATACATGCTCATGTTAAACCTGTTCCAGTTCAACCAGTCACTGGGGATAATGACCAGCCAGCTATGGCCCAAGGTTCCCACTCTACAATTCTGGGCAAGAAACAGAAAGTGTGGTATTCAGAAATTAAATGTATTTAAAAGAATAAGGTAACTTCAAACAACTTAGCCTCAAGCTTTACTCTTGTAAAAGAATATTTTGCATGGATACTGCCTGATAGTAAACGACTGGCCTAAGCACATTTTCATCGCAATATAAATTGCATTGAATGAACCTGAAACAGGCTGACTACGCCACCATTTTGAGTTATCCGCCATTTTAATCGCCTATTGCTTTCTGTCCCATGTTTAGAATTGTGTTTTCGGCTCCAGCAGAGCAAAATGAACTTTGTACTGTTACCATGATGTCAACGTAGATAAGAATGTTGAAGCTTCTAAAGTGGATTGTTTGTTCTACACTGAGAAACCTTTGAGTTAAACAAAAGCCGTACTAATCAGTAATTTAGATACCATCTGTTCCAATAGTGCCTTCTCCGTTCAAATAGCAAAGTAGAATGATGAAGAGTTGAACATGCTCTTCTTGCAGAAATCTTTGTTTTCCCTCCTTGAAACTAAGCTGACTTTAAACTCAAGAAGCAATGATAGACAAATATAAGCGAGCAAAATAAGGAATGTTACCTTTGTGTCTTATATTTGGAAAAAAAGTGAAATGTTTAAAGGAAAACAACAAACTATTCAAAGAAGTTTAAGCATGACTATGTGGATAGGCCATGAACCCTAGGTAAATGTATTACACGAAGAGGGGCTGGACGATGTGGAAAATCTGTATAAATACTTGTGTTTTTGAAATGTCCAGCGCTCTCTCATCTCACTGTGTCTGCTTGCCCACATTGCAGGGTGTTGAGAGACCAGACAGCTGCCTGTTAATAAATGTACATGGTACCTTTGGACTCGTGACTGACGTATTTCTAATATGTGGTATTAAGCCTCGATATTCTTTAATCTTTCAGATGGCAACCGAATAGGATTGATGCCACATCGCTAGACGAAGACAAGGCTACCGGACCAGGATCGGAGAGTGACGGGGTGCTCTGCAAAGTGAGACGCGATTCCTCTGCAGTACTGCACGCATGATCCCTGGACGGTGAGCAGCGTTTAGTGGGCATCACGACGAGGGTCCCTGTATCGAGGCCTGTTTGTCGAAAACGCCAGCCACGACGATTTGCTGTCCGATCGGACCCTTTGATTGATTTGAAATCAGGTGAGTCGTACCCCGATTCCTAAGAAATCCTGATATGTGTTGCAAGTGTTGTCTTTGCAGAAACGAAAGTAGCCAGGTAAGATCATGATTTAACTATGCCTGGGAAATTGTCATCCTGTTGCACGGTTTTATTCCGCAGGAAAAGACAATCTTTGAAACAAGGCCAACCGGCGCCACGGAAGGGTCGCCGGCTTATTTAATGTACTGTAAGTATGGCCTGGGAGCTATCGTATTTAATGATTTTTTTGGCACAGACAGAACAGGCATGTTTCCAAACTTCAGTGGCCAGTTTATGGTAGTTTTGAAATTGCCCGCCCAAAGCATTTAGAATCTGTATTGTTGAGAAAAAAGACTAGGCCTTCAGCATTTTATGAAGTTAAAGATTGGAGAAAGGAAGCTATACAGCAACTCAAAAGTAGAGAAAAGCATGCACGCAGACACATGACGAATGCAGAGAAAGCATTGTTGCATGACCAACAGAATCAGTCAGAATCCATTAGAAGTATGGACAGGGCTTTTTCAACTAGGTGATATATCCCTCTCAGGATTTTCATACATCAAACAAATTAATTAATACATTATGAATAAACGTAGGACTGTTTCAACTGCACCACCTCCTTATGTGCCTCCTCCCATTGTTGTTCCTCCTCTTCCCGTTGTTGATCCTCTTCCTCCCGTTGTTGTTCCACCTTCTGCACCTCCACCTGTGCCAACAGTTGCCGTCCCCATAATTCCGTCTGCACCGGCAGTGGTATTTCCTCCGCTACCTATCAAACAAGAATTGTATGAACCCTTATTGCCTTTGCCATTGCCATTTCAGTTTGGATTAATTTTTTAGACAACTGTTTTACATACTGTGTTTTGTATATTATCCTGGGTGGTATATTAAGAGCTGCTCTCATTTGTAGGCACTGTTGCACACACACTCATGGCATACTCTCTAAAAACGGGCATGGCCGTAACCTTTCAGCCAAATGGTATAACCATGTCGCTTGCACATGCCTCATGCTCCTCTTACAAATCATGTTCCTCCTACAAATCCATCACTTTGTCCCCTGTGCCCATGCTCATATCACGAAGAGAGTGACCTCACCAATATCGTCTCCTCTAGATGATGGCCCCTCTCACACACCGAGAGTGTTTCTCCCAGGTACTTCAGCAGTCCACATTGCCCCTGAGCCCCATTCCAAATTTTCAGCTTTGCCCCTTTCTGATAACACCATGCTCCATAGCCCTCTACCACGTTTAACTCGCCCGAGGCAAGGGTCCACCAATGCTGCGATGCCCCAAACTTCCTCCCCCTGCTCCGACCCTGACCTTTCCCTTTACGCGAGCCAGTGCGAGTCGGCCACTTCTATGTTTCTTGGCTCAAATGGCGTCGCTGAAATCACCTCAGGTTCAGCGTCCTCCCTAGGTTCTCCAACAGTATCTTTTGTGTATCCCACACCAAGGAGGGTGCCTGCCCTTGCCCCACACGCTCCCACTGCCATAGTTCCTCACTCCCCTCCCTCCCCTCCCACGCTTGATGTTACTCTGGCTGCCATGCAAATAAATATGGTGACCCTGTTCAAGCTATATGATGGGCTAGATGCTAAAATTGAGGAGCAATCCACCAAAACTCAACAAGTCCTATCCTCTCTTGATTTGTTGTTACGGCACTTTAGGTTAAGCCCTCAAAATCCCTCAAACTCGGATGTTGTACCAGTAGATGATGTTTCAATCATCACTACTGGCTCCATCAGGTCTCCACATGCTCCACCTGCTTCCACCCTTCCAACCTTTCTGAATATTATCACCACAGAGGTACAGAGTGCCATTGCTGCCGGTATTTTACCAGCACGTGACTCATGGCTAAGCCTCCCCTCCATGCCAGTTGATGATGCTCCTCCATCATCTACTGTCCCCCTGACAGCTGTGGTACCCATCAGAGAGGAGGCTGTGCCTATTATTCCATCGGCACCAATAAAGAAAAAACGACATCCAAGGTGCCCTGCCCGCCTTTCCAAACAAAACCAAAACGGTTGCATTTTAAGACTTCCAAAACAACCATGAAATCCTTCTTCAACACACTGAACGCTAATGCAGACAAATGTATACAGGCCAAAGTAGCAGCTTGCACACCTCCAGTACCTCCCTCTGCACCATCTCGCTATCCGGACCTGCCTCACAAGAGTCCACTCTTATACCACAAGATCTGCCAGTGCTCCCGATATCTCTTCTGGTGCCCCCCCGCCCCAAGGAGACTTCAATCACTTTGCTTCCTAGTCACGCTCTCCAAGAACCTGCACCTGTGCCACAATATCTGGTGGCGCCTCCTACGATTATACCCCTTCCCCCCACATCCCACCCCCCACTTGATACTCATATCTGGGAATTGGACCTTGTGAATGCGCACAGAGTACCGGAGCCTGCCAACAATATATTTTCACTGTTACCCAAACAGAACACTGCGGTCCACCCTGTTACTACGAACCCACATGAGGCCTGAGACCCTACCATTGTCCAAATACATAAGGCTGTAGATTCTTACTTAGCGTCCATCTCCAAGGCTCCAGCTTTGAAACCTGTTCCAAAATCTCAAGAACAAAATTCTAACTTGCTCCAATGGCTCCTTCCGAGTGGCGCTGCTCCAAATGTAATTAGTCCATGTCATCTCCCCCTGCTTAACAGCACTGACCATCCTTTACCCTCTCAGCTCATGGAAACTGCCTCCCTTCCATGTAATTCTACGGAGCCAACTGTTAACTCTAACCGAAAGGATGATTCTGCATTGAAATCCAGACCCAGAGCCTTTGACACCCGAAAATGCCATTCTCTCATTTTAAAATGTCGAGGAGGCACTTTCGGCACTTATGATCTGAATAGGCGCAGTGTGCTGAATATTTTTTCAGAATTAGTGCAGCTTGAAGATATCTGATCTAGTGATATTGAATAGATCGAGGTAATCTCTGAGTCTACTTGTTCAGTTGTACAGAGTTGGATTCCGTCTGGGATTGTGTTGAACACTGTTTGGAAAGCAAAAATGCAGTTGTTTAACATGGGATTTCTTTTAGCGCAAGACCCAGCATGCATGCATGTAGGAAATGATGTAAAGCAATTAATGTCAACTACACAGAACAATGAAATGACAGTGAGAAGTTCTCAGCCTGATCATCGCTATATGTCATAACCCCCAGTAACTTCAATAGAATGTCCCTGTACTATCACAAGCTGGAACACACAAGGCCATTCCCATTTGCAAACCTCTATCCCCAGCTTCCTCAAAGTGTATGATATCATAGCACTGCAGGAAACCTGGCTTTTGCATTCACCAGCATGGAATAATTATGAGATTGTACTGTTACCAGCGATTGCAAGCACAAAGGGTCGCCCCTCCTCACGCCTTTTGATGGGGGTCAACATGTCAAAGGGTGTTTCGGTCCAATCTTGGGATTCGGTATCGGCCTATATACGACTTGTGAAAATCTCATGCCCATCACACACATTAGCTTTGATTAACGTATATCGTAACCCTCTCGGGTTAACAGATGCAGCTTTTTATGGTGGTATGTCCAGACTGCTTGACCTCACAACTATCACTCCGGGCATCACGGATACCATCATTGTTGGAGACCTAAACCTTAACTGTTTACATCCTAAAAGCAAAAATACCATTGACAAAGTTAAGTGTTGGTCCACATTCATGCTGGAACGAAACTTTCATATGACCAATGGTATACAAGGTAACATTCCCGCTCGCCCGACGTGCAAACAGAAACCATATTTAGCACCATTGACTATATGTATACCCACACCAACTTGAATGACCACATATAATCCTTTGAAGTCATTCCCCAAATACATAGTGACCACCATCTGCTAGTACTAACAATAAATTGGGTTTCTGCACCATTAATTCAAAAAAACTTTCAGCAAAACCTAATTGTCAACAATGCTAAATCCCGTTTTCGCTGGTCTGAGACTAATCTTCGAGCTTTTTCTAAACTGGTCACTTGCAATAATAATTCCTTTAATCCAATGCAGTATACAAATCTCTTGTTCACTTTCAAAAGTACAATAAAAACTGCCAATCTTCGAGGAGCTTCACACAAACATTCATTCAATCCCCTGGTTAAAGCCAGGAAGACCGAATATCAGCGTGAAAAAAGACTAATTTGCAAATTAAATTTGCCCTCTCGTAATCAACAACTGAAATCTGTTAAATGCAAATATCGCAACTGGATGCGGCAACATCAACCCCATATTCTGCAGCATGATAGCGAACACATGCTTAGATTAATAGCAAATAAAAACACTGCAGAGACATGGGCCGTCTTCAATCAGTGTGTCCACCAGACCCAACCTTATATGCAAATTCTTAGTGTTTCTGAGGCACAGTGGATCCAGCACTACACCCATTTGCATGCAGATCCCAACTTTTCTATCCCTGCCTACAGACAAGAGGGTCAGGCCAAATGGTTTCTGGAAAGCTCTCCGACCATTCTTGAGGGATACATTAAGCACATCAGTCCCTCAAGAGCCATGGGCCCGGATGGCTTTAGCAACTTTATGTTTAAGTCTAACCCCTCCAGGTGGGCCAAAATCCTAAATGACCTATTCCAGCAAATCATTATATCACGCTGTATTCCCATCTTGTGGAAAAGCTCCATAATAGTCCCAATTCATAAAAAAGGGAAGCTCTTTGCTAAACTTATTCTCTGCGACTTCAACAGCTGGACAAAAACTACCCTTAAAAGAGATCCTTTTCAGACGGGCTTCCTAGCAGGTATGGGAACGAACATTAACTTGTTCTGCCTTAATGCGGTCAAATTCCAAGTGCAGACTTCAAAGCAGGCAATCTACTTTGCCTTTGTAGATCTTCACACAGCCTTTGACACATTTTCTCGCCCTCTGTTATTCTCTAAATTGACAAGAGATAAGTGTCCTTATACATTGCAGCAAATCATCCAACCGCTACATTGTGACACATCAGTCCGCATTAGACTAACTTTAGAAGGGTTGCTGTCTCGACAATTCCAACTGCTTGTGGCCTTAAACAAGGCTGCCTACTCACTTTGGACATTATTTAACTACTTCATGCATGATGTACGCCAGGTTTTTTGCAGCTATACCATCAGACTCTCCCAAATTAAATAATATTCAAATCCAGACTCTTATGTACGCCGATGATCTGGTACTACTTTCAAAAACCCTGAGCGGTCTTCAAAACCTCCTTAATGCATTTAATGATTATATAGAAAAAAATGAATTGCGAATCAATACTTCTAAATCCCAAATTGTCATTTATAGACCAAATCATTTCTCAAGACACAAATCATTATGGACAATTAATAGAATTCCTCTGGTAACAGTCCCAAACTATGTCTACCTGGGAATGATATTTGATGCTAAAGTTTTTGGCCATCTAGGCGTTGTAAAACAAAAACTAAACACAACTATCTCCCAGGCTAAGGTCATCATACACTGTTATGGTGCCTTCACCATGAAGCCAGCGGTTTTGTATTGGAAACAAAAAGCTATTCCATGCATTTTATACGGTCTTGAATCCCAACCACCTTGGTCGACAAAAATCTTAGATAATTTGGAAGGCAAGTTTTGGAAAGTGATTCTCCAGCTTCCCCAATGCATTCCAGTAGTCTATCTGCGCTATGAATTAGGTTTAACCTCCTTACATGCCCAATATTCATGGAAGGTTTGCGCGCTACTCCGCAAATCTTTGTTGTCAACGAATGGAAATAACATCTTAAAATGTCTTTCTGACTACATATTTAAAACCAATCATATATTCATCAAATGCTGGTTGCGAGCCGCTTATACCATCTTAGCCCAAGCTGATGTAACTCTTGAGATGTTGCTTACCAACCCTGTTAAAGTTAAGAATCTAATATATCGTTACGATTGGATTACCACCAGAGACAAATGTTTGAAGTACAAATCGGCCATCCTTGACAAATTTAAACACAAATGTCTAGGTTCCATAGAACCGTACCTTCTCAAGTTTCCATGTAAAAAAATGCGCTCGGGAATCCTAAGGATGCGCCTTAATCTGTGGCACACCTGTGAATTGCTTGCTCAACGCAATCATATCCCATCAGATCTAGCCTATTGTCGATTCTGCCGAGACACAAAAGTCATGGAAACCCTAGAACATATTATCCCTGTGTCCAGCTCTAATCAGTGAGCGTTTGACATTTGTCTCAGTCCACTGCAATCATCTCAGAACAAAGATGGTCTTCCTTACTATGTACTACGAATGTTTCCCTTCAAATTGCAATAGTCAATTTTTTACATGCAGTGAATTTAACATTTTGAATATTTTAATGTTGTGTTTTGTTTAACAATTTTGCTTTTTCCGAGTTTTATTCTTTTGTTATATAGTTACTGTGTTGAAATGTATTGTAATATATCATATTGTATTATATTGCACTGTTGTCCGCTTCTTAAAATTGTAAAGTTTTGTATTGAAAAGCTGATTTAATTCAACTATATCAATTAAAAAAAGAAGTAAATGCACTCTAATAGATGAAAATATAGTTCTTATCTGATTTCCAGCCTTGTCCTTTAAAACTGTTACACAGTGGCTGAAAGAAAATATGTAACGGTTTAGTATAACAATAACGCAAATGATGGGTGTCTCCTTCGTTGCTGACAGAGGGAAAACAACTAACAATATTCAAACAATGGTCATGTCAAGCGGAACAAAATTCAGATTAGTGCATAAGTGTTAAACAGACTACAATAGAAAAGGACCCAGAGAAGTACCAGACAGATCAAAACAACACACATTTAAAAATAAAATGTTTACATTTTATTATTATTTCACAACTAGATAAAATTGCATATGCCCATACTAAATATTGGCTCATTATAATAAGAGTAAAGTGCTAGTCACGCCCTTAAAGTGGACCACCTGAGAGGGCCGCGCCAGGCGCACGCAAGTAGAGCGCCGGAAACCCCAATTGAGTGAAGAGAATCACTCAAGAGGGGGCTGGTGTTTACAAGTGTGTCTGTGGAACACTAACACAAATCTTAATGGCATAGATTCGAACAAAAATAATATTGTCCTAAATAAAAAGAATTGCACAAATAATTGAGGTGGGGTGCCATTCGTCCTAAGATTTGTGTTAGTGTTCCCAATTTTCTTCAGCCTGTTCCCCTTTTGGGATTTTGGTTTTATAGGCAATGGGAAAGATCTTGTCTATGATCTCATCTGATACCTTCCAGCTTGCAAGGAACGTGTGCTCCTTGGACTGGTTTAGCTGTTTTTCCTTTTTAGTTATTCATAGGTCACAGTAAGTCTTAGTACTTACTGCAGGTTTTTCCATGTTCCTCTGGGCTTAGGCAAAGCATGCTGGAGGTGCTTTCGCAGGTTCACTACATATTCATGAGTGGTATGTTCCATATAACAGGTGTTGAGTCATTGATCAACATCTGTTCCTTGTTCGATATATATCAGATGTTGAGGCAAGGCCCTTTTCCTACCTGTCATGAGTAGTTCAAAATGGGGCATTTTGGTTGCAGAAGTGGGAGTAGATTTCAGAGCCATCAGGACTAGTGCCAACTGTACGTCCAAACTTTGTCCAGAATGCACTACAAACTTCTTTCTGATTCCTACTTTGGTCTAGTTGCATCGTTGCAGCCCTGCTAGATGCTGGGTTGCAGGCAATATGGAGTTTTCTCTTCACTCCAAGACAACCCACCATTTTAGTCATTACCTCACTGGTGAAATGACTACCTCGGTCAGAGTCAATCTTTTGAAAAAGCCGAAATGAAAAAAATATGTGTTTCATCAATAACATAGTTGCTGTTTCTGCCTTGCAGTTTGGAGTTGGAAGAAATTCAACCCAATTGGTGAAGAGGCAAGTAACAGTCAACATATATTTGTTGCCATATGCAGAACAAGTCGATAGGAAGATCTGACCATGTTAAGGTCATCATCTGTTTTGTAGAGGAGCTCTGTGAGTAGGAGAACCTGATTGGAACTGAGCACACACTAGACACCACTTTAAATAAATGTTTAGGTCTTGACCTATGTGTGGCAAATAAAGAGACCTCACCTCTTGATTTGCCAAGATTTTTCTATACAATTAAATCATTGCCCATGAAACGACCACCTTTAAGGATATCAGGCCAAATTCATGTCTAATAATGGCAATTGGAGTAGATTGCAGAACCGGTAGGATAGTTTTCCAATAAATACTTTCAAGGAAGTCCGAATTGGGTGGTTTTTTCATAATTTGGGACTGACTACCATAAATAATTATTGGCATTACTTTCTGCAAGTAAAACATCATCGCGGGTAACCAGGAGAAGGTTTCATACTTTCTTTGTATGGACTTAGCTTGAGTGGCTAAGAGTCTCATTTTTGGCATGAATTTCTCTTTATAGGGTTTGTCTAACGGGTCTGAGTTAATATTGACACCTAGGTATTTATATTCCCTTGTTTTGATCAATGTATTTCCTGCTAAAGTCCAATTAAAGTTTCGCCCAGACCTTTCTCGGAGGTGATGAAAACTTTTAATATTTGATCTTTTGGTATTTATTTCTAATTTGTTCTCGATTGCATATAAATTTAATGCTGATAGCTTCCTCTGTAGACCAACTGGAGTCTTGTCGAGAAGGACCAAGTCATCAGCGTATAATAAGTACGGATTAACAAAGTACCTAGATGAGGTGAAAAGGAATGGATCTTATTAAGAGCACTAAAAAAATCACTAATATAAAAGTTAAAAAGTCTAGTCACAAATGGGCAACCCTGTTTTAGGCCCACATTAGTAGTAATCGAATTTAAAAGTAGGCGAGTTTAATCTTAATGCTAGTATTAGAGTAAAATTGAAAAATAAGATAAAGAATGTAAGGACATTTAAGATTCAATAATTTATTCCATAAAACTTGTCGAGATATAGAGTCAAACGCTTGTTTAAAATCAATCAACGCCACAAAGACTATCTGCTTGTTTTGAATGGCTTGAGTTTTAATAGCCGAGATTAAACTCAAATTTAGAGCAGTGCCAATCCCGGAAACAAATCCTGATTGATGGATATCTGTTAAGATGTTGTCAGTTAGCCATTTCATAAAGTCACGAATGATGAGCCTCACAAAAACCTTACCAGGCATGTCTAAGAGTGCGATGGGGCGATAGTTGGGCCGATTTAGGCGATCATCCTTTTCAAAAATAGGGATTACAATAGCCTTTTGCCATGACGGTGAAATTTTCTTAGACTTCATTATTTGGGAAAATATTAAGAATAAAACTTTGGCCCAGGCCTCAGGATTCTTTTTTATGATAGCATTTGTTAGCATATCCGGACCGGGTGCTCTAGAGCTGTTCAGTCTTTTGATTATCAATAAAATGTCCAAGGAATCAAATTTAAATTCAGATAAGTCTACAGATTCAGAGTTTAAGTTGAAAATAACAGTTTCAGGCTTAGTCAGTAAATTTTGAAAATGAGTAGTCCATGAGTATTCATTAATACAATTCAACTGAATATTCTTGTGAGCATTTGAGGGAGCATAGTTTAATATTTTCCATATTTCACCAGTTGATTTGGTGATTAGGGCTCTAATCATTTTTTTCTGCATCATTTTGTTTTTGAGCTGCAAAGACTTGCTTGATTCTATTCTTATATTTGTTTTTTAAATGTCTTTTATCAATGACATTTGAATTGGGGTGTAAGCATTTTATAGCTTTGCGAAGTTTCAGTTTTAAAGTATGGACTTCAAGGTTCCAGCAGTGTTTACGTTGGAAACTTGTTTTCTTGTGAGTTGAGTTAGTCTGTGCAATTATTTGGATCAAATTGTTATAATATAACTGGTCTCCTGGTTGTTTGAAGGCCATCTACTGGTGTAAAATGGCTACATGGTGCGATGTCCATTTGAGGTAATTACCTGCACTATTTAGATCAACCTTTGGTTTATAGTATAGTAGAGGTTCTACCAAGTGCGGAAGACATCTAGTTTCTAATAGGTTGTGATCACTTTTGGAGGTAGAGATGACTTGAAATGTCCCAATGAACCTATTAGCATTGCTAGAAATAAAAACACAATCTAAAATTGAAGAAGAAGCGCCTCTCGGCCATGTTGGATTGGGAGGAATATAATTAGGAAAAGTTCTATTAAGCATTGAAAATTCTCTTATTTTCATTAGAGTTAGCCATTTATCAGCTCTAGTGTTGATGGAATTAGGGGAGACCTGATATAAATTCATATTAAAATCACCTAAAACAATGGTGTTGACAATACTAGAGTCTAATAGAGTTTGGTCTAGAATATTTTCTATCTTATCAGCAAAGTCCTTTGCAGTCGGAGACGCTGGGTTCCAATAAATATTTATGATCATAGTTACCAGAAAGAACTGATGATTTGGATTCTTAGTTGGAATAATCTCTGGTTGTATTCCTGAATCAGGGCTTGGCCAAGGGTCTATGATAAGACATGCATCGTGTCTTGCAGCTATCAGAAGGCCAGCAGCAGGTCTGCCTTTGGAGGCTTTAGAGGCTGGTACTATAGATACTTGATGATAAGGCCAGATGGGAGAGATCATCATCTATGTTTCCTGCAAGGCAACTAGATCATATTTATTTAATAATTGGGGTTTAGAAGAGATAAGATGCGAGAAACCCCACGTATTCTATGAAATTATAGAGCAGGCATGTTGTTTTGGGGGGATTGCTAATGGTTTTTATCAGCCTTTTGCGTTGCAGATGAGATCTAACTTCATTTCGATTGGACTGCTTGAGGAGGAGGGCCGACAGAACTATTGCAATTGCAAAGAGGTTGCACTGCTATGTTCTGTTTAGATTGTTGTTTTAGCGCCTGATTGTCTTGAACAGGGATTCGTTTTGGAGGTTTTGGGACAATTGCTTCTGTTAAGAGACCTTTGTCAAAGAGGAGCTATTTCTGTTGCCAGACATAGTTTTTAATTATGTGAGAGGCAATAGTCACATACACAATATCTTGATGGGCAGGAATAGGATAATTTACTCGTATAATATCTGCAGAGTTGATGTGTCTTAGTTGAGGAATAGCTTGGAATATTGTCAACAAGGTATTTCTAAATGGGAAGGGATCAGAGTAAATTCTATCCATCATTGTGAATCTTAGGTATTCATCTTTAAGGTCATCAGATGACATTTGGAAAGCATCAACAAAATATACAAAGCCATACAAGTGGATGGCCCGTAACTCTCTAGCCTTGAACGACAAAAATACCAAACTCCTCATTGTGGCATCTAAAAACAATCAGACGAAACTTGATTCCAACTATGCTAGTTTTCACATTGCAGACAATACTATTACCGTCCAAAAGAAAGTCAAGACCTTGGGAGTTGTTCTTGATGAAGAACTCTCCATGAAATCCCACATCTCCAGTATTAAATCTAGTTGCGGTCTTATAAACAAGAGAATAGGATACATTGGACCATTTATATCGGAAGAGAACTGTGCTCTCCTGTCTACAGCACTGATTCATTCAAGGCTTGACTACTGCAACAGTCTCTTAGCGGGCACAACAGCCTCTAATATCCAATCACTACAGGTGTCTCAGAATAATGCTGTGCGTAATATCTTTAATCAATCTCGTCAAACACATATTTCCACCTTCAGGAAAAAATTAGACTGGCTTCCAGTTAAGCATTGTATAACACACAAGATGCTCACCACGACCCACAAATGCCTCAGTCTAAGTCGTCCTACATATCTGTCAACTCGGATTAGCACTAAGCCTAATGTGAGGAATCTTTGCTCATCCTCAGCGATCACGCTTAAACACCCCAAATTTAGGACAGCCAAATTTGGAGGTACCACTCTTGATGCTCAGGGTCTCCTTCTTTGGAACACACTTCCAGCCCGGATACGGCAGATCCAGAGCTATACCGTGTTCAAACGTGCCATAAAAACTCACTTCTTCAACTTGGAATAATTTGTTGAGTCCTCTCTCCTTTCTGTCTCATGTGCCTGTCTGTCTTTGTCTTGTCTCTGTGTGTGCCCTGAGGCCCACGGGCATGTTGCCACGTTCTAAAAATTAAAATAAATACATAAATAAAATAAATATAAGATAAGGTCCAAGGCACAGCTACCATATTTGAGCTTTTAGTTGGAGAGCCTTTTGAGAAGGTACCACTTTTAACCAATTCTTTCCGTTTTTTCCTCAAGAGTCATAAATGACTTTGTGTCGTGATCTAAATTAACACAAAAAGTGGGTGTATGCATCGACTGCTTAGCTTTTTGATGATGCAAGCTAAGGTGTATGGTTTCTACCATTGATATATCGTTGTTTGAATAAACTGACATATTCATAAGTTCTTCATCAATATTAGGGTTATTTACCATTGGAATACCATTGGTCAGGTTGTCAGCATTTGAAAGGGAAGGGTTAACAATAACAGCCTTGCCTTTAATGACCCCACACTTATGGTTGGAGGGAGAACCTCAATACATGGGATTTCAGGGCTCACCTCATTATTTTTGACCGGAGAGATAACTTGTTGGTCTTCGTCCACAGAGATGTTAGCCACACATTTTTGGGTTTTGATTTTTTTTCTTTTTTCTTGGGTATTTGTTGATTTTTTGTTTTTTTTGTTTCTAGATTGATTTGCTGATGTATTTTGATCAGGGCTAAAATCCGAAGTTCTTTTTCTATTCCTTTTTCGCTTTATTCGCTTGTTTTCGGAAGGGCGGTAAAAGATATCATATAAAGGTGGAGCATTTTGATCAGTTTGCTCAAAACGGGGGATTGAGGAATTGTAGGAGAGTTATTAGTTACCATAGGGGAAGAATTCTGGCCCTGGAGATTTGAACTAGAGACATGATCCTCATGTATTGTCTCTGTCTCGCCTGGTAGAATGTCGTTTATGGCAGGTGTATCAACAAGGCAAGTGTGAGTTGAAATGGTTGCGGTTTCAACAGTTGTTTTCATCATTGCTGGTAAATTCGAGACAATCCAGTCAATTATTTTAATTAGACATAGGACCAAAGATTCCTGGGATGATGCTCTCGAGTCTAACAGTTCAAAGAGTTTAATCAGTGTAAATATCGTTGTGTTGATAGCAGTTAGAGCAGACTCAAGAGCAGGGTTATTTATTGCAGGAAATCCAAAGGACAGACCGGGCATAGGTCTTGCAAATGATGAATGGGATTCAGGTGAGGAAATTATATCTGCTGGACAATCAGTGGGAAACACTTCCGGAGAGTTTGAGAGTCTGGAGGCATTGGGTTTAGGTAATGATCCAGTCACATCTTTTTGATTATTCAGAGAATTGATCGTCATAGAAATCGCTTGAGTGGAATGGGCTATTGGAGTGAGTGGGATGGGTAGAATATTTGGTGGTAGGACTCCCAAGTTTCTCGCTGTGTAGTGAGGACGATTTAGAATTTGGGAATAAAGAGTTGGAGAAGAGGGTGGAATTTTAGGTTGATATGTCGGTGTAAAGTAACTTTCCTCAGCAGGAGATGGCACTTGTTCAGAAATGCAGTCTTGCATGGTTTTGTCCGACAGGAGATGTGGTTTACAGGTGCCAGACACTATAACAGGAGGGATGATATAGGGACCAATTGGTGGTGGTTTTTGAGTAATTTTAGGAATAGCATTAGAAGCAGATGTGTGCACCAAAAATGTGCCCAGGAGTGGAGAAACATGAAATCCTGGCTGAAAATGCACAGGGAATCGTGGCGCAAAATGAGGAGGCGGGTATGGCATACCAGAGGTTAATCGATTAATTTTAAGTGTGAGACTGTTGGCAGCTTTATGGTTAGATCACCCACTTAGTAAGCTGATTAGTAGTACAGACCCAATTTTGAGCAGGTGAGGCACCAGCAACCCCACAATGGCACAGCTGCCCACCAAAACAATCAGACAGGATCGACCGCCAAGCACCACTCTGTGTGAGCACAAGGGTCCACTAGATGGCAACAGCCGGCACCCACACAAATCGGGGGCACGGGTCAGGCCCCAAGCCAAAGCCCGAACACCCGAAGCACGGGCACAGTGAGCAAGCGCCCGGACATGTTAATCGGGAACCGCTGCACACAGTAGACTCGGGAAGGACGCAGAGGCAATCATGCGGCGTGGCAAGCAAAACACTCAATCAGAGGCTTGAGCAGCAGGGTGAGGCTTGAGTAAAAAAAAAAAAGGTAGGTGAAGGTGGATATGCGTAGACAGTGATAACCAAGGTTAAAGATTGGCAAAAATGAAATTAGCAGCTTCAATCAGATATTGTGTGAGCGTTAGAATAGATTTTATGCAGTCTGTTATTAAGCTTACATGTGGCAAATTAGAAATGGCTTCCTTGACAACATAGCTTGTCAGTACGAATTTACAGCTTGAAATAGAGCTTACTTATAGGGAATTTTAGAATGAAATCGGGCACCTCCGCATCAAGCGCAACAGCGGACAGCAGACAGTACTCTATGGTACTCTGCTAGGTGCACACGCTGGTGCCGAATGTATTAGAAATCATGTGACATGGGGGCGTATCTATGAAAATAAAAAGGAAAAAACACTGTAAATATATAATTTAAGGTGATCATTTAACTTGGTTGTTAACAGAGTGTAGGATAAAGCTTAATTTACCCAAACACTTAATGAAAGTCTGATTTGAAGTCATTTAAGTTTAATGTTGAGGAAATCACATAGCAGTAGAGGAGAGGCAGCAGGACCCAGCAGTACAGCAGACAGTACTCTATGGTACTCTGCTTGGTGCTTGTGATTTTAAACACTATCTCGTCTTTTAGCATCTCACATTTACCACACTCCACTCCATAGAGGCACAGGGAGTACAACATGAAATTCCCCCCTTGTTGAGTAAAAAAGGTTTCTGGTCGGTTATCATCAGTATGGTCAGAACAATACTCTAGTATGGGACCAATTATAGGATTGACCAAATGTATGGAAAAGTATTTGGAATCAACAGCCATTCCAATGATAGTATCTGTGGATAGAATTCCGCTATGCAGATCATTATTACAACAAGAATTCAGATTGTGTCATTATTGAGACCTACTGATGGTGTTGGATGTAGAGACAAACTTGTTGCTGAAGAATATTACTTAAGTAAATAAAAGCTTATCCGTTAAACAAGGTCTGTCCTTTTTAAATTTCTACTGGTAATGTGTATAGTAATGTATTTCCTGGAATAGTCATCGCTTATTTCATTTGAACTTGAGTATTTTGGACATTAATTTCTACTCAGTCAGGATATTTTTCAATTAAATGACAGGTGCCATTCAAATTGACATAGTTGCCACTTTTTTTTATTTTTATTGGGCAGCGAGTTTGGGTCCAGAGGACCTGGTTCACACAATCTATCAGGGGAGAAATCCTTAGAAGGAAATAATTTCCTAGTAAAACAGGTGTCCTCTCAGGAGCTATGCCTATCACTGCATAGGTGAGTTGATGTCGTCCCTATTTTTATTTCTTTTTCAGTATCCCCATCTACTGTGATCTGACTTCCATTAAAAGTGTGATGTTCTCCAAAGAGGGGTTTGAAGGAAATACAGTGACTTTTCCCCTTTCTTTGGCTTGCTTAGAGTCTCAAGTACTTCACTAGACATGACGGTTGCTTAGAACCCTGCATCAATGAGAGCCGGTAAATCACATGGTCCCTGAACTTGGACAGGCTCAAAAAAACTTTAATCTCCAATTTACAGAGAAAGTGTGACTTAGCGGATAATTCAGATTGCATTTGGTGCATGTATATGATTTATTTAATAAGCATGACCAGGAGTGTTTTTTTCAGGGTCAACTTCATGTGGATTGGTCAAGGACACTGCAGGAATTAAATAACATTTGAGATTACCTAAGGGATGAGGACTTACCCCTTTTCTGAGTGCAGCAGGTCACTGCTGCTGTTTGGATTGCAAGACCTAGAATCACATAAAGCAAGAGGAAAATACTTTTGTTTTGGGTTTTCTACCAGGATGATTGGATTTTGTTTATCTTGGGTCTTGCGTTTAGGGGTTACTTTGTTGCTCATTTTCTTTTCTTTCAGGTTCTTTATCGGACTTTCTTTTCAATTAGATTCTCTTTTCTTTTAGAGTAGGCATTACATCTGGGAACGGAGCAACAATGGGTTTCATCTTCTCATAGTGCTCTTCTTTTTCAAAGGTAATGGTTAAACTTTTCTACTCACTGAATTTCACTTTTTTATTTTTCGCAGATTTTATTTCAAGGAATAAAGAGGGCTTACCATCGGCCTTTGACAATTTTTCAGAAGCTTCATCTAATGCTAGCCATAGCTTTCCTGTTGCCTCCCTTTCTCCTCTTCTCCTTGTGTATTTTGAACTTCAGTGATTTCCTCTTGTCATTGTCACCCTGTCCTGTCGATTCGTTCTGGCCAGGGTTTTTATGAGCATTAGGATCAGGATTTCCCTGGGGAGATCTCATGAATTGATTAATGCTTTCAGTCAATTGCTTGACCTTTCACTCTGGTTGTGAGAATCTCTCTCCACTTTCTGTACAATGTGGTCTTTTTGGGCATATCTCTGTTATTCTCATGTAGGGTAACTGTCTCTTCTAGGGGAGTAGTCTTGGTTGTTAAGAGAACAGTTATTGTAGGAAATGTTGAATCTTTCTTGGTAGTTGGTTCTAGATTGGCTTCTCTCCCTGGAAAAATTCTTATTCAAACTTCCTTGTGAATTTGTTCCTGGGATCTGAGTATTTCTCTCATTGGGAGGAACATACTTATAGTCTACATTAGGTGTGAGCCTAAATGCAGAGCACTTACTTAAGTCTCTGGTTTTAGAGGGTCAGTATTTTGCATTCCAGGTGCAGGATTAATCAGCTGGATTTGACCAGGGGGTCTTCTTGTCTGGTAGGTTCCTTAACATCAAAGGTATAGATATGTGTCCCCTCTGCCTCTACGTCCAACTGAGGAGTACTCTTCACCTCAGCTAACTTAATGTTGGCTGTTGGGGGTGTTTGCTTAGGGATATTTTTCTTGTTTTTGGGTGTTATTGGGTTCTGTTCATAGATCCTCGTAGCCTGCATGATTATCCAGATAAGAGTTCTTGTAGATTTCTGCAAGTTGAAAAATATTTCAATATTGCCACCTAGTAAGAGGACCAGTTATAATGATTTTGATCTTCCAGCCCATCAAAGAAACTAGAAAATTCAGTGTGAGAACATTCATTTTACAAAATCCATGTTATTTTAATCATTCTTTAATCCAAATGATGCCATCATCTCATCGTACATTTCTAGATGTTCCCAAATAGAATATTTAGCATTTTTATTGTAAGCGGACATGTTTGATTGGGTTTTCACTAATTGTGAGTATGGCTTTCTTTTCCTATGCCTCTTTACTTGGATCCAGTTTCCCTCATCAGAATCAGAGGCTCTACTTGAATCTGCTTCCCCCTTGTCACTATGATTGTAAGGAGGTTACCTATGTGGACCATGCTGGTGGCCCTCCCTCATTTCTTTTTCCCATTCGTCTTCTGGGTTACATGCCTGAAATCATTTCTGAGGGGCTGGATAATACGGCATGTCTTTTAAGTTGCGTTTTCTGTCTTTCAATGTCAGCCAAGTGGGCTGAATAGTCTCTCTGTTGGATCATGTGCTGTACTTCTTGTCCCCATAACTCATATTCATCTCTTAACTTGCTTACTCTTTGTTTGGGTGTACTCTCCCTCTCCAGCCCACCCCTAACATGCTAGTGTGCCACTTCCATCTCCTCTAACCTGTTTTTATTTGTATTCCTATGTATCTGACAGGGGAATTAGGTCTTCCTATTTATTTATTTATTTATTTATTTATTTATTTATTTATGTATTACATTTACTGATAGCGCCCAGGACTCAGAATTATCACAGCGCTAGATTACACTGGTTACAAAAATGAAAGAAAAGGAGAGGAAAGAAAAAACAACAACATGGTACAGAATCATGGTAACGTACCAGTTAGAAAAAGCACTCGGTTACAGAGGAGTGTGGAATGGTATTGAATTAGTCGTATTTATTAAACAGTGCAGATCTGAGTTCTGAGTCATCCTGTAAGGACGTGGGGAGTGCGTTCCACGTGTTAGGAGCTAAAACAGTGAAACAAGCACCGCCGCCTCTTTGTCTGGTGAATCTAGGAGTCACAAGGGAGGAGGATCAAAGGCAGCGTGGATGGTGTTTTTGGATAGGCGCTTAGCAAGGTACGTAGGAGCAGTGTTGTGGATGCATCAGTGGGCAATAGAGAGGATCTTGACTGGCAGCCAGTGAGCTTTGTGTCTCACCAGAGATATATGGTTGGATTTATTCAGACCCCAAACAGCCCAAAGGTGTTTGGGTTACTTGTAGTTTAGCTACAATTTTTGTGGAGGTTCCTGCAAGGATTACGTTGCCGTAGTCCAGTTTACTCCCTATTCTGGCTCTGGCAAGGGTGAGGCAGCTCTCAGGTGAAAGGAATTTTCTCGAGAGGTTAATGAGTTTAGTAGAGTAGGCTGCAGAAGAGGAAACCTCTTTGACGCGTTTGTGCATATTGAACTCAGAGTCAAGGTGGACTCCTAGAGTTGTGACAGAGCTAGAAACAGGTGTAATGTTTCCATTGATAGAGAAGGAGGTGAAGGCTGGGTCAAGGAGTTTAAGGCGATGGGGGGAGCCTATGATGAGAAGCTCCGTTTTAATAATTTAGGCATAGGTGGTGGGTGGCCATCCATGCTGAAATGATGCTGTAAACTCGTTTAACATTGGCAGAGTCAGGATCATGGTGACCTGTGAGTTTGCAAGGTACTTGTTTGTTGTCAGTGAAGTTAGTTTAGGGAATTTTGAGGTGATCGAGGTGGTCGAAGAGAGGTTTAGTGTTCCTATTATATAGGGTGGGTGAGAGGCATGACCCTTGAGGGACCCCTATAGGAGACAGGGATTGGATCTGCTGCTTCCGACCATGCGAAGATCCATGAGGTTCTCTCGCTCAGTAATGAGTTGATCCATTTCGCGGCGTTGATTGAGAGGTTGAAGGTGGAGGTGAGGTGGTGACATAGGATATTGTGATCCACAAGTTCAAACGCTGCAGATAAGTCATGTAAAAGGAGGATGGCAAGATCCCCTGCATCACAGATGCTGTCCAACTGACTCTTGAGGTCCAGGAGGGCTGATTGTGTGCTATGTCTGGGTCTGAAACCTGATTGACGTGGGCTAAGGAAGTTATGGGTTTCAATGTGGGTCTGGATCTGTATGGAGGCAGTATAGTCCAGAATTTTCAGAAGGTATGGTACTGTGGTGATCAGTCACTAGTTAGTGGGGAGGCTAGGATCAAGCAAGGTTTTTCTTTAGGAGGGGTCTGACCCAAGCTTCTTTGATAGAGTTAGGAACTTTGGTGGAGACAAAGGAGACATTGATCAATTGGGCAATAATGGGCACTAGGGGGGCTGCACACATCTTAAAGAGTTGCGAAGGACATATGCCTTCTTTGCAGTTGAAGGTTATAAGGCGACTGACTGATGGTGGTGAGCACTTTGGGTTTCAAGAACGGGGAGAAGTGAAAGAGGGGGCGGTGGACTCTGCAGTGGTTATAGGGGGTGTGTTAGGTGCAGTGTTGGTAGCCAACGCTGATCTTTTGAGGATGGATTTCTCTCTGAGGTTGTGGGTTTTATTGGCCAGCACAGACTGACCAAGAGAGTGCCATGCTTTGTCTTTTGGGAAGCTTGAGATAAGCGGGGGGTGGGAATTCAAGCTCCTTAAGAATTTCAAAGAGCTCTCTTGTATTCGAGCTAGCATCATTGATTCTAGTATTATAGATATTAGCTTTGGTGGTCACAATTGAGTATTTAGAGGATTTGGCGGTTTTGAGAAAGGCCTCTTTGCTGAGCGGGAAGGGTTTTTCTCCATAGGTGTTCTTGGGCTCGCTTCAGTTTTCGGAGGCTAGTTAATTCCTCTGTGAACCATTTGTGGTTGTTATTTTGTTTTGCTGTTGTGGGAGAGGCGCAGATGGTGGGTTCCATCATCTCTAAAGTAAGTTTGCGAATGTGTCTAGCTGTGATGGAGGGGTAGAAATTAGATTTGTGGGCTTTGATAGGGGTGATGGCTAAGTTGAAGCGGATCAGAGATGACCCTTCCAGGGCACGGAGTTGATAGATTGGATGGAGGTGCTAAGAGCTTCGGCTTTGTGATCAGCAGGGTCATTAAAGCCTAAGTTGAAGTCACCTAGGAGTAGGAGCTTCATGTTAGGTTTGAGAATTGGAGCGATGATGGAGGGGATGTCCGAGTCCGGCGATGTAATGTTGTTAGGTTGGCGATAGAGGAGGACAATGTTTATGGTTGATTGAGGGCTGAGCTCAATTTTAGCAAGTAGAAGTTTGTAGCTTGGCATCAGGAGGAGGGGGTCTGTTCTGATTGGGAGTGAGGTTTTGGTGATAATCACGACTCATCCCCCTAGGTTATCTGACCTCTCTGTTCTGAGCAGAGAATAATCATTGGGTATGGTGAGAGATAGTGGCAGGCCTGCTGCATCGTGTGGCCAGGTTTTTGGGATGGCCAGGATATCAAGGTTATGTTCCAGAATGAGATCATGAATGTCTGGGACGTGGGTGCAGACAGAGGAGCAATGATGAGGGTGCAGGCAAGGTTCTCTGGTTTGGCAGTGGTTGGGGTGGGTGGTGTGGTTAGAGTGAGTGGAAGGGTGTTTGATAAGAGGGTAGGAGGTGCAGACATTTGGGGGTGTCAATGTGGGTAAGAGAGTTCTTCTGGTCTCCAGTAGCGTACCAGGGATTGGGGAAGTTGTGCGAGAGCATAGACATTGTAGTTTAGTTTTCCCTGTACAAGCTCTCATCTGGGTATCGGTGGTGCTAGAGGTTAGAGGTGTAGAGACTTTTGATGGTATTAGAGTATTAATCTGGGGGTTGGTCATGCTTGTGTAGTTAGAGGGGAATGCACAGGATCTAAAGCATAGTAATCTGGTTTCCCCTGTGCAGGCTAGGGGGCTGGTTCTCTGGTGGTTTATGGTTGTGTTAGAGGTCAGAGGTGTGGTACCTTTGGTGCCTATATTAGTGGAGAATAGGTATACCTGGGGTGAAACAGGGCTGATTGCAGGTGTGACTCTTCTCTTGGTAGATAATGGTGACCAGGATATGGTCCATGGGTTTAGTCCATTGGAGGAGTGGAAGGAATGGCATGGGGTTGGGTACGCAGGTGCGTGGAGAATCAAAGTGAATGAGGAGGCTTTGGATGAGTGTGGAGAGCCAAAAGGTAAGACATTGGGTAAAACATTTTTCCAAGGGAAGGGGTGGATGGCCGGGAGTAGAAGAGTGGGCAGGGTCTTTGGCACCGTCAGTGAGACAAAGAAGACTCTGTTTATGCTGGCACTAGGGTTAAGGGCAGTTGGGTGCAAGGAGCAGTTTAGGAGGCATGACAATAGGCAATGGTGGTATGCTATCATACCTAGATAAAGGCAAAGGCATAGGTGAAGGTAGCATGGCATTAGAGGCAAGTAATGGTGTGGTCCCTTTGTTGCTAAGGGCATCAGAGAATAGACAGGTGGAAGAGTGCAATTAGGAAACATTTCAAACTGCAGAGGCAAAGGTGGAGGGTACTATGTAGGCATTAGTACATTCGGCACAGGTACAGACAGAGGGGCAGTCTAGGCAGCAATACATTTGGTGCAGGCGTGAGCACAGGGTACAGTCTAGGCATCAATACATGTGGGGGTGGCACAGGCCGAGGGAGTGATCTAGGTGGCGGTACATTTAGCTCAACTTGAGGTGGCAAGACATTTGGCGAGGGGTATTAGATGCTGGCAGTAGGCAGTGGTATTAGTTGGGCAGCACAAAAGAGCGTAGTAGGTGGGGGGGACAGTCGGGGTGTGTTTGGTAGTATCATGGGAGATAGTGTCCTGGGTGGAGGCATCATGGAAGATGGGTTGGGCGGGTGCATGACTGAATGGCCGCAAGTCATGTTGAGGAGGGTTGGTAGCTCACTAGTAGCTGGTGTTGGGCTGTTGGGTGTTTGTTGGCCTTCCGTTGAGTAGTGTCGGTCGGCCTGGGCCATGCAAACTGCCAGATGGGCGGCCTTTGCAGAGGTGGGTATGGGAGGCAAAGAGGGGATGGGGAAGACAACGGTGCACACATACCTGTAGGAGACGTACCTACGTCTCCACAAGGTAGGGGGGAATGAGCACTTGGTCCTTGGGAGCAGGTGACACAGCAGCCTTTCTTGTGTGCCTTCCTTCTTCGTGCCTGCCGGCATGGCCTGTCGGCTCTGTAGGTTGGGAGATGATAGGCTTTCGGCCAGCCGAATCGGTGGACAGTAGAGGCTTCTGTGAGGCTTTTGTGGCAGGCATCTCGGCCTGCAAAATGGCGACGGCCATCTTAGCCTTCGTTGGGCTGCATTCACCATAGTTCAGCTATGGATGCTGGGGCAAGAACATCGAATTTAGGCAGGTGCATAAATGAAATTGTTGTTTTCTTCGTGATGGAGTCTTTGTGTGGAGCAGTCTTCAATATTAAGCGAAGTGACTCACTTTGGTCCGCACTGGCGCTGCACTCAAGTCATTATTAGTGCAAAGATTCTGGATGGGGGGCAGTGTGGTCACCACATGTGTTTAACATGTGGACATCCAGGGAAAAGTTATAGAGCCAAGGCTCTGACAGGGAGCAGCCTTTCTTGGTCGAATTTGTGAAGTAAAGACTACGGGCCTCATTACGAGGTAGGTGGTAAGTGATTACCGGCACCGGTAAAGGACACCGGTGCCGGTAATCCCTTACCTCCCTATTCCGAGGTCCCTTAGCGGGTCCCTTCCTCAACGCCTGGTTTTACCAGGCGCTATGGAAGGGACCCGTTAAGGGACTTCAGAGCTAATAACGGTACCGCAAATTGCGGTACCGTTATTAGCTCCATCCCCATTCAGCCCTATGGGGGCTCGAATGGGAATGGGGAATGTTTCCCGGAATGGGGACTTATCGGGTACTCCAAGGTTGGAATGACCCGGTAAGTCCCTATTTCGGGAACCCGGACCCGGAATGCGGTAAGGGGGTAGCCATGGTGCTAATAGCACCATGGCTACCTCCTACCTCATAATGAGGCCCTACATGTCTGGCGCCCCCTATATTGTGACTATGGATAGGTGCACAAAGACCACTGACATTGCTCTGGGAAGATTTTGGCAATGGAGAGGCCGCTTCAGCCATTAGAGACAATCTCTCTTTCTGCATTAAACTGATCTGTCTGTGAGTTGGAGACTGTGAGTTCAAAGTACTTTGTACTATCTGTTCCCTAGACACATTCAGACTAGTCTGATTAATGTCAAATGCCCTAGTTTTGGAAGCCAGAGCTTTTTCATATTTTGTAATTCCTTCTGTAATGAGTCCCTTTGATGATGGTAAACATGTGTCCTATCTGCTAACTCCTGACTGATAGTGCACCAGCTGTTTAATTCTTTCTTCAGGAGTTCAATCTCTAACTTGGCGCTATCAAGATGTTTTGTTAGTGTGTCAATGCTTTCTTTCAATTATATACTTTCTTCTATTCTCTGTATTTATTCTTGCGCATACACTGACCATCTTTTCGTTTGCACATGAGTCAGTTGAGAGGTAAGCTGGTGTACTTGCTGAATAGCAGCGTTTTTCTCATGAGCTAGCTGAGTCCTTTGCTTCTTGATGATTTTTATATCATTGTACAGCTAATCAAATTCTGTCTGTGACTCAATCTGCTTCAAAGTGTTCCATATTCCTCATGACTCAATTCTGTTTTTATATTTCCAATGGCAACTAGTAAGCCTTCAGGATGAATTACTTGATTAGTTATTTTGGCCTTTAATTCCTCATGTGTCAGTAGACACTAATTATGTATATCCTTAAGGGTTGACCTACATGTAACACCTTCTGATGATATCAAAATAAGCTGCTTGAAATTAGGCTGGTTGGGTTATGCAGATGACCTCCTGTTGTCAGACTACACCCCAAAATGCCTACAGACTAAGTTGAATGCTCTAGAAAGGTTTGCAGTCGCAAATGGTCTAAAAATTAACATGGGGAAAACTGTTATTAAATTCTTAGGTAAAACTGAACGCTCCTGCTGTAACAATTTAAAGTGGTTTATTGATAACCAACAGATTTAAGTTGTAGAGTGCTATAAATACCTAGGGGTGTTAATAGACCATAATCTGTGCTGGAAACAGAGCTGGAGTGAAACCAAAATGAAATGTATGAAGACTGCTATGGCATTGTCTCATTTCATAGGTCTGCAAGGGGTCTTCTCTGTTAGCACAATCTTACTGCTGTACTCCGCCAAAGTTGTACCATGTTTAATACATGCTGCTGAAATTTGGGGCAAAAATGTCAAAAAGGAAATGAGTAAGTTTGAAGCAAAAATGTTAAGGATTTTACTTAGAATGCCGAAATGTTTACCTTGTGAATATGTTTTATCGGAGTGTAATTTGATGTGCATTAGCGATATTCTAGACTATAAAATTGCAATGCTATTGGTTAAACTGAGAACACTGGATAGTGTTACTTTTTTTGTTGAGTTGATGAAATGTTTTAACAATATAGAAAATCATCATGATCCATGTGTATTAGATTCAATGAGAGCAGTGTATGTCAAATGGGCAAAAGAAAATGCCTATGTATGGCTAGAATACTCTCATGCAAAGATAAAGCAGCCATTGGAAGTGGTGATACAAGATTATGGGAAAGAATGAGATATGATCAACCTTGCAACAAAACTAAATAGCGGTATATTCCTACAGTACTGGTCGAATGCTACCAGAAAACCTAAATATCAAGCTGCCTTCCCAGATAGCAATACTATTAGGCGTTATTTATTATTTAAATTCAATATGTGCGACACATTAGAAATAATGGGTGCAAAATGTGCTTTTGCAAGGGATCAAAGGCTATGTCGACTGTGTGGTACATCTTCAATAGAATCTGCAGAACATATTATTTGTCAATGTGAGAGCCATAACTTCTTAAGAACTAAATACTTGAAAGCATATGACAACACTAGCAATTCTGAGAAAATGAATGTAATACGGGAATCTTTTTTACATGGAAACAATTTGAATCTTATCTTTCATATGACTTCATTGTATCCATTTTTAAACCATTGTCTGTTGACATTCTGGTTTTATAGAAATGGTTTTTATCACAATGAATTTTGAATCTGATAGTATTTTTTCTTAACTTGGATGTGATGAAATTGGATTTTGTTGTTTTGTCAAATATATGTAAAGCCTTTGTTGGCTATGAAAATATTCAAATAAGCATATTTTATTATTGGCTAATGCAAATGCGACATGCCAATTTAACTTCCTCATTCATTCAATCACACCCCACAATTGTGGGTAAGAAACAGGCAGTATGGTATTACAAAATCAAAATGTATTTAAAAGAATAATGTCACTTCAAACAACTCACAAGCCGATTCATGGAATAATTAGCGCGGCGCAAGTGGGCAAAAACGTGCGAATCGCAGTGGAATAGCGAAAATCGCAGTGAACGTGCGAAAATCGCACGAAAAGCAGCGCACGTCGATTCATGGAAGGCCGTGCGCGAGAAAACCAGCGGATGTGCGAAAAAAAAGTGCGCGGCGCACGTTGGCGCACGTTGGCGCACAGGCCATCTAACAGCGTGCGCCAGGTCACAGCGAAAATCGCACAGGCCACAGCGAAATTCGCACATAGCGCGGCGCACGCAATAAAAGTAGGCGGAACACGGGCGTAACACTCGGAATGGGGAACAACTTGCCAAAACGTGGGCGTCACGGGGGAAGTACAGGGCACAAGTGCGCGGAACGCCCACACGCTCGCCTACAACACGTATTCATGGAATAGAATAGGGGAAAAAAGCGCACGCTCAAACCAGCGCACAGGCACAAACACGACCGCCACAAGAAAGGAGGCGGTAGCGTCTCTGCGGCTGTAAGAAATGTGCGCCAAAAGGTGCGCCAACAAATAGCACCTATATACTGCCATGATGAATGTCCCATACTGTGGCCCTCCAGGAAAAATGACGTGCAAAGGGGTACCCACAAACACGGACACCCGCTGACAAAAAATACGTGTGCATGTATACCGGGGTGCGCGGGAAGTGTCACACGCGATTTGCAGGGTACGTGCATCACAGGGGTTCGCGTGAAGTTATTCACACGATCGGGCCTGGGGGAGCGGGCTACGTGTATTACAGGGGTTCGCGTGAAGTTCCTCACGCGATCGGGCCTGGGGGAGCGGGCTACGTGTATTACAGGGGTTCGCGTGAAGTTCCTCACGCGATCGGGCCTGGGGGAGCGGGCTACGTGTATTACAGGGGTTCGCGTGAAGTTCCTCACGCGATCGGGCCTGGGGGAGCGGGCTACGTGTATTTCAGGGGTTCGCGTGAAGTTCCACACGCGATCGGGCCTGGGGGAGCGGGCTACGTGTATTACAGGGGTTCGCGTGAAGTTCCACACGCGATCGGGCCTGGGGGAGTGGGCTACGTGTATTACAGGGGTTCGCGTGAAGTTCCTCACGCGATCGGGCCTGGGGGAGCGTGCTACGTGTATTTCAGGGGTTCGCGTGAAGTTTCACACGCGAATAGCCTGGGCGCGTGAATTTGAGGGGTGCGCGGGAAGTTCCACACGCGATCGGGCCTGGGGGAGCGGGCTACGTGTATTACAGGGGTTCGCGTGAAGTTCCTCACGCGATCGGGCCTGGGGGAGCGGGCTACGTGTATTTCAGGGGTTCGCGTGAAGTTTCACACGCGAATAGCCTGGGCGCGTGAATTTGAGGGGTGCGCGGGAAGTTCCTCACGCGATCGGGCCTGGGGGAGCGGGCTACGTGTATTACAGGGGTTCGCGGGAAGTTCCACACGCGAATAGCCTGGGCGCGTGTATTTCAGGGGTTCGCGTGAAGTTTCACACGCGAATAGCCTGGGCGCGTGAATTTGAGGGGTGCGCGGGAAGTTCCACACGCGATCGGGCCTGGGGGAGCGGGCTAAGTGTATTACAGGGGTTCGCGTGAAGTTCCTCACGCGATCGGGCCTGGGGGAGCGGGCTACGTGTATTTCAGGGGTTCGCGTGAAGTTTCACACGCGAATAGCCTGGGCGCGTGAATTAGAGGGGTGCGCGGGAAGTTCCTCACGCGATCGGGGCTGGGGGAGCGGGCTACGTGTATTACAGGGGTTCGCGGGAAGTTCCACACGCGAATAGCCTGGGCGCATGTATTTCAGGGGTTCGCGGGAAGTTCCACACGCGAATAGCCTGGGCGCGTGTATTTCAGGGGTGCGCGGGAAGTTCCACACACGAATAGGCTGGGCGCGTGTATTTCAGGGGTGCGCGGGAAGTTCCACACGTGAATAGGCTGGGCGCGTGTATTTCAGGGGTTCGCGGGAAGTTCCACACGCGAATAGCCTGGGCGCGTGAATTTGAGGGGTGCGCGGGAAGTTCCACACGCGAATAGCCTGGGCGCGTGTATTTCAGGGGTGCGCGGGGAGTTCCACACACGAATAGCCTGGGCCCGTGTATTTCAGGGGTGCGCGGGAAGTTCCACACGCGAATAGCCTGGGCGCGTGTATTTCAGGGGTGCGCGTGAAGTTTTACACGCGAATAGCCTGGGCGCGTGTATTTCACGGGGTGCGCGGGAAGTTTTACACGCGAATAGCCTGGGCGCGTGTATTTCAGGGGTGCGCGGGAAGTTTTACACGCGAATAGCCTGGGCGCGTGTATTTCAGGGGTGCGCGGGAAGTTTTACACGCGATTTCTGCACGGTACGTGTATTTCAGGGGTGCCGGGGAGTCCCACATGTGATTTGACAGTGTGGGTCCTCCCAGGTGTACCCTGTACACCCTCCACGGCCCCTGCAGGCAGCCCACACCACAGGGGACTACCCTGCATCCCTGGTCATGTCCCGCAGGCAGCCCACCCAACATGGGCATGCCCCCCAGCAAAGGCACATGTCTCCTTGAACACCAACACATGTCCCCTTGCACCCCCACCCCCCAGCACTGTGGGGCACATGCCAGCAGTCCCCCACCCATGTCCAACTCATGTCCCCCACCACCCCCACCCCCCAGCACTGTGGGGCACCTGCCAGTAGGCCCCCACCCATGTCCAACTCATGTCTCCCACCACCCCCACCCCCCAGCCACCAGGGTCACCCTCCACCAGGGCCCCACTCATGTCTCCCACCACCCCCACCCCCCAGCACTGTGGGGCACCTGCCAGCAGGCCCCCACCCATGTCCAACTCATGTCTCCCACCACCCCCACCCCCCAGCACTGTGGGGCACCTGCCAGTAGGCCCCCACCCATGTCCAACTCATGTCTCCCACCACCCCCACCCCCCAGCACTGTGGGGCACCTGCCAGCAGGCCCCCACCCATGTCCAACTCATGTCTCCCACCACCCCCACCCCCCAGCCACCAGGGTCACCCTCCACCAGGCCCCCACTCATGTCCCCTATCACCCCCACCCCCCAGCCACCAGGGTCACCCTCCACCAGGCCCCCACTCATGTCTCCCATCACCCCCACACCCCAGCAGTGCAGGGTCACCCTCCACCAGGCCCCCACTCATGTCTCCCACCACCCCCACCCCCCAGCAGTGCAGGCTCAACCTCCACCAGGCCCCCACTCATGTCTCCCACCACCCCCACCCCCCAGCCACCAGGGTCACCCTCCACCAGGCCCCCACTCATGTCCCCTATCACCCCCACCCCCCAGCCACCAGGGTCACCCTCCACCAGGCCCCCACTCATGTCTCCCATCACCCCCACACCCCAGCAGTGCAGGGTCACCCTCCACCAGGCCCCCACTCATGTCTCCCACCACCCCCACCCCCCAGCAGTGCAGGCTCAACCTCCACCAGGCCCCCACTCATGTCTCCCATCACCCCCACACCCCAGCAGTGCAGGGTCACCCTCCACCAGGGCCCCACTCATGTCTCCCACCACCCCCACCCCCCAGCAGTGCAGGCTCAACCTCCACCAGGCCCCCACTCATGTCTCCCACCACCCCCACCCCCCAGCCACCAGGGTCACCCTCCACCAGGCCCCCACTCATGTCCCCCACCACCCCCACCCCCCAGCCACCAGGGTCACCCTCCACCAGGCCCCCACTCATGTCTCCCATCACCCCCACACCCCAGCAGTGCAGGGTCACCCTCCACCAGGCCCCCACTCATGTCTCCCACCACCCCCACCCCCCAGCAGTGCAGGCTCAACCTCCACCAGGCCCCCACTCATGTCTCCCACCACCCCCACCCCCCAGCCACCAGGGTCACCCTCCACCAGGCCCCCACTCATGTCTCCCACCACCCCCACCCCCCAGCAGTGCAGGCTCAACCTCCACCAGGCCCCCACTCATGTCCCCCTGCACCCCCACCCCCCTGCCACCATGTGCAGCCCCCACCAGGTCCTCACAATCCCCAATCATGTGCGTAATGGTCATCCTCCACAGCCAAAAAGACCTACCAAGTAACCCATTCACCCACATGGAAATGGAAATCACATGTTACACCCCCAATGTACATGAAGCAAATGAACCCATGTCCGTCACACACATATTTTCAAATTGAATGGGAAAACACACAACATGACATGCATGAAACCAATGAGATGAAACCACACAGTGAACAATGGAAAAAAAAATGTATTGAAAAAAATACAAATGCCAAAGAAAGAAAACTAACTACAATGTAAATGTGAAAAAATAAGCTGCATGTCCGCATAAAAACACAAAACTAGAAAATCAAATCAAAAAAATTATGTCCAAAGTGAAATGTAAAAACTCTCCATGCAACAAAGAACTATGTACAAAAATAACAAGGGTCCATCATCACAACTGAACTAAGGAAACCTCCTAAAAAACCCACCTAAATATCAACTATATACAAAAAGTGGAGCAGTGTCCGTCGACTCCAAATAATAATAAGAACGAAAGGAAACCTAAAACTAAAGAACTATATACAAAGGCGGCGGGCAAGTCCAGCGGCTCACTCTGTGGTGTTCCGGGCCAGGGCATCATCGAACTCCTGTTCGATGTCCCGGAGGCGGTCCAGTTCCATGGCCCCGAGGGTCCGCAGGGACGACGCCGTGTCCTCCTCCAACCCCCTGCGGATTGCCTCGAGGCACTCGGCCCGCCTCAGGGCCCTCCGCATGGAGTTCTCCGCCCTGACCATTGTGAGCCGCGCCTCTTCCGCCCGCCGCCGCTCCGCACCTATGGCGTGGCCCAACCGCTGCCACACGGAAGACACTCTCTGTCCTGGGTCCTCCTGCCCTCCGGCCGATGCCTGCCCCTCCGATGTCGAAGGCCCCGAGCCTTCATGGCTCCCACCATCTTGCTGCTGCTGCTGCTCTGCCTCTGCCCGTGCACTGCCTCCTGCTGCCTGCACATCCTCCGCCGGCTGGGGTGCACCTGTTGATGTGGCCACCCCTGCTGGACGTCCGACTCCCGACTGTGGCAGGGATGCCTCCTCCACCAGCCTGGCCGCACTGTCAGAGGCAGCTCCACAGGGCACCCAGGTGACTGATGGGTGGGAAGATGGCACAGAGGACGACTGGCGCGTAGGGGGTCCAGTTGAGGAGGGGGTCGGAGCAAGCCCCATCAGACAGCGGAATCCGGCCTGGGTGACCTGTCCCAGCAGGCTGACGTGGTCAACGAGCCATTCGAGATGACGTGCAGTCTCTCCATGAAAAGACTGCAGGTCACCTCGCATGGCCCGTTGACGCAACGCCACGCCAGCCAGGACAGGCTCAACCCGGTCCTGGATGGCCACGTCCGCAGGCAGAGGAAGGCCAGTTGACGTCAGCTCATCCCCTGCCTGAAAACGGGTCTGGACGTAGGCATCCCTGCTGGTGCAAGATGATGCAGGGACAGGATCGGGGACAGGATTGCACACAGGCACCTCCGCGGCCGCCTGTGCTGCCTCCTGTCCCTGGTCCTGGACTGCACCACTAGCACCAGTGGGATCCCCACCTCCAGACCCCGTCTCTGGTGCTTGCGCGGCCCCCTCCTCCACCAAACCCCCCACCAACCTGGATGACTCTGTGCCATCTTCCCCTGTTGGGCCCTGTGGGGTCCCAGCTGCCCCTTCTGCTGCCGAGGAGTCCAACTGCAACCTCCGCCTCTTGGACCTCCCCCCGGCAGCTGCGGCCTGGGACGCGGCACCGGACTCCTCACTCCCCGACGAGATGACAACACGGGAGGGGAGCCGGGCCTTGCGTCTCCGGCTGGCGGTCGGATCCCCGCCGCTGTGCCCCACAGCACCTTCTCCGCCCTCTTCATCAGTTGACGCTGCAGACAGGGAGAAACAAAACACAGGCATCAGGGCACTGTACAATGGACACATACACGCATGACAGTTGCACATGAGTGGCATTGGCAAACCTCAGACATGTCATCACAATCCCCAACACACATGTCATTGCAACTGGCACACATGAGCCATACCACAGCCATATCGCAACTGCCACCACCATCCCTACACATACAACAGCATCAGCAGCCAAAGGGGAGCCATACATCACATGCAACACAGGAAGTGCACCACACATGTACACACACCACCACACTTGCATGCATGTCTACACCTCTGCCAAGTGTCGCACTGTTCAGACGGGCATCCATGTCACATCTGCCAATCAGGCTTCCACATACCGCTGTCACATGCATCCATGTAGCATCACTGTTGCACCTTTGACAAATACACACACATGCACATGTACACAGTGCTCATACATGCAGCCGAAAACAACATACATGCCTGACATCACGGACATGTCTACTTACATACACAATCATCCAAACATGTGTGCACGCACAACTGCATTTGCCATGCAAGCCCACACACACAAGCACCATCCATGTCTCACACATTACAGCCCTCGCATGTGTCAGCCCCACGGCCCTGTACACCCCCACCCATACTCCACCCCATACAAACAGATGTGCAACCGGCACAATGGGGAATGATCACCACACGCCCTGCTCACAACCAGGATGCATGTACACTCACCGCTCGACTCCAGACGGCTCTGCTTCTCTAGGACCTGGACGTGGAGCGCTGGGGATATGCGTTCCAGGACCCCCATCTGTTCTTCCGACAAGTGGCCCCGGCGCCCCTTGGCATCCGCTGCCTTCAAGAGGCGCCGGGCCTTGTTCAGGGTCCTGGACCTGAAGTCCTCCCAGCGCTTCCTGACATGTTGTAAGTCCCGGACTGCCACCCCCTCCGCGTTGATGGCAGTCACGATGTCTGTCCAGATCCGAGTCCGTCCTTCCTTGTCGGCGCGGGAACTTCCAAAGAGGGCATCATACTGCCCCAGGACTTGCTCCACCAGGACACCAACTTCGGTGGCACTGAAGCTGGTGCCCCTCTGCCTCACTGGCCGGGGGTTGTCAGTGGTCACAGATGGTGTTAGCCCCGACATGACAACCCCAGAGGCAGGAGTGGGTGGGCAACTGGGTCCTGGGGCTGGGCTGTGGAGCGATGGAATTCCAGTCGGGAGTCTTCTGTTCCAGCAGGGGTGGTCACAGCAACAGCACCCCTGGCTGATGTGCAGGCAGCAAATGGCAGTGCACGTGGGCAGCAGGCAGTCAGGCAGCAGCAGATAGCAGGTGGGAGCGTGCTCGGGGCTCTGGGGGGCAGTAATTCGGCCTTCTGGGCAGGAGCGTGGTCTCCCGTGTGCTCACGCGTGGCCAGCTTGGTACGGAGTGAATTGGCACGTGAAAATCCTGCACGTCAGCGTGAAAACCGAGGAAAGGCCCTTAGCGCGTAAGCGCGTCAGCACGCATACGCGATTCCATTGGACCAAAGGCCCTCAGCGCGTAAGCGCGTCTGTGACCCGCACGGGTGTTTCCCACACAGCACGTGATGACAGAGCACACGTGGAAAGACTGCACGTCAGAGTCTCATCGCGTGTAATTGGACAAAAGTGCGTGTACACGCGATTGGCCTATGTACGTGTATATGAGGTGTGCGCGGACACTTACACACGCAAGTACGTCAGCGCACCTGTATCCCGGTGTACGGCCATTTCCACCAATCACACGCAATGAGACTCTGACGTGCAGTCTTTCCACGTGTGCTCTGTCATCACGTGCTGTGTGGGAAACACCCGTGCGGGTCACGTCACAGACGCGCTTACGCGCTGAGGGCCTTTGGTCCAATGGAATCGCGTATGCGTGCTGACGCGCTTACGCGCTAAGGGCCTTTCCTCGGTTTTCACGCTGACGTGCAGGATTTTCACGTGCCAATTCACTCCGTACCAAGCTGGCCACGCGTGAGCACACGGGAGACCACGCTCCTGCCCAGAAGGCCGAATTACTGCCCCCCAGAGCCCCGAGCACGCTCCCACCTGCTATCTGCTGCTGCCTGACTGCCTGCTGCCCACGTGCACTGCCATTTGCTGCCTGCACATCAGCCAGGGGTGCTGTTGCTGTGACCACCCCTGCTGGAACAGAAGACTCCCGACTGGAATTCCATCGCTCCACAGCCCAGCCCCAGGACCCAGTTGCCCACCCACTCCTGCCTCTGGGGTTGTCATGTCGGGGCTAACACCATCTGTGACCACTGACAACCCCCGGCCAGAGAGGCAGAGGGGCACCAGCTTCAGTGCCACCGAAGTTGGTGTCCTGGTGGAGCAAGTCCTGGGGCAGTATGATGCCCTCTTTGGAAGTTCCCGCGCCGACAAGGAAGGACGGACTCGGATCTGGACAGACATCGTGACTGCCATCAACGCGGAGGGGGTGGCAGTCCGGGACTTACAACATGTCAGGAAGCGCTGGGAGGACTTCAGGTCCAGGACCCTGAACAAGGCCCGGCGCCTCTTGAAGGCAGCGGATGCCAAGGGGCGCCGGGGCCACTTGTCGGAAGAACAGATGGGGGTCCTGGAACGCATATCCCCAGCGCTCCACGTCCAGGTCCTAGAGAAGCAGAGCCGTCTGGAGTCGAGCGGTGAGTGTACATGCATCCTGGTTGTGAGCAGGGCGTGTGGTGATCATTCCCCATTGTGCCGGTTGCACATCTGTTTGTATGGGGTGGAGTATGGGTGGGGGTGTACAGGGCCGTGGGGCTGACACATGCGAGGGCTGTAATGTGTGAGACATGGATGGTGCTTGTGTGTGTGGGCTTGCATGGCAAATGCAGTTGTGCGTGCACACATGTTTGGATGAATGTGTATGTAAGTAGACATGTCCGTGATGTCAGGCATGTATGTTGTTTTCGGCTGCATGTATGAGCACTGTGTACATGTGCATGTGTGTGTATTTGTCAAAGGTGCAACAGTGATGCTACATGGATGCATGTGACAGCGGTATGTGGAAGCCTGATTGGCAGATGTGACATGGATGCCCGTCTGAACAGTGCGACACTTGGCAGAGGTGTAGACATGCATGCAAGTGTGGTGGTGTGTGTACATGTGTGGTGCACTTCCTGTGTTGCATGTGATGTCTGGCTCACCTTTGGCTGCTCATGCTGTTGTATGTGTATGGATGGTGCTGGCTGTTGCGATATGGCTGTGGTTTGGCTCATGTGTGTGAGTTGTAATGACGTGTGTTGGGGATCGTGATGACATGTCTGAGGTTTGCCAATGCCACTCATGTACAACTGTCATGTGTGTATGTGTCCATTGTACAGTGCCCTGATGCCTGTGTTTTGTTTCTCCCTGTCTGCAGCGTCAACTGATGAAGAGGGCGGAGAAGGTGCTGTGGAGCACAGCGGCGGGGATCCGACCGCCAGCCGGAGACGCAAGGCCCGGCTCCCCTCCCGTGTTGTCATCTCGTCGGGGAGTGAGGAGTCCGGTGCCGCGTCCCAGGCCGCAGCTGCCGGGGGGAGGTCCAAGAGGCGGAGGTTGCAGTTGGACTCCTCGGCAGCAGAAGGGGCAGCTGGGACCCCACAGGGCCCAACAGGGGAAGATGGCACAGAGTCATCCAGGTTGGTGGGGGGTTTGGTGGAGGAGGGGGCCGCGCAAGCACCAGAGACGGGGTCTGGAGGTGGGGATCCCACTGGTGCTAGTGGTGCAGTCCAGGACCAGGGACAGGAGGCAGCACAGGCGGCCGCGGAGGTGCCTGTGTGCAATCCTGTCCCCGATCCTGTCCCTGCATCATCTTGCACCAGCAGGGATGCCTACGTCCAGACCCGTTTTCAGGCAGGGGATGAGCTGACGTCAACTGGCCTTCCTCTGCCTGCGGACGTGGCTATCCAGGTCCGGGTTGAGCCTGTCCTGGCTGGTGTGGCGTTGCGTCAACGGGCCATGCGAGGTGACCTGCAGTCTTTTCATGGAGAGACTGCACGTCATCTCGAATGGCTCGTTGACCACGTCAGCCTGCTGGGACAGGTCACCCAGACCGGATTCCTCCGTCTGATGGGGCTTGTTCCGACCCCCTCCTCAACTGGACCCCCTACGCGCCAGTCGTCCTCTGTGCCATCTTCCCACCCATCAGTCACCTGGGTGCCCTGTGGAGCTGCCTCTGACAGTGCGGCCAGGCTGGTGGAGGAGGCATCCCTGCCACAGTCGGGAGTCGGACGTCCAGCAGGGGTGGCCACATCAACAGGTGCACCCCAGCCGGCGGAGGATGTGCAGGCAGCAGGAGGCAGTGCACGGGCAGAGGCAGAGCAGCAGCAGCAGCAAGATGGTGGGAGCCATGAAGGCTCGGGGCCTTCGACATCGGAGGGGCAGGCATCGGCCGGAGGGCAGGAGGACCCAGGACAGAGAGTGTCTTCCGTGTGGCAGCGGTTGGGCCACGCCATAGGTGCGGAGCGGCGGCGGGCGGAAGAGGCGCGGCTCACAATGGTCAGGGCGGAGAACTCCATGCGGAGGGCCCTGAGGCGGGCCGAGTGCCTCGAGGCAATCCGCAGGGGGTTGGAGGAGGACACGGCGTCGTCCCTGCGGACCCTCGGGGCCATGGAACTGGACCGCCTCCGGGACATCGAACAGGAGTTCGATGATGCCCTGGCCCGGAACACCACAGAGTGAGCCGCTGGACTTGCCCGCCGCCTTTGTATATAGTTCTTTAGTTTTAGGTTTCCTTTGTTTTTTCTTATGATTTGGAGTCGACGGACACTGCTCCACTTTTTGTATATAGTTGATATTTAGGTAGGTTTTTTAGGAGGTTTCCTTAGTTCTGTTGTGATGATGGACCCTTGTTATTTTTGTACATAGTTCTTTGTTGCACGGAGAGTTTTGACATTTCACTTTGGACAAAATTTTTTGGATTAGATTTTCTAGTTTTGTGTTTTTATGCGGACATGCAGCTTATTTTTTCACATTTACATTGTAGTTAGTTTTCTTTCTTTAGCATTCGTATTTTTTTCTAATACATTTTTTTTAACATTGTTCACTGTGTGGTTTCATCTCATTGGTTTCATGCATGTCATGTTGTGTGTTTTCCCATTCAATTGGAAAATATGTGTGTGACGGACATGGGTTCATTTGCTTCATGAACATTGGGGGTGTAACATGTGATTTCCATTTCCATGTGGGTGAATGGGTTACTTGGTAGGGCTTTTTGGCTGTGGAGGCTGACCATTACGCACATTGTGAGGACCTGGTGGGGGCTGCACATGGTGGCAGGGGGGTGGGGGTGGTGGGAGACATGAGTGGGGGCCTGGTGGAGGGTGACCCTGGTGGCTGGGGGGTAGGGGTGGTGGGAGACATGAGTGGGGGCCTGGTGGAGGCTGCCCCTGCACTGCTGGGGGGTGGGGGTGGTGGGAGACATGAGTGGGGGCCTGGTGGAGGGTGCCCCTGGTGGCTGGGGGGTGGGGGTGGTGGGAGACATGAGTGGGGGCCTGGTGGAGGGTGCCCCTGCACTGCTGGGGGGTGGGGGTGGTGGGAGACATGAGTGGGGGCCTGGTGGAGGGTGCCCCTGCACTGCTGGGGGGTGGGGGTGGTGGGAGACATGAGTGGGGGCCTGGTGGAGGCTGCCCCTGCACTGCTGGGGGGTGGGGGTGGTGGGAGACATGAGTGGGGGCCTGGTGGAGGGTGCCCCTGGTGGCTGGGGGGTGGGGGTGGTGGGAGACATGAGTGGGGGCCTGGTGGAGGGTGCCCCTGCACTGCTGGGGGGTGGGGGTGGTGGGAGACATGAGTGGGGGCCTGGTGGAGGGTGCCCCTGGTGGCTGGGGGGTGGGGGTGGTGGGAGACATGAGTGGGGGCCTGGTGGAGGGTGCCCCTGCACTGCTGGGGGGTGGGGGTGGTGGGAGACATGAGTGGGGGCCTGGTGGAGGGTGCCCCTGGTGGCGGGGGGTGGGGGTGATAGGGGACATGAGTGGGGGCCTGGTGGAGGCTGCCCCTGCACTGCTGGGGGGTGGGGGTGGTGGGAGACATGAGTGGGGGCCTGGTGGAGGCTGCCCCTGCACTGCTGGGGGGTGGGGGTGGTGGGAGACATGAGTGGGGGCCTGGTGGAGGGTGCCCCTGCACTGCTGGGGGGTGGGGGTGGTGGGAGACATGAGTGGGGGCCTGGTGGAGGGTGCCCCTGGTGGCTGGGGGGTGGGGGTGGTGGGAGACATGAGTGGGGGCCTGGTGGAGGGTGCCCCTGCACTGCTGGGGGGTGGGGGTGGTGGGAGACATGAGTGGGGGCCTGGTGGAGGGTGCCCCTGGTGGTGGGGGGTGGGGGTGATAGGGGACATGAGTGGGGGCCTGGTGGAGGCTGCCCCTGCACTGCTGGGGGGTGGGGGTGGTGGGAGACATGAGTGGGGGCCTGGTGGAGGCTGCCCCTGCACTGCTGGGGGGTGGGGGTGGTGGGAGACATGAGTGGGGGCCTGGTGGAGGGTGCCCCTGGTGGCGGGGGGTGGGGGTGATAGGGGACATGAGTGGGGGCCTGGTGGAGGCTGCCCCTGCACTGCTGGGGGGTGGGGGTGGTGGGAGACATGAGTGGGGGCCTGGTGGAGGGTGCCCCTGGTGGCTGGGGGGTGGGGGTGGTGGGAGACATGAGTGGGGGCCTGGTGGAGGGTGCCCCTGCACTGCTGGGGGGTGGGGGTGGTGGGAGACATGAGTGGGGGCCTGGTGGAGGGTGCCCCTGGTGGCTGGGGGGTGGGGGTGGTGGGAGACATGAGTGGGGGCCTGGTGGAGGGTGCCCCTGCACTGCTGGGGGGTGGGGGTGGTGGGAGACATGAGTGGGGGCCTGGTGGAGGGTGCCCCTGGTGGCGGGGGGTGGGGGTGATAGGGGACATGAGTGGGGGCCTGGTGGAGGCTGCCCCTGCACTGCTGGGGGGTGGGGGTGGTGGGAGACATGAGTGGGGGCCTGGTGGAGGCTGCCCCTGCACTGCTGGGGGGTGGGGGTGGTGGGAGACATGAGTGGGGGCCTGGTGGAGGCTGCCCCTGCACTGCTGGGGGGTGGGGGTGGTGGGAGACATGAGTGGGGGCCTGGTGGAGGCTGCCCCTGCACTGCTGGGGGGTGGGGGTGGTGGGAGACATGAGTGGGGGCCTGGTGGAGGGTGCCCCTGGTGGCTGGGGGGTGGGGGTGGTGGGAGACATGAGTGGGGGCCTGGTGGAGGGTGCCCCTGCACTGCTGGGGGGTGGGGGTGGTGGGAGACATGAGTGGGGGCCTGGTGGAGGGTGCCCCTGGTGGCTGGGGGGTGGGGGTGGTGGGAGACATGAGTGGGGGCCTGGTGGAGGGTGCCCCTGCACTGCTGGGGGGTGGGGGTGGTGGGAGACATGAGTGGGGGCCTGGTGGAGGGTGCCCCTGGTGGCGGGGGGTGGGGGTGATAGGGGACATGAGTGGGGGCCTGGTAGAGGCTGCCCCTGCACTGCTGGGGGGTGGGGGTGGTGGGAGACATGAGTGGGGGCCTGGTGGAGGCTGCCCCTGCACTGCTGGGGGGTGGGGGTGGTGGGAGACATGAGTGGGGGCCTGGTGGAGGCTGCCCCTGCACTGCTGGGGGGTGGGGGTGGTGGGAGACATGAGTGGGGGCCTGGTGGAGGGTGCCCCTGCACTGCTGGGGGGTGGGGGTGCAGGGGGACATGAGCAGGTGTGCAGGGTAGTCCCCTGTTTTGTGGGCTGCCTGCAGGGGCTGTGGAGGGTGTACAGGGAACACCTGTGAGGACCCACCCAGCCTAATTGCGTGTGATAATTCCCGCACACCCCTGTAATACACGTACCAAGCCAAATCGCGTGTGATAATTCCCACGCACCCCTGTAATACACGTACCTGGCCAAATCGCATGTGAAACTTCCCGCGTACCCCTGTAATACACGTACCCTGGCCAATCGCGTGTTGAACTTCCCGCGTACCCCTGTAATACACGTACCCTGGCCAATCGCGTGTTAAACTTCCCGCGTACCCCTGTAATACACGTACCCTGGCTAATCGCGTGTATAACTTCACGCGTACCCCTGTAATACACGTACCCTGGCCAATCGCGTGTTAAACTTCCCGCGTACCCCTGTAATACATGTACCCTGGCCAATCGCGTGTTAAACTTCCCGCGTACCCCTTTAATACACGTACCCTGGCTAATCGCGTGTTAAACTTCCCGCGTACCCCTGTAATACACTTACCCTGGCTAATCGCGTGTTAAACTTCCCGCGTACCCCTGTAATACACGTACCCTGGCCAATCGCGTGTTAAACTTCCCGCGTACCCCTGTAATACACGTACCCTGGCTAATCGCGTGTATGACTTCACGTGTACCCCTGTAATACACTTACACTGGCTAATCGCGTGTTAAACTTCCCGCGTACCCCTGTGATACACGTACCCTGGCCAATCGCGTGTTAAACTTCCCGCGTACCCCTGTAATACACGTACCCTGGCCAATCGCGTGTTAAACTTCCCGCGTACCCCTGTAATACACGTACCCTGGCTAATCGCGTGTATGACTTCACGTGTACCCCTGTAATACACTTACCCTGGCTAATCGCGTGTTAAACTTCCCGCGTACCCCTGTAATACACGTACCCTGGACAATCGCGTGTTAAACTTCCCGCGTACCCCTGTAATACACATACCCTGGCCAATCGCGTGTTAAACTTCCCGCGTACCCCTGTAATACACGTACCCTGGCTAATCGCGTGTATGACTTCACGTGTACCCCTGTAATACACTTACCCTGGCTAATCGCGTGTATGACTTCACGTGTACCCCTGATATGCACGTTACCCGCTTTGCGTTCCTTGTTTGGCTGCCCTGTAAACTGGTCCAGGGTTAGCGCAGCCCTTTGCGATGATTTAGCGATTTTGCTGGCTTTTCCTTGCGCGAGGGCGTTCTTGGGGGCGTTACTGGCGCTGCTGCAGGGTCGCTGCGATACTCTGCGCCACGGCTGGTTTGGGAGCATGAAATCCATGAATACGCTGTGCGCGGAAATCGGTTTTAGCGCACGTGCCTGGCGCAGTCAATCGCACGCGGACACTCTGCGCCAGCCGCTTGCGACACTTTTCTGCGAAATTCTATGAATTACCCTGTCAGTCTCCAGATTTACCTTGGAGACCCTGGTCGACCTACCTGCTGATTTCCTATATATGCCTATTTATGTAAGTATGTTTCCTGCAACATGTTAGGTTTTACAGCGCCCAGTTACCTCAGGGTTAGGTGCGCGATACAAATAATAAACAAATGCAAATACAAGGATACCTACAATATTTCGAATGTTCAAAACATTCAGAAAAAAACGAATGTGCTGCCTGTACTAATCTCAATACAGATAGTCAGTCAAGCATTCACTATATATTTAACATACATTGGGCCTCATCACGAGTTGGGCAGTAGCCCTTAAATCTGACACTAATGGAATAAGCGCCACCAATGCCCCTCCGCTGAATTATGAGTCAGCAAAAATACTGCTGGACACAAAACACACAGCCGGCGGCAACAGCACCGACAACAAAAAGTGCATGTACGGCAGTATTAGCGCTGTAAACTGGTGCTAATACAGCCGAGAATTATCTTCAGCTGGAGGTAAATGAACACAGGTGCCCAAAATTAAGCCACAGGTGCACCCAATGCACACCAGCAGGCTACATAAGACACACCCAATCCCCAAACACTGTTTCCAACACAATGCTGCCATTCATTGCTGCAATCTGGAATAGGAAGTTTCTCATGCTGTGGCTGGGCCTTCAGATGCTGGACAACCAGGCCAGCGCACAGGGAGTACAGGGGGGAAGAAGGAGGAGGAGGAGGGTGAAGCGGAGGAGGAGGATAACCATCCAAGCAAGGCAAGCACCCATCCCCAGGGTCAGGCCATCACCCTGGGCCCTCAGAGACACCCAGTTGTCCACCCTTTATTGCCTCAACTGGGAGACCATCACCAAGCTTCTTGCCACAATCCAGGAAGACATGGGGAGCAGTATCAATATCCGTACAGCCGTGCCCCCATTGGTGAAGCCTGTGACAGTCCTGCAGTTCTGGGGACAAACACCTTCCAGCACTCTGTGGCCATGATGCACGGCATGGCACAGCCCGCATTTTCTACAGTCCTGGCCCAGGTGCTGGAGGCCCTCCTGCGGCATGTGAACCACCATATTGCATTGTCCACCATCCTGGCCCACGTAAATGACATGAAAGCAAGATTCTATGCCACCACCCAACTGCCTAATGTCATTGTAGCCATTGACTCCACCCTTGAAGTGTTGGTGGCACCCCAGGCCCATGTGGCCATATACAAGAACGAGAAGCACTACCACTCCCTCAATGTGCAGGTGACTTTCGGCCCTGACCTCACCATCACCCACTGCTGTGCCCGCTACCCAGGTTCCACCCATAACTCCATTGTCCTACGGAACAGAGCACTGCCAGGATACATGAAGAGGCATGGAGGAGAATGGACATGGATAGTGGGTGTGTTCAATTTCGGCCACGGATGCACAGTGAAGCACCAGAGCTGAATTGGGGGGGTCATCCAAGGGATCATGCACACATCTGACACACCTGGACACACACGCTGATGTGCACACATCACTGCCATTACAACACACACAACCACATGTACCACAATGCATCGGGAATACCACACACTGCACATCCAACAGCAGACCCACCAGTGCCACAGCATGTGCAGACAAATGTCACCATTTACAAAGGTTGCACGGACATCACAGATACCCATTGCATGGGCAGGATAGACATATGCATGTACACGTCGACCAATGCCCCGATACAGTGTGAGAGCATACCCATGTATGAGACATGCGACTAATGCCTGTATGCCACCCCATGCAGGTGACTCTGGATATCCACAGTTGGCATGGCTGATTACCCCTGTGCGTGACCCATAGATACCACATGAGACTGCCTACAATCATGCCCACAGCCGGACCCATGTGTGCATTGAACGCACCTTTGGACTCCTCAAGGCATGATTTCTGTGCCAAGATTGTACTGGCGGAGCCCTAATGTATGCCCCAGACAAAGTTGGCATAATTGTGCTGGTGTGCGCAATGCTACATAACATTTGACTGAGGAGAAATGTGCCACTACCCCCGACGTGGACATGCCACACCTGGAGGAAGATGCAGATGAACAGTATGAGGCAGGAGCCAGAGCAGCCACTCCCAGCGATGATGTGAGGGAAGGGAGACTGGCCGGCAGGCACAGATAGACTATTTTGTCTAGTACAATACCCTGTCTTTTTTAACTCCCAGCACTGTGAATAAACTGCACATTAACACAATCAGGAATGTTCACGCATGAATGATGTTCAACAAAATGTTATCTAACTTTGTTCACCAACTGTCCCCCCTGCTCCCACACACAACCACACACCACCAACACCCCAGCACACAGTCCCTACCACCAACACCTCAACACACAATCCCCCCTGCCCTACCCATCACCAACACCCCAGCACACAAACCCCCTCCCTCACCCACTACCAACACCCCAGCACACAGTCCCCCCTCCCCCTGCCCACCACTAACACCGAGCACACAGTCCCCCCTCTCCCTACCCAACACCAACACCACAGCACACAGTCCCCCCTCTCCCCACCCACCACCAACACCCCAGCACAAAATCCCCACTTTCCTCGCCCACCACCAACATCCCAGCAAACAATCTCCCCTCCACCTGCCCACCACTAACACCCCAGTACACAGTCCCCCCACCCTTCAACAAGTCCATGGCATGGCCACTCAGGCCAATAGTAGGCATACCCATTATTGTGGATTTGACCTCTTCCCCGACTGCCAGCAGCCGGTGATCATGCACACAGCTTTCAGCAGGGACTGGTGCCTAGAAGTGCACTCCTGGGATTCCTCGGTTGGCATAGTGGAAGGGATGGACCGGCCCCCTGGAGCTGTTGCCATTGGAGGTCATTGCTCTGACCGATGGCCTCTTCAAGGGCTCAGATGCCCTCTATCCTTTCCCTCACCCTTTGTCCACATGCCATCAGTGCAACCGCACTGGTGGTTGTGACCCTCCGGGTCGTCACATTGTCATGCACGATCCTGCGTGTTGCCCCCTGGATTGCATCCTAAATAGCCTACAAATAGCTGGAGTGGGTGTGGGCCATGGCCTCCATATCCCTTTGGTATTGTTCCATGTCCCCCGGCCTCTGCATTAGCATGCTGACTGTAGCTGTTTGTGGCATTGGTGAAGTGGTGCGCTGTCAGTGTGGGCTTGCAATAGGGGAGCCAAAGGAGGGGGTGTCAGTTTCTGGCTCTGGCATTAACATGCGCCGGCGGCTTGGTGGGGGCACCAAAGGGGTCTGGCTGGTGGGCTTCCTGTGCCGCATGATCAGACATGGCAGTGTCCACAGCAGCCGAGGTATTGTCGGCTGTGGTTGGTGTGCACCTGCTGCAATGAGGAGTGGCTTTCTGTGAATTCCACCTATTTGTGGCATGTCTGCTCCTTTGCAGGGGTGGGGGGGTGGTGGTGGTGGTTCTGTGTACCGAGATGTCACACTCACAGACGGGCCATCCACCTCTTCATCCTCAGACGCCTCTGGAATCGCTTGTGTGCATGTAGGGGATATAGGTGATGGCATTAGGTTTCATCCCCCCATGTGTTTTGGCATGCATGGCATTCAATACATGGTGTTGAGTAGGGACCCAGGCAATTATGCCGATGGACAGTCTTGGTCAGGGGTATTTGAAAGTGGATTCACAATGATGGAGATAGGTGAAGATTGTTGGAGGCACATGGGGTGCTTGCATTTCGCCAGTGTGGGGATGGCAAGATGTCGATGCTGGGGCAGCTGTTGTCAGGCATGCATGCTACTGATCCCGATGCACCCACGTCACCTTCACGGGTGCCATTTAGATTGGGGGGTGGCATGGTACATGGCACTTGCAGGTCCCTATGGGGCACTGCTGTGACCCCACCATGGGTGTGTGGTGCATGGCACTTGGATGGGTCCCTTGGCTGCCCTCCCCACTGCTCGGAATAACAGGGGTGGCCTTGGTGCACTGGCACATGGATGCTTGATAGGTGGCTGATGTGGCACCCACTCACTGCATCCTGTTGCAATGCCCAGCACATGGGTCTTTCCACAGGCCGTAATAGCTGCATGCACATGTGTTTTGGGTGCACTCACCTTCTGCCTCGTGGCTGCGGGCCTCCTCTATACCTCTAACTCCCTCAATGGTCTCATGTCCAGCACAGAGATGCCCTTCTCTTCCCAATGCAGTTAGTGTGAGTGGCCGGAATATATGGCGGTAGCATATGTTTCTTAACTATTTCTGCTGTTACCTATACCACCAAAGTCCTGAGATACAGACATTCTATACATTTTAATCCTTCATTAGCTTCTCTACGAACCTCACTAAATACTTAAATAATAACAGTTTAAGATCGGACGCCCATTGCACAATCTAACAAACTGAGGCTTATCACACATTATAATGCTGATAGTAAAATAATTTACACTATCATTTGGACAGAGATTTTAAAAATTGGCTAGATACAAATCCTCGTATCATTTATAGCAAGGCAGTGACACTTAAGAATATTATATGTCCCTCTTTTATGTCAAATCCAGTTAGCAGTCAAACCTGGCTCCAGCAGTCGCAGAAGACAGGGTTCTACAAATGTGTGTGTTGTAATATTTGCATACATGATTTGGAAACTAAGGAGATTGACTTTGGGAAACTGGGGAATTTCTCCATCAGATCTTTTATCAATTGCAATTTGAAATGTGTTGTGTATTGCATTACTTGTGTGTGTGGACTATATTATATAGGAAGTACGATCGGACCGCTCAAAGTCAGAATTCTACTATTGCCAATCAAGGAGTCAAATACCCATTAGCCACCCATTGGCAAAATGTACACCAAATGGAGGATAAGAAGCACATTAAGTTCATGGGAATGGCTAAGGCAGGCTTGTCCAACCTTTTTGAATGTCGGGCTGAAGCATTCACTTTTTGTCACCCGGTGGGCCGGCAAGCCAAAGGTCAACACCCTCACCCAAAGCAGCATATTCAAAAGCGATGGTGTGTGACTTTGACACAATAGCATCACAGGCATAGCCATGCAGTCCCACATATAGCTTTTGGTGTCAGGGGCAGTGATTAAAGTTTAGTTTCTTGTGATTTCTTCCAGTGTGTATGTGTTGATATTTCTCTGAAATAGTGGGGGAGACCGAGCGTAGCGAGGGAGCTATAACGATTTAGGGAGGGCTTGAGGGGGTCCCCCAAGATTATTTTTCCAAATATGGGGCTGAAATTGTGCATTTTACAGCAGGAAAAGTGACCAAAAAGCCATCAGTTTACAATCAGTTCTAAACGGGAACATGTACATTCCATGTCACCAACAGCAGACAAGAACATTGTAGAACACAACACATTTTAATGATCAATGTGTCCACAGTGTAAGACAGCACTGTCACTGATGTAGCACATTGGCATGCTGGTTGTGCCCAAAATATGCCTCTGTAACAACATGTCTATGCTGGATGTTCCCAATTTAGGCCAGCATTGTCCTCTACAAAGCATGATTGATGCTGCATGTGCAGTGTGCCCAATACATATGCCAGCCTATCTCTGTAATACATTCATCACTTCTGTGGTAACGAAAGAAGCATAATCCAATTCCAGGGGGCACCTGAGGCAGTAAAGGTCATTGAACAAATAAACCGGACAGGGGAGCCGACTTTTGAATTTCCCGGGGGGGGGGGGGGGGGTGCCCAAATATAGGAAGTGACATCACCAGCAGTTATATGACCGCATTTGCACTTAGTCGCCAACTTTGTGCGAGGGGGGGGGGCGCAGAACAGTGGAAACATTGGCTAGCATGTACTGCATATACTAAAGTCAAGTAAGAAGGAGGTTTAAGCCTTCCAGTTGCATTCCAGTAGGCCAACACTGCCCCTACTCCACCCCCTATAATCATCCAGGTTGTAGTAGCCCTCAAAAGGCAGGGCAACACCACTAGGATGGGGGAATGAAATGCCATCGGATCTTGTGACTGTGTCAAACCTCAGAGCAAAGACTGTGCGTGTGCCTCCTACCTTGGAGCACAATCTCACTAATTTGGTGCAAATCTCGCAAGTGGGTGCATGGGAATCCCATGCGTGTGTGTGGGCTGCAGACCCCGGATCACTTGCTCACTTCTTCAGTGTGACACTCTGGCCAAGGCAGTACTGTCCCAACGGTGAGAAGTGTCGTATTTTCACATTAAGTATGCTTAAGCACTTTGGGTTATTGAATAGTGCTGCTACATTCTGAGTAATTCCATCCCTTTCAATATATTAGCTCTTGTATAACCACAACAGTGTTGAGTTATTCTGATGATGATGAAGATGATGTTAGACTTGCTCAATAGTTCTGGTTCTGTATCATTAAATGTACGTCAGATCTTCAGAGTCTCAGGAGGATAGCTCAGGGGCAACGTGCTTGCCTTGGAGCAAGACGACATGGAGCAACACAGGTTGATCCCTCTGGGTATATTACATGCATTATAAATAACCAATTAAAATGTAAATACATAAATCTGCTGAGAAGTGCTAGGGCCTTGTCAATAAGAGTGTAGCAGCTCAACTGAGAAGTGCAGATGTTGTCCCATCAAAAGTATAGCAGCCCCACTAAGATGAATTAGCATTGCCTCAACAAAAGCATAATATTACAATTATAGAAGCCCTGTTTAGCAAGCTAACTGAGGAGTACCAGCATTGCCCCATTTCAAATATGGCAGCTCTAGTAGAAAATAGATTACACAGCCCTGCTAAGAAGTGCTATTACTGTCTCTTTAAAAATATAGAATCCCATTAGCTCTGCACCATTAGGGCCTGCAAGTGCTGTCCCATTGAATGCTATTACAATGAACAAGGTCAACAGTATGGCAAGGTCCATACTGGGTTCTATGTGATAATTCTGCATTTTGAAGAACAAATACAAAAAAGAATGATTTATTTCGGCCGATTTGTGTGGTCAAAAGGCCGAATTATCACATTCTACTGCCCACTGCCCCCCGCTAAGCCCCCCAAGAAGGTGATCCAACCTCACCCCACACTCCCACCCTCTCCCACGCTGTTACCTTCCTTAGAATTCAGGGGACTTACCTTCTTCAACGCCTCCATTCCCCGCCCATAGCATAGCATTCACCCTCACCACGTACACACTCAGATACATGCAAACAGTCTCATTTGCCCTCTTCCTGCCACCACCTCCCTCCGCAGATACAATGCACAGATTGAAATTGAGGGACAGACTTGCTTTGCATCTATGCCTCCATTTCTAAAAATCGTTTTGGGTTGGGTGTACTTCTACATCAGTGCACCCCTCTTCCAAAGAGGGGTGCACAGATGTACAAATACATCCAAGACATCCATGATGCATTCTTATCAAAAATAGATTCCCATAAGTAAAAAATGTATAAAGCCCTTAACAACATGGTGCACCGCTACCCACAAAAAATATAACACACCTCAACAACATCCAATGTAGAATACCCCAATTCTCCTTCTCTCACTATTCAGAAAAGGAGGTACTTAAAGTAATACAGGATCTTAAAGCTACCTCCTGCCCTGAAGATGATTGTCCCACGAACATCTTCAAGGAATCAACAGACCTACTGGTCCCTTGGATCACTAAACTGATAAACCTATGTTTTGATGAAGGTGTGGTATCCGATGCGCTTAAATCGCCTGGATAACCCCCTTGCTGAAAAAAGAAAATCTAGATCCCACCAATAAAGACAACTACAGGCCAATAACCAATATGCCCTGCATACTGAAGATATTGGACAAACTAGCATACAAGCAACTTCAGGCTCATGTTGAAGAAGACAATATTCTTGATACTCGACAGTCAGGCTATAGGGCTCGTCATGGAACAGAGATGGACATGCTCGACCTAAAGTCCGCCCTAGCGGGCATAGCGGATAAAAATCAAGCTGCACTGCAGATGCTAATTGACCTCTCTGCAGCCTTTGATCTAGTTGATCAAAGCTTACTAGTGACAAGGCTCGGAGAGGTCGCAAATTGCTCCATGCTAGCATCTAAATGGATAGCCTCCTTCTTGGGCCCTCTTATGGTGAGGGTTTGCGTGGGCAGTAATCACTCCACTCCTATCTCTCAAACCTGTGGTGTCCCACAAGGCTCCTGTCTGTCGCCGCTGCTTTTTAATTTGTACATTTGACCTATTCTTGATCTTCTTAACGAGCTTGGAGTTCAGTATGCAAACTACGCAGACGACACTCAGGTTGGCATCCAGCTAAGTGGCCTGTACAAGAACGATTTTGAAACCATCAATAACATCTACAAAGCCATCCAGGACTGGATGACCTGTAACTCTCTAGCTCTGAATAACAACAAAACAGAGCTCATGATTGTATCCTCCAAGAACACCAGGAACAAACTAGATACCGACTATGCCAATTTCCTAATTGCGGACAATGTCATTACTGCCCAAAGAAAAGTAAAAACTTTGGGAGTTGTTCTAGATGATGAGTTATACATGAAGCCTCATGTCTCTAACATTAGGTCTAGCTGTGGATTGATTAATAAGTTGCATTCCAGTAGGCCAACATTGCCCCTACTCCACCCCTCTATAATCATCCAGGTTGTAGTAGCCCTCAAAATCAATTACATTCGCCCATTTATAACAGCTGAAAACTCTGCACTTCTGTCTACGGCGTTGATAAACTCTAGACTAGACTATTGTAACAGCCTATTGTCCGGCACCACTGCCGCCAACATTCAATCTTTACAGGTGGCTCAGAATAATGCCGTGCATACCATCTTTAATCAATCTCGTCGCACCCATATTTCCACCTTCAGAAAGAAGCTACATTGTCTTCCTGTAAAACATAAGCAAAGAGGTGATGGCTGGAAGGTTTAGACAGAATCTTAACCACTGGCATTGCTCGGGGCAACCTCCAGACCATCGTTCTTTGCATGCCAAGCCATTACAGAAGGGGAAAGACCATGTGCAAATCAGGCTTGGCCCCACCCCAAAAGGGGAAGTCCAGCCCGAAATGCTAGGTCACATCCCTTCTGCACGAGACCACAAGCATCCCCAAACATGTTTCACCCTTGTTGGGGCTCATCAGTGAGGAGTAGCTTGGGTATCTAGGCCCAGCAGGCACGGGACCCACGTCTGGGCATAACCGTCCCACTCGGGGTGACAAAGCAAAAACAAAGAGGTGATGGCTGGAAGGTTTAGACAGAATCTTAACCACTGGCATTGCTCGTGGCAACCCCCCAGACCATCGTTCTTCACCTGCCAAGCCATTACAGAAGGGGAAAGACCATTTTCAAATCAGGCTTGGCCCCACCCCAAAAGGGGAAGTCCAGTCCGAACTGCTAGGTCACATCCCTTCTGCACGAGACCACAAGCATCCCCAAACATGTTTCACCCTTGTTGGGGCTCATCAGTGAGGAGTAGCTTGGGTCTCTAAGCCCAGCAGGCACGGGACCCATGTTTGGGCATACCCGTCCCACTCGGGGTGACAAAGCAAAAACAAAGAGGTGATGGCTGGAAGGTTTAGACAGAATCTTAACCACTGGCATTGCTCGGGGCAACCCTCCAGACCATCGTTCTTCGCCTGCCAAGCCATTACAGAAGGGGAAAGACCATATGCAAATCAGTCTTGGCCCCACCCCTAAAGGGGAAGTCCAGCCCGAACTGCTAGGTCACATCCCTTCTGCACGAGACCACAAGCATCCCCAAACATGTTTCACCCTTGTTGGGGCTCATCAGTGAGGAGTACCTTGGGTCTCTAGGCCCAGCAGGCACGGGACCCACGTCTGGGCATACCTGTCCCACTCGGGGTGACAAAGCAAAAACAAAGAGGTGATGGCTGGAAGGTTTAGACAGAATCTTAACCACTGGCATTGCTCGGGGCAACCCTCCAGACCATCGTTCTTCGCCTGCCAAGCCATTACAGAAAGGGGAAAGACCATATGCAAATCAGGCTTGACCCCACCCCAAAAGGGGAAGTCCAGCCCGAACTGCAAGGTCACATCTCTTCTGCACGAGACCACGAGCATCCCCAAACATGTTTCACCCTTGTTGGGGCTCATCAGTGAGGAGTTGCTGTTGCTTGGGTCTCTAGACCCAGCAGGCACGGGACCCACGTCTAGGCATACCCATCCCACTCGGGTGATAAAGCAAAAACAAAGAGGTGATGGCTGGAAGGTTTAGACAGAATCTTAACCACTTTTGGGGTGGGGCCAAGCCTGATTTGCATATGGTCTTTCCTCTTCTGTAATGGCTTGGCAGGCGAAGAACGATGGTCTGGAGGGTTGCCCCGAGCAATGCCAGTGGTCAAGATTCAGTCTAAACCTTCCAGCCATCACCTCTTTGTTTTTGCTTTGTCACCCCGAGTGGAACGGGTATGCCCAGACGTGGGTCCCGTGCCTGCTGGGGTAAGAGACCCAAGCTACTCCTCACTGATGAGCCCCAACAAGGGTGAAACATGTTTGGGGATGCTTGTGGTCTCGTGCAGAAGGGATGTGACCTAGCAGTTCGGGCTGGACTTCCCCTTTTGGGGTGGGGCCAAGCCTGATTTTCTTGTGGTTTTTCCCCTTCTGTAATGGCTTGGCAGGCGAAGAACAATGGTCTGGGGGGTTGCCCCCAGCAATGCCAATGGTCAAGATTCAGTCTAAACCTTCTAGCCATCACCTCTTTGTTTTTGCTTTGTCACCCCGAGTGGGACGGGTATGCCCAGATGTGGGTCCCGTGCCTACTGGGCCTAGAGACCCAAGCTACTCCTCACTGATGAGCCCCAACAAGGGTGAAACATGTTTGGGGATGCTTGTGGTCCCGTGCAGAAGGGATGTGACCTAGCAGTTCGGGCTAGACTTCCCCTTTTGGTGTGGGGCCAAGCCTGATTTGCATATGGTTTTCCCCTTCTGTAATGGCTTGGCAGGCGAAGAACGATGGTCTGGAGGGTTGCCCCGAGCAATGCCAGTGGTCAAGATTCAGTCTAAACCTTCCAGCCATCACCTCTTTGTTTTTGCTTTGTCACCCTGAGTGGGACGGGTATGCCCAGACGTGGGTCCCGTGCCTGCTGGGCCTAGAGACTCAAGCTACTCCTCACTGATGAGCCCCAACAAGGGTGAAACATGTTTGGGGATGCTTGTGGTCTCGTGCAGAAGGGATGTGACCTAGCAGTTTGGGCTGGACTTCCCCTTTTGGGGTGGGGCCAAGCCAGATTTGCATATGGTCTTTCCCCTTCTGTAATGGCTTGGCAGGTCAAGAACGATGGTCTGGAGGGTTGGCCCGAGCAATGCCAGTGGTCAAGATTCAGTCTAAACCTTCCAGCCATCACCTCTTTGTTTTTGCTTTGTCACCCCGAGTGGGACGGGTATGCCCAGACATGGGTCCCGTGCCTGCTGGGCCTAGAGACCCAAGCCACTCCTCACTGATGAGCCCCAACAAGGGTGAAACATGTTTGGGGATGCTTGTGGTCTCGTGCAGAAGGGATGTGACCTAGCAGTTCGGGCTGGACTTCCCCTTTTGGGGTGGGGCCAAGCCTGATTTGCATATGGTCTTTCCCCTTCTGTAATGGCTTGGCAGGCGAAGAACGATGGTCTGGAGGGTTGCCCCGAGCAATGCCAGTGGTCAAGATTCAGTCTAAACCTTCCAGCCATCACCTCTTTGTTTTTGCTTTGTCACCCCGAGTGGGACGGGTATGCCCAGACATGGGTCCCGTGCCTGCTGGGCCTAGAGACCCAAGCTACTCCTCACTGATGAGCCCCAACAAGGGTGAAACATGTTTGGGGATGCTTGTGGTCTCGTGCAGAAGGGATGTGACCTAGCAGTTCGGGCTGGACTTCCCCTTTTAGGGTGGGGCCAAGCCTGATTTGCATATGGTCTTTCCCCTTCTGTAATGGCTTGGCAGGCGAAGAACGATGGTGTGGAGGTTTGCCCCGAGCAATGCCAGTGGTCAAGATTCGGTCTAAACCTTCCAGCCATCACCTCTTTGTTTTTGCTTTGTCACCCCGAGTGGGACGGGTATGCCCAGACGTGGGTCCCGTGCCTGCTGGGGTAAGAGACCAAAGCTACTCCTCACTGATGAGCCCCAACATGGGTGAAACATGTTTGGCGATGATTGTGGTCTCGTGCAGAAGGGATGTGACCTAGCAGTTCGGGCTGGACTTCCCCTTTTGGGGTGGGGCCAAGCCTGATTTGCTTATGGTCTTTCCCCTTCTGTAATGGCTTGGCAGGCGAAGAACGATGGTCTGGAGGGTTGCCCTGAGCAATGCTAGTGGTCAAGATTCAGTCTAAACCTTCCAGCCATCACCTCTTTGTTTTTGCTTTGTCACCCCGAGTGGGACGGGTATGCCCAGATGTGGGTCCCGTGCCTACTGGGCCTAGAGACCCAAGCTACTCCTCACTGATGAGCCCCAACAAGGGTGAAACATGTTTGGGGATGGTTGTGGTCTCGTGCAGAAGGGATGTGACCTAGCAGTTCGGGCTGGACTTCCCCTTTTGGGGTGGGGCCAAGCCTGATTTGCATATGGTCTTTCCCCTTCTGTAATGGCTTGGCAGGCGAAGAACGATGGTCTGGAGGGTTGCCCCGAGCAATGCCAGTGGTCAAGATTCAGTCTAAACCTTCCAGCCATCACCTCTTTGTTTTTGCTTTGTCACCCTGAGTGGGACGGGTATGCCCAGACGTGGGTCCCGTGCCTGCTGGGCCTAGAGACCCAAGCTACTCCTCACTGATGAGCCCCAACAAGAGTGAAACATGTTTGGGGATGCTTGTGGTCTCGTGCAGAAGGGATGTGACCTAGCAGTTCGGGCTGACTTCCCCTTTTGGGGTGGGGCCAAGCCTGATTTGCATATGGTCCTTCCCCTTCTGTAATGGCTTGGCAGGCGAAGAACGATGGTCTGGAGGGATGGCCCGAGCAATGCCAGTGGTCAAGATTCAGTCTAAACCTTCCAGCCATCACCTCTTTGTTTTTGCTTTGTCACCCCGAGTGGGACGGGTATGCCCAAACGTTGGTCCCGTGCCTGCTGGGCCTAGAGACCCAAGCTACTCCTCACTGATGAGCCCCAACAAGGGTGAAACATGTTTGGGGATGCTTGTGGTCTCGTGCAGAAGGGATGTGACCTAGCAGTTCGGGCTGGACTTCCCCTTTTGGGGTGGGGCCAAGCCTGATTTGCATATGGTCTTTCCCCTTCTGTAATGGCTTTGCAGGCGAAGAACGATGGTCTGGAGGGTTGCCCCGAGCATTGCTAGTGGTCAAGATTCAGTCTAAACCTTCCAGCCACCACCTCTTTGTTTTTCCTGTAAAACATTGCATAACACATAAAGTGTTAATGACGACTCATAAGTGCTTGTCCTCCAGCAGTCCCACCTATTTGTCTGAACGCATTCATATCAGGACCAATGGAAGAAACCTTCGTTCTTCCACTGCTAGAGTTCTTGTTTCCCCCAGATTTAAGACAGCTAAATTTAGTGGCACCACTCTTGCGTCCAGGGCCCCCTCCTCTGGAATGCCCTGCCGGCTGGGATACGACAGGTTCAAAATTATCCCCTTATTAAGAGAGCCATAAAGACTCACCTTTTTGATCTAGAGTAATTTTCCAATGACCTCTCTCTTTTCCTGCTGGTTCTTCTTTTGTTGTTTGTCTTGTCTTTGTTTTTTTGTGCGCCCTGAGGCCCACGGGCATGTGGCGCATAACAAGAACTAAAATCGAAAAATCAAATAAAATATGAGTTGGTTATCATTAGTGTTTTCATATGCGGATTGGCATAACTATGGGTTATATGATCTCCCATCAGAACTGCCAACACTATATATAATTGAGTCAAACCGCCAATTTGTAAGCACAGTCAGCAATGTGGTAATTCTACGGGATTGTAACCCCGGCAATTAGGCCCTTTCCAGTACATGGTTTGGTAACACCCACCGTTATTATTTTTAAGAGCAGTTAAGGTATAGATGAGCCCTTAAGGTACAGTACACAATGGGTGGAATTGGCTATAGGGATGTGACGCACTTCCCCATTTGCTGCATACCTTACTCCTACACACCACTTGTCATTAATTTTGCTTGTAATTTTCTTCCTTTTTATTGTTTTTTTAATCTTTTTTTCTCTTCTCCCTCTCTCAATGTATGTATGTCTTTTCCCTATGGGGCAATCTTTAAAATATGGAATCTATGTATTTGCACAAATGATCTATGTACTGTTGCAACATTATTTGCTCATATGGTCAATGTATACTCTACCCTTTGCCTCTGTTCTTGGTTTGTGTTGCCTGTATCATTGAATATTTTTTCTCATGACCATTTAAATTATGTGTGTAATTATTTGTGTTGTAACTAATCAGCCTCAGAGGAAGAGCATGGCTCGGAACACATGTTAGGCTCACATTAAGTCCAATACATTATTTGCAATTACGCATTGAACACACAGACTTTGTGCGCAGTGTGATTGTACCTATCTAGATGTACAATTTAAGATGAGGCACGTATTTTCAAAACATTTGATTTTCGCTGGTATCAAGACAAGTATGGTATTTTCTATTTGTGTTCATTTTAATTTATATAGTGCTTTAATCCAAGGCGCTTTACAAGAGGAACAATCAATTACAACAAGCAATACATGACAATTGAATCAAACCAGAAAACAGTACAATGAACAATTTACAAAGTTGAGGAGGTTAAGCGCTATTGGAAAGGAACAATAGCGAGAGAAGGGGTAGTAGGCGTAAGTAGAGGGAGATTCAGTCAAGAAAGAGGAAGGAAAAGAAGTTAGGGGTTGAGTGGAAGAGATAGGATTTGAGAGAAGTGCAGAATGAAGGGTAGGAGGTGGTAGAGCGGACGGGGAGGGGAAGGCGATTCCAATGGAAAGGAGCAAGAAGATGGAAGGAGCGGAATCGGGAGGGGGCACAGGGTGGAGGAGGACAAGAGAGAAGGAAGAGATCAGCTGAACGGAGAGAACGAGAGGGAGTATGGAAAGTAAGAAGGGAGGGTAGGTAGGAAGGGGCAAGACCATAGAGGGCTTTGAAGACAAGACAGAGGAAATTAAATTTGAGCTCAGAGTGAAAAGGGGGCCAACCTAGTGAGTTAAGTGAAGAGGAGATGGAGTCGCGAGGAGAGAGGAGGCAGAGGGAGCGGATGGCAGAGTGATAGATAGATTTGAGGGGGGAAAGGTGAGAGGAAGGGAGTCGAAAGAGAAGAGTGGAGCAGTAGAAGAGTCTGGAGAAGATGAGGGAGGAGATTAATAAATTTGTAGCATGAAAGGTTAGGAAGGGGCAAATTTTACAGTTATTGTAGAGGTGGAAGCGGCAAGATCTGGCAGTGAGAGAAATGTGATGAGAGAGAGATGGGTGTCAATGTGGAGACGTAGATTGCAGGCATGAGGAGAGAAGGGGAGATGGGAGGGGGGAAAGAGAATGAATGGAGGAGGGGACAGGTAGAAAGAGTGTTAGTGGGGAAGAATGGGGCTTCGGTTTTGTAAGTGTTAAGAGTAAGGAAATGAGAGGACATCCAAGATTTAATGGCTGAAAGGCAAGAGGAAAAGTTATGGTGGATGTCAGGAGAGAAAGAGGAGAAAGAGAGGAAGAGCTGGGTATCATCAGCATAGAAGTGGTGTGAGATACCAAAGGAGGAGATAATGGGAGTAAAGAGGGAAGTATAGAGAGAGAAGAGAAGGGGGCCAAGGACAGAACCTTGTGGAACACCGTGGTTGAGAGGAAAGGTAGGAGATGTACAGCCACCCCAGGAGACTGAAAAGGAGCGGTTAATAAGATAGGAGGAGAACCAATTGAGAACAGAGTCTTTGAGGCCAAATGAGGAGAGAGCTAAGGAGTAGAGGGTGGTCGACAATGTCAAAGGCACAGGAGAGGTCGAGGAGGATAAGAACAGAGGAATGCTTGGAATAACGGGCAGAGAGGAGAGAGTTGAGAACAGATATTAGAGCAGTTTCAGTGGAGTGTAGAGGGCGGAAGCCAGATTGAGTGGGGGGGGTGAATAGTTGGAGATGAAGGTAGAGAGTTGAGAATAGACAATGCGTTCTAGAAGTTTAGAAGGAAGGGTAGAAGAGAGATGGGGTAGAAATTGGATGGGAGATGGGGATTAGCAGAGGGGTTTTTGAGAATGGGGATGATAGTAGCATGCTTGAAAGGAGTGGGGAAGGTGGATGTGTAGAGACAAGTGTTGAAAAAGGCGGTGAGATAGGGTATGAGAAGAGAGTACATTTTGGGAATGAGGTAGGTAGGAATAGGGTCAGTGGGAGATGCAGTGGGATGAGTTTTATAAAGGAGGAGTGCAACTTCAGATTGAGTGATAGGGGTGAATGAAGACAAAGAAAAGGGAGGGAGAGGGGCCAAGGATGGGGGAGGAGAATCGGAAAGGGAGGAGAGGATAGTTTGGCGGAGATCAAGGACTTTGTTGGAAAAGAAGATGGCAAGATTGGAGAGGCGATGGAGTGGTCAAGGGTAGGTGGGGAGAGAAGTCGAGTTAAGGTTTGAAAAATATGGTGAGGATGAGAAGTAAGTGCGCTTAGCAGAGTTAAGACAGGAGTCGTAGAGGGTGTGATAGTGGAAGTATGCAGCCTGGTTGGAGGGGGTAGGGCGTTTAATCCAGGAACGCTCAAGACGCCTAAGAAAGCGGCGCATAGAGGAAAGATGAGCTGAGAGCCAAGGTTGAGCAGGTCGACAAGAGGGGAGGAACGAAGTGAGAGGATAAAGAAGATCTAGACTAGAAGTGAGGGAGGAGGTTAAGGTGGAAGAGGCTTCAGTGGCTGAGAGAGAGGAGAAGTGGGAGGGGGAGGAGGAGCAGGAAGTGAGGAAGAGCGAAGGGTTAAAGTTACATAGGTCACGGCAGAAGAAGGGGTGGTGGAAGGAGGAGGAGATGAAGGGGAGGGGGCGAGGGAGAAGAAGGGTAAGGAGTGGTCAGAGAGATAGGTAGGTAAAGAAGACATAGGAGAAGCGGTGAAAGGGGAGGTAAAGATGAGGTCAATGGTGGAGCCAGATTGGCGGGTAGGCGGGGAGGGGAGAGGAGTGAGAAGGTAGGAATTAAGGATGGAAAGGAGAGGTGAGGTGGGAGGGTTAGAAGAGAGATGGAGATTGAAATCACCAAGTACGATCAGTGGGGTGGGGCTGGGAGCGATGAGGCTGAGTAGATGGTCAATGTCCTCATAGAAGGAGCCAACCGAGCCAGGGGGGCGATATATGATGAGGAATGATACAGCATGGGGAGAGTTAAAGATTGTATACATGAATTCAAAGGAAGGAGGAGTGGGTAGAGGAATAGAAGAGTAGAAGAGGGGGAAGAGGAGAAGTGAGGATGAAAAAGAAGGCCTAGGCCACCTCCACGGCCTGAGGAACGAGGGACATGAGCGAAAGAAGATGAGGATAAGGTGAGGGAAGCAGGGACAGAGGTGTGGTGGGGAGATATCCAGGTTTCCATGATTCAAAGAAATTGGAGGTTGAGGCGTAAGAATAGGTCGAGAACAGCAGAGGTTTTGTTGTAGATCGATCTGGTATTCCAGAGGGCAACTTCAAAGGTATTAGGAGTGTGGGAGATCTGTGGATAGATGAGGTTACAGTGACAGAATGAGGTGATTGGCGGCGGGGATGAGTGGGTGTGGGGGGAGGAGGGGAGGTTAGGAGAGGAGATGGCCATGATGATAAGGCAGAGGATTTTGAGGGGGGGAAGGCAAAGGGAGGAAGGGAGGGAAGGGGAGAGGGATGGGGCAGAGGGGAGGAACAACACATAACAAGGAGCAAATTAGTGTGAAAGTGGTCAGTGAGTAGGGGGGCTGCCTGTGGAAGTAATCCTAAGGAGGGAGGGGAAGGTATGTACTGAAGGGAAGAGCCTCCAAGGAGCAGTGCGTATAATATAGAAGAGTTGGGGATGGCACAGGGTCTGGAGAAGGGAGGAGGTGATCAAGGGGATTTTTAAGTGGAGTTGGAGCAGACTCATGAGGTCAGGTGGGTAAGGAGCCACAGGCAGGGGGACTAAAGGAGGAGGTCAGATTACTGTAGTGCGATGCAGGTGAGGAAGCTAAGGAAAGGTGGATCAGGCACTGTAGCCAGGGCAGAGGTCCAAAAGAGCTGTTACACAAAACCGATGAGGACGCTGCAAGATCGGAAGATCAGGATCAGCCTTAGAAGCACACAAGATGGATGCAGCAGTACTGGAAGGTAGTTGAGGTGAAAGCAGTGGGGTAGGTTGAGTTGTATGGGGCAGCTGCTTCAAGATGGGCTGGTGGTGGAGACACCCCAGTGTGGGCCGATGGAGAGAGGGCCCAGCCTGTAGCAAGTGGGATCACAATTGGCAACCAGAAGGAGCAGGCTCAGGAAGTCCGGGAGGGCTGGAGGTGGTCACACAGTAGGGAGCACTTGGGAGAGAGGCTGCGCTCCTTGTATGGACAGGAGAGAGGAGTGCTGTGGAGCCAGTGGGAGACTCACAAGTGGATAGATGGCCGCAATTTCAGAGAGACTGGTATAATGGTAGGATGAGAGGCAGAAGTGGTGAGGAGGCTAAGGGCAGCAGGTGCCAGCAGGAGCCAGCCTACCAAGTAGAAGGGAGTGGTAAGGGCCACTGTTACTGGATGTGGAACGCGTTTGAGTCAGTGGAAGAAGGAGCAGTCTACAGAGGCAGTAAGGGCAGGATATTACCCGGAACGAGGCAAGGTATAGGTAAGGACGGCAGTCATCAGCAACGGCAGTGAGCCAGTTCAGTGTAGGTAGAGTGAGATACAGGAGCTGCTACAGAGCTGGTTAGAAGGAGCCGAGGAAAGGCGTGCAGCAGAGCCAGTGAGGGCCGCGTCAGAAGACTGGAGGCTGCGTCCCCGGGCAACTTGGAAGACCGGCTAGACTGGGTGCAAGAGTGGAAAGCAGACCAGAGAGCTGTGTCAGAAGACTGGAGGCCGCATCCCAGGGCAGCTTGGAGGACCGGTTCGGCTGGGTGCAAAAGTGGAGCGAAGACCAGAGGCAGTTGAATCCAAATCCACAGTCACAGGGGGCCAGCAAGGACCACGGCCACAAGAGGCGGAGGACGCTGATACTCACAGCAGATTGAGTGGGCCAAAGTAGCAGAAAGAGCCGCGGGTGCAGAGGAGGAGGATGCCGCAGCCGCAACAGATGGAGCTGGCCACCGATGCAGTAGGGGCACCGTCTGCAGAGGTGGAGGGCGCTACTGTCCTCTGTAGATGGAGCAGGTCAGAGGAGCCAAAGGGACAGAGGCTGCAGAGGCAGAGGGCATAATAGGCAGCAACTGGTGAAGTGGGCCAGCAGAGCTGCTAAGGTCCGTGGCAGCAAAGGAGAGGGTGCATCAGCCCGTGTGAGATGAAGCGGGCACAGGAGCAGCAGCGGCCTCGGCAGACAGAGGCGGAGGGAACAGCAGCCAGCAGTTGACAGCCGAGGTCAAAGCAGCCCGCAGCAGATGGGCGGGACAGAGAAGTGGCAAGAGCCATGGGAGCAGAGGAGGAGGGCGCCGTAGCCACAACAGATGGAGCTGGCCGCCAGAGCTGTAGGGGTGGCGGCTGCCAAGGAGGAGGGTGCTGTAGTCTTCTTTTGATGGAGCAGGTCAACGGAGCTGCAGGGACGGCAGCTGCAGAGGCAGAGGGTGCAGTAGGCAGCAATAGGTGAAGTGGGCCAGAGGAGCCGCTATGGTCCGCGGCAGCAAAAGTCAGGGGTGCAGCAGCCCGTGAAGGGTGAAGCGGGCACAGGAGCAGCAGGGGCCTCAGCTGAGAGAGGGTGCGGGTTACAGGAGGCGAGCAGGTGGCCGCAACCCAATCTGTGCTCTGCAGAGAGCCAAAAATAACGTTGGCTGCCAGAGTCATGGGGTGCTGCAACCAATAGTTGACGGAGCGAGGAAAAAGAGCAGCCGGGCCGCTGGTTGACAGAGGAGCAGTCAGCGGGAGTCAAGACGAGGTCGCCATTTTATTTGCCCACGAGGAATAAGGCAGTCAAATGAAGCGCCAGGTATTAATAAGGTGAGAGGAGCAGCGTTGAAGTAGAAATTTTCAATTATTCTGATCTCAGAAGGTTAGATTCAGCCTGATGTAGGGAGACGTCAGATCAGGCATCCAATGCTTGTGCGCCCCCTGGTGGTATCGGAGAAAAGTTTTGGCAATTTAACATTTCAAATAATTTATCAACAATGCTCTGAAGATTTGATTATTCTATTCTGAGCACACATGCATATTGTGTTCGGCAGAAGACATGGGTACAACATTCCATAATCATGTCTGTGTGACTTACAGTCTTTATTTGTTTGTGTGTACTGTTTTCAAGCTACTTGCATGTGCATCTTTACATTCTGTGTATGCACAACTTGAATGCCCCTGCGAGTGTAGTTTTCAGCCTACATGCATTTTTGGGCTGAAGATGGATTATTCCCCTTTAGCATATACAATTTTGAAGAACCCCATTCCCTTACACATTGCACCTTACTCTGCCTGTGCATTGAAAGACAAGGGAATGCTGAGGCTTACATTTCACACAATTCTTAAATTAAAGTCATTCTCTCAGCATGCATTTATTGCGCAAACATCTGGTCTATAACTATCGCTTTCCCTAGCTGCTTATGTTATCTCTCTTGGAGGTGGTATATTGCAACACTATCATGATCCAAAGCACTGTGCACTGGTTTAAACCACTACTTATAATTCAAATAATACTTAACTTTGCAAAAGTAATTACACATTGCAGTGGCGCCAAAATGTATTCAGATTTGAATTTTGTTTTTTCATTACAAAGTGGCTTTAAAGAGCAATATCTCACTTTGTATTTAATACATATGGGGGAACACAGGACCTGCATTCATCAGCACCTGCACTCCTGTTTTCAAATTGCATCCCTCTGCAATTACTTTTTCTTTGTCCTTATAGGTTTTGCCCTAAAAAATACATGGACAGTATGGGGTTGGTTGGAGCTTTTATTAATTCACATTTTCTGTTTTTTGGGCACAAGCAGGGGGCTCAGTCAGCCGGGCATCATTTGTTTAACAAGCCATCTGTTCAGGTGGTTTATTTCGAAATCAATCTCTCATGGACTGGTCACTCTTCCCTCAATGGACTGGCCTCCTTCTCTCCTGGGGTCAATCCTTTCCCGTTTTGTTCTCCCCTCTCCAGATAGTTTGTCATATCCATCTGCCAATATTCCATAATCCTCTCCTTCTCCTTACTTGTTCTTTGCTTATTCTCCCGACATAGATGTGGTTTCCCAGCAATATGATTTGCAACGGTGGGAGGGAAATGTTACCCCTTTTAAAGAGATGCTAATTTCATTTTTAACATATCTTTTTGCTAAGATATGGGAGATTTATGAAACTAATATTTCCAGATTCTTCAAGTCAGGCACTCATTTAGAGACTTGACATCATCGATTCTGATAATGTTTGGCACTCTTAAGAGTTTTGCCATTTTTGACCTATTGAAAATGTGATGATCCCTATTTTATATTACATATTCTGATGAACCAGTAATCAGTTTGGTGCTTACACATTTAATTTGACATTTCCCTTCATGTTAAAAATTAGGTTTTCTATTTGAAATCTTGACATTTTCCAGGGGTGACAGTGGTGGCACACACCTAAATATTCCCTCTGTATGATATCTGGCTTCTCCAGACCACATGTCTCTAGCTATGTACACATTCCATAACCTTTCCTTTGACCTGGCTTAGGGAATTTAATGACAGGGGCCTGGTCTTTGAGACATTATGACAAACCCTTTGAAGATCACAGGCCAAAGAAACCATTAGTGACATCTGGATTTGAAATTTGATCAAAACAATTTGTTGTTTGAGAAGTGAACTCAAAGAGAATGTTTAAATTCCACATTTTTGCAATGCTGAGCTGCCATTTCAATATACATGGCGGATCAGAAATTAAACCTATCTGCAGTTTCAGTTTTGTTCTTATATTTCAGATCCTCCTGGCTAAAATGAAACTTAAGCACCTCTAATCTTTGAATACAAGTCACTAAATTCCTGGTATCTTTAAACTAGAGATCCACTTTTTCCTCAAAGGGCATATTTTCAATTATGAGGACATATTAGGGGATCCAGCGCTTTTGACTTAATTCTGTGGCATGCTGAATTCCTTGTGAAATGAATATATGAAATATGTAACAAATTCTACTTGAACATTATAGTAAGCAAGAGGCAGAAAGCTCCAATGAATATAAGAATATAAGACCGTTGTCTCTCTTGCTCTACCATATACAGGGAGCCTATTAAATGTAGGTTACTGTAACTCTGCCACCAGAGGAACGTACTGTAACACACATGGGTGACGTAGATCAATACATGTATTTTAGTGCCTTGAATCAATCAAAATTATCTAAATAAACTCTCTATGTCCCTCGACGAAATACTACACTGCCCCTAGGTGAAAGCTGACGCTAGGAAGAGGTGTTGCGTCACCTACCTGACAGGGATAGTACAAGAGGAACCAGTCCCTCTACTAAACTTCCACTACTAACTCACAGCGAATCAAGCTCACTATTTATGCTTCAATTGAGAAAGTGCTTGCTGGGTAAATAGAAGGCAATCACTTATGAGCTCCAAATTCAATGTGTAGACCTACTAGAACACTAAAATCAATGTCACCAAATGAATCACAACAGCATTTGCAGAAGGATCTTGAGCTTTAATCTATCCCAGCCCAGTGTGCCTTGAGTGTGATTTCAAGCAAGTCCACTTGTTAATACTTCCAAGTAAAAAGAGACAGGTGTGAACTAAAAAGAAAATGCTAAGGCATTTTTGGTCTCTTGTACTCTCACTCCCCCTCTTGCTAGAATGACACATATGCTCGGGTTCCTCATTTCCCTCACTGTAATCATAAGCACACCTATTCCTATAGCTATTTGGTGTCGCTCAAATTTCATCTTCATTATTTCTTTAAGGATGTGGAACATGTAGGTCCCTCATTTATTCTTTTATTTGTTTGCCTTGTACATAAGCATCCAATTTCTGATCAGATATTAACTCATTAAATGCGGCTTATTTTTAGCTGTACTTTGTAATCCAATAATTCACATTTAGAAAAGTACTTCTTATATCTAATGGTGTCACTCCCACCACTATTTGGACCTGCCCTTAAGTCCTAGACCACATGCAATGTCTGAAAATGTGCTTTTGAAGTTCTCAGTTTCCAAAGATATATGTTGGACTTTGACTTTGTAGGACTTTCACAATTCTTGACATTATACCAAATGAAAATTCACAAATTTGTGTGAAGACGTTTTTCCTAAAGAAGTGTATTTTTTCCTTTGTCAGTATGTGTATTATATTAATGTTTTAGAAGTCTCCAGATTGAGGTAATAGGGTATGTTGTTTCTGTAATGGACCATCTGAGTTGGCCCTGTAGCACATGATCAGTTCTCTCAATTTTGATGGACAATCCCTAATTTTTCAGGCCAAAATGTTTATATTTTAAAACAATGCTTAACTTTCTTCCACTAAAAAAATAGTTCCTGCAATAAATGTCAATGGGGGGAAATCAAACCTCTCTTCTCCTGGTGCACAATCTCCTCATAACAGTTATCATATGTTGAACCATATGCCTGAGAAAATCAGTAGAGCGTTCACAGTTGATGACAGAGTGGATAATGAAATGTGTGCATTGACCTACCTCTTTTTTGCATTCAATTTATGAAGTATTTATTCTTTCTATGAATTACGGTAAAATCTAAACCCATTAATGTTCTTTTGATGGGACAAATAATTGGAATAACAGTACATTCATCAGAGGCAGCTAAATGAGATAATGCTTCTCTTATCACAGCAAAGCGTGAATTGCGTGTTAGCCAATATAACATAACAATTATACTAATACTACAAATGTCAACTACTGTTGTTAAACAGTAAATTCAAAACCAAGAAAGAGGGTCCCAGACAAACCTCCATTGAGGTACATGCTTGTTCAAAATTTGTGCTGCCAGAGGGAGGTACAAAACAGCCAGAGGGTGTTGGTGACTGCATCATGTATCTTGGGTGACTGCATTTCGTTTTGTCCTTTAGATATGCGGGTCTACATATTTTCATGTATTACACATACCGTACACATACTGAGTTTGCCAGGCCAGTTGCAATAGCTCCCTGTAATGTACACGGAAACAATTTGCACTTCTCGATGAACCCTCCTCACCCACTGTAACGTCTTCACCTACCGAGAATGGTTGCTGAACTTTACTGTCTATTTTTCTATAATCATTACATTTTCTATTTGGTTTACCATTGGAAGGTTTTGAAACTGCATGGGTTACAGTATTGTCTTATGGGTAATTCCCATTACAGCCCATTACTCACTTTTCCATTACAAGTGTCTCGTCCATTTTTTACTTGCATCGTTCAAGTTTGATATTGTATGGGGATACACTGCTGTTTGTGGTGTGCTTCCAATTTAAACACATTACAGACTTTCCATTATGAGTTTCTCATTCATTTTATATTGTTATTGCAAGGGTCTTGTACTGTATGGGGGAACAGTGCTGTCTGTTGTGTGCTTCCCTTTACAGCCCATGATAGCCCTATGCATCAAAATGTGTCATAATGTATTTACATTTTATTTAAATTATTTGTTACGTGGCATAGGGGGTCTGTAGAATAACTTTCTTTAAAATAGCAAAACCCAACAGACAACTCAGGAAATAAAAATACAATAGAAGGTAATACAAAAGAACAGGGACAGTTGTCAATGTAAGTGATAGACCCTGAACTCTTAAACATCTCTTATATGTAAAAGTCAGAAATTGTTTGTTTGTGGCTTGTGTGTTTGTTTTTTCCTCATACAATTCCACACTGTTGCACCAAACTGCACCAAAATTTGGAGAAACATCAAGGTGGTCGTAGAAGGACTGGATAGAGCTCATTGCAAGCATTTGGATGCGAGAAGCAAATCTCTAACATCCCTATTATACCTTGAAAACCACATTTCAGAGCCCTGGGAAACACTGTTTCTGAGATATTTGCACTGCAATGCACCAAACATCAATGTGCTCATGGAAGGACTCAACAAAAAAACTAAGTTTAAGCGTCTTGGCACCAGAAACAAAACTCAAAGGTCTATATGGAACCTGGAAAACCATGATTCAAGGCACTAGGATGCACCGTTTCAGAAATATCTACACTGCAACACACTGCACCATGCCAGGGTGAGGCGACAGGTGGGGAGAGCACAAAGAAGGTCCCATTATTCTGCAGCATGCCAACTATCACCTCCTCTCCACATCTGCTCCGGGGTATGCAACCAGCCACATGCACCCATTCTCAGTGCAGTCAACTTCAGAGTGCAAAGCACATCAAACGATAAGTGACTCGGAATAGGGACCTATAGGACCATTGACTTTCATATGCAACTCACAACAGGGACCTATAGGATTATTGATTTTCAACAAGTGAGGAGAGTTATGTCGGTCTAAAAAACCCATGTGGAGTACGGGTACTTTTTGCGAGCACCCTATAAAGAAATATCTGGTCTAAATAAATGCTTTTCAACATCTTATGCACATCTAACAAAGTAGGTTGTACTCAAATCTCATTTGCAAATTGAGACATGAGGTGAAGCTGCTGAGAACGCCTGGTTGAAATATTTTCAAACATAAAATTGAGCAATATCTAGCCAACTCTCTTATATCAGTAATCCAAGTCAGTCAAGTTGCCTCATAAAGACAGAGATTAGTGGCCAAAAAGGGTGGATTGCTGTTGACCAATACTTTGAAGGCCATACAACGCAATTTGAGCCGAACATGAAAGTGGCTAGAGAGTCAGAACAATTGAACTAATATAGAAGTGATATGATCATATTTATGGACTTCCCCTACCAACTGTTCTACAATGTGCAATACAGACTGGAAAGGTGCAAGAGTAGAATCAGAATATCCAGAGAACATCACATTCCTGCCATCCACCCTTGAAATAATCCAACCTTTAATAATTTACTGAAAGTCTGAAAAAGTAGAAATAGGCTGATACTCCTTGGTAAAGATAGTAAGAAGAAACATCTATATATCAAAATGATCACAGAAGAAACAGGTCTGTGATCATTTTGATATATAGATGCAGAAAATTAGAGGTGAATCCAAGGAAACACACGTGGGAAACCAGTCAACAGAAAATAGATTGGCCAACGTTGATTTCCCCAAAGAGTGAAAGGCAGAAGGGCAGCTTTTTAGGTATTGAACTTCAGAGAGTTCAATGAAATCCAGTCTACAATAGTGGCCAGACAGTCCTTCAGATGGTGGATGCCAAAAATGACATCTTTAGATATAATTGAGTTTCATCAGCACACTGGCAGATGGCAACACCCAAGCTATCAAGCAGTACTCCCAGCAGCTCCATGGAAATGTTGAAAAACATGGGAGGCAATATTGACAAGTGTGGCACATCACACAGAGCCAGAATAGGGGGCATTCTAGAAGTACCAACATGAACAAACTAAGATCATTAACTCAAGTTAGAGGATAGTGATGGTCCCTCACGCCAATCTGATGCTCAGGATGTCCAAGAGTGCCCCATAGTTGACTTTGTCAAAGGCCACTGAGAGATTGCGCATGACCTGATACTTTCATGCAGCAAATAAAGAGCATCATCCATAATCTGAATGGATGTGATTCAAAGCCACAGACAGGCTGGATACCAGATTTCTAGCTCATAAGCAAATGATTTGTGAAATGGTGAACATTCAAGTGTGAGGCTACACAGTGCTCAATGTATTTCCCTAGGAATAGAAGGGCTGTGATAGGCCTACAATGTACTCGATCAGGGTTATATAGTCTAAGTTTTTTCAAAAGGTGCAGGACTTGGCACAACTTAAAAATAGAAGTGAAATTGCTCTGTCACAAGGAAACATTTTACAGTGGGCAGATAAAAGGTGCAGAAGCAGATGCTTTAGTAAGATGAGCTGGCAATGGGTCATCTACATAACTGGGCACCTTCGTAGACATAAACGAGGATACACAGGCCGTTTCTAATGAAAGATGTAGCTCATCAAGCTCTTCCAACCCAGCTGTGCTGCAATAACGCTTATGATAAGAACTCATGCATAAAAGAGACTCACAGGGAATATCGGTTCTCTTTAAAGTCCCTTAGTTTCTCCTTAATAAAGATTTTGATTTTGCAGACATCATCTTCATTTGACAAAGACAGCTATGCTTCCCTCTGGAATTTCCTAGGGTGACTTGGGGATAATCGTCTTCTGAATAAAAATATCTTATCTGCACAGAAGACAGTTCTGTATTTTGTTTTCTTTTCTTTAGGTATTTAAGAGCCATTTCTTTAGAAAGTCACTATTCTGTTCAGTCTTCTGAATGTTCTATCTTTGCTTTTCTTTTACTGGGAATACCAGGGATGAGACTACTCATGGATCATTCATGTTCTATTGACATTTGAGCGGTTTAATACTCACAGGACTATAATACTGTCTGTTGTCTTTTCCCATGTGTGAGGGTCGAGGATGTTAACATGCTGTATGTTTCCTTTGTCAAGAGCCAACCCCTCTGCCTGTTCTGTATATCATCTTCAATGAGGCACTACCACTGGACAATACAAGTGGGTGGGAGTAAAAGTAGGGGCCAAATCAACTTGCTTACAATTTTTGTAATGGGGTAAATGGTGCAAGAAGTTGATCTTGATTATGCAGCTGAACATACTGCAAATCTAGGAATATCAATAAAGGAAAGACATTCAGGAGCCCACAAAAACATCGCCTGCACAGCCCAATCCTCCTATATGGAAATTATTAACTGTAGACTGCACAAACAGAAGCAACATTTGCACCTCTTCATGACTAGCATTCAGCTATGATATGATATGATATGGCATTTATAACGCGCCTATACACAAGTGTTTCAAGGCGCGACAAGGCAAGGGAGGGGGAACAAAGAGAAGACAGACAACGATCCTACTAGGCCAGGTGTCATTTAGATCGTGCAAGTGCATGGAAAGGGGAAAATAAAAGTGCTTGGGGGAAGGGAGAGAGGAAGTGCAGTACATGGGAAAGTAGAAAAATAAGATAAATAAAAACGGCCAGCTGGTGGCAAGTGCAAGGTAAGTGCAAACATAAGTGCTGTTAGGGGGACTGTAGGGATCCAGAAACAGTCCCCAGGTGCCGGGGTTGCCAGGGAGGCAGTGCAGGTGTGCAGCTGGCGGGGCCTTGGCACGAGATCCGAAGGGTGGCCAGGTAACCAGCGCAGTTTCAGCCAGGAATTTAGCAGGTAAGAGGGGGAGAGAAAGCAGAAGCAAAGAGGATGGTGCAAAAGGAGCATGGTAGGATATTTACGAATGATTGAAAACATATTTTTGAATAACAGCCCCTGCCTGAACATTCTAGGATGTCACAATTTTATAATGACTTGTGCCCCAACAGCAGAGAACCCTGAAATTGAACTGCCGGTAATTTTAAGATTGCCCCTCCTTCACCCCTTCATCAATCATGACAGTGGGCCTCATTACGACCCTGGCGGTAAGGGGTTAACGCCAGCGTTAGCTGCGCCGACCCCTTACCGCCAATTACGAGGTCCCCTAGCGCCATGGTGCTTTTAACACCTGCTTTTAGCAGGTGTTAAAATCCATGGCGCTAAGGGACCATGGAGTTAATTACGCCACCGTAATTTACGGTGGCGTAATTAACACCTTCCCCACTCCCATTATGCCCTATGGGGCAAAAATGGGAATGGGGAAGGGTAAATGGGGATTGGGGACTTACCGCCCCGCCTAGGTCGGAATGGGGCGGTAAGTCCGCCAACCACCATGGCGTAAACGTAGTTTACGCCATGGTGGTAAAGTCACGGCCCAGGCGGTAACTTACCGCCTGGGTCGTAATGAGGCCCAGTATCTAAATGCTCTCATCAACACCCTGCCCAACAGAACTCACTGTTGCCTCCTCATGACACCCCTCATGGCTAGCCTCATAATGCTTATTCATTGACAGCAACATCTGTAGTCGCTGCATCCACAACACCACACACCTGTCTGAAAGACATCAGCACCACAGTAAACCCCATTTCTCCTTGCAACACCTAGCCAAGATTGCTCACTGTGGTTGCATGGCTCCCTTTCTCCTTCCCATGATTCCAAGGAAGAAGAGCATTGGTACCACTTTGCCTGATTACCTGTTGTAAATCAGTACCCCAGTGGATGAGCAGGTCATAGTTAGCATCTCCAGGCATTCCCCAGGTGGGAGTGTATGTGAGAGGCAGATTATGGGCCTCATTACGACCCAGGCGGAAGACCATGGTGCTATTAGCACCATGGTCCATGCCGGTGTCCGCCATGGCGGAATGGGGAATTACCACCCCATTCCGAGGTTGGTGGGGCGGTAATTCCCCATGCCGCCATGGCCCTTCCCCATTCCCATTTTTGCGCCATAGGGCTCAATGGGAATGGGGAAGGCGCTAATAACGGTACCGCAAATTGCGGTACCGTTATTAGCACCAAAGTCCCTTTGCGGGTCCCTACTTTAACGGCTGGAAAAACCAGCCGTTAAGGTCGGGTCCCGCAAAGGGACCTCATAATCAGGCGTTAAGGGTTTAACGGCGCCGACACCTTTTTTACGGCACCGTTAAACCCTTAACGGCAGGGTCATAATGAGGCCCTATGTCCTACTTTCCACACATTAATCACTAACAAGGACCTTCCTTTTGGTTTAAGCATGGTCTGTCAATTAACACCTTATAACACACACGGGAGGGGGCGTAGCCTTGAGCTGTTGGCGGACGGACGCTGATGTGCTGAGCTCCGGCCGAGACGCCGCATCACGATCCTGTATTGGTGCGAAGCAGACACCTTCTGACACTATAAGTCGCTGTGTAGGTGTGGGAACCGACCTGCCACAAGGTGTGCCGAATCGCTGGCGGAATCGGAGCGGTGGACCGCTCATACGCCCGCCCGCACTTCCCCTGCCTCCCGCAACTGCCTGAGCCCAAGATGGCGGCTGCCACGTGAGGCCGCGGTGACCCGAGAGGAGGCCGCTTCTGCTCCCATACCCCCAAAGGCGGGTGCCTGCGCTACGACACCCCACCGAAATGTGAGCCGGATGAGCCGCCGGCAACACGCCAGATAGCATCCACGAATCCGGCTGTCCCAGCCTGACCCCGAAGCAGTTTGCATCGGCGGAGGAGCCGTGGGGCCTCGGGGAGGACCCACGAGACGAGAGTGCATCGCAGCGGCAGGCCCCGAGTGGCGACCCAGCAAGCCTGAGGTGAGGAGACCAGGGGGGAGTGTAACCAGAGGAAGTGCACCCTGGTCCCCCGCCCCACCAGCACCCAACAAGACGCCCGCTAGCATGAACGATATCTGGGCCTGGATGTGGCATTGAGGGGGTGCCCATCGCAACACGCGCATTGCGCAACACCAGCACACCCCAGCGGGCTACCCCGGACACTGAGACCCTTCCCCCCTCGACCTGCATTGCCCAAATACCACACCCCGGAACCCCGTGGGGAGATGCACCGCGGACCTTACAGCCGGAGGGGCTGGGGGTGTGCGGTCCCTGGCAGCCACAACCCCGTACTGCGCCCTAACCCGCCACGGACGGGTGCCGGGAGTGCCTCCTCCCCGGCCCACGCTGAGCACTATAAACCCCAGCTTCCCTGGCTTGGTCATCCCCAGAACTGGGCCGCAGCGCTGGGGCAACACCAGAACCATTGTGGGAACCCTCTACCAAGACCAACGGCCAGGGTTGGGGTGGAGACTTCAGCATGGGCTCCAGAAACAAGACTAGGCTTGCAACAATGGACACTTATGTCACGACTAAGGCTAAGGACTCCGCCGTTCCGTCCTCCGCCATCCCAGATCCCCCACAAGTAAAAGAACCGGATCCCACAGCGAACCAATCTCAAGTGCTAGAAGCCATAGCGTCACTCCGCACACATATAGACTCAAAAATAGACGAATTCCAATCTGACATCCAGCTGGTGCGCCACGATGCCAGGAAACTAACGGAGAGAGTGACCAACAATGAAACAACCATAAAGGAAATGGCAGAAGGCAATGTTGAACTGAAAGCTAAAGTTATGGACCTTGAGAGAAAGGCCGCCATTCTTGAAGCGAGGGCCGAGGAGGCGGAGGGACGGGCCAGACGGGGCAACATCAGAATATTGGGCATCCCGGAGGGCGACGAAGGTCCTAACCCAACAGCGTACATTGAATCCCTGCTGCAACAGGAGATAGGAGCGGGAAAACTCACACAAGATTTGCCGTGGAGAGAGCACATAGGTCCCTCCAGAAAAGGCCCCCTCCGGGCTCGCATCCTTGTCCGATAATTGCGAAAGTGCTCAATTTCCAAGATCGGGAAACCATCCTACGGAACTCCATGGAGATGGGTGCCATTGTACGCGGCAATGCCAAAATAACCATTTACCCAGATTACACCCCAAAGGTACAGAGGGAAAGGAACTCGTTTGTGCCCGTTAAGGCTAGGCTCAGGCAACTAAACTTAAAATACATGCTGCTCTATCCATCGAGGCTTAAAGTCATCTACAAGGGCCGTACAATCTTCCTGGAGTCCCCTGCGGCCGCTTACATGTGGATCGAGGATAACAACATCTCTGAAGGAACTGAGGCCCACCCCAGGGACAGCTGAGAATGAAACCAACCCGCAGCACATAAGTAACATGAACGCAGCTTCCCTGCAACCTCAAGCAACCAAGAAAGTAACATACACTACTGATAGCCAACTTTGATGCGGCCCTCGCTTGGCCCTCACACCAGGCACAGGACCCGACCCCCACGTATAGATCAGGTCAGGCCAGTTGCCTGACCGACCATGCTCGAGCCTGACACCCGGACGGGTTCCGACGGCCAGAGAGCACCCGAGCACCGCAAGAATGATGCAGTAGCTGGGCGCACCAGTTCTAGTTTAGTAGTTGTTGTTCTTAATGTCAAGAGTGCCCTCCTCATGAAGATCACTAATCAGACTATAGCAGACCACTTGCCAGAGGCTGGAGCCTACCACTCCATACAGTTGCATTGGGACAAAACACCCGGTAACGCACGAGACGGGCGAGAAGCCTTCCACACCAATACTCAAAGCTGAACGATGGCGACACGACTCAAGATAATCACATGGAATGTTAGAGGGATGGGATCCTATCTGCGTAGGAACCGTATACACTCATACTTGAGAAGGAAGCGGGTATCCATTGCCCTCCTGCAGGAAACACACCTCACAACTGATGTCACCGACAAACTAGTGGGCTACTGGGGCGGCCAAGGCAATGGTGCCTCCTACTCGAAGTACTCAAGAGGCGTATACACATGGGTTAGCCCCGACACACCATTTCACCAGATAGGGATGGAGGCCGACAAAGAGGGCAGGTATGTCATAGTCTGGGGAATGCTGGAGAACCTTCGATTATGTATCGTGAATTCATATTTCCCCCAACACGGCATACCTGCTCACCTCAAGCAGCTGTATGCCAGAATCACACACCACAGGGAGGCCGCTTTCCTGTGGGGGGGAGACTTCAATTGCGTGATGAATGAGGAGCTAGACAGGACTGCAACCCCACGCACCCTCAATAACCCTGCCTCCTGTGCTCTACGCAACTCGGTGGGAGATCTGCATTTGGTCGATATTTGGCGAGACCTACACCCCACCGACAGGGCTTACTCTTTCTACTCCGCACCTCACGGCCTGCACACCAGGATTGACCACCTCTTCATAGCCAGCGAACTAATCCCCCAAGTTGAGTCGGCGTCCTATCAGGGCAGGTTGATCTCAGATCATTCCCCCCTGTTAATGCAGCTCTGCCTGAAGGGCCCTAGGCCCCCCATCCCGATGTGGCGCATGCCGACGGAAACCCTGACGGACTCCGCATTTAAGGAGACCCTAGGAGAAAAACAGGAAGAGTACATAGAAATCAACACAGGATCAGTCGAGAAATGGAGCACGTTGTGGGAAGCTATGAAGGTGGTAATAAGGGGCGTGATAATAGCTGAAGCTGGCGGGTTCAGGAGGCAACTGAGAGGGGAGTTGGAGCACAAGGGAGAAGAGATTAGGCACCTAGAGGCAACTCTACCCCCGACCATTGCGAGTGAGGCCAGGCTGAAGGAGATTAGAGAGGACTCCAGGACTGCATGGGAAAACTATCCAAGTTCGACTTCTCTGAATGGACTCTCATGGCACACAAGGAAGCAGATAAGCCAGGCAGGATACTCGCCTGGTTGTGCAGGAAGGAGAACCCATGACAGCCACTCAGAGAGATCAAAGATGAGGATGGTATAACGCAAAGATCACCACAAGTAATTAACAATGTCTTCTCAAACTTCTACGCCAAACTCTATGCTCACAACGAGCGGATCCCTGAAGCGGATATCAGAGATACCCTGGATGAGATCGAGCTGCCCAGATTAAGCCAAGAACAACGAGATGCGCTGGGAGAAGCCATCACGCTGGAGGACATATTGGAGGCGATCCGGTCCCTCTCCACAAACAAGACCCCTGGGACTAACGGCCTTATCCCGGATTTCTACAAGGCCTATGAGGGGATCCGAACCCCGATACTGCATGGAGTGTACAAGGAGGCTTACGAGACTGGGACCCTGCCCAGCAGCATGAGAGAGACCCTCATAATACCAATGCTTAAACCAGGTAAACCTGCCGATGAATGCGACTCGTATCGCCCCCTGGCGATGCTTAACTATGACGGCAAGATCCTCACAACTATACTAGCCAACAGGCTCTCGAAGGTAATAGGATCCCTGATACACGAGGACCAGAACGGCTTCGTCCCAGGACGCAACACCACTGCCAACCTAAGAAGGCTACAACACGTTATGGCACAAACAGCGGAGCGCCAGGAAGATCTAGCTGTGCTCTCACTAGATGCCATAAAGGCTTTTGATTCAATATTTTGGGAATGGCTCGTTGTCACCCTGAGGGAGTTTGGACTCGGTGAACAATTCATCCAGTGGGTAGAGGTCCTCTATAACGACCCGGTGGCGAGGGTGAAGACTGGAAGTATGGTGTCGGAGGCTTGGCCCATCCAAAGGGGAACCAGGCAAGGGTGCCCACTATCGCCGATGCTGTACATTCTGGGCCTGGAACCAGTGGCAATTTATTTCAGGAGGCAACTATTCGACTCTGGCATCAACATCGGCAGAATAGATAACATCATCTCCTTGTACGCCGACGATGTCCTTCTATATCTACGGAACCCCAGAAAGAACGCACCCACAGCGCTGGACATCCTCGACAACTTCGCCAAATACTCTGGGATAAAGTTTAGTAGACAGAAATCAAGCTCCTTTCCCCTTGCAAGACTCAGAGGGAAAGACATCGAAGATCTGCCCGAGATTGGGATTCAATGGCAGGTGGAGGCCTTTCGATACCTGGGCCTCATCATCGCACACTCCCCACTTTCCCCTCACGAGCGCAATACTGAAACTGCATTGTGCGGGGTACGCAGGTCCATCAGATTTTGGTCGAAACTTCCCCTTTCGTTGATGGGCAGAGCCGCAATATCCAAAATGATAATATTGCCAAGGTTTCTTTATTACTTCACCAACATTGCGTACTATATCCCCCCTCCCTTCTTCAGGAAACTGGAATCCCTGCTTCGAGACTTCCTATGGGGCCAGAAGAGACACAAACTCGCCCTGCACATCCTCACGCTTCCCCATGCTGAGGGTGGCATCCAACTGCCCGAATTCCAGAGATACTATCTGTCGGCACAACTAACACATGTCACCAAGTGGCTTTCGGATGAGCCCTCGGCTGAGACTGGCCTCCTGCACCGGCTGATCATGCCAATGCACCCCAAGGAGGTAATATGGAGTTCACTGGTGGGACCCTCCGACCTACCCATGATAGTGACGCTGGGGAGACAGGTCTGGGACAAGGTTAAATCACTGCTTGGCCGTCAGCACCCCTACATGCCTGAAATCCCCATTCTGGCTGATGTTTGCAAGACCCCCCTTGAACTGCCAATGATGAGGAGCTGGGAGACCTGCGGTCTCTACACATGGGGAGACCTGTTCGATGAGGGATCATTCAGAGACTTTGACTCGCTTCAATTAAAAGACAGGCTCTCACCAGGCCAGTTCCTATGGTACCAGAGGGTGAGACATGTAGCCAAGGCAAAATGGAACACATGGCCCGAGGAGCCGGAGACCCACCCTCTTGTACAGGAAATGTACAACCTGAGCGACGGCTGGAAGCCGACATCGAGACTATATGCCCAAATAAACGCCCGATCTAACCCCAGAAGTGCGCACCTGAAAGAGAAGTGGGAAGCTGACATTGGAACCAAAATCACGGAGGGCTAATGGGCACAGCCCCTCTGCAACCGAAGGAGGTTTCACGGAACGCCAGCTTCAGGATGATTCAGCTGAACGTTCTCCACAGGACCTATATGACACCGCACAGAATATCCACTTTCAACAGCAGCATTCCCTCGACATGCCCATGGTGCTCCTCTGAACACGCCGACATGATTCACATGTTCTGGACCTGTCCCACATCACAGAAGCTCTGGCTAGCTGCCGAACAGACCTGCAAGAAAGCTGGACTGGAAAGGTACGAATGGACCCCCAAGGAATGCCTCTTGGGCACCTACCCGATACTCAGTAAAATCAGGCATCTAGTCAAACTTATGGACATGGCGTGCATACTCCCGAAGAGAACAATAGCGATGGCCTGGAAGTCGCCTGCAGGCCTGCCATTTGGACCCTGGATCAAGGAAATGGAGAGATGGACTGCCGCAGAAACCAGAGCCTGGGAGGAGGGGAACAGCAGAGGCGGAGAAGATGTGAGTGCCACACTAGAGTCCTGGAAGGCTCTCATGAGAGACACCCGGGAGGATAGCTCATTGGCAACGTGCGTGCCTTGGAAGGAAGACAACACGAAGCAACACAGGTTCGATCCCCGGGTCCGCGCTTAAAAACCTCTGGGTGTTTAAGCGCGTTATAAATACGCAACTAAGACAAAAAAAAATAAATAAACCCAATTACAATTACGCATCCAAAAACAAAACAATTCCTGTAACAGCGCCTCGATGCCTGTGGGCTGTGTGAGCGCTTTAAAAATGTAAAATAAAAAATAAATGATCTCCTCGACGAATTTCAAACCCCCCTGAGCAGAGCGTTATGGCATGAACTGCAATTTAGCCATCCTGATGAGACCACCAAACCGGTGCACGCCCTGGCGCCACCCCCCGAAGACTGGCATGGAGAACGACCGCCCCGATACTGAGTCTCCACGTGCCGAGTGGACTGCACTATAACAGCAGGAGAGAGGACAGTCTAAGTTGTTGTTTTGTTGTCATTTGTTGTTCAATTGGCGAATGTGTCACGCAATCAATATCACGAGCCATAACCTATGCCTAACTGCTTTATGTATGACCTTAAATGCCAATAAAAACATTTAAAAATAAATAACACACACGGGACAGAAAAACCCACACACAAATTTCAAATTCACAGACACAACTCAAAACAAGTAACTAAGTGTAATGAGACAATTCAAACTGGTATAGGAACCAGAAACAGAGACAGAACACAGATCTAACACTCCCTGCCTCTACCACCCACTAATCCTAGGGTCTGGTGTTGTGCGGTCTGTCTAAGAATGAACAGAACAAGAAGGACCCCTCAATAATTAACTTGAGGTCTGCAATTAGTATTAACTTTTCATTACACAGTGAAGACTAAACAGAACTAGATATATTTTGGGATATTTTTAAGCAAAATATTCAAGTGAGCAGAGATCATGAACATTAACCAAATAGACTTTAAAAAGTATCACTGCCTTAGGCCCTCTCATTTTATTCCCCCTGGATAAATGGACACTTAATTAAAAGATTCTAGCTTTGTGTTCTTAAGCACCACCACTATGAAGACGTAGTACAATCTTTGGGCAGAGGATCTCTAAGATTATGGGTTCTGGGATTCGCTGATTCCAGCGTTATTCCCAGGATTTGCGTACATCCCTTGTCCAGCATGATCCTATTCTGTCAGTCACAGTGAAATCTAATGGCATGCGGCAACTATCCCAGTCCATCCCAGTGACTCTGGCATAGTGTGGCAATTTCTCTTCTCTTGTGATTTTAGTTATATTAATCAAGTGATTTTATTTGATACTATTATGAAATATATGTTGAATGTTCTGAATTCTTTCTTAATGTTTTGTGTAAAGTTGTATACTGAAACACAATAAATAAATAAATAGTGTGGCAATGCGGAGCCAAGTTCCACTGCACCAGCAGGTTGTTGCCAATCCAGCAGCAATAGACAATGCCCCCGGGGCAGATCCCCACACAGCAGGACCTCCACTGCTAAAACCCCAGTGTTGAATCTACAACTGGCTATGGAGATCTGATATTAGGGTGCGGGGGGTTCTCTCATCAACTACTAGACAGAGGTGTATATCATCTGTCAGACTCAGTCCTTCAATAACTGACAGCTAATGCTTGCCAGCATATGGTTTCATTGAGCCCCTCAGAGTTAGTATGGACCCTGAAGATCCATATTTGCTCTCTTCTAGAAAGAAGGGAATGTATATTACCTCCGCAGATAGGGCAGAGCACCTTTTCCAAAACCATCCAAGAGAAATCATTCTCAGAGTGTCCGCTGTGCACTAAATGCTCCACCATAGGGGCTGTCATTTTCCTCGCCCGGATACACGACCTAAGTTCCCCTATGCATTTCTTGACCCATCTATTGGTCAGTCCCATGTATCTTAAATTGCAGGGGCTGGTAATCAAATAGATGATGTTCGGTCTGTTGTAATAGATGAAATGGGTCTGAAGTCATGGTGTGCGCCAGCCCAGGTTGATCTCCATGGACCATTTTGTTTGCTTACACATGGAGCATCCCACACATGGGACATGTGCCATTGGTTTTGGGGTGTGCCACATGGTTGGTTGAGTATCTCTGACTTCACTCTTTGTGTATGACCAAACTAGGGCATTGAAGAGACTCCACCGTCTCTTTATGGCAACTCTGGGGCTCAGAATATTGGTCTGCCCCACCTTTAAAATGGGCCATAGTCTCATGATCTCCTTCTGTAGTTCGTTAACATGGGGGAGTGGGAATGGAGCAATACCGTTATGCGCTGGTGGTCAGCATGCCGTTGCTTTTGTTTCAGGGTCACCTCTCGAGGTATATTCCTAGCCCTCTTATGAGCATGTTTCAAAAGTCGCCTAGGATAGCCTTTGGCTTTTAGTCTTGTGGTAAATAGTTCAGCTTGCCTCTCAAATGTTCCTGTCTCAGAGAAATTCGGACGGAATCTCAAAAATTGTCTGAATGGTAAATTGTCCCTCAGGGACCTCGGGTATAAGCTGGCATAGTCCAAAATTGAAATTGCAGTTGGTTGCTTTCCTAAAGACTGACATGGAGAGTTTCCCCTCTGATACACACATTGAGAGATCTAGGAATTGGACCTCCTCCTTGCTAGTAGTGTCTGTGAAGTGTAGGAATCTGTTCTGATGGTTCAACCACATCATAAATTCTGTGAGTGATTGATGATTCTCATCAAAGATCATGATGATCAATGACAAGCTGCCGACCAACGCATAACGGCAGTACTCAGTTATAGAACTAAACAAGGAGATCATGAGACTATGTCCCATTTTAAATGGGGCAAGACCAATATTCCATACCCCAGATTTGCCATAAGGAGGTGGCGGAGTCTCCGCAATGCCCTAGTTCAGTCATACACACTCAGCAAACTAGAGACACTCAACCAACCATGTGGCACACCCCAAGACCAATGGCACATGGCCCGTGTGGGGGATGCTCCATGTGTAAGCAGACAAAACAGTCTGTGTAGATTGACCTGGGCTGGCGCACACCATGGTGTCAAATCCATTGAACCAATTGCAACAGCATGACCCTCATCTATTTATTATAGCTCAGTGGCAACACACTCGTCTTGGAAGCAAGAATACACAGAACAACACAGGTTCGAATGCCGGGTCCGTGCTTAGAAACCTCTTTGATATTTAGTGCAGTGTAAATAACCAATTATAATTATTTGATTAACTGCCCCTGCAATTTAAGAGATGTGGGGATGACCAATAGAATGGTGAAAAAACGTATGGTGGACCATAGGTCATGTATCCGGATGAGGAAAATGACAGGCCCTATGGTGGAACATTTTGTGCACAGCATACACTCCGAGAATGATATCTGTGGAGGTAACATGCATTCCCTTCTTTTTAAAAGGGAGCAAAGTTGGATCTTCATGCTCCATACTGACCTTTACGCAAAGCTGCTGGCAGACTGGGACAAGACTGATGCTACTAGCATATTATGATATGTGTAGATTGAATAAGACGAGGGCCTCATGTGGCACGAAGCACTTATTCAGTGTATTTGGGTACCCTAGACCAGCACCAGAGTGACTTGGTATGTTTGTATGTCATAGGTGGACCTGAGTAGCTTTTCCACCCTGTGGAGACAGGGCGTGTGGCAGCAAGTGTCTACAGTAAGTACGCTGCATGGGCATAAACACATGTTGTTGAGGAATAAGTACTTTTTTACTATGTTTGAATATTCACAGATCCTGAGACGGGTATTTTGTATACTGTTCATTTAGGTGCAGGTTACGCACATGACCCAGTCTCTGGTGATGAGAGGAATGGCCACCAAGTACCATGTTTATTTTCATTTGTTGATGGGGGGTAGTGGAGCACTTTGAGTGTTATTGATACACTGATAGAGTCGAAAACAGTCCTGAAGAAGATGGCCCGAATAACCCAATGCCATTGAAACCGGTCGACACAGATACTGGGAATAACACTGGAAACCAGCAAATCCCAGAACCCATAATTTTAGAGAGCCTTTTCCCAAAGATCATACTACTTCTTTGTAGTGGTGGTCCTTAAGAACACAAATCCAGCATCTTTTAGTGAAGTGTCCATTGATCCATGGGGAAATAAAATAAGAAGGCCTGAGACAGTGATACTTTGTTAAGTGCGTTTCTGTCATGTTCATGATCTCTGCTCAGTTGAATACTTTGTTTAAAAATACCCCAAAATATATCTAGTTATGTTTAGTCTTCACTGCGTAATGAGAAGTTAAGTACTAATTGCAGACCTCAAGTACATTCTTGTGGGGTCCTTCTTGTTCTGTCCATTCCTAGACAGGCGGTACACCACCACTCCCCAGGATAAGTGGGTGGTAGAGGCAGGGACAGTTAGATACACTTTTTACTAAACCATGTATGTATGTTTGAGAACAATTTGTGCCTTAACCCAGCTAATAATGAAATATTCTTACTCATTGTTCTCCCCTCTTACTTCCTACCCATGGCTCTACAACTACTATAGTTCCCTCTGATCGTTACTTTGGCATTATCTTTGACATCACTCTTTCTTGAAACCCCAAATTCTCAAGCTATCTGAGAAATCTAATTTTTAACTGCATCTCTTAAAGCATATTCTGCCTTGCCTGAACTCCTTTTATAGTGTTGGTTGATCAGATGTTGGTCCTCTTGAGGATGGACAACTGCTGTTTCCTATATTTGGGCCATCCTAAGCGCACTAAGCACTTTTCCACCCTCCTCAGGCCATCCAATATACAGTGGCTAAGCTTGTCCTGGATATTAGACCTCTATTCCCACTTCACTCCTGTTCTAAACTCCTTACGTTCTCTCCAGTTGAGGTACAGCTCTCAATCAAGGCTCTTTGCATCATCAAATGGACCATGGAAATGGTCTCCAAGTACTACCTGTGCGTCTCTAAGATATCCAGGAAAAGAAAGCATGGTACAGGATTTTAAGTTTTGCCTGGCGTTCCACTTAGAAACACAGTTCGTACCCATCACAGAGAAGAAGCAAGGCACTTTAAGGAGGTCTAAAAACGTTTCTTTTTGTACTGCTAGTCCTATGTATCAATTTTAGCTTCAATTACTGTGTCCGCCAATATTACCTTGGACAACATTGCGTGTCTCTGCAGCTAGCTCTTCCCCACTGCATGGCCTATTCCATGGGGGCTATGCTTGTTCCTGCATGTTCCACTGTACTTACCTGCTGTTTTCCCTTTGAATGGTTGTTATGCTTTCCAGCTCTCTTGTTTGTTTTCTGTACATATCTTTATTGTTGTGTTGGTGGTACCTGCACATGTGGACCTTTCACTCTGATTTTTCACTTCACTTACCTGAACTGAATATGATAAGGCTTTCTATATCATTTACCTTTCTTACCCCATTTGTTTCATATTGCATCTTTATATTTATGTATGACTCAAAATTTGGAATATCTCTATTAATCAATATGTGAAAATAAAGAAGCCAAAAAAAGTGTTAATTTCTGTTCATAACTATTAGTGGGGTTAAATATGCGTGGAAATTAATAAAGGTCACATCACATTATTAAACAATACTACCCCATAACTGCATTTTACTTCTGCATGCTGGCAAATGTACACTGGCGCTGGGGAACCAGGGTTTGCATGTATGGGATTATGGCTCACATGATCCCTCAACATTGAATGTCTTCAGTAGTGTAGATGGTAATGGAACAGGTGTTTATTTTTTAATTTCATTTATATTTGGTAACAAATGGAGAGGCACTACTTTTGTAAGAGTTGAAGAATAAGGGTAGTGGTTGTTAGAATGAGTTTGGCCTTTCGGTGACTGGATGCCTGTGCCACTAACACCAACAGGACCAATCAGCCTACCATTGGTAGATGTACTATCAAAAGTGTGCAGTCATGCCATTGGTAAGAGAACTGGGCCATGTTATTGTAGGGAGTGATACCACAGCCCTTCTTACAATAACTCTGTTGGAAATAATGTTAGTCTACTGTCTATGTTGTTGGTAACAGGGGGGAAGAAATCTAGGACAAGGAGGGTTGGGGAATAAAACACAGGCGTCAATAAGAAAAAAAAAACAGTGTCAAAGTGGTGTCTCCTTTCAAATGACACACCCAGGAATGTGTGACATGGGAAACAGATTTCCCCTGTCTAGCCAGGTGATATGCAACACTAAAAATATATATTATTTATCATGCATGAATTCATCAAGGATACAGAAAAAAGAAAACACATTCACAGTTAATCACTTTCTAGTAATTACAAGGTCAGACAAACATAGTAGCCTTCAGTAAACTATTTGGGAAGATTGCACGAAATAAGCCATATCTACGAACTGCACAAAACTAAGATAGAATTTCATATAGGCACCTTGACCTCCACTCAACAGAATACATGGGTTATACTGGGCAGATAAACACTACGAACTTCAAGTATAATAAGGTCTTATGTATGTTTAAATAAATGCATGTTGAGCAATTAAAAATGTACTTTTTTAAACCTTTCCTCAGCTCTGGCCATTGTTGGGAGGCAGATGAATACGTCATCCATAGCTTCTGCCTCTCCCCCGGCTCAATACTGCACAGGGGAGAAACGTTACTCACTGAGACAACCGTACCTGCCTTATCCAAGGCTGGTACAGCAGGACATGGAGACAGTTTAAGTTGAAGATGGCAAAAGCATTTAAGCTGACGTAACAGTAACAAACACATCCATTAAACATGAAGCAAACATGCACTCCACATGAAGAACACGTATACTAGGTAATATATACATTTATAAATGAAGAATATTAAGATAGCATCCACAAGACATGAAGAACACTAACATGATCGATGTGTAAGCAGAATACAACATGAACAACATGCAAATATGGCTCACTAATACAGAACCAAGGCTACAATTCGGCAGCCAGATTCTAAAAAATGGAAGCCACTGCATGCTTTTGAATGAGCAAAAGACCTCACGTCCTGGGGAAAACTCAAAGAGCTGAATCCACAGAAATACATGTCCGTGCAGAGCTCCGACAGGAGCTGGCACCTAGTGCCAAGGTTATAGTGAAATAAGGGAGGATTGGAACTGCGGAAACAAAGGCACGAGATAACAATTCCCAAAATGCATACATTAGACTCCCAGATTAATTGAAGGTTTATTTGTTAGCCAGGTGCAGTAACAGAGTAAGCCAAAAGAATCCATGAAGAGTAACTCAAGAGTGTCCCTGGTGGCAACAGAAAATACGACACACGTGTTAATATTAGCTAAACGCCAATGAAATGATGGTAAATTTGGTTTCATACATGGCCTCCAAGCACGTGATCCATAACTGGAGAACACTGACTATAGAAAGGACACCTGAAGTACTTCCAAGCACACACATAGACACAAGCTGCTACACAAGGCCAAGTACAAAGAGATTGGGCCTTATTAGGACCCTGGCAGTATGGGTTTAACGGTGCCAGTAGAGCTACCGGCGCCGTTAAACCCATACCGTCCTATTACGAGGTCCCCTTGCGGGACCCGCTCTGGACGTCTGGTTTTACCAGATGTCCTTAGTGGGTCCCGTGAGGGGGCCAGCATGCTAACAATGGGCCCGTCATTAACGGGTCCATTGTTAGCATGCCCCCCATTCCCATTGAGCCCTACGGGGCCTCAATGGGAATGGGGATGGTCCAGGTCTGGGTTCCCTGAATGGGTAAATACCGGGCCCTTCAAGGTCGGAATGGCCCGGTATTTCCCCATTCAGGGAACCCGGAACCAAGTTTGGAGGCAGCCATGCCCTTATTAAGGGCATGGCTACTTCCAAACTCGTAATGATGCCCATTGTCTGGTCTCATGACCTAGGACTGAAGTGTGGTAACTTGTAATTTAATAAAGGACAGTCCATGCGCTTCTCTCCCCCTACTCCATGTCTGGCTCATATATTGGCGACCTGTCAAGTGTCCAAGGTTGGTTAGCGGGAAGCCAACCTTTCAAAATCCCTAGTGTTAGGCTGCCTATCAAGTAGTATGCCAACCAACCACTTGTCGTAGCAATGCTCTATTTTTCACCTTATCAATATATGTGTGTTCCCAGGTGGATCCATCAAATAGTTGTAACTCAATGAAATGTTTAACTCTATAGAACCAGTATGTAGCCAAACCCAATAACCTATCCCCGTTCCCCATAGGTTTTGTGAACTGTGACTATGTTGAGACATCTTTGATGAGGCGCTTGAAGTACTTAAGCAATTGTTTTGTATTCACATGTCGAGAGTTACAAGATTCGAATGCTTGTATGCTGTCCGAGCTTTGGGTTCATGACAATAAAGCTGGGTTTTGACATGTACTTTGTCTGCTATGTTTATGAGTCTGGTTTGGACTGACTCTGACGTCTCTGGGTTTATTTGGGACTTTGGGGCTGCATTAACAGATGGTAGCAGAGTAAGGACCGCTAAGCATCGTCAGACTGTGAAGGGGTCCCTGCCATGTCCCCTGAGGACTGTGGAGGCGACCTGTGGAGAAAGGGAATACGAGCAACAGAGAAGGGTCAACAGGTACCCCCTTGGAGAAAAGCCCTTCCGGTACCCCGCAGGCCGCCCCGTAGGGAATGGAGGGTCACCAGCTGATAGGGGAGACTTGACGCCAAGGACCTCCAGCAGATCCGTGGATGTAAGTATGATATAGGCACATCAAAAGGGGGGTGGGAATTTTTTGTATATTGTGGGTTTGTGAAGTAATAAGAGAGTGAGAAAGAGATGTCTTTTGACAAGGGTTGGAATAGATCACTTGGTAAGCCTCTTTACGGGGTAGTAATGAAAAGAGACATCTTCCGAGAAGTGTTGTAAAGATCATCTGGTAAGCCTCTTTAGAGGGTAGTAATACAAGAGATGGATACAATGCAGTGGGTGAGAATACAGCTGTATTGTATTTTATTTGGGTAGTGATTACCTGCCTCATGTTGTGAGATTACTTAGGCATTGTAGAAATTGATTTATAGTGTATTTGGGGAGGAAGTAAAGTGGTTGTGTGGACTGAGGAGCGTGGTCCAGTGTAGGAGCAGCCAGGTGGGGCTGCTCGGAGCGTAAGCGGCATTTGTGGTGCCGTTCAGAAGGATTGGGTGATGCAGGAGGCATGGTCTCAGAGAGAGACGCAGGGGTGTTAATTTGTGGGGAAGTATTGTTGGGCAGAGGGGTGTGAAGGAGGAAAAAAGGTGAGTGAGAATTCAAGTAAAGTTTGGTGAGTATTGGTAAGTTGTATTGTGAACTATTATTATGGGGGACAATTCAATCATTCATTTATGTAAGGCATTGCCCCGTTACAAGGACAAAATGGTTAAATATCACACAGAATGGGTTAAAGATACAGCGGGCAAGACGTTTATGCCCTGGCTACAAGAAGGCACTCATTCGAAGCTGGTACTGCAACACATGTGAACGTATTTACATGCTGCATATAAGGGAAAATAGTTACAGAATAGGCTAGCCATACCCGAGCTATGGAAAATGTATGGAGAAGATTTGGTGGAGCCAGACACGAAGTAATGGATGCTTAATCAGCATGACGACGGGTGTATGATGCCCATGGCTCCTCTTCCTCTTCCCAAGAGCAATGATCCATCCTCAACTGCATAGGGATTATATCCATTACACATATTCAATGCAGGGTCAGGGTATAGTAACCCATATACACACCTCCTGCATACAGTAGTGAAGACATTATAAGTGGTGAAACAATAAGCACAGAAAACACTGTCCACACACGTAGAATATGATGAGTGCTGTGATTTGGAAGTGAAGTTAACGAAAACTAATTATGCCACAATTTAGGGGATACGTTTTGTGCCAACTGTAAAACTTTCCATGCGCCTGGTTTTTCTTGCAATTCAAAAAGTGTTGCAGCGAGTGTGGGGCAGAAAAAAGGGGACTTTTGAATCCCAACCCCTTGCGAAAACAGTTACAGTATTGCTCCACACTTTAGAAGACTGCGCCACACTTATTAATGCCGGTGAGATAATGTATCTTTATTGTATTGCCCTTTATGGATAACACGTGTGAACACACCAGTGTCTTTTTCAAATCAGGGCTAGTAACACAACTGAATCAAAAGTAAGTATATCATTCATGTGGTTAGATTCACAGAATAAGCATATGTTTTAAATTAATAATGTGAAAATATAGCACATACAAGCACAAAGCATAATAAATACAAATGAAATAAAATAAAATAAAAATAAAATAATCATGGTGTGGTGTTGTCACAGAAAATTAGGATGGTGGAAGGGGAGGAGGTTAAAGGTAAGTACAAAAGAACAGCGTAGAAAAATAAGATAGAAACAACACATTATTAGTTATTTCAAATGACATATATATATGGAGATCATAAAACCAAAGTATCATTGATGCTTTGTAAAATACAGATAATGGGCCTTACCTATATTCCAAATCTAGTTTTGCAATTTATTGAAGAAAAAACAGTCACGGGATAAATCCCCCTGTGGGAAAGGGTGCCAAAAAAACCTTGGTTAAGCATCAGTGGAAATGCATGTAGTTTAAGTCCTAGGTTCTAGTATTAGTGTCAGAAAAACGATGATAACACTCTATTGAACATAACTGATAAAATTGGGTGTTGCTCTTTGTAGAATAAGGGTACAAATGGTAAAGGAATGGCAAAAGTGCTATAGAAAATGGTGGCAGCGTGTAAAGGTTTTCTGAAAACCAGGTTTGCTCATATATTGATCGATGGTGTTTAAACATTGAATTACACTGAATAGGTTCTTTAAGAATATCCATGCGGTAGGTACATTTAGAATGTGCTCGCGGTGTTTTAACTTTTAGGGTAATTTTGCGCGTGAAGTGCCGCAATACACACGTTATTGAATGATTAAGTCATAATTGGAGTGGTTCTAATGATGTGATCGCCAAGTGACCTATAATATATAGCGCCGGGCTAGTCATGATAGCAGCTTGAGATAAAGCCGTACAGTAACTGGTGTTCCAAATATGCTCGTGCATATAAAAAGCGCTGTTTCATTGCTGCCTTCGCGTTTGTTTTGAGAACGCTCATTTCCCAAAGGTAACGACAAAAAGAATGCTTCAAGTGCGATCGTGATGCTAACATTCGTACGATCACGTTCGTACGTGTGGTTAAGGGGAAGAGTAAAGCCTATTTAGGTGCAGAGGGTTATGAGATCAGGAGCTTACCTTACAACACGTACACAATCTACTGCCATCTGAAGAAATCACTATGCCATCAGGTCTGCGTTTACATAGTTTGTCTAGGTAACCCCAGCCCTACAACTATTTCCATTAAGTCCCAAATGGAAGGTCAGGCAAGTGAACGGGCGCCATGTTAGGATGTGGTAGTAGTACTGTTGCGAAAAACATTTGTTTTGGAATATAAGGTGGTAGTCCCATGGGTTAATGAATCTTGTGAAAATATTAGGTGAGATCGAAATTACAAACTAGGTTACATGGAACAAATGTTCTATAAAAATGGAGCACAACGGTAATTAGGGTAATCTGCAATCGTCCCATGTATAATACATGGCCGGTTGATAGTTATAAGCCGGAGTGCTCGGAATGAATACAGATCCCCATGCATGATAGGAGATGATTGTGGGAGAAATAGTGGGGAAATAAAGGACATATCCCTGGATATGGATCTTGAATAAAGCTATTTAGAAAACATACACGTCTTGCATATGTCATCTGAAACAACAAATGTTGTAAACAAAGGTTAATTATAGTGTTAGCACTGAATCAGAGACGCGCTATCAGATACAATGAGGTACATCACATTGGATTGATATCACAAAGATTGTTATTTAGGAAATATTTGTAAAGTGTAAGATACACTAGGGAATAGCAGGTAGCAAATTAAAATACACAGAAAGAATCCTAGAGAAAATATGCCATCTCATGGTCCTGATTCAGGCCAAACTCTGTAGCTCTTATTTTACAGATGGTTCGGGCTTCTATCTAACGTAGGAGGACTTCTCTATTTCCTCCTCTTTCGCCCAGAGAAGCCTGTCTGAGTCCAATAAATCTCACTTTCATTTTATCGTCCAATTGATGCTTCGTTTGCCAATGTTGGGCAAGGGGTAGTGTTGAATCAGATTTGCTCATTGCATAAACATGCTCCCGTATCCTGTATCTCAGTTCCCTGATAGTGCTGCCAATATATATACGTGCACATGTGCATATTATGGCATAGACTATGTATTTGCTGCGACAGTTAATGGTGTCTTTAATCAAAAAAGTATTTCCTTTTGAGTCAGTAAAATTCTCCGTGTCCTTGTGCGCCATTTTGCACATGGCACATGATCCACATTTCCTAAATCCTGTTGATAGTTTAGGTAACCAAAGATCTGGTCTAGGTGTTGGTAACTTCGGCAGTAGGGATGGGCTAAGGATGTTTTTAAGAGATCTGGCTTTTTTGAAAATTAATTTTGGTTTTTCATCAATAAGGTCTTTGAGGTGATCATCGAGATTGAGTAGGTGCCAATTCTTATTCAGTATTTTTCTAATTTCAAAGTTGTTGTGTGAAAAAGTTGTGATGAAGCTTATTTTCTTATCTTTTTCTGTTCTTTGGTGATTTTTGAGTATGAGGGTTATATCCCTACTCATATTCTTGACTTTTGTGTGTGCCAGTTCTATATGTTTTTTGTTATAGCCTCTCCGACGAAATCTATATTTAAGAAGGTCACATTCCTGAGTGAAGTCATTGGTGTTACCACAATTTCTCTGGGCTCTTACAAACTCACCCTTGGGTATGTTTCTTATCACTGATTTTTTATGACAACTTGATGCGAATAGGGTTGAGTTTGCCTCAGTCGCTTTGGGAAAGGTTTTCGTCAGTAAATGACCGTCCATCACATATATGGTGAGGTCCAAGAAATCTAAACGGGTGTCACTTGATGGTCCTGAGAGGAAAATCCCTTCTGTGTTGCTATTGAGACGATCTTTGAATTCAATTAGTTCTTGTTCATTACCATTGCAGATAAGCAAAATATCGTCAATAAATCTGGTCCACATCACAATTTTATCTTGTGCATTAAGATCTGTGTAAACATATTTGTCCTCAAATTGGTCATGAAAAGGTTTGCAAGAGCAGGTGCGTATTTAACGCCCATAGCCACTCCCTGTTTCTGCTCATAGTAACTTTGGTTGAACAAAAAAATATTGTTTTCCAACGTTATTGTCATAATTTCTTTCAACATGGTCACATACTGGTAATGTGAAGCTGTTTCCCCTGGAAATGTGTAGTCAATAGTTTGAATAGCTGCCTCATGTCTGATGGAGGTATATAGGGCTCGGACATCCCAGGTGACAAGTTTGCATGTGTCCTTCCAGTCGATAAGTTGGAGTTTCTTGATTACATCAGTAGAGTCTTTACAGAAAGCTCTAATTGCAGGTACACATGGGCTAAGTATGTTGTCGATAAACTCGCTGATTTTCTCTGTGACCCAACCCATACCGCTAACAATCGGTCTTCCTTCCGGTATCTTATCAAATGCTTTGTGCACTTTGGGTAGAAAATAAATGGTCGGGACCACAGGGTGCGAGACAGATAGGTAAGATTTTTCATGAGCAGTAATAAGACCTTTCCTTTCCCAAGATTGTATCTGTTCCGCTATCTGATTTTTAATTTCCATAGTAGGGTTTGACCGAAGTTCTTCATAGCAAAGGGGGGTTGTTAAATGATTTAAGGCCATCTGTATGTAGTCCGTACGGTCCATGATTATTATTTTTCCCCTTTTGTCAGCTTCTTTCATTACTATGGACTTGTCCATTTGTAGGTTGTTCAAAGCTTTAGTCTCCTCCAAGGTAAGATTGTTCTGTTTGGTGTTGAATCTAGAGCTGGACTTGCTCTTGTGTTCAAATAAGGTGTTGATATCCATTTGGACTACCTTGTGAAAGGTGTCGATCATATTGTCTTGGCTCAATTGTGGGGTGAACTTGGATTTAGTTTTCAATTGCTTGGTAGGTATACTGATAGGTTGGATTCTAAGATCATGAAGTGTTTCGTGTACTTCCAATTCTTCTGATTCAAGACTTCGTAATAAATGGATGTTCTCAATATCTTGGATGGATAGCGATGTTGGTACTGGCTTCTCTTGTCTAGGAAGATATTGTAGCACTTGTGTAGCAAAGAACTTTTTCAATTTCAATTTCCTTGTGAATTTGAAGAGATCAATTTGTGTTTGAATATGATCATATCTATGTGTCGGTGCAAAGGAAAGGCCTTTGTTGAGTAATTTGGTTTCATCTGCTGTCAAGTCTTTGGATGAGATATTCATCACAAGGTCATTGTTGGGTTTGTTCCTGTGGCTAGTTGAGCCCTGGCTCTTGTCAAGCATCTGTAATATTCCAGAGCATCTGGATTGCCGCTGTCTTGAACCCCCCCTCCTTCCTCTCCTCCTGTTGGTATTGGTTTGGGGTTTGTTGGTGGGGTGGTTTGAAAATGGACTTGCTTGGTATTGGTTAATCTACTTCCCTTCTATTTGGTTAAAAAAACCTGAACCTGCAATATTGTGTTCTCCTTTCTTAGGTTCTTCCTTGTCGGTCTCCGAATCAACATCAGAACTACCCGGTGAGGTATTGGGAGTGCTCTCTTTCGAAGAAGGTTTGGAAAATTTGTTCTATTTTTCTTGAAATGTGTACACTTTGTCTTCACAGTAATCTTGTTCATCTCTGTAAAATTTTCGTACTTTCCGTATCTTAATCTCATCTTGATATTCCATGAGTATTTCATGCATTTTGTTAAAGTTTTTCTCCTTGGTGGCCTCCAATGCTTGTGTTTCCTTTATTTCTTTTGTAATGAGATATTTTTGTTCTTTCGCTCGTTGTTGTTCTCTTGTGGCATGTTCGATGAGATTTTCAAGCATTTTGGTGGAACTGATATTTACATTTTTTTCCCAGTCTTCCGCTAGGTCTTTGTCCTCATCTTTAGAAAGGTCAGGAAAAATCAATATCCTTAAGCCTCGAGATATAAAGCCATTTTCTAGGTAGTTCTTGAGGGAAATAATCTCCCAGAATGTATCAATTTCTTTTCTTGATATTCTTTCTAGTTTAATGAATTTATAACGTATGTCTTCTCTTCTAGGTACCGAGGATTGAAAACCATGCGTACTATCCCCTTTTTTAGAAAAGAGGTTGAAAGCATCTTTTTCCCGATTCAAGATATATTGAGCCATTGTTGAGTCAAGGCCGCACAGATAGTTGGTCACTCGAAAAACAAGTTATGCCACAATTTAGGGGATACATTTTGTGCCAACTGTAAAATTTTCAATGCGCCTGGTTTTTCTTGCAATTCAAAAAGTGTTGCAGCGAATGTGGGGCAGAAAAAAGGGACTTTTGAATCCCAACCCCTTGTGAAAACAATTACAGTATTGCTCCACACTTTAGAAGACTGCGCCACACTTATTAATGCTGGTGAGATAATGTATCTTTATTGTATTGCCCTTTATGGATAACACGTGTTTCGACACACCAGTGTCTTTTTCGAATCAGGGCTAATAACACAACTGAATCAAAAGTAAGTATATCATTCATGTGGTTAGATTCACAGAATAAGCATATGTTTTAAATTAATAATGTGAAAATGGAATCTCAAGAGCATCCCCCAGAGAGGAGGCTCCCAGCCCCCCTCTGGAGGCATACTGAGGAAGCTTCTTGTTTACCGCCGTAGCAAAGAGGTCCACCTCCGGTGTGCCCCAACGTAAGAAAATCCATGAGAGGACCTCTGCCTTCAACTCGTAGCTGACCACTGTCCGCCGGCTGAGGGCATCCGCTGTGACATTCAGCTGGCCCGGGATGTGTACTGCAAGCAGCCAGACACCATGAAGCATGGCCCACTCCCATTTCTGGATAGACGGGTCCACGAGGGGGGAGACTTCATTCCCTCTTGCTTGTTGATGTAATACATTGACACCACATTGTCCGTGCGTATGCGGACCACCTTGTTGGCAATGAGCGGTCTGAATGCATTGAGCACCAGAAAGATCGCCAGAAGCTCCAAATGATTTATGTGCAGGAGCTTGTCCTGAGGCAACCAGAAGTGTGAGACCTGAAGAAGATCCGTTGTGATCGTCACCGTGGGGGCTGGGTCCTGAAACCCTGCACCCACTGACAGGTTGCTGAGAGATGACCACCAGTCCAGGTCCACTCTCATGGAATCCGGAATCATTATCCGCTTGGAATCCGAGTCCACAGCCTGACGCCAGGAACTCTGAAGAGCCATCTGGGTCCATCTCATCTTGAGACGAGCAAGAGGAAGAGCTAGCACGCACGAGGCCATGAGGCCCAGAAGCCTTTGGAACCACCAGGCTGACATGCTCTCCGACTGCGCAAACATCTGACACGTGGCTAAAAGATCCGCCATTCTGTCCCTGGTCAGGTACACTCTGCAGTCGGTCGTGTTCCAGCGAAAACCCAGGAAAATCAGGTCCTGCGAGACCGTCATGGAAGATTTCCACCAGTTCACCGACAGCCCAAGATGGAACAAGAGCTGAAGGAGAGACTGGAGATTGCCCGCTGCTGCTAGCGGACAAGGGCTGCGTAAGAGCCAGTCGTCCAAATACGGATACACATGGATACCCTGGAGACGAAGATAGGCCGCAATCACCGACATCATCTTCGTAAAGACACGCGGCGCCGAGCTGAGGCCAAAAGGAAACACTCGAAACTGGAAGTGCTCCTCTACCAAAGAGAAGCAGAGATATCTCCTTTGTGGGTTCCAAATCAGGATATGCATGTATGCGCCCTGAAGATCCACAACACTGAGCCAGTCGCCCGTCTGCAAGGAGGAGCGTATCTGGCTGGGCGTAATCATCTTGAATTTCTGTTGGGGTAGGAAAAGATTGAACTGGGAAAGGTCTAGGATGGTGCGCAGGCCAGCCTGGTTGGGTTTGGGCACCGTAAACAGCCGGGAGTAGAAGCCCTCCCCTCGCTCCCCGAGGGGAATGGGTTCCACAGCTCTGAGGTCCAGAAGTTTCTGAACCTCGGCTTTGAGGGAGGGCGAGCCTGACAGCTGAAAAGGAGGGTTGGGGGGTTGGGTAGGGGATAGAGGTAAGTGGAAGCCCACTCGAGCGACTAACAAGACCCATCTGTCTTCTGTGATGGTCTGCCACGCCTCCCAATGAGACGCAATGCGTCCTCCCACCGGGGTCTCGTGCGAGCGTGGAAGTAGGTTTATCTGTGGCGGTGCCACCTGAACCTGAGGAGGAGGCAGAAGAGCGGGAGAAAAACCGTGTCCGTTGTTGCCTATGGCAGTTATTCCCCACAGGGGTATCCACTCTGCGAGATTTGCGGTCGAGGAAGCCCCTAAAGCAAGAGGAGGGTCGACTTTGTGACAACGGTCTCTGGGTTTTGAAAGGAGCCTTAACCACGACAGACAATGACTTAGCTGTCTGAGTGCTATCCTTCGTCTTGGTGAGCTCTACATCTGTTGTAGAATGAAAGAGCTCCTTACCATCGAACGGAAGGTCCAGCACCTTGTCCTGCACTTCTTTTGAAAATTTTGTGGCATGCAGCCACGCCTGCCGCGAGGTATCAACCCCCAGCATAAGGCTCCGAGCCGAGGTGTCTACTTGATGAGCCGCAGCCTCCAGGAGATCCTGGGCCAAGACCCTGGCATCGGATAGGCCACCCTTGAAGTCTTCCAACTTCTCGACGGGGATGTGCTCCTCAAACTCCGACAGACCTTTCCACATCCGCATATTATCCCCCGCTACTATCAACTCAGCATTGGCCTGCCTGAGCTGCAAGGCCGAGTTGGTAAAGATTTTCCTCCCTAGGGAGTCAAGGAGCTTGTCCTCCTTACCCAGGACCTGAGTAGCCGTCGTGGAAGAGGATGCTGCAGGTCTGGATTGCAAAGTGGCCACAGCCACCACTGTGGAGGAGGGAGGCGGACAAGATGACAGGGCCACCTATTCCAAAGAATGTAGCCTGTACCTCGCGTCAATCTTCTTGACAAAAAGTCCCGAGTGTGGCTTTTCCCAGATTCTTCGGACCTCGGCCAGAACATCCTTCTGCAGGAACAGGCCGGTACGCTCCAAAGGAGACAGGGTGAATGCCCCAGAAAGCACGCCCTCCTGCGGAGCGGGTGCCTCGAGCACCGGAACATCTAGGAAACTCATCATGTCCAGTACCCGGTCATGAAAAGCTCTGATAGAGCGGGGAAGGTCCTTGTTGTCCTGATCGCCTTGCGGGTCATCTGACAGGTCAGGATCCTGCTGAGCCATGTCAGGCACTGCCTTGTCCACTGGGGACAATGGAGGCAAAGGCGGAAGAGCCGGGGGAGGCGCCACGGGCAAGGGAGGTCCCGGAGGAACCACCGGAGGAACCACCGGAGGAACGGGTGGAGCCGAAGGCGTAGGTGGACATATCTCCCTGAAAAGCCCTTTGAAATATTCCCTCATGGGGTCGGTGCACATAAGCGCTTGAAATGTACCAAAAAAGGCATCCTCCGGAGACTGATTCGGAACCTGAGGAGACCTCTCATGAGGTGGACAAATCCAAGGACGTAGCAGGGAAGGGTGCCACACTGGCCCCTCCACCGACGTATCCACATAAATCAAAGGTGCCACCCCCGCGGGCAATGAAACATTGTGCGGAAGAGGCATCCGGGCATTCCAATCATAAACCGGCCGGTAAGGATGCGCACAAGGGACCTTAGGTTCACCCAAGGGACCAAGCCCTTGTCAGGTGTCCTGACCCACGTTTGAATTATTAGGCTACAACATTTGGTGCTGTGGGCTTAGAAAATCCTAGATGGCCGAAAAGCCCACATTTGCACCAGAATCCAGGAAAACTGCACAGTTTTGCGCACACCAAAATGGTCACCTGACCTGCCACCCACCAGTGCAAAGAAAGATGGTTCTGTTCAAAATCTGTTTTTATTAAAAAAAATTGCTAAGATCATGGGTACAAAACCACCAAACAAAAATCCCACTCTGGTTGAGTGTTCTACTTTACCCTACTTTACCCTAGTGCAGATCCACATCAATGCCATGTCAAGCAAGGATCATATACTATCAAGTAAAATCCTTTATTTTTGAAATGTATTAATTCAAGACAGCTCCCAAAAATAGGTGCAGTACCGGCATTGGACACTAACCGGCGCTAGCGATCTAAACTCTGATAGGAGAACTGTATTTCAGGAGTTGCAAAAGGATCCTGAGCTAGCTGGGACTTCAAAGGCTTGCTGATTAATGAGCATTCTCAACCCCTGCTGTTCCCAGGCCCTCACAAAAAGGCAGCCTGATTCAATTAACAGTTGTATTCATGGGAAGCCTTAACACCTTGCATTCCCAGCAACAGCCCAGGATATCACATGGCCCTGTTGATTGGGAGGGAGGGGACTTCCCTGCATCCTGCAGGAAACAACACAATAGACTTCAATTGAATAGAATATGCTGATTTGATGTGCATCTGTAAACAGTGCTCTGCCTGGAAGGAAGGACATGTGATCTCTGACTCACCAAGTTTCTGGGGGCGGACCCAGACACTTTTGTGAATTGAATTGAAGGCAAATATATGTTTTATAAGAATACTGATAACTAATTGTAACCAGATGACAGAAATGTACAATTTTGAGATCCTTGATATGAAAAATGTACCTACAATTTGAGTCTAACCCCGCTATTTATTAATACTGCAGACACTGTGCTTATGCTAGAGACCTAGTAAATTACTCTAATATGCCCAGAAGGGGGGTGTACCTCTGTGTAAATTTGGGTAAAAGTCCAATATGGCAAAACCCACTAAAAATGAAAATAAGTTGTGATTTCTGAACCCAAGCTCTTAGGAAGATCAGAGTTGGGCAAGAATGTACCTTAATTCATCTGCAATGTGGACATGTAATTTCAACAACTTGTGTATCTGGGAAGCATGTGTGGTTATGAAAAATCGTTTTTCTAAGTAAATGCAAAGGGGAGGGTTTTCAGCCAGCCATAAAAATAGCATCACTCTGACTCATCCTGGCTCACTACTTAGTTCCCCAGTGAGAGCACAGAGAATTCTCTAGCCTATCAGGATCATGAGAGGGTGGGGCATAGAAAGTCAGCATCCCCACCCACTTTCAAAAGACATAAAAAGAGCCACTAAGACCCAGGAAGGAACATTCACATTCCACTTCAAACTGATTTCTTGCGAAGCATTTTGCCAGACCAGACAATATCCATAAGACTCCAGAATCAGAACTTAGAATCCAGACTCCAGAACTTGTAGCAGAGGGGCCTGAACTACCAGCTGAATCCTTTTTCAGCAGGCCTCAAAATCTTTTGCAACCTAACTCCACTCTTCAACAGCCGGGCTGTGCTGTTTGATTCTGGCTAGAACCCTGTGCCAGTACCCAGAAAGCAGTGCTGTATCCAGAATCCACTTGATCCAGACCAGCAGAACCAGAGATCCAGACCGCCGTGCAGTGCAGAGTACCAGACCAGACCAGCAGAGCAGGGCTGACCCAGACCGCTGTATTCAGAACCAGTACCAGAGACCGTCCGTGACGAGTGAAGCCCAAACCTGACCAGACCCTGTCGGCCTATTTCTAATTTATAGTGTGAGTACTCAGCCAGAACTGTGCAAAACCAATCTCTTAGTTTAAAATAATCTAATCTAATTCAAACTATTTTAACCTATTTAGAAGTGCATAATAGAATTGTGTGTCCAACCTGTTGATCTAAAACCTTCCACAGCGCATCTGTCATTCTGAAACTTTAATTTTACTTCTGAAAATCTACCTCCACTAAACTGTGCGTATCTTTGGAACCGTATGTGCTAGGAACGAGATTTAACTTTCATTTTAAAGCTAAGATCCTCAGCTTTCCAACACGCAGAAAAAGTGCAGCGAATTGCAACTAGCTCATTTCACCACCTGTCAACAATCGCTGTCTATTGCTTTGCATTGCTGAAATCTGTTTTCAACCTAATAATCCCTCATGAATCACTGATAGTGTTGACCTGAACTAATTCAAGTAGCTGTCACCTACCCTGAATCTCCTATAGGGAATTAAAATCATTTTAGCATAGTTTTCACTTCTTTGCAAATCCCATTCAAAATATTTCTGCATGTTTTCAAAGCATACCGGTTGCTCTAAGCTTGCTAGGGGAGAACTGAAATTTGTATTGCATTGTGTTTGTATTCCTGAAAATTGTGTGTTCTCCTTCCATCTCCTTATATTGCATAGGGGGGCAGTGAATTGTCAAAAGAAAAAGTGATCATATTATCTCTTGTTGAAACCATCTCAGTTATTTCTGTGCTGCATTCTTTTCCACCATTGCATTTCCTTGAATCCATAAAAGCATTCACAGCTAACTTATCCTCTCTATACCAACTCCTAAGTAATTAAATAAGCGTACAATTGTAATATTATCCATCGTTGATCACTGTCATATTCTTAAGTGTGATATCAAATATTAATTTATTATAAAAGTGTGATATATATCTTGTTTCATTTTTCAATAAATCAGTTAATTTGCAAAACAAACGTACTTCTTGGCTCAGTGAGGTCAGGGGGATTCAAAGAGAGGGGTGTTATATAAGGGTTTATCATCCAGATTATAATTTGTCATAAAAATATATAAATAAGGGCTTCCCTTGGGCATCCCAGACCAGGCATTGACTTAGTTGGAGTGCTGAATTGAAGTCCCTTAACACCCTACACCAGAGGCCGATGGCGTAGTTGTAGAGGTAGCACCTAAAATGGCCACCGCGGTGGTGGCGGGAACGGGCGCCATTTTGTCCTCATCTGAGGGGAACTGCGGCACGTGAGGTAGTGAGGCAGGGGTCCTCATCGATGGATCAGGGGTCTTAATCTTAGCCTTAACATAAGGAACCTCGGCAGAGCCGGTACTATGAGGCCTGGAATGTTTTTGTGACATACCAACCGCCAACTGAGCCTTCGAAGGAAGGACCTCGGCACTGCCGGTAAAAGAAGAACTTTGCTTCTTTGCCCCTCAACAGGTCTGGTGTCACCACAAGAGCGGGAACGGTGAGCAACAGCTTTCACCGACAAAGCCTTGACCGGCCTCTCAGAACTGTTGGTAGCTTTAGCCTCTGAACGAGGGACCTCGGACCCAGGCCTGGTAAAAACTTTATTTGCGCGGGCCTCGAACATCCGTTCGGTAACAACAAGCCCAGCCAAGGCCTTGGGGCGAACCCAGGTCTTATCTTTGAGGGAAGCCGACAGAGAGGCATCAGAGCGAGCTCCGGTACCCCACAACTCAGTAGAACTGGGTCTACAAACAGCCCCCACAGGAGGGGCCTCGGAGCGTACTCCGGTATTCACAGGCCCCTTACGGAGACCCTCAGAGAAAACGCTGGTAGAATTATTAGGCCCGAAGGGCACCTCAGGGCGTACCCCGGTGACAGAGCGATCAACGCCCCTCCCGGCCCGAGAGGAACCCGGAAAGGTATCCCCCGGCTGGGGTGCTCTGAAAAGTAAAGAACTTACCGGGCGTTTCTTCTTCTCATCAATGAACGCCTGAAAATGTGAAGGAGGAGTTCATCAGAACACCTCCTCCCACCGCTCCAACCGACGTTGAAGTGCCCGGACCGAAAGGGAGTCACAGTAAAAACAGGAGTCCCAACAGTGATCCGGACCCAAACACTCTAAACAAAGAGGATGGGGATCCGCCCTGGCGAAGCGACGGTGACACGATGAACAATCAGGAAAGTCTAGCTTGAATGACATAGACAGACCAGGAAACAAACGCTAGCGAGAGCCAGAGAGGAAAAAAGGGAAGAAAAACTTCTGAGGATGCAAGTGCATCCGGCCCCGATCGAGCGGAGAAAAGGCCTGATGGGCGATGCGCGGGGCGGAGCCAAGATGGGCGGGGTTACGGCTGCGTGCCGGGCCACGCGCAAGAAAGAGAAGAAGGACACATTTTTGGAAAAAATGTGGATGCTTTTTACAAAGTGCTCCGGTTCACATCTCACAGGACGGAGAGATGTCCCATAAGTATGGAGGAAAGGGGACTGGACGTAGAAGTAAGAGAGTTAGCATGACAGACGCAGTGACAAAGACAAAATGGGCAGCCTTGGTTGGATAGGGCGCTTGACTAACACAATTCCTCTTATTAGAGAAAGGGGGAGGACTAACACAATGTATACCATGGAAACAGACAGATAATAAATCACCATTGATTACAGCAGTGGCAGGGAAGTGGATTTATGATTTGGAAAGAATGACAGCAGGTATGACGTTGGCTGTGTCTGACATAAAAAGCCTGTTGCTGCCATATTGGGTGAACAATCAGAGGAAATTTGGAAAAGGGCAGCGAATCCTAGGGTGTCCGCCCAAAACAAAAAACATGATGAGGCACCTTTTAATAACTGTAGGGCACACGTTTGGAGGCCACTAAGAATACAATATCCTGACACATCAGATATGGGTGCAATCATGACATGTAAAATGGGGCCAGATGAAGACCCTGTTGCATATATACAGGATAATTAAGAGAAATGGGTACTAGAGACTAGGGAACCATGGGACAAGGACATAACCATTTTCCCCGAAGAGGGACAGAGGCAATGAAAGAAAATTGTGGGGAGTGAGGCAAAACCATGGCCAGAGATACAAGTGAATATTGTTCATCATTGTAGATAGAAACAAAAGAAGGACAGAAAGAAAATTAGGGAAAGACAGATAGAGGAAGCAAAGTTAGTGAAAATGAAAAGATTGATATTGACACTGGAAGCATTTATGTGAATGAATTCAGGAGAAAACAATGTGATGCAGGAAGCACTGCAGGCACAGCCAGGGCCAAATGGAAATTTTGCAAGACAAGGAGAATATAATTATTTTCCTCAGGGATGAGGGTTTGCACCCAGAGACAGAGGGTTTGAATTTCAAGCGCAGAGAAGAGCAGGGTTTAATGGAGGGATTAATGAGGGGCAAACCCGATTTGGAGGATCGCCACAACATTGATGGACAGGTGCAAAAATGGGACACATTTCCCGTGTATGCAGAAGTAGGGGAGGAAGACAATAGAAATGGAAACCAGAAGACACAAGAGAGGGGCCTGCATACCCCCACCATATAGTGCAGAGCCATTACTGTATTGGGTCCAAGATCGCATGCAGTATCCGCACAAGCACTACAAATACAGCAGACGCAACAAGGGATGCCACCCCAAACACAGCAAGCACCAATGCAAACACAGCAAGCACCAATGCAGACTCAGCAAGCAATGATACAGACACAGGCATCAACACAACAGAATGCAGTAATGTCATGGAATGCAAACATATTGCCACAGACACCAACACCTGGAATAGAGAGTGTGACAATGGTGGGAGGGAATACTTTTACCAGTGCAGGACTGAATATATACCCACAATAGGACAGTCCATAGACAGACTTGATGTGTCAGATCCCATTGGTTACACCAGACCCACAAGAGGAACCAAGGTTCAAACTGACCTTTATGTGACACACCATTTTCCTTTTTAGTGGATACGGGAGCAACCTGTGTTAGAGAGGGAATAATCCCAATGTCAGGTATATCCATGGATGCACAAGGATTTTCAAGGGTGATGACAAAGGTTCCTTTTACATACAAATTACACATAACTATGGGAGAACACGACATGGCTATGCTATTGTTATATTCCCGCTGGATACCAGTTAACATATTGGGGAGAGACTTGATGAGTAAACCAAACATGACAATATCATTTTCTGACAAGGGGATACTATGTTCTACTCCAGGGATCCGCGATGTCAATGCACAAGAGTTCATAGCAGCATTCTATGGTCAGAAAGCACAGAGAGGGGTACCACTCAACCGGGAGGTATTCCTTTATGGAGTACACATATTGCTACTATGGCTTCCAAGAATACAGGACAAACTATTGAGGTTACCTGCAGAGTTTTTGTTTTGCCCAGAAGTACCCACAGACGTGACAGAAGGGCAATTAATTACCATTGAACTAGAGGCAGCCTTAGGAAGAGAGCACAGGGTCATTTTGCATGGTGTAGACAATGAAGGGGTCAATTGATACACAGTAATAACATTCGACTAGGTGCATAGACTGATTGACTTGACAGATGAAGAACTGTTTACAGATGAGGACTAAGATGACAAAGTGATGTTTAGCATTAGCCTCACATGCCAGTTACAATTTGAGAACAGGGAGATCTGCCATAGAATGTAATTAGTGAGGAAAATACTATAATTTCTTCAAGAAGATTTGGCACATCTACCAAGCTCAATATGAAGCGGCAGTCCATAAGATGCTGATCTATTTAAAGGATTAGGGGCAGTTAAAATTAAACTGAAGGAGGCAGCAATTTTACCATGAGTAAAACAATATCCCACATCAAAGGAAGCAGATTAGGGTATTTATGAAACTATTTCAATCTTAGTGTGACACAGGATATTAGTCCCTTCAGATCGAGATGCAACATGGCTGTGTACCCTCTTACAAAAGAGACAGGAGGGTTGTGGAGATTTATGCAGGATCTATGGCCCTTAAACAATATTATTGAGGCAGAATTCCAATTGGTCCCACATACAGCCATGATATTATGTTACATCCTGTTTAAAGCTAAATGTTTTACAGTGATTGATTTTAAAAATGCCTTCTATTCAATTCCCTTGCATACAGATTCTCAATACTTGACTGTGTTCACCTATCACGGAATTCAACTGCAACATACCCGTTTACCCCAGGGGTACTGTGAATCACCCTCTGTCTTTAACCGAGTACTGCAGATGGATTTAGGAAACATACAACGGAGGAAGAGTGCGCAAGAGACTCAGTGAAGCTAATGACAGTATTGGCAGAGAAAGGGCACAAAGTGGAAAAAGAGAAATTACAATATTGCCAGGAAGTTCTATTCATAAGTCAGCTGATATCAAAAGAAGGGAGGAAGGTGACACCTGAAAGCAGAGGCAATCATGAAAACATGCAGGCCAGAGACAGTGAAAGAATTACAGCAATTATTAGTCCTTTTCAATTACTGTAGGGCATAGGTCTATGGCTACAGCACATTTTTCAGGCAGCTTTTAAAAGGACTGAAAGACAAAATGTACTGGACAGGTGAGAGAATAGATGCCTTTGATGAATTAATGTTAGCAATTAGCACAGCTCCCGCGTTAAGGATCCTTGATTATAATGAAGACTTTTTTTCTGTTTTCACTTTCAAATGAGGTTGTGATGACAGCTGTCCTCAAACAAGAAAATACTATGGGAAATGATTTGTTAAGTCATTTATAATGCACCTGTACACAAGTGTTTTTAGGCACAACAAGACAAGGGAGGGAAGACCAAAAGAAGATAAAACAATGATCTTACTAGTCCTTGTGTCATTCCGATTGTGCAAGTGCAAGTGGAGTGAGGGGGGGAGAAGTGCCGGGGGTGGTCGGGAGGGGAGAGTGCAAAGGAATGCATAAGTGCTGCCAGGGAGGTTGCTCATAAGTGCAGATAGTCAGGGGATGGTAGGGTTGCAGATACAGTCCCTGTGGTAGTTGGGAAGCCCGGAGGCAGTGCAAGGGCAACTGGTCATGCAGGAGCCTGGTCCTGTCCTGTAAGCTCAGTGGGTGGCCAGGTAACCAGATACAAACCATTAGAATTTTGCAGTCAGATCTTAGATCCAGTAATGATAGGCCATTATTCATGTGAGCAAGCATTGGCTGCAGCAGCTTTATCAATTGAGAAATCTGCCAGCATAACTATGGACTGTTCAGTTCCATTATATGTTGAACATGCTCTTTTTCGCCATCCTTGAAAAGCTCAAAGGTACATTGACTACACAGAGAGCATGAGGCTATGAGGTGATTATATCGAATCCATCTATCAAAATGGTTAGGTCTCGAATATTAACCCCAACCAGATTCATAGCAGAACAGACTTGATACTCCTGTATGTTTGCCTTATTGGGCAATATAATCTGCTTGATATATATTGTCCTGCCTCGGTTTTCCATATACATATACTACCTGCATTGTAAAATTGTAAAGTCTCTCCTTTCTGGATCACTTTCCCTTTTTGTAAAATGTTCATTTGTTCACCCTTTCTCCCTCAGGTTTTTACAAAATGCTCTTTTTCTCTTTCTCTCTCGATTCATTATACCCAATTATTTGAACTTGCCATGTCCACCAACATGCCCCGGTGTCCCCTCTGTACCTGGATGGACTCACCAACTCTTGGAGGCGTTCCTTGCTGCTTCTGCAGCCAGCCAGTGATGATCTTTTGGTGCTTTCTCTTTTGTGACCATTTTCCCTCAGCGTTCCCACTCCTCGTGGCTTCAGCTGGGATAGTCTGCTTCTTACGTGACTCAGGTAAGTGAAACTCCCCCTTCTGACACCTGTGAATACACAGGAATCCTACCATGACTTCTGTCATTCCCGCAGCATGTCTAAAGCATGGAGAAGCTTTCCTTCTCTCTGTTCTCGAGCAGGTTGGCTCCTCTGAGTTTCTTTCAATCTATCATCTTCCCAGTTTGCATAGAGAGGATCAGCTTTCTCCCAACAGCAGTGTGGTTTAGCTTCCTGCTTCTGTGATTTAAGTGACCCGGCCACAAGAGTGCTGCTTTTGCTCATGGCTTAATTTGTTCTGCATTACTCCACTCCTCTTCCATGTCCCAGCATTTTGGTGGTTGTGGGAATGGCAGTCCATTCATGATTTGCATAAATACCCTAGGTGAATGTTCTTAGTGGTTTTAGATGGAAAGCCAGCCTTGGAGGACTTATATGTGGAGTCTGGGAAGGTGTTTCCAGCAATTTTACCAGGCTGGTTTAGGATTGCCTTTGGATGTTGCCAAAAGGGTTTCAATATTCGCTGTAGGTCGAACAGTGGAGGTGTGACAATATTCAATTAGGGCATTCGGGAGGGATGGTTTATCCTCAAAAAAGGGGGAATACCATCATGCCTCACCGATACTGCCGTGACACCTCTCTGTAGGTTGTCTCCCCCACATGATCCTTCCTCATATCGTTGCCCCCATGGTCAGGATCAGTCAGCGGCTGCTGTGTCTCCTGGCCACATGGCAGGAGGCCAACATCTAGAAAGGACTAATGGCGCCATCGGATTCATCACACTACACTAATTGTTATGATGGAGTACCCCAGGACAAGGAAAATGCCCCAGGGGGGGGATAACTCTCTTCATTCTCACCTCACACTGCTTCCCTGCCCCTCTCCCCCGGGACACCCACAGATGCACTGAGGATGCTGCGAGGGACACTTTCACCATCGCCGCTGTATGTGGCAACCAACACCAGCTGATCTTGTATTTCCCGGGCTCCCGGAGGAGGAGGAGGCCTGCCGTCATTGACTGACTGTGCGTTTATCGCTGCACTCCTGCATCAGATCTGGCAGGTGAGCAGGGCATAAAAGTTGGCCTTGCTGGCTTCTTTTTCTTTTCACCTCACACTGCTTCCCTTTCCCTCTCCCCCCAGACACCCACAGTTGTACCGAGGATGCCGCGAGGGACACTTTCAATGTGGCCGCTGTGCGTAGCACCCGACACCAGCTGATCTTGTTTTTCCTGGGCTCCCGAGGAGGCCCGCCGTGATTGGCTGCCCGCGTGTTCATCACGCCGACTTGCATCAGAGCCAGCAGGTGATCGCCGGCTCATCGAAGGGCCTCATCTAAGGGCCATGGCTCTCCCTGTCTGGGCCTGGAAAGCCGGGGGCCCTCTGCCTCTTCTACAGCCCTGGCCACCCTCCTTTGTCCTGCAGTGCACATCGATACTCCACCCACATTTACCTTCGTGCTTCCTAGGTAAGAGCATCTATGCATATTTATCTGGGTGTTCATTCATGCAATGCCTTGGTCTGGCTTCTACCACCCCTTATTCACTGCTATATACTCGCTGTTGCTTCACCTTAACCTCTCCAGCAATACAATGCTCTCTACCTTGCTTCTGGTGCACTACCCTCTCCCTACCCCTCGTATCTGGCCACTGTTCTACCCCAGAGGCTGCCCACCTGCCCTCCGCTCCTTTCCCCGATGCTCTGGTGCCTCATCAGCACCGCTAACTCTCCAAGCATTCCACTCCTCTACCTGCCACGAATGCAATGACCCTTTGACATCAGAAATGGGCCACAACGTTTGGAGGTATCATTACCGTTATGGCGCTATATGCATATATCGACTTTGCGTCATGGCGTGCTCATATGGACCCTCGAATCATGTTATGCTAATTTTGACCTGTGAATCATAGCGTGCTCATGTGGACTCTTGAATCATGTTATGCTCATCTTGACCTGTGAATCAGAGGATAGCTCAGGGGCAACATGCTCGCCTTGGAAGCAAGATGACACAGAGCAACACAGGTTCGATCCCCGGGTCTGGATATTAAGCATGTCATAAATAAACAATCATATAATATCATATCAATCATGGCATTCTCAATGTTGACCTCTGAATCTCTGCTGCTCTTAGCGGGCCTTTAAATCATACTGCACTCATTCCATATTTCTGTTTGGTCCTGGTCATTGAAATTCATCAAGTTTTGCATCGACTCACTACTCCCTCTCTGATTTTCAGTCTTTCTCCACCTTACCCTTCCCCTACCTTCTCTTCTCTCCCCCCTCACCCTAGCCAATTCTCTTGCACTATCTGAAATGTCATCAGGCCTAGTACGATAGTCATTGTTTGTTCCTCACCTTCCGCCCCCTCCCTCCCTTCCCTCTTTTATTGTCAATGCTCTAACACTATCTGAAATGTCGTCAGGCCTAGTATGATAGTTAATCTACCCATTCTTGATGTCTCAAGGCCTTGTAAGAATGTATTGTATTTTTCCCTTGCTCCCTCCCCTGCATTGAAGCGCTTTGAAACACCCGTGTATAGGCACTATACAAATAAACTCTCCATCCTGCTATTTCTTGAGCAGGGGCGCAATAGGTGTAGAGTCAGTTACGTCACTGACTGTGGTGGTCTATATGCAGCCCAGGCCTGCTGCGGTGTGGATCAGTGTCCTTTCACCTTGCGGCGTAGATAATTGTCTGTAAAGGGTGTTTTTAAAGTTCAGTTTGGCTGTGCGCACTGTGCTATATGCACTTGTGTCCTTTTGCCGTTTATTTGTTTGTTTTATTCATTTATAATGCGCACCAGACCCGGGGGTAATAGGGCACAGCAGTACAGGATATAAGCTGTGTAAGAGTTCTGAGCAGTTTTGCTTCGGGGCACACAGCATCCTGGCTGTGCCTTGCTCCTTCTATGCTCAGCGTTCTGTAGAGTGTCTTGATGCAGAGCGCTGCCCCTTCGGTGCGTGGTGCTCTGCTGTGGATTGTCTAGCAGATGCCGGCGTTGAAGGCACTATGCTGGTGCTTTCTGAAGCACTGCTTTTGCCCAGGCACAATGCTGCTTTCACCTTCTTCAATTGCTGCCTTAATGGTATGCGTGATGTTAATACTGTTCATAACGCTGCTACCTTGCGTGGTAATTCCACTTACTAACTGCTGTCTTGTTTCTTTTCTCTTTCCAGCAGGAGCGGCAATGGAAGAGTCAAAAAACTAAGATGCCAAGAAGCGTTGCTGCCAAGAATTCACACAAGGATAACCAGGTGAGTGCTGCCGAGAATCGGAGATCGGGTCCGTTGAGCAGAGCTCTGTCTAACAGCTGTTCCTTTCTACTTTCAGGTCCAGAGAGCAGGAGCAAGGCCAGTAAGCGTCACGCTGCAGTGGCAGAATGACGTGAAGCAGGGAAACCTTGCCTGGGTGTGCCTTAAATAGCCAACCACACCCAGCCACACCCAATGACTAAGCATGCCCAGCCCCATCCAAAAGGCAGAGCCAGCCACACCCAAAGGCAGTTCTGCATCATTTTAAGTGCTGCTTGGTTTATTCTGCCTCCATGTTTGAGGAATAAGAAGTGGCAGGGCATAGTCACCTCATGAATAAGAAATGTGGTACGAGGAACGCCAAGCTTGGGCCCAACTCTTTTTGTTCATTCTCAAACTGGTCTAAGAACCCCAGTGGTGCCTTGGAAACCCTGGGCTGTGTGCATATGTGCCTGCTACTACACTAGGGTAGGTGCAAGGGGCAAGGCCAGTATTGGCAGAGCCAGTGATCGTGACAGCAGATCCATGCACATATCCAGATGCAACATGTGTTGCGAAGTTCCTCGTACATGAGGTATTTCCAAGGTGGCGTGGGTGTGAAGTGCTAGGTTCTGACAACGGACCACACTTTGTAAATGAAATATTTAAGCACATCACTATCCTCTTGGGGATAAAGCACAAAGTCTCATCTGCCTATCAGCCACTAGCAAAGAGTATGATGGTTTATTTATATAGCGCCTATAGACAATGTGTCTCAAAGCGCTTCATGAGAAGGGAGGGAACAAAGGAAAATACAAAACATTCTTACAGGCCATGAACAACAAGAATATGAAAAATAACTGTCAAACTAGGCCTAGCGACATTTCAGATAGTGCAAGTGCTAAGACACAAATAGGAGGGGAATGGGAAAAAGCCAGGCGACTGCCGTACTAGGCCTGATGACATTTCTGGTAGAGCCGGAGAATACAAGCGGTTAGGGAGAGGGGAGGAGAAGGGGGAGAGGAACATAACAAGCAACTATCATACTATGCCTGATGACATTTCAGATAGTGCTGGAGAGGGAGGGGGCAAAAACAAGTAAGGAGGGGGAAGGAGGCAAACAAAGTTACTATCATACTAGGTCCAGGGACCATTCAGATAGAGTAAGTGCATAGTAAAAGTAAGAGAGGGAAGGAGAGGGAGAGAAGGGGGAAGGGAGAGGAGAAGAAAACAGAGAATAAAACAATGAAAAGAGCAGAGAAGCAGGGGGGGAGAGCGAAAGCAGTTGCAGAAGTCAGTGAGGCACATAATGTTGCAAGGGAACACAACATGTAGGCAATTAATTCATGAAGACATTGGGCACAGCATGATTCAGGGCCAACCTGAGAGGGAGATCCTGGGAAGGTCCAGTATGTGGGTTGAGGGGGGTGAAGCCCCAAAGCCCCAAGAGTCAATGTGTCCAAAAAGTCAATCCAAGGGTTGGCAAAAGTAAGTGATGGTGAACACAGCAGCGTCATGAGGTAACAGAGGGGGGTAAGGAGGCACACAAATGCATCACGGGGGGCAAGTGGGGGTATGGGGGCACACATAGGCATCACGGGGGCAGGAAGGGGGAGGGCATACACATACGCATCACAGGGGCAAGAGGGGGTGGGGGGCACACATATGCATCACAGGGGCAAGAGGGGGTGGGGGGCACATATATGAATCACGGGGGGCGTTAGGGGGTGGAGGCACACATATGCATCACAGTGGAAAAGAGGGGGTTGGGGGCACACATACGCATCACAGGGGGAAAGAGGGGTTTGGGGGCACACATTCACATCATGGGTGGCACACATGCGCATAACAGGGGGCAAGAGGGGGTGGAGGCACACATATGCATCATAGGGGCAAGAGAGGGGTGGGGGGCACACATATGCATAACAGGGGGCACGAGTGGGTGGGGGACACACATACACATCACAGGGGGGCAAAAGGGGGTGGGGGCACACATACACATCACGGGGGGCACACATATGCATCACAAGGGGCATGAGGGGGGTTGGGGCACACATATGCATCACGGGGGCGAAAGGGGAGTAGGAGGCACACATACGCATCACCGGGGGCAAGAGAGGGGTTGGGGCACACATATGCATCACAGTGGGCAAGAGGGGGGTGGGGGGCACACATATGCATCACAGGGAGTGGGGGGCACACATACACATCAAAGGGGACAAGAGGGGGTGTGGGGGGCACATATGCGCATCACGGGGGAAGAGGGTGGTGGGGAGCACACATACGCATCACAGGGGGTGGGGGGCCACATATGCATCACAGGGGCAAGAGGGGGTGGGGGCACACCTATGCATCATGGGGAGGCAAGAGTGGAGTGGGGGCACCACAGGGGGCAAGAGGGGGTTGGGGGCACACATACGCATCACAGAGGGTAGGGAGCACACATAAGCATCATGGGGGGCAAGAGGCGGGCAGGGAGCACACATATGCATCACAGGGGATAAGAGGGGGTGGGGGGGCAAACATACGCATCATGGGGGGCGAGAAGGGTATGGGGGCACACATATGTCTCACGGGGGCAAGAAGGAGGGTGTGGGCACACATACACATCACAAGGGGCAATGGGGAGGCACACATACGCAGCACGGGGGCAGCGTGGCAGCATACCAGTGCAGACATGGGCAGTCAGGGCCTTTGTTGTGGGCCTTAGGACATGGTGCCGCCTCCCGCCTCCCGGTTGCTCCTATTGACTTAACAAGCCATATGCAACCAATGGGAGGAGGAGCATGCCAGGCAAGGCAGCAACAGGCAGGGTGGAATGGATGCGGCCTTGTTTGCAGGCCCACACAAAAGGGCCAAGGCTGAAGGTGCTGAGGAAAGTAGGCAAAGAACAAGAAAACAACGTAGAAGGACACACAATGCTGAAACCGGAGGGATCCTCAACATGCAGATTCACAGAGGATCAATTTTAAAAGCATTTTTCGTTTTTTTTTTACAATAAGGATGCCGCAACGTAATGATCCTCAGATATTAATCCAGCTTACCCCAGGTACAGCTGAGCACTATAGTAGAGCATGGTGAGACAGCAGGAAGCCTCCAAAGTTGACATTGCAGGGCGAAGAAGGAAGAGAGAATGAGGGAAGGGGCCTCGATTTGGGCTTTAGGAGATGATGCCGGTTCCCGCCGCCCGATTGCTCCTATTGGCTTAACAAGCCATATGCAACCAATGGGAGGTGGAGCAGGACAGGTAAGGCAGCAACAGGCATGGTGGAATGAATGCAGCCATGTTGCAAGGCCTACACAAAGTGGCCTAGGCTGAAGGTGCTGAGGAAAGTAGGCAAAGAACAAGAAAAACATAGAAGGACACCCCATGCCCAAACAGGAGGGATCCTGAACATGCAGATTCACAGATGGTCAATTTTAAAAGCATTTTCGTTTTCTTTCTCAATAAAGATGCTGCAACGTCATGATCCTCAGATATTAATGCAGTTTACCCCAGGCACAGCTAAGTGCTGTAGTAGAGCAGGGTGAGGCAGCAGGAAGCCTCCAGAGTTGACATCTACAGGGCGAAGAAAGAAGAGAGAATGAGGGAAGGGATTTAGGAGATGTTGCTGGCTCCCACCTCCCGGTACCTCCTATTGGCTTAACAAGCCATAGGCAACCAATGGGAGGGGGAGCAGGCCAGGCAAGGCAGCAACAGGCAGGGTGGAATGGATGCGGCCATGTTGGAAGGCCCACACAAAGGGGCCAAGGCTGAAGGTGCTGAGGAATGTAGGCAAAGAACAAGAAAAACATAGAAAAACACACAATGCCCAAACCCGGAGGGATCCTGAACGTGCAGATTCACAGATGGTCAATTTTAAAAGCATTTTTGTTTTTTCAATAATGATGCCGCAACGTCATGATCCTCAGATATAATCCAGCTTACCCCAGGTACAGCTGAGTGCTGTAGTAGAGCAGGGTGAGGCAGCAGGAAACCTCCAGAGTCGACATCGCAGGGTGAAGAAGGAAGAGAGAATGATATAGTATATGTGAGCATCTAAATGGCCTCTTAAAAGAATGAATTGCCAAACTGAAAAACAGCTGGTTACATTGCCTTCCTCTAGATCTATTTGCCTTACATAATCAGCCAGGCTCTGACTATCAATTGACTCCACATGAGCTGGAAACAGTATGCAGACTGCATTCTCTTATTGCTCCTCCCACACGGTATCACACTGATGCTGAAAATGCTGCTACTGTTTTAGGGAAAAAAATGCATGATTATTTGACAACTATGACGCAATATCTTAAATGTATGGCCCGACAGGTGAAGGCGCGGCAGCGGGGTTCGAAGAACACAGATGAGAGCCATGAACAAACTTACCTGGACAATTTGTTGAAGCCTTGTGTGTATATCTAGGTGATAGGGTGCTGTGCCATCATTTTGTTTGGAATTGGAACAAGCCCCATTTTCAAGGACCTTACATTGTAGAAGCTGTCACTCAATCTGCAGTCAAGGTTGAAGGAAGAAGAGCGTGGATCCATCTCAGGGACATCAAACTATATAGAGGTGAGTCCCCCCTGTCCATAACTACCGAACCCAAAGGTGAAGAAGAAGTTTGACCGCAGACGTGGGCGATGACCAGAGTCAATTAGCAGCAACAGCAATAATAAGAGACACATTACTGAGTTTCCAACACAAGAAAAAATGTTCATATAACAATCGCCAAAGACGCTTGTGTACCACAGAGTGTGGTGTTTCCCAGTTTAAAGGGAGCATTGAATATTTCCTATAGTCATTTTGTTTTCCTGGTCTTTTTATTTCCCTTGAAAATGTATTCATTTTCAGGAACGTGGGACTTTTAGCTTTAAGAAAAAGGGTGAGACATTTCCTCTGATAGAACAATACATTTTTAAATGAGATTAGATATTCTCTCTTAACACTTCAAAGGAATTCTACTCCAAAAGGTGGACACATTAGCCATCATGATTAGAGCGTCTTTTTTTTAAAAAAATGTTATGGTAGTAAGAAAACTGGTAATTAATAATATAGCTAGACCAGTAAACATGAGTATAGCTACTGTGACAATGACAAATGAAATTGCACCAGAAAAATTCCCTGAAGTGAGCACACAGATTAAAATATTTAAAAGAAGTGTTCTAGATGACTCAAGGCCATTGATGATTCTGTCCATGACACCAACAGCCTGTGGTACAAACATATGAGCTCAGTAGGGAGAGAGACATCTGATGAGAGCTGTTTTGTGTATTCTCTCATTCCCTATGCCATGAGTTCCTCCAGAATATTTGTAGCAACAGAAGTGCCCGCAATCACAGCACATTGCCGAACACACCTTGCACTTTGTATGACCCAAGAACAGTTCCAAGGTCAGACAGCTTCCATACAGTGGGTAAATACAAGTAGATTCTCCAGAGGAGGATAATTTTATCAAGCAAAATACCATGAACATCAGTGCTAAAAAACAAGACAGGGTGATGAAATACATACCAATAGAAATGAATGAGGGAGGAATTAGAATAGAAGATAGCAAAATGCTGCAATGTAATGATGCACCAGGAAAATAAATACCTTGGTACTGGAATAGAGGTCAGTCACAAATAAAAGGAAGTGTACTTACTACTGAAGGATTGGTTTAAGGATTGATAGGGTGCAAAGCATTAGCACTCTTAGGACAGCCTAAAGAGGTTTTACAGCACGCAAACAAACAGTGTTTTAAGGAATGGCCTGAATATGTGAAATGGCTCACCTTGGTAGAAGATGAGGGGGATGATTGCCGATAAGACTACTGAAAAACGTGACCCTATGTTTCTGAAATGAGGGCACAGTGAAGGTGGGAATTAATCTAAAATCAGGGCACAGTGAAGGCGGGAATGAATATGGGGTGTGGGTGCATTTTCGACGTACCAGGCATGAGAATAAGTACAGCAGTGATAAGGGACCACTATTGGGGCTGTGGTTCAAAGGCCTACATGCAGCTTCCTCAAATTGGGGAGGATTGTGCTTCCAAATGGTAATAGGTGTACTGGCCTTAACAGTGGCGCAGAGTGAAATGTAGGTGATTTTCCCTGAATGAGCCAACACCTAAGAAATTAGAGGTCCCTACCCCTTAAACGCACCAAAAGAGATCATTAAAACTTGGTAAAGATGGAAAACATGCATGACAACATGTCAGATGAGCATAAATTATTCAGTAGAATAGAAATGCTCTTCGCATGCCTGTTACTCCTGGGTTGCAGGCCAATACAAATCCAAGGTGGTTGCCAATAACCTGTTGTGAACTGTTGCAGACCATAAATACAATGTTAAAAGGCTTTAATGCAATAAGGCAAAAGCTGAGAGCAATAAGGCTTATGACCTTCCAAATCAGACACGTCCTCGATCTGATAACGGCCATGGAGGGTGGAGTGTGTCCAAATATTGGCCCATCTTGCTGCACATATATATATATAGATACCTGCCTACAATGAGAAAAATGGCACCCTCACAGAGGCCGTGGCCACCTTGACAGAACTGCACATAAAAATTGTGGAAGAGGTAGAAGATATTGTGGCTGATGACTGGCTTAACTTCCTATTCTCATGGATACCCACCTGGTAGGCTAATGCATGCAAAATACTAGTGGCAATACTGGTACTAGCACTACTAGCTTCCTGTGTTCTATGAATAGCCATAAACCAATGCAAAAAGACTGCCCAAAAGGCAGTAGGAATGAAAATAGTGACATGAGTATACACAAATGGATGACCTCCCCCCTACTAAAAAAAATGGAAAGCCCTATCGCACCTCCCATGTCGACATGTATATATCCTAAAGACCCTCACAATGTCACGGAGCACTGGGTGTATTGTAATTCCAATGGGGAGTGCTGCTACATGACCTGGAGTCCAGATGAACATGTGAGACATGTGAGACATGGAGGTAGCTTGAGGGTTGGATTGACAAAAATATGGATATCCAAGGACCTTATCTGGGGGAGAAGAGAAGGAAGAGTATGGTTGAGGACTTGACCAGAGGGGGAATGTTAAGAGGCAGATGAATACTTCAACCATAGCTTTTGCCCCTCCCCTGGCCCAATAAAGCACAGGTGAGAACCGTTACTCAGACAACTTTTCCACCCTTACCCCAGGCAGGTACATCAAGACATGGAGACAATTAAGCTGAAGATGGCAAAAGCATTTAGGCTGATGTTGTAACAGTAACAAGGACATCCATTAGACACAAATAAAACATACACTCCATGTGAAGAACAGGTACACTAGGTAATATATGCATTTATACATGAAGAATATTAATGTAACATCCACAAAACCTGAAGAACACTAAAATGATCGATGTATAAGGTTAATGCAACATGAATGATACGCAAATATAGCTCACTAGTGCAGAAACAAATGTGTAATTAGGCATCCGTCTTCTTAAAAATGGAAGCCCAGCATGATTTTGAAAGAGCAAAAGGCCTCAAGTCCTGGGGAAAACTCAAAGAGCTGAATCCACAGAAACATTTGTCTGACCAGAGCTCAGACAGGAGCTGGCAACTAGTGCCAAGGTTACAGTGAACAAAGAGAGCCTTAGAACTGCGAAAATGAAGGCATGAGATAACAATTCCCAAGACGCCTGAAGTATGCTCACAGATTAAAGGTTCCAGAATGGCAACAGAAAACATGACACACACGTTAATATTAGCTAAAACTCCAATAAACAGAAGTAATTTAATTTCATACACGGTCTCCAAGCATGTGATCCCTAACTGGAGAACAGTGACTATTCATTAGATGCAAACATAGATCGGACACCTGCAGTCCTCCCTAGATGCACACATAGATGCAAGCTGCTACACAAGGCCAAGTAAAAAGAGATTGCATGGTCTCATGACCTAGGAATGAGGGATGGTAACTTTTAATTGAATAAAGGACAGCCATGGGCTCCTCTCGCCCTAATACATTTCTGTCTCATGTTTTGATGACCAATCAAGTGTCCAAGGTTGGTTAGCCCAAATCCAAACTATCAAAACCCCTAGTGTTAGGTTGCCCATCAAGTAGTATGCCGACCAACCACTTGTCATAGAAATTATGTTTTTGCCACCTCATAAATATAGGCGTCGCCACAAGTGGAGCCTTCAGATAGCTGTAACCCAATGAAATGTTTAACCTCTATAGAACCTATATGTAGCCAAACCCATTAACATACACCTGTTCATCATATGCTTTGTAAACTGTGACTATGTTAAGACATCATTGATGACGCGCTTGAAGTACGTAAGCACTTCTTTTGTATTAACATATTAAGAGTTACAAGATTTGAATGCGTGTGTGCTGTCCCAGCTTTGTGTTCATGACAATAAAACTGGGTGTTGCCATGCACTTTGTCTGCTCCGTCTTTGAAACTGGTTTGGACTGACTATGATTCCTCTGGGTCTATTTGGGTCTTTGGGGCCACCTTAACACCATCAATATCTGTCCAGCAATAGCTGTGCAGTTGCTGATATCCCAAAGTGGGCAGTAGCAATTCCTGCACGAGCAGCATAAATTATTTGTAATCTATCCTGTTTGGAAGTACCCTTTAGACAATAGGTATATATCCTAGGGAATCTGTTTTGTATAGACCAGCTTGCATCAAGGCAGGCTGTAATGTCCTCATCAATATTCAAAGTGTAGCATGCTATAGCTACTACCACAAATCTTTTTGTCTGATGTCTTGCAGAAATTTTGCTAGCACATTGCCAGTGTTGTGCACAGAATCTGTTCTATGTGTTTTAGTGTGCATTGCCCAAACTAGAGGATTTTCCTCTTTGATGTTACAAACCTACTGTCAAAGCTGTTTAGATACTACTGGTTTCCCTTATAATCTTTAAAACCATTTTGTATCTACCATTGCAGGTTGATGATACATCCCCTGACTACGTATTATGAATCAGAGGCTGTAAGTGTTGGCTTGTATGGAGCAACCTGATAGAGCGGTTAGCAATGGTACTGCACATCAGGTGAGGCCTGAGTAGCAGCCCATTGAATCCATCTAGTGTATAATGCTTTAGCATGCAAAATGCTTTAGCATGTTGCTATTTCTAGCTGAACTAGTCGAGTATTGAGGAATATAGTTGTATTTGTGACTAGAGTCCTTTCTCTGTGTAGTATAACCTGTACTGCTGTTAGGATCCTCTCTTCTGTAGTGAACTTTCTTTCTTTTATTATGTAAACATATGAGCAACATGCTATAGTTGGGGTTTCACCATAGTTACAAATTGTTTATGTAAAAGGATTTTGACCAGGAAGTAATTCTATTTCCAAGTTTTCGTCAGTGTTCCTATCGTGAAGAAGTGTACTTTGAATCATTTTATTGTAAATGTGTTGCAAAATGCTTGCATGTTTTGGTCTCCAGTCTGATGTAGGGAAATTCAGTTTCACTAATACATGAAGTAGTTTTACTAAAGATGCATAGTTAGGCATAAACTTGCATCCATAGTTTAGCAAACCAAGTAACGATTGCATTTGTCTGAGTGTGCAAGGATTCTGTAAGTATGCACATTATTTTCGAAATTGTAGAGTGCTCCCTCCACTCATCTGTCAATAAAAACACCAAAAATATAACTTATCTTATTGAAATGTCGAATACATTTCCTTTTGACGCCAATTACTTTATTTTCAATGGGTGGTAAAATCTTCAGTCAAATAGATGTGATCTACGAACGGCCAACAATTTGTGATGCCTTTTGAGAAGGCTCTGTTTTGTACTTGAGAATGTACTTGGGCTGTTTTTGGAGTCACAAGGAATTCTTTTGAACCCGTAATGTTTCCCTTAGAAGGTAAATGCAGTGTATTTGAAACTGCTTGGCTCTGAAGGTTGTGTTAAGAATCCATTACCAAACTTTAACACTGTGTTGTATTTGCACTTCTGGATGTTACTCAACCATCCAGAACTGTGATATTTTAAGTACCTCATTGCATGTGTCTATAGTGAGTATTCTGTAGTCTAAAACTGAAGTACCATCTGTTTTGGCCACTGGAAGAATTGGCATACTGTATGGACATGCCTGTTGTAATATGACTCCTTAGACTACTAATTGGTCTGGTATCGCTTTTATGCAAGAGGTATCTTGTGCTTTAATGGGGTATTGTTTCTGACTAGGTGATGCAAACACATGCATTATGTGTATGAGACAGTCAATGTCATTAACAACATGGTTAATTAATAGTTGTACTTCTCCTAGAGCAGCCCACGATTTTGTGTATGCATTTATTATCTTATTACCAATGTGTTTTTCTAAGGTATAGAAAGACTGTCTTATTTTAAATGTAGATTGGGCCAACACAGTGCCTCAGTTTCTTTTGGTTGTTCCCCGTTTAGGTGAATTGTATTTAAATGAATTGGATTCTGGGAGTAGTCATTTGTACTTGCTTTTTTGTTGGTATACCCATTTAATCTTTTTTGTGCTTCTCTCTAAATATGGAAATGAACAAACCAGAATCTAGAAGGACTTTTATCTTGTCACTGGCATCTTTAGTTGATGGGATTATCCTGTGTGTCTGGACATTTTCCACTGTTTGATTGAAGAGCTGCTGTCTACTTATTCTCTTCTTGTCTAGCTTTCTCACGGGGTCCTGCTCTCCCCTGGATGTTGAGCACTGTTTATTTTCTTCCTCTGTACCTTTATGGTTGCCTGAGTTTTACTCTGTCGCAGAGATTATATAAAATTGTTATTGGACCTTTATTTATACCCCCTGATCCCTTGTCTAATTGGATCCTTGTTCAGAGTTTTCAAAGAAGATTTCTCTGTTGTGATTAGTGTAAAGAACACAATATCCCACAGACCAGCTTCCTTCCTTTCTGTTGTTAGTGAGTTCTCAAATGCCCTTTGAGATACTCATGTCATTCCCTTTCATCATATATGAGGGCACGTAACCATGGATTATCACAAAATATACTTATGTTTTAATATTTATCAAAATTACAAAAATCAATAGTACATATATTTAAAAACACAATGACAGTCATAATTCATTTTTGCATGAACATACACACATATACATATAACACATATGTGACTCATATGGCAAAGAAGCACCTCTAATTAAGCCCCTTTTAGATCTTAGCCGTGAGCTACTTAATGGCTCTACGGGAATCCTACCTAATGAAACCCCCTTAAATGAGAGGGCAAAAACAATGTGCCTACACTTCAAACACTGTGTTTCTACCACCAATACTATTTTCTGGAAAATGCACACTAGTCAATTCAAATTGCATTCCTTATTGGTGCTGTCCTCAGGGCACTTATTCTGATTTTCATGGATTCACATTCATCGTTAGACATCACAAGATTTTGCCATCTTTCTGACATTTCTAAAAAAACAAACATAAAACAAATCTTAATACCATGGTTGCTATGATTTTTGACATGTCACAGAAATACTCTTTGGGTATCTTTCACGTCTTCACCTTTAAATAATATTAAACAGAAGGAATCATTTATTTTTATCGTCATTGATACTTGTAGGGGACCATTTCCCTTAGTTCACTCAATTTCCAAAATGTTCATTATATAAGGAACACACTTAAATTTCTTCCATGCGCCCCTTCTGATGGTTGTGAATGTTGTAATTCCACCCCTTCTCTGGCAGATACTATCAGGGATCCTTACCCTTTTCAGTCCCACCATGTCCTGATGTTTGCCTTCTTTATGTGTATCAATTCAGAATGGCTTGATGTATTCTGTCACCTCGTTTGCAGATACTGGGGAAACAGGACTGCTAATTATCTTATGTTAAAAATACAGTTACTACCCCAATACTGAAAAAACACGATTGGTTCACCAAAAAGTGCTCACCTAATGCGGTCGCTATCTCGGGGACTGTTTTTTTTTGTGACGTGGCGTGTGGTGCGCGTATCCACGTCTTGTCTCCAAAACGTCTATGTAGCATTCGTCTTCTAGGAACCTAATCCTCTCGAGGCCTGAGAACACATCCGTGCACCCCCACCCCCAGCAGTGCAGGGCACCTGCCAGCAGGCCCCCACTCATGTCCCCCTGCACCCCCACCCCCCAGCAGTGCAGGGCACCTGCCAGCAGGCCCCCACTCATGTCCCCCTGCACCCGCACCCCCAGCAGTGCAGGGCACCTGCCAGCAGGCCCCCACTCATATCCCCCTGCACCCCCACCCCCCAGCAGTCAGGGGCACCTGCCAGCAGGCCCCCACTCATGTCCCACTCATGTTCCCCCTACACGAAATAAAGATGCACAGTCATGGCCCACTTACACACCAAAAAATACCACATCACGCCACCCCATTCTTGAGACGCAATGATTTCCCAATCCACCCCACACTGACATGCCTATCCCAAGACACAAAACTCAACTATGTACATCAACACATGTCCATCACAATACTGGTTGGCATTGCCTGTGTAAACCCACAATTTCACATGCATCAACCCAATGAGCAAATCCCACACATGGAACTAAAATATGAAAATGTATTATGTACATAAATAAATAAATGAAATGGAAGCATACCAAAATATCAAACATGAAATGAAAAGCATGTGAAAAAGATGAAAGAATGAAAATGATAAGCAATGCAAAAAATGTGAAAGAAAAACAGTCCAAACTCTCCCTCCACCAACGCAAATCCAAAAAAGGTAAAAAAAGATATCCATTGATTCATGTTCATAATGATGAATAAAAATGCAAAATCAATCCATAGTCCAACTATTTACAATACATTGTCCTGAAAAAAAAAACATTACTCCATGTCCATAATGAAAAAAAAAATCCAAATGAATCCATGATGTAACTATATACAATCCATTGTCCAAAATAAAAATCCATTAATCCATGTGCAAAAATCCCCAAAATAAATTAATCCATTGTCCAACGATGTAAAGGGTCCATGAAATGTGTGTGGCATTGTCCATTGACCACAAATAAAAGGAAAACGAAAAGGAAACCTAACTCTAAAAACTATTTACAATGGCAGCTGGGATAGTCCGACGGCTCACTTTTGGATGTCCCGGGCCAGGGCATCATCGAACTCCTGCTCAATGTCCTGGAGGTGGTCCTCTTCCATGGCCCCGAGGGTTCGCAGGGATGACAACATGTTCTCCTCCAACTCCCTGCGAATTGCCTCGAGGCACTCGGCCCGCCTCGGCCCGCCTCAGGGCCCTCTGCATGGAGAGCCCTGACCATCGTGAGCCGTGCCTCTTCTGCCCGCTGCCGCTCCGCATCTATAGCATGGCCTAACTGCTGCCACACGGAAGACACTTCCAGTCCTGGGTCCTCCTGCCCTCTGGCCGATGCGTGCCCCTCCGATAACGAAGGCCCCGAGCCATCATGGCTCCCATCATGGCTCCCACCTTGTTGCTGCTGCTGTTGTGCCTCTGCCTGTGCCGCCCTGGCACTTGCTGCCTGCGCATGCTCCTCCAGCTGGGGTGCAGTTGTTGATGTGGCCACCCCTGCTGGACGTCCGACTCCCAACTGTGGCAGGGATGTGTCCTCCACCAGCCTGGCCGCAGGGTCAGAGGCAGCTCCACAGGGTACCCAGGTGATACATGGGTGGGAAGATGGCATGGAGTACGACTGGCGCATAGGGGGTTCAGTTGAGGAGGGGGTCGAAACAAGGTCCAGCAAACGGAGGAATCCGGCCCTGGTGAGCTGTCCCAGTAGGTCAACGCGGTCAACGAGCCATTTGAGGTGACGTGCAGTCTCCTCATGAAAAGACTGCAGGTCACCTCGCATGGCCCGTTGACGCAACGCCACCCCACCGAGGACAGGCTCAACCTGGTCCCGGATAGCCACGTCTGCAGGGAGAGGAAGGCCAGTTGTTGTAAGTGGATCGCCTCCCTAAAATACGGGTCTGGATGTAGGCATCCCTGCTGGTGCGGGATGATGCAGTCACATGATCGGCAACAGGATTAAACACAGGCACCTCCACAGTGGCCTGTGCTGCCTCCTGTCCCTGCACTGCACCACTAGCACCAGTGGAATCCCCACCTCCAGACCCCGTGTCTGTCCCTTGCACGGCCTCCTCCTCCACCAAACCCCCCACCAACCTGGATGATTCCGTGCCATCTTCCTCCGTCTGACCCTGTGGGGTCTCAGCTGCCCCTTCTGCTGCCGAGGAGTCCAACTCCGTCCTCCGCCTCTTGGACCTTCCCTCGGCAGCTGCGGCCTGGGACGCGGCACCGGACTCCTCACTCCCCGACAAGATGACAACCTGGGAGGGGAGCCGGGCCTTGCGTCTCCAGCTGGTGGGATGATCCCTGCCGCTGTGCTCCAAAGCACCCTCTCCGCCCTCTTCTTCAGTTGACGCTGCAGACAGGGAGAGATAAAACACAGGCATCAGGGCACTGTACAATGGACTGATACACACATGACAGTTGCACATGAGTGGCATTGTTTAACTACAGACACGGCATAACACTCCACGACACACATGTCATTTTAACTCACACACAGGAACATTTCAACAGCAATATTGCACCAGGCCGCACCATCCATACACATACAACAGCATGAACAGCCAAAGGTGAGCCTGACATCACATGAAACACAAGGAGTGCACTAGACATGCACACACGCCACCACACCTACATGCATGTCTACATCTCCTCCAACTGTTGCAGTGATGAGTTCGACAAACATGTCACATCTGCCATTCATCCTTCTACATATCAGTGTCAAGTGCATCCATTTTTCATCACAGTTGCACACTTGTCAGATACACATACATGCACATGAACACAGTGCAGATACATGCATTATGAACCACCATCCATGCCACAACCATGCCAATGTACATACACAGAAATTCAAACATGTGTGCTCCCACACCTGCATTTGCCCAGCATGCTTACCAACACATACACTATCAATGTGTCTCACAACTGAGAGGACTCACATGTGGCAGCCTCACGCCCATGTTCATACACATCCCTACATGGCCCTACATAAACACATGTGCAACCTACACACTACTGGCACACCACGACACGCACAGCGTACTATCAACATGCATGTATACTTACCGCTCAACTCCAGACGGGTCTGCCTCTCAAGGATTTGGACCTAGAGCACTGGGCATATGCGTTCCAGGACCCTCATTTGATGGTTCGACAGCTGGCCCGGCACCCCTTGGCATCCGCTGCCTTAGCGAGGCGCTGGGCCTTGTTGAGGGTCCTGGACCTGAACTCCTCCCAGCACTTCTTGACATGATGTAAGTCACGGTCTGCCACCCCCTCCACGTTGATGGCAGTCACGATGTCCATCCAGATCCTGGTCCGTCCTTCATTGTTGGCGCGCGAACTTCTAAAGACGGCATCATACTGCCCCTGGACTTGCTCCACCAGGACACCAACTTCGTTGGCAGTGAAGCTGGTGGCCCTCTGCCTCTCTGGCTGGGGGTTGCCAGTGCTACCAGATGGTGTTGTGCTGGACATGGCAACCCAAGAGGCAGGAGTGGGTGGGCAACTGGGTCCTGGGGCTGGGCTGTGGAGCGATGAAATCCTAGTCGGGAGTTTTCGGTTCCAGCAGGGGTGGTCACAGAAACTACACCACTGGCTGACGTGCAGGCAGCAAATGGCAGGGCATGTGGGCAGCAGACAGTCAGGCAGCAGCAGATGGCAGGTGGAAGCGTGCACAGGGCTCTGGGGGGCAGTAATTCAGCCTTCTGGGCAGGAGAGTGGTCTTCCGTGTGTTTTCGCGTGGCCAGCTTGATACGGAGTGATTTGGCGTGTGAAAAAATTGCATGTCAGCGTGTAATTCGAGGAAAGGGCCTTAGCACGTAAGCGCGTCAGCACACGCACGCAATTTCATTGGACCAAAGACCCTTAGCGCGCAAGTGCGTAAGTTACATTACGCGCGCGGGCGTTTCCCTCATAGCACGTGATGACAGAGCACACGTGGAAAAACTGCACGTACGAGTGTCATCGCCTTACTGCGTAAGCACGTAAATTACATTACGCGCGCGGGTGTTTCCCTCATAGCACGTGATGACAGAGCACACGCGGAAAAACTGCACGTCTGAGTGTCATCGCGTGTAATTGGAGGAAAGGGCCCGCGTACACGTGTATCTGACGTGTACGTGTGGGCCGGTTTAAAAGCTACTTGTAGGACGCCATTTTCTTGTACGTGCTTTTCCTGGAGAGCGAGTGGGTGAAATATGTACTTCTTGTCGGTTCACACGCGATTACTTCACAGCGTTTCTAGTTCGTACTCCCTGTTACCTCTGACAGCTCTTTTCTGATTTTTTGTTGGGCCTGTTTCCTCAAACAGAGTTCACTTCTCCTTTTGTCCTGTCTCCTCAGACAGCGTACAATTCTTCTTTGGGTGGGGGTGTTGCCAACACGCACACGAGCGTATTTTTCACGTTCTTTTTCCAGGCAGACAGTGAGTTCTGCATGTATTTAGCAACTGTGCTTGCCCCGTGTGTCACGTTCCCCTTCAAAGGTCATTGTAGGCTGCGTGTATTACGTGTACGCTTATTTTTGTGTTACTGGGTGCAACAGCGTAGTGCGGGTTCATTTTACCGGGTCTTCCAGGGGTTGCGTGCACGTTTATTTTTGATTTTGGGCTGCCTGTGCGGTGCGTGACCCGTCATCTTCCCCCAGGGGTCACAGACAGCCTTGTTAGAGCACTAGGGTATGAATTCCATCTAGTATCCTACCCCTTTGACCCCCAATTGCCCAGGACAATAGTTTACTGCAACTCCCATACGCACAACATCAGTGCCATGGTTGGGAGGCAACCAAGCGGTAAGGGAGGCAAAGGTGGCTGACCTTCAAAAGGTGGGCATGGAGGGCGCGGTAGGGGACGTGGCCAGGATTTGCAGGGTGCCCCTATACCCCCATGTGCGGAGGAACAATCAGGGACACCCATGCCCCCCCCATGGTTGAGGGAAACGTGGCTGACACCATCCCAGCTCAGCCCCTGTTGGACCAGCCCATTGTGGCACCTGACCTGGCACAGGATGACTCCCAGGCTGACTTCCAGGTCAGCAAGTCTAGGCCACGTGTGGCGGTGCAATTTGTTGTCACCAAGCCACGTGGATCTGGGGCAGCTATGTCATCTGCTACCCCAAGTATGCAGGGTGGGGAGGCTGCAGGGGCAGCTGCAGCTCCATCCGCCCCAGCTCTGACTCTCCCAGCCAGGACAGTGTCAGTCTAGGTCCATCAAACTGACGTTCCCCCTGCCAACATTACCCTGCAACCAATGCCTGCATCAAGACCTATGGTCATTGTGCATTCCCACACTCCTACTACCCAGTCCACCGGTGATTCTGCCCCTACTGACCAGAACGGTGTAAGCCACTCTGGCTCTGCTCCACCTTTAAAGAAGAGGAAGAAGGGTGCTCTGGCACGACAGGCTGACACCCCAGACACAGCTACACACTCCGGCACGTCAAGGAAGCTTTGCTTTTATGTATCGGCACATAGCCGCGAAATGTTGGTGACTGCAGGGTGCAAGACCACACCTGGTCAACGTAGGGCACACTGGCAGACCATTGCGGACCGCATAAGTGCCCTTAGATTTGTGAGGCGCACAGCTGATGATTGCTACAAGCGGTGGAATGACCTGAAACGCAGAGCAAAGAACAAGCTGGCCTCAAATCATGCCGCTACTCTGGTGACTGGCGCTGGGTCTCCACAAGAGGACAACAAACTCACTGAACATAGTCTGTTGCTGGGGCTTTCGTCAAAGAGGAACAGATCCAAGGTGTGGGAGAACTATCTGATTATGATGCATTGTCCGGTGAGTGCCCATGCATGTGTGTGTAATGCATGTGTATGTTGTTTGGGTGACGGGTTCTGATTGAGTGCCAGGTGAGGGTGTGTGTGCCTGGGTGGTATGGGTCACTCATGTGCTTCATCCAAAACATTCAGCGGCCTTGGATTTGGGTGTGACAGTATCCCTTCTGCCCACAGTAGTAATTTAGCGCAACATTACGGCAGTTGCCCTTGAAGTGGCATCTTGCAACAACATTGTTTGTATTTTTCAGTGTTCGTTCAGGCTGATTGTTTCAATCCTCCCACTTTTGCTACGCATTCCTCAGCCCTATTGTCACATTTGTGACATGCTTCTGTCATTGATGAACCCCACTTTGGCCCACATGTGTTACCTTGTTAGGTGAATGATTTGACCATCACATACATTTTTGGGGCCTGTTTGAATGTGGAACATGATAGTTGTTTCCTGTCATGTTGAAGTGCACAACCATTGATGTGTACATTGGCCTGCAATCACTGTATTTTTGTACACTGGATGTGTTGCAGTGTGTGGCACACGCGTATTTTGTCGCACTATGTAGCATTTCTCATCTCATCATGTCCATCTCACATGGATGGCTGACAGTACTCATTCACTGACATATGGATGTACTTGTGGAATGTACCATGGCTATGGTACATGCCATCTGTGTGATGGCATGTGTCATGTATGTGTATTGGACATGCCACTCACAGGCCAATGTGTGATGGCAGTGCTACCCAGCATGCAGCAAATGTGTTTCTCTTCCATCTTGGTGTCATCAGTGTCTGCCTTTTGCCTCTCCTTCCAACTCAGTGACAGTGCATGCATGGGAGGGTTATAGTCATGTGGGACATGTGTAAATCATGTACTGGTTCTGTAGCTTGTCAGGCCTATTTGTGTGGTATGGTGCTAACGCCTTTTTCCATTTTTTGTCTTTCATGTTTTTGTAGGGGATGACGCACTTGATGCTGTTGAGGTTGAGGAGATGGTGCAGAACCAGGAGCAATCTCAGGCACGACCGGGCACCAGTGGGGGATGTGGTGTGGTGGTGGGTGAGAACCCAATCTTGCTGCAGACCACTCTTTCCAGGGGTGTCTCTGGGTGCACCTCCACAGACCTCTATTCAGGTGCTGATTCGGATGACGAGACCTATGTGCCGTCGCAGCTAAGTGTTTCTGGCAGGGATTCTGTTCTGTACAACCCACCTGCACCAGGGGTAGAACCCTCTATGGGGATGTCAGTGTTGGTAAGTCCGCCTTTGGCGGTTACGGATTCAGGGTCACACTCCACAACATCTGATCCTGTTCCTGGGCCAGCAGATCAGAGGGGGAATTCAGTCCTGCAGCCTCAGGCAGTGCCGGCACAGCAAGGCACAGATCACCTTGCCCCAAACAGGTGTGGTGCCTGCCGATGCGGTGGCCGTACATCACCAGGCAATACCGTATGGGAACAATCCACATACAGTATGGCAAGCCAAAAGGCAGCATCAATTGAGATGATGGCTCAAGCAATGGAGAGGGTGGCCACTTCCATTGTCCCCCCTGAAAGGCAGATGGAGCAACTACAGCAGGCAACAGACTCCATTTGCCAATCACACAGGGAGGACATGTTGGCGTCCAACAGGGACAGACGGGCGGCACTGGAGACTCTACGCCAATCGATATCAATAGAGTCCCAGGGCCACAGGGAAGCCCTGAGGGTAGAACTCCATCACCTCAGGGAGACTCTTGTTGACCTTGAGGCTTCCACTAACTTGAGGACAGAACAGCAGCTGGAGCGGCTCACACGTTCGCTCTCAGCTGAGATGCAGGCAACTCGGGAGGAGATCCGGGCATCACGTCAGGTGCTGCATGGGGATCTCCGCACTATAATCCTCCAGAACGAGACCTTCCACACCCGAATGCTTGGTGCCATGGAGGACCATACCAGGGATTTGTGTGTGCTGCCTCCCATAGCACCACCACCTCCTGTGGCAGCAGCAGAGGGTGATGAGAGCAACAGCAGCAGTTCTCCCACATTGGCATTGCCTTGCAGGCCATGAGCCCATGGAGGTGTTTTTTTCCCAACATCCACACAGGTGGCTGTTGGTGCGCACCCTGTCCTCGGACCTCCTGGGTGGCCTCTCCCCACCCCCAGCCCCCAGATGGCCATTTTTGATTTTTGATTTTTTTACAGTGTGTTACCTTGTGTGGCTCCCGTGGGCTTCCACTGTATTCTGGCTGGGCACATGCAGGTTTGTCCTGAGTTTGGGTTAGATGCTTGGGTTCGTGAGACAAACACCCCTCCTGATTCTCGTTTCCATGGGCTTGCAGAGGTTGTGCCCAAGTGACAGTGACTTACACACGCTGGACTCCCATGAGCTGTGTGGGCAGTCTGTAGTCAATACTGTGTATACATTCCTAGTGGATATTGTTGTATTGTACACTGCATGGTGTATTGATATGTGCATGTGCATCCATGTCTTCCTCCTAATTTACAGGTTCATTCCTCATGTCTTCACAAGGCTGTCTACTTTGGAGATGGAGTTCATGTTGTAAGCAGTGCACTTACACATTTGCGTGGCAGCAACACTGTACAGTTGGAAGGGGTCGATGTGCTGGCATAATTAGGTTGTAAGACTACCACTACTTTAACTCAGTACTGTCATGTTTTTGCTATGTTTGCGGTTGTGTAGCTGCATTGTATTGTTGGTAAGTATTTGGTCATGTGCTTTGTTAGTTCTACATTACTGGGAGCATATTGTGTGTGGCCAGTTTCCATTAGGGACACTGTACTTTGTGACACTTGTGTCAGGGTTTGGGGATTGCTTTGTTTGCTCTCACATAACATGACATGCCATGGTGTGTTGGGTGGCGGTGCTGGGGAGGAGTTGGGTGACATGGCACTGTTGTCATGTTGTATTTTGCAAGGGGGTAATGAATTTAGCAGCATAGAAGTGTGTCTTTTGATGATACAGCATTGGTGGTGTTTGTGTAGGTAGGGATGCACACAATGTAACACTTCCAGGTGACCAATCTCAGGCTGGTATGGTTGTGACAGTTGACTGTCCCTTATGTTATCATCATTGATTGTCAAATGGTATGTGCCAGGGCTGTGTGCACTCCACAACGGTGTGATTTTAGCTGAAGTAATTAGCCACCAGCTGTGTACGGGCTGCCTCACCCCGTGCCCTTTCCCCTCCCATGCGCAGTGGGCGTGCATGTGGTTGGGGATGTGGGGGCACCACCATGTCCACGGGCAGGCCCCGGCGTGTTGCAACGTTGTGCAGGACACATGCTGCCACTATGATCCTGCACACTACTGGGGGAGCGTATAACAGCTGCCCGCCAGAGCGGTCAAGGGAGCGAAAGCGTGACTTGAGCACTCCGAATGTGCGCTCCACTATGCCCCAGGTTGCAATGTGGGCTGTGTTGTATCTTACCTCGGGTGGCATGGTGGGGTTCCGAATTGGCGTCATCATGTGGGTGCTCAGAGGGTAGGCACTGTCCCCTGGGGAGGTGGTGATGGGTATCATTAGTGGGGTTGTGACATTACTCAATATCTGACATGCATGCATGTGCTGTGGCATTTATAATCACCGAGCAGCCATGTATTGCCATGCCGCCCAGCTTCTAGGTCCCGGTTTAGGGTTGACATTCTGTAAATGAAACTTTCGTGGGTGGACCCTGGATAGTTGGCATATATTGAGGTGATGATTCCCTTGGCATCACATACTACCTGGATGTTGATGGAATGCCAGTGCTTGCGGTTTCTATAGATGTGCTCTGATGCCCTGGGGGGACGTTGAGCCACATGGGTGCAATCAATGGCACCTCGGACTTGGGGGAATTGTGCCACCCCGTAGAAATCCTGGATGGCAGCCTGCCTTTCTGCAGGTGTTCTGGGCAGGTATATGTGCCTGTGGACTGATGGGAGTGCAGTCATGATGGCCAAGACCTGGTGTAGGCAGTGCGACTGCGTGGCCTGTGACACCCCCCCCACTATAGCACTTGTCCGCTGAAATGATCCAGTGGCCAAGACGTGCAGTACATTGAGGACCTTCTCCAGGGGGCTGAGTGCTTGGGAGCACAGGGTGGGTGATGTGAGGTCATCCTCCCACTCACTCACCAGGTTGAGTATTATGTGAGGTGGAAACCTGTACCTCCCATACACCTGGTCATCAGGCATCCCAAAAAGGCTGGTTCTGGGTGTGAAAATTCTGGGCCTGACTATCCTCCTCCTCCTCCTGCGGTATCCCACGACCACTGCTGCTAGGAACGGTATATTCATCCTGGCGTCTGAGCTTGTTTGTTGTTTGCGCACACTTTTATGCTGCGCGGGTCCATGTACGCCTGCTTCCTGCTGGCGGACGTGTTTCTGGATTAGCGCGTCTTTTTTGGCGCACGCACTAGCCCCGTTCGAATCCATGAATACGTGTTTTGAACGTGCGTGTGGGCGTTCGAGCATTTGCCTCCTGTACTCCCCCCGTGACGCCCACATTTTCATGCGTTGTTCCCCATTCCGCGTGTCACGCCCTCTGTTCCTCCTACTTTTGTTGTGTGCGCCGCGCTATGTGCGATTCCGCTGTGCACGTAGCACACGCTGTTTGGAGACGTGTGCGCCAGCGTGCACCATGCAGAATTGTGGCGCACATCCTGGGATTTACACACGCACGGACTTCCATGAATCGCTGTGCGCGGGTTTCGCTGCAATTTTTGCACTGGCACTGCGATCTGCACGCTTTCGCACGCATTCGCACGCTTGCACTGAAAATTTCAGCGCACATTCATTCCAAGAATCGGCCTGATAGTGTTTTTTATATAGAGGTGGCCAGAGGGATCGCCTCTGCCGATAGGAAAGGTGACATCATGGCACTATAGTGGGATAAAAAGAGAAGAGAGAGGAAACAGGAGCTCTTCCATTGCTGAGGAAAGACAGCGTTGCAAGTAAAAGTAGAGGTCCTGTATATGAAGGACCTGGGGTGCCTCCACTTGGCAAAAGGGACTGTGAGAGGGAGAAACCCTAAGGCATGGGGACAGAGGAAGGATATAAACCATTGTGTAAATAAATGTGATTTTGTTGTGTAGTCCCATTATATGGCTGGTCTGGTATTCCTTCTTTCGTAATAAAGGGGTGTAAGGAGGTAAATTCCCTTGTCTCGAAGAGGAGACTGAAGAAGGGTCTAGGCCATTGTGTATATAATTGTGTTTTATTGATTTGTGGTTTAAAGTGCTTTGTGGAATTGTTATAGTGTGGAGTGGTAATTGTTGATTTGGATGAAGAGAGGTGTGGTGTAATACCTGTGTGCTATGTCGAGAAAGAAGAAAGGGGAGGGGATATAGGGAGTGCGGGCAGTGTTTGGAAGCCATGGTAGATCTGCACAGCTGGATCGTTATTTAGGAAACTAAAACATTATTCTGAGTGTTGACCCAGATGTAATTATGAGTACTCTTACCCCACAGGAATTCATGTGTTTCGTGCTCCCGCAGCACCGGGAAAAAAAAGAGTGAAGTATCATTTGCAGTATTATATTAAGGAGGTTCTACGCCACATGTACACTTATTTTGCATTGAAATATAAGGGGACATTTTTGAGGAGGTGCATACTTGAGCTTTGGAGAAAGGTTGAGTATTTGGAAGATGTCCCCGAGGACACTAAAGGGGGAGTAATTATAATACCTGTGCCCCGTGTTAACCCTGCACCTTATGTGACCCCCGCATCTGTGATACACCTACAACACCCACTGCAGTGTTATACCATGCAATCAGCCACAGGTTATACAAATCCCGAGTATGTGCCCCAGGCAGTCCTGTGACAAAGAGCCCCACCACCTGTAAAAACATCCCACAGCCCTCGTCAGCAAATGCCATGCATGACTCATTAGCGATAGAGAACAAGAACATTGAACATTGATGAGTGCCGACTAGGCCAAAACACGTGTCTGGGATCGCTAATGATACTCTTGTTCAAAGGAGAATTGCCTAGCATTTCGTTTCTGGACTGCCCTCGTGGGTGGGACCAGACTGATATGCAAATGGACATTTCTCCTTTGTGATCATTGAAGTGAGCTAAAACATGGTTGTAGACCCTCCTGAGTGGGAGAAATTCCATATAACAGGGTTGTTGATCTATGTTCGCTCTCAGTAGAGGTGCTCTGACACCAATTTTGATTTGTAAAACTTGGGGTTTCACCCTAAGCAACCCAAGGTAATCCAGATGTGGAACCCTTGCTCACTGTGCCTTAGAGAGTTTCAATGTTACCTCACTGATGAGGCCCAACTAGGCCGAAACACATATCTGGAGTTGCTGGTGGCACTCTTGTTCAGAGGAGAATTGCCTAGCATTTCGGTTCTGGACTGCTCTCGTGGGTGAGACCAGACTGATATGCAAATGGGTATTTCTCCTTTGTGAAGGGTGCAGTGAGCTAAAACGTGGTTGTAGACCCTGCTGTGTGGGAGAAATTCCATAGAACAGGGTAGTTGATCTATGTTTGTTCTCAGTAGAGGGGCTCCGACACCCTTGTTTAATTTGTAAAACTTGGGGTTTCACCCTAAGTAACCCAGGGTAATCCAGACATAGACCCCTTGCTCACTCTGCCTTAGAGAGTCTCAGCTACACCTCACTGATGAGGCTCAACTAGGGGGAAACATGTGTTTGGGGTTGCTGATGTTACTCTTGTTCACAGGAGAATTGCCTAGCATTTCGTTTCATTGGTGGGATCCGACTGATAAGCAAATGGATATTTCTACTTTGAGAAGGGTGCAATGAGCTAAAGCGTGGTTGTAGACCCTCCTGAGTGGGAGAAATTCCATGGAACAGGGTATTTGACCCATATTCGTTCTCAGTAGAGGGGCTCACACACCCTTGTTTAAATCATTGTTACACATAGGCAAGAGAGGGAGAGATGGAATTTAAAACCAGAATATATCTGGTTGGCATGGAAACTGGCAGTGCTGGTGTCCTGAAACAGTAAAAAGCACAATTTGTTATTTTAAGGACCATTCCTCGATTTAAACCAATGTGTGTGGTTTTTACATTAATTGGGCCAATCCAGAGTTGACATTTAAATGATGTGTATTCATTCTGTTTTGGTGTGCAGTGATCCTTCATTTGTTACTGCCTGTGGGTTCCCTATTCCCTGTGACTTTGGGCCTCGTCAGGGGTGGGGGTGCGGTAAAAAGGCAGCAGTAATGCTATTACCACCACATTACTGCACAACTCAATCCTGAGTTTGGGGAAACTCAGAGGATTCACCTCCAGCTTTGAACTGGAGGTACATCCTCTGACTTTCTGCCCATTTTCGGTGCAATCACCATGGTGCAATTGCTGCTGCGGTAATTGTGCCGGAAATGCCCCATTGAGTCTATTGTATAAAAAGAAAATGGGGACTTACACCACCACCACAACCTGGGATCCATCGCTAATAGCACCGTACCAAGTTGCGGTAACAGTAATTGCATTGGGCTGTATCCTGGTGTATTTAACTGCCAGCATATTGCCTAACTCATGAAGAGCCCTTTATTCCTTTAACCACCTCCTCTCCTATGGTCTGTCCTGGCCAAAACATCATAGTGCCATTAGTGCTACCTTGCCCTGCAGAGACTTGCACGGAATGCTGATGATCTAGGTGGGAGCTGGTTAAGTGCAACAAAAATAAAATGTTGATTGTGTATTTAGGTATGTATATGTGAGCATGTGAGGGTGTGTGTTTGTCTTCATGTGTGCATCTGAGTAAGTGTAGTTTGTTTGTGAGGGTGTGCGTGGGCATACATGCAAGGGACTATGTTTATATGAGTGAGTTTTCTAGTATGAATTAGTGCAGTCTGTATGTACTTCTGAGTGAGTGTAATGTCTGTGAAGGATTGGGGCGAAGAGAAGAGAAACCGAAAGATCGACGTCCCAGTTGTGAAACCTGAAGCCAGCATGGACATGTCTTTGTGCAGGGCCGCTGTTCACTTCAGAAGCAGCTGGTGCCATGAGAAGTAGATGGGGCCCCCTTTCCTCTTCATGTAAATTGCCTCTGGTGTGTCTTTAGTCCCACCCCCTTTTGATAGGCTTTTGTCATGAATTTTAATATATAAAATTGTTGATATCAAAGCAATATAAAAATGCTATCAAATGTGTATTTTTATAGGAAGTTTGATATGAAAAGGGTATCATTCATATCAGTTTGATATAAAGTTTATATTCAAATTATTTTAAAATAAAGTTTTGGTTTTAGGTATTTTCTTTTTTTTTTCTTTTTTTTTAACTTGTATATAATCAAAAAGATTTTTACAAGGATCTCTTCCAGAAAGTAGCGGCGTATTTAAAAGAAGGAACAGACGTGTTTCCTTGTCAAAAGAGTGTAGCCAGTAAAGTAAAAAAGTGGACAGTTAGAGAGAAACGAAAGCTACATCCAAAAATGTTCTTGTAGTTAAACAGATAATGGTGATGGAGGAGAGGTTGTGCAATCAACCATTCTGTCAGATGTTGTTTGAGCAGTAATCCAAGATTTTAACAGCCGCTATGGTGTAGCACGTGACCTCCCTGCTATGAGGCGATACCACCAAGTTTCTTCATCTCGAATTTTTGAGTCACCAAAGAGCGGAGTCAGGTATGCGACCTGAAGATGGCTTGTTTTTTGACAATTCATTAATAAGTGTAGTAGCGTTTCCTGTTCCAATTCCTCTTTGCATAATCTACATTTATCTGATGTTGTGAATCTACGTATTGCTCGAATTTCTTGAGTTGGCAGTAAGTGCAAACATATTCTCGTAAACGTTTTCTGAAAAGATTTATTTGGAAATTTCAAGCAATATGCTAGCAGAACTTTCAGCTTGTTTGTTGATGCTGTAAGATTGGTCAACAACCGGTTAGCAGTTTCTATCTCAAATGTCGATATCCAGTCTTCATGTCCCATTTTGGTCTTTATTTTTTCTGGATTTGTGATCAATTCTTCGTGGGAACATGCCAGATCGTACAATCTGCTGTCCAGGTTGTGCTTCCATGTGTTTAAGGCTTTGCATCGTCCACTTTCTAGTTCTTTATTGATGATTTTTTAGATTGGCAGATTATCGGGCATTAAAATCTTCCGTAGAAGCTGCATTTACTTTTGTTCCACTGAGGCTGCTAATGACAGGAGAACAAGTTCGCGCCTGATGGCTGAAATTGAAGTTGATTTGGGAAGTCGCAAAACTGATTTCCACATGAGACCTTCTATCTTTGGCCAGAGAGACGGTGGAATATTCAGCGTGCGTCCATGGAATACGTCAAAGTTGGAACCAATTTAGATTTATAGAAATGTATTGCTGGCATTAGCAAAAATTTCCCAAATCTTCTGTCAATCATCCTGAGTTGGCTGGTCATAGTTTTTGGTTTACTCCAAAGGGATTGTATCATAGCTTCTTCATTATTTGTTGAGTCCATCATTATGCCTAGGTATTTAAATTGCGAGATGACTTTCTGTTGTTAAGTGACCAATGGATGTTGTTCTTTTTCCCGGATTGCTTTTTGTCGAGGATCAGTACTTTGGTTTTCTCAATGTTAATTTCCAAGTTGGTTTTGGGCTTTAGATATAGTTGTCTGTAGATCTGCATACAATTAGCCATTGTGATATTTTGACAAGGGTCTATCTATGACATGTGTACTCCACCCTTTACGACGAGTCATTTGAATGATGCCGTCCCTAAACAAATTACAAGCTTGTCTTAAAATGTTCACATCTTCTTGACATTAGGCCCTTAACTCTCAGTAAAAGTCAAACACGCTGTGTTTATTCACCTTGTACCAGGCCATAAACTGGTCTTTGTCGCTAGGCATCATGTATTGAACCTCATATTGATCCGGGGTGGGAATGGGCCTATGTAGTTTTGGTTAGTGGCTGTGTTAAAAAGATGGGGAAATAAACCCTTTGAATTGGGAAAGCTAAAAGCTTTTGAAAGCTTGCTGAGTCATGGGCTAAAAGTTCAAGGAATCAATAAAGCGTATTTGTAGAGGGACCACAAATATGGCCATCAGCTTAATTTTTTCCCGAACTAGCTGTCTCAACACAAAGTATCAATCATATCCTTTGAATTTATGGGCTAGAAAGGTATACCCTGTGAATTTGTTCAATACAAAGCTACTTACAAAGGTAGCCACACAGGCACCCTGTGTAAATTCCCAATACCTATCCCCTGTTAGATGTCTGGCATAGGTATAGTTTGGTTGGTGTGTTATATTTTCTTGATGGGACTCCATGTCGTATATAATGTAGTTCTCGGTTTTATTTTGTGCACTGCCAGCCGTCATGTAGGTCAGGTGTTCAGCCGTGTTGGCAATGGAAACTTTGCGCATGCTGCAAATTATCCCGACACAGTTGTGACTCTCGGGAAGACATTTTTGACACACTGGACAATCAATGCGCGGCTTGCACACAACTGCCCCAAATGCCGCTTTTTGAATGTGTGTGTGTCTAGACAGGCTTGAGACCTCATGAATGCGTGACACTGAGGGCATTTTGCAGGTTTTTCCTTGAGCGTTTGACATTCTTCTCCTAGACACAAGCGACAGTGGTATTGGCAACTGTGTCTCTGTTTGTTTTTGGAAAATGTGATGACAATGCTGACAGAGGTGTTTAGACCCCATAAAACCTTTCAGATTCAATACACTGTAAAAATGGTTGTCATGGTGTAAAATATATTAAATGTTTTGGCTGTTTTAGCCGTTAGCGGGAAATACCGCCAGACACCGTTGTTAAAATAGAGTATCTTGATGGGTTTATTAAAATACTCCTCAAAGAGATTCAGTTGGCCAAACCCTACTGGCCTGTCCATCGGGAGTCACAACTCTGTGTGCACATGAGTTGTTCTGTTATGCTTCTAATACACTAGACGCCAGTCAGTGATTCAGGGGTCCATGATCACACTTTTTTGCAGCCATCTGCCTTCGTATTTTATGATGTGGCTGTGCAGAATTTTACTCAGAGGTTTTTAAGCACCATCGGAACGGGACCTGACAACCAGCACCATGATTTTTAGCAGTGCAAAACACAAAATCTCAATCTTACATTGCAAAAGTCTTTGTAAATTCTCTGAAAATTGAAAAATGCAAAAATTATCACGATGTGAGCGTCTTGTAAACAAGGGTCTTTTTAAACCATCAGCCTCCATTCTTATTTGCACAAAATCATTGGGCCAAATAGTTTCCAATATTTGCTGGACTAATGTTTCCACAGCATCCGTTATGGATGCTATCCTGTGCCTCATGGAGCGTAAGTGATCCAGATTCACAAATCTAAATTCCTTGTAATGTTCCACGGCTGAAAATGTTTTATAACTTCTCTGATAAGTTTGCACCCTTTCCAAATAAACCAGTGAATCCGGTGTCTCTGGGGCTGATATCTGCGGTGTGCTAGCTTGATCGTGTCGGGATATAACCAGTTAATCCTTTTTTTAAGATTTTAAATACGCGATGCCTCTGAGCTCGAGATCTAGCTCATTTTAAGTTTTATCTCCTGTATTTAGAGCTCTGCCGAAATGGATATCCGTCTCTGTTTTGAACAATTAGCCCATCTGTCACAATGGGTTTGTTAGTAGTTGTGTTTTTAATTTTACTCGATCTACCGGAGCACCAGGCGCTATGGATATGATATTATATGATATGATATGGCATTTATAACACGCCTATACACAAGTGTTTCAAGGCGCGACGAGGCAAGAGAGGGGGAATAGAGGGAAGACAGACAACGATCCTACTAGGCCAGGTGTCATCAAGATTGAGCAAGTGCAGGGGAAGGGGGGAAAGGAAAGTGCAGGGGGATAGAGGGAGGGAAAGTGCAGTACATAGGATAATAAATAACAAGATAAATAAAAGAACGGCCAGCTGGTGGCAAGTGCAGGGTGAGAGCAGAACAAATGCAGGTGGGGGGACTTTGGGGATACAGACACAGTCCTCAGGTACAGGGGTTGCCAGGGAGGCAGTGCAGGCATGCAACTGGAAGGGCATTTGCCCAAAAATCAGACGGGTGGCCAGGTAACCCTGCAGTAACAGTACAGCAGGACTTTAGCAGGGGAGAGGGGGAGAGAAAACATGGATGTGTTCTTGAGCTGTTTAAGGGGCTCACTAGTTGCTCACTAGTTGCTAGTCATAACTTTACGGGCTCCTCTGTTATGTTTAATATTTGGGATATTTCCAGAGCAGAGCTTGACAGAGATGCATATATACAAGGCCCCACAAATGTTTTTGGAAAAGTGGCTAGGTGGCTAGACAGACAGTGCATTGTGTGCAAGACCCGGTGCTGTGCCTAGCGCTGTAGATGGGTGCACCTCTGTGAATGTTTCACAAGGCGTATCAGAGACCGCTTCTATGACTAATAGGGTGTGCTCAACAACTGGGGCATTGGTTAGACTAATATTGACTGGCAAACCCGTACCTGTCCCACAAGACAGTGTCGCTAAGGCGTTAGTATCCCACCCAGGTGCTCTAGTGGCGTCAAAACAACTCCTCCCACATTTTCAAAAGCGCTCTGAACCACAGATTGTACAAGCTACTTCTTTTTACAATAGGGTTTTAAACCTTTGACAATGCTCAATAATTTCCTATAATTCTTATTTATTTTTTTATTTATTGGGTTAATATACATGTGGCAACAAAGCCTTGTATATATAACAGAAAGTGTTTTACAATGTCAAACATGGGTAAAAACAAAGCATAATTAAAATTGAATAGACAATTAATTCATTAAAAGCACAATTGTTAAAAACACAGAATATAAAATCACATAAAATCACAGGTCTTCCCTCCTTCGATAAGTATACATCTCTATCTTTAAATACACTAAATTTGATTAGTTCATATTAAGGATTGAATTAACATCATATAGTAAGATCATAAAATCTGTAAAATGTCAGTACATTTCCAATAAAATATGACAAGGTAGTTAATGAGACTTATGTTATTCCCCTCCATAAATATTGACCATAAGTATGACAGATCTGAGCAGTCAATTTGGTTACTATACATTTTCGTGTACTTAGCTCTAAGTGGGTATAAGCCTTCGCATAGCATCAGAATGTGTTTTAGGTTTTCTACTATGTCATCACCACATAGGCAGCAGTTGCAGTTATCACGGGAGATGCCCATGTGACTGCCCTTGGCCTCTTATGTGTCACAGATGTTAAATTATAACAGTAAGTATTGGCATAACACTGCAATGTTGGGGCATGCCTTAAGATAAGATGGTCTGTGGATCCGCTCCATGATTTCACCAATGAAAGTACTGCTGTTACGGTTAGAGGGCAATCGGACAATATGGCTCTCATGCATGAAGCTAGTCAGTTTCTGTTAAAGCGTAGCTTTTATCGTATTAACTGGTGTAATGGTTAGTGAGATATCTATCTCATTCTGCCATCTATCGTACACTCCTACTATATTGCCAATAGTTCCCAGTTTCCTGACATTGGGGGTCATTCCGAGTATGGTGGTAGCCATGGAGCAATTAGCTCCATGGCTGCCTCCCATAACGGTACCGACTCCGGTTTGGTTCAATGGGGACTTACCGGTCCATTCCGACCCTGGAGGGACCGGTAAATCCCCATTGACTAAACCATTCCCCATTCCCATTTGAGCCCCCATAGGGCAAGCCCATTATTTGTGCCCTGGTCCCCTAACGGGACCCGTAAGGTACATTTGGTCGGACCAAACGTACCTTACGGGTCCTGTTAGGGGACCTCGGAATCGGGCGGTAGGGGATTACCGGCACCGGTCTTCTTACTGGTGCCCGGTATCCCCTACCACCCGACTCGGAATGACCCACACTCTCTAATTTAAGAAATGACCGGATATAATCAACAACGTTCGTTCCATTGTTTAACCAATAAAAATGTGTCTAACACCTAAATATTCTTTGCATCTGAGTTGTTGAGACACCAAATAAGCCAAATTCTAGGTATACAAAGTCAGTGGGAAGGGTAAATGGCATACGCAGTAGTTTCGGAAGGATTTTTGCTTCAAAGGTAATCAGTCCCGATTCATATGCATGACCCCACATTTCAATCCTGCTAGCCAAAACTGGGACTACTTTAGTGGAATATAGTAGGAGAACCATCTGTACTGATATTCCCCCATTCCGGCCTATAAAACTGTTAATGGTATTGGCAATGACCAAACATTTGGCTTTGATGTCTAGCCAGTGAAGGTTCTATTTCAAAGAACAGTCAACAATTAGGCCGAGGTACTAATAACTGGTGAGAGTTTCAAGCAGAGTACCCTATAGCTGTCAAATAGGATACGTTTTCATCCTCTTGGAAGGAGGAAAGATCATCACTTTACTCTTGCAAATATTCACTTTCAAGCCATTTTTGGAGGCATAGATTCCCAACGCAGATATCATTGCTTGAAGGCCTTTTGGCGTGTGGTCAAGTAAAATCAAGTCATCGGCATAAGCAAACCAATTGGTAAACTCAGTGCCTACTTTCACTGCGCAATGAGAGATAGCATCAAAGGCCTTGTTCAGGTCTGCCAAGTAAAGATTAAAAAGACTTGCGACAAGGATGCATCCTTGTTTTATACCTCGATTTGTACACATGGAGGTTGAGAGTTTTCCCTTGCCATCCAAGCGTACTTTCTCTTTGGTGTCTTTGTGAAGAAGCATTAACATCCTTAATAGGCCAGAAGGGATGTTCACTTTACTAATTTCGCTCCAGAGTCGGTTTCTTAAAACTGAGTCGAAAGCAGCGCTAAAGTCCATAAAAGCGCAATAGACTGCTGTTTCTCGCCTCAGTTTGGAATATTCTACAGCTGATACCAGGGTTAGAATATTGTGACTAGTAGCAGATTTCGCACGAAAGCCAGTTTGACAAGGGCTTAATATCATACTGCTATCAATCCATTCAGTTAATTCGAGAAGGAGTATTCTGGCGAATATCTTAGCAGGGACGTCTAACATTGCAAGCATGCGATAATTTGATGGACAGTTTCAACATCCTTTCTTGTAAATCGCTAAAATATGGCTTTCATACCATGTCAAGGGGAAATTATCTGATTTGCTATTTCTACAAATAGCAGAAGTAGGGTGCTAGCTCATAACTCAGGAGTTGATTTTAATAGACCATTACAGATGCCGCCAGGTACGGCAGCACGTGATAGATTTAAATGTTCAATCAATACAATAATGTCTAGGGGAGAGGCCTTACATTCCCATTGAACTTGAGGGATGAGGACATGTTCTGGCTCTGAGGGGCCGGACCCAAGAGTATAATTCTTTTTAAATTGGGCTTTTTTTGTTGTTCTTTTGAATCACCGCTACACACTCACACATAACTGTATTTGAAATGTTGATGACCCCAAAACGGGCCCCGGCTCCCACTCTGTGATCTTCTTCATTTAGCTTGTCTGTATCACTATCCAAAATTATAAGAGCTCATCACAAGTTGTTTCAACAGGTGTATTGGTGTTAGTGTGTGATGTTGATGGAACCTCTGCAGTCACAATGATCTGTGGTTGAACACTATGCAGTGGCACATTTGAAATATTATCAACATCTGTATTGTAGACCTCTTCATCATTGTGCACATCAACCTCTTGATCATCATCCAAAATATCTATAACATCCCCATAATTATTCACACAGCCCTCCTGAACAACAGCAGAAGTTTCAACCCTCAAACCTGTGCACACGCCCCTCTTGAGCACCATCAAAAATATTAGAAACAGGCCCTTCCTGAACATCACTAGAAATAATATTAGCAAGATTAACATTGTATCCACCCCAGCGCTGAACATAAGAAGAAACAACATTGAAGCCACGGTCATTGTGTGCTAACCCTTCCTGAACATTTTCAGAAACATTATCAGGGCCAACACTGTATTCACTTTCATCCCAGTATACACAGGCATCTTGGTTATCAAGGGTGGTGTATTAATAGCCCCAATATTTGGACTCATAGCCACATTGCCATTTATAACCAATTCATCCACTATATTAACAATGCAGCATTCTCTAAAAGTGCCTTCAGAAATATAGGACGGTTAGTAAACTCTCAATTCCTCTGCATATCAAATATCTGTGCTTCCAACTCAATTACTGTGTCATCCTGCATAACAGGTTTAACACCATCATGTATATGTTCTGGGGGCCTGGGGCCTCAATACCTTCAACTCTCTCTTCCTAAATATCTTCTTTCTCGAGCTCTTTGCTCATCCGCCTCCAACTTCCTCAGGGTCAGTCACTTCTCCAAACGAGTTGGTAATAGATCTCTTTCTTCTGCTGGGGCCTCCCTCTGGCACAGTCTCCCTGCCTTGCTGAAACTTGAGGAGAACCATCTCCGGTTCCAGAAGCACCTCAAGACCTTGCTTTTTTGCTTCAGCTTTCTCTCCTCCTCTCCCCTGCGGATCTCCTGGCTGAAACTGAAACTGCACTGGTTACCTTGATACCCTTTGATATTGGGCCCAGGTCTCCTCCCTGCCAGTTGCACACCTGCACTGCCCCCCTGGCAATCCTTGCACTCGGGGACTGTTCTGTATCCTTACAGCCACCTACCAGCACTTACACCTTATGTCACCTGCACTTGCCACCAGCTGGCCGCACTTTTATTTATTGTTTTATTTATTTTACTGTTATCCTATGTACTGCACTGCCCCCTGCCCCTTCACCCCTCACGTTTCCTTTCCCCCCTCCCCTGCACTTGCGCAATTTCAATATCACCTGCCTAGTAAGATCATTGTCTCTGTCTTCCCTCTGTTCCCCTTCCCTTGCCTCGACACACTTTGAAACACTTGTGTATAGGCGCATTATAAATGCCATATCATATCATATTTGTCATATTTCCCTCATTCATAACGTCCCAATGACTTCCTGCATAAGTCTTATAGCAGCATCCATCTGCTCATTTGAAAGATGGGAAAATATGTCCTTACTGGGGTTTAATACTATTTGAGTAGATCATCTACATTCTGTTCTGAACGCTGTCCAGAATGGTAATGTTTTTTTCCCCTCTTTACCAACATATACATTCTGCAGAGCCTATTTGAATACATTTGTCTCGTTGCTCGTTGTTGGCCAGCACAATAATATTGCCTCTGTCAACCCCCAACTGCGCAGCCATGTTTGTACTACCCTTACCCCTGGCATTATTTTTCTTTAGTCGCTGTTTAACCCCCCGCTCCGTAGCTCTCTTACCCCAGCCAGATAATTCTCAAACAACATTCAGAATTTACACCGTCAACCCCACGCTCCCACTTCACACGGGAAATGTCCTGTACACTTTCAAAGGAGGCTTGCAGCCCAGAGCCATTGAGAGATCTGTGCGAAAAGGTGTGAACACCCACACCTGCACAGACATGGGCTGTTTGAATATTTAAATGGCCAGTAGTATGCGTCAGAGCCATCGAGCGCCCAATCGCTGCAGTAATAACTACATAATCTGAGTTTGAAACCAGTGCAGTCAGCAATTTTGCTCGAGGGACGAACACAGTGGGATAACCTGCATGCCTGAACCCCTGTTATAGAATCATTTGCCAGCCCATTTCCAAGTTGCTCAGGCACACGGTTCAGTGCTGGAACAGAACAATAGTCATAAACAACCTTCGGGCCCTTACGGCCTTTTTCGCTCAATGGCCCACCAGACACTCCGGCCGGCATTGTAAAAACTCCAGACCCAACAGCGCCTGTTGATGAATTCACAAAAGAACTCTGTGGCATATGTCCCCCAGATCCACTGGGCTTTACCGCTGCAACAGCACTGTTGGATCCCATCCATGGGTCGTTGAAACATTCCAAAGCTGTTGATCTGTGCAAAACAGGCCCTATCCCAACACCCACGAGATCCGGTAGAGACAGGCAAACCCATCCCTGTGCTCTCATTCAAAACGTTCTGATCTGCACAAAGCACACCGCACTTTAGAGACTTTTTGATCACTAATTCAGCCCCTGGACCTTCCGGCTGGCGTTACAAAAACTCCAGAACCAAGCAGCCGCGGTGATGATTTTATAAAAGACATCTGTGGCGGCGGGGACCCCAACCCCATCGGCCCTTGCTGCTGTAACAAAAACATTAGACCCTGTCCTGGGTCGTTAAAACATCCAGGATTTGATGATCCAGAAACAGGCTGCCCCATTCCAATGGCCCGAGTTGTCCACCGCCGCAGGCTGTTTTTCCATTTCTGTAAAAAACATAAAAACATAGAGTCAGCATCAACATACTAAACATGTATAACAACCAAACACAGCATCAACATACTAAACCTGTATAACAACCAAACACAGGGTCATGAACATTAAAATTTCAATCCATTTTACACAGCCACGGTAGTGGCTGTGTAGTTATGGTTAAATTGCTAATCCCATAGGAAGAGCACTTTTTGGGTGGCTTATAACTTTGCTCCCTCTGGATGAATCCTCACCAAACTTTGCAAAAAAAGTATATGGCCCACTCTGAATTTCTTTGCAAAGTTTAGTGAGATTTCCAGGGGGGGCAAAGTTATAGGGAGGTCCTTTTTCCCATAGACATAATGGGAAAAAACTTTGCTCATGCCTACAGCCCAAACCGCTGGACAGATTTTCACTAAATTTGCAGCAGGAGGGCTGTACTGTCTGCAGACTAGCCTTAGATTGGCCAGAAAATTTGCGGACTTTAAAAGTAAAATCAAAACCCCCCATAAATTCACCATTTATGGTAAGCTAAGCAACCATAACTCACACCACCACCGTGCACTGCTAAGACTAACACCCATGACATCAAAGATGACATCACAAATGTCATGGATGACATCACTGATGACATCACATGTACATTTACTTTTCATGGAAAGTCCCTACAAGGGGCTGTGATTATCATGTTGGGGAAAAAACTGTCAGGAATGATCGGGAGACGTATCATGAACTAGGTACTTCATTACACAATGTACTGCTATAAACAACATACCATTGCAGTGTTATTTCTAGTACAGGAACCTACTCATACAGAAACATAGGTATTGTCTGCAGCATGCTCCATAGAGGTGAAATATTTATAATCTTGCAATGTTGGATAGTAAAATGATGAATGCTTCTGTATCAGACTTTTGCGTACTATGAAACATGTAATAACTAGCTACTACTGCATCACTTACTACATACCTGTACTACTGCACACAAAACATAAAGAGACCAAAATGCATACAAATATTGGGCATATGTAGGGAAAGTAAAGTAAGCAAAAAAGAAGCAGTATCATCAGAAACTGTTCATAAACAAATTGATTATCTTCATGCAGAGGAACAATTGCTGTGTTTCAGGCCTGCTTGTTCCCCTATGTATATGCATCATATGATGCAACTGAACCATAAGTACTGTAAGAACATATGAGAAGGGTAATGTCTACAAATATAGTACCTTTTGAATTTTCAATTTCTGACTGTTAGTGAACAAAACCACCTGGCCTAGATATATCAGTGAACAAAAACAGGGGGGGCAGACATGTGATGTCATCAGTGATGTCATCAATGACATTTGTGATGTCATCTTTGATGTCATGGGTGTTAGTTTTAGCAGTGCACTGTGGTGGCGCAAGTTATGGTCGCTTAACTTACCATAAATGGCGAATTTTCATAATATCCTGTTAACACACTTTTTCCACTGGTTTTGATAGGTTTTTATTAGTACAATGTAACCATAATATCCATTTAACAAAGTTTTTTCACTGAATTTGATAGGTTTTCTTTAGCGCAACTTAACCATAACGTCCCTGTAACAAAGATTTTTCACTGAATTTCACAGTTTTTTACCAGGATACCCTAAATGTGTGTACATGTACCATACAACATACTGACCCCCTGGCCCAATGTGATAGCCACAGAGTCCGTGGACGGACTTCGGCACCATCCACACTGCCCAAAACCTCAGGGGTTGTATTACATTGTTGTACCATGTAGCAAACAAAAAGAAGATGTTTGAAGGGCAACACATATGTGTACTACAAGGAAAATTTAAGTAGGTCTACAACCTCTGTACTTATAAAAGCAGCAGTGCAATTACATAGGTTGCGAAACATTATGGAATGCACCAAGCAGAAAAATAACCTGTGCATCCAACAATATTACCTCAGCGCTGCTTTGCATACACTGGGAGAAGAAACTGTCACAAGGAAATGCAACGTTCTATTGTGCTGGCCAACAAACAGAAAAATTACATTTCTTCCTGTAACTGTGGAGTTTGTTCTGTGTTCATGACTAGTAAAAAGCATTATTTTTTTACAGAGAAATGGCAAGCACCTTTGAGTGGCTTGAGGAGAATGTCCCTCATGATGAAATGAGTGACGATTGCAACTCCAATGGTACAGAATAGAATTTTTGAAGTAGGAAAACGAATGCACATTGCTTCACATGTAACTGAAACATGCCTCTTTTTTAACATGCTTCTTTTTTAACAATACATAGCAAATGAAGTCAATGAGCCAGAAGCACCAGCCAATGTACAAGAGGATGGGCACAGAGACATCCAAAGTGTAAATGGGGAAAATAAACTGAGAATCCTCTGTGCAAAAATGGATCAGTTAAACAACAAGTTTGCAGCGTTAAAGACATTTGTAGAAAGGCATATGATAGACAATATTACATACTACTGCCTCACTTGTACCTGTACCCCTCCCCCTGCCCTAGCCAACCATCCCCACAAATTCCCTGTAGTCAAAGACGCTATGATGAGACCTCAATCCCTTCATCCCCACATGACCAGCCTGTGCAAAACCCATATTCCTCTGTATATGTTTCCCATTCTGCTACCCCTTCCCTTTCCAATTGCAATGTTTTTAGTGTGTGTTAATAAACTTCTGTTTACTGTTGCTGTGTGTGTGTTTTTAAAAATAATAAAAGCCCTGTTAAAAGCTGACTATCCGGACTGTCCGCAATCAAGATGGAGGTGTCCTGTGGACACAGCACCTTTCTGGACATGTCCACAAAGTCATGACGTACCTTTATATGATTCCGGGACCCATACCCTGTCCTCCCGCGCATGTGCACCTGATCCCCTGTACCCCCGTAAAGTTCTGTCACAATATTAGTTAGTGCAGGGGTCCCGAACACTGCGCCTGTCCGGAAGGTCTGTAAAGTGGTGGCGTACTTTTAATTAGTTTGGGGAACCCGCCCTTGTCCTACGGATACCTGGGTGCATGCGTATCTGATCCCCTGTGCCCTCTGAATACTGTGATGCCTGCCCGCCTCTGTCTGCTACATGTGCCACATTTTTAATTAGTTTTAGTTTTAATTAGTTTTAATTAGTTCGGGGATCCCGCCCCTGTCGTATGGATACCTAGGCATATGCGCACACTGCATGCCATGCAATAGGTGTCCTACGGACAGCCGTCCCATCCGCGAATGTTTGCGATGTCACCATGTGGCCGCACCCACGCCGCACCCACGCTGAGTGTCGGTCCATATTCGCGGACACTGTTCGGCCCCCTGTACCCAAAAAGTGGTTTTTTGAACAATCCAAGGTGTGCTACTCATTTTGTTTTTGGCTGACCAGGGCAGTGCACTGATCCAGATTGCTGCTTGCTAAATTGCTTTTTTGCTGTGCTTATCCAAATGGCAACCATGGCTACTGCTGCTGCTGGCTCCTCAGCACCACCACCACCATCACTATCTTCTGTAGGGCCTGGGGAGGGGAACAGGTTGGTGTTGATGTAGAGGGGATCAAGAAGAGGATAAGGTAGTGGAAGTACCCACTACCAGCTTCCAACGTGAGTCTTGGGTGTGGAGGCTCTTCACAACTGTTGGGGGGGTACCCAAGGCGCATGCACCCAAGGTTCGCTGCACTGAGGGCTCAGTTGTGCCAAGCCTGGGCTGTACAGCTATGGGACCACCTCCATGCGGTGACACCTGAGGTCGAACCACAAGGCAGCAGTTCGGTGGGTCGTCCCCTTCGAACAAGGTAGCAGGTTGCGTTCCTCTATTGCATCCTCCGCATCTGCTCCTGTCACCACAAGGAACACTCCTTTGGGGCAGCAGATCCCTGACCAGGCCTCACAGGCCATACACAATGTAGCGGACCCTTACCTTTCGAGGGTCACTGTACTGTGTATGTACTGTGATGTGGTACTCTGCAGGGGGGAGCAACTCTGGAGTGCTTTTGGGGCTACAGTCCCAGAGCACGAGGGAATCTGCCCCCTACCTCCACGAGGCCCACCCAACATCTTCCTATTTCCACCTGCCCCTTCATCCCTGTGGTTGATGCCCCTTCCCTAACCTCCCCTACCTTCCTTCCCTTCCTTGTGTGTCGTGTAAAAAAACAAAAGAATTATAATACAACAAATACTCCCAAAGAATGGCTGTTTTCAGAGCCACCTTTCACAGTTAAAAAATAGAAGTACCAAAGAAAATGGAGCAGGCCCCTGCACAGCCTGCGAAGTCCACGAACAGCATGCTAGTCTGCAGACTTCCAAAAAATTAAGGTGGTGGCAGCATCTAAACCATTGTACTCTTTTGAGGTGGAAAGTGGTGACTCTGAAAAGAGCCTTTTTGTTTTAGGAAGGTGTTTGTCAAGGTTTTGAGATCAAGTAGGCAACACCTACTATGAAGTGCTTGCTAATTGTGCAAAAAGAGCTGCAAAGCATGTTGGATATTTTGCAAAAAAAGCTGATTGCCAGCATCAGTAAGATGGACTCCATCTCTGCGAAAAATATTGGTTCTATGAAATGTAATGTATTCATTGTGGAAGGATGACATGCCAACATCTCTCAAAAATACTCAAACAGCCTTGTTGACATTTTGCCTCGCTTTATCCATTTTCGGACCAAATGAAGAAGAGCGCAGCCACATCTGTCTCTGGGCAATGCGAGAAAGAATCATTCTGGAGTTTGGAAACATGTCCATGACTTTCCCAAGTGCCTCCTTCATCGCAAACTGCAGTGAGATTCAGGTAACATGGCCTAAACTGTTCTCGACACAATGAATAATGAAAATGGCTGGATGATGGAGCATCACCAAAGTGGCACAAAGGGGAAACAAGTCCACCCACTTCATGCCATGCACTCCATACCAATGCACATCCACATGATGAAATCCAGGTTGTGTGGCCACTCCACAGTGCTCTGCATACACCTGCAACCAATATATCCACAGGTCCCCCAAAATCCAAACACTCTGCCACCTGAAAGACACATCCATGGCCATAGCCATCTGCACTCCTCTCACCAAACAGACCCTCTGCCACACTCTCTCCTTGCACACCACACCCAGGAAACCTTATTGGCTAATCCCCTGGCCTCCACAGTTCCATTTCCATGCCTGCCATCCTCAAAAGCCCAGGATGTGGCACGTGCGATCCACGAACTACCGCAGTGTCTGCGGATAAATCGGACAATTCAAGGGGGTGCAGCGAGAAATTTAACCCAGGGTAGGAGATTTCCTCTGTAGTGGTGGCTCTGAAAAGAGCCTTTTTTTAAAGGTGCTTGTAAAAAACACCTTTTGTTTTGTATTTTTTTGGGGGGTTTCTCTTCTTTTCCTCCTTACTGCCTTACATCAACCTCTGCAAAGCATCCCTTAGATTGCGAAAGAAAATGTCATTTCCAAGGGTGGACAAAGAAATGCCATCTGCAGAGAAATAGTGCACACTAAAGGAATCAATATTCTGATTGTGGAAAAAGAACATCCCAGCACTTTGTAGAAATGCACACATACTTCTGTTAATGAGGCACCTTCCAGAATTCTGCTGGGGACAGAGGACATTCGGGTTGTTACATAGTGCTCTAGGTGGTATTTGTGAGTAAACCACCTTTGCACTGGGAAAAAGCAGCATCAGTGCCTTCACCAAGTCCTTCAGTGCACTGAGTAAACTTGGAGCATTGATGTAACCCAAATGCTCTCCTTCACAATGCACCACCACAACATCAGGAGTACTGAAACTGGACATGCCTCTGCAAAGTGCAAGCACTCCTTGCAAACTGCGTCCAGGCACACTGTACCACAAAGCCTGCACTCCTTGAAAACCAAGATTGGCAGAAATGCCTTTTCCCTCTGCCTACCTCTCCAGATCACACACAAAGGAATCTCCCACTATACTACACTAACTCTCTGCATCTCTCCAACACCAACCATCTTCACTAAACAACCAACACAGCAATGAAAAAAGTACTACCCTCCCTTCCTGTACAGCACAACCGGAACACCTGCCTGATTGGCTAACCCCCACTGTCTCATTTCCATGCCAGGCATGCTGAGAAGCCCCGGATCTGGCACACCCTGTCCGTGGACTACCACGGTGTCCGTGGACTCCGTAACACAGGGCCAGACTGTCTTCCCTTTCCACTTCACTCTTTGCAGCACTCCCTCATTGGCTACTGTTAAGTAGTCAGACAACCATCCACCAATCACATCCAAGAACTCTACATCTAACTCTGTCATCACAGTGCAACACTTTAGATGTACTGTTGAACACTCAGATTACAGGTATCCTGTAATTCCAAAGCACCCCCATCAAAAAGTACTGTAAAACTCTCCAAGATTTCTGCTTCCACATTCATCCATCAACACAAACTACAGGTATGCATATATTTTGTAGAGTACATTTGCACATCTTTTACAAATGCATTTAAGCAGGGTGCCTGCCACTTATCCTGCATAACCTACTCAATGATCATACTCTCATGTGTCCTATCTGCTGACATCAAGTTGCAGTTACTTACAATGCTGTGTGCTTTCCAAGTTGGCTTTTGATGCCCACTTGCATAACAGTTGCAAACCACATATTTAAATTTTAGCAGCACCCTCTGAGATTTCTTTGTAAAACAAAAAAGAAAACCACATTGGGAACATGTGCACAACAAGTTCAAGTGCCAGATCCTATTTGAAACTTCAATATATTACCACAACATGCATGCTTGCCCATGCCACCCATTCTAATGTGCAAACTGTTATTTTCTTCTTTCCTTCTGGCACATTTACAACCACTTTTCCCACTAACACACCTGCTGTAAATTCTCCAGAATGCACACATTAAACGAAAACTGGATATATGTTACCAAAGCATGGCATGTACATACACTGCACAATTAACAAAATGTACCATTGGAAGGAAAGCAAACAAATGCATGTGTACATTGGCAACAGTGCTATCTGTACATCTGGATAATTAAATGAAAGCAACAGGAAAGGATTTGTGCACTCATGTAGAAAGCATGTATGTGTGGGAACATTAATACAATTCCACACACTAACATTCTTTTTTCTAATCTGTACATCTTTCTGGGCCTTTTTCACACCCTACTAGGACTTGCACTACTCCATTTTCAATGCAAGTAGTGCAACAACAACTCACAAACTTGGAAAAGTGCAGCCCTATAGGGCATACTTATCACTGCAACACTGGCCCCCATAGCAACAAATCGGATGCTCCCAAGTCCACATTCCTAAGCAGTGCTGTACAATTGCACACACATACAAACTCTTCCTCCCAACAAATCCTCCTACAATGCCAAATAATGTGTTCTCCTAGTGCAATTATTGTGCCATTAACACACGTACTCACTAACTTCCTTCTTTCACAATTGCAGTGAGGAACAGCCTCCTGAAAGACAGAAACTTCTCTACTGGAAGATAAAACCCAGAAGAAACCTACTCTTCACATCCAACAAAGTAAGTGCAGTACTGTAGTAGTACTATTCCTGTTACTCAGCAAGTGCAGTGTTGTTGTCTTGTAGCCTACAACATTCAATCCAACCCAGCAGCATTTGTTTCACTCTTACTCAATGCACCTCAGCAGGTCCACTCTTTGTATTCTCATCTGAACACCAGTTTCATAACACACACTAATTTTGTGAAAACATCGTAATGTCCTTAATTATTCATGCAGAGTACACTGTCATACACACTTATGCAAACCTTTCACACATCAACAGACACAGATACCAGTAGAACCTTCCCAACCAGAATTAACAGCCCATTGCACAATCACACACCCCTCTATTAATGCCTACCGTCATATTCACACACTCATGCACAGTGCACGCAAACACATTGCACAACTTTCAAACCCACACTTTCCTTTTTTCTCCAACACAAGAGAATGCCTACCAAAAAGCAACTCCATAGAAAACAGCGCAGAAATAGAGCAGATAAAACTGAAAGCATGCAAAATAGTAATCCGCCTCTAGTAGAGTTTGTACGAAATGTTCAAACAAAACAGCTAATACAGTCACGGAGCAAAACTATACCAGCTAGCAGGAAAAAAGTGTGACACCTCTTCCAAAATGTAAAACTAAAAAGAAATGTATTAAGAAGAATACAACTACCAGTAGTGCTAGCACTGCATCTACCAATGTTAACGTAGCCACAGGTAAGCATTCCAAAACATTTACTTTACACAAAATGTTCAACCATAGAGTCCTTCAAAACCTCATAAAAACAGCAGAGAAATCACGCTCAACCCTTAAAACCTACCGCAGGAAACTGATCCTGGAAGTTCTCATAGACCGTGCAATGCTCCTCCAAAGGAAATTGTTTATATTAATTTTAAACAGAATGAAACCACTAACAGAATTAATTAGTAAACTACAAAAAGTACTTCGCAACATGCACAATATCAACATATATACCTTTGCAAATTTATGTGCAGCCGAGTGGATTCACACAACCAACACAGAGCCATATTTCAAAGAAGAGGCATACAAACAAGAGCAAAGAAACCCATTTCCCATAGATAGCAGTGGCTGAGGGTATGAAGTGGTAGACAGCACCATTATGGAAGAAGAAACGCTCATTGAAAAAATATCCCTAACAAACTTACAATCAACTCTCCATTCCACCGAACCAATCCGTACCATCTACAAATGGCGCTACACTTCAATGTGTAACGTACGAAAACAGTCCTTCAAATCTTTACAGCAATTCCTCAATCACTATGTGAAAGCGAAAGAGAAAATGAGAATGAACATGTTGAAAACCATGGACTCCTGTCCAGTGCGCAAATACACAGGATTGAGACGACATTCATTAGCCTGCATTTCCGGGCCAACTTGCAGAAGCACCTTCCATCACATCAAAATGTTAGCAACACACCATTCCGCTATACGAAATGTCATCCAGAGACTGTACTATGCAAAAAGTCCTGCTTTAGAACTTGAACATTTAAATCACATTCTCCTACATGGCACAGCCAAAGAACTCCTGGAAGAAATAGACCACATCCACAGCAAATACTTTGGAAGTGAAGAGCACTTACAAAATCCAGTAATTTAAGAAAAGAGTAGCAACAACCTCACAGATGCCAACCCTCTAATACACACGTACAAAAATGAAATAGCTATGTTTAGAAGCACATCTGCTGAAGTACTCAACCAAGTATGTGTGTGTTGTCGCAGAACTGTTTATACAAAGAGCACCAAAACTGTAGATATAGCGTACAAAATAGAAGACAATGAGGAATCCCAATGGTTCCAATTAGCACTCTACCTTACAGCAGAAAACAAATACGAAATTACCAACCCCTCAATACTTTGCACACACTGCACTGCAAAGCTTGATAATAACCAAATGCCTTCACAGGCTATGACTAATTACTTGGAAATATTTCCATTTCCAAAACCACTCCAACAGCTGTCATGAGACCTGCCCCTCATGTCCCCAGCCCTCCAAGATGTCAGGCTGGAGCCAGGCCACGATCACCTACATGGCTCTCAAGGGCCTCTCCATCCCTCCAAAGACCCACTTGGAGTCAGACTTGGCACTTGTGACACCAGACTCACTCACTCCCATAGGATAAAATTGGGGATTGGACTTGTAGTGCATTGATGGGGACAAGATGGATGCCCCCACATATTTTGGTTCCCAGAACTGCATGTACGGTCTAGTCTTTTGGGTGTGGTTCAGCCCAGAGGCACCTGGGATACCCAGAGATTATTTAAGCCACACCCAGGCTGAGAAACATGCTTTGCATTTTCTGCACATGCAGCGTGACATTCGACGTGTTCGGATCGGTCTCCAGTAGGCCTGCATCTTTCTTCTGCGCTCAGCTCCTACAAGAACAAGAACGCTGTTAGGAACAGCCTTACCTTGCAGCACTTCTGCCCATCAGTCATCGCTCCTTCTGTTCTGTGGGTATCTTCGGCGGTGTCATTCCTATCCCGGCACACCACTTCCTAAGGAAAAGGGAAAAGAACAGAAAAAAGGCATTAGTAAGCATTCTGCAAATCTTCACCTATTTTTAAATACTGTACGAACTTCAAAAGCTTACGTGAATCCCAGCCGCTCTGGTGGTACTCTGTCTCCAGAACTTCTCATCCATCTGCAAGAGGGAAAAGACACTCCACATTAGCGTGGAAACATCTAGAGGCGCTGCATACCGCGCTTACCCACCGCCACGCTGAAAACGTTACAGCACCTAAAAGACACAGAAAAAGAACTCAGTTCAATGCAAATACGGAAGGGGTTCATCGCGCATCGCGCTCTCACTCACCTTCAGCGCTACTCATCTCAGCAGCACGCCGCCATCCCCGGACGCCGGCCCTCATCTAAGGAAGGAAAGGAACGAAGTTAGAGAACTGTTCAAAAGACTCATTATACTTACCTGTCGGACTCTTGGCAGTGAAGTAACTAGGCAGCAACGAGCCCGCATCAATCAACACGCCCCTGCGCTGAAGGCAAGACGGAGAGCACACTATCCAAGAAAACAAGGCCCAGACTTCAGTCGAATAGCCTCCAGGGAAGGGTTTGAGGTGGTAAGAGGTCAGAACAGGCTGAGTGATGTCCCCGTGGATACCAGGTTAGCGTTACAATAGCTTAGTTTGTATGGGAACATTACAATCCAAACAGTACAGCCATTTCAAGCTATAATACACCTTCAAACTAAAACAGCCAAGTTGCCTCCTTCTGAATTACTAAAAGGCATTTGTGGCAAAGTAGTTTATTTGCCACTAGATCTTAAAGAAAATGTAGAAAATCTGGGAGTGCAACGGCCAATAGATCAATCTTTGATTATCCTAGTAAATTCTGTAACTAGAAAAGACAAAAATAAATTGCAGCAACTAGTAGACTTAAACAAAGTTAGAGAAGGCCTATATTATCTTAAAGAAAACAATGAATAGTACAAAGAAATAAACATTGAAGAAAACCTAAGAGAAAACACTGAAATAATTCAGGATTCCTCATCAATTGGCCAATTTGAACTTGTAGATCCTATTCCAACATCCAATATTTTAGACCATTATACAATTCACCCACTGCACTCTAAAGACAGCATAGACAATGCACTAGAAACATATCAAATGTGGCAAGCCAAAGAATCTCCAATCAGCATATGGGAAAAAAGTGTAGAAGCACAAGACTTTCCTCTACTCTTTCCTGCTGGAAAAGGTGGAAGGTATGATGAAAGATGCACACAAATAGCATCAGAATACCGTTCTTTATGAATGTATTCCGAAGACCCCAGATATCAGAGACAAAACATTGAATACATATTCCACCTCCTGTTTGAAAGTGAACTAGGAAGTCTATGTTACAGAGGTGCACACACATTGAAAACAGGTTCCAATTTTTTAAACATGTCTGCTACGCAACAACTTCAAAAGGTGCAAGACAAAGATGAAATGTTGCCATCAAATACTACAAATCTCTTGACAAACATGCGTGGTACAAACAAATACTGGTTCCAATGTCAGGCAGATGTACAGTGTATGCTACACAACCCTGGCCCACCCACATGGTTTGTCACTTTACGTTGTTCAGTGTATGCATGGGAAGACTTGCATGACTTCCTACGCATAGCAAACGAAAACAAAGCAGGCATAGACATAGAAACACTAGGAGAACTCTGCTTTCTTGACCCTGTAAATGTGTCTTGGTACACTTCCTCTACCACTTTATTGCCAGGCTGCACTTCATCTGTAATAATTCCTCCCTGTTAAGTACTGAAACACTTCTTTTGGAGAAAAGAATATCAATCCAGAGGAGCACCACACGTCCACATGCTTTTGTGGATAAAATATGCTCCTAAATTTGGGTACGACAGTGATGCCACTGTTTTGCAGTTCATTCACAAATATGTAACTTGTACCTTCCCTTCAGAAAGCACACATAGTGAGCTACATGCACCCATTTTGCGGTTTCAAAGACATAAATGTGGCAAGTATTGTTGACGCAGATATAAAAACAAAGGGAAATACTACACCAAATGCTGCTTTGGTTTCCCTACACCAGTTTCAGCAAAATGACAAGTAAACAGCTTCATGTCTTCTGTTAGACAGAGTGTGAAAGGAAAATCACCTAAGAACGCATACTGCATTAAAAGAAGCGAAGCGTCAAAGTACATCAATGATTACAATGCATTCATTGCCCTGAAGAGGGAAAATGGAGACCAAATCCATGCCCCCGCACCTCAAGCGCCCCAGCGCACCCATGGGTGACAAATATGCTGAAACACACCCACTTCACCAACAGTGCAACTTCTATGCTACATTAGAATCAATGCTGCAATATCAGAATCTACAAACACAAAAATCCCTGTTTAAAGGCTTGCAAATGCCTATATGAATTAACATGGTCTAAATGCACAGTGTAAAGCTATGTTTCAGGAAAATTACAGCTAAGTTCATTTCACTCACTGAACACTGAACACTGGCTGCGGGAGCCTTATCAACATTCCTCGCAAAAGAAGTCCGACCTGCCAAGGCCGCAAATTCAAGATAAAATTGCTTTCTGCAGACAGACATTTTTTAATTATCCACAAATGCGAATAAACCACGGCAACCCAGTGTGTTTTTTTTTTCTTTCTGGGAAAGAAAGACATTTTCTCAAGGACACGCACAACATTGAAACATAACTTGTAACAAGCCAGAGCCAGGTGCGAACTGCTTGTTCAGCTAAAAAGTTATGGGAACAAAGTCACATTGCAACAAGATTAGAATTAGGTAATGGGGGCTGGCACAGCTAAATCAACCCACTGACGCAGGAGGTTAATATCCAATTACCAGGCTCTCTATAAGGGCTACATATGTAACCCACCACTCTGCAGCCAATAACAGGAGGAGATAGCTTTCTGGGAGCTGATCCAATTCTGTGAGGTCAGCCTGCAGTGTGATTATAAAACTTACTTGCAAGACAGCCCCGGGGGAGACGGCGCCTGAATTCGCAGTGTGCAAAATGCTTTGTGTGTTTTTTTTTCTTTTCTTCGCCTAGAAATAAATGCAGTTTGAAAACATGCTGCTGCCTGCTTGGCACTCTGTTGCATTTCTTGGGGCCATATGGGAGGTGTTGGGGCCTCCCATAGCTGGTGAGGGTATGGCTGCTGGCCCCCCACTGCCCAGGGGGTGGGGGGGGATCCAGCTTCTCCCCGACAGCCCTGTGTAATGCAAACAAGCTGCAGACCATTTAACAGGCACAGCCTTATATGGGAAATCTGAAAACATAGTCTGGCTAAACCTGGGTCTTGCTGCATCCAGAAAAAAGAGTGCTCACATTGTACAAGACATAGAAACAATAGCTAAAAACAATCCCAACAGGCAGGACATTTTGAAAAACAATGTATTGGACACATACTACCCAAACAGGAGTACTGCTTTGGAAACCATGTGTCTATACCACATAGCCCAAAATTTCTCGTACAAGAATAATATTAAACCAGATGAAAAAAGGTAAATACATAGTCAAAAGTTGTAAAGGCAGCCTGGTTAATCATATGAAGCTATCATTTAAAACTCCTCAACATAGAGAACTTTACTACATGTCCCTGCTCCAACATTTCAAACCACTGAGAAAAGAAGATGATTTATTGGACACCCATGTCACCTATGAAGATGCTTTCAATGCAAATGAAAGCAGTATAACAGATATCAGTTTCAAGCAGTAAAAAAAGATGTTGGACAATGAACGCCAAAAAGAGGAAGAAGTGCAAGTGCTAGCAAAACTAAATGCAGACACTCCTGAGGGCAGTCAACCTTCTCTTACAGGAAGCCAAGAAACAGTTGGAGTGCCACTCATAGTCAATGAAGCAGAATTAGCCATGACTGAAGTGAAAACACCATGTGTCAGTATGAGGAATCTGAAGAAACCTTTGCTCTACTGAAGTCACAACTCAATGATGAACAATTTAGCATTTTCCTGGAAGTAAGTAATGACATTGAACATGGTGTGCACGTAGCTGTCAAAATTATAAACCTGTACTGCTGTATGTAAGTGGTGTAGCTGGTTCAGGCAAAACATTCTTAATGAAAATCATCAGCAAGTTTCTCCAAAAATTGACAAACAACAAGGTTTCAGCTGTAACATCCCCCTAGGTTTAGCTGCCAACAACATAGGTGATGTTACTTCACATTGACTGCTGCTCCTTCCACTAGAACACAAAAACAAATTAGAGTATTACAAACTTTCAACAGAAGCTACTATGGAGCTACACAGAATTCTGAAACAAATGAAAATGTTCATAATAGATGAGTTGAGCATGGTCTCCAACCTACTGTCGGCTTTGATTTACCTCACACTGCAAGAGCTCCTTAAAACGAACTACGAAGAACTCTTTGGAGTAAAACACATTATTGTTTTTCAGAGATCTTCTTCAAATAACACCAGTGAAAGGTGAACCTTTTTTTTTAAACCTTAGGACACAAGCTGTGCCATAGAACACTTGGCAGCATAGGAAATGTAAATCTCTGGCAACATTTCCAATACAGAAAACTAACTCAAAACATGCGTCAGTCTGCATACCTCACCTATGCTAACATTTTGAAAAGCATGCAGATTGGTATGCTTTCTAAGGATGTACAGTAGACTCATCCATGAGCTATACAGGCATAACACATCTGCTGCTGATGTCATGGAGCAATTAGCACAGAGAAATGTGAAATGCATGTTCTTAATGCTAACACTAGCAAGCTGTGCACAATCCAATGAAACAATGATAAAAAAAGAAAGGCAACCAATAGTGCAAGTTAACTCCACGGACAAACTGGAAGTGCACGGTATGACACTGCCAATGTGTCAACAAGCCACAGCACAACTAAGTAGCTTAGACAACTGTATCTCCAACACAGCTGGTTTGGAGAAAATGTTAACATTGTGTTTAAACTGTAGCATAATGCTAAAACGTAACCTTGATGTGGAGCAAGGTTTAGTTAATGGAGCACTTGGTACAGTAGTTGGCTTCCAGACATATCCATGTGCAACAACAAAATTAAAGGACCTTACATATCACATCCAAGGACAGGAGAAAAAATTCAACTAAGACAACACGCCACTTGTCTGTCAGAAACGTCATTTACGCAATCAAATGCCCATGTGCTAAGTATTACGTCGGGGAGACCGCACGAAAAATATGTGTACGCATTATTGAACATAAATCCTGCATCAGAATGAATAACCAAACATCAGCAGTGGCAAGACATTTTCATCAAAATGGTCACACAGTGGCACAACTACAATTTGCAGTGTTAGAAGTGATTTCCACCAAGGGGCAAAGCATGAACATGAAAAGATTGAGAGCCCAAAAAGAAGCACTAGGGATTGAAAGAATAGGGTGTCATGAACCACCGCCTGCACTCATTCTGGACTTCGTGGTCCCTGACCCATAGAGGACTGAATTCCGTGATCCTTCCAAAATGGCCGTTTGGTGCGGTACGCAGCTTGCCAGTCTTTACGTGCTACGTTCAACATTCTACAAAGCAGACACACCCCTGCGGCTCTGCGCGGCTCAACGCTACTGCTCGGAGCAGTCTGACGTGTGTTGCCGAAGTTCGCTCGGAACTTCTTTCCTAGTCCTATTTCCCCGATTCCTTGAATCTACTTCCTCCTTTTTCCTTTCCTCAAACTTACCTTACTATTCTTCCGGTATCCTCGCCTACGCTCGAGTCACGGCGTTCCGTGCCTCCGAGCTCGGACGTAATCTCCTTCCTGGTTCCTGGTACTGGACATCCGACCGCCTCCTGGAGTAGAACCGCTATCCAACGCTGGAACCAGACGACCAGCACACAAGTTTCTACAAATCCCGGACAGTGCGAATGAAATCACCAAAGAAGGTCGCAAGCAAGGAAAGACAGGTGAGAAGGGGAGAGACTTGTGACAGATTGAGACACCAAAAAAAAGATATGAATACAGAGATGGAAGCCGCGGTTCAAGACATCATGCGAGGTATGCAGGAATTAACCACTGAAATCCAGAACCTTAAGGTAGAGAACGCTGCTTTAAAGCAGCTAGTCTTGTCTTGTGACTCTGCTACTAAGGAAAGTGTCTTATTGGGAGGAGAGGTGGACAAATATGATGGCTCTTCAAAGAACCTTCGTGCCTTCCTTGAATCATGTTTGGTGCATTTCACCTTCAAGCCATACTACTTTTCCTCCCCAAGTGCCAAGGTGGGGTTTATGATCTCACACCTCACCGGTAACGCATTAACCTGGGTAACCCCCCTAGTCAATTCGGGCGACGCCCTCTTAGATGATTATGATGGATTCGTGGAAGCCCTAAAAGCCATGTTTGAATGCCCGGAGCTTGTTTACAGCGCTCAGGAACGACTACTTGAATTTCAACATTTCAACAAGGATCCCAGGATATGCTTACCTATGTGACCCGCTTTAAATAACTTGTAAAAGAGGCTGATTGGTCCCAAGAAGCCAGCTTCACCCTCTTTCGAAGAGGCCTAAATGAAGAAATAAAGGACGAGCTAGCCAGGGTAGCTCGCCCAAGCTCCTTCCAGGCCCTCATGGACCTCTCCCTACAAATTGACTTTCGAATCCAGAAAAGAAAGGCAGAGAAAAGAAAGTCTAAGTCAACATCTCAAAAGGCTGCCACAGACAATTCATACAGACCAGAGCCCGCAGCTTCTCCAACCCCGGATCCTGAACCCATGCAACTGGGGGCCTTCCGTGGACCCATTACTCCACAAGAAAGGATGCGCCGGATTCACACTGGACTGTGCATGTACTGCGCCTCCGCTAAACACCTTGTGAGAGAGTGCCCTATCGCTCCACCACGGCATTCGGGAAACGCCAGCTCCCAATCCTAGATGGGGTACAGTTTCGGGAGAAAGGTGTCTGCTCCTCATCAATTCCTTCCTTGAACTCTCCTGGACAAAACAATCTTGTGATTCTACAGGCATTCCTATCGCCTTCCAAGAAAGCATCCTACCCCATCTTAGCACTAGTGGATTGCGGAGCCATGGGCATATTCATAGATCGTGATTGGGTCACTAGTCATAACATCCCCCACGAAACACGAGAGACTATGCAACCTGTTGAAGCTATTGATGGGAGACCCTTATCTTCAGGACCCATAACCCTTCAAACCAAAGAGATTATTCTTTCTATAAATCACCATCAAGAAAGGATTACATTTGATATCATAAGATATGCTCACTATCATATGGTTCTAGGCATGCCCTGGTTGCAGAAGCATAACCCCTATATCAACTGGGCAGCAGGCTCCTTATTTCTTGGTTCAGAACATTGTATGTCCCACTGTTTGTCCCCAATCACTTTACCAAGTTCCTCTGAAGACTCTCAAGAAACTCAGCAAATTCCAGTCACCATCTCTAACATTATCCGGATTCCCAGGGCCTACCAGGCATACGCAGATGTATTGTCAACAGCAATTGTTCAAGCTCTACCACTCCACAGACCAGGGGATTGTCCAATTGACACTGAACCTTCAGATGTGATCCCTTTCGGAAGAATGTTTATTTTGTCAGAACCAGAAAAAAGGGCCCTCTGGGAATACCTGGACACCAACTTGGAAAATGGAACTATTCGACCATCCAAGTCCCCAGCAGGCGCTTCGCTTTTCTTCGTTCCTAAGAAGGATTCCAAGGAGCTCAGGCTGTGTTTGGATTACCGTGGCCTTAACCAATGCACTCTCAAGGATCGTTACCCATTGCCTCTCATCTCGGATATCCTGGAAGCAGTGAGAGGTGCAGTCATCTTCACAAAAGTTGATCTCACAGGTGCCTACCATCTTATTCGTATAAAAGAAGGTGACAAATGGAAAACAGCTTTTAGAACACCCTTCAGCCATTTTGAATACTTGGTCATGCCCATTGGACTTGCTAATGCCCCTGCAATTTTCCAATGTTTCATGGATCGGGTCTTTTCTGATATGTTGTTTCTCTTCGTCATTGTTTACTTAGACGACATACTGATCTACTCCAAGGACCATCTGAAACACGAAGAGCACGTAAGAGCAGTCTTACAGCGTTTACGAGAACACAAGCTCCTGGCCAAACCCGAGAAATGTCTTTTCCATGTATCAACTGTTCACTATCTCGGATTCGTTCTTAGCCCAAAGGGGATAGGGATGGATTCTTCCAAGGTTGACTCCATTCTATCTTGGCCTGTTCCGACCACTGTAAAACAAATCCAATCCTTCCTGGGGCTTGCTAATTTCTACAGGAAATGTATACCCGCGTTCTCTGAGATTGTGCATCCCATTGTCACACTATTAAAGAAAGATACTCCCTTTCAGTGGACCTCAGCCCAAGATTCGGCATTTCAATGGTTGAAGTCGGAGTTCACACAAGCTCCCATCCTAGCTCAACCTGACACTGACTGACCTTTTCTTGTTGAAACTGATGCCTCCAACTACGCCATCGTGGCAGTCCTGAAACAGGAACTTGGTGACAAATTAGAACACCCCATCGCCTATCTGTCCCGCACCTTGACTCCCAGTGAAACTCATTATTCCGTCCTGGAAAAGGAATTGTTAGCCATCGTCAAGCCTTCACTGAATGGCGTAATCTCCTTCTGGGAGCCAAACACCCGGTACAAGTCCGCACGGACCATCGGAATCTTCAAGTCCTACAATCCCTGGAATGTCGAAACAGTCGCCAAGCCCGTTGGGCCTTCTTTTTTGCCCAATACCAATTTCAAATCCATCATTTTCCTGGAACACATAACATTATTGTCAATGCCTTATTCAGACGTCCTGATTATGAAACCCTTGAGGACCGGACCTTTCCTAAAATGTTTGCAAACTCAATATATGTTGCTCAAGCAATCACTCTCCTGGAGGATATTCGAGCCAAAACTCAGTCTTTTGACCCCTGGAAGGAGTGTAAGAAGAACAATCGGTGGAATCTCAAATCAAAAGATGGATATCTCTTCAAGGACAATTGACTGGTCATCCCTACTCCTAGACTGAGACAAAAGATCACAAGCCTATGCTATGATACTCTTCATTCAGGACACCGTGGCATAACCAACACCCTCCATCTTATACAAAGACAGTTTGGTGGCCAAGGATGAAGGATGACATCAAGATCAATGTTCAGACTTGTGCAGTCTGTAATCAGAACAAACATATCAATAAAAGAACAGCAAGTCTCCTACACCAACCAGCAGTACCAACAAGACCCTAGGAATTCATAGCCACAGACTTTATTGTAGAACTGCCTTCTTCCAGAGGCTACACAACTATAATGGTTACCATTGATTTGTTTACACATATGACTCATTTTACGCCTCTATACAAACTACCTTCCTCATCTGAACTCGCCGGGATTTTCCTAGAATACATATTCCGGCTTCATGGATTACCTTCCAAAATAATTTCTGACAGAGGACCCAGTACATATCCCAGTTCTGGAAACAGCTATGTCGTATATTGGGGATTCAGCGTGCATTGTATTTGGGTTATCACCCACAGACCAATGGTGCTACCGAACGAGTAAACCAAACCCTGGAACAGTATCTTCATTGTTTCGCCACCAAAGTCCAGGATAATTAGTCACTCTTAATACCTGTGGCCGAGTTTGCATACAACAATTCGGATCATTCTGCTATCAAGACCAGTCCTTTCTTCTGTAGTCAAGGATTTCATCCTTCAGTACTACCGTCCGTTCTCCCACATCCTACCCCAGTTCTGGCGGTTGATTCCTGGATTGAAACACTAATCAATGTGCACAAAGAAGCAAAGGAACACCTAGAAAAGGCCCAAAGAGATGTGAAACAATATGCAGATTCCAAAAGAAGGCCTGGACCTTCCTATTCAATTGGCGATAAGGTTGGTTATCCTCAAAACTCCTTCCTCAGCACCTACGACCAAATAAATTGGCTCCCAGTTATTACGGACCCTTTTCTGTAAAGGAAATTGTTAATCCAGTGGCCTTTCGACTCCGACTACCAGAGTCATGGAAAAGAATTCATCCAGTCTTCCACACTTCTTTGTTAAAACCATATGTTCAGCCCTCTCGAACTGCTCCAAGATCCACCCCAGTGATTATCAATGACCAACTCGAATATGAGGTCTCCAGAATTTGTGACTTGAGGTACCGATCTGGTCAACTACAGTATTTGGTCGAGTGGAAAGGGTATCCTCCCAGTGAGCGCACCTGGGAACCCGTGTCAAACATGAATGCCCCCCGGCTGATACGAAGATACCATCTCATCCATCCCGGCAAACCCGGAGGAGCTGGGTTTCGGAGGAGGCATATTGTCATGAACCACCGCCTGCGCCCATTCTGGACTTCGTGGTCCCTGACCCACAGAGGACTGAATTCTGTGATCCTTCCAACATGGCCGTTTGGTGCAGAACGCAGCTTTCCAGTTTTTACGCGCTATGTTCAACATTCTACAAAGCAGACACACCCCCGCGGCTCTGCGCGTCTCAAGGCTGCCGCTCGGAGCAGTCTGACGTGTGTTTCCGAAGTTCACTCGGAACTTCCTTCCTAGTCCTTTTTCCCTGATTCCTTGAATCTACTTCCTCCTTTTTCCTTTCCTCGAACTTACCTTACTATTCTTCCGGGATCCTCGCCTACACTCGAGTCACAGCGTTCCGTGCCTCCGAGCTTGGACTTAATCTCCTTCCTGGTTCCTGGTACTGGACATCCGACTGCCTCCTAGAGTAGGACCTCTATCCCACGCTGGAACCAGACGACCAGCACACGAGTCTCTACAAATCCCGGACCGTGCGAAAGAAATCACCAAAGAAGGTCGCAAGCAAGGAAAAACAGGTGAGAAGGAGAGAGACTTGTGACATAGGGTCCCTAGCGCCTGAAGGGACGAATAAAGAATTCGATTTAAGTTGCTTCTTATGAAAGATTCATATGATTTGTATATTTTGTTTTTGATTGAACCTTTTACCATACTTTTGTTTTTTTGTTTACTAGAATTGCGTGTTTTGTTCACAGATTCATTTTTAATCATCCATTTCATTATACGTTTTTTAACAAGCCAAGATAGATGATTCAGGTCTATCCACTTAGCGGTATTCTCCTATTACAGATTTCAGAGTTTTACTTACGGCTATTTCCCTTCTTCCTTTTTTTCTATCTTTTTTCTATCTCTTCTCTCTGATTTACAATTTGGCTCATTAGCCCTCCTTTTTCATTATGATCACTTGTACAATCATTATGCATTTATATCGGCACAACCATATTAAGCGATCCTCTTTTTACGCTTTCAGAACTACTTGCATTAGTTATCCACACCATCTTAAGATGTCCGCCCTGTTTTATACACACGCATTACGACAAACGCTTGGCCGCGTAGGCATTTCAGTTTCCTAGGCAACCACCAACAACTTAGCAAGCTGGAGACCGCTCGCGAGTTTCTGCAGCATTCTGCTGCTTCTCAGAGCAGCTCGATTTTCACGTAGGTAAGAGGCTTTTTCTACATGACCACTATCTCCCCAGTCTTCTATGACAGCAACACATGACACTGTACAATTTATTTTACAGATTTGAGATAGCGATTACACTACTAGAAACAGACATGATTGTCTCCGTTTCACAAGGCTTTTAATTGAGCTTCATACAAGCGAACAGCAGGTCAGTATCCTGATCCTCTCTCGTTTACCACATGATTAAGAATTGTTTGATATAGTTGCTAATTAACACTCTCATACTTGAACACATGTTTATTTTTTTCATTTCTCAAATTTTTCCTTTTCTTCTGAATTACCTTAATCAATGAATCTCTTGATGATGACCCACTCAATTATCAAACCCATGACATGCTATTGGTAGCGTATATGTGATTTTCATTCATGCCAAATTTTCCATGCACGTATTTTGATGGTTTCTTTGCTTGCATACTATGAATGGTATTTTATTTGGAAACTGTTGTTTTTCTTGTTAATTGCTGAAAATTCATTACCAATGTAAATATATTTGACCAGAAGGCAGCTCGAATATATATGTTCACAGGCCCTGAGGGAGGGTTCTTAAACCCGAAATGCATAGGCCTCTAATGTGACATTTCAGCCTCACAATTTGAATACGCCCAGAGGGATTACAGTCTATGAAACTAATAGCAAAAAATAAAAATATATTTGTTTTATAACTACAACAAACACTTGTTGAATTATAAGTACTTTACTAAAGCACCCCAGAGTGATCTACAGGTGTGCAGCCCGCACTGCTGGCTTCACAGCCAAGGTCTTTTTCCACAAATTACGCAGTGCTTTATCACAGAGGCACTTTTCCCAGTGGGTTTGGACCCCAAGCTTTAAAGGAACTACCTTTCTACTTGAACATAACCCTTTCAAATACATAATGTAGTGCAAAGCTCACCAGCATTTCAACAACATTCAGTTTGTCAATATCCACATTGACAAACTTACAGAAGTTAAAAGGATAGGACACTCAACAGCCCAATTCCTTCTGTTTAAAGACATGTATGCACGCAGAGAACAGTTTTCTCTGTCTCTTGCGTATGCAGTCACTATTCATAAATCGCAAGGTCTAACCCTAGATCAGTCATTGATTGACATTGGCAGCACAGTCTTTAAAGGAGGTATGAGTTACGTAGCACTGTCATGGCTACGTACACTTGAAGGACTATTTCTATTCGATTTTGATACAAACAAAGTCAAGGCTGACATTCCTATGTGCACTCTACACACCCCATCTCAATATGTACCCTGTTCCTCAAAACTTGTTAAAAAAAGTAATGCAAACAGAACTTCTAAGAGATCTCCCAACAGTACCACCAAAGAAATTGAAAGCAGCTGCTACTCCATCAAGTAGCACAACCAAAAAAGGATGTAGTGCAAATGCAAATGCACATCCAACATCACAAAGTAAGAGAAGTATGTCTTCTAAAAAACATGTGTAGCTCCACCAACTGACACGGACACAGAACTGTTAGGTCCATTACCATTTTCCAACACAAATGTGTGTAAATTGCTATGCAAATGTAGCAATCAATGTTCCAATTGCCACCAATTGTTGAAAACATTTACTTGAACAGGGCAGACCAGTTTTGTTTGCATATGCTACTCCTTCATAGAAATGCATCAAACAATCCTGACAACACTTACAGTGTCTCAGGAATAAGGCAGGAGTTGGAATACTGTGTGGGAATGGTGAGATTCACCATAAACACACAAGAGGATCCTCAAGAATTTCTAATGTACTTACTGCAAAAGATACCTATAAAGGAAATCTTCCAGATTTTATATTGCGTACCCAAAAGTCTGCCCACTTAGTGCAAGTACTGTAATAGTATGTGTACAGAAGTGGACACAACCACCCCAGCATAATACAGCCATGCACTCAAGAATCTGCCCAGTGGAACAACCCACCCACATAAGCCAGCCGCCCGAGGCCCTGTCTGAGGACTACCGCAGTGTCTGTGGTCTGTCGCGCTCCGCACAATCTTCTTCAACCTGAACAAATCCATCATATCAACCATCTTTCACTCCCCCACCCTTCCGAGCCCCTCTCTTTCCAACACCAAATGCCCCAAAACATATTTCCCAGCGATGTTCTCCACTGCGCTATCTGCAGATATCCGCAGATAGAACATGGCAGGGTTTTTGGAAAAATATGATGCACATCACGCTTTCCTCCAGCTAATCAATGGGCACATTGAGTGTCCGCGGACATCACGTGGCCCTCTTGTGCAATCAGAGTCCCGTTCATGCAACGAACAGGGAAATGGGTCTGCGGAGCGAACCCAGATATCACACATTTTTTGGGACCTACATTGAGCCTGTTTTAAATAAAACTACTGGACGGATTTTGACCAAATTTACAAAAGCATGCTTTCGGGACTAAGCCGACACTCCTGCCACAAATTTGGTGAAATTCTGTCCAGCAGTTTGGGCTGTAGGCATGAGCAAAATGTTTGTTCCATTGCGTCTATTTTGGGAACCACCCATAACTTTTCCCCCCTTGACAAAACCTCACCAAACTGACCAAAAGAATTCAGAGCTGGCCACATACTTTTTTTGCAACGTTTGGTGAGGATTTGTCCAGGGGGAGCAAAGTTATAAGCCGCCCAAAAAGTGTTCTTCCTATGAGTTGAGCAACTTAACCATAACTACACGGCCACTAACGCAAGCCGTGTAATAAATAAACCTCGGCTACAACACTTTGTCAATGTGTGATCTGCGCCACATTGGCAGAAGCGTCATTTTATAGAAGTTGCAATTATATTCTCAATTCCTTGCACGCAATGAATAAACCGACATTTTTTAAAATAGTAACGTTCTAATTCAGCCTTCACATGTTTTTCAAACACCCATGTGCGCCCGCACAACCAACACAGACAACCCAGATAGTGGAACCCTCACTGCCGCCACTTCTCTCTGTGATAGTTGTGTTGTTCCACTGTCTGTGTTGTCTGTGTTGGCCAACTGTGATCTCCAACAAATTTGAAAGAGCTTGCAGCAAATATATTTGGTATAAACGCTACTTCAAAATACATTTCTCCATCACTATATAAAAGGTGTTGGCTATTCCCTTTGTCAATGTCTTTTTCTAGTAAGCGTGTGCATACAGTTTCAGGCCCTAAGTGGATACGTATTATTTTCATTTTGTCGCTGTGGTTACTTTAATCAGGGCTCACCACACCTATTAGGTTTGTTTGGGTCCACAATTACAAACCACACCACACAAAGCGCATATAGTGTGTGTGCATAGCTGTTTTCCTAGAACCAAAAGGGTTGTGCACTTTCTAAATACTCATACATGTCTAATACCCTCTACAACCAATACAAATATTTGTTTTAAAATAACAAATGTGTTATAAAATAAAACCGTGGCTGCTTTAAGCAACCTTCCCTGTGTCTATATAAATGCCCTGTCTGCTGGGTTTGTCAATGGCTTTTTTTCTTCACAAACTGTGCTCATTGCAACATTGTTTAAAGCACTATTTTCGGTTTTTTAGCCTCGTGTGCATAGTCAGAGCTCAACATTTAAAAAATGTTGAATTGCAGAAAACCACATGCCTTGTCATACAATTGTGTGCACTGTGTCAGCACTGTGTGTGGCGATAAACCCTAGACCCAAGGCTTTCATTTTACACAAAGAATGTCCCCGCTGCTGGAAACTTCGTAAACCAGCTCGACTTTAAAAAAGCTCAATTGACAAAAAAAAACCTGCATTCAAAGACCCTCTCCAGCAAAACAACATAAAATGCGGATTACAAAATGACCTTATCATGCCACCTAGATTCCAGAGCCAGTTTTTCCTTTTCTAGGCGCACTTTAACTTAAATATATAAAAATGCAGGCTGGCAGTTAACCCTGCCTGCACATAGAGAGTAAACACGTTTTGTTTTAAATTGTCTGCTTATCCCATTAAATAAAAATACTTCCCTGTATAAAAATGTAGGCTAGCAAACAATCCTGCCTGCACATAAAAATAAACACATTTTCATTTTAAAATGTCTTTTTGCCCCATTAAACAAAAATACACTTCTGTATATAAAAATGTATGCTGGCAGTTAATACACACATTTTGTCTGAAATCTCTGTTTGCAACGTTAAATAAAAATACACAGAGCTAGATTCTAGAACATACACTTTTAAAGGCACACTTTAACTTAAATATATAACAATGCAGTGTGGCAGTTAATCCTGCTTGCACGTAGAGAGTTAACACGTTCTGTTTTAAATTGTCTGTTGACCCATTAAATAAAAATGCACTTCCCTATATAAAAATGTAGACTAGTAAATAATAATTTGGGTAGAGGGATTGACAAGTATACCTGTGCGCTTAGTAAACCATCTTTAGAGTAGTTGGTGTAATGGCATGCAGCGTTCACCCTTCCACAAAACCCACCCAAACAGGGCCTTGGTTTTGTAATGTAATCCAATTATGTTGGAAAATGGTGACTTGCGCACTGCTAATATGTTTGTTGACAAAAGGATTGAAAAATAGAAATTCAGATATTAAGTTACAGATTAGTTTTCACAAATATTGTATTTATTCTGATTGTGATCAGCCGAGACGTGTTTCGACCACACAGGTCCTCCTCAAGAATGTAGCACACAAGGCATTGTTAACATATGAAAATAAGAAAAAGCCAAATTAACATACAAAACATAAGAAACATATTATCATCATATGATTAAGGATTCAATTAAACAGATTACAAACATTATCATGAACTGGTTTGAAATAAAATACCAGAAACATATACAATTATCATAAGGATCATGAAGATTAATGTGGAAAAAGTTATTACCCAAATATCACACTAGAACAAATTGTTTTAAGTAATTCAATTTTCGCATGATTTTGAATATATTCTCATTTTGCGCTCTCATTTCTTTGTCCGTTTTCCTCAAAACCCTGAATCTACACACTAGTGTGTGGTATGTTACTTTTTTAATGAAAATGTTTTATTGGCTTAAAAAAGAACAGAACATTCAAGAACAAATGCATGTTACATGATCCTGTTAAATAAAAAAAACCTTAACCATTATTAGTCAATCATCATCCTTCTATGAATTGTCCTATTTCTAGATAATAAGCGAGGATCTCAAGTGCCCCTTGCCCTCTCCCTTCACCGATAGCAAAAACTTAAGCATTTTCATTGCAGCAATTACCAATCCAGTTTGCTCACCTATCAGGACCCATTTCCACCACTCACTCGGACTCAAGGTCGTCACTTTTCCCATCTTGTCTTTTAGAAAATCAAATTCTGTTTTGGACCAACGATTGGCAAACCATTATCAAATGCATTGGACATTCCACTATTTCCGGCATCTTACAAAATCTACAGCATGCATTTAAGATGCCAGGCCGCTTCCTCCTCTGTTACTTTTCTTCATACCCAAATACTTTATTCTACTGTGACATTTGGGTAATAACTTTTCCCACATTAATCTTCATGATCCTTATGGTAATTGTATATGTTTTTGGTATCTGAATTTATATTTTCAATCCTTTTGTCAACATACTTATTGGCAGTATGCGAGTCACCATGTTTCAACATAATTGGATTACATAGTAAATAATCTTACCTGCACATAAAGAATAAACACATTTTCATTTTAAATGTCTGTTTGCCCCATTAAACAAAAATACACTTTTGTATATAAAAATGCAGGCTGGCAGTTAATTCTGCCTGCAGCTAAAGAATACACACATTTTGTTTTAAAAGCTCTGTTTGCACAGTTAAATAAAAATACATAGGGCTAGATTCTAGAACAAACACTTTTAAAATGGTTTTCGCATTTTGTTTAAATATTTGACACTTTTAAAACACAGCTATTTATTTACGAGCTTGCAGTAAATACATAGAATCATCTCACTTTTAAAAGTAGAATGCCTCTTTCTTCAGCAGGCTTTAGAAGTCCTGGGGTCTTCAGTTCCAGTCGGGCTCCACAGATTGTGCAAATCTCCTGAAATCCACAGCGATGTTCTGGCAGGCTTCCAAAGCATGGGTTTTAAAGACATCCAACCCCCACCTCTGCAGAACACCCACCATCCCCCCTATTCCCCGTGCAGGCTGCTGGGGAGCTTTGAAAACCCCTAGTCATGCTGAGTTTAGAATACAATGGGTCATTCAGATATCCTTGTGGCACAGCAGTCACATGCTGGCTGAAGATTACAGGTGCCTTGGGGCTATGCTTCCTTTACAATGAATGGGCCATGCAAATACAGTTTAGTCACACCAGGCACATGGCAGCGCGTGATTACAATAGCCTCAGGGCTTCATTGCAAGGTTGGATCTTTCTGATGTGGCTTCATATAATTTGTAATAAACAGAGAAACCGAAATAGTTGAGTCAGAGCTCCGGGCCTCATGTGTTTCGTCATCTGCGAATTCTCTGCCCTGCCACAGCATTTTCATAAAGGTAAGCTGCAGATGTGTTGCTGGAACACTGCTTTCTGCACAACAGGGAGAATGGTAGAATCCAGTGCCCCAGCATTTTGCATGCATTTGCCTGTGTTTTTTTTGTAGCCCTGGAATTAGATCTTCACTTTTCATTTTGTTATATATTATAAACTATATAGGCCCTGTAGTTCAGCTGTTTTTTATAAAAACATAGCGCAGCTTTTGGAATAATATGTTTACAACACTTGCGTGTCCTCTGATATAATTTTGATATAAAAACATTTTGATATCCATTTTTTTATTTTGATATAAAAAATGTGATAAAAAATGTTGAATTTTGATATTCAAAATTCCAATATAATTTTTATATTAAACAAAATTGTTATGAATTTGTTTGTGTTAATTTGGATATAAAAATCGATATTATTTTTATATCATTTTTTTAATTTTGATATTAACATTGTGATATAATTTAGATATACATTTTTTTAAATGTTGACATATAAAAAGGATCACTTTTTTTTATTTTGATTTAAAAAAAATCAGGTATAATTGTTATATTAAAAAAATCCAATATAAAAATGGTTTGATATCAAAAATAAATGTTTGTAACATTTCTTTTAACAATTTTTGTATACATTTTTTAAATCGAACATTTTTGATACCAAACCAAATTTTTTAATGGCACTTTTTTATTTGTTTTTATTTTATAAATAGAAATGATATAAACTTTATATAAAATGATTCAAAGGCTTATCAAAGGCCAACTTTATATAACATCATGACATCATACCATCAAGGCCACAACCCACTCCTGTGTCATCAAAGCATCACCAACGCCTCACATTCGCCTGCTAACTCCTCACAACTCACTATGCCCTCGACCAAGCAACAGCGAACTTGCGCTCTCCCATATTAAAAACATTTTAATATAAACTTTATATTAACATAATTTTAATATAAACTTTATATCAAACTGATATCCATTATACCCTTTTCATATCAAAACATATCAAACTTCCTATAAAAATACACATTTGATATAAAAAATGTTTGATAGTAAAATTCATATGAAAAGCCTATCAAAAATGTGCGGGACTAAAGACACAAAGGGGGAGTTCCTACCTGTCAAAATGTACTTGAAGAGGAAAGGGGGCCCCATCTTCTACTGCCATGGTCAAAAGGGTCATATGAGGGCAGGAAGGTAGGAAGACTACTTGTGTCTGTGCAGGCATGTGCTCCAGCTTTTCTGGTAGCAGAAATGATCACATAAACTGCATGCTAGATTAGATTGGAGGCTATAGCTGTGGCAAGCTCATAAAAAGCTGCCCTCTTGCCAGGCCCCCAGTTAGTGCCTCTATCAGTGTGGTTTATTAATTTGTGTAGCCTGAAATTAGATCTTCACTTTTCATGTTGTTATATATTATAAACTATATAGGCCCTGTAGTTCAGCTGTTTTAAAAAAAAAACATAGCACAGCTTTTGGGATAATATGTTCACAACACTTGCGTGTCCTCCGATATAATTTTGATATACAAACATTTTGATATCAAATTTTTTAATGTTAATATAACAAAATGTGATATAATTTTTTGGGGAATTTTGATATTCAAAATTCCGATATAATTTTGATATAAAAAAAAAGGGATATGAATTTGTTTGTGTTAATTTGGATATATAAATTCGATATTATTTTGATATCGCTTTTTAAAATTTTGATATTAACATTATTATATAATTTAGATATACATTTTGTTAAATGTTGACATAAAAAAGGATCACTTTTTTATTTTGATTTACAAAAAATCTGATATAATTTTGATATTAAAAAAATCCAATTAAAAAAATGTTCGATATGAAAAATAAATGTTTGTAACATTTCTTTTTACAATTTTTATATACATTTTTTATATCGAAAATTTTTGATACCAAACCACATTTTTTAATGGCACTTTTTTATTTGTGTTTATTTTATAAATAGAAATAATATAAAGTTTATATCAAATTATTCAAAGGCTTATCAAAGGCCAGCTTTATATAACATCAAGACATGATATGATATGATATGGCATTTGTAACGCGCCTATATACAAGTGTTTCAAGGCGCAACGAGGCGGGAGGGGGAACAAGGCGAGACAGACAGCGATCCTACTAGGCCAGGTGTCATTCAGATCGCGCAAGTGTAAAGGGTAGAGGGAAAGGGAAAAGTGCAAGGGGGAAAGGGAGAGGGGAAAGTGCAGTACAGGGTTAATAGCATACAGCAAACAGGATAAATAACAAGGGCCAGCTGGTGGCAAGTTTGAAGTAAGTGCAGACAAGTGCAGGGAAGGTGGGCTGTAGGGATACAGACACAGTCCCGTAATGCAGGGGTTGCCATGGAGGCAGTGCAGGGGAGAGTGGCTGGGCCAAGGACTGAGAACGGTGAGTGGCCCAGTTGCAGATTCAGTGCAGTTTCAGTAGTATTATCAGGGGAGAGGGGGAGAGAAAGCGGAGGCAAAGAGGAAGGTTTTGAGGTGATTCCGGAACCAGAGATGGTTCTCCTCAAGTTTCAGGGAGGCAGGAAGGCTGTTCCAGAGGGAGGCTCCTGCAGCGGAGAGAGATCTGCCCCCAACTTGTTGTTTGGAGAAGCGGCTGACCCTGAGGGAGTTGGAGGCGGATGAGCGAAGAGCTCGAGAAGAAAGATATTTAGGAAGAGAGAGTTGAAGGTATTTTGGCCCAAGGCCCCAGACGGCCTTGTGGACAATGCAGAGGGTTTTGAACTTGATCATACCATCAAGGCCACAACCCACTCCTGTGTCATCAAAGAGTCACCAACGCCTCACATTCGCCTGCTTACTCCTCACAACTCACTATGCCCTTGACCAAGCAACAGCGAACACACGCTCTCCCATATTAAAATCATTTTAATATAAACTGTATATCAAACTGATATCAATTATACCCTTTTCCTATCAAAACATATCAAACTTCCAAAATACACATTTGATAGCATTTTGATGTAAAAAATGTTTGATGGTAAAATTCATATGAAAAGCCTATCAAAAGTGTGCATGACTAAAGACACAAAGGGGGCGTTCCTACCTGACAAAATGTACTTGAAGAGGAAAGGGGGCCCCATCATCCACTGCCATGGTCCAAATGGTCATCTGAGGGCAGGAAGGTAGGAAGACTACTTGTGTCAGTGCAGGCATGTGCTCCAGCTTTTCTGGTAGCAGAATTGATCACATAAGCTGCATGCTAGATTAGATTGGAGGCTATAGCTGTGGCAAGCTCATAAAAAGCTGCCATCTTGCCAGGCCCCCACTTAGTGCCTCTATCAGTGTGGTTTATTCATTTTTCACTTCTAACTAAATGTGTTTAGCCCTTATATGTATCTTATTAATGGCCTTCCTGAGTGGAGAACAAATCTATACTTTGTTGTACATACGCCAATTTACTCTAAGTGTGTAGAAGAACAATGTTTATAACTGTCATTCACACACATCTTTTGCATTGATCTCAAAAATCATATTTTAATACCCATTTAATACCACTTTACCCCCAACCCTCTGTACCATGCCTCACAATGAGGAAACACAAAGAAATGAATGAGAGGCAGCTCACAGGATTTAGGGTTTCATATCGTACTAAAGGGTACATTGTGTAAGTGATATTAAAAATGATGATGACAAGTGCTATAAGTGATATTTTGTTGATCATCATCAATAGTATACTGATATGCTCAAACACTTCATAAGAAAATGGCAACACATCCAAAACACAGCAGCAAGAATACTGCAAAAACGTAATAGAAGAAACCACACCACCCCAGCCCTGAGAAATTTACATTGGCCACCAGTGAGGAAACCAATTCATTTTAAAGCCCTCTGCATTGCCCACACATTATTACACAGGCAAGGAGCTAAATTCCTTCAAGCAAAAATAACCTGATACTTACCAAGAAGTACCTTAAGATCTAGCGCCGACCTCCAAATAGAAACAAGACACTATGAAAAAATTCAACTTGAAGGAACCACCTTTTTCATTCTCATAGCAAAACTATGTAACTCGATTCCAAAGGAAATCAGGGGAACGGAAGACCACCTAACCTTCAATAAATGGCTAAAACCCTGGTTATTCAACTCACCAGAATAAATACAGATGAAGTTGTCAACCGCATACAATACCCAAACATCACCCGGAATCCGCACACCCATGGTACGGTGAATGCCCCATCAAAGAAGCCAATACACTCCTCCATTATGATATGATAGGTTATTTATAACGCGCTTAATACCGAGAGGTTTCTAAGCATGGACCCGGGGATCGAACCTCTGGTGCTCTGTGGCGTCTTGCTTCCAAGGCTACACGTACAACACACCTAGATGACTTCCAAATCACCCTGCTTAAAAACCCAAACCACACTTCACTCTCAAACTGACTGTCACACCCAAATAGCCTCCAACTCCCAAGAACACATTCACTAGACAGCACCCTTCCAGAAACAAACATCCAATGTATGTTATGATATGATATGGCATTTATAACGTGCCTATACATAAGTGTTTCAAGGCGCGATGAGGCAAGGGAGGGGGAACAGAGGGAAGACAGACAATGATCCTACTAGGCCAGGTGTCATTCAGATCATGCAAGTGCATGGGAAGGGGGAAGGGGTGAAAGTGCGGGGGTAAGGAGGAGGGGACAGTGCAGTACATGGGATAATAGAATAAAAACAGTAAGTAAAAGTAAGGCCAGAGTGTGGCAAGTGCAAGGGTTAGTGCAGGCATCAGGTGTCAAGTGCTGGTAGTGGGCCTGTTGGGATACAGAAAACAGTCCCCAAGTACGGGGGTTGCCAGGAAGGCAGTGCAGGTGTGCGACTGGCGGGGGTGGGGACCTTGGCCCGAGATCAGGGGGTGGCCTGGTAACCAGTGCAGTTTCAGTTTTAGCCAGGAAGTAAGCAGGGAAGAGGAGGAGAAAAAGCAGAAGCAAAGAGAAAGGTTTTGAGGTGCTTCCGGAACCGGAGATGTTTCTCCTCATGTTTCAGGGAGGCAGGGAGGCTGTTCCAGAGGGAGGCCCAGCCAAAGAAAGAGATCTACCACCAACTTGTTGCTTGGAGAATCGACTGACCCTGAGGGAGTTGAGGCGGATGAGTGAAGAACTCAAGAAGGAAGATATTTAGGAAGAGAGAGTTGAAGGTATTGAGGCCCCAAGCCCCAGAAGGCCTTGAGGACAATGCAGATGGTTTTGAACTTAATCCTTGCATCCACTGGGAGCCAGTGCAGAGATTTCAGTCCTGGAGAGATACAATCCCTGGGCTTGAGGCCAAGGACAAGCCTTGCAGTCCTGTTCTGGATGAGTTGCAGAGGGCGGAGAGTAGAAGCAGGCAGATTTAGAAAGAGGCCGTTGCAATAGTCCAGCCAAGAGAGAACCAGAGCTCTGGAGACAGTGAGCTTCTGGGGGAAGGAGAGGAAAGGAAGAATACCTCTGAGGAGGTGCAGCTGGTAGAGTGACTTCATAGAGGCATTGGAGATGTGAGGAGAGAAGGAGAGTGTGGAGTCAAAGATGACCCCAAGGTTTTTAGCCTCAGAGGTGGGAGCAGAAAGAGGACCAAGAGAGGCCGGCCAGAGAGTGACAGGAAAGGAGGGTGTGGGTGTGCCATTGAGGAGAATCTCGATCTTACTGGCATTAAGGCAGAGATCATTGGCGGCACACCACTCCTGGATGGCAGACAGACAGTTAGAGATGAGAGAAGGAGAAGAGGTAGCTGAGGGTAGTCTGAAAATGAGCTGAGTGTCACCCGCATAGAACTGGAAGTTGGGGCAGAGTGCGGCAATGCAGTGGGCAAGAAGTGCCAGGTACTGGTTGAACAGCCTGGGGGAGAGGTTAGACCCCTGGGGAACACCACAGGTAGAGATAGAGGAGAGGAAGGACCCAAGTTGAACCTGCGAGTGTCGATCAGAGAGGAAAGAAGCCAACCACGCTACGGCCTGACCGGTGACCCCCAGGTTATTATGGAGACGGTTGAGCAGAATGGCATGGTTGACCATGTCAAAGGCAGAAGAGAGATCAAGTAAGATGAGGACACAGGGGGTGTTGGAATCGAGGTTGCAGAGCAGGTCTTCACGGATGTTCAGGAGTGCAGTTTCTGTGCTTCTGGCAGCTCTGAAGCCAGACTGATGATCATGGAGACAGCCAATGGATTCAGTGTGAAGATTGAGCTGGGAGATGGCCAGTCTTTCCAAGAGTTTGCCCAGGAAAGGAGTGATGGAGATTGGGCGATAGTTAGCCGGGCAGAATGGGTCGGCTGAGGGTTTCTTAAGAAGAGGGTGCACAAGGGAGTGCTTCAGGGGGGAAGCGAAGACTCCAGTGGTGATGGAGTGGTTGCAGAAGTCGGCCAGGGCAGGAGCCAGGAAGTCAATGTGGTCCTTGATGGTTTTGGAGGAACAGGGATGAACCTGTTGTGACGAGACTTTCATAGATCGGACTTGTCTAGAAACCTTGTCTGGGGAGAACACGGGAAAGGCAGAGAAGGAGGGAAGAGAGGTGGCCGAGGAAGGGCCAGAGGAAGAGCAGAGAGTATAGGGAGGACGGGGAAAGGAGGAGAGAGAGGACAGGATGTCCTGAGCTTTAGAGATGAAATGAGAAGCCAGTGCTGTGCAGAGGGCCTGGGAAGGGACAGGAGAGGTAGAGACTGTGGCAGGATGCGGCTAGTTCAGCCGAGATGTTAGATGCCGCAGAGACACAGGCTTGGATATGAGCTCTCTTCTTGGTGAGGACAGAGAGCCTGTATTGCCTTTGGAGCAGGTGGCAGGCCAGTTTGTCAGAGGATTTACATGAAGCACGCCATTTCCTCTCAGCCACCCTGCGCTTGCGTTTAAGGGTGACGAGGTCTGAGTCGCACCAGGAGTTGCACTTGGTTTTGGACTTTAGGCGGATCCTCATGATAGGGGAAAGAACATTGAGAGTATCGGATATAGCAGAGTGGAGCATGGAGAGGGCTGTGTCAGGAAGTGAGTCAGCCAAAGGGGGTCAGGGGGGTGAAAAAGTGGCAGCGAAAGCCTCAACTGGCACACGCTTCATGGGTCAGATGACTGAGAAGGTGGGTGGCAGTGATGGAGTTGGCTTGGCCTGAGGGGTAGAGAGGGTGAGCTGGGAGGAAAGGAGGACGTGATCACTCCAGGAGAGAGGAGTGGTGAGAGGGATAGAAAGGGGAAGGTCTGAGGAGATCACAACATCCAGAGTATGCCCTGCAGAGTGATTCAGGCCAGAGGGGAGAATAGAGAGTGAGAGAGAGTCGCAAAGGTCACGAAAGAGTCCAGAGGAAGGACAGGAAGCATCCAAGTGGATGTTTATTTATTTATTAGAATGCTTTAAGCACGCAGCAGCCCAGAGTCATTGTGACGCTGTTACATATAAGCATGTCTGGATACAAAGGAAATGATAGTGGTTACATTGCTATTTACAGTTTGTGATACATTTTGAGGTTACATAGTAGAATTTGCATTCTTAGATGATTATTTTAGGGGTTATATGAGTAGCCGTGGATAGTACGAAAGCAAATATGTTACAGTTGGTTGGGTTCTTCAGTGTAAGAGACTGGGCATCAGTGTGAGGAGAAGGTTATGTGAATAGTGTGGTTTTAAGGGATTTGCGGAATGCAAGTAGGGAGTGCTCTGCTCTAAGTGCATTCGGGAGGGCATTCCAGAGCTTCTGAGCTATGTGGGGAAAGCTAATGCCTCCGGCGTTGGCTCTTTTTATGGATGGAACGCGGAGTTAGTTAGCATGGTGACTTCTTGTGGGTCAAGTAGAAGTGTTTTTGGATAAGGTTTCAGAGAGGTATGATGGGGCGGAAATATTGATACATTTATGCGTAAGGGTGAGGATTTTGAAGTTAATCCTTTCCTTGACCGGGAGCCAGTGGGCTTTGCGTCTGGCGTGGGATATGTGGTCACATTTGGGGATTTGTAGAGCTGCACGGAGTGCGTTATTTTGCGTTACTTGGAGCCTATTGATGTTCTTAGTTGATGTGCCTGCCAGAAGGGCATTTCAGTAGTCGAGTCTGGCTCCAACTGTGGCTCTGGCTATGGACAGGCAGTTTTGAGTGGTTAGAAAAGGTTTAATTGCAGTTATAAGTTTTGTGGTGTTGACAGAGGCAGAAGAGACGGCGCTGAACTGTCTTGTCATTGAGAGTGTTGAGTCTAAGTAGACACCAAGGGTCTTTACCGAAGTAGAGACTGGTATAATTATGTTGTCAATGGAGAAATGGGTATATTTTGTGTTTAGTTTGGTGAGGATTTCCTTGGGACCCAGGGTGATAATCTCAGTTTTGTCCCCGTTTAGGCAGAGGCCATTGATTACCATCCACATTTGAATGGTGGTAAAGATTTGGAGGAGGGCTGTGGCATATTGATCATAGTCTCCAGTAAGTGGGAGGAGCACTTGAGTGTCATCGGCATAGTTTGTATAAGCTATGCCGAGCATGTCCAGCAGGTCAAACAGGGGTTTGGTGAACAAGTTATAGAGGGTGGGGGCTGTACAGGATCCTTGGGGGACTCCACAGCTGATGGTGATGGGGTCTGCGTTGGCTTGGTCAGATTAGATTTTCATGGCCCTATCTTCTAAGAAGGAGGTTATCCAGGAGGTGACTTTATCAGAGAACTGGGCGGCGTTGGTGAGGTGGGAGGTGAGAATATCATGGTCAACAAGATCAAACGCAGCGGAGAGATCAAGGCGGAGCAGGAGTGCAGGTTTGCCCGTGTCCGTTATTTTGGTTATTTGGTTCTTAAGATCTAAGAGGGCGGTTTCTGTACCATGTCCTTTGCGGAAGTCAGATTGTCTTCTAGCTAGGATGGCATTGTCTTCCAGGTATTATTGGATTTGTAGGTGGGCGGCTTTATCCAAGATGTTAAGAAGGAAGTGAACAGTGGTGATGGGGCGGTAATTGTTGGGGCAAGTGGGGTCTAGAAAAGATTTTTTATGAGAGGGCAAACCCAGGCTTCTTTTAGACTTTGTGGTAGAACTCCTGATGAGAAGGATGCATTAATGAATGCTGCGATGATGGGGGGGGGTGAATCTGCGCATTCTTTGATGATGGTAGGCAGGGGGACAGATGTCCCCTTTGCAAGTGGAGGGTTTAATATGTTTGAGAAGGTTGGTAACCTCAGTCTCAATGACGTCTTTGAAAACGAAAAGGGGTGTTTGAGAGAGAGGTTTAGGAGAGGGGGATGAGGTGGTTATGATGTTTGGGAAGGGCTAGGCATTGAGTGGATATTTTTTGGTTGAGCATTTTAACCTTATTGAAGAGGGCATCCTGAATGTTGGTGCACCAGGCTTTGTCTTTGAAGACGTTGTCTGGGGTGGTAGCAAGGGAGGTAATATCTTTGAAGATCGTGAAGATTTCTCTGGATTTAGAATTGGCTTTGGCGATTCTTTGATTGAAGGATTCAGATTTATCTTGAAAAATGGCTTGTTGAAGTCTCCAAGAAGGAGGAGTTGAGTGGTCGAAACCAGGAGGGAAGAGGAGAGGTCCGCCCACTCAGAGAGGAAGGAGGAGATCTGACCAGGTGGCCGGTAGATAGTAGCCACAGTAAGGGAATGGCTAGGAAAGAGAGAGAGCCTGCAGACGAGGCATTCGAAAGAGGAGTAGGCCTGCGTAGGAATGACAGAGGCAGGAATTCACTCAGGGAAGATCAGGGTTACACGCCCTCCGGATCGGTTGGACATGGGCGCAGAGAGGAACTTGTAGCCGTCAGGGAGGACAGTGTCAAAGCTTGTGACAGAGTATGAAACAAAGCACACCCAGAATACAGTCACAGACACCAGTTAGTCCTGGTTCAACACACATCAACAGAAGAGCACAGCACCTATCTATCTCTCTCTTTCCCTAATAAACCCAACCCACCTCACCTTACAGAGGAGCTATGACAGCGCCTGAAGACCATGGACATGGCAGCAACGTGCAATATAAATCAACTTAACATTAAATAATGTATTTGTGTGATTTTTATCATTGCTAGCCCAAGGTTCCACCACCTCAATTACCGGGATAGTAGTCGCTCATTTTCAAATGCTTTTCCCACAGTAATCTGAGCCACTAACTTAACCTGAGTGATGTATGTGTAAAACAGTACATGTTGAAATGTGCGCTAAAAGGCGCCAACTGCAATGAAATTGGCAGCGTGGGTACCGGAAGACCCCTTTAAATAAAAAAATAGGATGTGACAATATTCATGGACACATTATTTGTTGCCACAAAAAATGCAGAAACAAAGGTGTACGTTTTTAAATTACCTGTCATCATTTTTTTTTTTATTTGCATCAAAATTGCATAATCAATTTTTTTTTAGCAAAACACAATTGCAGGGAAATAATGTTATAAATACTCAAAGCATAATGCTAAGTTGCCCTTATGTTTACATGATACCATGTGTACAACCGGTTGAGTCGCAATTTATGACCACACGTACGTGCAACTTACACATGCCATATATTGCATGCGATGATCCTTGTACATGCTATATTAGATGGCATTGTGTTCAATAAAGTTATTACTAGTAAGCTTAACGTGCGAAACAAGAAAGGTTAGTGTGTTCAGCGCGTTCAGCATTCAGGATGCGGGTGTGAATTACATCACGAACAACAAAAGCATTAATTCTTCCAAAGGCGCAAAAATTAGTTAAAGGCAGTTAGGTAATAGTAACCTATAATTTACAATGGCATGCAAGTACAGCAATGTGGCATCAAGCAGGATATTGTCCCCAATGAAGTATAGTTATCTATGCACAGCTGATTATAGTTAAAGTTAGGTATAAAGTAGCCGAAACGACTTGTCTAAGATCACAGTGCGCTGCCCTGATGTTGGTCTCGGAGCTCTTCGGAGACATTTCCTCCCCTTTAAGTATCTGTATTGTGAAGGCGCTATAAACATGTCAGGCATGCAGTCTGCTGCGTTCACAAATGCAGTGGCCCTTTAGAGAAAATAATAACAGCCTTCCATTAGTTACAGCACATGCTAAGAACGAGCGTAGAGAAGCAACCCGCACTGCTCCAAAAGTAAACTCATTTGTATTCCTTCCTATAATTGCTGTCAGGGCAGCGGAATAATCAAGGACAGGCAACGTACGGCCCATCTATTATTCCTAAGGAAACATGCAGAACAAATCCCCTTTCCACATCCTATTTGTCCAGTGTGCAGTAATTATTCATTAAGATGACACTGTAAACCTATTATTGCCTAAACCCATCTCTTACAGAGCGATTCAGAGCACTAAGTTAACATTTACCAGAACATCCATCCTCACATCATGGAGAGCTCAAGCGCAAATCCTTTATTTCATATTCAGATCTGGTTGGGTCAGGACTGCAAATTGCTGCCTTTCTGATACTTTGCAGAAAAGCCGCTGTGAAATCCACAAAAGAATTATTATGAAGTTGCCGTCGTTATCCAGCGAGAGGTGTTGCCTTTGATATGCAGGCCCTCTGATCTTTAATGGAAAACTGATGGTCTTGCCCCGGGGTCAGGCGTATGCATGACCAGGATGGGCCAAGGTTTGCAATTACATTACAGGCTGCCCGCATTCTCATTCACGCGCAGGGAAAGTCAAGCAGGCAAATGACTCCCCTGTTACTTTGGTATCCTTCCCTGCCTTGTGCTGGCGCATGGATTCTATTCCGCAATGGGCGACTGCTAGGGGCACAATCTGGCTAAATAGTTTTCCAAAGAGTCTTTTCTCCCCAGCGTTCCCTGGAGCATAATACAATTAAAAAAGAACTCTTTTGGTGTCTTAACGTTTTCTTACTTTGTATTTGTTGATGTCAATAACAATACACCACGAGGTCGTTTCTGAAAGGAAGTATATAGTTCTATATGTTTCCATTCAATTTGTCTCTAAACATTTCCTTTTTGGCTGACAGTGCCGGAAGGGAGCGATAAATGTGTGGATAAGGGCATCAGCTCGCTTTTTAAGATCTACGAAGAATTACATTTCCTGGCCCTGGCGCCAATAGAAGGCGTTTGTCATGAAGTTCTGGTCATTTGAGTGGAAATGAGAAATGTTCAATTTTACAAGTATGGCTCATAAAAGGTTATTGGCCCACACAGCCATTTGCAATTCCCAGTATCGATCTATGGGGTAAGCGTGGGTGGTGTTGCGAGTGACTACTATAGCCTGTTTTTGTCCACACTATCATTGACAGTGAACGAGTCTTTGCTAAATGTGTACTTAGTATGCCTCTAAACTCCATCTTTACATAATGATCATTGACAACATGGAAGTCTTCTTCTTGTGAATATATTGCTGTTTACGCCAGCCTACATGGAGGAAGCAAATTACAATGTCATATGAATGCACTTAGCAATTTGTTTTCATTAAATCGTTTGTCTAAAACATGCTTATTGTTGCTTATTGCAACTTATTCTCGTCACACCCTTTATGCAAGGGCATTTTTCACATGTCAGAAAACAAAACCTGCCCAAAGCATTCAACAGGAATAGAAAGTGTTCTTGTAATTCGCAAAGGAGGGGGCAAGGGAGGGAACAGAGGCGGGACAGAGACAACGATTTTACTAGGCCAAGTGACATTGAGATCGTGCAAGTGCAGCGGAGAGGGGAGGGGAAAAGTGCTAGGGGCGGGGGAGGAGGGACAATTGCTGAACACAGGATCAAAAGCAACAAAGCGTGCAGTACGGGTGTGCAACTGGGCGGGGAGGAACCTGGGCACTGCCTCCTGCCAACCCTTGCACTTTGGTCTGAATCTGCAACCCTACAGTCCCCTTACCTGCTCTTATTGATACCCGCTGTCTGCAATTAACTTTTGCACTTGCCACCTGATGGCTGCACTACGTGTTGTTCCCGTGTTCAGCACTTGTCCCTCCTCTCCCGCCCCTGACACTTTTCCCCTCCCCTGTCCCCTGCACGTGCGCGATCTCAATGTCGCTTGGCCTATTAAGATCGTTGTCTCTGTCCTCCCTCTGTTCCCCTCGCTTGCCTCGTCGTGCCTTGAAACACTTGTGCATAGGAGCGTTATAAATGCCATATCATATCATATCAATACCTCTTGTGAATGGCAATGCCCACTTTGTGACCTCTTGTGAGATACAAGAAAAAGGAAGGACGAAAACTAGGTGGTACCCTTTTTTAGCATTGGCTATTAGGTGGTGTTTAAGAGACGCCTTTAAGCCAAAACCTTTGCACTGGAGTACAGCAATGAAGACGATGACATGTGAAGAGGGGCACACATTTTGTGGGTGTTGTTTGGTTATTTTCTCCATTGACTGACCGTAACCATGCTAATCCCAATTTCCATTTCCTCTCACTACCTGCCCCTTACTCTGCAAAGCACATCCTCCTGGGATCTTCAAGAGCTAGATCTATCAAACAGTCGCTTGGGTCCCTAGAGACAGCTGGCTCTGGACCCATGACGGGGCATACCCGTACCACTCAGAGTGACAAATGCAAAACTGAAGCTTGATACCTAAAAGGTTAGGAATGAATCGTAGCAACCTACCATTGCTCTTGGCAAACCCTCTAGGTCACAATTCTTCATCCAATCACACATCTTGCATGTATTGTCTGTGACAAAGTTCCAGTCTTTCAGTGGCCATATTAAATACTGGTTGCAAAGAAAAAGTCTTACATTTCTTGGTAGGCAGTGGAGATTATATTCACTGTTTGCAACTGAGGGCCCGATTCTCAACTGGGTGGTAATTGCCGACAATATCGTAGAAAGGGCTAATGACATTTTTGGTAATTACACCCTATTCTGAAGGTGGCGCAATGTTCCGAAATCGGAATTATTGCGCCACTTTAAGAATATGGGTGCCGGTTGCTAGGAAGGGCTGGAAACCGACCTAGCATCCGGCACTCTCGTTAATCATGCCTGTGCATGGTTATTCTTTTGGCACTCCTCCAATAATGCAAAAGCTCGAAATTGGCGCTGAACTACGGCACACAATTGGTGCCGTATGAGGAGTGCCACAAGAAGCAGTTCTATTTGTGCGTGAGGTGGATGAGAAATTCATACTTCCTAACATTATATGTGACCAAAAAGATGTAGGATTTTACAAGTTTCAAAATTAATGCTGACATTACTGGAAAATATAAAACATACATTGTTAGCACCACTGGAGGAATGTTTAAAATGTACACTTCGATTTAACATCAATGTTTGCCACTGCTATGTGGCAGCAGCCTGGAGTACATACTTATTCCTGCAGTGCAAGTTGAATAGGATACCCTCCTCTTATGTCTTTGCACTCCTGTGCACTGCTGTATGGCCCAATTGAAGGAGAAAAAGGCTTTAAAAGCCAATAAAACCGGCAGGTTGCCACAACAGTCACTCCTCTGGCAGTGCTCCAGCCAGCACGTGCTTTTGTTTTGATTCTCAGCAGCAGTTTTGTTAAACAACGATTTCCTTGTTATTTAGCGAAACTGCTGCCGAGATCTTATTAACGAAAGCACTGTCGTGCTTTCCGATGACGCCCAGGCCCACTTCAGAATAGCAGTGGTACCTGGGCATCACGAAATGGCACAGTGAATCGTGCTATTTAGCACGTTCACTGCGCCATGTTGAGAATCGGGCCCTGAGTGTGTTGACGTTTAGTGGCAATACCAGATACTGCTTGCAGAGAACATTCTTATATTTGTTTGGGAGGGGAATACATAAGTTTCTGTTACAGAGTGCATTGTCTTTTAAACATCATACCAAATTCTATTTCAAGAAAAACATGCTTATTTTTCTTGGTAGGCAGAATGAGATTATATCAAGATTATAAATGAATACGCCATCACTTATTACCTGTTCCTAATACTAGTTGCTTGAAAAGTTTCAAATAGCGAATCCAGTTGGTCCATTGGTGCAAGTGGATGTAAAGGGATAGCAGGGAGGTTTCATTGGAGGAGATTTGGTCGAAGTCAAATTCACTCAAGGCTTTTCAGCTGCATTTAGCTGTAAATATATTTGGGGCTAGGGAAGGGTAATAATTAAGGAGTGGTGAGTTTAAGGGGGAGCTGCTGAGGTCTCCCACCACATATATTTGCTGTCAAAATGGCTTCTACGAAAATTAAATTCGATGGATTTGGATTTGACCAAATTTCCTCAATGAAATCATATATAACTGATGTAGGTACCGTGACCTCTGCCCCACCAATGTGCCAATCACTGCTAATCTGTTACTGCCTTCTTGTTTCTCTATGCAAGCAGCTTTCAAGCCTCTTTTCTTTTGCAGTAGGTCACTTGGTGAAGCAGGATTTAGTTTACGTGACCTCTGCCCACTCACCTTCAGGGCACTACACCGATTTCCTTTCTTAACTTTTAGATCACTGCCCATCTTTCATCTGGGTGTATGAAGTGAAGGGCAGACACAAAATGGGAAATTCCTGTTTGGTCCTGTTAAGGCCTGGGTAGTGACATGGGCCTATTACTCTGCCCGACGTACAGCAGGTAGACATCTCCACGTGCCTGCTCACAACACAAGCCATTCCCATTCACTTCAGGGATTGCACAGCCAAATGCCCAAAGCAACACTGAAGAGCTACCCTGGGAAACCTTGTCAATATATCCTCTGCACCACTGCAACACATGTCTACTATTTGCACCTAACCTATTATGGATAATACCCACTTATCGGTTGCACACATAAATGACGTCGACAACCTCATAACCGTCAACAATCACGATGCCCTTTTCATTACTTTTTTAACATGTATTTACTGTGTGATATAGTTTCTAAACAAAACTTTTCACACATATAAAACTTAAAGAAACGGTAATAAGTTCATCGTAGTGCATGTATGCAGAAAAAGACAAATCAAAAATAGTAATTTAAAAAAAGAAAATGAAAATGTCTTTTTTTATTGTGTATATAGTTATAAAACTTATACACAAATAAGACAATGGGCCTCATTACGACCCGGGCGGTAAGGGATTACTGGTACCGGTAAGGGCACTAGTGCCAGTAATCCCTTACCGCCCAATTCTGAAGTCCCTTTGCGGGTCCTCCCTTGACGGCTGGTTTTACCAGCCATTAAGGACGGGACCCGCAAAGGGACTTTAGAGGTAATTACAGTACCGCAATTTGCGGTACCGTAATTACCGCCTTCCCCATTCCCATTGAGCCCTATGGGGGCAAAAATGGGAATGGGGAAGGGCCATGGTGAATGGGGAATTACCGCCCTCGCAAACCTTGGAATGGGGCGGTAATTCCGCCATTCACCATGGCAGAATCGGTAGTTTACCGGCGGCAACCATGGCGCAAACAGCGCCATGGTTACCGCCCGGGTCGTAATGAGGCCCAATAACATGAATTACATATATACATATCACCAGGATATACAATCAATTAACAATCATTTAACCCTTCCAGAAATATCATCATTCATAAATAAGAAAGAGAAATTCCTATATAATTCATATAAGAACAGTAGAAATGGGCTATGGGTCGAACAAACCAAGCTCCCATCTAATTTACACTGGTTTTACATTTTAACATATAATAAAAGAAAAAAAAATAGAAATAGGGAACATAACAAGAGAAGAACATATTACAACACTACCACATCAAAAATCAACAAATTAGAGCTCAGCTATCAATTTTACATCATGCTCAAATTTTCTCAGATGCTTATCCACACATTTCCACACCTGTGTAATGGCTATGGTCAAACTCCTGCTATTTCCTGACAAACATCTCAGCCAGAATGATTTGCAGGTTATACAGTTAAGATCTTCAACATGTTTTGAGAAATAAGATTAGTATACAGGCCTCATGGAGGAACATTGGTAAGGACATGTCTTGCAGGCTCAACTTCATTCCTGTAAAAACAGATTCTACACGATCTTTCATTCACTGGAATACCAGACCACGCACCTCTAATTTCCAGCACAATTAGGCGATTAAGTCTAATATTCAGGAATATTCTTTGCGTAGTTAATGACGGGCGAAGCTTCAGATATACTTGAGGCTGTTTATACCTGAAAAATATCCTAGAGAAGGTTTGCAGGGATTTCATACTAGCAACCTTCTCATGGCTTTTCACCCAGTCATATTTTTCCACAAAATTATTTAGAGAGTCAAGCATGACCCCTTCATCATTTTCCCAAATCAGGCTCCCACACATTTTTTCAAAAAAAGTGCTCATTAATATCTTTAAATCTGTTAGTTACAGGGCCTGTTCCAATATCCAATGCAGATCGAAAAACCGATTGGAGAGAATTTGGTCCTGCATGCATGATCTTAATGCACAGCTTGGCTCTGTTAAACTAGTTTAAAGCTGATAGGGAAATTAATCCCATCTCCAGTCTAACTGCCTCAATGGGCGTATAATTAGTTAGCCCTAATATTCTTCGCCAAATAAGTCCCTCAATTTTGTCAGCCCAAGAGGACCAGTCCATGTAAGATGAATCACATAAAGAAAAGCCGCAGATAATTTCTGTGTGTAAATGTTACAGATACCATACAAACTGTACTCTGCTGTCCGTTTTGAGAAAGACAAAACCACACCCATGGTAGACATAACCTTAGTTATCCTATTTTGCTGTAATAGCTCATTCACACTTGATTTCCCTGAACTAACTTCATATCCCAAATACTTGTATGAAGATACCCTTTTGATGGTACCTAGATGGCAAAATATAATAGTCTTTTTAGACTGCGTGTGGCCTACAGCAATAAATTGGGTTTTTGCAAGATTTATTTCCATGCCATTATTGTCAGCATAGGTAATGATGGCCTTAGCGCTATGACAGATTCCTATATAGGTATTTTCAAATATGATAAGGTTGTTGGCGTAAGTGATCCTACCTACTTTATTGGTACCAATTCTGGGAAAAAAATTCAATTTTTCAATGAATATGTCCCCAAAATCAGCCATAAACAAACTGAAAAACATGGAGACCAATGCACACCCCTGTCTAATGCCCATCCTGACAGCAATCGGGTCGGACATAAGGCCACATTTATTGAGCCTAACCCATATGTTATTATCTTCAAACATCATCTTACAGGCATGTAAAAGGTGAGCTGGCATATCCATACGTTCCAATTTTCCCCAAAGCTTGGTTCTGTCAACCGTATCAAATGCGGATGATAAATCCATAAATAGGATATACAATGGTAGAGTAGAGGAACGTTTTGCCTGTTCAATGAGGGTGTTAACCAATCGAATATTATCATTCGTTGCACATCCCTTTTGAAACCCCGTTTGAGCTCTGTCCAGAATGTTATTATTAGCTAGCCAGACATTGATTTGTTGAAGGATCAGGGTACAAAATATTTTGCTAGGCACATCTGTGAGGGCCACCAACCGGTAGTTCTCGGGTAAGTTTTGCTGACCATTTTTAAAAACTGGGATAGTAATGGAAGTAGTCCATGATTTAGGAATAACCCTAGTGTCTATTATTTTATGAAAGATTATCACAAGTAAATCTGCCTAAATGTCTGCGTTTTCCTTGATGATAATATTGCATAGACCATTTGGGCCAGGGGCTCTAGATGTTTTGAGTTTGTTTATAATAGCCATGATGTCATCACGGTTAATTGCAAGGTTTTTGATGATTTTTTTTCCGACCTTACACTCTCACCTTTAAATTTCTCAGAGAGAAATTTGACCCAGGATTCACTGTCAATGCAGCAGACAACTTCACGTTTACCCTTAATGGTTACAGACCTATAGTTTGTCCAACATTTTTTATGTCACCTGCAAGGAGAATACCCACCATGTTTTGCCAATTTGCATTATTATTCGAGGCTCTATAAATGCGTGACCAATTCCTATAGGTATTTTTGATCTTTCGCTTCTCCAGGTTGATATGAGTATGGGAGAAGATAGTTTGTTCCAAGGCTTTTAGAGCTCTATGCATTTTCTTCTTTTCCAAACAAATTACCTTGTCAAAAGGGGAGACGTGATGTAGGTCAGACTTGAGTGGAGAACGTTTTTCCCTATTGGCAGCATACCATGCATACAAGTTGAAACCCAACCAAGATGTCAATGATATCTTCCACTGATCATTTAGCAATCTAATCCAGATGAAAACCCCTACTGCAGGCATTTGCTTTGGCCAGATTCCGATCTGTCCAGCCCAGGGGATTTCCATTACTGACTGCAACCACTTCCCCAATTCTGTCATATAATGACCCCTTATTTGTTTTTAAAGCGAGAGTACAGGTCAACATGGAATGATCGCTAAAGGATTTAGGTTGAATATTAAAATGAGCCAAGAGACCAAAAAGCTTCTCACTAAGGTACACATAGTCAATGGTAGAAGAATAAAACCCATTGGTCCCTGTAGTTCCTAGACCTGCTTTCATATTACCAAAACCATTAGCCACCTGTAGTTCTACATCTTCGAAAAAGATCTTCCACCTTTCCATTTTTACTTGACTTTTGCAGCTTGAATCATCCTTATACATACTATGCTGACAGGCACTCAAGTTATTCACATTGAGCTCACCCCCTACTATAACATTGACATCACCATAGTCAGCATATTTATCAGTAATGCATTGGAATATGTTCAATTGAAAATCCACGGTACATTCATCACCCAGAGGGTCATAAATGTTGGCCAATAGAATTTTAAACTCACACTCAAGCTGTACTTCCACTATCAGCACATTCGGGTTACTAATCCGTTGGATACATTCAGAAGAACATATATTATTTCTGACTAGAATGGCTAATCCCCCAAATGGCCTACCCCTTTTACCCTTCGTAGCATGATTGAAATAAGCAGTATATCCATCAAATAGGGTAGTGTGTAGAAGCCAAGTCTCCTATAAGAAAATTATTTCAGCAGTTACCTGTAAGCTATAGGATGCAGCAGGCCCAAAAAGATGGCCACGGATATTCCAAGAGATTATAGTTAACCCTCCTCAATTCTGATTGATTATTGGTGGCAGGAATGAACAAAGCCATTCCCAATGCGACTTAATTGTAGCATCTTTGCCAGCTGAGATTTTAAATTTAGCATACTGTGGAGACTCTTCATTGTTTGTCCCCAGCCATGTAATCCCTTTTCTTAAGCCCTTGCCCACATTCTACTTCATGCCCATTCTTTTTTAGTTCAGATTTAAAGTTTCTAATAAGAGAGACCACAGCCTCAGAAAAGCAGTGAACCTTAGTTGCTCTACAAATTTAAAATCACTGCTTTCCACAATCCTTAGTGATAATTGAGAGTGGAGTATCTCAAGAAGCCTACTTCTATTTATCGTTTTTTTTTGCTTGTTCAAAGCAGAAGAGATCGTAAATGATTTCTTAGGCATGGACCAGTTTTTATCTCTAACTTTTGAGCTTGCGTCCCCAATCACCTTCAAGTTAGTAGTAGAGCAAGAGGGCAATTGAGTCTTAGCTTTATTTGCTTTATAGACAGGAGTTTTAACAGATATTATGCTGCTGTCAAACGTGGTATTCATCTGCTCTGTAGAACTCGTACTGGACTCCTCCTCTGATCCCAATATAGCCTTAACAACATTGGTCTTACCCTTTTGCAGCGATGAACCAAGAAGCCAATTTGTAAGATTGCCAGTTTTTAGAGCATGTCATTTTGCTCTTCTGGCCACTCTCTTTCTCGTCCGCTTGGAAGGCCGTTGCTTAGAGGGGACTTCAGGGGGATCCATTACAGAGCATCCGAGGGCAGATTTGCTCTCAGATCGGAGGTCAGTTTCTGCTTCCTTCGCATTTCTCTTTTGGACATATGACACTGTTCATTTCCCTCCCCTTCATCACAAGCCAACATCTCCAGCAGCGTAGATTATAGGTGGTGCCCCTCCCTGACCTGTAGGGATAGGCACTTTGGACAAAGGTGGCTGTGACAAGACTGAGGGGGCCACAGTATTTCCCTTAGACATGTTTTCTAGCATCTCTGATTCTTCTCTACTAAATAAACAATGTTATGGGACAATTTCATCATAATTTTCAAGGCAAAGTTGGTAGCAATATAATGTGCTTCCATGTCTTTAAACTTAGAACTACAAATACAGTTCACATTTGCTTGGTTCTCCAAAAGAGTTGATTGCTCTTTACTTTCAGAGCAAGAGCCACTCAAACAGTCCATCTAACCAGTAAGACGAGGAGAGCAAGATAGTCTGTCAGAGGCAAGTAAAATAGCAGTTTCAGGCCAATCGATGGGAGCATTAGGCTCACTACCAAACACTGCATCACCACCTGTTACACCATCAGATAAACGTGCATGCTCCAAATTGGAGATTTGCCCTTCAAGACTATAGCACAGATTAAACACTGAGTTGTTATTGAATTCTGCCAATATACAGGTGGCTTCATTAGGTACCCCAGCAAGCACTGCTGGTTTGTCGTGTATTTCAACCAATACCGGTTTCCTAGGAAAGAAATCTGTAATCTTAATTTCTTTAGTATTCACAGTCTGAGTGCTCGCTTCTCCAATAACCACATTACCATTGGCAGATCAATTTTCTCTATTTGCTTTCAATGTACTACGTAGTTTCATGGTTGTAGAGACTGATTTAGAATATAAGGCTTGCAATGGGTCCTCACAAATCTCCCTCGTGGCTCAAGGAGAAGCTCCACAGTCACCACTAGAGATGTAGATATAACCCCAAAAGGCTCAAAGATACCAGATCCGCAATCACCAGTTGGGTAGATCGACGCAAGGAACAGTCTGGGAACCTCAATAGACCAACACCAGTATACCCCTGCTGGCTCACAGAAATAAGTTCCACAGTCACCAGGAAGGAGTAGACAATGTAGATACTGTGGCAGAAATATGTAGTGGGGGTTGCTTCAACGACAGTACTTCAGGAGAGTAGGAAAAACATGCTCTTCTCTGTTATTCCAGAGCCAACTCTTTCAAGTGCCTTTATAGATATTGTTAAATACAGCATCAGGCTTGTAAGTGATACAGCTACGAAGCCATAGGACTACTGGAAACTTTCAGTAGGGCATTCTGCTCAGAACCGGGATGGCTCGTTAGTGAAGATTAGCACAGCGAGTTACGGGCGTAGCAAATAAGGAATATGAAGGCAGGATTGGGCTCTTACCTAGGGGACCACTGTCACAAATCACTGGTTGCCGCTCGCCAAACGCTAAACACACTGCAAGCACACCGTGCAGTGGTCTGTGCCCGTGCGGTGCACCTGCCTAGAATGCTAGACTAGGCCACAGCAGAAAGAGGACAGACACACGTACCGGAAATTCCTGGATACAGCAAACAGATCCGGAGCTCAAACGAGCAGAGCCCCCCACAATCCCTCAACCAAACACACTGCAAGCACATCGCGTAATAGTAATAACAAATCATCACCATATTACAGTACATTGTAATAAATTAAAAGACATTAGACTAATATTCTACTGTTGCATTCCTAAAATCACTTTAAGAATGTCCACTATGGCAATAGATAGTGATATCCAAAATATAGGACCGGAAGACTTCCGTTCCTAGGATGAGCTCTCTCAAAAAGCCCTATCCGGGGTTATCAATGTGCAAATCAATTAGCTCACTGTCTTCTGGTATAAGTGATTTGTAAATCATAAATTCACAATTTTCTGTGTGATCCTTAAAATATCATCTTTTATTCCTGACTCATCAGTATCAATTCATTTTCAGCCAATGCATTTTCGGACTTCAGTCCATCGTCAGGGCTATTAACACTGCTACTTATTTATCAGTGCAAATCCCATAATTTCACAATATTATTCCATTGTACAATTCATTCCCCATTTGACCATAATTTTATAAGATCCAGTAAAAATTAAATTGTAAATACACATACCCAATGGTTGTTGTAGTCCAAGGTGAAAATTCAAAATAAATAAAAGCAAAACCGAAAGAGGATTAATTATAATACATTGTTATACCAGTTCTTCACTGTTTACGTCATATATTAATAACTAAAATTCACTACCTGTTCAACTTCTATCACACCGTGTGTTTAGTGTGATTCACTCGGGTAAGTATTCCTGAGCAGCTCCTATTCCTGTAAAGTCAAAAAATTGCAATTCAGACCCCCATATACCTCTGTAGTACTTGTTAGCGCATACTTTTGTCATCCTACACCACTTTTCTGTCCCATTCTCACCTTATGCATTCGATGCCGTACGTTCGTACTGTCTGCTCAGAAAGGAGCTACCGCCGTCATTGAACGCGTATTTAAAATGCTAATCTACTAGCGCATGCGCATAACGTTCTTACTCGATGACCCATTGTCACCTTGTACGCTGTACATGTTCAAAGATCGATTCTACGCAATTATAAATTCTATACGCTATCATGTGGATCCTGTGAATTAGTAAATATCTTAAAATCGATGAAATGGAATCAAAGAAATGTACAGAAATTAATGCGCAGTACGCAAGTTGTACATAACTGCGCATGCGTGTCTATAATACACTAAGTTTATTGTTGTCGCCCATGCGTATTGGCCTAAAGGTAGTGTTTCTCTGCTTGTAGGGTTATTATTGTTTAGATTCTTATAATGTGAATCGAGAGTTAGTGATTTCTCATTACTGTTCAAAATGCTTACCCATAGCCAAGAGGGCAAAACCCTGTCCGTGTTGTGGGCGAACCTTCCACGTTTTTCATAGCGGACTGTTGTTAAGCCAGGGCATTCAGTACACAAAGGTTTTAGGGGCTCAATATTCTCAGTACAATAGCGGTACAGTCTAATTTCTTTCTGAGTTTTATATCTCGCTCCTAAGGCATCGCTTGTTGGAAATAGATTCAGTTTCATTCTAAAAACCGAGTTCCTGAACTCAAGCATGGGGCGCTTCAAAGGGTAAGGTGCTAAAACCTTAAAACCCTTGATGGACCAATTAAAACCATCATTGAAACAGCTGTAGATTAGTAAAATCTCCCTATTTAAAATCCAATCTCTTCTAAACAGTTTTTGTTTCGTTTGTCTTGGATTAGAGGCCAACTCATCGGCAGAGGAATGTATCCTCTCAAGGTATTCCTCACATTGAGCCCTCTGAGTCAACAGAACAACACTTGTTTTCTTTGCCATTGCTCCATTCAATTTAATATATAAAGAAGCCTGTTGGGCGGGGGCAACATGTGTTCATAAATCTCAAGAACCGTTAACATAAACTGATATTGGAGACAGATCAGAACCATTTTGTGTATTACTCCTGCCATTGACACCGATTTGGGCAAAAAAAGGACTTTCCTCCAAGCTATGGCTTCCAGTTTAGACCAGGCTATACCTTCATCTTGTGTTTCTGCTCCAAAAATCAAACCTGAGAGTATTTTTTGCTTGTAAAACTTTAAGACAGCCAAAGCAGAAAATCAACGAAGTTTAAAATAAAATTGCTGCAGCTGAGCCAATGATCTAAACAGCTTATACAATTCAAATGTTCCACTTCATGGATAAATGCAACTCCCAAGGTACGTAAAACGCTCAACCACTTCAAAGCTTTGGCCTTCTACTTTACAATTAAAATGTTTCCTTTTACACTTTTGTATATTACGCATTAATTTTCGATTTTGACTGTTTAGGTGCAAGTGCAGATTCAAAAGTATAAGTTCAAACTATCCAATGACCTCTGCAGGCCAATTGTGGTAAGGTCACATAGGATAATGTCATCAGCATAGTTTAGAATATGGACCTTAGCTTGACCAATAGATGGAGGGCTAGTCCGCACCTTGTCCCAGCAGAGGCACATGTCACATATATACAAGCTAAATAAGGAAGGTGCAAGGACACAGCTCTGGTGAAGACCACAATTGGTGCTAATCCATTTGTACAACCTCCTTGGCTGTTTAGCCTTATCTTAATTCTGCTGTCTTGGTAGAGTGCTATTAATATAATAACCAGGGCAGGGAGGGCAGTTGTAAAACAAATTTTTTTTCCACAGTTTCACCCTGCTAAAACACAGTTGAAGGCTTTAGATATATCAAGGAATTCAAGGTACGTTGATCTCCTCTGCACCCTTTAATGCTTACCTAGCAATATAACCGTGAAACTATTCAGGACCGTCCTCACACCTTTCTTGAACCCAGCCTTATACAGATCGAGGCAGCCCAAATAAGTTGCCCAACCTTGCAATTATCCCAGGATTACATTTTCAAAGTTCTTATTTGTGGAGTCCTGAAGTGAAATCTGTCAGTAATTTGTTGGCAGAAATTTGCCCCCACCCCTAAAATTCAGGATCAAAACTGCCACTTTCCAGGAAGAAGTTATTACTTGTGTTGTTAAGATATTTTCAAATAAGGACAACAAAACCTTTGACCACAAGTTCGCATCTGATTTAAGAGTTAAGTTAGACAGCCCATCTGGACCCGGAGCGTTAGATTTTTTAGTATGATTTATTAAAGTAGCGATTTGATCTATGTCCAAATGGACTGTCTTACCCCAGCTTGGAACTTTTTCTAAAACTATGTCATGCATTTTACGAAGCTTTAAATACAGCTTCGTAAAATGGTCTACCCATAGATCTTTAGTTACCGGTTGGGTCTGAAGAAAGGACCCAGTGGCACCTGCTTTAATCAGGTGCCAAAAATAGTTAGCATCTCTGCCACAAATACAGTTAAGCATCCTTTCCGCATCTCTAAGTAGCATCAGGAATTTGTGGCCCCTTACCCAGTTTGTAAAGTTGTTTTTTAAAGTACATATCGCCAAAACTTGCAATGGCCTATCTTTTTGCAGCAATTTCAAATTAGCATGCAGCTCTCACCTGCAGGCCTGGACACTATTTTATTTTATTTTTATTTTATTACATTTGTTATACGCCCAGACCCGGGGGTATCACGGCGTAGTTACAGACAATGGGATAATGCAATCTTAGAATGAACATAGAGGTGTAAAGGTATAACAATCAAAAATGTACAATAATAGGAATCAATAATATACACTAATATACAAAGCAGTCAGGTAAAATAGTTGATTGGAGGGGATTAGTGCACTGGTTCAGTTAGAACTTGTTGAAGAGCCAAGTCTTCAAAAGGCTTTTGAATTTGGGGAATGAGGTTTCATTCATAATGTGGGTAGGTAGCGCATTCCAATGTCTGGGGGCCAGTGTTTTGAAGCTGCTGCCCCCTGCTTTCTCTCTTTTGTATCTGGGGGTTTCAAGGAATGCGTTTTTGTTGGACCTGAGGAGTCTGGTCTGGGGCTTCATCATGACTGTGTTGTTGAGGTATTTGGGCGCTTTGTTAGCCCTGCATTTGTGGGTGATGCTCAGGGTTTTAAATAGAATTCTGGCTTGTATGGGGAGCCAGTGGTGGTCTCTTCCGGTGTTGGATATATGTTCAGATTTTTTGATGCCTAGAGCTGCTCTGAGGGCTTTTCAAAGACCTGTTCATGGTGTCGCCCACCAGATCTGTTATACAAACCGTTATCAGTAATGAATCCTCCCAAGAGATGTTGAATGGTGGGATCAAAGACAATTGGATAACACAGTTGGTCACTATTAGACTCCAGCTGTGCAAGTACCAGGTCATTAAATGCTGCCCCACCCTAGTGTGTCATAGCACTTTCGGATCTATTGGCTTGATCAACACGTTTCAATTATCCATAGTTCGCACCACAATCCTGGATAGCAGAATACTATACTCAAGCACACAGTGATCACTTAAACTCATAGGACAAATGGCAAGCCTGCCCTCTAAGGAACAAATCAGCTGACAAGAAAATATAATCCAAGGTAGATCTGCCCCAATAGTTATGCCAGGTGAAACTCAGGGGATTCTCCTCCTGTGTATTACCGTTTAGAGAAGACAGGTTCCAAGCCTCAAAATCCTGCCTAATTCTTAGGCCTCTTTCACAGGCCTTCCTAGAGACTGTTAACCTGTCTGGAAACATATACCAAGGTGGATCTAGACATTCTGAACTAAAATTGTCAGCAACAATAATACACATGGTTTTCTGCCAACACAAAATATTAATTAAAAACAGTATGAAATATCGGTAAAAAATTATTCGATCACAGAGTTTGCCAGATGAAAATATACATTATATAAAATACTTTTTTGCACCCTGTGTGAGTTTGACTCCTTAATATAAAGACCTCAAAATCCTCTATAATTGGGGGTTTAAGCATCATAGTTTCTTGAAGACAAATGACAGAAAAGTTCTCAAAGATTGCAAGGATCTTCAATAAATGAGAGAAACCCCTACAATTCCAGGACAGTAATGTCACCCGGGGCCCTCATGCACACAGTTTCTCAGACCTTAGCCCATAGTGTAAAGTGTCAACAATAGCTGGCCAATAATAATTGAGCAATCTTTTGAAATCTCTTGGGTTGTTATTATTTGGCTATTCTGGGCACACACCATCAAGCTTCCTTTTCTCCTCAGGGGTGCGGAACATGGGGAAAACTTTGGGGCACATTTTCTGAGGCCCAGCTCTTGGGCTAAAACCTGGTGCGGCAGAGCGCAAGCTACTCCCCTTTTTGACACTGTCGGTGAGGTACTCAACCTACAGTACTCAGCCTTACCAACTATGACCCAGACTTCCTCCTTTCCCAACATGATTGGTTCATTAATTTCCCCAGCCAGCGAATCTCTGGAAACTGGATAAGTAGAGCTATTACTCAGGTCAAGGGAGCAGTGTGATTGCTCTCTTACGTGGGCCGGGGTAGTATGTTTTTGTTTATCTTTTGCTTTCTGTGACCTTATAACTGAAGTCAGCGCTGTTACAGGGACATTGGCATCAACTCTCTCATTAGGTTTCTATATTTTCTGCATTAAGCTCGAATTTCCTTAAAAATGTATGGGAACCATTATTACACTTTTTCCAAGGAGCTTTGCACTTGTTAGATTCTTTTCTCCTTTATGACTTTATTTAACCTTTGGTTTGAGCCCTGATTGCTGCACTACCATACTGCTATTTAAAAAGTTCAATATCATGTTTCCCTCAGCCTCGACATTAGCATTGTCCAAAGCAGACAAAGTCAAAAGAGAAGCATCACTTAACAATTCTTCATCCTTGATACCACCAATGGTACCAGGTATACACCTGGGAGCATAAAGAGCACTGTCTTCTGGTAGGGGAGCTGAAGTCCAGTCGATTGGCGCTGGAGGCACAAGTGGAGCATCAAGTGCCACAGGTGGAGCATTAAATAATCCTCCTTTTGAGGTAATCTGGATAGTCTCCTCATTGGGCCGGGACTGACTCATTAGATCCTGTCCTGACTAGCAGCAGTAACAAAACCTTCAAAGAAATTTTGCACATAGGTCCTTTAAAACCAAACAGACCATGTGCATTTCAAAGTTGGGGACATCACATCCCCTGTTGATTGTATTTAGCAGGCGTGATAGAACCAGAAAAATCATTGCATCCACAATATGGTCCTCTATGCCATTTGGAACCTGGTTAATACCGTGGCCGTTTGCATCACTAGGTATCAAGACAGAGCAAGTTGTGCTATCTCTGGCAGAAGAGGGGTAATAACCACTACAGGACTTAATGCATCTAAATTGTGTACAGTTGCCCCCAATGCTCTTTGTGAACTAATACCAGTCTGTGATGATGCATAAGGTTGCACATTTACTTGTGTATCTGGGCGATGTAACATAACCTCAGTAAATATCTGAGACTGGGAAGTTTCCTCAGGTAGAATCCAATTGTTTGCTTTAAAGTTTAGGGAAAGTCTTACTCACTTTCCTAATTCATGGAAAATTGCAGGGGCCAAGACTGACACATCAAAGATAAACTCCACTTCCAATTCCCCTTCAGTTACTAAATTACCAATGTCTTCAACAAACCCCATATGTGACCTTGTGTGAGACCTTGTATCATTACCCCCAAACATAGGTAAAGCTCCAGGTGCACACTGCGCCACTCCGCTGCCAGAAGCCTCAACATCGGCTTACAGCGAGAGTCCAGCAAGCAAATTCCCCGTCCATCACTGGGAGGCGCTGCTACACATGCAGTGCCCTCCAATTTGCCGAGTTCACCCTCAATGGTTAAATGCTTAGCATTCGGCATTTCAACTGCTGATGGCTTTTTCTGCGTAATGTTTCACCAACTGCTGGTGGCTTACTTTGCTGCAGGTCCCATATTAGCCGCCTGAGTTCCTTTTCTTCCAAGCATGGCAACCATGAAGCAATGACACCCACCAGATTTTATACAAGGCACTACTAATAACTATGTGCCTGAGAATGCAGAAACCGCTTGCTGCTCATAAAGCGTACTCACAGTAGATGAACAGGAAGACCTTATATGTTGCTCTGCCACTCCACCGCCACCTGCGGACCACCGCAGACCACTTTTTCTCCACTTCTTCTCCACACCACGCTCTGCGCACTTTATAGCATTATATAGAGATGCAGTTTCTCCTGTGTATAAGCACCTCCTTCAAACAGGAAAACTGTAAAACGCCTGTGGCAGAACTCCACCATAGACCACTTTCTCTCCACTTCTTCTTCATGCCCTTTCATTATTGAAATATGCTTTTCATCCTCCTCCCCCTACATCTTCAGAGTCCTCCTACCTCAAGGCTACAGTACCCAACATACTGCACAGGAATAATTGGAGGTTGGGTGGCAGTCATCTATGGCCATGCATTGTAATCTTGAACCTTGCACATAGCTCCTTCAAATCCCTCTCATTTCGGTTCCACATCTCAAGCAATTACTCCATCACATTACATCTCATTTACAGGCCACTACAGGGAAGTGATAGCTTCATCAATGATCTCCCCTTCCTTTTCTCCTTGGCAATTAATAAAATCCACCATGGAGATTTCAACATCCCTGAGTCCCAACAAGCACAACACCTATGTGACTCTCTACTCTCTCTGACTGACTCCAAGGACCTCTCCACTTCTCTCAGGCTCCACCAGCTTCCCCCGCGACCGGTCCCACCATGCTACAATCACCCTTCCCATATCACACACAAAGCTTCCCCACAAAGGTCAGGGTAGATTCCCTTTGATTTAGTTAAGCTCCATCAGGAATGTTCTGCTAGACACACTACAGGCCAAATTTGCATCACACGGAATGTCTCACCTCTTTTGGATACATTTAAACACTTCACTAGTGGACATCCACGTGCCCATAAAGACAATTCATGCCAAAGGCAAACCATTCACACCCTGTTGTACACTAGTGCTTGCAACACATGCTTGATCCAATCCGTTGAAAATCAGTGGCACAAGTCTGCAGCCATACTTCTAACCCGTATGCTTTAATTTCAGACACATGTTCTCCAAGACTAAGTCAGCTTGCTACACCTCCACCACTGAGGCAGCATCTAACAGAAGCAAAGCTTTATTCAAAATAGTCAAGAACTGCACCAAGCGCATACCTGTACCTGAGGTGCCAATTCACAACAGAAATGCGATGTAATCAATACTTCTTCATTAATAGAATTGAGGAGATCAGTGGTCTAATTGGTGCCTCAAAACCAGACAGGGCCCTGCTATCCAACCTCCCTGGACGCTGCCCTTCTGGACTGACCTCACCCTCCTCTCTCCAAAGTCTCTCTAAGACACATTTGCTTCCCTTAATCCTACCATGTACATATCCAACATTCTCCCAGCCTCTGTTATTATTAAAATCACTGGCCCAACACTCAGGGCAATTCTCAGTATTTTTAACACCTCCTTCAGTGAAAGTGCATTCCCAGAACACTGGTCTCTTATGACTCCCTTTTTTTAAAAAAACATACGTGATGCAGAGGACCTAGCTAACTACAGACCCATTAGGAGCCTCTCGCTTATCAGGAAGCTTATTGAGAAAGTAGGTGTGACCCAACTATTTTCAACCATTTCCCAGCTGAATGCATTAGAACTTTTCAGGCCATGCGTCAGATCCAATTTTGCATTGATTTGTTTCTCAAGGAGCAAACCTTCTTTGGTTTATGGTGCTTCACTGACATGTTGCATACAATAAATATCACAGACCTTCATTCTTATTCCTGATGCCCGGTAAATTGTACTTACAGTGAACCCTAAAACAGAATATAGGGCAGTACTATATAATATGCTCACCACTGTTATACCGCCATACTAAATTACCACCAATTTACTGGCAATTTACCACAATACTAAAATACCACCCAAGTTAGGTAATAGCTCTATGACAAAACCCCCAACATATTTTGGTGCTTTGGCCGGGAACAGACTGTAAAGCAGTTACTGAGTCTGGCAAGTGTCTTCCACATGACCATTTGTGCATTTAAACAGAACTAATTCTGTGAGATTAGTGTAGTGCTGCACACTGTATCATTATGTCCCAAATAGAAGCCACATTTTTGGGAACTGGTGAAGTATCTAAAGGCAAAGCTATTTGCTCATGGGGTATGGTCATCAGACAATGCCGTCCTTTGGCGTGACCGTATTTGTGGAGAAGTGCAGAAAGAACCATTATATAATATTTTTGAAGAAGGCAGCATAATCCAAGTCTGCCTCTTGAGATTGTGTAGAGCTGCAGACAAAAATGCTGATAAAGACTGCTTAATAATTCGCTGTGAAAAGATCTGGTTTCTATTAAACCGGTCTTTAAGACTGCAGGAGAATGACGCTGAGATAATTAACAGATTACAGATTAATTTAGAGGAGGCAAGTAAGCAGGAAAAGAAGTTATAATTGGAATTGGAGTCGTGTTTGTTTGTTTGTTTGTTTATTTTATTTAAATAGCGCGCCTGACCCGTGGGTATCTGGGCGCTAGTACATAAGGAAATGGTTATATAATGAGGATCTTAGGAAAAGTACATATGTCACATAAATACAAGTTACAGAGGTAAAGAATTACAGTTATCTCTAGAGGTAAATCATGCAAGATGGTACCAATGACTAAGTGTAGAATGCATTAAATTGAACAGTGCATTAGAACCAGCAAAGAGTAATGTTAAATAATAGTCATACATAAGCAAGCGGGGATATATATGACAGGCTAGGTGTCGGGATGAGGATAAGGTTAGTTCTTATTGAGTAACCAAGTGATGGCACAGTTTCTGAATTTATCGAATACTTGAATAGTTTTTATGTCCTGTGGGAGTGTGTTCCATAGTGGGCGGCCAGGACTGGGAAGCTAGAGCCGCCTGCTCTTTTGAGGTTATATCTCGGTACCAAAAGGCAATTAGTATTAGATGATCTAGTGGTGCGGGTGGACGATCTCAGGGTGAATTTGTCAGTCAGGTAGGGTGGGTCTCTGTGGTTTAATGCTTTATGGGTGAGAGAGAAAGTTTTCAGGTTAATTGTGTCTTGTATGGGAAGCCATTTGCAGAGTTTTCTGGTTGCTGTCATGTGCTCTCTTCTGGGTATGTTTAGGGCAGCCATAAGAGCATTATTTTGTAGGATCTGGAGTTTGTTCAAGATAAGCTTGTTGGCACCTAGATATAGACCATTGCAGTAATCCATCTTAGATTGTATGAGTGCTCTGGCAAGTATAAGGCAGCTATTAGGAGATAGCAGTGGTCTGCACGCCCTGATCAGCTTGCCTTTGTAGGCGGTGGCTGAGGCAGTCATCTTTACATGTTTGGTAAATTTGGAATTTGCATCGAAGTAAAACCTAGAGTTTTTACATCTTTAGCAATAGGTATATTATTCCCGTCTATGCAGATACTGGCATAGTTTGTATGAGTTTCTGTAGATTGGTATGTGATCCAACAAGGAGAATTTCAATCTTATCATCATTCAGGCATAGACCATGCACGGCCATCCATGCCTGAATGATGATGTAGATTACATTGATCCTGGCTACATCTGTGTCATTTGTGCCCGATAGTGGTAGGAGTATCTGGGTGTCGTCTGCGTAGTTTGTGTAGGTGACACCCAGATGGTCCAGTTTATCAAATAGAGGCTTGTGGCACACCACAGGTGATGGGAATGGGGTCAGCCGCTGCCAAGGGTGAGAAGACCTGCATGGTCCTGTTATCAAGGAATGATTTAATCCACTTGATAGCTGAGCCCGAAAAGTGAGCGGCTGATGCGAGATGGTTACAGAGTACCTTGTGGTAGACCAAGTCAAAGGCCACCGACAAGTCAAGGAGGAGTAGGATGGCCACTTTACCTTTATCTTTTAGATCATCAATCTGGCTTTTGAGGTCAACAAGTGCGGTTTCCGTATCATGTTGCAGTCTAAAGCCAGATTGTCGTGATCCAAGTAGTTGGTTAGTTTCAAGGTAGTCTTGAATTTGCAGATATGCAAGCCTATCTAGTATTTTTAATAGAAAGGGGACCGTTGTAATTGGTCTATGGTCTGTAGTTTGTCGGTATCGATGGATCTAGCATTTGTTCCTTGAGTAAAGGGAGCACCCAAGATTCCTTTAAGTTGCATGGTACGGAATTTCTGGCGAATGAAGAGTTGAATAGTTTAGTGATAAAAGGAGCCACATCTTTTATAATCTGTGCAGGGCAGCTGTCACCTTTGCTATTAGAAGGTTTTAATGAAGCTATGACTTTTTGTATCTCTGATACTGATACATTGGTGGATTTAAATCCTGAGTCAGGGTTTATAGGGGTGGTCGTGATCGGCCTGAGTAGATTATCGATGGTGATAATTTGGTGCCGTTTGTGGGCTATTTTAGTCTGGAGACCAGTGATTTTATTAGCAAGTGCATTTTGGATGCTGGTGCACCAAGGTTTATCCTTAAGGCACAAATCTGCAGGTGGGTTAGGATTTTCCAGCTCTCTTAAAATGTTGAACAGTTCCTTGGAACTGGAGCTTGCTTGGTTTATCCTATCATTGAAGGTTTCTTTTTTCGTGCAGATAATCTCGCTTTTGTATGTAGCTGTGATTTTTGCTAAGTTCATTTTGTTCTCAGTGGAAGGAGTGTTCTTCCAGAGCATTTCAGATATCCTCTTTTCTGTGCATAGTAGTTTAAGTTCCGGCATGGACCACGAGTTCAGATGTGCTCTTGGTTTCCCACTGCGTATTTTTAATGGGTGATAGCATCTAAAGCTTTGATCATTGATTTATTATAAAGTTCTACCATAGAAATTGGGTCGTTCGCGGGAGGTAAAGCATTGAGCATAGGGATTACTAGAGGCATGATGGCTTCTGCTGTGATATTATGTTTGTTTCTTGTAAGACAAGGTGGTGCGATCAGGCTTTTTATTCTCTCGAGGTTGTTAATATAGAGCTCAAAGGAAATTAGGTGGTGGTCTGTGCATAATAGGGGTGAAGACTCCTTTATTGTGATATTACAGTTTAAGTCAGCTACCCAATCAAATGTCCTACCTTTCTCATGGGTCGGTTGGGTGATTTTTTGTAGAAAGCCACAGTCTGACAGGGCATTAGCTACAGATAAGGCAGGTAGGTAATTGGGATCATTATAGCCGAGGTTAAGGTCCCCTAGGATAATGTTTTGCGCTGTAAGTTTGAAATTGTCCGCAGCTATAGCAGCACTGTCATCTTCAAATGATCCTAAAGGCACGGGGGGCCTGTATATGTTTTGGAAGGTGATGGTACTTTTAGGTGAGGTTTGGAATTTGACTGATAGAAGTTTGCATGAAGCGACCAAAGGAGAGGTGGCTATTCTCATATCTAGTGTAGATCTAAAGATAATAGCGGTGCCTACGCCTCTGGTGTTAGGTCTATCAGCTCTGAGAATAGAATAGTTTTCAGGGACTGCGAGGGCAATAGACAGGCCAGCTGCCTCATGCAACCAGGTTTCCGTTACTGCAAGGAAGTCCAGATTGTAGGACAAAATGGTGTATGCTCTCTTAGTCGCATGGGCTAAAAGGGACCTGGCATTTAGTAGTGACCCTTTTAAAGGGTGCTGCTGGATAGGGTGAGGGTGCTTCTGGGTCGATGTCTCTTTAGGCTTGCAATGCAGTGGTTTGTGGTGCAATTTTAGGTCAATGTGTTCAGAGGGAGGTGTGCTGGTGGTTTGCTGTTGTGATAAGTGGGTCAGCCCGTAAGCAGCCTAGCTCTTAGTCTATTGTTTCTGTCGATTGTAGCAGGGTAGATCGTGGTTAAACCTGTAGATAGGTGTAATAGAGAGATGCAATCTAAATGCAACGAATTAGACAGACAGCTGTCTCAGAGGAAGAAACAGTTTAAGGAGAGTGAGCAGGAGCTGAAACAACTAAAAGGGGTGGTAAGTGCCATCAGACAAGATAAAGAGGACACCATTTTGGAGATGCAAAGACTCCAAAAAGATAACGTGGAAAGGGAAGAGGAGTTTCAGGCCATTGAACAAGAAATTGCCAAAATGCTGCAGGAAAATGACAAGAAGGACAGGGAATTTAATCAGTGCCAAATGCAGGAAAATGAAATGCAGGATGTGATTAATAAGATGGGTGATGAGAATTTGTACCTTTGTCAGGAAGCAGACCGACTTCATAAATAAAGATTTGGAACAGCAGATATGTAGCTTTAAATCTCAGGAAAAACAACAAGGTACCACATTCAATGAAATTGAGGTTAGCCCCACCTCTCCACGAGGGAACAATGTACCAGTGGCTATACTGGTGGCTAGGCCTGGTTGTAACACATTTGGGGAGTTTGACTCACCCACTGGTGGTTGCCATCAGTCCTAACCACCTGACAGAAGGAATGAGCAACAGAGTAATCCTACTCCAAATATAGTGTCAAGTAGTCCTATGAAAATAATTAACCGATCAAGGCTTTGATTAAACCGTTCAAAATGGGAGGTGTTTGCTGCATAGAGGATCACTTGGAAACAGGACATGATATATTTAAAGCTCTTCAAATACCCATGGAACAATAGAGACATTACTTTCACCTAACTCTTGATGCTGCTACTACTAGCATTATCAGAGGCCTAAATGAGCAAGGAAATATGTCATGGGCAGAATTTTGAAAAAGAGGTTAGACATCACTTCTCACCATACCAGTGGTTGCAGGATGCAAAAAAGGCAGCGTATACCATGCCAGTGAAGCCAAATATGTCACCTCGCCAGCATTCTCCTGCTTTGATGTATCTTTCAGTCCTACCTCTACTGAGCTTACAAAAAGACATTATGTCACAGTTTGTGGAATCTGATAAAATGAGATGCCTGGATTTGTTATCATTAGAGAATCAGTACCCATTGTTAGAAAACCATTATTTAGTATTATCCCTTTAGGAATCATTGCATCCTGTTTAGTTATCCATTATACATTGTTGAATTAGATACTATCCACATTATTAGACTAACACTTGGTTTGAATTAGCCATTTGCAATAGAATGACACTTGCACTGTCGTATTTGAAGTGTCATGTAGTGCTTTAGAGACATGGTATATTGCATCATGACATGCAGAGATGATGTTATGTATTATGCATCTATGAAGCGCTTAGGCTGAGAGAGAAACATATTGTTTGCACTAGAGAAAACGAATGAGGGCTGGAATGACACACTGTCATATTTGAAATGCCATGAAGAGCCATTTAGAATGACACATTGGTATGCTTTGTAGTTACATGTACACACCATGCATGTATGTAGAGTGTGCACTTAGAATGAGTCTGCATATAGCTAGCACTTGCATTGCAAGAAGAAAGCGTAAACATTAGGAAGCATTTAGCTGGATCATGAAGCCATTTCTGATGGAGACAGAGAAGTTGTTTGCGCCGCGGTGTGCAAAGATTGTTTTGAGTTAACAGTGTACAAGTATTCGTAAACATTGGCAGGCAGACAGATACCATGAACTTTGTCCGTGGTGTGCCGCGGAGACAGCAAAGGGGGGGCAGCGACATGGAGCAGGGAGATGGGAGAGAAGCCTTTTTCAGGCAAGGAGATGCTTTGAACACAGGCACTAAGAGAGGATTTCGTGATTCAGAGAGAGACAACAGTGGAGTGAATGGAGAAATGGAGGGAATTAGATGGTGTTTTGCACCACACACAGAAGGCCAAGGCAGAGATATGATGTCCAATGCCACTTTGACACACTTTGACACAGAACACGCAGTGACCAGAACACGGAAGAACATAACACAGACTTTCAGGCACGTTCATATTTATAGAACGCTGACAGACAGAAAGAGACATTCTTAGCTTAGAGAATGTATGTAACCATGGAGAATGGGTGCGTCATTGGAAAGTATAAGCAGAGGTGAAGAGAAAGGAGAGTGGCTAGTTTTTGGGAGTTGCTGTGAGACAATCCGATGGGCTAGTGGTTGTTGGAGATGGCGCTAAATGGAGTTCGAGATGCGATGTGGGAGAGGTGTCTTAGTGCAGCAGAATCTGATGAGGCTTTAATGAGATCGATCTGGCAGAGAGAGAGCGGGGCCTGCCACTGACTGGCTGATTGCAGAGTTGTGCATAGAGGAGAGAGACTTGACAAAGACAGAGCTGGAGAGGAGAGACATGCAAATGGGAAGTATGGTTTAGGGCCTAGACTAAACTGATAGATTAGAACAGACACTCACACAAAGAGCTTTGGGTTAAATCAGACAGGGATTGTCTTAAGAGAGTGAGTGTGAAGTATGGTGTGGATTGGTGTGGATTGATCCCGCATGAAGGAGAGATGCTTGAATTAGACTGCATTAGAATCACAGGCTTGCATTAGAGACCTGAAAGCCTTATAGTTATTGCATGGTAGATTTGCACCAGAAGCATAAAAGGTGCAAATTCGATATTGGCTAGAGTTATTATGCTTTGCTGTGCATAAATAAATATATTCCATTGTTATAATTGAATCGGTTCATGTGTTTTCTTTGTGTCTTGTGTTTTGTGTCCATAGAAGTAAGATAGGTGTATGTTATTAGGCGTAAGATAGGAGTAACACAGTGCACAAAGGCCTCTTGATACAAATGCAGAGGGGGTATAGTGATCCACACCCCCTTAGGAGATTGTCTGAGATTGTCTAAGACTGGTGCATGGTTGCCCGGGGGGGCAAGACGATGGTAGGGATTTGGTTTTACAGACTAACAAGTTAATTCGTGAATTTGATCATGAGAAATCGCTAGAGTGGATTGTATAACGAGGAACTAAACTATACAAGGTCATATATTGTCAGAGTAAAGAGGGAGCTAGAGTTAAAGAAGCAGAATCAAAATCTAAAGACTCCACACCAAGTGGAAATAAGATCTGCAAAAATGTGACTTGAATAAACCCAAACCCAGGTCAGGAATAATATGACATCTGATCAAAGAGACGCGCCACAGAGAATGCCATCCCAAACACCCATGTTCCAGTCACATGATCTGAGCAATAGAGAAAGTTACATTAGCCCTAGATATATGGAAGACAGACGTAGGGTAGGATACCGGATTGATATTTCAGGCCTAAATAACAATCACAATCAAATTCAAAATCAAAGAGACAGTGGTCCATACCAGATGCTGGGGGCACAACGTAGATGTGACCCCAATACTATGGTATATGGCAATCAAGACAGACCACGATATGTAGATGAATTAATTGAAAATGGAAATCAGTATAGAGGACAGTTTCCACAAAATGAAAGACAAAACATGAACTATGCCCTGCTCCACTGTAATCAGTCACCACCACCAGTGGATCACAACCAAAGAATGGTCACACCACACTCCCCACCTCCCATGAATCAAGAATTCAGAAACAACTCAAATAGAAATCAATCTCCTGAGAGATACCAGAACAGACTCAACCAGGGTGAAAGTAACCAGTACTGGCCTAGGCTGCAAAGAGAAGATTCCAGGGAAATTGACAGATTTCAATGCCTTGAGGCCCAAGTTAAAATGTTGTCTGAGCAAATAGGAAAACTCTGTGCAGTTCAAAAGCAGCCAAAAATTGAGGAAGCAGAATGTCAAAGGAGTGATCTTGTAAGCTCTGACAATAAGTGACTATGTAATAGCCCCTGCAATGATAAAGGTACAGAATCCCATGAACCAGTTTTGTGTAACGGTCCTGAATTGCTTGTTGATTTAAACATGAGGACCACAAATGAGAATGAGGAAGGGGAGGCACACGCCCATAAAAAGGGTGTGTGGTTCAATTAAGAGTTGAACCAGACTACCGAAGTGTTCGAAAATGAAAGACACAAAGGAGAAAATAAACAAGAAATTCCAAAAGAGCAGAGAGACAGATTCAAAAAAGACATCACATGCCATGATAAAACACCTGATAAAGAGGTAAGATTGATTGTTAAAACATCCTCCCTTGTTCGTCAGAATACTGATGAAATGCAGACAGAAAAATTGAGTGCTCAAAAGGAGGGCACAGGCCAGTGAAGGGATATCCCCACAAAATCATATCAAAGTGAGACAAAATGAAGGCCCAGTGCGTAATTTCAATGGTGAGGAGATACCTATCGAAGGTGTCACTGAGGTTGACATAAAGATAGCAAAACACAGGATGAGACAGGAAGTATTGATCACATCTCTCAGTGAAATTCCCTTTTTGATGGGAACAGATTGCCTGAATAGGTTGTCGCCTCTCATTGATGGGGTAAACAGGGTTTTTATGTTCTCTAGCCAAAAAACCAATGAGGCCTAAAAAAGTGAGGTCACAAAACAACAGTATATGTGGCTAAATCAGATGATACAGTGGAGGTGTACCTTCAAAATGGCTGTGTGCCTAGTGTCACCGTCATCCTGATGTGTCAGGGTGAAATGCAAAGTGAAAAAGAGAAGCAATCCATGCAAATTATTTGGATCCTAAAACAAATGGCAAACAGAGATAGATGTAAATACTTTGCGCTTTTACTTAAAGGAAGAGAAGTGCACACAGAATGTTATGCCTGAGGTAACCACAGAAAAGCATATTACAACACTTTCTGAAATACACATGGGAGATGGGCAGCCATGGATCCCTATTGGTGTAAATGGTCATTCTGGAATGATAAAAGCCACTTTAGCACTTGAACAGGAAAGAAGTTTCATCAATGAAAAAATACTCCAGCAAATAATGGAAAGGGATGAAATCCCCAAATTCAGAATTAAAAACCAACACGTGTTTGGGTTAGATGAGCCGGACTCAGGGAATAGAGTTGTAGGTAGATGCATGCTAAAAATTACCATTGGCCCACAAAAAACTATCTTTCACAATGTTTTGATAGTGAATGGGACACAAAATGATTTTTATTTGGGAAATGACATTATACACAGAATGTGTATGGTACTGGACTTCCTTAATCAAAAAGTCGGGTCCGGGTTAGCGGGACCTGCCCCTGAGTTTGAAGACAAGAGACAGGCTTATAATTGTGCACAGTTGGTGCCATATGCAATTGAGCTACAGGTGAAGAAAGATGTTACCATTCCTGCATTCACCAGACAAGTCACTATAAGACTAAAACACAGAAATGGACAGCAGAGGAAGGATTCTGATGTATTTGTGTGCATAAATGAATCCATGAAGCAGCAAGGACTAGAATGTGAATATACACCACTGGTAGAGATTGGGGATGGGCCCATCAAAATCATGGTAGAAAATAAAGGGTGTCAGGATATTTATTTGGAAGAGAATTCAGCATTAGGGATGGCAATACAAAAATCACATTACGCTGCGGATTTCAACAATACAGTGATTGGGAACATCCCTGAGAGACATGTGAATGCACAGGGTGAATTGCCAGAGTCTCTGGATTCTCAACCTAAAGGGATATTCAAAATTCAGTCTGTGTATCCTTATGATTCCAGTTGGTGTGCTGTCACAAAGAGAATTGTATATTATTTGATTTCAATGAAAATGAAACAGAAAAACAGCATATTGAAATGGAGAGTGATATTCCAAAATATTTAAAGGTGGCAACTCTGCAGAGAGATACAGTCACACGGTTAGAGAAGAGGAGAGCACAGAGGTTCCTCCATTGGAGGATTTTCCATAATTCTCAAAAATGGTAGAGGAACAAGTTATGGCAGCAGAGGCGTGTACCAATGAAGAGGATAGGAGTTGAGAAAGATATTCATGGAATTTAAAGAAGTTTTTGCAAGGATGCTTATGATTGCGGCCTAACCGATTCGCATGTTGCCACATTACCAGAGGGATATAGTAGAGATCTGGCATTTGTGCATCAATATCAGTTACCACTGGCATGCTTGGAGTCATTTGCGGATATAATAGAACATCTAGAATCCAGAGGAATTATCAGGCCCATTCATAGTACCTCAAACACTCCCATTTTGGGCATGTTAAAACCAAATGGTCAATGGTGTCTGTGTGCAGACTTGAAAGAATTAAACAAAAGGGTACCAGTGTCCAGATGGCTGCTCCCATTTATTGATCAAGGTCTCGCACAGGTCAATGGCTCAAAAGTATTTAGCAAGTTAGATCTTACCGCTGGGTACTGGCACGTGCCACTGGCTGAAGACATACAAAATGTGTTCGCATTTTCATTTGATAAAACTCAATTTGCGTGGTCCAGAACACCATTTGGGTATGCCAATAGTGGAAGTGAGTTTGGAATATTTTTGAGAAAAGCACTCCCTGATGTGGCAGAAAGGGGAACAATAGTTTACGTGGATGATGTTCTGATAAAAAATGAAAACCTAAGGAGCCATTTTAATGAGATTAGGCATGTGCTTGGTCAGTTACAGAAGGCGGGAGCCAAAGTATCTTTGCAGAAGGCACAATGGTGCAAAATGAAAGTACATTCCCTGGGCCATGAAGTGACTGAACATGGGTTGAATTCACAAAAGAAAAAAAAAAGGTGGAACAATACAGAAATTTAAAAATACTATTAACCTGAAAGGACTGAAAAGTTTATTAGGGATGACAGGATATAACAGAACGTTTTTTGTTTTTTTTAAAACAATGTTATTAATTTTATTCAAACAACAAATAACAAACCCAACTCAATTTACAGTAGATACATAACTTGCTCATAAATGCATATACATTGTTACTTTTTCGCCCACTGTATTTCCCATTCCACCCCCCTCCCGAGCCTACTTTCGCCCATTGTTAGTCTCCACCTCTTGTGGTGGGGAGAACTCTGCCGCCACGCTTATTGAATCGTCATCACTTGGTCCATCATACGAGGGCCCAAATAGCTCTGCTATTAGTTGTCTCCAACCTGCTAGGGCTCTGGCTTCACCCTCTATGTCCCCTTTACACCTTTCCTGCCATGCCACTTTTTCTGCCTCCGCCCACTTCTGCAAATCCCTCCCCCACGTCTCAACTTTGGGCTTGTGACACGCTTTCCATCCTATCGCAATCCTTCTCTTCGCCAGAACATATGCCAGATCTTTCAATTTACTCACATGTTTAAGCTTCCGCAGTCTGGGGAACCCTCCCAACAAGCAAGCCCACACCGTATCCACCTTCATGCAGATTCCCTTGTCTTCCATTTTCTGTGCTATATCTCTCCAATATTTCGCTATCAGTGGACATGCCCAGAACATATGTACCATTCCTGTGTTTTCCTCATTGCATTTGGGACACACTTGGCTTCCGGCGTTCTTAAATTTGGCTATCTTTAGTGGCGTCAGGTATGCTCTGTGAGTTATATACAACTGTATTTGTTGCAGCCTGGCATTTCTTGATACTTTTTTATGATACCCCTGAGCCCTTTCCCACATCCCGTCACTCATCAGATCCCCTACTTCCTCCTCCCAGTCCAGTCTAAGTTGCACCACTTCCTTGCCCACTTGAGACATCATCATCTCGTACACTCTAGACGTTTCATGCCCTCCTTCTGCTATATCATATATCACATCTAGTGTGGTGTACGGTTCCTCTGCAAGTTCCACCTCGGACCAGATATCTTTGATTCATTGCTCCATCCTATGATATGTAATATATTGGCCAGCACTCAACCCCGTTTGTTCCACCAGCTCCTCAAATTCCAATATTTTCCCCTCTTGCCACACATCCCCAAATGTTGCTATTCCTACTGGTTCCCAATACTTCTTAATCATTAACCTTAGTTGCTTTTCTGTTCCCATCATTGTGACCAGTGGGATTTGCAGAGAGCACAGGGCCGGCTTGTCCGTCAACCGGCACGCCCTCTGCTACATCCCAACATCCCCGGACGACCTCTTAGCTCCCCCTTGGGTAACCATATAATTTCTCTCCAAAAATATGGGGTGCAATCTCCTTGATGCAGCCTATGCTCTAAGGTAGGCTCCGCAGAGAGCCATTTGGCTACATGTTGCAACTGGTTTGCTACACAATATACTTCCCAGTTTGGTAATTTAATGCCCCCTTTCTCGTGCGGATTCTGGAGTTTCCACAGGGCTACCCTGTTCCTCATCTCGAACCATAGGAATTCCCTGCATATGCTGTCCAGCCTAATGAAGAATTGCCGGGGTATGGAGTATGGGATGTTCGCGAAGCAATGCAACAGTCTGGGCAATGCCACCATCTTGAGCATCGCCCCACGTCCCATCATTGCCAAGGGGAGTTTCACCCAGAACTTCATACTGTTTTCCAGTTTCTGAACCGTTCTTTCTGTATTATGCCTATGTTCGGCTTCTACTGTATGATATATGTCTATCCCAAGATATCTTAAGGTTGTGGCCTCCCACGGTATCTGGAGTGCCGGCAAATTCTCCACCAAGAGCCCCCTATATCTGCCCAGTGGGATTTACTTGGGTTCACGGCTATACCTGAGAGTTCAGCAAACCTCTCCACCACTTCTAACACATACTGCAGATTCTCCTCTGGGTAGCGCAAATACAATAGCATATCGTCTGCATATAGTGAAATTAAATGTGATGTTTCCCCAACGACAATGCCTATTGCGTCATATTGCTGCCTTAAATAAATCACCAGAGGCTCCAAAGCCAGAATATACAACATGGGGGACCAGGGGCATCCCTGTCTGGTCCCTCTACCAAGTTGCCACCTTTCAGAGATCACAGTTCCTGCCTTCACTCTCGCTAATGGCGCACTATATAGGAGTTCTACCCAGTGAAGATATCCTGGCCCCATACCATAGTTGGCTAGGGCCGCCTTCAGCCAGGGCCACTTGACCAAGTCAAATGCCTTGATCGCATCCAGCGACACTATCGGCATTTCGCTAGTGTCTCCTTCAGTATGTTCAACCACTCGATGGAGTTGCCTCAAATTATTTGAGATATTCCTATTTGGGACATATCCTGTTTGATCAGGGTGAATTAGTTTGTTTATGACCTTCTTTAATCTGTTTGCTAGAACCGCTATTAAAATCTTACTATCTTGGTTTAACATCGATAGGGGCCTATAGGATTCGCGGTCACTACCAGGCCTATTGGGCTTAGGGAGTGGTATGATAACCGCTTCGCGCAGTGATTCCGGTAGTCTCCCAACTTCATATGCTTCGTTAAGCATTTCCAGCAATGGGGGGAGAATCTCTGCTTTATATGCCTTATAAAATTTGCTTGGGAGTCTGTCGGTTCCCGGGGTTTTACATGTGGGCAGCTGCCTCACCACTTCTTCTAGCTCCTCTAGATTGATCAGGGCATCTAGCTCTTCCCTTTCTTCCACACTAATTTGGGGTAGACCAATGTCTTCCAGTATGTCTCCTATTTCCCCCCTTTTGTTTCCCGTCTCGTCTCCGTACAAGCTGTTAGGCAGAAACCTGTGCAGTTCCCTCTGGGACCACTGCAAAAGATTTAGGACTACAGGTGTTTGGCAGTAAACCCACTTGGTAGCAGTCTGTACCACACAGATTCACTTGGTAGCTGTGGCTGAGCAGTCAGACTTCCCTCAAGAAGAGTTAGGCAGTATACAGAGTATTCACAATAGGTCAAAAGAACACAGTAGAACAAGTAACCACTGACCAGAGCTTGGTGTAAAGAGATATAATTATTTATTTAAAACCACATCTAGTAAAACACACAGGCACTAATGTTAAGCAGTTCAAAAACACGGTCACTAAAAGATATACACTCCCTTAAAAGAATATTAGACAAGTCTTAAGTAAAGCCCCACTTATTTTCAGACAGCGGTTAGCGCTTAACGCAGATGGCACTCTAATAATTCGTTTAAAAAAGGGAGAGAAAAGCAGAGTATAATTTGAAACAGATCCCAACACTTTCACAAGAACACAACAAGAGAGGAAGGCAAAGTAAAAACGTGAAGTTAGAGCTCAGAAGGCCGGATCCACTTTAAGAGGATCAGAACGAAATGTGTCCAAGGTCACACGGTTGAAGTGCACAAAAGTCTTGAAAAGGTTCAGAAAGATTTGGACCAAAAGAAAGGGACCAGTTAGATGGTCAAGGCGGCCAGCCCAGTCCAGAAGGTTAAGGGATTATTATTACCTTGTAGCAATCTTTAGAAAGGGAGGCATGGAGGACATGGTACCTTAAAGTGGTGAGAATACTCCAGCGGGGGCAGTTGTTCCTGGCAGCAGATGCAAGTCGGTGCTTCGTCCGGGGGAAGAGAGGATCTCGTCGGGGAGGAAGACAGGAGTCCGTTGCACTGCCAGGGAAGAAACCAGCCGTGGAGTTCTCAGGTAAAAGGAGCGGTCCTTTTATTCGCGGTCCAGTGGTAAGTGGCTATCCAGTTGCCGGGGTGCTTGGCACGGGCAATTCGACCACAGGACGTCCTGGGGTGCGAAGAAAAGAAGGTAAACTGGTTGTGCCCACCAGTCAGGGGAAGAAGCCTCTCCAGCCTGGAGATCTTCTCTGTCGTCGGGAAGTGGTGAGTCAGTTCCGCAGGGCTCCACCGGTGGTGTCGTCGTGAAAGGTCGGCTCAGCTTCTCCCTTATTGGATTCTCAGGTCCTGTGGCGACTTCTCAAGTTCCAGTCCCCAAAGCCCTGCTTTTATGCAGCACAACCCCATTCACTCAGCCTAGTTGTCAATCAAACATGCTAAGTGGTGAGCCGGCCGGCTCACCACTTGGGCCAATCACACAAGAGTGCGACTTGAGTTACCAAGGTAACTCAGTCCAGGGTCCCTAAACCCCCTCCCACGCCCCCTGTGGTACCCAGACAGAGTGGCACAACTTTTGGAGGCTTCTCTGGAGAAGCCCGCCAAAAAGTGGAACAAAGGGCTCGACTTGGGTTGGAGTCACAGAAGAGAACACAAACGCCATTTTAGAATTGAGTCCTGGCAAAAAATATCAACCGGTGAATTAATATTAAATAAATAAACCAGCGGTATGTTCGAGGCTATGAGAATTAAATATTTAAAGTTGGTAGCCTCGAACAATGGGAAAATCCCATAGGGATATATTTGCGGTCGAATATAAAAAGTAGTATCCACTGCCACCAGCCAAAATGCGATCAGGGGGGACGGAGACGTGCCCCCTCGACTAATAGACCCCGGGGCAATCGAATTGTCCCGACCAGTACGTCCACAATATGATGGTTTGTACCGGTTTCTGTTAATAATTTGGGACTAGTAAAGCCAATGGTGATTTTACATGCCCTGGGAGACAGTAGTCAGTCCCAGGGTATGGAGTCTATGGTGGGGTGTCACTATGACACCCCTGTGTCACTGCACGGAGGGTGCTGTGTAACACACATAGTCAAAACACATGAGACCCTATGGAGTAAAGGACCCCATAGCCCATTAAAACACATTAACAGTCAAAGAAACACCATAAATCATGTCCAAGAGTGGGAGAAAAAGGGTCTCACTCTTGGCAGGAGAAAAAAACAAACTCCAGAAATCCAGCAAAGCTGCTGGGGGACTCACTAGGTTAGGAAATTCAGCCTAAAGAGAGAATTCTCCCTAACACAAGCGTCTATAATGGTCTGCAAATTCTTGATTAACCCCCTCTTGCGTATCCACATCCCCATTGTCTTTCACTATTGTTCTGATTGGGGGCCTGGAATTCTCGTTTTTGTAGAGTCACGCAAGGAGTCTTCCTGGTTTGTCACCTCCAGCATGTTGTCTTTCTATGTACTTTTTATAATTAAGATTACATAATCTCTCCCAATATCCTGCACATTTCTGCTGTAGGCCCAGTGCCATTTCTGTATCTGCCTTAGTGTTGCTGCCCCATTCCAATCCCCTCTCCAATTCCTTTTCAGAGTCCTGTAATTCGGTCAGAATCCCATCCTGCAGTCCTTTAGACTTGGCTATGGCAATTCCTCTCGCTACCACTTTAAAGGCTTCCCAGAGTGTGCCCGCTGTTTTGACACTGCCAGTATTTATCTCGAAATAACTTATTATTTCCTCTCGCATATCCTCCCTGAATACGCTATCTTTAAGCGCTTTTGCACGCAATCGCCATGTGGGTATCCTCCCCCTTGGGGGTCGGTGTTGCCATGTTAGCAGCAATGGCGAGTGGTCTGAGAGGACTCTAGCTTTGTATTCCGCCTGTGGTATTTCGGTCAGTACCTCCTGCGTGACAAATACATAGTCCAGTCTTGTATATAGGCCCTGTGGGACTGCATAATGTTAATTTAGTCTATCCTGCGGATGACGTTTTCTCCATGCATCTGTCAGCCCAAAATCCGCCAATAGTGCATGTAGTGCCTTTGCAGCCGGGGTGGGTCTGACTATTTTAGTGTCTGATCTATCTATGTTGGGGTTCAACACACAAATGAAGTCTCCCCCCCACAATATAGCTCCCCCCACGCTGCCACTTAGTTTACTATACAGGGTCCTAAAATACGCAGCTGTATCTTGGTTCGGGGCATAAGTATTTCCGATGCAGATCTCTCTATTTTCCACCATTCCTCTTATGATCACTATCCTACCATCCGCCTCTATCTGCGAGCTCAGCAACTGAAACGGAACATGTGGGGCCACCCATATGATTACCCCTCTTGCATAGGCAGAGTATGTTGCCCCCACCACTGTCCCTCTCCATTTTTTCCGTACCACTTCTAGTTTGTCTTTCGTTAAATGAGTTTCTTCTAACAGGGCTAGATCCACTTTCTGTCTGCGTAGGTACATCATTACCTTATTCCGCTTCAGATAACTATTGAGCCCCCTAACGTTCCAAGTGACTATCTTAAGGTCTCCCATGGTTTGTCTTGTGTTCCGTGAGGTGTAGGCTCACCCCATAACCCTTGCCCAACTATAACAAACCACAGCACACAACCCCTTTCTCCCTCCCGCCTACCCTACCCCAACCCCAACAGTTGCCCAGCTCCATCACTGGATCTCAGGCTCCCCCGCATTTGGACCTACCTTGATACCCTGGGTAAGACCCCAGCAGGGCGTCACCCTACTATCGGCGACCTAACTAAACTCTAAATGGGGGATGTAAAGGTTGGTCCTGCAAAGCACCTTGTCAAAGTCTTGATCGCAATATTCGCGGATCATGTATTTCTCCCAGCCTGATCACACCATTTAGCAAGCTACTTCAGGGACTATATTCAAGTCCCATAGTCTTAAGTTCTGACACCCCCCGGTGTCCCTCTCGCTCATTACTTATCCGCATCACCTCCTTCTCCTGTCTGAACGTCCGACTCCTGGGGGCAACCCTGCGTGTCGAGCCATCCCATAGCTTCTTCCGGTGTTTCAAAAAACAAAGTTCTGTGCTTGTGAAAAACTTTCAGTTTAGCCGGGTAAAGCAGCATGTACTTATGACCCGCTTCTCGCAATCTTCTCTTGACTGCCCCAAAGTTCATTCTGCTCCGCTGCACCGTCAGGGTATAATCTGGCTAAGCCGTTATGTTTGCCGACCCTCTTTGTATTGTCCCACCTTTGCGAAAGTGTTCATTTCTCCGGGCTCGTCCTTCTGCCTCCTCCGCTCTGCTCTCCAGATTACCCACTCACTGTACCAGGGCGTGAAGCTCCGACCGGTGGGAAGCACTGTCCGCCGTGTTAGGGCCCATCTCCTTCTCGAGGTTCTCTGTGCGCTCCACCAGAGACCTAACGTCTTGCCATAGCAGATTCACGTCCTCTTGCACTGCCCCAACCTGGAGCTCCAGCGCTGTTTTCAGTTCTGTCACTGCCAGTTCAAGCTTGGTCTCCCAAGCCACCTTCAGATCGGCGATCGCCTCAAGGACCTCCTGATTCGTGCCCATGGTGGCACTGCTCCCAACTTGGGCTTTGTCTTTGTTCCTGGCTCCTTCCAGGCCGGGCGGCATCTTAGTGTATTCGTCTAATGTGGGTTGCTTACCCTTCAATCTTGGGGGTTTATTAGACATAGTGCTGTGTCTATGAGTCGTGGTCAGCCCCTTCACCCATGGTCTTCAGTCCCAGCAAGGGTGGGTTCTTGTTATCCTCAAAGGGCCGATGGTATCTGCTGGTTCCTTCGATCGTCCGCGCTCCGCTCCGGGCAATCCACCAGCGTCTCTCCCCTTGCTTCTCTTTCACTGCGGCCACCCGAACTGGGCAATGTGATGATTATTTCGTATCACTAGCGATCCACCTCTGCTGTTGTAGAACGGAGATAACTCCTCCGTCTCAGGGGTGCGCCCCTCGGAATCTCTTTGTTCTCGTCCGCTGTATTATCTCAAAGACATGATCCAAATCACAAAACTATTGCCTATGCAAGCAAGGCGTTATCTCAAGTGGAAACTGAATTTAGTGAATGTGAAAAAGCTCTTCTGACCACTGTGTGGGTGTTGCAGCATTTCCGTCCCATCATTCAGGGAGAAAAAGTAATTATTGAAACAAATTACCCCCCCTTGCAATTTTTGCAAAGTAAAAGAATTAGGTTGGATAATTTGGCACAGTCCAGGATTACTTCCTGGTCGCTGGCATTGCAAGGATTCCCTGTAGAAGTAAAATATGGTCAAAATAAAAAGAGCCCAGTTGCTCAAGGGCTGGCAGATCTGCATGATTGCACTGCTCAATCCATGCCTCATGAAACAGAAATAGAGACCAATTTAAATGCATTTGAAGAATCTCCACACAAAGCTTTTAATGAGAATGTGTGCAAGATTTGCCAACAGTGTATGTGGATGGATGCACATATCATGTGGAAAATAATGAAGAAAAGCAACTCATTGCAGGAATAGGAAATATTTGGTTCAAATGTGACAATATTCCAAGAGCGAGCCTGAGAATTGGAGCTAGGAGTAGCCAAATAGGAGAGCTGTTTGCCATTTATAAGGCAATTGCTACTGCTGTTGAAAGTAAATTTAAAGAGATAGTTTTGGTGATTGATTCTGATTATGTGCAAAATAGTTTTGTAGAGTAGCTATCTGGTTGGAAGGTAAAAGGGATGTTCACACATAACAAAAAGCCCCTTAAACATGGGAAAATGATCTAAGCCATAGACAAATTAGTGTCAGAAAATGATTTAATAACACACTGTAGCAAAATCCGGGGTATTTAAAAGCACTAGGAGAGGACAAGGAGGGAAATGACAATGCAGATCAATTGGCCAAAATTGGTGCAGTCATGGGAGAGTTATTTCCCATTGAACACTTACTTGGTGAAATACAGGTAGATGCGATCACATGCTCCAAATCTACAAAAGAAATCAAACAGCCTGTAGTGCAATATAGTTATTTTACCCCGGATGAGGATTTAATTAAAGCGCAAAAAGAAGACCCAGTGTTAGGCAAGAAGTGGAATATTGTTTTCAAATAGTGTTGCCATTAGAGATCAAAGTAACAAGTGCTCCGGTGTGCAACATATCAATGCTCACTATTGTAGTTGAAGGAACACTATAGCCTGTGAACCTACGAGTGAGGCTTTTATGAAGATCATACCCTGCAAAGGAAATCACTCTGAAGGGCTGACAATTTTGAAAGGTTTAGGGACTGGCAATTTTGAGAGGTTAGGCAATACAAGATTAAATGAGATGCCCAGGATCCCACATAGGTTAAGGAGTGGATTTGTGCCAACTCTGCAATTTCTGCATTTGAACACTTTCTTTTCCAGTTCTTATCATGAACTAAGACAATCTCATTTTATAAAACTGACTTGGAAAGTACACAAATCACATTACCAAACAGGACCATTTGTAAAAACAAAATATTATTGAAGGGTGTTACGCAAAATGGGAATGATTCTAGCATCATTCTCTCCATCATAAAGGGAAGTATATAAGTACTGGCATACCAATCGATGCTATTTAACACATTTAATTTGGGTTTTTCTTTTGTATTTTAAAGCTTTAAATACTTCCAAAACAATGCCTTGTGACATTGTTATTTATAAACGTGCATAAAAAACGTTGACTTTTACAAAAAAGCAAACCATTTTTTGTGTCAAACGAGCAGACCTTAAAATATGCTTGCCGGGGCCTGCAACATCTGGTCTGCTCTCTTCTGTTTACCACCCCTTCCAGTCAAATGGCCTAAATGAGAAGAAAGATCAAGTAATGGGCTAAACAATGCCACTGCATGCAAGAAGGCAATCCTCGCATAAGACAGCACAGTAATGTAAAAGATATTAGATGATTTGAATGGATCACTGTATCGTCTGCTGACAAAGCCAGGATACAAGCATGAACGCTTTTGTTCCACAGTTTTGAATTTGGATACTTATTCACCTCTTGGACTATCAGTTTATGCTCATCATTGGAGGTGATTGCGTAGGTTTTACAACAACCCATCTGAACAAACCAATTTCTAGACCTTCACCATACAGATGATATTTTAGTTTTTATAGCAACCCCTATCTAGTGCAGGTACATTGCTGATAGTACCACCTGTTGTGCTATAAAACCAAGTACATATGCAGGTAGGTTTATAAACTTCAAGCATAGGGAACGGCTCCGCCAGCTTCGCTGGAATGAGCTATTCTAATTTTGCATATGAACACATATCTCTGCAATGGGTGCTTGACACACTGAGCTAACTTCTAAACGATTGTGCATTCAATTTATCAATATGCATTTCAACTTTTGCTACTGCACATGATAAACATAATTCCCACAGGAAGGAAAGAATGCCGTTAGGAGCACACAAGCTATGCATACCACAGTGAACACAGAAAGCATTACATGATGAATTGATCAAGGCAGAATGTACTTGTCAAAACAATACAGGCATTGGGCTTAGAACCTCAGCAGCATGCCATAACATATCCTGACACGTGCTATTTAAGTCTGGTGAACAATGGAATGTTACTTCTTTAGACCAGGCCCCCTTCTGGGGCCGCCCTCCAAGGTGGGGGCCCTGGGAAAGTGCCCCTTTTGCTGTCCCATAAACACGTCTCTGGTAGAGCTAGCCCCAGTCCTGCTGATAATGCGATAATGAAGAAGCTTAACGGTGCAAAGGGGTGGCTCTTGGGAAAGGCTCCAACAAGGAAAACCACTACAACAAACATCAATGGTGGGAGGGTTCTATGTTCATTCATCAACAGTGTTTTTTTCGATGGGTTCATTGCCGAAAACATCTTTTTTTTAAACCCATCGAGCATTTTAATTTTTGGGAGGGGTCTCCCAATCCCCTTTCCCCCATTAATGTTACACTATTCCCTACTCTCACCCCTTCTATACCATTACCCATAACCCTCTATCATTTTCAATGGTTTTATTCAGAAAAAACAAATTCGGGGAAATCCCCATCGAACAAGACACTGTTGCTGGATTAACATTGTATCAGCAATTGAATACAGAGTAAATATGATTGTACCAGTAGATAAAAACGTTATTCTGATTGGCTACTCTCTGGCCATAGGGCACTAGCTAGGTTGACTTGGGGGCATACTACCTGGCTGTATACCTGTACTTGTGCTATCTTGAATAATTCTCCACACAGGCATTCATCTGTCTAGGCTACCTTCCGCTCTACAGTTAGCAATCTAGATGGTATCTGGGTTCCCCAGAGTCAGGATGCATTCTGCAATACTCCCAAGCAGCTTGCTATGTAGTTTCCAAATTAGTAAAATGCCAAACAATATGCCATTGATTAAATTATCCCATCATAGGTGTGGGCCAAAATCCCCCAGAGTACGAATTTTTTGTTGGCTACAAGTCAGAGACTGTCAGAATGTGTCACACATGACATGAACTGCTTGGCAGCTGCGTGACAACAACTTTGCATAAACATTTAAATTAACACCACTTAAGTGTCCTTGAATTTTGAAAATTCAATAAATATACCATGCTTCCTTTAGCTTTTGGAAAAGGAGCAGAAAATCTAACTTCTCCCATGTGAGCTTTGAGCAGTTCATCTATATGTGTTTATTTTTTTGCATTCTGGCACTAGAATACTTTGGCTTCAGAAATATAAATCCAGGATTACAAGCATCAAGATACAGCGGTTTCAAGGCCCAGGGGTGTACCGTCCTGCTTACAATACTGGCATGGCATGCACCGATATTTACACGATACAGCAGGTATTGTCATGTAACAGGCTTTGTCATAAACATTTGAAGTACTAACACCATTTTCATGTTTTTATATAAACCCACATGGACTCATATCCTTTGGAAACATTGCTATCAAGCCCCTGGCAGTCACACCATTGCAATCCAATACACAGGCCCAGTACTTGGCCTCAATATTGGCTAACACACAATACACCCTTGATTGAGATACGAGACCCTTTGTCTCTGCGGGTGGCCTCAGGGGAAATTATGTATTTTGTCCCTAATGCATAAATGGAACCCCTGCCCACTGTGGCACTAGAGAGAGACTACACATGCGTACTTACGTACAATGACGTGCTGTGGTTGTAGTTATGTACCCTTCAATTGACTTGACCTTCAACATATATAGTGCAGCTCAGGGGTTTGAGCACTAATCTCTGAAAGGGGAGTGGAACATGAGTTGTTGGACTGTTTTTCAGTGCTCGTTTTTACTCTTTTAATTTATTTTAATGGCATGACATGTTCTACAGTTATATATATTTGTGTGTATTCTTTTATGGATCACATCTCGTATTCTTAGTTGTATCTCCTGGATTTCCAGGGTTTTTGTGCATTTGCTGTCAGCCTGGTATTCTGTAATTTCTGGAGCAGACATATGTTGTATTCAGGAGTCATGGTTCCTGGAATCCCCTATTGTAGACGGGAATGATTGCTTGCTCAACCTGGCCTACAAAGGGGAATGCCTTTATGGTTTTCTTAATTGCATCTCTGTCTTCGTTTAAACTTTTGCACAGACTAATTCGTTCGTGCAGGCAGTGGAGTTGATATGGGACAGGAAAGTGTACCTGGAGATGAGCTTCACTCTAATTCTAAATCTCCACTGGAACTCGAGGACAGTCACACAAACTGCATTATTTGAGGCGATTAAAGAAATAATGTATGCCTGGTAAATTAAGCGAAATTGTAACTCCATTCTAATATGCAAAGATTTAAACTCGACATGCATCCAACAAACTGGGCATTCGGTTACTGGTAAGCATAATTTAGACCTTAATGTACATGGTAATGCATGGATGGGGATTGACTGTTATACACCAGCAAATTACACTTGGCATAGAGGAGAATCAAAGAGTATTATTGATTATTACTTTTTATCGGGAACGATTTTTCAGGATTTGTCCTCTATGTCAGTGGTAATGAAAACTCGGAGTGACCATAACCTACTCTTATTGAAATGGAGACGTAGAAAAATCAGAGTATGTTTGTCCACTTTTTCCATTGGCATTAGATGTCAATAGTGGGGAAATAGGGTAACCTGGAATGGCGCCAGTATGCAGAGGTTTTTATTTCATCTTAAATTAACTTTTTCAGCCTGATAAACTTGAAGCTAAACTGGTTGTGGAACTATATCAGACAATTCTGGATCCTATTTATGCATCTATGCCTTGTCAACAGCTGCGAAATAGGCTGCTACAGAAGCATGCGTATGTTCCTGAGGTTCAATAAAAAAAGAGGGAGCTGAATAGACAGTTACGCAAGAACAAGGGGCTTAAGGGAGAAGAGCGAAGGAATATAAAACTTGTGTACAGGCAATGGGTGAGAACACATAGATATGTAATGCTACTGAAAGATTCCTGCAAGATGCTGTCCATGGTTGAATCACGGGATGTGGGTAATTTTTGGCAGCTGGTTAACAACACTATTACCCCGTCTTCTCATGGCCCACAGGCTTAATCGAGACGGACATGCAATTGACTATGTGCAAAACATTCCGGCCTCTAATAGTTTTGGCCATGTGTAAGGTGTTTCTGCCCATTATTAGCAATGTATTATGAGCACCTGTGGGAATGTCTGATTGAACAACGACTTGTAGGTAAACCTGAGAATGGGCACATACACCTTACCGTGCACATGCGTGAGTTGTGAATCCGGGGTTAGGTCAAAAGAAAACTCAATAATACTGGGGCTTCTTAAATGGAAATAAGGGCCTCACTCGGCACGGGAGGATGGGACCAAGTCCCAGAACCTCCCCTTCCTGTAAAAGGAACACAACACAATGTTGTTTTACATGTACAAACAAGTTAATTATTAATTTTCTTTCAGCTGTGAATAATGGCACTGCACACAGATGAATCCAACATCCCTGGAACCAGGTTGCCTTTATGTTGGTAAATATGAATTAAATAAATATAGTATTAGCAAGGCAATCGCTGCTTTACCAAATGGATTATAAACATAATACATTAGTACAAAACCACCACCTTCCTATCATTTCATATTTTTCCTATACAAGCAAGAAACTAAATATAGGTTAGCATATTTCTAGGAGACTTAAATTATATATACATATTAAAAAAATAAAAATAAGCACGAGAGCAGTAAGTATAACATTTCTTGGAGTCATAAATAGTTGCTTAAGAACACAAATCTTCGAAATAGTTCAAAACAAGTTTTCAATGGCTTAAACGTAGAGTAAATCTAGAATTTCATGGATTGTTTTAATAACATATAGAACAACGAAACCTCATCTCTCAATTTTTTTTTAAATTAATTTGTTCAGTTGAAAATACAACTTTTCAAATTACATTTCCTTATACAATTTACAAAAATAAGCTCAAGACAAACATATATAAACATCCAAACATAATATATTATTTCATTAAAAATAAAGAAAAAAAAACAGAATTACTCCACCAATTTATAAAATATGATAAAATATCTATGAGGCCACAATGCAAACATCAAACGGAAAAAAGAATGATTCATTAGGTCTAGTATGATATTGATGTTACATTCCAATATATCAATTCTTAAAAGTGATATTCAGTTAGACCTTTTCTGCATAAATTAAGTATTTCCAAATCGCTGTGATTTTCTATAGCTATGTCAAGAAATTGTATTATCGCTATTTGTATTACGACTCTTGGATTTGAAAATAAAAGATACCATAATTGTTCTCTGTTCAAGTGATCTTGCACAACCAATTTCTTCTCAAAACATTTCCTTCTTACATCGTCCAGAGCAGTGCAGTCAATTATGAGATGTTGCAAAGTCTCCCTTTGATTGATATTTAGACAAGAACGACAAAAAACTATTACAAAATGATCCACTTCCTTCTACACAACATATCCCTGGTGTTCCACTGATTCAATCGGAATCTCAAGAATTTGCTCCGAAAGTGTTGAGAAGGGCATTTTGTGAGCTAGTCAGCCATGACTCCATACTTTTTAGTTCCAAACAATTGTGTACTGAAATCTTTGTATTTGGAGCACTTCACTAAATTACGAGACCAATCGTGTTGAACATTTTTTACCTTTGCTCGATCTGGATTGTTTATGAGGAGGTCAATTGTTACAGCAGCACCAACAGCGTCATTCAGAACATGACTTCGCCACCTAATCGCAAATGTTTTCTTAGCTGAAATTAATTCAGGCGCTATACATTTCAAGATGGATACTTTTTTTAGTCCCACCAACATTTTGCGAAAAAGAGCACATTTCTTTCAAGTCACCTGTGAATACAGTGATAATAGACCAAGCTCATATCGCAAAATCGCTATTGCAGTACTGTGAGGCAGATGCAACAATGTTTTCCAATACTTGGACTCAATAGCGTCCCAAACTTACGATCGTGAGGTAATGAAGCTTCTATTCCATACAGAATAATTGGAATGACTTTCATTTTGTAAAAAGTCAAAGTATGTTTTATAGAAAACTTCCCAAACTTGGCTAGAAGTATTTTCGATTGAGATATTAAAGATTGTAATTTAGTTTTAATCTCACAAGTGAATTGTCTCAGTGTTTTCTTATGCTCGATTGTTGTACCTAAATATCTGTATTGATACACACTTAAAAGTTCACATAGTTGTAATTTCCATGTGTATTTATATTTTCGAGACAGATTGATATTGTTACAAACCATAGTTTGTGTTTTCTGAGTATTGATGACTAAGTTGTTGTCCAAGGCATAGGAGCCAACTTGATCAAGCATATTTTGAAGCCCTCTGGGGTTTTGGGACAATAATATCAAATAATCCGCATATAATAAATATGGGATCCTTTGAACACCCACTCGAGGAGGGTCACCCAAACAATTAATAATTGACTTCCCAATGTGAAAAATAAAAAAAATTGAACAGGAATGAGGCTAAGGCACAGCCTTGCTTCAATCCTCTTTGAGTCCCTATTATTGGGGACATTGTTCCATCCAGATTAGTTCTCAAACGCATAAATGTGTTAATGTGGAGCAGTATTATTAAAGCTAATGAGGATGGAGGGCAATGATGTTCACGCAGTTTTGCAAATAATAATGATCTATCTACCAAATCAAATGCTGCTTTGAAGTTGATGAAACTCAAAAATAATGATTGACCGTACGCTGCTTGTTGCGATTGTATCATAGAGAGTGCGAGTATATTTGGTATTGTACCCAGGCCCTTCACAAAACCTGCTTGAAGGTGATCTTTCAAGTGGTTTGCATCAGCCCATGCGTTGAGTTCACTCAATTCTGCAAAAGATTTTTCCCGGTGCATCTAAAAGTGAAATTGGCCATTAACTCGCTGATGATTGATGGTCACCTTTTTTATAAATTGGGACCATAATTGATTGAGTCCATGTTTTCGGCAATTTCTGTTCCCGGTTTACTGCCGAGAATATGTTGAATAATATAGACACCCAGATTTCCGGATGAGCCTTCATAGCATGATTTGATATGCCATCGGGACCAACAACTTGTGAATTACTCGCTGATTTGATTAACTTTATGATTGTACTTCGCTCAATGTTAAGATGAAACTCATCTGGTGATAAATATGCTTGATGAGCCTTGGAATTCAATGGTGGTGAATACAGATGTTCAAAGTATGCAACCCACCGCTGAGTTTCAACTGAATTGATTTGCAAATCTAATTGATGCACACTAAGTGCTTGATTCATCACAGTCCACATTTTTGCGATGGTTTTCTCTGCAAAAATCTTCAGCATATTAGCACCATCTCTCTGATAGAGGACGGACCTATGGCCCTGCATCCAATTTTTGTGGGCTGTATGTATTTTATGAGTGAGAACCTTTCTGACGGAGAGAGGAAGCCTTGCAAGCTTTCTAAGCTCTGCACGGTATAACGTTTTTCTAGTATGTACTAATTTATCAAAAGTGTGTAGATGACTCTTATAATTGCCAGCAGACATTTTGCATTGACTAAATAGATTGTATTGTGTCACTATAAATCAATCCCATGTTGACATTTGGATTGTCATCTATCACATTTGATTGAGACATTAACTGATTGAAATGGATCAAGCAAGGCGTCCTCTGTCCATCAAAGCTGGTTACCACCCGAATTTGCCACCAAGCAACCACAGACGGGCAAATGATGCGTGGATTTCATTTCCCCTTGAGCACACCATTTGGCACATAACATATTGTGATCACACATCTCATTAATGCTAAATTGAAATGTTTGCATTAAAGACCACAGAGCTGTATTTACATAGATGTAATCAATGATCGAGGAGGTGTTACCTTTATGCCAGGTTGGAGCAGGTGGTATGTCAGATGAGAAGGCACCGTTCAAAGCATTTCTGTGCTTCACTAGACAGTTCCAACGCATACGCCTCTCACTAGATCACTTGCCCTTTTTCTCAAAACAGTTTAAGTTTAAGTCACCAGCCAAAATGAAGTGCACAATGCTCTGATCTTCAAATATCATGTCAAGTAGAGAATTCAAATCCCTAAAAAACCACTCATCAGCGATACCAGCTATGTTACAGTATATGTTCAATATAGCATAAGTAACCCCAAAAAGCCTGACTTGAATCAACAACATAAACTTGTTTGGAGCAGCCCAGAAATTGGAGGACAACCCAGACTTAGTTTTTACCGCTATCAATAGGCCTGAGGCAGGTCTGCCCAACGCCCCCTTCGATGCAGGATTTAAGTGCACCTCATGGCCATTCCAAAAGGGAGGAGGAGTTAATCAAGTCTCTTGCAAAAGGACTATATCAAATTGGTTCAAGTTGTTTTGGTCATTATTTAAAAGATGTTTATAGCCTCTTAAATTCCAACTCAGGAGTGAAATTATTTGTTGAGAGGCAATAGAGACTAGTTATTTCTTTTTCGTGAAACATTCACAAACACATGATCTAGTTGATGGTTGCACCCTCTTCGAATCTCTAATTTCTTGAGGTATGATTTAAGAATTTTTAGCTTGGACCATCTCACCTGGCAATACTACGATCCCTGCGTCATCAGTACTTAATGTGAAACCTAGATAATATAAGGATTCTTTAGCTTGCCAGATGACATTTTGAACCACCCTCGATTGCATCCACAATCTTACAGCATTCAGATTGCGCTTGTCAATAAATTCAACCAATGACAAGTCCGAGGACACTATGTCCTCCAACATCTGAATGTCAGAAAATATTTCCATTACCGCTCTGCGATTCAAATCAAATTAGGTGCAAGGGGGTGCCCTGCTCCTTAAAATTAAGGAGCATAAAGCAGGGCGCTTCCTCATGCTCTTACTTTCCCCTATTGCCTCGATCTTATTTGGGATTGGGGCTCTAACTGCCATTTCATTCAAGGTACTGACTGTTTTTAGGTTTTCCAGAGCCTTTTCAACTAAAATTAAAATGGCTTCAGAAAGCTTGGTAGGGGCAATTACGGAATTGTGAGGCTTAAGTCTATTGCACGAAGGTAATGGGGCCTCAGAAAGAGGCAAAAGGACGACAGGTGCACCATCCCTGCTCTCAGCATGATTTACCCGAGCACCAAGAATCACTTTTTCAGAATGTGTTGTGTGAGAAGGGATGGAACAAGTATCATGCTCTTTATTTACAGGGAGACTTACGTCAAGTGACTTTCAGACTGCACTTGGGTCCAAAGACAGAGGGATTAGATTTACCCATGTATTTAAATGCGGCTGAACATGACCATCCATATAAGCATCAACCGCCCTCCGAATTTCCACTCTGTGTCTCATCACATCCACCATCTGATCCTCACCAGGTCCTGTATCAGATTAATTTCCCTTTTTTGACAGCTCTGATTACTAATCAAAAGGGCAGGTTCCGCAGGCACCGGGTGTGAAATCTCTCTCACTAGATCATCATAAATTAAAGCCTGTGCTGGGCAGAATTCCATAAACCCATTTTTTTTTCTTAGCTTGATTCAAAAGCTTATATTTCTTTTTTATAGCTAATGAGGCTAAGACTTTATTTTTACTCGGCAAGGCAATGGCTTTGAAAAATTGCTTGGCCACAGCCTTCCCTCCATGCTTGAGAGCAGGTTGATCTATCGTGAGTTTTGGAGCATTGTTGTTTCCACCAATCTTACCATTTTGTGTAATCTTAAGAGGCAATGGGCTCAATGGGGGCTTGTGCACGTCCTTAAAAGGAACAAAGATCGAGTATACATCGTTAGTTTTACTTGGTGAGGAATTTGACATGGATTCCTGAAGGCACGGCACATGAGCCAAGGATGATGGGGGACACTCGATGGGGTTATCATAAATAATCGATTTGATACACGGGAGAGTTCTCAACACTGCAATATTTACACTTGTAGAAGCAAGACAAGGGGGTAATTGTGAAATATGATTCCAATTTGTTTGACAAACAACAGAAGAGACAAAGGTTTTGGAGGGAATTGGGTGGACATATGGCATGTTCACCCCCTCCATTTGCAGAGACAAAATTATATTTAATTTTTCTTCCTGAGCGAGGAACCTGCGATCAAGTACATTATATAGGTTACCCAAAGCTTGAAGGGCCGAGTTCATGGCCACTAATGTTACATCAGCTTGTACATCAGTGTTATAAACATGTGATGTTGTGTTAGTACCAAGGGTATGCTTAAGAGGACTATTTAACTGCAAGTGCATCGACACGCTAACAGACTTGATGAATTTATATGAGACCTCAGAGAACATCACCGGTGAATGTGAAAGATTATCAGACAAACACTTATCTGAAAAAACAGAGTCGTCAGAGACCAGATCAATAATAGCTATATCACTAGTGGGTTGAACATGATGGATAACACTTGCCGGAATTGTGTCTGCAATTTCTAAAGTATATAAAATGGCAGTATCAGTTAAAGACACATTGTTTAAATGTGACTGCACCGGTCGCACAGAGGCAGCATGATTCACCATGTTAGATACTGGAGACAAGCCGTGCAAAGGTACTTGGCCAGGTATAATGGTGGATTGCTTGATACGCTCGCATGATGTAACACTGTATACAGGAATCTCATTCAGCGTCTTTCTGGCTCTATGAGCTGATAACGAACCTTTGCAAAACAGGCGAATATCTGCATTCACAAGTCCTCGGCCACTGGCCATCCCTCCAACGGGTGTAGAGTACACATTGATCTAAGCCTGTGGTGGAGGAGCAGGACTCATGACTGGTGAAAGAGGAGCAAGACAGGAAGGCATAAAGGTTTTCAGTGTAGGAAACATCATTTACCCCTGGAGATTATACGCTAACCAATGTGAATTGCTCCAGTAAGCCTTGTCGCCTCGCCGATGAGGCGAAGGGGCAAAGGGGCACTTCTGGGTACGTCCCGTGGTGCGTGCGCACTGGTGCGTGCACATGTGTATTTTTGAAGGCTTGCTTAGGGGCCACTCGTAGAAACACCACAAAAACATCGTCTTTGATCCTTAACGTAGTTCACAGTTAGAAACAGTTAGAAAATCCAGTTAGAAAATCCAGTGGCGACAGCAAAGGGGCACTTCCGGGTACTTCCCGTACTCAATTGTTTCACCATACAGTTTGTACAACCAACACCGTATCCACACAGATGTTGCCTATAATAGAGTATTGGAATGTCAACCCAGAATGTTTTACAGTCTCCAATGCCTTACCTTGGATTCCTGAGGGCCAGGGCGAAGCCTTGGTTTTGTTAGGACACTCGAGCAATATACAGTGATAGCTGCAGTCTACCACACAAAACGCATTGCTTTACACATACACATGGACAAAGGGAGAGAAAGGGAACGACATAAAACAACAACACCGCTTTCATCTAGCCTCCAGGTCCCACCTAAACCAGGCAAGGAATACCCGGATAGCATTTCTGAAAAAAGGATATGCGTGCTGCAAACAATGCCAACCCCTTCATCCAATATATCCGTGAGCCCGGGAAAACTAAAGACAAAACAAATGTTCCACAGTAAACATTTGCTGAAATGTGTAAAACCCAACTGGGTAAAGTCACATTAGTTAAGAGTCAGTGATACTAAGACAAAAATCCCCGGTTTGGCCACATGGAACAGCGTCAGCCTTGCAGTATCTGTTTTCCTTTGACAGTACTGTAATACGGGCTCACTTTTGCTCCATTATAAGGGTTCCAACACAGTTTTTAATTGTTTCCCATGATGAGTGAACTGATGAGCTGGGGTGTTGCTAGGTCTGGAAAAGATCAGGGGCTAAGCTAACGTCGGGACTGTCAGGATTCGGGGCTAGCTATAGCCTTTTGGTTGTAGTTCCTGAGCTTCTAACTGGGGCTACAATCAAAAGACCCTGGGCTATAACCCCCTCAGGCTCCCTATAGCAATGCCTCTGCTGATGAGTAAATCCAATGCCAATGCCACTTTTCACTTTGCTGCATTGCTCCGAACCAGTTACCATACTGGAGAGATAAAGGACTAATACGGATTCAGTCACGGGGTGAAAGCTAGCCATGTACTATTTCACAGCCGTCCCCTTGATATGCTGATTCTCTTTCTCCTATAGTTCATCACACATAATAGTACCTAAATGCCGAAATGATAGGAGTGGAAACTATGCAATCACAGTGAATCAAGCATGTTTGTAAATTCAGGAAATAACTTCAATAAGTTTAGACCAACACCCTAAATACAGCATAAATACTTACCGCAAGCACGTTTTAGTCAACAACATATATATGTCCCCATTGCAGCGAGCTCCCCCTTTTTGTACTATCACAACAACCAAGATATGACTTTTAAACAGGGTTTGCTTTAATATCTTGCATTCATTGCTGACCTTAGAGAATACCCCTCTGTGAGAGCAGGTATAAGAAAACAAAAGGGGCTCCTAATTTCACTGAGGATAGCAGTTGTGACACTCAGAATAAAAAAAAAGTCTTCCACATGTGGCGTAACACCTAAAAGGAATTCATCAGTGTCGGATTACTTCCGACCTACACTCCGGAACCTCCCTATGTTTATAGGCCCACTTGTTAAGCGAATGTTTATTACAATTTTACAGCTGGCACAGGTGATGAAGGGAGTGGCAACGAAATGACCCTACTGAGGTGAACCTTACTCCGGCCCCTGGTCACACGGTCTTTCCCTCCATTTACAGGGCACACTGATGGACCACACCTGCTAATGGTGTCAATGTCAGCAGTGTTTTATGTCTTTAAGGGGACAAACAAAACGGCAATGCTCCCAGTGCAGGGGCGCCGAGTACAGGGGGCTCCGGGGCCCGAGCCCCCCCCCGGCAAAATCAAGTTGGGGCTGAGCTCCCCCGGGCCGGAGACCATCGATGCTTCATCACTTCTCTCCGGCCGGGTATAATCGCGAAAATGTGCGATTAAGCCCTCCCCTCTAGGACTCATTGGTGTATGGTCCTGGAGGGGAGGGCTTAGGTGCAGCGGTATTCTAACTGTGGGGCGCGCCCCACTGGTGGGCCGCAGCCTCATGCCCACGGGGGCGCGCATCCACAGTTTGGAAAATAAGGATAAATGACCAAAGGATCGGGCTGTTGCTTCATTAACAAGCAGCAGCCCGATCCACGGCCCCTGCCGCACATGCTTAGTGTGACAGGGGCCGGGCCTTTGTGAGGTCTCAGGCTCCATTAGGAGCCTATTTATGAAGCCAAAAGAAAAAGCACACACCTTCTTTTGCCTTGATGATGGTCATCACGGCAAAAGAAGGTGTGTGCTTTTTTTTTGTCTTCATGAATAGGCTCCTAATGGAGCCTGAGGCCCAGGGCCGGATTGGCCCCTCGGCCTTTCAGCCCGTGGCTGGGGCGAAATCGTCCCTGGGGCATGGGGACCGGTTTCTGGCCATGCCTAGGCTGGTTTGGAAGAAAAAAATGTTTTTTTTCTTTTTTTTCTCTAAAAAGCCCTTCATCCTTCTTAGGTCGATAAATGAGTACCACCACAGGTTGGGTGATATTGTATGCATATTTCTTCTATAAAAAAAAGAGCTTAAGCATAAGTGCTATACAATAACATTATTATTTGGCCTTGGACGTCTGCTTGGATTCACAGTAATTTAGTGTACTTAGGGACAATGCTATTTGATGCCACTTCCTGTTTTGTCAAGGGGTGAAAGGTTGTGTTTCATCGCTTCCCAGGATGTCACTGTGAGGTCAAAGGACATCACTTCTGGTGATGTCATCAGAGGTCAAGGGTCGTGAGGCGAGGGGTGGGCCACTTTTTTGAGGCGATGGGTGGTCCACTTGTTTTTGGGTGACTGGGCCTATTTCTTGTCCCAGGCCGACCCTGCTGAGGCCCCACAAAGGCCCGGCCTCTGTCGCACTATGGGTGGTGGCAGCAGTGGTGTGGAACTGCCCAAGTGTTACAGAAGTGCTAGAACATATTTGGGCACAGGCACCTACTGTTTTACAAATTAAGCACTTGGTATACACATGCAGTTACAATTAAATGTTCATTAAAAAAGTATGCCCTCAAGAGTATGCTATCACAGAGAAACGGGGACCCTAAAGCCAGTTTAACCACCCACTCCCAGGTGTGCTACTGAACAGGTAGATGTAAGTCGAGAGCGAACCAACCTCTTTCTCCTATCTGTGCTACTGTACCATACAAATAAGGGGGAATCGCTCTCCTGCAGCCTCTCTCCCAGTCATCGATTCTTGATGATTTACTGGTGCAGTTTACAAAAGTAGTGCATTACTAAAACCCCCTGGCTGCCAGTTCGTTGACCTTGGAGCGTCCCAGGCTCCCTACCCCCTGAGAGCCACCATCCTTGGGTGCTGTTTTATAACAAATGAAAGACGCAGACAGGACAATAACTGTATGAGTCAACTGAGAGATTTATGCATTCATGCTCTATTCAGAGAGACACTTTGAAAATGCAGCTCTGACAAATCAGAGATTCAGGGGGGCAAAGAAGCACTGCACATCTCTGCTCCCTCTACATGGGTTTACGGTTGCCACCTGAAAGGTTGCCAGCAGCTACCCTGCCAACCTGTCCCAACTCCATGCCTCGTGTGCTATTCCCTGGTCAACCAAACCCTGTGAACTCATAGGCCGCATACGACCCACATAAATCTTTTTACTGCCCGTCCTGAACGTCTGTTTCTTGCACTAGTGATTTTAACGCGTGTAGCTCCAACGTATAATATTAACAACCAGTGTTTGTGGGTAAAGGGCCGGCATAAAGTCTCTATTTCAGAGCCAGAGTCAAATGATAAGGTGCTTGTGGCAGTATGGAGTTCCAGGCCTCTGCTTGGACACGGGGTTCTGCAACCTTTAGCTCTGCAGATGTGTTGGACTACAATGCTCATCAGCCCCAGCCAGCATAGTCAATGGTGATGGATCATAGGAGTCGTAGTCCAAAACATCTGGAGAGCCACATGTTTAAAACCCCTGGCTTTAAGGAACAGAAAGTAAAATAATCCATGAAAGTAACAGGAGTATGACGTTCCTGGATCTACATGGGTAGAATAAAAGTAGACTAGAAGAACAGCCTGGGGTCATCAAGTTTATGTAGGATGGAATGGTGGGGGTCTGAGTCACCTGAGGAGACAGGGGTATCTTACAGGTCTGAAACCTGGTAATCTACTTTACAATAAAAGACAACATGGAGAGGGGTGATGTCTCTGTGTGGCCTGTAAATCTGCCGAGATACCACCAAACTGTACTACCATTACTGCCACTTGGTCTGGCGGTATTACTGCCAGATTACAAGTGGTGGTAGGCAGTGTTAGTCCCCATTAATTGGAGTCCATAGGACTCCATGGTGGATTTCAGCGGTATTACTGCTGGTAGTAATTTTGCTGGTGGTAATACCCCAAATTGTTCTATTTTGTGCGGTATGGTGGAGGAAATACCTCCAGCTTCTTGCTGAAGGATTTTCCACCACCCTTGCCCTCAAACTCATAGTTGGGCGGTGCGATAATGTGGCTCTATACGGTATTGCCAGTGTTGCCAGTCAGAACTCATTTACCTCAGCAATGTATTCAGTTCTCTGTTTTTTGTCTTGACGCTTAAAATGTGCGATTTGCATTACAAGCTGTGTGCCGCAGACTGCTTCCACTCTAAGCGGGGGAGAAGTTAGGACTGTGGGGAGTGAGACGGCAGGACTTGTCAACCTTTTGACAGGAGGGGCCTTCACTGAGTCTTGGGGGGCATCACCTCCCACGGGATACGGTACAGTATAATTACCTCATTGCTTTCTAACACTGGTTCCTCTACATCAGCCTCTTGCTGACACAGAAGGGTTTATAGCTGTTCAGTGGGCATTCAGTGGTTAAGATCTGTGCTGGCCTGCCATCTTGTGATAAACAGCAGCTATTAACCTTAATTTTGTTGCTATCGCAAGTCTCACTTCTCCCACAGCAACAGCAGAGCCCGCTTGCCAGTGCCTGATAATCCCAAAATTCTCTGTAATTTTATGCAAAGCTGCATTTTATTTTTACAAGTTTATTTTACTCACTGAATTCTGTTGAAGTGTTTTAAGTCTGGACTTTATTAACTGGGTGCTTGTAATTGCAGCACAAGCATTCTTTACAATCTAAACTAGAGGTGTGTTTACAATGTTGATTGTTCCAAAATACATCTCCTAGTGTGCTGCTTTGGGTCAGGGGGTCCCCTTTAAGCTGTACACAATGATACATTGTCTGGTTCACATACTATGTGATTTGTGTATTTTATATAGGAAACTAAGACCACTAGAACTCACCACCACAGAAACTCCCAATCCCACCTTTGGGGGCATTCCTGTGGACATGGGAACACAGAGGAAAGAATGAATAAAAAAGTATTTGCCTTCAAGAGGAAGCTAGACCTTTGCAAAAGAACAGTTGGAGCTGGGCAAGCCACCTAGCAACATTAAGGTCCAGCTTTGATGAATACTTCCCTGAAGAAAATGCTGGCATTAATGACTGGGTGATGCAGACTTTTCTGGCAGAGCAGGTGGTGCATCTTCCATTTGATGCCCAGGAAGAGCTGATTGAGGTTCCGCCAGACACTATTCTGCAATCTGAAATTAGGAACATTGCAGTGGGTGAATTTTGACTGAAGGCTTCTTGGAAGGTAAGAAGTTATTAGGCATAAGTGGGGTATACTTTTTTTTTTACTGACTCCTTCATTTTTTGAATAAGGGGTGTTTCAAATGAATGTTGAAAACCCAGAAAGTGGGAGTTTTTAAAACATGGAGACAACCATGGCTACAACATTTAGTCACAAGTGCTTCCATCAGTCCCAAACATCACCTGGGCGCAGGGTGAGCCTGGGTAACTGCTTTTTAACATTGTACACTACTTTACCAGAATTTCTGGTAAACTACAATGTTAAAAGCAGTTAACACTCTTCCCCCCAAGTCTGAAACCACAATTGATAGCATTATGCTTCAGCCAGGATTGCATTATACATCAGCCAGGATTGCATTATACTTCAGCAGCACATCTGATCTGTCCACTGAGCTAAGCTACATCCCTAACTCTATCTGGTTACCTAGAGGTAAGATCTGAGCAAATGCCACTTTCGGCTGGCCAATCTACAGCAGCACTATTGTAACTTTGAATTGTTGATGTTTTACTGAACCATGGCACCACACACGTCTTGCTTGGTAGTTTTTAATCAGGAAACGTCTTTACTTCTCATTTCCCTTGAATTGGGAACTTTTTTTTGGTGGTGGTGGTGGTACTCCACCTTGCAGCTGTACCTTCTGTTTAGCAAGCATTTCATTCTCCCATCCTAGTTCTGTTGCTGAGCGATTATAGAGCGGTGGAGTAGGGGCAGTGATGTCTTACTGGAATGCAACTCGAAGGCTTAAATCTCCTTCTTTCTTGACTTTAGTATATGCAGTGCATGCTAGCCAATGTTTCCACTGTTCTGCGCTGCGCATGCCAACACCCCGCGCGCCATTGCACCAAGTTGGCGACTACATGCAAATTTGCAGTCATATAACTGCCAGTGATGTCACTTCCTGTATTTGGGCCCCCCCCCCCCCCCGGGAAATTCATAAATCGGCTCCCCTGTCCCAGTGAGAATTCATTTATTTCCACCCAATTTAAAGCTGGTAGGAAAAATAGACAATGGCATTGCAGCTCGGTAATTCAAGACAGTGTGTCCTTGGACACGTTGCACTATGCGCTGAAGACCCTGTTAAAGCTTTGTGGCAGGGTTGGTGCGTGGAGAGAATTGTTGGAGAGTGATATAATTCAAAACACTATCACTGCAGGAAAAAGTCTGGGTTAAACAGATGACTTTTATGTGCTCTTCCATGTAGGGTAGCTTACCACACTGGCCAGCATGACTGCCTGCTTCTGCATCGGGTTGCGTTTCAAAACTGCCACAGCTTGGCATTTTAAAGGGAAGGCACAGGTTGCCTTAGCCTGACAGCGCCGATTTTGTTTCAACAGAACCCGTGCCGGTATTGCCATGCACGGCCCATGCTTGGGAGCCGTGCAACTTGCAGATCAGTGGTGATGATGCCTGCTGTGAAAGGAAAGCAGGCCGCAGCGCTTCTGGCCTTTGGTGCTGTGCCTGGCCAGGAGCCCTTATGTGTCCTGATGCTGGACTAGAGTGAAAGTGCCCTCATCGTAGACAGCAGTTGCCCCTTGAAAGCAAGTCGGTACCAACCAAAGCGCCTGACTGATTTCGCCGTGGGCCGGTTTGGGTGTGTTCTGCCCATTTTGTATTTTGTTTGGTACGAGGGTCCCGGGCCTTTTGTTTGGCACGAGGGTGTTTAGACGTGGCTTCAATGTCAGCCACGTCCAAAAGTCCTTCGCGCCAAATCGTCAGCGCCAGAAAGTCTTTCTGCGCCAAAATAGGCGTGCCAAAATGGCCACTGTGCCAAAGCGATCACGCCAAACCAGCCCGCGGTGAAACAGCGCCGCCAAAATGGGGAGTACCGCCCTGGAGGGCTGTCAGCTGGACTTGGGCTGGTGTGCTCTTCCATCTCCCCACAGATAGTCTCTGCTGGCTGTCAGTATTTCTTGGTTTCTTTTTCTCTCACATCTGATCGTCTGTGTTCTCCTGCCTAGAGCCCACTCGTCACTTATGTTGGAAGCAGCCTTAAATATGCCTGATGAAGGCTTCATACTGCGCCAGAGACAGCCCTCTACCCCGAGAAAAGCTTCCTCAGCCTCCTTCTTCGGCAGGCTCTGACTGGAAGAGAAATAAAAGCAAAAAGGCCGGGACACACGAGGGATCGAAGCACCCCTTTCATCCTCTCCTGTCACCTCCACTCTTCTTTTCTCGAGGCGTTCCCCAGCAGGTCGCTTTTACCCATGAGGAAAAATGAAATACCACAAGCCGGACTGGCCTATCAGGAACACTCCCAGGGTTCGGGAAACCCTCCACCTCATGCTCCCCTCAGGCTATGAAGGGGAGGGAAAAAAACGAACTTGGCAATAACTGTTGTACCCATATGCATGCATTAGTATTAGCCGACCCCCAAACCCTCTCCCGTAATGATAGGCTCACAACTTGTGTCAAGTGTTGGCAATAAAAGGCCGTAGGATTTATTGTACAGATATGGGTTATGGCAATACACAATATCACATATCATAATGGTATCATACTTTTGGGCACCGGGTCCTGAGGTTACCCCCTCTGACCCGTGCCGCCTTCTTGTGTCCCACGACTTGTTGTGGGCACCGCACAATGCCTTGTACTTCTTTTTGTTCTTCTCCCCTTTTTGTAGGGTGGGCGGGTTCTGTGGTAAAGAAGCAAAAAATATTTGGAAGATACTGAGTAAACAGTGAACCTCCTGTTTGCTTGGGTCCCCGTTCAGGGTCCACAAACAGATTGTGTTTACTCAGAGCATGCTGCTCCTATTTATAGGACCCAGGAAGGCCCTGGGTCTTTGTTATGTATGTGGTAGGGGCTGCTGTTGTCGCAGCCCCCGGCCGGATAGCCGACTGTCTGGCCCCTTGGTGGGGCCAGGTCTTTGAACCTGGGCCCTGCCTGACGTTTGGTTTCCTTATGGTGCTTAGCACCTTGGTGTTTGGAGGAAGGGTGAGGTGACTGTTCACACCTCACCCTTCCATGGCTTTGTGCTGCAGAGACTGCGTGTCTCTGTAGCTGGGGGAGGAGAGGAGCAGGCACAGGTAAGGTTGGGGCTGCCCCTCTCCCAGCTGCTGATGGTAACAGCAGTTACCCTGCCTCGCTTTTGGGATGCCCATGCAGCATTGCCCATAAGCGAGGCCTTGAACAGGCCTCTACAGCCCCTGAGGGGGCTGCCACGTAGCCCCTGTGGTCTTCCCCTCAGATCTCCTTCTCAGCTCTCCTCTGAAAAGAAACACAGGCTCTGAAGACACTCTGGGCAATTCCGCTAGAACCAGTCCCCAGAGGGGAACGGTTGCCAGAACACCTGAAAGCTCCACAGAGAGTCACTGTGCCCCCGCCAGTGATTGCCGTAAATTGTGACACAGCAGAACTCACAGCAGCTGAAATAAATACATACATTTCCTGAAGACATGAATCACCATATCTCTACTCACTGCAAAGTACAAAGAACGCTCACACTTGAACTCACATGCAAATCAGTGAGATACAAAGGCACCATGAGACACAAACTACTTTCCACATCTACCTCTAGGCATGTATTCCACCATTTTCACTTATTTTATTTTTAAAGTTGATAGCAAAACTGACGAAAATAAAGCACATTATTCATCTTTTCACCTCCCCATGCAGTCAAACAGCACTTTATTCAACCCAGCATATAATGCAGGGTTACACATGCCATTACTGACCAGCCCCCCCCCCACGCTTCATGCCTCTTTGAGAGCAGCCCAGCAGGGTTTCTTTGTCTTGCCTGCTTGCATGTCATTTTCAGCACCCCACTTTAATCTTTGCGACTGCAATAGGTCTGGGAATTTCTGAAGTGTAAAGCAGTTTGTGAAGGAAACAAATCAGAAGCCGACACAAACAGATACGACATTCAAGAGGTAAATCCTTGAGCTGCTATGCAATTCCAAGAGCCTCTTTCTTCCTATTGCCTGATTAAGCAATCTTATGATTCTGAATGCTTGCAAATAAATTACTTCATTAGCCTAAAATATCATCTTGTTGTATTTTTTGGAGCCTCATTTTCTGCATAAAATATATTAAGGGCCTGCGGTAGCGGCCCAGTAGTTATGATAAAATTGCTGAACCCTTCGGAAGATCACTTTTTGGGCGGCTTATAACTTTGCCCCCCCTGAACAAATCCTCCCGAAATATTGCAAAAATAGTATATGGCCCCGTCAGAGTGAACCTGCGAAGTATGGTGAGGTTTTGTCAAGAGGGGGGCAAAGTTAGAGGAGATCCCAAAATGCAAGGTTTTCCCCATAGACGCAATGGAAAACACATTTTGCTTACGTCTACAGCCCAAACAGCTGGATGGATTTTCACCAAATTTGTGGCAGGAGCGGTGGCTTGGTCCCGAAAGCGTGCTTTCGTATAAATCTGTCCAGTATTTTTTTTTAAAACAACCAAAAAGTAGGTACAAATAATGAGTGATATCTGGGTTCAGTCTGCAGCTCACTTCCTGTTCATACCGGGGACAGGCCTCTGATTGATCCAGAGGGGACATCGGACGCGCCCACTGATTGGATTGTGAAAAGCGTGAAGTGCGTCAGATTCTTGGAAACTTCAGCGCTGATGGATTCACGGACAGCAGCCGGTGTCAACGAACATTACGGTAAAAACATTAAAAAACACAACATTGAACTTGTCAAACTTATCAAACAATCTCTGGGGCGGTGAGGGGTGATGAGGATGGGATGGGATACGGCCTTAGAAAGGCAAAAAATTGGCGTGTTTCTTCTCCGATGTCCATGAAAAGCCAGGGGCAGTCCTGTTATGTCCACGTACATATTAGATGTTGGGGGCACTATGGTTATTTGTGCATTACAGGGATGGTGAAAAGTAGTCTTTGGATGGCTTATAACTTTAGCGCTACTTAATGAAACTGCATAACATTTTGGAATTTCATTCTAGACCTGATTCTGAAAGGTTTTGAAAAGTGTGTTGCTGTTTTGTCAAGAGGGAACAAAATTAGAGGGGGGTCCCAAAATATTGCAATGTTTATAAATCTGGTGCCATTTGACGAATGTGCACAAAGGTTTTGAAAAAGATTATAGATCTAGATATACATGTTTTTGCAAAGTTTGGTGGGATTTTGTCAGGAGGGGGCAAAATTAGAGGGGGGGTCTCAAAATATTTTAAAGGCTTATAAATGTGGTGCCATTTGACGAACTAGCACAAACGTATGCAAATCTAGATATAAATCTTTTTGCAATGTTTGGCAGAGTTATGTCAAGAGGGGATCTCAACATTTTTAGATGGCTTATAACTTTATTGCTGTTTGACGAATGTAGACAAACGTTTTCAAAATGATTAGAGACACAACCTTGAATGTTTGTGCAAAGTCTGAATGGATATTGTCAAGTGGGGGCTAAGTTATATGACTATTGCATCTATGTAAATTTTGACACTTTTGTAAAAATAAAACATGGGTGGATTTCCAGCAAATTCGTGTAAGGAGCATTGGTAAGGACCCGAAAGCATGGTTTTGCAAATGTGTCCGTGTTTTATTTTTTCACAAGTGTCATAATGTAGGTACACAAAATTGTGATATACCTTTGGTGACTGAGGTATAGCCTGTGCCCATGGGCAGTGGCCAAATTGTCCGGGTCATGGCATAAGGTCATAACCCGGACAAGCTATCACAATTAATGTAGCCAAGGAGGTCAAAACCCTAGGATTCTACTTAGACTCAGCTCTTAACTTAGACAAGCAAGTAAATGCCACAGCGTCAGCAACCAGTTACACTTGTAAAATTATCCATGCATGTAAACCATTTCTCTCCATGGACTGTTGCATCACCATTGCTCTAGCCCTTATCCTATCGAAACTAGACTATTGCAACACACTTTATTTAGGCACCAGCAAACACAACACCAATAAACTCCATACCCTGCAAAACAACACCCTTAGAACTGTTCTAGGCATCCCTAAAGGACAACACACACCCGACCAAAGAAGAACCGCCAACTGTTTGGCCATCAACGACCTTATCAAACTTAAAACTCAGAACATTACACACAACTGTCTTAACAATAAAGCACCTGCATACCTCCCAGAGAAATTCACTAAGCATACATCTGAACGCCCAATCAGAAAAGCCCAAACTAACAGCGTCAGAATCCCCAACTTCAATATGAAAAGAACTGGAGGCTCAAGCTTCCCAGTATTGGCAGCTCTACTATGGAACTCTATCCCGGACTCTCTAAGAGCCACTCCCTCCTTTCACGTATTCAAAACTACTGTTAAACTCTGGCTACTGTCCAACGACTGCTGATGCTTTACCCCCGAACGACCGGTCTCCACCGTTAAACATTGTCTCTAGATGCTCCTCCTTGTTAATACAAACAGAACCTCAATTGTTATTGATACCCTGTATGTAAATGTAAGATATTTCTGTAACTGTAACATAAGAAATGTAAGATATTTATGAAACGTTAGCCCAAGATTGTCACAAGCACCCAGTTGCCTAACGGCCCGGTGTGCTCTACAAATAAATAAACAACAAACAACAATCTGGCTACTGGCCATGACCACGAGGGACGACCAATGGGGATAAAGTGTCCATGTCCACAAGGGACCAGCTATCTGATAAAGTTTATTTAAATTGGGATAGATTTGAAAGGGGAACAAATGTGCTTGTGGTAATATGGTCATAGGGTTCTCTCTTCATCTTCTGCAGACCGGAAATGGAAAGGGAAGAAGGGCTCTATATGGTGCCCCGCCTTCCCTTTCCCTGGTGGTCATCTTGGAAAAGGATTTTCTTTCCGACAGCGGGACGCCACATGCGTCCCGGTGTAGAAAGAAAAATCTTTTTTTTAGCACCCCGGGTTACCGCTTTGGCAAACTGGGATGGTAATGGCCGTTATCCACTGTTGCTTCGCTTAGGCCGCAAACTTGGGCTGCTGGCCGTTATCCCCATTCCAGTACATAAACAGGGGATGAACCCACATTATTCCCATTAGCATAACACAAAATGCTAATGGAAATTTGGGGAAATCTTATTGAGTCTATTTACTCTACTGAGAAATGTAAAGTAGATGGAGTCTATAAGATTTTTTTTAGTTCTATTTTTTATCTGTGAAAGGTGGTTCCTTAAGGAAACTTTATTTGTTGTTTTTTGATTTTTTTGTTTTTTTTTGCAAGAAAGGTTACAACGTAAGGTGGGGAGGGAATTGAGGGAAGCGGCACCACGCACTAATTTGGAGGGGCAGGTGGACAGGGGAAGATGTTGCACATGTGTTATATCTAAGGTAGGGGGCAGTGTTTCTCATGTTCCTTGATTACAGCTTCAAAAGCACTTCAAAATTGCTCCCCCCTTCAGAGTGGTGTGTTGCAGTATATACAGAGGACTGTTGTCTTCGAAAGATATGGATCAACAGACTATTTTATTACTTGCAAGGTAGCTTGTGGGATTTTGTGTCCCACAGAAGTAGGCTGTGTGGTTACAGTACTGGTTGAGGAAGATGAGGTGGAGGAAGACAGCCTACTACTTGCTAAGAAAGGAACAGCCTTTCTGAGAGCATTGTGGTGGTTGGATTGGGTGTGGCGGTGCATGGAGGTGGTCCCGTAGGAGTACTGTCCAGGTAATCCGCAACTCAGTGCATTTCACTTTGGTAGCTTTAGCCTTTGGTAAATTCCCAACAGTGGTAAAGAACTGCCACACCCATGATTCTCTCTTGGTGTTAGAGGTTGGCACTTCCCCCATATCATCTTCTTGGTCCTCTTCATTGTCTTTTGAAGTAGTGCACTTCTCCCGTTGTGTAGGCCCTTCAGCTGGTGGTGGTGGTCGTGGTGGCTCTTGGGGAGGAGGGATGACAATAGCTGATGTGATTTTTAAGATAAATAGCAGATTTGCTAATATTCTTCCAAGTATGTGCTCTGTACTAGATTTTTAATGGATGAGTAAGAATAGGTGTAGGAGCTGTAAAAGGGAAAAATGTTGAGCTTGAAAGTTCCTAGATCAGTTGAAAATGCAGTTCTGGACTGTCCGTGAAGCACGGACCCGATCGCAAAGTGCACTTGCGTTCCTGAACACGTCATTATGCAGCACACATGTGCGTGAGGTCACGTGACACTGTCTGGAAAGTCTACAATGACCTCACACGTTCGCGAACATCGATGGATACAAAAACAGTGGAAGAAATTGCAAAAAGTGTGTAGAAGTGTTGGAAATGATGCTAGAAGGTGGGAAATGGCAGAGTTTTAAGGTGAAACTTTGTAAATTGGACAACAATGTTGCTATATTGGGGTAAGTATGATATTAGTAAGTTGTAGGAAATTAGCATGCACTGGTAAAAACCCATGAAATTCACTGAAAAACTTTGTTAAAGGGACATTATGGTTAAATTGCACTAATAAAAACCTATGAAATTCACTGAAAAAACTGGACATTATGGTTACAGGTAAAACCGAAACCCCCCAGAAATTCACCAGTTATGGTAAGCTAAGCAACCATAACTCACCCCACCACCATGCACTGTTAAGACTAACACCCAGGACATCAAAGATGACATATATATATAGTGTTTTTTTAAGCCTGCAATATTGACCAAACAAATCAAATATCTGATCCGATATCACAATTCTACATGTCATTCTCGTTTTGAAGCCATCTTGGGGGAAGAGGTGGTGCAGGGGGATGTTGTAGGAGGACAATGTGGGGCTTTTGGTAAAGCAGTGCTCTCCTTGACTGCCATGGTGGCAAGGCAGGAAGAGATTGCTCTAAAAATATGGGAAAATAATAATGTACACATTATAACGATGAACAGCTCATTATTAGATATTATTAGAAATTACAAATAACATAGGTCTGACCCCCAGCATAGACACACACACACACTCTCTCTCTCTTAAACTTATAAGAACACTGTCTGGAGCACTGGCATTCCTCTTCTTTCTCTTTCTGTTTCTGGACAGCCTCACCTAAAAGGCACATATCTTGGGAGGTACAAATAGACTTTCTGGCTGCACAGCCCCTTAACATGTATCCTGGAGCATGTATGGTTTTAGCGGCAGCCCTGTCGTTGCCAGGATCTTTGGTGGGTACCATTAAGCCATTGCACCAATGATCATGGCACTAAAGAAAACAAACATCTAGTATGTGAATGTCATGGACCATCACAAATGGGAAGTTACAGGAACACAACATAGCAAACAATACTTTGACACCATATCCAAATCTTCCACTGCCATTAGAAAAGGAGCACCCTCACAAAGTGGAAGAACACAACAAACAGTACTATAACACCATATAATACCTTTGCAGTGTCCTCAGTGTAGAAAAGGGACAGAAATGTACTGTCTGATAGCTACTGTAAATGCTGTTAGCTAAATGTAATACCTAATACTGTGCTATAATAGGGAAAAGACAAACTGTAAAGTAAAGTAGCTTACCCCCCCACAAGGACTCAGGCCCTCATTACGACCCTGGCGGAAAGCGACTGACCGGACCGCCACAGCGTAAATAGCGTTTCCGCCATTGCACGATGGAGCAAAGTGCGGCCCATTCCGACCCATCGGGCACGAGCACCACGCCATGGCGGAAGTGCAAAGTCCGCGATGGCGGAAATGACCCCAAAACGGCCCACACCGCCGCCGTACGGCGCCCTAGGTGCAATACCGCCACCCATCATAGCGGACACCGCAGTGAGCGCCAACCGGAAAGTACGGCGACCGTAAATATACGGAAACGGAAGTAAAAACATGGGCCCGGAACGGGAAACAACACCCCGTTCACCTATAAAACCACAAAATACACACAACCACTAAAAACACCACCCTGAGACACATCCCAACCCGTCATCCACCCTAGTGAAACCAAGAAAAATGGGAAAAGTAGCGAAGAAAGCGTGCGACCCCAAGCGGCAGGTCCACTTCTCCCGTGAGGAACTCACCGTGCTAACAGAGACCCTCCAGGAGAATGCCGCCGCCGTCTTCTCCACGCAAATGACCAGGACGGCACTTGCGAACAAGAAGGCCATATGGGCCCTGGTGGCACAGCGGGTAAGTGCGGTGGGGACCGCACCCCGCAACCCACAGCAATGCAGGAAGCGGTGGGACGACCTGCGGATACGCGTCCGTAGCATACTTTCTGCCAACCGCAACATTGCCACAGCCACCGGGGGAGGGTCGGAATCACCCATCAAGTTGACCCCCTGGGAAGAAATCTGTGCCTCCACCATTGGAATGGAGAGCATAGAGGGAGTCGGAGGGATGGAGAAAGGAGTGCAGACATCCAGAGAATCAGGTAGGTGGCCCAAATAAAACCATGCCAAATCCACAATGTCCAATCATGTGACCACATAGCGCAACAGCAACACATGGCCAGGAGAACGTCCACACACATTGGCCTGATAGCGCACTTTAAAACCACAATAAATACATAAATAATTAAAAAACCCAAAAACACCCACTACACGTGCAGCAGGCACACCCTAACTGCAGGCTGCCAAACAACTGCACCCTCACTCCACACACAAATGAAAGCACCTCCAAGGCCCCGACCCAAATCACCCTCAGGTACCACCCCAATGCATGTGATACATTGCCATTCCAATTCCCACAGACCCATTAATAACGCTCGCCCTCCTTTACTCCACCACAGGGTCCGATCCAAACGACGAGCTCCAGGACACCCCTACCAGCACACCTGCAAAGAGGGCCAAGACCGACGGCCAAAGACCCTCCACCTCAGCTGCACGCATCAAGACACGGCAGCAGCACATATCAAGTGGCAGCACACAGGAGGGAACATCAACAGGCACCCCAGCAGCCAGCATGCCCACAACAGCACCACCACAGGTCCCCCCAATGGATGCCACAGAAGGTACTGCCTCTGGTGGCAGCAGCACCATAGGTGACACCCCATTAATGGCAGCATGCTCCGACACAGAAGACGGGGATGTCGAAGTCAGATCCATCCATGACCTGTCCCAATCCCCCTGTCTGTTCCATCCCGTACACCATGAGGATACCACGCAGGGGCACCCACAAGACGACGACTGGCCATCCCCCACAAGCCCTGTGGCAGGGCAACATGAGGCGAACAGCCCCTCTGTGACACCACCGCAAATGGCCATGGCACAGCACAGGCAACAGTCCCTCGACCAGTTAATCGTGCAACAGCAGCAACTGGCCAAGGCAGACATAGAAACATCAACTGAGACACTTAGGGCACAAATGGAGAGTAGCACCGAGAGCCTGAGAGTCCAAATGGAGAGTAGCACCGAGAGCCTGAGAGTCCAAATGGAGAGTAGCACCGAGAGCCTGAGAGTCCAAATGGAGAGAAGCACCGAGGGGGGAACTGCATGCGACGTCCAAAGACGTATGTGCCGAACTTGCCGCAGTGCGCCGTGTGCTCACTGAGCTCTCACAAACCCTTAGGGACATGCATGGACGTGAGCAGGCAGAGACATCATCCGTTGCAAGTTCCGTCCAGGGCAGCCCCCAACGTAGAACTGGGAGGAACCTGCGCTCCACAGGCAGGGGTGCCCCTGATACCCGCAGAGGGGGCTTGCAATAGCGACTGCCCACTGACAATGAGCATCTTTGGACACTGGTGTTCGGGGGGGAGGTAGGAGGGTGGAGGGGGTGTGTTGGGCTCACTTGGGTGGCGGGTCGATAGGGTGTTCAACATGATATCACATATGCCATAAACAATGCACGATCAAACAATGAGATGTGTGGACAATGATCTTTGTGTACTAGGCCATCATAGGCGTACAGTCCATATTGTGCATGTACCAGACACACACAGTGCCACGAGTCCCGTGTCCATGTATCAGCCACCAGGCGTGAGTGCTAGAAGCATGCATCTATGAGATGCTGACGAATTTCACGGCCCTCCTGTGCCTCGCAGACTCCTTGAGGTGCTGCCACATCCCCACCCTCATCATGACCATCTTCAGGTGCTTGCAGTTCTGCGTCAGGGGGCATGGTTGTAGTCCTCCTCATGCTGGTCCCGTGGGTTCCGGACTGGTGTGAGGAGCCATCTCTTCAGTGGATATCCGGCATCACCTGTATGTGGACGATAAACGAATTATGTGGAATGCCATTGCTACGTACGCACCCCCCCCCCTTCCTGCCAGGTCATTGCCGCATCACATACCCCACATCATCATGCATGAAATGAGACTCACCGAGTAGCCAGGATCTGTTCCCTGCGTGTCGCTCCATGTAGCGTGGTATTGTAGAGTTCCTCAAGACCATAGAATCATGGGTTGATCCAGGGAATCGGGCACAACAATGTGTAATGATCCTGTTGGAGTCACACACCATTTGTACATTCAGTGAATGAAATTGTTTTCGGTTGCGGTACTGGGCCTCCATGGCATGTGGGACGACCAATTCCACATGGGTGCAGTCGATGGCACCAATGCAACCCGGTATGCCGGCAAGTGCATGGAATCCCACTTTTGTGTTGGTAATTTCCTGCTCTGAGCGTGGTAGAGAGATGTAGTCGTCTGCGTGCTGCAGGAGGGCATCGAGCACTTGCAATAGTGTCCGTGAGAACAGTGGCTGAGAAATGCCATGCAACTGTCCGACTGTGTGCTGGTAGGTGCCTGTGGCCAGGAAGTGCAGTACAGACACCACCTTCAGTAGGGGTGGGATGGCGGTTGGGCTATCTATCATGCTGACAAGGTCAGCCTGTGTCATGTCCACAATGGCGGCTATGGTGTCCCGGTCCAAACGGTAGAGGGTGTGGATCTGCTCATCAGTGAGGTTGAACGGATGTGCTCAGAGGCGTGGGATTGCGGGCTGCCTGCGTGGTGGTAGTGGCTGTGCTGGCAGCCCTTGCTGGCCCTGCCTTGCCCTCCTCCTCCTCCTGCGTCTCCTCCGTGCGGCCGGTTGTAGTTGGTGTTCGTCTTCTTCTTGGAGTTGGAGTACTTGCAGTGCTATCAGGTCCCCCAGGGCCAACATCGCGAGTCCTGCCGGTAGCATTTCGGAGTGGTTGTGGGAGGAGACTGGGCGTGCAATTTATGTGTTTTCAGGCTGTATGGCCTCCACCTGTGGTGATTCATTCCACCTGTGCAAGCTGCTCTCCCCTTTGGGCGAGCACGTCCCGCACACAACGCTGCAATTCGAGGAATGGCATCTTGCTATTACAATCATGTATTAGTACCCGATGGCCGTGTAACATTGGTTGATATGTTCATTCGGCTATGGTCCCATTGTTTCACATGCATTCTTTGCAGTCGCGAACAGACTTGTGAAGGGTCAGTGGAACGTAGTACTCGAGTAACGGTGGACCCTCATGCATCACTGTACCGAGGTTCACCGACGGGCGGGGCGTGCCATTTGTGAGTGAAGGCAGTTGCCATTTTCACACACAGCCGCACTAGATGGATTAATTTGTGATTTCAAGCGGCCACAGATGCCTTTTCGACGTGATGTTGCAAATGAGGAATTCGAAGGGCGGCGCTTTCGGTCTTCAGCTAGCGGCGAGGAGATGCCCACAGGTCTGACTGCAAATATAACGTTCTATTGTTCAGTGTCCTTGGGACAGGGGCCATGGCGAGGATGCAATGATTGATATGAATAGTTTGGGATGCGCAATAGCGAAGTGGATGATGTGGCCGGACGTTCCCAAATACATGTTACTTCACAACACTGGAATTACGGGCTGGGGCACAGTGGATTTTGCAGGCTGCATAACGCACAGACTCAATGGAATTCTCACATGTTATGTGAGTATGGTAACAGGCGTTCTCATTACGGGATGAGGGAATGATGAATGGATGCATGGGCAGATGATTTGATACGGTGTTTGCCATGTACAGGGCTTCTTGGAATCTGTCCGCCTCCCCTGCGCTATGTGATGCAGGGCTGCCATAGTGGGACCATCGTCTATCTGGCCTTGTTGAGCCCTCCCTGTCTCGACGCGCCTTCAGACACTTGTGTCCATGCACGTTACCAATCCCATCTGATGGATTCTGTTTTCACAGACGCATGCACAGGTACACTCGTTTGTGATGGTGTTTTCACCTCGATATGGATAGTTATGAGTCGCAAGTGGTTTTGGGGTGGTGATGATCCTTTGGAGTGGGCTAGCATGCATATGGCTGTGGATTTAGTGTGATCATTGAGGTGAGTTGTTCGGATGTAGTTCTGATGGCCATTCTATTCTTTTTCTTTTCTTTTGGTTGACAGGTATCTCCTCCCCTTTTGCCACTGCCATCTGTATGCCACTCCTGCAGATGGCTTTTACTCCCGACACCTGCTGCTTCGTGTTAATCAGTGGAGCAGCATTACGATCTTATGGGACGATCGCCAATGGGCCACATGCCCTTACGCAGTACTAGTGGCTCGGAGCAACATTTCGGCCTTTCAGCTGGACTAGTGCCTCCCTATTGGGACGGCCCTGCGGTTCTAGGCGCTTCCATGTTGCCTTTTCGTACGGAATGTAGCCCCTGTGTACCATGAAGGAACAGGGCGTCACACAAGAAGTAGCTGGTCATTTCTTGCGGATGCAGCCCACAATGGTGAAATGTGTTTTGGAGTTCATGGCCTAATGGCTGTATGGGCTTGGTGAATTTGTTGTGCATTAAATTTCTATTCTGATATGGGCCGTGTAGCGTTCTTCTTTGCAAGTGATGTGGCATATTCCTATTTGGGGAGCGATGTATTGTGAGGAGATCTGCATTGGGTTCCAGCTTCGGAGTATAGTTGCGTGGTACTGTGCTGGGCGCGTTTGCCTACGAAGCCCAGTGAGGTCAGGGGTGAGGGCTGCCAATATGACTGTTTGGATGATGTCATGCTCAGGGGCGGGGGATTAGGTTTTGTGTAACAGATGCCGGTCAGCCAGGTGGATTGGTGGAATGATGTGATTATCGGAATATTGCTGCCTGTGTTTGCGTGCGTTTCTTGGTGGGAGACTGAGGTCATGTCCATTGGTATAGCTTCTGTATTCGTGCCATCTGTGCCCTGCAGCTCCCATTGGCCCCTCTTGTGATTCTTTTGTTCGTTGGCATGCATGGGTGACTTGTACATTTCACTGGTTGCATTGTGACTTCGTTGCACCTACGGGGAGTTGTACTATGTGGCCAGGGAGCGGTGTACAGGCACTCAGTGGGGCCGTTTACGGTTGATTCGCGATGCCGTACTTCTCACCATGGGGGAATGGTACTTTCCGCCGTGCTTGATGGCGTTAAGTACATGTCCGCTAGGGTCGGAATTCGCGTACCCTTGCGCCATGGTGCTAATTACGGTTTGGCATGGCGCGCGCGCGCGTACTTGGTGCAGTTAGCGTTGGCGTTCACTACGGTGTCGCTAATGGCATCGTACTTTACGGTGACGGGTCATAGTCGCACCGAGCGCTATTCGATGGCGGTATTGCATTTCCGCCATCGTTTTTCGCTTTCCGCCAGGGTCGTAATGAGGGCCTCAGACTTTCTTTTTCTTCTTGTCTTCACCTTTGGGGAACGTTCTTCTTCTTGAGGTGTTTGGTCTCCATGAAGAGATTGCTGTTCACAGATCCAGTCCTAATACATATTCTGTTCGGACTTGAACCAGCCAGAATGGAGCACATGGCAATCTCTCACTGTTTTAAGTGGTACTAGTACAATCAGCAGATGATCTAGCATGCAAATTCCTCATGTGTATCTTTTTGACATACATTCAAGTTGTGGGATGATGTCCCACAAGGCAGCACAATGCACCGTAAAAAACTCTTTATGGATAATTTGAATACTGTGTCTCTCAGCACCCAATCTGCTGAAAACAAGTGGGGAGAGGAGCCAAGGAGCTGGTGGGGACAACTGGAAACCTCAGCAGTTGATTGCAGACATTATCTCACTGAAGCTACGGACCTTCACTGCATTGCCAGATCCAGAAGCGGTGCCAGGAGTCCAATGTCTCTCCATTCCAAACTGATTAGAGAATCTGCATCCCTGTATATCAGCCTAACACCCTGGTTGCATCTGCCCTGACTGTGAAGTTCCTGGAACCTGTAGGAAAATGCACCTAGAGCACTCTCACTATGTGCAGGAATATGTGCTTCTCTGATTTTTGTTTACTGAAGTATGGGGAACTAGTTCATAATTATACCTTTTTATATGGGATGCTTGGCTAGGGAAATGGTAGACTTGGTGCAATGGCAGGAACACTAAGCTTTCACATTGGTTATACTGACCACCAAATAAATAGACCACACAATAATTAAATACACACAGACATTCATGATTATGTCCCAGGCACTTTGTATTCATTTAGCAAAACAGAATAATAAAATGCAGAGAAAAATCAGCCTTGCACCTCATAACACGTGCAAGAAATAGGAAGAAAGATATAACTACTGCTTGGCAAAAATGCGGTTTTCATAATCTATTAGTGCATTTATATTCACAGTGCATTGGCATAGACTGCCTTAACACCCCTCATCAAGACAAATGATGTCTCTTTCACATCCAGTGAAAATGGCTTCTCTTTTAGCAAACTTGGCATAGCACATGCATTTTTATATGGAACCTCGAATTAAGCTTGATAAATTTAGCAGTGCTGCAAACTCCCCATTTCTAACAAGTGACTACGTGCGCACAGGAAAAACACATTTATTCCCAAGTGCATAGAGAACACATGGGATTACACCCTTTTTTGGCATAGACTGACACCTCACTAATTAGAATAATGTTATCTCTAATTAAATATTTCTCTTTTATTTTGTCACTTATGCTCGCCAAGAGCTCAGTGCCACTTTGTCTGACCCCCTTTTGTTTCACAGTCAATCTCCCTCTTTCGATCAACTTCCTCTAGGACTACAGCCAGCTCTCATCCAGCCTGCGTCTCCCTCTGCAGTCTCACATCCCACAGCCAGTCAGCCACCATCTCTTTAATTTTCACTTTTCTTTCATTTCTCCTTTCTCTGTACCCTATTCTACTGTGGTCGGTTCCTGTTGATTTTCTCTTCCTCTATCTTTTAAGCTCTCTTTGCTTTCTCCCGTCTGCATATATTTTCATAAATATCCATATTGTTTCACCACCCATTTTCATACATTCTGTTGTGAGGTCATCAGTAAATCATCACCTCCCCTTTTAGCCAACACCCCAGTAATTTTTCAAACCCTTTCTGTTTCTCCACAGTAAACTTATACAGCACTCTTCTCCACCCTGGATGAAATGTTCTACATAGCATCCTGACATCCTCTCTACTTCCCTGTTTGAACAAAGGAGCATTGCAGTTCAGCTTTCAATTCTCATATTTATTTTCTAGGCCAACATTGCGGTGTGACTTCATGCCCCCCCATCTTGCAGCAGATGTATGATCTAAGCAAACCCACTCTCAGCTCAATAAGTACTAATATTAGTCTTGTTAAGATTAGTCATTAGTAGTGTTAGTGTTTAGTAGTTGTGTTAGCACCCCCTCCTTGGTTTGCCCTCAATACCCCACATCATTACTAAGTCACACACCTAACACATTTGTACATGGTGCACATTACGTATTGAAGTCAGTGGTACTGCTGAAATTAGCGTATGGTTGAAATGTGTGTACTAATAATCCCAACAAACCTGTTCTGCCTTTGTTCCTCCTGCTGCACCACCAAACTCAGCCCTCAGTTGTTCTCCAATGGCTGGCTCCTCTTTGGTGTGTTTTCAAAAGCCTTTCATCAATGTTTGTTCTTCCCTGGGGCCTCTCCAAGCTGACCCCATCTTCAGAAGGTAAAATCCTGTGCCTGAGAATGCTGTATCGACAACTAATACCAATCGCTGCCGACTCACTTTTTCTTACTCCGCTGTCTCTGATCCTCAACCGAGTAACTACCAAATCATGAAAAATCAACCTTCACAATGGTCTTGGTGCCCTTTTGCATAGTGTGCCATTGATGGAAATGAAGGTAATCCCCAAACACTGTGCATTGAAACTGCCTGTGGAAATCGCTAATTGCTTGCTGCAGCACTGCTTTTTCGTTCCTAGGATATTGCTCTCTTGACTCTCCAGCACTGCTGGGGAGCGTCTTCCTTTGTTTTGCATCCCTGGGCCCCCTCCTTATCATCCAGGGTGTCTTGTGGGTATCACTCAACTGGAACTTCAGAAACGGCTCCTTAGGACTCTTTTAAAGGAGATAACTTTATCCTGTGAAAGACTGCCCCAAATCCACACAACTGGCCCCTCTTGGTCTCTTGAAACTTTCTGACCTAGATAGAAAACGCGTTTACCTACCTGTTACTGTGTTTTTCTTTCTAGGAAATATTCATTTACTGAAGTCTAAACAAACTCCTATTGAAACTGCTTACTTACCTGATATATTGTGGCATCTTTTGGTTTGCAAAATGAACTTAACTGTAACTGCAGTGATTTTTCTTTGTGTCTTTTATTAACTAAAGATTATATTTTTATTAAAATATATTGTATGGCCCTTCTCTTGTTGGGTATAAATAATACGTGTGTACTCTACATGTTAGCTAGCCCACTCCACCTCCTGAGAGTTAGGTCTGAGCTGTTCTGCCACAACTACCACTCAGAGAGCCTAGTTAGCGTGAGTGAATCACTAACACTGCTTAATACACTTAAAAACCCTGGCCATAGGGGACTAAGGAAAAGCTCAATAACATGCGCTGTCACCAGACACAAGATTTTGAAGAGGCCCATGTTGTAACATGAAAAACAACTGTCCTTTTTCATCTATACATTTCCAGAGAAAGACATAACATTTCTTTTTGAGAATATTGCAGACAAATCCTTTGGAGGCAAGCGTCTAGCACATATGCCAGACAAACATTGCATGTCCCTGTTATTTAACAAAATGGCTCACGCCATATTTTTAAAACAAGCCCCATTCTGCTGATGCACGGTTGTGGCATAGCCTTCATTTAAGGACAATCGTATATTTTTCTTTCATACTAGCATTTGTGCACCCAGAAATCAGAGGCCAATTCACAACTCTTTTAATTTCATTTAGTCACCTATCCTTACACTGTTAGGTGTTTAATACCAATCACTATATGAAGGCTGCTTTCAAAGAGGTCATTTGGGGGTTGCCAGGGGTCACACCAGTGAACCCCTGTTGCTACCCCTCTGGTCTCCCTTGCTACCCCTAACAAAAGATGTAAAATATTTTTGGTGTTTACTTTCAAGCTCCTGGGCTGTGGCCAGTGCCATATGGCTCTTTGTTTATGGAGTGGCTGACATTTTTGTTGAGGCCTCTTAAAAAAAAACAGGGGGTTACACACAAGTTTAACACTTTGAGCAGTGACCCTAAATAAGAAAGAATAGGAATAACAAATCATTTGTCTTTCTGGAATTCTATACAATGCTAGACTCATTAAAGGAGTGAAAGGTTGTGTTCTATCGCTTCCCATGATGTCACTTTGGGGTAGGGTCAAATGACATCACTTCCTGTGATGTCATCGGCAGTCAAGGGTCATATGATGTCACTTACGCTACCCCAGGCATTTTGGTGAAATGAGGTCCCTAGCTGCTTCAACCCTTAATGTGCACATTTCTATTATATATGTTTTATAGGTAGTATTGTTTTCTAATACCAGCTGGAATGCAAAATAACTGATGCACAGTAGGAAGTATACACTGGTTTGTTTTATTTGGATGGTAGTCATCCAGATACACACCCCATGGGCTGGAAGGCCCATCCAGGTAGAAACCACTAACACCACCTGTTAAGGCATAAAAGGGGCTCCTTCTGAGTTTGATGTAATGGTAAATAAGTGGCTGAAATTCCATTGCCGCCACTTTTCGTGGCGGTAACAGAATTACCACCATTTTTTGAACACCACCAACTCCTGAGTTTGACATTGAAGTGGAGGATTTAGCTCCAGCATAATGCTGTAGGTAAATCCTCCACTTGTATGCCAAAAATAGATGGAATTATTGCAGTGAACTCCAGAATGGGGACTAACACCACCCTACCACACCTTGTTATCCTGTGGTAAACCCATGGGACCATGTGGTGGGAACATCACTGATCTTGACATTAATTCAGCATATTTATCATCGAATTACCGACAAACTCAGAATGAGGCCCAAAGTGCTTTCATGGGGATTCCATTTACTGGAGCTCCTGAAATTTTGAAAAAAAACCACAAGATGGTCTCACCTAGCATACGGAAATCTTTCTCACAGTGCGCGCTATCCATAAACTCTTCCGCATGACTGAAAAGATGTACCCCTGAATACCCATGTACTTGAAAGGACTTCTTTTTCACACAGTGTATGAAGCAGGCTGAAAGTATAAAAACTCAACTACTGGTGATGTGTTGTAATGGAGTATTTGGATGGAACCCTGGTGTGTTGTTCTTTTATCAGGGTTCCACATTCTTCATCAGTTGGTTGGGCCCGGTGGCGAACATGTCTGGAAGAGTGCGGGTGATTGAGTTTGCTTGTTGTATGTTTCATGAATTTTATTGGGTTCTGTTTCATTTGAAATGTGTTTATATTATCCTATTCATATGTTTCTTCTTTTACAGCCTGTATTATTAGTTACCATGTTTAATGGTTTAATTCCTTACAGCCCTGTGTTATCATTCTGGGTCAGTGGTTCATTTCTCCATGTCCCCATGGTGACGGTTTCTTGTTTGCTTGTCCCTTTCCCTGTTCCCTTTCCCATTTTCCTTATTTCTTGTGGCCATTAAGTGTGGGGGGGGGGAGTGATGTAATGGATTGTTGTGATGGAACCCTGGTGCATTGTTCGTTGGCCAGGGTTCCACATTCTTTATCGGTTAGTGGACCTCGGTGGCGGTGCGGCCACGGGGTCCGTTTGCTTTTTAAAAAACCTTTGTTCCGGACTTACCTCTGTGCTGTCGTTAGTTCATGATGCATCACAGATCCGGTTACCTGCTAGGTTCCTTGACTCGGGTTCAGTATAAAATAGATCTGTGTGAAAATAAACTACTATTTAACATCACTTCATAAAAACAGAACTGTTAAATGTACCCAATCTAAAGCAGGTCATAAATAAAACACAAATTACAGCATACTCTGGATTGTCTGCTGTATTCAGAGAGATATTAACGTTGGTAGACTGGATTGAACCATAGACCCCAGTTAATTTGGTAAGCCACCCAATTGTTTGAATGGTGTGTTTACCACGACTGAACGTGCCCTGTGACAGAACAAGAAGTCAATTACCGACCACATATAAGAAAACCTCTCCAAAGGCTGCATTGAAGAGATGACCGTTTCTGTTGATAAAAAAGAGTGATATGTACAAATGTTGCTCTTAAGTACACTGCTCACACCATTGTCAAGGATATTCCCAGTTAAAATAAGAGGGACATATCGAACCATGCCTATTTAACAAAGGAACATCAGATTAATGGAGCCAACAGACATCCACTGTTTGCAGCGCTGGCCTTGAGATGACTAGTTGGTGGTCAGTGCACCCATAGGATTCACTCTGTGTATAAATAGGTCTGGGACTTCAATGTGCCTGAAAGTGAATCCAATATTCCCCTACCTAAAATCCATTAACTCACAGGTAAGTGAGCATCTTTTACATGTAATTGGTGTCTGTTCGGCTGTCTCACTTTCACCATTCTGACTACCAAATTCCAAACAAAATAAAATTATTTCTGTCTCTTGTCAGTCCTATTCAGACTGTGTCATTTTTAATTCGTAGTAACCAGTCTAACAAGACGCCAAGACCAAGGTACAGCATACAATTCTTTCCAATTCCTCCACACATTAATTGAGTGGTTGGTCACCATTGTTACCAGGAACGTTTTCACGGTTTGCTAAATAATTATATGTTTTCTGTTTTTCTTTTTCCCCTTCAATATCCTTTGTCTTCATCAATTGATGTGGTTACCTTATAACCTTACATATCCTTTTGAATCCTTGATGCACTGCACAATCTGTAATTGGTAAACAACTGTAAAATGGTGATTTGATTTTGGTGTGTTTGTCCCACCTCATCTGCCCCTTTCCCTCTGGGTCTGGGTGTTCATGCTATTATTGTTTCGATCATGCAATTATGTGATGTTTTGCACATTTTTCATTGCTATAACTGTACTTATCAAATATGCAGCCTCAGTGGAAGAGCGGGATGCTTGAAACACGTATCAGGCTGCAACAGTGCTGATTAAAATTGCTAACAAAAGCGAACCTTGCTTGTTATTCTGTTTGTGTGCGCAGCGTGGGAGCAAACCCACTCTCCTTTTAGTTCACTTCCCTTGTGGGTAATCAGGCAGGTTCCCACTACCGCTCCCTCCCGCAGCCCCTCCAAACCTACAAAATTGATGTCCTTGCGCTGAATCTCCTGGGGCCTTTTCTGCCAAACTTTCTCTCACATCTCAAGGGTTGGTGGTCAGTCTGAATCACAAAAGTAGATCCATACAAGTATGGCCTAAACTTCTTCAGTGACCACACAATAGCAAAGCACTCATGTTCAATGATTGCCCACCTTGTCTCAGGTTCCTTCATCTTCCTGCTGATGAAGCAAATGGGGTGCTCCATACCTTTCTCATCCAGCTGACTCAGAACTACACCTATACCTGTGTTTGAAGCATCTGTCTGCACAATGAAGGTTTGGTTATAGTCAGGAGCTCTTAGGACTGGAGCTTGATAAAGGGCTCTCTTTAGGCCTTCAAATGCTTGAGTGCACTCCTCATTCCACCTGACCTTTTTAGGAAATTTGGGAGAGGAGACCACATTCAAGGGAGAAGCTATGGTCCCATAGTTCTCTATGAAGGTCTTATAGTAACCAGTGAGGCATAGGAAGGCTCTCACCTTGGTTTGAGTAGTAGGGGTGGCCCAGTTATGTGCAGCTTGTACTTTGCTAGTCAATGGCCTGATTTCACCTCCTCCTACCTCATGTCCAAAGTAGACCACTTTACTCTGACCAATTTAATACTTACTCACCTTTGTGGTCAGATGGGCCTGCTCAAGAGCCTGCAAAATATATCCTAAGTGGTCAACATAATATTTCCAAGTAGGGCTGAACACTGCAATGTCATCCAAGTATGCCATGCAGAAGTCCTCCATCCTGTTCAGAACCTGGTTAACCATCCTTGGACTGTTGCAGGTGCATTCTTTAGTCCAAAAGGCATTATCTTAAACTGGTAGAGGCCTGCTGGGGTTGAGAATGCAGTTTTCTCCTTGGCATGGTCTGTCAGTGCTATTTGCCAATAGCCTTAAGTGAGATGAAATGTACTGGGGTACTTGGCCGAACCAAGTTTGTCAAACCAGTTAATCCAGTCCTGGGTAAAGAGTGGGCATCAGTCTTCGTGACTGCATTAAGAGCTCTATAGTCCACACAAAATCTCAACTCCTTGGATCCTGCCTTTGGCACTAGTACAACTGGACTAGACCATGGACTGGTAGAGGGCTCTATTACCCCAAGATCAAGCATCTTGTTGACCTCCTCCTTTATGTGGGTTCTTACATGATCTGACATCCTGTAACCTCTGCTTTTAACAGGTAAACAGTCACCAGTGAGAATATCATGCTGGCCCCAAGGGGTCAAGCCTGGTGAGAGTGAAAACAGGGAGGCAAACTGATTTAACTGAAACTTGCACTCCTCCTGTTTTTTAGGTGTCAAATTAGAAGAGAGATTGACTCCTTCTATTTTCTCATCTAAAGGCTGTCCTCTGAGTAGGTCAGGTAGAGGTTCACTCTCCTCGTCCTCTTGAGCTAAAGCTAGAAGCAAAGCTCCGACTTCTGGTCTTGAGACATAAGCTTTTAGACGGTTGATGTGAAAGACTCTGGGAGCCTCCTTAGAATTGCCTACGTCTACCAGATAGTTGACCTCTCCAAGTTTTCCCACAAACTTGAAGGGTCCTATGCATTTGTCCTGTAAGGCCCTCTGCCATGTAGATACCATAACTAGAACATGCTGGTCGTGAGCAAACTCAACCATGTTGGACTTCTGGTCATGCCAATGCTTCACCAGAGCCTGACCTGCTTTCAAGTTATCTGATGCTTCTGCCATCATGTGTGACCTTCTCCTCGGGAGACCTATCACATAGTCAGTGACTCTCACTGGCTTGGGGGAAGGGGCACTCTCCAACTCCTCCTTAATCAGTGCCAAGGGGCCTCTAACTGGATGGCCGTAGAGAAGCTCAAAGGGACTAAATCCAACTCCCTCCTGAGGGACTTCTCTATAAGCAAATAGAAGGCATGGCAGTAGAAGGTCCCACTTTCATCTAAGGGGTTCCTCTAAAGCACCTATCATGCTCTTCATTGTACAGTTCAACCTCTCTACCAATACAATTGTCTGTTGTCTGTGGATGGTAGGCAGTTGAGAACTTGTAAGTTACTCCACAGTTTCTCCACATGGCCTGCATGTAGTGGGACATAAAATTGGATCCCCTGTTATAGATAACTTCCTTTGGAAAACCTACCCTGGTAAAAATGCCAAATAGGGCCTTAGCAACAGCCTGAGCTGTAACAGTCCTCATAGGTATTGCTTCAGGATACCTAGTAGCATGGTCTCTACAACCAGGATAAACCTGTTTCCTGAAGAGGTTGGGGGTCTAAGGGACCAACAATGTTTATTTCTTCCCTCTCAAAAGGGACTCCCACCACTTGGAGATGCACTTAGGGTGCACATTCTTGGCTCCACTCTTGCCAGAGGTTTGGCAAGTGTGACAGCTCCTACAGAACTTATCTACATCAGACCCCAATTTAGGCCAGTAGAAATATAAAGAGAGCCTTTCCTTTGTCTTCTTAAAACTCAAGTGACCAGCCAAAGGTATCTCATGGGCTAACTGTAGGAACTGGAGTCTGCTTTCTAGAGGCACTACAAGTCTTCTGTAGTCCCCTGGGATAGACTTAGTCGGTTCACCGTCGAAGAGGCCATCTGCCCAGTACAACCTATGCTTCTCTGGCTCTTGCCCATCCAGCTGGGAAGCTGCCTGTTGGTGAAGACCTTCAAGAGTAGGACACGCTCTTTGACCTCTGCTGAAGTCTGCCCTACAGGGTCCACATTCTGCCAGTAAAGACTGCAGCTCAGGATGGTGTGCAGGATCCAGATCTTCAACAGGAGCAAGGTCCTCTTCCAGCTCTGATTCCTCAGTGGCTGATTCAACCACACTAGGTTGTTCCAGACACTCAGCCTCAGCTGGTGGAGGAGTCACAGGTGTGATTTTGGACAGTCGTCTCTGGATGTCCTTGTTGGTAGCACAGGAGTGCGGGCTGTTTTCTTCCTGGGAATTTTAGGTTTCCCCTTTTCCTCCTTTCTCTTAGATATTGCAGTCAGTAAGTCCTGTGGACTGAGGGTTATCATTTCCTCTATAATCTCCCCTTGAGAGCCCTTTAAGATACTCTCTCTGGCCTTCCTAGTCTGCTCCTGTTTCCTTTTGCTGAGAGGCCTGGGGGTGCTTGAAACAACTCCAATAGTTTTTAAGTCATTCACCAACAGGATTCTCCCAGGTACTTCACTCTGCTCACTTACAGGTATCTTGACAGTCATGACGTTGCACTGGATGAGAGCTGGTAACTGTGGATGCATTTGGACAGGGCCTTCAGCAAGTTTAGTGAGGTATTTGGGTGCCTTAGCAACATCCTCTACCTTGAGAAATAATTCATCATCTACAGTAATTCTGGCCCAAGTGTCTCCGATGGCAGGGTTCTCCTGACCATTCACAAGAACACTGTCTTTGTAATACTCTTTAGTATTGTCTGTAATGGAATTGTAGACATCTAAGTTCTGCTGTTCCCACATACCCAGGGATACTAAAGAAACACTGGCTGAGAGTTTCATGGGTTCCTCGGCCAGTAAGTGAAAGTTTCCACTTGCCATTGGTACGTTATCCTCTGGGGAGAAGGCTAAAGAGACAGTGTGGATCCCTGAAGGTTTACCCTTACATCTGAGATCTGTTACGCTCACCTGATTCCCAAAGGGGCGTCGATCAGACCCGGACAGCTGCGGCCCCCACCAACGTGATGCGTAGTGCCGAGATGACTGTCTGGACTGGCCCGCCTAATCTCGTCTGCTTGACCCGTAGAAGTATTCTCCTTCAAGTGGAGAAAGGGATTTAGCCACCCGTGGATTTTAGTGATGGCCCCCTCCCACTGTTCTCGTTCTCCCCACTTGTCACCTCCGATATCTCATTTTAGTAACCTCACCTTATGTTTTTAAATGATGAGCTCTCCATCCTGCGTGGCATGCAGGGGCACTTAGATACCAGTTACTTCACTGGTTTGAAGGTACTGGAGGAGTTCCGGAGGAATATTGGCTCCGGGGTTTATAAAGTTCAAAGAGTTCAATATGTCCGATGTTCACTCTTGTTCCATTCCCTTGTTGAATTGCAGCTGGTCCAAAAGAATATTGCCTCGAGGCAGCTGATGGCGTTCAGGTAAGAGTCTGTATTACCCAACACTGTCCGGTAAAGGTTGCATGAGTTTAACTTGTTGTTTTCTCTCCCTTTATAGGTGCGGCATATGAAGATGAGGCGTATTAAAGGGTAATGCCTCCGGTGGTAAATCAGGTAAGCCTATGGTGGTAAGAGATTGTATTTGTCGGCTCTCTTGGCTCACCTTGTTATTTCTTTTGATTTCCCCCAAGTGCTGGAGTTCGACGAAGAAAATGATGGAGGCAGCGCCGAGTCGAAAGATGCTGTGGACTGGTGAGTATGACGCGGCGCTGTTGCTGGCGATGTGACGCGTGCTGGAATAATGTCCTTTCCAGGCTCGGAGATGTGCTGGATCCGGAATCAGGTAAGGAATTAAAATAATGTCCGTGATCTAACCTTTTCTCCTTCTTTCCCCTTTTTCTAGGAGCTCCGGATTCGAGGCGGGCGTGGCAGAAGACTGGCTGCTGACTTGCAGGCACGGTGAGCGTCACGCTGCAGGATGCAGAATAACGCGAAGCGTGTGCTGCTGTTCGAGCGTGGTTTAAATAGCCTCCAAAGTAGTTCCAGGTAAGAAGTTCCCCAGAACCACACCCGGGTAAAAATTAGTCCCTGTAATAAAATAGTCCCATCCAGGCGTCACGTTGGCTTGGATTCATTTGCAGCATGGTCTGCATGAGGTAAGTCTATGAGCCTGGCGCCTATGGCACCAGGACTGGTTTCTAAGATGAGCCTGGCGCCTAAGGCGCCAGGACTGAACCCAAACAGGCCCCAGCCGGGGCTGCTGGGGTTTTAACAAGTATCTGGATGCCTGCTCCGGGGGTTGATGGACTCGATCCGGATGCCCGGGGGTAGGCTTCATGACAGGATCCCCTTTCACATGGTCAGTTGACCCATAAGCATAACATTTTCCAAATGTCTTTACGAATGGGGGTTTGTTCTGACCTCCTTCTGGTTTAGCACCAGGAGGTACACTAGCTTGATTCAGTTTCCCTTGTGGCTTACCCTTGTTATGTTTGGGGCCCTCTTTTGGAGTGGAGGTATTAGAATTCTCTTTGTTGTCTTTCTTGTGCTGCTTTCCCTCATCCTTCTCCTGAGTTGCCCCAGAATCCTTCTGAGTAGCCCTGTTGGCAACCCACAAGTCAGCAGTCCTTGCCAAATTCTTGGGATCAATTTCCTTAGAGTCAGCCAAATGCTGTCTCAGCTCAGAAGAGCAGGCATCATAAATAGACTCCAACATTAACAGATTTTTCATACCTTCATAAGTGTTAACTTTGTAACCCTTAACCCACCCATCTAAGTTTTTCAAACAGTCACACACCTACGTAGCCCAAGGGGTACCACCATGCTTTTTGAGGGTTCTAAACCTCTTAAGATATTGGGAAGGGGTATTCCCAAACCTAGCTATTAAAGCTAGTTTCACACTTTCATACTCCATTCTAACAACTTCTCCCATTTCCATTACAACATCAGATGCAACAGGAGGTAGCCTAGAAAAGAGCCAATGAATCAATTGATTCCCTATAAAGTTCTAAATTCCATGCTTGCATTCAAAAGTTGCCAGCCAATCCAAAATATCAAGTTTAACCTCATACATACTTACTGCATCTGTGGGCATAGGCCTCTTAGGACTGGAAGACCTAGAAGACCTAGAAGACTCTGGGAGAGAACCATTCTCAAGAGACAACGTTTTCATTTAAAGCGCATGATTCAACTCCATTTCTCTGAATTTAGGTTCTTGATGTTTCAGTTTGGGCTTGGATTCTTTTGAATTCCAATTCAAGTCTCATTTGTTCCAGAGAGACAAATCCAGGACTTAGTGTTGGACCTGATGGGGTCCCTGTGGTCAAAGTTTAAGGCCTATGAGCAGGTACAGGTAAAACAGGGCCTACATTGTGAGACTCTTCTGCCTCATCTAACTCATCAATAACATTTGAGTTGGACTCTGACACATTATCATCCTCATCATCTTTTTCCACATTAGCTACAGGGGTAGGTGTTTCAGACCCACTCCTCAGACTTTGCCTTTTACAGTGAGATTCCTAGCTTTACACATTTCTCTCAATTGATCAACTGTTAAAGTAACTAGGGTCTCCTGTCTGTAGCTATCCATATCAGACATGATAAAGCAATTGCTTCTCTAGTGGTGCTTAGTCTTGGGAAGGTTATTTGAACAAAGGTAAGAGCAACACTCTCAGCGTAACAACTATACTTTATCCTCACCACTTGTAACGCTCACCTGATTCCCGCAGAGGCGCCGGTCTTGACTGGGTGAATGCCGTATCTTCAAAGGTGATGTGTAACACACGGTTGGCTCTTTGGGCTGGACCTCTGTGCACTGTATGTCTGACTCGAAGAGTAAGATGTCTGCAGATAGAAAATATGGGATTAATGAACTGGGGTTATTGGGTGCCTCTCTCCTCTTCCCTTTCTCTTCTCCTGTAGAACCCCAAAGGTTAACGCCCTCACCTTAGGTAAGTGAACGCCGAGCTCTCCATCTGCCTCGGGGCAGGGTGCCGTAACCAGTTCCTTCACTGGATAAGGGTGCAGGCCTCTTGACCTCAGAGGACTGCTGTCCGTCGTTAACTGCACGAACGGTAAGTTCTGGGCGCTTCAAATGTCTTAAAAGTCTTTTGTAATGATATCTCTTGTTTTGCAGAGTTCCGGCGATGGCGGATGGCGGGCTGATGGGAGTTGAGGATCGAACCCGCGTGAGGAATAGAAGCGCCTGGAAGCACGTAGGTAAGCGCTTGTAGCCTGCTTCACGATGCGCACTAACTGTCCCTTTTATCTTGCAGGTACAAGTTCGGAGCTTTAGAGAAGCTTAAGGGTGCTGGAATACCCACTGGATTCGGCGTGGGAAGGATAATGGCACGTGAGTAATAAAGTTGCCCAATGTCTTTAAACGCACCTTCTTTTGTCTTTCAGATGCGGGATGCAGCGCCGAAGGCCTCCGGAGCGTGAGAAGAGTTGGTAAGCTTTTGTCTTTCAGATGCCGGAATGCAGTGCGAAGACCTCCGGAACATGCGAAGAGTAGGTAAGCCTTTGTCTTTCAGATGCCGGAATGCAGCGCGAGGCGTTGGTGACAGCCGATGGACCAGGTAAGAGATGCGCTGCCACTGAAGACCGTAGTGCTAACCTGTTCTTTCTTTGTCTTTACAGGTGCTGCTGAAGACTGGATTCCAGGATGGTAAGCCTTTGTTTCCTTAGGCCCAGGATCAGAAGCAGAAGACACGATGAGTGTTCTGCTGCAGAGAATGCAGAATAACACAAAGCAAGATTCATCCATCGGGTGTGGTTTAAATAGCCTCCTGTAGTGCTTAGGTGTCTCCTTCCACAGCCACGCCTAGGTAAGAAAAGAGTTCCTGCTTTCCAGAAGAGTTCCAGTGTTCTGAACCTAGGGAGTGGCTCCTGCCCCACCCAACAGGAAAAGTAGTCCCAAACAGAAGAGGATCCGGGGTTCAACTGGCAGGTAAGTAAGCAGCATGGTCTGCTGCAGGTAAGTCCACCCAAGCATTATGAGCCCGGCGCTTCCAGCGCTGGGACTGGGCATCTTTATGAGCCTGGTGCCACTGGCGCCAGGACAGGGTCCAAAAGGTCCCAATTGGGACTGGCTGGCACTCGGAACCGGGGTTATGGGTCTGCTTCCAAGGGAGTCGGGCAAGTCCTGATCTTTTGGAAGCAGAGATCATGACACCACTGTACACCAGTGTTATGCAGAATCACATGCAGTACCCTTTGGGAACATTACACATAATTAAGACTACAAGTGTCAGTACAATTTCATCTTTGGTACAAGCCTGTACTACACAGTAATGTGGTAGCAGTGGCTGAGCAGCCAGACTTATCTCAAGAGTAAAGTGAGCAGTACAAGAGGTTACACAAAGGACTAGAAATCACAGTGATTCAAACACTTACTCAGGGTTTCTTTGTAAAAGAATATACATTTATTAACACATTCAGTTGGAAAACATTCCACTAGCAAGAGCAGCTCAACATCACAGGCTAATATACTACAATACACAACCAATCAGTTTCTGAACAAGTTCAGATCCCCTGAAGTGGGAGCAAAATGACACTTCAGTTACTTTAAAAAGGGGTAAAAAAGACAAGGTTATAAGAATCAAAAGCCCAAATACTTTTAGAGGTAGGGCAAATAGTTCCAGTTCACTACAACCAGCAATACTATTCAATAGGTATGGGCCAAAGTCAATGGTTCAGAGTCTTGGATAGAATAGCACAGTTCTGGTAGTAAACGGTTAAGTCTTTGCCACGGTTTTTAGAAGTAGTTGGTCAGACAAAAAGCTAGATGTTGGTTTAGGGAAGGACAAGCCTTCAAAGTTGGGAAAGTTCACAAACTTTCGTCACGGCCGAACAGAGTTCTGGACCGCACTTGCACAGTACCTTTTAAATGAAGAAGAGCTGTGGCTGAGGCAGTTGTTTATAGCAGTTCCTATGCTGATGCGCTCTGTTTGGTGAGTGTGGACTTTGAGCGATCCAGAATAGCAAAAAGTGAGTGTTCTACTTACAATGTTATTGAGCACCCTGTGACATTTGTGGAACCTGTTTCAATTGCAAAGGCTGCAGCTGCAAGAGCTTGTTCGCATGTGAACTGTACCTGCATCACTGAGTCAAGCGTGCCACTGTAATAGGCTAGTGGCTTATGCCCCATTGTCCTCTTCCGGATGAGTACTTCTGTTATAAGTGTGCCATTTGAGTGTGAGAAAATATAAAACTCATGTGTGCAATCTGGGATGGCAAAGACAGGTGCTGTTGAAATTACTTCCTTTAAGTCATTGAAACTAGTTACCATCTCTGGTGTCGACTCTATTTGGTTGCTCTCCTTCTGTGCTTCTTTCAGGCCATGTAGGAGTGGTCCCATGTATGTTGCATAATCTAGGATCCATGCTCTGCAATAGTTATACAACTCTACGAATGTTTGCATGTCTTTCACTGTGAGTGGTTTGGGAATTGCATGCACTGTTGCTGTTCGGTCAGGGATAATTCTCTTTTCATCTGTAGATATGAGTTGCCCCAGGTAGAGCACCTCCAGTTGGCAGTATTTGAGTTTTGCATTGTCCACTTTGTACCCTTTTCTTGCGATAGAGTCCCTTCGACAGCTTTGCTCACTGTCGCTGCAGAGCAGTAGGTCATCTACATATTGAATTATTGTGCTGGGTACTTGGATGTTTCCTAAATCCTCATGTAATATCCTATTAAAAATGCTAGGGCTCTCACAGTTCCCCTGGGGATAACGAGTGTGTTCATTGCACATTCCAGCCAGGGTAAAGGCTGTGAATTACTGCGACTCTGGGTGAAGAGGTACTGAGAAAAACACATTTTTGAAGTCCATTAGAGTGAAATGGGTTGCTTCCTTGGGGATGCTGCACAAAATGGACACAGGGTTTGGGACAAGTGGAAACTCCTTCTGTACTACATCATTAAGGGGGCGGAGATCCTGGATCATCCTTCATCTGCCCTGTTGCCTTTTGAATGGGGTATATGACATATTGCATGGTGTGGTGGAGGGCACTATGATCCCTTGGTGCAACAGGGCCTTCATTGTTATTTGAATCCCCTCCTCCGCTTCTCTGGACAGTGGGTATTATTTCACTCAAGGGAGTACCACCCCTGGTTTAAGGGCAAGTCTCACAGGGGTCACCTCCTTCAGCATGCCTACATCATGTGGGTTTGTGGTCCACAAATGTGTGGGAATGTATTGTAAATCAGCCTGGCTGAATGTGAGTGGTGGTGCAACAACAGCCATTAGGGGGCTCTGAACATTTCTGTATTGTACCATGACCTCACAGTGTATACAAATCTCGAGGGTAATTTCTCCATCATTATTGTCGTCCTCAAAAATTTCTCCATCAGATAATTCTCTTTGGGGCACATTGGGGTCATTTCATAACACAGTGCACCATTGGCAACTGTGGGATTCAGTACCCAGCACTACAATCAGTTTTGCGGACACCTCTAGGCCTTCCAGCAACCAGCTCGGGGAGTACTACAGGTCAAAAAATGAAGTCAGTGGGCCTCATTATGACCCAGGCGTTAACCATGGCGCTATTAGCGCCATGGTTGACGCCGGATTCCGCCATAGTGAATGGTGGAATTACCGCCCCATTCCAAGGTTGGTGGGGTGGTAATTCCCCATTCACCATTGGCCCTTCCCCATTCCCATTCTTGCCCCATATGCCAATGGGAATGGGGAAGGCGGTAATTAGGGCACTGCAAATTGCGGTACCGTAATTACCTCCAAGGTCCCTTTGCGGGTCCCTTCCTTAACGGCTGGTAAAACCAGCCGTTATGGTAGGGACCTGCAAAGGGACCTCGTAATTGGGCGGTAAGGGATTACCGGCACCAGTGCCCTTACCGGTACCGGTAATCCCTTACTGCCCGGGTCGTAATGAGGCCCAGTTTGTACTTTCCACCCCTTTCTGGTGATCTGAGGGACAGCCTGTGCAAGTACTTTGATGCCGTAAACAAGTATATCAGGGTTGACAGGAATACCGCTCACTGCCACATTACTCGCCACAGCAAGTTTCACCAGCATTGCTCTTAGGGAACACATGCCAGGTGTGGCAAAGACAATGCCTCTGTCTGTAAATTAAATCGTCATGTTCAATTTGCTGAGCAGATCCCTACTGAGCAAGTTGACAGGAGAACTCTCAGAGTAGAGGAGGGGAGCTTGTACAACCTTCCCTCCCACCTTGACATCTAGATCTTTTGTGTAACCATTAAAATAGCCCCAGAGAATCCCTGCATGTCGAGAGTCTTTCCTGATAGCGGGAAGTTACCTTCACTGATGTACGACTTATCCGGTCCTGAGTCCACCAAAAAGATGAATGGTTTGTTCCCTATCTCTGCCCCCACCAATGGTTCCTCTTCTGGATTTAGGTTCATTGACAGGACTAGACACGCAAGTGCTCTCTGTGGGCTGTTCTAGTCAGGGTAGGTGTCCCTCCCAGGGAATGAGAAAGGGTTTCCCCCTACCACTGTAGCACCTTGACTTGAAATGGGGCTGCTGTGCTGTCAGGCAGACTGCCAAAAGTGTGTCTGTTCTCTCGTTGTTGGTTTTGGCAGGCCAATATTGTTGCACCACTTGTTGCTGTTGTGGTGGGTGGAAGGAAAAGGGGATTTGTGGGGGCAGATGCGTGTGGGCCTGATAAATCTCATAGGGTTTCAAAGTCGTTCAGGGAGTGGGCTCTTGGGGCTGCCTGGTTGGGGACACTCATACTGTTGCTGGTTTTAGTTGTAATTCCCTCCTGGCCCCACCTCCCCCATGTCCAGCACTGTCCAGACCCCCTATCTCTGGGTCCTGGACCTCCTAACCCATAACCCTCCTTTGCTAGGTGCTCAGATCTCACCTCGTCCTCATTGTTATCTTCCTTGCCACAGGTCCCAAACATTTTTGGCTTCCTACCAAATGTCCTTGTCCTCCTTCAGCCCAAACCACCGCTATCTTGCCTGTGTCACATTAGAGGCGCACCCTTCTTCCCCTGTCTGCTCTGGTGGTGGCCCCGTCGATACTGTGGCCACTTTCACTTTCACTAGTTTATTTTGAACTAGTTTTGCTTCCTCTGCCTGCTGACTGTGCAATGTTTCCTTTTCTCGCTCTTTTAATCTCCTACAGTGGTATGCTTTGTATCTCGGCCATCCCTTTGCCTCTACCCCAGCTATCTTATCAAGCGCTTTCTGCACTTCTTTGGAGAGCCCTCTTTTTACTAAAAAATAAAATAGTGAGGTTGATTGATCCCGGGTGCTGCCCGTTTCTGCTCTCCACATCTCTTGAACCCTAAGAATGTACTGTGCAGCATCTTCCTCATCCCCAATTGTGCATTGTATTATGGTTTGTAAATCTGGGCTTTCTGGGAACTTGCGTCACAGTGCATCCCATAATCGCGCTCTAATCTTGTTGAATGATGCTCCATCATGGGCATCGTTATTTAGCATACTCCCGGGTACCCAGCTTTCATCCACACCATCTTTGCTTGATCTCCTACTGCTGCTGCTAACAAACTCTTAATGTCCCCTACTACTAAGGGTACGCCTGCTGTGTTTTTTTCAAACAATAGACCAATTTCCCCACCCTCGCTGTGAGTATCTGGAACACCTTGAGGAGGTTATTTTTGTCCATCTGTGCCCGGGGTACATAGTGTGGTCACCCTGCGCCCTTGTGTATCAGGGGCCTTTGCAGCTTCACCTTTCCATTCCCACCCTTAATTGCACTTCCGTTTTTCTGTGCTAATGCCATTCTGCCAAGCCTCTCCCTTAATCTTTCATTCCATAGACTTGCTGATCTTGGTGTGGCCTGAGGTGCCTGCTCGGCCCCTCACTCTCCTTCTTCTTCCATGTCATCAAAATCACTCCAGTATTCCTCGTCCCCTCTCTGGGACCCCATATTCTCATATCCCAAACTGTCTGTTTCCCCATCCCGCTCTATATGGACGGTTCTTATAGGCGCACTGTCTATTCTGAATAGGAAGTCACCTGACTTCAATTCAACCCCCATGGCTGTTGGGGTGCCCCAGCGGGCAGCATTGGTGTTTCCACCACCCTTGTCACCTCACATGCTGCCCTTAATCTTGCTAGTTAAGTGCGAGTTAAGGCTAGTGCTACCTCTAAGTCTCTTGCACTCACCCCAGTATGGGCCAATACCTCTGGTGGTGAGACGTATGGTGGGGCTGGGGCTGTGCTCAGCGTAGCCACCATAATGTCCGCTGACAGATAAATCAAGTTGGTATACCCTTCTGCTGCATGCGTTGCTAGGGGGTATATCACCTTTTTAGTGTCCGCATTCTTTTCTCCCTCCCCTGTGCGGTTTCTTTCTTACGGTCAAGCGTTGCCCCTTCTCTCTTTGAATCCTCTGTTTCTTTGAACATTTTCCAAAGGTTTAAGATTTCCCTCCTATTTTGTGACAGTTTCCCTTTATACTTTGCTGTCAGGAAGGTAGACATGTGCTCCAGTGCACATTTGTCAAAGGATCCTTGCTCTGGCCAAGAAAAGGGCATCCCACTCTTTAGTCTCAGCCATTCATTGGTTGTGGTACTTTTTGATCTTCTCACAATACAAGGGCAAAGACTTACATATATGGTCTAAGGGCTTGTAGTGGGGCTACTCCTATTCTATTGTGCCACAGCCCAAACAGAAAATCGTTGAGCACCTTCAAAACAAATACAGTTCTGGCTTGTCTTTAGAACATGTCAAAATCATTAGTTCACTTTTTCCCCCTCCCGCAGTTGCCCACTGGAGCTTCTTCACATGTTACATACACACTCTCCTGATGCGCTCACACAAGCATTTCATACACGCCCCTCCCGGACCTCCTCCTTACACTTTAAAGTACACCAACAAAACAAACTAAAAAAACAAGCTAAAACAATAAGCACTACTTTTCCCGAGCTCTCTAATTATACAGAGCTCCTATGTTTCTCCTTATTTTTCTACCACACTGGTCGAGGCAGGGCATGTGGCGCCACCTTCCCCCCTCACTCGGGTGTGCTGCCATATTCCTTTTTCCTTATCCTTAATATCCTTAAAAAATAGCTAGACAAAATCAACATAATCCACGAACCAAAACACATTCCTAATTTCATTCACTGTGTGTTCATACTATTCACACTGCTCCATTTGTCCAACCTTTCTTTGTTATTGATTTTATTAGAAAGTGCTACTTGAATATTGGTGCACCAAGATTTGTCTTTGGTACAGGTGTCTGCTGCAGGAGAAGAGGATTATAATTCTCTTAGAATCACAAAGAGTTTTCTATTGTTGGAATTAGCTTTGTTGATTCTATTGTTGTACGTATCTCTTTTAGTTCGAATAATTTCACATTTGTAACTGGTGGATATTTTAGAAAGGTTTTCCTTGTTCTCTGGTGTAGGATTATTTTTCCAAGAAGATTCAGCATTTCTTTTTTGGTTTCGTAACATTTTCAAGTAAGGGGTGAACCATGAGTTTAGATGCGCACACGGCTTACTTTTGCGAATTTGTGAAGTAGCTATTTTGCCAATGGCATGGTTGATAGTGTTGTTGTAGAGGTCTACGAGAGCCGTAGGATAAGATTTAGTATTTGTAAAGGTAGTGATGGGATGCAGGAACGGTAGTAAGTTTTCCATTGTTATATTCTGTTTATTTCTGGTAATGGCTGGAGGAGCTGAGGGAATTGTTTGCTTAAGATGATGATAGTCTTGTAGGGTGAAGGAGATAAGGTTGTAATCTGTCCAGGTGCATGGTTCATTAGAGGTGATATTGATATCACAGTTAAGGTCAGCTAGCCAGTCTAATGTTTTACCTCTGATATGAGTTGCCAAGTTAATTTGGTGGGTAAGGCCCAGTTCAGTAATGGTATTGGCTAGTGAGGTGGCATTATCATCTTTAGGGTCATTGACACCTAGGTTAAAGTCTCCTAATGCCATAATTTGAGACATTGGTTTAGCATTGATGGAGAGTATAGATGTGATATCCTCCTCGAAGTTTAGGATGGGGCCAGGTGGTCTTTAGAGTAGATGCATAGTTATGGTGCATGATGGTGTGAGTGGCAATTTGATGGGAAGCAGCTCTCCTGAAGGGAATGGAAGGTGTGATAGTGCCCTTAGTCTAGGGTGGTCTTTGCAATGAAGGCACTGCCTTCTCCTCGGGCAGTTTCTCTATCTCGTTTGAGTAGGGTGTCATTTTTTTAAATCGCTAATGACAGAGATGGACCTGCGGCAGAGTGAAGCCAGGTCTTAGTGATTGCCAGAAAAGCGAGTTTGTTGGGACAATAATGTCTGAAATGTCAAGTGGGTGGGCTACCAGCGATCTGGCATTAATCAAGGCACCTTTAATTTGAGCAGAGTCAGTGTCAATGTGTAATAGAGTGGGGCACGTAATTCTCTTACAGTTGGCTTATTAGTGGGACTGTGGATAGGTGGTTCTGGCTTGGATCTATTTTTGGATGACTTTAGCAGATTAGGCCTGGCATTGCCATTGATTAGTGGTTTAAACTCTTTTCCCAGTCTAGTGTGTAGGGCAAGGTTGATTGGGGGTCGGTCTCGTGGCGTAAAGTTGAATCCACTGGAGTGGTGATAGTAGTGATAGTAGTGGTGATAGTAGGCACGTAGGTCTAGTGAGTGATATACCATTGGATGCAGGAGTGTCTCAGACATGTTGGAATGGCAGCAGGAATGTTGTTGGTGTGATGAGGTGTGACCGAGGGAGTGGATTGGCCATAGTAAGTGGTTGTCAAGGTTTATAGAGGGTGTCATGAATTACAGAGTTGATCACCATAAGATTGTGTAATTCAGAGTTAGCCATAGTAGAGGTGATGCACTGTGTAAGGAGTATGGTAAATAAGCTGAGCAGAAGTGGTATACGCGTACTAGAGGTAGAGGGGTACATGATTAGATAAACAACAAATGTAAATATGAGCTACGGTAATACAGATGTAATGGTAAAAATTGGACTGGCTGGTTGCGGAATACAGCTGATCTAGATTAGTGGCTAGTAGTGTACCGTGAAAATTAGGTAGTAGACACACCTCCTATTTCCTAGTTGATGCTCTGACACACTAGTAGCATAGTACAGCATAAAATTCAACGAGTCATTCAGGCAAAGGGGGTAGTAATAAGAAGTTACACAGGACAATCTAAAGGACATAAATGACCAAATATTGCAGCAGCACTGAATTGTCTCCCAACAGATAGTCGGAAGTGTGTGAGGTCAATTAGACAATTGGGACACGATTAGTGCAAAAGCAACTTCTGCACTGAATGAAAAGACGCGAGCCAGGGGATCGCCTTATGTTAGTGCCCTAATGAGGGGAGGCGAGGGTGAGTAAGGCAAGGCATAAGTAAGAACCAGGTTATACATAATGCAAGTACATTATTAGTGGTTGGGGTATGAACGAAGGTTGAACTTGCACATGGGCATTACAATCGGTAATCGCAGGTTCTTAGGAGGGAACAAGAGTCAGGTGCATGCCTGACAAAGGAATATTATGTGGATGACATAAGGAACGCATAACAGAAAAGAGGTTGGAGTTCACAGGTGCTTGTGGGCAAGCAGGCCACTGCGTACCATGCATTTAGCGTATCTGGGAGTCTGTAGGTGTAGGCGCTCGGCAATGCTGGTAGAACGCGTGCATAATTTGACACTTGGTAGATTGTAGATAGTTCGTAATGGTTAGCGTAGACGAAGGATGATGAAGGCAGTGTTTCCTGTCCCAGCGGCCCCAGCGACTAGGACAGGCTCAGACAGGGCCTTATAAAAATGGTTCTTGGAAGAAACAGGGCCACCTTCCGCCTCCTGTGGGGGGCACAGCAATAAAATACCCACACCTAGCCAATCAGGTGTGCTGGAAAAAAGTCTATGATTAGATAGGAAAAACGGCGGCCATTAATGAGGTTGCCATGGTGACCGTTCACAAAGGGCACGTTAATTCTGAAGCAGCCACGTGTCAGGAATAAGACTTTGGCTGCATTTTCAGACACACAGATAGCAAGATGAATCAGCAAAGTGAAAAACAGAAGGTATGCAGGGTTGAGAACGGTGCAGTAGACTACTCCCTCTTCTCACTGTAATTGTTGATAAGGTCCTCATGGACCACGCTTCTCCTGGAGTGTTGAAATAGATGCGGCTGAGAGGGCTCCTGCCCTCTCATGTCATAGCTGTAGTCTTGAATGGAAATGGAGGCTCAGACACGGCCTTATTAAAAAGGGTATTGGAAGAAACAGGGCTGGCTTCCGCCTCCGGTGGGGTACAGTAATAAGATACTCACAGCTAGCCAATCAGCTGTGCTAGAGAAACTCTATGATTAGATAGGAAAAACGGAGGCCATTACTGAGGTTGCCGTGGTGACCGTACAAAAAGGCCACCTTAATTCGTGCTGCGGGGTGGAGGGGTGGGGAACATGAGTTGGACATGGGTGGGGGCCTGGTGGAGGGTGACCCTGCTCTGCTGGGGGGTGGGAGTGGTGGGAGACATGGGTGGGGGCCTGCTGGCAGGTGCCCCACAGTGCTGGGGGGTGGGGGTGGTGGGGAACATGAGTTGGACATGGGTGGGGGCCTGCTGGCAGGTGCCCCACAGTGCTGGGGGGTGGGGTGGTGGGGAACATGAGTTGGACATGGGTGGGGGCCTGCTGGCAGGTGCCCCACAGTGCTGGGGGGTGGGGTGGTGAGGAACATGAGTTGGACATGGGTGGGGGCCTGCTGGCAGGTGCCCCACAGTGCTGGGGGGTGGGGGGTGGGGAACATGAGTTGGACATGGGTGGGGGCCTGGTGGAGGGTGACCCTGCACTGCTGGGGGTGGGGGTGGTGGGAGACATGGGTGGGGGCCTGGTGGAGGGTGCCCCTGCACTGCTGGGGGGTGGGGGTGGTGGGAGACATGGGTGGGGGCCTGGTGGAGGGTGACCCTGCACTGCTGGGGGGTGGGGGTGTGGGAGACATGGGTGGGGGCCTGGTGGAGGGTGACCCTGCACTGCTGCGGGGTGGGGGTGGTGGGAGACATGGGTGGGGGCCTGCTGGCAGGTGCCCCACAGTGCTGCGGGTTGGGGGTGGTGGGGAACATGAGTTGGACATAGTTGGGGGCCTGCTGGCAGGTGCCCCACAGTGCTGGGGGGTGGGGGTGGTGGGGAACATGAGTTGGACATGGGTGGGGGCCTGCTGGCAGGTGCCCCACAGTGCTGGGGGGTGGGGGTGGTGGGGAACATGAGTTGGACATGGGTGGGGGCCTGGTGGAGGGTGACCCTGCACTGCTGGGGGGTGGGGGTGGTGGGAGACATGGGTGGGGGCCTGGTGGAGGGTGCCCCTGCACTGCTGGGGGGTGGGGGTGGTGGGAGACATGGGTGGGGGCCTGGTGGAGGGTGCCCCACAGTGCTAGGGGGTGGGGGTGGTGGGAGACATGGGTGGGGGCCTGGTGGAGGGTGCCCCTGGTGGCTGGGGGTGCAGGGGGACATGCATTGGTAGGCAGTAGTGCAAGTTGACATGTGGGTTGGCTGGGGGGCATGGACATGGTGGATGGGGTGCCTGCAGGACATGTGCAGGGTAGGCCCCTGTGGTGTGAGCCACCTGCAGGGGCCATGGAGGGTGTAGAGGGAACACCGGGGAGGACCCACACGTGCAATTCACGTGTGGTGCTCCCCGCGCACCCCTGTAATACACGTACCCTGCGGAAATCGCATGTGGAACTTCCCGCACACCCCTGAAATACGCGTACCCTGCTCGCACGGGGCCAATCGCGTGTGGAACTTCCCGCGCACCCCTGAAATACAAGTACCCTGCTGAAATCGCATGTGGAACTTCCCGCGCACCCCTGAAATACACATACCCTGCTGAAATCGCGTGTGGAAGTTCCCGCGCACCCCTGAAATACACGTACCCTGCGGAAATCGCGTGTGGAACTTCCCGCGCACCCCTGAAATACGTGTACCCTGCTTGCACGGGGCCAATCACGTGTGGAACTTCCCGTGCACCCCTGAAATACACGTACCCTGCTGAAATCGCGTGTGGAACTTCCCGCGCACCCCTGAAATACACCTACCCTGCGGAAATCACGTGTGGAACTTCCCGCGCACCCCTGAAATACACATACCCTGGAAATCGCGTGTGGAACTTCCCGAGCACCCCTGAAATACGCGTACCCTGCTTGCACGGGGCCAATTGCGTGTGGAACTTCCCGTGCACCCGTGAAATACACGTACCCTGCTGAAATCGCGTGTGGAACTTCCCGCGCACCCCTGAAATACACGTACCCTGCGGAAATCGCGTGTGGAACTTCCCGCGCAACCCTGAAATACGCGTACCCTGCTCGCATGGGGCCAATCGCGTGTGGAACTTCCCGTGCACCCCTGAAATACACGTACCCTGCGGAAATCGCGTCTGGAACTTCCCGCACACCCCTGAAATACACGTACTCTGCGGAAATCGTGTGTGGAACTTCCCGCGCACCCCTGAAATACGCATACCCTGCTCGCACGGGGCCAATCGCGTGTGGAACTTCCCGCGCACCCCTGAAATAAACGTACCCTGCTGAAATCGCATGTGGAACTTCCTGCGCACCCCTGAAATACACGTACCCTGCGGAAATCGTGTGTGGAACTTCCCGCGCACCCCTGAAATACGCATACCCTGCTCGCACGGGGCCAATCGCGTGTGGAACTTCCCGCGCACCCCTGAAATAAACGTACCCTGCTGAAATCGCATGTGGAACTTCCCGCGCACCCCTGAAATACGCATACCCTGCTCGCACGGGGCCAATCGCGCGTGGAACTTCCTGCGCACCCCTGAAATACACGTACCCTGCTGAAATCGCGTGTGGAACTTCCCGCGCACCCCTGAAATACACGTACCCTGCGGAAATCGCGTGTCGAACTTCCCACGCACCCCTGAAATACACGTACCCTGCGGAAATCGCGTGTGGAACTTCCCGCGCACCCCTGAAATACGCGTACCCTGCTCGCACGGGGCCAATCGCATGTGGAACTTCCCGCGCACCCCTGAAATACACGTACCCTGCTGAAATCGCGTGTGGAACTTCCTGCGCACCCCTGAAATACACGTACCCTGCAGAAATCGCGTGTGGAACTTCCCACGCACCCCTGAAATACGCATACCCTGCTTGCACGGGGCCAATCGCGTGTGGAACTTTCCGTGCACCCCTGAAATACACGTACCCTGCTGAAATCACGTGTGGAACTTCCCGTGCACCCCTGAAATACACGTACCCTGCGGAAATCATGTGTGGAACTTCACGCGCACCCCTGAAATACGCATACCCTGCTCGCACCCGGCCAATCGCGTGAGGTACTTCCCGCGCACCCCAGTGATACATGTAGCCTGCTTGCCGTGCTGGTACAGGGTTAGCACAGCCCTTTGCGCTGGATTGAGGATTTTGATGGCTTTTACCTGCGCGAGAGGCGTTCTTGGGGGTGTAACTGGCGCTGCTGCAGGGTTGCTGCGCCACTGTGCGCCACGGCTGGTTTTGGTGGCTGGAATCCATGAATACGCTGTGCGCGGAAATGGATTTTAGCGCACGCGGCTGGCGCAGGGATTCGCATGCGCACACTGTGCGCCAGCCGCGTGCACCACTTGTGCGCTGAATTCTATGAAATACCCTCTAAACCTTTTCAACCATCTTGGAAAACGTACCAGCCTTGGGTGATTTCTCTTCTACTATCTTTGCATGCCTCTTCATGCAGGGCAGAAAGACACTGGAGGAAATCTCAGTGTGGAGTGTGAAGAGTGTCTGGTGTCCGGTGAGTGGTGAATGGCCATGAGGTTTTGACAAACGGTAAGCCAGCCATCATGGTTTGATTTTAAATATCAGCCTCTGACAATTGATTTTAATTCTTTACCATGCGGCAGTGACTGTGGAGCTTTTGCTCTTTGAGCTGCCTCAAGTACTTTGATCATTTGGACTCAATAAACCTCTTGTTTCGCCATATAAGAACTCACAACCGTGACTGCGGCGCTGTGGCGCTTTGAACGGCTGTGACTTAGCAGTGAAAGAGCTTCAAGACAACTTAAATCTCTTTACATACTGCCCTGGTGTGTAAAAGCATACAATTTGAAGAGTGTTTTGTTTCATGTCTAATCCTGTTTATACTTTAAAAACAGGAATGCCGAATGAACTTAAAACATCAATGGCATCTGTTACATTAAAATCTACACCTATGAGGTAATCACTGGTTAATGTTTTGAAACGCAAAACACTGAATCAGTCTTCAAAATTATTGGACAAAAAAATATGTGCTGGCGACACTCGCGACTTTTTCAAACCTGCACCCACTACACCTAATGTTATTATGATCGAGGGCACATCACAAAGTAACTGCTCTACTACACAAACAGTAGTGGAATGTATGCAACCTTTAATTACTTCCTTGACAGACACCCAAATATTGTCTGAAGATGCCCAGCGTGTGCCAATCGTGTCTCAGCCCCATACTGTTGTTGTGGAGAATGATTGGACAAAACAGAAAGAAATACAAAGGTTATCAATGCCATCACTTGATATTGCTTTGGAATCCCCTCAATTGAATCGCTCACTGGTTGGCAATTCATCTTTGATACCTGAACCTCTCAAGGATGGTGTTGATTTATACAATTCTGTTGGCAATATTTCTATCATTGCTTCAACATCTTTCACTAACTCTGAAGCGAATAGCCGGTACTAGTCCCCGAGTTTATTTGACAATTCCATTCAGACAGTAGTACCTGCTCACTCTCCCAGAAATGGCAAGGATAACTCAGAAACCTATGAAAAGGACAACAACCATCCTTGCAATATAGAACCACAGATGAAATCACAATCTGCATTGCTTGAAATCACCCTGCAAGCCATGAATATGACAATAGTGACATTAAGTAAACTATTTGAATCCTTGGACTTTAAACTAACACAACAAAACAAACAAATAGATCAAACAAAAAAGTTCATAAGTGTTGCGCATGTGTGTGTGATGAATGGGACTTGTAATAATTATGTGTTGCCTCAGATTGTGCCCATCATAGGTCTACAGGAACATGAGATACTGTATCTAGTGGTCATGGAACAATGAATAGTCAAGCTATTGTAGAATTAACTAATTAACTACTGGGCGTGCATCTGACTCGCTGCACAATTCAAACTTAACAACCTTTTCTGAATGTGCACCTTCAACCACATGTGAATTGTTTAGTGGTAAACCAGGCAAAACAAAAGGTGGTATTTCTGATTGTAAATTAAAGACAATCAAAATTTAAAAGGATTACCACCAAGAGCTCGAGTTAGTATTAAGCGTTTTGTGAAAAGATTAGCACCCAAAAATAAATATGCTCTTTTAATTCGAGCAGCTGCAAGCACTCATCAAATTATGAATAATAACAGGAAAGATAATCTGCCATCTGAAAGTAGTCACATCAAGGACTACTCTCCCATAAATTATCTTGTTGCAGCCATTACTGAAAATGAAGAAAGGATTGTCACCATTGTTGATAAGCCAAGTGAAAAAGTTGATTCAACAACACATAAACAAGTTAATGGACATGACCTGATTATGAGCGACTTTCGAACTGATATTGAGAAATCCATTGAACAATATGTTACATTGCATTCAAAAAGTGTTTGCTCAGATTCTATGAACCAGCATGTGTTCAAACTTGATTCTGGCTTTTCTCTTGGTGCCCTTCCTTCCAGTAATATCTTGTCCCTTCAGCTGTTAAATTCTAGACTAAACGTGCCAACAGAAACCAACATATCTACGGTGCTTGCACCTGAAAATCAAAATATTAGTCTCTATGATTTGGAAGCCAGTAAAATTGCAGTCCCGAGTGACTTAGCTTCATCTAGGGATGCCGAATCTACTAACAAAGTAATAGCCCAGGAGTTTTGGGCATTACCTATGCATTCGAGGCATGATGGTCAGTCAGGGTTGATTGACCAAAACAGCTAATTAGCAAATGACAATGTATCTGTAGCCAATAGTGTTAACATCCACACATCTAGTGAAGCTGTGGAAAAATATGTCGACCTTCAGCTGAAACTTCACATTGCTAATGCGGTTGGTTGCTTTATGAAGCACCATATGAAGGATAAACAAACACAGTAAGAATACCAACACTCTACTAGTATTACTACTAGCAAACAAGTACACCTTGAATCTGAACGTAGGTCTCCTAACAGTGGGCAGAATGTTGATTCAAATAATAAAACAAATACAGAGAGCTGGGAATCTCGGCCTATGGTGGGTAAAGCATTAAAGAAATTGGATCACTTTCATTGACTCATTCTTAAGTGTCGCCCTGCTCCATTTCCAACATGTGTTTTAAACAGAACAAGTATAATGGCTATTTGTGAGTAAATGGGTAGTTTACAGGATATAACCTCAGCAGATATTGAGCAGGTGGAATTTGTTAATGAAAAAGATCTGTCAATTGTGCGATTGTGGATTCAGTCGAACGTGGTTAGAAATACCATGTGGCAAGCCTGCATGGACATTTTTGCCTTAGGGTTTGTACTAGCACAAGATCCTGTTTACATTGACGTTAATGAAAACCAAAAACTAAAAACGAAGTCCTCTTTCAATTCCATTGAAAGTAAAAAAAAGTGTTGTTGAATATGAGGGAGTAAGAAAACAAGGGCAATTTTCAAAACAGGAACTGCAAAGGACACAGTATGCTAACAACTCATAACCTAAACTTGAAAGTGGAAAATGTGCCATTTCTTTGGCAAGCTGGAACACCTGTGGTTTCTCGCTCTTGCTGGCAGCAAGTACGGCTTCTCTTGCAGTGTATGATATAGTAGTTCTACAGGAGACCTGGTTAGTCCAGAAGCCTGTATGGGAGGGTCATACCATCTTGCTAAATCCCGTCAAGGTATTTGCTGGAGGGCATCCTTTATCAGGATTATTAATAGCAACTAAGAATCACACAGGTTAGCACGCTTCCATTTGGTCAGTTCCAAATCCCTATCTTTTGTTGGTAAAAATCATACATCCTGGGGGTGTGATTGCCATCATTAATATGTACCGTAATCCCCAAAGTATAACTGATGGTGAGTTCTTTTTCAATCTTGAACAGTTAATCAATATTATAATGATGGCTCCTGATATTACCAATACGATTGTAGCCGGGGATTTAAATATGCAGTTGCTACCGTTTACCAAACCAAAATTGACCTTGTCTTGTATGAGATGTATATCTTTGATGAAAGAGCGTAATCTAATTATGTGCAATGGAGCTATTGATGGTGACATACCTCCTGAGTATACATGGCGAAGAGGTAAGAGTGCTTCCATACTGGATTATATTTTGGTGGACCCAAACACATTCAATGAAGCTCTAACTCTTGATGTGGTTACACAACTCCACAGTGAACATGAACTAATTAGATTTAAATGGGTTGCAAAGGAAACCTTGAGTAAAAATGATAACATGATATATCGTCATTGTGTCATGATCAACAATGCTAGAACATGCTTTACTTGGAACATCAACACTCTCAATACGTTTAATATTAATCTTGAGACTAGTTTTGTGGATATGGATGTAGCAAATAAGCAATGTACATCGTTTTTGCATTTGTATTGTACCCGACATCCAATATCTTCTCATGTAAGTCATAAACCTATGCACAAATGTGATGCCCAAGTGCAAATGAATAAATCCTGTTTGCGGAAACAGAAGAAAGCAATTGCGATCTCCGACACTTATGACAAAAAAAAACAATTTGTGCTCTTAACTGTACATATAAAGATTGGCTACGTTCTCATCGAGCTCAAGTGATTCAAAATGATGGTGAGGCAATGCTTTAAGAGATAACTAAAAAGAACACAGCACTAATATGGGCTATCATAAACATCGCAAACCATGCAGCTCAAAAATCGGTACAGGTGAACGGGGTAAATGATTATGATTGGGTGAGCTATTTTTCTAACATCTATGCTAGACCATCTACAATTGAAGATAGCATCGGTACAGAGTTTTCTTGTTATGAGGGATTGCACATCCTAGAAGAGGATATTCTGTTTACATTTCTAAATTAAATAATTCTCGCACACCAGGGCCGGATGGTCTTAATAACTTAATGTTCAAGCAGCACCCCGCTCTCTGGGCACCTATATTGTATAACATCTTTAAACAGATTCTTACCCTGAATGCAGTTCCTCTCTCGTGGCTCTCATCTGTCACAGTTCCCATTTTCAAGAAGGGCGATCGATCTTGTCCTAGTAACTATCGCCCGATCACCCTTCTTGATGCCTCTGGCAAAATATTCTCCAAATTTATTTTGAGAGACCTTAATAACTGGTCTTCAGAACAATTTAAAAAAGATCCGTTTCAAACTGGCTTCATCCCAGGCATGGGAACTTGTGTCAATTTGCTAACTTTGACATCTATTATTGCTCATCATAACATTATTAAACAGCCCCTTTACCTAATCTTTGTCGATTTAAGAGCAGCCTTTGATTCGGTTTCTAGAGAACATTTATCGCATAAACTCATTTCTCATGGGTGTCCAGCGTACATTGTTTCCTTGATTAGAGACTTACACACCAATAATATCATTCGAGTGAGATTGGGAGCGGATGGTAAACTATCAATGCCAATTAAGACCTTAAAGTGCTGAGGCAGGGTTGTACCTTAGCCTCAGCTCTCTTTAACTTTTTTTATTTCTGACATAAGAAGAGCATTTCTCAATGTGCTAACGGATGCTCCCAAATTGGCCACTAAAATGGTGTTATCTCTATTATATGCTGATGATTTGCTGTTGTTCCCCAAAACGTCTGGTGGACTTCAGAAAGTAATAAATGCCCTAGCGAAGTATGATGATGATAATTTGTTAACTATACATTTGGAGAAAACACAAATTATTAAGTTTATGCCATCAAGAAAACATAATAAGCCAAATCAATCTTGGACCCTGAAGGGTCATCAAGTGCAATGTGTCCAGCGTTACACCTATTTAGGTACAATCATTGTGAATCAGGGTGAGCTTGAAGTTTATAAACAGACATTAAGAACTAAAATAACAACTTCTATACATCGGTTTGCTATTATACAAGCCAAATATGGAAAATTCACAGTTATGCCAGCTATATCATATTATTGTCAAAGGGCTGTGCTAATCATTCTTTATGCCTCAGAAACTAAGCCAATAGTCTCATAAAAAATATGGACTTGTTTGGAGGGCAAATACTGGCAAAGTATTTTACATCTACCGCCGTGTACTCCAGTTCCCTGGATACTAAATGAGCTTGGCCTTATTTCCAAGTATGCCAGGTACATGTGGCAACTGATTGCCCTTTTTAGGAAATGTCTTTTGGCATTACAAACGCCTACTGTTTTGGGCAGTTTGTCTGAATATGTTTATACTTCTAAAGACAAATTTATCTGTATGTGGCGTAAACTAGTAATTCATGCTTTATCACTTGCAGAGGTGTCCTTATTAACTCTCATTCAAAATTCGATGAGGGTCAAGACCAAACATTTTCAGAAAGATTGGATTTTGACCAGAGAGAAATGTGAACTACATCGAAACTTTAACGATAACTCATTTGCAATACAAAATATAGCAATCCAGAGTCATATATGTTAAAATCTCCTTCCCAGTTGCATAAAATGGATTTTACATGATTGAGATTCAATCTCTGGCTTACTCGTGAGGTGTTAGCACAGCGTTGAGTTATACCATATTCTGAAAGTTATTGTCAGTTTTGTAAAAACCGTCAACAGATTGAGATATTGAAACATCTTTCAGTATAATGTGCTGAGTTAATGGACAAGCGAATGCCATTTTTTTAAAAAGGCTATGGAACCCCATCGGGATGCCACCACAGATTATTTGTGGAAATGTATTCACTCTGGCCTCCTGACACATATACAAATAAGTGCCTTAGGTTTTCTATATGAATTAAATTGAACACATCCAGGCACACAAGTTTTAAGTGTATGTTAAAGGGTTCAACTAATTGATTGACAATTGAGAGTACGCATATGATGACTTCATCTTAATTTCTTATTTTGTTATTTTCTTTTAATGCAATGAAATGTACATATATGTAATGGTTTTCTACAAAGTTAATTGTTGTTTATTTTTTATCTAAATATGTTAGAAATTGAATATTTTATGCATTGTAAAGTTTACTTATGCCAGCTATATCAATAAAAAAAATAAAAGAAAAAAAGAAATCTCAGTCATCTATGGACCCTGTCCAACTTTCTACCATTCCTCCATGTGCCTGCTTTAATCACAATTAGTAGCACTCTATTCTTATTCTCTCTCCTTCCTCACACCCACAGCATTTTCCAGTGTCTGAATCATGTTAATTCCCTCCCTCTGCTTGACCCATGTTCTGCCTTATTCCTTTCTGTCACTGACTTTGCTTGTTATGTTGAGTTATTACCTTTTTGGTATGATCCTTTGAAACTATAGACAAAATATGTGCATTGAGCATAGAAGATTCAAATTCCAAAAGGGGATCAGCAAGGAAAATGGCAGATCCACACCAATCAGATCAAAAGATGTTATTATCTCAGAGAAACTTAAGGCACATTGAGTAAACATCTGAACCTATGGTTGAAGTAGCCACTACATAAAATCAAGACAGAAACCTGAAAAAATAATGGTTTTGAACTATTGCAAAAAAGTAAGTGTTTTTACTTGACAGAATACATGTTTGAACGATATAGTGAAAATATCCAACATTTGGATCATCCAGATAAGAGAGTAAGATGCACAATTATACCCAATCTCTGTGAATAGCTTCCACTCAAATAGTGTTTATACCCTTCTCTCATAGTAACACATTTCTTTTTATCCACATTGGTGACCAAACTTCTCATGAGTTGCAGTAAATGAAGTTGACCACTAAACAAAAATCCATAATTTTCCAGAAGAAAAAAGAACCAAAGGCAAGCACCTCTTGGACTGGGAACACATATTGCATGTGCACCATTTTGGCCACCCCACGTGGCACTTCAACCCCTGGCATTACCTGTTGACATTGCTTACAATCTTGTGAGCAATTGGCGGACCACAATGAACTTTCTTCACATTGCCGCCATTTTGGAGTACCTTGAGTTATGAATCATCACCTTCTTCTTTAACATAAAGGCCATATGTTAATGTTAATGTTAAAGGGCATTTGTACCGCGCACTATCACCACCGTAGTGGTCCCTTGGCGCTCTGGCGGCTCTGAAAGAGGAGGGGAGGATGAGTTAGTGGGAGGAAGCAGGAAAAGTGCAAGAGAGCAGTGATGTGCTGTTGGCGGCCTCAGCCCGGTGGGTCCGTTGGCTGGGCCTGGGGTGTTTGCGGCCGGTAGTCGTCGTGTACTGTTGTGCAAGGCTATGTGCGTTTTTGTTTTGTTGTTGCCATGTAGTGAAGTTTGTGCTGTTTGTTGTGCTGTAGGTTTTGGTTGTGTTTGGTTTGGAGTTTGAGAGGTGTATGCAGAAAGGGAAATTGTTAGTAGGGTTGGTTAGTTTGCGTCTCTATCCTGAATAGGAGCGCTCGGCTTGTGTAGTCTCCCCTGTTGCGGCTCTGTCCTGATCTGGGTCTGACTGGCATGCAGGTTCCATACTCCTCTAGCCCCCACCTCTAATATGCTCTCTGATAGCTCCCCTTATCCTCCATTTAGACTCTAGTGGGCCTGCCAAAGACAACCTCTCAGGTAGTGGGGAGATTGCCAGTGTCTCTGTAATCCCACACCAGTGTGGTACCTGGCGGTAATTAAATTAAGGGGTGGGCGAAAGTGTTGGTGGGATTATCTGTGTTAGTTGACTCAGTCTCTGTGCGTGCTGCCTGTGTTCCTGTCAATCTGATGTCACCCGTCCAGCTACTGTGGGCTTTGCTCTCCCCGGTCAGGGGTGTCCGTGTCTTTTCGGTTTAGTTATCCTTTTAACCAGTTTTGTAACCATATTACAAACCCAAGACCAACTGAGACTTTTGAAAATGAGAGATCACAGGGAAGCCCTTGTCCCTTTGCTTTTACCTTTATGAGCTCAAGTATAGGGGATGTGGTTGTGGGATGATGCATACATACATACATGAAACTATTATTGTCTGTGTATTTCTGTGTATCAAAACATGGATTTATATGATGGTTTTAGCCCCAAAACAAATTCCTTTTGCATTTGAGCAGCTAATGTCAAATGGTATTTAAAATATGACAACATATTATTAAAAATAAGCCTATGTCTGACATTAATCCTGAAAATGTTCAATGTTTCTACAAATGCAGTCGCCCAAACATGATTATTACCATTTATGATCTATATTATTTTATATTCAACGGAAATGTTTCCCACAGAGTTAAACATTTGATTGCTCAACATGATAAAAATATATCCCTAAATTATCAGACCAGCGAAGAGCAAGTTGCTGTTACCAAGAAGTAAAAATGTAATCAAACAGAAACATCTGTGTTTTACTTAAACCTAAAACAAGCTTTGGGATGCTTTCATGTGGATTGTTCTAAGTAAGTTAACCAACATTTGTGTGCATTTCTGGAAATGTACAAATTACATTTATTTTGCTGTCAGAATCTTGAGAAGATTACAAATTGTTGCATTCTTTCACTAACAAGGTCTATGTGGATGATAATCTAGACTAAAATCCGGATGCACCATTTATCTCCTTAGGTTGTGCTGTGAGGATAAGCAAAGCTTATTAGCTCCTAAAATTGGTACGTTCGATACACTCTGTTATCTGATGTAGAACATTTAATAATAACTGGTATGAAAATCATTTTATAAATGAGAAAGAAAATGCAATCAATAGTCACTGAATTGAGTGGAATTGTGGCTGGACATTTTAAGTAAGAGATGACTTAAGATTGTTGGGTTAACTACATGCAGACCCTGGAGAAAAATCTTAAGTGGTCTGGATTTGTAGAATATTCATCAATAAACACTGATCAGCATTGGCCTGTGAGCTGAGACTGCTCTGAGACCTATTGCAACAGTGGAAAATGGCTGTTAAAAAATGGGGCCTCATTACGGGTTTGGCGGTAGCCATGCCGCTATTGGCGGCATGGCTGCCACCAAAACCGGGTCCGGGTTCCCTGAATGGGGAATTACCGGGCCATTCTGAATTCAGAGGGCCCGGTAATTCCTCCCTCTGGGAACCCAGACCCGGACCTTCCCCACTCCCATTTCAGACCCCATAGGGCTCAATGGGAGAGGGAGCTAACAATGGGCCGATTACGACCCGCGAGGGGACATCGTAATCGTGCGGAATGGTGTTAACGGGTCCGCATCCATTAGCGGAACCCGTTAATCCATTCCGCACAGGTCGTAATGAGGCCCATGGTCTTATCAGGCTTGGAATATGATATCATGGTCTTCCAGACAAACATTAAGAAGACTGATGGTCTTATTTATCCCGAGCTGCAAACATATTTGTTATACACTAAGAAATAGACTTCTAGCTTATGTTCACATTGAGTGCAGTCCAGCTAAAAGCTGCTGTGTGATAAAAGGAATGTTACATCTTTAAAAGCAGACATGTTTTAAACTGTTATATTAAGTATTTACCGTTGTCCATGCCTCTTCAGGAATGAATTATACAATAATACAGACTGCATGTAGTGAAGCAGACAATATTGACTTTCTGAAAATATTAGTTTTGTATAGATTCATATGTAAGGATGGTCATGCTTCTAACAACTTGACAGGCTTTTTCTACAGATCCTGGAGAAACACAAATTGGATGATTGAAAACAGTTCGTTCTTAGGAACCCAATGTTACTATTGTTTAGACTGTGAAGTGTTAAAAAAGCATATTTGCATGCATCGTAGCTATTCCAACAAAATGATGACAACACACAAGGAGTTGGCGATTTGGACTTGTGACACACGCAAAGAAAAGGGGAATTCCAATATTAGAACCTAAAAACAAAACCTGTTGTGTGGCTCACCACACAACTAACCAATTAGAGCTGTGAGAAGTGAACATTCAAATGTTCCCATTGAGGTAAGTTTCCTATCAATTTACTCCACATCAAAGCATCTTTGAATGGGGCTTGGTGAGGTGTTATTCAAACTGACGCCCTATGGGGGATAGGAGTGAAGAGAAATACATCCAGAAATACAAAGAGGTATCAACAGGAGAGAAATAAAGGAGATGTTGGTGACCCCAATACCGTCAGGAATTAGAGGAGCGATAAGCCCACGCCTAGAAGCGGAATCATATTGCCTACAAGTATACATGGTTTTTCCCAGATGATTTCCATGGTGATTTCCCAGGGGCCAAATTGCCTGAAGTTGCCATCCAGATAAACCAGTCTGCACAAAGCTAAGCAAACGGTGGCCCTTAAAAGAAACATAAATGCTGTATGCCAATAAAATAAAATAAAAAACAGTATATGGTACAGTTACCTCTAATAATTAGAAATTAATAAAACAGTTCCCAAGGCCACTGAAGAAGCAAGGGGTCTAACTGGATGTGTGAACTTTAAGTGAGCATCAGATGTCACAGATTATTGTTGTGCTTTTTTGACTGGATGTCTAGTATACACCTTAATTTAAATAAAAGTACTTAATGAGCCTGTTTGTACATAGTCCCAAGAGAAGCTGAAAAGGGGCATAGCAAAGGGGGAAAAAGATTTCCCAGAAGACAATGGGCTTCATTACAAGTGTGCCGGTCTGGAAACAACGGTGCCGGTAAGCTTTCCAGCACCGTTGTTTCCGGACTGGCACACTACGGGTTTGCCTGCCAGAGCCGCTGTGCCCGACATGGCATGGATTCTTGACTATGCCGCATACACAAGGCCACTCCTACAGGTCCTCAAGGAAGTACAGAAACAGAACAAAACAATAGAGTGGACCACAGACGTGATCAGGAATTTCAGTGATCTCAACAGCACCCATCCTGGCCACCCCAGATTATACTCAGGAGTTTCACATTTTCTCACACTCAAATGCCACACTCATGGCAGCACTACTGTCACAGAAAAACACAATGGGCTATAAGCCTCTGGCCTATTACAGTGGCATACTCAACTCTGTGATGCAAAGGCAGTTCACATGCAAACAGGCTCTTGCTGCTGCGGCCTTTACGATTGAAAAAAGTTCCACAATTGTAATGGGGTGCTCAGTGACACTTTATGTGGAGCACTCATTATTTGAGATCTTGAACACTCAAAGTCCACTCTCACCACACAGCGGGCATCCGCCTATGAGATTATATTATCAAGCCCACAAATTCACGTTTTAAGGTGAACTCAGCCACGTTCCTCACACAACTATGCACTGCTGAAGATTTTCAAGAGTATGACTGTGCAACTTATGAGTGCAAAAGAAGATGATATTCCCAGAGCGAAAGACAGCCCCCTCGAAGAGGAGAAGTCATTTTTGTTGATGGGTCAGCATTAATTCATCAGCATACGGGGCAGAGACATGTTGGGGCCGCAGTGGTGCGGCTAGAGGAAAATGAATATGAGACACGTGTAATGAAAAGATTGCCCATGCATTCCTCAGCTCCAATCAGTGGAGCTAGTGGTGCTCATTGAGGCCCTTTGGGCGTCCAAGGGGTTTTCTGTCATCATCTATTTGGATTCTGCTTATGTCACTACACCAGTGCATGCAGGTTTCTCATGATGAAGAAGGAGGGGCTTTAGGAGGGCACACAGCTGCCATGCTCCACACACTAATTTCCGCCCTCGCAGAACCTTCTGTAGTGGTGGTCATTAAATGCGCAGCACATACCAACAGCGCTGATGAAATCTCATTGGGGAACGCAGCCGCTGATGCGGCAGCAAAAGCTGCAGCATATGCCCCAGTGCCCACCTCTGCTGAATATGTTGTGGGACCACAAGGCCGGAAACAGGCGCATACACAGCCCTCCCAATAACACAAATTATTGAACTATAGTGTAGAGCACCCCCTGAAGAGCAAGACATATGGCTCAAACATGGATGCATGCAATTTCCAACTGATCTCTTGTGGCGACAGCAAAGTACAGGAAAGGTAGTCATGCTCGTAGAATTACTCTGCACCGCTTTTGAGCAATTACACTACCCATCTCACAGCTCCAAGCAACACATTGCAGCGGACATCAAAGAAGATTGGTTTATTCCCAATCTCCAAGAACACCTTTTGGCTATGGTCATTCAATGCACCACCTGTCAAGTGTTTAGTACAGGAAGGACACTGTGAACAATGACGGGGTATGCTGCCCTGCCCCACCAGACCATTTTGGGAGCTGCATATTGATTATGCAGAGATGCGGGAAAGATGCAATGGAGCACGATACCTCATTGTGGTGGTGTTTTGCTTTTCAGGCACATGTAATGGCCTCAGCACTTACCCTATTATTCAGATTAAAAGTTCTTGGACTCAGGAAGGCAATAATGCACACTGTGACCATTAGTTGGAAAGTAATTGGCTCTTTATATGCCCTTTGTTCAAATTCTATTAGTGTACATATTACTACCAAATAAATGTGACGGATTATACATGAATACAAAAATAAACACAAGGGGTATACATCACCGTTAGTGCAGTTGAAGGAGAAAGCTTCATCTCGGCCACAACAACACTACCCAGTCCCAAGGCAGGTAGGCAGAGAGATTGCACATCAACTAACGGGTCTGGAGTGGAGCATCCTCCTTCTCAGCGAGACTTTAGCACCCAGGGGTCCAAAAATCTCTGTAACCTCTAGGGATACCTCTCTTCTTTAAGGGAGACAAATCCCCACCCTTCATAAATTGCTGCCTGTCCCCGGCGGAAGGACAGACAGCAAGCATCGGAGGCAAGTGCAGAAAAATCCAGACAGTAATGGAAAAACCCAGCTCGTCTCCTGCATGGTCGTTCCCAGCAACCCTTATCAATGCACCTGCACATCTCTGACTCCCCTCTCGGCTTGTCCCTGTGTACCAATGTGAAAACTGTCCTCCATAATAAGCTCATCTGTTTTCACACTAGAATATCGCAACCATTGCAGAACTCATGTCTGCCTTCTAACTGAACTCACAGAAATGTAGACTTTCATTGTGGTTTGGAGGTGAATGTCCAAAATGGCCATGCATCGGCGGTGTGTTGTTTGGCTCATTTTTGCACACGCACTACAGGAGGTATGTCCCTTCTCGAGGTGGGTCAAAGCTGGTCCATGTGCCCACCCAGATGCCAAGTGTGCTGCAGAATTCCTTGTACAAGAGATATTCCCCAGATGGGGTGTGTGTGAAGTTTTAAGGTCAGACAACGGCACCCATTTCTTCAACAAACTTTTCAAGGCTATCACAACACTGTTAAGGATAAAAGACATGCATGTGCTTGATTTACCACCCACAAGAAAATGGGATGGTCGAACAAATAAATGGCCTACTCAAAAGCAGACTCTCCAAATTATGCAACACCCTAAAAAAATAACTGTGTATTGCCTGCCCCTAGCCCTCTTCCATCTGCGCACACAACCCATCAAGGACCACCACCTGCCCCGCCATGAAATAGTGACCTACAGACACATGCAAAGACCCATCTCCTCTGTGAGCAGAGCATCAGATACCCAAGAGCAGTGGCAATCCTGGGAGAAGGGTTCAAGCAATATTGCACTCAGTTGACACGGGCAATAAGGTGTGTGTCAACCACCAAAAACAGAGGATGCACAAACATCAACAGCCCACAAACTTACCCAGCACACAACCAACCATTGCTGCAGAGGGAACTGGTTTATGTCAGGAGCTTTGTGAGAAAATTGAACAATCCCAGGTTCCATGGCACCTACGAAGTGGTGTTTTCCACCCCTCTCGCAGTAAAGGTGAAAGGGCTTCCATATTGGATACACTTCTAAGACATTCGCAGAGCCCCACCCAATTCAGCAACAAACGGCTAAGACTAATGCAACTAATCTACCTCAGGTTATGTAGCATCATGCTGATTATGTAAGTGCATGTGAAAGAGAAATAAAATACATGAATTGCTGCTAGAAGCATGAGCTACTCCAATTAAAATATCTATCTCTCTCTTTGCTACTCTCTTCCTCTTTTCCCTCTTACCTCCCTACCACTTACACCCTTTTTCTCTGAAACCCCATACCTTCCAATCCCTTTGTTTTTCCCGTGTTTTCCACTACAGGTGTTGCAAAGATGATGAATTGTTCATTGTCTAGAAATAGAAATGAGATTAGAACGGTGTGGCTAAGCAGCCATGGAATAAGCTGTGTCTCCGGTGTGCTCATGCACGTCCTATACTGATCCTGATGCACATGAAGAATCAGGGCAACAAACACGATATATGAATGTAACGGCAGATGTCGGAATGTGGTGAGCACTCATTAGCAACCTGGGGAGCAGAACGGATAAGGGGGACTGCGTTTACGAAGGTATAAGAAAAGGACCGATCCTACGAAGATGGCATCAAAATGGCAGACAATCCCAGACAAAGGGAAACGCAGGAGTGCCGAATTGAGCACGGACAGTGACAACTGAGTAATACAAGAAGTGCCCGAAGGAGCTGGCTGGGGAGAATGCATTCCATCAGTAATATTGAAACAAACTGCCTCTAGCTGGCTGATGCGAGGCGCACTGTCTGGATACACTGTAGCACAGCGCATATAGGGCTCCTGCATTACAGAACACAAAGCAAGGAGGAGGTGATCACAGCAGTGGGTGCTGGGTCGCTGCGCCTAGTGGCCCGGCTCGTACTCAGAGCCTGCACTGCAGAGGTACAAGGGCTGGAAAAATAACAGAGCTCGACCTGCTTAAAGGAACGGGGGCATAAGGAGCAGACACTTTTCAGTGGAGAGGGATGGAGGAGCTATGCCGAATACAGGGGGTGCGGAAGGGTGCAGTGAGTCCTAGGAACGCACATGGCCCACAGAGCAGCAAGATCATTCGCGAGCCACATACAGCCGGTAAGCGCCTCCCGGCATGGCGGGCGCCTCTGTGTATGAGCAGCAGAAGCAGCAAGGTCCGTAAGGGACATAACTATCAACAATTCATTCAAGCGAGAATACAGCACTGAAAGAAGACTAGGAACGCTGCAACCTCAAATAGAATGTAATGGAAGCAGGGGGTTATCACGGAGGTACCGCGAGACAGAGAACCTTGTTCAGATTATGAGGCAGACAATAGATATGGGACGCAAACTCGCAAACTGCAGATGGCAGTCTAGCTGCTGCTGAGGAGCTCTCTCCACAAGTGCATTGTCCTGCAGCACAGTTAGCAAATAGCCCATTTACAGTTGCATTTCATGCATGCTGCAAGACATTGATTGGACATTTATGACCTACATGTGAGTGGACACGAAAACACAGAGAAACACGTCACTGGTAATAGAAGGGGCTAGAAGGTGCCCAGACAAAACCTTGGACCTGGAGGGGTGAAATAACACTGTGTTCCAGTGACACGACATCGCCAGCCCACGAGCAAGCACAGGGGTGAATCAGAGCCCCAGCAGGACAACAAATGAATGCCGTAGCATCATTGCACACCTGGACTGCACATCGGCTGGTACTGTACAGCCATCCTGCTTGACCCCGGCAGGCCCCCACCATTGTGCGTGGAGGCGAGCTGAATAGCTGAACAGACAGGCATACCGGATGGCCTGGCAGAAGCCATAATGACAGCTGGCCGAGAGGTTATGTAGAAGTGACTGAATCCTAAGAGCTAAACCACTGGCATGGGAGATTATGGCTAAATTACTTACAGAGGACGGGATGGCGTCTAAAACTGGCAAGGCCAAAGTGAAACAACCTACGTTAGACATTTTTACTAAACCAGCCCACACGCCAGAAGCAACTATACATACAGGAGGAGACAAACGAGGAGTAGCAAATCCGGTGCGCACTGATCAAAAGATCCTTGAAGCCATTGCGGAACTGAAATCCTCATGGGAGAGCAAGATTGATGCCGCCATGGCAGAATTAAAATCCTCGCTGGAATTTAAGATTGACACTGTTAGCATGGACGTTAACTTCCTACGGCAAGACGTGAGAGCACTGACAGAGTGCACAAGTGGGCTTGAAAGTAAAGTGAAAGCCAGCACAGACACCAGGATGGCCAATATCAAGGAGGTGTGTTTAAAGAAGGGCACCTGGTTAATTCTTTGCTCTACTCAGGTAGGTAGACATTTATCGGACAAGGTTGAGCAGGGTCATGAGAAAGCCCAAGGAAGAAAGACACTAGATCCTGACAGCCAATAAACACCAATATGGTTAAGATGACTGCTACTTTGGTTCTTATTTAATATATAAGCAACAAGTATTATATAGACAATAGATAAACATGGTATACTCAACAAAATACATGAAAAAAACATGGAATGATACATAAATAACAAGACATTTGTGATGTCATCTTTGATGTTCTGGGTGTTAGGTCTTAACAGGGCACGGTGGTGGTGCGAGTTATGGTTGCTTAGCTTACCATAACTGGTGAATTTCTGAGGTTTTTTGGTTTTACCTATAACCATAACGTCCCTGTAACAATGTTTTTCCATTGAATTTCATAGGTTTTTATTAGTGCACCTTTAACTATAACGTCCCTTTAACAACATTTTTTTATTGAATTTCATAGGTTTTTAGTAGTGCAACTTCACCATAACGTCCCTTTAACAAAGTTTTTTCAGTGAATTTTATGGGTTTTTACCAGTGCATGCTCTGTTCCTACAACTTACTAATATCATACCTACCAATAAGCAATATTTTTGTCCAATTTACAAAGTTCCACCTTAAAACTCTGCCATTTCCCACCTTGTAGCATCATTTGTAACACGTCTATACACTTTTTGCAACTTTTGAAATAATTTTGCATCCGTAGATGTCCGGGAACGTCTGACTTAATCTCAGACCTTCTGGACAGTGCCACGTGACTATACGCTAGCGCGTGGCATGGTGACGTGTTCGCCAAGGCGTCTGCACTTTGTGATCGGATCCTTGCTTCGAAGACAGTTCTGAACTGCATTTTCTACTGATCTAGGAACTTTCAACTTCAAAATTTCCCTTGCACACCTCGTACACCTTTTTGTACTCATTATTCATTACCAATCTAGTGCACAGTACATACCTGGAAGAATGTTATCAAAACTGCTACTTATCTTAAAAATGGCATCAGTTGTTGCCATCCCTTCTCCCCAAGAGCCACCACCACCAGCTGGAGGACCTTCAAAACAAAAAAAGCGCAGTACTTTCAAAGACAATGAAGAGAACCAAGAAGATGAGGTAGAGCAAGTGCCTACTTCTAGCACCAAGATCGAATCATGGTTGTGCCAGTTCTTTGATAATGTTGGGAGTGTACCAAAGGTTAAAGCTACCAAAGTGAAATGCATTGAGTGCTCAGTCGCAGACTACTTGGACAGTACTCCTACGGGACCACCTCCATGCACTGCCACACTAAATCCACTGACCGCCATGCTCTCAGAAAGATTGTTCCTTTCTCAGCAAGTAGTAAGCTGTCTTCCTCCACCTCATCTTCCTCAAGAAATACTGTAACCGCACAGCCTGATGTCTGCGGGCTTTGGCGCGTTATAAATAAATAAATAAGGAGGACTATGGACCATTATCGTCCATTGCAGCCTCTGGAATGGGGGATAAAGGCCATTAGCACCCCTGGTTCCCAAAGCGGGAACCCAGGGTGCTAAAACATAGGTTTTTCTTCCTATAGCGAGACGTCTGTGGTGTTCCGCTAAAATAAGGAAGGTTTATCCTTTCTACAGTGGGACATCTCCGGTGTCCCGCTGTAGGAAGGAAAATCCTTTTACAAGACAGCCAACATGGAAAGAAAAGGCGGGGCTCCGTACACAGCCCCTCTTCCCTTGCCATGGCAGCCTGCAAAACCCTATGAACATATTACCACAAGCACTTTTTTTCCCTTTCAAACCTATCCTACCTTCAAATAACTTTACCACATAGCCGGTCCCAGGTAGACGTAGCCACTTTAACACCATGTTTGTCCCTAGTATTCATGACCAATAGCCAGATTGTCTGTGTCATGACCTTATGCCATGACCCTTACAATCTGGCTACTGCCCACAGCCACATGCTATTCCTCAGTCACCAAAGGTATATGACTATTTTTTGTACCTACATTATGACACTTGTCAAAAAATAAAACACGGGCACATTTGCAAAACCATGCTTTAATGTCTTTGCCAGTGCTCCTCACGAGTTTGCTTGAAATCCGCCCATGTTTTATTTTTTTTTAAAGTATCAAAATTTATGTAGATACAATAGTCATATAACTTAGCCCCCACTTCACAAAATCCATTCAGTCTTTACACAAACATTGAAGGTTGGGACTATAATCTTTCTCAAAACTTTTGTCCACATTCATCAAATAGCAACAAAGATATAAGCCATCTAAAAATGTTGAGACCCCCCCCCTCCAATTTCACCCCATCTTGAGAAAATCCAACCAAACTTTAGAAAACTATTTATATCTAGATCCAAAATCGTTTTGCCAAATGTTGTGCAGATTTGTCAAGTGACACCACATTTACATGCCTTTACAATATTTTGGGACCCCATTCTAATTTTGCCCCCTCTTCACAGAATCCCACAAAACTTTGCAGAACCATTCAGGATTAGTTCTAGAATAAAATTGCAAAATTACATGTAGTTTCATTGAGTGGCGCAAAAGTTATAAGCCATCCAAAAACTGCTTTTCCCCAACCCTGTAATGCAGAAATAGGTACAGATGTCCTAGGACATCTGAAGTGTCAGTGAACACCACAGGACTGCCCCAGGACATCTGGAGTGTTTGCGGACTTTTGTGGGTAAAACAACCTGTTTTTTGGCTTCTTATGGCCATATCCAATCCAATACCCACCCCCCACATCCCCAGAGATTGTTTGTTGAGTTTGACAAGTGCAATGCTGCTTTTTAAAAAAAAATTCACTGCGTTGTCCGTGGATCCAAGATGGCAGGCGTTTTCAGGAAAACCAATGCATTTCACGTTTTCTCACCACCCAATCAGCAGCCGCGTCCCGATGTCCACGGACTATACAAAAGTCTGCAACTTTTTCGGGCCAATCAGAGGCCAGTCCGCGGATCGAACAGCGAATCAGAGGCCAGTCCACAGACCGAACAGGGAAGTGAGTCCACGGAGGGACCTAGATATCACCAATGTTTTTGTCTTACATTTTGGTCGTTTAAAAAAAAATCTAAAGCATGCTTTCGGGACCAAGCCGCCACTCCTGTCGCAAATTTGGTGAAAATCCATCCAGCGGTTTGGGCTGTAGGCACAACAGAAATTAATAACTACGGACTATAACTTTGCTCCCCCCCTGACCAAACCTCACCAATCTTTGCAAGACAATTCAAAGTGGGCGATATACTGTTTTTGCAAAGTTTGGTGAGGATATGCCCAGGGAGAGCAAAGTTATAAGCCACCCAAAAAGTGCTCTTCCTATGGGTTTGGCAACTTAACCATAACTACATGGCCGGTACCGCAGGCCATGTAATAAGAACCAAAGTAGCAGTCATCTTAACCAAATTGTTGTTTATTGACTGTCAGGATCTAGTGTCTTTCTTCCTTGGGCTTTCTCATGACCTTGCTCAACTTTGTCCGATAAACAATACCAAGGAGGTGACCATATTGCAACAACAGGTGCGCAATTTGGAAAGCCGAGCAGAGGATGCAGAAGGACAAGCACGGCGGAACTACATACGCATGGTGGGTGTTCAAGAGGGAGAAGGAGGCACGGACCCGACAAATTATATTGAAAACATGCTGATGCAAGAGATTGGTGCTGGAGCGCTCACCCAGGGATTTGCGGTGGAAAGAGCACATAGAGCCCTAATAAGGAGACCACCACTGGGCGCCCCTCCCCAGCCGATCATCGTCAAGATATTAAACTATAAGGAAAGGGAAAAGATCTTGGAACACTTTCACAAAGGTGGGACGATAAGCAGAGCATCAGCGACCGTGACAGTGTACCCATTCTACAACTTTCTGGTACAGAAACAATGGCTGCACTATGTGGCCGTCAAAAGAAGACTGCGTGAATCCGGCTTCAAATACATGCTGCTGTACTCAGCGAAACTGAAGGTTGTACAGAAGAACAAGGCATTTTTCTTTGACACTCCCGAAGACGTGACGGGATGGCTGGACACACTGGGCTGCCCGGCAGAAGTGGAAGGCCAGTCGCAGAGGTCAGGATTAGTGAACCTGTAGTCTTCCTGTAATGTACTATTGACTAGAACGGTTGATGTTAGACAGCGATTGTAAAACGGACATGGACATTGGGAGAGAATACAACCCAGGGAGAACTATAATATAGGCAAAATGCTGAGGCAGAGATGGTAGACATTGAACCATTATGCAGAATGTTGAATGCTAAGGGCAGGAGACGAAAGTGCTGCCTTGTTCTACGCAGCATTACGAGACACGCTATTACCCCCGATAGTTTGTTTATTTAGGACACTGATCCTCCTGCAGCGCTTCAAGTACCAGTTGACTGGGAAAGAGGTGAGATGCGGGGATGCCTGAGATCCAGGCAAGGAGCTGGGCAATTGTTGGGGTTGTTGGGGAAGGGTAGAGGGGATTTAGTTAGGGGAGTTTTTTGGGATCCAGTCTACAGACGTGCACCAAGAGACAAGGGAAAAGGAGTCGACTAGAGAGGGTGGGATGATAACTGGGGATGGAATGTCAGAGAGCTCATCAGCTATATCAAACGAAACAGGGTGATGACATATTTGAGGAGGCAAAAGATAGATATAGCATTGTTACAAGAAATGCACCTGACTAACGATAAACAAGAAGTGGTCACAAGGAAATGGAAAGGGATGACCATGGGGGCACCTTTCTCCTCGTATGCTAGAGGAGTCCTGATATGCATAACACCACATGTCCCTTTCAAGATACTGCAGTCCTATGTAGACAAGGACGGCAGGCTAGTAATGATACGTGGGTGGGTGGAAAGCAGGGAAGTATGCATCATTAATGTACATGTTCCAAATCAGGATACTGCGGGGTATTTTAAAACCCTATATACAAAGATCAGTCCATTTATGGATGGTACAGTGGTGTGGCGGGGGGGCTCAATTGTACCTTGAACCCTGCAATGGACAGGTCAGACGAGAGACTGACACATCTGACCCCAGCAGCGAAAGCTCTGAATACACTGTTGAAGTCCTTCCAGCTAGTTGATGTATGCTGGAGAGGCACCCACAAGAACGCAGGTATTCACATTATTCGGCCCCACAAACTCTACACACTAGGTTGAACTACGTGTTCACAGGTATGAACTCTATACACAAGGTAATACACGCAGAACACAAGGCTATGGTCCTGGCACACCATGCCGCACTGGAGGTGAACTGGCAGATTCTTCCATCTTGGGCCAAGATACCGACATGCAGACTTAGGGCGGATGCGCTAAAAGATGTGGGATTCAGAGAGGGCTTGAGGAAGGAGGTGAAGAAATATTTTGACCTTAATACAGGCAGCGTAGAATCAGCCGGGGTAGTATGGGAAGCGTTGAAAGTGGTAGTGAGAGGGTTTGCCGTGACCAAGTCCAGGGGGAAGCAAGGAGTCATCACGAGGGAGCTACAGAGGGCTGAAAGGGAGTTGGAAAGAATCATGCGAGAGAGCATAAGTTCCCGGGAGTAGAATACGACTATGTCACGATTACAACAAGAATGTAGGAGCCATTGGGAGAGACTGGGTAATCTCAACTACAGGAAATATATCGAAAGGCAAGCAAGGGGACAAACCATTCTGCCACTGTTCATAAGTAACCTGCCCTTCTGTTAGTGCAATTCTTACTGAATTTAAGCAGTGTATGGTAACAACTAGAGTGTATATATTTACCATTTTCTGAATAAGTATTCCATGTACAAAGTGTTTTTATGTATATGTATATACTGTTGGTAGAAGTAGCAAACCTTATTTTATATAAAGTAGCAGTGTTATAACCTATTATAATGTGTGGACATTCCTTTGTGGCGGATTTGGTGAAACACTGTACTTAAGAATCTGTCTGCATCCCCTCCTGGAAGCTTAAGCCAGGCTGCTTGTACATAGCTACCCAATTGAGAGCCTTGCTGGGGTTGTTCTGTGCCTTTGCCCTACCCTATAGGGGACAGCGGTACAGATACCCCCTCCAGTTTTTACAATACACACAGTAAGTAAACATACATCTTAAAGTGAAATATACAAATGTAGTTCATTTGACCTTCCCCTTAGAAGAAAGTGCCCAAGACAAAATATCATTGGACTTTAAAAAAAAGTAATGAACACCATAAAAATAACCTGAGAGTGCAAATGTTCCAATAGTATGCTGGCAACGTATAAAAGGTGCTCACCTTTTAAACCCATCAATCTGTCATGAAATATTCCATGGCACACAAAATCCCAAATGCAACAAGTGCTTGTGGTCTTGAAGGTAAACGTCTGCACTGGGAATATAACAATCTGAGTAAAATCCTAATATGCTGATCAAATACTTGAGCAAGCTTGTCAACCTCAAAAAAAACATGTGTTGCGTCCACCCACTGAAGAAAATTATGCTCTTCATCCATTTGTCCTTTACTTATGACCTGAAATGCAGCCACAATTAGGGGAAAATAACTGCACGAGTGGCAAAACTCTCTTGCCACATTGTGGGCAAATACTCATGACGTACTTGTCCTCTCGTCATCTGGATTTCAACATGTGGGATGTATCAACCCAATCATCCAAGCCCTGCAACATTACTGTGCATTGCTGGCAGCAGAAACCTCAGAAATGGCCACTGGAAAGCATGCTGCTCGCTAGAAATCACCAGAAATTGCACAGTGAAAACCTGGAAAATAGGCCACCATCCACTTTTGCCTATCTTAGAGAGCACAGGAGATCACTGCCAAAAATCACCATTGGGCTACCCACAAATAGCCTGAAACACAGAGCTGTTTGAAAATCTGTTTTCTTGATTGTCAAAAACTGCTAAAATCATGGCTCACAAATCACTAAAAGATCCAACCTCTTTGTGGGTGTTCCACATCATTTACTGCAATAATCCACAAATATACAATGTCAGCAAAAATCATATGCTCTCAGAACAAATCCTATTGTAAACATACTTGATGGAAAGACAGATGTCAAAATGGTTGTAATACCATTGCTCACCTCTACCAGAAAGCCGGCATTTTAAAACCATTTGTCTAAAGTTGAACAATTGAACTCAAACTATTCCAAAGAAGAGAATTCCATGAAAATGCCATATAAGAGTGCCACACAGTGATGTCATGTTGAAAAGGACTTGATTTAAAGATATGTTGCTTATTTGAAGTTTATAAATGTTATTTTTTTCACAAGGAACTGTGTTACAATTGATCAGAAAGTAACCTGATGCAATTAAAACTCCAAAATGCTTGCTTCCCCTGAGAACACTTCACACCTTGTCATTCCCACCAGAAGGAGGGTGTCGCATTGGCATGCTAATCAAAAAGGGAGGAGATTTTCTCTGCAGCCCGGAGAAAGAAACAATGGGGGCCTTGGACTGAATAGGGAATGCTAATTTGGGGTGTAACTGACCACAAACTGCTGGCAGGAAACATGACATGTGACCATCTGAATCAGCCCAGCTCTTGGGGCGGACCAGACTGAGATGTGGATTTAACATTGAAGTAAATGTATGTTTTATAAAAATGCTTATAACAAAGTTTACTGAACTGACAAAAATGTGAAACTTTGAGATTGTGAAAATGAAAAAAAACTAAGCTGAGATCCGTGCGATGTTCTGTGACCAAACACCAGAATGTATTCATATTGTAGATACTGTGTTTATGCTAGAAACATACACACTTACAGTAATATGTCCAGAGAGGATAAGCATGCATGTATCAAATTTGGTACAGAATGAATATTGAGAAACCCTCCAAAAGCGCGAATATGTTGTTATTTCTGAACCCAAGCTCGTAGAAACATGGGACTTGAACAGAAATGTACCTTAGGCAATCTGTCATGTAATTATGTATTCTCAACAACTTGTGTATCTGGAAAATGTGTTTTTTGGGAAAAATAGATTTTCTATGTAAAAGCAAAAGGGAGGGATTTCTTTTGGACCATAAACACAGCATCACTCTGACTCATTCTGACACGCTGATCCTTTCTCCAATCAGGGGATAGGAAATCCTCTAACCTATCAGATCCTTAGAGGGTTGGGCATTGTAGATTCAAGACCTCCCAACCCACTTTGGAAATACATAAATAGGGACTGTGAGGACAGATAGGACACACACTTTTCCACTACTCAACTGATTTCTTGCGAAGCACCTTGCAGGAAGACTTCAGACTTCAGATCTAGAACCAAACTCTAGAACCAAAGTCTAGAACCCTGAAGCAGAGGCCTAACCCAAAACTGAACTCTTTGCAGCAGGCCTTCAGAATCTTTTGCAAACTGATTCTATCCCCTAAACTTCCACGGGGCCTAACTAAACCATTCAACAGCCTGGCTGAGCTGTTTTGCTTCTAGCTAAGAACCCTGTGCTAGAACCAAGATCCAGACCCAGAAAGCAGCGCTGTATCCAGAACCCGTCAGATCCAGTCCAAGATGCCGTGCAGACCACAGTGCAGTGCTGAGAGCAGAACCCAGAGTACCTGAGACCTGTCCGGTGGCAAGAGTGAAGCCAAACCCTTGACCAGATCTTTGACGAGGCCCACTCCATTCTAAAGCCTAGGAGTGAGTATCTAGTCTAGAACTGTGCATAGCCATCACTTAGTTTAAAGTAATCCTATTCCAACCATTCCGCTTATCCAGAATTGCATTATAGAATCCTGTGTCCATCCTGAATTCTTCTCATTCTATTGTTTGTGATAATTGTAGCAATAATCATCTTCACGCTGATATTTTCTGAAGAGGGACAAGTGTTTTGACGGACAGAGATCAGAGTGGAGGCACCCTGTTCTGGTGGCTGCCCGTTGAGTGTCTTGCTTCTTCATAGCTCCTTAGTCTAAGCCTATCCTTGTTGCTAAATCTTTAAAGCACGATCTGTTATATTTGAAATCTTTACTTTATTTATGAAAATCTACCTTCACAAAAACCTCAGTAACTTTTGAAGCAAAATTTAACTGTCATTCTGAAGCTAAGATCCTAAGCTTTCCAACAAACCTAAAACGACATTCCAATTCATTATAGTTCTTCTGTAATCGTGTTTCACGAATTTGGAAAAATTGCAGCGAATTGCAATTTAGCTCCATTTCACCACATGTCCAAATAGCTGTTTCTTGTTTGCAACTGCTGAAATTCGTTTTCAATCTGATAATCCTTCATGAATCATCGCTAGTGTTGACCTGTACCAATCCAAAGTAATTCTCACTAGTGCTGAATCTCCTTTAGTGAATTAAAATCATTTTAGCATATATTTCCATCCATTGCAATCACATTCAAAAGCATTTTTGCCTGTTTTAAAATCATACCTGTTTTCTCTACGCTTACTGGTGGAACTGGGATTGAACTGAATTATTGATTGTATTCCTGAAACCTGTGTACCCTCATTTCCATCTCTTCATATTCCATAGTGGGGGGAGTGAGAAGTCACAGGGGAAAAAGTGATTATATTGTCTTTTTGATTGAAACCATATTTAGTTTATTTCTGTGCTGCATTCTATCCCATCTTGCATTTCCTTGAACCATACAAGTATTCTCTGCTACCTTATTCTCCTATTCCTACTCCTAACTGATTAAAGAGATTGTTGATATTGTGATATTACCCATTACTGATTACTGTTCATATTCAAAAGTGTGCTTTTCAGAGATTATTCTATTCATAAAAGTGTGATATATATTGTTCAATTCTTCAAATAAACCTTTTAATTTGCAAAACAAACCTACTTCTTGGCTCAGTGAGGTCGGGGAGATTCAAAGAGAGGGGTGTTATATAAGGGTTCATCATCCAGATTTAAAGAACTTTGACATAAAAATATATAAATAAGGGCTTCCATTGGGCATCCCAGACTAGGCATTGACTTAGTTGGAGTGCTGGATTGAAGTCACTTACAGATTGGGGGCTCATCCGGGATTTCTGGATTAGACCTACGATGTGTGCAGCTTAATACAGTGTGCTAACTGACAGGATATATAGATCCTGTTGGGCTACCACGCTGTGTTACGCTGTAAAAGCACCCCTCAAAAGGAAACAGTCTGTTTTGCAAAAAAAAATAATACACTTCTGTAAGTCAGGAAGGAAATCAATTTCAAGAATGGCAACATTGGTAGACATCAAGATAGCCAAAGAGCACCTCTTACATAATCTATTTGTGAGAGGTGAGTGGACTGAGCAGGACCAGAATGCATGGTTGCAGGCAATCACACAACAGGTCACTGCAACTGGCTTAGATATCTGGAGAGATCAGGGTCCTTTACATGTGGCCCTGAGTGAACTATATATGGCCCCTAAGGCCAAGGATGAGCACAACAAGATTGCCAGGGTAGCGGCATATTTATATTTATCTATGGGAGCCATACAGGACAAATGTGCTGAAGGCCAAGATCTGGCAAATAGGCAACTGATGGCATTAGAGAAGGCCCAATCTGATCTGGACTCTTCTGAGCATAGGCTGCAGAGGAGCCAGGAGTCAGAAAACAAAAGTAGGCAGTATCTAATTAAAATAAAAGAGGACATGGGTATCCTGCAACAGGAAAAGGCAGACCAGGATACCAGAATTCCGGCCTTGTAGAAGGAGTATCAAGAAGGCTTGGACTCCCTACTGCAGAGCCAGAAAAAGCTGGTGCAAAAACTGGGGTTCAATAGGGCTTGCGCAGAGCAGATAGTCACCCTGCAAAGCCACCTGGATAGAGAGAAGGCAGAGTGCAACAAATTATTTCTGAATGACCTGGACACCCGGGCAGAATTTGAGGAAGAGCGCCAGAAAGCTGGTGCCCTTCAAAGACAGAGGGACGACCTGGTGGCGCAGAGGCAGGCCCTTGCTCAGGAAAGGGATACCTTAGGCCAGGAAGTCTGTAAATTAAAAGGGAAGCTGGAAGAAAATCAGCTGGCCCTCCAGGGACTGGGTGACCTCCAAAAAGAGCATCAAAACTTGTTAGAGCACACGAGGAGGGTGGAAGATGCTCTGGCAAGGAATGAACAGGCCAGTAGGGACGGGACTCAGGAGGTAACCCTCCTGCAGAAAAGACTGGCCCAGTACTCCAGGACAAACCAGGAATCACAGAGAGAGAATGAGGCTCTCTGTTAGCACAATGATATGCTCCAGTGACAGGTAGCCGTGCAAGAGAGACTGATAGAGTCTAGTAAGGTCTTGATTGAGGAACTGAAAGCTCAGGCTCTTGCATGGCAATAGGGAGCAGGGGCTGATAGAGATGAGGTTCGATGGGAAAGGGAAACTCCTGAGCATAACCTCAGGAGCCCTAGTACCGGAGGCCTCCATCTCTCCCAGTCCCTGGACTCTGCCACCCCCATGGCCCCTGGCACACATGAGCCCAGGGCCACGGGAATGGCAGATTACTATCCAGTTAGAAGTATGGGGCTCATAGGCCAGTACCTCCCAGGAATGGATGGGCGGGCAACTGGGTATGGGCACCCACGTACAGTGCAATTTAGTGGGGAACCCCAGGAGAGTAGGCCCACTAAGGGCATCCTGAAAACCTCTGCCCAGTTAGGTCAGTGGGGGGTACCCACCAAATCCTGGGAGCAAGGAGGAATCAGAAGACTCCTCTGAGCGTCCCAGGACACAGGAGACTAGGTCCCCACATTCTGCCAGCCATTCCCAGGCTTGCAGAATCCGGGAAAACCTGGAAGATCAGACGGGCACCTCTGGGAGCAGTGCCTCTGAGTCAGAGGATGAATGGGCCAGGGTTACCCGAACCAAGAAGGCCAATAAGGCAAAAAAGGGCCTTGCTTAAGGACCCCTTAAAACAGATTAAGGCAATAAGGAGTGTCATCACGCCTTATCACAAGAACGCCAAGTATTCTGTGTGGGAACACTTAGAGCTCTTTGAGCAAATGATGGAGACTTTCCATTTGAAAGACAGTAGTAGCTGCATTCAGTTCGTAAAATGGACAATCTCCTCAGAATACTCCAGTTTCTTTGCAGGGCTGGAGGACCAAAATCATTCAAGATGGTCCACATACAGGGCAGTCATCTTAAAGCACTTTTCTGTTCATAGAAATCCCCAAGAGGCTCGCAAGGCAGCCTACAATTTGCAATGTGGGGAGGATCAGGCCCCACAAGAATTTGTGCAGGAGTTGAAGCGTGCCTTTGCGCAGACTACCAAAAGGGTGCGCACGGACAGTAAAGAATTTGTAAATACGTTTTTCCATGCCTTACCCAAATACATCATGACCCAGCTAGTGAGAGATTTTCATGAGAAAAGGTCACTAGACTGGGTCATTGAACAGGCCACCCGAATCTATGAGGTGCAGAAGCCCATAGAAATTAAACATAATGCTCAGAAAAGCCGCAAACCGACCAGCACCCCTGCCGCTGCTAAGGTGGCAGAGGTAAAGGTTGCCCCCATTTTAGATTTGGAGATGGGGGGGTCCTAAAAACCTGCCTGCACAGAATAATTCTAAGCCCAGAAGGCCCTTGGGCCAGTCACAGACAGGGAGTCAAAGAGATAGTCCCACAAATGGGGTCTCTCACTCCCCTGACTATGTAAGTCCCCTCTACAAGGGAAACCGACCCATCCTGGGTTATGCGTGGACTCCTCCAGCCCAAGGCGGGGTATCCAACCAATCACCTAAGCCAGGGAACTTCCCTCCTAACTTCCCCCAGGAGGGCAGAAATTCCCCAAATCCTGGGCAGAACTTTTTCCCCAGGTATCCACAAAATTTCCAACCCCACAATCATCCATCCTTCTTTCCCCACTTCCCTGAGCCCAGACAGCCTAATCCGGGAGAGGGGAGGACAAGGGTGGAGGGGTACCCAAATCTTCCCAACCCGGGGTACTACCAGAGAAGGGATAGCTACCCTTCCCGGGATCAGCTCAGGGGAGAAAACAGAACCCTGTATCAGCCTGAGCGGGTTTCACAGCTTGAGCGCCAGGTCCAAAATATGGCACACGATCTGGGTCGCATGCTGAGGGCTCAGCAGAACCCTCAGATGAGCATGTCAGCACAGAATGCCCCAAACTCTGGACCTGGTGCTCCAGAACAATGACGGGGCAGCACCCCGATAACTCACCGGTTCCCAGGGAGAAGGCACAATGGGATGGGGGGTGTAAAACCTTGGAGGAAGCTTCCTTCCCCACTTGTAAACAGCCCCTGGAAACCCAGGAACCGGAAACAAAATCTCCTGCCCCTGAAAGCCTGCCACCCAAGGAGCAGAGGGGGGTAGGAGAAACAAAGGACCCAAACAGACCCATTTTGAGGAGGAGGTGCAGATCTTCAAATTTGAAGGAGAGGGATCCTCAGAGGATCCTGTGAAAAGGATCTTCTCCTTCAGAGATGGGGCAACTCCTCCCAAAGAAAAATGGGTCCCAAGGGATTCACATCCAGACTGGGTAGATGTGGGGACTGAGCTAGCGCTGCCCATCATCCCATCCCAGAACCAACAGCAAGAAAATCCCCTGGTTCAAACCCATTCTGGTGACTGCCTCCAAAAAGGGGGGGCGGCCCAGAACCAGAACCAGGGGAACCCAAAACCTCTCCCATCTCTAGTTGCCAACTTTTTCTTTCAGATTCCCAAGACTCCCCACCGAATTCTGCCCAAATCTCTCAATGTCCAAAACCAGAAAATTAGCCCACCAGTTGTCCAAAACTGTGCATTATCTGTGCCCCCTTGCGGAGAAGGAGGGAAGATACTATGCCCCGGTTCAAGTACAGGGGTAGGGTACAATTTTGGCACTGGTGGACACTGGATCCCAAGCTACCCTTCTGTCCAAAAAGGCCTTTGATGAACTAAATTCAGGAAGGGGGGAGAATTACCAAATTCCTCTCACCTCTCTGCCTGGATAACTTCAGAACTTTGATGGGAAGGAAATTCCCATCGAGGGGACTGCAGATTTGGACATTAAAATTGGGCGACACAAGGTGAAACACCCGATCATAGTAGTGACTCCAGAGGGCACCCCTTGTTTACTAGGGAATGACCTCCGATAAAAGGTTGTCAGCCCTAATAGACTGTGTAAACAAGGTCCTCTGGACCCAGACTAGCCGACTCATAAAATTGAAACAGAGTGTCAACCCTGTTAGTTTAAACGGCACATGCCACATGGTTGAACAAAAATCTGACCAAGTAGAATTTAACTTCCAGAACAACCAAATTCCAGACGTGACAGTATTAGCAGAAGGACAACAGACTGGTGATGGGGGGGTCCTCTCTATTTCTGAAAATTAACCTTCCTTCCAGTTTAAGGTGGTATTCCACACTGGAAGGAAACAATCTGAAATTCTTTACCAATCCACAATCAGACATTCCCACTCCAATAGTCCAGAAAGATGTGAAATCAGCTCAGAGCCTGGCTGATATTCATCAAATTGGAGAGCAGTTGTTCATCCCTGTTCAGCTAAATGAAGGGAAGGACTCTGTTCTCGCCCGAGTGTGTGTGAACAACGGTAAGAGCTTCATCAGCGAAGCCATGTTCTGCCAACTCCAAAAAGATCCAGCCATTCCCACATTCAAACTGAAAGACATATGGGAAATGGATCTGGAAACCCCCTATTCCAAACATCTCCTGCCAAGCAGATGTTTGCTCAAAATTTCCATAGGCAACAAGAGCATAGTCCATAATTGTTGGGTCGTGCGAGACGTCACTGCCGCCTTTTACTTAGGCAGTGATATTCTCAATTGCTTTGCCATTAGTTTGGACCTAATAAACTTCAAAGCTTGGTCCCGATTAGCGGATAATCCCATGGGCTTTGATGATCCAGAGCAAGCATTTCGGTCAGCTCAATTGCTACCTTATGCAGTTGAAATTCAGATTGGAGAGGAAGTCACCATCCCAGTAGAAAGTTAATTGAGGGCTACGCAGAGATCACCAGACCCCTGATTCATCTTTTGAAGGGGGGGGTCAAGTGGGAATGGGGTCCAGAACAAGCCGAGGCAGTAAGACAACTCAAAAGAAGCCTCTCACAAGCGCCTTGCCTAGCTTACCCTGTCAGAAACAAGGAGTTCTTCTTGGAGACAGGGTTCTCTAATACATGCTTGACTGCAGCATTATACCAAAAGCATGACAAGGTCAATAAAGTAATCTCCTATGCGAGTAAAACTTTATCCTCTGTGGAGGGAAAATTCAACGATTGTGAGAAGGCACTCCTGGCAACGGTGTGGGCATTGAAGAATTACCGCCGGTTTATCCAGGGGGAACACAACATAGTGGAGACTCCACGCCAGCCTCTGTAATATCTCCAAAGTGACAGTGAAAATGTGAGTAATTCCCGAATTATTTCCAGGATTCTGTCAATGCAAGGCTTTCCTGTGGAGGTCAGATATGGCCAAAACAAGAAGAGTCCCCTCGCGCAAGGTCTGGCTGACTTGCATGATTGTGCCAGAGAAAACTGTCTTGAGGACGAAAGTCTAAAAATCAAGGACAACATGGAGGCATACCTCAATTCCCCACACAAAGTCTTTGAAGAAGACACGTGTGAGGGAATTCCCACTGTCTATGTGGATGGATGCTCTTATCATGTTGACAACAACGGGGACAAAGAACTTGTGGCCGGCGTAGGGAATGCATGGGTGAATGAGTCCCCAGAACCCTCCACTGGGTACAAGATTGGGCCCCGAAGTAGTCAAGTGGCAGAGTTGATGGCTGTGCATCAAGCCATCCTCACTGCTGTCCAACATCAACTCCACGAACTGGTCATAATCACAGATTCGGATTATGTATGGAACGGGTTCGTGGAGCACCTGGTTAATTGGAAAACCAGAGGCATGCTATGTGCTAATAACAAACCCTTGAAATATGGGAAGTTAATCTAAAATATTGATGATCTGGTCACCTCGAATGGGATGACCATCTACTGGAAAAAGATCAAGGGTCATTCAAAGTAGAGGGACCAGACAAAACTGGAAATAACTTAGCTGATCAGCTGGCCAAAACCAAGGCCATCCAAGGGGATCTAATTGAGATCGAGTCCCTGTTGGGGGAAATCCAGGTCACTGCTATCACTAGGTCCCAGACAAATGCTCACAATGATTTCTCAACTGCACAATGGAGTAAGGAGACCCCAGATGCTGATTTGATTAAGGCTCAAAAAGGGGATGCAATAATTGGTAAGTTTTATCAACACATTGAGGACCCTGAGGACTTTCCCCTGATGGATACCGATGACATTGGGAAAGAGGACCTCAGAGTGTTGATGAAATGTCCAAAAATGTTCATAATCCAAGATGTTTTGTTGGTAAGGAAATCCCTAGCTGGCCATGATCAGTGGGTGGTTCCTACCTCATTCCGAAGCCTGATGTTAAGTCACGCCCATGATGCAGCCACAGCCGGTCAGAGAGGGTTTCATAAAACACTTGAAATCTTAAGAGAGGTTGCATACTGGCCACACATGGGGCAGGATCTCGACCAATACTTGAAGGGGTGTCTTGTGTGTGTACAATTTCAGCCAACATCCCTCACACACTGTGAGCCTCTCCAAAAGAGGGCGATGACACTGCAATGGTCAGATATGCAAGTAGATTTCATTGGGCCCGTGATTCGCTCCTCTAGGGGGAACAAGTACATGTTGACTGAGACATGCTTGTTTACTAAATGAGTGGAATGTCTCCCGGCCCCAAACTGCAAGGCAGAAGCAGCAGCTGCCCTGATAATCAACCAAATCTTTTCACGTTTTGGACTACCCCAAAGGATTGAGTCAGACAGAGGTAGCCATTTCACCAGCGAAGTAATGACAAAGATGTGGGAGATACTTGGGGTTAAAAGGAAGCTACATATTGCTTACCGGCTAGCCTCTAGTGGTGCAGTAGAACGTTACAATTAAACCATTGTGAGCATCTTAAAAAAGTTTCTGGCAGATTCTGGGCCAAGTTGGGATATTCAATTACCTCTTGTCTTAATGGCCATCAGATCTACCCCTTCATCTGCAACTAAAATGTCACCGTTTCAGCTGATGACTGGACGCAGGATGGTGCTTCCCCAGCATCTCCTGTACAGGACCCAAGACCAGACATTGATCAATGCCTCCACAACTCATGAGTATGTTGAAAAATTAAGAAAACACCTTCAACATGCTTTTGCCTATGCTCAGCGAAATCTAGAAAGATCAGCCGACAGCATGAAGACCCACTATGACTTGAAGACTACTAGAAAAGAATACAATGCAGGAGACCGGGTTTATATATACAATTTCCAATGGAACCAGGCCAAACAGCGAATATTTCTGCCTACCTGGAAGGGACCTTTTGAAATTGTAGACAAGATCTCACCAGTCGCCTACAAGATCCGCATCCCCAGAGGCAGTTTGGCAGAAGGGGAAGACAAGTGGGTCCATATTAATCAGCTAAAGTGTTGCCATCCTATGCACACTCTGCGGCAACTGGAGGAGTCTTCTGAAAACCCAGAGGGGACCACTCCAGATCCGTAAATATCAACCCTAAAATATTCCACATATAGTCTATAAAATACAATAATGCAAATGTCTCCTAATTTATAAAATGTATATGTCAACCCCACTACATTAATAGTGGTGGGGAAATGTTTACAAATATGTTTTTGCTTTGTCATCCTAGGAGAGAGAAAGAGAGAGAGAGAGAGATAAACCATGGAGACTGACCAAGGAGGACGACCCGGGGACCGGGAGCAAAGATCCGAGGGGCCTGGGATATCGCTCAATACTCCCATCAGGACTGGCGAGGAGAACCGATCGATCCACCCCTGATGGAGGAAAAGATGCTGAACTTTGCCATTTGTGGAATCCGGAGAGATGAGGCTGACATCATAGTCTTGCGAAATTCCATTGATGGAAGTTCAACGGCCATCGCAAGAGGGGGGCTTGTGGGATGTATCAACCCACTCATCCAAGCCCTGCAACATCACTGTGCATTGCTGGCAGAAGAAACCTCAGAAATGGCCACTAGAAAGCATGATGCTAGCTATAAATCACCATAAATTGCTCAGTGAAAACCTGAAAAATAGGCCACCATCCACTTTTGCCTATTTTAGTGAGCACAGGAGATCACTGCCAAAAACCACCATTGGACTACCCACAAATAGCCTGAAACCACTTGGAAATAGCAATGCTGATTGAAAAAGAAACACAGAGCTGTTTGAAAATCCGTTTTCTTGATTGTCAAAAATTGCTAAAATCATGGCTCACAAATCACCTAAAAGATCCAACCTCTTTGTTGGGTGTTCCACATCATTTACTGCAAGAATCCACATCAACACAATGTCAGCAAAAATCATATGTTCTCAGAACAACATCCTATTGTAAAGATACTTGATGGAAAGACTGATGTCAAAATGGGTGTAATACCGTTGCTCACCTCTACCAGAAAGCCGGCGTTTTAAAACCATTTGTGTAAAGTTGAACAATTGAACTCAAACTATGCCAAAGAAGAGAATTCCATGAAAATGCCATATAAGAGTGCCACACAGTGATTTCATGTTGAAAAAGACTTGATTTAAAGATATGTTGCTTATTTTAAGTTTATAAATGTTATTTTTGTTCACAAGGGACTATGTTACAATTGATCAGAAAGTAACCTGATGCAATTAAAACTCCAAAAGGCTTGCTTCCCCTGAGAACCCTTCACACCTTGTCATTCCGAGAAGAAGGAGGATGTCGCATTGGCATGATAATCAAAAAGGGAGATTTTCTCTGCAGCCCGGAGAAAGAAACAATGGGGGCCTTGGACTGAATAGGGAATGCTAATTTGGGGTGTAACTGACCACAAACTGCTGGCAGGAAACAAGACATGTGACCCTCTGAGTCAGCCGAGCTCTGGGAGCGGACCAGACTGAGATGTGGATTTAACATTGGAGTAAATGTATGTTTTATAAAAATGCTTATAACAAAGTGTACTGAACTGACAAAAATGTGAAACTTTGAGATTGTGAAAATGAAAAATGCACTCACAGTTTAAGACTAAGCTGAAATCCGTGCGATGTTCTGTGACCAAACCCCGGAATTTATTCATTTTGTAGATACTATGTTTATGCTAGAAACATAAACACTTACAGTAATATGTCCAGAGAGGATAAGCATGCATGCATCAAATTTGGTGCAGAATGAATATTGAGAAACCCTCCAAAAGCGAGAAAATGTTGTTATTTCTGAACCTAAGCTTGTAGAAACATGGGACTTAAACAGAAATGTACCTTAAGCAATCTGTTATGTAATTATATATTCTCAACAACTTGTTTATCTGGGAAATATGTTTTTTGGGAAAAATAGATTTTCTATGTAAAAGCAAAAGGGAGGGATTTCTTTTGGACCATAAACACAACATCACTCTGACTCATTCTGCCACACTGATCCTTTCTCCAATCAGGGGATAGGAAATCCTCTAACCTATCTGATCCTTACAGGGTTGGGCATTGTAGAATCAGCCACCCCACCCACTTTGGAAATAAATAAATAGGGACTGTGAGGACAGATAGGACACACACTTTTCCACTACTCAACTGATTTCTTGCGAAGCACCTTGCAGAAAGACTCCAGACTCCAGATCTAGAACCAAACTCTAGAAACCTGAAGCAGAGGCCTAACCCAAAACTGAACTCTTTGCAGAAGGCCTTCAGAATCTTTTGCAAACTGATTCTAACCCGTAAACTTCCACGGGGCCTAACTAAACCATTCAACAGCCTGTCTGAGCTGTTTTGCTTCTAGCTAAGAATCCTGTGCTAGAACCAAGATCCAGACCCAGAAAGCAGCGCTGTATCCAGAACCTGTCAGATCCAGTCCAAGAGGCCGTGCAGACCGCAGTGCAGTACTGAGAGCAAAACCCAGAGTGCCTGAGACCAGTCGGGTGGCGAGAGTGAAGCCAAACCATTGACCAGATCTTTGACGAGGCCCACTCCATTCTACAGCCTAGGAGTGAGTATCTAGTCTAGAACTGTGCATAGTCATCTCTTAGTTTAAGGTAATCCTATTCCAACCATTCCACTTATCCAGAACTGCATTATAGAATCCTGTGTCCATCCTGAATTCTTCTCATTCTATTGTTTGTGATAATGTAGCAATAATCATTTTCGTGCTGATATTTTCTGAAGAGGGACAAGTGTTTTGACGGACAGAGATCAGAGCGGAGGCACCCTGTTCTGGTGGCTGCCCGTTGAGTGTCTTGCTTCTTCATAGCTCCTTAGTCTAAGCCGATACTTGTTGCTAAATCGTTAAAGCACGATCTGTCATATTTGAAATCTTGACTTTATTTATGAAAATCTACCTTCACAAAACCCTCTGTAACTTTTGAATCGCACGTCCTAGAACCGAATTGCAATTTAACTCCATTTCACCACATGTCCAAATAGCTGTTTCTCGTTTGCAACTGCTGAAATTCGTTTTCAATCTGATAATCCTTCATGAGCCATCGCTAGTGTTGACCTGTACCAATCCAAAGTAATTCTCACTAGTGCTGAATCTCCTTTAGTGAATTAAAATCATTTTAGCATATTTTTCTATCCATTGCAATCACATTCAAAAGCATTTTTGCCTGTTTTAAAATCATACCTGTTTTCTCTACGCTTGCTGGGGGAACTGGGATTGAACTTGTATTCCTGAAACCTGTGTGCCCTCATTTCCATCTCTTTATATTGCATAGTGGGCGGAGTGTGTAGTCACAGGGGGAAAAGTGATTATATTGTCTTTTGATTGAAACCATATCTAGTTTATTTCTGTGCTGCATTCTTTCCCATCTTGCATTTCCTTGAACCATAAAAGTATTCTCTGCTACCTTATTCTCCTATTACTACTCCTAACTGATTAAAGACATTGTTGATATTGTGATATTACCCATTACTGATTACTGTTCATATTCATAAGTGTGCTATTCAGAGATTATTCTATTCATAAAAGTGTGATATATATATATTGTTCAGTTCTTCAAATAAACCTTTTAATTTGCAAAACAAATCTACTTCTTGGCTCAGTGAGGTCGGGGAGATTCAAAGAGAGGGGCGTTATATAAGGGTTCATTATCCAGATTTAAAGAACTTTGACATACAAATATATAAATAAGGGCTTCCATTGGGCATCCCAGACTAGGCATTGACTTAGTTGGAGTGTTGCATTGAAGTCACTTACAAACAATACTCTTCTTTATAAAGATAACCTGAACATTACACATACCATAGTGTCACTTAAATATATAAATCCTTATAGAACTATCATAGGCAAAAAGTGTACAATTGTGGCATTATTCCCCCATCTTGACTGTAAGACTACAGACACCAGCATGCAATTCAGCAAAAGGCATAAAAATGATCTTGGAGTGCAACACTTTCAAGGACAGACAGTAGGATGGTTTGAAAAATAATAATGTGGATGCCGTATGTTATGAGATATTTAAAACTAAGAAAACACACAACATTCGGGACTGTAGATTGTCTCCCATCCATGCAGTAACCGGGGCTGACCCTGTTTAGTTTCAAAGCGAGGAAGAATCCAGCCCCCTTAGGCCATGTTTTTGTCTAAGTGGTCTTGTAAGGTGGGCTTGTTTATTAGGCAACATGACCTTAGTGCGCTGACCCCTTCCTCTCTTTGAACTTTGAAACCAAGCAGGGTTTGGCCCAGTTACTACAGGGATGGCAACCCCACTGTTGCTATAAAAATATCAATGTATTTGTATTATTGACTGGGAGACTACAAATACCAGAATGCAATTTAGCAAAAGGAAAAAAAAGGTCTCTGATTTCAAAACATTCAAGGATTGAAAGTAGCATGGTTTAAAAATAATAATACGGATGCAGTGTATTAGGAACCGGGACCAACCCTGCTTACCTTCAAAGCTAGTAAGGATCTGACCCCCTCAGGCTATGCTGCTCTAAGTGGTCTTGTAAGGTGGGCTCAAACATTATTCGACTTTGCCTGAGGGGCGGGCCCCTTCCTCACTTTGAAGCTAAGCAAGGGCGGTCACGGTTAGTGCATGGATGAGAAACCCACTCTAGCTGAAACATATATTTTTGTTTTATTATGTATAAAAGATTGCATGCTTTGAGTACTCACAATGTTTTTCATCAATATACAGTGAGATAAAATTATTTGCCAAGGATCACATACTTTGGTTAAGCAGCGTGCTCCAAGGCCCTTGTTTTATTACTGATCTGTTGGTGACTGTTGTGATACACCGCATGACCCCAACTAACCGCATTTAAGCAGCACGGAAAAGGGTACAATATCATCAGCTGCAAGAATAACATATGCCCATGTACTTGTGCCCCCATAGCGAAAATCAAAAGTGGGCACCCATTAATAAATGCACATTAAGTGACTATATAGTGTAAAGTCAAATATACAAATGTAGTTCCATTGACCTTCTCCTTAGTAGAAATTGTGCAAAACAAAATCGCATTGGATGTTTAAAAAAAATTAATGAAGACCAGAAAAATAACCTTAGTGAGGAAATCTTCCAATAAATATGCTGGCAAAGTATAAAAGGCGCTCACCTTTTAAACCCAGCAATCTGTACTGAAATATTTCATGGAAAACAAAATCCCAATACGAAACAAGTGCCTGTGGTCTTGTGGGTAAGCATCTGCACTGGGAACATGAGAACCTGAATAAAATCCTTGTATCCAAATACTTGGGCAAGCTTGGCAACCTCAAAAAACCCAAGGGGTTGCATCCGCCTACGAATAAAAGTTACGCTGTCCACCCACATGTGTCCATTACTGGTGCCCTGAAAAGCAGCCACAATCTGGGGAAAATAACTGCATTAGTGTCCAGGATTGGAAACTCTCTTGCCACATTGTGGACAAACACTCATGACTTGCTTATCCTCTCCACATTTCCCCTCCTCACCCCCTTGTCTGGCTTTCAACAATACTCTGCTTTATAGCGAACTTGAAAAGTAAACATACCACAGTGTCACTCAAATTTATCAATCCATATAGAACTAGGTTAGTCAAAAAGTATACAATTGTGGCATTATTCTCCCATCTTGATTATCAGACTGCAAATACCAGCATGCAATTCAGCAAAGAAATGATCTCTGAGTGCAACACTTTCAAGGACTGACAGTATCATAGTTTAGAAAATAATAATGTGGATGCTGTGTGTTATGAGATATTTAAAACTACGAAAAGGCATGGCATTTGGGACTGTGTACTGTCTCCCATCCATGTAGTAACCGGGACTGACCATGCTTAGTTTCAAAGCAAGGAAGCATCCTGCACCTTAGGCCATGTTTGTCTAAGTGGTCCTGTAAGGTGGGCTCCTTTATTCGGCAAAATGGCCTTAGGTGGCTGACCCCTTCCTCTCTTTGAAACTAAGCACAGCTTGGCACAATTTGGCCTAGTTACTGCAGGGATGGGAAACCCACTGTTGCTGTAAAAAATATTTTTTTTTTGTATTATTGACTGGAAGAACTAAAAATATCAGCAAAAGGCAACACATGGTCTATGAGTGTAAAACTTTCAAGGACTGACAGTAGCACGGTTTAAAAAAAATCAGGTGCCCATCCATGCAGTAACTGGGACTGACCCTGCTTAGCTTCAAAGCAAGGAAAGGGCTGGCCCGTTTCTCTAAGTAGTCTTGTAATGTTAGCTAAGCAGGGTCTGTCCTGGTAACAGAATGGATGGGAGACTTGGATGGTAATCATGTCACTGCCCATGGCCAGTGATTTTCCAGCCCTGATGTCACTTTAGTTGTAAAAATATCTTTTAAAAAAATAAAAAAACCCTTTAACTGTGCGTACTGGACTACACATACCCTCGGCTATATCCGTAGTCCTTTATAGCCTCGCATATAGCCATGAATATTGGAAAATTAGCTGAAATAAATGCTTTCCTGTACCCCCAGGCCCTCACCAAGTGCCCCCCTCATCTGTGCCAGCTCCGCTATGCAGAGCAGATTCAGTTACACTGCTGACACTGCTTGCAATCCAAGGGTACAAAGTGTAAAAGGAAATAATGCAATATTGTGAAAAGAAGGTGGTGTATTTTGGATGGATTAATCATCTGCAGGGAAAAGAGTAACCCCAGAAAGAGCAGCTGCAGTACAGAACACACCACAGCCAATTACAGTTAAGGAAATAGGTTTGAGTAACTATTTTAGGGCATGGATTTTTTGACTATTCTAGCTACACAAAGCCTCTGCTGCAGGGACTTAAGGAAGCACCGAAAAGAAAAGGAACACTCACTTGGACAATAGAAATGATTACATATTTCCAAGAACTCAGACATGTCATAAATTATGCACCAGTACCAGCATCCCCTGATTACACGAAGGAATTTCCCATTCTGATGGTCATAACTGCAGTGTTTGCTGAGCAAACATCCATGGACACAAACCCTTAGCATATTGTAGTGGCATATTAGATTCAGTGATGCAAGGTCAATTTTCGTGTGACCAGTCAGTGGCCGCTGCAGCCTTTGCCATTGAAAACTCCTCAGCAATCACTATGGGTTGCTCAGTAAGGTTATATGTAGAGCACACATTGTTTGCAATTCTTGAGTGATCAATATTCACTCTGACCACACAAAGGTCCTCTGCATATGAAGTTATTTCTTCAAGCCGTCCATTGACATTGTGAGGTGGCGCACAGTGAACCCCGCCACATCTATTGCGATACCTGTCCAGCAAGTGAGGAAGTGCATGATTGTGTTACATACGAAGTTCCTGAAGAATATTTAATATGGGCAAAGGAGGATGCACTTGAAGAAGGGGAGGTCCTCTTTGTTTATTTGTCATCAACAATTGATCAGGAGACTGGCCAGAGACATACAGGTGCAACAGTGGTGCGCATTGCAGAAGGGGAATATGAGGGAGTAGTTCAAAAGAGGTTACCAACACACTATTGGGCAGAGGCAGAAGACCTCATTGCATTGATTGAAGCATTAGAAGCATCCCAAGGATTCTAAGTGAACATACATTCTGATTCCACGTATGTGACCACCACTGTACATTCCAGATTGTCTAGATGGAAAAACAGATGATTTAGGAGGTTGGATGACATGCCTGCCTGTGAAGCATTTTGGCCTTGTTGGAGAGACTAATGTATGCCTTGTCCCCCCCAACACTGGTGGCTGTGGTCAAATGCACCACGCACACCCAAAATACAGACCCATTTTCACTTGGCAATGACGTAGCAGAAAAAGCTGCCAAAGAAGCGGTGTATCTGCTGGAATTAGATGCCACTGCATATCCTAAGTTGGCAAACCAACAGTTATACCTAGCAATCCCATACACTGCAGTACCACTAATACAAATAATTGAGCTACAAGGTCTGGTGCCCCAGGAAGAGAAAGAGCTATAAGTTCAAAGGGGGTGTTCGGAGTCATCAACAGAGTTAATATGTAGACAAAACATTATAGGTAAAGTAGTAATGCCATGGGAATTGCTCACATTGCAGCTGATATTAAGGAAGACTTGTTTGTCCCCAACCTGCAAGAATATGTCAGCGAATTTGTGGAAAATTGCACTACGTGTCATCTTCACAGTACTGGACAAACTTTCAGGAAATTGCGTGACACATTGCCCCATACAACTGGACCTTTCTGGGAACTCCACATTGATTATGTGGACATGTTAAACAGGTGCAGTAATTACCATTACCTTATTGCTGTAGTTTGTCAGTTTTCCCATTGGATTGAGGCTGGCCCTTACACACGACCAGATTCTAAATCAGCAGCGGAATTCCCTGTCTGTAAGGTTTTTTCTTGCTGGTGGTATGTGAGGTCCTAAAATCTGATAATGCAGCTTACTTTTTAAAATTAATTGTTTAAGGAAATTGCATCCGTATTGGGGATACGGCACAAACTGTGCTTGATATATTAACATCAGGCCAACATGAAGGTTGAAAAACTAAATGGATTGTTGAAAGCTAATTTGTCCAAAATGTGTACTATGTGAGGAATTGGCTGCAGCGTCTCCCTCTGGCTTTGTTTAGCTTGAGAACGCAGCCAAGCAAAGATAACCAGTTGTCCCCGCATGAAATAGTGACGGAGAGAAGAATTAATACACATCTTGCACCTACACACAGCATCAGATGCTCGCAGGGCAGTAGTAGTTTTAGGGGAGGATTTTCAGGGGTATTTAAGGGAGCTAACCAAAAGTATAGAGATCTTTTCTCGACAGATGGCTCCTAGAGGAGAAGACGCATCTGAGGAATCGCTGGTGGTTCCACTCAACTTGCCAGCACTGAAACTGTCCCCCGAGGACAAGATCTTTGCCAGGAACTTCATCCGGCGCTGGAACTATCCGCTTTAGGGTCCGTACAAAGTGGTCTTTGCCATCCCCACCCCATTCACAGTTTGTGTGAAGGCGTTGAAGTATGGAGTACACTCTTCTGATATTCAGAAAGCATCCAGCACCACTCAACCTTCTCGTGAGAATGAAGCAGTTACTGAGTAATATTAAAGTATACTTTGCAATATGTTTTCTCATGTTGTTACACTTGATCAATCCTTATACTTTGCTGAAAAGTCTGGATTTTACTGCATGGTTTTCTGTTTTTTATATGTCGATGCAAGTTCAACACTACAAGCATTGTGTAATATATATGTTATGTTAACTTTTTCAATTATCTATATTGTTTCTTTGTAGGTATTTTATATGGTGGGGGCATATAAATGGGAATGACATAATGTATCTTTGGGGATGACGAGAACCAGGAGGGAAACTGTGGCAAAGATACAATAGAACCAGTAAAAAGGCATGATCCTTGACACCATGGCAGATGTGCACCACCCCAAGACAGACAATGTGGTATAATCACATGCGCGAAGTGGAGAGCGAGAGGTCAAACGAGAGCTGCTACATATGCTCTTTGATATCTCACGTGACTGGCACACCAAAGTTGTTAATACCTCAAGAAATGCTGCCTCTTATAGCCCAATGTTTAGTACACCTGGCCCTGTGCAGAGTGCAAAGTCTTTTCCAGGGGCACATGGTCCAAGCAGTAACAATGGACAAAATGATGAAGAAAGTGCCAAAAAGAAAGAACAAGTCTGTTGAAAAATAAGACCATTGCTGAAAATGGAAAGAGCATTGTTTTCCAACGATAAATGGGTGGCAGGAGTAGGGAGCTGTGAAGCAGGGGGCTTACTGCGGTTCTCAGAGGATGTAGTGGCACACATAATTAGAACTGTATATGGACATGGGGAAATTATGTGTCAAAACTGACATGGATCGAGTTAATGAGATGCCAGCAAAAGTACTGAGGCCAGTGAAGTATTCCTTTTGCTTTCGAGGAAATTGTACTATACCTCTAGGAACAAACATTCTTGGTAATAAAATGCTCTTCATGCCTGACCTGACTGAAATCAACTGCAGCGTTAATGGATGTCTGTGCAGCGTTAATAGATGTCTGTGGACAATATGCGTACCTATACCTCCTGCCATCATGGAGGGTGGTATGTTCACTGACCACCTTGCGCTCAGCTGTTCTGGTAGTTCTTGACACCATCTGACTGTTATAAATATGCCGCCCCCAGAAACAACTTAGCCCCCATATACCAAGCCTGCCTCACCAAGGCTTAATCACCCAAAAATATAAAATTACTTGTCCCAAGACTCATCTGATAAATGAAAGGAGATCCCAGACCAATTCAAATTGTTTATCAAAACAAAAACCTTTTTTACTTCCCTCCTGGTGACAGGTATCCAGACTGCAGCAATGCTAAGGGACTGCAGATCACCAGGTAGGAGATGCTCCAGTTGGCGAACCACATTCTGGATTTGCTCATGGCTATGGGGTGGGAGCATGTGCAAGAAAATGTGTCTGTCTTGTTGCACGTACATTCCCTCAAGTGACGCAGACAACGTGTCCTTGACACATCCAATAGGGGCCCTTCATAATTTGAAGGTTCACATGGAGAAAGAAGCAGGAGTAAATGATGATGACTGGTTCAATTCAATGTTCTCGTGGGCTCCATCATGGATAAAAATAGTCATAAAATGATTGGTTCCCATCGTGGTTTTTCTGCTCGTGATTTTTTGTTCATGTCAGATGATCCTGAGATGTTGTACAAAGACCCTGATGAAGAGCGCAACTATGATGGTGTGAATGAGAGCAGGATTACCTTCACCACACCCCCACCCACCTCAGAGAACTATGTAGAGCACTGGGTTGACTTTGCAGAAGATGGGGGTGGTCTTGCTTTATGATGGGCACTCTGGAAGAACACGCCCATGGAGGGGGGAGTTTACCTCATGTGTGTAGGGCATGGGTACCCAAAAATGATGACTATAGAAGAAAGGAGGCAGTAGGGTTAGTCATTGGAGTATGAACTAAAGGGGGGAATGTTAGGATGCACTTACAGTATCCCAGCCAGTCAAAAATGGTCAGGCTGAGAAAAAACTATTAACATGTATCATCATGTGAGCAGGGTAGGTCTTGCATGGCAGAAGCTGCACGTACCACTTATAGTTAGTTTTGACACATATTAGATAACCACATATATCAAAACGCAACACAGAAGGAGCAATAAGCATATTGATGTAGCAGTTGCAGAGGTAATAGATAGGGCAGTATTATAGGTCCTGTGTTTAGAGGTTGTATACAAAATTATGTTTTTCAGTGAGGTGCGAGGAAAGAGCTGAAGCAGGTGGGAGATGTCGTAAGAAAGGTATCGCGGTTGGAGCAAGGTCAGCGTGTTAACATGGCAGGAGCCATACTGGATTTTAAGGCGTAGTACACAAAGAATTGATGTGGAGCTGTGGCTCTGTTTAGCTCATCCCTAAGACAAATCTCTCTTCTGTCCTCTAGGAGAGAAGCTGAGGTCAGAGACACCCACGCTGCACAGATACACGCTAATTGTATCCAGCTACAGGGCCTGAATGCAGTGGGAATGCAATGTTAGCTGTGAGAAGGGCTGGTAGGGATGCACCCTTTGAAGGACAAATTCATGAGAACAGAGCATGAGGTTTTGTGATGCCAAAAGGCTAGGTAAGGTTTTAGAGCACTGCTGCCCCCACCCAAGGAGTGGTGACCCCATTTGAATTACAAGTAGATGCAGAATCAAAGCAAATAAATACCTGAAATTCAGACTCAAGAATGGTGCCCTTGTAACATTATTACCGGGAGCTGTGTCTGGAACATTACGTGATTTGTGATAGGAGGAGCAGTGGTGATACCAATACATTTAGTAGAAGATCAGGGCTGCAGCTCCTCTGTGCCTCACCGTCTGGTAAATTGGCAAGGCCTATTGTCTTATGAAAGCCGAGTTGCCCTGACCAGTTGACTTTGAACATGCCTGGATCGGAGGGGTGCACGTTGCGTGGCCGTCACGATTTATTAGTGTGTCAATATACTCAATGGCCAATCCTGCGCCTGGATTTAATAGTGACCATGTAGTGGGCCACATGTCATGGGGAATGGGTTTAAATAAGGTGTGGCCATTCAGTCCTGGGACTATAGAGGGTATTAGCATGTTCTATAAGTGGTAGCCAATGACGGTGGTGGGATAACATTGTGACCTATGTATGCAGATTTGTGGTTTTCCGCTATATAACCTGTAACTTGTTGTGCCGTGATTAGCTCCATGTCAGTTTGGTTCTAAAGGACCATATGAGACCTTTTTGCATGTAATAGACCTACTCAGGATGTTCCTGTACACATGTTTTTTGTGCGGGCAGAGGAAGTAGCTTCTTTTTTGTGTGGCATCCTGTCATGTTAGCCTTGTATGCCATCTCCTGACATATACCATGTCAAGTTGCCACTCTATGATCAGGGGTGGACTGACCTAGATGGAACTGTGGTAATTTCCCTGTAGGACTCTGCAGCCTGCAGTACTGCATTGTTTTACTGACGCACATTTCTTCGAAGTAAGATTCTATGAAGAAATTACTTTGAAAAAACAAATATAAGTATATAGGGGGTAACGGGTTAAAAGGGGTGTGGAGGGGATTGAGGTAGGGGTAATAGTATAGGGAAGGTGGAGCACTGGGGGAAGGACTCCAAAATAAAAATATTTAAAATGTTGATGATTTTTTTCGAAGTCATTTCTTCATAGAAAATTACTTTGAAAAATGTGTTTAAGCAAAGGGACATGGAACCCACCCTGGTCCTCTTTTGTGTGGTATTTCAACATTTTCTCATAGTGAAAGGATTGGGCTTGCTGAAAATGTGTAATATCGGGTCATTTTGTACATTTTCCCTGGGCCTCTTTTGGTTCCCAGTCCATCCCTGTCCATGATGCATGGGCGTGAACCACATCTGACTCTCACAAGCCACGTAAGCGAATGATCCAGATCACAAATATGTGCATTGCTGATGAGGTAAGGATGTTAGAGGCATAAATGTCTTGATCATGTGCCCTGTGTAATGTTGCGGGTGTGTTCCCATTAATGTGATCAAGAACTATTGATATTGAGGGGTGTGTAACCTTACATCATTCATTTATGTTTGTGCATTCTGTGAGTGGCTACATTACTTTCTGTTAGATCTGGAGGACAGGTTCATGATAGGACATGTTGAGGATGTTGGAGACATGCATGAGGAGGGGTGGGTGTTCAACTCTTGATTTTCCCCATTGTAGGAGCACTTACATGGCAGAGTTAAGTAAAAGTGAGCAGCACCAGCAGCAATGGTGCAGAGCGACCCAACATCAAGATGGCAGTCAGGTGATACATATTTTGTTTCACTTGATGCATGCGACTCAGGGGACCATATGTGATAAAGACATCATGCCAGGGGCTGACTTTGCAATATCTGAGATTTGGGCGTGTGACATGGACACTTCTCTTCTGACTTGACATGAGTGTGGTTGTGGGTTCTGCACTTTATATGAAGGATGGCAATGAGTTGTCATTGTATTATTAATGTTATGGGGCACACAATGCTCGCCAATCCAAGAGATATATTCTCAGTGCATTGCTGTGGTCAACCTGGATCAGCCTGATTGCATCATTGAATGCCATCAGGGATGTTGCTTTACTCTGTGTGTTCCACAGGGGTTATAATTCATGCAAACTAGGTTTGTACTTCCTGGTTGTGTGTTTTCCAGTCCCTGTGCCCTTTGGCCTGCTAAGGGAATGGGTGGTGCCTGTGGATGAGGGTGGAAGCTCTCCTGCACCTCTACTGCTTTGCCACAACATGTGGCAATAGTATGCAGGACACAACTTGCCACAAAGTGGTGCATATAGCAATATGTCACCTGAATGGTCATGGGAGTGGAGGTGTGACTTAAGCACTCTGAATGTGTGCTCCACTATGCCGGTAGTGGCTGTGTGCTGTGGTGTAGTGTGCCTCACCTGGGGTGGCTGGATTCTTGATTGGTGTCAGCAGGAATGGTGACAGGACTTGATCCCCACCATGTCTCTCACACATGCCAAAAACATCTTCCTGTGCAACTTCTACATTTCTGGCAACCCAGCAACCAAGTCAATGAAGGAAGGTCTCCCCTGCCTACTCGACATGCTGAAACTCACACAGCACATGAAGGTCCAAACTCACAGGAAGGGTAAAATTCCCAACCCCATCATCACTGCCATGCACACCCTCCATCACAGCACCCCTATTCTAGTCGACTTTCTGGCCCATTGGGCAATCCCCTTTGAGATTAGTCACACCATACCTCTCAGCCAAACCCATTGGAAACCCTGCAAACAAGCCTTCTGATCCTTTAAGTACTTCCCAGTGGATGCTCTCATGGAAGACCTCATCAAACTCCACTTCACATGGGTCGATCTACCTCACACAGACCAAGATTGAAACTCGCTTCTCTAAGAACTCAACACCACCCTCACAAACAGCATCAACCACCATGCCCCAGTGTACCGGCGCACCCTGAAGCCTTAACCCTTATACACCCAGGTACGCTCAAGTACTCAGCATCAACAAAGAAACCATCTGTGAAAAAATATAAAATTAGCAAATTATGCAGCTTCACATGCAACCTCTGTCGGCTCAAGGAACTCCATGCTACACACAGACTATTGATTGACTCTGCTGAGGGCAAATAATACTAAAATACCATAGCCAAGGTCAACAATGTAATCAGAGCCCTCTTCTAAGCCATCAGGCACTGCTTCAACCCTTTGACTGAACCACCCATAGCACACTCCATCAAATAACCCACTGCCATCAACTCTTTCTTTGTCAACAAAGTCATCTTGATCTGCCAATACATAAGAGCTCATCACAAATGTGTCAGTCCGGAAAAAATACTAGTAGATCAGGCCCCTACCGGCAAAGAAATGCCGTAATTGCAGCAAGCCCATTCCATGGAGTTCTGTGGGAAGTTTGCATTCCCATGGAGTCCTGTGGAACTCCATGGGACTGGGAACTTACCACCACTCCGCCGTCCGTAATATCCCAGTAATGCCGGGATATTGGGTGGCAGAGACAGTAAGGGAATTACCGACAGAATACTGGGAAACACTTAATGAGGCCCATAGACACCAATGCCACAACTGACAGCACACTACACATCGGATCTGGCAAAACCACAACTATCTGGACAACTTTCAAGACACTAACTATGGAAGACCTCACTAACACCTTAGCATCCCTCAAGGCCACATCAATGCAGACAACCTCCCCTCTGTCTGTGTACTCAAGAGCCTTCCGACAGTAGCACTCCACCCTTACCGGACAATCATCAACTGCTCCCTAAGTCAAGACACCTTCAACTCAACCCCTCAAGACCAGACAAATCCTCCCACATCTTGAGGAAACAACACTGGACCCTAACAATCTCTGGAAATAACACCCCATCACCCATCATCCCTTCCTAGGTAAGATCATTGAGAAAGCAGTAGCCACACAACTCCTCTAACTCATCAAAGCCAATTACCTCAGTCATTGGCTTTGACAATCTGTCTTCAGATCCCGAAGCAGCACTGACATGGCTGCCATCAAGGTGAACGACGATGCCCTTTAAATTCTCAATGATGGTTAACCTTGCCTCCTAGTTCTCTCTGGCCTCTCAGCAGCATTTGACACAGTAGACCACCAGACACCCACTGACAATCTACATAGCTGCATGGTGATCACTGAGATTGTCCTTAGCAGCTTCAAATCCTAACTTGTGAATCAACAAAATTTCATACAAATGGATTCTTGAACTTCACCAACTATACCCGTCACCTGTGAAGTCCCACAAGGATCAATCCTGTAGCCAGCGATCTTCAATCTTTACATGCAACCGCTCTGAACATGACTCGCTCCACACAATATCCATGCAGATCGCACGCAGATATACCTGTGGCTATCTGCCATTGAAGACATCCACTGACTCAAGGCCTGCCTCACATTAGTCCAGTCCCGGGTGTCCAGTGCTTACCTGATTCTGACCCTCCTCTCATGTAGTAATATCAGTGCTATCAATGCAGGATCCGGCATTGGGACAATGATATGTTTGTTGGGATTGCGTGGCCTTTCATTGTGCTTTGTGTTTTGAGACAAGTGATGGGTGCCGGTGAGATCATTCTCCTTTGGAGTCAGAAACGATACCGCGATTGCTTCTGTAAATTGGGCTTACTTAGCGCTTAATGGGGCATGTTGGTTGCTTGCACGGTGCCTCCCTCCCCACGCCCATGTGATTCCTCATTTTCCTCCTTTAATGAGGATTTGACATATTCTGCCCTCTTTTTATACTTTGTGCTGGCTTTCCCACATGCTGCGTTCTATCCCGCGCAAGCACTCGCGCAGGGCACAAAGTGAGAAGGGCCAGCGCCAAGTCTGATACGTGAATTGGTGGTAGGTATTTAGCGTGGTGCAACGTGTACTTTTGCGGTACAAAGTCACTTTGCGCCACGCTAAACGTTTTGTAAATTAGGCCTAGATCTTATCTTCCAATTAAACCGTGGTCTTTTTAGAGAGAGTGTGAGAGTCTCCAATAGAGGAATGCGTTCCTACTTCCCCCGCTCCCACCTTGAATGAACAGCAAGAACAATAAGAACAGAGCAACAGGGATATCTGAAGTAGTTGTTTGTTTACATTGTCAGGTTGTGGCTGCCAAACACAGACCTAAGGCTGTCCAATGAATGAGTTGGGTTTGTGTCGCTAACATTCTGAGAGGGTGTAATTATGACTGGTGATGCCGCCGCGCATGAATAATCAACCTCTAAAAGACACTCCACGACGTTATGCCTTATCCTGACATCATTACAGCAGCAGTGTATGCAGCCCTGGATGTACAAACGAAAGAATGCAGTGGAACAAAATGCCGCCAGTCATTGTCACAGCAGCCATTTTGACATCTGAATGATTGGATTGCTGTCATTTAGGAGCCGATAATGTGAGAAGTATTAACTCCTACCTGTGTCAATGTGAAACCCGGAGAGTGCAAGGCGCTGAGCTAAGGAGGCAAGGCGTTAGGGAGACAGAGAGCAGATTCTCGAGTACACAGCTAACGTTCACTCTTGGGGTTTTAAACTGCAGAGCTCTTAGATGTCCTATGCCAGACACATGTAGTTTATCCAGGCTTTGTTTTTTTCTGGGCCTTCTGGTATTTGAGCATTTCCTGATAACTGCAGGATTGCAGGTCCCAGAATGCAAAGTAAAAATCAAAACGAGCTGCTGGCAATTACCTTTCAGCGTTGATAATGATGTACAGCTTTGAATTAAAACAATCTGAGAGCTACAGATGTACCTTCTTTTATTTATACAATAAAGGAACGCATTAATCCACACCACTGTTTATTATACCTGTGCTCACGTTACAGTGCTATAAAAAGTAACATTCACCTGCGCACGATTACATCGCCTGACATCACGCCACTGAAGAGCACATCGCGTGACATCACGCCACTGAAGAGCACATCGCGTGACATCATGCCACTGTTTGCACAAGACTAGCCACCGCGCGTACTGTAAACAAACGCAACGCGGTAAATGCAGGCACGTTTTGTTGAGAGAGAATGCCTGCAAGGGTGTCTTTATTTTGGATTTCCACTGTTGCACCTCACAGCAGCAGGCCCTCACCTCTTGCTCAGCCTGGGCCCGCCGTCTTCCTTTGTTCCCTGTCTGCGCCGAGGCCGTGGGTTCCCCTGCTCGCGCTGTCTTACTGTGCCTCTGAGACACGGTTGCCTCCCGGTGAAGCCCTTTCCCCCTGCTCGGCACCAAGCTCCATGTTCAATGCACATCAAACAGCCCCTCCACACCCTGATGGTTTAAATCTTTAAACAGAGTGTAACAGCCCGCGCGCACCCGGGGAGACCCCCTCACATCCTGGAGTCTTGTCACTGTGTTCCTGCAATAATTACCAGGAGAGGGGGCTGCGGAACGAAGCAAGGAGCATGTGTTGTCTCCCCGGACTCCATGCTGGCGCTCTGATCAGGACTTCAGCAAAATTCTGTTTGAAATGAGAATAGACTCATTTTCATCAGCCTCCTCTGCTCGAGGTCCCCTGTGGGCAAGCATGCCAAGGGTCATCATTAGAGAGCCGCCTTCAAAAGCGCCGGGCCTTACTGTGGCACGGCACGCTCCCTTTCTTACTTTCATAAACATTTATGTAGAAATGTATGCATTTAATTGTTCAGATGTGAGGAAGCGTGGATAACAAATTGTAAAAGGCCACATCAAAAAACACTACAAGCAGCACAATGACACACAAAGGGGAATTCTAGAATTTTGGTGAAACCATATTTTCATTTTGATGATTAAAAAGGGGCTCTTTTTTCAAGATTTTCTACGACATAAAACACATGTGAGCCGCATTAGAAAACAACTCGTCAACATCTGTGCGAGGTAATAAGAGACGACAGCGCAATTGAGGTAGCCACAGGCTTCTTTCTAGTAGACTCTTTTTTCTGGACATGGTGTTTTTTGCTTTACAGTCTTGCTTCTGTTCTAGTCTTTTCTTCCTGGACAGGGTGTTTCTTTTTGCATCATAGTACAAGGTAAACTTTGTTTAGAAACAACTCACCAATCATTGGCCCACCAATACTGGCGTCATCTTTCACGGAAGTGTACATCGTATCAGAGCAAACCATACTAAATGTGTTTCCAATGTATTAATTTCCCTCTGCTTATTAGGCCATGGCTGGCATCCTCAACCAGTAACAGTATTTGCACTGCAGGCTTTTAAGAAAAGGCCTGATTAGCATTTATGCAGCATCTTCAAAGGCAAGGCTTCATTTTTCGCGTTTTGAGACTGGCCGCGCACTATATGCACCCCTGCAATGGGGGAACCGATGCAGGTATTCATTGATTAAAAGCTACTGTTAAGCTGCCGCAGTGTTTATAAACCACCTACAACAATCCTTATTCTAAGCTGCTTAAATAAACCCTTTGCAGCTTCCTCGGGCAAGACTTGATTTCGCTGCCTGTTTCCTGGGGCCTGACCTTCGCTGTGCTGGGCTCCCGACAGTAGTAGCCAGTTTCGTATCTTTTTAAGTGCTGGAGGAGTCATGAAAAATTCACACCCTGGCTTCCCTGAGAGCAGACTGGTGGCTTGGTCTTTGTGCTCGCTGCTGCTTTCTATGCATCATTCAAAAGGTACACCCTGTTGTCAGCCTCCAAACCACTACCTTGGTGTTAAACATGAATATTTGCAGCTTGGCAAGGGACTGAGTTTAAACAAATTAATATTTGACAACCTTTGCGGAAGCAATGCCACTGTGCAAGCAGATCAATGAAAGAAAGAAAACATTCTTTTTGAGTCAAAAAATAATTTCTTGAGCTCAGAGCTATATTTTTATTTCAGGCAGTACATTTTAAAAAAATGCATCTCCACATTTCTCTTCTCATTATACATTGCTACTTACGGTGCTCATACAGTTAAGCTTTTCCCCCCTCTGGTTTACCGCTAGACAAATCCACCCCACAGTGCACATGGAAAGGCGACGGCACATGTCTTATTCAAGCTACACGTAAAACAGCCAATGGCCAAAAACATTTTTCTACACTTTTTTAATTAGCATTCAAATTAGCAAAGGACTAATGGAATCTCTTATTAGTAACAAAAAGCAGAGCTGGTGCGCTGGTTCAAGTGGCATATCTGCATAACTTATAGCCCCGAGAGCTTATGAAGTCACTCACACTCCTGGCAGAATGCCTTTTACTCCCCCATATTAATGAGTAGTTCTAAATTTAGTCCACTGTGACAAACTAATATTAATACAGGATTTTATGGCCCAGAGCATTGTTAATGCATAGGAATGAAACTCCGCGTGCTGGCGGGGGGAGCCAGCGAAGGGAAGATAGATTACTTGCTGTGATTGTCAAGCTATAGGATAATCCACGTGTGTGGATATTAAGACTTACGCATAATGCACTTCTTATGGATTTGTATTATGCGAAACATTTTCTATTATTTTAAATCCACGGTGTATTAGTGATGCAATGCCGCAGACGTCCCCTGCAAGCCGATAAAAAATGTAATTCTCCCATCTTAGCCGGCAGTGTTAAGGAAATGCTGCTTTGTAATTACCCCACCTAATAAGTTGCTCGAACGGGAGGTAAACCGTGGCCTATCTTCTTAGCGGAAGACTGAAAGTATAAATGTAACATTTGATATTGTTTTCAGATATTTTAGCCAATGCAGCACCAAAAGTGATTGTAAAATAAAGCCAGGGAATTATTTCATGGACAGTGAAAGTCATCAGATTTCTTGAGCCACTGTTTCCTTTAGTGCCTGTTAAGACACTCTCGTGTTGCTCATGAGAATGAAGCGGGATCTTCAGACCTCACACCAAGGGATATGACTTACGCTACCGTTCAATGAGTCCTCAGTGCTTCTGATTGGATGCATGTTAGAGGCCACTTTCTTGACATTGTTCTGTATCTCTTTGATATCAAGGTCACTATGGAATGGGTGGCAGCTGATAGTTGCCTTTTAACACAAAGCATATTGGATCAAACTATTTTTTATAGTTTGAACATATTTAAGATGGAATTCTGAAAATATACATACCTTCTTTGTTCACCTGACCCAGAGGTGAAGCGTCGATTGTGCGTTGCTGCTGCATACATGGAAATGCACTTTCAAATATAACCTGTCAAGTGTTGGACCAAGATCACAATCACAGAAGGAGGCGGACACATAGTTTACTCCATGTATTAGTGCCAGGGTATAATGTGTTTCATTGAGAGAATTGCAGTTAAGTATAGAAGAAAATCAAAATGGAATTATAACTCATATGACCTTCTAACCCTATGACAATTGATGGTGTGCGCATATCTAAGTAAAGGGAAAGAACAAGGAACAGAGGGAAGAGGGAATAATGTATCACGTATGGTTTCTAAGCCAAACAATATGTAGCTATTTCCCAACAGAATAGCAACAACATGCTGACAAATGATTACCACTGACAAGGACAACTACTACTAAAACACCATAACCAAGGCCAACAATTAAAGCCGCCCTCTTTAAAGTCATCAAGCAGTGCATCAACCGTCTGCCCGACCCACCTTGCTACACTCCATCCAAGCATCCACCACCATTAACCTTTTAGCAACAAGATCACCATGATCCACCAACGCAGAGACACCAATGCCACACCTGACAGTACCCTACACTTCCCATCTCACAAAATCACAAGTACGTGGACAACTTTCAAAACATTTGCTATGGAAGACATCATTGCCACTGTAGGATCCCTCAAGGCCACATCGTATATGAATAACATCCTTGCTGGCTCTGTATTTAAGACCCTCCTGACTGACGCATTCCTCTCTAACCTGGCGATCATCAACAGTTCGCTAACTCAAGGCACCTTCTCCTCAAACAAAATTGGAAAAATCCCCCTGCTTCTCAAGAAACCAACACTGGGCCCTACCGACCTCAACAACTACTGCCACATCACCCATCTTCACTTCCTCTGTAAGATCCTTGAGCAGACACACAACTCCTCCAACACATCAAAACAAACAACCTCCTTCAGTTCCATCAAATCTGGCTTCAGTACCAGATGCAGCACAGAAACAGCTACCATCAAGGCAATGGAAAATGCCCTTAAACCTTTATGATGGTCATCCTTGCCTCTTGGTTCTCTTGGACCTCTCAGCAGCATTTGACACAGTAGACCACCAGACACTCACGGAAATCCTATGTTGCCGCATTTGGGATCAGCAAGATTGTCCTCAGCTCGTTCAAATCCTACCTTGATAACTTCCAGTAGTTTGTCCAAATTGATTCCCCCAGATCACCAACTCTACCCATTACCTTTTGGGTCTCAGAAAGATCCATCCTCTCCCCTGTGATCCTCAATCTTTACATGGAATCGCTCAGAATCCTTCTGGCTCCACACAACATCCGCATTCACCAATATGCAGATGGAACGCAGCTGTACCTTAAAATATTTTCCATCAAAGATACCCACAGGTGCAATACCACCCTCTGATCGATCTAATCCAGGATGTCCAGTGCTTACCTGAAGCTCAAGCACTCGAAGACCAAATTCTAACAACAACACCGAACACCCTGATATCTAGACATTGCTCTCTGCTATGAATCTTGAGGGCTGTGGGGTGCATTTAATGGCCCCAAACAGAAGTCCCTTTCACAGGAACAGCAAGATTGTAAACATTGAAACAAAAATGGCCTGCCATTTTTTTTATCAAGCAGAATTAAAGAGCCATGTGGAAAGGGGCGTACATGTGATTACCAATGGATAAGCAACATTTTAATTTACAAAATAAGGAGGAATCAAAGATCCCTGTCACATGGCAAACAGGATTTTTAAATATTGAAAACAAAAACGGCTTGCACATGTGTGTGCAAATAAAAACGTTTTTTGAAAAAGTAAAAGTGAAAAAAATATCACTGCTCACAAAAAAATGTCAGGAAAACAAAACATGATGTGTGGGTTGACAAAGAGCAATGTATATCATGTTTCACCCACAAAACTTCAGTGACTTTGAAGAGTCTTCATGAAAAAAAGGTCAGCCCAAGGCAGACCCTTTTGCTTGTTGTGGGCAAAACTTCACAAAGACATCTCCCACTTCCGGCCTGGATGTCACATCTCCCATTCAATGACCAACCCCAATAAAAATGTCCTGCTAAAGGAATCAAATTCAGTGTTTTCCAGACCTGCTGGCTCTGAAAGCAGGGACTTCAAGAAAAGTCATCCTTGGCTGGAGCACGAAAAATATGTGTGAACATGGGTGCACCCACTTCAAAGAGCAAGCTTCCAACTAAAAGGAGACTGATAAAGGTACAGGCTGACCCAGTGGAAACAAATGGCTGGAAGGAAGACCAGGACCATTTGTCCCACATGAACATTCCGAATGTATTTAAAAAGGACTATTATCATTTAGGCCTTTTCTCAGCCATCATACGGCCGATGGATTTAAACATGTACCATTTCTAATGTAATTTCCAGGCAATTTTGGGAATATAAAATTAATCTTTCTGTGACTCTGGGAAATATAAGGGCCAGTTAAACTAGGTTTCTGGCTGATCTGAACATGTTCCAAATATGAGAGTTGCTGAGGGGGTGGAAATTGAAATTAGGTATATGCTTAATAAGTTACACATTCATAACTGTTGTGCTTTTTATGTAAATGGCAGAAAGGTGCCATATGGCCGTGCTACATGATACAGATTTGGGGGTCGGCTTATCTAATTCCCCATGATTAGCTGAAACAGTAAATATGTTTAGTTTGGTCGTTGCTAGTAAAATTATGAAGTTGTGATACATAACTAGTTTTTGCCAAAAAAGTTGAAAGGATAACAAAGGATGATGACACATGGGAATTGCCATATGTTGCTCCAAACCCCATAGACCAATCCTGACTTGGAGGCTTGGTTTGGGAGGAGAGAGAAGGGTAACTGTCCAATCCTACCGGCAGGGATTACTGCAGGGTACTTCCCCAAGATTGTAAAATTGATGGTGTCATCACTGCTATATAAGGGGGACTGTACTAGGACAGACAGACAGAGAAAACAGAGAAAGACACTAACTGACAGACAAGAGACATACCATCAAGAAGGATGCTGAAACTTACCATCTGACAGCTGTAAAGAGACACCAGAGGAGATTGCTGAGAATGCATCTGGGTGGAGCTATTTCTAGGGAGGCCTCAAAGCTGACTGGGTCCTATGGTAGAGAGCGGAGGCCATCTTTGAAAGTGGAGTGACCAGACCCCTACCCTATCTTTCCAGAGTGTCCTGAGATGCAGCTGGCTTTCCTGGACCTTAAACAGAGGCTTGCTATGTAAGTAGAACTGAGCCCTGGGAAACCAAAAGGCGGGGGAGTCTGCTTGCCTTGAATCCCTTCCCTGTATAGTGGGCAGGTGGGAAAATATGTATAGATCCTTAGGCTATGAAACCAAAAATATTAATTTAATTAATTCCCCATTTGGCAGAAAACTACGGAGTGAATTTTGTTAAAATTAGAAATTAACAAAGCTTACTTCCCAGTGTGCTCTGAAAAAAATTTAGCCTATCATTTAATTGGGCAATCCTTGTTGTCCAGCTGACCCTGACTTCTTTAAGGAAGAGGGGTGTCATTGTTCTTAAATCAGTCCAAATTTTGTTTTCCAGCTTCCCCAACACAGGCTTTTCAGTAAGGGGGTGTGTGAAATCCAGAATTCCCCAAAGCATTCCTTTCTGTCTGACTTCCCAACATAGACTAAAGCAAGGGTGGTGGGTCAGAAAATTAAAAAAGTGTGGCCGAAATTATAATTGGCATATTTATTTTTACCAATCTTGAAATCCTACTGCTACCCTTTTAAACTTGCAGGAAAATCAAAATCGTACAACATTACATAAGTGCCTTTGTTATTTGGTCAGTGTAATTATTTCGTGAATTGAAATTTGCAGAAAGGGAAGAATATCGAGTGTGGTCTTTTTAATTTCACTTTTGTGATGTATTTATGCTGAGAGAAGTTGATTGTGTTATGCCACGGATAAAGTGATGTTGACAATTTTCGTGCTAATTTCTATTACTTTTAATGTAAATAAATACCAATATATTTCCCGTACACCGGCCTGGTTCTTGGCTTATTGTTAGCTCAGGGGATAGGGATCCAAGGGGCATGATATGTGTCTGAGATAGGGCTAAAAAAGAATCTGTTAAACAGTTTGTTGCATAACCATCTGAGTGGGGAGGGAATGAACTCCCCGTGTTGAGGGTGGCTTCTCAATAAACCATTACAGGGCTTCACACCCCAACTGGTCACTTGGACCACGTCACTTGGGTTTGACGTCAACAGATACCTCTGCATCAAACAGCACATAACAAGGAAGAGACAAACGGCTTGGTACCAACCTTCTCTCATGTGGAAAATCAAGCCCTTCTTTCCAGAAAACAACTTCAGATCTGCAGTCCAAGTCCTGATCCTCTCTTGCCTGGATCGTGGCAATGCACTTTTGGAAGGCCTTTTGGTGACTACTGTGGCACCCCTGAGATGTGGGTAGTGGCAAGATGCCACGTTAGTGTCATTCTGCGCTTCATAAATAAAGAAAATAGAAATGTGTCCTACATGCTGCAGCATGACTCATCAAAGGATCGGCAAATTCAACCACATCACCAAACCCTCATTGAACTGCACTGGCTCCTGTTGCAAGAATGTATCATCTACAACGCATGTAGTATCATTTATAAGGCTGCTGCCCTTACGTCCTCAAGCTACCTCACTGAGAAACTCAGCATCTCAGGAAGCCTACGATTCTCCATAACTAAGGACATGTGCAGACTTGAACTCCACAGGTGCAGGAAAGAAATATCCAGAAGACAGGCCTTCTCCGTCTTTAGCCCCAGACTATGGAACATCCTCCCCATCAAAACTTGAATCACTCCTGCGCTTCTCCATTTCAGGTAGGAGATCAAGACCTTTCGCTTCAAGGAATGGCTCCTCCCTAACACCTGAATCCACACCGCCTCCACTCTCCAGCTAACCTTATACTGGGTAATCTGCCCCACCCATATTTCTTCTGTGGGTTGCTTGCAAATTGCCTGCCTGTCCCCTCATACCATTGTTAGCCCATAGCTCCCTTGTGTCTCTGCTTCCCTCACCATATCCTTCCCCCTATAATTGGTAAAGCAATCCTTTGCTTCCCTAACCTAGGTCCACACTCAATAAATAAGCTAATAATAATACACATAATAATGATAATTACAACAAAATAAAATATAAGACTAGGAAATGGATCCCAAAGTGAATTTAGTTGTTCCCCTTCTTTCCTGTCAACCATAGAGGGTTCAAACTCACTTTGAAGAATTACACTTTGATGCTGTTTTATATTTTACTGGGACTAAAATAAACGTTTTCTATTGGTGGAGGCCCGTTCATTGATTAAGAAGATACACAATGAACTGTGCTGCCAGAAGTAACATGAACACATTCTAAGGAACACTGTGTGGCACAAAAATATTCGATGTAAAAAGGACATGGAGATTTTTCTGGCCAGTTGAATAAACAGGAAACACCCACTGAACACCCTACTAATCTTCTATGAATGTTCCCTGGACTGCCCCTGCTGACAGCATGACAACATCCCCTATGACACCATCCCCTATGAAATCATCTTCCACCTTCCCTCTCACCATCTTATCCTTGTGCTAGGTACACGCAAACAGCAATTCAGGTGCATCCTCCCATTCCCATAGCTGGTCACCTGTCTCCAGGTTTCTTTCGGTGGCAGCACACTTCCATGGCCCACACTGCATAGTTCCATTAATGCAGAGGATGAGATGATTGTTGGTAGCAACTACAAACACTCTCTTTGTGAAATGGCCCACATTCTGTTCAAACATTTGGTCAGTTTGGAACAGTAACTACAATAATATATAAAAATAGATAACTTTGTTGAAGAGGAGTAAAAGGAACCACTACCTCTTATTCTGAGTACTATTATTTTGTTATTTTGTATACTCCAGAATTCTTTAGTGACCACACCCTGCAGTGTAAAAACAAGACAAAACCTCAGGATGGAATGTGCAATCCATGCCAACCCATCCACCAGACCTCACTGCAGGTTACACTCCATCTGGTGCATCACAAAACTCTACTTCTGAAACCAGTACAACTACCATCACACACACACAACTGCAACCTTCAGCACATCTCTCACTAATATTTACTGCCACTGACTGTATTCAACCTGACTGAACAATTCACATATTGCGAAAAGTGTTTAAGACTAAAGTAGAATTTTGAAAGATTTTATTAATTGAAAAATGCATGCAATTTGAATACAAATCTGGCAGTATCATTTACTCAATACACAGCAATCAGCACATGTTCCTGTGGCACACATCTGAAGGATTTATCACTTGATGTTTGATGTGACTGATATAAAACAGAAGAAGGAAAACTCTCTTCGGCTCTACATCATTTTCGGTGAATACAGCAATACAGGGAATGCATGTAGTATCCCCCCTCCAATATGTTCCAGTGAATACACACCACTCACATCCTGACTCATAATGCCATAAGAACCTGTATACATTTTTTCTCCCCTCATTACTCCCACTCCAAATATGACCTCAGTGCAGATTTAAAAAAAGGGAACACAGCTCACTACAAACATAGGGCCAGATTAATGGAAAAGTGTGCAAAAATCCCTCAACGACCGCGTACTGAGAATGTCACTGCCAAAAGCTTTTCTGCATGCTACGCGTATTTATTGAATTGTTTGTGCAAAGTAACCGTATATGCAAGTCAAAGCTGTAAAGCTCCTGACACGCCCCCATGCAAATCAACAACAGCCAGAAACAGCCACCTTTGCGTGCTCCCTGGGCACGCATACATGCACCCTCAGAACAGTGCGTGGGGTCCCCGGCAAGCAGACCTGCATCTCGGGGACCCTCTCTGAGGTCCCCATAACTGTTACCAGCACTTCAACAACATGCACACAATTTATCTTAACTCGGGTAAAACTCTGAAAATCTGCGTGCAGACCCCGTAAACCGTTCCTGCACACCACTGCACTGCGTACATGCACCCCTGAGTTAGATCAGAACCCCGGCTGCGTGCACACACTCCTAAATCAACCACCCTATCTTACCTCTGCATGGGGAATCCTATGCACAAGTTTGAGGAATTCGACCAACCACACAGGGAGTTTGTGCTCGCCAGGGCTTTTTTGAATTTTGGAAATGAAAATGAAGGATGGGAGATCAGCCTCCAAAAATGTGTGGAGCCATTCAGCACACATTTTCCCTGCTCGCTGCACAACAAACTCATAGTCAAGTCTACTCAGGGAGGACACAGCCTACAGGCGCACATCCTCCCCTGTCATGTTCAGCTTCAATGTGACAGCCATGGGTACATCAAAAGCATCTCAGAGGGGGAAGGCGACACCTTTCTCTGGCCATAGCCAGCCTAATTAAAACATCAAAGGCTCCGTGGATCTGCCTCTCTATTGTATAAATCTGCTGGTGGCAGTGCATACTGGTAAGAGTTAATTAAAACAGGCCTGCAGCAAGCTTGGCCAGAGAGCAGACAAAAGGGAGGCAGGACTAACACCTCTTAGATATGCAATGTTTCAATTTGAAGCTAGCTCCCACCGCTCTGTATAAAAGGCAGTGAATGGCATGTCTGGGTCCACTGTTTACCGTAGGCAACACCTGCAGAGAGGACCCCTTTCAGAGGGAAGAATTATGTGATTTAAGGGAGACAGGAAGTCTACGCTTGTCACAAACTTCAAGGGAGACCTGCAATTTGATCAACAGTCATAGAGGGCTCAGTTAACCAGAGAGACACTTTGATCTACAACAGACAGGAAGATGGGTGGGACTTAGGAGTACATTTTGTCACCCCTTACCTTTCCTGTTGCAAAGCACTCTAGTTACAAGCTCAGATATAACAGAAGATTGGTGGTGGGGACGTAGGATTGGTTCCTTAAGGTAGGCTTAGCCTGCACCAATCACTGGGGCCCATTTGGCTTTAAAAGGAGGCTAAGCCCCTCACATATCAGATCATCCAACGGCTTCGAAAGGAGTAAGAAGAAGGACTAATTTGGACTGTGGGGTAAAATACAGACCCAAACTGTCAGAAATAGAGAGGCCATGCTAGAGCCCTATCGTGGGAGTGAAGCTGGCTGATGTTGAGACCCATTGGAAAATACAGGCCAGTTCAAAATATTGTTTTCTGATATAAGGCCTAGTGAATGAGCAAACATGTGCCTAGTTTAACTTTAGTAAAATACAAAGACACCAAGTTGAAGAATTGTGTGCCTTAGAACTGTAATATTGCTTACTGTGTTCATTGGAGTCAAACAAAAAGAAACAGGTGGTGCTGCAGATGTTGACTTTGTGTAAATTGGGAAAAGGAACCTTTGACAGATTTAAAACCCCAGCAGGACATGTGGAAAGAAAAGACACATTTGAAATACAGCACATTTGGAAGATAAAAAGGAGGAACTATGCCTGGCATTTAAGAAAAAAGTCAAGTGACAGATTGCGTTAGCAGGAATAAAGAAACTTAATTCTCATCCTATAAAATCACATCATGTAATGAAAAATGCCTATTTCGTTTTTGTTAAAGTGAACGCTGGTTTCCTACGTTAACTGTGGCCTATCTGTCTGCATAAGAAATTAATCTACCTCTGTTCTAATATAGTAGAAAAGAAAGATTGTATTTATGACCAGCAGTCCTAGGTGTAATATAAAATGTTACATTTTATTACATATGTTACACATTGTGTCAATGTAAAATACTATTCTTTTAGAATTATGTATGCAGCATCTTTTTGCCCATTGAACTGGAAGGTCTGGGACTCTGAAACTTAGAACTCAAGACTTTTGGCTGAGGAACACTAGGAGAATAAGATCTGGTTTTCAGTTTAAATGCTAAAATAATACAGCGGAGTAGATCAGAATTGTGGAGGTGGCTTCTCCCGTGTTCATAAATGAAAGGGGATCAGAAGCCTGTCGCAGCCATGTAAAAAACGAATTTTGGGTGATGGATACAGGTTTAGTTATGAGAAAAATTAGGATTCTGGCATTTTCATGAGTCTGAGGAGCTGGAAAATTGGCAAGGTGATAGACAAAGAAAATTAATGTTGGAAGTGGAAAGCGTCCGATTTTTCACTATTTCGGTGCAGCAGCAAATCACAAAAAACAGTAGCTCTGGCCAGGAAATAAAATTAGTATTTTCCGACTTGCCATAAAATGTAGAATTAAAAAATATATATGTTCATGTAGTTATCCGAAAGATTAAGGTAGCTGGCACGTTGGAAGATTTTCAGAACCCAAAAGTGTCAAACTACCTGTCATTTTGAAATTATGTTTTTTGTCCTCCTCCCTCAGCTTCCATAACCCATACCTCCAAACCTCTGGTCCTATCAGCAGCCAGTGGGTGTCTTGGTGGGAGGTGAAGGGGGAGTGCTAGCCAATCCATATGGTGGGAATTATGAAAATATGGAGGTGTTATCAGCACTATATCTGGGCAATTTCCAATCTAAGAAGGGCCTTGCAAGAAAGCAAATATGGAGATAGACCAGGAGAGCTGCCTAATCCATCGGGGCACCACCTTGCCTGGGGAATAAAGCTAAATCAAGGGCTACCTAGAAGCAGGGAGAAAAGGAGACCCAGGGCCCTTGCTTGGGAACCTGAGAGCCCTATCTGAGAGAGGCATGTGGCTGGAGAGACCTGGCTGGTGGACAGAGGCTTGAGGTGTGAACTACCTGCCTAAAGGAGGGTCCTAGGCTCTGGGAGGCCTCCTGAGATAAGCACAGAGATCCTCCATGTAAGTAGATACACCCCAAAGCTATCAATTGTGTGGGGAGAACCTGCCTTAAAACCTTTCCCTTAGTGGGTGAAGGGGGGCACAACTGGGTAGACGCTGTCCATATTGAACTAAAAGGTTAACTCAATGAATTCTTTATAGAAGAACACCCTATCGAGTTACCTTGAATCGTGTTGGAATCTGTCTGTTGAACCATTACCTTTGCATTGTTTTTTTTTTTTTTGATAACATATTTTATTGATTTTATAAACATACAAATTAACAACAATTAATACGATCACATCAATCGGGCATACAAGCATTCTCTATGCACGGTTCTCCATACACATTTCAAATTTCAAATAGCAAAGTCCTTCATATAATAAGTTACAGGGCTTCCAAATTATACATGGTGCGGATGGGTCTCTGAGGGACTCCAAATGTCTATCGAGTCTATTCATGAGTTCACAACATTCTATGTGTCTTCCCATTTTTGCCAGATCTTGCGTGCTTTCCCTGGGCATCCTCTGGTAGTGTATATTCTCGTTTCCATTTGCACACAGATATCTACGTCCGTTATCCATTGTTCGTATTGTGGGGATGAGGGTGAGCCCCATAGTTGGGCCAGGTTCCTCTTTACGAGTCCTGTGGTTATTGCCAGCATGAGTTTCTCAAATCGGGATATATCTAAGTCTTCATCCATCCCGAGTAACAGCAGTTTGGGGTCCATAGGTATTCGTTGACCCATGACCGCTGATAATCTGTCACAACATTTCTGCCAAAAGATCTGGATTCGTGGGCACTCCCACAAGATGTGAAAAAAGGTCCCTCTCGCCTGTTGGCATCTCAGACAGTTGGGGTCCGTTGCTCTCCCCCATTGATGTACGGCCTCTCTTGGGTAGTATACCCTATGTAGGATTTTTAGTTGGATCAATCTGATTCTAGCTGACATGGCGACTTCCCTTGGGTACATGAGTGCTTTGGTCCATTCTTCCGGTTGTATTGGTCCCACATCTCTTTCCCATTTTGCTTTCAAGTCTGTAAGTTCCGTTGTGGCGAAAGAGGCTATTGCATTGTACATTATGGAGGTTATTTTACTATCGATGTGTTCTACCACAATGTTCCTCTCAATTGGTGTGCAATCTGGAATGTTCGGTGGGTCTATCGCACATGTGGTAAGTGCATGACGCATCTGTCTGTAATGAAAGTGTTCTGTGGGAGATAGCTTGAATTTGTCTCTCAGGGTCTGGAATGGCATTATCACTCCATTTTGTATTATGTCTGCTAGCCTTGTTATCCCAGCTACTTCCCAGGTTGCCCATTTCGGAAGTTTACCAAGCTCCGGTAGGTGCCTATTTCGCCATAGGGGCTGTGCCAGTGTGAGCTTCCCATCCCATCCTAGGTGCTTGTGTGCGTCTAGCCATATTTGCGTTCTGTGTGCTTTAGTAGTGTTGGGAATCATGCGTTCCCTGCTTTGGTAGCGGGTCTCTAGTGGGGTGAGCCCTGTTCTAATCTGGCTATCCGCTTTAATGTGTGGTAATTCAGGGTTGTTGTGAAGGATGTCATTTATTATCGCCATCTGGGCTGCCCAATAGTATGTTTGTAGGTGGGGAAGTCCTATACCTCCTTCCCATACGGAGCGTTGTAGGGTTTTTAGTGCAATTCGGGGGTGCCCTCCACCCCAGAGGAGCTTTCTGAGAATCTCGTCTATTTTGTGGAATTCTATTTTGGGTACATACAGTGGAGCATTCTGGAGGATGTATACGAATCGTGGTAGAGCCAGCATTTTGAACATTGCCGCCCTTCCTAATAGGGTAAGAGGGAGGGTCATCCAGTGTTTCACATCGTTTGCGAATCTATCTCTGATTGGGTGTAGATTTTGGGATACGTATTGCGTGAGGTCTGTCGTAACCTGTACCCCAAGATATTTGAACTGCTCAGTTTCTATTCTGTATGGGCAATTATTTAGAGCTGTCACATCAATTCCTTTAATCGGGAATAGAATGGATTTGCTATAGTTTACCCGTAATCCGCTAAATGCTCCATATCTATTTAGTATGTGGGTGACGATGGGGTATGACACTGATGGATCGCTCAGGTAGATCAGTAGATCATCGGCATAGAGGGAGACTCTATCCTCCCAGTCCTGGGCTCATTGGAACCGCTTCCACAGCTGTGATTCTCTCAGCATTATTGCCACGGGTTCAATTGCCAGTGCGAATAGCATCGCCGAGAGGGGGCAGCCCTGCCTGGTCCCTTTACCCAAATTAATGCTACGTGAGGTCCATCCATTCACCCTTATCTCAGCTGTCGGTGCATTGTATAGCAGCTTGACCCAACCTATGAATTGTTCACCCAGCCCCATTCTACCCATGATGCTCCACAAGGCCTCCCAGTGGACTGAATCGAAGGCTTTTTCGAAGTCAATTGTGAGGAGTGCTAGTGACTCCCGCAGTGTTGGGGACTTTTCAATGGCGGCGTGCAGCCTATGGATATTCATTCGTGTGGATCTCTGCGGCATGAAGCCACATTGGTCTGGGTGGATAAGAGTGTTTATTACTGTCTGGAGCCTGTTAGCCAGTATCTTGGCTAGTATTTTGGCTTCTATGTTTATAAGTGAAATCGGCCTGTAGGAGCTGCATATGTCTGATGGTTTGCCTTCCTTATGTATCACCACTATAGTGGCCTTTCTTAGATCCGGGGGCAGGATTCCTCTTTCTTTGGCATACAGGAACATTTTATGCATATGTGGTACTATTTGTTCATTGCCGATCTTTTTCCAAGCCTCTACTGGGAAGCCGTTAGGCCCTGGGGTTTTCCCATTTTGGAGTTGGGATAGGGCTGTTGATAGTTCTTCTTCTGTGATTTCTGTTTCTAGACTCATTCTTTGCGTGTCATTTAGGTGTGGAATGGTGAGTGTATCTAGGATGCTGGGGTCCACTGAAGTCTTCGGGGAGGCGTATAGCGCCTCATAGTACGCTGCAAAGGTTTCAGCAATGGCTGAATCAGTCCAGGTCCGTTCTGCATTTATGGTGGTTATACATCTTATCTGGCGTTGCCCCTCCTCTCTCTTCTCCAACCACGCCATCATCTTGCCGGCTTTGTCTCCAGTCTCGTATAGTCTAGTGCGCATAGCTCTGTGTGCTTGTTTCGCACAGGTGAGTGTGATATTATGCAGCTTCTTTTGTGCCACTTGCAGGGTTCTGTTGTCATCTGGTGCGCCTGTATTTATATATTGCATTTCGGCATTTCTGACCTCCGTTTCAGCGTCTTCGACCTCTTCCCTGTGCGCTTTTTTGTAAGCTGCTGTCCAACTCAGTATTTCACCTCTCAGAGTTGCCTTATACGCTTCCCATATGGTTCCTTGGTCGTTTATCGAGTCTTGATTTAGTTCGAAATATGAAGCAGTGGCTTCCTGAATCTTTTCTACTAGCTCTGGGAATCCTAGATAATATGAATTTAGTCGCCATGTCAGTGGGGGCAGGGGTCTTTCTGTTTCAAGTAGGATCATCAGCGGAGAGTGGTCTGAGATCCCTCTGGGCTGTAGAGTTGCCTCCGTTACCTTGTGTATGTCTTCGCCAGGGAGGAAGAAGTAGTCCAGTCTAGACAATGATGCGTGTGCACCCGAGTGGAAAGAGTATTGTCTTTCTGTCGGGATGCAAATCTCTCCATGCATCCTTCAGTCCCATTGCCGTAGCGAAGGTGGCTATTTTAGTTGGTATCGCTGGATTTCTCCGTCTTATATGTGTGCGGTCCATATTGACATCCATTACTTCATTGAAATCTCCACCTATTACTAGTATATCTGCAGTATTATCGGCTATGATCGGTGTGATGTCGTCGAGTAGAGTAGTTATAAGCGCCGGGGGAGTATAGACCACCAGTATGGCAATGGTTTGGTTCCATAGTGTTCCTTTTATGAGGACAAATCTCCCTCCAGTATCCTGGGTTATACTGGATATCTCAATAGGGATTCTCTTATTTATTAGTATTAACACACCTCTCGAGCCCATTGAAAAGCCTGCATGTATTGCTGTACGGTATTTGGTTCTCTTGAAAAATTGGCATCGTGTGCCAGCCAGGTGTGTCTCGGTAAGTAGTACTATGTCTGGATTATGACGATTCAAGTATTGTGTTACCAGTCTTCTCTTAATACTTTTTCCCAGGCCATTAACATTCCACGTCATGAGAGTAAGCTTTTTGGTATTTGGCCCAGTCGCACTCATTCCTTGTCGTGTATGAATGTCTGTGTCAGTGGTCGCAGTTTAGACGAGAGGAGTCCTGCGCTGTGGCTGCTTGGGCTGCCCTAGTGTCTTCCCATCTCAAAGCGCATGTCTAAGCCGTGCTTTCCTTGTTGCCAACAAATAACGCAAACAAGTCCCAACTTTCCCCCCTCCCCATACTCCTTCCCCAACTGAAGCATCTGTCGCCCACACAACCAAACTTAATCAAACTGTTGAACTTGGGGTGTCTCTTGTCACTGTGGCGTTGGAGGTGCCGCAGTGGAGACTTTGGGTTTTCTTTTCGCCGCCGTGGGTTGGAGATGCAACGGTGGGTGATTGCAAGCTTCCTTCTTTGCCGGTTGCAATCGAGGGGGTGGATTGCGTGGTGTGGCTTATCGTAGCCGCCAGCCGTTCTGTGTGGTATTTGTTCCAGCTTGTGCCTCTGTTTGTCCACTTGCGGAAAGTGTTTCATGCAGTTGTCTGTTGGTTGTATTTAATCATCTACGTTCTGTGGTATTTCTTCCATTTGTTGCTGTGGCGGCTCATTTGGTGGTCTGTTCGGTCGGGGTCTGTTTCTCCGGTTTTCTTGCCGTCTCCATGGGCCCCATTCACCTTCTAGGTTGCGTTCCGCCCAGCTCCATACCTCTTTTGGGTCTGTGAAGTGCACTGTTGTGCCCTTATGGTATATTTTTAGCTGTGCCGGAAATAGCAAACCGTATTTCACATTCAGCCCTTGTAGCCACTTTTTAAGAGTGTCAAAGGATTGCCTTGCTCTTTGTACTTCTCTAGTAAAGTCAGGGAAGAAGGCTATCCTGGAGCCGTTATATGTCATGGTCCCCTTCGTCCTCGCCATGTGGAGTATCGCATCTCGATCCCTGTAATTTAGGAACTTGGCTATCACTGTTCGTGGTGGTGCTCCGGGGATTGGCCTGCCAGTTGGTATCCGGTGTGCCCGCTCAATTGAAAAGAAGTTTGAGAGGGATTTGGGAGCGAATAGATCGGCGAACCATTGTTCGAGGAACAGCTCCCTGCTGGGTCCCTCTGTTTTCTCGGGCAGGCCGAGAATTCCAATATTATTCCTTCTCGATCGGCCTTCTCCTTCTTCCACCCTCTCCTTCAGTGCTTTAATGCGGTCTAGTGCGGTATTCATTTGTTGACCCATGCTTCTTATACTGTCCTCCGTCACTGATATGCGCGTTTCTGCCTCCCCTGTTCGAGATGATAATTTCTGGAGATCATGACGCAGCAAGGAGACCTCTGTACAAATGCTGTCCATTTTGACTTCCATGGCGGTTCGAGAATTGGAGATGGCATTCATTACGTCTCTAAGGGATATGTCGTCCTCGGGCTCTGGTGATTCGTCAGTTTTATTCTGATCCATAGGCGGTGTCGGGGTGGACGTTGTGTATTGCTCCATTGTGTTCTGGGTTCCAGTTCTCTTAATCCTTTCTTTGCCCATTTCTGGTGTGTGGGGATACAGCGCGTGGTTTCCCCCCGGCTATTCTTAGCAGTAGGTCGGGCCTTGGAAGTCAGGGGGGTGGAGGCGGGCAGGCGGACGGTCAGTCCGGGGTGCCGTCTGCTATGCTTCGGTGTCTCAGGAGATGGCCTCCCCTCCTCCCCCTTCTCCTTACCAATTCTGCCTTGCGCTGCTCTCCAGGTTCCCTTCGTCACCGCAGCGGTCGCTGCTGCTGGTGGCAGGCGCTCTACGGGGGACCGGAGCGCCCGCGCGGTCCTCGGCCTGCCGTGTTTTGGCCACGCGCACTCGCCGGATGGAGGTAGGTCTCCAAAGGTTTGCTGGTGTTGTAGGCCTCGGTGAAGCCGGGATGTCGTCCCGGAGGATGGCTAGCCCAACGAGGGCCACGGGGGGAGGGGAGGTGCTTGCTCTTTTTGGTCAGCAACGATTGTCAGAGTCGGAGCGGCTGACTTTTCTAGGCGGAGGTTGGCGCCACTTCCGTCGGATCTGTGGGCTGGGTCTCTCCCAGTTTCATACGATTTATCTTCGGCTTCCGCGAGAGGCAGCGCCTGTAGTTCTAGATTGTGTCGCCGTCGGACATTTTGGTTTCGTTTTGGCGCCGACTGCTTCTCTCTCCAGCTGTAGATACCTTGGGATTGACGCTTCGGAAATAGCACCAGTTGCAGATAGTGTTCCTACTGGGTTTCCGCCACCTTTGAGGAACCTTTTTAGGGATATATTTGCTCAAATTTCCAGGATATTTCAGAATGTGGCTGGCGGCTTCGGGAGGTCTACGGGCTCACGTCTTCATCTGTCGCCAGCTGGCCACGCCCCCTACCTTTGCATTGTTGGGTGCTCTCCATTAGTGGCCGGGGGAAGGGGTGGAAGCGTGTATAACCTTAGCACAATTAACTAAAAATATAATTTAATAACTTCCCACAGGGTCATTTAGCACAGGGTGATGTTTTTGTCAAAATTCGAAATTGACAAAGAATTATCGTAGTGCACTGTAAATGACTCTAGTCAGTAATGTAATTGGGTAACCCTGCTGTTCAATTGAATGTGCTAGTATCCCCACAACGAAAATCCCAATACCTTGCATTCCCGTTGAAAACAAAAAATGTACAAAACTAATTTTCCCTTTCAGTCCAAACCAGAATTCCAAAACCTTGCATTTGTATTGTTGGAGTGATGCAAAACGAATTCCCACACTTATTCCCTTGTATCCCAAATCAGAATCCCAAAACATTCTAATTGTAATGGGTTATTTATAATGTGCTTAATACCCAGAGGTTACTAAGCATGGATCTGGGGATTGAACAGGTGTTGCTCCTCCTCGTCTTGCTTCTAAGACGAACGCCTTTCCCCTGAGCTATCCTCCGGAGACATTGCATTTTACCTAAATAAAAAGCCAAAATCGATTTTTCCATTGCGTTCCCACTCCATGTAACTTGGCTTCAAATCAGAAGGGTCATATCTAATTGATGCCTGGATGGTGGGGGTTGCTGGGAGAAAGAAGTATTGTGCCAAACTAAGCAATCACTGTGTGTTTTGTATTTTTCCTATTTGGTGAATTTGCAAGAAATCTGATGTAAATTTTGACTGCAAACTTCAAAATGTTACCTGTGTCTTATAGCAGCTGAAAGTCCTTTAAATCTATGTTAGTCAATTTGTGCAAGAAATTTGAATTTCTGATATTGTGTAGTGCCACAGCATTGGTGGTTGATGTTTTGGTAATTGCCTATTATTCTTTGCAAAAACCTAAATAAATATATTGTCAAGGGTTTTGACCCATGTTGAATCAATAGACTGGGTAGATGTGGGGATGAGCTGTCGCCGCCCATTATTCTATCCCAGAACAAACTAAATCAATAGACTGGGTGGATGTGGGGATGAGCTATTGCCGCCCACATTCACGCCAGAATAGGAGAACTGCGCAGTTGGCACGAGACCACTCCAAAGATACAACCTTCTTGTGGGGGGTTCCACATCACCACTCTACTGTAAGGATGCCATCAAAACAATGTTAAGCAAGGGTCCTATATTATCAAGCAAAAGACCACTCTATTGAAATGCAGTAATTCAAGACAACTCAAAAATGGATGCAGTACCGACAAATTCCCCAAGGTGGCGCTAGCGGTCTAAACTCTGACAGGGAAACTGTATTTAGGAGTTGCAAGAGGGGCAGGGACTTCAAAGCTTGTTGGTTAATTGAAAATCTAGCCACCTGCTGTTCCCAGAGGCCAAGAGGCTGGGAAACTTTAACACCTCAGAGATTCCACACCAGGAGGCAGGATATCACATGACCCTGTTGATTGATTGAGGAGAGACTTCGAGGCAGCCTGCTGGAGCCCACGCAAAAGGCTCTTTCTGTCGAATGGGGTATGTTAATTTTTAGTGTTTCCTGTCAACAGCCCTCTGCCAGCAAGGAGAGACATGTGATCACTGACCCACCCAGAATTCTGGAGGAGGACCCAAACACTTTGGGGAGTTGAATTGCAACAAATATATAGTTTATAGAAACAGTGATAATTTATTGTAACCAAATGACAGGAATGTACAACTTTGAGAGTCTTAGTTTGAAAAATGCCCTCACGATTTGAGTCCAAACTCCAATTTGTACCATGTTCTAGGGCAAAACCCTGCTAATTATGATTATTGTAGACAATGTGTTTAAGCTAGAGACATGGAAAGTTACTGGGATATATGAGGAAGGGAAATGTACCTTTGTATAATTTTTGATGAAAAACCAATGTTGCAAAACCCACTAAAATCGAAAATAAGTTGCCATTTTTGAATGCAAGCTCCTAGAAACGCCAGAGTCGGGACAGGGACTATCTTTAGTAATATATGATGTGTGTATGTGATGTCAAACAACTGTGTACCTGGGAAATATGTATTTGGATCAGGAATAGATTTGTGTGCACATTGACCAGGGGAGTGTCATTTCTGCATGTCATAAAAATGACATCACTCTGACACACTATCCCTTCCCAAATCAGGGACCAAAGAATCTATTGACCTATCAAATCAAGAGAGGGGCAGGCTTAGGGATGCTAGCCTCCCCACCCACTTTTTAAAACACATAAAAAGAGACTGCTGGGACAGGTAGAGACATTCAATTCCATTTTCTGTGGGACGCTCTGCCAGGAGACTCCAGACTTCAGATCCATCAATCTCCAAAGACCAGAACTTTACTTTAGAACTTAAAGCAAGGGCCTAAACCCACAAACTGAGAACTCTTCTCAGCAGGCCTCAGCATCCTTAAAATTAGTTGCAAACTATTCCACAGCCGGGCGAGCAGTTTGAATTCTTTGCCAAGAACAATTGCCAGAGACCAGACCAGAGATCCAGAGAGACCCAGACCGCTGTGAGCAGAACCGGTGCCTGATTGACCCGCCGAGCAGAGAGAACTGAAGTCCAGTCCAGTTGACCAGATCCGTGACGAGGCCCATTAATTTCAAAATTAAGAGTGAGTATCCGCCAGAACTGTGCAGAACCCAATCTCTTAGTTAAAATAATCTAATTCAAGCTATTTTAACCTAATTAGAACAGCCTCCTATAAATCATGTCATCTGTCATTTTTAAAGCTGCACAACTGTCACCTGTCAATTCTGCAGCTGCAAGCTGACACCTGTCATTTTGAGTTTTACTTTAAATCCGAAAATCTACCTTTATTAAATGATCTGTATCTCCGGAACCGTTTGTGCTAGGAATGAGATTTAACTTTCATCTGAAAGCTTAGAATCTAGGCTTTCCAAATAACCTGGCTCTGCCAGGAGACTCCAGACTTCACATCCATCAAACTCCAAAGACAGGAACTTTACTTCAGAACTTAAAGCAAGGGCCTAAACCCACAAACTGAGAACTCTTCTCAGCAGGCCTCAGCATCCTTATAATCAGTTGCAAACTATTCCACAGCCGGGCGAGCTGTTTGAATTCTTTGCCAAGAACAATTGCCAGAGACCAGACCAGAGATCCAGAGAGACCCAGACCGCTGTGAGCAGAACCGGTGCCTGATTGACCCGCCGAGCAGAGAGAACCGAAGTCCTGTCCAGTTGACCAGATCCGTGACGAGGCCCATTCATTTTAAAATTAAGAGTGAGTATCCGCCAGAACTGTGCAGAACCCAATCTCTTAGTTAAAATAATCTAATTCAAGCTATTTTAACCTAATTAGGACAGCCTCCTAGAAATCGTGTCATCTGTCATTTTTAAAGCTGCACAACTGTCACCTGTCAATTCTGCAGCTGCAAGCTGTCACCTGTCATTTTGAGTTTGACTTTAAATCCGAAAATCTACCTTTATTAAATCATCCGTATCTCCGGAACCGTTTGTGCTAGGAACGAGATTTAACTTTCATCTGAAAGCTTAGAATCTAGGCTTTCCAAATAACCTAGTTCCGCCAGGAGACTCCAGACTTCACATCCATCAATCTCCAAAGACCAGAACTTTACTTCAGAACTTAAAGCAAGGGCCTAAACCCACAAACTGAGAACTCTTCTCAGCAGGCCTCTGCATCCTTAAAATCAGTTGCAAACTATTCCACTGCCGGGCGAGCTGTTTGAATTCTTTGCCAAGAACAATTGCCAGAGACCAGACCAGAGATCCAGAGAGACCCAGACCGCTGTGAGCAGAACCGGTGCCTGATTGACCCGCCGAGCAGAGAGAACCGAAGTCCAGTCCAGTTGACCAGATCCGTGACGAGGCCCATTCATTTCAAAATTAAGAGTGAGTATCCGCCAGAACTGTGCAGAACCCAATCTCTTAGTTAAAATAATCTAATTCAAGCTATTTTAACCTAATTAGAACACCCTCCTAGAAATCGTGTCATCTGTCATTTTTAAAGCTGCACAACTGTCACCTGTCAATTCTGCAGCTGCAAGCTGTCACCTGTCATTTTGAGTTTCACTTTAAATCCGAAAATCTACCATTTTTAAATCATCCGTATCTCCGGAACCGTTTGTGCTAGGAACAAGATTTGACTTTCATCTTAATGCTTAGAATCTAGGCTTTCCAAAGAACCTAGAACTGACTTCCTACTCCCTATACGTTTCCCGTAATCGCGAGACATGCACTTGCGAAATTTACCGCGATTTGCGATTTGGCCCGATTTCTTCATCTGTAGAAATCAGCAGCTTTTTGCTTCTCTTTGCTAAAATTCGTCTGCAATCTGCTAATCATTCATAGAGTATTGTTAAAGTGAGCCTGAACTAATATAAAGTAGCCATCACCTGCCCTGAACCTCTAGAGGGAATTAAAAGCAATTTTAGCACCTTTTTACTTCTTTGCAAACCACATTACAGGAATTCGCCTGTGTTTAAAACTCATCCCTGTCTTCTCTAAGCTTTCTGGGAGAACTGGAACTGTGTATTGCATTATAAAGTGTGATTTGTTGGGATTCATGAAGACTGTGTGCTCTCCTTCCATGTCTTGTATTGCATAGGGGGGGAGTGAATTGTCAAAAGAAAAAGTGATCATATTACCTTTTGCTAAAATCATAACAAGTTATTTCTGTACTGCATTTTATTCCACCTTGCGTTTCCTTGAACTATATAAAGCATTCTTTCCCACCTTATTCTTCTGTTCCTATTCATAAGTTACCTCTTGCTGACTACTGCTCATATTCTGAAGTGTGATATCAGTTATCAATTTATTTATAAAGTGTGATAGATATATATTGTTGAATTGTCCGAATAAACCTTTTTAATTTGCAAAACAAACCTACTTCTTGGCTCAGTGGGGTCAGGGGGATTCTAAGAGGGGGGTGTTATACAAGGGTTGTCATCCAGAGTACTGAACTGGATATAAAAATACATCAATAAGGGTTTTCCTCAGCATCCCAGACTAGGCATTGACTTAGCTGTAGTGTTGATTGAATATCGTTTACAATATATTCTTACTATCCACAGGCCTCGTTAATAGCTGATTGGTGGCAAAAAGGGTATTCTGACGTGGGGTACAATAGAAGTGGGGGCCTCACTAAAGTTGAATCTGTAAAGCATTTGTTGTGTGCCATCTTGTTTGGGGGGGACTCCCTGAGTTGAGAGTGACCATATAATTAACCATGACAAAATTGGGGGCTCGAGTCGCGAATTGGTTGAGAGTCTTCACTTGTGATGTTGCAGTAGCAGCAGACTATTCATTTGGGTGTAGTTGTATTGCAGTAGATAGCAAGTTGTGATTGCATTGTTAAGGTGCCATTCAGACCTGTACCCTGGGTCCTAGGGTCGTGCATAGATAAAACAGTGTTGATTTTAAGTTGTCATTGTGAGTGAAAACTAAGCAGGGACAGGGTTTAGTGAGAGTTTTGCCCTTGCGTAGCGAAGGTGGTAGAACACAGTTCAAAATGGGTACCGTAGAAATTAATTCGGCCAGGAAACAGCTTCTATCCAAATTATTTATTAAAGGCGAATGGGTAGAACAAGAACATGACATGTGGCAAGCCAGTTTGATGCAAGAGGTTACCTCTGCAAATGGTGTTATGTGGCAGGATGGGGGGCTGTTACATAAAGCCTTGACAGACTTTTACATCACACAAACCAGCAAGGATGAGCAAATTAAAATGGCTAAGCTCACAGCATATATATATTTCCATATGCTGATCATAGAAGAAAGACACCAGAATAGTGTGGCCTCTGTGCAAAACCAGGCAGAACTTTTGAATCAAGCTCAGAAAGAGCTGAAACAATTGGAACTGAAAGCCAAGATTCAGAGTCAAAATTTTAATATATATTTGAACAGCTAAAACATGAGTTAACAAAACAACAGCAAGAAAATGCAGAGTGCTAGACTCAATTTTCCACACTACAAGGGGAGCATAAAGAAAGTGTTGAAAATCTGAGCACAAGTCAACACAAATTAAATGAGCAGGTTGTTCATCATAGGGCCTGCTTTGAGGACATTTGCACATTTCAATCACAGGTAAAATAACTGAAGGCTGAAAACGGCCAGTTACTTATCAAAGAGGTTAACTCCCAAGGTGAGTTTGATCCAATGCACTGTGATCTGAACACCTTGACGCAGCAGAGAGAGCAGCTGAGGGAAAAAATAACACATTAAGTCAAGAGAACAGTGGCATGTTTCAGAAAATAAAACATCCTGTTCTCAGGAACTGACTGACATGAGGCTAGAAAATGCAAAATTAATGGAACATGTGAGGCAAGCAGGGGCTGACATAGAGCAGGCTACACATACCAAAATTGAGCAAGAAGAGGAGATTAGTCTCATAAAAGAGAAACACTCAGACTATGCACAGATGATGCAAGCCTCACAGAAGGAAAATCAACACCATCATGAAGAGAACAAGGTACTTGTAGTGATACACGAAATTGCAACCTTGCCAATCAGGGCTTTAGATGACAGCATTAGCCGCTGAAAGCCAATAGTGTATTCAAAGTATGTGCTAAAAATGCTGACAGTAGTCTGTTGTAGCACTTCCATTATGCAGTAGTGAGCTACAAGGAATATGATAGACAGGCAGGGAGGGCCCCCAGCTATGTAGCTAATAGGTTTTTGGAGTGTTTGGAACATCATGGCACCTATATAGCGCTTAGATAGCCAGTCTTAAGCGCTATAAACACTAAGCTATGAGTGCATGCCTTTTAGAGCTTGCAGATGGGGTTAATACATCCCTGCTTCCCTTAGAATATTCAGCCTCACTAACGTTAGCCCTGGCCCCAAGCTAATCTTCCTTTTCTCTGGGAAGGTACTGATAAGACATTCCTCAGCCAGCGCAGATGGGAACAAGGGAGGGGGTAGGAGCGAGCAGGGAGCATCTCAGAGAGAGCTGGGTTTTTTCCATGAGCCAGTTGCACAGGGAAAGTTCTGGAACTGTGCGTCATGGTGACTGACAGCAAGAAGTTATAAAATATCCATGCACACATGGATCAGGGGGAGATCGCCTGTGGACTTGATTCGTGCAGAAACAGGTGCCCGGCATTGGCTCATACGGTGTCCTTCAGCATTGTCCTCTGAGCGGGGCTTGTTTACAGCTAGCTTATGAGGGCCCAAGGTCTCCCCAGTGCTGATTAAAGGGACGTAAGACAGTGTTTCTCTATGTTTCTCTATATTTCTCTATGTTTCTCTATGTTTATCTAAGTTCCATGTTTCACTATATTTTGCATTGCTCTAAGTGTTATGCTTTGTAATATTCTGTAACTTGAATCCCAAATGTATATGAAATTCACTGCTTAGAATAAATATGCTAAAGCTTTGAGGGTGTCATTTGTCACTAGCATGAGATCACTGCTCAGCACAATAGAACCTGTATTTTGGGCTGAATTGGGTATTTTTGCTCTCAAAGGGCTGGCCCCGAGGAAGATTTTGCCCAATATCAAGACATTTGGTGGCAGCTTTGTGGGATTGTGAAGAGCAGTGCCATGCTGACATGACAAATGGTGTGAGAGAACACAGTGTAGAGTGGGGAGCAGGCTGTCGCATTTCCTTGATGGTCTCACTGCAGCTCTGAGACTTCAAAAGGCAGCAATGTTGTGTCGGCTTGCCGTGGCCGATAGCTTGTGTGGTTAAGACTCCCTTCATGGGATTGGTGCCAGGGAGTACAAGGCAATAAACGAGCGGGAAATGGCTTTGTTTAAAGCACTCCGATGAATGGTTAAGAAAGATGTATGCTCAATTAGAAAAGAATTTTATCATGTGGTTTCCCAAGTTTAAAGTTGTAATTTGGAATGCATAGTGAGACGGAGTTCTCATCTCTATTCTGTCATGAGGGCAGGGAAAAAAAAATAATAATTGCAGGGATTTGACATGCAAATTGTGAATAGTGATTTAACCATTGACTCAGCCCCAGTGTGCTAGCGAGTGGGGGCTGTAATGTTCGGAGGCGAAGGTTCGTCTTTTTTTGATGTATGCTTTTGAAGGGTTGGCATTCCTGAATAATGAGGAAGGGGAATGAGCCATGCTTAGGAGAATGAGTAACATCTGTGCTGAGAGCCTAAAGAGTTTTTTCTTTCTTTTGGCAACTGTAAAATTCCATGTGCTAATGGTGGCAAATTCTGTTTAAAGGAAACACACTAAAATGGTTATATTGCATTTTAGGCTGTGCCATGCTTATATTGGGTGAGAGACTCACTTAAAAGGAAAGTGAGTGAATGTTATTTGGATTTTCGATTTTTGTGTACTGATTTGAAATTGCAGAACCAGTTTGCAATGGTTGGGGGGAAAAACAATTTATATTTTTCTAAATTGCCCCTGGAGTATTTTTGACTGTCCCCATGCTATGCCATGGATTTGTGCTGTTGCCTCATTAGTGATGTATGCTTTGGAAATAGTGACCTGTTGACTGTGATACATGGGGAAAAATGTTGTTGACACATTAAACAGCCCACAAGCAATAGAGTGTGGGTTGTTCTTGCAGAAAAAAAAACGTGCAGGGAGCTGCACTAAATATGGCATTTTTATTTTTTAAATGCACTGAACTGAGTGGTTATAGTTTGGCAATGGTACAACAGAATGAAACATCTGTGTGTGATAAGATAGCACAAAGATTTAATGGGTTGTGAGTTCTCTTGAAAGATCGCACATTACAAGAAAAAAAAGACGCTTTGACATTTTGCAAAATTACATGGAGTAGAAAAATGACAAGAAAAGTGCCGCTTTTGAAAACAAGAGTCTTGCTGTGTGTGCAGAGCTTGTGCCTTGAAGCTGTCTTGGGCGAGGTGCGTGAAGGCAAACAAAAGCAGAAACAGTACAAGAAAGAGTTAATCTGGATGAATTGTCTGAAACGAGTGAAGCCGCCACAGTATAAGAGTTATAGGCAAAAGAGATAAGCTGCGTGCTAATGGCGCTGCCAGGTGCACACGAAAGATAAACATGCCTGCATTCCTGAGGAAGGGGGAGCAAAAACAGAGAGCTGTTCAAAAAGTAAAGAATTTGCCTAGTAAACTGTGGTACGGAGCAAAGGCTTCATGCAGGATGGCAGACGGGCACATCACATCTGAACATTTACCTATGCATCTGTGAATGGGCCAAGAAAAGACAGCTGCCCATTCCAACAGATATTACTGTGCAAACCGCATTCCCATGTGATGTGATGTGAAGTGAAGTAAAGCGCTATTGCTGTGCAAGCTGCATTCCAATGCTCCATGTGATGTGAACTGAAGTAAAGCGCTGTGCACTGGAGAAGAAACCTCTAGGCGCTTTGAGAAGAGAAAATACACATCTGGCAAACTGCAAGCTACATTGCCAGGGGATGGAGTAACTGACAAAGACATTATGGCCTTCCAGATGGAAGCAAAACTGACAAAAGTGCTTAGCCGTTTTGCAAGAGACAACATGCAGAGCGGGGCTTTGAAGTAAAACATGAACACTGCACATTAGCCATGATCCAGAAGCCACACGGCTTAGTGCAAGAATGAATGATTTGTTGAAGCAACAAAAGAAACTGACTCAGTCTATCGCACTCAAAGGAGTGGTTCAAAAACAGCAAACGCCCTTTGAAAAAAAATGATGACAAGTGAAAAAACCAGAGGCTTGAAAAGACACTGCTAAGAAAAGAAAGATAAATACTGAAAGACTTTACCTTTGAAAAATGGAGTGATGCCAGCAGGGCAACCTAAACCAAGATCATGGGACACTGGAAGCAAGTTGGCGCCTGGCATTGGTGATCGCTTTGGTGAAAAAGAAAAGCATTGTGCGACCTGGGTACTTACTATATGGCTTTGTAAAAGCACAGATCAGTCTGAGGTACCATTGACCAGCTATGATTGCATTGCACAAATGAGTTTGTGATTAGGCAGTTACACCCCGTATGGTTGAGTGTAAATAAGCCCCCAGAAACATGCAGAAAGGTGATAAATAATTGCAGTAGCAATGACAAAGTGTGTAGTTACCTGATGAGACTTTTTGAAGATGGGGGTGGTATTATGGGAAGGGGTGGATAACGCTGATATTGAAGTTTTGATGACATCCTAACATTTCTGTTTGTATTTTGCCTAGGCAAAGCACGACAAGACATTTCATAATATAGGAAGATAATGTGCAGTTTGTGGGTGACACTGATCAAAGAAGGGTCAGACGCATTCTCAGAGAAAGCGAGCCACTGCGAACTGAACTGGCACGGTGCAGACTTGGCTAATTATCAAGTATTTGATGCTACACATTTAAATGACATGTTTTGCCCTTTCTTGTTTAAAGGACTATGGACAATGAATTGTGGACTGTAACATCAGGCACCACATACAGCTGTGTGACACAGCAATTGAATGCTAACACATTGAAAAATGGTTTTTAAATGCACTGTTGAGATGAATCTGAAAAAACCAAATGGTTTTACTCTTCCAACTGAATGGCTTTAACCAGAGATGTTTTGTTTTTTGAAAAAAAAAATATTCTACATTGCACGTAGGCAGGAGAATGATTTATGAACTGTTGGGGCAGCAGAATTATGCAAGCAGGAGCGTAATTTATTTTGAGATAAGATGGGTGCGCACATCAAAGTCACCTGTGCGTAGGTTAAGATTCTTAATTGAAGTAATGCTGCCAAGTGTATGAGCTATAATTTGAAATGGTAATCTTTGAAACACTGGATACTTTTACAGCCAGCTTAAGGCAGGTAAATGAAACCATGACTGACTTGATGTTTGATTTTATGACACAGAGTGTGACACGGTTTTTTGTTAAACCAACCAGTTTCATGTTTTTGTGGGGACAGCTGTCTCCAGCACACTAATGCAAAGAGTCACCTTTTGATTGTAAACATTTGGAATAATTCTTTGGAAAAACGCTGCAAATGAGTATCCACATGGAATTGCTAGAGTACTGGCCTGGCACATTGTCAGGCATCTTTTGTCACTGAATGGATACCATTTGTTTAATTTGTCTAATGTGATGTTTTTCTGACCAAGAACTGCAGCAAGTGTTCTCGCCAAGATTTAATGAACTATAACTTGACTAAATGAATTTTTTCCATGGTGTGATGAAACAGCCACTGCCGGATAGTAGTATGGTGTTTGTGGCTAAAGTTAATATTGTATATGGTAGATATCCCACTTGAAGAAGGGTATTCTCCAAGTCACAGAAGGTAGACACTGTGAACCTGTTAGATTTTCCAGTAGTAAGACAACATGTAAATTGTAGACTGGTAATGCACACCTTCATTATTACAGTGCTACACTTAGACATAGATTTATCATGAGGCAATGTTTCCTTAGTACTACCAAGCTGCTACAAATGGAGTCCATTTCTATGGCCCATCACTAGAGTGCGCGTAGCTAGGGAGCTAGATTCATTAATTGCAGGAGCTTTACATGCTTGTGACATAGAAACTGTGCACAATAAGCTAGCCACTATGGGTTCTGATGCCAGCTCTGCTATAGAACTTCTGGCCTAGTGGGGCCCATTGATATGCCCAGCACTGCTACAAGTATTGACAGCCAATTGAAGATAACAGTATTTTAGACATGAAGACATTTTTGTCTGCCATAGGGCAGGTCAACAAGACTGCTAAATACACACAATGCATTGTATGGCAAACATTGTTAAATCAGCAGGTGTTGGCTTTTTACTGGGTGGGGGCGACCATCCTCCACACACTGGCACGCAGAGCTACAGTTACCAGCATACATATGGATTGAATTGCTTGCTTTTGATTGCATGAATAACACATGCCATGCTTTGATGTAAATTAGTAGAATTGTTTTTATTTAGACAACCTGGTGCCCATGGGTTCACCTTGTTCACGAAATTAGATGGTTTCTGGTTGGGTTCCACCTACCTGGGGGAAGTGTCTAGTCACACAGCCCATAGTCACGCTTGAATGCCCTGGGATCAGGGGGAGGGTAGGCCCTTAGGGTGAAAGGCTGCCAGGTTTTAGAATTGGTAACCATACATAAATGCAATAGTGCATTGTAGATTAGACTACACTGGATTGCCTTGACATTTTAACTGCATGCTGCTTTTTAACTGACAATCAGTTATACAAAATTGATTTAGGTATTTTTGTGTAGGCCAGGTTTTGGCTAGAGTAAATGTCCATGTTCACTTTGTGTAGGTATTTTTGTGTAGGCCAGGTTTTGGCTAGAGTAAATGTCCATGTTCACTTGGCGTAGGTATTTTTGTGTAGGCCAGGTTCTGGCAAGGGTATATGTCACTGTTCACTTTGTGTACATTTTTGTTTAGGTAGTGTTTTACCTTGCATGCCACGCTAACTAACCGCTAGAAGATAGTTTGCTTAAACCTCTTGCAAAGCCCCTAGGTCTTTATCACTGCACTAAATACTATGTTGATAGGTATTAGTCAGCATTTGTCGCACAAACGTTGAATAGGGGTGGAATGTAGTGATACACGAAATTGCAACCTTGCCAATCAGGGCTTTAGATGACAGCATTAGCCGCTGAAAGCCAATAGTGTATTCAAAGTATGTGCTAAAAATGCTGACAGTAGTCTGTTGTAGCACTTCCATTATGCAGTAGTGAGCTACAAGGAATATGATAGACAGGCAGGGAGGGCCCCCAGCTATGTAGCTAATAGGTTTTTGGAGTGTTTGGAACATCATGGCACCTATATAGCGCTTAGATAGCCAGTCTTAAGCGCTATAAACACTAAGCTATGAGTGCATGCCTTTTAGAGCTTGCAGATGGGGTTAATACATCCCTGCTTCCCTTAGAATATTCAGCCTCACTAACGTTAGCCCTGGCCCCAAGCTAATCTTCCTTTTCTCTGGGAAGGTACTGATAAGACATTCCTCAGCCAGCGCAGATGGGAACAAGGGAGGGGGTAGGAGCGAGCAGGGAGCATCTCAGAGAGAGCTGGGTTTTTTCCATGAGCCAGTTGCACAGGGAAAGTTCTGGAACTGTGCGTCATGGTGACTGACAGCAAGAAGTTATAAAATATCCATGCACACATGGATCAGGGGGAGATCGCCTGTGGACTTGATTCGTGCAGAAACAGGTGCCCGGCATTGGCTCATACGGTGTCCTTCAGCATTGTCCTCTGAGCGGGGCTTGTTTACAGCTAGCTTATGAGGGCCCAAGGTCTCCCCAGTGCTGATTAAAGGGACGTAAGACAGTGTTTCTCTATGTTTCTCTATATTTCTCTATGTTTCTCTATGTTTATCTAAGTTCCATGTTTCACTATATTTTGCATTGCTCTAAGTGTTATGCTTTGTAATATTCTGTAACTTGAATCCCAAATGTATATGAAATTCACTGCTTAGAATAAATATGCTAAAGCTTTGAGGGTGTCATTTGTCACTAGCATGAGATCACTGCTCAGCACAATAGAACCTGTATTTTGGGCTGAATTGGGTATTTTTGCTCTCAAAGGGCTGGCCCCGAGGAAGATTTTGCCCAATATCAAGACAGTACTAAGAGACCGATTAATGGCACAAAGTACAGTGCTAAAAGCCACTCAAGCACTGGTGTCAGAATTGAAAACTCTGGCCTCTGCATACCACCAAGAGATAGGGTCTGAGAAAAATAAATGTGAGAGGTTGGAAAGTGAAATAGGCAAATATAAACAGGTTTTGAGGAACCCTGACCCGGCAGGGTATGAAAAAGCGCTCTCCGATTACTGAGTGATGACCTGTATACCAGGGACCTCAAGCCAACTCACCACCTCCTATGTACATAGTGCAGCTGACTTCATGTATACCGCTTCTCAAGAACCCGAAAACATGAGGTAGCTGGTCTCACCCAGGCACGGTCAAATTGAGCCAGAAGGTCAGTCCTTATCAGATATTGATGAATATTTATCTTGACCAAGCAGAAGGGAAGGTGGCCAGACCGGTGGGTTTTGGGAGTTTAAAAATACCATGGCAGGTACATCTGACCAGGAGGGTTCCTATGATGAACCAATCAGGGAGTTGGACTGGCAGCAAATCAAGTTACAAAAGGGACCACCTGGTCCACTTTGCAGAAAGGGAACAACCAGAATTTAGGCCTCAAAAGAGAATTTAAAAAACCTCCATACACTCAGGGGGGTGGAGGGGTGTATTCCCCACCATACCCAAAAGGAGGAATGAGGAGGATGAGTATTCTCCTGTGTGAAAAGGGGAGTACAAGGGAAATTACCCTGAGCCCACAGGACCACAGGAGAGAAGAGTCCACACCCCATCATTCTGGGAGGTTTTCCCATTCTCAGAGAGGTAGGGGGTGCCTAGAGCACAGGCAATTATTTATTTATTTTGACATTTATATAGTGCACTGAACCATGAGGCATCTGGCACTTTAAGCTTAAGAATGTGGTTACACCAATTATAAGTGTAGTAGTATCCAAGAACACACATTGAAAAAGCCTGACCTCATGTTACAAGGCGGCTACATCAGAACATGCAGATAAACAAAGGTAAACTCCATGTACATGACATGGAAAAGCCTGACCTAATTTTGCAAAGCGGCTACATCAGAACATGCAGATACACAAAGGTAAAGTCCAGGTACATGAAATGGAAATGGACCACCGATAGCAGCAGCTCTGAGTCAGATTGTGAGTGCACTCAGGTGCAGTGGAAAAGAAAGTCTGCCAAACAGAAGAGATGCCTTGTGAAAGACCCAGTTCGGCAGATAAAGGGCTAAAAGAGCTTTATGACTTCCAACCATAAGAACACCAAATATTCAGTATGGCAGCATCTAGAGCTTTATGACCAAACGATGACATCATTTGATATAAAGAATGATAGAAATTCCATGGAATTTACCAAATGGACATTTTCCCCTGAATACTCTTGCTTCTTTGCAGGGATGGAGGACCAGGATTGCCAAAAAAGGTCCACCTATAAGGTGGTCATTCTAAAACACCTCCCATTCCTAGAAATCCTCAGGAGGCCTGCAAGGCGGCATACACAATGCAATGTAGGGAAGACCTCTCCTACAGAGTTTGTGTAGGAACTGAAACGAGCATTTGCACAGACATTTAGGCAGGTGAACACCAATAACCAGGAGTTCATCATGTAACAGATTTACGCCACGGCACACTACAGACAGGGATTCTTTGCACTGGCAAGGAATGTGGCGCACAATAAAAACACTTTTATTTAATTATATTTTATTTATTTGCATTTTTAAAGCTCTCACACAGCCCGGGGGCATCGACTATGGTCTATGTCTATTAGTTGCATATTAATAACGCGCTTAATACCCAGAGGTTTCTAAGCGTGGACCTGGGGATCAAACCTGTGTTGCTTCGGGTTGTTTTGTTTCCAAGGCGAGCACGTTGCCGCTGAACTATCCTCCCGGGACAGCTCTTATTGATTATTTATTTATTATTTTTATTGATTTTGGATTGTACTTTGAGAAGGCACCCAACCTGTCTCACACTCCCCTTAACAAACACCCTGTGTTGCAATGGACCATTAACCAGGCCGGGGTGTAATAATGACATATTTATTTATTTTAAAATTCAAATGCAAAATCCAACAAATCAAATTTAGGGCAGCAATCACCAGTGGGGTGACAATATACAGCAGCATGTTATAATATAATCACACTAACTTTCTGACATCAGATACATACATTTTAAATGGAGATGAAAGCAAGATCACTTTTGTCACACTTATAGATGGCACCTCTGTTATGCACTCACCCTACAACACTCCCCCCATCACCTACTCACTTGATTCTGTGTGGATGGAAAGCAGTGGCAAAGAGTCAGAAATAAGAGTGAAACATCGTTTTTTTTAGATTAGTTCTACCACCCCAGAATGGGAGGCCAAAGCAGAAATTGAAAAGCCGAAAATGGAGTAAAATGGCATACTCGGAGTTCACTAGATACTGAGAGGTCAGTTTACATTTGCGGTAGGATAGATAGGACCATAATTCGTGTGGCTGTACTAAAAAAGCAAGGAACCTTAAAAGCTACTGGGCAAAAAACTAAAGCAACATGAACACAGGTGAGAAAATCAACTTTGAGAAGGAAAACAATGCAGCAAAAATCCCATGTGCCTAATTGTAATTTTCTATTCTACACAGACTTTAAACAAGCCAACAGCTAAGGAAATAGGCTAACAGACAAAATCGGAAATTGGTTCTTATCATGGGGAACAAAGGCACATAGCAGATAGGATAATGAAGTGAAAGGATAACTCTTTATGGGGTGGCAGTATGAGTTTCTCTATAGGAAATGAAAATTGGATTTTCTTTAAGGAAATCAATGACACGGGCAAAATCTATTTTGTTAGTACAACGACATGTTCTACTGAGACTATATTTTAGCAGCTAGATTATTAAAGAAAAACACTGCACTCAAGGAGGTTAATTTGCAATTTTAGCATTTCTCCTTATATGGGAATTAATTAATTTATCTAAAAAATGGTGCTAAGGACCTACACAGATAGCTGAAATTATTTGAAAAGAATTATGCTAACACATATAGACTAATACAAATTCTTCTAATGACAGGATAAACAGAGGATGCTGACAATTTTGGAAATTAATAGGGTTCTTGTGGGATTTTTATGGGATTTGGACAGAATGCAAAGTAACAGAGTGGAATGTGCGGTTTTTGGGTACTGGGGAGTGTGATAATTAAAAAATGCGCTTGATGTGGGTCATTTGGACAACTAACCGGGTTGCTGGACAGTGAGGCAAGGATTTGGTCACTTGGCAGCGGCTGGGCTGTCCTTTATGAGGACAGCTGGGCAACAAGGGTCTGGTCACTGTGGACAGCGGGATGCATCAGCTTGGAAAAGGGTCTGGTTGCTGGAATATCTCAAAGGGATCAGCAGCCTTTCCTCCTTTCTCCCTGAATTATTGGGAGGAATCTGGTTCAGGATAGGTGGTTCTGGATAGGTGGCTCGGGATCTGGGCCAGCTACCTCTGGGTCTAGTTCTGGAGTCTTGGAATCTTGCAGAGTGAATTTTGAATGTTGACTCTCTGTGCCTCCCTGATTACCTCTTTAAATAGCCAGAGTGACATCACAGAATTTTACTATATGGGCGAGAATATCCTGGACATAGCCCTTGAATAGGATAGGCCAGACTATTAGTGTCACCTCCTCCCTTCGAGCTGATTGTTCCAAGGAAGTGACATCAGTTTAAGCTGTGCATTTTATGACTCCATTTGTCTCACAAGCATATTTGTCACAAAAATAAGTACTGGACCAAAACCTTCATATATACACTAGTCACCCTTATGACAATAAGATAGGCAGATCCCATTTTTCACAAGGAATATGCTGGTTCAAACGCCAGTTCTGTGCGATGTTGCTTCGTCTTTGGGCACAAATTTGCTGTTTTCAGGAGAAACAAAGCACCTACAATTATGCTAATGGCTACATATCTGCATACAAGCATTTGGCATGTTTTCCTCAAGTTTCATGTCTGCGCCATTTATGATTCACACCGAAATGAATTTTTACTGCCATTCCACCACATGCCAGGAAGACACGCATAGTCTTATTTTGCTTGTCAAAAAATTACATAATATACTGGCATAATATCGAATTGTTGCTTATTTAGGTTGCAGAGGAACATTTCTTGATACGAAAAGGTCTTAAAATCAAATGGGCTACATTTGTCCCAAATGTGGGCGTTCTTTCCAACCGCCAGCCCAACTGTCTTCCCCCCATGTCAGCTTGCACAAGGGTTGACATGACTCTGCCTTTTAAGTCCTCCAGTTTGAATGTAGAGGAACTCACACTTCTGAGGCCAACACAGGGCTTCCCCCATCCTTTGTCCTTGAGAGCAGTTCTGCCTGGAAGTCTGGAATAGTCTGTAATTATCACATTTCAGGTCCATGGGAACAGAGCACATGCCCTGGCAGCATAAATTCACTGGGAGGTGCGAAATTAGTCTTTCTGTTAAACTGGTTTGACAGGAATTCCTGGCCTCAGCCAGGCTGCTTGAAGTCTTTGTGGAGGGGAAAAGACATATGTACATGGCTTTGCAGTCCCTCACGCCCAAGTACAATAATATTTCTTGTGCAAGCAATAGTGAAATATTTGACATCTAACTTTAAAAGACATTTTTCCTGCTTGTCAGAAGAGCAAATTCACACATGTGTTTATTTCAGTTCATTATGGGTTTACCAATGTATTTTTTTCCAGCACACAGTTCCTTCAATTAGCCTTCTGGAGGGCTTTTATAGACACGGTCAGTTTCTGAACATAGAGAGAGGTACTGCCACTTTGAAATTGACATAAGATTGACATAGGAGAAAGAAGCTCCACGTTCTTTCTCTCATTTACTTCGTTTTTGTGCTTGATGATTAATAGCAGATGGAAACACAGGCTGTATTTTAAGGGAAATCCAAATTGTTTGCCTTTAAAGTGATTTCCCAGTACATCAGCTGCTCTGGGACTGTTGTTGCCTCATGTCTTGCTAATCAGCACTAGTAAAACATGCAAGGATGGGTTTCCATGAAGGGCAGAACTTTGTGATGTTTTAAAATGTAATCAAGAGTAAATTGCAAAGCCGTCTTGGATGTCATGTGTGCAGCTTTGGTATTCAGCATTACCGAACAGCCAAATGGAATGCTGTTCTGAGCATAGGTAATTTTCTGCTTGATTTAGATGAAAGAAGCAAATGCAGCCATTCTGTGTGGTGGCAGTGTTTAAAGCTTGACACCCCATGTGCTTAGCAGACAAAAGCACAGCTGTTTTTTGGGTGACTGTGGAAATGCATTTTTTTTGTAGGGGATGTCTGTTGGGGCTGGTAAATGTACCCCACATAATCCTCCGCCGCTCTCCCGTGACTTCTTGTTGAGGGAGAGTAGGGCAGAGTGGGGTTCATCTGGTGGAGTTCTTCTTCATCAAGAAGCGGCACCCCAGGATTTTCCTTGCATCTTTCATTGGAGGGTATGGAGCCGCACCCCGTTTTCTTCCTTCCCTTTCCAGGTCCCCGGGGAGGTCCTCACCAGTCTAGGAGGGAATGGAGTTAATCATCTAATAGGAGATAGATAAAAACAGGTTTCAGATTTTACTGACATGGTTCCAGGTAGAATTAACAACAGCGGAATAATGCTTACAGTTAAGATTTTCTAGGACATAAACATTTTTCATCTGCACCATCACACCAAGTAAATTACCCAACCAGACAAGAACAACAATTTTTAAAACACATATGTTTTTCATTTTTACAGTAATAATAAAGAAAAATACTCCCTGTTATATAGATATATCTATGGACCTACATATTTCCTTCTGCTTTTTCTTTCTCTGTGTTCTCATTCTTCAGATATCTCCCCTGTTTGATTTTCCTTTGGCTCATCAATCAGCTGCAAAGTATGTCTGGGGTGACAACTTTTTAACTGATTGATGTGGACCTATTTCTCTTCTGACAGCTCCCCTTTGGGGATGCGGATTCTGTAGGCGACAGGTGAAATTTTGTCTACAATTTCAAAGGGACCGCACCAGGAGGGGAGGAATTTCCACTCCTTAGTCTGGTTACTTAGAAAATTGTACAAGTAGACCCTGTCTCCTACTTTGTATTCTTTTTTTGTTGTTTTTAAGTCATAGTGAGTTTTCATTCCCTCTGCTAATTTCTCCAGATTCCGCTGAGAATACATAAAAGCATGCTGAAGGTGTTTTCTTAGATTCTCAACATATTCATGTGTTGTGAAGGCATTTATCAGTGTCTGCTCTTGTGTTCTATAGAGCAGATGCTGAGGTAGCACCATTTTTTCATCCAGTCATTAGCTCAAATGGAGACATTTTGGTCGCACAAGATGGTGTAGATCTGATGGCCATCAGGACAAGCAGTAATCGGATGTCCCAAATAAGCCCAGAATCTGCCACAAAGTTCTTGAGAATTCTCACAATGGTTTTATTGTACCTCTCAACTCCCCCACTAGAGGACATGGTATGCAATATGATGTTTCCTTTTTACCCCAAGTATCTCCCACATCTTTATCGTCACCTCGCTGGTGAAGTGACTTCCTCTGTCCGACTCAATCTTTTGGGGAAGGCCAAAATGGGAGAAGGTGTGGTTGATCATCAGGGCAGCTGCTGTTTCTACCTTGCAATTTGGGGCTGGGAGACATTCCACTCATTTGTGTAACAAGCATGTTACTGTTAGCATGTACTTGTTCCCCCCAGAGGAGCGAATCACGGGCCCAATGAAATCTACTTGTAAATCTGACCAAGGCAGTGTCATCCCCCTCTTCTAGAGGGGAGCTCAGTGTGTGAGAGAACTTGGCTGAAATTGTGCACACACAAGACATCTCTTCAGATAATGTTCGAGGTCCTGCCCCATGTGTGGCCAGTATGCAACCTACCACAGGATTTCTAGAGTAGTGTGAAACCCCCGATGACCGGCTGTGGCCGCATCATGGGCATGACCTAGCATCAGGTTTCAGAATGAGGTAGGTACCACCCACTGGTTACATCCAGAGATGGATCTCCTTACCGACAAACCATTTGTGCCCTGATTAAATCAGCATCTGGGGTCTCCTTACTCCACTGGGCAGTTGAGAGTTCATTCTGATCATTTGGCTGGGACCTGTTGACAGCTGGGACCTGGATTTCGCTCAACAGGGACTTGATCTCAAGGAGATTCCCCTGGATGGCTACAGTTTTGGCCAACTGCTCAGCCAGGTCGTTTCCAGCTTCGTCTGGTCCCTCTATTCTGGAATGACCCATAATCTTTTTCCAATAGATCGTCATCCCATTAGAGGTGATCAGATCATCAATATTTTGTATGAGCTTGCCATGTTTAAGTGGTTTATTATTTGCACACAGCATGCCGATGGTTCTCCAGTTGATCAGGTGCTCCATGAACCCTTTCTGGACATAATCTGAACTGTAATTATGACCAGTTCCTGGAGTCAGTGTTGCATGGCAGTGAGGATGGCCTCATGAACTGCCATCACCCACACCACCTGACTACTGCGGGGACCAATTCTGTACCCAGCGGAGGGTTCCCCGAGGGTTCCCCCTTGTTTTTGACAGGGTAAGCTAAACAAGGCGCTTGTGAGAGACTTCCTTTGAGTTGTTTTACTGCCTCAGTTTGTTCTGCACCCCACTCCCACTTGACCCCGCCCTTTAACAGGTGGACCAGGGTTCTTGTGACCTCTGCGTAATCCCCAATGAACTTCCTACTGTAGTTAGTCAGTCCAAGTAGGCTCCTTAGTTCACGCAGAGTTGTGGGGTCTTTCAGTTATAGTAGTGCTTCCACTTTCTTCGCCTGGGGACAGAGACCCTCAGGGTTTATTTCATGTCTCAAGAAGCTTACACGGGTCCTTCACGACTGTGCCTTCTGGAAGGACAGTGTTGCTCCGGGCAACCCTCAGCTGGGTCAGAACATAGCAGATTTCCGATATGTGTTCCTCCACAGTTGAGCTTTTAATGAAGACATCATCCACATAGGCCAGGTTACCCCTTTCACCCAAGTAGGGCATGGCCTTGTATAGGATGATGTTGAATTCATTGCTGGAGTTTATGTATCCGAAGGGAGTCCGGGTTCATGTGTACTGCTGCCCCCTGAAGGTAAAGGCCAGCTTTTACTTGTCCTCCCTACTGACGGGTACGGTCCAGTATCCATTGGTCAGGTCTATAGCGGTGTACACCTTTGACCCCTGGATCTCGGCCAGCCCCTGGTCAATGTAGGGAAGAGGTCATCAGCACATGTGAACCCATGTTATCAGCTCCCTATGGTCTATGCAAAGTCTCCATTGGCCATTTGGTTTTAAAATCCCCAGTACCAGATTATTAAAGATACTGTGGACTGGACAAATTGTCCCACGGGACTCTAGGATTTTTATAATTTCTGTCAGGGACTCCATAGACGCGAGTGGCAAGCGATATTGCCTCACAAATACGGGAGTCATTCCAGGGTCTGTGGGAATTGAGGTACTATCTATCTCGGTGCGACCACAGTCGCACAAGTCCACAGCAATGATATCTTCAAAATCTAAAAACACCTGTTTCAACTTTTGCTTTTGTTCCTCAATCTCACAGGCATCAGCGAGGTTGACCCATCCTTCAACCATCTGTCTGAAGCCTCGAAAGACTTTCGGTTTCACAATATCAGCGGCCTCCTCCAGCTGTGTGGAGAGATCTCTGGTGAGGATGTTGAACTGGACAGAGGGTTTCAGGTAGGAGAGGCAGTCATTGTGGACATGGAATATCACCTCATCCTTCTTGATGTCACAGGTCACCTCTTCCCCCCGTAAGGGCAGGAAGAGTACACCAGGAAATTCCCCTCTTGCTGGGGAGATCTTATCTGGTGGTATGTCAACGTCACAGTCATAGCAGTCATTGGGATTGGTCCTATAATTTAATTCCCTAAATCCATGGAAAAATGCTGGTCATCAACCGCCATTCCAATAATGGTGCTTGCACCCAGAGTGATACTCCTAGGGTCACTGTTATTCACCACTATTGGAATGGTGTTGTGTTCTACATTAACTAATAGTGTTGAGTTTAACCCCAAACCCTGCAGTTGAAGATTAGTATTGAGGTGTACATAAGCGTCTGAATTTTGAAGTTTCTGTCCTCTCTTAATTTTTAAGTCAAGTGAGAATTGTTGGTTCCGTCCTGGGATGGGGACCTCCTCTCCAATTTGAACTTTCACCACATACGGCAGCAATTGAGCTGACCAAAACGCATTTTCAGAATCATCAAAGCCCGTGAGGTTGCCCCAGAGTCAGGACCAGGCCTTGTAATTTATAAGGTTCAAATGAATTGCAAACTGATTGAGAATGTCACTGCCTAAATAGAATGCAACAGGGACATCTCGCACGACCCAACAATTATGCTCTATGCTTTTATCACCTACAGACATTTTTTGCATGCACCTGCTAGACAGGAGATGTTTGGAATTGGGAGTTTCTAGGCCCATTTGCCACTTATCAATCAATTCAAATGTGGGGATGGTCGGATCTTTTGGGAGTTTCCTGAACAACGCAAAGCTTTTTCCATTATTCAGGCATACTCTGGCAAGAACAGGTTCCCTCCCCTCATTTAACTGAATAGGGAGGAACAGCTGTTCTCTCATCTTTTGAATATCAGCAAAGCTTTGAGCTGGTTTGTCATAATTTTTGACTACAGGACTTGGATTTTCAGATTGGGGATCGGTATAAAATGTCAAGGTATTTCCTTCCAGTGGGGAATGCCACTTGAAACCTCAAGGAAGGTTGATTTTCAGGAATGGAGAGGAGTTCCCATCACCAGTTTGTTGTCCTGCAGCAATTACTGTAATGTCAGGTATTTGATTGTTTTGGAAATGGAACTCAATTTGGTCAGATTTATGTTCAACCATGTGGCATGTGCCATTTAAACTGACATAGTTGATGCTTTGTTTTAATTTTATTGGCCTGTTGTCTCAGTCCAGAGGACCTTGTTTACACAGTCTATCAGGGGAGATAACCTCCGAAAGAGGTCATTTCCTAATAGACAGGGGGGTCTCTCTGGACTCATGACTATTATCGGTGCTTCACTTTGTATCGCCCAATTTTAATTTCCAGATCTGCAGTTCCCTCAATGGGAATTTCATTCCAGTCAAAGTTCTGGAGTTGTCCAGGAAGAGGGGTGAGGATAATTTGGTTTCTCTCCCCCTTCCTGAATTTAGCTGCTCAAAGGCCCTTTTGGACAGAAGAGTGGCTTGGTTTCCAGTGTCCACCAGTGCTAAAAATGCACATTGCCCTTGCACTCGGACAGGGGTGTAGAATCTACCTTCTTTCCCCTCCAATGGGAAAAGTAAATGGGCATTTTGGGCAAGCTGGACAGTCATTTTCTTTATTTTGGACACTGTGGGGTTTTGTACAGTTTTCTGTGTCGGAGTCTGGGAATGTGTAAAGAAAATTTGGCATCCTGAAAGATGTGGGATTTTAGAATCCCCTTTTTCCCTTAGCTCTGTGCTGTTCCCCTTTATCTGGTGGCAGTCACTAGAATCAGTCTGTGGGGAGGATCCCTCCATGATCATTGTGTTCTCTGGATGACAATTCTGAGGTTCAGGGATGGGTGATTCTGAATCAGCCCCCACACCTACCGAGTCTGGGTTCTGGTCTCTTGGAACCCATTTTGCTTTGGGAGTAATTCCCCCATCCCTGAAGGAGAAGACTTTCTTCCCAGAATCCTCCAAGGATTCTTCCCCTTTAAACTGGAGGACACTGACTTCCTCCACAAAATGGGCCTTTTTGGTCTCTTTGTTTCTCCTACCCACATTCTGTTACCTAGGGTGAAAATTTTCATGGGGCAGAAGATTTTAGTTCCTGTTCCGGGGTGTCTATGGGCTTTTCACAGGAGAGGAATCTTCCTCTATGGCCTTGCACCCCCCCTTCCTCCTGTGCCACCTCCTCTACAACCGGTGGGTTATCTGGGTTCTCTTCCCGTCATTGTTCGGGGGTGCCAGACCCTTAGTTTGAGGTATTCTGAGTCTTCATGTTCATTGTTAGGGAGAATTCTCTGTTTAGGCTGAATTTCCTAACCTAGTGAGTCCCCCAGCAGCTTTGCTGGATTTCTGGAGTTTGTTTAGTGAGACTCTTTTTCTCCCACTCTTGGACATGAATGTGTGTAATTGTGTGTAATTCCTTTGAATGTCAATGTGTTCTATGGGCTATGGGGTCTTTTACTCCATAGGGTCTCATATGTTTTTCTGTGTGTGTTACACCGCACCCTCCGTGCCGTAGCACTGGGGCGTCCTAGCGGACCTCCATCATAGACTCCATCATAGACTCCATACCCGGGGACTGACTACTGTCTCCCCGGGCATGTAAAGTCACCATTGGCTTTACTAGACCTAAATTTACTAACAGAACTAGTACAAACCATCCTATTGTGGACGTACTAGTAGGGGTAATTTGATTACTCCTGGGTCTGTTATTCGAGGGGGCACTGTCCTGTCCCCCCTCGTCGAGTTTTGGCTGGTGGCAGTGGAAACTACTTGTTATATTCGACCCCGAATATAACCCTATGGGATTCTTCCCATTGTTGGAGGTTAATACTTTTTCTCGTTAATCTCTAACATACCACCGGTTTATTTATATACGGTTGGTATTTTCTGCCAGAACTCGGTTTTTAAAATGACGTCTGTGTTCATCTCTGTGACTCCTAAACCAAAGCTTGAGCCCTTTGTTCCACTTTTGGCGGGCCTCTACACAGAGGCCCTCCAAAGTGGTGCCATTCTGTCTGGGTACCACAGGGGGAGTGGGAGGGGGTTTAGGCACCCTGGACTGAGTTGCCTTGCCAACTCAAGTCGCACTCTGGTGTGATTGGCCCAAGTGGTGAGCCACCCCGCTCACCACTTAGCGTGTTTTGAGTGACAGCTAGGCTGAATGAATGGGGGTTTTCTGCATAAAAGCAGAGCTTTTGGGACTGGATTTTCAGAAGTCGCCACAGGACCTAAGAATCCGACGAGGGTAAAGCTGAGCTGACCTGCAACGACGACATCTCTGGTGGAGCCCTGCTGAATCGACTCACCACTTCCTGACGACAGAGGAGATCTCCCCGCCGGAGAGTGTCTTCCCCTGACTGGTGGGAACAACCAGTCCCCTTTGCTTTTTCTTCATTCCAGGACGTAGTGGTCGAATTGCCCGTGCAGAGCACCCCAGCAACCGGATAGCCACTACCCCTGTACCGCGACCAAAAGGTGGTGCCTTGTGACGGAGCACTCCGCGGCTGGTCTCTTCCCTGGTGGTGCAACGATCTTCAACTTTCCTTCGACGACGAGATCATCTCTTCTCTTGGCAAAGACCCGACATGCATCCACCACCAGGAACAACTGCCTCCGCCGGAGCTGTCTCTCCACAAACAAGGTACTGTGTCCGCCTGGCTTCCCTTTTGTAGGTTAGTGTGAGGTGTCTTAATCCTCGCCTCTCCATTGGGTCGCCTCCAAGCTTTCTCATCTTTTTGTTCTGAACTGGTCCAATCTTTCCATAACAATTTGCGACAAAGACTCGAAGTGCATTTCCACTGTGATACTTTTTTGGACACATCGCCTTGCCTCTCTCCGAGTGGGCCTGGCCTCTGAACTTTGCGATCTACAGTAGACCCTGCCTTACTTGCTTTGCATTTGTTCGTAAAAGTGTTGGTACCGAGTTGATTTCATACCCTGCCTTTTCTCTCCCGTCCTAACGAATACTAGAGTGCCATCTAGGTTAAAGCATTCACCTCTGTCTGCAAATTAGTGGTGCCGTTGAACCTAGACTTGTCGAACTATTGTTAGGGTGATTGATTTTTCTTATAGTAACTGTGCTTGAAGTGTTTACCGTATTAGTGCCCGAGTGTGTTTTCATAGATGTGTGTTTATAAATAAATAACTATATATCTTTACACCGAAGCCTTGTTCCGTGTTTGCTTGTTCTACTGTGTAAATTGCCCTATTTTGTATACTCCACATACTGCCTAACTCTTCTTGAGGGAAGTCTGACTGCTCAGCCTTAGCTACCAAGTGAATCTGTGTGGTACAGACTGCTACCAAGTGGGTTTACTGCCAAACACCTGTAGTCCTAAATCTTTTGCAGTGGTCCCAGAGGGAACTGCACCGGTTTCCGCCTAATATTCATCTGAGGGATCTGCTGAGCCCTCAACATGTGACTCAGATCCTGGTTCTGTACCTGGCGCTCTAGTTGGGACACCCGCTCCGCTGGTAAGAGGGTCTTGGATCAAACCTAGGTTGTTCTCTGGAAGGTTAAATATCCCTTCTCCCAGAGTAACCTGGGTACTGTGGGTTTCCCTGATAGCCTTCCACCCTTGGTCTGCCCTCTCCTGTATTTGGTGGTCTGGACTCCTGAAAACGGGGAGAGTAAGGAGGGTTGTCTGGATGTTGGGGTTTTGAGGGTACCTAGGGAAAAAACTTAACCCAGAATTTCAAAGGTTACAGCCCTCCTGAGGGAGGTTAGGAGGGCAGTTTCCTGGGGCAATACTCAGCTGATTGGATCCCCCCTTGGGCTGTGGGAGTTCACATGTAGCCCAAGATGGGTCTGTTTCCCTTGTACCTAGGGCTGATGTAATTGGCAGAGTTAGGGAGCACATTTGTGGGGTACTCTACCTGACTATCACCTGCTTGTGATTGCTCAGAGGGTCTTCTTTGCCTCTGATTTGGTTGGTTTTGGGAAGGTGTATTTTTAGCCCCCCCCATTTCTAGGTCCAAAATGGGGGCAACCTTCACCTCTGCCACCTTGGCAGCAGCGGGCGTGTTGGTTGGTTTGGGGTTTTTTGTTGGATTTCTATTTTCTACAGGCTTTTGTACCTCGTAGATCTGGGTAGCCTGCTCTATTACCCAGTCCAGGGTCATGTCATCATGAAAATCTCTTACCACTTGTGTCATAATGTATTTTGGGAGTGCATGAAAATAGGTATTTATAAATTCCCTACTATTCGTGCGCACCCACCTAGTAGTTTTCTCAAATGCGCGTTTTAGCTCCTGCACAAATACTCTTTGGGCATGATCCTCTCCACACTGCAGGTTGTAGGCCACTTTGTGGGCCTCCTGGGGTTTCTGTGTGTGGAGAAGTGCTTCAGATGGCTGCCTTGTAGGTGGACCACCTTGAATGGTTCTGGTCTTCCAGCCCAGCGAAGAAGCTCGGGTACTCTGTAGAGAACGTCCAATTGACAAAGTCTATGCAGTTCTGATTATTTTTAATGTCAAAAGAGGTAATCATATGTTCATATAGCTCCAGATGCTCCCAGACAGAATATCTGGCCTTCCTGTTGTACAAAGTCATGAAACTCCTAATAGCTTTGATCTGTTTAATGGGGTCTTTCACCAGAGCTCTCTTTTGTTTATTAGCCTTCTTTTGCTGCTTCACCTGAGTCCATTCACCCTCAGACCCAGAGCTGCTGCTAATTGAGGTCCCCTCGTTATCCTCTAGGCGTGGCCTAATTCTTTGATCTTGGGAGTCTTTCTCAGAATGGTGAGGCCTAGTTCCTTCTCCCCTGTGGTACTTTGGGCTCTCTGTGTCACTCCCCTGGGACTCCCTCTTTCACACAGGAGAGTAGTCTTCTGACTCCTCCTTGCTTCCAGGGTTAGTCGAGAATCCCCCCCACTGCACTGATTGGGTGGAGGTTTTTAGAATACTCTTGTGAGGCCTCAACTCATATTCCTTTTTGTCTGCAAAGCGAACCAAATGGTTCATTTGTAGATTATGCTTCTGCAAGTCTAGCTCCCTGATTTTCTTGTCATAGGAGTCTTCCTGGTCAGATATATTGGGCATTATGTTTTTAAATCTGTACAGGGATGCCCGTCCATAAATCTCTGATGGACAGTGGCCTGCCTACTCAATCATGCTGGACCTGCCAGAGTCTGGCTGCCTCATGGTTCCCGGTTCTTGTGAACCAGTGGATGTGAAGTCAACGGTGCCTTGCACATACAAGGTTGTAAATAGGTTTGAGGCCCTTGGTACAGAGGGCATCACACTGTGATCAGGGGTGGCCCTGTCCCTCTCTACTTCTTCGGGGTCCCTCAAATTTTGCTTCAGCCTAGCATACTCTTTTTCTAACAGCTCAAGTTTCTCCCTCTCAGCCTTTATCTCCTTATGGTAGGCGAAGGCCTGAGCTTTTTGCTCTGTTATCAGGGTTTGACTTACCTTTATTACCTTCCCATGTGCTGCTACCTGGTTCTGGAGTCCCCTGTTCTCATTACAGAGGGCCTCATTGTCTTTTTGTGCTTCCTGTATTCCCTGGGAACACTGAGACCATTTTTGTTGCAGGTGATACATCTCCTGACTTTGCACATTTTTGGCCTGGGTGGTTTCTTCTAGAACACTTTCTACTTGTCTTGTGTGCCCCGTTACGATTTCATATTCCGTTTTTAGGTCAGTCAGTTCCTGAAGACCTGACTCTCTTTTCTATAGAGCTGTTTTTAATTTGCACACTTCCTGGTATAGGGCATATTTTTCCTGATACAGGGTGCCAACCGTTTCAGCCAGGTCATCCCTCTGTTGCTTGATAGCACTTAATTTCTGGCGTTCTTGGTCAAATTCTGTTTGGGAACGAAGTTCCTTAATAATGAATTTGTTACTTTCCTCTTTCAATTGCTGGATCTGATTTTGTAAAGTGATTATCTGCCTTGCGTAGGCTCTATTGTACACCACCTGTTGGTTTAATTTTAGTTGACTCTCTTTCAGGGACTCAACCTTTTCCTGACACTATTCTTTTAATGTAGCTAATCTGGCTTCTTGTTCTGAGTTGGCTTGTTGCTGTACTGCCAACTCCTCTTTTAACTGTTTGATGTGGGTTTCAAATTCTACCTCAGAATTTTGATTCTTTTATAATTTTTCTTCTACCTGTTTTAATTCACTCTGGATTTGGTTTAAAAGCTTAGACTGGTTTTGCGCAAGGGTTACATTTTCTCGATATTTTTCCTCCATAACCACCATGTGAAGGTATATGTAGGCAGTGAGTCGGACCTACTTAAGCTGCTCCTCTTTGATACTCTGAGTCATATAAAATTCAGTCAGGGCTGAATGCAATAGACCACTGTCCCGCCACATATCCATGTTTATGGAGGTGACCTGTTGCATCATGTCTAATAGCCAGGCCTCCTGATCTTGCTCTGCCCATCCCCCTCTAAAGAATAGTTTGGACAGAAAGTGCTGCCTGGCCATGTTGATCTCAACGGTGCTCATTATGAAAACTGTTCTTCCTTTATTAAATTATTTATTATTATTATTATTTATTAATGTGATACAGTTTTAAACAAACGTTAAAAACTTTACACATAATTACATCAAACCACTGAATTATAAATTATATTCAATATGCATGATGTAACAAATCACATACATCTAATAACATCAATACCATCACATCAGATCAATCAATCATTCAAGGCATAATACATGATAAAATAAATAGGATCAAATCCTTGATAAAATCCTTGGTATAGTTGATAAGTAGGTGATGCTGTATATAGGTGCAAAACATGATTATATATTCATAAAAGAGAAACCCTCTTCATATTCACACAGATAAAACAAATCGTTTCATACTAACATACAATAAGAGCCACTACGCACCCGGGAGAGCCCCCCTCGGAGTAGTGGCATCACGCCATACCTGGTAAAGTGTTAAGTGCAGTTTAGGATTAAGAGTGTTAACACACTGCTTCCAGAAATCTGCCTGATCCAGGTAATCTATATTGTGAACGAACTCACCAAGATATTTCCTGTGCTTTGCTCTCATCCTACAGCATTTCGTCAGCACATGACAAGCTGTCTCCGGCTCAGTAGGAAGATCGCAAATCCTACAATATCTTTCTGCTATATTCAGACCCGATTCTGGGCCACGGGTCGTCAGGACGGGAAGATGATTAAGGCGCAGAAGTAGAATAAATCACCTCAGATGTTCTGATGGGCATAGATTTAGATAGGGTTGCACCTTCCATAAGTGTATAGTACAAACAGAGTAAAGCCATAATTTTTCAGACTTCTGAGATGCATAAAATTACTCTGCCAGTCCCAGAAATTGAGGCGGCTGCGCATACTGATGAACAGGTGCTGGTTTTCTCTACCCCATTCCGGTGACCAACTAATTTCCTCAATCAAAGAAAAAATTTGATTCTCAAATTTAGCCAGTCCACCCACCATGCAGTCCTCCTTCATGGTCATAAGAAACCTATTTGTTGGTTTATTATTGAACCTGATGTAGAATTCCATCCTTTTCCTTAAAACCATGGCCTTAAGAGAAAAGATCCCTAGCTCAAGTCTAATTATCGCCATAGGGATACATTGGGGAAGGCCAAGAATTTTTCTCCAGAACTTACTCTCCACGAGTTGTAGCCATCCTAAATTCATGTTAATCAGAGGGTCTAAACCATATGTTACCATAGGAGCCAGACATTGAATGTACAACTGACGTGCTGCCCAAATTGAGAATCCACACTGATCTCGTGTGAACTTGTAAATTAGGGACGTAAATTGGGCTGCTTTGGTTCTGCGCTCCTGAATACAAGTGAGGTAATTTCCTTTACTGTCAAATTCAACCCCTAAGTATTTATACGTACAAGTGTATTCAATATCGATCAGACCCATCTTCATTCGTGGTCTGGCCACTCTGCCAGCAGTATATAGCAAAAGATTGGTTTTGCTATTATTGATAACGAGTTTGTTATTTTCTGTATGCCGCCAAAGCTGATTGGCAGACCTTTGCATTCCACTAAAGGTGTGATCCAAGATCACCAAATTATCTGCGTACGCCAGAATAGGACAATGGCAGGGGCCTATCTTAGGGGGGCAGTTGTTGATCCCTAAAAGACACTTGGGTACATCAGAAACAAACAAGTTATATAGGGTAGGAGCAGTCACGCAGCCCTGCTTTACCCCTCGGCTCAGGGGAATGGATTTAGTTACTGAGCCCTGATTGTCTAACCTAACTCGGACAGTATTATTGGAATGTAAGAGCTCAAGATAATATAGTAGAGGTTCGGGACAGCCCAGATTCCTCAATTTATTCCATAGGAGGGTGCGATTTACCGAGTCAAAGGCAGCCCTGAAATCAACATACAAAGCGTAGTAGAGTGGGGGGTTGTTATGGGCCAAAGCCTTACTTCTCAAAGCATTCATAGCAAATATGTTATGAGAAGTAGAGTAGCCGGCTCTAAAACCACTTTGGAATTGGTCTAATATACCAGCCTCCTCTACCCATTTTAGCAGTTCCTTAAGGATGAGAGCAGCAAACATCTTCCCAGAACATTCCAACATAGATAGGAGGTGATAATTCCCTGGTTCAGTCCTACTACCTTTTTTACAAACAGGTATAATAATGGCTGCCTGCCAAGATACTGGTACACGACCCTCGTACAGTACTTTATCAAACAGAATTTTAAGGAGATTAGCCCAAAAGGAAGGGTTATTTCTCATCACCGCATTTGATAAGCCATTACAAATTATTTATAGAAGGACAAATCTGTACTCTGTTGCTTTTGTCTAGTTGAGGGTTAATTTTACTTTATTTTTACACACAGGCCTGATACTTAGGGTTTAGGTTTTGGGCTGGCGCATATGCAGTGTAACACAGTTTTCTAACCAAAAAAATGATCACTACCTTTTTTGGGTTAGCCTGCTGTGTTAAGCTGTCACCGGTGGAAACACTTAGCTTAATCCCGGACGAGCCCCCAATGTGTAACGGATTTACGCCACAGCACTCCAGACAAGGACTCTTTCCACTGGCAAGGAATGCGGTGCACAATATTCTTATTGATTTCAAATTCTACTTTGAGAAGGCACTCAACCAATCTCACACTCCTTTTAAAAACACCCGTGTCGCAATGGACCATAAACCAGGCTGGTGTATGTAACAATGACATATTTATTTATTTTTAAAATTCAAATGCAAAATCAAACAAATCAAATCTAGGTCAGCAATCACCAGTGGGGTGATAATATACAGCAAAATGTTATAATATAATTAAATTAACTTTCTGACATCAGATACATACATTTTAAATGGAGATGAAAGCAAGATCCCTTTTTGGCACACTTTTAGATGGGGCTTCTGTTACACACTCCCCCTGAAAAACTCCCCCCAACACCTACTAACTAGATTCAGTGTAGATGGAAAGCAGTGGCAAGGAGTCAGAAATAAGAGGGAGTAATCGTTTTTTAGATTCAACCTACCACCCCAGAATGGGAGGCCAAAACAAAAAATTAAAACCCAAAAAAGGAGCAAAATGGCATACTCAGAGTTCACTAGATACTTAGAGGTAATTTTACATTTGCGGTAGGATAGATAGGACCAGAATTTGTGTGGCTGTACTAAAGAGGCAAGGAAGCTTACACGCTACTGGGCAGAAAACGAAACCAACATGAACACAGGTGAGAAAATCGACTTTGAGAAGGAAAACAATGCAGTAAAAATCCCACGTGCATAATTGTAATTTCCTATTTCGACACAGACTTTAAACAAGGTGACAGCTAAGGAAATAGGGTAACAATCAAAATCGAAAATCGATTCCTATGATGGGGAACAAAGGCACATAGCAAATAGGATAATGAAGTGAAAGGATAACTCTTTATGGGGTGTCAGTATGGGTTTCTCTATAGGAAATGAATATCAGATGTTTTTTAAGGAAAGCAATGACACCGGAAAAATCAATTGTGTTAGTACAATGACAGGTTCTACTGAGACTATATTTTAGCAGCTAGATTATTAAAGAAAGACACTGCACGCAAGGGGGTTAATTTACAATTTTAACCAGCTCGCACCCTCCTTATATGGGATTTAATTAATTTATGTCAAAAATGATACTAAGGACTTACACAGATAGTTGAAATGATTTGAAAAGAATTACGCTAACACATATGGACTAACAGATTTTTGTAAGGACAGAAAAAAGAGAGGATGCTGACAATTTGGGAAATTACCAGGGCTCTTGTTGGATTTTTATAGGATTTGGACATAATGCAAGGTAACAGAGTGGAATATACGGGTTTTGGGTACTGGGGAGGGAGATACTTACAAAATAAACTTGAGTTGGGTAATTTGGACAGCTAACTGGGTTGCTAGACAGCGAGGCAAGGATCTGGTCCCTGGGCAGCGGCTGGGCTTTCCTTTATTGGAACAGCTGGGCAACAGGGGTCTGGTCACTGTGGACAGCGAGATGCATCAGCTGAGCAAAGGGTCTGATTGCTGGATTCTCCCAAAGGGATCAGAAGCCTTTCCTCCTTTCTCCCCGAATTATTGGGAGAAATCTGGTTCTGGATAAGTGGTTCTGGATAGGTGGTTCTGGATCTGGGTCTGCTACCTCTGGACTTGGAGTCTTTGAATCTTGCAGGCTGAATTTTGAATGTTGAATCTCTATGCCTCCCTGTCTACCTGGAGTATCTGGACATACCCCTTGAATAGGACAGGCCAGGCTATTAGTGTCACCTCCTCCCTTCAAGCTGATTAGTCCAAGGAAGTGACATCTGTTTAAGTGTGTGTGTTTTATGACTCCATTTGTCTCGCAAGCCTATTTTTCACAAAAATGAGTTCTGGACCAAAACCTTCATATTGGCACTAGTCACCATTATGAAAATCATATAGGCAGATCCTATTTTTCACAAGAAATATGCTGGTTCAAACGCCAGTTCTGTGCGATGTTGCTTCGCCATTGGGCACAATTTCGCTGTCTTCCAGAGAAACAAAGCTCCTACAATTCTGCAAATGGCTACATATCTGCATACAAGCATTTGGCATGTTTTCCTCAAGATTCATGTCTGCGCCATTTATGATTCACACCGAAATACATTTTTACTGCCATTCCATGCCACCACATGCCAGGAAGACACACATAGTCTTATTTTACTTGTCCAAAAATCATATAAAATACTGGCATAATATCGAATTGTTGCTTATTTAGGTTGCAGAGAAAAATGTCTTAATATGAAAAGGTCTTCAAAGCAAATGGGCTGGATTTGTCCCAAATGTGGGCGGTCTTTCCAACCCCCAACCCAACTGTCTTCCACCATGTCAGCTTGCACAAGGGTTGCCATGACTCCCCCTTTGAAGTCCTCCAGTTTGAATATAGATGAAATCACTCTTCTGAGGCCAACACAGGGCTTCCCTCACCCTTTGTCCTTTAGAGCAGTTCTGCCCGGAAGTCTGAGATAGCCTATAATTATCACACTTCAGATCCATGGGAACAGAGCACATGCCCTGGCAGCATCAATTCACTGGGAGGTGCGAAATTAGTCTTTCTGCTAAACTGGTTGGCAAGAATTCCTGGCCTCAGCCAGGCTGCTTGAAGTCTTTGTGGGGGAAAAGACATAATGTACATGGCTTTGGAGCCCTCCCACCCCCAAGTACAATAATATTTCTTGTGCGAGCAACAGTGAATTATTTGACATCTAACTTTAAAATACATTTGTCCTGCTTGTCAGAAAAGCAAAAGCACATGTGTGTCTATTTCAGTTCATTTTGGGTTTACCAATGTGTTTTTTATAGACAAGGTCAGTTTCTGGACATAGAGAGATGTATTGCTAAGCATCTCTTTGAAATTGACATAAGAAAAAGGGGCACTGCATTCTTTCTCTCATTTACTGCCGTTTGTGCACAGTGATTGATAGCAGATGAAAACACAGGCCGTATTTCAAGGGAAATCTGAATTATTTACCTTTAAAGTGATTTACCAGTGCATCAGCTGCTCCAGGAATGTTTTTGCCTCACTTCTTGCTACTCAGCAGATGTAATACATGCCAGGATGGGTTTCCATGAGCATATGACCCTGAATTGGGTGATAAAGCAGGCCACCCAGATCTATGAGCTCCAAAAGCTGTCAGAAAACAAAAACAACCCTAAAAACATCAAACCATCAAACACACCTGCCTCTGCAAAGGTAGCAAAGGTGAAAAATACTCCCCCATTGGACTTGGATATGGGGGGCCTAAAAATACTCCTCCTACCAATAAGCAGAACGAGAGGCAGAGGAGACCCTCGGATCCAACACAATCGGGTGGTAGCCAGGCAGGGTACCAGACAAATGACCCTTCTGACCCAGCCACCTATGCAAGTTCAAAATACAAAGGTACAAGACTATACCCGGATGTATATGGACCCCTCCTGTTAAGTGACTTCAATTCAGCACTCCAATTAAGTCAATGCCTAGTCTGGGATGCCCAAGGGAAGCCCTTATTTATATATTTGTATGACAAGTTCATAGATCTAGATGATAAACCCTTGTATAATGCCCCTCTCTTTGAATCCCCCTGACTTCTCTGAGCCAAGAAGTAGGTTTGTTTTGCAAGTTAAAAAATGTATTTGAAAAATTAAACAATATATATATATATCACACTTTTATGAATAAATTAATATTTGATAGCACACTTATGAATATGACAGTGATCAACAATGGATAATATTACACTAGCACACTTTTTTAATTACTTAGGAGTTGGTATAGAAAGGATATGGTAACAGAGAATACTTTTATGGTTTCAAGGAAAAGCAATGATGGAAAGAATGCAGCACAGAAATGAACTGATATGGTTTCAACAAGAGATAATATGATCGCTTTTTCTTTTGACAATTCACTCCCCCCTATGCAATATAAAGAGATGGAAAAGAGAGCACACAGTTTTCAGGAATGCAAACAAAATGCAATACAAATTCCAGTTCCCCCCTAGCAAGCTTAGAGCAACCGGTATGCTTTTAACAGGCAAAGATATTTTTAAATGTGATTTGCAATGAAGTGAAAATATGCTAAAGTGATTTTAATTCCCTATAGGAGATTCAGGGTAGGTGACAGCTACTTTGAATTAGTTCAGGTCAACACTAGCAATTAATCAGGAATAATTATCAGATTGAAAATGAATTTCAGCAGTTGCAAGCAAAAGACAGCGATTTTTGACAGGTGGAGAAATTGAGTCAAATTGCAATTCGCTGCACTTTTTCAGAGTGCGTTGATCACAATTATGGAACAACTATAAGGAGTAGAAAGGGCTTGTTGGAACGCTTAGGTTCTTAGCTTTAAAATGAAAGTTAAATCTCGCTCCTAGGACGTGCGGTTCAAAAGATACGGACAATTTAGTGGAGATAGATTCTGAGAAATAAAGTAAGATTCAAAATGACAAATGACACTTTCACAGGTTTGAAATCACAGAATGGACACACGATTTCTATGCAGTTCTAAATAGGTGGAAATGGTTTGAATTAGATTATTTTAAACTAAGAGATTGGTTTTGCGCAGCTCTGGCTGGATACTCACTCCTAATTTTGGAAGGAATGGGCCTTGTCACAGATCTGGTCAACAGGTTTAGCTGCGGTTCTCTCTGCTCTGCTGGTCTGGATCTCTGGTTCTGGCAAAAGTTCTTGGCACTGCACAGCGGTCTGGTCTGGGTCTGGTCTGCGGTTTGGATACAGCTCTACTTTCTGGGTCTGGTACTGGCACTGCGGTCTGGTCTGGGTCTCTGGTTCCGGCAAAAATTCTATCAAGAAGCGAACAGCACAGCCCGGCTGTTGAATAGTTTGGTTAGGTGGCTGGATTCTGAGGCCTGCTGAGAAGGGTTCAGCTTTTGGACTAAACCTCTCTGCTGCAAGTTCTGAAGTCTGGATTATAAGTTCTGGTTCTGGAGTCTTCTGGCAAAGCGCTTCGCAAGAAATCAGTTTGAAGTGGAAAAAGTGAATGTCCCTACCTGGATCTCAGTGGCTCTTTTTATGTCTTTTGAAAGTGGGTGGGAAGGCTGACTTTCTATGCCCAACCTTCTGAGGATTCTGATAGGTTACAGGATTTCTGTGCTCTCACTGGAGAACAGAGTTGTGAGTCATCCCGTTCATGAGACATCATTTTGATGGCATACAGAAAAAACACTACCTTGCCACTTTGCACACAAATCTATTTTTGACTTAAATGCATATTTATCTATGTACAATTTTTCTAATATTATATGTCCAGTTAACATATTTTCTTTAGCGCCAAACCATCCGATCCCTGTCTTTGTAAGATGTTGTGTTCACTTCTGACAGAATTCTGCCCTTTTCATCCAGAACACAACTTCTAAACTTTTCCAGAATTTACACAAATGTGCGCAAGGAATATGGGCATCAGATGATGAAGTGTCAGATTTTTAACATACATACATTTGGAGTAATACCCTATTTTCCGCAACTACCCCCCAGAAAATACCACAGAGTCCTAACACCTCTTAAAATGTGCACAGAAAAATCCCAGGAATCATGATATTATTGATATAATTTTGACAATTATGTACTATGAATTATCCATCTTTCTAAAATTATGCTCTGGCCCAGAGGGGTGTGGTTTCCCAAAGCACATGGGGGAATTTCTGGTTTGTCCACTTCCTCCAAGCTCAGCTGGCTCACAGAGGCAGTGCCCCTCCCATTTCCTTCCAAGAGGAAGCCATTTACAACCCCCTGATTTAGCAATTGCTTGGAGCAAAGGGAAGTTCATTGTTCTGTTTCACTGCAGTCCCAGGTACTCCTCCCCTGATTCAATCCGAGAGGTGTAATCTCCTTTTGGTGGGCAGCATAAGGCAGGCCAGGCCTGTGAATACAGTTGCTGGGCAAGTTTCAACTCCTGTTGGGGGTAGTTGCAGGGCAGAATTCAGTCGCTTTAAGCCAAGCTTCAGCCAAAGGTCACTTTTGTTCCCATTTTTCTTCATTCAAATCAAACTTACAATTTTGACACATGCAGCTAGAACGCTGATTCTAAGTTCAAAACTATGACATTTAAACAGTTGCAACCTATGTGACACTCAAAAGTAGGTCACTCATTTATTTTAAACATTTCGATTTTATTGGCTTTAAATCCCATTTCACTTAAGCTGCTGACATCCACAGCTCAGCCAGTTTTGTTATGAACATTATTTTAGGCTCTTGATCTTTCCAAATTTTGTATGCACACAAGACTTCATTCTATCAGACGTCTGCTGGTGTTCAGTAAGATTTTTGAATATCTTGCAATGTTTGAAATAGGCATTTTGAGCTTGCATTCAGAGAAACAAAGGTGATTTCAAAGCACTTTTTGAGCTAACAGGCACTGCTGTTTTTCCTTTAGCACCACGTTTCACTCATGGCACTTCTGGCCCATCACGCTCGCACTGGTGGGTGGCAGGTCAGGTGACCATTTTGGTGTATGCAAAAACTGTGCGGTTTTCCTGGATTCTGGCGCAAATGTGGGCTTTTCAGCCATCTTGAATTTTCTAAGCCCACAGCACCAAATGTTGCAGCATAATAACTTGGGTCGATACACCTGACACTCCAGCACAAGGAGGGTGAGAGGTCCAATCAGGTAATTCCTGCCCAGGAAACCTCCCTCAAAACCTCCCTCCTAATTTCCTTCAGGAGGGAAGTAATATTCCACCTCTTAACCTAAGTTTTTTCCCAGATAACCTTCAAACTGTAATTTCCAGAACAATCCTCCTCTCTCTCCCCACTTTTAGGACAATAGATTCCCGAACCCGGGAGAAGGGAGACCTAGGATGGAAGGTTATCAGGGAAAATTCCAATATCCAATATACTCTAGAGAAGGGTCAGCTACCCCTTACAGGAGCAGCAAAGGTATGAATCAAGACCTCCCTACCAATCAGAAAAAATTCCACAACTGGAGCGACAAGTCCAACAACCAACTCAAGTCCTGGGTCGCATGTTGAGGGCTCAACAGAACGCTCAACTGGAATGTGCTGCCCAGAATAACTCAATACCCGGTTCTGGTTCCCTGGTGGAGCAATGATGGGAAGAAAATTCTGACAACAAACAGGTTGCTGAGGCGGGTGCCTGGGTGGAAGGGAGATGCAAAGCCCTAGAGGAAGCTTCCTTTCCCACCGGAACAAAAGCCCTGGAAACCTCTGAGAATGAATATGAATCTCCTACCCCAGAAAGTCTGGAACCTATAGAATAGAGGGTAAGCAGGAGGACGAAAAATAAAAATCACTTTGTGGCGGAAGTCCGCATTATCCCTTTTTAAGGAGAAGAATCCCAGGAGGATTCAGGGAAGGAAATCCTCTCTTTCAGGGATGGAGGGATCCCACCCAAGGAAAAATGGGTCCCAAAAGACCCTGATTTAGACTGGGTAAGTATGGAGACTGACCCAGAGTAACACATTCTTAAACCCCTAACAAGAGTAAAGAATCAGGGGGGCTGTGAGGATTCCCAATATCCAGGTTTGTCTGGATGCAAAATCATGTTTACAGATTCCCAGACTCTGACACAACAAAATGCCCAAGATCAAACAGTGTTGGAATTCAATATAAAAAAAGTTAACCGCCAATAGGGCACATAGTATACATTTTCTTTGCCCCCTTGATGAGATAGAAGGGAGATACAGGGTCAGTGTGCATTATCAGCATTGGTGGATACTGGATCCTAAGCCCCCCTCCTGTCCAAAAAGGCCTTTGACCAACTGAATTCTGTAGAGGAGGTCCCAGATATGGCCTGCACTCCAGCCACCCATTTTGAGATACCAGGAACATACTCTCCAAGATATGTGATTTATGATGAGCAAATAAACAAGCAGAGAGCCGTGCTAGGGCTCCGCCCAGTGCCCATCAGAAGAGCAATACCTGTTGAAGTGCCTATAACCAGACAACCATAGGCAGCACAGTACCCATTGAGACAAGCGTACCAACAGCTGACATAAAAGGAAGAGTACCTACAAACTGTCCCTGAAGAGACCCAAAGGGCCTTAATGGAAGGCGAATGGTGACGTCACGAGGGCCCGGACAGACGTACAGATGAACGAACAACAACTAAAAGATAACACTCTAAGACGAAAACACTATGGATAAAGATATCACAGACATAGAAGAAGAGACGATGTGAAAATATAAAGAAACAAACCATAGAGCAAGATGAAAATTTGCAACCAGTTAACGCCTGTACATAGGCTGGTAACGCAAGAAGCTAAGAAAACAGTACGGCTTGCTCTGCTTAGTAGAAGAATAGAGCGACAAGCGCCAACTATATACATTACATGGACACGGTAATGACCATGTAGTTATGGTTAAGTTGCTGTTTCCATAGGAAGAACACTTTTTGGGTGGCTTATAACTTCGCTCTCCCTGGACGGATCCTCACCAAACTTTGCAAAAAAAAGTATATGGGTCACTCTGAATTTTTTTGCAAAGTTTGGTGAGGATTCGTCCAGGGGGGGCAAAGTTATAGGGGGGGTCCCAAAACTTTTTTTTTCCCACAGACTGAATGGGAAAAAACTTTGCGCACGTCCACAGGCCAAACCGCTGGACGGATTTACACCAAATTTGCGGCAGGAACGGGGGCTTGGTCCCGAAAGCGTGCTTTTGCAAATTTGGTGTAAATCCTTCCAGTAGTTTTTTATAAAATGACCAAAACGTAAGGCAAAAAAATCAGTGATATCTGTGTTCGCTTCGCGGACGGACTTCTCTGTTCGCTCCGCAGACAGCACCCCGATTGGCCCATGGCCTTGCGTCATGTCCACGGACATGCGACGTGTTCGCTGATTGGACGGCGAGGGGCGTGGAGCGCGTCAGATTTTCTGTGGCGCCCGCCATCTTGTATTCGCCGTCGACCGCGTACAGCGCGGTGAAACGTGGATAAAAAATTGTATTTAGTGCCGTGTGTTGGTGTGTAAGAGTGTTTGGGGAGGGTGGGTGAGTATGTGATAGGTTCAATGTTTTGTTTTTTTATGTGCTAGACGTTTTTGTTGCGTTCGATTTGTCCACAGAGAACACGGCTGTTCTGACATTTTGTAAATAAAGTAAATGGTGGGGTGTTTAGAGGACGGAGTATGTGTCATTTTTGTTCACAAGGAAGGTAAAAATGAGCTATGAACACTCGCGGTGTACTTAATTGTTGATAAATACACAAACTGGGGGTGTCCTCAGGGCGCTGTCCGTATTGTAATCTGTCTAGTTGAATGTGTTCTAAGTACACTCGCGGTGTCCTGAAATGGTTGCAATTACACATAATGGGGGTGTTCTGAGAACGCTGTTTGCATTGTTCGTTGTCAGGGTGAAAGTGTTTTAAGACCACTCCTTTTGTCCGCTAATAGTACAATTTCCTATGGTCGTCAACTGACTTTTTGTCCACTAAAGAAACAATAAATCCGGCTGGTGTGCACCGACATTATGTGATAATCCTATGACTGGCGCTTTTGACCTGGCTGACTTGCTTTTGCATATCTCCCGCCCCTAAACCTGATATTATCAAAGCATTCATATTCCCCGCCTCTCTCCGTGACGTTACAGGGTGCGTCATCAAACGCGCCCAGTCCTCTGCAGTCCTAAGTGACTTTACACAGAACCTGGAAGACAACATATATTATGTCACAACACAGCGCGCCACAATTCGGAATATGAAACAGTGATTTAAAAGCAAACAGCAAGATTGTAAATTTTGTAAAGTACATTTATTTGACATCAAATGTTTAGAGAATATTCAGCAATTTGCATTTGTCTTTGTTGTCGATCCGCAAAAGTTCATGTTGAGGCATGCGATGTTCCTTTGCGGTACAGAGGGTGTTAGATCAGCTTACAACTCAGTGCGCCACAATTCGGAATATGAAACTGTGGTTTAAAAGTAAACAGCAGGATTGTACATTTGGTAAAGTACATTTATTTCACATGAAATGTTTAGTGAATATTCAGCGATTTGCTATTGTCTCTGCAGTCGATCAGCAAAAGTTTATTTTGAGCCATGCGTTGTTCCTTTACGGTAGATAGGCTGTTGGTTTATGATAAAAGCAGTAAATGATCGCTCTGATAATCGGAAGGTTGCTCCAACAACGAGCCATTAGACCACCCTATTGGTTGGTATGTTGTTTGTGGCCGCTAGTACTGCGTAAGGGCATATTGGTCCTTGGCGATTGTCCCATAAAATGGTGAGGGACATGAAGTTGCATATTTGGACCTGCACCTGGCAGTTGAAGACCCCATCCGCTGGAGTCTGTAAATCGTGACATAGGCAAAATGGGGCCACATACCTGTTTTAAAAAACATAAATTAGTCTCACCAGCCGATCTTCATTAAAAATCATCATTTTATTTATTAGGGCGTGAAACTATTTGCTATCGAAGATAGTGCAACGGAGTATGTTAATAATAAAATAATAATATTTTCCCATTCATATAGCGCTAAGAACCGTGAGGTATCTAAGCGGTGCTTATTATTAACCACGGTGTGTGGTGCTCATTTATCGACCACGGAAGGATGAAAGGCTGAGTTTGGCCTTGCCGGGATTCGAACTTGCGTTAGCAAGGTGTGCACGGAGGTCAAAGCGAGCGTTGTACTCGCTGTGCCACTTGACAGGCTACAGTGAAGTGGCACAGCGAGTAGAGCGCTTGACCGCCTATAGACCGGTTAAATTATTTCTATTAACCCACCCTGTGTCGTCTGCCCTTTTCAGAGCCCTCTAAATGACAGGGGATCAATTCGGCGGTGATAGTGCGCGGTAGAAAACATTATGCCACTTTCAACGAACAAGTTCAACTTGAGCGGTCTTTAATGCTACGCTATTGTAATTATATTTGGTATAAAATAATCTAAAGGGTTACTTACAGTACAATTGCAATTTCCATTGTCTACGAGTAGTGCAGTCCCAAAACACGACTCTGTGTGTGCGAACGATCTTTCGCATAGTGATATAATATATAAAAGTGGTTTCGTTTCAGAAATTTCATCCTTATCTTCTCTTACGTTTTAGCAACACTCCTTCAAGAGAAGACTTTCATCACAATCTCTGTCTGTCAAGGTCAAAACACAATACAACCTTATAGTCCGCGTCGTGAGCCTCTCTGGGGCCCTAGAAAAAAATGGAAGCAGCTGACCTTCACTGTGAACAAGCATAAATTCTTACTTTGCAACATTCTGTGTAAAGCCATCTGTGAGAAGTTGTTTTTTGCACGCCATGTTTGTATATTGTTTGCGTGATATTAAAAAAAGTTTGTTTAAGGGACGTTATGGTTCTAAGTACAGCCGAAAGATCCCTGAAAATCGCAAGTTATGGTAAGCTATGAAAAATAACTCACGCCACCACCGTGCACTGCTAAGACTAACACCTAGGACATCAAAGATGACATTGCAAATGTCATTGATGAAATCACTGATGACATCACATGTGTATGTACTTTTCATGGAATTTGTGTACTAGGGACATTTTTATTATAATGTTGCGAAAAAAGTGTCAAGGATATTGCAATAAATATCATACCGTTATTAGTGCTTTGAACGATGCATTGATATAAATAGCGTTGTATTATGGGATTCTATCTAGTATACTGAGCTACTAATGGAGAAACATAGCATTGTGTGCAGAGTACAAGATGAAAGCATAATATTTGTAATGTTAATATGTTGAATAATGAAATGATAATTGTCCTGAAATGTTCGAAAATTCACAAAATGGGGTTGTTCTGAGGACGTTATTCGTATTGTGTGATTGCTTAGCTGTATGCAATGAGGGAATGGCACAGAGAGTAAAGTGGACGCCTTCCGCGGACACCGTGGCTGTTTGTGGACAGGGCGTGCTACATCCGGGTTTTTCCAGGAAATCCAACATGGAAAGAAGACTGTACGGATCAGCCAATCAGATGTCGAGGTTGTGGATTTGTGTTGAAAGAGACTGTGTGTAGTGAAGGCAGAAGTGGAGAAAGTCAGGGTGTTGGTGCTCGGAGATATGTTTGTGGATGGTTTACAACAGTACGCTGAATGCAGGCATGTTGCAAAGAACTTTGATGTGAAAGGTGTGGCGGTGTTGTGGAGCACTGTGCCTGATTGCAATGTACAGGGAATTGTACAAGTTTGTGAGGATATGGCCACGATGAAGTCCGCATGTGGTAGTTTTGCACTATGGTGCTTTCCATTTGGGCAACGTCAGTGCCCCTACTTTGTTGGCTGATTTGGAACGCTTGGTTCAAGCCTTAATGAAGATCCTTCCAAATGCGAAAGTAATTTTTTCTGGATTACTACCTAGGGCAATATGGGACAATAGTTCAGTTTTTTGTCCTCAGCAAAACATTGCTAGGTGTGTCATCAAACGAGGCATGTGTGCCTTCATGCTTAGAGCTGGTATTTTCTTCTGTAATAATGAGAATATTGATGCCAGTAATGATGTTAATTTTAAAGAAGATGGCATTTCTTTATCTTTTACGGGAAATGCCTTTCTATTTTGAAATGTAAGGGTTGCTTTGGAGAAGGTTATGTGAAGATTTTAGGATTAAAGTAAGAAAAAAACAAGAAAAAAAATACAAAATAACAGGTGTCTGTCAAGCATCTGTAAAAAAAAAAAACGTCTCTTTTCAGAGCCAACTTCAAAGGGGAAATGGGGCACACTATTTAAATTTACATTCACCACGCTCAGATTTTCGATATGTCCTTGGACATGGCGGTAGTCCGCGGACATGAAAATCACTACGAGGGGGTTAGTATGTTCTATGTTAAATGTATATGAAGTCAGGGATATTATGGTTAAGTTGTGCTACTAAAAACCTATGAAATACAGTGAAAAAACTTTGTTAAAGGGACATTATGGTTAAGTTGTGCTACTAAAAACCTATGAAATTCAGTAAAAAAACTTTGTTAAAGGGACATTATGGTTAAGTTGCGCTACTAAAAACCTATGAAATTCAGTGAAAAAACTTTGTTAAAGGGACGTTATGGTTCAAAGTAAAACCAAAAAACCCCTGAAATTCGGCAGTTATGGTAACATAAGCAACCATAACTTGCGCCACCGTGCACTGCTAACACTAACACCCAGGACATCAAAGATGACATCACAAATGTCATTGATGACATCACATGGCTGGCTCTCCCTTTTTATCCTTTACTGACATATCAAAGCCACATAGTTTTCTTCAGTAACAGTCAGGAAGTAAAAATTGAAAAGGTACTATATTTGTAGACTTAGGGTCAAGTCACATCATATGGAACATATACATAGCGGAAGACACAGGCTTGAAAGAGAGCAATCCTTTCTGTGCATGAAGATAATCATTAGGGTTATCAGCACTTTCTCATAGTTTTATTTGTATTACTCTACCTTCCCTGTATATGCTCATATTTGTATACATTATACTCACTCTCCTTTCCTTTGGGTGCAGTCACATCATGTGATACACATACATATGGTAAGTAGCAGCTTTGAAACAGAGCAATAGTTTCTCAGCATAAAGACAATCAGTTAGGTTATGAACTCTTTCTGCTACTATTTCTGCTTTTTTGTTTACTTCGCTGTCCCTGTATATACTCATATTTGTATGTGTTGTTGTCTGTAATAATTATGTATTAAGTGGGTTTTATTATCTACTTATTACATGTTTCACAGTATGCAAAACTCTAATAAGAAAGCAGTTATCATTTCAGTATTCAACATGGCAAGATTATGAATATGGCACCTTCATCATGTATGCTGCACACACTGCCTATGTTTCTGCATGAGTAGCTTAGTATACTGGATAGAACTTCATAATAGAATGCTATTTATATCAATGCATTTCTTAATGCACTAATTAGCTCATGATATTCATCCCAATGATCCTTGACAGTTTTTGTGGTCAACATTATAAGAATCCCTCCTACAGTTTTCATGAAAAGTAAATGCACATGTGATGTCATCAGTGATGTCATCAATGACATTTGTGATGTCATCTTTGATGTCCTGGGTGTTAGTGTTAGCAGTGCACGGTGGCGCGAGTTATGGTTGCCTATGTTACCATAACTGCCGAATTTCAGGGGTTTTTCGGTTTTACTTTGAACCATAACGTACCTTTAACAAAGTTTTTTCACTGAATTTCATAGGTTTTTAGTAGCGCAACTTAACCATAACGTCCCTTTAACAAAGTTTTTTTACTGAATATATATATATATATATATATATATCTACCTCAATGAAGCACATTATATAAGTGCAGTCCACTTTACATGAAAGCAGAATTAGGCCCAGGTTGGTAGGGCCAAACAGGCCAGGATTCATATACCAGCACAAAGCCAGACGAAAGAGCGGAATCGAAACTTAGCAAGAAGCAGCTCATGCCTAGGAATTCGAGGTCAACTCTAGGAAGGGAGGAGAGCGGCAACTTCGAAGAATCAAAACTTAAGAGCGTAGCAGCCTGCCCCATGAACGTGAGATAAGGAGGCACAGGCAGGTGGCAAGGCAGAGGGGGAATCAAATACACAAAAATAAGGAAAATGAAGCAGATACACTGTGAACTAACACGTGACTAGCCAAGCGCGAAGAAATACCAACGTCTGATGTCACCCAGAACCCGAGGATGCCATAACCTTTCCAGATAAGAAGCTACAGCTTTGAGGCCATACTCAGTCAACTAATTGACACATAGCCCTAAGGTACTGATTGATGGAAGGGAGGCAGGGTGAATCTTGGGGCACACTGCATCTGGGTGTCCATTCTGCATGCTGCTAATTAAAGTGGAGATTTATGTCTAGGAGTGTAACCTACCCAATCACAATGGACCAAATAATCTAGGGTCCTATAGCTAGTAGAACCAATGATACGTCATACTTGTAGTGACGTCTATCACGAGTGATGTAGAGGGATGGGCGTAGACGGTGGTCAGTCATAATGTCGAAAAAAAAATGTCGACAGACAAAAATGTCGACAAAAAAATGTCGAAAAAAAAATGTCGACTTTCGTTTTTTTTAAATTATATATTTATTTTAGGGGTTCGGGAGTTTAAAAAAGGGAAAAATTAAAAAAAGAATTAAAAAAGTCGACATTTTTTTTTTCGACATTTTTTTTTCGACATTTTGACTGTCGACATTTTTGTTGTCGACATTATGACTATAAACCGGCGTAGACGCCCACCCAATAAGAGTTATGCAATCCTCACACTCTGTTGCCATATACAGATATAGCACCTATACTTAAGTTACCTTTTCCAACCAATAGAATTGCATGACAAACTTATGAGTGTAACACGTCAATGATGACGTAAATTAGCTATAACTATTGCTGTCTGAATGAAGAAGTCGGGAGTTGAAGCGAGACGGGCAATCGCATCATTGTTGATTTACATTTGTTTCCCCGTTTTTTGTACTTGTCATTAAACTGACTTCCCTTTGCCAAACCATTTGAGTTGTCCTTATTGATTGGTGTTGGAGTAAGAGAATCCTGCACCCCATCCTCCTCAAGGTGCAGCTATCTCGTCTTAACGTACTTGAGGGCGAGCTCTGATCCCATGGGCCCGTCAGAGGTCGCTCTCGCCTCCTTTACACTTGGTAGCAGTGAGGATGGTTGTGACCATCAACTAATGAATATTGATTATTGATAAGACACCTATTGACCGTCGACATGAAGTAACTCTAGGTCTTTGGCAATATCACGAGTCCTTCGCCATTTGGGCCGAGTAGACTGTGAAGCTTCCCGTGGACAATGATAGTATAAATCTATCTAAAATCTGTTGTGGGGTTTGAAGGTAACCGTTTTACAAACATAAATCCTTCCATTCCTAAGGGCAGCGGAACAGACGAAAGACAAAATGAGGTGGTAACGGAGGCAGTGATCCCGAGGATCCAGAGAGGAACGATGCGAGTGGTGAGTGAAGCAACAAATTAAGTGCTTTGGCAAACATTATAGGCAATAGAACAAGTAAGGGAAAAGGTAACGGAGGGAGGTGGAATAAACAAAATAGTCAGAAGTAGAGAAGACTGTATATATATAAGGGGATAATGACTCGAGAATAATGGAAATAGTAAAGAATACCAGGGTGGACACCTGAGATATTAAAGAATACCAGGGTAGACACCTGAGATATTAAAGAATACTGGGGTAGACACCCGAGAAGAGAGAGGATTCCAGGGCGGACACCTGAGGAGAGAGAGGATTTGCCTTGTTCATGCGCTTTAATATAGCGGTCAGAAGAAACGTGAGCTCATAGTCCCACATAATAGGGAAAGACTAGGCTACTACGACGATGAAAGATGTCATAAAAGGAGTTTGTTTAAACTCCATGTCGGGGTATTAATTAGAAGGCAGAGATGTTTGTGCCCAGCTGGTGTCTGCCTAGTCCGTCAAATGTCTGTTTTACCTGTTTTGTTGTATGTCACATGTAAGACATTTTGTCTTGTATTGGTTGAAATCATATAGGGTTTTATGCGATTCTATAGTTGAGAGGGAATCGCATTCGGATTGATGTTCTTGAGTAAATTGGTGATAAAAAAGTTTTGCTGGAAAAAATTGGATTGGAGCTTGCAGTATTCGTGCTCGCTCATATTATAAGGAGTGGTGAAGTTATATGGAAGTATTGTTAGAAACAGGTTTAAGCATGGAAGATATTAATCCACTAGCACACTTATGTAAACAACTGCCTAACATGCACCCAAGCTTAAGAAATACATACCCAGTGGGTTAAGGGTACCGCCCACAAGATGTTTATGCTGTGGCCACAGAACAGGTCCTTATCTAAATCTGTTTTACAACACATGATGACTTACTTGCATGCCACTTATACAGGCAAGAAAGCTAGAGAAACACCTTGCTGTTCTAGAACTTTGCAAAATGTTCGATCAGGCGAAGGAGGAAGAGCCACCTGCAGACTGGATATTAAACGTATGCACAGAGGGGGCTGAGACGCCTACCGCACCACCTGCCCCGCCTGAAACAGAAGCCGAGGGAAGTAAGCCTGAGGGACTCTACCCATTAAGGGAGCTTAAAGCAGCCACAGGGTACAGCAACCCTGCATATGAGTCACCTATGTACAGTAGTGACGAAAACCGAGGGAAGGATCAGGACAAGATTCTTATCTCTGCAGTCCCGAGGGACCAGGAGAGATGTGATGATGAGAGGAAGGCTCAGGCACAAATAAGTGCATGTCTCAATAAAGAGAGAGCGGGAAAGAAATGGAAAGAAGGTGAAAGCAGAACTGATGAGATAGCTTTCGCAAAAGACGAATGGGTGGGAGGACAGATATTGTTTAAACTCGATGAAAAAGGAAGTGATATGAGACCTATAAAGAGGTTAGATGAGGCGCAGAGAAAGCAGAAAGACAAGGAGTCAAGGGATGAAAGGATAATACAGAAGGATAGACTGGGGCGTGAACAGCTATATCGCGAAGAGCAAGAGAAACAGCTCGATCGCAAACAGAGAGCAGTCTATGCCTTGGACAGACAGAAACAGCAAGGTTTAGCAGAAGAGCAAAGAGTACATGACAAGATAAGGAGAGGAAAGGATGAGGAAGTCTGAAGAGAAAATGAATGTAGAAATGAAAGGAGAAGGGAAGAAGATAAGGTCAGAGAAGAGGCAAGGAAGCGCAAAAAATGTGATGATGTCATAGAACGTAAGCGTAGACAGAGGGCACGCGATCTTGAATATCTGGAGAGGGAAGTTAAAAAACCCAATCCTGTTGTAGAATGGGAAGACGTTGAAGATTTTTTCCTGCGTAAGATTCAGTACCAGGCACTAGTGGGGTGGATATTGAGGATGACTTTGACACCAGAAGCATCAGAGAAATGATCGATAAAATATATGATGAAATGGGGTTAGAACGTGTATCCCAAGGGAAAGGGAAGACGAGTGCCTGGAGAGCACTCAGCTGTATGACACTGAAGTCGTCACCCGAAGTAGTGGGAGCAGGAGACTGTCCCTGAACAGACTGGAGCGCGAGACAAATGAAGAAGGGAGACGGCGCGAAAAGTGGCTTGCAAGGGACAAAGGGGTGTGATGGTCGGATGCTAGTGAGTCCACACCAAGGACATCAGAGTCTGCCACACAGTCGGACCGGCATGATGGAACACCCCATGGTCAGAGGGGGGTGTCAGCCCCCGCCTATGTAGACAGGTTGAGGAAATTGCCAGGCAGACGGTGATGCGGGAATGTTAACCCAGCGATAGACAGAAGAGCTATGGGGAAGGCTGCGCATTGCAATTTCCGCTGCTAGAAAAAGGGGGAGCAAGACCGCAATATATTCCATGGCCACACATCGATTGCGAAAACCTGAAAAATAAGCTTCCAATGCTGACATCGGGAGCTGGGAAGTGGATACACGAGCTAGAAAAATGACAGGGGGTGTCACGCTCGCAATAGGGGACATTAAAGGCCTCCTGATCGCCATACTTGGTGAGAGAGCAGATGATGTGTGGACGTGGGCAGGGTACCCTGGGGTAACCACGATTAGCACTGCTCATGATGGAGCACCATTTAATAATTGCAGAGTAGCAGTATGGAAAGCGCTACGAGTGCTGTACCCAGACACTTCCGATATGGGAGCTATAATGACTCGAAAAATGAAGGAGTCAGAAGATCTGTTGATTTATATCCAGAATTTCCAAGATGCATGGGTGCTAGAAGCGCATGAATCTTGGACGAAATCTATACCGGAACCAGTGCAGAAACAGCTCAAGAAATTGGTAGGAGTTGAGGCTAAACCTTGGGCCGAAATACAGTTGACTATTGCACATTACTGTAGATTGTTGCAAGAAAAGAATCGGAAAAAGGAGGCAACTCGAAAAGGTGAGGAAGCGAAGCTAGTGCAAAAGAAATTATCAAAGTATTCTCTTGATGGAGCCATGCTAACTAACCCAGCTGAACAGAGCTCGCAACAGGTGGCTAACCGACAGCAGAACAACCAGGGTAACATAGGACAGTACCCAAGGGGAAGAGAATTTAGAGGAAGAGGATGGCAAAGTAATCAAGGAGGTTTTCAGAGTAATCAAGGAGGTTTTCAAAATGTGCAAATTGGAAATCCAGATATGTCAAATGGACAAATAGTCCGACCACCGCCAGTATGTTGGCTGTTTGGAATGACAGGCCATTTGGCGCGCACATGCAGAAGTCAAGACATGTGGCAGAATAGTCAACAAATGGGAGCAGGCACGGTGAATCCGCCTGCAAACTCCCAACAGGGCGGTGCAAAGAATCACACAGTGCAGCAGCAAGCACCAGGCTTGCAGTAAGGTGCACAACAAGGGGTCCAACCCCCTAACATGGGGAACCTGCTGCAAGGGCAATTCCAACAGGCACCACCGCAAACTTCACAGGGCACAAACTCCGGAAGGGGAGGCAACCCAGGTTATGGAGAGAATCCGCAAGTGTTTAATGGCCCGAACTTATATATGAACTAGGACAGCTCACTGGCAACCCTGATGTGCTCTGTCCTATCAGTGACACCAGACCCCAATAGGGAACCAAGGGTGGATGTCATTATAGGGGGTAACAATTATTCCTTCTTAGTTGACACGGATGGAACAAGCTCGTGCATACGTGAAGGCAAGTTTTCCTTGTCCAGCGAGGCCATAAATACTCATAGTTTTACAGGAGCTCACAGTCGAGTTCCCTTTACAGACACACTCCCAGTCTCCATAGGAGAGTGCGTGATGAATGTACCTTTGTTGTATTCACGTCAGACCCCAGTAAACATTTTGGGTCAAGACTTAATGATAGAATTGAACATGATGATCTCGTTCACAGAGGAGGGCATAGTATGCTCCACTCCAGAAATGCATTATTCAAACGTGCCAAATAATCAGGGCATACTCAGGATGCATAGCCATGAGGGCCGTGCTTCTAGAGCCAGAGGTCTATGCATATGGCATGTGAGTGCTTATGGCAGGATTGCCAGGCCTCGCAGACAGAACTATGTGAACCCCTGATGAGATTCTATTCAGACCAAGAATACATATGCATGAAGAAGAGGGACAAGTAGTTCCCTTGATGATACATACTGCAGCAGTGCGAGGGAAAGCAGCATTGGTCAAAGGATATGATGATGGAAGCAGACAATGGTGCGCGATTATCACAATCGAAGAAGGGTATCGAGTGACTGACATCACTGATGACGATCTGTTTGAAGAACAACCAGACTCAGAAGAGACAAGAGTAGAAGTGAGTCTCATATTTTGGGTAAAAATGATCAAAAGAGGAGTGCCTCAGAGAATGATGTTGGCACTGATACGTCGGGAATACTTTAATGACGACATGGCCCAGGTGCCTGTCTCAGTGTGTACTACAGGACCATATGACATAGGCCTCCTGAAGGGGGTGGGAGAAGTGAAAATTAAACTGAAACCAGGAGCAATTTTACCAAGAGCGTGACAATATCCCATGTCCAGAGAGGTGGATGAAGGGATCGCAAAAACAATTTCCGCCTTGATGGATCAGGGCACCCTAGTGACATCAGAGTCACCCTGTAACACAGTGATCTATCCTGTCAAGAAATCGAAGGGAGGATCTTGGCGTTTAATCCAAGATTTAAGAGCATTAAACGATATTGTTGAAGCCGAGTTCCCTCTAGTCCCTAATTCATCTACAATCCTATGTAACATACCCATTGAGGCAAAATATTTCACGGTGATTGACTTGAAAAATGCCTTTTTCTCAATCCCATTGCACCGTGACTCTCAAGATCTGACGTCATTTACATTCGGACAAATGCGTCTGAAATGCACAAGGTTGCCACAGGGGTACTGTGAGTCCCTAACCATTTTCATCACAGTCCTACAGATGGACCTAAGCAATATTGCATTAGATAGTGTCGTCTTGCAGTATGTGGATGACATCCTAATCTGCAGCACCACTGAAGAGCAATGCAGGCGTGATTCTGTTGAGCTGTTGACCATACTGGCTGAGAAAGATATAAGGTTGACAAGGAAAAGCTACAGTATTGTCAAGAGGAAGTGCTGTACATAGGCCAACTCATCTCGCATGAGGGAAAAGAGGTGACCCCAGAAAGGGCTGAAGCTATCATGAACACGGCAAAGCCACTCCCAATATAGCAAATGCAGAGCTTTTTAGGCCTGTGCAATTATGTTAGAGCATGGGTCTTCAATTACAGCTCGTATAGCAAGCCCTTGCTCCAGGCTTTAAAGAAGGCTCAGGTGACAAAGGAAAAGATTGAATGGACCGAGGCAATGGAAAAGGGGTTTGTAGAACTCAAGAGAGCGATTTGTATAGCTCCAGTTCTTGGAATTCCTAATTATGCAGAGGAATTCTACCTGTTTTCACACACAAATGGCAAAGTTATGACGGCAGTGCTCGCTCAAAAAACTTTGTTGGGGTACAAGCCCCTGGCTTAATACAGTGGGATCCTGGACCCAGTAATGAGAGGCCACTTCCCATGCGAACAAAGTTTAGCTGCTGCAGCGTTCGCCATAGAGAAGGCAACCACTGTAGTGATGGGATGTTCCATGATGTTATACGTCGAACATTCACTGTTCACTATTTTAGAGACACCTAAAGGCACGTTGATGCCTCAGAGAGACTCTGCATATGAAGTGATCATATCAAACCCATCGATCAAAATAGTTTGATGCAAAACAGTAAACCCAGCTACGTTCACAGCTGAGCCAGTCACTGAAGGAGAGCCGATACATGACTGTGCAAACTATGAAGAGTTCTATGATGAAATCCCCAGGGTGAGAGAAAATGCCCTGGTGGGAGGAGAGATCATTTTCTTTGATGGCTCTTCGAAAATCGACCAAGAAGACAGACAAAGATATACAGGCGTTGCTGTAATGAAACACATAGCAAACAGAGAATTCCGGGTACTCGTCAGTGCACAAATACCATCTCGTTATTCAGCACAGGCTGCAGAATTATTGGCGTTGATACTCGCCATTGAAAATCATGCGGACCAGGAAGTCATGGTGTACAGTGACTTTGCCTATGTGATGTCCACAGTGCACGCAGGACTAGCACACGGGAAAAGGAGGGGCTACCTCCGAGCGGACGGCACGCCAGTGCAGCATGCAGCCTTATCGGACAGTCTGATTAAGGCACTACAGCTCCCAGTGGGCATAGCGGTCGTGAAATGCGCCGCCCACACCAATGGGACAGACTTCGTGTCACGCGAAAACCACGCAGCAGACACGGAAGCCAAGTGTATGGCATCCAAGAGTGAGATGGTCCTGGAAGTAGAAGCGGCATGCACCCATGAACAAATGATGGTGGCACGAACCACACCCGAAGCCTATAGTAATATGGGGCAGATGCAACTAATGGAGCTTCAAGGGCAGGTACCACAGGACTAGAAGAACCTATGGAAACGTCAAGGGTGTTCTTTAAACCCCTCTGATGGTTTGTGGCGGCAAGACAGCACTGATAAACCAGTAATGCCTGTAGCCCTACTAAAAATAGCATTGGAGCAATTACATTACCCCATAAATATGTCAAAGGAAAACTTAGCAGCAACGCTTGCGGAAGACTGGTTTTTACCGAATTTAGTTGAGCATGTTACATTCTTTATAGTGAACTGCCTAATCTGCCAGCAATTCACTGCGGGGAAAACATTAAAAGTAGTGAGAGGAGTCATCCCCCGGCCAAATGGGCCTTTTCAGCACTTACATATCGACTACGTCGACATGATTCGCCAAGTGTGTAACGGATAAAGGTACTTAATTGTAGTGGTGTGTCCATTCTCTAGATGGATAGAAGCAGGTCCATGTACACACCCAGACTCTAACTGTGCGGGAAATTCCTGGTGAGGGAAGTGTTCCCTAGATGGGGGGTGTGTGAGATGATGAGATCAGACAACGTAGCTTATTTTGTTAACGCAGTTTTTGAGCAGATTAGCTTGTTGCTTGGTATAAAGCACAAGTTCTCGTCGGCGTATCATCCGGAAGGTAATGGTGTTTGTGAGAGGCTCAACGGCTTGCTAAAGGAAAGGATAGCCAAGTTGAAGCTTACTCTAAAGAGGGGATGGTTGCACTGCCTTCCACTGGCATTGTATGCCCTTTGGAACCAACCAGGCTCTGGCCCTCATTTTAAGCCGCCGTCACAGGAAGGAGAATGAATACCCCCCTTGCTCCCCGAGACAGAGCTAGATGTGATGCCCAGTCAACCCGAGAGGTCCTGGGAACCGAGTTACAAGAGTACCTGAACTGCATGACATCCAGCCTAATACTAATTTCAGACCAACTGCAGTGACGACGAAAAGGGTGCAGCACAGCACAAAACACAGCAGGAGACGCAGAAACAGATGCAGTTCAAAGTCTACGTGTTCTACTCGTCTTTCCTGGAAATGTGGTGGTAGTAAAAAAAACACACGAGGAAGAGGTGGGATGAGCCACAATTCAATGGCCCTTTCATCGTAGAGGATTGCACCCCTTCAGCTGTCAAATTGCAAAGCAGAAGAGCATGGATCTTTCTCAAAGACATTAAGCCCTATATCGGAGAAAGCCCCAAGCTGCACCCCACCGCAAAGAACTTACAGACAACGGGGAAGAACCTCAGCACATACAGAAAAGATCCATGATGAGGAAGAAGGACGCATGAGCAGCAAGGCAAGACAAAAGAACTATTTTGCAAGTTGTGGCTTAAACTGGACATTTCCACTAAGCAAAAAGGGGGATAAGGACAAAACGGACACTCTGTGCATCCTGGTTGCAGGATGAAGAAGAAAATTGCGCATCTAAGCCACAACACGTATGTTGATACAAACTTGTAGATCGAATCACACTAAAGCGTTGTTGAGAAAAGAAAGACTCTAATAGACTGAGATTGAGGACTTATACCTTAACAGCTAAACACAGTGGCACTCATTACGACCCTGGCGGAAATCGTGGTGCAATATGCACCATGGAGCACGGCGGAAAGCTGCCGATAGCGCCATGGGGGTTGGCGGATTTACCGCCCCATTCCGACCTTGGCGGGGCGGTAAATCCCCATTCCCCATTTTACCCTTCCCCATTCCCATTTTTGCCCCATAGGGTATAATGGGAGTGGGGAAGGCGTTAATTACGCCACCGTAAAATATGGTGGCGTAATTAACAACAAGGTCCCGTAGCGCCATGGATTTCTCCTCCCGGAAAAACCAGGCGGAAAACGCTCCATGGCGCTACGGGAACTCGTAGTAGGGCGGACGGGTCCGCCGCGAATACCGCTGGCGTAGACCCACTCCGCCAGGGTCGTAATGAGGGCCAGTATCCTGAATCATCAAATATCAAGACTTTGTTGTGCAGCATTTATGGTGTCTCGCAGCATAAATATCAAAAGGGATGTGCTAACCTACCTTCAGTTAGTATTGGAATCCTATCCATCACTAGTAGGGAGGGTCAACAGTGTCACAGACTTTATCCAAGATCCTGCCAACAAGAAAGTAATCCAGCAACTGCTTACTGTCATCGCGGAAGCCTTCATTGTGTTACCGGAATACAGTAATAAGGACACAAATGCTTCCACCACAGGCGATAGTAGATGAACTCACCAAAACGCTTTTCTTTTGTATCATAGAGGAGTGCCCAGCAATCGTTGGGAGAACCACTGATACTCTTACTTTTATTAGAGATCCAGCAAACTCTGAACTCTTGAGCCAGCTGTGGACCAAGCTAAGTTATCTGGTCGCAATTCACGCAGCAGGAAAGTGCAACGACTGTTCACGTCAAGGGAAGAGTCTATAATCCTGAACCCAACAAGGCAGGACAATGTCCCTGTCACCTGAGGACAGCTGACTGGTTCACAACGTCCTCTTCTGCCTAGTAACTGACTTTGCAGAAATGGTGGGGAGACCTGTCGAGGTAGACGTCCTCACTTTCATCAGAGATCCAGCTAGCATCGCACAGATGGGAACGCTCCTCCACGGCATCATGTTTCAAGTGGAGCTGTCCTACTTTCAGAGAGATTACATGAGGAGATTCCAGTGAAACCTTCTGCCGAGGGACTGATCGAGGAAGCTGAGGCAAGCACTTCATCTTTCCGCCGAGGGACAGATAGAGGGAGCAGAGACAAGAACTTCACCTTTCATTATTTTTTTATTTTTTATTTTTCCGTGTTTTCTATTTTGTCACATTGAACAGGTTCCAGCATGTCCTCAGGACTGAAGCAGTTTCGGGGGGTGGACTGGGAACTCACCTATTTTGAATATATATAGTAAAAGTGACTTATCTAAGTCTTAGTCTTATCTATTTTCCATAGTCTAGCAAGGATACTGAATCCTGTATCACGAGACAATCGTCACCAGCAAGAGGGGGGACACTTGTGAAGCACCAGACACTTTATGATACAAACTGTTTGAGAACAAGTGAATTAGGGGAAAAGAATAAACATTGACATTTTGTTATGAGCGAAATGTGGGCCCAGAACAGTAACTTGGTCCTCCCACAAGCAGAGGGGGGCCATCAATTCCCTGGAAGGAAATGCTGCCAACATTCATACTGCACGATTATGTGCATATGCATAGTGATTATCATTGTCTTTCTGTTATTAACAGTCAGAACTGCATTCTTTATTGGTGCACGAAGCGTTCCAATTTCACTGCACCCACCGTATAATGTACACATAGGTTCCACAAAAGCATCCAAACCATATATAGTTATTCCAGTCCCGAGAAAATCTGATGGTAAAGTAAATGAACTGAAATTGAACGTAATTAACAGTGACACACACACATTTGAGGTAACAAATGAAAAGAAGAGCTGGAGACAGGGTCAGCACGGAATGAATGAAAACATAGCACTGACAACTACACGCACCCACACACTGAATACACTCAAACCAGGGCATGTGTCAATGGCCACAGGACCACAAGCAAAGGCAATCGAGAGCATGAGACTACCTACCGAACAGTCAGCCCCAGAAAACAAAGAGAGAAACCGAGAAGAATCAAGAGAAACGCCAAGGAAAGAATACATAACAAGAGCCCTTAAAAAGACAGAAGCAGCTGTAGGAGAATTCACTGCAAGGACACAAAGGTTGATAGATCATGTATTCCCATTCCTAGCTAGAGCAAAGAAGCTACATGAGGAACTGGAAAATAAACCCACAGAGACTGTACTGACAATCACACAAGTTCCAACACAAGAAACAAGTACCAGGCCCGTGATGCAGCCATACACTGGGCCGGTGACAGGCTGGTGGCTAATAAATACACTTACAGAGGGCAGGTAAAGAATGCAAGAAGAGAAGGAGAGAATTGCAAAACCTCCACCTACCACATCGATGTGGATAAGGAAACCTGCTCCATCAACCAGAATGCCCGAGAGTCCCCCAGCAAGGAAAAGCCACACAGACGCGTTTAGAGATGTAGTTATAGCGAACTACAGGAAAACACTAAGGATCAAGAGGAGCCTCCATGAAGATAACAGTGAACTGAACGACTACCTAGACAGCAGAGCACATCTAGGAAACAGAATTTGGTACCAGCACATGAAAGAAGTTGGAAGAAGGAAATTAGAAGGAGAATGCTTCATTTGTGCACTCCTACCATACAGCACAGTGATGTCTCGACAGCACACTGTCTTTCACACGTAGCAATGTGCAACACCAGAGGACAGTTCATGGGAAGGGATGCCTCATTGGTATGGGCAACCGAGACAAATTACCCCGATGAAGATGATTATATACAGGACATTAAGACGAGAAATAGAGCCCATACAAGGAATCATGTGATCAGGTACGAGAAGCCTGGAGTTAAAGGAACAGCAATCAGACGGGAAGTGAACCCAAAGCTAAATGTCCAAGGAAAAACTCCAGAAGAGGCAAGAAATTGGAAGAACAGAGGCCAAATGCAGATTTGGGGAACAGTGCTTTCACCAAACAGATGGGAAGAAGGAGTGGTGATCTGCCGAGCATGGATGGTCTATGGAGCCTATAAGGAAGCAATAGAGAACTCACAGAGGTTGTGCAAACCTTTATGGCCGAAACTAACAAGATTACTGCCAAGGGTTGAAGACAGAGGAGGACCCCTGCAGATTACTGGGCGTGTGGATCCAAAGCATACATAAGACTGCCGAAAAACTGGGGAGGCATATGCACAATAGTGAACATTCACGTTCCTGCACTAGTGATCCTGAAGAGTGACCTGAATATTGACAGTTTCCCGAAAGCAAATGCTCAACTGAGGAAAAGGAGATCTGTGGAACTGGTATCCCGAAGGAAGAGAGGAAATCATTTTTCTGCCAAATCAGAAGAAGAATTCCATGCAATCCCATATGAGCACAGGCTCTTCAGCCTCACCTCATCTGTCTTCGCAACGATCATCATGCCAAGATTTCAGGTTGGAGCAAATACTAAGTGGTTGCAAATCACCAGATGGGAATTACTGCAAACCATCAACTCGACAATAAAAGGATTCAACACAATCAAGGAAGAGTTAAGAGCAATTCGACTGATGAATCTCCAGAACAGATATGTACTTGACATGATCACAGCGATGGATGGAGATGTTTGTGCAAAAACCGGAGAATCATGTTGCACATTTATAAATGGAACCTTGACAGAAGCCATAGAGATGCTAACAAAGCTACAGAACCAAATGATCGATGAAACTGATGAAGTTGATGACGACTGCTGGTTTGGAACACTTTTCTCATGAGTCCCACAATGAATGGCAGACATATTCAAGTTTCTGGGAGCCCTGCTATTGATGATACTACTAGGATTTTGTGCTATCAAGATAATCACCACACAGTGCCAGAAAGCTGCGAGGAAAGCCATTGGGATGAAGATCATGATCGATGTCAAACCAATATGGCAGCCCAGAGACCTGACTGATGAAGAAATAAGAAACTTTGTGAAGGCCAGTGAATTTGCACCAGAAGGAACACAATTTTTGTATCCCAGGAAACAAAGAAAGTACAAAGGAAAATGGATTTATTGTAGCCCGAATGGACAATGCCAACTAATGACCTGGAACAAAGACAAACATGTAAAAACAGCAGGAAGTTTGAAAGGAGTGATAAAAATATGGACTCCAAAGAGGCACTCCTTTGCACCATCATGTGCAAACCCAGAAGATGAACAAGATACAGAAGAACCAAGCAAGGTGAATACAAAAGAGGAAGCAGAAGTTGCCAATGAACCGACCCGAGGGGGGAGTGTAGAGGAGGTCCCAGATATGGCCTGCACTCCAGCCACCCATTTTGAGATACCAAGAACATACTCGCCAAGATATGTGATGTATAATGAGCAAATAAACCAGCAGAGAGCCGTGCTAGGGCTCTGCCCAGTGCCCATCAGAAGAGCAATACCTGTTGAAGTGCCTATAACCAGACAATCATGGGCAGCACAGTACCTATTGAGCCAACCGTACCAACAGCTGACACAAAATGAAGAGTACCTACAAACTGTCCCTGAAGAGACCCAAAGGGCCTTAATGGAAGGCGAATGGTAACATCACTAGGGCCCAGACAGACGTACAGATGAATGAACAACAACCAAAAGATAACACTCTAAGACGAAAACACTATGGATAAAGATATCACAGACATAGAAGAAGAGACGATGTGAAAATATAAAGAAACATAACCATAGAGCAAGATGAAAATATGCAACCAGTTAACGCCTGTACACAGGCTTGTAACGCAAGAAGCTAAGCAAACAGTACGGCTTGCTATGCTTAGTAGAAGAATAGAGCGCCAAGCGCCAACTATATACATATATATCTACCTCAATGAAGCACATTATATAAGTGCAGTCCACTTTACATGAAAGCAGAATTAAGCCCAGGTTGGTAGGGCCAAACAGGCCAGGATTCATATACCAGCACAAAGCCAGACGAAAGAGCGGAATAAAAACTTAGCAAGAAGCAGCTCATGCCTAGGAATTTGAGGTCAACTCTAGGAAGCCTAGTTCAGCAAGGTTGGTGGCTATAGAATTAGATATTGGGTCTGCTGGGTCGTTATAGATTAGGTTAAAGTCCCCCAAGGTGAGGACTTGAGATGAGGTTTTAAGATTTCTAGTTAGAATGACGTTGAGGTCTTCATCGAAGGTACAGATGGGTCCTGGCGGACGGTAAATCAGGTGGATGGTATGGGTTTGGGTATTATTGAGTGGGACTTTGACTGATAAGTTTTCACAGGATTGGACATTGGTGGGTGTAGCAAGTCTCATGGGTAGGCTGAGTTTATGTATAATGGCGACACCTCCTCCTCTGGAATTAGGGTGATCTTGCCTCAGGATAGTGTACTTGTCTGGGACTGCTAGCATGATCATAGGGCCTGCTGCAGGGTGTAACCAGGTCTCGGTAATAGCGAGGAAGTCTAAGTCATCTTTAAGGATCAAGTCTGCTATTTCTATGGCATGTGCTACTAAGGATCTAGCATTGATCAGGGCTCCCTTGATTTTAGGGCTGACTGTCTTTATGGTGGTAGTTGTATTTTCAATGGTGCTTGTGTGGCGTTTATCTTAAGTTAGTCCAGGTGTACTCTTGCAGGGGTGTGTGAGTATGGGACTGGAAGTGAGGTTAAGATATGAGTTGGAGGTTTTAATTTTGGGGCTAAGTTGGGGCAACTGCTTTGAGGATTTGTGTAAGGTAGGCAGCGAGCGGGCCAGTGGCTCATAGATTTTGGCTAGTCTAGCTCTGAGTCCTAGGTTCCTGTCTGTGATAGTACGAGGGAGACTGGGTAGTAGCTGAAGGTAGGCTGGGTCTGTATGGGGTGGAATCTGGTTGGTGAGCATAGAAGGAAGGGGCATGTTGGACACTTGTGGTGCCATCTTACAATAAGTAGCGAGGTTTAGGAGGATGTGGGCGAAGGCGTGTAAACTTCTGGTAGGTAGACGCATTCTAAATACTGTTTAAAGTGAGGTCTTGACTGAATAGGTGCTAGTAGGGCAGCATGTGCTAGCCCCCTGAGCCTAGGAAAGAGGCTGCACAGTGAAGTAGAGCACTAGGTTGCTATCTAAATTTGCGTCGTACTAGCAGGCTAAGTGCTTGTCTATTTGACGAGGCAATAGGTCAAAGATCTCAGAGTTTGAGATAAAACAAGTTGGCTTAATACTCCTGGAATCAAGTTTGAACAGTATGACTAGATATGACTAGACTCGAGAGCAGGCAGCATGTCTAGGTAAAACTAGGCGACATCTAAATCTTGGGGCACATCGCACCTGGGTGTCCATTCTGCATGCTGCTAATTAAAGTGGAGATTTATGTCTAGGGGTGTAACCTACCCAATCACAATGGACCAAATAATCTAGGGTCCTATAGCTAGTAGAACCAATGAGACGTTGTACTTGTAGTGATGTCTATCACAAGTGATGTATAGGGATGGGCATAGACGCCCACCCGATAAGAGTTATCCAATCCTCACACTCTGTTACCATAGACCGATATAGCACCTATACTTAAGTTACCTTTTCCAACCAATAGAATTGCATGGAAAACTTATGAGTGTAATAAGTCAATGATGATGAAAATCAGCTATAACTATTACTGTCTGAATGAAGAAGTCGGGAGTTGAAGCGAGACGGGCAATCGCATCATTGTTGATTTCCATTTGTTTCCCTGTTTTTTGTACTTGTCGTTAAACGGACTTCCCTTTGCCAAACCATTTGAGTTGTCCTTATTGATTGGTGTTGGAGTAAGAGAATCCTGCACCCCATCCTGCTCAAGGTGCAGCTATCTCATCTTAAAGTACTTGAGGGTGAGCTCTGATCCATGGGCCCGTCAGAGGTCGCTCCGCCCTCCTGTACAATTCACGAAAAAGGGAGAGTCACTAAATTCTCCCTACACCTCTTCCTGGACCACTCCAAAACATTTATGGAAATTAAATTTTTCCGTAGAAGGGACTGCAGATCTGGAGATACAAATTGTGCGACATAGGCTGAAACATCCGCTGATCATCGTGACTCTAGAGGGCACACCTTGTCTATTGGGGTATTACCTCCTTTGGAGGTTATCACCCCTCATCGACTGTGTGAACAAGGTCCGGTCCTCTGGACTCAGACTAGCTGGCCATACAAACTAAAACAAAGCACAAACTATGTGAGTTTTAATGGCACATGCCATGTAATTGAACAACGGTCTGACAAAATAGCATTTCATTTCTAGAACATTCAGGTCATTGACATCACTGTCATCTCTATATGACAAACTGGTGATAGGAACCCTACTCCATTCTTGAAAATCAACTTTCCTCCCAGTTTTAGGTGGTATTCCACACTGGCGGGAAATTCTCTGCAATGGTATACCCATCCAAAATCAGAAGAAAACCCAAATCCTCTGATAAAACATGATGAAAAACCAGCTCAAAATCTGACCGACATCCAGATAAAGGGTGAGCAGCTGTTTTTCCCCATTCAGATAAATGATGGAAGGAGCCTGTTCTCATCAGAGTAAGTCTGAATAATGAAAGAAGCTTCATCAGCGAAGCATTATTCAGGAAACACCCAAAAGATCTGACCATTAAATCTAAATTGATTGATAAGTCGGAAATGGGGAAACCTCAAATTCCAAACATCTCCTGCCTTAGCAGGTGTATGCTATAAATGTTCATATTCGACAAGAGCATACAACATAATTGTTGGGTCATGAGAGATGTCCCTTCTGCCTTTTATTTAGGCAGTGACATTCTCAATCTATTTGTAATGAATTTGGACCTAACTAATAACAAAGCCTGGTCCCGATTGGGGAGGTAACCCCCTGGGTTTTGACAATACGGAAAAATCATTTAGGTCAGCTCAATTGCTGCCTTATGCGGTTGAAGTTCAAGTGAGAGAAGAGATTACCATCCCAGGACAGGTGCAACAGTTTACAATTCCCCCAAAAGTTAAGCGAGGACAGAGGCTCAAAAATGAGTACGCCTATATAAATTTGAATGATCATCTCCAACAAGAAGGTTTGTATTTTCATCCAACACCCTATTTGACCTAGAACACCACACCATTCAAATATTGGTGGGTAACAGTGACCCTAGAAATATCACTTTTGGCGCAGACACCTTTATTGGAATGGCGGTTGATGCCTAACATTATTTTATTGATTTAGCAAACCTTCCAGGATTTTGCGGCATGAAATGGCAAATTTTGCGGCACAAACCTTTATTTATTGCAGCATTTTTGTGGGATATTTGGTATTAACTGGAGGGTGTAAGATTGCCACATTGCAGGAAATAGGAGAGTACAAGGCTACAACAGAACCAGGGTATCATTATTATGTATCTTTTGTATTAATTTAATAGGAAGAGTCCCAGATGTCTCTGGCTTGGCAGAACAGTGTTTCATTTGGCTACATTTCTGGTTTAATGTTCATGCCTATTTAATAGTATTAACTAAATTGATCATTATCAATTGTAATGCTGAAAATATTCCCCTTCTATGTTCTCCAATCCCCCAAACACCCACACACCTCTCTCACCAACACACATCTCACCAACTCTCCATCACAACTTAAATTCCTTAACCTCTCACTCTGTCATACAAATACGCATGTGCTGTCAAGTCACAATTTGCACTGCCCAGCCCCTGCCACACTCCAAATCATACTCCCAACTCACACCTTACACTCTACAATTCCTCCCGCAATATACAGTCCTTCATTCTTTTGTGCTGCTTCTGCATCTTGCATCCTTTCTCCCATTCTATCGCACTCTTCCCTCATCCTTTTTCCCAATCTGCAGCTCACTGCCTCTTTCTGGCCAACCGCTTCCTCTCTGCTTTCTGGCTCACTGACCACACGCTCCCTATACTTTGTGTATCTCTGCTCACTCTCAGATTTCTGGCCCACCGCATCACTGCTTTCTCTGCTCTCTTGTGCAGCGTTTCCTCCTCTGACCCACTGCTCTCCCACTGCTTTCTTGCCGATCACTTCACATCTCACCCATCACTCTCCCTCTGTCTCACAGTGTAACCATTTTTTTAATTTTTTTTAAATGTAGATTTTGACCCAGTTCCTCAAATAATGGGGCATTTAAAAAAAGAACGGAGGATATGCTATTTTTAGACAGCCCATTTTGGGAAATGAGCAGGTCACCTTATTCTCAAAGGTGACCGGCGCATTTCCACAGGCTTGAGCTGTAGCGCAAATTGTGCACTGGCCAGCTACCTTGAATGGTGTTCTGGGTTGTTTGACCGAAGTGTAATTATTTGCGGCGGAATTGACCGTAGTAAATTTCGCTGCAAATTGATTTGCACTTCAGCCAAACAACCCAAAATGTACCTTTCACCACCACCCCAGCCCCCTACTTAACTGCTTGGTCGCTGCCGCTTCCCCTGCAACCCTGCGGTGCCAGATCCGTCCCTCTAACGCGGGTCGGATCCGACTCCGCAGGGTCCCTTTTTCGATATTTTCTTTTTTTTCTGTCCTTGCCTCCAATTTTGAGGAAAAAGGGGAAAACACTTCTGCAACCACCCTAGACCAAAAATACTGACCATGGGGAGCGGGTGACACCCCCGCAAAACATGTTCAGTATTTATAAAAATCGATCGAATAGTACTGGACGAAATAGGTCAAATTGTAACATTCGATAGATTTTTGTCATCAAAATGGGCAGTACTTTGAATAGAATCGCTCTCCCGACAGTGTTCTGCAAGCTCCCAGCGCCTTTCACAGGGACAGGCCCTCCAGGTGCCTGCCGCTGTAAAATGCAACCCAAAAAATGCATTTTCATCCTGTTTGAGGAACAGAAATGCAAGCGACACAGCAGCGGTTCATACCTTAAAAGAAATGCATGAAGGGTCAGGAAAGACCCTGTCATGCAATGGTAGCCCCACATCCCGTGCGCGTAGGGTTGCCTACAATTTCTGCACATTTAAAAGTGCATCTTGCTTGGAAATGAGGGATGCGCTTTTAAATTGACAGAAACACCACTTTATTTGATCAAGGAGGTGAAAAAGGCCATCTGAATGGGCGCGCATATAAAATGTGCCCATTCATGTGTCCCTTGTGGATTGGGCTGCACTTTTTTGGGGCGCAAGTGATGAGATGTGTTAGCGCATTTCATTTCTTGTGTTAAAAAAAAAGTTGAGAACCTGGCACCCTGAGTATTATTTTTTTTTAAACAGTAATTGTTGCAGATTACTTGAAAAGAAAATGTAAAAAATAACATTTTTTTTATAAAGATAATGTTTTTGCACAAAACGGCGGTTTTGCGGCATTTTGCGCAAAACGGCTGTTTTTGCGGCATTTTGCGGGATCGCAAAATCGCTATAAACTGGAGGGTCTGATTTAGGTAATGAGACCATTGGACCCATTCCAAATGACTGCTTCAATATCAACGTCAGTATTCCTCCAGAAAAGTTTTTCACCAGACAAGGAGGACATTTCTTGGTGTACTCTTCCTGCCCTTATGGAGTGTAAGAGGTGACCTGCGACATCACGAAGGATGAGGTGGTATTCTGAGTCAAGAGTGACTACCCTCCATTCTTGGAACCTCACGTCCAGGCCAACACCGTAACAAGAGCTCTCTCCACCGAACTGGAGGATACCGCAGAAATCACCAAAGCCCAAGGTCTTTCCAGGCTTTAAGCAGATGGTCAAAGAATGAATCAATCTCGCTGATGCCTGTGAGACCAAGGAGCAAAAACAGGAGCTTGAAAATGGTATTTCTAGATTTTCAAGATGTCCTTTCAGTGGATTCATATGATTGTGGACGCACAGAGATACATTCAACCACCATACTCACGGACCGCCAGATGGCTCCAGTATTTGTGAAGCATTACTGGTTACCTCTCGCATCCATTGAGTCACTCTTGGAGGTAACAAGAGGTCATTGACAATTGTGACAAAGAGGGTGACACACCAGAATTGCCACATCCAAACATGCAGCAACTAAAGTAGCAATTGCATAACTATCATGATAAATGCACATCTTCCCTGTGCCCTTGCCATGCAGTCGACAGCCAAATTGTATCCCATGAAATAGCCATTATTCCCTGATGGAAGGATCTGCAAACAATGAACTAAATGAAACAGAGTGCAGCTAACACATCCATGCACCCAAAATCTCAAGACCCACGGGCCCCCCTCAGTGACATACAACACATGCAAACAACTTACAAGACAACCATCAACATGTGTCCCAGCACACATGCAGCAACACCTGCATACTGCATGCAAATCAAACATACAAAACACACAATCTGACAAGCAACAACAACCCCCACACTGCCTGTCCCCCTGACTGACATGCAGCAAATGTGCACATCACATATCGTCATTCACAAGACAATGGCACATACACAATGCACGCATCAGTCAACAGGCTGCATGAAAATGAGAAGACATTGCATATGCAGATAATTGAGCCCCCAAAAAATCAGGGACACCCCTGGAAGACTTGTCATGACAAGGCATGCCATCACCTGCATAGTATTCGGGCAGTGCACTGAACACAGTCATGGGAGCACATGATGCAAAGCACAAGAATGCAAGTAGACAAATACTCACCTCTTGAACTCCAAGCAGGATCATGCTTGATGTAGCAATTCACAGAGGCTGATGTCAGACTGGAAGGCTGACCACCGAGGCAACTGCCATGGAAGACATAAAGAGACAAGAGGAAGCAATGTGATACTGCAATCAAGGATAAATGCATGCTAAACATAGGTTGCAAAGTAAAAGTTCAAGGTCAATGCAGACTTCAGTGTGACAGCGTACAATAGGTCTGATTGTGCATTCAATTGAATGCAGCAGTACCATACACCCAGCTGCAGTCAACTTGAAGTATCAAACGCCATGGTGCAGCATGCATGGGACATGCATATGAAAGCACCAACACCACACAACATAATGTGATGGTTTGTGCACCAATGGTTCTATGGCTGTAGCTCGTAACTGGGGCTGCACACCATAATTGGGCAACCCTAAGCAAGAGAGGCCAAATGTGCCATCAAACCATTACCCCACAAACATATCAAGGGATGTGATGTGTCACTCAGAACACATGATCAAAGTGCAATGAGGCACACACCAGCACAACCACCAACACCTGTCACAGGCCACAAACAGCCAGCCCTGCCACCCAATCCCAACCATCCAAGAAAGGCCCACATTTGGAACTCCCAAGATTTTGAATATGAAACCAGTGGCCCCACCAATCCATAGAAACAACACCATGTCCAGACGTATCACCAGAACCACACCCTTTGAAACATGCACCCATGAAATAGTACTGGTGCCCCACAAGACATGTCAATCCAAACTGATCACATACAGTGCAAGACTCCCAGCCAAACACTGCACAGCCGACTGCAAATGCCCTTCACTTACCTGCACAGGGTACCCACCTGCCTTGCATATGATGCAACCCATCGGGACACACATCGCCTAAATGCAATGACATGCATAGTAACAACAGAAAGAACATGCACATCCATGACAACACATGAATGTATCCTGAAAATATGCAGAGAGCACCCACTGCAGAAGCACCACAGGCTGCAAGAGGGTGACAAGACATAGATTGTGATCTGCTCATGAATGCAGCGTAGCACAACAGAGAGAGGGAGAGAGAGTGACAGTGAGAGGGAAGGCCAAGTTAAACACACATCAAGGAGCACACGGCCTGGATTGGAGATGGCCAATGACATGCACTACACCACAGTAGGTGCGAGCATTGATGAGTTGACCGAGGGAGGTAACACAGTGACATGAGTACCACTTAAAAACCATCCTGTCATGGTAGCATGCAAAGCATAAGGTTATACATGCAGCAAACATGGGGAGCAATGACGCATGCTCAACATGCAAGACAGTGCTCATGCTTACCCGCTGACTGTGCTGGCATGGTGGGATTCCCATATCACCTTCACCAGGAACTGAGTCTCCTAATTAGTGACAGGTGGGCCAGTGCCTGGTGGAGGGCATGGGGAGAATGGACGTGAAAGCATGCAGGGTATCTCCCCCGGGACAGCAGTCACCGCCACATCATGGATTATTGAAACAACATGGGAGAAGACATTACAACATGCATAGTGAAGTACCATTCACACAGCACTCATGTGCGAGGACACACTGAATCCATAGTTACCTGCACATGCCATCCTGCACACCACCATGCAAACATTCAAGTTGACCACACTATGCAAACCTGCATGTCCACCAATGCCAATGTCATGGCCTTGAGAGATCAGCTGCACAACTCAAGGTAAAAAAATAATAATAATAACAGGAAAAACCTAGGAAGGGCAACTCAAAAATAACATGCCAGCATCCGGGTCTGGGGTCAACAAAAGTTTCATTTTAAAAAAGAAATAATCAAAAATGCCCCTCATGGACCAAGGGGGCGGTGAGGCAGCCAGGAGGGGGAGGAGCAGAGTGCATGTCAACGTCCACATGGGTGGAAGTCCACAAAATCAAAAATAAATAATCCCCTCGCATGACTATGGTGGACCGGTAGGCATGTCTCTGCTGGAACTACCATCCTGCGCTGAATCTGAAGGTGGAAGTGCTGCTGGAGGCTAAACACACAGTGCCCTGGCCTGGTCGTCAGTGGCAGCTGCCATGCATGACACTGATGAATGCGCCAGCAGACTGGGAGTTTGGAGGTCACTATGTGCAACCTCACGGGTTGCACAGTTTCCCCAAGATTGTTTGCCTCAATGCTAACATCTCCTGGTAGAACAGTCTTCTACCCACCGGCCCCTGATGTTGACCTCAATGCGCAGCCTGTGGGAGCGGCATGTGGACCGAATGACCTGCAGCTGTTGGTCCAGCTGTGTTGCTGGGGGATCATGGAAGTGGCCAACCTATATATGCCTTCCACCAAACTCTCAAAGGCAGCATCGTGGCAGTGTGTGGAATGCAACATCTGCTGCTTCCACTCGGTCTGCCCAGCATGTACACATGCCCCACATTTGCGGGGCCCACGCCTGCTTGATCCAAGGGAGAATGGCCCCGGCTGTGATGCTCCTGTCCTTGGAAGCAGGACTTCAACACTCCCTTGGACATCTGTACCTGGACCAGAAACCAGTACATGGGAGCATGGCCTTGCGTCCGTAACCACAGATAGGAGTGCCACCACTGACTGGCCTTGTGAAGGCACCTTACCTCCTGCAGACTCATGGGCCCCAACTGCTCCATATATTGGTGCACTCACCTCCGTCAGCAATGAGGACTGCACATCCGGTTCAGCATCAGAGCTACTTGAATCCAAAGAGTCAGGATGGTCTGTAGCACCAGTGCGTTCTCACGGCCTGCCACGTCCTCCACTGGTGGCCTGACTCTTCTTCATCCTCTTCCTCCTCCTCTGCATCTGGTGCCTCCTCACCTGCACATGGACAGGAAAAGACATATGGAGTAATGTGCACCGTGTCTAAAGTAAACATGTATATCACATTGCTGTCATGCAACAAAATGCAGGGCATGTCACCATTTGAAATACAGCATCCACATACTATGGAAAACAAGCTATCTGAGCATGGCATGTGCAGACTGGCAACAAAATTCCCTGCTCAGGGCCATGCTGCCAGTGGACACATTGTCAACCAACATGGTCTTTAAGATCTACATTATGGCCCATGGTACCGCAAAATCTTGACTAATACCAGTGAAATGGCCATGAACATGTGGCTCAGTGACGTGCAGTTACATCACATGGCAACAGGCAGACACAAATATCCACATCAAAGTCTGCATCCATCACATGCCACATCAGTTTTGTCCTGTACAGGGACTGTAAACAATAGGAACATGCTGTAAATCAGGGAAAAAGGAAACAATCCCAGTTGATGTATGGGTGTAAGAGTACTACCTAGGCAAGGTCCGTGAAGTGGAGAGAGTAAGTCAATGGAGTTGGAGATAAGAACAAGGTATCGTGACCCACAAGAGGGAGAGGGCATGGACCCATGGAGTGTGGTCTGAGTGTGGGAGGGTAACAGCGAGCCGGCCTCACAATGATTTGCCTAAGGAGTCATTGCCATTGGGGCAGTGGGGATGCGCACAGTCTAGATATATGCACACTCACTCAGGGCACGCCATAAGACGTGTTGGTTGTCATCTTGGATGTTCTATGTAGCATGTAAGCACCTACGTACATGTGTATAAAGAGATTACATACCCTGCATGGCATGAAGTGTAACTCATATTTCGGACACATGCACATGTCTAGCAGAGCAGAGTCATTGACATCAAGGATGCAGCAAACAACTGTGCACGTTGTGGTATCATGTTGCAGATGTTGTGGGGGTATGCTAGTGGGGGATGAGTACTGTCACACAGACATGTTTAACTGATGTACAACACATGGTTTGTATCCACTCTTGTGTACACTGGACAGGAGTCAGTGCACCACATTACATGGTTCACCCAGGGCAGCCATCCCAATGCAGCCAGATTTGCACCACAATTATACATCTTGGTGATGCTTTACTTCACGTACTCAGGATGCAGAATGTAGGGCACTTACCGGACACGTCCTTGTAATTTTCCAGGCCTCCCACACCTTGAACCTGTTCCAGTAGAATAAATTGGTTCATAGCCTTTTCATGCTTGGTCAGCTCCCCCTCCTCTGGTGACCCCCTCCAGTTGCCAGAGCAGAGGTTAGGTTGACACCCAGCTTGGACTTGGCGCAACGGGTTAGATCATTCCAGTGCTTCACTACCTGTGCAGCAGTGCGCTTCTGAAACCCTAAGGCGTTGATCTCATCCGTGACATGCTGCCAATGCACCATATGCTGAACGGGTGTATGTGTGCTCCCCAGTTGCTGGCACATGTCACGGTGGTGAATGGTCACGCTCTTCTTCCTCAACGTACCAGTGTCCTGTGCTGTGTCATGGGTTGAGCCTGTTCCTGCTGTGCAGGCTTTGCCTTCCTTCCACAAGGTGTTTGTGCCACCCTTGTGTGGCTGGGACCACTCTTGTTACAGATGCCTGACCACAAGTGGCCTTGGGCATCGCATTACCCCCTGCCTCCACAGCACATCCCTTACCCTTCTGGGCTGGGGCAGCTGCTTCTGCAGCACGTCCCTTACCCTTTTGGACTGGGGAAGCTGCTTCCACAGCACGTCCCTTACCCTTTCAGGCTGGGGCAGCTGCTTCTGCAGCACATCCTACAACCCTTGGGGCTAGGACAGCTGCTTCTGCAGCACATCCAAGAACCCTGGGGTCTGGGACCGCTGCTTGCACAGCACGTCCCTGAACCCTGGTCACGTCTGCCCCCTTTCCTTTTTGGGGCTTTTCCACTCATGTTCCTGGTGTTATGGAAACATGAAAGGCACACCAGGTAATTGTCCTGGGCAATTTGAGTGAGGGGGCAGTCTAAGTGATGTAAGACATAGTCTGTGGTCCAGCAAGGCTCAAATGTTCACCAAGTGTGAAAAATATGTTATGCGTAAGGCACAGGCACCCCAAAAATGGAAAATAATGCTTACGTGATACCAGGATAGCTTTCAAAATAAGAAAAATGCAGTTCACAATACACAGTGGCATCCAGCAACACACAAAATGTGTACGCGAACCACAGAAAGCTATCAGAAAGGTAGGAATAGTGGTATGCAGTACGTAGGGGCTCCCAGAGTTGAAGAAAATACATACGCGACTCACTGTAGATGCACGTATTTGCGGAGTCAAATACCCTGCCAAAATAAGACATTTGTACGGTCCCTGAAGTGGTCTGATTGCGTGGCACCCCAAAATACGCAATACTCCACTCGTCCTTCTCCTCCCTTTCTCATGCATGTTCCGAGTTGCTTTTACACATACTAATGTATCCCCAAATATGGCATGCTGGATGCCTGCACGCATCACGTGTCACGTAAGTTATGCTAGGAGGGCATTCCCTCAGATTTCACATGTCCATGCTTTTCTCATTTTTTACATGCAAAGTCCCTTCACTCTGTTCACGTCTGCCATTATTGCGAGACACGGAAGACCCACTCTCCACCTCCGTGCCATTTTACCTGCCTCCACCTGCCCTGTGCTGCCTCCAACTTTGCCACCTGCTGCTGCCTGAACTGTGTGTGTGTGCCGGCTGCCCACCTGCACTACGTTTGGAGTGCCTGCTGTCCAGCCATTGCCTATGCTCCTGTCTCTGGCCCTGTGACCACCTCAGCTGCTTTATTGTACTCCCACTGTGCCATTCCACCACCACCGCTCCACAGCCCAGCTCCCAGAGCATCTTGGCCACGCAGAGCTGCCTTGGGGGTTGCCATGTCTGCACCATCATCATCAGACCAGAGCAGCAACCCCTTTGGGTGAGACAGAGATTTGTCAACCTCAGTGCCAGGGAAGTTGACATCCTGGTGGCGAAGGCTCTGGAGCATTATGATGCCCTTTTCAACCCTGTGATGCAATGCGGCAAGGAAGGACATCATGCAGATCTGGGTCAGGATCACGGATGCCATCAATGCAGAGGTGGTGGCAGTCCGCTCCTTCAAGACCATGCACAAGCGCTGGGAGGAGCTTAAATCCCGGACCCACGGCAATGCCATGCAATTCATCCAGGCCGGTGCTAACGTGGAGGGGCACCGCGCTCGCAGGTGCCTGTTGTCAGGAAACAACATGCGGGTCCTGGAGAGGTTTTACCCAACGCTGTACACCCAGGTCTGTGAATTACGGCAACGTCTGGAGTAGACTGCTCAATAGCCATGTGGTGCACGGCTGTACGGTGCATGTGTTTTGTGCATGTGCCAGCATGTTGGCAGTGACACCCATAGGCTTGCAGTGAGTATGCTTCTGAGACGGATGTCTGCATGCATGCCCAGACATTGCTCTCCATGTGTGCATTCAGACATCTTTTGATTTCAAATGTGCTCTTACTTGCATTGTGTGTTGTAGTGCTGCCTTGCAGACCCTGCACATGCAATGTTACTTGCGTCTGCCACGTTTTCCGGGATGGCAAGTGTGCCAGTGTTTCCCACGTCATGTGCATGCATGATGCTCATGTACATGTGCTCAAAATGGAAATGTGTGACTGTGTATCACTCACGCCTGGATGCAATATGTGCATTTGGATGTCTGGCTTAGTCACATTGAGGTACTGTAGTTCACAGGACTCTGATGTGATTGGTCATGTCACTGCTTGGGCCCTCTGAGTTGATGTGTGTGCATAACATGTGTATGTGCTTGTTCCTCTGGCATGCTCACATGTGCATGTGCAATTGATGCATGTGTGTATGGCATTCACAACAGATTGGTTGTGACAGTGGCATGTAGTTTGATGTGATTGTGTGGGGTCATGGCCAGGCAGGTGTCTGCATGGATGTAGATTGCATTGGGAACATGAAGCAGGAGTGGTGTTGGCTAGGACTGGGATTGCGCTATGTCGTGCAAAGAGGTGGGCTGCCTTCCTGGAGGACACTTGCAGGGAGGCGCAAGTGATAGGGACACAGATGCTGGCCGACCTGCGAGCCCTGCAGGCAACAACGGAGGCCCACCTGAGGTGGGACATGTGACGGGGGACCCAGCCCTGCGGGAAAGGCTGATTGAGATCTGTGAGGAGGACTAGTCCGCTGCCTTCGTAAATAGTTATTTTGATGTAGGTTTTTTATTTATTATTTTCCCCGGACTTGGCAGACTTTCCTTCCCAGTTTTTCGTCTATATAGTTCATTAGGCATATGGTTTTTATTTATTTTCTTATTTTCCCCTGGATTGCTTTCACCTTCATTCCCCATTTTAAATGGAAATATTTATAGGCACTAATTATTTGATTTTGTTATATTCCACGCTTCATGCAGTTTATTTGTGTGTTGGCAACTTTGATAGTTCTCTTTTCAGCCAGTGCATCTCTCCATTGCAAGTCCAGCGTCTTGTGGCATGCATGCATGTGTGTTGTTGCTGTGATGGTTGCGGCTGGAAGGATGCACATGTGCCTGACATGTGGGGGTGGGCCCATCAGACGACTGGGTCTGCACTGTATGTTTTCATTTGCCTTTATCTGTACAGCATCACTGTGTGTTTGCCATCAGTGGGGTTAGGGTGGAGGTAGGTGTGCTCACTGTGGAGGTTTTCCCTGTTAATGGCACTTTTGTTAGCCATTGCTGTCTTAAACCCATGTCATGCAGACACGCCCACCAGCATGTGCAGTCACACACTGCCTTCTCTCATGTGTTGCTCCACCTTGGACACTGGAATGCAGTAGTGAGTCATGTTTGTTCGTTCTGAGTGGCAGCACAATTCTTTGGTCTCTGTGACTCATGCACTCTCTGACTGCCATCACCCACGCATGGCCCTGTCATGTTATTGTTCCCTGTCAGGTAATTTGCCGCCCATTCCACCCAGGTCACTGATGCTCAGGAGGTGACATGCCTGGCCATTGTTTGTGTATATTTAATATTTATTAGTATGTTTACTTCTGTCATGGGCACACATTCACTTAGTGTACTTTGATGCCGTGAGAATGTGCCATGTCCAATATGCACATGCCACTTGCCATTACATTCACTTGTCACATGTGTATGGGATGGGCTGGTTGAAATCTTGAGGGGAGTGTCAGCAGATGCTCCAGCCTTGGATGGATCTCCGGTGCTTCCTGTTGAACATGTTTTTGGTGGACATATTGGTTTTCCACTTAATGGAGATGGCAGACCACAGAGGGCTAGATAAGCACCAGACATGCATTGAATTGGTATTGTGGGAGACTGTGAGGAGGCTGCTTGGGGGGGGGGTGTCCAGTCTGGAGTGGGCTGTCTGGGGGGAGTCACAGGTGAGGGGGTGGGAGGGTGGTGGCCAGTCTAGAGGGGTCTGCCTGTGGGGGGTGTCCAGTCTGACATGAGCTGCCTGTGGGGGGTGTCTAGTCTGAAGTGGGTTGCCGGGGGAGGAGTGTCCAGTCTGGAGTGGGCTTTCTGGAGGGGGGGTGTCACAGGTGAGGGGGGATGGGGGCGGTGCCCAGTCTGGAGGGGGCTGTCTGGAGGGTCCAGTCTGGAGTAAGCTGTCTGGGGGGTGTCACAGGTGAGTGGGCTAGGGTGTGGTAGCCAGTCTGGATGGGGCTGCCTGGGGGGTGTCCAGTCTGGAGTGGGCTGCCTGGGGGGTGTTACAGGTGAGGGGGGCTAGGGGTGGTGCCCAGACTGGAGGGGGCTGTCTGGGGGGTTGTCACAGGTGAGAGGGACTGGAGGGTGGTCCCCGGTCTGGAGGGGACTGCATGTGAGGGGTGTCCAGTCTGGAGAATTCACCCACCTGGAATTCATGAATTATTTTCCCAATACAGCCACTCAGTCTATTTGCCATTATTTTGGTAAAAGTTTTGATATCCACATTTCAACAAAGATATCGGCCCATAATTCCTGCAATTTTTACTGTCCCTCCCTTCTTTCGGTATTAATGAAATCATGGCATCAGTCATTGATTGGCACAATCCCTCCCCTTGTAAAAAGGAATTAAACCACTTACATAAAATTGGGGCTAAAAAGTTATCGAATTTCCTATAGAATTCCACTGGCAAACCATCTAAACCTGGAGATGTCCCCAACTGGAGTTGCCCAATTGCAAATAAAACCTCATCAATTTCAATATCTGCTTCTAAAGCCCTATTATCATCCAATGATAGTTTCTTCATGTCAATATGCTCAAATAGGCTCTCCAGATCTTGCTGCGATATTGATTGTTCTTCCATATACAATTCTTCATAATAACTTTTAAAGCCTGCACACATCTCAGTATTCTTCCCCACCAATTGATTATTTTCATTCTCAATTCCCTGAATAAAAGATCCCCCATTCATACTCTTTAACCTACTTGCCAATCATCACCCACTTTTGTCACCAGTTTCCCAATACTTTTGTCACGTGAAAAATACACCCTGTTCTGCCATCAAGTTGGTTGCATTTGCCAGAGTTTCCAGAACATGATTCATCTCAAACCTATCCTTAGCTCTTCCCATTTGAGCATATTTTTGTTGCAAATTTGACAATTTTGTTCAGCTCACTCAACAATTTCTTCCTAAGGCGAGAGGTCCAATTAATATCACCTCTGACCGTTGCTTTAAAATTATCCCATACAATCCCTTGACCAGCCGAGCCCTCATTAATCTAAAAAAATTGGGTCATATTAGACAGCAACCCTTCAATTGCATCTTTCTCCTTCAATATCCCTGTCTTTAATCTCCACTTCCTAAAGGATGGATGCTCAATATCCATCTGCAAACAAATGCCAACTGGCACGCGATATGAAATTTCCCTCTCCCTAATATTAACATCAACAGTTTTGTCCACTAACTCCTTGGAGATCAATATATAGTCCAGCCTGGAAAACGAATCGTGTACTGGAGAAACAAAATGTAAATTCCTTTTCTGAAGGATGTAGCTCCCTCCATACATCAACCAAGTCAAACTCTGGAGAAAAAAATTGAATTCCTTACAAGTGTTCACATTAGTATATCTACATGAACTAATTCTGTCTAATTTGTGATCACGAATACAGTTAAAATATCCCCCCAATATAATTGTATCACCATGCATTTCATATAAGCGTTTTGATATACCATCAAAGAAAACCTTTACCAGACGAGCACGGACCATAAATTCAACCTTAAGTGATTAATTTCTCGTTGTATATTACATCTGTAAAAATCATACGGCCTTCCACATCCATCACCACTTTAGCAATCTTATATTGTAACCCTCTCCTAAATAAAATATTTACTCCTCTGGAATTGATTGAAAAACAATTAGCTAGATCTTTATTATATCTGGAGTTAATCAGTCCTTGCCTAGTCTCATCCACCACATGCATTTCTTGTAAAAGGACTATATCATCCCTAGCCCTCCATAATCTTGCCATCACTTTCTTTCTTTTTCTAGGACAATTCAAGCCTTTCACATTCCATGTTACTATGGTCAAGTTCTTCATTCTCATCCCAGCCTATCATCAATTTTCACCAATCCATAGTTAACAAGATGCTAGTCAGAAATACCACCAAACTCATCACATTTAAATATGATAACAATTATCTCGAATATATTGGTCATCAGTGTACAAGAAAAAGCATCACAATCCATAAATGTCAGCAAAACAATTCTATGTAAGTCATCAATGCAAACACATAACACTTAGACAGCCATACAAACCATACATCTACAAGACTTAACATAGAAACATAAAACAAAAGAAGATAATAACAATATTACACCTAGAGAGATCCTCAAGGCAGTCATTGAATACCAATCATCTCTGTATAACCCATATTCCAACGCAATCCCTCCAAGATTGTACCCACCATGTTCACTACAAATACAATTATTACTATAATCTCTGCAATACTGGAAATGTAAATGACGGCTAAATATCAAATTGTCTGTTCAACAGATACAGGAATGAAATGATCTTCCACCGAAACTAGACAAGTCACCATTAAGTTCCCACAACAAGGCTAAAATAGTACCTATATATTGTACAGCATTGCCCACCCCCAATTACATGTCCCCTATATCAGTGTACCAGGCAGTCCTAAATAAAAACATTCAACTTCATAGATAAATTAAATCAGTGGTCAGCTTATCAAGCATTAGAGGTCTATTCTCTGCCTCCATTGTCAGATTTCCCTAATTTCACTCAGTTAGAACAATATTCCCCAATTGGAACTAGGACTAGGTCAATTCAGAAAGATCTGTTATGGAGCAATACCATATCATCACAATTATCTAACTACCGATCACACCCACCAGAAAAGCAGCACACTCCGCGTCCATTCCCTTGCTCAACATAGATTAGATTGCATTTTTACTAAAATCCCCCTATTACCTGGGCGCATACATAAACCATATAACGTCATCTACCTGTCCCTGTAAATTCAAATGTCTTCATGAATTTCCAAAACCGTACACATGACATATATACATAATATACTACATAATATAATAACACTTCCGGCAGTACTTTTGAAACGGAATCCCATCACAAGTGCTATATTTATCCCCCTCCACAATTGGCTCAGAGCTCAGGTGTGGCAAAGAGAAAGACGGCATCCACACCCATTGATGTAGTAGCTTGCGCGTCTGACTCCAGGCTACGAGCTGGGTTCTCACGTAAACACTGCACTGGAATCGGCCAGTGTACAAAGGCACAGATCTTTGTGCGGGCCATGTTAAACATGCACTCATGTTTACATAACACTCTTTCATGATTTACTGCAGTACTTGCCACACAATTTTTCCTGCTTGTGTTGAATAGCTCACAGCTAATATAAAACAGATGAGAAGCTGAGTTGTCTTGTGACTTGCAAGTAGCCATGCGCTATCCAGATAACTTGTCATTGGCTTACAATCATAACGCCAGAAAGGATGTGTTCTTAGAAAGTATTGCAGGCACTGTAGTCCTGCTGAGAAATTGTCTTGCTTCTGTTGGGACCTCCCTTGGCTTGTCAGGGCATGATTAAATGAAGCATAAGGGGCCTACACTGACAGCAGAGCAGTCTAGTATGTTTGATGCTGTAGGCCAGCTGAGGAGATGGTCGGTGCACCACGGGCACCTGTACTTCTTTATAATTAATTTGCAGCATTCTGTAACAAATCCTCCCTGCACTTCCGTTTGGCATTCATGCCTTTCCTCCATTAGTGGTTTGTGACATGAGTATTCCGACCTGGCATCTCAAAAGTGTATGTCTCAATATCAGCACAAAAGCAATACACATTAACATTGGGCTCCGCCATTATTAATTTCAAAGACACCCTTACCAAGCACACAAACTCACTGAAGTTCAATCCCATGAGGCAAAAAGTCAGTACTGATCATTTTGTTTTTGACCGCATAACAAGAATCTGCATAAAGAAGCTTGTATCGTTCCGAGCCTCGTGTTATTCACGTTGTGTAACCATGTATTAGGTCCTTTCCTCTAGCCACAACAATAACAATGCTTTCCACAGCATTTCACGTACATATTTCAAATGAATCCAATATTGAAAAACGGATTCAACGGCAGCCAAGACAAACTATAAACTATAAACATTACCGAAATGCAAATAAACAATATAAAATCATTAAAATTAGCATGAAATTAAAACAGTTGAATAAAAGTCAGATATTCAAATTAAATATAAACCAAATCCCATCATCTTTTTTTCTTTAATACAGATCCTGTTCTGTAGATGGGTGCTTCCTCCATGGGTTGGTGATCCAAATCTGTGAGGTACGCCATTAAGCACCACTCTGAGTATTGCTGGCTAGATCATGTAGTATTTTAAGTGTTTCCCCTCACTTTCTCCTTGGCAACATTAAAGGCTTTTCTTTTTTTCAGTACATCACGACTTAGGTCTCCAAAGATAATTATTTTATGGCTTCCCCAAAATAAATCACCCTTTTCTCTCGCCTTCCTCAACACCAGCTCGCACACTGGAAACCTCAAAAATGTAATGATGAAATGCTGTGGTCTCTGTCCAGGTGAGGGTTTGGGACTGTAAGTAGTTTCAACCCAGCACTCCAACTAAGTCAATGCCTAGCGTGAGATGCCCAGCTGGAACCCTTAATTATATATTTTTATGTCTAAAGTTCTTTTATTTCTGAACGATCTACCCTTATATCACGCCCCTCTCTTTGAATCCACCCAGTCTCACTGAACCAAGAAGTAGGTTGTTTTGCAAAGTTAAAAGATTTATTTGATGGATTTGAACAATAGATATATATCACACTTGTATGAATTATGAACAATATCTGGATATCCCACTATTAATATTTATACATTTATCAACGTTGGGTGATATGACAGTCGACAATTACTTTAGTCAATAGGTGTATGGATGAAAAGAATAATGTAGCATAGAATAAAACTTAGTGTGGGTTCAATGAAATGCAATGATATGAGATTAATGCAGCACAGAAATAAAACTTGAATGAATTCAATCAAATGTAATGTAATCACTCTTTCCCCCTGATACTACTCAATCCCCCCCAATATGCAATATAGAGATGGAAGGAGAGAAAACAAGTTTCAGGAATAAACACTCTACAAATGCAGTTTCAAGCCCAATTCCCCCCAGCAAGCTTTAGAGAGAAACAGGATTGATTTTAAAACAGGTCAATTGCTTTTGAATGCGATTTTGAATGAATGGGAAAAATGCTAAAAATGACTTTAATTCGCTAAATAGGATTCAGAACTAGTGGGAGCCGCTTTGGATAGCTTCAGGTAAACACTAGCAATGATGATTGAATGACTAGTAGGTTGGAAACTGAATTTAGAGCTTAAATGCAATAAATAGCTGTTTTATATGGGATGAAATTGTGCCGAATGCAGGTTCGCAGCAACTTTTTCCACGTGAGGGGAACGCGATTGCAGCAGAACTATAATGAGTGCGAATGCGTTGGATACATTTGAAAGCTGAGGATGTTAGCCTCAATTTGACACTTACATTTCGTTTCTAGCATGTACGGTTCAAAAGTTATTAAGGTTTTAGTAAAGGTTGATTTTTCTCAAAAAGAGTAAATATTTCAAATGAGAGATGCGCTGTTAAAGATTACAAACAAGGATTTCTTAACACTAAGGGAGGCTATGAAGATGTGAGATACCAACGGTACAGCCACCAGTCCAGAGGTGCCTCTGTCTGAGCTTTGCCCGCTGTGACACTTGCCTTTCTTCAGCAACTATATTAGCGCAAGGATGATTTATCACTACAATTATCATAGGATTATATGGATGAAAGAAGGATTCAGGTGAGACAAAAGAGATTCTACAATGCAGTTCTGGATATGCTAGAATGGTTTGGGATTGGATTACTTAAAGATAAGAGATTGGCTATGGACAATTCTATGCTAGATACTCTCAACTATCGTGTTGGAATAGGCCCGTCAGGGATCTGGTGAAGGGTTTTGGACTGGAATCTGCTCGCCAACGGACAGGATTCAGGCGCTTCATTCTGCACTCAGCATGGCACTCTGCCTCTGCTAAACCTCTTGGACTGGATCTGACGGGTTAGTTCTGGGTTACAGCTCTGCTCTACTGGTTTAGATCTCTGGGTTCTAGCAAGAGTTCTTGGCAAGAAGCAGAAAAACAGCACAGCCCGGCTGTTGAATTGGTTGTGCCCCTTGGAAGTTTGGGGTTAAAATCAGGTTGCAAGATTTTAAAGGCCAGCTGAGAAGGGTTCAGCTTTGGATTGGGCCTTCTGCTTCAGAGTTCTGGAGTATTGATCTGGGTTCTGGAGTCTTGATCTGGGCTCTTCCTGCAGAGCGCTTTGCCAGAAAATCAGTTGATGGGTAAAGGTGTGTGTGTCTCTAGGTCCTCAACAGTCCCAATTTATGTATTTCCCAAAGGGGTGGGTAGGCTGATTATACTATGCCCAACCCTCTAAGAAGCCTATTGGTTAAAGTCTTCCCTCTCTCCTGATTTGAGAAGGAAACAGTGTGTCATGATGTGTCATAGTTATGCTGCAATTTACAATCCAGGGAAAGACCTGCCCTTTGTTCCTACACAGAAAATCTGTTTTTCATAAAAAACATATTTCCAATATCACCAACTTGCTAATAATACACATTTACATTACAGAATAAATAAGGCATATATCTATCAAAGTCCCATCTTTTTAAGATTTTGGGTTCACAAATGACAGTTTTTCACACTTTTGGTTGGTTAGCCAGTGTGAGATCTGTACAGATTTTTCCAGATACATGCACATAACATCTGGGCATACTCCTGTGAAGTTTCATATTTTTAGCATTATTACAACTGCTACAAAGTCAACATTTTCATGGTTCAGTCTCTGAATATCGCACAAATTCCAGAGTGGTTTTAAAACGTGAGCAAACATTTCATTTTAACAACACTATATTTACAGATTTTTACCAATTTTGTGCAGTTTTCTATGAGTCTTTTTTCAAAAAGATATTTTCTGTGCTCTCTGAATAAACAAAGCTGTCTGTCTCCGCCCTCAAGATTTTGGCTGGGCCAGAGCAGCCCCAGGCTTCTTCCTGCCAGCAGTTGTTTTCTGTCACACCTAAATTTGCATTTCCTTTCATTCAAGGGAGTCTTTTGTTTCTTGTCAGAGCAACAGGCCAAAGTCCCCTCCCATTTCCTTTCACACCTCCCTGCCAGTTCTTCAGCAGAGGGCAGGGGGGAAGATTCCTTTGTTTGGGAGAAACTGTGGAATGTCTTTGAAGCTCAGTGTGGCTGGCTTTAACCTACTTTTAAAACAATGTTTAAAATAGTCTTGCTCTAAAAACATAGCCACGAATCTCTTAATTCCAGCCTTTTTAAAACATAGAGATTGAATTGTCACCCTATATTGCTTTTGATGGGAAGTCTCTTCTTTTCCACACTTTGATTTTAAGGCACAAGTTTAAATGACAGTATAAGTAAATGCCGGCTTCTGACACAGGCGAGCGGCGGTACTGCGCCCATTTTTAACATATTTTTCCAAGCAAGCATCTTTGAATGTGGATTTTCTTCTGATAAAATATGCTTCTCCTGACATTGTGCTTAGGTGAATTCTTTAAATAAAGTGATGTTTAACACCCAACAAGGATGTTGGATCTTTTGTGATGTTTGGGAATCATGATTTTTGCACTTTCCACAGCCAAGGAAAAACTGATTTTTAAAGCAGCTCTGGGTTTTGCTTTGCAATGCAGCACTGCTTTTTCGAGTAGTTTCATTTTACTCTGTGGGCAGCCAAATGATAGGTTTTGGCAGTGGTCTCCTGTGTTACCACTGACATAGGCAAAATGGATTAGCGGCCTATTTTTCAGGTTTCCCTGCGCACTTTCAGAGATTATTAGCGCAAAGATCTTTTTGGCGGCCACTCTGTTGTTTCTAATGCAAGCAGCACACAGTAATGTTGCAGGGCATAGACTAGTGGGTTGAAACATCCCACAGGACCCAAAGACCTATGCACTCTTTCAATCTCTAAAGAAGTTTTAGGATCAAGGTTGAGCATTTTAATCAAAGCTCTTTCCAGAAAATATGTGGGACAACCCTGCTCAATATTCTCTGGAAATCCTGCCACACGGATATTGTTTCTTCTAGAAAAGTTCTCCTGTTCAGAGCATTTGAGAGCCAATTTTTCAACTTGAGCCTGCAAATCCTTTATCTGGATATCCTTTTTCTGTGAATCATCATCCAACACAGTTAAACTATTTTCCATAGTAATACATTTCCCTGATAGTTCATTGTATCTGTCCTCAGAAGTCAAGAGGGAGGACTTGATGTCAGCTATGTCTGTGGTTACTTTCATCAGAAGTTCCATCAATGTGTCTTCTCTCCTTTCAGAGTTAGCTTCCTCTCCTTTTTGTCTTTTAGATGGTTGCACATTTCCCACATTTTCTTCAGCCATTGTAATAAATTCCAAGAAAGATGAGGCAGGCACAGGAGCTTAGCCTTCAGTCACCCATCCCTGGAACTGCAGGTTCTAGAATCGATTACATATTCTTTTAACATCCACCCATAATCTGGGCCAACTAAGTCTCCTTTGGTTGCTTCTGTATACCGACCAGTCATCATGTCAATTTCTCACCTAGCTACTTTAATTCATTTTTTTACCATATTAACCTCAACCTGTGCCATACTTTTACAGGGGCCCGATCTCCATAACTCATTAAGGAGATGGACATCAGGTCGTGATCTCTTAGAGCTTGCTTTATTATCTCAAATCTCGCGACTCTTGTCGCCAAATCCCCTGATACAAAACAATAATCCAAGCAAGATCTATGACCACTTCGGCCCCATTTGCAACCCACACGCCATACTTTGCCGGACCCAATCTAATGCTCATCCCATTATACTGCATTCTTCCTTGGGCAAACCACTTCCATCCAATAAGGAGACATGAAGACCTCCACATATGATAATATCAATTTTTTTCATCCTCACATAATATCCGGTCAATCACATTCATAACCATTCTTACAAAATTACATTTTTTTATCCATGTTGTCTCTCCAGTATGCATTCAATAAAGCCAAGGGACTAATATGACCAGCTGTAACTCGCCTGAGTTTTATAGTCTGAATATATGGACCAACATTTTCTGTGCCCAACACCTTGAAACCCACATCCACTTTGATGAGAGTTAGAAGACCCGAGTAGGGTCTACCCAAGATACCCTTGCCCGCAGGATTTAAGAGAGGTTCATATCCATCACAAACTGGTGTCACTCTAATCCAGGTTTCCTGCAGGCAAAGGATGTCATACTGTCTCAGTTCCCCAAGTTTTTCATTAAAAAGGGGTTTAAAGCCCACTGTGTTCCAAGGGCCAGTGTACAGATCTGGCTTCTTGTCACTTAGGTCTTTCTATTTTGAATTTTTAGTAGCTAACAATCCCGCTAGCCACTCCCAGTTTGATTCCCTTCGGCCATTAGTTTCACCACCATCATTTTGAGTCTTCTTGCCAGTTTTTCCAATTATCTGCTGTAAACTTTAATGGGAGTAGATCCTTCTGACCCAAAGTCCTTTTTATCCGTAAGCCGTTCACTCTCATTTTTCGTTGTATTGCCTTCCTCCAGTTGTTTTTTTAGGTGGCGATTAAACCGGGCCCCCTCAACTTTCTCCCCCTCGGCCCCAACCTCTTTCAAGTCATAACCTAACGGCCAACATTTTTCACTTGCCAACATTAATTTCATTTTTACTTCTTGAAAGGTTAAGTGAAGGATCACCCTAACCATCTTCTTTTCTGCTATAAAGTCTACCACCTTCATATCCTCAGAGGTAATATGACAGAGGGCAAAGACACATTTGAATAACTTCATTACATGATGGCGATTTAAGACCACCAAATTTGAGTCTTTTATAATTCTTTCCAGCTGGACTTTGCAAATTCCCATCGCAGAAGCCCTCACCACATTCAAAAAGTGCAAAATGCGGGTGTAAGGCTGGTCTTTGATGTAGCTAAGAACACCCCTATCTCTGCTCTGCGTCAGTCGTTGCACTGGCTAGTGGTGTAAGACCGGATACAATTTAAAATTGGGTGTCTGGTCTAAAAATGCTTGACTGGGCTGGCACCAGTTTATCTAACAAATAAACTGAAGCGCTATTGACCAACTCTGGCCCTTAGGTCTGAAGACCAATCTCTTCTCATTATCCCTAGGACTACTTGTGTCTCAAGAGGAGATCATACTTTCTCAGTTGCCAGACCAAGACTATGAAATAGTCTTCCATTGTGTCGAAGACAGGCAAACTCTTTAAAGAGTTTTAGAGCAGGTTTAAAGACCTACCTGTTCAAGTAAATTTGCTGCTTTTGTTGAATTTCTGTGGCTTCAGTCTCTATTAAGTTGATGTTCTTTTCTATTATATGGTACCAATTGTGCCAGGACTCGATTAATTTTGTTGTGTGCGAGATTTAAATCCTTCAAATTCAAATTCAAATTCAGGCATTGCTACTCTAGGTGTTTGAGTCCAATTAACTTTCTTCACCCCTTTTGATCTCTTTGTTTGTATTTCCTTGGTGGAAGTCTCTCTTTATCTCATTTTAAGGCCATCCGTTCCTCTTTTTTCATGTAGGTATCCCTTTGTCTTTGTCGTTTCTATTTCATTGTTTGGAACTACTCTCTAGGGGACTGCAGACAGGTAGACTTATAACTCTCAATTAATTTGCTGCCCTCACGAGAGTGCCCTCACGAGAGTATGGCTACAGGATTAGTTATTAGATTCGCTTGCCTTTCTATTTCTGCCCATTAAGATAAGCTCAGGTTGTTCCATTCATTATCCACTTGCTTGCGATCTATAGCCTACAATAAGTCACTTAAGCAAGTTTCCTCTAGAATCACTATGTCCTCTCCCTCAGATACCTTTTAGGGGCATTTGGGTTGTAGAGTCCGTTCTTTCCTAGGTTTTTTCGCAGGCTGGCGAGACGTTAATGGCGGGGGAGTCCTAAGGTTCCATATAAAGGCCCTAGAGCCAGTTGATGTCCCCCTAAACTGATTGATTTTTTTGTTTTCTTATTCGTCTGGCTAATGACTGCCCTCGGAGCATTAATTCCAGCTCCAGGTTGATCACTCCTTTCCTCTTCCCTGGATGCAGTATCTCTTTGAGTGAGGGTTTCTCTTGGGTCTATTACTACATCTTCAACTGGTGGTTTCACTCTAAATATACAAACAACATTTGGCGTTTTCCCAATGACTCTGCAACCAGCCTGTTCCAGATCCAGATGGAGGGTCTGGCTTACCACCTCAGCCACCTTCGGATCCTTGTCCCGCTGAAGGTTTGCTTGTTTGATACAGCATATCCCTGTTTCTTTCCATTTAGACCGCCTCCAATTACAGTTTTCCATTAATGCATCATTAAGAGTGATTTATCAGAGGACTCTCTACGGGCCATACCACAGATGCGATTTTGCCAATTCTGTGAGGTTTCAGCCTCTTTATTTAGTCGATCTCCCACCTTATGAGCCAACCTTCCAAACACACATTTTAGTGTGGAACATCGCAATCATCGTTGCTTGGTCCTGTAATACTCCATGGATTGACTCGTAGAGTTTTGTTAATGGGATTAAGGACATAGATACTGCCGATAAAATAACTTGCTGCAGTTCCCCTGGGTCTAGTCCATTTCTTCCATTACTGTCATTCTGATCATTCCAGCTTGAATCGACACTGCTTTACATCAAGGAATTGTTCAATATTTTGGGTCCGGACCCTGGTAGATCCTCCTCAAACACCAAGTTGGGGGTCAGGCAGGACATACCGTTTATTTGGGGATTATATTCCTCAATTGTCCCAACTTTAGGTGTGTTTGATTGATCCACTTTTTCTTTAGAGATCGTTTCATCATTTTCTGGCATGATGATAGGTTCAGTTCCAGCGCCAAGAGTCTATCCTGTATAGATGCCAAGATTTTTCTTTTTTGGGTAGAGATTTTGGCAGTCAATTCTGTGAGATCTCACAACAACTAAACTGCCAAATCAGAGCTTTTAAACAATTTATCTGCAGATACGCTTGAGTCCCGCGCTAGTGAGTTTGTTAGCTCCTTAGCCCATCTCTGTCATTATTTGGAGACCTTGATTTCTCTTTCTCAGGATCTATGACCTCATCTTGTTCAGATGATCGTCCATTTCACGAAGAGTCTTCAGGCAGTCACTGCTCAGTGCGTCACTTATTACTTCATCCGAGATACTGAGAGGACCATTACCCTTTGCTGCAGAACTTACACCGGGTGTTCATTTCCTTGTCTCAGACACAATCATCTCGGATGAGCCACTCTCTCGAGGGTTAGACATTGGCTGGTTTCCATCCAGCCTTTCCTCTTCCTCTATGAGGAGTTGACCATTGCCCCTGCTTATGAATTTATTGGGCTGTTGCATTTCCATAGGGCAATGCTCTTCACTAGAGAGCAGTGGTGATGAACTGTTATTTCCCACAGACTGCTTGGATTTCAGTCTTGTACGAGGTCTTTTTAAGATGTTTTGTTGGTGATTGGATGCCACACTCTTAATAGCAGGCAACTATGTGTCTGTAAACAACTCCCTTCCACAGCCCTGTAGGACAGTGCACTGCAGAGAGGTGCTTTTAAAGTCCTTGTTGCCCCTCTATCGAATCACCTCTATCCTGGGCTTGTGGAACAATTATACTCCAAACTCACTCAAAGCGTCAATTAGTATAACGACTTCCAGTCACACTGAGCTTGAGTTCTTAACACGCCGGTCTAGAAGCTGACTCTATTTCTCTCCTCAACTTCTAACTTTAGTAGACTGTCTAATTGGCCCGTTGGTTGTCCAGAGATTTAGGTCATAAGCAATGCACAATACTTCTTAGTAAAAGGTAAACATATCAGGCTCACCTTTATTTCCGCGTTGGTAAATAAATTGGCAGTAAATTCACATTTCCAGCCGCAGTTCACCGGCCACTGAACACCAATCCACCAAATAACAAACACTTAGCGAATGCACTTTGCTCAAGTGCTTCGTGTGGGTGCTAGGTTGATATAGCACCTCATCCCAGTGATGTTAAATGTGCAGGTGTGCTTCCAGCAATGTGTTCAGGTCGCTTTTGCTTTCCTCCTCGTTTACAATTGGAACATCAATGTGCGATCCTCCTCCACAAGTGAAAGCAGAAAGCAGATATTGCCACGCTTCCATGTATATGGGACACAATGTATCAGAGCCTTTCTGTTCACCAAACACTTAGCAAATGTACTTCGCGCCTGCCCAATACTACCCTGCAACCCATCACAAACCACAACCAGCTACCGGGCAACTGAGATGCATAGTGCTGTGCCTAAGAATAATGACTGTCTGTCCGAGCAAACATATCTTACTTTGCTCCTAGCAATGAATCTACCTCAGAGTGCCACTACAACGACACATGAGGACGACCGCTACCAACTTATCCGGATCCAGAATATGATCATGGAACAGCAGGATCATAAGAATAAACCATCCACTCCAGACACTCACCTCTCCTACCACTATGTTGACTCTCTACTTTACACCAACGCACAATAGAGCGCAGCTATACCCCTCGATCAATTTCGACCTAGTTTCTCACATGCAAACAATACTACATGAACACCTCAACATACTGCTAGAACGAAGCTACACCCCACTAAAAATGTTGGCCTAGCTGCACATATATACGTCCTACACAGGCCTAATGCTGCCAGAATGCAGCCTCAGAAACCAACCACCTGACTGCACACATTCAACTGATCTCTCACTACCACCGCACCTAGTGTTAGGATGCAGCTACCATCAGGCAATTCACACTAGCTGCACACATATTGAGTGCACTCAAGCACCCTATGCTACCCTACTCTCTCGACTGACCTGGACTATGGTCACAAGGGCATTCAACCCGCAAGGGCTTTGAGATCATACCAATGATATATAGAGCACTATATAAATGCCAAATAACAATAACAACAATAACAAGTAAACTAACTTTGGCCCCCTGCAAGGCACTGAACCAGTAATCCTTTCTCCTCTAAATATTATCCATATGTTCCTGTTAGAAACCTTCTCATAACACCCACCTTTAATAGCTTACAAACAGGTGTTTGTGCTTTCTCAACAATTGACTCAAGAATCTGGAACCACATCCTACTGCATTCAGTAGCATCTTTCCTTCCTTTGAACCAAAAAGACTTGCTTATTCCAGCAAATCAGATTCAATGAGCTTTCGCCATAATTCTGCTCACAGTGCCATGGTAACACCACTGCATCAAATGTTATGTTCTGCACAGCATAAGAATACATCCTAAGTATTAAATAATTAATAATATCTAGTCAACTCAAAATACAGTACAGTCTGAATTATGTTGCAGAGTACCAAAGGAAACTCATATCTTGCTGAGTATGGTATATTACTCCATTGGTTACTTCCATACCATGAATTGATGACAGCCGGGATTTATTCTCTGCAACACAGTTTATTATAATAATAATAATAATAATAATAATAATAATAATAATAATAATAATAATTAAACAGGAACCTACATGTGAAGCTAAGTGAAAGAGAATTTTGTGTTCAGAACCATATCAAATACACCTTTTCTCATATACAGATTCCTTCCTGATGCCCCCATCGAACATTTTACCTGTGTGCCTTGGTGCTTGTTAATCTTCTTGTGTGGATACACGTTTCTCCATGTGGTGATTTATAGCAGAGCATGTGCGATACATTCTGAGCATTAATAGTCAGTGCTGAATTTCTTCTATGTTATATCCAATAGCAAAAAGCTTAATTTGTTGCTCAATTCAAGCTTGAATATTTTAGTCATTCTACAAAAAAATTGAAAATACAGCACAGTACTGTGCAATAGTGTTGGCTGGCTAACAAGTTTGCAGTGGTAAAAGTAATTACAAGGCAAAGTTGTAAATTTTACAATTGTAAATTAAACGTATCTTTATCAAGACACCATAAGGCAGGATGTGGGGTCGTGGGGGGGGAGTTGGGGGTAGCTTGAGCACCGTGTTTGCTTCCGAGTAAACTAGAATCGCTCATTGGAAAGATAAGAAAGGTAAGAATCCAAACCTGGACTATTGTGTTAACAACTAGAGTGTGAAAACAGAATCAAAATATCGAGGCTGAGTACCCCAAAAGGAAATACACCGAACACGGGTTACAAAGGAACATACAAAGTACTTTATTTTATACTGAACCCAGTTACAAAAACAGAGCAAAATCAGATAGCTATCGGCCCTCAGTACAACACAACGAACTCCAGCGTGGTTCAGAGTGTTCAGTGAGAGACATTGTACATTAGAATGCATTCGCTTTTTATACACTTGGTGGGCACGACGTCCAGCCCCACTTCAGGTTAATATTCCATGTAATACATCACCGATCTAGGGTTCGTGCCAAGTCTTGAACAACCGCATATAACTGTTTTGCCTTTACTACATGTATCAACAAGCCTATGCAATAACTGTGTATTCTAAGATTTTCCATGCAGGCCTTCTCAAACATTAATACAATGTAGTAAAACAAGTGTTCTACGTTCAATATTTGAATACATTGTTTCAACATATGCTCATGGATTAGTTTCATTGCATGAGTAATCCTTTTACACACAGGTCACCGAAGAACAAGATCTCAGTTTACAACCTCAACAAGTGGCCTGCAGGCAAGTTACATATTAGCTATGTACAGAGGTCAAGACGGCCATGTTGTATTTTGGAATGACATTGTCCACCATTTTAACTCACAAGGTGACTTTTACAAAGCGAATCCTAATATGGCGGATTGGCCTAAAATTGCAGCTTACATTGATTTAAGGTCAGGACCTTGCAACACAGTTTCTCTCGCAAGCGACTTTTGAGCAGCTTGGCGTAGGCCAATATACATATATTTATTGCAATAGGAGGCACGATATAATTTCTCTTTTGACAAGCCCTCCTTTTGGCCTATGCCAAGTGCTAAAACTACTTTGGATCTCCTTGGAAATAACTCCATACATCACCGTCCATGCACCCTGAATCACTGTCGGAAATATCTATTGCCATTAGGTCATTTGCTAAAATATCTTTCAACACATATTCTTTGGAAGTTTTATCCGGGGCATACACTTTATGTCCTATCGGACCTATCGCTTGTCCGCAACATCCCCCTAGCACCGAACACATACCAGGTATACACTGAATACAGCAACAAAGAAACAACAGGATTCCCAAAATAATTGGCAAAACCGAAAGTACCTTTCAACCCCAAGATCGCAAGAATTCCCAGAAACAAGCGCTTAGATCCCAGTTTCCCTCGGGAACATGTACTTCAGAACTAAGGACGTGCAGATTCTGTATTGCCTTGAAGATAGTTGGGGAGGAATCTGGTACGAAAACACAGCAAGCGGACCCCACTAATTTACACACTCCACCACGCTTAGCCAGAATAACATCTAATGCCATTCGGTTTTGAAGTGCTACTAATCTTATCGCCTTTTGTCCTAACGTCATATTGTGGAGTATGGCCGTGGTCCGGTTGATGGTTCTCTCCAGTACTCTCGCTAGTTTTCTGATATCTTCTGAATTCGCTTTCTGCCCCCAAAATTACACAACTGATTTAGCTATATCTCCCAAGATTTGTGCTGGGGTGTCACCATTCTCGTCCCGCCGTGGACGAGCCTTTGAAACTTCTCTTGTACTAGCTATAAACACCCCAGGTAACAGGATCCCTAAATAACAGGTTCCCTGCCAATCCCTGGGCAACCATGGGAATGCTATATTACCACAGACAAAGTAGACAGGTTCACCTACATACAAAGGTCTGTTTTTCCCAGTCAAATTTGCAACGTTGGCACAACCTAGAACATTTCCCATTGTCTGAGTTCCATTCCTTTGTATGAAAAAAGAAACTGAATCGGGGCTATGATTAACAGTGTAAGAAGGAGGCATGGCATCCTTATTGCCTATTGGAGCCATTTTAAAGGAAATCAAAGATTGGAAAGGATGAGACAATTTATCAGAAGGCTTAATAGAAACAACATTCTGTTTGCGAAAAGTAAGCATCCCAGGGGAGTTAAAACACGTTTCTTAAAACTATTCAAATTGGTGCCATCAAAGTTCCCCGTGATGCTATCATTCCACCGGCCAAAGATCCGTGCTCTAAGAGAAGCATAGCAAGCAGTTGTCAAAGGTAAAGGATGAATATACCAACCTAGCCCCTTATCCCCGTGTTGCGGTAAACGTGAGCAGACCCAACAGTTAGATTTATTAAAAATGGCATGCGTAGCATTCATGATAAGCAGTAGAGTGTTATTGCGGTACATTTGTCTGTGCTGAGAATCCCTAGGGGATAGAGTATGCAAATGTACAAAGGGAGTAGGAACAATAGGTGTACTTTCAGTAGGCAACAAAAGTTCTAAAGAATGAGTTTCCTCGAGGTACCACAATCCTAAGGCAGTGACTATTAAAAAAACAAATATCATTATAAAGATACAGGAATAAATTTTTCGGGGCCGAGGCATTTTGTCCATTGTCCCGGTTAGTCACCCCCATATTTACAAGTCCCAAATGAGCGGTAGCAGGCATTGTAGTCTTCAAACAGATTCTCCAAAGTTTGTTGCTGGCAACCTACTGGTCGAGCGACTTCTTAGTCCTTCCACAACCCTAGCCAACAGAATCCCCTTCCCAAATTTCTGGGCAAAAATGAGCCCTCGATGATCCTTTACTTCTTCAAATTGCACAGCCGAACCGTGCCGTAAGTCTATCAGATGCACAGCAAAACCGTGCCATAAGTCTATCAGATGCACAGCAAAACCGTGCCGTAAGTCTATTTCTTTGGCCGTAGATTGTACCTTACTTTTCCTGGTACTGATTGATCCGGAAACAATATGTCGTCACTTCCTGCTGGAAACAACGTGTCAGAAGCAAGTGAAGGTGCCGAATTTGAAATGGCAGTTTCCGGATGCAAAACTTTTGGAGAGTGTGGGGACAAAATGGCAGCTTCCCCAAGCCTCACGGGCTCAGAGAGATTCTACGACACACTCTCAGTGCTACCTACTGCTTTGGGATTGTTGGTTGCAGTATCAGCGAGGGTTTCTGTTTCTTCTGTAATGTGTGGCACAGGGTGAGGAAGTTTCTTGACGTGGGACGCGTGGATCCAGTTCTTTCTCCCAGCGACCCGCACCGCTGTCTGGGTGACCAACAGGACTTGAAATGGCCCAAACCAGCGAGGCGCGAGGCAAGAGGAGCGCTCGAACGATTTGATGAGCACCCAACTTCCAGGCCATATGCTGTGGCCCGGGCCCTCATATCGCACAGGTAAAGCTTCTCGTACCTGGTGAGAAATCAAATACAGGTTTTTAGTCAACTGACTAAAATAATCTGAAAGTAATACATTTTCAACATTTCTCAATGACTTGTGTTTAGGAAGGTTCCAAATGTTGGCAGGTCTCCCCATTACCACCTCAAATGGAGAGAGCCCAGTCTTAGTTTGAGGGGTTGTACGCATGGATAACAACACAATCAGTAAGGCGTCCGGCCATTTTAGTTTGGTGCCGGCACACGTCTTAGCAAACTTGTTCTTGATGATACTGTTGTGTCTTTCTACTAGTCCGGCGCTCTGAGCATGTCTGACCGAATGGAACCGTTTGTCCATTCGTAATGCCGTACATATCTGCAGAATTACAGCAGCGACAAAATGTGGACCTTTTTCCGACCAGATAACTCTTGGTAGCCCGAACCGCGGGTAGTATTCCCTTAACATGATTTTTGCAGTCGTGATAGCTGTAGCATCTTTAACAGGCAAAGCCTCAACCCATCTACTAAAGGCGCAGATAACCACCAGCACATATTTCTTATTATCACATCGTTCCATTTCAATAAAGTCATAGTGGATCACTTTAAAGGGGACAGAGGGTGGCCCAAAACTTCCCCTTGGAGTTACTGTCCCCTTTCACACATTGGCCCTCATTAGGACCTTGGCGGAGGACCATGGCGCTATTAGCACCATGGTCCATGGCGCTAAGCTACCAACTCCGCCATGGGGGTTGGCGGACTTACCGCCCCATTCCGAGGTTGGCGGGGCGGTAAGTCCCCAATCCCCATTTACCCTTCCCCATTCCCATTTCTGGCCCCATAGGGCATAATGGGAGTGGGGAAGGCGTTAATTACGCCACCGTAAATTACGGTGGCGTAATTAACAACAAGGTCCCTTAGCGCCATGGATTTTAACGCCTGCTAAAAGCAGGCGTTAAAATCACCATGGCGCTAAGGGAACTCGTACTCAGGCGGTAAGGGGCGCCATGGTTTACGCCGGCGTAAACCCCTTACCGCCTGGGTCCTAATGAGGCCCATTGTGTTGTAGGCAAATCATGCAATCCTGGACGTAGTGCTAGGCAATTTTTGAAATCTTGTCATTTACCCAAACTTTCTCTAACATTTTTGTCATCTTCTGGGCACATACATGCTTAGGACCATGGGCCATGATGACCATCATCATTACATACGCGTCAGGGAGTAGCCATTTCCCTTCCACTATATCCACCCAACACCCGTCATCATCAAGTTTCCCCAAGCCTTCAGCCCACCTTTTGGATTCTTCTAACGTGGCATCAGCCTGGATATCCCGTACAGACCCAACATCCTCATCCATCGCATAAGCATTTACAGTCTCCCTTGAAACATACATCTCCGTATGGGGATCGGTAGCAGTTTGTCTAGCTATCTGATCAGCGAAAGCATTCCCTTTCCCTATATCATCTGTAATCTTTTGATGTGCTGCACATTTCATAACTGCTAACTGAGTAGGGAGCGCAAGCTCTGAGAGTAGTTGTACTATTAGGGAGCCATGTTGGATTTTGGTGCCATGTGGAGTTAGGAACCCTCTCTCTGACCAAATTCTCCCAAAGTTGTGAACCACCCCAAAGGCATACTGACTATCAGTATATATATTTACTGGAAGCCCTTTGGACAGTTCACAAGCTCGGGTCAGTGCTATAATCTCTGTGGCCTGTGCAGAATTATGCGTGATTCTCTTAGTTTCCACAACCGTGCTTAATGTAGTAATCGCATAAGCAGCTGTGGATGTACCATCCGGAAGTTTGAAGCAGGAGCCATCACAAAACAGCTCTTCTTGCGGATCATCCAAAGGAGTATCTTTCAAATCAATTCTACCCTTTGTCTCTTGCTCGGTCGTATAAATCATGTGGCACTACATCGCCGCAAGTAGTATCTTGCGGGAAAGGTAGGAGTTCAGCCGGATGAAGAACACAACATCTCTTAATTTGAATGTGAGGAGCAAACAAGATCAATTCATATCTCGTCAACCGTGCAGAAGCGAGGTGTTTCGTTTGAGTTCGGTTCAGTAGAACATCTACAGAGTGAGGCACCATCAGGGTTAGTTCATGGCTTAGGACCATTCCCTCACTCTATTTTACAGACGCAGCAGCAGCAGCCACAGCTCGCAAACATCTTGGCAAAGCGCATGCTACAGGATCAAGGACGGAAGAAAAGTAACCGCACGGCCTATTCTTCCCTCCATGTTCCTGTGTTAATACAACCAAAGCACATCCATCACATTCATGCACAAACAACACAAAGGCCTTTTCATAGTTTGGTGTGCCCAAAACTGATGCAGAGCACAATGCAGTCTTAAGCAAGTAAAACGATTGCTGGTGTTCCGCGTTCCATGGCAATGGCGAAGAAATGCCCTTCTTCGTCAAAGCCAACATCGGTTTGATCACTAGTGAAAAATTTGGGATCCACAACCTACAGTAAGAAGCCATACTATCAAGGCTCTAACTTCCTTCTGTGTATTTGGTACAGACATGCCAGAAATGTGTTTTATTCTTTCAGGTGTCAATCTTCTTCCCTCCTTTGACAGGAGATAGCCTAAATAGGCGACATCCTGACAACAATATTGACATTTTTTAAGCAAAGCTTTGTGACCATGCTTGGCTAGATGGATAAGCAATAACACAGTGCCCTCCTTACAGGCACTCTCAGAGTCAGCAGCTAAAAGCAAATCATCAACGTACTGAAGCAAAGTACAGGTAGAGGGCAATTCAAGGGTATCAAGTTGTTCTTTAAAAGCCCTACTATAAATGCTAGGACTCTCTGTGTACCCTTGAGGTGCACGAGTAAATGTGAACGAGCGTCCCCCTAAGGTGAACGCGAACAAGTATCTTCTATCCCTGTGTATAGGAATACTAAAGAAAGCATTCTTTCGATCCACCACACTGACGTAAGTAGCTGTAGCTGGAATCATGGTTAGAATTGTCGTTACATCAGGCACAATTGGAAATTGTGGAGCCAAGACTTTATTAATGGCACGTAAATCAATTATGAAACGGAATGGAATTGCATTATCGCCTTTCTTGTACATGGGTAAAATCGGACTATTACACAAACTTCCTGAAATTTCTTCAATCACCCTGCGATGCACAAAATCGGAAACAATGCATTTCAAAGCTTGCTCACCCTCAACTGAAATCTTATACTGGGGAATGCGTGGCAGCTCAATTCCATGTTTCAAAACTATCTTGACAGGCTCAATCTGTAAAACACCGACATCATTGTCATCAACAGCCCACAAGCTCTCTGGTACATTAATGAATTCTGGAGGCAAAGGTCTAGTCAAGAATTGCGAGACAGAAAATTGCTGTGGTGAAATTGTCAAGCGTACTCCATCAGAAGAACAATAAATCACCACATTTAATTCTTTTAACAGATTCAACCCCAGCAAGTTCTCTCCACAATTCGAAGTCAACAGAAATGGACAGTGGTCCGTAAAGGGACCCAAAGAAATGGGTACCGGCGAAGAAACCGGACAAACAACTAGCGTGCCGGAAAACCCTACAAAAACATTGGTTTGCCATGACAATGGAATGTTTGGAACCCGTGAATGATCAATGGAACACTTCTGTGCTCCAGTGTCTATCAAAAACGGATGTTTCCTATTTCCCACCACCATTTCAACGTAGGGACCTTTCTGATTGACGGGAATAGGTGTAGGTTCCAAACCCTGCTTCGGGCAATCCTAACAAAACAGAATGTCATCAAAAGGAAGCTCTTCCGATAAATATGCAGCAGAAGGATGATCAAATATGTTCCTGGTGTCCACACTCGACGTCTGGTTGTCCTGCGAGAAAGGTTGCTGATGGTCCTGTGCAAACTGACCTCTACCAGGGCCCCCTACACCCGGGCGACCTCTGGATCGCCTACCCATATTTCCAAATTTATTATTTGCCCTTTGTTGAAGGACGGGCATTGTGCTCGCCAATGACCCTCTCGACAACAATAAGCGCACTGGTTAATGTTCACAGGACCCAAGGGCACATTCCCCTGTGGGACATACTGACCTCTAATCTGAGAACTACCCCCTCTGGGGCCTCTAACAATTTGCTGCAATAGCACTTTAGTTTTCCAATCGCCTTTTCGTTTTTCAACCCTATCTTTTTCATTATTGACACGGTTCTCGTAGTACTGAGCCATGCGCAGTACTTCTGATTGTGATTTCGCCTGCCAAGCGCTCTCAGAAGACATAATTTGTGACTGGATCTCAAGCAGCAATCCACGCACAAATTTGTCCACGAACAACCTTTTCCCAGACTCTGTACCTAGGTCTTGTCTACTGAAATCCGAGAATACCTGTTCGAACCGATTAAAGAACTCAGTAGCACCCTCAGACTTTCCTTGGACACAGGCCGTAAGTTTGTTCCATATAATTCTTTTTTCTGGAATTATAGTTTTTAATTTTGCAATAATTCTATCAGGCAAAGTTAGTATCACCTGAGACGGTCTTTCACCAGCAGGCCTTTCTCCATCGAGTCTAGTTATATTCACCCATGTATCGCCCAACCGTGGTAAGTCGTCTATAGTTCTAACTTGCTTCCACAAATCTACGGGCAGGAGTACAGGGAATAACAGATCAATATTGCCTAAGGTGCACACTGAGGATTGCAAGACGGACTCTTTTTCTTTATAGAATCCTGTCGGATTTTTCCTAATATCAGGAATAGATTGCCTACCAGTATTCACTTCCTGTCTTGAGAACGGGACGTGAACGAACTGTGATACATAATGTGCGGGAATGTTCATAGCAACTATATTATGTGCAGGATCGGCCGCAACCTCAACCTTTGGGACAAATGTCGGAGGGACCTCTCTCATAGGCAACTGAGAAGTAGGTGACTCCGAACGCTTACTAAGCAACAGAGCTAAATCGAGCGCTAAAGCAGTCGAAGAAGTGTCAAGTGAAAAAGCTCTCTTGTAAATACTCAATAACTCTGTGGGACAACTAATCTTTCTTTTTACACAATCATCCTGTAGGTACTCTACCATTACCTGTATCACTTTCCTCTCCATTTCTGGGGTATACTGACTATACGTGTCATATACTTCAACTGGAGTAATCAACATATCCGAAATCCATCTAAGTGCATCTTTCGTACAATTTGTGCTTCCTCAGATATCGATTTACGACAAGGAAGGAACCGTTTCTGTACATACATATTTTCCTCCTCGTCATCCTCATTCTGTAAATTTTCTAACTCCTTTCTATACCCAAATAACCTCTCGCCATGCTCATTTACCTTCTCCACAGTGTCTCTAGAAAACGCTAGAGTATTTAGATCCCTTAACCCTTGCAGAAGATCTGCATTATTTAATTTTCCCCACATTATACATAACTGAATCTCTAAACCTTCAATAAAAACATTTTTCTCAGGAAAATTATCCATATTACAAAGTGTGGCAAAAACACTAGCTTGATCATCCTTCTCCATACAATGCTTAGCCCATGCAATTAACTCACGTTTCTTCTCCGGTGGTACAGTATTGCGAGTAACAACCTTAGACCCTGCACGTCGATCGATTACAAGCGGCTCAGGACCACTTGGAAGAGAGGGAGCAGGCAAATTCAATGGAGGTACTGTAATTGGTGCTGTAAGAGGATTCAATTCAGCACTACAGCCAAGTTAACGCCTAGTCTAGAATACTGAATGAAAACCCTTATTGATATATCTTTAGGTCCAGTTCATGCGTTCTGGATGACTACCCTTGTATAACACCCCTCTCTTGGAATCCCCCTGACCCCACTGAGCCAAGAAGTAATTCTGTTTGCAAGTTTAAAAGGTTTATTTGATAAATTAAAATATATATCACACTTTTTAATAAATTAATAATTGAATATCACACTTAATCTGATATGGTAAATATTAACAACGGAGAATCTGGCACTAGCACACTTCTTTAATCACTAATGAGTTGACATGAAATGGATAAGGTAGCACACTGGTAAATAGGAACAAAAGTATAATGTGGTAGAGGATGCTTTATGTAGGCTCAGGTGGATGCAATATTCAATGAATGCAGTACAGAAAATACGCAATATGATTTCAACCAAACAATGTAATCACTTTTCTCTGGCTACTCCCCCCCTCTTTATGCAATGCAAGGAAATGGGAGGAAAGCACACAGTTCTCAGAAATGCAATCAATGTAATCAGTTCAATCCAGCAAGCTTAGACAACAGAAAACAGATAGGAGTTTTGAAATCACAGGCCCAAATTGCTTTGATAGGTGCTAGCAATGAATGAGAAATATGCTGGAAACGCTCTTAATTCCCTTTTAGAGGTTCAGGATGAGTGGTATCTAGTTAATATTAGTCCAGGCTCACACTAGCAATGATGCAGGGATAGTTAGCAGGTTAAACGAATTTCTGGCAAATGAAATCAGGCAGCAGCAGTTTTTTTACATGTGAAGAAATTGCAAATCGCGGCAAAATTCGCGGATGCGCCGAGCGCTATTACAAAGGAACCGCAAGGACTATCTCTACCGTTTTGGGGTCCTAGGAAAGCCTGGGATCTCAGCTTCCAAATAAAAGTTATTGCAAGTCTCTAGCCCAAACGGTTGCGGAGATATGATTAATTTAGTAAAGGTCGTTTTTGGTTTTGTAAATTTTAAACGCACACTTTTTCAAAATGACAAATTTTACTAGAAATGACAGGTGACCGATAGGAGGCAGTTCTACTTAGGTTAAATAGATTGAATTAGATGAATTTAAACTAAGAGATGTGTTCTGAGTTTTGCTAAGTACTCACAAGAGATTTTGAACATGAAAGCGACTTGGTCACGATCTTCAGTCTGGTCAGGTCTTTCCGGATTCTGCTCACAGCGCCTGGTCTGGTCTCGGCTAGGCACAGCACTGCTTTCTCTCTGGTCTGGTCTCTGCTAGGCACAGCACTGCTTTCTCTCTGGTCTGGTCTCTGCTCTGGATAGATTGAAGTCTCTAGTTTGGCTTTCTGGAGTTTGATGGAGGTAAGTATGGATTTTTCCGGCAGGGCTTCCAGCGGCAGATGAAATTGAATCTCTCTATGTGTCCTGACTCTCTGCTTTTATCTGTTTCTTGAGAATGGGTGTGTGTGTTGCATCACTAGACTTGCCCCTCTCATTCGTCATTGGTCAGGCTTCCATTCCTCCGCTTGATTGGCAAACTGAACTGTGAGTCAGATTGATGTCATTTTATGATCTCTTGAAACAACCTGCCTTATCATCTGTGCACCCAAATATATATATGATCAAAATCCATACTTCAGAGTTACACAGTTGTTTGAAATTACATATACATGGTGTGGCTGAATTTAGCCATGTCTATGTCCAAATCTGCCCATTCTCGGAGCTTGCATTCAAAGAGTGTACATAATTGACTTTTTAACTGCTTTTTCAATTTCCGACATGGACCCAACTTTACATACATGTGTGCAGGGGGTAGGGACATTAACTGATGAAGTTTCAGATTTTTAACATGCACACATTTAGAGTAATATCCACTTTTCCGCTAAAACCCCCCTGAACATACCACCGGTTCCTACCACGTCTTAAACTGTGGGCAGAAAAATCACAAGAATTATGGTATCATTTATAAAATTTTCACATGTCCGCACTATGAATTATCCCCCTTTTTATAAAACCAAATCCTTGCTGCAGGGGTGTGTCTTTTCAGGTCACATGGTACAGAAACCAGTCTTTCCAGTTTCTGCCAAGCCAGCTTGCTTCTCACAGGCAGTGCCCCTCCCAGCTTCTCCAGGAGGAAGCCACTTTTTACGACGTCTGTAATAAAAACCTTTGCCTGAGTGGAGAGGGCTTTGTTCACTCTCTGCAGAGCACAGATAATTCAATTATCAGATAGATGGCATATCCTTTGTGTGAGCAGCAAAAGGGCAGATGGCCTGGGAACACAGCTGTGACTCAAGTTTCCTTTCTGATGGGGGTAGTTGCCAGGCAAAATCAAGTTCCTTAAGCCAGACCTTCAGCTAACTTTTTGTTGCTTTTAAAATAACTTGTAATTTTACACATGCAGCTAGAATGCTGATTCTAAGTGCAAAACTATGACATTTCAACAGTTACAAAGGCATGGGACACCAAACATAGGTCACTCATTCAATTTAACATTTTCGATTTTGGTGGTTTTAAATCCAGTTGCAGTTAGGCTTAAGCTGCTGACTCCATAGCATTTTTGTTATAAGCATTGTTTTTGGGCTCTTCATTTCCCAGATTTTGTAGGCACACAAAACTCCATTCTACCAAATGTCTGCTGGTGTTCAGTAAATATTTTGCACATATTGCAATGTTTGAAATAGGCACTTTGGCTTGCCTTCAGAAAAACACAAAGTGGGTTTTAAAACGCCGGCTTTTGGATAGTGGTGAGTACTGTTACTGCACCCATTTTTGAGATTTTCTTGGATTAATGCATTCTAAACAGGAATGGTTCTTACATGGTAGTAAATCCTTGCTTAACATTGTTTTGATGGGGCTCCTTACAGTAAGATGGTTATGTGGAACCCCACAAAAAGGGTTGAATCTTTAAAGTGGTCCAATGAGTCACGATTTCAGCAACTTTTTGACATCAGTAAAAGTGGATTTTGTTAACAAAGACCTTTCTTTACCCTGGTGGGTGGCAAGTTAGGTAACCATTTTGGTGTGCGCACAACTGCGCAGCTTTCCTGGATTTCGGCGCACATGTGGGTTTTCCGCCATCTTGAATTTCCTAAGCCCACAGCACCAAATGTTGTAGCAGGGTAGCTTAAACGTGGGTCAGGACACCCTACAAGCCCCCCCACGTGACTGCACTTTGAGTTTGGGTCGATGGGGAGTCGCGTGCCCAAGGGTTTTGACCCACGCACCGGTCTGTCCGCATAATCTTCTTCCTCTTCTGTAGATGGCACAGTTCAGCATCTTCTTCTCCATCCGGTCAGATCGATCAGTTCTCCTCGCCGGTCCTGATGGGAAGATTGGGCGGTACCCCGGGCCCGTTGTGTCTTTGCTCCCGGTCTCCGGATCGTCCTTCTTGGTCATCCTTCATGGTTTCATCTCTCCTAGGATGATAAAGGAAGAGCGGCAATATCTACTCATAGACGATTTTTTTTTCCACCACTGTTGAGATAGTGGGGCAGCATATGCATTTCATCGTAACGAAATATTACATTCTTATTTTGAAAGAAAAAGAAGAGAAAAAAGAAAGAAAAAAAAAAACAGCATCACTAGAGACAGTTTCATGTAAATCACAATATTTTAGAGACTAGATGTGGTAGGTTTTATGATTGGAACTGAATTAGTCTGATACAGTACCCGCTAGGATTCCAGAGGATTCCTCCAGTTGTTGCAGAGTGTGCCTGGGATGGCAACATTTCAACTGGTTTATGTGGACCCACTTGTCTTCCCCCTCTGCCGAACCACCTTTGGGGATGCGGATCTTGTAGGCCACAGGGGAGATCTTATCGACGATCTCAAAGGGTCCCTTCCATGTAGGCAAAAATTTGCGCTGCTTGGCCTGGTTCCTTTGGAAGTTGTATAGATAGACCCGGTCTCCCACCTGATATTCCTTCCTGGAAGTTTTCAGGTCATAATGGGTCTTCATGCTATCAGTCGATCTTTCTAGATTCCGCTGAGCATAAGCAAAAGCATGTTGGAGGTGTTTCCTTAAATTCTCTACATACTCATGAGTAGTGGAGGCATTTATCAGTGTCTGCTCTTGGGTCCTGTAGAGCAAATGCTGCGGAAGCACCATCTTGCGCCCAGTCATCAACTCAAATGGTGACATTTTGGTTGCAGTTGAAGGGGTAGATCTGATGGCCATTAGGACCAGAGGTAATCGGATATCCCAACTTGGCCCAGAATCTGCCACAAACTTCTTTAATATGCTCACAATTGTCCGGTTATATCTCTCTACTGCCCCAGAAGAAGCTGGTCTATAAGCAATATGCAACTTCCTTTTGACCCCCAGTATCTCCCACATCTTTGTCATTACTTCACTGGTGAAGTGGCTACCTCTGTCTGACTCAATCCTTTGAGGTAGACCAAAACGGGAAAAGATGTGGTTAATCATCAAGGCCGCTGCAGTTTCTGCCTTGCAATTTGGGGCTGGGAGACATTCCACCCACTTGGTAAACAAGCATGTCACGGTCAACATGTACTTATTCCCCCTAGCCGAGCGAATCACAGGGCCTACAAAGTCGATTTGTAAATCTGACCATGGCAGTGTCATTCCCCTCTTTTGTAAAGGCGCCCGGTGTGTGAGGGATGTCGGCTGAAATTGTGCACACACAAGACAACCCTTCAAATATTGGTTGAGGTCCTGGCCCATGTGTGGCCAGTATGCAACCTCTCTTAAGATTTCCAGTGTTGTGTGAAACCCCCTATGACCGGCGGTGGCCGCATCATGGGCGTGACTTAACATCAGGCTTCGGAATGAGGTAGGAACCACCCACTGATCGTGGCCAGCTTTGGATTTCCTTACCAGCAAACCGTCTTGGATTCGGAACATTTTTGGACATTTCATCAACACTCTTAGGTCCTCTTTCCCAATGTAATCGGTATCCGTCAGGGGAAAGTTCTCAGGGTCCTCAAGGTGCTGGTAAAATTTACCAATAATTGGATCCCCCTTCTGAGCGGTAATCAAATCAGCATCAGGGGTCTCCTTACTCCATTGTGCAATTGAAAGGTCGTTGTGAGCATTTGTCTGGGACCTAGTGATAGCAGTGACCTGGATTTCCCCCAACAGGGACTCAATCTCAATTAGATCCCCTTGGATGGCCCCGGTTTTGGCCAGCTGATCAGCTAAGTCATTTCCAGTTTTGTCTGGTCCCTCTACTTTGGAATGACCCTTGATCTTCTTCCAATAGATGGTCATCTCATTCGAGGTGACCAGATCATCAATGTTTTGGATCAACTTCCCATGTTTCAAGGGTTTGTTGTTAGCACATAACATGCCTCTGATTTTCCAATTAACCAGGTGCTCCACGAACCCGTTCCGTACATAATCCGAATCTGTGATTATGACCAGTTCGTGGAGTTGATGTTGGACAGCAGTGAGGATGGCCTGATGCACAGCCATCAATTCTGCCACCTGACTACTTCAGGGACCAATTTTGTATCCAGCGGAGGGTTCTGGGGACTCATTCACCCATGCATTCCCTACGCCGGCCACCAGTTCTTTCTCCCCGTTGTTGTCGACATGGTAAGAGCATCCATCCACATACACAGTGGGCATTCCCTCACACTTGTCTTCTTCAAAGACTTTGTGGGGGGAATTAAGGTATGCCTCCATGTTGTCCTTTATTTTTAGACTTTCGTCCTCGAGACAGTTTTCTCTGGCACAATCATGCAAGTCAGCCAGACCTTGCGCGAGGGGACTCTTCTTGTTTTGGCCATATCTGACCTCCACAGGAAAGCCTTGCATTGACAGAATCCAGGAAGTAATTCGGGAATTACTCACATTTCCGGCCCGGATTCTGTCACTTTGGAGATATTGCAGAGGCTGGTGTGGAGTCTCCACTATGATGTGTTCCCCCTGGATAAACGGGCGGTAATTCTTCAATGCCCACACCGTTGCCAGGAGTGCCTTCTCACAATCGTTGAATTTTTCCTCCACAGAGGATAAAGTTTTGCTCGCATAGGAGATTACTTTATTGACCTTGTCATGCTTTTGATATAATACTGCCGTCAAGCACGTATTAGAGAACCCCGTCTCCAGGAAGAACTCCTTGTTTCTGACAGGGTAAGCTAGGCAAGGCGCTTGTGAGAGGCTTCTTTTGAGTTGTTTTACTGCCTCGGCTTGTTCTGGACCCCATTCCCACTTGACCCCCCCCTTCAGGAGATGAATCAGGGGTCTGGTGATCTCTGCGTAGCCCTCAATGAACTTTCTGCTGTAATTAGTCAGTCCAAGGAGGCTCCTTAGTTCCCGCAGAGTTGTGGGGTCTTTCAGTTTCTGAAGTGCTTCCACTTTCTTTTCCTGGGGACAGAGACCCTGAGGAGTAATCTCATGCCCCAAGAAATTAACACGGGTTCTACACCACTGTGCTTTCTGAAAGGAAAGTTTTGCTCCGGCGGCCCTCAACTGTGTCAGAACATAACGGATCTCTGCTATGTGTTCCTCCACAGATGAACTTTTGATGAGGACATCATCTACATAAGCCAGGTTACCCCTCGTACCCAGGTCGGGCATGGCCTTATGTAGGAAAATATTGAACTCATTACCGGAGTTAAGGTATCCGAAGGGAGTCCGGGTCCATGTGTACTGCTGGCCCCCAAAGGTAAAAGCCAGCTTGTATTGGTCCTCCCTACTGACAGGCACGGTCCAGTATCCATTGGTCAGGTCTATTGCAGTGAATACCTGTAACCCCTGAATCTGGGCCAGCCCTTGGTCAATGTAGGGAAGAGGCCATCGGGAAGTGTGGACCCGTTTGTTGAGCTCCCTGAGGTCAGCGCAGAGTCTCCACTGGCCGTTTGGCTTCAATATTCCCAGCACCGGATTATTGAAGGTGCTGTGGACTGGACGGATTATTCCCCGGGACTCAAGGTTCTTAATTATTTCAGTAAGGGACTCCATTGATGCGAGAGGCAAGCGATATTGCTTCACAAACACTGGAGTCATGCCAGGGTCCGTGGGGATTGTTGTGGTGTGGATGTCGGTGCGACCACAGTCATATGAGTCTACCGCAAAGAGATCTAGGAAATCCAAGAAAACTTGTTTCAACTTTTGCTTTTGTTCCAGAGTCACACAGGCATCAGCTAGGTTGACTCTCTCTTCCACCATCTGCCTGAAGCCTGGAAAGACTTCTGGTTTGGCTATCTCCGCGGCCTCCTCCAGCTGGGTGGAGAAGTCCCTGGTCAGAGTGCTGATTTGGACCGGAGGCTTCAGGTGGGAAAGGCAGCCCTCATGGACCTGGAAAATCACCTCATCCCTCCTGAAGTCACAGGTCACATCTTCCTTACCATAGGGGCAGGAAGTGTACACCAGGAAGTTCCCCCCATGCCGGGTAAAAATCCTGTCTGGTGTTGCGTTGTCATCACTGTCACTGTCAAAACAGTCCTTGGGGATGGGTCCTAACAGTTCATTTACAAGATCAATGGAGAAATGTCGGTCATCAACCGCCATTCCAATAATGGTGCCTGCGGCTAGAGTAATACTCTTTAAGTCGCTGTTATCCACCTCTATTAGAATGGGGTCATGTTCTATGTTGACTAATGGAGTCGGGTTTACCCCCAACCCTTGCTGTTGGAGAGAAGCATTTAGATGTATGTAAGCATCAGGGTTTTTCAACTCTTGTCCCCTTTTAACTTTCACTTCCAGGGAGAATTGTCGGGTCCTTTCTGGGATGGTGACTTCCTCTTTAACCTGAATTTCAACTGCATAAGGTAGCAATTGAGCTGACCTAAATGCTTTTTCTGGATCATCAAAGCCCATGGGATTATCCGCTAATCGGGACCAAGCTTTGAAGTTTATTAGGTCCAAACTAATGGCAAAGCGATTGAGAATGTCACTGCCTAAGTAAAAGGCGGCAGTGACGTCTCGCACGACCCAACAATTATGGACTATGCTCTTGTTGCCAATGGAGATTTTGAGCATACACCTGCTTGGCAGGAGATGTTTGGAGTCAGGTGCTTCCAGGTCCATTTCCCATTTGTCTATCAGTTTGAAGGTGGGAATGGCTGGATCTTTTGGGAGTTGGCGGAACATGGCTTCGCTGATGAAGCTCTTACCGTTGTTCACACACACTCGAGCGAGAACAGAGTCCTTCCCATCATTTAACTGAACAGGGATGAACAACTGCTCTCCAATTTGCTGAATATCAGCCAGGCTTTGAGCTGATTTCACATCTTTCTGGACTATAGGAGTGGGGTTTTCTGATTGTGGATTAGTATAGAATTTCAGAGTGTTTCCTTCCAGCGTGGAATACCACTTTAGACTGGAAGGAAGGTTGATTTTCAGAAATAGAGAGGACCCCCCATCACCAGTCTGTTGTCCTACTGCTATTACCGTCACGTCTGGAATTTGGTTGTTCTGGAAGTGAAATTCTACTTGGTCAGATTTTTGTTCAACCATGTGGCATGTGCCGTTTAAACTAACATGGTTGACACTCTGTTTTAATTTTATGGGTCGGCTAGTCTGAGTCCAGAGGACCTTGTTTACGCAATCTATTAGGGGTGACAACCTTCTCAGGAGGTCATTCCCTAGTAAACAAGGGGTGCCCTCTGGGGTCACAACTATGACCGGGTGTTTCAACTTATGTCGCCCGATCTTAATGTCCAAGTCTGCCGTCCCCTCGACGGGAATTTCCTTCCCGTCAAAGTTCTGCAGTTGTCCAGGAAGAGAGGTGAGAGGAATTTGGTAATTCTCTCCCCTTCCTGCATTCAGTTCGTCAAAGGCCCTTCTGGACAGAAGGGTAGCTTGAGATCCAGTGTCCACCAGTGCTGAGATTGTACCCTGCCCCTGTACTTGTACCGGGGCATAATATCTTCCCTCCTTCTCCTCAAGGGGGCACAGATAATGTACATTTTTGGACAACTGGTGGGCTAATTTTCTGGTTTTGGACATCGCTAGCGAAGAGATTTGGGCAGAATTCTGTGGAGAGTCTTGGGAATCTGAAAGAAAAAGTTGGCAACTGGAGATCAGAGCCATTGTGGGTTCCCCTGGCTCCAGTTCTGGGCCGCCCCCCCCTTTTTGGAGGCAGTCACCAGGATGGGTTTGAACCAGGGGATTTTCTTGCTGTTGGTTCTGGGATGAGATGGTGGGCGGCGGTAGCTCAGTCTCCACATCTCCCCAGTCTGGATTTGCATCCCTAGGGACCCATTTTTCTTTGGGAGGAGTTCCCCCCTCTCTGAAGGAGAAGATCCTTTTCCCAGGATCCTCTGAGGATCCCTCTCCCTCAAATTGGAAGATCTGTACCTCCTCCTCAAACTGAGTCTGTTTGGGTCTTTTGTTTCTCCTACCCCCCCTCTGCTCCTTAGGAGGCAGACTTTCAGGGGCAAGAGATTTTGTTTCCGGTTCCTGGGTTTCCAGGGGCTGTTTACAAGTGAGGAAGGAAGCTTCCTCCAAGGCTTTACACCCCCCTTCCCTTTGTGCCTCCTCCCTGGGAACCGGTGATTTATCGGGGTGCTGCCCCCGTCATTGTTCTGGAGCACCAGGTCCAGAGTTGGGTGCGTTCTGCGCCGGCATGCTGATCTGAGGGTTCTGCTGTGCCCTCAGTATATGACCCATATCCCGCGCCATGTTTTGAACCTGGCGCTCTAACTGGGAAACCCGCTCAGGCTGATACGGGGCCCTGTTTTCTCCCCTGGGCTGATCCCGGGAAGGGTAGCTGTCCCTCCTCTGGTAGTACCCCTGGTTGGGAAGATTTTGGTACCCCTCCACCCTTGGCCTCCCCTCTCCCGGATTCAGTGGTCTGGGCTCAGGGAATTGAGGAAAGAAGGATGGATGATTTTGGGGTTGGAAGTCGGGTGGATATCTGGGGAAAAAGTTCTGCCCAGGGTTTGGTAAATTTCTGCCCTCCTGTGGGAAGTTTGGAGGGAAGTTCCCTGGGTTAGGTGCTTGGCTGGATCCCCCCCCTTGGGCTGGAGGAGTCCACACATAACCCAGGATGGGTCTGTTACCTTTGTAGCGAGGACTTACATAATCAGGAGAGCGAGGGACCCCATTTGTGGGGCTGCCTCCCTGGCTCCCTGTCTGCGACTGGCCCGAGGACCTTCTGGGCCTAGCATTATTAGGTGCAGGTAGGTTTTTAGGCCCCCCCATCTCCAAATCCAAAACGGGGGTGACCTTTACCTCTGCCACCTTGGCAGCAGCAGGGGTGCTGTTGGCTTTGGGGTTTTTCTGGGCATTGCTTTTATTTTCTATGGGCTTCTGCACCTCATAGATGCGGGTAGCCTGTTCAATGACCCAGTCTAAAGATCTTTTCTCGTGAAAATCCCTCACGAGCTGGGTCATGATATATTTGGGCAAGGCATGGAAAAACGTGTTTATAAATTCACGGCTATCCGTGCGCACCCTTCTTGTGGTCTGTGCAAAAGCCCGCTTTAACTCCTGCACAAATTCTTGTGGGGCCTGATCCTCCCCACATTGCAAATTGTAGGCTGCCTTGCGAGCCTCTTGAGGATTTCTGTGAACAGAAAAATGTTTCAGGATGGCCGCCTTATAGGTGGACCATCTTAAATGATTTTGGTCCTCCAGCCCCGCAAAGAAACTGGAGTATTCCGGGGAGAAGGTCCACTTTACATATTGAATGCAGCTTTGGCTGTCCTTCAAATGGAAAGTCTCCATCATTTGTTCAAACAACTCTAAGTGCTCCCAAACAGAATACTTAGCGTTCTTATGGTAAGGCGTGATGACGCTCCTGATCGCCTTAATCTGCTTTAAGGGGTCCTTGAGCAAGGCCCTTTTTGCCTTATTGGCCTTTTTGGTTCGGGTAACCCTTGTCCATTCTTCGTCGGACTCAGAGGCACTGCTCCCAGAGGTTCCCGTCTGTTCTTCCAGGTTTTCCCGGATTCTGCGAGCCTGGGAATGGCTGGCAGAATGTGGGGACCTGGTCTCCTGTGTCCTGCGCAGTTCAGAGGAGTCTTCAGATTCCTCCTTGCTGTCAGGATTTGATGGGTACCCCCTCCACTGACCTAACTGGGCAGAGGTTTTCAGGATGCCCTTAATGGGCCTACTCTCCTGGGGTTCCCCACTGAACTGTATTGTACTTGGGTGCCCATACCCGGATGCCCACCCCTCCATTCCTGGATGGTACTGGCCTATGAGCCCCATGCTTCTGGCTGGATAGTAATCTGCCATCCCTGTGGCCCTGTGCTCATGTGCGCCAGGGGACATGGGGGTGGTAGAGTCCAGGGACTGGGGAAAATGAAGGCCCCTGGTGTTAGGGCTCCTGCGGTTATGGTCAGGAATCTCTCTTTCCCAGCGGACCTCATCTCTATCCGCCCCTGCTCCCTGTTGCAATGCAAGAGCCTGCATTTGTGCTTTCAGTTCCTCTGTTAAGGCCTTACTCGACTCTATCAGTTTCTCCTGCATCGCTACCTGTTGCTGGAGCCTATCATTGTGTTGACAGAGGGCCTCATTTTCCCTCTGTGCTTCCTGGTTGGTCCTGGAGAACTGGGCCAGTCTTTGCTGCAGGAGGTTTACCTCCTGAGTCCCATCCCTACTGGCCTGCTCCTTTCTTGCCAGAGCATCTTCCACCCTTCTGGTGTGCTCTAGCAAGTTCTGGTTTTCTTTTTGGAGGTCACCCAGTCCCTGGTGGGCCAGGTGATTTTCTTCCATTTTCCTTTTTAAATGGCAGACTTCCTGGCCTAAGGCGTCTCTTTCCTGACTAAGAGCCTGCATTTGTGCCGCCAGGTCGTCCCTTTGCCTTTGGAAGGCACCAGCTTTCTGGCGCTCCTGATCAAACTCTGTCTGGGTATCCAGGTCTTTCAGGATCAGTTTATTGCTCTCCTCTTTCTCTCTGTCTAGTTGGATTTGCAGGGTGGCTACCTGCTCTGTGCATGCCCTGTTGAAATTGATCTGTTGCTCCAGCTTTTTCTGGCTCTGCAGTAAGGAGTCCAAACTGTCTTGGTGCTCCTTCTGCAGGGCCAGAAATCTAGTATCCTGTTCTGACTTTTCCTTTTGCAGCACATCCATATCCTCCTTTATTTTAGTAATGTACAGTCTGCTGTCATTTTCTGACTCCTGGCTCCTCTGCAGCCTCTGCTCAGAAGAGTCCAGATCAAATTGGACCTTCTGTAATGCCATCTGTTGCCTATTTGCCAGATTTTGGCTTTCAGCACATCTATCCTGCATGTCTCCCATATATAGGTACAGGTATGCTGCTATCCTGGCGATCTTATTGTGTTCCTCTTTGGCTTTAGGAGCCATATATAGTTCACTCAGGGCCACATGTAAGGGACCCTGATCTCTATATATATCTGACCCTGTTTCAGTGACCTGTTGTGTGATGGCCTGCAACCACACATCCTGGCCCTGTTCGGTCCATTCACCTCTCACAAATAGCTTATGCAAGAGGTGCTCTCTGGCTATTTTCATGTCTACTAAGGTCGTCATTCTAGAGATTGGTCTCTGTCCTGACTTACAGAAGTTAGTATTTTATTTTTGCAGAACAGAACTTTTCTTGGAGTGTCCCTTTTGAGGAATGCTTCACAGCGTAATGCAGCGTGGTGATCCGACCGGGTGTATGTATCCCGTCAGTTAGCACACTGTATTAAGCTGCACAACTGGTAAATCTAACCCAACGTCTCGGCTCGAGCCCCCACTTTGTAAGAGGATTCAATTCAGCACTACAGCCAAGTTAACGCCTAGTCTAGAATACTGAATGAAAACCCTTATTGATATATCTTTAGGTCCAGTTCATGCGTTCTGGATGACTACCCTTGTATAACACCCCTCTCTTGGAATCCCCCTGACCCCACTGAGCCAAGAAGTAATTCTGTTTGCAAGTTTAAAAGGTTTATTTGATAAATTAAAATATATATCACACTTTTTAATAAATTAATAATTGAATATCACACTTAATCTGATATGGTAAATATTAACAACGGAGAATCTGGCACTAGCACACTTCTTTAATCACTAATGAGTTGACATGAAATGGATAAGGTAGCACACTGGTAAATAGGAACAAAAGTATAATGTGGTAGAGGATGCTTTATGTAGGCTCAGGTGGATGCAATATTCAATGAATGCAGTACAGAAAATACGCAATATGATTTCAACCAAACAATGTAATCACTTTTCTCTGGCTACTCCCCCCCTCTTTATGCAATGCAAGGAAATGGGAGGAAAGCACACAGTTCTCAGAAATGCAATCAATGTAATCAGTTCAATCCAGCAAGCTTAGACAACAGAAAACAGATAGGAGTTTTGAAATCACAGGCCCAAATTGCTTTGATAGGTGCTAGCAATGAATGAGAAATATGCTGGAAACGCTCTTAATTCCCTTTTAGAGGTTCAGGATGAGTGGTATCTAGTTAATATTAGTCCAGGCTCACACTAGCAATGATGCAGGGATAGTTAGCAGGTTAAACGAATTTCTGGCAAATGAAATCAGGCAGCAGCAGTTTTTTTACATGTGAAGAAATTGCAAATCGCGGCAAAATTCGCGGATGCGCCGAGCGCTATTACAAAGGAACCGCAAGGACTATCTCTACCGTTTTGGGGTCCTAGGAAAGCCTGGGATCTCAGCTTCCAAATAAAAGTTATTGCAAGTCTCTAGCCCAAACGGTTGCGGAGATATGATTAATTTAGTAAAGGTCGTTTTTGGTTTTGTAAATTTTAAACGCACACTTTTTCAAAATGACAAATTTTACTAGAAATGACAGGTGACCGATAGGAGGCAGTTCTACTTAGGTTAAATAGATTGAATTAGATGAATTTAAACTAAGAGATGTGTTCTGAGTTTTGCTAAGTACTCACAAGAGATTTTGAACATGAAAGCGACTTGGTCACGATCTTCAGTCTGGTCAGGTCTTTCCGGATTCTGCTCACAGCGCCTGGTCTGGTCTCGGCTAGGCACAGCACTGCTTTCTCTCTGGTCTGGTCTCTGCTAGGCACAGCACTGCTTTCTCTCTGGTCTGGTCTCTGCTCTGGATAGATTGAAGTCTCTAGTTTGGCTTTCTGGAGTTTGATGGAGGTAAGTATGGATTTTTCCGGCAGGGCTTCCAGCGGCAGATGAAATTGAATCTCTCTATGTGTCCTGACTCTCTGCTTTTATCTGTTTCTTGAGAATGGGTGTGTGTGTTGCATCACTAGACTTGCCCCTCTCATTCGTCATTGGTCAGGCTTCCATTCCTCCGCTTGATTGGCAAACTGAACTGTGAGTCAGATTGATGTCATTTTATGATCTCTTGAAACAACCTGCCTTATCATCTGTGCACCCAAATATATATATGATCAAAATCCATACTTCAGAGTTACACAGTTGTTTGAAATTACATATACATGGTGTGGCTGAATTTAGCCATGTCTATGTCCAAATCTGTCCATTCTCGGAGCTTGCATTCAAAGAGTGTACATAATTGACTTTTTAACTGCTTTTTCAATTTCCGACATGGACCCAACTTTACATACATGTGTGCAGGGGGTAGGGACATTAACTGATGAAGTTTCAGATTTTTAACATGCACACATTTAGAGTAATATCCACTTTTCCGCTAAAACCCCCCTGAACATACCACCGGTTCCTACCACGTCTTAAACTGTGGGCAGAAAAATCACAAGAATTATGGTATCATTTATAAAATTTTCACATGTCCGCACTATGAATTATCCCCCTTTTTATAAAACCATATCCTTGCTGCAGGGGTGTGTCTTTTCAGGTCACATGGTACAGAAACCAGTCTTTCCAGTTTCTGCCAAGCCAGCTTGCTTCTCACAGGCAGTGCCCCTCCCAGCTTCTCCAGGAGGAAGCCACTTTTTACGACGTCTGTAATAAAAACCTTTGCCTGAGTGGAGAGGGCTTTGTTCACTCTCTGCAGAGCACAGATAATTCAATTATCAGATAGATGGCATATCCTTTGTGTGAGCAGCAAAAGGGCAGATGGCCTGGGAACACAGCTGTGACTCAAGTTTCCTTTCTGATGGGGGTAGTTGCCAGGCAAAATCAAGTTCCTTAAGCCAGACCTTCAGCTAACTTTTTGTTGCTTTTAAAATAACTTGTAATTTTACACATGCAGCTAGAATGCTGATTCTAAGTGCAAAACTATGACATTTCAACAGTTACAAAGGCATGTGACACCAAACATAGGTCACTCATTCAATTTAACATTTTCGATTTTGGTGGTTTTAAATCCAGTTGCAGTTAGGCTTAAGCTGCTGACTCCATAGCATTTTTGTTATAAGCATTGTTTTTGGGCTCTTCATTTCCCAGATTTTGTAGGCACACAAAACTCCATTCTACCAAATGTCTGCTGGTGTTCAGTAAATATTTTGCACATATTGCAATGTTTGAAATAGGCACTTTGGCTTGCCTTCAGAAAAACACACAGTGGGTTTTAAAACGCCGGCTTTTGGATAGTGGTGAGTACTGTTACTGCACCCATTTTTGAGATTTTCTTGGATTAATGCATTCTAAACAGGAATGGTTCTTACATGGTAGTAAATCCTTGCTTAACATTGTTTTGATGGGGCTCCTTACAGTAAGATGGTTATGTGGAACCCCACAAAAAGGGTTGAATCTTTAAAGTGGTCCAATGAGTCACGATTTCAGCAACTTTTTGACATCAGTAAAAGTGGATTTTGTTAACAAAGACCTTTCTTTACCCTGGTGGGTGGCAAGTTAGGTAACCATTTTGGTGTGCGCACAACTGCGCAGCTTTCCTGGATTTCGGCGCACATGTGGGTTTTCCGCCATCTTGAATTTCCTAAGCCCACAGCACCAAATGTTGTAGCAGGGTAGCTTAAACGTGGGTCAGGACACCCTACAGTGCGATAAGAAGAGGTGGAGGAGCTGGAAAAAAGAGAACATTAGGAGGAGCAAGAACAACAGGAACAACAGCAGGTGGAGCAGGAATAACAGGAGGAAGAGGCAAAAAGGCAGGAAGAGGAACATACGGAGGTGGTGCAGAAGCACCAGGCCTTCGTTCATTTAATAATGTATCTATAAATTCATCGGAAGTATGGAGGTCTTTGGACGGATATATTTTTTTAATTCCAAGTGAGAAAGCCCTGTCCATATTTCTAGTCGATTCAGAATGTTTATCTTGGTCATACAATAATGCTTTTTCGGCGTTCGTCTTATGACGGCGCGCATGCTTCTCTCTACTTTTAAGTTGTTGCAACGCTTCTTTTTTTCCAATTCTGCAAAACATCAAATGCTGCAGGTCTAGCCTTTTTCTTTAATAGAATTGACTCTAAATACTCAATACGAGGGATTTCAAAACTACCATTGATTGGCCACTGAAGTTCGGAGGCATGTCTGGTTTGTCTGTGCCGAATGTCATTAAATACTATACTTCCAATGCCATGCTTACAGTACATAGTACATGCCGGCGACCCCTCCTGTGGTGCCAGACGGCTAAATTCCAAAGAATGTCTATCGCTGCGGAACAAAGCCCTGAAGCAGGTAGACAATTTCCCAGGCATATCAAATTATTGGTGTTACCTGGTCAATAATTGCTTCTGCAGATACAATGCGCGAAATTCAAATTTTCAGGGTTGAATTAAGAGTCGGGTCACAACTCACCTGAACAAACCTAAGGAGGTCTGATCGGATTTCAAAGAATCTTACCTAACTAATCTTACCTTGTGTATGGTGATTTCGGCAAATCTGCCCGCCTCGATAAGTGGACCCTCGACAAGATGCCGTCTCAGACCACAAGCTAATCGTCCAGGGATCGGGTTGTGCAGTGCTGCTGAGGTGTCGCGTCTCATTCAGTGGGGCCCCTTTTTGTCACACCATCCAATAGCCTGTGTCAACCTTCAATAATCCGCCTCAATCTTGAGGGTCCCTATTCGGGCGCCAACTGTGAAAACAGAATCAAAATATCGAGGCTGAGTACCCCAAAAAGAAATACACCGAACACGGGTTACAAAGGAACATACAAAGTACTTTATTTTATACTGAATCCAGTTACAAAAACAGAGCAAAATCAGATAGCTATCGGCCCTCAGTACAACACAACGAACTCCAGCGTGGTTCAGAGTGTTCAGTGAGAGACGTTGTACATTAGAATGCATTTGCTTTTTACACACTTGGTGGGCACGATGTCCATCCCCACTTCAGGTTAATATTCCATGTAATACATCACCGATCTAGGGTTCGTGCCAAGTCTCGAACAACCGCATATAACTGGTTTGCCTTTAACACATGTATCAACAAGCCTATGCAATAACTGTGTATTCTAAGATTTTCCATGCAGGCCTTCTCAAACATTAATACAATGTAGTAAAACAAGTGTTCTACGTTCAGTATTTGAATACATTGTTTCAACATATGCTCGTGGATTAGTTTCATTGCACGAGTAATCCTTTTACACACAGGTCAACGAAGGACAAGGTCTCAGCTCACGACCTCAACAAGCGGCCTACAGGCAAGTTACATATTAGCTATGTACAGAGGTCAAGACGGCCATGTTGTATTTTGGAATGACATCGTCCACCATTTTAACTCACAGGGTGACTTTTACAAAGCGAATCCTAAAATGGCGGATTGGCCTAAAATGGCGGCTTACATTGATTTAAGGTCAGGACCTTGCAACACGGTTTCTCTCTCAAACAATTTTCGAGCAGCTTGGCGTAGGCCAATATACATATATTTATTGCAATAGGAGGCACAATATAATTTCTCTTTTGACAAGAGAATGAGTGAAAATCATCAGTGCCTCTGCCTCTCCATCTACAGAACGGATAGACTAGCAAGCCCACAAATGAAACAGTACTGTGCAGTATTTTATACATTGAATAAAGTTAACCTGAACGGATGTTCAGTATGATAGGCTATCACTGAGACAATGTACCTTGGTGCGTTAAAGTACGAGAGCCATTTCGTGGTGATTAACCCTTATGTTGGCTTTGTTTAACTGCAAGATTTATACAGTACATATATACAATAACCAAATAAAAGAAAAATGCATTAGGCACGTAGAACTCACATGTATAGGTTCAGGCTGCTGAGCAACAGCATTCATAATAATAATAATAATAATAATAATAATAATAATAATAATAATAACAAGGTTCAGGCTGCTAAGCAGCAGCATTGGTCCTGTCTCTACAATGCCATAGGCGTGCGTCTATATGAATGTTAGCTTTTGTGTTTTCATTATAGTCCATTGATACCATTCATATTCTGATACATAAAGTCCAATTTAAAGCTAATGGAGAGGTTCAAACCCAGCTTGCATGGCTTCTCCATTTTCAAAATGGTGTGTTTAAACCTCTACACTGCCATTGCCAAGACAAACATGCACACATTTGCTTATTTATTATTTGTAATGCTTCTACTTCGATAGAGTTTACTTGTGTGGGCACCATATGAAGTTAAAAAGAGCATAGTATGCACTGGCCACCATTTGGGGGGTGGCATTTAGTACCCACGCTGCAGTGGAGTAGATAATATGAAATGTTAAGCATGGCTATACCTTCCAACATGGACCATGGGATTTGAATCTTTCAGCACACAGTGGAGAGAGTGGAGTTGTGCAATTAGCTTTCGTCTCGGCATATCCGCGAAATGGAAAAAAGAAATGTGTAGCATGTGGCTTGCTTTTAAGGTGTAAAGTATCTCAGCTGGGGGCACAAGGCGCATAGCCTGAGAATACAAATATGCATCACAGGTACAACCTTAAATGGCCCACGTTCTATTCTTAATCATAACACTCATGCAATCTATAGCTGTCTGACTTTTTCATTTTGCTTGAAACTTCCCCAGCATAACGTTAATGTGCAGATTTTCTGTCTGCATAATAGTAGAAGTAGAGTTGCCACTTATTGCTCTAGGAAATACAAAAGTAGGGAATCAGGGTAGAAATGGTGCACACTGAAACGAATCAGTCTAAAAAAATCAAAATATTATAAACAACCAGAAAACATAATTTGTGTTTTTGACAGGTGATGAATAAAAATGCGAAGAGCGATGTGTGTTAGGTCATTAAGAAGAAAAGCTTTCCCCAGGCCAGCTATGTCTTGAGGGGGTTTCCGGGGATAATAATACACAAATATGGATAAGAGTGCTCTGAAACATCTAGTGAAATAGAGAAGTCATACGTCATCAACAACCTTTTTACATTATGTAAGAAAATTAATTTCTTGCATACCACAAAGCCAAGGTCGGACCAGGGCATAAAATTGTTTCGAGCACCAACGAAAAAGTTTCCCACAGTTGCAAATGGGAATTCATTCCTTTTGTGACGCTGTTTGAGTAGTACCCAGGGGGAGGTTTTGGATAAAATGTGATGCAAATTGTACATTTTAAAGAATATTTATTCAGCAACACTGGTCAAAACTATTAGTCACATAGTGAAGTAACTTATCAAACTGGCCCACATTGGCAAAACAAGTGCCCCACTTTGACCCAAAAAACTGGCCCACACAAGCATTTTGTATGTTATGGTTCAGCCCTGGGCCTATTGCCTTATAAACCAGTCCGAGCTTGCACAAAGCCCCCAAAAACATCACCACGTTGAAATGTCAGGACGAGAAGGTGGGTCTCGGTGCAAATTATACTGGAGGAAGGAGGCCATGGGCCCCAGGTCTCTACCCAGGTTCCGTACTTCTGCAGTTTGCAGCTCCTTCGAAATTTCACTTCAACAAAGGGACTCATTTATATATGAGCATCTGACTGTTCTCCACCTCCCCTAGGACTTACTCCATATAATACACGTGCCCTGCAATCCTTCCATACTCCTTCTGTAATCACCTCCCAACAAATAATAAACCTTTAGATCAGCAACTTTATCATATGTCATTCTGAACATATTTCCTCTGTTAAATAGACTGCCCTAGACTATCATTTCAAACTGAGTTATGAGTGATATCGCTACTGTTAAATGAACTCTTTATGACTGACTATTATGGAAAGCTGAGCTGGAAGTGTTGTCTCTTCTGCTGAATACCACCTATAACTACAGAGTGTTTGAAGCTGTGCTGGGAGTGATGTTTGCATGAGTTAAAAGTCTGCAGTCCCTTGCTGAATGCTTAGTGCATTTTTGCAACTGTTGAACGTGACTTAACTTTTTAAGATGTAAGTTAACTTGATGCAAAACACGTAGGGCCTGATCTACAAAGCGTTTTCCAGGGGGGCGTCCCCATTGTCAAAAGCTTTTGTAAATCAGGCCCTTATTGTCCTAAACCTACTCTGAACAAGCTTAAAGTCACATTTATACAACCAGCTTCGTAAAATATAGATACATTTAACTCAGTTTGGCTTGTGGACCCTTTATTCGATGTGCAACCAGGGTCGGACTGGGACAAGAAATAGGCCCTGTCACCCAAAAACAAGTTGCCCACCCCTCGCCTCACGACCCTTGACCTCTGATGACATCACGGGAAGTGATGTCATTTGACCCCACCCCAAAGTGACATCCCAGGAAGCATGAAACACAACCTTTCACCACTTGACAAAGCAGGAAGTGGCATCAAATAGCATTGTTCCTAACTACACTACGAAAAATATGGGTATGATTTCACTAATGTGATATACATTTCATACAAGAATGGATCACCATATGCATCATTAATATCTGTGTGTATAGATCCGTAATACCAAATTACTGTGAATCCAAGCAGACGTCCAAGGCCAAATGATAATATGTTATTGCATAGCACTTATGCTCAAGCTCTTTTTTATAGAACAAATATGCATACAATATCACCCAACCTGTGTTGGTACTCATTTATCGACCTAAGAAGGATGAAAGGCTTTAAAAAAAAAAAACAGAAAATGGAAAAACAGAATATTTTCTTTTTCACATTTCTTTTTCAAATCGGCCCAGGCATGGCCAGAAACCGGCCCCCACTCCTCAGGGACGATTTCGTCCCTGCCACGGGCCGAAAGGCCGAGGGCCAATCCGATCCTGTGTGCAACCACCCTGACACCCATTGTTCTATATGCGCCCTTGGTCTCGCAGCCCCGCACCGTCGCAATACTTATTTCTAGTGACGCCACTGCATAAGACCATGACCATATGGGCCTGTAAAAAAAGCAAAATATCAAATAAATCATAAAAGAAGGATCTGCGTGCAGGGCCACATTATCATATAATCACCAATGAAATCTTTTCGAGTCCCAGGGGACTAAACATGTACGAAAGTATGGCCGAGGCAGTGAAAGAGACTTGATTCTCTCCAGAAGAGAGGTCTTTCCTGATTGTGTAATTCGGTGCCCGCAAACCACGAGATGCATCTTAAATGGTGCGCTTGCTGTAATTCCCCATTCTTACATTTGCTCAACCTTCTTTGCCCTCTGTACTACGCTTTCTCCTATTGTTGGAGCATTTTATATTTCTTCGTATTTAAAATATTAAACCTGCTGAAGACTATGCCCAACACACAGTGGGGAAATCCTGGTTTTATGAATGGCGGATGCAGGCCACGTTTTGCACATGGACAGTACCTGCGTGACGAAGAAGGGCTTTACAACAAAGGGCGACATCGCCAATGAATGTTCCAAGCCACCCGATGCGTGGTTCTTCCGTTGTAACACTGTAAAGGACCTGTGCTATATCAGCAGACTTCAGAGTGAGGCCAGAAAATGTATGTTTTACCCTTACTCAAATTAACCATGTACGCCAAAGCATTTTCATTCGCTGGCATGCCAACAGGTGAATTAGGGAACACATGCCAAAATTACCCTGGTGCAATAATGACAAATGCAGGTTCAATAAAGTATGTATCCTTTTCAATGAACACCACTCACTAGTGAAGCAAAGTAAAGTGAAATCCTTAAGTTTACAAACATTTACCTTTAATAAAATATGAACCCTTATCCCCCATAAAGACAGATCTTGGTATTAGTATTAGCTGCGATAATGGGAGAGGGTCAAGTTTCGGAGCCATGCTAGCTTAAGTCTCGAGTCCTTGGCACTTCTATTCGCAATGCAGGAAGGGAAGCTAGAAGTAGAGGGGTGGCAAATAAAGAAATTCGACCCCCCCACAAAATTGAAGCCATGCTGGGCTGTCTGCCTAAAAAGAAAAATGGGGTTATGTAGGTGAACCATGTGCAATGGCAACAGGTAAAATGCAAGGCACTGACAAAAAGGCAAAATGGAATACCCCGGCATTCACATGGTGGCTAAGTGATGCAATGCAAGGGGCTCTGGGCCTTGAGAGCTGGAATCCTGACGGGTTTTCAGGATATCCCACATTAATATTCACAAGGAACAATTTGCATCCCTTTAAAATCATTGTATGCAAATGTATCTCATGAATATTAATGAGGGGCATCCTGAAAACCCAGCATGGATCTGGCCCTCGAAGCCTGGAGTTGGACAACCCTGGGCTAAACTAAGAAATAACTTCCCAAGTGGTGACGTCTGGGGGTGAGGCAAGGTGACAGTGGTGGTGGGGGACAAGGGCCAGGGAAGACTACGCAGAAGACAATGGCGGCTGCAAGCACAGCTCCGTTGTAAGATGTTTCGTGCCCACACAGTTTACATATTTTTCAAAATAATTTAGTGCATGCTGTGGGGTTCAACATGAGGGGGGGCGCTGTTAATTTAGTTGGTACTACAGGAACATTTATCCAGGTATACAGTGTTTGCCTCATTATAGGATCCTCCATAAAATGTCGTTTTTAATTAGAGAATGTTGTAAAGATTTTAATTATAAGATGGCTGGTACCGGGAAGTGGGGGGCTGACATGGATGTAATATGCTTGCCATATTTTGCTCTCGTTTTCTGTATTTTGTGCGGTTTTCATTAACAACCTTTTAACAATTAAAGTTGTAATATGATTTGCAAAATCATATGATTGTGTTATTAACAATCGGAAGCCATGGGTTCACAATTCCACAGCTTGCAACGCTCCTCTTGAAGGATTACATCCATGCCTTTTCAGACACGTGCCAGCCTTTCATATAGGCAAAACGTGTTGTGATCCAATCCAAGCCCTAAATTCCTCTTCTTAGGCACTATTGTTGATGTGTACCCAAAGTGTGTCTAGACACAAAGGTTGCCCAGAGCAATGCCAAAAGTTATGATTCATGCAAAAACTTCGGTTTTGCTTAAGTCACACCAGGCGGAATGGGTAGGCAAAGATATGGGTTCTGAGTGTCTATGCCTAGAAGAGATTTGTCCTACAAGTTCAAGCTGGATTGCCCCTTTTGGGCTGGGACCAAGCCTTATTTTGTATGGTCTCTGCCCTTCTGCAATTGTATGACAGCCTGAACATCAATGGTCTGGACGGTTGCCAAGATGAATGCCTGAGGTTATAATCTATTGAAAGCTTTCCAGATATCACCTTACTGTTTACTTAAAGCACCCCAAGTAGGGCAGGTATGTCCAGACATGAGTCCCAGGTTTGCTGTGCCCAGAGACCCACACGTCATTTTACTGATGATGGACAATGCACTTGGAACATTTCTGGGGCTGTTTGATGTCCTGTGCAAACCGCATGTGACCTAGCAGTTCTGGCTGGAGTGCCCCTTTTGTGGTAGGACCAATTCTGATTTTCTTCTGGAGTTACCCCTTCTGTGAAGGCATGACAGGCTAAAAAAGAATGATCTTCAGGGTTGCCCTGAGCCATGCCAGATGTTAAGATGGCCTCACTTTTCTGTTTTGCTGTAGCCTCAAAGGTAGGCACCACCATCCAGTCAGTGGCCCTGTGTTTTGGAATGTACCTTTTCTACGCATCGGGCCATGTACCAACTATCTGAAATTCCAATGGCTTTTAAGAAGCCTGTCATTCCTTAAAGGTAGGATGCACTGTAGCGCTCTCATCCCTGCCAATGCACCCTCAAAGCAACTAGAGGCAATTGTCTTTGTAGTGTTGCGCTATCCAAAACCACAGTAAAAAAGGGAACATTTCATGGCAATGATGTTATGAATACTAACACACCAGGAGGGCAAAGGACCCTATTACCTCCGATCTTGTTTATTTATTTATTTATTTGCATTTATATTGCGCACACAAACCCTCGCACATCAGGGCGCTTGTGGAAACCAGTTACTTGTGGCCCGTAGGCAGGAAGAGTGCAACTTGTAACCCCGCCAGAGATTCAAGGCCACGAGAAATTAAGCCAGTAATGTGAAACTGTATTTTGCTTGATTTAATAAATAAGTGCTTTGTTGGCAGTTTTTCTCCCTCCTGACACCACATAAAGAGTTTTTAAAACACTTTGAACGATTTGCCACCAGGATACAGTAAAAAGATTGCCTGCCCTGCAATTGCAGGACCTATGCAGACAGAATGTCGGGGTGGGAGGATAAGGTTTCCTTCTGCGAGTGGCCATTTCGGAAGAAATTTGTAGTGGAATTCAGGGGGCTGGCCCCACTAAGGCCTCTGTAGTCCATGATCCTCCCTGCTCTACGCAGCACGCCTTCAGAGGCGTAAAGCAGGCCAGCCTCACAATTCCTATGCATGTAGAGAGGCACATGTGATCTTTCCTGGCACATTTATGCAAAGGGCACCCGCTCCCTCCCCGCAGACGAGCGGATCTAAATGCAGAGGGTTCAGAGTTCCTTATTCCCTTGTTAGGGCACCAAAGTGTTTTACAAACAAATTGCACATCTCATTATGACCCAATTGTAATTGGTCCTCAATTACTGTGAATAACAGTAATGGCTTCTGTGTGGGAAGGACAGAGATGTATGCATTACCCGCTGGAACCGAAAATTAATTCAGCATCCTATTTAATTGTCATTTACATTAACTACACACTGAATACATGAAAGCCAATGAGGCCAGAAATTAACTGTATCCTCTCCCCTTTCGCCGAGATGTATCCAGCATGGTTGCATTGCAAGAGAGAATCGTGGATCTTTAACTGCATGCACTGAGCACAAACAGGCCGTCTAGGGTCCTCGTGACGTCATCTTGCAGAAGCCGGGAAGCAGAGACCTCTGTGATAGTACAGGACCATCTGATGTCTTTTATGCAGCAAGAAGTAACAACTTTGTGTGAGGGGTGGATATCGATTGACACATTGTGTGCGAGATGGGGCACATTAAATTACGCCAACTGTTCAGAGAAATCTATACAACACAGTGTGTTACACCTTATTGCTTCACAGTTAGAACTGTACAGCTGTATGATTCGGCAGAGAACGTATAGAAGTTCCTCTTTGTAAATAATACTGCAGTTTGGCTGGCCTCTTGATGCTTAGGACACTTGCTAGCACGAGACTGGCCAAAGAACAGGTTGCAGGGAGGTTGCAGAATATAGCGAGAGTAGTGATGGAGGGGCCAACAACCAGGAGTTGGGCCATCTTCACAATGCAATCCTATCTTCATTGGTGCACAGCTATGAGGCATGTGTTTTGCAAAGATGATGAGATGAGGGATTTCGTTACATAGCCAAGATACTTGCGGCCTGTTTCTCCGAAGCGTTCTATAATGGCAATATCCAATTGGAAAACGCTCTGTCACTAAGGGCCTAGGAATCTAATGTATTGCCCCAATCCGAAAGACCCAACTTGCCTTACATCTGGGGTTGCTGTCTAAAGAATGGAGCCACTTGGTGGTAAATGGTCTGGTGAGCGGCGCACGGAGCCTTGAGAGCAATCACATTTTATACAGGAAATACCAATGATTGCCAAGCAAGAGTCACACGATGCCTGCAGAGTAGCACCCAAGCAGCAGTCATATATATGCGACGTAAACAAGACATTATAATGCCAGCAGAACTATTGCAGCAACGTGTTGGCGTGTTAGTAAGAAATGCAACGTGGATGATGGGTGGAATGTGTATTTATTAAGTAAAACATTGCACCAATGGTAAAACGTAGGCTCCTCTGCATTGTATGAATGGACTGCATTTCCAATCTTAGGACATAGTCCAGCAATCAGGAGCTCCATCTTGAAGGGATTGCCTTTCAGCCAGCGTACAATATCACAGTCTATTGAGCGCCCCTGAAGGTGGGCTTAAAGGGATTGCGTTTCAGCCAGTGTACAATATCACAGTGTAGTGAGCACCCCTGAAGGTGGGCTTGAAGGGATTGAATTTCTGCCAGTGTACAATATCACAGTCTATTGAGCGCCCCTGAAGGTGGGCTTAAAGGGATTGCATTTCAGCCAGTGTACAATATCACAGTGTAGTGAGCGCCCCTAAAGGTGGGCTTGAAGGGATTGAATTTCTGCCAGTGTACAATATCACAGTCCATTGAGCGCACCTGAAGGTGGGCTTGAAGGGATTGAATTTCAGCGAGTGTACAATATCACAGTCTATTGAATGCCCCTGAAGGTGGGCTTGAAGGGATTGCATTTCAGCCAGTGTACAGTATCACAGTATATTGAGCTCCCCTGAAGGTGTGCTTGATGGGATTGAATTTCAGCGAGTGTGAAATATCACAGTCTATTGAGCGCCCCTGAAGGTGGGCTTGAAGTGATTGCATTTCAGCCAGTGTGAAATATCACAGTCTATTGAGCGCCCCTGAAGGTGGGCTTGAAAGGATTGAATTTCTGCCAGTGTACAATATCACACTCTATTGAGCACCCCTGAAGGTGGGCTTAATGGGATTTCATTTCAGCCAGTGTACAATATCACAGTGTAGTGAGCACCCCTGAAGGTGGGCTTGAAGGGATTGAATTTCTGCCAGTGTACAGTATCACAGTATATTGAGCTCCCGTGAAGGTGGGCTTGAAGGGATTGAATTTCTGCCAGTGTACAATATCACAGTCCATTGAGCGCCCCTGAAGGTGGGCTTGAAGGGATGGCATTTCAGCCAGTGTACAGTATCACAGTATATTGAGCGCCCCTGAAGGTGGGCTTGATGGATTGAATTTCAGCGAGTGTGAAATATCACAGTCTATTGAGCGCCTCTGAAGGTGGGCTTGAAGTGATTGCATTTCAGCCAGTGTGCAATATCACAGTCTATTGAGCTCCCCTGAAGGTGGGCTTGAATGGAATGTATTTCAGCCAGTGTACAATATCACAGTCTATTGAGCGCCCCTGAAGATGGGCTTGAAGGGATTGACTTTCTGCCAGTGTACAATATCACAGTCTATTGAGCGCCCCTGAAGGTGGGCGTGAAGGGATTGCATTTCAGCCAGTGTATAATATCACAGTGTATTGAACACTCCTGAAGGTGGGCTTGAAGGGATTGAATTTCTGCCAGTGTACAATATCACAGTCTATTGAGCGCCCCTGAAGGTGGGCTTGAAGGGATTGCATTTCAGTAAACGTACAATATCACAGTCTATTGAGCGCCTCTGAAGGTGGGCTTGAAGGGATTGACTTTCTGCCAGTGTACAATATCACAGTCTATTGAGCGCCCCTGAAGGTGGGCGTGAAGGGATTGCATTTCAGCCAGTGTATAATATCACAGTGTATTGAACACTCCTGAAGGTGGGCTTGAAGGGATTGCATTTCAGTCAGCGTACAATATCACAGTGTATTGAGCACCCCTGAAGGTGGGCTTGAAGGGATTGCATTTTAGCCCGTGCAAAATATCACAGTCTATTGAGCGCCCCTGAAGGTGGGCCTGAAGGGATTTAATTTCAGCCAGCGTACAATATCACAGTCTATTGAGCGCCCCTGAAGGTGGTCTTGAAGGGATTGCATTTCAGTCAGAGTTCAATATCACAGTCTACTGAGCGCCCCTGAAGGTGGGCTTGAAAGGATGAATTTCTGCCAGTGTACAATATCACAGTCTATTGAGCGCCCCGGAAGGTGTGCTTGAAGGGATTGCATTTCAGCCAGTGTACAATATCACAGTGTATTCAACACCCCTGAAGGTGGGCTTGAAGGGATTGAATTTCTGTGAGTGTACAATATCACAGTCTATTGAGCACCCCTGAAGGTGGGCTTAAAGGGATTGCATTTCAGCCATTGTACAATATCACAGTGTAGTGAGCGCCCCTGAAGGTGGGCTTGAAGGGATTGAATTTCAGCCAGTGTACAATATCACAGTCTATTGAATGCCCCTGAAGGTGGGCTTGAAGGGATTGCATTTCAACCAGTGTACAGTATCACAGTATATTGAGCTCCCCTGAAGGTGTGCTTGATGGGATTGAATTTCAGCGAGTGTGAAATATCACAGTCTATTGAGCGCCCCTAAAGGTGGGCTTGAAGTGATTGCATTTCAGCCAGTGTGCAATATCACAGTCTATTGAGTGCCCCTGAAGGTGGGCTTGAAGGGATTGAATTTCTGCCAGTGTACAATATCACAGTCTATTGAGCGCCCCTGAAGGTGGGCGTGAAGGGATTGCATTTCAGCCAGTGTATAATATCACAGTGTATTGAACACTCCTGAAGGTGGGCTTGAAGGGATTGCATTTCAGTCAGCGTACAATATCACAGTGTATTGAGCACCCCTGAAGGTGGGCTTGAAGGGATTGCATTTTAGCCCGTGCAAAATATCACAGTCTATTGAGCGCCCCTGAAGGTGGGCCTGAAGGGATTTAATTTCAGCCAGCGTACAATATCACAGTCTATTGAGCGCCCCTGAAGGTGGTCTTGAAGGGATTGCATTTCAGACAGTGTGAAATATCACAGTCTATTGAGCGCCCCTGAAGGTGGGCTTGAAAGGATTGAATTTCTGCCAGTGTACAATATCACACTCTATTGAGCACCCCTGAAGGTGGGCTTAATGGGATTTCATTTCAGCCAGTGTACAATATCACAGTGTAGTGAGCACCCCTGAAGGTGGGCTTGAAGGGATTGAATTTCTGCCAGTGTACAGTATCACAGTATATTGAGCTCCCGTGAAGGTGGGCTTGAAGGGATTGAATTTCTGCCAGTGTACAATATCACAGTCCATTGAGCGCCCCTGAAGGTGGGCTTGAAGGGATGGCATTTCAGCCAGTGTACAGTATCACAGTATATTGAGCTCCCGTGAAGGTGGGCTTGAAGGGATTGAATTTCTGCCAGTGTACAATATCACAGTCCATTGAGCGCCCCTGAAGGTGGGCGTGAAGGGATTGCATTTCAGCCAGTGTATAATATCACAGTGTATTGAACACTCCTGAAGGTGGGCTTGAAGTGATTGCATTTCAGCCAGTGTGCAATATCACAGTCTATTGAGTGCCCCTGAAGGTGGGCTTGAAGGGATTGAATTTCTGCCAGTGTACAATATCACAGTCTATTGAGCGCCCCTGAAGGTGGGCGTGAAGGGATTGCATTTCAGCCAGTGTATAATATCACAGTGTATTGAACACTCCTGAAGGTGGGCTTGAAGGGATTGCATTTCAGTCAGCGTACAATATCACAGTGTATTGAGCACCCCTGAAGGTGGGCTTGAAGGGATTGCATTTTAGCCCGTGCAAAATATCACAGTCTATTGAGCGCCCCTGAAGGTGGGCCTGAAGGGATTTAATTTCAGCCAGCGTACAATATCACAGTCTACTGAGCGCCCCTGAAGGTGGGCTTGAAAGGATGAATTTCTGCCAGTGTACAATATCACAGTCTATTGAGCGCCCCGGAAGGTGTGCTTGAAGGGATTGCATTTCAGCCAGTGTACAATATCACAGTGTATTCAACACCCCTGAAGGTGGGCTTGAAGGGATTGAATTTCTGGGAGTGTACAATATCACAGTCTATTGAGCACCCCTGAAGGTGGGCTTAAAGGGATTGCATTTCAGCCATTGTACAATATCACAGTGTAGTGAGCGCCCCTGAAGGTGGGCTTGAAGGGATTGAATTTCTGCCAGTGTACAATATCACAGTCCATTGAGCGCCCCTGAAGGTGGGCTTGAAGGGATTGAATTTCAGCCAGTGTACAATAACACAGTCTATTGAATGCCCCTGAAGGTGGGCTTGAAGGGATTGCATTTCAACCAGTGTACAGTATCACAGTATATTGAGCTCCCCTGAAGGTGTGCTTGATGGGATTGAATTTCAGCGAGTGTGAAATATCACAGTCTATTGAGCGCCCCTAAAGGTGGGCTTGAAGTGATTGCATTTCAGCCAGTGTGCAATATCACAGTCTATTGAGTGCCCCTGAAGGTGGGCTTGAAAGGATTGAATTTCTGCCAGTGTACAATATCACAGTCTATTGAGCTCCCCTGAAGGTGGGCTTAAAGGGATTGCATTTCAGCCAGTGTACAATATCACAGTGTAGTGAGGGCCCGTGAAGGTGGGCTTGAAGGGATTGAATTTCTGCCAGTGTACAATATCACAGTCCATTGAGCGCCCCTGAAGGTGGGCTTGAAGGGATTGCATTTCAGCCAGTGTACAGTATCACAGTATATTGAGCGCCCCTGAAGGTGGGCTTGATGGATTGAATTTCAGCGAGTGTGAAATATCACAGTCTATTGAGCGCCCCTGAAGGTGGGCTTGAAGTGATTGCATTTCAGCCAGCGTGCAATATCACAGTCTATTGAGCGCCCCTGAAGGTGGGCTTGAAGGGATTGAATTTCAGCCAGTTTACAATATCACAGTGTATTGAGCACCCCTGAAGGTGGGCTTGATGGGATTGCATTTCAGCCTGTGCAAAATATCACAGTCTATTGAGCGCCCCTGAAGGTGGGCCTGAAGGGATTTAATTTCAACCAGCGTACAATATCACAGTCTATTGAGCGCCCTTGAAGGTGGGCTTGAAAGGATGAATTTCTGCCAGTGTACAATATCACAGTCTATTGAGCGCCCCGGAAGGTGTGCTTGAAGGGATTGCATTTCAGCCAGTGTACAATTTCACAGTGTATTGAACACCCCTGAAGGTGGGCTTGAAGGGATTGCATTTCAGCCAGTGTACAATATCACAGTGTATTGAGCACCCCTGAAGGTGGGCTTGAAGGGATTGCATTTCAGCCAGTGTACAATATCACAGTGTATTGAGCACCCCTGAAGGTGGGCTTGAAGGGATTGCATTTCAGCCAGTGTACAATTTCACAGTCTATTGAGCGCCCCGGAAGGTGGCCTTGAAGGGATTGCATTTCAGCCAGTGTACAATATCACAGTCTATTTAGCCCCCCTGAAGGTGGGCGTGAAGGGATTGCATTTCAGCCAGTGTACAATATCACAGTGTATTGAACACCCCTGAAGGTGGGCTTGAAGGGATTGCATTTCAGCCAGTGTATAATATCACAGTGTATTGAGCACCCCTGAAGGTGGGCTTGAAGGGATTGCATTTCAGCCAGTGTACAATATCACAGTCTATTGAGCGCCCCGGAAGGTGGGCTTGAAGGGATTGCATTTCAGCCAGTGTACAATATCACAGTCTATTTAGCCCCCCTGAAGGTGGGCGTGAAGGGATTGCATTTCAGCCAGTGTACAATATCACAGTGTATTGAACACCCCTGAAGGTGGGCTTGAAGGGATTGAATTTCTCCCAGTGTACAATATCACAGTCTATTGAGCGCCCCTGAAGGTGGACAAAGCGTAACCATCAGTCGATATACGTCAGCATACGTCCACATGGTACGCACCATGGAAACATACAATCTTGGTAACTTAATTCAGAAATATTTGAAAACTTAAATATAGAAAGGAAATATTTCTTTGGATTTTCAGATGGTGAACATTTCATCTTCAACAAAAGCTTAATGACTAATTATTTAAAGGCCAATGTAGGAGAAACTTTAAAAGTTACTGTCGTAGTCGATGCAAACTACTTTCGTGCTGAAGAGATGTAAGGTCATTTATTTCACATTTGCTGTCATGGATAGTTGCTGTCGGTGGGGTCCACCATCTTCTCCAGGTCGGTAATGCAGTTATCACTCATTGTTATTTTTCTGGAAAGGTAGTGGCAAGTCAATATGAGTGCGAGTGTTTACTCGGCCTTCGAGCCAAAACATGCCCATTAGAGAGATTCCAAAGTTTAAATCGTCCATCCTGAATATTGTAAAACTAAAACATGCTCAAATTCCCGAGTCTCAATCTGAAAAGCTTTCTTGTTTTTTCGAGCTTAAAAAAATCGTCCACCCATGCAGCCAGAGAGTGGAAGCCATGCAGTCGCCCCTAACCACCCGAGCATTGCCTATCTAGTTGACCACGGTAAATCAAGAATGAGCTGTACAGGTGCTTCATCTAAGGTAGAGAGTGAACGTCTGGAAATAGTGGCTTGGCTACTAGATGGCTGGCCGAATTTGATGCAACCTTTACATGGTGACTTTTTGTATTGTTAAATATCTACTAGCAATGTTTTTATTTTTTGTGTGTATTCGATGAACAATCAGGTTTTTAATGATTTATAAAACATTATTGCATAATGACAGACATTTTGATGTAAATGATGTTAATGTGTTTCGGCTGGGTGGACTGCTGGTCCCAGTTTGACCGGTTTCCGGATTTGTAGTTTTACTGAATACTTAGTTTTATAGCCCAGATGAAATGCTTTCAATGTATGTTTACATTCTGTGGTCTATCACCCAGTGTGCATCGTGACTGGGACACTCCCATCACTCATACATTCTTACCACTAACCTCATCAGACAACATAAAATACACATTTGGATAAGTCTGTTTGTTCTGAAGAAGCGGAAAGATTCAGTCAAAATGCAATTAATTACCCATGTTATCTTTGAGCTTATAAACTTTTGTCAAGGGACTAAACTTGGTTGTAGAAAAGAAAATGCATCACACCAACAAAAGCGTGAAAGTGGGCAATGGGAGAGGGCCAAGGAGGGAAAAGGTGGAGGAGGGTGGACCATGGAAAGAGTGGGAGGCACTTGCTGAGTGCCTGAGAGGACTGGGAAGAGTTTTAGATTTTTTAAAAATGTTTGGATTATCAGGGAAATACTGCAGGAATACTGCGGGCCCGGATAGTTCATTGCGCAACAGTGGGTGCAAAGTTAAGGTGGACTTGATTCAAATTCAAGTGCTGAATTTCAAGGGTTTTGTTGCATTTAATCTGTCCACCTTAAATCTCCCGTAACAAAGATCTTTTCACTGAATTTCAAGGCTTTTGATGATATATTTTCTTCATGTTAAATCTGATCACCTTAACTCTCACTTAGATAATGTTTTTTCATGGAATATATATATATATATATATATATATATATATATATATATATATATATATATATATATATATATATATATATATATAGTCACCAGAGTGACTGCTAATTGTCTCAAATCTGCACCTAACATAATGAACATGACCCCTCACTAGTGTTGCAAACGTACTCCTTCCACCTAACACTGCTCCCACTCGTACCATTACCACAGCTAATGCTGCCGGCTTCGTTCCCACTGGGAAAGGAGTCGTGGGCTCTCTCTGTCAATTGTGTATTGGTCCCTGTAAGACGTCCCACAGGGATGCCATGTCGGATGGATGTATGTGATTTTTTTCGAAAAAATTTCACCTAATGGAGAGTTCACCAAATCCATTTCACTGAAAAACAAAAACTACTTTTGACTTTTTCTACTTTTATTTTTTAATGTGGGGGGAGACCCCCACAACCCCTCCTCACCCCTCCTGACCCTAACATATACCCTTACCCGACACCCCACCTATTATGCTTTACACATGGGACACTCGCAAGAACCGGGTTGGTCCACCCGACCCCCCCTTTTTTTTTTTGCCTCTCACGCTCCCCCCCTGCACTGGAACTGTTCACACCAGACTACATTGCCACACACATGGAGACAGTTAATGTTGTTCTTTTTCTTTGTAAGTTATTGTTCTTGTTACACACCGCTTGCATTACACATATACCATTTCCTCTACCATTTCTGGTGAAATAAATGAGTTGAAATCTCATTAGGTGAAAAGGTTTTCCAAGAAATCTACGGTAACAATCTCGGATAACTCCCCCTAATCTGCTCCAACCTGTACTAGTGCTAAATTGGCTTCCGACAAGCTCTCCCATATGACACATAACCCCATCCTTGCCAACACCCAGATCAGCACTGCTGCTATCGACCTTGCCACTCCTAGCTCTGAAGTAAGCACTCACAAACCCCAAAGTCCCCTCCTCATTCTAGCCTTGGTCAACGCCCGCTCACTTCCGGCCCATGCCCTGGATATCCAAGATCTCCTGGCAACGGGAAATCTTGATGCCTTGGCCATCACAGAAACCTGGCTACATGCAGCATCTGGCCCAGCTCTCTCTCTAGCCATCCCATCAGGCTACACTATTTTTAGGATTGACAGACTGCTTTCTGGAGGTGGTGAAGTGGCCCTTATAGCCAGAGACCACCTTCTCTTTAGGCAACTCAACTCCTCGCTCAATAATAACTGCGATATCCTCTCACTAAAACTTATCATCTTCCTGACCAGCACAATCACCATCCATCTTATATACCACCCACCTGCTCCCACCATGTCATTCGAAGAAGACCTACTTCTTACACTAGGCGATAAGTTAAAGCCTGTTTCCAAAATGATTCTCATAGGACACCTAAATCCAGGCTTCAAATGACCACACTGACCTACAAGCTACCTTGCTGGCAAATTTGCTAACCGCCCAGGTTTGGGTCAGCGCATCTGCAACCCCACGCACATTAAAGGTCTCTCCCTGGACTTGTTATCTGACCTCAACTGCCATGCCTCCGTCAATTCCAACTCTCCCTGCCCATGGTCAGATCACCACATCATTGCCTTCAGCATCGTCCTTGACCTGCAAACTAAACCCCCTACTAAGATGCAACCTCTTTCTCTAACTCGCAGTTCCCGCAAGCTGACTAAAGACAGCCTCCTACCATTCTTTGATGCTCTCAAGCCAGAATGCCTAGACGACCTTGAATATCTGAGATTAACTGATATCTACACCAAAATCCTAACTAGCGCAATCAACACCATCGCCCCGCTAACTGCAAAAAAAGCCAAACCCATTGCTCACCTCAACTCCTGGTACACCCAAGACTGTTCAGACTTTAGAACCAAAAAAAGACTTGCTGAAACTGGCTGGATAAAGCCCCTTCAGAGGCCACAAAACATGAGTTCACTCTCCTATCTGCACAACATAAACAAACCATCATCCAAGCTAAATCCTCTACATTCAATACTCGAATAGCTATTCCCAAATCGGACACCAGAGAACTATTCTCAATCCTTAGGGAACTAGAAGCCCCAGGTCCCCTGCCACCACCTTGACCAAAGACTCATCTTGGTGGACTAGCATACAGAACACCACGTTGCAAAAAACTGACATGCTCCTCAGCAAGATTCTTGCCAAATGAGTCAGCTGAAAGCATTCCTCTTTGAGCACTGAAGCCTCCTACATCCCAATCTCCAATATCCCAGGAACCTCACTATTTAACTTCAGCAAAATCACTGAACTGGAAACCCTCCACATTCTAAAAAGCTTGAAGCCATCAAGATGTAAAGGTGATATCTGTCCAGCTCCCCCCCCCCCCCAAAGACTGCGCAGAAGCACTATCTCCATTCATCACAGCCTTCATCAACTCTTCCTTCTTGACAAGTATAGTACCCTCCTGCCTTAAAGAAGCCTAGGTCCCCACCTCCTAAAAAAAACCTTCACTCAACCGTGCGCTTCTCAACCATTACCGGCCCATCGCCTCAGTCCCCTTCCTTTTAAAAATACTTGACAGAGCTGCATGTGTACAAATTCATGCCACTTAGAAAATACCACATACTAGGAGTCCATCAATCAGGATTCCACCCAGGCCATGGTAGAGAGTCAGAACTTCTGCACCTGAAAAATCAAATTGATTAGATTAGGGATGCAGGAAAACCTCCATTATAGCTCCTAGACCTCTCTGCTGCCTTCGACATCCGCAGACTCGTTTTTCCCCGGAAGTGGCTTCCTCAATCACTTCCTTCCTAGAAGGCAGAAAAAAGAAAGTCTTATCAGAAAATGCCAGTGCTGCACCTAAATCTCGCTGACGCTTTAGACCATATTCACAAATCCACTCTTTTACCTCCATGACTCTCTCGGCATAGTATATATCAACTATGCCAATGACACGCATATCCTCTTCCCCCTCTCTGGCACCTACACCACTGATGCCACCGGCTTGAACTCTACCTATGCCACCATCCAGGCCTGGAAGGTGACCCATGGCCTCTGTCTCAATGATAAGACAGAATTTCTCTGCGTTGGACCCTCATCTGTGCTAAATAAAAACATGACCCTGACTTCTCAGCCTTCAACGTTGATGGCTCTCTGATCTCAGTCTCACCAGCGGTCAAGAGCCTAGGAGTTTACTTGGACGCAAATCTATCCTTAATCCAACAAGTAAATGCCATAGCCTCCTCAGTGGCCTACTTAACTAAACTACTAAACTCTGCCAGACCTTTCCTCTCCACAGCAAGCTGCCTAACCGTCGTCCAAGCAGTGATCGGTGCGAGGCTGGATTACTGCAATGCTCTCTTTGCTGGCACTTCTGCTCATAACATTAAAAAAACTCCAGACTATCCAAAACAACGCCTTATGAGCTGCGCTGAATATTCCCAAAGCGAACATATCTCGGCCGCCTGAAAAGCAGCACATTGGCTCCCGATCAGAGAAAGAATCTCCTTCAAGACACTCACCATTACACACAGGTGTATCTCCAAAAACTGCCCACATTCCCTAGCACAAAATATTGCTATGATATGATATGATATGGTATTTGTAACGCGCCTATACACAGGTGTTTCAAGGCGCGACGAGGCAGGGAGGGGAGGAACAAGGGGAGACAAAACAAACGATCCTACTAGGCCAGGTGTCATTCAGATCGCGCAAGTGCAGGGGTGGGGGAGGGGGGAAAAGTGCAAGGGGAAGGGGAGGGGGGGAAGTGCAGTAAAGGTAAGTGGCGTAAGTAATAAATAAAAAAAGGGCCCACTAGTGGCAAGTGCAAGGTAAGTGCAGAGCAAGTGCTGGGGAAGAGGGGGGCTGTAGGGATACAGAGACAGTCCCGTAGTGCAGAGGGGTTCCAGGGGATCAGTGACTGGGACCAGGACCGAAGGCAGTTTAGAGTGGTCCAGTTGCAGGATCAGTGCAGTTTAGTGAAGAATTAATTTGCTGTTCAGCAGGAGAGAGGGAGAGAGAAAGCAGAAGCAAAGAGGAAGGTTTTGAGGTGCTTCCGGAACCGGAGGTGGTTCTCCTCAAGTTTCAGGGAGGCAGGAAGGCTGTTCCAGAGGGAGGCCCCTGCCGCGGAGAGAGATCTACCCCCAGCTCGTTGCTTCGAGAAGCGGCTGACCATGAGGGAGTTGGAGGCGGATGAGCGAAGGGCTCGGGGAGGAAGATATTTGGGAAGAGAGAGTTGAGGGTATTTAGGACCCAGGCCCCAGAAGGCCTTGTGGACAATGCAGAGGGTTTTGAACTTTATCCTCGCAGCCACTGGGAGCCAGTGTAGAGATTTCAGTCCTGGAGAGATACGGTCCCTGGGCTTGAGGCCAAGGACAAGTCTCGCAGTTCTGTTCTGGATGAGTTGCAGAGGGCGGAGAGTGGAGGCAGGCAGATTAAGATAGAGGCTGTTACAGTAATCCAGCTTCGAGAGAACCAGGGCTCGGGAGACAGTGAGCTTCTGGGGGAAGGAGAGGAAAGGAAGAATACCTCTGAGGAGGTGCAGCTGGTAGTGTGACCTCTTGGCGACGTCAGAAATATGAGGAGAGAAGGAGAGTGTGGAGTCGAAGATGACCCCAAGGTTTTTTGCCTTGCAGGTAGGAGCAGGGAGGGGGCCAAGGGAGGCAGGCCAGAGAGCTGCAGGGAAGGAGGGAGTGGGAGTACCGATGAGTAGAATCTCAGTCTTACTGGCATTAAGGCAGAGGTCATTGGCGGCACACCATTCTTGGATAGCAGACAGACAGTCAGAGATGAGGGAAGGAGAGGGGGAGGCTGAGGGTAGCCTGAAAATGAGCTGGGTATCGTCCGCATAGCACTGGAAATTAGGGCAGAGAGCGGCGATGCGGTGGGCAAGGAGAGCCAGATACTGGTTGAAAAGCCAGGGAGAGAGATTAGATCCCTGGGGGACACCACAGGTGGAGAAAAAGATGTCGGAGAGGAAGGACCCCAGTTGGACCTGGGAGGGTCGATTTGAAAGGAAAGAGGTCAGCCACGCCAGAGCCTGACCAGTGATACCCAGGTTTTCCCGGAGACGGTTGAGCAGGATGGCATGGTTGACAGTGTCAAAGGCAGAGGAGAGATCGAGCAGAATGAGAACACACGGAGTGTTGGAATCGAGGTTCAGGAGCAGGTCTTCACGGATGTTCAGAAGAGCAGTTTCCGTGCTTCTGGCAGCTCTGAAGCCAGATTGATGGTCATGAAGACTACCAACAGATTCAGCATGGAGGTTAAGCTGGGAGATGGCCAGTTTCTCCAGGAGCTTGCCCAGGAAGGGAGTGATGGAGATAGGGCGATAGTTAGCCGGGCAGGAGGGGTCGGAAGAGGGTTTCTTGAGAAGAGGGTGCACAAGGGAGTGCTTGAGGGGGGAAGGGAAGACTCCAGAGGAGAAGGAGTGGTTGCAAAAGTCAGCCAGGGCAGGAGCCAGGGAGTCGATGTGGTCCTTGATAGTTTTGGAGGAACAGGGGTGAACCTGTTTAGACGAGACTTTCATTGATCGGACTTGTCTGGAAACCTCGTCAGCAGAGAAGGGTAGAAAGGCAGAGAAAGAGGGAGGAGGGTTGACCGCAGAAGGGCCAGAGGAAGAGCCGGGTAGGGAGGGAGGTGAGAGGAGGAGAGCGAGGACAGGATGTCCTGAGTTTTAGAGATGAAGTGAGAGGCCATTGCAGTGCAGAGGGCCTGGGAGGGGACAGGAGAGGTAGAGACTGCAACAGGGTTGGCCAGCTCCTTGCAGATTTTAAAGAGTTCGGCGGAGTTGTTTGATGCCGCAGAGATGCGGGCTTGGATAAGGGCTCTCTTCTTGGTGAGAACGGAGAGCCGGTACTGCCTTTGAAGCAGGCGGCAGGCCAGTTTGTCAGAGGATGAACATGAAGCACGCCATTTCCTCTCAGCAACCCTGCACTTGCGTTTTAGGGTGACGAGATCCGAGTCATACCAGGAGTTACATTTGGCTTTGGGCTTCAGGCGGATTCTCATGACGGGGGCAAGGATATCAAGAGTAGCAGATATAGCAGAGTGGAGCATGGAGAGGGCTGTGTCAGGGTGGGAGTCAGCCGAAGGGGTAGGGGGGGGAGAGAAGGTAGCAGCAAAAGCCTCAACTGACACACGCTTCATGGGTCGGATGACCGAGAAGGTGGGTGGCAGTGAAGAGGGTGGCTTTGCCTGAGGGGTAGGGAGGGTGAGGTGGGAGGATAGGAGAAAGTGATCGCTCCAGGAGAGAGGAGTGGAGAGAGGGACGGAGAGGGGAAGGTCAGAAGAGATCAGAGCATCAAGAGTGTGCCCAGCAGAGTGAGTAGGCCCAGACGGGAGAATAGAGAGTGAGAGAGAGTCGCAGAGGTCACGAAAGAGACAAGTGGGGGGACTGGAGGCATCAAGGTGGATGTTGAAGTCGCCAAGAAGGAGGAGTTGAGTGGTTGAGGACATGAGTGAGGAGGAGAGGTCAGCCCACTCAGAGAGGAAGGAGGAAATTTGACCAGGTGGCCGATAGATAGTAGCCACGGTAAGGGAATGGCTAGGAGAGAGAGAGAGTCGGCAGACAAGACATTCAAAAGAGGAGTAGGTCTGAGTGGGAGTGACAGTGGCAGGAATCCACTCAGGGAAGATAAGGGCAACACCACCCCCTGCACGGTTAGGCCTGGGCATGGAGAGGATCTTGTAACCGTCAGGTAGGAGTGTGTCAAAGCTGGTGGCAGAGCAGGCTGTGAACCAAGTCTCAGTGAGACAGAGGACGTCGAGGTCCAGTTCCTCAAGAAGGTGACAGATATCGGAGGAGTGCTTGATGGCAGAGCGAATGTTTAGAGTGGCAATGTGGAGAAGGCTGCCATCCTTGAAGAACTTCCAGGGAGGGGTACAGATCAGAGGTACGCCCTGCGGAGGTATTGAGGAAGGAGGTGAAGAAGGAGCACGAGAGGGGGCAGGGAGGGAGGGTAGAGGCAAGGTAGCCAAGGATAGAGGAGGGGGGACAGCAGGAGAGGGGAGGAAGTTGATGAGGTGTGGGAAGTGTCTATCGAAGAGGTGAAGGTTGGCCTGGGGGCCTTGGACCAAGATGGTCCCATTAGCGTAGACATTAATGATGGCCTTAGAGGAGTGGAAGGGGGCCAATAGGACATCCCAACGGGTGCCACCATTAATGGGAGAGGAGGAGAAAGGAGAGAGCACAGAGACCATATGAAGGGTCCATAGGTTGGGCGAAGGCACGAAAAAGAGGATGTCAGTGAGAGTTTCCTTAGAGCAGGCATTAGTGTAGGTGTCAGCGATAGGGAGGCCTGGGTTGGAGACCAGGATGTCCTTTTTAAACTTTTTCCTACCAGATTTAGTGAGGAGAGCAGGATAGTCGATGGAGAAGCAGTTAGAGAAGATAGGTGAGACAGAGAGCACCATGGAGTAGGAGGGAGGGGGGGGGAGACAGACGAAACGAGAGCACGCAGACAGGAAGTGAGCGGCAAGCACACGTTACCACAATTAGAGCAAACAAACAGTAAAGCGTATTAGGTACCGGGCCACCTAAATCTGAGAATCCTGCGAGGGGAGAAAAAGCACCCTAGTATGCCACAGTTCAGAGCAAACAGTAGAGCGTATTAGGTACCGGGCCACCTAAATTTGAGAATCCTGCGAGGGGAGAAAAAGCACCCTAGTATGCCACAGTTCAGAGCAAACAGTAAAGCGTATTAGGTACCGGGCCACCTAAATTTGAGAATCCTGTGAGGGGAGAAAAAGCACCCTAGTATGCCACAGTTCAGAGCAAACAGTAAAGCGTATTAGGTACCGGGCCACCTAAATTTGAGAATCCTGCGAGGGGAGAAATAGCACCATAGTTTACCTCAACTGTGTGTACGGTGAGGCAAGGCACCGAGTGCGGATGTAACCAGGAGTGGAGGGGTGGGCCGGGGAGCAGGAACAGGTGGAACTGGCGACTGGCGTCCCCTGCGGACACCTGCAGACACACAGGGAGCCGCACTATAGGAGTCGCCCTTGGCCTGGGGCCCTTAGCCGCGGGGGCTGCCGGGCAGAGGGCTGCCCAGGAGGGGGGAGGTTATAGGCAGAGGGAGAGGAAGGGGGGGGTGTGGGCGGGCAGGGAGGCGGGGAGGGAGAGGAAGAACCAGGAAGTGGGAGGGGGAGCAGGAGCAGGAGCAGGGCCAAACAACGCGCTAGGAGCGCGACTACAATTTAAACAAAAAATAAAATTTTACAACTCACGGAGGCCCAGGCAGGGCTTCCAAGGCCTGCAGTACCCCTCAGGCCACCGGCGACCGACGACCCACTCGTCCAGGCCCACCACGACCCCTTACACCCACAGACTCTCCCAACCTAAGTACAAACGTGCCAAAGCAGGAGGATCTAGCTTCCCAGCCATTGCAGCTAAGCAGTGGAACGCTCTCCTACATGCGCTAAGAGCTGAAGAATCCTACTGCGCCTTCCGAAAAGCTCTCCAAACTTGGCTGTTTGTCTTAACCTGTTCACCTTGTTTGCTGACGAAGTTTAGTGATTCTAGTCTCTGCAATCTACATTTATATCTGTCTATGCACAAGAATACTGTGTATACCTACTATTCACGAGCACTGACTATGACTACGTGTAATTGGCTCCTTTACAGCGCCTAGATGCCTCAGGGTTTGTGTGTGCTATAAAAACGGGAATAAATAAATAAATAAAAAAGTGTGTACAGGTTAGGGAAAGAATGTTGGCCCAGTCTGGGTTGGGCGGTTCACCAGTTGTGTTCCCCAGTTTGCTCCTTTGAATATTTTGGCACCATATTTATCACCTATTTTTATAACAACTGTGGGTAAGAGTTGTGCCGCAGTTGCACATGAAGTTACAGAAGTATATTATGAAATAGTTTTGCATAAATTAGTCCGAGTAGATTGGGTGAGCATAGCCAGATCCTGGGTTAAGGGTTGGCTTCGCTTATTTGAACGTTTGGCGATGACCTGTGTGTGATCAAATAAATTCACAGGGCAAAACCCAGTGTATGTATTTTATTCAGACAGCTTTTCATAGCATGGACCAGGCCCCCACTGGGCAGCTGGTATGGGGCAAGCCCCAACTAAAACCTTTGCAACTGCATGGAAAGATAGCAGCAGAATACATATTTCGATTACGGTCGTCTATAGAATACGTACAAGTACATGTTGGATTGCTGTGTAGCTGCAGAAGTAATTGCGGAGAAAAAGCAATATCTTTCAGATTTCACGGGCAGGCACTTAGGAATAAATGCAAATACACTTGGATGCTCTAACGGCAGCAGTCTGCTGCAAGGAAACGCGCATCCGTGTCTTGCTCTGAGCATTTTGACAAAACGGAAGTGTGCCCCAACATGGGTAGCTGGTCTGACTTCAACATTCTGGCGGTCTTCAAAGGGAACAACTCTAAGAAAATGAACTGTGCATATCTAAATTTAAATGGTTGCTTTGCAGTTGGGTATTTTCAAGAAATCTTTATATAAAATGTGACTCAGAAAAATGAAACACTGGGCACTTTGAGCACAGACGTCAATAAATGTAAATAAATGCTCGTGAAGAATGCCTACACATTGTTTACAGACCTAAACCATTGCAGTCCTGCTGGGAATTTAGGGGTGCATTTTATTAACGCAGTGGAGGCACTACTTCGTTGTTTTTGGTTCCCATTCAGATGTGTCCTACGTGCAACATGAAACAGTTTCGTCATTTTCCCGGTACAAACGGAATTAGCCCCTTCACTGCAGAATGCGGTTTTGTGTTGTGGCAAGCGCCATAATCAGCTGCGGCATTCATACGAACCTTCTCTTTCATAACTCTGGGAAGGCAGTGCCAAGAATTAATGATACGTGTTCTCAGCTGTTAAGTGGTTAAGGGGCTTAGGGTGTAGCGGTGTGAAAGGCAGCGCACGCAACTTAATTCCGTTACACCTACACAGCACTCACTTCCCCTTCATTCTTGCATACAGTTATCACGAATATTACGTCAGAAACAAGTTCCAGCTGGAGCTGTGGCTCTGCAGAAAATCTTTGCATAGTGTCCAAATTGTACTTCATTGATTCGAAACAAATGTTCAAGAGGATGTTTTTATGTGCAAACAGTGTCACGTTAAATGCGTCTTTGTCTGCCGAGGTCAGACTTCTCTCAGGGCTCCCAAATATTAGCAGGACGTTTTAACTGTGCCTTGGGGTCCTCCGAGGGGCGCTGCCCCGTGTTTTGAGTTTCGAGTATAGCGCGGAAATTAAACAATGTTCAATAATCAGTTATTTTATTTTTTTATTGGTTTTATTGTAAATTGGTTAACAATGTATCTTTACACAAAATTACATCAATATATCGAATCTTTTTTTTATTCTTTATTTATACTCAGAAATATACATAACATGAAAACAGCAGCAATGAACAGACACACACAAAAATGTCTTCAATCAAGAATAACAAAATATCAGAGATCAAACATATGCAAAAACAATTTGAAATAACCCCCACCTCCTTGCCCCCAACGCCCTCCCTTTACCAGTGGTCGAAGTGTACGAAAAGAAGTAGTGGAACTATGTTCCCTACTGGTCGGCCCCGCTCCCCCCAAACCCCATCTCTGCTCCTCTCCCACACACAATACAAACCCCCAAACAAACAAACCTGCTATTTATGGGAATTTGCAGTGCAGTGCACTGAAGTCCAAGCTTCAACTCCTTCATACACTTTTATTTTAAAACTAAAGCACTCTAGAAAGGTTTCCTTTTAAAATAAAAGTATAGGAACGGTAAAACTTAAAAATAAAATGTATGGGAGCACCGCTCCGGACCGCTCCCGCCCTCTTCGACCTCTGCCCTTCACCTTTCACAAGCATCATAATAGAACTAGTACATATCTAAAAACTTTCCCCAAATTTTGTCAAAAATCATCAATTTCCCCTGTCTCCTGTAAATCGTATTTTCCATGTCCGCAAGCTTATACATTTCCTCAAGCCAATCCTTGCAACCAAGTAGGATCATTTTCTTACAGATCATAGCTCCCTAAGAAGCCATTTCTTCTGAGAAACCGAATTCAGATCTCTATTAAGTACTTTGCATCTTTAGATGTCTGCTCCTCTGCCAGTCAGTGCTAGGGTTACCACCAGGACATGACAAACAACCAGAACACATTACACAGTCTGGTGATTATGTTTCAAGGAGGTCAAATCAGTAAACCTTTAAAAACCAAAATGAAGGCACGATCGGTCATGCCACCTGAACCACCCATCGGCCAGCCTCAGAAGTTGTACCATCGTAATACATGTTTTTATAAATGTTGCTTTTTTGTGGTACAAGTGATAATGATTATTCTTAAGGGTAATTGTGCATTTTCAAACAGTTTGATTCAGGGAATAGTGCAATTTTAAACAAACAGGTTTAGCAACAATGGGCAAAAGGCTTTCCCAAATCAAATTGTGAGAAATGTAATGCCAAAGCATCGTAACTCAATTTGCAGTTTCCTATATGCTTTGGTAACAGATTTGTCAATTTCCATTATGCCCAGTTAGGAATTATTTGCGGTTTCCATTGTAAGACTGAAAGTTCCATCCAGCGACTTTGAGTTGAGGCCTGATATGTTCTATCTCTCCTTTTCTCTGATGAGTCCTCATTTGAGGTCTCATTGCAGGTACAAATGCAGCAACCCCCGCGACCCCCTTCACCACTGCCCCATCCAAGAATCTCAAAGACCCTCATAGTCTAGGGGCACCATGTAAAATGTTCTCCTGTGTTAGCAGTCTGTCCATTAGTTAGTGGCAGCCCAGATATGATTCAAGAGTGGTACTGCCTGCCTTACTCCAGTGTTATCTCTACAGGGACCCCCATGTATGATCCAGTATGTCATATGACCAGTCGGGGTTCCTACGAGTGGGTGAATGAGATGGGTGCGATCATATATCATCATGGCTATGGCCTGTCTTCCATATAGCGTGAGTGATATATGGCAGGGTAAAGGGACAGAACAACCCAGCAAGGCTCTCAATATGGTAACAGTGGATGAGCAGCCAGGCCTAAGCTTTCAGGAGGTGATGCAGGCTGGTTCTTAAGTACAGTGTTTCCACAAAGCCCCCACAAAGGAATGTAATCTCCACACACTATGTTAGGTGATGTCACCGCTTCTTTATACAAAATAAGGTTGTCACCTCTGCTATATATATATATATAGATATATCAATGAAAAAACTTTGTTAAAAGGGACGTTATGGTTAAGTTGCGCTACTAAAATCCTATCAAATTCAGTAAAAAAACTTTGTTAAAGGGACGTTATGGTTCAAAGTAAAACCGAGAAACCCCTGAAATTCGGCAGTTATGGTAAGATAAGCAACTATAACTTGCGCCACCGTGCACTGCTAACACTAACACCCAGGACATCAAAGATGACATTGAATTTCATAGGTTTTTATTAGCGCAACTTAACCATAACGTCCCTTTAACAAAGTTATTTTACTGAATTTCATATGTTTTTAGTAGCACAACTTAACCATAATATCCCTGACTTTATATACATGTAACATAGAACATACTGAATCCCTACCTAGTGATTTCGATGTCCACGGACTACCGCCATGTCCGCGGACATATCAAAAATCTGAGCGTGGTGAATGTAAATTTAAATAGTGTGCCCCATTTCCCCTTTGAGGTTGGCTCTGAAAAGAGCCGTTTTTTGGGGGGTTTTGTGTGCAGATGCTTGACAGACACCTGTTATTTTGTATTTTTTTTATTGTTCTTACTTTACTCCTAAAATCTTCACATGACCTTCTCCAAAGCAACCCTTACATTGCAAAACAGAATGGCATTTCCCATAAATGATAAGGAAATGCCATCTTCTTTAAAATAAACAGCGTTACTGGAATCAATATTCTCATTATTACAGAAGAACATACCAGCTCTAAGCATGAAGGCACACATGCCTCGGTTTATTACACACCTAGCATTGTTTTGCTGAGGACAAAAAACTGAACTATTGTCCCATATTGCCCTAGGTACTAATCCAGAAAAAATTACTTTGGCATTTGGAAGGATGTTCATTACTGCTTGAACCAAGTGTTCCAAATCTGCCAACAAAGTAGGGGCACTGACATAGCCCAAATGGAAAGCACCATAGTGCAAAACTACCACATGGGGACTATTCATCCTGCCCATATCTTCACAAACTTGTACAATTCCCTGTACATTGCAATCAGACACAGTGCTCCACACCACCTCCACTCCTTTAACATCAAAATTCTTTGCAACATGCCTGCATTGAGCATACTGTTGTAAACCATGCACAAACATATCTCCAAGCACCAACACCCTGACTTTCTCCACTTCTGCCATCTTCACTACACACAGTCTCTTTGAACGCAAATCCACAACCTCAACATCTGATTGGCTGATCCCTACAGTCTTCTTTCCATGCTGGATTTGCTGGAAAACCCCGGATGTAGCACGCCCTGTCCGTGGACCGCGTAACTCTTAGACAGCCCTTCTACCATTTCCACTTCATTCTCTGTGCCATTCCCTCATTGGATACAGCTAAGCAGGCACACAATACGGAGAACATCATCAGAACACCCCCATTTTGTTTATTTTCGAACATTTTGGGACACCGCGAGTGTTCTTAGAACACATTGAACTTGCCAGCGAACAATACGGACAACGTCCTCAGAACACCCCCATTTTCTTTATGTTCAAACATTTCAGGACACCGCAAGTGTTCTTAGAACACTTTCAGCTTGACAACGAACAATACAGACAACGTCTTCAGGACACCCCCTGCGAACGATCCAGGACCCCACGAGTCTTCTTAGAACACTTTCAACTTGACACCGAATCCATTCTGTTTATTTACGAACATTTCAGAACAGCCGTGTTGTCCGCAGAAAAATCAAACACAACAAAAGCGTCTAGCACATAAAAAAAACAGAACATTGAACCTATCTCATACTCCTCCAGCCTCCCCAAACACTCTTACACACCAACACACTCCACTAAATACAATTTTTAATCTAAGTTTCAGCGCGCTGTCGCGGTCATCGGCGAATGCAAGATGACGGGTGCCACAAAAAATCTGACGCGCTCCACGCCGTCCAATCAGCGAACACGTCGCATGTTCGCGGACATCATGCAAGCCGCCCGGCCAATCAGGGCACTGTCCACGGAGCGAACCGGGAAGTCCGTACGCGAAGCGAACAGAGATATCACTAATTTTCTTGCCTTACATTTTGGTCATTTTAAAAAAAACTACTGGACGGATTTACACCAAATTTGCAAAAGCACACTTTCGGGAGTAAGCCCCCGCTCCTGCCGCAAATTTGGTGTAAATCCGTCCAGCGGTTTGGGCTGTAGGCATGCGCAAAGTTTTTTCCCATTGTGTCTATGGAAAAAAACAAAAGTTTTGGGACCCACCTATAACTTTGCCCCCCCTGGACCAAACCTCTCCAAACTTTGTAAAAATATTCAGAGTGGGCCATATACTTTTTGTGCAGAGTTTGGCGAGGATTCGTCCAGAGGGAGCGAAGTTATAAGCCACCCAAAAAATGCTCTTCCTATGGAAACACCAACTTAACCATAACTACATGGACGCTATCGCGTCCATGTAATATATATATATATATATATATAAAAACACTTTATACTTGGAATACTTATTCAATGAATGGCAAATACATACACTCTATGTGGTACCACAAAACTCTTAAATTTAGTGATAGAATCACTATCTGCAGACAGTTTTAAATAGGCATGGGAGGCGTGTACCTCTTAAGTGAGGTACAACAGCATGGAGTAGGGACAAAATTCAGGTTAGTTATGAACAGTGGCCTTATACTTTCTTTAGACTAGATAGGCAATTCTGTGTGAGGGTCCCCCCACCTACGCAACCTGTAATGGAAAGGTTAGGGGGTAACTTATGTTGTTATCTACAGCCCAGTCCAAAAATGTTCAATAACCTTCTGGTTTCTTTTAAAAGGTTCTACCAACCCAAAGGTCCTGAGAGGCCACAGGAGAACAGGATCCAAGATGAATCTGGGACCCCTGGATGACTCCCGAGGCTAGAAGAGGCTCTTTCTCATCACAGTACCTATGGTGCCTTTGCAGGGGAAGTGGCAGAGTTTCTTGGATTTACACGACAATGCCCACTGAGGATGGATCCCCCTAGGAAGAAGGAGCCACTGGGCTGCTGAGTCCATGAGAAAAATTGAAGCAAAGTTTTCCTGAAGTGCAGCAGTTTTACTCTTCGCAGTGCTCTGCTTTGGTCAACGATTTCTCTGACTGAGAAGTCCTGTGAAGATGAAACTTACTGTGGGCTCCTTAAAGTCATGGAAGATGAGAGCAAGATCCCTGGGACCCTTTGACAACTTCTGGCGGCAACTGATGCATAGGTCACTTTTGGTGTCAGGTTTCAGAATTACACGGTTCTCCGACTTTCGGTTCTTCGGTGCTGCAGTCGCAGCACAGACTCTGGATAGCTTCTGGCAACCTGGACTCGAACACTGTATGGACCACGGACCCTCACCAAGACTGGACCCTCTAGACATCTTTGTTAGCTTCTGGTGGCGGGAAACCCACCAACGGCCTTTCCTCTGCACTCAGCCACTCCGGACTCCCTCCAGTGGGAAAAAGTGGTCAGTGATGATGGTGAGGATGTCCTTTGAAATGTTCTTAGGCAGTTTGGAACTTTCACAGCTCCGGGTGTCCGGCTGCATTATGCTAGGATAACCCTTCTTCTGGGAGATAGACAGAAACAGCTTACAGAGGTCGCAAAACTCACAACCGGACCCTGGGTGACACCAATGGACTTCTTTGACTCAAGATGTCCAGGCTATCCTCTTCAGGACTCATGAAGACCCCTTCTCCGGATGGCAGGCACACAGGACTGGCTTCCAGGGCACTTCGGATGAAGAGTAGCAGGTTGCATAATGGTCCCTCATAGCTCGGGGAGAGGTCTCCTTCACAGGTCCTGTCTGGATCAGTCCTTGGGAGACACAACAGATTTAGGATTACCCAAAGAAATGCAGCTGCAGACTCCTCCAGATGGGCTTCATTAACAGCTTCTTCTAGCTTCAGCTTCGACTTCAGCTTCTGAGCAAATTGGTAAGTGAAAGTGAAAGCTATTAAGCCCTGGGAAAACAAGAGACCAAATGCGGGTTGTGCACACCACTGTCTTTAATAAACATAGATGTGACAATTATCTGCAAGATATTGGCATGGAGAATTGCCCAGATGGCTCCGTACCTGGTAGCAGTTGACTAGGTGGGTTTCATTGCAGGTAGGAATACAACCCTGAGTCCATGCAGACATTTCTTGGTGTTGGATTGGGTGAAGGCCATAGAAGAACACTATGCCTTGGTGCGTCTCTATGCTGACAAAAAGGCATTTGATTCTGTCAGTTGGTAGGTTTGCTGACTGTGTTACAAAAGTATGGGTTTGGGGCAATGATTCTCAAGTAGATATCGATACTATACCACAACCAACAACATTATATTTGAGAGGTTCACTATAGGTAGAGGCAACAGGCAGGGCTGCCCCCTGTCTCCACTATTGTTCGCATGTATTTTAAGTCCCTGGCAGTTACTCTAAGAAAGAAGTTTGCCAACAGAGGAATTGAGGTAGAAAGGAGTCAACATGCAATCTCTTTATACGCAGATGACATTCCATTATACATCAATGAGCACGTGCATACTATACCATCAATATTACAGGCAATGAGACAGGTATCGGGACCGCGAATCAAGTGGGCTAAGTCAGTGCTGTATCCTGTGGTGGGCATAGTGGGTGGCGAGCTCAATGCCTTGCCATTGATAGTCTCAACAGATTCCTTCAAATACTTGGGGCTGATAGTTAATGTAGATTTCAGAGCCATTTATCAGGAAAATCTAGAAAATTAGCTGCCTAAACTGACCAACCTCGTAGCTATGTGAGTCAAATTACCGTTACCGCCTATGGGCAGAATAGCGGCCTCCAAAATGATAATACTTCCAAGACTGCTGCACGTCATGCAGGTCATACCAATATTTATAACCCCTGCATTCTTGATGAAACTTGATGAGATACTGCTAACATTGTTTTGGGGGTAATAAAACTCTGTGAATCATCCTTTTCACACTGATATTATCCATAGGGAAAGTCAGACTGTGTGCCCCAGATTTTGAAAGTTACTTTCTACGGAGCGCAGCTGCAGCACATGGTGCAATGGTAGGGGGATGATCAGCTGGACCTCCCAGGTAGGATATTACAGGATATGAGAGATGGGTGGGAACTGATAAATCTGGTGTGGGAAGATGCATCAAAGTTTAAAGCTTTGCCTATGCCGGCACAGGCAATACATAAAATAATGTTAGGATTAGACCTGCATAAGAAGAGTATGCATGTGGTGGCATACGACATCCCACAATTGTGTCTTCAAAGGCCCTATAGGTACTACCCAGAGGCGAGCATGGGGCGCAAAGGGATGAAAAGCACTGGGGGAGCCTTAAGAGTGGTGGGCACTGTAGCATTCCATGACTTTGGCGTGAAATGGGACATACTGAAGAACCATTTAAATCATTTGCAGCAACAATGTCCACAGTCCATGCAGTCTGGGAGGGCTTTTTTTAGTATACCACCAGAACATGAGATAGTTAAGGCGATTAAGTCGACTGTTGGAGGGGGGAGGAAGATATTGAACTTATACAAAGCACTGATTCGTGATCGATCCCCAGGGGTATTAAAGACAGGGGAAAATGGGAATTAGATCTGGAGAAAAGTATTGATAACGAAGTGGCAGGAGATCTGTCAACATGTGAGGGAAGTGTCCAAGAACGCACAAGTAAAGCTTATACAATATTAATGTGTGCACAGGTCATATTTAACACTGGAGCAGATGAATACGTTCTCCCTAGACAGTCCGGCTGCATGCCCACGGTTCAAGCTGCTACCTGCTAATTTCCTACACTTGTTATGGAGCTGCTCTCAAATGCGCCCCTTGCGGTGTCTAGCAGTGTCTAGCAGTGTTGAGCCTGGTGGAAATAATGGGTTCGGACTTGGCGCTTGACCCCGAGGTTTGTTTATTGGGAAAAATGCAGAGAAGAAAGAACAAAAAAATCACCAGAAAAGTTTTTTATTGCCTGCGACTCATTTTAGTAAAGCGTCAAATTGTTATGCATTGGAAGAGTTGTACACCACCGACTTACAAATATTGGTATGGAGACCTGATAAGATGGTCCACTGCTGATAAAGATTTATATGTGCAGAATGCCATTAGAGCAGGGTCAGAGAGGATATATTCAGAATTAATCTGCTGCAATACCCACCTGATTTGATGGAGTCCGTATCGATGGACCTTACGTAGGTAACCCTGCAGCACCCAAAACAAGGCCCATATCACACTATTCGAGGAATACTAGGTCACATGGATGAATTGTATATAAAATGGAAGACATTACACATGATTCTGTCTCATGTATTGTGTTCTAAAGATATAGGGCTCTGGGCATCGAAATGCATTGCTCTGACTGGCTTTGAACTGTATCTTGCTGAAATGAAATGGATGTTGCTGGTTGTTATTGTTATTTTGTTAATTATACTGGTCGCCTGAAATTATTGTATAGTTGATATAATCTCAATAAAAACATTGGAAAATAAATGTGACAGTTAAAACGAATCAAGCCAAAAACCATGACGGTGCCAATTTAACAGACCAAAGCAAATCTTCTATGGGTGTGCACGTTTCATGCACTACTATTATTCATTAGTACCTGACAGGGGGGTGTGGGGGCCTCTCAACCAATAGGGAGGCTTGGAACAGGGGAAATACCAGCGGTAATACCCCCGCTCCGAGGCACCTCACGGTTGGAGGCTGCCATCTTCCTCTGCCGGGGAATGAGGTAAGTGTGGTCCCCATCCACCTCTCCCCTCCCCCCTCCCCCATCCACAGAATTCCCTCCCTACCCCCACTTACCTTCTTTTCATTCCATTTCAGGAGCGTACGCGCTGGGAACACTTCTGTCCACGCTGGAGCATTTCGGAACAGAAACCAAAATGCTTTTAGTACGCTGGTCTTGGCCGGTAAAGAACGATGGTCTGGAGGGTTACCCAGAGCAATGCCAGAGATTAGGATTAAATCTAAACCTTTCAGTCATCACCTCTTTTGTTTTGTGTAAGTCACCCTGAGTGGGATGGGCATGCCCAGATGTGGATCCCGTGCCTGCTGAGCCTAGAGACCAAAGCTAATCCCCACTGATGAGGCCCAACAAGGCTGTAACATGTTTGGGGATGCTTCTGGTCTCGTGCAGAAGGGATGTGACCAAGCAGTTCGGGCTGGACTGCCCCTTTTGGGGTGGGACCAAGCCTGATTTTCATATGGTCTTTCCCCATTTGTAATGGCTTGGCAGGCAAAGAACGATCTGGAGGGTTGCCACAAACTTTGCCACCAAAAGATGAACCTGAAGTGCTGTCATTTGTAGGGGAAGTGGAATATTACTCAAAATGTGTAAAGCGCTTTTCAGATAAATGCATAAATATTGGAGCTCTTTGCAAAAAGGTGTGTGAGTTTGAATGGAACATTGAGTGTGATAAGGAGTTTCAAGATCTAAAAATGGCAATTTATAATGCCCCAATTCACTCTCCATTTGACACCTCCAAAGAAACATTTATGATGACAGGCGCAGTACTCATGCAAAGAGACAGTGATGGTGAAAATATTGGCGCTTTTGCCTCTATATCTTTGAAGGATGCGAAATGCAGATATTCCATCATTGATGAAGGGGCATTGTCTATGGTGTGGGCTATTAAAAAATGTAAGACATTGTTGTGGGTCAGAACATTTTCAATTTTGTCAGGTCATAAACCACTGGTGGCAGTATTCACTGTAAAAGGACTGGATGGAGTGTCCCGATGTATTGTTAATTGGGTGACTGGACATGAGGTTGACATGATACATGTTGCCGGAAAAATAATGTAATCGCAGACTATTTATCCAGAAATCCAGTTTGCAATAATGATGATGAGATCCTAGACACAATCCAATATGTATTTTTGGTATGTGGGGACCCCATATCACAGGCAGAGTGGGGCACAGTCCTTATGGAGGATCAAGAACTAATTGCAGTTACCGAATTGGTTCTCCCCAATTGGTCAGGGTGGACTCCTGATATGGGTTTGGGTTCTTTCCACAGAGTGAAAAATTATCTAAGCATAGAAGATTATCACATCATGAAAGCAGGTTGCATTGTCCCACCTGTAGGTTTGAGGAAGAGACTACTCGAATTCGCTCACACCAGTCACCTGGGCATCTCTAAGATAAAAGGTATGTTGCAATCTGACTACCAGTGGCCAGGCTTGGACACAGAAGTAGAAGAGATGATTAAACTATGTGCAGTGTGTGCATCCTCTGACAAAGTACTTAAGACAAACGTACAACCACCCCGGCAGTTGGAGTTACCCACATTTCCATGAGAATATGTATCTCTTGATATTTTTGGTCTATTACCATCTAAAGGTGGCTAATTAAAATATGTTATTGTGTTAGTAGACTTATATTCTAAGTGGGTGGAGGTGAAGTGTGTACTTGAGGTGCATTCGAAGACAGTGGTACAATTCATGGATAACATTTTCCAGAGAGAAGATGTTCCACTAAAGATTTTAATGGACAATGGTGTCCAATTTACATCTCGTATATTAAAGAGTTTCTTAAAAATATGGGGCTAGAACATCAAAAAACAGCTCTTTTTCATCCCTCCTCAAACCGGATTGTTTAAAGGTTCAACAGATTGCTATATAAAGTGTGTTCACATGCCAATGCAGTCTGGTCAATGTTGAGAAGATGACATGTTAAAACTAGTATTAGCTTACAGACTGGCTCCACACTCGACCACAGGTGGCCTGATCCCGTTTGAAGTATTACAGAGAAGAAAGGCTGACACTGGAGTGTGTCCTCCATGGCTAGGTAGGATGTGCTATGTGGATTGGGATGAAGAAGCGTTGAGAGAGAGGGTATCTCTCTGCCATCTTCACCCACCCTCTATCCCCTTTTTTCCACCTTCCCACCCCCCACTTACCTTCAGTCTGTGGTGGCGCCCCTCACCATGACAGACGCTCTTTCATCTTGGCTCCCCCACGCCACCATGGAAAGAGATGTGGGGACCCATACAGAGCTCCACCTTCCCTTTCTATGGCGACTATCTTGGAATAATGTTTCCTTCTGTCCTATTCATGGTAGCAAAATACTTTTATTTAGTCCCGTCCCAGCCCTTTGCTGGGGCCAATAACTCAGACTGCCGGGCAGTTACCCCCGTTCCAAAGGCTAGAACAGAGGGTTAATCCTATATTATTATTGATGGAAATTGCCAAATAGTAGAAACTGTGGAGGTAAACATGTTTGGGATAGTGCCACTTTCAAATATGTATTTGTGTACCTGCTGGCCACACAGTTTGTCAGTGTAAAAACAAAATGTTATTATGTTACCTGGGTAACCTGGAACCTATTAAGATTACACGTGATAATGTACATAAGGGTTAGTGATTGTGCAGAGAGAGAATCAATCCTGGACAGGAGGCCCTCCTTTCTCCATGAATAAATACTTATAAAACTTTTCTGGATTGTTGGACCTTCATTACCTCACATTGATTGCTACTAAATTTACGCATTCTTGATCAACATATATAATAAAACAAACACAATTTCTTTAGACAATCTAGCTATTATAAAATCTGTTGTAAGGCCTTTCTTTAGGAGCATCCGTTCTACTTTACTACGAAATGGCAAGTCATCAATTCTAACTGTGCAACAACCAATATAACTGACTCACTTTCTGTATCACTCCTATTTGAGTTTGTCACAGAGGTGTCAATATATCAAACAAGTGTGGCAAAAGGCATAAATTAACAGGACCACTTTCATGATTATATGTTTACCCATTTACTTCTTATTTGTTTTACATAATATCCCTCAAACTCTTTTGCGTGTGTTCCCGAAATGTAATTCCTACCATGATCATTTGGGTGTCCTCCCGCTCATATATCACCTTGGCAAACTATTAAAAATGAAGACAATCATTTTATTTGGCAGCACACGTTTTCCCAAATATAGCACTCTAACATCCACAAATGTTACACACTGTAAACAAATGCCGTAGATATTCTATCACTCCTATTTTTATAGCAGAACCAATCCCCTTTCGTTACTGATATCATTTCTGGACACCAATATCCTCATTGGTTCCTATTGAATTCAATCTAATTTTTGAAAAGAGTACTCTCATTTGATAAAATTACTAAATAAGAGTCAATTTCCCGCTCAAAAATGTATGTATTTTAATAAAGTTGAGAACTAGTATTTTTCGTACGTTCTCATCATTATTCATTACCTCAATCTGTGTCATTAGAATCTTCTCTTCTTTTGTATGGTATATAGTTTGAATGATCATTAATAATTATTTGACTGATTTCAAGACTTTGACAGTTGATATTTATAAATGTAGTGCTCAAAATGCTGCCGCTGTCATTTCTTTTATTCCCTTGAATAGCAAATTGTGTGAACTGCCTATTTCTATCTATCCATGGTACTTTATTATCATTCTGGCTTGTGCTTCCATTTGAAGTTAAGCCAAGCTTCATCATTCGGAAATCAACTGGTCTTCCTTTAGGTTGACTATGTGTATTGTGTCATAGTTTGCCTTCAATTTTCCAGAATCAATTTGAGTTATCAAGGACACCAATATCCACTTTGTATAACAATGTTGAGGTTACCTTATATTTATAATAATCCTGTAATGGAACCAAGGTTTACCCCTGATAATTATACAGTTACTCAATGTTTTCATTGCTGGCATTGCCTTTGTAACATTGAGCAAGTGATGATTTTTCCACAACATTTTGTTATTGATTGTAATATTAAGACACGTATTATTTTACTTCTGATAGTTTCTGTTTGTTAATGTGCCGCATATGATTCCTTTTATTCCTTTGCTGTCCAAAACACATTATTTTTGTTTTTCCCATGCCAATTTCAAGGTCACGTTCTGGGCAACAGTTAGGAATTTGCTCAAAAAGGCACAGCACTTCTATAGGTAGGGTGTCTATTCTTACAACACCATCAGGATACACTAGCCATTGTTAGAGGGTCTTCCCCAATGTATGGGGAAAATGCATACTCATATGGTGTAGGTGGATCTGCCATGTTGATATTGAATCATATTGGGGCCAGCACACAACACTATTTTAGTGTTTACAACATATTAATGTATCTAGATACTAGTCCCTGTGTGCCAAGCCTCACCTTCATGCTTTTTATTTCACACAACAAAATTACCATACTCAGCAATCCTTAGTATAGTCCCATGTCAATCAATTTCTTCCAATGTTTGGACTGATCCACTTTATTGAATGAGTAAGGGTAATCATGAAACGGCAACATAAAGATAATATTGTGATGGCATATGTGCATTTTAGATACTGTATACAGAGTCAATATGTTTACAATCATTTGCCAGTTCAACAATATATGGTTACCATTAACCTATGTTCTAGAGTCTGTAAGTATATGGAAAAAATGTTATACTGCTGAATTTTCAATGTCATGTAATTGTTGGGGGTAATTTAAAATGCTGAACAATCATATTTTGCATTTTTCCGATTTGCGCACAAACAGAGTGCTTGGAAGTACAGGAATCTATTTGGTTACATTTGCTATGTAATGTAATATGTTGTTATGCAATGCACTGACAGAGAGATGTAAAATGAATGGGGGTGCATAGCGGGTTGGGGGAAACAGAAGTATGGATGAGGTTTGCTAACATGGATTTCTGGGTCTTCTTAAGTGACATGGGGCCTCATTACGACCCAGGCGGTAAGTTACAGCCTGGGTCGTGACTTTACCACCATGGCGTAAACTACGTTTACGCCATGGTGGTTGGCGGACTTACCGCCCCATTCCGACCTTGGCGGGGCGGTAAGTCCCCAATCCCCATTTACCCTTCCCCATTCCCATTTTTGCCCCATAGGGCATAATGGGAGTGGGGAAGGCGTTAATTACGCCACCGTAAATTACGGTGGCGTAATTAACTCCATGGTCCCTTAGCGCCATGGATTTTAACACCTGCTAAAAGCAGGTGTTAAAAGCACCATGGCGCTAGGGGACCTCGTAATTGGCGGTAAGGGGTCGGCGCAGCTAACGCTGGCGTTAACCCCTTACCGCCAGGGTCGTAATGAGGCCCATGGCCATTGAAGTTTAGTGCAGTGGGGATGGGCAGTGATGGGAGGACATACATGTTGATATGTTTTGTTGAGTAGTAGTAGTAGTGATTAGTGTGTAGGTGAAATGTAAGACAGTGGGTCTAGTGGGTCTGGCTATTGGCCCAATGATAGTTGAATAGATAGAAACAGGTGAGCCATGTGACTTTGCATGTTAATGGATGAGGATGACTAAGAAGGAATGATTACAAGGGTGTTAGGAGGATGAAGGTTGTGACAGAGCACAGTTATGTGAGTAGCAGTAGAGTGAATGTTGTCTACCTGGAGTTGACCTACAGTCAGAGGGTTTTTAGGTGTAATAACTGGAGCTGGGTGGAGTAACTCAGTGCTAGTGCATTATTTTGCAGCTTCTTTCTCTTGATATCTTTGCCATGAACGGTCTATGTATATATTGTTTGTATTATGTGTATGCTTTATTAAGAATTGTTATGTTATGTACAAAATGGGAAATATGGTGTATAAGATTAGCCCACTTTTCATTTAGGTTTATCATTGCAAAATGTATGGTTTCAAGCACTTACGTATTAGAAGTTGGCAAGGTTGTGGCCAGTTGCACCTCTGTTTCCTTTCAGAGCATGTGGAAGTCATCCCTACCTCCTTAGTGGTGGAGGTTATTTTGGTGGTTTTATGTTTTGTATTTGGCATTGCAGGTAGACCAAATGGTTGATTTTCCAGCATCTGGCGTGTCAGGTTATCTACATCTTGTTTTTTCTAAATCCTGTTTTCTCTGTTATGGTATGTATTGGGTTTTGACATATCACACCCTTTTTTATGGATGTGGTGTGGATGTCGAATTGTTATGGTATGTAAGAAATGGATAATGTGGTGTATCAGATGTCAATTTAATGGGGTTGCATATTGGGTTGGGGAAACAATACTATTGATGAGGTTTGTTAAGAACGTTTCCTGGGTCTGGTTAGGGCACATGGACATTGAAACTTTAGGGCAGTGGGGATGGACAGTGAAGGGAAGACATACATGCTGATAACTTTTTGTTGATTAGCAGGAGTAGTTATTATTTTGCAGGGGAAAGGCAGGATAGTGCATTAGGCTAGTGTGTTTTTATGCTGAGATGTGTGGAATCTGGTGAGGTAGTTAATTGTTTATGCTATTTGTTGAGGATGGCTAAGGAGGAGTATATAAATGGGTGCTGGGAAAAGCAAGAATGTGGTAGGGCCTAATATGTTGTACAAACAAAAACTTCTTTATACTGTATTTGTTATTTTGGAACATGGGTGCGTATGATGGGCATACAGGTTTTACCCACAAATGGTATCCATAAGAGCTTTTGCTTAATGTACACTTGCTAATCACAGGCATCTTAGCAGATCATCCTGAAAAATGGATGCCTTTCCCTGGCTGTTATTATTGATGGATTGAACTGCTATGCTGGTTGCCTTCTGAGGTTTCTACTTGAGCATATGTGATGTTTCTGCTTCTGGTATGATCATTACTGGAAGCAATGATACATTACTCATTTTCTTAAATGCAATTTTGTTGTGTTCTCATGTGTGGCAGCAAATGTCTAATCATCCAGTACAACTCCCTTTACAACATATGGCATTAGTATTTACCGGATTGATTTTCTGCAGACATTTTATCACTATCATCTTTGAGTAAAACATTGAGTACATTGTTTTCACCTCTCTTCATGAACAGGTGACAACATTTGTGAAAATAATACCAGTGAATACTATCAGTGAAGTTGAAAGAGGAGAAGCAGTTGGTAGTGTCCTTGCACTACCCAGAGCTGCGCTGCACCTGCTGCACTTACTCAGATCATTTGTGTCCTGCTTTCCTCTCTCCTCTCACTTGCACTTCCTCCTTTTCTGTTTGCACTTTTCGTTTTTGCACTTGTATGATCTGAATGACACATGGCCTAGTAAGATTGTTTGTCTTGTCTCCCTTGTCTTGTTGCACCTAGAAATACTTGTGTACAGGTGTGTTATAAATGACTTAATTATATCATATCATTTGGGATGTTCTTGGGGATATATTTGATAATTGTGGGTTATATGATAACTGTCCACCTCCAATCAGACTTGTCCCATCACCCTCACTGTCACAGGCAGTGCTATTTGGGCCCTCTACCTTAAGTGGTACTCAGTGTTGAACCTCTGAGTAACTCCCTTGTCATTCTCTATGTTTCAGTTACCAAGGAGAGATGCCAGTTGTCCCATGTGTGTAGCCATGAATGCATCCAGGGCACTGTTTTACAGTACCATGAAGTCCTGTGTGGACCTACAGATTGTGGTGAAACAGGATGTGCAGGCCATGTCTGCGTCACATGTAATCTGTAGATTTTAGGTTTGCTATTGTTTGCAGTTCTGGAAGACATGCTTCCTCCCAATCGGTGACACACATGGCATATCGCACATGTGTGCAGTTCAGGAAACCATTGGTGTTTGCGAACTGGTGAATGATGTAAAATCTATTTTTATATTATCTGTTGTCCCTGGGATTTTCGGTAGCCATGTGAGTTGTTGCATGGTGTAGGGGAGCTATTACCACCTTTGTCAATATGTTTGAACTTAATCATTTCATGTAAAATGCCATCAAGAAAACAACAACCACTATCTATAAGAAAGGGTTGTTTTCAGGGAAGTAGAGTTAAACAGTATAATTTTTTTAAACATAGTGTTTTTAAATCTGTAGATACAAATCATGTAGATAATGCACCAATTTCTAGTGTTGAGGATAGTTTTAGAAATGTTGAAGTTGAAGTAAGAGATATGCCAACACAAAGTTTTGCTGGAACCAATAATGTTTTTATTGAAAGTAAAAAAAAATAAAAAAAAATAAGATGCGTTACCAGCTAGTAAAAAAAAAGAATGATTTTAGAAAAAAAAGGTAGCAAATGTGCTATCAATTTGAACCAGAGGAATAAGGATATACATGGGAGAATGTATCACTCCTGAGTTTTTACCAATCTTTGGAGAAGTGCGAAACCAAAATCTAGATATGTGGTCAAACGTTTTATGCAAAAGAAAAAAGTACAGGTAATCATTAAGAAAGCTTTTGATATGAAAAGAAAATTGTTAATTTTCATATTAAAGAAGAAATTGCTTAAGGTGAGTACACCATTCTATACAAATATACAAACAGTTCATGTTCTTACATGTGATAACTTTTGTGACATCTTTGGTGGAGAGTGGAAAAACACTTCTCATACTGAAAGATTTTTTAATGAGGAGAGTTACATTCAAGGCAAGAATGTTTCACTAGCCATTGATGAGAGTGGACGTAGCTATGAAGTCCAAAATTGTGTGATTTCTTAAAAAGAAGAAATCATACAGTGCAATAATATGGAAATGGAAACTGTAGGTCAGTTAAAAATGAAATGAAAGAAGGATTGTAAGGTATGGACTTGACATTTTTTAAGCAATGTTGATATGTTTTCTTGTGATGTTTTAAAGAGATTTTTGCAAGTATTCTACAAATAGGATAATGTTCAAAGACAAATCAAGATGCTACAAAGAATGAATGACTGTGAAGTTCATGAAAAAAGAGGACTTTTGGGTCACTGCCTAGCTTGTATTGATAAAAGTAGATGTAAGAGTCAGTTTCATCATGCACAGATGCTGGATGCATATCATACTAAAATGAGAAACCTTCTAGTTAAATTATGAATGCAAAACACCAAGTATGTCTCTTACAGTTTTAAATCAAATATCTTTGACTGGAACTGTAGAAAGTTTAGTTTCAAAAATGCAAATGATAAATATGATGCATTTAAAAGAGTATGTGTACATAGATTAAACACTTACAGGAAGTGGAAATGATGATCCTATGCTTTCGAAGGATCAGATTTTTCAACAGTATAAAAGAAGTATTGCAATGTTTAACTTGTCTTCTAGTGAAAGACCTGAAATTCTTTGTGTATCTTGTGTCATGAACCGCCAAATTTGTCCGTTCTGGACTTCATGGTCCATGATGCAACGCGGTATGAACTCCGTGATCCTTCCATCATGGCTGACGATTCTGAAACACTGCACTCCTGCCCTTGCGTGTTACTTTTGACTTCCCAGAAAACAGCCACGCCCCATCGGCTCTGCGTGTCTCAATGCTACTGCTTGCAGTAGTTAGGCGTGTGTTGTCGGAGTCCGCTTCCGTACTCTTTCCAATTAATTTTTTCCTTTCTTCTTATTCCTGGAGCCCCGTTCGTTTACCTCCTTACCTCTTATCTGTGCCCTATTCCTGGATTAGTCCTGTGCTCGGTCCTACGGCGCTTCAGACACGTTCTGTGCCTAGAACTCTACCTCCCTCCTGGCTCCACGTCCTGGATACTGAACGTTACCCGGCGAAGGACAGCCAGAGAACTTACACTGGAATCCAAAGACCCGCACCCAGGCCTATACAAGTCTCGGACAGTGCGAAAGAAGGAAGCCACTTCCAAGAAGGTCACAAGTAAAGAGAAACAGGTGAGAAGGGGAGAAACTAGTGACAGATTGACACACCTCAAACCTGATACAGAAACAGATATGGAAGCTGCAGTTCAAGACCTCATGAGAGGTATGCAAGAATTAACCACGGAAGCCCAAAACCTCAAGGCTGAGAATGCGGCATTAAAGCAGTTTGTTTGTTTGTTTGTTTATTTATTTGTAAAGCGCGCCAGAACCAGAGGTAACCGGGCGCAACAGTTAAAGAATATGCAAAGCTTACAATGTTACAAAGTCTGGAGCATACAAAGTTACAATAATTACAATAGTTCATATATGTACATTTTGTATCATTAGACTGATACAGTGTGGGCAAATGGTTGAAAGCATATGCAGTTAAAATACAGGATGCCATCTATGTTTAAATTATATACTGATAATACATATATACAGTCCCTTTGGCTAAGGAATCGGCGGGAACTAGAGTGGTAACTACAGATTGTTAGAGTTGATGTGTTTGATGTGTTTGATGACATTTCTTCTGAAGTGAGAAAATGGTCGGCTCTCAGGTTGTGAGGCAAAGCATTCCACCGTTTGGCCGCTATCACAGGGAAGCTGATACCGCTAATTTTGGCAAGTTTAAATCTCGGTACCGCGAGACAATTGGAGTTGACTGTTCTTGTCCGTCTGCTCGATACTTTCCTCTTTGTTTTGTCTGCCAGGTAGCTAGGAGCTGCGTTGTTGAGAGCCATGTGGGTCAAGGAGGTCATTTTTAGATGGATTTTGTCATCAGTAGAAAGCCATTTGTAATGGCGTCTGGTGGAGGAGATATGCTCCCTTTTGTTTATGCCAAGTGCATCTCTGAGGGCATTATTTTGTAGGGTTTGAAGCCTTTGGGTAATGGCTTTGTTAGCCCCACTGTACAGGGCATTACAGTAGTCGAGTCGGGAGAGTATTAAGGCTCTCGCCAAGATCATACAACTGTCATTATATAGAAAAGGTTTACCTGCTCTTATTAATTTACAGGTATACGCTGTAGTTGATGCTAAGGAATTGACCTGTTTAGTAAATGACATGGTAGAATCAAGGTAAAAACCAAGAGTTTTAACTTTCCTAGAGACCTTGATGACGTTGCCGTCTATGTTGAACGCAGGATAGTCAGGGCCTAATTTCTTGATATTGGTCTGTGAGCCCAGAATGATTAGCTCTGTCTTCTCATCATTCAGGCATAGACCATGAGATGCCATCTATGCCTGAATGATGAGATACACTCTATTCACCAACTCCATGTCCGTACCGTGATTCCCAGAAAGCAGGAGGAGAATCTGCATAGTTAGTGTAGGTGATACCTAGATGGTCCAAATCATCAAAAAGGGGTTTGGTGAATATATTGTAAAGAGTCGGGGAGACACAGGAGCCATTGGGGACTCCACATGTGATAGGTGAAGGGTCTGCTGCTGGCGAGGGGGAGAAAACTCGCATAGTTCTCTCACTCAGAAAGGATTCTATCCATTTGATAGCATGTGTGGAAAAGTGGGCAGCAGAATCCAGATGGCTGCAGAGGACCTTGTGGTCCACAAGATCAAAAGCAGCTGAGAGATCAAGTAAGAGGAGGAGTGCTGTCTTTCCTTATCATCTCTCAACTCATCTATTTGGGTCTTTAAGTCAATGAGGGCTGTTTCGGTTCCATGTAATGGACGGAGCCAGATTGTCTAGCTCCCAGTAGCTTATGTCGTTCGAGATGTTTTTGAATTTGTGTATAAGCCACTTTGTCCAGTATCTTCAATAGAAATGGTACCATAGTGATTGGACGATAATTAGTGGGGATAGAAGGGTCTAATGTCTGTTTCTTGAGAAGCGGCAGCACCCAAGATTGTTTTAAGTTAGCAGGGATGTTGCCTGTAGAGAATGAAACATTAATAAGTTTGGAGATGAAGGGTGAAAGATCTCTAGCCGCGTCTTTTATTATCTGTGCATGGCAAATATCACCTTTACAATTAGAGGGTTTCAGGGAGAGGATAATTTTCTCTACCTCTATTGGATTCGTTTTGGTGAAGGAGAATTTGTTAGTTTGGTCGTTGAGGATGGCATTATGTGGTGACTGAGAGTAATTGGGAAGGTTTAGTGAGTCTTTTTTTAATTGGATTTTGTTTTGGAGGGTGTTTATTTTATTCGCTAAGGCATGTTGGATGTCTGCACACCAAGTCTGGTCCTTGGTGAAGGTGTCTGGTGTGGCAATGGGTGACTCAAGTTCTTTCAAAATGGAGAAGAGTTCCTTCATATTCGAGTTAGAGTTGGCAATGCGATCATTGTATGAGTTACGCTTTGCCAAGCAGACTTCCTTTTTATAGTGGCGAAAGATAGCCGTTAAGTTGGCCTTATTCTCATCGGTTAGGCATAATCTCCAAGTTGCTTCACTTTTTCTCTTTGTGAGGCGTAGGGCCTTAAGTTCTGGCGTGAACCATTTATTTAAGTGGGCCTTTGATTGGTGTCTGGTCAAAGGATCGAATCCAAAGGATCGAATGGTCAAAGGATCGACACCAAAGGATCGAAAACCAAAGGATCATATTTTTTTTAATTATATATTTTTTTGGGGGTTTTCGTTTATTGAAAAAAAGTGGTTTTTACCGCAAAAACAGGGGTTGGGGGGGACCCAAAAAAAATGTTTTAAACAAAAATAAATAAATTCGATTCTTTGGTTTTCGGTCCTTTGGTGTCGATCCTTTGACCATTCGACCCTTTGGTTGTCGATCCTTTGACCTACAACCCCTTTGATTTACTTGTTCGCAATTTGAAGTGGGGCAATTTTGTCCATGGTGTCAAGCATGATTTTGTTGTATTCGTGCACTAGTGCACTAGGGTCTAGGTTGTCCGGCAGTGCATTTAAAGTTGGGAGGATAGCGGGGATGATATTGTCCACTGTCATATTCTTTTTATTTCTGGTAGGGCAGGGTGGTGCCGTGGGTGAGGCTATGGTAGATGGACGGGTGGTAAGGAGGTTGAAGGACACCAATGAATGGTCGGTTCCGGGTACTGGAGAGATGGACGAGATAGCAGCTGTGCAGTTAGAGTCAGAGACCCAATCTAATATTCTGCCCTTCAGATGAGATGGGGTGTTAACTTTTTGGGACAGTCCTAATGAGTTAAGCTTGTTGGCAATGGTCAAGGCGTGCATGTCTGCTTGGTCATTGAATCCTAGGTTGAAGTCCCATAGTACCAGCAGTTGTGTGGTAGTTTTGGCATTGTTGAAAAGTAAACTGTGCAGATCCTCCTCAAACGTCCCAAGTGGGCCAGGTGGTCTTTAAATTAGATGGATGGTTAGTATTTGAGAGTTGTTAATTGGCAGCTTAACAGTGAGGGCTTCGCAAGATTGCAAGGTTTGGGTAGGGGCTGGTCTTAGTGATAAATTTGTTTTGGATATGATGGCAATGATGGCAGTTAGTCTTATCCCATGACTCTGCAGTCAAAGAAAGTGTCCTGGTGGGGGGAGTAGTGGACAAATATGACGGATCATCAAAAACTCTACGTGCCTTCCTTGATTCCTGTTTAGTACATTTTACTTTCAAACCGTACTATTTTTCCACCCCACGAGCAAAGGTCAGATTTATGATATCTCATCTCACGGGCAATGCCTTAACCTGGGCAACTCCCTTAGTCAATGCGGGAGATCCTTGCCTGGATGATTATGATGGATTTGGGGAAGCCTTAAGACCATGTTTGATTGTCCAGAACTTGTTTATAGTGTTTATATCACATCATGAGAGCAGGTTGCATTGTCCCACCTGTAGGGGTGAGGAAGAGACTACTCGAATTCGCTCACACCAGTCACCTGGGCAACTCTAAGATAAAAGGTATGTTGCAATCTGACTACCAGTGGCCAGACTTGGACACAGAAGTAGAAGAGATGATTAAACTATGTGCAGTGTGTGCATCCTCTGACAAAGTACTTAAGACAAACGTACAACCACCCCGGCAGTTGGAGTTACCCACATTTCCATGAGAATATGTAGCTCTTGATATTTTTGGTCTATTACCATCTAAAGGTGGCTAATTAAAATATGTTATTGTGTTAGTAGACTTATATTCTAAGTGGGTGGAGGTGAAGTGTGTACTTGAGGTGCATTCGAAGACAGTGGTACAATTCATGGATAACATTTTCCAGAGAGAAGATGTTCCACTAAAGATTTTAATGGACAATGGTGTCCAATTTACATCTCGTATATTAAAGAGTTTCTTAAAAATATGGGGCTAGAACATCAAAAAACAGCTCTTTTTCATCCCTCCTCAAACCGGATTGTTTAAAGGTTCAACAGATTGCTATATAAAGTGTGTTCACATGCCAATGCAGTCTGGTCAATGTTGAGAAGATGACATGTTAAAACTAGTATTAGCTTACAGACTGGCTCCACACTCGACCACAGGTGGCCTGATCCCGTTTGAAGTATTACAGAGAAGAAAGGCTGACACTGGAGTGTGTCCTCCATGGCTAGGTAGGATGTGCTATGTGGATTGGGATGAAGAACCGTTGAGAGAGAGGGTATCTCTCTGCCATCTTCACCCACCCTCTATCCCCTTTTTTCCACCTTCCCACCCCCCACTTACCTTAAGTCTGTGGTGGCGCCCCTCACCATGACAGACGCTCTTTCATCTTGGCTCCCGCACGCCACCATGGAAAGAGATGTGGGGACCCATACAGAGCTCCACCTTCCCTTTCTATGGCGACTATCTTGGAATAATGTTTCCTTCTGTCCTATTCATGGTAGCAAAATACTTTTATTTAGTCCCGTCCCAGCCCTTTGCTCGGGCCAATAACTCGGACTGCCGGGCAGTTACCCCCGTTCCAAAGGCTAGAACAGAGGGTTAATCCTATATTATTATTGATGTAAATTGCCAAATAGTAGAAACTGTGGAGGTAAACATGTTTGGGATAGTGCCACTTTCAAATATGTATTTGTGTACCTGCTGGCCACACAGTTTGTCAGTGTAAAAACAAAATGTTATTATGTTACCTGGGTAACCTGGAACCTATTAAGATTACACGTGATAATGTACATAAGGGTCAGTGATTGTGCAGAGAGAGAATCAATCCTGGACAGGAGGCCCTCCTTTCTCCATGAATAAATACTTATAAAACTTTTCTGGATTGTTGGACCTTCATTACCTCACATTGATTGCTACTATATATACACATTCTTGATCAACATATATAATAAAACAAACACAATTTCTTTAGACAATCTAGCTATTATAAAATATGTTGTAAGGCCTTTCTTTAGGAGCATCCGTTCTACTTTACTACGAAATGGCAAGTCATCAATTCTAACTGTGCAACAACCAATATAACTGACTCACTTTCTGTATCACTCCTATTTGAGTTTGTCACAGAGGTGTCAATATATCAAACAAGTGTGGCAAAAGGCATAAATTAACAGGACCACTTTCATGATTATATGTTTACCCATTTACTTCTTATTTGTTTTACATAATATCCCTCAAACTGTTTTGCGTGTGTTCCCGAAATGTAATTCCTGCCATGATCATTTGGGTGTCCGCCCGCTCATATATCACCTTGGCAAACTATTAAAAATGGAGACAATCATGTTATTTGGCAGCACACGTTTACCCAAATATAGCACTCTAACATCCACAAATGGTACACACTGTAAACAAATGCCGTAGATATTCTATCACTCCTATTTTTATAGCAAAACCAATCCCCTTTCGTTACTGATATCATTTCTGGACACCAATATCCTCATTGGTTCCTATTGAATTCAATCTAATTTTTGAAAAGAGTACTCTCATTTGATAAAATTACTAAATAAGAGTCAATTTCCCGCTCAAAAATGTATGTATTTTAATAATGTTGAGAACTAGTATTTTTCGTACGTTCTCATCATTATTCATTACCTCAATCTGTGTCATTAGAATCTTCTCTTCTTTTGTATGGTATATAGTTTGAATGATCATTAATAATTATTTGACTGATTTCAAGACTTTGACAGTTGATATTTATAAATGTAGTGCTCAAAATGCTGCCGCTGTCATTTCTTTTATTCCCTTGAATAGCAAATTGTGTGAACTGCCTATTTCTATCTATCCATGGTACTTTATTATCATTCTGGCTTGTGCTTCCATTTGAAGTTAAGCCAAGCTTCATCATTCGGAAATCAACTGGTCTTCCTTTAGGTTGACTATGTGTATTGAGATAGCAGCTGTGCAGTTAGAGTCAGCGACCCAATCTAATATTCGGCCGTTCAGATGAGTAGGGGTGTTAACTTTTTGGGACAGTCCTAATGAGTTAAGCGTGTTGGCAATGGTCAAGGCGTGCACGTCTGCTTGGTCATTGAATTCTAGGATGAAGTCCCCTAGTACCAGCAGTTGTGTGGTAGTTTTGGCATTATTGGAAAGTAAACTGTGCAGATCCTCCTCAAACATCCCAAGTGGGCCAGGTGGTCTGTAAATTAGATGGATGGTTAGTGTTTGAGAGTTGTTTATTGAGAGCTTAACAGTGAGGGCTTCGCAAGATTGCAAGGTTTGGTAGGGGCTGGTCTTAGTGATAAATTTGTTTTGGATATGATGGCTGTTAGTCTTATCCCATGACTCTGCAGTCAAAGAAAGTGTCCTGGTGGGGGGAGTAGTGGACAAATATGACGGATCATCAAAAACTCTACGTGCCTTCCTTGATTCCTGTTTAGTACATTTTACTTTCAAACCGTACTATTTTTCCACCCCACGAGCAAAGGTTAGATTTATGATATCTCATCTCATGGGCAATGCCTTAACCTGGGCAACTCCCTTAGTCAATGCGGGAGATCCTCGCCTGGATGATTATGATGGGTTTGGGGAAGCCCTAAGACCATGTTTGATTGTCCAGAACTTGTTTATAGTGCACAAGAAAGACTGCTTGAATTCCAACAAGGGACTCAGGATATGCTCACCTATGTGTCTCGCTTTTAACAGCTAGTAAAAGAAGCCGATTGGTCCCAAGAAGCCGGCTTCACCATCTTTCGAAGAGGTTTAAATGACGAGATAAAGGACGAACTAGCCAGAGTAGCTCGCCCAAGTTCCTTCCAGGCTCTCATGGACCTCTCCCTATAGATTGATTTCCGGATCCAGGAAAGAAAGGCAGAGGAAAGGAATACTAAGTCAACATCCCCAAAGGCAGCCACAGGCTATCCCTGCCCCAAAGAAACAGATGCTTCGCAAGCCTCAGATCCAGAACCCATGCAACTAGGTGCCTTCCGAGGAGAAATTTCTCCCCAAGAAAGGATCCGTCAGATTAATACAGGACTTTGCATGTATTGTGCCTCTGATAAACACCTTGTAAGAGAATGTCCTATAGCACCACCTCGGCGTTCGGGAAACGCTAGCTCCCGATCCTAAGCGGAGCACAGCTTCGGGAGAAAGATGCCTGCTCCTCATCTATTCCTTCCTTGAAATCTCCAAGACAGAACACTCTAGTGATTCTACAGACATTCGTGTCACCTACCAAAGAAGAATCCTGGGCCTAGTGGACTCCGGTATTTGTATTTGTATTTATTTATTTATAATGCGCAAACCAACAGGCCCGGAGGCATCAGGGCGCAATTTGTACAAGGTTACAGATATGCAGGCATAACAGAGAATCATTAAACATTTACACATGGGTGCAGGTATAACATAGAATCATTATATACATTTACAAGAGGATCTTATATACATATGTACAGTAGTTTCAGTGCCGATAGGTGATAATAGCGGTCGGCAAGTCAGGGTAGGTCAGGAAGAAGCGCGAAGCCGGCCTTAAAGCTTGTTGAAAAGCCAAGATCTAGTATTGGCTTTGAAGGTATTGAAAGAGTCTTCCGCTCTAATTGAAACAGGGAGGGAGTTCCATAACTTGGAAGCTAAGACGGGGAAACTTGAGCCCCCTGCTTTTTGCAATTTAAATCTGGGGATCGCTAGACAGTGGGATTGGGCTGTTCTTAGAGGTCGGGAGGTAGAGTGGCGCGACAGTCGACTACCAAGGTAGATCGGGGCTTTGTTGGCTAGGCATTTGTGCGTAAGGGCGAGTGTTTTGAGTGAAATTCTTTGTTTGACAGGTAGCCAATTTAACTTACTTCTGGTTTCTGTGATGTGGTGGTGTCGGGGAATGTTTAAAGCGGCACGAATGGCGTTGTTTTGTGTCGTTTGAAGTCTGTTCAGGTTCTCTTGGCTGGTGCCAGGATAGAGAGCACTGCAGTAATCAATTTTAGCCATAATAAGGGTTCTCGCTAGCGTAACGCTGTTAGACGTAGTGAGGAATGGTCTGCAAGCTGCGATAAGTTTGCATGTGTATGCAGACGCAGATCTGACAGCATTAGTTTGTCGGGTTAATGAGAGTGTGGCATCAAGGTAGAAACCTAACGTTTTGGTGTCTTTTGAGACACGAATGATATTACCATCTATGTTGAATGACTGATAGGACGGCTCTAGTCTGCTCAGGCGTTGTGCAGTGCCCAAGATCAGGAGCTCCGTCTTGTCATCATTCAAGCACAACTGATGTTGGGCCATCCAGGCTTGGATGACCAAGTAGACGTCGTTAAGGGCCTTGGTGTCACCTAGATAATCACCAGTGATGGGGATGAGTATCTGGGTGTCATCCGCATAGTTAGTATAGGAGACACCCAGATAGTCAAGCACATCAAAGAGTGGTTTCGTGAAAATGTTATAAAGTGTAGGTGACACACAAGATCCCTGAGGAACGCCGCAGTGAATCGGGGAAGGGTCCGCGGCTGCGGATGGGGCAAAGACTCTCATGGATCTGTTGCTCAGGAAAGATTTGATCCAAGCCGCAGCCGAGGAAGAGAAGTTGGCAGCTGAATGGAGGTGCTCGCACAGGATCTGATGGTTGACCAGATCGAATGCGGCTGAGAGGTCGAGAAGTAGTAGCATTGCTAGTTTGCCTTGATCCTTTAGAACCTCGATTTGAGTTTTAAGGTCTAATAATGCGGTCTCTGTCCCGTGTCTGGGGCGGAAACCAGATTGTCGTAGACCTAGCAAGTTATTAGTTTCCAAGTAATTTTGGATCTGAAAGTATGCGGCACGGTCTAGGATCTTGAGCAGAAATGGTACAGTGGTGATAGGTCGGAAGTTGGTGGGAATGTTACGGTCTAGGGAAGGTTTTTTAAGCAGTGGGATAACCCAAGCGTCCTTCAGATTGTCCGGGACAATTCCTGTTTGAAAGGAAGAGTTGATGAAGGCCGTGATGAATGGGGCCAACTCATGCGCTGAGTCCTTGATAGTAGGGGCTGGGCACGGGTCACCTTGGCAGTTAGTTGGTTTAATTCTAAGAATTATATTTTCTACCTCTGCCACGGTAAGCGGAGAGAATGCGAATGGTGTGATATTGGTAGAGTCTGGCAAGGGGGCCTTAGTGAGGGAAAGAGCGTGGTTGTCGCGGTTCAGGCTGTCCTGTTTATCTTTGATTTTGTCTTGTAGTGTGGAGATTTTATTTAGTAAGGCTGCTTGGATGTTGGCACACCATTTACTATCTTTCACGCATGTGTCAGGGGGGGCGACTAGAGTTTCAAGCTCTCTTAGGATTTTAAAGAGTTCCTTGGTGTTCGAGTCGGCTTGTATAATGCGGTTGTTGAAAGATTCCTTTTTTGCCGTGATGATGGCATCTTTGTAGGAGAGTGAGGCTAGGAGGAAACTGTCTTTATGCTCGTCTGAGGGGTGGCTTTTCCATCGATTTTCGGCACAGCGTTTGGCTTTGCGGAGCAATCTTAACTGAGGTGTGAACCATGAATTGAGATAAGCTTGAGGTTTAGCCTTTCTAAGTTTGAGAGGTGCTATACAATCAATGGCAGTTCGCATTGTTTGGTTGTAGGTGTGTGCTAGTGAGGTTGGATCAGAGTAAGAGTTGGTGGCTGTGTTAAGGGAAGGGAGTAACAATGGGAGGAGTTTCTCCTTGGTTATATCTTTTTTGCTTCGAGTTGGGAGTGCTGGGGCTAATGGTGACGGGATTCGTGGTGTGGCTTCAATGTTGAAAGTTATAATGTGATGGTCGGACCATAGACAGGGGGTATTGTTAAGGACCTTGATATTGCAATTGGAGCCAGCTACCCAGTCAAGTGTTCTACCTTTAATATGGGTAGGCTCTTGGATGTATAAGGTAAGGCCGAGGTCAGATAGTGCGATCTCCAGGTCAGAGGCCACAGGATCTTTTGAGTCACCAAGACCTAAGTTAAGGTCGCCTAGGATGATTGTTTGCGAATTGTTCTTTGTATTGTTGAGGAGGAGAGAGGAGATTTCACTGACAAAGGTTGGTGCGGGTCCTGGAGGTCTATAGATTAGGTGCATGGTGGCTGTTTGGTTAGGTGTGAGTGCTAGTTTGACAGACACCAATTCGGCTGATGTGAGTTTGGAATCAGGTAACACTCTTAGGTCAAGAGTATTTTTATGGATGAAGGCCACACCGCCGCCTTTGGAAGAGGCGGTGGGGCGGTCACATCGTGTGATGCCGTAGTTCGGTGGTAGGGCTAACGCTAGTAAGGGGCCAGATGCGGCATGAAGCCATGTTTCGGAGATAGCTAAGAAGTCAAGGTCGGACGTGGTGATGAGGTCAGCTATGTCAAGTGCGTGTGCAGTGTGGGATCTGGCATTAATGAGGGCACCTTTGAACATGGGCAGTTTAACCTCGGTGGTGGTGGGTTTGCATGTGGTGGTAGTTGACAGAGATCCAGGAGAGAGAGGGGTTTGTTTCCTGGTGATGTGGCGGATGTGGCGTAGGCGTAGGCGGGATCTGGTGCCTAGTCTCTTATTTCTAAGAGAGAGGGGGCAGGGTTGGTTAGGTGTAGGTTTCCTAGCAAAGTGATCCAGCCATAAAGCTGGGTCGTTGAGGTATTGGTTGGTATGGCCTACAGTGGGTGCTGCCGGGCTCATTCTAGGTGACGCAAGAGGTCGTGGGGATGCCATGCTGGTAGAAGGCAGGTCCATTTTAACCCAGAGTGTGGAGGTTGTTACCGTAGGTAGCTGGAGAACTTTGGCAAGTCGAAGGGATAGTGTGTAGAGTAGTGGAAGGAGTACACTGACGTGCATGATGAAGGTTCTGGTCACCTAGGTGAGAGAGAAGAGCTAGGTGGCACAACAACCATGTACATAGACAGATCAAATTGGCAGTGAAAGGCAAGGGCCATAAGACTAAAGGCACAACATAAATCAGGGCAGAACACAATCAGTTGTGGTCTATTGGCGACCATAAGGCACAACACAATGTAAGCAAGCAATGTAAGGTGCAGCTTCAGGAGACATCTTCATATTCTAATCCCTAAGGTTGTATATATCTACAGTCCATAAATACTAATTTGAATTGCCATTACCTTCTAATAGTGAAGAACCTGGAGTGGAAAGGGCAGAGTTCCTGGCCCCTGGCTCCTACGGGCCTTTGTTGTGGCCGCCGGCGAATCCGCCTGCCGGCGGTTCCAGCTGATGAGATTGAGGCTCAGCCTCGATTTCGCGCCGCGCTGCGCCCGGCATGGGCGAGTCAGGCGCCGTGTGGGGACAGGGTCAGGCGGGCCCTGTCCGTGTTGCTCGCTCGGAGCGTAGATCCTCTGCTGGGCTGGGGGTGCTGGGGGGGCTCCTGCCCTCACCCCACGATGAAGATGGATGGAATGGGGGGTTCTTGGGCGCAGGGACAGGCCTTAGTATGGCCTTTGTTGTGGCCGCCGGCGAATCCGCCTGCCGGCGGTTCCAGCTGATGAGATTGAGGCTCAGCCTCGGTTTCGCGCCGCGCTGCGCCCGGCATGGGCGAGTCAGGCGCCGTGTGGGGACAGGGTCAGGCGGGCCCTGTCCGTGTTGCTCGCCCGGAGCGTAGATCCTCTGCTGGGCTGGGGTGCTGGGGGGGCTCCATGCTTGAATTCCAACAAGGGACTCAGGATATGCTCACCTATGTGTCTCGCTTTTAACAGCTAGTAAAAGAAGCCGATTGGTCCCAAGAAGCCGGCTTCACCATCTTTCGAAGAGGTTTAAATGACGAGATAAAGGACGAACTAGCCAGAGTAGCTCGCCCAAGTTCCTTCCAGGCTCTCATGGACCTCTCCCTATAGATTGATTTCCGGATCCAGGAAAGAAAGGCAGAGGAAAGGAATACTAAGTCAACATCCCCAAAGGCAGCCACAGGCTATCCCTGCCCCAAAGAAACAGATGCTTCGCAAGCCTCAGATCCAGAACCCATGCAACTAGGTGCCTTCCGAGGAGAAATTTCTCCCCAAGAAAGGATCCGTCAGATTAATACAGGACTTTGCATGTATTGTGCCTCTGATAAACACCTTGTAAGAGAATGTCCTATAGCACCACCTCGGCGTTCGGGAAACGCTAGCTCCCGATCCTAAGCGGAGCACAGCTTCGGGAGAAAGATGCCTGCTCCTCATCTATTCCTTCCTTGAAATCTCCAAGACAGAACACTCTAGTGATTCTACAGACATTCGTGTCACCTACCAAAGAAGAATCCTGGGCCTAGTGGACTCCGGTATTTGTATTTGTATTTATTTATTTATAATGCGCAAACCAACAGGCCCGGAGGCATCAGGGCGCAATTTGTACAAGGTTACAGATATGCAGGCATAACAGAGAATCATTAAACATTTACACATGGGTGCAGGTATAACATAGAATCATTATATACATTTACAAGAGGATCTTATATACATATGTACAGTAGTTTCAGTGCCGATAGGTGATAATAGCGGTCGGCAAGTCAGGGTAGGTCAGGAAGAAGCGCGAAGCCGGCCTTAAAGCTTGTTGAAAAGCCAAGATCTAGTATTGGCTTTGAAGGTATTGAAAGAGTCTTCCGCTCTAATTGAAACAGGGAGGGAGTTCCATAACTTGGAAGCTAAGACGGGGAAACTTGAGCCCCCTGCTTTTTGCAATTTAAATCTGGGGATCGCTAGACAGTGGGATTGGGCTGTTCTTAGAGGTCGGGAGGTAGAGTGGCGCGACAGTCGACTACCAAGGTAGATCGGGGCTTTGTTGGCTAGGCATTTGTGCGTAAGGGCGAGTGTTTTGAGTGAAATTCTTTGTTTGACAGGTAGCCAATTTAACTTACTTCTGGTTTCTGTGATGTGGTGGTGTCGGGGAATGTTTAAAGCGGCACGAATGGCGTTGTTTTGTGTCGTTTGAAGTCTGTTCAGGTTCTCTTGGCTGGTGCCAGGATAGAGAGCACTGCAGTAATCAATTTTAGCCATAATAAGGGTTCTCGCTAGCGTAACGCTGTTAGACGTAGTGAGGAATGGTCTGCAAGCTGCGATAAGTTTGCATGTGTATGCAGACGCAGATCTGACAGCATTAGTTTGTCGGGTTAATGAGAGTGTGGCATCAAGGTAGAAACCTAACGTTTTGGTGTCTTTTGAGACACGAATGATATTACCATCTATGTTGAATGACTGATAGGACGGCTCTAGTCTGCTCAGGCGTTGTGCAGTGCCCAAGATCAGGAGCTCCGTCTTGTCATCATTCAAGCACAACTGATGTTGGGCCATCCAGGCTTGGATGACCAAGTAGACGTCGTTAAGGGCCTTGGTGTCACCTAGATAATCACCAGTGATGGGGATGAGTATCTGGGTGTCATCCGCATAGTTAGTATAGGAGACACCCAGATAGTCAAGCACATCAAAGAGTGGTTTCGTGAAAATGTTATAAAGTGTAGGTGACACACAAGATCCCTGAGGAACGCCGCAGTGAATCGGGGAAGGGTCCGCGGCTGCGGATGGGGCAAAGACTCTCATGGATCTGTTTCTCAGGAAAGATTTGATCCAAGCCGCAGCCGAGGAAGAGAAGTTGGCAGCTGAATGGAGGTGCTCGCACAGGATCTGATGGTTGACCAGATCGAATGCGGCTGAGAGGTCGAGAAGTAGTAGCATTGCTAGTTTGCCTTGATCCTTTAGAACCTCGATTTGAGTTTTAAGGTCTAATAATGCGGTCTCTGTCCCGTGTCTGGGGCGGAAACCAGATTGTCGTAGACCTAGCAAGTTATTAGTTTCCAAGTAATTTTGGATCTGAAAGTATGCGGCACGGTCTAGGATCTTGAGCAGAAATGGTACAGTGGTGATAGGTCGGAAGTTGGTGGGAATGTTAGGGTCTAGGGAAGGTTTTTTAAGCAGTGGGATAACCCAAGCGTCCTTCAGATTGTCCGGGACAATTCCTGTTTGAAAGGAAGAGTTGATGAAGGCCGTGATGAATGGGGCCAACTCATGCGCTGAGTCCTTGATAGTAGGGGCTGGGCACGGGTCACCTTGGCAGTTAGTTGGTTTAATTCTAAGAATTATATTTTCTACCTCTGCCACGGTAAGCGGAGAGAATGCGAATGGTGTGATATTGGTAGAGTCTGGCAAGGGGGCCTTAGTGAGGGAAAGAGCGTGGTTGTCGCGGTTCAGGCTGTCCTGTTTATCTTTGATTTTGTCTTGTAGTGTGGAGATTTTATTTAGTAAGGCTGCTTGGATGTTGGCACACCATTTACTATCTTTCACGCATGTGTCAGGGGGGGCGACTAGAGTTTCAAGCTCTCTTAGGATTTTAAAGAGTTCCTTGGTGTTCGAGTCGGCTTGTATAATGCGGTTGTTGAAAGATTCCTTTTTTGCCGTGATGATGGCATCTTTGTAGGAGAGTGAGGCTAGGAGGAAACTGTCTTTATGCTCGTCTGAGGGGTGGCTTTTCCATCGATTTTCGGCACAGCGTTTGGCTTTGCGGAGCAATCTTAACTGAGGTGTGAACCATGAATTGAGATAAGCTTGAGGTTTAGCCTTTCTAAGTTTGAGAGGTGCTATACAATCAATGGCAGTTCGCATTGTTTGGTTGTAGGTGTGTGCTAGTGAGGTTGGATCAGAGTAAGAGTTGGTGGCTGTGTTAAGGGAAGGGAGTAACAATGGGAGGAGTTTCTCCTTGGTTATATCTTTTTTGCTTCGAGTTGGGAGTGCTGGGGCTAATGGTGACGGGATTCGTGGTGTGGCTTCAATGTTGAAAGTTATAATGTGATGGTCGGACCATAGACAGGGGGTATTGTTAAGGACCTTGATATTGCAATTGGAGCCAGCTACCCAGTCAAGTGTTCTACCTTTAATATGGGTAGGCTCTTGGATGTATAAGGTAAGGCCGAGGTCAGATAGTGCGATCTCCAGGTCAGAGGCCACAGGATCTTTTGAGTCACCAAGACCTAAGTTAAGGTCGCCTAGGATGATTGTTTGCGAATTGTTCTTTGTATTGTTGAGGAGGAGAGAGGAGATTTCACTGACAAAGGTTGGTGCGGGTCCTGGAGGTCTATAGATTAGGTGCATGGTGGCTGTTTGGTTAGGTGTGAGTGCTAGTTTGACAGACACCAATTCGGCTGATGTGAGTTTGGAATCAGGTAACACTCTTAGGTCAAGAGTATTTTTATGGATGAAGGCCACACCGCCGCCTTTGGAAGAGGCGGTGGGGCGGTCACATCGTGTGATGCCGTAGTTCGGTGGTAGGGCTAACGCTAGTAAGGGGCCAGATGCGGCATGAAGCCATGTTTCGGAGATAGCTAAGAAGTCAAGGTCGGACGTGGTGATGAGGTCAGCTATGTCAAGTGCGTGTGCAGTGTGGGATCTGGCATTAATGAGGGCACCTTTGAACATGGGCAGTTTAACCTCGGTGGTGGTGGGTTTGCATGTGGTGGTAGTTGACAGAGATCCAGGAGAGAGAGGGGTTTGTTTCCTGGTGATGTGGCGGATGTGGCGTAGGCGTAGGCGGGATCTGGTGCCTAGTCTCTTATTTCTAAGAGAGAGGGGGCAGGGTTGGTTAGGTGTAGGTTTCCTAGCAAAGTGATCCAGCCATAAAGCTGGGTCGTTGAGGTATTGGTTGGTATGGCCTACAGTGGGTGCTGCCGGGCTCATTCTAGGTGACGCAAGAGGTCGTGGGGATGCCATGCTGGTAGAAGGCAGGTCCATTTTAACCCAGAGTGTGGAGGTTGTTACCGTAGGTAGCTGGAGAACTTTGGCAAGTCGAAGGGATAGTGTGTAGAGTAGTGGAAGGAGTACACTGACGTGCATGATGAAGGTTCTGGTCACCTAGGTGAGAGAGAAGAGCTAGGTGGCACAACAACCATGTACATAGACAGATCAAATTGGCAGTGAAAGGCAAGGGCCATAAGACTAAAGGCACAACATAAATCAGGGCAGAACACAATCAGTTGTGGTCTATTGGCGACCATAAGGCACAACACAATGTAAGCAAGCAATGTAAGGTGCAGCTTCAGGAGACATCTTCATATTCTAATCCCTAAGGTTGTATATATCTACAGTCCATAAATACTAATTTGAATTGCCATTACCTTCTAATAGTGAAGAACCTGGAGTGGAAAGGGCAGAGTTCCTGGCCCCTGGCTCCTACGGGCCTTTGTTGTGGCCGCCGGCGAATCCGCCTGCCGGCGGTTCCAGCTGATGAGATTGAGGCTCAGCCTCGATTTCGCGCCGCGCTGCGCCCGGCATGGGCGAGTCAGGCGCCGTGTGGGGACAGGGTCAGGCGGGCCCTGTCCGTGTTGCTCGCTCGGAGCGTAGATCCTCTGCTGGGCTGGGGGTGCTGGGGGGGCTCCTGCCCTCACCCCACGATGAAGATGGATGGAATGGGGGGTTCTTGGGCGCAGGGACAGGCCTTAGTATGGCCTTTGTTGTGGCCGCCGGCGAATCCGCCTGCCGGCGGTTCCAGCTGATGAGATTGAGGCTCAGCCTCGGTTTCGCGCCGCGCTGCGCCCGGCATGGGCGAGTCAGGCGCCGTGTGGGGACAGGGTCAGGCGGGCCCTGTCCGTGTTGCTCGCCCGGAGCGTAGATCCTCTGCTGGGCTGGGGTGCTGGGGGGGCTCCTGCCCTCACCCCACGATGAAGATGGATGGAATGGGGGGTTCTTGGGCGCAGGGACAGGCCTTAGTATGGCCTTTGTTGTGGCCGCCGGCGAATCCGCCTGCCGGCGGTTCCAGCTGATGAGATTGAGGCTCAGCCTCGGTTTCGCGCCGCGCTGCGCCCGGCATGGGCGAGTCAGGCGCCGTGTGGGGACAGGGTCAGGCGGGCCCTGTCCGTGTTGCTCGCTCGGAGCGTAGATCCTCTGCTGGGCTGGGGGTGCTGGGGGGGCTCCTGCCCTCACCCCACAATGAAGATGGATGGAATGGGGGGTTCTTGGGCGCAGGGACAGGCCTTAGTATGGCCTTTGTTGTGGCCGCCTGCGAATCCGCCTGCCGGCGGTTCCAGCTGATGAGATTGAGGCTCAGCCTCGGTTACGCGCCGCGCTGCGCCCGGCATGGGCGAGTCAGGCGCCGTGTGGGGACAGGGTCAGGCGGGCCCTGTCCGTGTTGCTCGCTCGGAGCGTAGATCCTCTGCTGGGCTGGGGTGCTGGGGGGGCTCCTGCCCTCACCCCACGATGAAGATGGATGGAATGGGGGGTTCTTGGGCGCAGGGACAGGCCTTAGTATGGCCTTTGTTGTGGCCGCCGGCGAATCCGCCTGCCGGCGGTTCCAGCTGATGAGATTGAGGCTCAGCCTCGGTTTCGCGCCGCGCTGCGCCCGGCATGGGCGAGTCAGGCGCCGTGTGGGGACAGGGTCAGGCGGGCCCTGTCCGTGTTGCTCGCTCGGAGCGTAGATCCTCTGCTGGGCTGGGGGTGCTGGGGGGGCTCCTGCCCTCACCCCACGATGAAGATGGATGGATGGATGGTGCCATGGGCATTTTCATAGATCATGATTGGGTTGTCAGCCATCACATTCCTCGAGAAATCAAAGAGGTAATATGACCTGTTGAACCTATTGATGGTAGACCCTTGTCTTCTGGACCCATAACTCACCAAACCAAGGACTTACTGCTTTCAATAAATAACCATCAGTTAATACTTAGATGTGACATCATAAAATCTGCCCACTCGCCCATGGTTTTAGGCATGACTTGGCTTCAGAAGCACAATCCATACATCAATTGGGCAGCGGGGTCCTTTTTTCCCGGTTCAAAATATTGCATGTCCCATTGTTTATCACTTGCCACATTGCAAGATCCTTCAGCGAACTTCCAGGACCACAAACAATCATCCAAAAGTGTATCCAAATTCCTGAGGTGTACCAAACATACTAAGATGTGTTTTCAACAGCCATTGTTCAAGCTCTTCCACCTAATAGGCCAGAGGATTGTGCCATTGATACAGGCTCATCTGCTGTGATTCCGTTCGGGAGAATGTTTATTTTATCTGAACCAGAAAAGAAAGCTCTCAGAGAATATCTGGATACCAATTTGAAAAATGCTACTATCCGACCTTCCAAATCCCCAGCCGGTGCTTTCCTCTTCTTTGTTCCTAAAAAAGACACTAAGGAACTTCGACCTTGTCTGGATTACCGCGGCCTCAACCAATGCACTCTCAAGGACAGCTATCCGCTACCACTTATTTCTGACATTCTGGAGGCAGTGAGGGGTGCTGTCATTTTCACTAAACTCGATCTCAGGGGTGCTTACCATCTCATTCGCATAAGGGAAGGCGATGAGTGGAAAACGGCCTTCAGAACTCCCTTTGGCCACTTTGAGTATCTGGTAATGCCCTTTGGTCTCGCAAATGCCCCCGCAGTTTTTCAACGTTTTATGGATCAGGTTTTTTCTGACATGCTGTTCATTTTTGTCATTGTATATCTGGACGATATACTAATCTACTCAATGACCCTCAGGTCCATCAAGAACATGTAAATGCAGTCTTACAATGCCTATGTGAACACAAGCTCCTGGCCAAGCCAGATAAATGCCTTTTTCATGTATCAACCGTTCATTATCTTGGATTTGTACTTAGTTCCAAAGGTATCGGAAGGGATCCTTCCAAGGTCGAGTCCATCCTGTCTTGGCCAGCCCCCACTACTGTAAAGCAGATCCAATCCTTCCTGGGACTTGCAAATTTGTACAGAAAATTCATACCTGCATTTTCTGACATAGTGCATCCCATTGTAACACTCTTAAAGAAGGACATTCCATTTTAATGGTCCACGGCTCAAGAGACAGCCTTTCAACAAATGAAACAAGAATTCACTCGAGCTCTAATCCTAGCTCAACCTGATATAGATCGACCTTTCTTGGTGGAAACAGACGCATCCGACTATGGCATTGGAGCAGTCTTGAAACAAGAACTTGAGGACAAGAAGGAGCATCCTATTGCATACTTATCCCGCACCTTGACTCCCAGTGAGAGTCAATATTCCGTCCTGGATAATGAGCTGTTAGCCATATGACAAGCCTTCACCAACTGGCGTCATCTTCTTTTGGGTGCCAAACACCCAGTACATGTTCGAACGGACCATCGAAAATTTACAAGTCCTACTGTCCCTGGAGTGCAGAAAAAGCCGTCAGGCCCGTTGGGCCTACTTTTTTGCCCAATACCAATTTCAACACATAACATCATTGCAGATGCCTTGTCCAGGCGTCCTTATTATGAGCCCCTCAAAGCCCGGACCTTTCCTAAGATGTTTCCTGACACCGTGTTTGTGGCTCAAGCCATTTCTCTCCTGGAGGACATTCGTGCAAAAACACCTTCTTCCGAACTCTGGAAGGAATACAACGGGAAGAATCAAAGGAACCTCATGATGAAGGACGGATATCTCTTCAAGGAAACACGGCTGGCATTACCCACACAAGAACTGAGACATAAGATTATGAATCTATGCCATGATACCCTCCATTCAGGACATCCAGGCATCACTACCACCCTCCATCTTATACAGAGGCAATTCTGGTTGCCAAGGATGATAGATGACATAAGAACCTATGTCCAATCCTGTGCAGTGTGAAACCAGAATAAACATGATAACAGAAAACCAGCAGATCTCTTACACCAACCAGCAATGCCAACACGACCTTGGGTAATCATCGCCACATATTTTATCGTGGAATTACCCCATCCAGAACATACACAACCATAATGGTTACCATCGATTTGTTTACACATATGGCTCACTTTACACCCTTGTTCAAACTACCATCCTCATCTGAATTGGCTGGAATTTTCCTGGAACACATATTTAGACTTCATGGACTACCTTCCAAGATCATCTCTGACAGAGGACCCCAATACATATCCCAGTTCTGGAAACAACTATGCCAAATATTGGGAATCCAGCGCGTGCTGTCTTCAGGATATCACCCACAGACCAATGGAGCAACTGAATGAGTCAACAAGGCCTTAGAACAGTACCTTTGCCGTTTCGCAACCAAGGTCCAGGATGACTGGTCGCTTTTGATTCCTGTGGCTGAATTTGCTTACAACAATTCGGATCATTCAGCTATCAAGACTAGTCCATTCTTTTGCAGTCAAGGATTTCATCCGTCAGTTCTACCATCTGTTCTTCCACACCCTACCCAAGTTCCTGCGGTTGATTCCTGGATTGAAACATTGGTTAACGTACACAAAGATTCCAAGGAACGACCGGAAAGAGCCAGAAAAGATGTCAAACGATATGCAGACACCAAAAGGAGACCTAGCCCTTCTTATGCAGTGGGAGATAAGGTTTGGCTGTCCTCGAAACTTCTTCCTCGACATCAGCGACCAAATAAACTGGCTCCCAAGTATTATGGACCCTTCTCCATAAAGGAAATCATTAATCCAGTGGCCTTCCAACTCCAACTTCCAGAATCGTGGAAAAGGATTCACCCGGTCTTCCACACTTCTTTGTTAAACCATTTGTACAATCCACCCGAACTGCTCCAAGACCTACTCCTGTGATCATCAATAATCAACTTGAATTCGAGGTCTCCAGGATATGTGACTCCAGATACAGACGAGGTCAACTCCAGTATCTGGTTGAATGGAAAGGATATCCTCCCAGCGAACGCATCTGAGAACCTGTCTCAAACATGAATGCCCCCCGTTTAATACAAAGATATCATCGAATCCACCCAGGCAAACCCGGAGGTGCAGGATTTAGGAGGAGGCATACTGTCATGAACCGTCAAATTCGTCCATTCTGGACTTCATGGTCCATGATGCACCGTGGTATGAACTCTGTGATCCTTCCATCATGGCCGACGATTCTGAAATGCTGCACTCCAGTCCTTGCGTGTTACGTTTGACTTCCTAGAAAACAGCCACGCCCGCGGCTCTGCGTGTCTCAACGCTACTGGTTGGAGTAGTTAGAAGTGTGTTGTCGGAGTCCGCTTCCGTACTCTTTCCAATTCCCTTTTTCCTTTCTTCTTATTCTTGGAGCCCCGTTCGTTTCCCTCCTTACCTCTTATCCGTGCCCTATTCCTGGATTAGTCCTGTGCTCAGTCCTACGGCGCTTCAGACACGTTCCGTGCCTAGAACTCTACCTTCCTCCTGGCTCCACGTCCTGGATACTGAACGTTTACCGGCGAAGGACAGCTTGAGAACTCGCGCTGGAATCCGAACACCGTGCCCAGGCCTATACAAGTCTCAGACAGTGCAAAAGAAGGAAGCCACTTGAAAGAAGGTCACAAGTAAAGAGAAACAGGTGAGAAGGAGATAAACTTGTGACATCTGGTCGATGCACGTGTTATAAATCTCAATTTCAACTAGTTTATGTTGAGAACAAACTTAAACACACTGTAGAAGATGTTTGGAAATAACTTTATCTGTATTTGTAGAAGAACGATTTGACACATGTGAGGCACTTTATGTTCATAGCCAATGTTTTGGATTTTATAATCAAACACGTATTCCGCCAAAAGTGTTTTAAACGATATGATAGTGCCTGATATCCCTCTTCTGCTTCAGAAATTTAACATGTTTGAAGTAATTGCATTGCAAACTGCTCATCCTTTTCAAGTTATTGTTAGACTGCAAACAAAGATGTCAAATCTGCTTAAGAAGGCATTAGTGCAAGGTGTGCAAAGCAAAGTTGTGTATTTACCCCTGAATCTGGACGAAAATGTTAATACTCTAGGAGTGAAGCATAACTTTGCAGATACTTTGTTTTAGTAAATGGTGTTGCCACTAAAGATGAGAGGATTTGGAACAGCTTATCAATATTGGAAAAGTGAAAAGCGCTTGGTGTTTCTATTGGAGCACAATGATTTATACAAAGGCAGTTTGACTATACCAGACTTGTCTATGTTTGATGTTGAGTCAACAAACAAGAGCAGTGAAGGTCAGTTTCAGCGTCTATCTGTAGCAGAAGGGAATAGTTTGTATGAACATTACATTATTCATCCTCTAAACTTATGTGAAGTTAAGGGTGACCGTTTAGAATTGATTCAGATGAAAGCAACGAAAGGTGCACCGATTAGTATCTGGGAAAACACCTTAGAAGCCCATTGTTTCCCTATGCTTTTTCCAACTGGTACTGGAGGGAGATTGGATGATCGAAAGGTGCAAATCTCTGCTTCAGAATATCGTTGTATAAGAATGTTTTCAGAAGATTCAAAAATCAGCACCAATGTTGAATATATTTTTCACTTATTGTATGAAAGTAAATTTTCAATATTATGTTATTCTGTTGCTTATACACTTAGATCGGAACTAGATTTAAAAATCTTTCTGCATGTGAGATGCTGCAACAGGTGAAAGAAAAAACTGATGTTTTAGATGGCAAACTTACGAACATTCTTGCTACACTTACAGAACTAAAGAATATTGGTATAGGAGACACTCTGAGGTTAGATGCATGATCAGAAACCTGGAATCTCCAATTTGGTTTGTTGCGCTGAGTATGGTTGGAATGATCTTGCACGGTGGATTTGGGAACGTAATGCAGAGAAAGACAACATAGAACACATGACACTGGGAGAATTGTGTTCTATGGACCCTGTAAGAGTATCGTGTTTTTTTAATCACATATTTTTAACCATGTTACACTTTATATGTGATAAAGAAAATAGTCCACTAGGTCCTGTAGTACATTTCATTTGGAGGAAAGAGTACCAGGCATATGTGGCTTCACATATGCATATGCTGTTGTGGAGTAAGGATGCTCCTCAGTTTAGTAAGGAAAGTGATGGCTGTGTGATGGAGTTCATTGAAAAATATGTTACTTGCTCTATTCCAGCTCAGCACATGAATGCTGATCTACAGAACAAGGTGGAAAGGTTTCAAAAGCATTCATGTGGAAAGTACTGTCAAAGAAAATATAAACGTAATGACAAGTATTACACTCAGTGCAGATTTGTCTTTCCAAGGTTTGTGACACCAGTTGCTCGAGTGAATAGTTTAATGTCATCTATTTGACACCATGTTACTGGTAAGTCTCAGAGAAATACCAATCATTTAAAAAGAATTAAGGAATGCCAATTTATTAATGATTACAATGCCTTCATTGCTCAGCTATGGAATGCAAATACTGATGTACAGTTTATTGCTGATAATTCAACAGCAGTTGCTTGTTATGTTACTGCATACATGACAAAAGCAGAAAAGAGCAATGCAGCCGAAGCATGGGCAGATTTATCAGATTTATCATCAGATACAAGTCTCAGTCAGAAACTTGTAAGCTTTGGTTTGAAGATTCTTTCACATAGAGAGTGGTAGCTATGAAGCTGCAGATTGGCTAACTATTTTGCCTCTGTAGCATTAATGTAGTTTGTTTAATTCTTGGACAAGCTAGTACTAGAAATCGGGTATTGAAGCCTTTGACTGAAATTGAGCAGTTAGCTGAATCAGAACCTGACAGTACAGAGATGTTGAAAACCAAGTTGATTGATACATATCATCCAAATTGCTCTGAATTGTTGGAGGATCTTTGTTTATATGAAGTAGCACAACACTACTCATATGGAAATATTGAAGCAAACAGTGACAGAGGACAGTTTAAAGTACATGGATGTAGTGATTGTCTAGTGAGACTTGAAAAGGCAAGTCTCATTAACCTGTCTTGCCAAAGTGCTGAGAAAAAGGAATTAATTAATTTTTATATTTTGCAGTTGTTCTTCCCATGGCATGCAGAGAGTGATTTACTTTTGAAAAATATTTTTTTGCTAAAAAATGCTTAATTACATATCCAAAATGTGAGCAGTATTTGGACTGACTGGAGAAAGAACCTTTGGCAGCTGGATTGGCAAAATAGACTCCTGAGGGCAGTCAAGAATCTGCAGCAGGAAGTCAAAATGTTCTTGGTGAGCCAAATATTCAAAGTGATGTTGAGCTTGTTATGGAGAAAGTAGAAATTGCAATGGAACAAAGTACAGTTGCAGATGTGAATTGTGATGAAATTGTTAGTAAAGTTAATTTACAGCAAAACGAAATTTATAATTAAATTAAAGATAGATTCTTACATGGTTTGCCGCATGACAAGCGTGAATGCTCTTGTTTGCAATACAAACCTGTTTTGTTGTATGTTATGGACAAGCAGGAACAGGTCAATGTTTTTTAATTAATGCAGCTATGATCCAAAATGTAACAGATTCCTCTTTGTCGTGTACTGTAACTGCTCCAATGAGGTGTTACTTTATATTACCTGTTAATGTTACCAGTGGAGCATGACAACAAACTAGAATATCAGAAACTTGTAGCAAGTGCAGCACAAGAAGTAGGAAAAGTTCTTAGAAAATGAAATACTTTCATTGTAGATGAAGTAAGTATGGTGTCTAACTTGATGCTAGCTTTCGTTCATTTGTGAATGCAAGAGGATTTGAAGAATGACTACAAAATGTTTGGAGGTAAACATGTACTTGTTTTTGGAGACTTGTTACAATTAACTCCTATCAAAGGTCAACCAGTTTTTAGAATGCTGCAATCTAAGGATGCTGCAAAAAGTATAGGAAGTATTGGTCATTTTAACCTTTGGAATTGTTTTGAATTCCAGGAATTTACCATTAACATGAGGTAATCTGGAGACTCAGGGGGTAATTCATAGAATTCAGCACACAAGTGGCGCACGCGGCTGGCGCACAGTGTGCGCGTGCGAATCCCTGCGCCAGCCGCGTGCGCTAAAATCCATTTCCGCGCACAGCGTATTCATGGATTCCAGCCACCAAAACCAGCCGTGGCGCACAGTGGCGCAGCGACCCTGCAGCAGCGCCAGTTAAGCCCCCAAGAACGCCTCTCGGGCAGGGAAAAGCCATCAATATACCCAATCCAGCGCAAAGGGCTGCGCTAACCCTGTACCAGCACGGCAAGTGGGCTACGTGTATCACTGGGGTGCGCGGGAAGTACCTCACGCGATTGGCCCCATGCGAGCAGGGTACGTGTATTTCAGGGGTGCGTGGGAAGTTCCACACGCGATTTCCTTAGGGTACGCGTATCTCAGGGGTGCACAGGAATTTCCACACGCGATTGGGCCCGTGCGAGCAGGGTACACGTATCTCAGGGGTGCGCAGGAAGTGCCACACGCGATTTCAGCAGTACGTGTATTTCAGGGGTGCGCGGGAATTTCCACACGCGATTGGGGGTACGCGTATCTCAGGGGTGCGCAGGAAGTGCCACACGCGATTTCAGCAGGGTACGTGTATTTCAGGGGTGCGCGGGAATTTCCACACGCGATTGGGGGTACGCGTATCTCAGGGGTGCGCGGGAAGTGCCACACGCGATTTCCGCAGGGTACGCGTATCTCAGGGGTGCGCGGGAATTTCCACACGTGATTGGACCCCCATGCGAGCAGGGTACGCGTATCTCAGGGGTGCGCAGGAAGTGCCACACGCGATTTCAGCAGGGTACGTGCATTCCAGGGGTGCGCGGGAAGTTCCACACGCGATTCCATCAGGGTACGTGTATTACAGGGGTGCACGGGGAGCACCACACGTGAATTGCAAGTGTGGGTCCTCCCAGGTGTTCCCTCTACACCCTCCACGGCCCCTGCAGGTGGCTCACACCACAGGGGCCTACCCTGCACATGTCCTGCAGGCACACCATCCACCATGGCCATGACCCCCAGCCAACCCACATGTCAACTTGCACTACTGCCCACCAACGCATGTCCCCCTGCACCCCCAGTCACCAGGGGCACCCTCCACCAGGCCCCACCCATGTCTCCCAGAACCCCCACCCCCCAGCAGTGCAGGGGCACCCACCACCAGGCCCCCACCCATGTCTCCCACCACCCCCACACCCCCAGTCACCAGGGACAGCCTCCACCAGGCCCCCACCCATGTCTCCCAGCACCCCCACCCCCCCAGTCACCAGGGGCAGCCTCCACCAGGCCCCCACCCATGTCTCCCACCACCCCCACCCCCCCAGTCACCAGGGGCAGCCTCCACCAGGCCCCCACCCATGTCTCCCAGCACCCCCACCCCCCAGCAGTGCAGGGGCAGCCTCCAACAGGCCCCCACCCATGTCTCACACCACCCCCACCCCCCAGCCACCAGGGGCAGCCTCCACCAGGCCCCACCCATGTCTCCCAGAACCCCCACCCCCCAGCAGTGCAGGGGCACCCACCACCAGGCCCCCACCCATGTCTCCCACCACCCCCACCCCCCCAGTCACCAGGGGCAGCCTCCACCAGGCCCCCACCCATGTCTCCCAGCACCCCCACCCCCCCAGTCACCAGGGGCAGCCTCCACCAGGCCCCCACCCATGTCTCCCACCACCCCCACCCCCCCAGTCACCAGGGGCAGCCTCCACCCGGCCCCCACCCATGTCTCCCAGCACCCCCACCCCCCAGCAGTGCAGGGGCAGCCTCCAACAGGCCCCCACCCATGTCTCACCCCACCCCCACCCCCCAGCCACCAGGGGCAGCCTCCACCAGGCCCCCACCCATGTCTCCCACCACCCCCACCCCCCCAGTCACCAGGGGCAGCCTCCACCAGGCCCCCACCCATGTCTCCCACCACCCCCACCCCCCAGCAGTGCAGGGGCACCCACCACCAGGCCCCCACCCATGTCTCCCACCACCCCCACCCCCCAGCCACCAGGGGCAGCCTCCACCAGGCCCCCACCCATGTCTCCCAGCACCCCCACCCCCCCAGTCACCAGGGGCAGCCTCCACCAGGCCCCCACCCATGTCTCCCACAACCCCCACCCCCCCGGTCACCAGGGGCAGCCACCACCAGGCCCCCACCCATGTCTCCCACCACTCTCACCCCACAGCAGTGCAGGGGCAGCCTCCACCAGGCCCCCACCCATGTCTCACACCACCCCCACCCCCAGCCACCAGGGGCAGCCTCCACCAGGCCCCCACCCATGTCTCCCACCACCCCACCCCCCCAGTCACCAGGGGCAGCCTCCACCAGGCCCCACCCATGTCTCTCACCACCCCCACCCCCCAGCAGTGCAGGGGCACCCACCACCAGGCCCCCACCCATGTCTCCCACCACCCCCACCCCCCAGCCACCAGGGGCAGCCTCCACCAGGCCCCCACCCATGTCTCCCAGCACCCCCACCCCCCCAGTCACCAGGGGCAGCCTCCACCAGGCACCCACCCATGTCTCCCACAACCCGCACCCCCCCGGTCACCAGGGGCAGCCAACACCAGGCCCCCACCCATGTCTCCCACCACCCCCACCCCCCAGCAGTGCAGGGGCAGCCTCCACCAGGCCCCCATCCATGTCTCACACCACCCCCACCCCCCAGCCACCAGGGGCAGCCTCCACCAGGCCCCCACCCATGTCTCCCACCACCCCCACCCCCCCAGTCACCAGGGGCAGCCTCCACCAGGCCCCCACCCATGTCTCCCACCACCCCCACCCCCCAGCTGTGCAGGGGCACCCACCACCAGGCCCCCACCCATGTCTCCCACCACCCCCACCCCCCAGCAGTGCAGGGGCAGCCTCCACCAGGCCCCCACCCATGTCTACCAGCACCCCCACCCCCCAGCAGTGCAGGGGCAGCCTCCACCAGGCCCCCACCCATGTCTCACACCACCCCCACCCCCCAGCCACTAGGGGCAGCCTCCACCAGGCCCCCACCCATGTCTCCCACCACCCCCACCCCCCCAGTCACCAGGGGCAGCCTCCACCAGGCCCCCACCCATGTCTCCCACCACCCCCACCCCCCAGCAGTGCAGGGGCACCCACCACCAGGCCCCCACCCATGTCTCCCACCACCCCCACCCCCCAGCAGTGCAGGGGCAGCCTCCACCAGGACCCCACCCATGTCTACCACCACCCCCACCCCCAGCACTGTGGGGCACCTGCCAGCAGGCCCCCACCCATGTCCAACTCATGTTCCCCACCACCCCCACCCCCCAGCACTGTGGGGCACCTGCCAGCAGGCCCCCACCCATGTCCAACTCATGTCTCCCACCACCCCCACCCCCCAGCACTGTGGGGCACCTGCCAGCAGGCCCCCACCCATGTCCAACTCAAGTTCCCCACCACCCCCACCCCCCAGCAGTGCAGGGGCACCCACCACCAGGCCCCCACCCATGTCTCCCACCACCCCCACCCCCCAGCCACCAGGGGCAGCCTCCACCAGGCCCCCACCCATGTCTCCCAGCACCCCCACCCCCCAGTCACCAGGGGCAGCCTCCACCAGGCCCCCACCCATGTCTCCCACCACCCCCAGCCCCCCAGTCACCAGGGGCAGCCTCCACCAGGCCCCCACCCATGTCTCCCAGCAGCCCCACCCCCCAGCACTGTGGGGCACCTGCCAGCAGGCCCCCACCCATGTCCAACTCATGTTCCCCACCACCCCCACCCCCCAGCACTGTGGGGCACCTGCCAGCAGGCCCCACCCATGTCCAACGCATGTTCCCCACCACCCCCACCCCCCAGCAGTGCAGGGGCAGCCACCACCAGGCCCCCACCCATGTTTACCACCACCCCCACCCCCCAGCAGTGCAGGGGTAGCCACCACCAGGCCCCCACCCATGTCTCCCAGCACCCCCACCCCCCAGCCACCAGGGGCAGCCTCCACCAGGCCCCCACCCATGTCTCCCAGCACCCCCACCCCCCCAGTCACCAGGGGCAGCCTCCACCAGGCCCCCACCCATGTCTCCCAGCACCCCCACCCCCCCCAGTCACCAGGGGCAGCCTCCACCAGGCCCCCACCCATGTCTCCCACCACCCCCACCCCCCCCAGTCACCAGGGGCAGCCTCCACCAGGCCCCCACCCATGTCTCCCACCACCCCCACCCCCCAGCAGTGCAGGGGCAGCCTCCACCAGGCCCCCACCCATGTCTCACACCACCCCACCCCCCAGCCACCAGGGGCAGCCTCCACCAGGCCCCCACCCATGTCCAACTCATGTTCCCCACCACCCCCACCCCCCAGCACTGTGGGGCACCTGCCAGCAGGCCCCCACCCATGTCCAACTCATGTCTCCCACCACCCCCACCCCCCAGCACTGTGGGGCACCTGCCAGCAGGCCCCCACCCATGTCTAACTCATGTTCCCCACAACCCCCACCCCCCAGCAGTGCAGGGGCACCCACCACCAGGCCCCCACCCATGTCTCCCACCACCCCCATCCCCCGGCGTGCAGGGGCAGCCTCCACCAGGCCCCCACCCATGTCTCCCAGCACCCCCACCCCCCAGCACTGTGGGGTACCTGCCAGCAGGCCCCCACCCATGTCCAACTCATGTTCCCCACCACCCCCACCCCCCAGCACTGTGGGGCACCTGCCAGCAGGCCCCCACCCATGTCCAACTCATGTTCCCCACCACCCCCACCCCCCAGCACTGTGGGGCACCTGCCAGCAGGCCCCCACCCATGTGCAACTCATGTTCCCCAGCCAACATGTCATCACAATCTAGATCCCTGGTCCCTATGGTCAGCCTCCAAATGCAAAACACCCACCCGAGTATTGCATCCACCCACTCATAATTTGCAATTACATCACAGAACACCAATTGCAAGTTCCGAAACAAACACACTTCCCTCACATACACCCAATGGGTGTCAGTGAATCTCAAAACACATATCATGAAATGCATGAAACCAATGAGATACCACACATTGAAGTTCACCAAAAAAAATATGTATTAAAGGAAACATAAATAGAATAAAAAATGAAGAAACAGAAATGTGAATGTACAAAAATGAAAAGAAGCATGTCCGTTAAAAAAAGCAAAACCAAAAATAAAATTCCAAAGTAATGTTGTCCAAAGTCAATGTCCACAAAACAAAATCCAATGGGAAATAAAAAAGAAAGCCATTGCTCCATGGTTAAAAAGTGAAAAAAAAATACAATCCAACTGTGAACTATGTACATGGGAACAAGCCAGGGTCCATTATCCCAACAAAATAAAGGAAACCTATCTAACTACACTAACTAATAAAATAAACTATATACAAAAATGTGGCCAATGTCTGAAAGGTCCAAATAAAATAAAAACAAAAATGAAACCTAACACTACCTACATAACTATGTACAAGGGCAGCGGGCTAGTTTCACGGCTCACTTGTGGATGTCCCGGGCCAGGGCATCATCGAACTCCTCCTCAATGTCCCGGAGGCGGTCCTCCTCCATGGCCCAGAGGGTCCGCAGGGCCGTCAACGTCTCCACCTCCAAACCCCTGCGGATTGCCTCGAGGCACTCGGCCCGCCTCAGGGCCCTCCGCATGGAGTTCTCCGCCCTGACCATTGTGAGCCGTGCCTCTTCCGCCCGCTGCCGCTCCGCATCTATGGAGTGGCCCAACCTCTGCCACACGGAAGACACTCTCTGTCCTGGGTCCTCCTACCCTCCGGCGATGCCTGCCCCTCCGATGTTGAAGGCCCCGAGCCTTCATGGCTCCCACCACGTTGCTGCTGCTGTGCCTCTGCCCGTGCACTGCCTCCTGCTGCCTGCACATCCTCCGCCGGCTGGGGTGCAGTCGTAGATGTGGCCACCCCTGCTGGACGTCCGACTCCCGACTGTGGCAGGGATGCCTCCTCCACCAGCCTGGCCGCACCGTCAGAGGCAGCTCCACAGGGCACCCAGGTGACTGATGGGTGGGAAGATGGCACAGAGGACGACTGGCGCGTAGGGGGTCCATTTGAGGAGGGGGTCGTAGCAAGCCCCATCAGACGGAGGAATCCGGCCTGGGTGACCTGTCCCAGCAGGCTGACGTGGTCAACGAGCCATTCGAGATGACGTGCAGTCTCTTTATGAAAAGACTGCAGGTCACCTCGCATGGCCCGTTGACGCAACGCCACACCAGCCAGGACAGGCTCAACCCGGACCTGGATAGCCACGTCCGCAGGCAGAGGAAGGCCAGTTTACGTGAGCTCATCCCCTGCCTGAAAGCGGGTCTGGACGTAGGCATCCCTGCTGGTGCAAGATGATGCAGGGACAGGATCAGGGACAGGATTGCACACAGGCACCTCCGCGGCGGCCTGTGCTGCCTCCTGTCCCTGGTCCTGCACTGCACCACTAGCACCAGTGGGATCCCCACCTCCAGACCCCGTCTCTGGTGCTTGCACGGCCTCCTCCTCCACCAAACCCCCCACCAACCTGGATGACTCCGTGCCAGCTTCCCCTGTTGGGCCCTGTGGGGGCCCAGCTGCCCCTTCTGCTGCCGAGGAGTCCAACTCCAACCTCTGCCTCTTGGACCTCCCCCCGGCAGCTGCGGCCTGGGACGCGGCACCGGACTCCTCACTCCCCGACGAGATGACAACATGGGAGGGGAGCCGGGCCTTGCGTCTCCGGCTGGCGGTGGGATCCCCGCCGCTGTGCTCCAGAGCACCTTCTCCGCCCTCTTCATCAGTTGACGCTTCAGACAAGGAGAAACAAAACACAGGCATCAGGGCACTGTACAATGGACACATACACACATGACAGTTGTACATGAGTGGCATTGGCAAACCTCAGACATGTCATCACAATCCCCAACACACATTTCATTACAACTCGCACACATGAGCCATTCCACAGCCATATCGCAACTGCCACCACCATCCATACACATGCAACAGCATGAGCAGCCAAAGGTGAGCCAGACATCACATGCAACACAGGAAGTGCACCACACATGTACACACACCACCACACTTGCATGCATGTGTACACCTCTGCCAAGTGTCGCAGTGTTCAGACGGGCATCCATGTCACATCTGCCAATCAGGCTTCCACATACCGCTGTCACATGCATCCATGTTCCATCACTGTTGCACCCTTGTCAAATACACACACATGCACATGTACACAGTGCTGATACATGCAGCCAAAAACAACATACATGCGTGACATCACAGACATGTCTACTTACATACACATTCATCCAAACATGTGTGCCCATGCAACTGCATTTGGCATGCAAGCCTACACACACAAGCACCATCCATGTCTCACACATTACCGCCCTTGCATGTGTCAGCCCCACGGCCCTGTACACCCCCACCCATACTCGACCCCATACAAACAGATGTGCAACCTGCACACTACTGAATAATCACCACACGCACTACTCACAATCAGGATGCATGTACACTCACCGCTCGACTCCAGACGGGTCTGCTGCTCTAGGACCTGGACGTGGAGCTCTGGGGATATGCGTTCCAGGACCCTCATCTGTTCTTCCGACAAGTGGCCCCGGCGCCCCTTGGCATCCGCTGCCTTCAAGAGGCGCCGGGCCTTGTTCAGGGTCCTGGACCTGAAGTCCTTCCAGCGCTTCTTGACATGTTGTAAGTCGCGGACTGCCACCCCCTCCGCGTTGATGGCGGTCACGATGTCAGTCCAGATCCGAGTCCGTCCTTCCTTGTCGGCACGGGAACCTCCGAAGAGGGCATCATACTGCCCCACGACTTGCTCCACCAGGACACCAACTTCGGTGGCACTGAAGCTGGTGCCCCTCTGCCTCTCTGGCCGGGGGTTGTCAGTGGTCCCAGATGGTGTTTGCCCCGACATGACAACCCCAGAGGCAGGAGTGGGTGGGCAACTGGGTCCTGGGGCTGGGCTGTGGCACGATGGAATCCCAGTCGGGAGTCTTCGGTTCCAGCAGGGGTGGTCACAGCAACAGCACCCCTGGCTGATGTGCAGGCAGCAAATGGCTGGGCTCGTGGGCAGCAGGCAGTCAGGCAGCAGCAGATGGCAGGTGGGAGCGTGCTCGGGGCTCTGGGGGGCAGTAGTTCGGCCTTCTGGGCAGGAGCGTGGTCTTCTGTGTGTTTACGCGTGGCCAGCTTGATGCGGAGTGATTTGGCACGTGAAAAATCTGCACCCGTGCTGAGGGAAACGCACGCGCGTGTCACGTCACTTACGCGCATGTAATTCGAGGAAAGGCCCTTAGCGCGTAAGCGCGTCTGCATGCATACGCATTTTCATTGGACAGAAGGCCCCTCAAGCGCAAGCGCCCCTGTGACGTGACGCGTACAGACGTGCATGGGCATTTCAGCGCGCATGAAAAACTGCACGTCCGCGTGTAATACGAGGAAAGGGCCCATGCGCGTAAGCGCGCGTGGAAAACTGCACGTCCACGTGTAATACGAGGAAAGGGCCCATGCGCGTAAGCGTGCATGAAAAACTGCACGTCCGCGTGTAATACAAGGAAAGGGCCCATGCGCATAAGCGCGTATGAAAAACTGCACGTCCGCATGTAATACGAGGAAAGGGCCCATGCGCGTAAGTGACGTGACACGCGCGTGCGTTTCCCTCAGCACGGGTTAAAGGTGAGCGGGCCCAGCAGTTCGCTGTACGTGCCTTTCGTGGAGACCGACGTGTGTTGCTGCTTCCTGTTGTTTCGCGCGCCATCACAACTTCACAGCTATCAAGGACGTATCTCTTCTTCTGGCGGGGGTATTGGCTACGCGTGTTTTTCTGCATTGCGCTAGTCAGACGGTGAGTCGCACACGCTCTTTTTCCCACTGCGGGTGCCCCTGTGTATCGCACCCATTTTCGATGTCATAGTAGCCTGCGTGTCCCACGCGTACGCGTTATTCGTGTTACTGGGTGCCACCGCGCACTGCGGGAGGTTGAATCCATGCACGTAGGCTGCAGGGTTGCGTGGACGGTTTTACTGCAGTTTTGGGGTGCCTGAGCATTGCGTGACCCGTCACCACATCACCGGGGTCACATACAGCCTTGCAGGTGCAGGGGGGCTGTTAACATCTTGCTTCCCACCCCCTTACCCCAATTGCCCAGGTCAATTGTGGTGTACACCTCCCATTGGCACCACTCCATCTGTGCCAGCACTACTACATCTGTGCCATGGTTGGAAGGCCACCAAAGTTGAGGGGCGCCTCAGCTGGGCGTACTCCTCGTGGCGGGCATGGTCGGGGACGTGGCCGTGGTGACCAGGGAGTAGGGGGACTCCAGGGTGTCCAGGGCAGCCACAGAGGGGGAAAAGGCAGGGGTGCGCCACTTGAGCACAATGTTGTGCCATGTGTCGGTGCAGCCATGCCACCACCCCCTGTGGTTCCGGGAATGCAGCTCCTGCATCTGGCACTGGCACCCATATGACCCGGCAGTCCGTTCCATCGACTGCCACAGGCCCAAGGGTAGTGGTAGCTGCAGGTGCAGCTGTGGACACCGCCACCCAGGCTCAGGGTCTGCCAGCGCAGGCTGCGTTGGCACTTGAAGAGCCCTTGGTAGATCTCCAACAGGCCAGGGGGGAAACCATAGGGGCAGGCCGGGCTGCTCAGACCAAGACACGTGTCCTTGGGGCAGTCATGTCATCTGCTGCCCCGAACAGCCGGGTGTTGGCAAGTGCAGGGGCAGATGCACCCAACAGCACCCCGGTTGTGAGTCTGCCAACCAGGACCGTTGCGGTCAATGACCCTGCCACAGCTGATGTTGCTGCGCAGGGTCCATTAGTGGGCACCCAGCTGCCACTGACACAAGTCAGGCCTTTGGTCATCCCTCCACCTGCCACTCCCTTGGCTCAATCCACCGAACCCACTGGCCATACTGGTCAGGGCGGCATTAGCCAGCCAGGGTCTGCGCCACAGTCCAAGAGGAGGAAGGTTGCACCTGCAGCACAGGCTGGGACCCCACACACAGCCACGACCTCCTGCACGTCGAGGAAGAAGCCTTTCTGTAAGCAGGAACTGGACTTCCTCGTGGACTACGTGCGGGGCCACAGCCGTGACATGCTAGTGGGTGCCAATAGTCAGACTACGGCTGCCCAACGTGACACCCACTGGAAGCATGTTGCGGAACATGTCAGTTCATTCGGCCATGAGGTGCGCACGGCGCAGGAGTGCAAAAAGTGTTGGAATGACATCAAGCGCAGCACTAAGGCCAAGCGTGCCTCAAATTACAACTTGACTCTGGTGACTGGCGGTGGGCCTGCACCAGAGGAGGAAGAACTCACTCCGCATGAGGCTCTCGTTGCGGAGTCCATACCACCTGAATTGGTTGAAGGAGTGGGAGAGATGCTGGACTTTGATGCCCAGTCCAGTGAGTGTTGATGCGTGTTTGTTGAGGACGTGTGTGTTTCACTTGTGGGATGTGTTGTGCATGATTGCTGCTACATGTGACGTGTACATGGTTCTGATGTGTAAGTAATGCAATGCTGCTACCGTCATGCATGTCTCCTCTGCCTGCATGCGGGACTCCATGTAGGCATGCTCCCTTGCCCCTCCTCCGCCACTCTGCACCCCAGTTCCACCTTTGCACTGGTCTGCTTCAATCTTGCCAATGTGTACTTTCTTGTCCATGTGTCCTGTGTAGATGCTAACTTCCAGCGTAGAATCTGCCAGACATATGCCGTGTGGTACAGCCTTAGTACTCGATGCAGGGTATCTCACTTGTACTGTGCATGGGTCAGATGTCCCGCAGGGACATGAGTGCCCATTCATGCTCCATGTGCATTGCACGCATGCCCCTACGTGTCCTTGACTGGATGATCACTGTAATATAAGTCCTTGGTTACATACATTGCCTGCCATCTCATCAGCCTTCCCATGTCAACTGTGGCTCAGTCCTGAGTTGCACACATGTTTAGGCTCTGACAATCTGTGTGGCTCACAGGCCTCAGCCTGTTCAATGGCCAATGACTCTGTCCAACTCTTGTTGTGTCTTCTTCACACGTGGGCGGCCTCCGGAGTTTCCATCATGTGTCCTGCCCACTGTCCCAGCATCATTTGCAGTGTTGTAATTTGAATCATATTAAGCTGTTGATGCCAGTCAACACTGCCTGTCAATACACAGGTGTATGGTCAGCCTTTTGATACCATGCTAGGCATCCCTGCTTTGGTACTGGGGTGGAGGGGTGCTTGGCTTCTAGACATGGTACACATTGAATGCACAATGCACGTGATGTCTGAATTTGACATTGCACTGCCTTCACATTTCCTGGCACACACCATGTAGTGCTTGCACATGTAGGTAGTGAGTGGCGTACACATTTTCTGCACTGCATAGACCCACTTCCATGGAAACTGCCACCTTTCAACAGGTCTGATCACAGAAGCTATTCAAAGTAGACCCAGCATGCATGCCAGGTCAAATGTTGTGTGTCACATGTCTGCCGGATGCCTTTGCTGTCGGTGTGTGTGTGTGTTGTGTGCTTCTGACATGTGTATTGACCTTTTTCTCTCTATTTTCCAGGTGATGACGCAATGGAGGTGGAGGATGGTGTTGTCATGCCAGACACAGGGTTGGTAACACCACATCAACCCGGCACTAGTGGGGGTCGTGGGGTGGTAGGCCACGAAAACCCCCAAGTGCTGCAGTCCATCTTGTCTCTGGCTGCCTATGAGTCCAGCCTTGATGATGACTCTGACGTCCATGTTGAGTTGGATGAGCATCAAGTCCATGTGTCAGGGGTGAGTGATTCTGATGTGGACACTCCTCTGTCTGCGACACCTGCACTGAGGGACCAGACAGTCTTGGTTCCTCCGCCCGTGGTGGATCGGGATGCAGGGTCACCCTCCACACCAGTCACTGATGTGCCTGGGACATCACGTCGACGGGGGCATGTAGTCGTGCAGCCGCAGGCGGTGCCAACACAGCGAGGACCCCTGGTCCTTGGGTCCCGCAGGGGTCAAGCCCGGCAACACAGTCGCCGCGCGCAACTGCTGTATACTGAGTGGGAGCAAGACATGACTGCCAATTCTGAACGGCAGGGGGCAGCAATGGAGAAAATCGCTGAGAGCATGGAGCGTGTGGCCCGATCTGTGCTCCCCACTGCTAGGCAGGTGCTTCTCCAGCAGCAGGCGGCACGGTCCATGGCCCGCTCGCTCAGGCTGGGCATGGCGGCCTCAGACAGGGCACGCCAGGCTGAAATGTCGTCTCTGTGTCAAGCAATTGCTGCTCAAGCAGAGGCATACATGGATGCCCTGAGGGAGGAGTATGCTTCCCTCAGATCCACTCTGGGTGTCCTTATGATGTCCCAGAGGCAGCAGGCAGAGGAGAGGTTTGCACAGCTTGAGCGTACCATCTCGGCTGAGCTACAGGCTTGCCGGGAGGTGCAGCGGTTGTCCAGCCAGGCCTTGCAGGAGGAACTCTGTGTTACACGTGCTACCTTGCAAGAGGAAGCACGTGTATCACGTGAGGTTCTGCATGCAGACCTACGTCACATCGCCACACAGAACCAGGCTCACCCGTCCGGCAGACTTGCTGCCGACGAGGGGCAAGCTGCGGCTAGGCGTGGCCATGCTGCTGTGCCACGTCCTCCTTTCCAGGATGAGCCAGACTCGGACGACCATCTATCTCCCACATAGGTCGTGCTGTGCAGGCGTTGAGCCCATGGAGGATTTTTTTTTGGCTCAGCATCATCGCATGTGGATGTTGAGCAGCACCCTGTACCTCCCCCCTCCTGGGTGCCTCCCCTCCCCCCGGGTCGTATGTGGCCATTTTTGATTTTTCTTTTAGTTTAGCTAGTTAAGTTTCTGTTTGATAGTTAGTTTAAATAGGTAATGTAGGTTTTCCATAGTTAGTGTAATTAGTTAATAGTTGAGTTAGTTTAAAATTGCTAGTCTATTGTGCTTTCATGTGACGGTGCGGTGCTTTGTGGCTTTTGAAGGCATCCCCTGTCTGTTCCAGCTGGGCCCTTCATGGTTGTCTTGTGTATGTGTTTGCTGCTTGGGGTCCTTGACACACATATGCCACTCCTGCCTCCCTTATCCATGGGCTCGCAAGGATGGTTCGGTGTTACAGCATTTTACACAAGGGCTTTGGACTGTCATATCTGTGGCATGTCTGGTGCTGTGTGACTTGTGTTGACACCCCTAGTGGGGATGATTTAGGTGTCATTGTCCACTGTTCAGCTTTTGCTAGATGGGGTGTGTCATGATTAATGTGGACATTGATTGCTATGCATTGTGTAGTATGTTTCATATCTTTCCTGTACATGTGCTTGTTGCAATTCATGCTGTAGATAGTGTTCCACACTTTGGAGGTGAAAGACGGACTGATGGTGTGATTTGTGATGTGACTCTCTGACATGGTCAAGTAATGAGATGCCTGATGAGACACACACAGATGACTTTGAAGCATTAATCATGTGTTTCATGCCCTTTCTGCAGGGGGATGAGCCTCCAGAGCACCTTTGCCAGCAGACATGGCCCATTGGACGACGGAATTCTGGACCCGTTTGTTGGTGCCCACATGCACATGTGTGCACAAGCAAAGGCACAGTGATTGCAGACCCACATCCTAGAACTGCTGACATGTTCCAAGGAACTCCAGGCAAGGTGAGCATCACAGGGGGGCCACGACACAGCAAAGCTTGCACCAGGCGAGTTGCACATGCAGGCTTAGTCACAGCACTGAGGGTGTGCTTAGACGAATATTGGTGTTGAAGCACACAATGCAGCTCAGATGTGTTTGTGGACTGATGGCTGTTGATAGTAGGGTTGTCTGGGACACATGCAGGGGCAGTGGCACATACCCTCCGGTACACCAAGGTCCATTGAGGCACTTGTATCAACCATGTAGCCTTCCGAGACATGGAAAGGGGCAGCTCACAGGGACATACTGCAAGGGACATACTCGGGTGCAGTGGATGTCTTTTCCACGTACTTCATGATAAATGCACTGCCAACTTTGTTTCGGTCATGGTGGTACGCAACTTGCTCTGTAGTCATGGCTTGCTATATGGGTCTGTCTGCTTACCCAGGGAACATTGCATGTTGTGTGAATTGTGACACATTGGTGTTCCATTTGCCACGCGCCCACCAGCGGCTGACTTACTGCATTGACTGTGTATGACCCGTCACAGGGGTGATGTTATATATGGGTACGAAGCATCAACCACAGATTGTCTGTTTGTAGAGTAGTTTGTTGCTATGGGGCATGTTTGGTGTTGTGTTTTTGTGTAATTGGCACGTACAGGTTGTTGACTGTGGCACTCTTTGCAGCATTGCAGTGCTCCTGTAACCGGACCTGAGAGTGTGCAGGCAGGAGGCCAGCACTCAAAACCAGAGCTAAGTGTCTTGTTGTTTTTCTTACGAACTGCTCTGCATAGGCTTGCTGGGGAGTGTACTGATGCATGGATGTATGTGTGGTTCAATTTGGTATGTTTTTTTTTCCCTAATCACCCGTGATCCTATGCAATTTTGAAACCTGTACCCTCTACCCGGTGTTCCTGCTTCCCGTGCCTATCCAAGCAACGTTCCCTGACCCTCTTTCCCCACTGGGGTTGCGGATGCCTGTGTAAGCCCCGAACTTGCAGGTGCCAAAACCCTAGAGGGGGTGGTTGGTTCGTACCACTCCTGAGCCTGGACTACAGAAGGCCATGACAATGATGTCCAAGTTTGTTTGGATTGTGTATGTGTTCATGCAGGTTGTACATTTTCGTGCATTCCCTAGTTTCATGTGTCATTCCTCCTCCCCTCTCCTGCCACTCATTCCAGTCATCCAGTGTGTCAACACCTGTCCCGACTGCATATCCCTGAACCTCATTCCCCACCAGTATCTCAGGGGCCTGTGTGAGTTTGACCTTGCAGGCACCCGGGACATGATGGTGGTGGTTGTTTTGTGACACTCCCGCGCCTGTACAGGGGACCTGTGACAGTACACATCCATTCATGGTGCATCATCCTATGTCATGTACCACACATGTCTCACATCCTGTCGTGACATTGTTTTGCTGTGCTACCTTGGTTGTTGCATCATTGTGGTAGTACTTGGCCTTTGTGAGGTACTGCTACGTCAAGTCATCTACTGGAGGGTGTTCGGGTTCGTTTTTATGCCTCGGATTTTGTGATTTTGGAAATGAGTGTGGATTCTGAGGGTTCAGGCATCTTTTTACACACAAGGTGGGAGATGGTGACAAAGGGTAAAGGTGATCCTGTGGCCAGGTGGAATTGAGGTTTGGAGGCTCCATGACCCAGGTGCAGTTGTTTAGTGGGTCATGGTCATTTGTGAGGGAGGGGGGGGTTGTTGTTGATAGTTGCCTTGCCCTGCAGTGTGATGGGAACTCTGACATAGTAATGGTGGTATCCTATGTACATGTTGTGTTCTGCTGATCAATGCCTGTTCATGTGTTGTGTTTTCCTTTCAGGTGCGAGGGGATAGTTGTGGTTTGACATGCTGGGGTGTACACATGGTGGATGTTCACATGTGATGTGTAGGGAACACTGATGGTCACTTGAGTGCACATGCATATGTGGAGTGCATGTCCTTGCAGAACCACACACTTGCACTCTGATGCACTACATGTACTCCCACCCTTGCATATCCACATGTACACTGTTTGCCTTCTGGTGCCCACTGTGTCCCGGCAGCACATGTTCTGTGACCGATCATGGATCCAGTACATGCCTAATTTGATGTTTGACGTGGTCTGTCACTTAGATGTGATGCTCAGGGTGTGCATCACACACAATGGCTGTTCACTGTGCTGTGCGCTGAGCAGTGTGATGCAGGAGTAGGACACTGCACACATGAGCTGCAGTGTTGATTTTGCAATGCATAATGTGCATGTAGACAGGCATTCATTGTGATGTTACGTCTACGACTGTTGTAATGCATTTGGAAATGACTTATTTTGGGTGGGAGATTTTGTTGGTCTGTCATTTCATCTGATTCCGGGTCAGGCAGCAGTGTCCGATGCCACTGTACATTTAGGACATGGCAATGTGTACCTTATCGTTACTGCATTGGTGTATGGGTATTGCTTGCCATGTCATGTTGATGTTTGGGAGGGTTTGAGTGACATGACAGTGATGGCCATGGCCTGTTTTGCAGGTGTGTGTGATGCACACCTTGCATGTCCGGGTCATCCGCTTCTCAGAGCAACTAGCTGGGGGTAGATTTCTCTCCGCAGCAGGGCCCTCCCCCTGGAACAGACTTTCGGCCTGACTTGAACTTGAGGGGAACCATCTCCAGTTCTGGAAGCACCTCAAGACCTTCCTCTTTGCTTCTGCTTACTCTCTGTCTCTCCCTTGCAGAATTCTCCACTGTAACTGCACAGGAGCTGCAACTGGGCCACTCTCACCGACCTCGGTCCCTGGCCCAGCCACTCTCCACTTGCACTGCCTCCCTGGCAACCCCTGCACTGCAGTGCTGTCTCTCTATCCCTACAGCCCTCCCTTCCCAGCACTTGTCTGCACTTACCTTTGTAGTTGCCACCAGGCGACCTATGTATTCTTTTTTTGGGCTACTTCCCCTGTACTGGACTCCCCCCCACCCTTCCTCTTGCACTTTTCCCATTCCCCCTACCCCTGCACTTGCACGATCTCAATGACACCTGGCCTAGTAGTACCGTTCTCTGTGTTCCCTTGTTCCCCCCTCCCTGCCTCATTGCGCCTTGGAATACTTGTGTATGGCCCATATCATGTCATATGTCATATGTGTGCCTTTTGGTCACACAGGATAGCTTGTGTTTAAGTAGCTAGGGATGCAGACGATGTGGCACTTCCATGGCAACTATCTCAGGGTGGTAGGGTTGTGACAGTTGACTGTCTCTTTGTCATCATCGATTGTCACCTGGTATGTGCCAGGCCTGTGTGCACTCCGCAGGGGTGGGAGTTTAGGTGAAAAATGTGGCCACAAGCTGGGTCCGGGCTTCCTCACCACGTGCCCTGTCCCCTCCCATGGGCAGCGCCTGTGCCTGTGGTTGGGGATGTGGGGGCACCACCATGTCCACCGGGACGCCCTGCCGTGTTGCAACATTGTGCAGGACACATGCTGCCACAATGATCCTGCACACTACTGGTGGTGCATAAAGTAGTTGCCCACCAGAGCGGTCAAGGGAGCAGAAACGTGACTTGAGCACTCCGAATGTGCGCTCCACTATGCCCCTGGTTGCAATATGGGCGGCGTTGTATCTTACCTGGGGTGGTGTGGTGGGGTTCCGGATTGGCGTCATCATGTGGTTGCTCAGAGGGTAGGCACTGTCCCCTGGGGAGGTGATAATAGTTGAAATTATTAGGGTTTGGATATTTGTCTGTTTGTGATTTGCATGCATGTGCAAGGGCATTTGTACTGACCTAGGAGCCATGTGTCGCCATGCTGCCCAGCTTCCAGGGCCCGGCTCAGGGCGGACATTCTGTATATGAAACTGTCATGGGTGGAGCCAGGGTAGTTTGCATAGACAGAGGTGATGATTCCCTTTGCATCACATACCACCTGTACATTGATGGAATGCCAGTGCTTGCGGTTTCGGTAGATGTGCTCAATGGCCCTAGGTGGACGTAGGGCCACATGGGTGCAATCTATGGCACCGAGCACTTTGGGGAAGTGTGCCACCCTGAAAGAATCCAGGACAACGGCCTGCCTTTCTGCGGGTGTTCTGGGCATGTATATGTGCCTGCGGACTGAGGGGCGCGCTGTCATGATTGCCAGTACCTGGTGTAGGCAGCGTGACTGCGTGGCCTGTGAGACCCCCCCCACTATGGCAGTGGTCCGCTGAAATGACCCAGTGGCCAAAAAATGCTGGACATTGAGCAGCTTCTCCAAGGGGCTCAATGCTTGGGAGCAAAGGGTGGGGGATGTGAGGTCATCTTCCCACTCCCTGACCAGGTCTAGGATGATATGGGGTGGAAACCTATACCTGCCATAGACCTGGTCATCAGGCATCCCAAAAAGGCTTGTCCGTGGTGCGAAAATGCGTGCCCTGGCTATTCTCCTCCTCCTGCGGTGTCCCACGATCAGTGCAGCGACAAATGGGGCATTCATCGTAGCTGTATATACGCGTTTGTTGTTTGCGCGCACTTTTATGCTGTGCGCGGGGACGGCTCCGCCTGCCTTCGTGTGGGCGGACGCGTTGACGCCTGTGCACGTCTTTTGCCGTGCGCGGGTTTCCCGTATTCGGATACGGTCCGAGTGTCATTGCGTGTGATCGGAGGGGAGTGAGCGTACACGCAACTGGCCTGGGTACGTGTGTTTCGGGGTGCGCGGGAAGTTCCGCACGCGATTAGCCTGGGTACGTGTGTTCCGGGGTGCCGGGAACATTCACACGCGATTGGTGGAAATCCACGTGTGTTCTGTCATCACGTGCAATGAGGGAAACACCTGCGCGCGTCACGTCACAGACGCGCTCACGCGCTAAGGGCCTTTGGTCCAATGAAATCGCATATGCGTGCTGCCGTGCATACGCGCTAAGGGCCTTTCCTCGTATTACACGCGGACGTGCAGTTTTCCACGCGCGCTTACGCGCATGCGCCCTTTCCTCGTATTACACGCAGACGTGCAGTTTTTCACGTGCGCTGAAATGCCCATGCACGTCTGTACGCGTCACGTCACAGGGGCGCTTGCGCTTGAGGGGCCTTCTGTCCAATGAAAATGCATATGCGTGCAGACGCGCTTACGCGCTAAGGGCCTTTCCTCGAATTACACGCTGACGTGCAGATTTTTCACGTGCAAAATCACTCCGTATCAAGCTGGCCACGCGTAAACACACGGAAGACCACGCTCCTGCCCAGAAGGCCGAAATACTGCCCCCCAGAGCCCCGAGCACGCTCCCACCTGCCATCTGCTGCTGCCTGACTGCCTGCTGCCCACGTGCCCTGCCATTTGCTGCCTGCACATCAGCCAGGGGTGCTGTTGCTGTGACCAGCCCTGCTGGAAACGAAGACTCCCGACTGGGATTCCATCGCTCCACAGCCCAGGACCCAGTTGCCCACCCACTCCTGCCTCTGGGGTTGTCATGTCGGGGCAAACACCATCTGGGACCACTGACAACCCCCGGCCAGAGAGGCAGAGGGGCGCCAGCTTCAGTGCCACCGAAGTTGGTGTCCTGGTGGAGCAAGTCCTGGGGCAGTATGATGCCCTCTTCGGAAGTTCCCGCGCCGACAAGGAAGGACAGACTCGGATCTGGACTGACATCGTGACTGCCATCAACGCGGAGGGGGTGGCAGTCCGCGACTTACAACATGTCAAGAAGCGCTGGGAGGACTTCAGGTCCAGGACCCTGAACAAGGCCCGGCGCCTCTTGAAGGCAGCGGATGCCAATGGGCGCCGGGGCCACTTGTCGGAAGAAGAGATGAGGTTCCTAGAACGCATATCCCCAGCGCTCCACGTCCAGGTCCTTGAGAAGCAGACCCGTCTGGAGTCGAGCGGTGAGTGTACATGCATCCTGATTGTGAGCAGTGCGTGTGGTGATTATTCAGTAGTGTGCAGGTTGCACATCTGTTTGTATGGGGTCGAGTATGGGTGGGGGTGTACAGGGCCGTGGGGCTGACACATGCGAGGGCTGTAATGTGTAAGACATGGATGGTGCTTGTGTGTGTAGGCTTGCATGCCAAATGCAGTTGTGTGGGCACACATGTTTGGATGAATGTGTATGTAAGTAGACATGTCCGTGATGTCACGCATGTATGTTGTTTTTGGCTGCATGTATCAGCACTGTGTACATGTGCATGTGTGTGTATTTGACAAGGGTGCAACAGTGATGCAACATGGATGCATGTGACAGCGGTATGTGGAAGCCTGATTGGCAGATGTGACATGGATGCCCGTCTGAACACTGCGACACTTGGCAGAGGTGTACACATGCATGCAAGTGTGGTGGTGTGTGTACATGTGTGGTGCACTTCCTGTGTTGCATGTGATGTCTGGCTCACCTTTGGCTGCTCATGCTGTGGTATGGCTCATGTGTGCGAGTTGTAATGACATGTGTGTTGGGGATTGTGATGACATGTCTGAGGTTTGCCAATGCCACTCATGTACAACTGTCATGTGTGTATGTGTCCATTGTACAGTGCCCTGATGCCTGTGTTTTGTTTCTCCTTGTCTGCAGCGTCAACTGATGAAGAGGGCGGAGAAGGTGCTGTGGAGCACAGCGGCGGGGATCCCACCGCCAGCCGGAGACGCAAGGCCCGGCTCCCCTCCCATGTTGTCATCTCGTCGGGGAGTGAGGAGTCCGGTGCCGCGTCCCAGGCCGCAGCTGCCAGGGGGAGGTCCAAGAGGCGGAGGTTGGAGTTGGACTCCTCGGCAGCAGAAGGGGCAGCTGGGCCCCCACAGGGCCCAACAGGGGAAGATGGCACAGAGTCATCCAGGTTGGTGGGGGGTTTGGTGGAGGAGGAGGCCGTGCAAGCACCAAAGACGGGGTCTGGAGGTGGGGATCCCACTGGTGCTAGTGGTGCAGTGCAGGACCAGGGACAGGAGGCAGCACAGGCCGCCGTGGAGGTGCCTGTGTGCAATCCTGTCCCTGATCCTGTCCCTGCATCATCTTGCACCAGCAGGGATGCCTACGTCCAGACCCGTTTTCAGGCAGGGGATGAGCTCACGTCAACTGGCCTTCCTCTGCCTGCAGACGTGGCTATCCAGGTCCGGGTTGAGCCTGTCCTGGCTGGTGTGGCGTTGCGTCAACGGGCCATGCGAGGTGACCTGCAGTCTTTTCATGAAGAGACTGCACGTCATCTCGAATGGCTCGTTGACCACGTCAGCCTGCTGGGACAGGTCACCCAGGCCGGATTCCTCCGTCTGATGGGGCTTGCTACGACCCCCTCCTCAACTGGACCCCCTACGCGCCAGTCGTCCTCTGTGCCATCTTCCCACCCATCAGTCACCTGGGTGCCCTGTGGAGCTGCCTCTGACGGTGCGGCCAGGCTGGTGGAGGAGGCATCCCTGCCACAGTCGGGAGTCGGACGTCCAGCAGGGGTGGCCACATCTACGACTGCACCCCAGCCGGCGGAGGATGTGCAGGCAGCAGGAGGCAGTGCACGGGCAGAGGCACAGCAGCAGCAGCAACGTGGTGGGAGCCGTGAAGGCTCGGGGCCTTCAACATCGGAGGGGCAGGCATCGGCCGGAGGGCAGGAGGACCCAGGACAGAGAGTGTCTTCCATGTGGCAGCGGTTGGGCCACGCCATAGATGCGGAGCGGCAGCGGGCGGAAGAGGCACGGCTCACAATGGTCAGGGCGGAGAACTCCATGCGGAGGGCCCTGAGGCGGGCCGAGTGCCTCGAGGCAATCCGCAGGGGTTTGGAGGTGGAGACGTCCTGCGGACTCTCGGGGCCATGGAGGAGGACCGCCTCCGGGACATTGAGGAGGAGTTCGATGATGCCCTGGCCCGGGACATCCACAAGTGAGCCGTGAAACTAGCCCGCTGCCCTTGTACATAGTTATGTAGGTAGTGTTAGGTTTCATTTTTGTTTTTATTTTATTTGGACCTTTCGGACATTGGCCACATTTTTGTATATAGTTTATTTTATTAGTTAGTGTAGTTAGATAGGTTTCCTTTATTTTGTTGGGATAATGGACCCTGGCTTGTTCCCATGTACATAGTTCACAGTTGGATTGTATTTTCTTTTCACTTTTTAACCATGGAGCAATGGCTTTCTTTTTTATTTCCCATTGGATTTTGTTTTGTGGACATTGACTTTGGACAACATTACTTTGGAATTTTATTTTTGGTTTTGCTTTTTTTAACGGACATGCTTCTTTTCATTTTTGTACATTCACATTTCTGTGTCTTCATTTTTTATTCTATTTATGTTTCCTTTAATACATATTTTTTTTGGTGAACTTCAATGTGTGGTATCACATTGGTTTCATGCATTTCATGATATGAGTTTTGAGATTCACTGACACCCATTGGGTGTATGTGAGGGAAATGTGTTTGTTTCGGAACTTGCAATTGGTGTTCTGTGATGTAATTGCAAATTATGAGTGGGTGGATGCAATACTCGGGTGGGTGTTTTGCATTTGGAGGCTGACCATAGGGACCAGGGATCTAGATTGTGATGACATGTTGGCTGGGGAACATGAGTTGCACATGGGTGGGGGCCTGCTGGCAGGTGCCCCACAGTGCTGGGGGGTGGGGGTGGTGGGGAACATGAGTTGGACATGGGTGGGGGCCTGCTGGCAGGTGCCCCACAGTGCTGGGGGGTGGGGGTGGTGGGGAACATGAGTTGGACATGGGTGGGGGCCTGCTGGCAGGTGCCCCACAGTGCTGGGGGGTGGGGGTGCTGGGAGACATGGGTGGGGGCCTGGTGGAGGCTGCCCCTGGTGACTGGGGGGGTGGGGGTGGTGGGAGACATGGGTGGGGGCCTGGTGGAGGCTGCCCCTGGTGACTGGGGGGGTGGGGGTGCTGAGACATGGGTGGGGGCCTGGTGGAGGCTGCCCCTGGTGACTGGGGGGGTGGGGGTGCTGGGAGACATGGGTGGGGGCCTGGTGGAGGCTGCCCCTGGGGGGTGGGGGTTCTGGGAGACATGGGTGGGGGCCTGGTGGTGGCTGCCCCTGCACTGCTGGGGGGTGGGGGTGGTGGGAGACATGAGTTGGACATGGGTGGGGGCCTGCTGGCAGGTGCCCCACAGTGCTGGGGGGTGGGGGTGGTGGGGAACATGAGTTGGACATGGGTGGGGGCCTGCTGGCAGGTGCCCCACAGTGCTGGGGGGTGGGGGTGGTGGGGAACATGAGTTGGACATGGGTGGGGGCCTGCTGGCAGGTGCCCCACAGTGCTGGGGGGTGGGGGTGGTGGGAGACATGAGTTGGACATGGGTGGGGGCCTGCTGGCAGGTGCCCCACAGTGCTGGGGGGTGGGGGTGGTGGGGAACATGAGTTGGACATGGGTGGGGGCCTGCTGGCAGGTGCCCCACAGTGCTGGGGGGTGGGGGTGCTGGGAGACATGGGTGGGGGCCTGGTGGAGGCTGCCCCTGGTGACTGGGGGGCTGGGGGTGGTGGGAGACATGGGTGGGGGCCTGGTGGAGGCTGCCCCTGGTGACTGGGGGGGTGGGGGTGGTGGGAGACATGGGTGGGGGCCTGGTGGAGGCTGCCCCTGGTGGCTGGGGGGTGCTGGGAGACATGGGTGGGGGCCTGGTGGTGGCTGCCCCTGCACTGCTGGGGGGTGGGGGTGGTGGGGAACATGCGTTGGACATGGGTGGGGCCTGCTGGCAGGTGCCCCACAGTGCCGGGGGGTGGGGGTGGTGGGGAACATTAGTTGGACATGGGTGGGGGCCTGCTGGCAGGTGCCCCACAGTGCTGGGGGGTGGGGGTGCTGGGAGACATGGGTGGGGGCCTGGTGGAGGCTGCCTCTGCACTGCTGGGGGATGGGGGTGGTGGGAGACATGGGTGGGGGCCTGGTGAAGGCTGCCCCTACACTGCTGGGGGGTGGGGGTGGTGGGAGACATGGGTGGGGGCCTGGTGGTGGGTGCCCCTGCACTGCTGGGGGGTGGGGGTGGTGGGAGACATGGGTGGGGGCCTGGTGGAGGCTGCCCCTGGTGACTGGGGGGGTGGGGGTGGTGGGAGACATGGGTGGGGGCCTGGTGGAGGCTGCCCCTGGTGGCTGGGGGGTGGGGGTGGTGTGAGACATGGGTGGGGGCCTTGTGGAGGCTGCCCCTGGTGACTGGGGGGGTGGGGGTGCTGGAGAGACATGGGTGGGGGCCTGGTGGAGGCTGCCCCTGGTGACTGGGGGGGTGGGGGTGGTGGGAGACATGGGTGGGGGCCTGGTGGAGGCTGCCCCTGGTGGCTGGGGGGTGGGGGTGCTGGGAGACATGGGTGGGGTCCTGGTGGTGGCTGCCCCTGCACTGCTGGGGGGTGGGGGTGGTGGGGAACATGCGTTGGACATGGGTGGGGGCCTGCTGGCAGGTGCCCCACAGTGCTGGGGGGTGGGGGTGGTGGGGAACATGAGTTGGACATGGGTGGGGGCCTGCTGGCAGGTGCCCCACAGTGCTGGGGGGTGGGGGTGGTGGGAGAAATGAGTTGGACATGGGTGGTGGCCTGCTGGCAGGTGCCCCACAGTGCTGGGGGGTGGGGGTGGTGGGGAACATGAGTTGAACATGGGTGGGGGCCTGCTGGCAGGTGCCCCACAGTGCTGGGGGTGGGGGTGCTGGGAGACATGGGTGGGGGCCTAGTCGAGGCTGCCCCTGGTGACTGGGGGGATGGGGGTGGTGGGAGACATGGGTGGGGGCCTGGTGGAGGCTGCCCCTGGTGACTGGGGGGTGGGGGTGGTGGGGAACATGCGTTGGACATGGGTGGGGCCTGCTGGCAGGTGCCCCACAGTGCTGGGGGGTGGGGGTGGTGGGGAACATTAGTTGGACATGGGTGGGGCCTGCTGGCAGGTGCCCCACAGTGCTGGGGGGTGGGGGTGCTGGGAGACATGGGTGGGGTCCTGGTGGAGGCTGTCCCTGCACTGCTGGGGGGTGGGGGAGGTGGGAGACATGGGTGGGGGCCTGGTGGTGGGTGCCCCTGCACTGCTGGGGGGTGGGGGTGGTGGGGAACATGAGTTGGACTTGGGTGGGGGCCTGCTGGCAGGTGCCCCACAGTGCTGGGGGGGTGGTGGGGAACATGAGTTGGACATGGGTGGGGGCCTGCTGGCAGGTGCCCCACAGTGCTGGGGGGTGGGGGTGGTGGGAGACATGAGTGGGGGCCTGGTGGTGGGTGCCCCTGCACTGCTGGGGGGTGGGGGTGGTGGGGAACATGAGTTGGACATGGGTGGGGGCCTGCTGGCAGGTGCCCCACAGTGCTGGGGGGGGGGTGGGGAACATGAGTTGGACATGGGTGGGGGCCTGCTGGCAGGTGCCCCACAGTGCTGGGGGGGGTGGGGAACATGAGTTGGACATGGGTGGGGGCCTGCTGGCAGGTGTCCCACAGTGCTGGGGGGTGGGGGTGGTGGGGAACATGAGTTGGACATGGGTGGGGGCCTGGTGGAGGCTGCCCCTGGTGACTGGGGGGGTGGGGTGGTGGGAGACATGGGTGGGGGCCTGGTGGAGGCTGCCCCTGCACTTCTGGGAGGTGGGGGTGGTGGGAGACATGGGTGGGGGCCTGGTGGAGGCTGCCCCTGCACTGCTGGGGGGTGGGGGTGGTGGGAGACAAGGGTGGGGGCCTGGTGGAGGCTGCCCCTGGTGGCTGGGGGGTGGGGGTGCTGGGAGACATGGGTGGGGGCCTGGTGGAGGCTGCCCCTGCACTGCTGGGGGTGGGGGGGTAGGAGACATGGGTAGGGGCCTGGTGGAGGCTGCCCCTGGGGAGTGGGGGGTGGGGGTGCTGGGAGACATGGGTGGGGGCCTGGTGGAGGCTGCCCCTGGTGACTGGGGGGGTGGGGGTGGTGGGAGACATGGGTGGGGGCCTGGTGGATGCTGCCCCTGCACTGCTGGGGGGTGGGGGTGGTGGTCGACATGGGTGGGGGCCTGGTGGATGCTGCCCCTGGTGGCTGGGGGGTGGGGGTGCTGGGAGACATGGGTGGGGGCCTGGTGGAGGCTGCCCCTGGTGACTGGGGGGGTGGGGGTGCTGGGAGACATGGGTGGGGGCCTGTTGGAGGCTGCCCCTGGTGGCTGGGGGGTGGGGGTGGTGGGAGACATGGGTGGGGCCTGCTGGCAGGTGCCCCACAGTGCTGGGGGGTGGGGGTGGTGGGGAACATGCGTTGGACATGGGTGGGGGCCTGCTGGCAGGTGCCCCACAGTGCTGGGGTGTGGGGGTGGTGGGGAACATGAGTTGGACATGGGTGGGGGCCTGCTGGCAGGTGCCCCACAGTGCTGGGGGGTGGGGGTGGTGGGAGAAATGAGTTGGACATGGGTGGTGGCCTGCTGGCAGGTGCCCCACAGTGCTGGGGGGTGGGGGTGGTGGGGAACATGAGTTGAACATGGGTGGGGGCCTGCTGGCAGGTGCCCCACAGTGCTGGGGGGTGGGGGTGCTGGGAGACATGGGTGGGGGCCTAGTCGAGGCTGCCCCTGGTGACTGGGGGGATGGGGGTGGTGGGAGACATTGGGTGGGGGCCTGGTGGAGGCTGCCCCTGGTGACTGGGGGGTGGGGGTGGTGGGGAACATGCGTTGGACATGGGTGGGGCCTGCTGGCAGGTGCCCCACAGTGCTGGGGGGTGGGGGTGGTGGGGAACATTAGTTGGACATGGGTGGGGTCCTGCTGGCAGGTGCCCCACAGTGCTGGGGGGTGGGGGTGCTGGGAGACATGGGTGGGGTCCTGGTGGAGGCTGCCCCTGCACTGCTGGGGGGTCGGGGGGTGGGAGACATGGGTGGGGGCCTGGTGGTGGGTGCCCCTGCACTGCTGGGGGGTGGGGGTGGTGGGGAACATGAGTTGGACTTGGGTGGGGGCCTGCTGGCAGGTGCCCCACAGTGCTGGGGGGGGTGGTGGGGAACATGAGTTGGACATGGGTGGGGGCCTGCTGGCAGGTGCCCCACAGTGCTGGGGGGTGGGGGTGGTGGGAGACATGAGTGGGGGCCTGGTGGTGGGTGCCCCTGCACTGCTGGGGGGTGGGGGTGGTGGGGAACATGAGTTGGACATGGGTGGGGGCCTGCTGGCAGGTGCCCCACAGTGCTGGGGGGGGGTGGGGAACATGAGTTGGACATGGGTGGGGGCCTGCCTGCAGGTGCCCCACAGTGCTGGGGGGGTGGTGGGGAACATGAGTTGGACATGGGTGGGGGCCTGCTGGCAGGTGCCCCACAGTGCTGGGGGGTGGGGGTGGTGGGAGACATGGGTGGGGGCCTGGTGGAGGCTGCCCCTGCACTTCTGGGAGGTGGGGGTGGTGGGAGACATGGGTGGGGGCCTGGTGGAGGCTGCCCCTGCACTGCTGGGGGTTGGGGGTGGTGGGAGACAAGGGTGGGGGCCTGGTGGAGGCTGCCCCTGGTGGCTGGGGGGTGGGGGTGCTGGGAGACATGGGTGGGGGCCTGGTGGAGGCTGCCCCTGCACTGCTGGGGGTGGGGGGGTGGGAGACATGGGTAGGGGCCTGGTGGAGGCTGCCCCTGGGGAGTGGGGGGTGGGGGTGCTGGGAGACATGGGTGGGGGCCTGGTGGAGGCTGCCCCTGGTGACTGGGGGGGTGGGGGTGGTGGGAGACATGGGTGGGGGCCTGGTGGATGCTGCCCCTGCACTGCTGGGGGGTGGGGGTGGTGGTCGACATGGGTGGGGGCCTGGTGGATGCTGCCCCTGGTGGCTGGGGGGTGGGGGTGCTGGGAGACATGGGTGGGGGCCTGGTGGAGGCTGCCCCTGGTGACTGGGGGGGTGGGGGTGCTGGGAGACATGGGTGGGGGCCTGTTGGAGGCTGCCCCTGGTGGCTGGGGGGTGGGGGTGGTGGGAGACATGGGTGGGGCCTGCTGGCAGGTGCCCCACAGTGCTGGGGGGTGGGGGTGGTGGGTAACATGAGTTGGACATGGGTGGGGGCCTGCTGGCAGGTGCCCCACAGTGCTGGGGTGTGGGGGTGGTGGGGAACATGAGTTGGACATTGGTGGGGGCCTGCTGGCAGGTGCCCCACAGTGCTGGGGGGTGGGGGTGGTGGGAGACATGGGTGGGGACCTGGTGGAGGCTGCCCCTGCACTGCTGTGGGGGTGGGGTTGGTGGGAGACATGGGTGGGGGCCTGGTGGAGGCTGCCCCTGGTGGCTGGGGGGTGGGGGTGCTGGGAGACATGGGTGGGGGCCTGGTGGTGGCTGCCCCTGCACTGCTGGGGGGCGGGGGTGGTGGGGAACATGAGTTGGACATGGGTGGGGGCCTGCTGGCAGGTGCCCCACAGTGCTGGGGGGTGGGGGTGGTGGGGAACATGAGTTGGACATGGGTGGGGGCCTGCTGGCAGGTGCCCCACAGTGCTGGGGGGTGGGGGTGGTGGGGAACATGAGTTGGACATGGGTGGGGGCCTGCTGGCAGGTGCCCCACAGTGCTGGGGGCTGGGGGTGGTGGGAGACATGAGTTGGACATGGGTGGGGGCCTGCTGGCAGGTGGCCCACAGTGCTGGGGGGTAGGGTGCTGGGAGACATGGGTGGGGGCCTGGTGGAGGCTGCCCCTGCACTGCTGGGGGGTGGGGGTGGTGGGAGACATGGGTGGGGGCCTGGTGGTGGGTGACCCTGGTGGCTGGGGGTGCAGGGGGACATGCGTTGGTGGGCAGTTGTGCAAGTTGACATGTGGGTTGGCTGGTGGGCATGGCCATGGTGGATGGGGTGCCTGCAGGACATGTGCTGGGTAGGCCCCTGTGGTGTGAGCCACCTGCAGGGGCCGTGGAGGGTGTAGAGGGAACACCTGGGAGGACCCACACGTGCAATTCACGTGTGCTGCTCCCGACGCACCCCTGTAATACACGTACCCTGATGAGATCGCGTGTGGAACTTCCCGCGCACCCCTGGAATACACGTACCCCGCTCAATCGCGTGTGTAACTTCCCGCGCACCCCCGAAATACACGTACCCCGCTCAATCGCGTGTGTAACTTCCCGCGCGCCCCCGAAATACACGTACCCCGCTCAATCGCGTGTGTGACTTCTCGCGCACCCCCGAAATACACGTACCCCGCTCAATCGCGTGTGTAACTTCCCGCGCACCCCCGAAATACACGTACCCCGCTCAATCGCTTGTGTAACTTCCTGTGCGCCCCCGAAATACACGTACCCCGCTCACACAGGCCCAATTGCTGTATGTTGCCACTTTTGTGATGCGCTGGGACTCTACCGCCTGCCTTCGTGTGGCGGACGTGTTTCAGCTTGTGCGTGTCTTTGGCTGTGCGTGGCTTTGCCCTATTCGATTCCATGAATACGTGTGGTTCGAGTGCGTGTGGGCGTTCCGTCTGCTTCCCTGCAGTACATCCCCAGTTACTCCCTTATTTTCGCGCGTTGTTCCCCATTCCGCGCGTTACGCCCCGTGTCCCGCCCACTTTCTGGTGTATGCGCTGAGGTTGTGCGCTTTCACTGTGCACATCGCGCATGCCTTTCGGGATGTTGCAGTGACTTGTGCGCCATGCACGGGTTTGGCGCACATCCCGAGGTGTACACGCGCAGGGACTTCCATGAATCGCATGCGTGCGTGTGCGCCTGTTTTTTTCCGCTTGCGCCTGCTTGCGCCTGCTTGCGCCTGCTTGCGCGAAGATTTTCGGTGCACGTTTGTTCCATGAATCGGCCCCTTAGAGTATGCAGCAATGCTTACTAAGATTTGTATAGGCGTTCTTGAGGAAAATGTGAAAGCAGTCTTTAAGCGAAGGCTGATTTCTAACATGTTTCATGTAGAATGCAGTCTGTCTGATGTCATGTTGATTCTTAAGGAAATCAAAAAATTGTGTTGCTTTGATGTGCACACTTGCAGAGTGTAACAAGTTTAACTCTGCAATGCTACTGTCAGAGAAGCAAACTATTGTAGAGATAAAATCATATGATGTTTTAGATGGTCATGTTATGCCTTTAGAGTTGGATAAGAGAGCAAATACTTGATTAGGGCAACTAGAGAATTCAATTTCTAAAACTTCAAGCCTGGAAGGATGGAGCGATGGGGAGAGTGAATGCACTTAACACTTTTTCTCACAGTACAAGGATTGAACATGTTGAAGTTAAGTTTGATCATGTAGAAGGAACTCACTTGATTTCTCTGAGCTCTGTACGTTTCATGCTTTTTAAGGATACTTTTGTGAAAACAGCACAGTTTCCATTGTGCTCTACTTATGCAATAACTATTCATAAATCACAAGGGTTGACTTTAGAAACAGCAGTTATTGACATTGGTCACACAGTGTTTAAAGAAGGAATGTCATATGTAGCTTTGCCATGTGTGAAAAATGTAGGTTTATTTTTAATAAACTTAAATGAAAGGTTTGAATTGTGTTTCTTTTAAACCAATAAAACATAATAAAAAAACAGCTCTCATTTCTTGCATTGAAGGATATAAAGGTTTGCATGTACTGTATACTCCTCACCTGAACCTTATACCTGTACCTGTGAAGCAGTCATCCAGGAAACGGAAGGAGTCAGTGAAAGCACATTCAATTGGAATCAGTCCTTGTAAGACTAAAAAACAACAGAATTTTATGGAGTTGGAAAGTCGTTCAACTTTAACATACTGTCATTGCAGCTTTTGTAATGAAACAGGAGTTGAATGCTATTATAATGCAGCTTTGTGTATGTTGTTTCAAATTACTCCATTGATGCAAGAAATAGCTTCAACAGCAGAGAAGCAGCTATGTGTTGAACATTCATTCCTTAAAATGTCTGTAGATGAAATTCTACACAATTTACATTTGGCAATGTCAGCCCAAAATGTAGTAGCTCTTGCAAGTGGAAATTAACTATTTTCTCAAAATACACAGGAGGATAGTCAAGAATTTGTAATTAATGTCTTTGAGATATCAGTGAAAGAAACTGTTAATGTAGACAAGTATGTTGGAATTAGTTACGAGTGGAAGCTTATGTGTCCAAAATGTAAGAAAAGGTATTCTACTCCAGATATTTGTGAAAGATTTGTGTATCTGCAATGTGCATGATCATAAATGTGTAAAATGTTCTGATCTTGTGAATGAAGCATTCATTGGAATGCAATACAGTGACTGTGGTTGTAATTTACAATCAACACTGACAAATCTAGATTTAATAAGTATGTATTGATTATGTTTCAAAGATACAATGTAGATGGTAGGAAAATTAACACATCAATAATGGATTTTGTAAATAGTTATGTTTCTATTAGTAAGAAAACCTTTAAAACATGTGCAATTATTTTTCATGATGGGCATCCATTGAATCTGGACACTTCACAACATGGGTGCGTACAGAAGTAGATTGGCTTGTTTGTAAATTCTGTATAGTAACACACCAAGCTAGATTGCCAAAGGGGTTAAATAATGCTTACTTAATGTTGTTAGAAGCAAAGTTTTAAAATATATGTGTAATATTCTTTGTGAATATAAACATGCAAAATAAAAATTTGAAATAGAAAAATAGGCTAATAAGTGGTTTATGTAAAGTAGGACATGGTTTGCTACTAGGATGTTTTTTTAGAAATAGTACTAAATAAATGTAGATGTAGTATTGTGGAGAATATATAATTTAGAAGAGAAAATAGCATTCTGCAATCTTCTACTTCTGTTTTATTGGGTAAAACACTGCATATTTTAATATGTACAAGTGTTCCCTATAAGTGAAAGGTTACATAAATGGTTCCATGTAGATTATTTTGGGTGTGTGGGAGTGTAGAAGCTGATGACTGTTTACATATGAAACAAGCAAACAAAAACATATAGTTCAAATGAAATACAAAATCTAAAAAACTGACTGAAAAGGTAACTTTGCTAATTGTATAAATATGTAATATGTGCAGTGTGGAGGTTTTAGAAAAGTCAGACAATCTAGTAATTCATTAAACAGTGCATATTCTTTCATTTTGTATTGTGGGTTTAAGATAATTGTGAGTAGCTTCTAAGGTTTGCAGGTGACCAGAAAAAGGACCACAACAAATAATGAAAGACGTTATGAAGTTCCAATGTAGATATCATTTTTATCTTTTAGAATAAATGTGATCTAAAAAATAGGTATTCCATGCTGTGTAGCAGTATTAGTGGTAACATAAGTTTAGGTAATAATTTTTTTTAAATCTCTTTTAAAATATGATATGTATGATATGAAATGTCATTATGAGCTTCTCATGTGTGTAGGTGGCCAAACAAAGGACGCATAGAGATTTTATAAGAAGTGGCATTTGTTATTTTATTAGTGTCGTTTTTTTAAGTGTCAATATGTTTCTTCACAACATTTTTTATTGTCTACATTTTATTTGTAATATAGGTATAACTATAGTGTAAAAAGATAAATACTCAAAATAATGTTACAGTGTTGGCATGTCTTCATGTATTTCTTTGTTAGTTATGTTATATGTCTTGGTTTCCTGATGAAGGTTGCATAAAGTAAAGTAATCTGTGTATAGTATTGTAATGTCTGCGCATTGTAGTGAAATGCATTTATTGGTGTACAAACTATGGATGCTGTAGGCAGTTCTTTTTTGAATTTGCTGATGCAAAAAGTAGTTTGTAATAACGTAAATGTTAAGTATTTAAAATAACAGAACATAGGGCTTTTTTCTCCATTGAGAAATATTTTTCCTCTATAGCATGATTAATTAACACAACTTGGTAATGGTTGTATACTTGGAATACAATCAGTATTCTTTTAGTATAATTATGAATAAAAACCATACATAATTTTGTATTTATTTTGTTATGATGAAAACCATAGTAATAATGCAGTGGTGGTAGTGCATGGTATAAATGGCCTTTACCATTGATATTAAGTACATTTCTTTTTTTCAGAGTTCATATATGGAATAAAGACGCAAGGACATAGGTATTTGGTAAGACTTTGGATACATATATATGTGTCATGTATAATGCACATACAAAGGATTGTTTATTTTTTAATAATATTATTTTTAGCCTTTGTTACGGTACCAGTCAATGAATAGAGGGATATTATTTGTGCTGCTAAGGTAAGCAACGACTGGGGAGCTTTTACTCATGGCTCTGATAGTCACGACTACAGGCAACAGTTAACCATTTTCAGTACTGAAACTGCATAAAATAATGACAATAGATATAATATATTTTTGCAGTGTGTGTTTAATTTTTATCTATTTTTGTAACCGAAAAGGTAGACCTTAAAAGGGCCGCTTTGGGTGATGTAAAGAGGTGGGTGGAATAGGTGAGGACAATACATAAGGATGAAACATTTAACAAAGGGAATAAAAATAAAATGCAACATATATATATATATATATATGTATATATATATATATATATATATATATATATATATATATATATATATATATATATATATCTTTTTTTGTTATTAAAAGGTGGGAAAATAAATTGCCACTTTAACAATAAATACTATGCATGACAGGTAATCTGATGTTGAGCGATTAACTTTAGCCATTGCTCCATTGTAGCATCTCCCTTAACTACCCATTCACAGCATCCTTTACACATGACTTGCATCCTGGAAAGGTCAGTGTCGGCAACAGAGGGGTCAGTGTAGTGGATACTACTGCTGATGTAGACACTTAATTTGCACTTCACGTTGTTGCTGTGCTGGTGAATGAAGGTTCTGCAGGTGGTGCTGATCCTCGTCTATACAAAGAATGGGCCCCATGCATTTTTATTTTGTGATGTTCATGGTCTTTACGATATTCATCATCAACATTGTCCCAGTGGACTCTCACCACCTGGTTAATCATTATCAATGTTCCCAGATTTTGAGACAAAATATTGGAAGGCCCACGGCGAACAGTCTTGTTGCAGAAGGTGCACAGTACCTCTTCCACCTATTTCCTGGAGTCGTGCTCCTTCACTTTAAAGAAGTGCCAACTGTCTGCAGTTTTCTCCATGCCTGTGTGCTTCTTCTTTGGTGGTGAAGGATTGTCCACCCAAATGATAACGTCATCCTCACTGCTACTACTGTCATGGTCAGACATGTTGCAATGTCCAACCGGGGAGGAAAATATAAAGGAATAAAAATGACAACAGGAAAAAGACAAACTAAACAAATCACAAGACAAAGAAAAATTGGATTTGGGAAAACTGGGTAAAAAGGATGAGGAGATTAAGGGGTAAAGTGCCAAGAGTGCTTGCAGTTACTCAGAAAACCTTTCACTAGCAAGTACAGAAAGCAATGATTAATGTAAAGTGATGTTTTTGTGTGTGTGGTGAATATTTGCAGCTTCAAACGGCTGCGCCGCCTAATTGGATAGTCTCGCATATGCAGATGTCGTGGAAAAACAGGGGCTTAGCCGCGTCGATGCAGCACAACATTTCATTGGATGGTTCGTTCACACGCGCACAAGTCACGAGTAGGCACTGAGACACAGCAGATATTAAGATTGGCTGATGCATTTTCTGACAAGAGGCGTTCTACATCTCATTGGCTCATTGTACATGCAGGTTACATTAAACGGCATGGGCTTACATGCGTCCAGACTTCACAAAGTGTGATTGGTTCGTTTGTTGGCGCGTATAACGTGTGGCGTGGAACCACGGCAGGGGAAACCATTGGCTGGCATATTAGGCGTGAGGATGCGTAGCCGCATCAAAGGAAAACAGACATTCTATTGGCTCATTTCGCACACATGGGTTAACCCCGCCCCTCCAGTTATTGCATCAGTGATGTGATCTGTAATGTCATCAGTGTTCTCATACAACATGTAATTAGTGATGTCATCAGTGATGTGATCTGTGATGTCATCATTGTGGTCATAGGCTGTGCAACAGGGGGCGCACAGTTAAGGTAGCTTTAGCTGAATTTCATGGGATTTGTTGTATTACCTTCTCACCTTAACATCCCTGTAACTAAAGTTTTTTCCTTGAATTTCAAGGGTTTTGTTACACTGTATTGCTCACCTTAACTTCCTTGAAACTATATTTTTTCCTTGAATATATATATATATATTCCTAACAAAAAACGTTGTTAAAGGGACGTTATGGTTAAGTTGCACTACTAAAAAACCTATGAAATTCAATGGAAGAACGTTGCTACAGGGACGTTATGGTTAGAGGTAAAACCTAAAAATCCCAGAAATTTGCAAGTTATGGTAAGGCTTGCAACCATAATATGCGCTACTACTGTTCACTGCATGGACTAACACCCATGACATCAAAGATGACATCACTAGTGGGGATGATTGCAAGTGAGAAAAATGGAGAAGGCGGATGACCGCCGCACTTGGGTTCCCTATGTGCAATCACAATAAAACCATCTGTAGGATGCCACTACGCACCGCTTTTTTGCATGCACACAACTGCCTGTAAATAGTTGCATGAGCACCCGTTTATCGGCGGCACAACTGTGCACATGTGTATATCGTCCTGTGATGCCTAGTAACACTGTCCCTGGTGAACATATGTGTATAAACATGTGATGCAGTTGTACTAGCTGGAAGCGTGCACCCACGTCCTGCGAGTATTTTGGTATGTAAACATTCCGCCTACTGTATAGTGCTCACAGCGAGCATAGGTAGAAATGTGCAATGTGCGTGTGCGTGTGCCATTTTTTTAAGTAGTCCGGGGATGGCAAGAGTATCGTAGGAGAACAATACACATGGCCACAAAGTATAATGGCCAATATACGTCCGGCAGACAAGCTTGCAAATGGAGAGCAATGGCGACGTCACCATGGTAACGGATCAACTGTGCACATGGTCCCTTATTTGGCAGACATGACCCAGATCCATAGACATCAAAAGAGGAAATTTTTCTGCACTGTATGAAGTATTACAGTGATAATGCACCCTTACAGATATCCTCCACTCTTCCTTCTGCATGTAGATATTGTAGGGAAAGAGTTAGTGCCACTTTGCGGTGTCACGTGCAACACATCAACCCTACAAAAGGACACACCCAACAAGTGCTCCGTTTGGCTTTCTAGAGAAGAGCACCGGTGCACATTGGTTGGGGCAGAAATTGCTTTCTCACCAATTGTGTGAGAGAGCGTCTGCTGATACCTCTGACTCAGGAGCATCCACATCCTCACCACCAACACCTTCTTCTGAAAGTCCTGAGCAAGGGGTCAGGCGTCATAATGTGGAGGGACAACGAAAAGGAAACAAGAATAAAGTAGAAGGAATTCCCATTGCCTACACCCAGCATCAAACCTGGGTGTGGAAACTATTTAGGACCGTTGGAGATGTGCCAAACTCTCATGCAAACCAGGTGCAGTGCACTGAGTGCAACATAGTACTCACTCACGGAAAACCTGGCTTGTGCAGCTATGGCACCACCTTAATGCGGCGGCACCTGAAAGCAAACCACCAGGCAGCTATTCGGAGGGTTGTCCCTTTCCAAGCAGGCAGTAGGTTATTGTCCTCTACAGCATCCTCCACATCTGCTCCTGCCACCACTAGGGACACTCCAGTAGGCCTCCGCGTCCCGCGAACAGCCTTGGACAATATACGCAGTGCAACAGACCCCTACCTTTCAAAGGTCACTGTATTGTACATATACTGCAATGCTGTACTGTGTAGGGGAGAACATTTACGAAGTGCTTTTGAGGCTTCATTCTGGGAGCACGACAAACACTGTCCCCTACCCAAGTAAGGTGCACCCCACATCTTCTGCTCTCCACGTACAATTTCCTATACCTGTGGTTGGTACCCTGTGCCAAATCTCCCTTCCACTGCTGGCTTTTCTGGCTTGCCTTATAACAACAGGAAAAATGCTACACAGCCAGAAGGTGGGGGGAACAAAAAGGCTCTTTTCAGAGCCACCTTGCACTGTTCAAAAATAGAAGTTGAATGCAAGCATGCAGGCGGTGACGCTGCCTATAAGCGCTGCGTACACAGATGGCAACAATGGGCGGCATTGTACGCATTTGCTAAAAGAAGTGGTGGCTCTTAAAAGAGCCTTTTTGTGCTGGTTGTATTTTCAATGTTAAAAGTAGTGAACAACCACAGGGAAAATGCTTCCTACACTTGCAGGAAGCGCTGCATGGCATTTTGGATATTACACAGAAAGATCTCATTGCCAGCATCAGTCAGATGAACTCCATCTGAACGAAAAATGTTCCTACTACGAAACGTAATATTTTCATTGTGGAAGGAGAACATGCCAACGTTGCGCAAAAAAGGGCAAACAGTCTTGTTCACATGGTGCCGCGCTTTCTCCATCTGTGGCCCACAGAATGAAGAACGCAGCCACATCTGTCTCTGTGCAATGCGAGAAAAATAAATGTGTGATTTTGGAACCATTTCCATGAATTGCCGAAATGTCTCCTTCATTGGAAACTTCAGTGAAATGCCGGTAACACACCCTAAACTGTTCCCTCCACAATGAACAACATTAATGTCTGGATGAGCAAGTGTCACCAAGCTGGCACAAAGCGGACCCACATGGAACCACTGCATCCCACGTATTCCGTACCAGTGCACATCGACATTATGGAAATCAAGGTGTGCAACGTTCTGTGTAAACTTGTACCCAATGTATCCACAAGTCCTCGAACAGCCATATAGTCTGCCTACTGAGTGGCACACCTGTCCCCGTAGCCATGTACACTCCTATTGGCAAACATACATTCTGGCACAATCTGTTGCTACACACCACACCCACAAATTCATATTGACCAATCCCAACACCTGCACAGTGCCATTTTCATTGCAGCCACCCTCAAAAGACCCAAATTTAGCATGTGCGTGCCCCAAAAATGCATGGATTTCACCAATATATTTCCCTGTATACGGGTTTGCACAAACACATTTTAAGCTTCATAGAAAGTGGGCGTCTTCGTAGAAGTTGTGCAAAGTGTTTTTTTCTAATTTTGCTAAAGGGACGTGTAAAGAAACACCTTTTTGTGTGCCCCTTGTTAGGGGTTGCTCTCGGCTTGTCCTCTGTACATTACTACACATGTGTCTGCAGTGTATATTGTACATAGTTTTACAAAGGTAGCGGGCGCCCCTCTCTCGCAAGAACAGACATGATAACCTGTTCAGTGGTTATTAACCACTTGAGAGTTCGCAGCCACTGCTTTTACTCACTGTGCCTTTCACAGATGGGAAATATCCATTTGCATATCAGTCTTTGTCCTGCCCAGGGGCAGTCCAGCACCGAAATACAATGGCAATTCCAATCTGAACGAGAGTACCACCAGCAACCCCATACACATGTTTCACCCTTGTTGGGGATCATCAGTGAGGTGAAGCTGATGCCTCTCTAAGCACAGTGAGAGGGAGACCACGTCTGGTTGCCCCCAGGAGACCTAGGGTTACCAATCCCAGGTTCCTTAACAAATAGTTTTACAAAGGTAGCGGGCGCCCCTCTCTCGCAAGAACAGACATGATAACCTGTTCAGTGGTTATTAACCACTTGAGAGTTCGCAGCCACTGCTTTTACTCACTGTGCCTTTCACAGATGGGAAATATCCATTTGCATATCAGTCTTTGTCCTGCCCAGGGGCAGTCCAGCACCGAAATACAATGGCAATTCCAATCTGAACGAGAGTAGCACCAGCAACCCCATACACATGTTTCACCCTTGTTGGGGATCATCAGTGAGGTGAAGCTGATGCCTCTCTAAGCACAGTGAGAGGGAGACCACGTCTGGTTGCCCCCAGGAGACCTAGGGTTACCAATCCCAGGTTCCTTAACAAATAGTTTTACAAAGGTAGCGGGCGCCCCTCTCTCGCAAGAACAGACATGATAACCTGTTCAGTGGTTATTAACCACTTGAGAGTTCGCAGCCACTGCTTTTACTCACTGTGCCTTTCACAGATGGGAAATATCCATTTGCATATCAGTCTTTGTCCTGCCCAGGGGCAGTCCAGCACCGAAATACAATGGCAATTCCAATCTGAACGAGAGTACCACCAGCAACCCCATACACATGTTTCACCCTTGTTGGGGATCATCAGTGAGGTGAAGCTGATGCCTCTCTAAGCACAGTGAGAGGGAGACCACGTCTGGTTGCCCCCAGGAGACCTAGGGTTACCAATCCCAGGTTCCTTAACAAATAGTTTTACAAAGGTAGCGGGCGCCCCTCTCTCGCAAGAACAGACATGATAACCTGTTCAGTGGTTATTAACCACTTGAGAGTTCGCAGCCACTGCTTTTACTCACTGTGCCTTTCACAGATGGGAAATATCCATTTGCATATCAGTCTTTGTCCTGCCCAGGGGCAGTCCAGCACCGAAATACAATGGCAATTCCAATCTGAACGAGAGTACCACCAGCAACCCCATACACATGTTTCACCCTTGTTGGGGATCATCAGTGAGGTGAAGCTGATGCCTCTCTAAGCACAGTGAGAGGGAGACCACGTCTGGTTGCCCCCAGGAGACCTAGGGTTACCAATCCCAGGTTCCTTAACAAATAGTTTTACAAAGGTAGCGGGCGCCCCTCTCTCGCAAGAACAGACATGATAACCTGTTCAGTGGTTATTAACCACTTGAGAGTTCGCAGCCACTGCTTTTACTCACTGTGCCTTTCACAGATGGGAAATATCCATTTGCATATCAGTCTTTGTCCTGCCCAGGGGCAGTCCAGCACCGAAATACAATGGAACTCTCAAGTGGTTAATAACCACTGAACAGGTTATCATGTCTGTTCTTGCGAGAGAGGGGCGCCCGCTACCTTTGTTAAACTATTTGTTAAGGAACCTGGGATTGGTAACCCTAGGTCTCCTGGGGGCAACCAGACGTGGTCTCCCTCTCACTGTGGTTAGAGAGGCATCAGCTTCACCTCACTGATGATCCCCAACAAGGGTGAAACACGTGTATGGGGTTGCTGGTGGTACTCTCATTCAGATTGGAATTGCCATTGTATTTCGGTGCTGGACTGCCCCTGGGCAGGACAAAGACTGATATGCAAATGGATATTTCCCATCTGTGAAAGGCACAGTGAGTAAAAGCAGTGGCTGCGAACTCTCAAGTGGTTAATAACCACTGAACAGGTTATCATGTCTGTTCTTGCGAGAGAGGGGCGCCCGCTACCTTTGTTAAACTATTTGTTAAGGAACCTGGGATTGGTAACCCTAGGTCACCTGGGGGCAACCAGACGTGGTCTCCCTCTCACTGTGGTTAGAGAGGCATCAGCTTCACCTCACTGATGATCCCCAACAAGGGTGAAACACGTGTATGGGGTTGCTGGTGGTACTCTCGTTCAGATTGGAATTGCCATTGTATTTCGGTGCTGGACTGCCCCTGGGCAGGACAAAGACTGATATGCAAATGGATATTTCCCATCTGTGAAAGGCACAGTGAGTAAAAGCAGTGGCTGCGAACTCTCAAGTGGTTAATAACCACTGAACAGGTTATCATGTCTGTTCTTGCGAGAGAGGGGCGCCCGCTACCTTTGTTAAACTATTTGTTAAGGAACCTGGGATTGGTAACCCTAGGTCTCCTGGGGGCAACCAGACGTGGTCTCCCTCTCACTGTGGTTAGAGAGGCATCAGCTTCACCTCACTGATGATCCCCAACAAGGGTGAAACACGTGTATGGGGTTGCTGGTGGTACTCTCGTTCAGATTGGAATTGCCATTGTATTTCGGTGCTGGACTGCCCCTGGGCAGGACAAAGACTGATATGCAAATGGATATTTCCCATCTGTGAAAGGCACAGTGAGTAAAAGCAGTGGCTGCGAACTCTCAAGTGGTTAATAACCACTGAACAGGTTATCATGTCTGTTCTTGCGAGAGAGGGGCGCCCGCTACCTTTGTTAAACTATATTGTACATAGTGCAACAGATTACTAATTGCAATAGGGGGAAAAATAAATTCACCGCCACTGACAAAAATCAAACAACATGCACTAACGTTGTTATGGGCACAAAAGATCATCCTACCATGGAACACAAAAGCAGACATATGCATGAATCGCTAAACCCTAGCCCCATTTCCATAGCAAGCACATTACGAAGGACAGCATGTAGCAGGTGCGATTTCCCCAATTACTGCGAGGGCCGAGGTCCAGTAACTCAGGTCTAGTCCTTCTTCCCTTTCAAGTACTTTTTCAGCAGCACTCCCTGATTGGCTACTGTTAAAGTATTACATACGCATCCACCAATTACATCCAAGAACTGTGCATGTAATGATATCACATCTATTGAACAGTGCGTAACAGCCGTTAAACACACAGAGGTGAAATATCCTGTAAATCAAAAGCACCTGCACGAGAATGTACTGTACAATGATCTACACATTCTGCACCCACAAACATCAGAATCGCTACCCATCACGACACCCAGTAGGTATTGCTATTCTTTCTACAGTACAGTACCAACTGTGTTATACGTGCGTAGCAACAGTGTACCTACGAGTAAATCTCCATAACATACTCAAAATGTGTGTACTGTTAAGTCTCCCATCACCTACCATTGAATCGCTCCTACAGTGGTAGGTGGCGCCAAAGGTTCCATTTGCCCACAACAGGCATTGGTATATGAAAAGGGTTACTCTGTTCTTTTTTTTCCATCATTTTTACAATGCTTTCCCCCATTAAAACACCTCCTAGCAAATTTGAACAAATCACACACAAAACTATCAGGCAGCCTTTCCGACCAAACTATGCAAAGTGCATACATTTCATGCATAGCAACAGTTTCCACCCGCACTTTATACATAACAACAGCAGTTAAGCATTAAAAAAGGTTATTGCCACATTCACAACAGTAACATTCGTAAATGTGCATAATGAAAATAAAACCCAAAAGCAATCCCTGCACTCATGTACTAAGCACACATATGCAAAGAACTGCATGCAAATGGACGCCCAAAAACATTGAGCTTTGCACTCTGTACATCTTTCTGCACCTTTTGTCTCATCCTTCCCCAATGCGCACTACTGCATTTTTGAAGTAAATAGGCCTACACTAATACACACACATTTTTCATAACAAGTGATACACTAAACTCCCAAATAGCCAACCTACTCCCTTAACAAACATGCTTATGCCCCCGAGCGCCCTTCATATTGTACACCTTCCATTTATACATTCACACTTCGTCTTCCTGCCAAGACATCCCCCTATAGTTTTGAAGAATGTAATTTACAAATGTAAGCACTATGTCATGAACCATCATATTTTCTTACCATCTTCTTACACAGGAGCAGTACCCACCTGTCTCTGGAAAGCCACTCGAGTGTGCACTTCAAATAACAGCCTACAATAAACCTATTCACTGCAATTAATAAAGTAAGTGCAATACCAGCATACTCTTGTATGTCTTACTAAACCAGTGCACTATTGTTGTACTGTAGCATATAAATGTGTGCCCATCCAGCTGTATGTATTTCATTGTTACTGATCACACCTCTACGGGTGCTAAGTGTTTGTTATGTCGCCACCATTAGAATAATGCCCACATACTAACATACGGGGTAATTTATAGAATCCAGCGCACAAGTGGCGCACACGGCTGGTGCACAGTGTGCGTGTGGGACAGTCTGCGCCAGCCGCGTGCACTAAAATCCATTTCTGCGCACAGCGTATTCATGGATTTCAACATCCAAAACCAGCCGTGGCGCAGAGTGGCGCAGCGAACCTGCAGCAGCGCCAGTTACGGCCCCAACCCCTCCCCGTGCGCCATGCACAGCGCGCAAATCCGTACATGGCGCACAGGCCATTGGACCAGCATACAGCCCCCAACCACGAAAATGCCTGTAAAACTCCCAGCGCACCCCTCCGAATACATGTACACCCCTGCGCGGGGAGTTTCACACGCGATTGGCCCTGTGCGAGCATGGTACATGTATTACTGTGGTTCGCAGGGAGTTTCACATGCGATTGGCCCTGTGCGAGCGTGGTACGTGTATTTCGGGGGTGCGCGGGGAGTTTCACACACGATTGGCCCTGTGCGAGCTGGGTACATGTATTACTGGGGTTCGCTGGGAGTTTCACACGCGATTGGCCCTGTGTGAGCGTGGTACGTGTATTTCAGGGGTGCGCTGGAAGTTTCACATGCGATTGGCCCTGTGCGAGCGGGGTACATGTTTTCAGGGGTGCGCGGGAAGTTTCACACGCGATTGGCCCTGTGCGAGCAGGGTACATATATCACTAGGGTGCGCGGGGAGTTTCACACGCGATTGGCCCTGTGTGAGTGGTCTACGTCTATTACTGGGGTTCGCGGGAAGTTTAACACGCGATTTTGCTGTCAGAGCGGGGTACGTGTATTTCGGGGGTGTGCGTGAAGTTTCACACACGATTTCGCTGTCACAGCGGGGTACGTGTATCCAGTGGGGTGCGCGGGGAGTCCCACACGTGAATTGGCAGTGTGGGTCCTCCCAGATGTCCCTCTACCCCCTTCACAGCCCCTGCAGGCAGCCCACACCACAGGGGACTACCCTGAACCCCTGGTCATGTCCCTCAGGCAGCCCATCCACCATGGGCATGCCCCCCAGCCAAGCCACATGTCACCTTGCAATATGATCACCAACTCATGTCCCCCAGCACCCCCACCCCCCAGCAGTGAGAGGCACCTGCCAGCAGCCCCCACTCATGTTCCACTCATGTCCCCCAGCACCCCCACACCCCAGCAGTGAGGGGCACCTGCTAGCAGCCCCCACTCATGTCCCACTCATGTCCCCTGCACCCCCACCCCCCATCAGTGAGGGGCACCTGCCAGCAGGCCCCCACTCATGTCCCCCTGCACCCCCACCCCCCAGCAGTGAGGGGCACCTGCCAGCAGGCCCCCACTCATGTCCCACTCGTCCCCCAGCACCCCCACCCCCCAGCAGTGAGGGGCACCTGCCAGCAGGCCCCCACTCATGTCCCCCTGCACCCCCACCCCCCAGCAGTGAGGGGCACCTGCCAGGTGGCCCCCACTCATGTCCCACTCATGTCCCCCAGCACCCCCACACCCCAGCAATGAGGGGCACCTGCCAGCAGGCCCCCACTCATGTCCCCCCCAACATGTCAACATGACCCACAATCATGGCCCTCATGGCCACCAAAATCCCACGGCACGCCACCCCTGCCCAAATAACCAACCAAGCATAACATACACCCCACATTGAAATGCCCATTACATGAAACAACCCAAATGGCATGTATGTACATCAACACATGTCCGTCACACACACACAATGGGTGCCAGTGAATGTGAAAACCCACATTGTGACATGCATGAAACGAATGAAAGAATACCACACATTGAAGTACGGGAACAAATGTATTGAACAAAAAATGTGGTGAAAGAAATCCAAAGACCAAACAATGTACATAGGGAAAACAATGCAGAATGTCACATAATTTTAAAAAAAGGAAATCAGAATCCTAATAATATGAGAACAAAAATGTCTCCTAAGTCACCTTCAAACAAAGCAAATCCAAACAGAAATGAAAAAGTAAAATCCACTGCTCCATGGAAAAATCAAAAAGGAAAATGCCGATAAATCCACACTCCAACTATTTACAAGGATGAAATCCTGGGTCCATGAGCCCAACTGTCCAAATGAAACCTACAAAAATACACTAACTAATGAAGAACTATATACAAAAATGTGGGGTATTGTCCAAGCGCCCCAAACAAAAATGAAAACCAAAATGAAACCTAACACTAACTAACTAACTATTTACAATGGCAGTGGGCTAGTCTGGCGGCTCACTTTTTGATGTCCCGGGCCAGGGCATCATCGAACTCCCGCTCAATGTCCTGGAGGCGGTCCTCTTCCATGGCCCAGAGGGTTCGCAGGGACGATGACATCTTGACCTCCAACTCCCTGCGAATTGCCTCGAGGCACTCAGCCTGCCTCAGTGCCCTCTGCATGGAGTTCTCCGCCCTGACCATTGTGAGCCGTGCCTCTTCCGCCCGCTGCCACTCCGCATCTATGGCATGGCCCAACCGCTGCCACACGGAAGACACTTGCAATCCTGGATCCTCCTGCCCTCTGGCCGATGCCTGCCCCTCTGATGTTGAAGGCCCCGAGCCATCATTACTCCCACCATGTTGCTGCTGCTGCTGTGCCTGCGCCCTGGCTCTTGCTGCCTGCACGTCCTCCTTGGGCTGGGGTGCAGTTGTCGTGGTGGCCACCCCTGCTGGACATCCGACTCCCGACTGTGGCAGGGATGTGTCCTCCACCAGCCTGGCCGCTGGGTCAGAGGCAGCTCCACAGGGTACCCAGGTGATACATGGGTGGGAAGACGGCATGGAGGACGACTGGCGCGTAGGGGGTTCAGGTGAGGAGGGGCTCGCGAGAAGGTCCAGCACACGGAGTAATCCAGCACTGGTGACCCATCCCAGTAGGTCAACTCGGTCAAAGAGGCATCCAAGATGATGTGCAGTGTCTTCACGAAAACACTGCAGGTCACCTCGCATGCCCCATTGACACAACGCTATCCCAGCCAGGACAGGTTCAACCCGGCCCCGGATATCCACGTCCACAGGGAGAGGAAGGCCAGTTGTTGTGTGCCCAGCCCCTCCCTGAAAACGGGTCTGGACGTAGGCATCCCTGCTGGTGCAGGATGATGCAGTGACAGGATCAGGGACAGGATTACACACAGGCACCTCCGCGGCAGCCTGTGCTGCCTCCTGTCCCTGCCCCTGCACTGCACCACTGGCACCAGTGGAATCCCTACCTCCAGACCCCGTGTGTGTCCCTTCCACGGCCTCCTCCAAACCCTCACCAACCTGGATGACTCCATGCCATCTTCCTTCGTCGGACCCTGTGGGGTCTCAGCTGCCCCTTCTGCTGCCGAGGAGTCCGTCTCCACCCTCTGCCTCTTGGACCTACCCTCGGCAGCTGCGGCCTGGGATGCGGCACCTGACTCCTCACTCCCCGAAGAGATGACAATCTGGGAGGGGAGCCAGGCCTTGCGTCTCCGGCTGGTGGTGCGATCCCTGCCGCTTTGCTCCACAGCACCCTCTCCGCCCTCTTCATCAGTTCACGCCCCTGTACATACACATCCATACATGGCCCTACAGAAACACATGTGCAACCTGCACACTACTGGCACACCACGACACGCGCAGCGTCCAACCAGTATGCATGTACACTTACTGCACGACTCCAGACGGGTCTGCCTCTCAAGGACCTGGACGTGGAGCGCTGGGCTTATGCATTCCAGGACCCTCATTTGGTGGTCGGACAGGTGGCCCCGGCGGCCCTTGGCATCCGCTGCCTTCAAGAGGCGCCAGGCCTTGTCGAGGGACCTGGACCTGAAGTCTTCCCAGCGCTTCTTGACATGTTTGATGTCGCGGACTGCCACCCCCTCCTCGTTGATGGCAGTCACGATGTCCATCCAGATCCTGGTCCGTCCTTCATAGCCGGCGCACGAACCTCCAAAGAGGGCATCATACTGCCCCAGGACTTGCTCCACCAGGACACCAACTTCCCTGGCACTGAAGCTGGTGGCCCATTGCCTCTCTGGCTTGGGGTTGCCAGTGGTGCCAGATGGTGTTGTGCCCGACATGGCAACCCCAGAGGCAGGTGTGGGTGGGCAACTGGGGCTGGGCTGTGGAGTGATGGTATCCCAATCAGGAGTCTTCAGTTCCAGCAGGGGTGGTCACAGCAACTGCACCCCTGGCTGACGTGCAGGCAGCAAATAGCAGGGCACATGGGCAGCAGGCAGGCAGGCAGCAGCAGATGGCAGGTGGGAGCGTGCTCAGGGCTCTTGGGGGCAGTAATTCAGCCTTCTGGGCAGGAGCATGGTCTTCCGTGTGTTGTCGCGTGGCTAGCTTGATACAGAGTGATTTGGCACGTGAAAAAATTGCATGTCAGCGTGTAATTCGAGGAAAGGGCCTTAGCGCATAAGCGCGTCTGTGACGTTACGCGCGCGGGTTTTTCCCTCGTGACGGGTGCATAGTGAATCAGCACGTGAATACACTGCACGTACGCAAATTCATTGGACCAAAGGACCTTTAGTGCGTAAGCGGGTCAGCGCGTCTGTGACGTGACGCGCAAGGGCGTTTCCCTCAACACGGGTGCATGGTCATCATACACATGCAAAAACTGCACGTCCGAGTGTCAGCTTGTGTAATTGGAGGAAAGGGCCTTAGCACGTACACGAGTAAGTGACGTTGTACGTGTGGGCCGGTTTAAAAGGTACATGTAGGACGCCATTTACTTGTACGTGCTTTTCGTGGAGAGCAAGTGGGTGAATTTTGTACTTCTTGTCGGTTCACACACAATTACTTCACAGCGTTTCAAGTTCATACTCCCTGTTACCTCTGACAGCATTCAATTTTTTTGTTGTGCCTGTTTCTTCAAACAGCGTTCACTTCTTCTTTTGTCCTGTTTCCACAGACAGCGTACAATTCTTTTTTTGGCGGGGGTGTTGCCAACACGCGTCTTTTTCACGTTCTTTTTCCAGGCATATGGTGATTCACGCACGTATTTACCAACTGTGCTTGCCCCGTGTGTCGCGTACCCCTTCAGAGGTCATTGTAGGCTGCGTGTATTACGCATACGCTTATTTTTGTGTTTCTGGGTGCCACAGCGTGGTGCGGGTTCATTTTTCCACTCACGTGGTCTACGAGGGGTTGTGTGCACGTTCATTTTTGTTTTTGGGATGCCTGTGCGTTGCGTGACCCGTCATCTTCCCCCAGGGGTCACAGACAGCCTTGCTAGATCACTAGGGTACGAATTCCATCTAGCACCCTACCCCTTTCACCCCCAATTGCCCAGGACAATAGTTTAATGCTACTCCCATATGCACAATAACATCAGTGCCATGCTTGGGAGGCAACCAAGCGGTAAGGGAGGCAAAGGTGGCCGACCTTCAAAAGGTGGGCGCGGTAGGGGATGTGGCCAGGATTTGCAGGGTGCCCCTAGACCTCCATGTGTGGAGGACCAATCAGGGACACCCATGCCCCACCCCCCCATGGTTGTGGGAAACGTAGCTGACACCATCCCAGCTCACCCCTTGTTGGACCGGCCCATTGTGGCACCTGAACCGGCACAGGAAGACTCCCAGGCTGACTTCCAGGTCAGCAAGTCTAAGCCACGTGTGGTGGTGCAAGTTGGTGTCACCAGGCCACGTGGATCTGCGGCAGCAATGTCATCTGCTGCCCCAAGTAGGCAGGGTGGGGAGGCTGCAGGGGCAACTGCAGCTCTATCCACCCCAGCTCTGAGTCTCCCAGCCGGGACAGTGTCGGTCCAGGTCCATCAAACCGAAGTTGCCCCTGCCAACATCACCCTGCAGCCAATGCCTGCACCAAGACCTATGGTCATTGTTCCTTCGCACACTCCTAGTACACAGTCCACCGGCGCTTCTGCCCCTACTGACCAGAGCGGCGTAAGCCACTCAGGATCCGCACCACCTTTGTAAAAGAAGAAGAAGGGTGCTCTGGCACTACAGGCTGAGACCCAGACACGGCTACACACTCCGGCACGTCAAGGAAGCCTAGCTTTAATGATGCCGAACTTGATGCACTTGTGGCCTATGTGTCGGCACATAGCCGCGAAATGGTGGTGACTGCAGGGTGCAAGACCACACCTGGTCAACGTAGGGCACACTGGCAGACCATCGCGGACCACATTAGTGCCCTTGGATTTGTGAGGCGCACAGCTGATGATTGCTACAAGTGGTGGAATGATCTGAAACGCAGAGCAAAGAACAAGCTGGCCTCAAATCATGCCTCTACTCTGGTGACTGGCGGTGGGTCTCCACCAGAGGACAACCAACTCAGTGGCCTCCTTACACGGATGGCGGAGAACCATGGCGCTATTAGCGCCATGGTTCATGCCGGTAAAATACCGGCACCGCCATGGCGGAAAGGGGAATTACTGCCCCATTCCAAGGTTGGCGGGGCGGTAATTCCCCCTTCCACCATTGCCCTTCCCCATTCCCATTTTTGCCCCATAGGGCATAATGGGAATGGGGAAGGCGCTAATTACGGTACCGCAAATTGCGGTACCGTAATTAGCTCCCTGGGTCCCTTTGTGGGTTGGTTTTTAACGCCTGCAAAAAGCAGGCGTTAAATCCCCCAACCCGCAAAGGGACCTCGTAGTAAGGCGGTAAGGATTTACCGGTACCGGTATTTTACCGGTACCGGTAAATCCTTACCGCCATCCGTGTAATGAGGCCCACTGAACATGAGTCTGTTGCTGGAACCTTCGTCACAGAGGAACAGATCCAAGGCGTGGGAGACCTAGCTGATTACGACGCATTATCCGGTGAGTGCCCATGCATGTGTGTGTTATCCATGTGTATGTTGTTTGGGTGATGGGTTCTGATTGAGTGCCAGGTGAGGGTGTGTACTCCAGAGTGGTAGGGTCACCCATGTGCTTCCTCCAATACATTCACGTGCCTTGGATTTGGGTATGACAGTATCTGCCCACAGTAGCCAATTAGCGCCACATTACTGCAGTTGCCCTTGAACTGTCATCTTGCAACAACATTGTTCAGATTTATTCAGTGTTCATTCAGGCTGATTGTTTCAATTCTCCCATTTTTGCTATGCATTTTTCAGCCCTAATGCCACATATGTGACATGCTTCTGTCATTGATTACACCACAAATTGGGCCACATTTGTTACCTATTTATGTGAATGATTAGACCATTCAGGCCGATGGAGTATTGGCCTGCTCACATTTATTTTTAGGGCCTGTTTGCATGTGGAACATGATAGTTGTTTCCTGTCATGTTAAAGTGACCAACCATTGATTTGTACATCTGCCTACAATCACTGTATTATTGTACACTGGATGTGTTGCAGTGTGTGGCACATGCATATTTTGCCACACTATTTAGGATTTTTCATCTCATCATGTCCATCTCACATGGATGGGTGACAGTACTCATTCACTGACATATCGCTGTAGTTGTCTAATGTACCATGGCTATGCTACATGCCATCTGTGTGCTGGCATGTGTCATGTATGTGTATTGGACATGCCACTCACAGGCTAATGTGTGATGCCAGTGCTACCCGCCATGCAGCAAGTGTGTTGCTTTTCCATCTTGGTGTCCTCAGTGTCTGCTTTTTGCCTCCCCTTCCAACTCATTGACAGTGCATGCATGCCAGGGTTATAATCATGTGGGACATGTGTAAATCATGTACAGGATCTCTGTCTTGTCAGGCCTATGTGTGTGCTATGGTGCTCATGCCTGTTTCCATTTGTTGTATTTCATGCTTTTGCAGGTGATGACGCACTTGATGCTGGTGAGGTTGAGGAGATGGTGCAGACCCAGGAGGGATCTCAGCCACGACCGGGCACCAGTGAAGGACGTGGTGTGGTGGTGGGTGAAAACCCTTTGTTACTGCAGACCATACTGTCCAGGGTGTCTCTGGGTGCACCTCCCCAGACCTCTATTCAGGTGCTGAATCGGATGATGAGACTTATGTGCTGTCGCAGGTGAGTGCTTCTGGCAGGGATTCTGTTCTGTCCAACCCACCTGCACCAGGGGTAAAACCCTCTATGGGGATGCCAGTGTTGGTAGGTTCGCCTTTGACGGTTACGGATGCAGGGTCACACTCCACAACATCTGATCCTGCTCCTGGGCCAGCAGATCAGAGGGGGAATGCATCCTGCAACCTCAGGCAGTGCCAGCACAGCAAGGTGCAGATCGCCTTGCCCCAAACAGGTGTGGTGCCCGCCGTGCGCCATCAGGCAATACTGTATGGGAAAACTCCATGTACGGTATGGCAACCCAACAGGCAGCATCAGTTGACATGATGGCTCAGGCAATGGAGAGGGTGGCCACTTCCATTATCCCCCCTGAAAGGCAGATGGAGTAACAACAGCAGGCAACAGACTCCATTTGCCAATCACACAGGGAAGACATGTTGGCGTCCAACAAGGACCGACGGGCGGCACTGGAGACTCTGCGTGAAGCCACATGAATAGAGTCACAGGGTCACAGGGAAGCCCTGAGGGTAGAACTCCATAACGTCAGGGAGACTCTGCTTGAACTTGAGGCTTCCAGAAATTTTAGCGGAGAACAGCAGCTGGAGCAGCTCACACGTTCGATCTCAGCTGAGCTGCAGGCAACCCGTTCGGAGATCGGGGCATCACGCGAGGCCATGCGTGCAGAAATGCAGGCAACCCGTGAGGTGCTGCATGGGGATCTCCGCACTATCATCCTCCAGAATCAGACCTTCCAGACCCGCATGCTTGCTGCCATGGAGGACCATACCAGGGCTTTCCGTGGGCTGCCTCCCATAGCACCACCACCTCCTGATGCAGCAGCAGAGGGTGAAGGGACCGACAGCAGTTCTCCCACAATGGCATAGCCGTGCAGGCCATGAGCCCATGGAGGTATTTTTTTTTCCGCAACATCCACGCAGGTGGGGGTTGGTGTGCACCCTGTCCTCGAACCTCCTGGGGGCCCCCCTGGCCCCCACATGGCCTTTTTTTATTTATTTATTTTTATTTTTGTACAGTGTGTTGCCTTGTGTGGCTCCCATGGGCATCCACTGTGTATTCGGCTGGGCACATGAAGGCTTGTCCTGAGTTTGGGTTAGATGCTTGGGTTCATGACACACACACCCCTCCTGCTTCCCATTTCCACGGGCTTGCAAAGGGTGTGACCAAGTGACAGTGACTTACACGGTGACATTGGGCTCCCATGAGCTGTGTGGGCAGTCTGTAGTCAATACTGTGTGGACATCCCTAGTGGGTATCGTTGTTGTATTGAACACTGCATGGTGTATTGATATGTGCTTGTGCATCCATGTCTTCCTCAAAATTTGCAGGTACTTTCTTCATGTCTTCACAAGGCGTCTCCTTTGCAGATGGAGTTCATGTTGTATGCAGTACACTGACACATTTGCATGGCAGCAACACTCTGCAGTTGGAAGGGGACGATGTGATGGCTTATTCAGGTTGTAAGACTACCACTACTTTGACTTTGTACTGTCATGTGTTTGCAATGTTTCATGCTGTGTTGCTGTATTGTGTTGGTGGTAAGTATTTGGTCATGTGTGCTGTTTGTCATTGATTACTGGGAGCATATTATCTGTGGGCTGTTTCCATTTGGGACAGTGCACTTTGTGACATTTGTGTCAGGTCTTGTGCATTGCTTTGTTTTCTTTCACATTGCATGACATGCCATGGTGTGTTGGGTGGCGGAGATGGGGAGGGGTTGGGTGACATTGCGCTATTTTCATGTTGTATTTTGCTATGGGGTAGTCATTCATGCAGCATGAATGTATGTCTTTTAATGACACAGCATTGGTTGTCTTTCGGTAGGTAGGGATGCACACAATGTAACACTTCCAGGTGACCAATCTCAGGCTGGTATGGTTGTGACAGTTGACTGTCCCTTATGTCATCATCATTGATTGTCAGCTGGTATGTGCCAGGGCTGTGTGCACTCCACAGGGGTGTGATTTTAGGTGAAGTAATTAGCCACCAGCTGCGTACGGGCTGCCTCACCACATGCCCTTTCCCCTCCCATGCGCAGCGGCCGTTCATGTGGTTGGGGATGTAGGGGCACCACCATGTCCACCGGCAGGCCCCGGCGTGTTGCAACGTTGTGCAGGACACATGCTGCCACTATGATCCTGCACACTACTGGGGGAGCGTATAGCAGCTGCCCACCAGAACGGTCAAGGGAGCGAAAGCGTTACTTGAGCACTCCGAAAGTGCGCTCCACTATGCCCCGGGTTGCAATATGGGCTGTGTTGTATCTTACCTCGGGTGCTGTGGTGGGTTTCCGAATTGGCGTCATCATGTGGGTGCTCAGAGGGTAGGCACTGTCCCCTGGGGAGGTGATGATGGGTATCATTAGTGGGGTTGTGCCATTACTCAGTATCTGACATGCATGCATATGCAGTGGCATTTATACTCACCAAGCAGCCATGTATCACCTTGCCACCCAGCTTCTAGGGTTGACATTCTGTATATGAAACTGTCATGGGTGGACCCTGGATAGTTGGCATATACTGAGCTGATGATTCCCTTGGCATCACATACTACCTGCACGTTGATTGAATGCCAGTGCTTGCGGTTTCTATAGATGTGCTCTAATGCCCTGGGAGGGCGTAGAGCCACATGGGTGCAATCAATGGCACCTAGCACTTTGGGGAAGTGTGCCACCCCGTACAAATCCTGGAAAACAGCCTGCCTTTCTGTAGGTGTTCTAGGCAGGTATATGTGCCTGCGGACTGATGGCCGTGCAGTCATGATGGCCAAGACCTGGTGTAGGCAGCGTGACTGCGTGGCCTGTGACACCCCCCCCACTATGTCAGTTGTCCGCTGAAATGACCCAGTAGCCAAGAAGTGCAGTACATTGAGCATCTTTTCCAAGGGGCTCAGTGCTTGGGAGCACAGAGTGGGTGATGTGAGGTCATCCTCCCACTCACTCACCAGGTCGAGTATTATGTGAGGTGGAAACCTGTACCTCCCATACACCTGGTCATCAGGCATCCCAAAAAGGCTGGTCCTGGGTGTAAAGATTCTGGCCCTGACTATCCTCCTCCTCCTGCGGTATCCCACGACCACTGCTGCGAGGAACGGTATATTCATTGTAGCGTCTGAGCTTGTTTGTTGTTTGCGTGCACTTTTATGCTGCGCGGGTCCGCCTATGCCTGCTTCCTGCTGGCGTACGTGTTTCCGGATTAGCACGTCTTTTTTGACGGACGCTGTAGCCCTGTTCGATTCCATGAATACGTGTTGTAGGTGCGCGTGTGGGCTTTCCGCGCATTTGCCTCCTGTACTTCCCCCGTAACGCCCACATTTTCACGCGTTCTTCCCCATTCTGCGTGTTACGCCCTGTGTTCCGCCTATTTTTGTTGTGTGTGCCACGCTGTGTGTGCTTTCGCTGTGCGCGTAGCGCACGCTGTTTGGTGAAGTGTGCACCCGCGTGCACCACGCAGGATTTCAGCGCACATCCATGGATTTACACGCGCAAGAACTTCCATGAATCGATGTGCACGGGTTTCGCAGCAATTTACGCACTTGCGCTGCGATTCGCACACTTTCGCACGCTTGCATGGAAATTTTCAGCGCACATTAATTCCATAAATCGGCCTGATAGTGTCCCCAACCTAACATTACACACCACTGCACATGCACACACTTGTAATTAAATAGCTGCCTACCCTCCAATTCACCCACTGATGCACATTGCACACATATACATGTGAAAATGTGCACACCCACAATCCCCTTTCTTGGCCAACAGCTACTACACAATGCCTACTAAATGGCAATTCCATAGACAGCAATGCAGAAAGAGAGCCACGCAACATACAAACACAGAAAGTAGCCATCCACTGCACGCTCAAGGTGAACAGAAAGGTGAAGGAGAAGAGGTAATTCAGTCGTTAAGGAAAACTGATGCATCTACCAGTAAAGACAGTGTAGGTGATCTGGCAAAATGTGAGAATGTAAATAAAACCACTACATACAGTGCAACACACACTACTGCTAAGAGATTACATACAAATGGTAATGTAATCACAAGCATGCATTCTAAAAAAGTAATTTTACAAAAAAATGTCTGCCAAAGAGTCCTTCAGAACCTTGCAAGTAGAGGGCAGAAATCACTCTCAATCCTCAAAACCGACCGCAGAAAAGTCATCCTAGAAGCTCTTGTAGACAGTGCTATAAGCATGAAGCGGACATTGTTTATAGTAATTTTGAAGAGAATGGAACCTCTAACAAGATGAATTAGCAAATTGCAAGCACTACTTCGAATCAAACGCAACATGAGCATAGATACCTTTGGCAACACCTGTACAGGTGAGTGGAGTCACACCACCAACACAGAGCCATACTTCAATGAAGAATCATACAAACAACAACAAACTAACCAAATTGCCTTAGACCGGAGTGGACAAGGGCATGAAAAGATACACAATACCATAATGGAAGAGGAAACACTGCTTTCAGAAATATCCCCATCAAACTTAGATATCACTCTCCAATCCACCAAACGAACACGCCTCACCTACAAATGGCCTTGCACATCAATATGCAACTTTTGCCAAAGCCTAATAAAAAATGTGCAGCAATTCCTCAATCAGTATGTTAAGGCAACGACAAAAGAAAAATGAAAATACTACAAACTATGGACGCCTGTCCAGTGCGCAACTACACTGGAATACGATGACATTCCTTAGCCTGTATTTCTGGACAAGCTTCCAAAAGCATCTTCCACCGTATTAAAATGTTAGTAACCCACCATTCAACAGTCAGAAATCTAGTTTACAAACTGTACTATTCAAAAACTCCACCATTAGCACTCCAAATTTAAATTATATTTTCCAGCACAGTACAGCCAAACAAGTGCTCAAGGAAATTGTGCACATCCAAAGGAAGTACTGTGGACCTGAAGAGCAGTTACACACTCCAACATTTTCAGACAACAGTACTGACAACAGTACAGCTATCAAGTTTTTATATCACACATACAGAAAAGAAATACAAAACTTCAAAAGCACTTCTGCTGAAATGCCAAACCAAGTATGTATGTGTTGTCGTAGAACTTTCTATAAAAAGAGCACCAAAACTGTAGATATAATGCAGAAAATAGTAGGCAATGAAGAATTCCAATGGTTTCAATTAGCTGTGTACCTTCTAGCAGAAAACAAGTACGACATTACCAACACCTCCATACTGTGCACATACTGCACTGCAAAACTGGACAATAACCAAAGGCCTTCATGGGCAATTGGTAAAAATTTGGAAATATTTCCACTGCCAAACGCACTGCATCAGCTTAATTGGTATGAGAGCACTATAATACAAACAGTACAACCATTTCAAGCAATAATACGTCTTCAACCAAAAACTGCAAAATTACCTCCCACCGAATTACTGAAAGGCATTTGTGGTAAAGTAGTCTATTTACTGTTAGATCTCAAAGAAAATGTAGACACTCTACGAGTGCAAAAGCCAATAAATGAATCTTTGATTATCCTGGTAAATGGTGTAACTACAAAAGACAAAAGAAATTGGCAACACCTAGTGGACCTAACCAAAGTTAGAGAGGAGTTGCAGTACCTTAAAAAAAACAATGAATACTACAAGGAAATAAACATTCAAGAAAACCTGAGAGAAACAACCAAAATAATTCAGGACTCCTCAACAAGTAGCCAATTTGAACATCTAGATCCTAGTGCAGCCTCCAGTATTTTAGACCACTATACAATTCACTCATTGCACTCTAAAGACACCACAGACGATGCACTAAAAACATATCAAATGCGGCAAGCCAAAGGAGCGCCAATCAGTATATGGGGGAAAAGTGTGGAAGCACAAGCCTTTCCTCTACTCTTCCCGACTGGAAAAGGTGGAAGATATAATGAAAGAACCACACACAAATAACAGCATCAGAAATCCGCTGTTTATTAATGTATTCTGAAGACCCTATATTTAGACAGAACGTGAAGTACATATTCCACCTGCTCTTTGAAAGTGAACTAGCAACGCTATAGTTGCCCACACATTAAAACCAAGTTCCCATTTCCAAAACATGTCTGCTACACAACTATTTCAAAAGCTGCAAGAGAAGGACAAAGTTTTACTGTCAAGTGTTACAAATCTCTGGGCAAACATGCATGGTATGAAAGAGTACTGGTTCTGATGGCACGCGGTCTATGCTACGCAACCTTGGCCCTCCCACATGGTTTTTAACTTTAAGGTGTGCTGAGTATGCATGGGAAGACTTGCACACTTTCCTATGCGTAGCAAACAAAAACAAACCAGCTGTAGGCATGAAAACACCAGGAGAGGTGTGCTCTCTCGATCCAGTAAATGTTTCACGCTACTTTCATCATCGCTTCTTTTCCATGCTGCACTTCATCTGCAATAACGCACTTCCTCCCCTCTGAGTTGTGGAACACTTCTTTTGGAGAAAAGAATATCAATGCTCCTAAATTTGGTGAGGAAAGTGATGAAACTGTTTTACAATTCATTCACAAATATGTCACTTGCAAAATCCCTTTGGAAAGTACCCAGAGTGACCTACAAGCACAAATTTTGCAATTCCAAAAACACAAGTGTGGCAAGTATTGTCGACGCAAATATAAGAACAGAGCCAAATACTACACCAAATGCGCCTTGGTTTCCCTAGACCAGTTTCAACAACAGGCCAAGTAAACAGCTTCTCGTCTTCGGTTCGACACAGTGTGAAAGGAGCAAAGCATCAAAGTACATCAATGATTACAATGCATTTATTGCCCTCTTATGGAATGCCAATGTTGATGTACAGTACATTGCAGACAATTCCACTGCTGTTGCACGATATGTCACCACCTACCTAACCAAATCAGAGAAAACAGAGCTCAAAGACCTCTGGGATGACATATCCTCTGATAAAACACTGGGCCAAAAATTGTTCAGCTTTGGCATTAAAATGCTGTCCCATAGAGAATGTGGCAGCTACGAAGCCACTGACTGCTTAACCGGCACAGCCTTATATGGAAAATCTGACAACATATTGTGGCTAAGCCTTGGGCCTGCTGCATCCAGAAGAAGGGTACTTAATCATACGAAGACATACAAACAATGGCCAAAAGTGATCCCAACAGCCAGTACATTTTGTAGAAAAACTTATTGGACACATACTACCCAAACAGAAGTAGTACTTTAGAAGCCTTGTGCTTGTACCAGGTAGCTCAAAATTTCTCATACAAAAACAACATTACACCATGGTTCGACTGCAACTTGGCAAACCATGGAGAAAATAAGAAGATTTATTAGCCACCTACACCTCCTATGAAGATGCTTTCAAAGCCACTGAAAGCACAATTACAGGTTAAAGCTTTACACGGTACAAAACCATATTGGACAGTGAACGCCAACAAGAAGAAGAACTTCAAGTACAACTAACTGTAGACACGTCTGAGAGTAGAGCAGTGAAGCTTCACAAACAGGCAGCCAAGAACGTTTCCCAAAACCTTTGACGCACAGAACGCTTCCCTCCAGCCAACCAATGGCCGTGTCCACTGTTCGCCGCCAGCACGGCGTACCGCAGGCCAGTGATACTTCGGTCCACGGAGCAAACAGGGAAATGGGTCCGCGCAGTGGACCCAGAGAGGACACTAATTTTTTGGGATGTACATTTCAGTATTTTGCAAATAAATGAATGGTCGGTTTTCCACCAAACACACAAAGGCATGCTTTCAGACCCAAGCCCACGTTCCTGCCGCAAATTTGGTGAAAATCCGTCCAGTCGTTCGGGCTGTAGCTGTGTGCAAAGTTTTTCCCCATTCAGTCTATGGAAAAAATATATAATTGGGACCCTCCTATAACCTTGACCCCCCCTGCACGAAACCTCACCCAACTTGCTAAATAAATTCAGAGCCGGCCATATACTTTTTTTGCAACATTTGCTGAGGATTTGTCCAGGGGGAACAGAGTTATAAGCTGCAGAAAAAGTGCTCTTCTTATGAGTTTAGCAACTTAACCATAAGTATACGCCCGCTACCGCGGGCCATGTAATATATATATAGATTCAAAGTAATTTGTGTCAATGACCCCCAGAACTGGAACTAAATGTATAATTTGTAAAACGAAACTACAATATAGTGGTGCAACCTCTTGTTTTGTTACCTCTTTTGGGCTCCTTATTCCGGCATTTTTACTTTTAACACTGGGCTCAATATTAATCTAACCTTTATGTTTCACGTTCACCAGTCAATTACCCCACTGTTTCCTCATTTCCATTCACATTGGGCATGATATCATTTTCATCACCTTCACACAGACTGAACTCCTAGGAAAATCTCAGTTGAGAGTGTTGACCACTTGTACACACTGGGACTGTTTTGTAGCCAATATGTATGTAATATCTGTAGACACGGTGACCCATGTATTACTTTGTGTCTTAGGTTTTTGTTTGTGTGTACCTTCACATACCGGTTTTCATGATATGTTTCTTTGTTTTGAGACCTTTGGTGGTGGCAGGCATTGCTCGCCATTTGTTAGTGTGATTACCATTATCACGACTTTCTGCAATAGTGCCCGGATTATGAAAATCAAGTTGTATTTTATAATTATTCTCTTTGACCTTTTTTTATTTCCTTCCTTTGTCTTTTGTGATCTGTGTATTTGTCATCCATCCCACCCTTTTGAGAAGCCCTGTTGACTATGCGTAGTCCTTTATCTGCACCAGCTTTTCACATTTTTACTTGACATTCTCTGCAGATAATAAGTGCAAATCATTCCAGTCTAATTTCCCATTACAGTTTCTACATTTCTGTTCTTCTATTAATTTCTGGATCCACGGGTAGGCCTTGTCACCATTCTGCCAAAGATGCCAGTATATATAGGGTAGCAATTTAATGGAAGTTGTCCTATTAAGTTCAAACAAGTTCTTTGCAGATGGAGTTACGGCCAGATTATGAGAAACCTAGGGGTGTGGTCTGGCACTGTGTGATTTATGTTGACTCTTTCAGACTTCAGCCTGGTAGACTACACATCGAATGAGCAGTCTTTATATATTGATAATTCCACTCTCTTTCTGTTAGAGCGTGGCCCACTACCTGCCTCCTGTGAACTTCCTAACTGATGTACTGTGGCTATCAGACTATCCCGCTCTTCCATGTCTAATCTTTCCTGGGTGTCCCGATTAAATGCTTCGCCTGCTGTTCCTACATTAAGCGCAGACTTCTCAGTTTCATTTAGATGTTTGCTCACCTTATTCTTGTTTGTTAAAGAGGAGGTTAATTTCGAGCCAAGACTTGACAAGCTATTGTTTAGTTTAAGTTAAGCTATTCAACTGCCTTATGTTTTCACTCAGCAGAATGTGTAGGTATACTTATTGTAGTTGAGGTAGTGATCGCTAGTACCTGCCATTAGAGGCAACCGAGTGTTGTATTGTGGATAATTCAATGGGAGAAACTTTACACAAACTGTAATCGTCTTTATGTGTGGGAATTGCTTGTTCGAAACCAAGTTAGGTTCTGAACAGAGGCGTTGCTAGAGGGGGCTTAAGGGGCTACAGCCCCGGGTCTTTTGGTTGTAGCCCCAGATAGAATCTCAGAGGCTACAACCAAAAGGCTACCTAGCCCGAGTCCCGACAGTCCTGACAATTCCGACAATAGCGTAGCCCCACATCTTTTCCAGACCTAGCAACACCCCTGGTTCTGAAAGAAGAATTTCAACAGTTGTGGTCACGTTCTCACCTGTCGTAGTTCCAGGTCTCTAGTGCGTTATGATATGATAGGTTATTTATAACGTGCTTAATACCCATAGGTTTCTAAGCGCGGCCCCGGGGATCTAACCTGTGTTGCTCTGTGGCGCCTTGCTTCCAAGGCGAGCACCTTGCCCGAGAGCTATCCTCCCGAGACAATGGGATTCAATGAAGTGTCCGTTGGCCGCCTGACAGCAGCATCCTTTGTGTGCTTTGCACGAGCTACACATGTCACCAATGCGAGACCGGCATGCCGCTTCATTGCGCCACCGGCATGCCGCTTCATTGAGCATGGAGTGTTATGTATTGCGGCTGGCCAAGAGATCACAGTTGTGTTTCGTGCTGCCAGGGCCCCGTAACCGGTCTGATTGCCCTGCAGTAACTTCCGTCGAACCAGCATCCTTGCCTCCAATCCACCTGCAGTTCAGGAACCAGGTACCTGCATACGTGCCTCTTCAGTACCTCTTGGGTTTTCTATACTATGGTCTGCTATGAGATGAAATTGGTGTGAGGTGAAGCCCGAGTGGATCAAAGGGGCTGATTACCCTGCAGTGACTGTCATGAAACCAGACCTTCTCTACTTCCCTTAAGAAGCAGCTTAGCATCTAGCCAAAGACACTACGGTAGCTGCGCACATGCTGCTTTAGTGCACCTCGAGTTTTTAGTTTTGGCTATTAGGTTGGTGCTAAAGTGCCAACTATAAGCCAAAACTATTGCATTGAATTACAGCTAGGAGGCATATGGGATATGAGAATGGGCATGCAGCTTGTAGGTGGTGTTTGGTTATTTGCCCACCCACTGGCATGACCTTCACTTTTTATACCCATGTACTTCCACCCATTTTACACCTGCTAACATTAATGGCCATTTAGTACCATCAAAGCAATGCCTGGAAAGTGCATCTATCATGCCTACAGAAAAGGAAACACTGTTCCGGTGCCATTGCTCGTTTAGACTGCGGGAAGGCAGGCGATGACATAGTTGTCAGATTTACCCCGCAGTCACCACTATGAAACCAAGCCTCCTCTCCTTCCCTTCAGCTCCAATTCAGGAGCCGTTCAGAGGCGCGACAGGTAAATTCATATACTGCCTTTTGCTGAAGGTATTCATGCTATAGGGCCCATTTGCAGACTTGCAGACTATTTCTGAGTCCTACACCGGAATTCAAACCTTATTTCAATGCTAATAGATGTTCAGTTGGGTATACATTGCATCTCAGTGTGGTGTAACACTCAAGAAGAGGTGCATGGAGAGTGTGCCCTTCCAAATAATCGGCCATCGGACTGTTGGGGGCCTTTAGGTCCGATCTACAGTCTGCAACTGTAACCCCATTGGAAGAAGACACTTGACATGCTTGGTTAGCAAGCAAACCTGGTGGCTTTAGTGACAAGTTGACTTCAGCCCTGCAGGAGTACAAGGGTGAGTAGAGGCTGAAACACCCATTCAGTCCCCACACTTCTACAAACCAAGATCCAACACAATCTGAAAGGTAAAACCTGCACAGTCAAGAGCTACACCTCCCTGGCATTTTGCAGTAACGTGGGCCGAGGGAAGGCTATCATCTCAAGAGGGGTGTGAATGTGGTGCAGTGGCAACCCAAAACAGCGAAGCCTTACGGTCCAATATAAAGGTTCTATAAAATTGCATACACTTTAGTGAGACAAACATGTGGAATACCAACTACCTAGAGAACGCGGTAAAGACCCAAGAAGCACGGATAGAATAGATGCAGCGGATCTATGCGATTTTCATAGAAAAAGAAATCCTGCGGCAGAATTTTTGCTTTTGTTTTCACACATTTCAATGCACTTATATGCGGGCGCACCCCACAGCTCCCCGTACTCCCCTTACAATATTTATTACTCTAACCCACCCCAACACATACATGTGTTGAAATGTGCAGTTCGAAATTCGGCATTGTATTTATAGATGTGAAAAGGGCTTTCCGCAGTAGATATGCAGATAGTGGAACCAGTGCCCACGTGTTTGAACCACAATCCACATGAATTCAGTAGTGTTGCAGCTGTGCCTTATTTACTATTGTCAACAATAGAAACACACCTTTTCAGATTCATCCTGAGTACAAATGTGTAGTTCTCCTGATGAGGGAGCAACTTCTCCCATAGCGGGCGGCCTCGTGAGATGCACTGGTTCCACTGTCTGCATATCCATTGGGGGAATCCCTTTACGCATCCAAAAATACATATGTATCATAAGGCAGCCCGGCCTTGAGAAAGACCAAGAAGTGGTCGAAACACGTGTTGGCACTCGGGCATTTGTACTGATTTTGAGCACATACACGGCATATGAAAAATTGAATAAACAATGGATTATGGGAAGTCTTAACAGTGATATACTCTTATTGACGTGAAAACGTAAGAACCCGAACTTCCAGTTCAGAGCCGTTCTACAAATACTAGTTTAGAAGCAACGTGTATACATTCACTAAGGACATATGCTTGGGATTTGTGCAGTAATGATCTCTTTCAGGTTGGTGGGCAGGGGGGAAGCCTACAGGCACCTACCATAGCAGCAGGCCAACCACTATTGTCATTCCCAAGCGCAGCTGAACTGAGTCTACCCCAACTTTCAATAATTCATCCCAGGTTTAAACTGTCATGTACGAAGAATCTTATGGCAGAGTACACATGTACTAGTGGATTGTTGCAGTAATGATAAGGCCCTGAATGTTGCTGCTGTTCCCTTTCTTGAAGCTTTGATTTGGTGAAATTACAAATAAAGTTTACAAAAATAAAAAAATGAATTGCATTTCAAATTAAATGAACGCCAGTTTAAAATAATGACTCGTCTAAATTAAACAGTAATTAGTGAACAGATACATTTTTTATAGTTAATATATATTTTTGAATGTATTATACAATTATATTTGTTATCAGTTAATGTTGAAGGTTGTTGTGTTACCTTCCTTATAAAATGATTGTTCCATGTTTTAAACATTGTGGGCAAAACACGTATTCCCTGGATTCTGGGATTTGCATTTGCCAATCTGCCTCTTAGGGATGCCCTTGAAATTCAAAGGGGCAATCCTAGGGCAGAGAGAGCGGCAGGATGCTGACTTTCCTTGGCTCTGCAGGGATTCCTTTCTCATGGCCCCGCCTGCTATGATATGATTGGTTATTTATAATGCGCTTAATACCCACAGGTTTCTAAGCGTGGACCCGGGGATCAAGCCTGGGGTGCTCCATGTCGTCTTGCTTCCAAGGCAAGCACTTTGCCCCTGAGCTATCCTCCCTTGTTGTTCAAGGTTGCCTGGTATGTAGCATTAAGTTCAGTGCATGTATTAAAACATTTTTTTAGACCGGTCCAATTGCAGTTTTGCTTGGAATAGAACTAGTGCCAATATGCACTCTTTTATTGCCATTTTGCAACATGGTACTGCTTTCCCTGGTGAAAATGCCATTCCTGATTAGCACTAGAGCAACATTTGCCAATCAACAAAACTTCACTAAAAGAACATCTTTATGTCATAGGGGACATTGTGCGAATGCTGTTCAAAATTGCACCAGTGCCTAGCTTCTGCAATATGGACCCGGGTGTGCAGCTCAGGCCGTAGTCATTGGCCCGCATTGGCCATATTGTCTCAGGCGCCTGCAGAGAACATGCTGTATGAGCTCGCGACTTGCTCTGCGTCTTTTTGACTCGCAGATAACCTGCACTAACGCAGGGGAAACTGAAACATAAAAGAATGACGTTATGTGAGGGAGGTCCTACCAGCCGTGGCGTGACAGCATCATGATGGTGCAATGAGGTCAGGTGGTGCACCCCATCACCTCATACATAAGCAACAGGAAACCAAAAGTAATTATAATGAAAACAACCCAAAGTACAGCAGGACACTGTTTCTAAAATGTCAAAGGCTCGCAGCAAGCCTAAAACTGCATTATATTTTCCCATAACTCAAAACCAATAACATCTGGGGCCAAATTACAGAAACTTTGCACCGGTGCAAGTTCAAAGTTTGCACAGTATTAGCACTAGGGCAACATTTCCCTTATTTTTTTAAACACAGGGACACATTAAAAAACCATTGTACCTCGACAAGTGCAGTTTGGCAAATTAAAAGCACCAGGGCAGAAATTGGCCCGGTGCAAAAAAGGTGCATTTTCACTACATTTTGGCACAAGGGCAAAGTTTGCCCTGATGCAAAAATACATAATAAATCTGTAATCTGGCCCCTGGAGGATAAAGGGGAACAGGCTCACCAACTCGGGCACACATAGTTCTGTGAATCTACCCTTTCTAAGGAACTGAACGTGGCGTCACATCGTCAGCTCACCCTGTGATGTTTAGGGGGACATTACCAGTGAAATTGTGTAACTTCTCAGATTGTTAGGTTTAAATCTGATTTTACAACCTATTGCACAAAGCAAATTATTCATATGTTTTAAGTAACGTTTTAAGATGTCCTTTGCAATCGAATGATGTATTTTGATACTTGATCCAGTGATGGGCAACCATGCCCGCCTAAAACCCATATATTCATGAGAGTGTAAAATGGTGCAGCTGCATGAAAATCAAAATACACTGCGTAGTGTCGATACCATGGCTGGGAATCCACTCTGTGCATTTGCCCACTATTGGAGGTAATCTATTCTGATATGGGCAGAAAGGCGGCACCTAGCCCACCATGTCACCCTCAGCATCACCTGACCACCGCGACGCCACTCGACCCTCTGCTCACCGCCACCATGTACAGCTGTACCCCTCCTATGTGCCCCTCTGTATCCTACCCCTCGCTATATATCTGTTCTGTTACTTCTGAAAAGCGCTCCATTATACATCTGTTGTATAGCTCTGTAAAGTGCTCCGTTGCTTCTCAAAGCTGGGTCCGCTCGCAATACATAGCATAACTATTTAAATAACAGACCTTCCCCGTCTAGATTTCCTTTGCGTCCTGCCTTTTTAGTTGCTGGTATGCACCCTGATGCCTGCAGGCTTCGGTGTCAGATTAATAAATCAAATAATAATAATACATGGATGCCTAAGGATTCGGAATGCTTCGTGGGTTATAGTAAACGCTGGTGGAGTCCATACAGATCCCCTGAATGCTGGCTGCCATGATTTTTAGAGGCCTGGATGCCAGTGCCTTTTTACTCCACACACGGAGCTTGAATCCAGCATAGAGGCCAGGCGCCGTGGAGTCTTTCAGCTAGAGAACTCTCTCCCAGCAGGCAGGTGCCTTAAACGTATTCAGCAGTGATAGTGTGTCAGGTCCACTGCATGAGTATGGCTGCAATCAATGATTTCCCGTCCACACAATTTCAGTGTTGGTTTCCAGTGAAGCAGATGGGATTGCAAAGCGACTGGGCAACCTCTCACTGTATAGGGAGTATGCTGGGTTCAGAAGGAGACGAGGAAAACATCGGATGGATCACTGTTCCACTGGCCGAAAATTCGGGCCGTTTACCTTCGATTCCGCCTGAACCAATTTGCAACCCTGGAAAGGAAATTTAAGTGGGATAAAACACTAACTACCAACACCTGTGGGTTATGCGAATCTTCCATGGTGGAAACTTTGAAAGATATCAACACGGACTGCCCTGGTTTTGCAGACCCGAGGCTGCGCTATATGGGTGAGGAGGTGATGAGTGACATGCATTGGTCAGGCTAATGTTGGGAAACTCGACAAAACGGATTCTGGCATCGTATGCTTTTTTAACCGTGTTTTTGAAAGCAATTGACTGGGTCCTTCTGGATAACAGGGGGAGGAAATCAAGTAACTAGCACACGGTGCTTTTAGTTGACTTGATGATGAAATGTTATATCATTTGTGTGATCTTGTTTTGTCAATTGTGAAAACCCTACTTTTGTAGGCTAAACACATGTACAAAAATGGGAAAGCGAAGTAATGACATCGGGGCCACTGGCACAGTCAGAACATGCGTGACACAGAGGAACTCTTTTTGCTTTCTTTGCATGGCTTGTGTTTCTCCACCTCGGGTTCGTGTGTTTACGTGGAGAAATTGTTGTAGTTCTCTATGGCAATGCATTTTGGACACCGTGTACACATGTAGCAGCTTTCAGGCGATCCCTCTGTCTCTCATGTAAAAGGGTGAGAGTGAAAATCACAGCCTTTTCTTTATGCATCCAGGTTAGTATGCTATTTTCATGGATAGTATGAATGATGTAATGACTTTAATCTATGGAATATAACTACGTTTTGAACAGTTGAATTATGGGGAAACATCCCCTCATCTAACACCCTTCACGACAATGACCCCACCTTAACATTTTGGAACAAGAAACAGACTGTTTTTAATCTGAATATTCCGTTTTATTTCAAATATTAAATAAAAATGAAAGGTTGTCCGCTAACTTTAAACGCTGGAGAGCTGTAGAAGTCACCACTATATTCCATACAGATCCAGACAGCGTGTCTTCAGCAAAGAAACAAACCATACATCCTGGCATCTAACTAATGTTTGACATTCACAATGCACATAAACATCACTTTGATGACGAGCTAGTCCGAATATCCATGCCGCACATAAATAGCAACATTTCCGTTTTCCATGGCAAACACCCTGCTTGCATTGCATTCTCCTTTGGTGATGCAGGCCTGTTTTCCTAAGTGGTGTGCATTGAATTGAGTTTATTACAGTGCCCGTGGTTATCCTATGCACCGATGTGTGTCTGTCCACTTCTAAATGTAGATTATTAGAGCGCTGCATTTTGTGCTTCCAACATTGATGCGCGAAAGCGGCAGCTCAAGCTTAATGCAGGGAACTGAAATTCGAGGTACCAGAGCAGCTCAGCGGCTCGTCACTAGAGGGCAGCATTTGATCATATGTTCCCTGTGCAACAGGAGCCCCGGCGAAGAGGCCGAAGAATGTACCCCGAAAGCATTTACATCCCAGGCTGAGAGTAGACCGAAGCGACTGAATGTGAACGTGAATGTTGACTGAGGCCATTACGCATCATGAACGTGTTCAAATTGTTTAGAACACCAAGCCTTTACATACGTGCACCTATTTAGAGTGCTACACAATAAAATACAATAGCTGATTGGGAAATGCGATCACTGTGTAGACCTGACAACTTTCTGAGGTGTACTCCAGGAGTGCCTTTCGGTTAGATCATGGTAACACCAGATTTTTACCGTAATATGAGACCACCGATAATGGCAGAAATAAATGTATATACATAATTTAAAAAACTTAATTCCAATGTTTACATTGTTCAACATGGAGATGCTCTTGAACCTCTTACACCCGCACGCCTGGATTGGCACGTGCTCGCCTGGTAATTATTTGTGTACTGCGTCGTTCACTACGCGGTGCCTCTTGGCGGTATATGAACATGTATGGGTGTACAGTACAACGTTATACTGAATATCCCATTATAGAGAGAAGGGTCAGGAAAATGGCTGCAGGAATTCGCAGAGGGTTTGCAGCGACCCTTTCTGGAACGCGAACGACTACGAAAGTAGCCGAGCGACAATTAGGGCTTGTAGTGCATGTGACCTAGGGGTCGCTGAGGGGTTGACGACAGACTCGGACTGGCCTGAATATAGGGAGATATAGAATGGGCCCGTTTTGCCGCCCAGTGGCGGCCAGTTTGGGGAGTTAGTGCCCTGCGGAACTGCTCCTTTTGATCAGTGCCACTTACCCATTGTGCTGAAAACAGTTGCTTCTCTAGAAAGCCCTGTTGGGGATATGCACCCCCCAGGGGAGACCACCCGAAATGATGGGCGGAAACGAACGCGCTCTGACAGGCCACACTAGTTTAAGGAACCTTTCACCACGCGGTCTGTATTGATTTAAATAGGCGGCATATGCGAGGTCGGAGAAGGTTTAAGACCATAGACGGGCTGCATCAACTTAATGTACTCCCTAACAAGGCGCTTTAAGGGTCGCAAGGAGACCCGCAGCAAATCTTCCACCATCAGTTACTGTAGCTTTAAATGAGTTCCTAACACAAGAAAGAAAGAAGGGAAGTCTGGGATCAGCCACCACTCTTGCCATTCAGCAGGTGCCTCAAGCTCCACCCACACTGCCCTGAAGTGCACCTCAGCCACACTTGCACATTGCAACCCCAATATCACAATGCAGCGGCCCCCCTCAAAGTGCCGGATCTGTGTGCCTTAGGGGCAGCAGCGCCCTGGACAAATTGACACCCACCTCCCCCTGCATGCCCCTGGTCAACAGGGGGTGGGTCCAGAAAGTGACACTTTTTTTTCTGAACCTCCTCTCTCCGGCGAGGAGGTAATGATATGAATAGAGGGGCAGCCCCAACCCCCGTGCCTGCTCCTCTCCTCCCCACAGCTACGGAGACGCAGTCTCGGCAGCACAAAAGCCACGGAAGGGTAAGGTGCAAACAGTCATCGCACCCTTCCTCCAAACAGCAAGGTGCTAAGCGCCATAAGGAAACAACCATGAGGCAGGGCCCAGGTTTCAAAGATCTGCCCCCACCGGGGGGTCAGACAGTCGGCTATCCGGCCGGGGGCTGCGACAACAGCGGCCCCCACCACATACACAACAAAGACCCAGGGCCTCCCTGGGTCCTATAAATGAGAGCAGCATACTCAGAGTAAACACAATCTGTTTGAGGACCCTGAATGGGGACCCAAGCAAACAGGAAGTTCACTGTTTACTCAGTGTCTTCCAAATGTTCTTGCTTCTTTACCACAGAACCCACCCACCCTACAAAAGGGGAGAAGAACAAAAAGAAGTACAAGGCACTGTACGGTGCCCACAACAAGTCGTGGGACACAAGAAGGCGGCACGGGCCCGAGGGGGTAACCTCAGGACCCGGTGCCCAAAAGTATGATACCATCATGATATGTGATATTGTTATTGTCATAACCCATATCTGTACAATAAAATCCTACGGCCTTTTTATTGCCAACACTTGCAACAAGTTGTGAGCCTATCATTACGGGTGAGGGTTCGGCCATTACTAATGCATGCATATGGGTTCAGCAGTTACAGCAGGTGATAGAGCTAGAGAGATAGCGCGAGCGAGAATGAAGAGCTTGCAATCTGTGCACCCATTCTGCTAAGCAAAGCATACAAGTCTTCTGACCATGCACTCGTGCGGCCTGTCCTGCGCCAAATCTTTTTTTTCTTCCTGTCAGCAAGTGCGGGAGGGTGGCGGTACTTGCAATAATCCTGCCTGTGCAGAAATAAACATCATACTTTAAAGTCCACTCGCAATATTATACATATTTGTGATTGTGTGTCACTGGGCACAGTGTGTAGGGGAAGACTGGGCTGACCAGATGACACCACACCAAAAGTACGCCATTTTTCCTGTCTTGAGCTTTTATTTTAACCATCAGTGGCATTAAGAGCTTAAGTTAAATGTGTGCAATTTAAAGTAACATAGACTACAAATCCCAAAATGCATTGGATTGTTGAATGGAAGTACAAGACTAAAACATTGGTATACTGGTTAAATGGTGTCATCTTGCCACACTAGCCTGGATATTTACAATTTTTTAATCACGTGGGGCCCAACTTAATGTTTAAATACTAGTGGCTTAAATGAACTTTAAAACGTCTTTAAAAGTGTGCAATGATTTCTAATACAAGGCCCGAAGTGAAGCCAGTCGCATATGTACATAACACAAAACACAACACAGTGAATGACCATGCCAAAGGCAAGACCCCTCTTGCCAACTTAAAGTTGTGGAGCATCAGACATACGTTTCTGGCCGGAGCGAGCCATGACGCAAAAGTGATGGTCGCACGAGAGAGCGGAGAGACACTTCATAAATAATCAATTCAATATTATTTTGATGACACATGGAGCCACACTTTACCATTTTAAACCGTGAGCCGGAAGCTTACCTGGACTTCAAAACTGTCTGTCCATTTTTATTCCAGGAAACATCTGGACTCCCCCCCCCCCCCCAATCCCCGCTCCGAGAGAGAAATGACTATAGGAACTATGGAGTACCCCATTTATGCTAATTTACAGTATTCATTTTATTTTAAAGAGTCATGCAGAAACAAAGCTCTTGAGATGTCACCTGCAAGGATTGAGATGTCCAATGCCAAGATTTGAGCACACTTTATTCAATATTGTTGCACAGTAGTTGTATATTTGAAATTTTATTTGCAGAATATTAAAATTATGTTTACAAGTACCAGAATGCACCGAGATAATCAGGACTCATTTAGTATCTCACACCTAAAATGGTATCGAGTCACCTTGTGTGCCTTGTCATTGCTTGATGCATGCATGCAGCTAGTTTTTACGCGTGATATGCATACTAGCACAAGACCACACCACGGAAAGCTCAGCCACCTCATAGTATGCATTCAGCAACACTCAGCCAACCTTTAATAACCAACATCACTCGTAGCTCGGCTTCCAATAATATGTTGTTCAAGACAGCCTATGCACCCCCACAGTTCCTCCTGCAAAGAGCTGCACAATTGAAGCCTCTCATTTCAGTGGAGCCGTTTCACAAATCAAGAGCGTCCTTGTGAATGTCTCTCAAAGCACGCAACGTAGAGGGCACAAAAAGAGTATAAGGCATGAGTAGGGGCATTGCTAAAAATAAAACGAAAAACAAATTAAAGGAAAGCAACTTGGGCTTTGAGTTTCAGAAAAGTGTTAATTTAAGAAATAACAGTGCGCCACAGTATGGGGCAATTGCGCTGTTAAGAGTGGATGTCCCCAACCCCAATGCTTACCCTGGCCTATCTATCCTATGTGTCAACTGCTTTCTGGTACAAGTACGGACAGCCTAAATCAAAACAAGAATCTGTGTAAACAGTTGTCCAAGGAGATCGGGTGTGGGGAGGGGGTACAGGCGGGGGTGATGGGGGAGGGGGTGGTAGGGGGGAGAAAAAAGTAGGGCAAATGAGCACAAATTAAAGCGGGCACGTGTCCACCCTTACCCCCTGGACACCTATAGCTGTAAACCTGTAAAACGTATTAGTTGCTTTAACAAAAATGCCTGTAGCAAACATGTGCCCACAAGAACGACTCAAACAATCTGCCAGGAAAAGTAACACATTGAAATTCCCAATTGTGGGTCACTATGTTATATGTGCCTGGGCCTATATTTGCAAAGGGGCCTGTGGGCAAACTAAACGTTGTTTTGCTTCTCCGCAGGTCAGAATTGTAAGCTGGGCTGCGCAAGGCAATTGTGATCCCAGCATTGCAGGTCTTGGCAGCCTGTGGGCTGCCATACTTTGCAGATGTTGCAGTCCTCACAAGACTTGCTTTTGAAGTCCTAGGTGGAGAACACTGGCATAATCGACCCCTGACCGAATAGCATCTGTATCCATCTGGGAAAGCTAGAAATCATAGCACGAGTTTTTAATGATTATCAAATGGACAAAGTTTGTGTTTTCTACGAAAGTCCTGGGAATTCAGTATTAATATTTGTGTTTTGTGACGGACTACCCCTGAAAGGAAGTCCATAGATGCAAACCTTGTTTCTTAGATATATTTTCCAGAGAATTCTGTCACCATGTGGACATACTCTCGAGAAGGAGATGAGAGAAATGATTGAACATTATGATGTCATCGGGAAGCCTTGCACACCATTCACATTGCTGTTCAAATGCCATTCTAAAATCTGTCATACACACCTGATTTAACACTTGGGTAGACATTAGACAATATGCATTATAAAAGGGTCAATTAACCCTGTCTTCCACACATTTTAAAAGGACCCATTCACTTAATGCTCCATAATGGGACCTCGTGAACCAACGACTGCAGTGCACCTACTGGGCTTCAGTGACGCCTATAACTGGGACCATTGCTAATGGTTTTATGGGAGAAAACTGCAAACATGCAGTCATTATAGGTTTCTGCTTAATTTATAACCGTCACAATGAGGGATAATCCTTCTGCATCCTTTACCACATTTGGATAGAGTGAGGGAGCAAGTTTAGTTAATGAAATAACTAAAGGGGGGGAATATTTGGATGCATGTGAGGTTCAGACTGCGTACATTTCATTAGCATTGAGAGGTGGTTATTTAGTGTCAGCATTTTCACCTTTTTATTGAGCATTTCCACACACGTGCTATTTGTAGTTAGCTTCAACACACTTTAGAGAACATCACATGGTGCAAGGAGGAGCAGCAACAATATTGTTCATCATGTGTAGAGTTTAGGCCGTGATGATTTAAGGGCTTTATAGCTAGTGTTAGTGAATTATGTTGTGTTGTGTTTGTATTCAAGCGAATTTAGAATATGTTGTTTAAAGGGTGGCTGTGATGTCACGTAGTGTGATAAACAGTAGGAAAGATGTTAATGTTTGGTCACATAAGGGCTGTTGGCTGTGTTAGCAAGAGTTCTGCCATCTTGGATTAGGCCCAGTTAGAGGTTGCAGTTTCTGTTAGTTAGAGCATGTAGCCACAGTTTCTGGAGCTTCTGTTTTGTTCATCTAAATTGATTTTATTCTTGCTTCCCTTCAGTAGGTGTTCAGATAGCGAAGGTCTCTGGAGGGAGGGGGAAGTGCTACACAGATAGTAGTTAATGGTGCAAGGCCGAGCAGTCTAAAGCAAATCCAAAAGTTGATGGCTGGAAGGTTTTGGATAAATCACAACCATGGGCACAGCTCTGGGAAACCCTCCATTCCATCGTTGTTCAACGTGCCAAGCCATTACAGAAACGGAAAGACCATATGCAAATCAGGCCTGGTCCCACCCCAAAAGGGCAGACCAGCCCAGAGTGCTAGGTCACAGGCTCTTCTGCACGAGACCATGAGCATTTCCAAACATGTTTTGGCCTTGTTGGGTGTCATCCAGTGAGAAGTAACTTGGGTCTCTAGGCCCAGCAGGCTGAAAACCCACACCTGGGCATACCTGTCCCACTCGCGTAGGCTAAATCAAAACCAAAAGTTGATGGCTGGAAGGTTCTGAATAAATCATAATCATGGGCACGGCTCTAGGCAACCCTCCAGGCCATCATTTATTCAGCCTGCCAAGCCATTGCAGAAGGGGAAAGACAATGTGGAAATCAGGCTTGGTCCCACCCCAAGCCATCTGTTTTTCAAGGCCCAGCAGTCCACAGAAGCTGAGAGCAGATTGCATTATCTCCTGATGGTTAGATGACTGCAGCAGGTGCAAAGGGCAGTCTGGTGAGAACATGACATGGTGTTGAGATATTGCCAGACTATTGAGCGAGGTTGTGGATATACTGCCCCATTGCGAAATGCCATGTTCATTGGAACAACGTTTTTCAAGCTACATGCAATAAACACATACGAGAAATAACTCCCAGGGGCAGTGCCTCAGCTATGTTTTTTATAATGTCATCTGGTTCCCAAGAGAGACAGGGAAGGATGCAGAACAAGGAAAGCAACATGTTTGAAGGTGGGAGTCTAAAGAGGTGTTGCCAAAGAGTACAGTTGCAACATCTGGAATCCCTTTGGCATATCCAAGTTGTTTGGTCACACGAGAAAGCAGTATCTTGCCCATTTCTGTTATCACAGGGTATTGACTTCACTGTTTACATCAGTTCCGTCGATTGGTCTGTTTTGAAGGGCATTGAGGTCGCAAGTTATCCCAAGTTGTTTTGGCCAAAAAGAAAAATCCATTGTTGCAACAAGTTACCAAAATATAATTGGCCAATGAGAACAAAGCATTTTTGCTGACTGCACAATTAGGTCATTAACAGGGGGTTGTATTCATGCCATCGCAGATAGATCATTGACCAATGGGGTAGTAAAATATAGGCGCTGTTTAGATTTTTGTATAGGTGCTAGCTAATAGAATATGTGCAAAACAAGGGGGGGTCTGGGAATCTCTCTACCAGCACGAACACAGCCCAATGACCTGTTCTTGTGTGAGTAACCCCTCGGAGAGACTCTACCAAGTCTTTAGCTCACTGTCCCTTTCACAGAGAAAACATTTGCCTGCATATCATCCTGTCCTGTCCAGGGGCAGCCCAGCACCGAAATACTAGGCCATTCTCCTCTGAACAAGAGTACCAACAGTATCCCCATACACGTGTTTCAGCCTTGTTGGGCATCATCAGTAAGGTGAAGCTGCGCCTCTCTAAGAACAGTGAGCAAGGGGTCCACGTCTGGATTTCCCTTTTAACTTAGGGTGAGACCCAAAGTTAATTTATGCAAAACAAGGGGGGGTCTGGGAATCTCTCTACCAGCACGAGCACAGCCCAATGACCTCTTTCTTGGGTGAGTAACCCCTGGGAGAGACTCTACCAAGTCTTTAGTTCACTGTCCCTTTCACAGAGAAGACATTTCCCTGTATATCAGTCTTTGTCCTGCCCAGGGGCAGTCCAGCACCGAAATACTCGGCAATTCTCCTCCGAACAAGAGTACCAACAGCATCCCCATGCACGTGTTTCAACCTTGTTGGGCATCATCAGTGAGGTGAAGCTGCGCCTCTCTAAGAACAGTGAGCAAGGGGTCCACGTCAGGATTGCCCTTTTAACTTAGGGTGAGACCCAAAGTTAATTTATGCAAAACAGGGCGGGTCTGGGATATGGGACAATAGGATATGTGGGTTTGACTTGTATTTGATAAATGTTGTATATGTAGATCTTGCGTTTTTCTGCTATAAAACCTTCAATTATAAGTGTTCATAAGTATGTAGACAACTCATGCCTACCCACACATGAATACACAGTTTAGATGAAAACATGGTCCCAAAGCCAAAGGCCAAGAAGCACGCCCCATGCAGTCAGGTAGTCAAATAATGGAAATGGAAGGAGAAAGGGGTGAGAAAGGCAACATGTTTCCAACAAGAAGTCGCAATATTAACTGTCAGTCTATTAATTACAAGGGTGAGAACGGTAGGCTTGTGCCAACCTTAGGGTTCCATGAGATGGGATGTGAAGTATTCTTTTTTGTTAGTCACTACCAACAGAGACTGGTGTAGTAGTTTAATGACGCAAGGATTCTTCTCCAATACACAACTCTCTGGACAACCATTAACCAAAGAATCCATGCGTCTGTCTCCTTCTTTCTCTCTAAACCTAGAGGACATGGTCCATGGACCAAATAGGTACCAAGTCAGGGTTTATGAAAAACATGAATCAAATTTTATTAAAGAAATAACAACAACAAAATTATAGTAATTCATTACATAATAAACATAGGCATAAAAAATGTGTAAAACCAAGGGCACATTTCTAAAACCACAGTACAAACCATGTAAAAAAGCCTAAAAACACCATAAAACACCCTGCCTATACAAATCTATAAATCACATTTGCATAGGACATCTCAATACAAATATATAGTGTGCAAAGCAACACAGTGGTTTGTAGCACCTGGAGGTTCCTTACTTCAGGAATACCTCCCGTATTTCTATTGATGGCCTAACTAAAGCTCATTATACCCCTATCTTAGCTACCAGGGCAGTCACACCAACTTAATATGTTTATTATTCAGTACATTTATTATTTAAAGTACCCAATAAAAACCCAACATGTTTCATTCATCGTTATCATTCAACATGTTTCTGTGAACTTCTTCAGGGGAACCATCTGTGCCCTACCTATACATATATAAAAACTACAAAGGTGTCCATACACCTCATAAAAAGTGATGAGAAACCAAACTGTAACCAACTAGATTGCCAACTCAAATTCCAAACCTAGGAGAGAAAAAAAGAACACAAAAGGAACAGCAGTGAGACACGTATCTACTATTGACTGCTGTTCATCTTACTAGGTACCATCATCTACCTACGTAAGGCTTACCGTGAACTTCAAGTATTCTCTGTAATCTTGAACACGATAGAGGGGGAGCGTCTCTTTAGTAGACGACGGTCTGAATTACCAACAGGAAGAGGAGAAAAAAGGAGGATGGAGTGAGTAACTTGATATCAACATGTTCAATCTCATGTTTGTTCAGAGATTAAAATCATTATTCTTTCCTTTATACACACAGTCATCTTTGTCACTTAGGGTCTTTCAAAGGGGGCCCACTTAATACATATTAACTGCAATGTTGTCCCTTGTTCTAAACAAACAACAATCAATGGAATGCCCATCTACTCGGTACCAGGAGTGTGGGGCTATCTATCCGAGTGCCACAAGTGCTCTACAACAAAATGCTAGTTCGTTCCATGTACCTTAGCACAGTCCTGAGTTGAGGATGTACAGTATTACTGCATCTACGTAGTTCGATTCACCTTTCTACACTATTCCGCCGTAGTAGCGCTCTATATGGACGAACCTCTCACTAGGATGCATGCCTTCGTGTCCCGATGATAAGGACCCGCCAGGATCTAAACAGGTGAAATCAAGTTACTCAATAGTACCTGCATCTCATATTGAACTCTCATCCATTGATCTAACCCCAGTAATTCGGTCATGGTAGCTCAGCACTCACCGCTTATAGCTGGAATCCTTTTTCTGTTACCGAAGTATGCCCTCTTCATATCTACTTCTCGTTTGCTGTTTGCCTGTAGAGTTTATAATCCCCAGCAAATGGAGAAATGGAGTATGCGTTATTTATTTATTTATTACATTTGTACAGCGTGCAGACAGCCCAGGGGCATTGTGGCACTGTTACTTGTAGGAAAACTTAGTTACAGTGAGTACAGGTTCAAGTCAGAGTTACAGTATGATAGAGTACAGGGACAAACAGTAGGCAGTATCATACAAAATATGAATAGAGGGTCCTTGATACAAAGTATTGGTTACAGTAGTGGGCGTTCATCATGTGACCTCAGTCACGTGATGTGATGACGCGTGGTCTGCTATGCCCCTTCTCCTGCGTCATCCCTATTGCCTGACTGACTTTTGAATTGTTACACTGTATATCGTAATTTTGTTCCTTGGATTTATGGTAGAACTACGCACTGTTAAAATTCCTTACCAACTCTGGGTGAGTCAAATATTATTAGAAGTTACAGATACCAGCATGTCGTATCTTCATGTGTCTTGTCAAACTAACGTTCCATCTGTATAAATCATCTTAGTTTGAAGACAGTAGCATATGCCTACCCCTGTCCATCAAACAGCATGTATCGCTAAGATTCAACCAATGGCTACCTTGCATTGTGGACGGGCCCCGGTAATAGTATTACTATTCTGCATTCTGCTCCGGTTAAAGTTCACTTAGTTGTTTGTTCATTGTGTTTCCAATCCACCTGTTCATTGAGCCCATCTTCTGCTGCATTTGTAAGAAAAATGAGCCACTGTTCTTTATAAAAAATGTCTCCTTGTGTCAGCGTCACTATTGTTAGATTTTTCCAGCTGCCACAATACTGTCCATTTAAGTCCCTCGACATCATGCTCCATTGTGATTAAATGGTTGACGAGTGGCGCCACTAGAATTTTCTTTTTTATACAACTTCTGTGTTCACTAATCCATTGTTTGATTATGCCCTCTGTCATCCCTATATGTAATTTAGGGCACTGGGACCAGATTGCGTAAATCACATTTGCAGAATTACAATTGGTAAACTGCTGTCTGCACCCATGGTCTCGAGAGTCCTAAATCGACCTCTTTGGTCCTTCTGGTAAATTTACAGTTCATACATTGGCCACAAGGTGAGTGCCCTGTCAAAGTCGACAATCCCCATGCTTCGGTAACACTTTTCTAGACATTAGTCTTCAAAGCAATGTCATTTGTAGTTAACAACTCCTTCAGATTCGGTGCCCTTTTGTTTGCACAAAGAGGAGTTTTTAACGGGTATTCACCTCCTATTAGAATAGGCCAGTTTTTTCTGATAATCTTGGTTAACTGGTCAGTTTTGGAGGAAAAAGTACTCACAAATACTATTTCAGAGTTAGCTTCAGTTTTAGGACGGTATTCAAGAAGTGCTTCCCTATTATTATTAGTGGACCACTTAAAGGCTCTTCTCACTATTTTTTTCGGGTAGCTTCTCGCTTGTAACTTCGATTCAAGTTTTTCTGCTTCTTCCAGAAACATACTGTTTAGTGTACTGTTCTGTTTTAAACGTTTTTGTTGCCACACTGGTCACACCTCAGAAAGTGATTGGTCAATTGTGGTGGAAGCAACCCACCCAGGTGCACTCGAGACGGAACAACCAATGATCAACTCAGTAGAATGTGCAACATGTTATCCTGTCCACCGTCCAACCAAAATTTTGAGAAACTAGAGGACCACATATTATATCTCTGTCAAGAGGAAGTCATTAGCATGGTCACTAGGTATAGGATAGGCCGATTGCGCCAGGTATTGTATAAATGTACCTATAGCACAGCCAAGACTGTCCAATCAGAAGATGTGAATTTACATGCATCTGGAAACAATGTGTAAAAATCAATTACACTTCCCACTATGTAAAACACCATTTGATGATGTAATGTTGAATGATTCGTGAATTGTTCCCGGCCATGGTTGCATGTACATTCTTCTTGCATCTCGTGCACTTTTATTGGCTCTTTGGATTATTTTGATACAGTTTGGGTTTTGGGACTACTATACAGGAGGATTAAGTTCCCTCGTTTTGAGAAAAGGAGACAGAGGAAGGGCCTGCATCATATTGTAAATAATTGTGCTTTATTTTATGATTTTGTTAATAGTAGTGTATATGGTGGTGGGTGGTGTGGGGCATTAATAACCCATTGTGTGGATAGTTTTTTTTGCCTCAGTGGTATTAGTAAACGTGTGTTAAAGGGCAGTGGGGGTTTTCAATTTATGTTGTGTGATGGTGGCCCAGTTTTGTTGTAGTTTTGAGGGGTTGAGGTAAGACACCGCTGGATTGGCGGTCGGTAATTCATGTTTTAAATAAGGTTGGAATTGAGAAGGAGCATGCATACTCCATTAGAGCACCTGTGCTTGACGCTTCCACAGTACAGGGAGAAGATCCTGAAGTACCACCATGAGTGGGTTCAGAGGACTGAAGACAGATTGTTTAAATTTTGGCCCAAGGAAGGTATGCATGTTAAGGATGTATTGGAAAACATGTATACAACTTAAAATGGGACAAAGTTAAGGGCTTGGCAGAGTATACTCAAATTGTGGAAAATGTTTGAATATGTAGAGGGTGCCATTGATGACAGCACAGAGGGAGACCATCAGATACACACACACCCTAATACCCCACCTCTCTATCTTCTTATAGGTGCTTTACTTAACAGCCACCCATGGGATACACCAACCCCCAGTATGCACCCCACCAAACCTAAGACAAGAACCTCAGAGGAACGTAACGCTGGAACACGGGACACATTGCTTATCAAAGTAGAAAATAGGGCACGTAGAAAACTAGAAGCAGTGTTGAAGAAAGCAGAGGAGCAGCTTGCACGACTGACGAAGGGACAAGGGGAGGGACAGAGTGCAGAGGTAACTACAGATGAGTGCAAGGCAGGACAGATTCTTTTTAAAATCAATAATAGGATTATTAGGGATTTCCAGGCATACTCAAGTGAGGAACTTCCCAATTCAGGGGGAGCCGCAGAGTTCCTGCTGCATGGGGTCTAACGCTGCAATAGCATAGCTTATGACTCGGGTAGCACCAAACGGGCGGCAAAGGGCGTAGAAGAAGAGCAGGAAGACATCCAAGACTAAGAAGAGAGGAATGCAGACGTCACCCTCACTTACAGAGGGAGCAGGAAAATTGATCTGTGCCCTAGCAAACAGACAACAGGGATCATGTTAGCTGTAGGGGACATGAAGAGTGTGTTCACCGTACTGCTTGGGGAGCAGGCGGATGAAGTATGGGAGAAAGCGGGATATCCAGGGGTACAACTGTCTAGCACACATAAGGAAAGCTTTGAGGAACACATACCGAGACATATCTGACATAAATTTAATCATGGCCCCACCATGAAGGCAGATGAAGACCGCACACTCTAGTTTCATCAGATTCAGGTGATGTGGCGAGCAGACACAGGGGAAGTGTGGGACAAGAATATAGCTATATTTTTCACATGTTACGCAAGGGTCAGATAGGGGACATGAAGACTGGGCATAACGGACCGGGCAGTGAACTAGCTGACCTCTTTCCTCATTAAACACCCTTCCTAGATGCAAGTGGGACCTTTCTCCTCCTCCACCTCACTCTCTACCTGCGCGTCCCCCAGGGCTCTATCCTATCGCTCTGACTCTTCAATTTCTATCTCACACCTCTGGCCAACCTGATTTCCTCCTTCTATCCTAATTTCCAGTGTTATGCTGATGACACACAGCTTTCCTTCAGACTTCCCTCTACTACCTCCTCCTCCACTCTCATCCCCAATTGTCTGACCACCATCCAAGCATGGTGTGGGGCTAACAATCTCTGTCTCAATGCCAGTAAAACAGAGATCCTTCTTATTGGGACACCTGTGCCCTGTTTTCCCTCCTACCCACTGGACACTCTCCTTGGGCCCTCTACCCTCACCATCCTGTAAGACCAAAAACCTCTGGGTTATCTTTGACTCCTCTCTATCTTTCACCCCTCACATCTTGGACCTTGCCAAGAAGGCCCACTTCCAGCTTCACTTCCTTAGGGGCATTCTCTCTTTCCTCACCTTCCCCCAGAGGCTCAATGTCTCCAGAGCTTTGGCCCTCTCTAGGCTGGGCTACTGCAATAGCCTCTTCCTCAACCTCCCCCTTTGCTCCTTATGTCCCCTTCAGCTAATCCAGAATAGGGCTGCAAGCCTTATTCTTGGCCTCAAGCCCAGGGACTGTATCTCTCCAGCCCTAAAATCTCTCTACTGCCTCTCGGTGACCACAAGTATCCAATTCAAGACCCTCTGCATCATCCACAAAGCTTTCTGGGGACTGGCACCACGCTATCTCCAAATTTCTCTCCCTAAATACTTCCCTGCTAGAGCCCTCTGTTTCTTCTAACTCCAACTCTCTGCTTGTTATATGCTTCTCCAAACAGAGAGTTGGAGGTATGTATCTCTCTTTGGCTGGCGTCTCTCTTTGGAACAGCCTCCCTCCCCCTCTCAGACTTGAGACAGACAGTCTTAAGTTCCAGAAACTTCTTAAAACTCTGTTTTTCTTAACCTCTTTCCCTCTTTCCCTTCCCTGCTAATCATCCCACTACCACTGAGACTGCTGTCCTGGTCCTTTATGATTCTCACAGGGTACCAGACCCTCTACCTAGTCGACACCAGCACTCTCCCCCTTCAGCACTGCCATTGCGGGACCACCACTTGGCGGCTGTGCATCCCACCCATGGCATTCCTCCACCCTAGCACTTAGCCAGTGGCCTCCCACCTTGGCAGCCCTTGGCACATTCCTCCCGGGCTCCCAACAGCACTTGGCACATTAGTCTATGTTTAAGATTCACACCTCTCTTTTTAATTAAGTGGAAGTAAAATGGTTAATTCTCTGTTTAGGGTGCTGGGGAGAAAACTGCGGTTCTGACACAAGTAAACAGTTTCAACAGTAAAACTTTGAACAGTGCCCTATTTGGATGGACACACCCATCCCCTGCACACCTAGAGTACTGTTTATAAAGGCAGTCAATGTTCTGATGTTAATAATCAATTAGAGTTATTAGTATAGGTTCCTAATAAATGTTTCTTGAAGCACAATGTTCAAAAGATCGAAATATTGTTTAATTAATAACAACACATGTAGTTTCCAAAATAATAATTCAAACATAAAATTGGCTTGGCTCAACAAATTTCGGGAAAATCCCTTCTTCAGGAGCTGATTAATGAATCTTCTTCAAATGTCAAAATGTATCTAAAGAGTCAATTGAAAAAAGAAATCATCAATATTTATCATGTCAAATGTAATCACACTATATGTACATATTTGTCTGTCCCTTATATGGATTAAAATAATTCTTCATCTGGCTAGGCCATGCCATGAGCCTTATTCAGATAGGGTTTTCAACACTCATGGTCTGGGTTTATTGAACATAACTGGGCTCTTCCTTTAATGGAATTGAAATATAGCTATGACAGTTGTCCTATTTCAGTTCACTGTCTATTGTATTAAATAAGAATTTAATAAACTGTTTACCTATTTCAAGCTATTTCCACCTGGAGTTTTCTCACTGAAAATTCAATTTCTTTCTCATGTCAAATTTGACCCTATTAAAAACAGGTATAAATTCAATGTTTTTAAAATCAAAGAACATTGTGGTAAAGATTTACAGATAATAGAAGGTTAATAATAGTAGACTCACGTCTTTGTGGTTGTCTTTTCTAACTCCACTCTTAGATATGCCATCCAACTGACATTCAAGTCTGAGGGGTATGGAGTCCTCTTTTTCTGTTATATAGTAAGAGGTCACAAAGTTAGTGGTAGAAGGTAGTCCTTCCTCAGTCCTCTATTGTTTATGTAAATTCGATTCTTATCAGGTAAAAAGTCTGCAACATACCTACAAGAAGTTGTGCAAGGTATTAGACACTCATTTCTCATTTGCAAGTGTGTTCGCTGTCAAAAATTGCCGCTTTTTATACTGCGTCACGTTTGTGATGCAGTAACATGATGATGGCATCCCGTTTGTTTACACGGATGATGTCACGCATGATATTATTGTTCCAAATATTCACTGAACTACTCCCAGAGGTCCTCTAGTAGTTCACAATATTCTGTCACCATCTCTATATGTTTCAATTTGTTTTTAGGGCTAACCATGTTAGTTACTTATATTTTTGGGATTAAAGGCTAGCAATCCAATGCACTAACCTCCACTTGAATATGGGTTATATCAATATGATGTATTCCGTCAAGGTATGTTAGTCAATAGATGTGCTTTTGAATGCGCCTCTACAGGTTTCCAAAATTCCATATTAATCCATATTTACAGTCTAAAATGATCCTTGATGTTCACAATCTTAGAAAATTAGAAAATTAGTCATTCATTTTATTTCTTCCCCACGTCTTGATCACATTATCACATGCCATTGATTTCTAACTTTTAGACAAGTTCATAGCAACAATTTATGCAGTACAAATAATTCCATCTTTGTAGTCCATATAATGCATTCCATATTTACAGTCTGAAATGAACCTTGATGTTCACAATCTTAACTGACAGAAAATTAATTAAAAAAATAATCATTCAGTTTCCTTCCTTCCAATGTCTTGATCACATTGGGCCTCATTACGACCCAGGCGGTAAGTTACCGCCTGGGCCGTGACTTTACCACCATGGCGTAAACTACGTTTACGCCATGGTGGTTGGCGGACTTACCGCCCCATTCCGACCTTGGCGGGGCGGTAAGTCCCCAATCCCCATTTACCCTTCCCCATTCCCATTTCTGCCCCATAGGGCATAATGGGAGTGGGGAAGGCGTTAATTACGCCACCGTAAATTACGGTGGCGTAATTAACTCCATGGTCCCTTAGCGCCATGGATTTTAACACCTGCTAAAAGCAGGTGTTAAAAGCACCATGGCGCTAGGGGACTTCGTAATTGGCGGTAAGGGGTCGGCGCAGCTAACGCTGGCGTAGACCCCTTACCGCCAGGGTCGTAATGAGGCCCATTGTCAGATCCCATTGATTTATAGCTTTTGGACAAGTTCCTAGCTCCAATTTATGTAATACAATGTACATACTCAATGTGGTGTAAACTATGATTCATTAGGTATATCATCAATGTTGTACAAATATTTCAAACTTCTGTAATACAGTGATGTCAAGTCTGCATCTTACAAAATTGATGTTAGTGAAAACTCTTCATTCATCCCTTTTGGATCTATTGTGTCTAATTTCTGAATCCAAAACATTTCTCTTTTTAGCATCAGATTTGCCAAATTCCCCCCGCAGGGCGGTGTTTTGCATGGTTTCCAGAATTACAAATCACAGTTGTGCTATGGCATGTCTCATTGTTGTAAAATATATGGCCACTGGAGACTTTTCATTCTTTGTCCGAATGTTAGATTTATGTTCAGTTAATCATATTTTATTTTTTGTGGGTTTTGATCTATGCATAATTTCCCACATGGACAAATAAGTGCATAAATCACATTTCTTGAATCACATGTCACATAGGCCCTCATTACAACACCGGCGGTAACCAATGGCGCTATTAGCACCATGGTTGCTGCCGGTATTGTAACGAGTCCGCCAATGGTAAATGGGGAAATACCGCCTCATTCCAAGGTTGGCGGGGCGGTAATTCCCCATTTACTATTGTCCCTTCCCCATTCCCATTTTTGCCCCATAGGGCTCAATGGGACTGGGGAAGGCGGTAATTACGGTACCGCAAATTGCGGTACCGTAATTACCTCAAAAGTCCCTTTGCGGGTCCCTACTTTAACGGCTGGTCCAAACCAGCCGTCAAGGTCGAGAGCCGCAACGGGACCTCGTTATCAGGCATTAAGGATTTAACGGCGCCGACACCTTTTACGGTGCCGTTAACCCCTTAACGCCAGGGTCCTAATGAGGGCCATAGTCTCTTAATATTATCTTTTTGCCTGTATTTGGCAATGTCCACAATGTAGACAGGGGAATGTCCCTTGTTTTGATTTAGATACAAATGGTTGATTGGACTTTTTAGTCATCTCGCTTAAAATCAGAGAGAACTAAATAGTCCAATCAATAATTTTTATCTAAATCAAAAGAAGGGACATTCCCCTGTCTACATTGTGGACATTGTAACAACATCCAGAAAGGTGATCATAGCTGCTTTTAAGCAGAGAGAACTAAAAAGTCCAATCAACATTTTTTATGTAAACCAAAACACGGGACATTCCCCTGTCTACATTGCAAAGGGGGGGTATAAGGATATTGTAGTAGCACATGTATTAGCGAATAAGAGTGCATTTATGATTCGAAGCAAGAGGAACACCGAAGATGAAGCGGTTCTTCTAAAGAGTGTTTCAGATGTGCATCACCTCGAGTCAGATAACTTATGGGGAATGTTGGAAGAGAGAAGTCAAAAGATTCCTCTTACATATGCTCCCTGATACTGCATGCAACTGGCGCACACCGAGTGCTCATTATCCAAGAAATGCCACCTCTGATAGCACAATGTTTAGTGCACCTGACCCCATGTATGGTGCGTGGGTTACTCCAGGGACAAAAGGTTCATGCAACTGTATTAGAAGCAGACACCAGTGAATGCGCTGATAATGTTGGGCATGAGGGGGTGCGGTGTAGAATATGTCTTTAATTACAATTGGAAGGTGCCATCCTTCTAATGAGCTGTAAAGCAGGTGGATTGGTGGTGCTTTTGGAGGAAGTTTTGGTGTATTTTTTATTGAGACATGTTATGATGTGTGGGGAAGATATGTGAAGCAACTGACCTGGATAAAGCAAAGTGAACGTCCCAATAAAGTACAGATACTTACACAATTCTCCTTGTGTTTCAGGGGCAATGGCAGTGTGTCTGTTGGTGCTAATGTACACTCCAGATTCCATAATGGAGGAATAGCAGCACTTATGGGCATGTTCTGGACTTGTAGGAGCTCTGCATATGTCCTGCTCCCGCTGTTTTGCAAAGGAGTTTGTTCCCTGACCACATTGCATTCCCCAGTCCTTATTCTGCCAGAAGCCCATCTCAATGTTAGATATGTGCCCCACCCAGTCACACCTGTGCCCCCTACCAACCCACGGGCATGCAAATCAATAAGCCTCCACCACCATAAATGCTCAATTTATTTTTTGAAAGACTCCACTGAGAAGGAATACCACCTGGTTGAGTTAAATGAGAGATGCAAAGCAGATCATGCCCCAAAGCGTACCTTTAGTCAGGGCAAAAATGGTTCAATTATAGAATATTGTTTTGTAGATGGCTATTCCTTTGCAAGTATTATCGGATTTGAGGTGGTAGCCCACCTGGACAGTGACAATTTCCCACTGGCTATGGCTATGGAGTTTTCTGGACAGGCCCTTGCTTTGGGGGAGGGAAATGGTAGGAGGGCATACCAGCGCCTACCGCGTATAAGGCAGGCTCACTGGGAGATGAGTCTGAGGGTACATAGGGTTGTAGATAAGTTGCTAGAGTTCTATGGCACCCTATTGGACAACATAGGATCTATTAACAGCTACAAAGAGCTACTACAGTTACTTGTTGGTGAATTCAGGAAACTGCAACCGATTAGGAATTAGCCTGAGAGGTCAAACTGTGGGGCTGCAGCTTGGTTCAATCAAAACTGTAGGGCCCTGAGATGGAAGATTAGCGGGACAACGAAATGTGGAGACATGAACTTCAGTCAATTATATGCTCTTAATCTGATTATAGAAAGCTGTTGAAAAGTAAGAGGGTATACACAGTGAAACAGTGGGAAAGATTACAGCAAGTGGTTTCAAATAATAACTATAAGCTCTTTTGGAGCTTAGTTAGTAGAGGGTTTGACACTCCAAATAAGGCTGATCCTTGCTGCATCTCAGGTGACACGTAGGTGCCCACTACACTAACATTTTATGGGAAGTGGGAGGGAAGGGTGTTCTCCAACAGCGTGACCTGGGTAATGGGGGAAGCCTATAGTCTTTGCAGAGGGGAAGTTCCTGGATTGTATTGCTGATTTCAGATTGGGAAAGGTGGCGGGCTCTGACGGTCTTCACTCGGGCCTTTTTAAGTGGAGTCCTGCTGGGTGGAGCACAATTTTTGGAAAACATTTGAATGATATTGCAAACTATAAGGTGGTCCCCAGTTCTTGGAAAAAAGCTATAATGTAACGCTCACCTGACTCCCACAGAGGCGCTGGCCTGGTTCGCTCTGCTGTGACCTCTTCTAAGGTGATACGCAGGGTTCGGAAGACGGACTGGACCAGGCCCCCAAATCTGGCTTGTCTGACTCGCAGAAGTATCCTTCTGTAAGCGAAAATAGGGGATTAACTGTCTGCGGGGTAATGCAATCGGCCTCCCACTTTCCCCTCTCACCCTCCTCGAAACCCTTCTGTGATTCCTCGTAGCGTCTCACCTTAAGGTCTGGAAGGACGAGCTCTCCATCCTGCTTCTGATGCAGGGGCGCGTTGGTATCCAGTTACTTCACTGGATTTTCGGATTGGTGAGAACCAAACTTGCTTGGCTTCCAGGTAAGTTTTTTGATAAGAGGTTCCCCTTGTGTCTAATGCTAGTGTCTTTTTCCCCATAGGGGCCGGGGTACGGAATGCCGGGGAACAGGCACCGACCCGAGATGAGAGGTGAAATCCTTGTAGAAATCAGGTAAGTCTTTAATGAGCGTTTTTTGGTAATGTCTTTTCATTCGCTCATTAACGCTGATGTCTCTTTTTTTCCCCTTAGGGGCCGGGGTCCTGAAATGCTAGGATGTGACGCGGAGCCGAAATGAAGAGGGAATGAATCAACAGGTAAGTCTTAACATGGAGATTTAGCTTTCCTTATTCCCTTCTCTCTCTCACCTTTTGTTCTGGTCTTTTTCTCCCTAGGCGCTGGGGCGTGACTGCGAATCCGGATGATCGCTGCTGAACATGGAGGCGCCCTGTAAAGGTGAGTGGAATGCGGCGTTGCAGCGATCGACGCGATGAGCTTTTAAATAAAAGTCTTCCTTTTCAGGATTGTCGGCGAGATGTCTCCGGGATGCGGATTTAGCAGGTAAGGACTTTTCCTTCTTCTGTTCTCTTCTTCTCTTCCTTTGCAGGTGATCCAGGATGCTGGCAGGCGTGGCAGAAGTCAGGATGCAGAAGCAGACACGGTGAGCGTCCAGCTGCTAGATGCAGAACAACGCGAAGCACGTGTGGCTGTTCGGATGGGGTTTAAATAGCCTTGGTAGAAGTTCCAGGTATGTTTCCTTCCTCCAATCAGGTATGTATCCTTCCCCGACCACACCCGGATGGTAAATTAGTCCCACAGGTAAAGTAGTTCCTGTCAGGCCTCAAGGAGGCCGGGCTCCTGCAGCATGGTCTGCATCAGGTAAGTGCACCCAAGCACTCCCATAATGAGCCTGGCGCATATGGCGCCAGGACACTGTCCAAAGGGCCCCTATATGGGGTTGCTGGGTCATTCCTTGGGGACTGGATGTCCTCTTTCGGGGACGCAGGGCTTGAACCCCGGGAGCGGGCATCATGACAGCACTCCACCCCAAGGCCCCTCCCAAGGTTGTTCCCTCCTTGGGTTTTGGTTTGTCTGGGAAGAGTCGGTGGAATTTCCTGACTAATTGAGGTGCATGCACAAGGTCGCTGGGTTCCCACGACCTCTCCTGAGGTCCGTACCCCTTCCAATCAATTAGGTAGAACAGTTTTGACCTAAACATTTTTGAGTCTAAAATGTTCTTCACTTCGAATTCGGGCTCCCCATTTATTAGAATAGGTTCTGGAGGTTTGAGTAGTCGGGTTCCGAGTACCACTGGTTTCAGAAGTGACACATGAAAAACAGGGTGAATTCGCATACTAGCTGGTAAATCAAGTTTAACAGCCACTGGGTTCATTATTGCCTTAATAGAATAAGGTCCCAGATATTTTGGGTTAAAAGTTCGAGGCCCTTTGAGTGGTAAATGTCTGGTAGCTAACCACACTTGATCCCCAATCTGATACAGAGGTGCTTCACTCCGATGTAGATCAGCATTCTCCTTGTATTTTCTCTTGGCTTGTTGTAAATGCGTAGTTGCCTCTTTGAAGGCTTGGGTAATTGTAGAATGCAGATGTTCTACTGCAGGCATTCCGAGGTTCTGAGGTGAGTCAAGGTTTGAGGTTTGAGGGTGATGCCCAAACAAAGTATAAAAAGGACTGTGGCCAGTTCCAGAGTGTACCGAATTATTATATGCGTATTCGGCTATCCAAAGAATGTCTTTCCAGTTGCTTTCAGATTGCTGTAACATACACCGTAAGTACTGCTCAAGGGTCTGATTTGTCCTCTCGGTCTGACCATCGGTCTGAGGGTGGTGACTGGTCGATAATCTTACGTCGATCTGCGCCATTTGACAACATTTGCGCCAGAAGTGGGAAATGAATTGGCTTCCCCGGTCAGAGATTAGTATAGATGGGAATCCATGTAGCCGAACAATATTTTCGAGGAATTCTTTGGCTAGGACAGAAGCTGAAGGTAAACCTTTCAAAGGAATAAAGTGGGCCATTTTGGAAAACAAATCCACAATTACCAGAATAGTATTGTACCCCGAACAAGGAGGCAGGTCCGTAATAAAATCCATTGATAGGGTGTGCCAGGGTGCTGGCGGTATGTCTAGAGGTTGAAGGAGACTGGCTGGTCTTTTCTTTTGACTTTTATTTTGGGCGCAAACACCACAGGACATCACAAAAGATTTAACATCTTTTCGCCAGGAGGGCCACCAAAATTGTCGTTTCACCTTTTCCTCTGTCTTGGCAATACCGGGGTGTCCCTCTATTAATGTATCATGATAACCGGAAATAACTAGTTCATGTAATTCCTTATGTGGCAGGAATAAGCGTCCTTGGAAATAAACCATTATCTATGGTAAAGTCTGATCCCTTTTGTATCCAATCCTGTAAGGTTGTAGGGTCCAGGAGTTGTTTCACTCTGGCTTGAATGTCTTCAAGCGTCTGTAACGAAGTCATACCTAGAATCCTCTGTTCGGGAATTATTGGTACTGGTTCTGAGTTTGTATCAGATTCTCCCATTCCAATTCGGGATAAGGCGTCTGCTTTGCCATTCTTGCAGCCAGGTCGATAGGTAATCACGAAATCAAATTCTGCGAAAAACAAAGCCCATCGGAGCTGCCGTGATGATTGAGCCTTGGCGGTTTTCAAATACTGTAAATTCCGGTGATCAGTGATCACTGTGATGGTATGTCGAGCGCCAAGCAGATAATTCCGTCAGGCTTTAAAAGCGGACTTAATGTCTAACAGTTCTTTGTCCGTGATTGCATAATTAACCTCGGGTGCCGAGACTTTTCTGGACCAAAATGCTACGGGATGCAATTGGTTGGTTTCGGGATCTCTTTGGGACAGGACAGCTCCCATGGCTAGGCTGGATGCGTCAGTCTCGACGACATAAGGGCGATCTGGACGCGGGTGTTTCAATATAGGTGCGGAGGTAAACTTAGCTTTTAAATCCTGAAAGGCCTGCTCGGCTTCTTCAGAGCATTCAAAACGTTTATTTTTCCTCAAGAGTGCAGTAATGGATTGTACCACGCGTGAAAATTCCGGGATAAACCTGCGATAGAAATTGGCAAAGCCGAGCATGCTTTGAACCCCTTTTACAGAGCTAGGTGATGGCCATTTGAGGATGGCATCCACTTTTCTTGAGTCCAGTCGGACTCCTTTGGGTGTCAGGATGAAACCTAGAAACTCGACTTCTGTGGTATGGAAAACACATTTCTCTAATTTAGCAAATATTTTGTGTTGGCGCAGTTTTTCAAGTACTGCCCTGACGTGTTTTCTTTGATCAGATTCCGAAGAGGAGTACACCAGAATGTCATTGATATATACGACAACACAAACATCGATGAGTTCCCGAAGGACATCATTCATGAAGTATTGGAAGGCAGCCGGCGCGTTACACAATCCGAAAGGCATCACCTGGTACTCGAATAATCCGTATTTAGTACGGAAGGCAGTTTTCCATGTGTCGCCTTCTTTAACTCGTACCAGATGATAAGCCCCCCCGGAGATCTAACTTGGTGTATATGCAAGCGTCCTTCACCTGGTCAAGGAGTTCAGGGATCAGAGGCAGAGGATAACGGTTTTTAACCGTTATCTGGTTCAATGCGCGGTAATCGATACAAGTTCTAAGGTCGCCTTCTTTTTTGGGCACGAAGAACAAAGCCGAGGATGCCGGGGACTTTGACGGGCGAATAAAACCATTAGCTAGGTATTGATCCAAATATTGTCTCAAATGCAGATTCTCAGGTTCGGTAAGGGCAGAAATCCTGCTACAAGGGGGTTGTGCACCGGGCACCAGATCGATTTGGCAATCGTACGATCTGTGAGGAGGTAACGTGTTGGCCTGTTCCTTTTGGAAGACGTCCTGAAAGTCTTGGTATTCCGGAGGTAGTTGCATGGAGTTAGAGGTTACAGATGCTAGATTAATCTTCAGGTTTTCTGGGTAGCGGGTTTGTGTACAATCCGGGAAGATTATTCTCTTAGCTCGCCAATCAATTCGAGGATTATGTGTCTCTAACCAAGGGATTCCAAGAATAACCTGAAACTGTGGAACCTTGATTACATTAAACACAACACCCTCCCGATGGCCGTCGGGACCAATAAGAGTCACCTCAGTAGTGGAATGTGTTACCGGTCCAGAGGCAATTTCAGTTCCATCGACTGTGGTGATGACATCTTTGCTGGTTTTAGGACGGAGAGGGAGGTTAATCCTAGAGACCAATTCACCTTCCACATAGTTTCCAATAGCCCCACTATCGATGTATGCCTTTATTGCATGCAACTGCTTAGGCTGTTCTGGATCTACGAGAACCATTGGCACAATGAAATGCGAGGTCTGAGAGTTAGTTTTCAAGCTCGGCAAGCGGACCTCTACACTTGTCGGGCAGAGTCGTTTCCCGAAACAGAGTCTTCATGGTTTTTATCAGCGGCTCCTACCGCCTTTCGGGGCGGTTTTGCCGGGCAATCTCGTAGAAAGTGTCCAGAATTCCCACAATAAAGACATAATTTTAACTGCCTCCTCCTTTCACGTTCCTTTTGAGTTAAGGGTCCTTTAACCCCTCCAATTTGCATAGGCTCAGAGGCATCAACTCCCTTGGGATTAGCATGGGTCTTGACCAACACCCGGGTCTCAAACCTGGACCGATCTGCTTTTCTGTTTTGAAGTCTGTGATCCAATTGGACCACTAAGTCTATATACTCTGTGCATTCTTGGGGCGGATTTGCAACTTGGGCCAAGACATCTTTAAGTTCTCTGCGTAGGCCTTGATAAAACAACGTGACTCTTTTATCCTCTGGCCATCCCGTTTCCACAATTAGTCTATTAAAGGTTGCAATATAGGATAGGAGGTCCTGATTGCCCTGTCGCAGGGATAGAAGTTCGTCATCCAGAGCCTGCCCCTGAGAGTGTCGAGCAAATAACCTTTCCATGCTTCCTTGAAACCTTTGAAAATCACGGAGAATCGGGTCATCTTGAGTAACCAGTGGAACTGACCAATTGGCAGCGCAGCTGCTGAGATATGACAATACAAAGGCTACCTTGGTCTGATCATTAGGGAAGGCCCCAGGTCTGCATAGGAAGTGCAAACGACACTGATTCATGAATACGGCAAATCGTTTGGGGTCCCCAGCAAAGCGTTTGGGTGGGGCCAGCGGCATGTTTCCAGGTAGATTAATCTGCACAGGCTTACTGGAAACCACAGGAGCGGGGTTCCCTCCGGAACCGGGTAGAGGAGTTTGCCCAGCTTGACCTTGCAAAAGCTGTCTGGCCAGGTCATCAGTTCTTTCCTTTGATATTATTAATTCCCTCCTGGGGGCATTAGTCTCTTGACGAGCGGCATGTACTTCGGCCCGTAATTCCCCCAGTAATTGGGCCAACTGATCAGTCTCAGAACGTTCTATAGCGCCTGGGTGGGAATTTGTAGGAAGGCTTCGCGTTCTGTAACGCTCACCTGACTCCCACGAGGCGCTGGCCTGGTTCGCGCTGCTGTGACCTCTTCTAAGGTGATGCGCAGGGTTCGGAAGACGGACTGGACCGGGCCCCCAAATCTGGCTTGTCTGGCTCGCAGAAGTATCCTTCTGTAGGCGAAAATAGGGGATTAACTGTCTGCGGGGTAATGCAATCGGCCTCCCACTTTCCCCTCTCCCCTCCTCGAAACCCTTCTGTGATTCCTCGTAGCGTCTCACCTTAGGGTCTGGAAGGACGAATCTCCATCCTGCTTCTGATGCAGGGGCGCGTTGGTATCCAGTTACTTCACTGGATTTTCGGATTGGTGAGAACCAAACTTGCTTGGCTTCCAGGTAAGTTTTTTGATAAGAGGTTCCCCTTGTGTCCATGCATTAATGTACTAATGCTAGTGTCTTTTTCCCCATAGGGGCCGGGGTACGGAATGCCGGGGAACAGGCACCGACCCGAGATGAGAGGTGAAATCCTTGTAGAAATCAGGTAAGTCTTTAAAGAGCGTTTTTTGGTAATGTCTTTTCATTCGCTCATTAACGCTGATGTCTCTTTTTTTCCGCTTAGGGGCCGGGGTCCTGAAATGCTAGGATGTGACGCGTAGCCGAAATGAAGAGGGAATGAATCAACAGGTAAGTCTTAACATGGAGATTTAGCTTTCCTTATTCCCTTCTCTCTCTCACCTTTTGTTCTGGTCTTTTTCTCCCTAGGCGCTGGGGCGTGACTGCGAATCCGGATGATCGCTGCTGAACATGGAGGCGCCCTGTAAAGGTGAGTGGAATGCGGCGCTGCAGCGATCGACGCGATGAGCTTTTAAATAAAAGTCTTCCTTTTCAGGATTGTCGGCGAGATGTCTCCGGGATGCGGATTTAGCAGGTAAGGACTTTTCCTTCTTCTGTTCTCTTCTTCTCTTCCTTTGCAGGTGATCCAGGATGCTGGCAGGCGTGGCAGAAGTCAGGATGCAGGAGCAGACACGGTGAGCGTCCAGCTGGTAGATGCAGAACAACGCGAAGCAGGTGTGGCTGTTCGGGTGGGTGGTCAGTCATAATCCCGAATTCAGAATCCTGAAAAAAAAAATCTCGAATAAAAAAGGCCCAAAAAAAAAATATCGAATTTTCATATATTTTTTTTTGGCTCTAGTTATATAATTAAAATTAGTAAAAAAAAAAAAAAAAAAAAAAAAAAAAAAAAAAAGGGGGGGTTGGGGGGGAACCCCCCCATTTCGAACAAAAAACGTCATAAAAAAAAATTTGATACTTTTTTTTCGGCCTTTTTTATTCGAGATTTTTTTTTCTGGATTTCTAAATTCGGGATTATGACTATAAACCGTTCGGGTGGGGTTTAAATAGCCTTGGAAGAAGTTCCAGGCATGTATCCTTCCTCCAATCAGGTATGTGTCCTTCCCTGACCACGCCCGGATGGTAAATTAGTCCCACAGGTAAAGTAGTTCCTGTCAGGCCTCAAGGAGGCCGGGATCCTGCAGCATGGTCTGCATCAGGTAAGTGCACCCAAGCACTCCCATAATGAGCCTGGCGCCTATGGCGCCAGGACTGATGTCTTTTATGAGCCTGGCGCCATAGGCACCAGGACACTGTCCAAAGGGCCCCTATATGGGTTTGCTGGGTCCTTCCTTGGGGACTGGATGTCCGCTTTCGGGGACGCAGGGCTTGAACCGGCTCCCCGGGAGCGGGCATCATGACATATAATTGTCCCCATTTCTAAGAAGTGTAAGTGGTTTCAACCCAGCACTCCAACTAAGTCAATGGGTCTCATTACAAGGTGGGCGGTAAGGGATTACCGGCACCGGTAAGGGCACCAGTGCCGGTAAACCCTTACCGCCCTAATGCGAGTCCTCCCTTAACGCCTGTTTTTTCCAGGCGTTAAGGACAGGACTCGCAAAGGGACTCTTGAGCTAATCATACTGTTATTGGCGCCTTCCCCATTCCCATTGAGCCCTACGGGGCTCAATGGGAATGGGGAAGGGCCCTGGTGAATGGGGAATTACCGGTCCCGCCAACCTTTGAATGGACCGGCAATTGCTCCATTGACCAGGGGGGAATCGGTAGGGTTTTGGATGCAGACATGGAGCTAATAGCTCCATGGCTACCTCTAACCTCGTAATGAGGCCCAATGCCTAGCGTGAGATGCCCAGCTGGAACCCTTAATATATATATTTTTATGTCAAAAGTTCTTTTATTTCTGGACGATGTACCCTTATATAACACCCGTCTCTTTGAATCCCCCGGTCTCACTGAACCAAGAAGTAGGTTTGTTTTGCAAAGTTAAAAGATTTATTTGATGAATTGAACAATATATATATCACACTTTATGAATATGAACAATATCTAGATATCACATTTATTAATATTTATACACTGATCAGCAATGTGTGATATCACAACAATCAACAATCTCTTTAATCAAAAGGAGTATGGGTGAGAAGAATAATGTAGCAGAGAATAACTTTGTGTGGGTTCAATGAAATGCAATGATATGAAATTAATGCAGCACAGAAATAGAACTTGACATGAATTCAATCAAAGACAATGTAATCACTCTTTCCCCCTGTTACTACTCAATCCCCCCTAATATGCAATATGAAGAGATCGAATGAGGGCATGCAGGTTTCAGGAATAAACAATCAAAAATGCAGTTCAATCCCAATTCCCCCAGCAAGCTTAGAGAACAGGAATGATTTTATACAAGTCAAATGCTTTTGTGGTTCGAAATGAATGGGAAAAATGCTAAAAATATTTTAATTCGCTAAATGGCATTCAAAACTAGTGAGAGACGCTTTGGATAGGTTCAAGTAGACACTAGCAATGATGTTGGAATTACTAATAGATAGGAAGCTGAATTCAGAGATTGCATGCAAGAAATAGCAATTTTATATGGAATGAAATTGAGCCAAATGCAGAATCGCAGCAAACATTTCAGTGCGCGAGAAATGCGATTACGGAAAAACTAGTTGGAGTGCGGTTCTTAGTTCATTTGAAAGCTGAGGATGTTAGCTTCAATTTGACATTTATATTTCGTTCCTAGCATGTACGGTTCAAAGGTTACAGAGGTTTTAGTAAAGGTCGATTTTTCAGAACAAAGTCAAGATTTCAAATGACATATGCACTGTTGAAGATTACAAACAAGGATTTCTTAACACTAAGGGAGGCTATGAAGATGCGAGATACCAACGCTACAGCCACCAGTCAGAGGCGCCTCTGTCTGATCTTTGTCCGCTGCAACACTTGCCTTCTTTAGCAACTATATTAGCGCAAAGATGATTAATCACTACAATTATCTCAGGATTATATGGATGAGAGAAGGATTCAGGACAGACAAAAGAGATTCAATAATGCAGTTCTAGATATGTTGGAATCGGTTGGATTAGATTACTTAAAGATAAGAGATTGGCTATGGAAAGTTTTATGCTAAATACTCACAACTATGGCTTTGGAATGGAATAGGCCCGTCAGGATCTGGTCCAGGGTTTTGGACTGGAATTCGCTCGCTGCAGGACAGGTCTCAGGCGCTTGGTTCTGCTCTCAGCAAGGCACTCTGGTCTCTGCGCGGCCTCTGGTTCTGGATCTAACGGGTTGGTTCTGGGCTAAAGCTCTGCTCTACTGGTTTGGATCTCTGCGTTCTAGCAAGGGTTCTTGGCCAGAAGCAGCAAAACAGCACAGCCAGGCTGTTGAATTTCTTGTTCCCCTTGGAAGTTTGGGGTTAAAATCAGGTTGCAAGATTTTAAAGGCCAGCTGAGAAGGGTTCAGCTTTAGGATGGGGCCTTCTGCTTCAGGGTTCTGGAGTCTGGATCTGGGTTCTGGAGTCTGGAACTGGATTCTTCCTGCAGGGCACGTCACCACTAGATCAGTTGATGAGTGAATGTGTGTGTGTTTTCTGTGCCCTCAACAGTCCCTATTTATGTATTTCTCAAGGGGGTGGGTAGGCTGATTATACTATGCCCAACCCTCTAAGAGGCCGATAGGTCAGAGAATTTCCTCTCCCCTGATTTGAGAAGCAACAGTGTGTCATGATGTGTCATGTTTATGGTCCAGGGAGAAAAAAACTCCCCTTTGTGTCTAACCAGAAAATTAATTTTTCATAAAAAACACAACGTGCCTGTGATTACGATACCGCCACCCGCACGTTCATTTTACGTTTATTTCATGTTGACTTTCACTTTAACTAATAGTGGCATAACAACGGCATGGATTATAAGAATGAAGTTTACCAACATGTATAACTAGACGAGGCACAATCCCTGCATGAGAACGGATCACTATTTAGCTGTGGGAATATGCATGCTGCACACGCGAACTGCCGAGCTCCGTTCAACAACATGGCTGCTCTCGGTTACGATATTGCTGCACGTATGTTCATTCCATGCTTACTTCCACTTTAACTAATAGCTGCATAACAACGGCATATAATAACGGCATGGATTATAAGAATGTAGTCTACCAACTTTAGCATGATTAACTATACGAGGCACAATCTCTGTACGAGAACGGATCACTATTTAGTGGTGGGAATATGCAATGTGTAATATGCATATCACCCTATAGCTTTTGACGCGCTGACCTTTGCATGCTTTAAAAACGGCATTTTGTCAAGAGCATTTACTAGTGTATCCTCCCAAATAGATATTGAAAGGTGACTTTTAGAGCTATCACTGGCCAGGAGTTACATCATACCGTGTCCAAATTACGCATTCAACACGTAGCTGGAACATCATTCGGGGTGAGTAGTATTTATTACCATATTCTAAATACTGTGTAGCACCGTCTTAGTGCTCAAGGGGGATAGTCTTTTGGGAAACTAAGCACTCCCCTTTTTCTCTATATAGAGACTTGACCCCAATGAGAAGACTGGTGGAACAGAATCAGAACTACCTAATTATAATAGGGCATTAAAGACAATCTTTTGCCCGCAGAGAGTGACATATGAAGAGGTAAGCGACCTTTCCTATGTCATGCAATATTAGGCAATGAAACTTGTAGACAAACATTTTATATTGATAGATTCCCTTTTATATGTATTCCCTTCTACGGAAGAGAAGACTGAAGAGTTTGCAGTCCCATAGTCAGAATTGCGACACCCTCTACACAGTGAATGAAGGAGCACAAGACAACTATTGACAAGAGTGTCCTTTTTATTAAACTATTCTCTGTATTACTAAGAGCTATAGGGAAGTCCTGAAGAAAGCGGAGAGCGGGTCCATATCCACTGAAACCGGTAGACAAAAAAGTGGTTTGGCTTGACGCACAAATCCCCAGAAGCCATATAGAACATATGATGGGCCTGTAGCACTATTAAGTCATTTTACCTATTCTTCCAGTGTCCTAAGTATTAAGAATTGGACGTTGCGAGATCTATGGAAAATTGATTCTCCATATGAATTCAATTAGCTGCTTGTTTTAATAATTTGTGATAATTCACACCACATGGAAACAATAATATTAAATTTACTTACATTGATTTCGATGACTAGTGTGCACTTCATTTTTAGAAACTGAGTAAAGTAATGAGATAGGATAGGGCAAGCTCTCTTCTATCCCCTAACCCTTGCAGGCGATGCTGCAGCGCACCACTAGGGTAAGAACAGACAACTTAGGGACAGAGAGAGCTCTTTATAGGGACAGTGAGTTATCTATAGGGAACTAAGTTTGAGGAATAATTTTGAATAAAGATATCCTGTCTTTTTTGTGGGTAACAGTATGGGTGGAGATAGGATTGTCAACCCAGTGACTTTAGTTGTGTGTAACTAACAAAAGTTCTGCCATCTTGGATTAGGCCCTGTTAGAGGTTGCAGATTCTGTTTGTTAGATCATGAGGCCACATTTTGGAGCTTCTGTTTTGCCCATCTAATTAGATTTTATTCTTGCTTTCCCCCAGCAAGTGTTCAGACAGCCAAGGTCTCTGGAGGGAAGGGAAAGCACTGCACAGATAGTGGTAAATGGTGCAAGGCCAAGCAGTCCACAGAAGCTGAGAACAGAATAAATTATCTCCTGACAATTAGATGAGTGCAGCAGGTGCAAAAGGCAGGCTGGTGACAACAGGAGATGATGTTGAGATATTGCCAGAGTATTGAACTAGCTTGATGATATGCTGCCCCCTTTGAGAAATGGCAGGTTCATTGGAACTGCAGGTGTCATGCCAAATGGAGCAAATGAATAGAAGAAATAAATCCATCAAGCATACATGCCATGCCACTGTGTTTATAGAAACTAGCGGTCAATATGCCTCTGCTGCAATACATGCCTCATGTACTTGCAGCTCCATGAACCTGATGCCACAACCTATCCATGTCAGTAATGTTCACTGGAAATACCTTACATGAGGCTGCATCCACAACCTATCTATGCCAGTAATGGTCACAGTAGATCACTTTCATGTGCCTTAGGCCACAACCTAGCCCTGCCAGTAATGATCAGTGTAACCCAATTGTATGAGCCTGCCACCACTGTGAGGAAATGTCATCTGGAAAAGACTGAGAAACCATGGCCTTTTTTGATTTTTACTAAGTAATAAAATAATGTGGGTAATCCCATCTCAAAAAGGGTGCTCTGCTAACCAGAACTCCCTTTCCTAAGCTCCATGCCAGAAGCATAGGGACATATCTTCAGCATATGCTCTCTAGTGGCACCGACCAGGTAAGGAGGGGTGCCCTTTTGACAGCTGCTGTGACAGCCAAGCTTCTTCAGCACAATGCTGCATTTAAAGTCTGCACCTCTGTTCCAAAACTAAATTGACATGAGAAATAACTATTCTTGTGCCGTTTAATATTTAAATATAAAGCCACACTTGAGTTAGGTTATTGTGGATAGTAATTCACATACATATATAGAGCTGCATCTGATTTATCTCATACATGTGTCAGCACTGAGTGCCCAGGCCAGCTGTGGAAAGATTGTGTATATTATGTGTAGGCAAATTGGCACTGCCAATAGCAGGGCAAGACAATTAATTGCTGTACCTTTCCTTTGATCTTTTGGGAGGTCGGGTAATACCTCTTCACAGGGAGACAGACCCTCAACAGGGTTCTCATGGTAAACCAGCATCACAAGACATATCCTTCTCAAAATGACTAGCCTCACACCTGGGTGTTGCATACCTAAGGGCCGTTGATGCTAGGAGTCTGAGAAGGGGGTGAGGTCAGTGAAGACAAGGGGAGATGAGCAAAGGTGGGGGAAGGTTCCACTATCTTGTTTCTCTCTGTACCTTTGTTTCCATTCTGTCTCCTCCACTTCCTTTTAGCACAAACACTTTGTGTATAATGTCAGAAGGCAAAGACCACTTGTCTCAAGGGCAGGGACTGGAACCTTTAAAACAGGATCACCTTTCTCCAATAACCTGTAAATCTTTGACTATAAAAGAGGGATCTCCCACTTCTTTGACTCACTTGCAGACTTCAAAGACTTTAGGAAGAATTAATGTGGAAATCCTTTGGGACAATTGAACTTTCGAAAGCCCTCCGCCAGTGAAGTGAAGAATGAGTGTCAAAGGCAGAGGCAAGCTTTTCTTCGTAACTATCAGCGCACATTTTCGGTGTCCTACAGCTGAAGCTAAACCTGTCCTTCTGATGCTTTACTGGTACCCAGGAATATTGAGGTGAAGGACCCTGTAGGCGTTTGTCATTCTCTCCTGTGTTTGGGAGAAACAAGTACTTATCTTGTCCCTAAGCCTCTTGATTGGGGCCCACAGAATCCTGAGAGACTAACACAGCCAGGATTAATCTTTTTCATTGCCTCAATTAGATCAAACTGCCTTCAAACCGCGTTCACCACATTCGAAACACAGGACCTGCTGGCGCCACCTTTGCACTCAACTTCAAACCAGCTTGTATACAACTTTGAACTTTGAACCTACTCGATGCCCCATTGTACCTCCCAGAGCCCGTCACCTGCTCAGCTCTAATGAACTACTCATTTCAGGTAGAATCACTGATTCATCAAAACACACACCAGACCATCATGATTACATCTTTGAACCATCACTAGATCTTAACTCAACGCGTCACCACCCAAACCTAACCAGTGGTTCCCACACATCTCAAACCAGCTCAACTCTGAATGGATCCTGGTGATCACTCTAACAAGTATTGCTCCAAGGCCAGCTTCAACCTGCCCTGAGCCACTGCATTTGAACTGACTCGATGCAAGCTTACCGCTTGGACCAAAATGACAAGTGTGGTTCAATGCTGTCATACAGCCAAGAACATTGAGAATGTATTATTAACTGCTGACGGCCCCCCTGGTCCAACGTTGGACCCTAGCAAAATTGTGAGGTATCTTTTAATCACTTTCTTGGACAAGAACATATATTTATTAATTCATTTGGGTTGCTGATTGCCTTTTCACCCCATTTCTTTACCCAGAGTTGCTGCATCTTTCTATCTGTTGCATATTCTGTTCTCTCTAGAGGGGTTGTTTTTTATATAGTGTTTTTATAGTTATATCGTATGTCGATTTGTTTAATTACTGTACACATATTTTTATAGATTCTTGATTGGACTTTTTTATTTTATACTGCTGTACTTTGCTGTTTGGGTTTGTACTGGATCATATCCACACCCCTTCTCAAAGAATAGCCTTCCCTTGCATCACATTACCACAAAGGGCAAAGGAGAACTATCTCTTAACTGTGCCTGTTTTACCTTTATGATTGGGATCACTGTTTGTTCTGAGAAGTGTGAGGGCTGAGTATCCCTGTACTCCTGCAGAGTAGAGACTAGTTTGTCATAACCAAAATCCATCTATGTCAGTAATGGTTGCCATAAATCACTTGCATTAAGCTGCAGACACAATCTCTCTTTGCCAGTAATGGTCACTGTACATCCCATACATGAAGCTGTGGTCACAACCTATCTATGCCAGTAATGATCACTGTATATCACTGGCATGACGTTTAAGCCCACAACCTATCAGTGCAAGTATGGCCACTGTAGATCACTTGCATGAGACTGCAGTCACAATCCATCTATGTCTTTAATGGTCACTGTAAATCGTTTGCATGTGGCAGAGCATCAGAATACAATAGAAATCCACATTGCTCTGACCTGCACCTTCCACAAACTTGACGCCTACACACTCAATCAGACACACACGTTCTCACACACACACAATGATGCTAACATTCACATAGAAAGAATCACTTCTGCAGACTCACTCAACTCAAACATGCACCTGCACAAACACACACACACTCACTGATGCTAACATACACATACATGCACAGCTATAGATTCACTCAACAAGACCAATCCCCTAACACATGTGTGCCTGCCCCCCCCCCCCCCCCACACACACACAGTACAGTAGCCATGGGATCCAACTGCCCCATTAATCTGGCCTGACCCTGCAACTGCCCCGCTTTGCTCACCCTGACTGGATCTTGCAAATGCAGGCATCCTGTTTAGTACTATTTTCCTGCTGTTTAATGCAATCTACTTTTGTAAAGCATTATTGTAACTTTTTTGAAAAGGCAACCACTGAGTTGCCATTCACTAAGAATTTCACTTCTCTATATACTGAAACACAGAATGCTCCCAAAGTTGGCCAAAGCTACGGCCATCTTGGATAATCACTGCTACTTGATATGTTATAGTATATATAACACGCCTATACACATGTGTTTCAAGGCGTGACGAGGCAAGGGAGGGGGAACAGAGGGAAGACAAGACAACGATCTAACTAGGCCTGATGACATTGAGATTGCGCAAGTGCAGGGGAAGTGGGATGGGAAAAGTGTGGGCGGTAGGGGGCAGTGCAGTACACAGGATCGACAGTAAAGATAAATAGAATAAATAAAAAGCAATAAGTAGAAAGTGCGGCCAGCTGGTGGCAAGTGCAAGGGTAAGTGCAGACATCAGGTGCCAAGTGCTGGTAGGGGACTAGTAGGGATACAGAAACAGTCCCCAAGTGCGGGGGTTGCCAGGGGGGCAGTGCAGGTGAGCATCTGGCGAATGAGGGTACCTGGGCCCGAGATCAGATGGCGGCCAGGTGACCAGTACAGGTTCAGCCAGGAGTTCAGCAGGGGAGAGGAGGAGAGAAAGTAGAAGCAAAGAGGAAGGGTTTGAGGTACTTCCAGAACCAGAGATGGTTCTCCTCAAGTTTCAGGGAGGCTGTTCCAGAGGGAGCCCCCAGCCGAAGAATGAGATCCACCACCAACTCGTTGCTTGGAGAAGCGACTGACCCTGAGGGAGTTGGAGGCGGATGAGCAAAGAGCTTGAGAAGGAAGATATTTAGGAAGAGAGATTTGAAGATATTGAGTCCTCAGGCATCAGAAGGCCTTGTGGACATTGCATAGGGTTTTGAACTTAATCCTCGCATCTACTGGGAGCCAGTGCAGACATATCAGTCCTGGAGAGATACAATCCCTGGGCTTGAGGCCAAGGACAAGTCTTGCAGTCCTGTTCTGGATGAGTTGCAGAGGGCGGAGAGTAGAAGCAGGCAGATTTAGAAAGAGGCTGTAGCAGTAGTCCAGCCTAGAAAGAACCAGAGCTCTGGAGACAGTGAGATTCTGGGGGAAGGAGAGGAAAGGAAGAATACCTCTGAGGAGGTGCAGCTGGTAGTGTGACTTCTTAGAGACATCCCAGATGTGAGGAGAGAAGGAGAGTGTGGAGCAAAGATTACTGCAAGGTTTTTATCCTCACAGGTGGGAGCAGAAAGAGGGCCTCGAGAGGCTGGCCAGAGAGCGATGGGAAAGGAGGCAGCAGGTGTGCTGATGAGGAGAATCTCAGTCTTACTGGCTTTAAGGCAGAGATCATTGGCGGCACACCACTCCTGGATAGCAGACAGACAATCAGAGATGAGAGAAGGAGAAGAAGAGGTGAAAAGGAGCCTGAAAATGAGCTGAGTGTCATCTGCATAGCACTGAAAGTTTTGACACAGAGCGGCAATGCCATGGGCAAGAAGTGCCAGTTATTGGTTGAACAGCCAGGGAGAGAGGTTAGACCCCTGGGGAATACCACAGGTAGAGATAAAGATAAAGAGGAGAGAAAGGACCCAAGTTGAACCTGGGAGGGACGATTGGAGAGGAAAGAGGTCAGCCAAGCCCTGGCCTGATCAGTGATACCCAGATTATCATAGAGATGGTTGAGGAGGATGGCATGGTTGACCGTGTCAAAGCAGAAGAGAGATTAAGCAAGATGAGGACACAAGGGGTGTTGGAATCGAGGTTGGCGAGCAGGTCTTCACGGATGTTTAGGAGAGCAGCTTCCGTGCTTCTGGCAGCTCTGAAGCCAGACTGATGGTCATGGAGACAACCAACAGATTCAGTGTGAAGATTAAGCTGGGAGATGGCCAGCTTTTCCAAGAGTTTGCCAGGAAAGGGGTGATGGAGGTAGGGCAATAATTAGTCGGACAGGGCGGGTCGGAAGAGGGTTTCTTAAGACGAGGGTGCACAAGAGAGTGCTTTAGGGGGGAAGGGAAGACCCCAGTGGCAAAGAAGTCCGCCAGAGCCAAGGTGTCAATGTGGTCCTTGATGGTTTTCGAGGAACACGGATGAACCTGTTTTGACAAGACTTTCACAGATCAGACTTCTCTAGAAACCTCATCTGGGGAGAACAGGGGAAAGGCAGAGAAGGGGGGAGGAGAGGTGGCCAAAGAAGGGCCAGAGGAAGAGCAGGAATGAGAGGGGTCAGGGGGAGAGAAAGAGAGAGAGGACAGGATGTCCTGAGTTTTAGAGATGAAATGAGAAGGCAGGGCCGTGCAGAGGGCCTGGGAGGGGACAGGAGAGCTAGAGACTGCAGCAGGATTGGCCCGCTGCTTTCAGATTTTTAAGAGTTGTTAGTTGCTGCAGAGATGCAGACTTGGATGTGGGCTCTCCTCTTGGTGCGGCAGAGAGCCGGTATTGCCTTTGGAGCAGGCGACAGGCCAGTTTGTCAGAGAATGTACCAGAAGCACACCATTTCCTCTCAGCCACCCTTCACTTGTGTTTAAGGGTGCCGATATTTGAGTCATACCAAGAGTTGCACTTGGCTTTGGGCTTCAAGCGGATCCTCATGACAGGGGCAAGAACATCAAGGGTATCAGATATAGCAGAGTGGAGCTTTGAGAGAGCTGTGTCAGGGTGTGAGTCAGCCAAAGGGGAATGAGGGGTTGAGAAAGTGTCAGCGAAAGCCTCAATTGACACACATGACACACACTTCATGGGTCGGATCACCGAGAAGGTAGGTGGCAGTGCTGGAGTTGGCTTGGCCTGAGGGGTGGAGAGAGTGAGCTGGCAGGAAAGGAGAACGTGATCACTCCAGGAGAGAGGAGTGGTGAGAGGTATAGAAAGGGGAAGCTCTCTAGAGATCAGAGCATCCAGAGTGTGCCCTTCAGAGTGAGTCGGGCCAGAGGGGAGGATAGAGAGTGAGAGAAAGTCGCAGAGGTTGCTAAAGAGTCCAGAGGAAGGACAGGAAGCATCCAGGTGGATGTTAAAGTCCGAGAGAAGGAGGGATTGAGTGGTCAAGACCAGGAGGGAGGAGAAGAGGTCCGCCCACTCAGAGAGGAAGGAGGAGACCTCGCCAGATGGCCGATAGATGGTAGCCACAGTAAGGGAATGGCTAGGAGAGAGAGAGAGCCTGCAGACGAGGCATTCGAAAGAAGAGTAGTCCTGTGTAGGAATGACAGAGGCAGGAATCCGCTCGGGGAAGATCAGGGCTTCAGCACCGGCAGAGTTGAACCTGGGTGCGTAGAGGATCTTGAAGCTGTCAGGGAGGAGTGTGCCAAAGCTTGTGAGAGAGCTGGCCATGAACCATGTCTCGGTGAGACAGAGGACATTGAGGTCAAGTTCTTCAAGGAGGCGGCAGATGTCAGAAGAGTGTTTGACAGCTGAGCAAGAGTTTAGAGTGGCAATATGGAGAAGGTTGCCATCCTTGAAAGACTCCCGGGGAGGGGTATGAATCAGAGATACGACCACAGAGGTGTAGAAGAAGTCTTAGGGGGGCAGAAGAGGAAGGAGGAGAGGGCAAGGTAGCCAAGGAAGAGACAGCAGGGGGAGGCAAGGAAGCTGTGGAGGGAAGAGAGCGGATAGCAGGAGAAGGAAGGAAATTGATGAGGCACGGGAAGCATTTATCAAAGAGGAGAAGATTGGTCTGGTGGCCTTGGACCAAGATGGTACCGTTCAGGTAAACATTAATAATTACCTTAAAGGAGTTAAAGGAGGCCAGGAGAGCATCCCACCAGGTGCCACCATTAATGGGAGAAGAAGTGACAGGATAAAGCACAGAGACCATATGAAGAGTCCATAAGTCTGGCGAGGGAACGACAAAGAGGATGTCGGTGAGGGTTTGCCTGGAGGAGGCACTAGTATAGGTGTCAGCGATAGGGAGGCCTGGGGTTGGAGACCAGGATGTCCTTTTTAAACTTCTTCCTACCAGATTTAGTGAGCAGAGCAGGGTAGTCAATGGAAAAGCAGTTAGAAAAGATAGGAGAGACAGAGAGCACCATAGAGTAGGTAGGGAGAGAAGAGGGAGGAAGGGAGTGGGAGGGGTAGAGAAGAACAGCAGGGAAGGACAGAGGGCAGGGTGCAAGCAGATGAGACAGAGAGAGATGAGACCAGTTGACAATTGGACAAGACAACAGGTGCTTATATAGTGGTAGAAAGGTTCACAAGATGAGTGCTTTGCTAGGAGGCCTGCCACAGAACGGCACTACTTTCCCAATGCAATGAAAACAGGAGAAACGCACACCTAAGCTTGAGAGTCCTGAATAGTGGGGAAAAGGCCTAGGTTTCATAATGACATTTTAAATAATCTCCAATGCAATTTTGAAAACAGGCAAAAAACACACCTAAGTTTGAGAGTCCTGAATAGTGGGCAAAAAGGCCTAGGTTTCACAATGCAATTTTAAATAATTTCCAATGCAATTTTGAAAACAGGAGAAAAACACACCTAAGTTGGAGAGTCCTGAATAGTGGGGAAAAGGCCTAGGCTTCACAATGCAATTTTAAATAATTTCCAATGCAATTTTGAAAACAGGAGAAAAACACACCTAAGTTTGAGAGTCCTGAGTAGTGGGGAACAGGCCTAGGTTTCACAATGGAATTTTAAATAATTTACAATGCAATTTTGAAAATAGGAGAAAAAACACACCTAAGCTTGTGAGTCTACTATATGGACAGGTTTGCGGGTTAGGGTGAGGTTCTAAACCTTACCCGGGCCACTCCTACCTTCCTTAGTCGCTGCTGGATGATGGCTGGCCACTGACTTCCCCTGCTGACACCTGCAGACACTCGCTGGAGCTGCCTCAGATGGAGCTGCCCTTTGTCTTGGGGCCCTTAGCCGAGGGGGCTGCCGAGCACAGGGCTGCCCTAGGGAGGTCAGTGATGACCTACAAGCCACCAATCAGAAGAGGTGGGTGGGATAGGAATCGGGAGGGAAAATAAACAGCAGGGACAGAGGGCCGAGCGAAACAGCGCTCACAGGAGAGTAAAATAAGTTAAATGCACAGAAAAAACACAATGCAGGGAGCAGCTGGCAATAGATACCTACCTCGGTGCCTGGATGGGCAAGTGGCGACCGCAAGGCAGGCGAGCGCAGAACTAGGTCCTTGCTCTAGTTGGAAAAGAAAGTTAGCTAATATGGGTGAGGGGGTTGGAAAAAGGGGCGAGGGTTGTCAACACGGGAGGGAAAAACATCAGGGACAGAGGACCTAGTGAAACAGCACTCAGAGGACAGTAAAACAAGTTAAATGCACAGAAAAAACACAATGTCGGGAACAGCTGGCAATGGATGCCTACCTCAGTGCCTGGATGTGCAAGTAGCGACCGCGAGGCAGGTGAGCGCAGGACTAGTGCTTCGCTTGAGTTGGAAATGAAAATTAGACAATGGGAGTGAGGGGGTGGGAACAAGGGGAGAGGGCAGACAACATGGAAGGGAAAAACAGCAGGGACAGAGGACCAAGTGAAACGGCGTTCACAGGACAGTAAAACAAGTCAAATGCACATAGAAAACACAATTCATGGGGCAGCTGGCAATGGATGCCTACCTCAGTGCCTGGATGGGCATTTTGCATCCGCTAAAGGCCTCTATTTTATCCACTGTTTAACTAATAGCAGCCCCAGTAAAAGTCTCTGGCCTCCTTTAGCTGCTCCCTTCAAATGAGAGACCCAGCATAGTTTGATGTAGCTCTGTTAGGACCAGAGGGACCACTGCCACTTTATGCTTATTATATAAAATCATTGCTTTATTCTAATAGACAGCACACACAGCTTTCTAACATTTCAGATTGTGAGTAAAATACAATGAAGGACTTTGTAGACGTTTGCTTCATAGTATGTTTAGCAGTGATCCACCAGGTCCCCACTGCAACCTACAACAACCATACTTTTATTCTTGCACAATAGGGTTATATGTGTGCAGGTGTATGTGATGTTCAGAGCTTTTGTGAAGACTGGGAAGCAAGTAACAAAGGCTCAATTATTAAAGTAGGAATTAATTTTCTGGTCTACCCAGTGTTATATGCTTCCTTTAGCTAAGTGAACATTTCAGGCCATATTACTTTGGTTGATTTAGTGGAGTGTTAGGGAGAATTCTCACCCAAGTGCTAAATTCCCTCTACCTTAGAGCCGTCCAGCTCTTTTGCTATATTCTGGGACTTTGAACTTTTCATTTCAATGTGTTTTACTTTTGTGTTCTTTGTATATGGAGTTTTAAACAACTCCATAGGCATCATCTTTTTCTTGAGTGTCACACAGCACCTTCAGTGCAGTGGCACAGGGTGTCTTTCCGACCCCCCAAGGTTTAAATACCTTCTCTGGGACTGACCACCGTCTCCCAGAGCATGTGAAGTTCAATTGACTTTACTAGTCCTTTTAAATTCATAGACCCAACACACACCATCATCCTATAGGGTACTGGAGCGGTTGCTTAGCAACCCCTCTGTCTAAACACTCATGTAACAGTCAAATGTTACCCTTTCCTCTTGAAATGGCTGGTAGCAGTGGTTTTAGAACAAACTCCCATGATTTTTCCCGAACGTGAACACGGGTAGCTAAAAATCGGGGCAGCCATGTTTTTTCAATATGGCACCCATGACCCCTCTGTAAAAACAGACTCCGTTTTTTTTTTCACCATTTGTTTTAGGAAAGATCCTTCTTGTGTTTAACTCTGTGCGCCAAACCAGGTTTGGTCCCTTTGTTCGATGCCCTTTGGCGGGCTTCAGTGCTGACGCCCTCCTCTAGTGCCTAAGTGTCTGGGGTGGACAGGATGTGAGGGAGGTGCCCGAAATGCCCTGTTCTTAGTCTCCTAGGAGACCTGAATGCACTCTGGCATGATTGGCTGGCTGACTGTCCGGCAAGGACAGCCACCCTGCTGGGTGAGTGGCGGCTAGGCTGGGATGAATGGGAGAAAACTGTTTAAAAGGCGAATCTCCAGGACTGGAAGGCAGAGTCAACCACTGGAACGAAAGAACCGAAGACGAGCTGAAGGAAGATGACTGCTGCAACTCCTGGACCATTGGTTCGCCCGGTGAAGCCCTGCTGCGGGTCTAAATTGCCTGAAACTCCATCGACAGAGAAGCTCCTTCAAGGACGACTTCTTCCCTTGAGCTGGTGGGAACAACCAAATCGTAAGCCGCCTGGACACCGTCTCCATACTGGTCGAATTTTCTTCAGAGTGCTGTCAAAAACCAGATAGCCAGTGAGAAGGAAACCAGTTTGTGGGCTTTAAGGCATTTACACCTTAAACTGATGCTTAGCCAAGTTTGTGGCAGTGCAGGAACCTCCCGACGCCTTCCTTCTTGTCCCCACGACTGAAGCTCAGGAACAGCGAGATCTGCAGGAACTGCCAGGAACAACTGCCTCAGCTACAGCTTTTCTTTATACCTAAGGTACTGCGCAATTGCGGTGTGGAACTCATTTATGTCACAGTGAAAGTTTGTGAAACTTTCCCAACTTTGGGGCCTCGTTCACTCCTAAACCGACATATATCTCTTTTTCTGGCAAACTACTTCCTCGAACATTGGCAAAGGCTTAACTGTTTACTACCAGAACTGTGCTATCCTATCCAAGACTCTAAACCATTGACTTTGGCCCAGGCCTATTGAATTGAATTGCTGGTTGTAGTGAACTGAAACTATTTGCCCTGCCTATGAAAGTAATTGTGTTTTAACGTCTTTTAACCTTGTCTTTCTACCCCTTTTGAAAGTAACTGAAGTGCCATTTTGCTCCCACTTCAGGGGAGCTTAACTTGTTCAGAAACATATTGGTTTTGTACTGTAGTATATTAATGTGTGATATTGAGCTGTTTTCTTACTAGTGGAATGTTTTCCAACTGACTGTGTAAATAAATGTAGATTCTTTTACCAAGAAACCTTTAATAGTGTGTGTTTGAAATACTGTGATTGCAAGTCCTTTGTTTAACCTCTTGTACTGCTTACATCCCTCTTGAGATAAGTCTGGCTGCTCAGCCACTGCTACCACAAAACTGTGTAGTACAGGCTTGTACCAAAGGTGAAATTGTACTTACACTTCTAGTCTTAATTGTGTGTAGTGTTCCCAAAGGGTACTGCATGTAATTCTGCGTAACATGGAGAAAAACAAAAAACTGTTTAGCAGTTGGCCGTTGCAATTCACACACAGTTGTAAGGTAACTATAAGAGGCTCCTAAAAACACTACAAAAGCTAGCAGGACTGAGGAAAGCCGGTGTATGGCCGGCTGTGGTCTGGGGTTCAATTGTTCACTAAGTATAGAAATTGATGCGGGGTCAACTTACCTTTGACTTGTTTGTTTATATATGTTACATTGTCTTTTTTATGCGGGGGCATTCTAACACTAATGTGTGACGCATTTCACAGAGAAAGTAATGAAAGGACCTGTTATTTGAACTGACATTTTTTTTCTTGCTGTATGTTGTTCTCCCCTTGGGGTGTGGGTGAGGTATTGCCTGAATATACTTTCAATCCCCCCTTTCAAACAACACCGTTCAACGTTGCGTGTAGTGTCCGACAGGTGTCATCATTAAGAACATGGTTTAATGTTTATATGAAGCCAGTTGTGGATTTAGTGCACTCCTCGCACCTCATGTTATATATGTAGGCAGACAACACACTTGTAGTGCTCAGATGGGGAGATTTCCTGAGTGCTGAAGCTAGCAGATTTGGGGGGAACTGTATGGGGGCCGTAGCTTGTTGGATGACGCTTAATCAACTAAAATTCAATCCCACTACGACGGAGGTGCTGCTCTGCGGTGCAAGCAGCCCAGCAGCTACCACCAGCAGCGAACAGCCATCTGAGGCATGGCCCACTATGTTGCAACATTTCTTAATACCAGTCCCCCAAATCAGAAATCTTGGCATTTTACTGGATACATCTCTGTCCTTAAAACCACAGATTAGTGCAGTAACCAGACCATTTTTTTACATCTTTGAATTTTTCCTCGGTTTCTAGATTCGTTCACCCTCACACATAAAATTGACCTCATTAATGTTTTATTAGTAGACTTCAGTATGAAAATACAATAAATATTTATCTTCCCAAGTGTTCTTTTTCTTGACTGCAAATGGTCCAGAATACGGCTGCCATCATTCTTTGGAGACTCGGTGGCTGTGAGCATATACCCCCCCCACTGCTGAGATCTCCCCGTTGGCGCCTGTTACAGAACAAATTCAACTCAAGCCTTATTGCATAGTGCACAATGTTCTTCACAGCCTGAGCCCTGGCGTTTTGAAAGAGAGGTTCCAATACTATAGATCACCCAGGAACCTCATATCTGAATATTAATGCCTTACAATCTCAGACATGGAAAGGAAGATCAGAGTAGTTTGTTGATTCCTGTTTGACTCACTCTAGCTCCAAGATGCCCCTTTTGGGTGACTGTATGCTAAACAAAAATGTAGGTCATAACATACTAGTGTATATGGAGCCTATGCCTGAAAACTCCTAAATACCTTGACATGTTCCTCTTCTGAATTGATATATTTCTTGTCATACATCTTCCGAATATTCAGGTATATTTAATATAATTTAGCATCTGCCTGATTATTGTTTGGTACTCCCAAGAATTCTTTAATTCAGAGACAGCGAAAATCTTGTTGTCAAGCATGGACAGAAGATCCATTCACCTTAAATCCAACACTTCGAACCTCGCGCTCAGCTTACTTCTCAAGCCTATGCAAAGTTTAATATATTTTTAATTGAACAGATTATTCTGATTCCTGCCACGACAAAGGAAAAATCAATCACAAATACCACATGTTCTTTCCTTCCTCTTGGTTTACTGCATGGTACACATTTTAAAACATTGAGAGGTGTGCATTATTATCTCTTTTAAATACAAAGCTACCTTCTATGTTGATGATAGTTATAACTGAGTAGTTTTTAGTAAGCCCTAATTCTTCCTTCTCCAGAGATGTTTTTTGTGAATCATTAAACTATGTTGGAGTTGAGTAGCTTGCCATTACAAAAAAGTGGTCTTGGGAAAGATGATTGAGTAGTGTGGGATGTATTAACCCACTTATGCTCTGCCCTGCGGCATCACTGTGTTCTGGTGGTGCCAGAATTATCAAAATGGCCGCAAAACCCCTGTGCATGCCAAAATCTATGGAAATAGCGCTTTGTAACACGAAAAGATGGCTGCCAAATCTACCATGCATGTTGTCAGTGGTGGAACGGAGATCTCACTCCTGAAACATGTCACTGGGCTGCCCAACAAGTAAAAATGGAGCCTGCATGAAAATCAGTGATTTGCTGAAAGAAATCCAGAATCTTGTTTTTAAATCTTTTTCTTGGTTGCTGAAACTGCCGAATGCCGGTACAATGCCCCATCACACATCCAATATTCTTGCTCGGTGCTACAATTCATTTAATTCAAGAAATCGGTATGATCCTGAAAAGTTGAATTTGTCATCAAAACATTCACAGCAAAAGTGTGCCTGCCTGTGAAATCTGTCAAAATCTGGGCGCAGTACCCATGGCCGCCTGTATGACAGCTGTCAGTAGATAGCATGATAGTATTTAAACTTGTACAACTGAAATATAATGTCTGAAAACTAAGTGACCTGTTATTGAGAGTAACCTAGGTTGTAACTGATTAATCCCATGGTTTAGAATCTGGAATAAGTGTTCTAGCTGCTTGTTTTGAAATTGCAAGTTTGTTTTAAACCAAGAAAACAATGTAACAGAATGACATTGAAATTAAGCCTGCATAAAAGCAATCCAACCAGTCCAGCAGCTTCCCCCACGGAGGCCAGGCATCTCCCTTCTGCTTCACTCCACCAGGAAATCACACCTCTGTGATGATTACATTAAGGGAGGAGAATATGGGGCTGCAGGGGAAGGGGAAAATTGACATCCTCTGGCTGAAAGGACATGCAAAGTGTGAGGAGTCATAAATGGCCTCGCCCTGAAGGAACTGGGAGGAGATAGCTTCGGAGCTGCCAGGAGAAGAAGGAGGCGGTGACAAACCACCCTTTACTGCTTAACAAAGGCCAAAAGCACATTTTTAAAAAAGACTGATAAATTACGGTGTAAAATTGTGAAAATTATAGAAATAACAGCATTGTTAATGTGATTTCTGGATGGCTGTTTTAAGAGATGCCAGAACTCTGTGAGAAGTTCTGGGAAGTAGTAGCGGAAAATATGGTTTTACCCCAAATGTATTCATGCCAAAAGCATGAAACTTCATACTCTTATGCCCATATTTAATGCGCACATTTGTACACATTTTCTGATAAACTGGATATTGTGTTCCAGACAAAAAGGGCAAAATTCTGCCAAAAGCAGACACAAGATCCTACAGTGACAGGGTTTGGAGGAGTATCTGCTACACAAAATATATAATCTATATAGGTTATTGTTATAAAGATTGCACACATGCAAATATGTATTGTACTAAAAGTAGATTTTATGTTCAAAGGGACAAGGTGAGGATTCTCTGACTCATAAACCCACATCATCATGGTGACACCCTGTTTTCTCCTCCGATCAAGGTAGAGAAGAGACTCTAGCCAATCGCCTGCCTAAGGGTTTAGGATAAACCAGCACACACACCCTTTATCATAAGCATAAATAAAGACAGCTGAGGACTTAGAGACAGGCACAGATTCACCCACTAACTGATTGCTGGCGGAACACCCGGCAAGAGAACCATCTATTTTCCTTGCTCCTGACTCCACAAACTTGGCAAGCAGAAAGGCCCATTCCATTAGTTGAACCATTTTCAACTAGGCCTTGAATTTCCAGAACCAGAAAGAATCCCACAAAACTAAAGGGGAACAAAAGAAACGGTTGAGCTGTGCTGTAACTGCTTTCCTGCTAAAAGAATTATTACCAGAACCAAAAGATCCAATCCCGTTGTGCTGTGCTATGACCAGAGAACCATTGCAGACCCGAACCATTCTAGTGCCGAGCTGTGACCAGAACCATTGCAGACTGAGTCCAATCCGGTGTGCCCAGCAGTCTGTCCCAGAATCAGAATCCTGACCAGAATCCCTGATGGTTCCATTTGAAACCCATATAGTGAGTATCTAGAGATAGAACTGTGTCACTCGCATATGTATTCTCCATAGTAATCCCTGTCCTAAACCCATCCTCTCTTGTATTCAGAACTGGTAGTGTTAGGAGTATTTTTGAATTGTCAGAGTGTGTTCATGAGCTATGTTTCTCTCATTTGTTTTCTAAAACCAGAAATCATTAGTATTGTGAATAAATAAATTGAATCCAAGAAAGAAAGTGAGAATCCACCACGTGAAGGGTCTGTGGCCAGGACTGTGGAGATTCATGTGTGGCATTCTCTTTTTCTATAGTTATAATCTAGTATAAGAAATCCCATTTATCTTTTAAAGGCGCATCTCTGTTTTCCCATTCTTGCACCTATCCCAGAAAAACGACCTCCACAAAAATGTCCATAACTTCCTCAATTTGTATGCTAGACAATTTCAACATCTGCTTGTAGCTAACATCCACAGCTTTCCATAGAACCAAAAACCGCATTCCAAATCCATATAGTTCTCCCGCAATCGCGATTACCGCGTGCAGAAAAGTTTGCCGCAAATTTTCATTTTGGCAAAATATTACATGTGTGAAACAGCTTTTGATTTCATCCAACCTCAATTTTAAGACTTCACATTGCTTCTTAGTATTAAATCATTGCTAGTGTTTGTCTGCAACTATCTAAAGCGGCTCCCACCAGAATTTAAACAATTTCAGCAATTTAAACCAGATTTAGTGCTTTTGCACAATCCATTGCCAAGATAACTTTAAACCATTTTGACAGCTTGCCAATCAATTCTGTTTCTCTCGTGTGTTGCTGGGGGGAAATTGGGATTGGCATTTTGTTTGGATTCTGCATTCCTGAATACATGCTCTCTCTCCTCCTATCTCTTTACATTGCCTGTTGGGGGGTTGAGGGGTGTGCAGGGGGAAATATTAACCATACTTCTATTTGATCTGAACACACACAAAAGTATTATTTCTGTGCTGAATTATTTTGCTCACTATTACTCCTTGTGATTAAAGAGATTGCTTAGTGTTACTTCACCCCATTGGTGATTATTGTATACCCATTAAACATAGTGTCACTATATTGTGAATACATAAATAAATATTTTAACTTTGCAAACCAGCCTGATTCCTGGTTCAGTGTGACCGGGGGGGGGGGTTCCAAGAGAGGGGTATGATATCAGTGGTACATCGTTCAGAGTACAAGAACTTTTAGACACAAAATAAATAAGGATTTCAGTTGAGCATTACACGCTATGCGTTGATTTAGGTGAAGTGCCGGACTGAAATCACTTACAGATTGGGGGCTCGTCACGAGATCTCTGAATTACACATACCACTTGTGACAGTCTAACACAGCGTGCTGACAGGATACATAAACCCTGTTGGGCTACCACACTGTGCTATACTGTAAAAACACCCTTCAATAGAAACACTCTAAGGAGGTGGCCTGTTTTGCAAAACTAAAATAACTCCTGTAAGTCAGAAGGACATTTATATTTCCAGAATGGCCACCCAAGTAGAAATTAATACACCTACTGCACAAATTATTTGTCAGGGGTGAATGGACAGAGCAGGATGAGAATGTTTGGCTGCAGGAAATCAAAAAACAAGCCACTACCATGGGGTCAAACATATGGCAGGATCAGGGTCCATTACACATGGCACTTAGTGAATTGTACATGGCCCCAAGGGCAAAAGAAGAGCAATGTAAAATTGACAAAATAGCAGCATACCTGTACCTCCACATTGTAGATATACAGGAAAAATATGCTGAAAACCTAGATCTGGCAAAAAGGCAAGTACAATCACTAGAAAAGACCCAAACTGATTTGGACTCTGCAGAGCAAAGGCTACAAAAAAGCCAAGAATCAGAGAATGAACCAGACAGTACCTGATCAAAGTAAAAGGAGATCTGGATATACTGCAGCAAGATAATATAGAGCAGGGTACCAAATTACTGGCACTGCAAAAAGAGTGTCAGGAAAGATTGGACTCTCTACTACAGAGTCAACAAACGCTGGAACAGCAATTAAATTATAATAGGGCCTGCGCAGGGCAGATAGTCACCCTGGAAAATCAGATTGATGAGATAAAAGAAGAAAATAATAAATTAATTCTCAAAGATCTTGACTCTCAAACAGAATTTGATGAAGAGCGCCAGAAAGCTGATGTATTCAAAAAACAAAAGGACGACCTCGCTGCACAGAGGGGTACTCTAATTCAGGAAAGGAACACCTTAGGCCAGGATGTCAGTTATTTAAAAACCAAGATGGAAGAAAATCACCTGGCCCTTCAGGGACTGGGAGAGCTCAAAAGGGACTATGAAAAACTGTTAGAGCACACCAGGAGGGTGGAACATGCTCTAGAAAAGAATGATCAGGCTGGGAAGGATCAGACCCAGGAGGTGACCCTCCTGCAGCAAAAAAATTGGCCCAATACTCCAAAATTAGACAGGAAGCACAGAGAGACAATGAGGCTCTCTGTGAGAAAAATGAAAGGCTCCATAGACAGGTAGCTATGCAGGAACAACTAATAGAGACCAGTAAGACCTTGATAGAAGAACAAAAGGGTCAGATTCTTGCATGGCAACAGGGAGTAGGGGCTGCGAGAGATGAGGTCAGATGGGAGAGGGAACCCCCTGAGCATAACCTCAAGAACCCTGGCACCAGAAATCTGAATCTCTTCAATTTCATGGACCCTGCCACCCGCATGTCCACTGCCTCACATGAGCCAAGGACCATGGGGATGGTAAAACTTCAACCCAAGGGGAGATATGGGGCCAATAGGTCAGCGCCTCCCAGAAATTGATAGGTGGGCATCTATGTATGGGTTCCCAAGTGATAGGGCCATCTTCTCTGATCAGGGAGACTCCAAAGAGGGGAGAATCAGAGAAATGGATCCTCAGAATTATCACTTATCCAGAGATCAGATGGTAAAATTTAGTGGGGAATTCCATGAGGATAGGCCCACTAAGAGTATATTAAAAACCTCTTCCCAGCTAGGACTTTGGGGGGTTACTCAGCCAATCCCGGATTCAAGGAAGAGTCAGGACTCAAGAAACTACGCCCCCACATTCTGCCAGCCATTCCCAAGCCCGCACAATCCGGGAGAGCCTAGAAGACCAGACAGCCACCTCTGGTAGCAGTGCCTCTGAGTCAGAAGATGAGTGGACTAGGGTGACCCGAACTAAAAAAGCCAACAAAGTCAGAAGGGCCTTGCTCAAGGATTCCCCTGAAACAAATAAAAGCCATTAGGAGTGTCATTACGCCCTACCACAAGAATGCAAAACATTCGGTTTTGGAGCACCTTCAGCTATTTGAACAGATGATGGACACTTTCCATCTGAAGGACAGCCAAAGCTGTATTCAGTATGTGAAGTGGACATTTTCTCCTGAGTACTCCAGCTTCTTTCCAGGGCTGGAGGATCAGAACCATTACAGATTGTCCACTTATAAGGCAGCAATCCTGAAACATTTTTTCATTCACAGGAACCTCAAGATGCTCGCAAGGCAGCCTATAACTTACAATGTGGGGAAGACCAGGTCCCACAAGAATTTGTTCAGGAATTGAAATGCTCCTTTGTGCAGACTACTAGAAGGGTGCGCACTGACAGTAAATAATTTGTAAACACCTTCTTTCATGCTCTCCTGAAGTATATTATGACCCAGCTAGTGAGGGACTTTCACGAGAGAAAATCACTAGACGGGGTCATTGAACAAGCAACGCACATCTATGAGGTACAGAAGCTGTTGGAAAATAAAAATAGCAGCAAAAGCCCCAAAACAACCAACACCCCTGCTGCTGCTACGAAAAATGGGTCCCAAAGGATCCAAATCCAAACTGGGTAGATGTGGGGACCGAGTTGAAACCGCCCATCATCAGTACTCAGAATGACCAGCACAAACATCCCCTAGTTCAAACCTATCCTGGTAACTGCCTCCAAAAATGGGGGGCAGCCCAGAATCAGAATCAGGGGAACCCAAAACTTCCCCCATATCTAGCTGCACCCTTTTCTTACAGATTCCCAAGATCCCAAACAGAATCCTGCCCAAATCACCTCTCTATCATTGTCCAAAGCAAAGAAATTAACCCACCAGTTGGCCAAAAATGAGCATTACCTCTGCTCCCTTGAGGAAAAGGAGGGACGATTCTATGCCCCGGTCCAAATACAGGGGCAATGTACAATTTTGGCACTGGTGGACAGTGGATCCCAAGCTAACCTTCTGTTACGCTCACCTGCTATCCACGGGAACACCATCCAGCTGTGGGCACTCTGGTGCCCTTCTCAGCCGCTCCCAGGTATAATCAGCGGAGAAGTTCTGCCTGGAAAACAGGTGGGCAATGTTCAAGACTGGGCAACTGGGGTAAGAGCCTCCCAACACCCCATATACCCGCAGCCCCTCTCCGGACCTTTCCTCACCTTGTTACGGGTTTTGGCGTGCTTTCCATCCTGCCTTCTTGGCAGGGGCACGTTGTCCTTTGTGGGTGAGTGCGATCTAGTTACTTCACTGATGCAGGCCCTTTAGAGTCTTTCAGGTAGGTCTTATTACTGTTATACTGTATGCCTTTCTTGGATTTAAATAATGTCTTTTCTCTCTCCTTAGGTGCGCAGAAGTTCGCTGTGGAACGTTGGCTGAATTGGGACTCACCGGCAGGTGATGGTGCTTCGAGAGCGCCTTGTTGCAGTAAGTAGGCGCTATGCACAGCGCTATGATGCTTTGCCTTTGCTAACCTGTTGTCTTTTGTTCCCGTAGGTTGCGGTGCTCACCCGGAGCAAGAAGTCCCAAGGCGATGCTGGTCGATGGGCGACTCGTGAGGTAAGCTGCCGGCACAATTGTAAAATGTCTAATGTCCTGTTTCTTTCCTTTTGCAGATGCGACGGTCCGGGAGGCTCGCTGTTCCTTGGATGCTGATTACAGGAGCGGATGGCTGCTAGCGGTGGAATCACAGGTAAGCTGCTGCTATTAACAATGTCCTTTTGTTTTTCAGATGCTGTTCCGAGGTTTGCAGAAGCAGCTGAACACGAAGAGCATCACGTTGCAGGATTGCAAAGTAACGCAAAGCGTGTTCTCCAAGTCGGTGTGGTTTAAAAAGCATCAAGAAAGTAATCCAGGTAAAATAGTCCCTAGGCTACAACACCCAAAACACTATACCGCATAGCTTGGTTCCAAGGAGCCAAGCTATGTGGATGCCTCCATGTTAACTGGCACTGAAATAAAGTAGTTCCCAAGTCTTCATTAAGTATGAGCCTGGTGCCAAAGGCGCCAGGACTGGCCCCAAGAGGGCCTAGGCAAAGGATGCCTAAGCTTGTTGGGGGCCTGAGCCGAGACTCCTCCAGGCTCATGGGCCTCGTGACACCTTCTGTCAAAAAGGGCCTTTGATCAACTGAATTTGGGAAGGGGAGAAAAGTACCAAGTTCCTCTCACCCCTCTTCCTGGACAACTTCAGAACTTTGACGGGAAGGAAATTCCGATCGAGGGGACTGCGGATTTGGACATTAAAGTTGGGCACACAAGGTGAAGCACCCGGTCATAGTTGTGACTCCAGAGGGCACCCCTTGTTTACTAGGGAATGACATCCTGCGTAGGTTGCCTCCCCTCATAGATTGTGTAAACAAGGTCCTCTGGACCCAGACTAGCCGACCAATAAAATTGAAACATAGTGTCAACAGCGTTATTTTAAATGGCACATGCCACATGGTTGAACAAAAACCTGACCAAATAGAATTTCACTTCCAGAATAACCAAATCCCAGACGTGACAGTAATTGCAGTAGGACAACAAACTGGTGATGGAGAGCCCTCTCTATTTCTGAAGATCAACCTTCCTTCCAGTCTAAGGCGGCATTCCACACTGGAAGGAAACACTCTGAAATTCTATACCAATTCACAATCAGAAAATCCTATTCCTATAGTCCAAAAAGATGAGAAATCACCTCAAAGCTTGGCTGATATTCAAACAATTGGAGAGCAATTGTTCATCCCTATTCAGTTAAATTAAGGGAAGGACTCTGTTCCCCCCCAAGTGTGTGTGAACAACGGTAAGAGCTTCATCAGCGAAGCCATGTTCCGCAAACTCCCAAAAGATCCAGCCATTCCCACATTTAAACTGTTAGACAAATGGGAAATGGACCTGGACGAACCCAATTGCAAACATCTCCTGCCAGTAGGTGTTTGCTCAAAATACCCATAGGCAACAAGAGCATAGTCCATAATTGTTGGGTCATGCGAGAAGTCCCTGCTGAATTTTATTTAGGCAGTGACATTCTCAATTACCATCCCAGAACGGACCCGACAATTCTCACTGGAAGTAAGAGGACAGAACTGAAAAACCCTGACGCCTATATCCATCTTAATGCTCATTTCCAACAGCAAGGGTTGGGGGTAAACCCGACACCACTAGTCAACATAGAACACAACACCATTCCAATAGAGGTGGATAACAGCGACCTAAAGAGTATCACTCTGGCCGCAGGCACCATTATTGGAATGGCGGTTGATGACCGACATTTTTCCATAGATTTAGGTAATGAACTGTTAGGACCAATCCCCAACGACTGTTTTGACAGTGATAGCGACGATGACGCAACACCAGACAGAAACTTCACCTGGCATGTGGGGAATTCCCTGGTGTACACTTCCTGCCCTTATGATAAGGAAGATGTGACCTGTGACTTCAGGAGGGAGGAGGTGATATTTCAAGTCCACGAGGACTGCCTTCTCCACCTGATGGTTGAAGAGAGAGTCAACCTAGCTGATGCCTGTGGGACTCTGGAACAAAAGCAAAAAATGGAAATATGTTTTCTTAGATTTTTCAAGATCTCTTTGCGGTGGACTCATATGACTGTGGTCGTACTGACATCCACACAACAACATTTCCCATGGACCCTGGCATGACTCCAGTATTTGTGAAGCAATATCGCTTGCCTCTCGCATCAATGGAGTCCCTTACTGAAATAATTAAGATCCTTGAGTCCCGTGGTATAATTTGTCCAGTCCACAGCACCTTCAATAATCTGGTGCTGGGGATTTTGAAACCAAACGGCCAGTGGAGACTCTGTGCTGACCTAAGGGAGCTCAACAAATGGGTCCATACTTCCCGATGGTCTCTTCCCTATATTGGCCAAGGGCTGGCCCAGATCCAGAGGTCAAGGGTATTCACTGCCATTGACCTGACCAATGGGTACTGGACTGTACCTGTCAGTAGGGAGGATGAATACAAACTGGCCTTTACCTTTGGGGGGCAGCAGTACACTTGGACCGGACTCCCTTCGGATCCATCAACTCCGGCAATTAATTTAACATTTTTCTACAAAAGGCCATGACCGACCTGGGTGAAAGGGGTAACCTGGCCTAGGTAGATGATGTTCTAATCAAAAGCTCAACTGTGGAGGAACACATATCGGAGATCCGTTATGTTCTGACACAGTTGAGGGCTGCCGGTGCAAAACTCTCCTTTCAAAAGGCACAGTGGTGCAGAACCCGTGTCAATTTCTTGGGGCATGAGATAACTCCTCAGGGTCTCTGTCCCCAGGAAAAGAAAGTGGAAGCACTCCAGAAATTAAAAGACCCCAGAACTCTGCAGGAACTAAGGAGCCTCCTTGGACTAACTAATTACAGTAGGAAGTTCATTGATGACTGCGCAGAGATCACAAGACCCCTGATCCATCTTCTAAAGGGGGATCAAGTGGGAGGGGGTCCAGTACAGGCCGAGGCAGTAAGACAACTCAATAGAAGCCTCTCACAAGTGCCTTGCCTAGCTTACCCTGTCAAAACAAGGAGTTCTTCTTGGAGACAGGGTTCTTAAATACATGCTTGACAGTATTATATCAAAAGCATGAGAAGGTCAATAAAAAAATCTCCTATGCGAGTAAAACTCTCTGTGGAGGAAACATTCAACGATTGTGAGAAGGCACTTCTGGCAAAGGTGTGGGCATTGAAGAATTACCACCCATTTATCCAGGGGGAACACATCATAGTGGAGACTCCTCACCAGCCTCTGCAATATCTCCAAAGTGACAGAATCCGGGCCTGAAATGTGAGTAATTCCCGAATTACTTCCTGGATTCTGTCAATGCAAGGCTTTCCTGTGGAGGTCAGATATGGCCAAAACAAAAAGAGTCCCCTCGCGCAATATCTGGCTGACTTGCATGATTGTGCCAGAGAAAACTGTCTCGAGGATGAAAGTCTTAAAATCAAGGACAATATGGAGGCATCCCTTAATTCCCCACACAAAGTCTATGAAGAAGACTAGTGTGAGGGAATCCCACTGTATGTGGATGGATGCTCCTACCATGTTGACAACAACGGGGCAAAAGAAATTGTGGCCGGCGTAGGGAATGCATGGGTGAATGATGCCCCAGAACTCTCCGCTGGGGACAAAATCGGTCCCCGAAGTAGTCAAGTGGCAGAGTTGATGGCTGTGCATCAAGCCATCCTCACTGCTGTCCAACACCAACTCCACGAACTGGTCCTAAACACTGATTTGGATTATGTACGGAACGGGTTTGTGGAGCACCTGGTTAATTGTAAAACCAGAGGCATGCTATGTGCTAATAACAAACCATTGAAACATGGGAAATTAATCCAAAATATAGATGATCTGGTCACCTCGAATTGGATGACCATCTGCTGGAAAAAGATTAAGGGTCATTCTAAAGTAGAGGGACCAGACAAAACTGGGAATGACCTAGCTGATCAGCTGGCCAAAACCAGAGCCATCCAAGGGGATCTACTTGAGATCGAGTCCCTGTTGGGGGAAATCCAGGTCACTGCTATCACTAGGTCCCAGACAAATGCTCACAATGAACACTCAACTGCACAATGGAGTAAGGAGACCCCAGATGCTGATTTGATTATGGCTCAGAAGGGGATCCAATAATTGGTAAGTTTTATCAACACATTGAGGACCCTGAGAACTTTCCCCTAACGTATACCGATTACATAGGGAAAGAGGACCTCAGAGTGTTGATGAAATGTCCAAAAATGTTCTGAATCCAGGACAGTTTGTTGGTAAGGAGATCCATAGCTGGCCATGACCAGTGGGTGGTCCCTACCTCATTCCGAAGCCTGATGCTAAGTCACGCCCATGATGCAGCCACAGCCGGTCATCGGAGGTTTCATACGACACTAGAAATCTTGCAAGAGGTTGCATAATGGCCACACATGGGGCAGGACCTCGACCAATACCTGAAGGGGTGTCTAGTGTGTGCACAATTTCAGCCAACATCACTCACACACCGTGCTCCCCTCCAAAAGAGGGGGATGACACTGCTTTGGTCAGATTTGCAAGTCGATTTTATCGGGCCCGTGATTCGCTCCTCTAGGGGCAACAAGTACATGTTGACCGTGACATGCTTGTTCACTAAATGGGTGGAATGTCTCCCGGCCTCAAACTGCAAGGCAGTAACAGCAGCTGCCCTAATGATCAACCACATCTTCTCGCGTTTTGGACTACCCCAAAGGATCGAGTCAGACCGCGGTAGCCAATTCACTAGCAAAGTAATGACAAAGATGTGGGAGATACTTGGGGTCAAAAGGAAACTACACATTGCCGACCGGCTGGCCTCTAGTGGTGGAGTTGAGAGATAAAACAAGACAATTGTGGGCATATTAAAAAAGTTTGTGGCAGATTCTGGGCCAAGTTGGGACATTTGACTACCTCTTGTCTTGATGGCCATCAGATCTACCCCTTCCTCTGAAACAAAAATGTCGCCGTTTGAGCTGATGACTGGACGAAGGATGGTGCTTCCCCAGCATCTGCTCTACAGAACCCAAGAGCAGACCTTGATAAATTCCCCCACAACTCATGAGTATGTTGAGAATCTGAGAACACCTTCAACATGCTTTTGCCTATGCTCAGCGAAATCGAGAAAGATCTGCCGACAGTATGAAGACCCAATATGACCTTAAGACTACTAAAACAGAATACCAAGTAGGAGAGTGGGTCTACTTGTACAATTTCCAAAGGAACCAGGCCAAACAGCGCTAATTTCTTCCTAGCTGGCTGGGTCATTTTGAAATTGTAGACAGAATCTCACCAGTCGCCTATAAAATCTGTATCCCCAAAGGCAGTTTGGCAGAAGGGGAAGATAAGTGGGTCCACATCAACCAGCTGAAGTGTTGCCATCCTAGGCATACTCTGCGGCAACTAGAGGAGCCATCAGGAAACCCAGAGGGGGACATTCCGGATCCCTAGAAAATTCCAACTGCAAGACCATTCCACCTGTTAAAATCAGTAGTAATCACAGGCGGGAAAGATTGTCAATTGTATGCCAAATGTATGCATCTGCCTCACTACATGAATAGTGGTGGGGAAATGCCCATAACCATGCTCTGTTCTGTCATCATAGCACTGGAACCTTGGATTCTAAGCACCAAGGAGGACCACTCGGGGACCTGGAGGAAAGACCCAAGGGGCCCGGAGTATCGCTCCATACTCCCATCCAGAACCGGTGAGGAGAACCTGTCGATCCAGCACTGATGGGAGAAGCAGACACATTTTTCCATTTGGACCAAAAAGAAAGAATGACATCCCAATCTCCCGACTTCCCCTTGACGGGCAGTCAAATTCAAGTCATGAGGGGGGGGCTTTGTGGGATGTATTAACCCACTTATACTCTGCCCTGCGGCACCACTGTGTTCTGGTGGTGCCAGAATTATCAAAATGGCCGCAAAACCCCTGTGTGTGCCAAAATCTATGGAAATCATGCTTTGTAACATGAAAATATGGCTGCCAAATCTACCATGCATGTTGTCAGCGGTGGAACGGAGATCTCACTCCTGAAACATGTCACTGGGCTGCCCAACAAGTAAACATGGAGCCTGCATGAAAAGCAGTGATTTGCTGAAAGAAATCCTGAATCTTGTTTTTAAATCTTTTTCTTGGTTGCTGAAACTGCAGAATGCCGGAACAAAACACCATCAAACATCCAATAATCTTGCTGGGCGCTACAATTCATACCTGCCTGTGAAATGTGTCAAAATCTGGGCGCAGTACCCGTGGCCGCCTGTATGACAGCTGTCAGTAGATTGCATGATAGGATTTAAACTTGCACAACTGAAATCTAATGTCTGAAATCTAAGTGACCTGAGAGTAACCTAGGTTGGAACTGTTTCATCTCATGATTTAGAATCTGGAATAAGTGTTCTAGCTGCTTGTTTTAAAATTACAAGTTTGTTTTAAACCAAGAAAAAAAGTAACAGAATGACATTGAAATTAACCTGCATAAAAGCAATCCAACCAGTCCAACAGCTTCCCCTACGGAGGCCAGGCATCTCCCTTCTGCTTCACTCCACCAGGAAATAACACCTCTGTGATGATTAGATTAGGGGAGGAGAATTTGGGGCTGCAGGGGAAGGGGACAATAGACATCCTCTTGCTGAAAGGACATGCAAAGTGTGAAGAGTCATAAATGGCCTCTCCCTGAAGGAACTGGGAGGAGATTGCTTCAGAGCTGCCAGGAGAGGAAGGAGGCGGAGATAAACCACCCTTTGCTGCTTAACAAAGGCCAAAAGCACATTTTTAATAAAGACTGATAATTTACGGTGTAAAATTGTGAAAATCATAGAAATAACAGCAATGTTAATGTGATTTCTGGATGCACGTTTTAAGAGATGTCAGAACTCTGTGAGATGTTCTGGGAAGTAGTAGCGGAAAATATGTTTTACCCCAAATATATTCATGCCAAAAGCATGAAACTTCATATTCTTATGCCCATATTCAATGCACACATTTGTACACATTTTCTGATGAACTGGATATTGTGTTCCGGACAAAAAGGGCAAAATTCTACCAAAAGCAGACACAAGATCCTATAGCAACGAGGTTTGGAGGAGTATCTGCTACACCAAATATGTAATCTATATAGGTTATTGTTATAAAGATTGCACACATGTAAATATGTATTGTACTAAAAGTAGATTTTATGTTCAAAGGGAAAAGGGGAGGATTAACTGACTCATAAACCCACATCATCATGGTGACACCCTGTTTTCTCCTCCAATCAAGGTAGAGAAGAGACTCTAGCCAATCGCCTGCCTAAGGGGGCGCGCTTAGGATAAACCAGCACACACCCTCTTTATCATCAGCATAAATAGAGCCAGCTGAGGACTTAGAGACAGACACAGATTCACCCACTAACCAATTGCTGGCAGAGCACCCTGCAAGAGAACCATCTATTTTCCTTGCTCCTGACTCCAGAAACTTGGCAAGCAGAAAGGCCCATTCCATTAGTTGAACCATTTTCAACTAGGCCTTGAATTTCCAGAACCAGAAAGAATCCCACAAAACTAAAGGGGAACAAAAGAAACAGCCGGGCTGTGCTGTAACTGCTTTCCTGCTAAAGGAATTATTACCAGAACCAAAAGATCCAATCCCGCTGTGCTGTGCTGTGACCAGAGAACCATTGCAGACCCAATCCAGTCCTGTGCCGAGCTGTGACAAGAGAACCATTGTAGACCCGATCCAGTCCTGTGCCGAGCTGTGACCAGAACCATTGCAAACCCAGTCCAATCCAGTGTGGCCAGCAGTCTGTCCCAGAACCAGAATCCCTGACCAGAATCCCTGACAGTTCCGTTTGAAACCCATATAGTGAGTATCTAGAGATAGAACTGTGTCACTCGCATATGTGCTGTCCATAGTAATTGTCAGAGCGTTTTCATGCGCTCTGACAATTACTAAGTTTGTCTCATTTGTTTTCTAAAACCAGAAATCATTAGTATTGTGAATAAATAAATTGAATCCCAGAAAGAAATTGAGTATGCACCACGTGAAGGGTCTGTGGCCAGGGCTGTGGAGATTCATGTGTGGCATTCTCTTTTTCTATAGTCATAATCTGGTATAAGAAATCCCATTTGTCTTTTAAAGGCGCATCTCTGTTTTCCCATTCTTGCGCCTATCTCAGAAAAACGACCTCCACTAAAACGTCCATAACTTCCTCAATTCGTACGCTGGAAACAAGATTTCAACTTCTGCTTCTAGCTAACATCCACAGCTTTCCATAGAACCTAAAACCGCAATCTATATAATTTGCCCGCGATCGCGATTACCGCGTGCGTAATAGTTTGCCGCGAATTTTCATTTTGGCAAAATATTACACGTGTGAAACAGCTTTTGATTGCACCCGACCTCAATTTTAAGACTTCACATTGCTCCTTAGTATTACATCATTGCTAGTGTTTGTCTGCAACTATCTAAAGTGGCTCCCACCAGAATTTACACAATTTCAGCAATTTAAACCAGATTTAGTGTTTTTGCACAATCCATTCCCAAGATAACTTTAAACCATTTTGACAGCTTGCCAATCAATTCTGTTTCTCTCGTGTGTTGCTGGGGGGAAATTGGGATTGACATTTTATTTGGATTCTGCATTCCTGAATACATGCTCTTTCTCCTCCTTTCTCTTTACACTGCCTGTTGGGGGGTTGAGGGGTGTGCAGGGGGAAATAGTAACCATACTGCTCTTTGATCTGAACACACACAAAAGTATTATTTCTGTGCTGAATTATTTTCCTCACTATTACTCCTCGTGATTAAAGAGATTTCTTAGTGATACATCACCCCATTGGTGATTATCGCATACCCATTAAACATAGTGTGACTATATTGTGAATACATAAATAAATATTTTAACTTTGCAAAGCAGCCTGATTCCTGGTTCAGTGTGACTGGGGGTGGTTTCAAGAGAGGGGCGTGATATGAGTGGTACATCGTTCAGTATAAAATACATTTTAGACACAAAATAAATAAGGATTTCAGTTGTGCATTACACGCTAGGCGTTCACTTAGGTGAAGTGCCGGATTGAAATCACTTACAGAAGTCAGTGGCTATTCAGTTGCAGTACCATATAGACAAATATGGTATTTTCAGAATATATCAGTCAGTGGTTGGATCACATCAAACCATTTAGACGGCCACTGTCCAACTGGTAGATGACACTATCCAGATCAATGCTGGTGGAAGTTCATGCCTGCTGATAAGCTGCGATTCTCAACCTTATGCAATATAGTGGACCATTGGTCACTCATTCTCTCTACACGCATGAGTATTAGGAGGGGTAGCCCTGGAGTAGTTTCAGCCTTTCCTCTCCGGAGAACTCCAATATGTTCAGATAGCTTTTTCCAGGCCCCTCCAATTCCTGTGGCATGTGGAGTGCCTCAGGGGTCTATCCTTCCTCCTGTGTTATTCATTCCTACATCAAGCTGCCGTAGAATATAATTGATGGCTGTGGCATCTCCATCAATCAGTATGCTGAAGACTACTATACCTATGTGTGTCATTCAAAGGGGATACCCATTGCCTGGGGAGATGTCCCTCTATGAAGGTGGCACAGATCAAACGAGCAATTTAATACTGTGAAAAGAACATTTATTCTGTTTGGGCTGAAAAGCCCTCGAAGCTAGTACAGTCCCATAGTACGATTGTTATTGTGCACCTTCACCATTTTGTCTCAGGGCCAGGTTTTAGCCGTGTGTGGACATTTTCATTTCCAGACAATAAGTGGGTCAATTTTGACGTGACTTACTTTTATTACATTAGTCAGCACACAATTCACTGCCCAGGTGAATGAAATGACAGTAATTGAATCATCACTTGAGAATCTACAGGACTGTGCTTATGTCGGGTCCTGCATGTCATTATCGGATATGGAGAAAAAGACCTCACTGCTGCGAATAAACATTGAAAGTTGCATGCGTGCACATTCCAAATTCCTTGGGGTGAAGCTTGGTTTCGGGGGTGGGCACATTTAATCCCACTGATGATACCTCTTTTAGCTGTCAGGCAATGACATGGATGGTGCATCTGCTCATGTTTGAAGTCTTTTCGCCTTGGCATTTCTTATGCACACATGATCCCAAAGCTTTTCCCATACAAAGACATACGCATCAGTTCAATGCAGAAGTGTATCAGCTCAAAGAGGTGTTCAAATGTGTTCAAATGTCCCACCTCCTTTGAAGTGGCATCGTCAATCTGAGCAGAAGGTAGTCACTTTGCGGGGGAGGGAAATTAGCTATGTTTCTGCACAAACTTCACTTTTCCGCAGTATCACTCCTGCATGATCTGGACTTGGGTCCTGCATTACGGTTGTTTGACCAGTACTCAACTGACATTCACAGCAGAACTCACCACATGTGTGCCATCACTGGATCCCAGACGTGGAACCCTGACTAGGCCCAACCAGGCCGAAACACGTGTCTGGGGTTGCTGTTGGTACTCTTGTTTAGAAGAGAATTGCCTGGCATTTCGGTGCTGGACGGCCCTTGGGCAGGACAAAGACTGATATGTAGTGGACATTTCTCGTCTGGGAAACGATGGTGAGCTAAAGACTCTGGTTGAGACTCTAACCCGAGATATAGGCCGGTAGAGAGACACTCCCAGAACCCCCCCTCTTTTTTCAATCACTGGATCCAACAGTAATGTGCCACAACCCTTGAGTGGACATGTTAATTTAGCCAAACTTCACACATAGACAATTTGAATAAAAAAATACTCAGCCAACAAATGTCTGCCGCAGACCCCCGCTAAAAGACTGGTTGTGCTGTCATTTGCACATGCCCACAATCCATGAATGATAATCTGGGACCTGGTTGTCTCAGCGAGGCATCACTCTTTCTCTTGCGGGGCTGTTTGGTCCCTTGGCATCTTATTTGAAAAACACAAACGATTCTCTATGATCACACATGCTCAATAAAGTCCAGCTTGCTCAGAGTCAGCTACATCCTCTATGTAAAATAAAATCTTTTCTCCCCACTGATTTGTTTCAGTTCTCCAGCAGAAGCTCACATACTGTCTCACATTGATGGGGATGCTCTTCTGGTTGGAGAATATGACGAAGAGCATGTAAATAAGCTTCACAGCCATTAGAACCTGTCCTTCTGTCAGCTGCTTACTTAGTAAAAACAGCCTGCAGATATGATTATATATCTCACCTCAGGCACTTCATTGTCTGCCACTTGACTCTTCAATACTCTTAAAACTGGGCAGCCTGGTATATAATGCTCTATCTTAACGCCAGTCTAGTAATATGACCTCCAATCTTCAACTCCTAGGTGAAGCATGTGCTCTGCACATCACAGACGACCAAACTCCACTGAATTATTAAGGAGGTAAAAGCCCAAACTCATAGACAGGCCTTTTCAGTTGCAGATTACTCACTACATTTTAAGATGCCCCGCTCCCACTTTTAGTTTTTCTAAACAAACTTCAAAACGTTTTATTGCCTGAATGTTTCTGCTTCTGGGTTTCATCTGTTTTTCTCTGTTATTTCATCTATTTGTTTTGGTGCGCTCTTTGCAAGAATTTTAATAAAAATTGTATTCCTTCAGTTTTTTATGAAATGTGTACTTACATTGGGGTGTGGCCCATGAGCCCTAAAGGATAAGGTTTACCTTTTCGTAAGTGATTTTAATATAATAAAAATAAATTGCATTTTGCATATCGAGTAGACATGGGCTACATCTCTCTGGAAGATATGATGATTACCTCCTCTAAGGAGCACTATTTTATCATCATCAATGCATTACCCATGATGTGGGAGGCCCCTGTCTGGTATACAATAACATTTTCAATTGCATGTGAAGAAGACAACACTGGAAGACCACAACCCTTTCATATAAGACATCACAGTAAATGATCATGCAGGACATGAGACCTGGCCTTATGAAAACAAATCAGAAGTGGAACACTGGTGGGGAAGTTTGCACCCAGCTTTAGTACCAAGATTTGCTTTTTTTAAAACATATTTACATACATACGCCATTTTTATGCTGTCCACCTAAGCCTAGAAAAAGTAAAATGTAAGATAAAAACAGAGAAGTAGAACGCTGGCAGAGAGGTTCAGACCTAGCTCACCACGTTGTTCTCTTTATAAAAAAGCATTGACAATGCCAACAGTTTGGACTTTTTCCAATTAAGCCACTAACTCTCAGAAGACTGCTTTGAAAAAACACTGGCCGGCACTTTCAAGTGTAAAGTTTGATGCTAAGGCTTGACTGGGAGAGGATGGCCGTAGGGATTAGCATGGCCATGGACAGTCAATTGGTGGGCAAATAACCAAACAACACCTACATGCTGCGAGTTCATCCTCATATGCCATTCCTCCTTATCTGTACTCTAATGCAATAGTTGTGGTTTATGGGTGTCTTAATACCCCAAAATAATAAATGGGATTATGTTCCACAATAGGCTGGCATTATCCATCAATGACTTATTTTATGCTTCTGATTTTAGCAACCCTGAGTGTTTAGGCCCCTACTGTTTTACCTTTCCTACCATCCCTTTCTCATTCTTCTCCACCCTCCTTTCAACGGCAGTGTTCCATTTTTTGTGGATTTTGTGTGAACACCAAATGACCATGCAATATGGTTGTCTAAAACTGCAAGCTGATTTAGATGGTACAACATTGAGTGGCATCATAGTGCTAGGCTGTCTGACTTGTTCATTTGTGGAGGGAGGTACGCATTTTATTGGTAAAGTGTTCTGATTCCTAATTTCCAAGATGTGCACAGAGTAAATACTGACTTTGGGTAGTATTGCCTGTAAGTCTGCAAAGGAGCCTTGATATATGGTAGCTGGTAAATGAACAGGTGGCATGTTATCTGATGATGTAGTACTTGCCGAACAGCCACAGATTAACTCGACCACTAACAAAATGTGAGACCCATTGTATTCTCAGCATAGCAGAGGGAAGAGCTCTTGACAAATAGATGGCATCCTTAGCCACAGCCTCCACCCACACGCTGAGTTGAACGGCCGGGAATCTAAAACAAAAATGGCCCAAGAAAGGTTGACTATATGGAGGAAGGGGGTGGGAGCATCTGTGTGGTGATTTTGGGTTCTAAGTAACAGGAGCTTCTAACAAGGATGTTTCTTTTAAATGCCTGAAGTAGTGCGTTCCTAGTCGTTGTGGTAGCACCTAACAATACCTACCTACCAATCAGGGCTTGCTTACTCCCATTGCCGGTGCTGATTTGAGGCAAATTAGCTTTATCATGCGGGGTCAATGAGAGGAGGGTGCTACTGATAACGGGAACGTACGTGCAATGGTCCTGACTCTGAGATGTAAAGGAGAACATTTTACGAGGATATTTCTTTTTGGTTCTGAAATCAGGATTCAGATGGTCACTTGGTGTGGTACCTACCAAACCACAGGCTGCTTCCTATTACCACTGAGTGGGTCCCAGTAACACAAACAGTGCTGTAAATAAGTACAAATTAAGAGCACATGTAATGCAACATTACAATTGCCTAAAATTCTGTTTGAGAAAAAATGTCTTGTGTCACGAAATGCTACTAGAGCACGGAACATGCATGTGCTAAATAAAAACTGTTACCTCTTCATATTTTGTGATCTGGCCATTAGTGATGTATTCAGGCAATCCACCTTAATGCATGACACATCTCTGATGCAGACATAGCATTGCTAGTTTTGATGCACATAGTAATTTGGATAAAACACTCATACAAATTCCTCGTGTCTGTAAACTCTGTTAGATGAGCTTTTATTTTTTACTCAATGCTTTGACATCTGAAGAATAATCCCTCAGCAGGATTCGAACTAGTGAAGTACACGCTGCTCCATGTCAGAGACGAGCATTCATCTCGTGAGCCACCCAGCACCCCCCCAGCACAACAGCACTCAACCCTTTTCCATTGATAACTCGACCACACTGCATTGATAAGGTTCTGGTGTGAGGGGAGGAGGGAGCCTGCTTGCTCAGTAGTCCCACAACAGTGATTTGCGACACACTCACCATCCATTTCCGAGCAAACAAGGAGAGTGCAGCACAATCTTTTCATGCAACTGGACAGTAAATGCAGCTGTCATCTTTAAAATGAATGTTTGTGACTCACTGCTATGGGTCAGTTACTAAATAACGCGAAATATTGATAGTTAACACGAAAATCTTTGGAGCTGTTAACACGTTAGTATTTTGAAATATGTTTTAACAAATACATATTCTCTTTGGAAAAGTAAAATATTTTTGAAAATATGAGCAAATGTGTTAATAACACATAATGAATAATTAACATTATTTTTAAGCCCTACATTTCAAAACAAACTACTTGGTTTTGGTGAATCAAGGATGTTCCTCGTGAGCTAACAATTAAGTGCATCTCCAATATGGCTGCTAGCAGGGAACAGCTGAGACCTGAAAGAATACCCATTCAGAGAACTTGTGGGCAGGGAAAACCAGGAAGGGGCGGGATTAGCCATAGGAATTAGCAAAGCATTGGGCAAAGAATGGATTGGCTTATAACTGAACAACAGTGTATCCCTCTGCAATGTCACTTCTCTAAGCCCCTCTTCAAAGGTCTTTCTCCAAAGCCCTTCTCACTATCTATACATTAATCAATATTTTAATGCAATAGTGTGGGCTTTATTGGTGTCGCAAGGGACACCCAATAGCCCAAACTAAAAATGAAGTGCCCACACGTCTACACTGCCAATGTAATGGGTACAATACCTGTACAAGAATATGAAAGTTTAGACACAGCACAGTATGTTAATACGCACTGGATGACTAATGCTCTTATCATTTACCTTTAAGAACGCAGACAATCTGTTCAAAAACACCTGTATACATTTCAAACAGTATGTTTGAATTTTAAAGCCATTATACCTCATTGACCGTAACAGTTTAAATTAAAAAGATGGGGATTGACATACAAGTTGGAACCCAGTGCACTTGGCTGCTCCCTTTTCAGAATAAAGGGATTATTCCTCTACACTACCAATTCAGTGGTTACAATGCACATAAACACATTTTTAAGTTTAGATATAGCATGGTACATCACAGTGCATTAGAGGCCATCTTGGAGAAGATACATGTTGAGTATAACCGAACCTCGTGCTTGGACACTCAACATAGAGAGAGTGGAGATGTTAAATTAGTTTTCTTTTAGGCATGTTAGCGAACGAGAGAAAATAATGATGTGAGAGGTGGTTCACTGACATACAGAGGATCGCATTGTGACAAGGGGCCCATTGCGTGTTGGCCAATATTACATTTGCCCTTTGCTAGTTAAGTAGGGACAAGGCTATGCCTTACCTTTGTGTGGGGAAGATAGTGGGACTTTCTTCGGAAGTGCAACGTTTTAGCTATTTCTGCCTTTGTCTTTACCCTGGTTAATCCATACTGTTAATGATTTTGGGTTGGACTAGTATGTCTGTGCCTCAGTACAAATAGTGTCATCCAAGCATGGGCCGTCTGTAATCCTCAGCCATGTTTTTACCTTTCTCAACGATTTGTGTTTTTTGTTTTAAGATGTCAATTTCTTTCTTGTTGTTTCTACATGTCACTATGTGGGTCCAGGTGTATGTCCTCATCATCTTGGTGAGAATGTTGTAGCATGCTTTCATTACTCGTGACTAGTCCTAAGAGGACTTTTGAAAAAGTGATCAGTACATTTTAGCAGTTCTTCCATTGCAAATCTGAGGTGGCATGAGGTGGCATGTAAATATTTGAGAGCAGTCAAGGCTCCCAATTCCAAGCAAAAGCTCACAGTGGTATTTCCGAACCTGCTAAACCCTGTTTCTAACAGGCTGCTTATGCTAGGAATAGCAGCTTCACTATTTCTATTGCTGCATTAAAGATCGAATAATTACTTCCAGTGTACTTGAACCTCACGTTACAAATAGTTACAGTACTGTTTCTTGCACAAGGCTAGCCCATGTAACTGATTAGTGCTAGAAATCATAATATGTTTCAATTTCCACTTAGGGTGGGTGCCAGCATTTGAAATGAAAAATAAATATATCTAGTGTAAACAATTTCCATGCTAGTGAACTTTGCACCACAAATCTACTGTTTCAGGAATGCATAAGTTTTTGAAAATGTTTACCTCCTGCTAATGACTGAATAGAAAACAACATTTCTAGGATGTCTAGTGTGAATCCCACTCCGACAGGACATTATATTTTCTATTTCCAGTTTGGGGTGCCTTTGCAGTAGACATAGTAGTGTTGTCTTTTCCTCACCAATGCGAGAAGAAGAATAAAAGTGCTTCTTTCATGGGGATCAGTAGCAAGCGTGCCTCACTGCTCTCTCAGGGGATGAACGGCTACCAATCCATGTATAAATGTTCTTGTGCACACCAACTATTTAAATAATATTTTTAAATATCAAAGCAAGCTCAAAAACAACTTGTTTGCAGGGGGAGGAAACACTGCCCTGACACAAAGCTAGTAGGAATAAGATTAAAAAAAATGGTATCCAAAAACTGGGATACTCCTGTCCCCTCCAAACCTACTGCGTCAACTTTTTCTTTTTTATACAGAAGAAGAAAACAAGGAGGGGCCACATAAATATAAGGTCAAACTCAACGTGCTAGATGCAAATACTATTGTTTTAAATATTTCCAGTCAAGTTCTGGACTGACAACAACTTACTTTGCTTAACAAAGGCCTTGCCTTTGTACCCACAAAGAATACTGATGATGTCACAAATAACTTTTGATTCAATACCAATAGAGGAAGAAATTACCACCTCTTTTGATTACCTTGAGATGAACCCGAAAAGTACCTTTGACCCAATGATCAACAGTGTTGCCCTTAATATCTTTGAGTCTACAATTCTCAATCATTTAAACATATGCTAAAAACAACTGATGATCATCAATAATTTGCAAGGGATGAAACACTCACCATAAAACCTGCTGACCCTATACGAGCTGTAAGATTAGACTGAAGGACTTTGCCACCTGCAAAACACCTAATGCCATTTATCCCATGAAGTGCCTGTGCAGCCTATTATATGTTGGACAAACCACGAGGAAGGTAGGTGAAAGATGGACAGAACATAAATCTAATATTAGAACGTGTAACCAAAAATCCCCACTGGCCAGGCACTTTATGGAGAAGGGTCGCAATGTCGGTCAAATGAAATTCATTGTTTTAGAAGTGCTTAAAATTCCTGCAAGAGGTTACGATTCAGCAGCTAAACGAGTACTTTTAAAGACACATTTGTTTCTTCCTGCAACTGAGTTGTTGCTAGGCAGACCGGAGTGTTGGGAACTACAAATCCCAGCATTTTTGTAGTTTGTGGGACTATTTATCTTCACGTCAGGCGCGTAAGCGCCGGCGCGTATGGGAAGGTTAACTCCGGTTTGCTCCGGGTGTGCTCTGCTCTGCAACCCCTCATTCCTGAGCCCTTTATTGAAAATAGTGAATGCCTACTTCAAGGAGGGCTCAGTTCCGAAGGAGCTCAAAAAGGTTACTATTACCCCGCTAGTAAATAAGGCAGGCTTGGATCCCAAGGACCCAGCCAATCTTCGCCCCATAACCAACTCCAATTTTGTCCTTAAAATTTTGGACAAAATAGCCACCCAGCAACTATAACTGTATGTGGAGAGTCACTCTGCGCTACAACAGCAACAAATAGGCTTTAGAGAGACACACAGCATGGAGACAGCTATGCTGGATCTCCAGAACCACATGCCGAGTTTGGTGGATAGGAACAAAGTAGGGATGCTGATGCTTCTGGATCTAAGCGCGGCTTTCGATCTGGTAGATCATCAACTCCTTATCAAAGCTCGCAGGGAAAATGTGGGCTGCTCAGAAAAAGCGATAGAGTGGCTGGTGTCTTTTTTATCTGACCGCCAAGCCAGAGTTCATTGGGGAAGTAGCTTTTCCGACTTTGTGTTCTATTCTTTTTGGTGTCCCCCAGGGCGCCAGTCTGTCACCCATGCTTTTCAATATATATATGCGCACTCTGTGTAGTATTCTAGTCAAGGCTGGAGTGTTTTTCACGAACTACGCAGATGACACACAGCTTATTTTGGAGCTGAAGGGAAATCATGACGCAGATAGTGTTACAATTGGAAAAGTCTATAGGATGATAGATGAATGGATACAGGCTAATTGGATGTGTCTTAATGATTCTAAGACTGAATCGATGCTCTTCGGTTCTAGTCGCCAGTTAGCTAAACTTGGGGGGGAATATAAGTCCTTTCAGATCAAGGACATCAAAATTCAAGTATCCTCCCAAGTTAAAACCCTTGGCATGATGGTAAACTCAGAAGTCAATTCTGATGCTCAGACCAACTATCTACAAAAAAATACGGCATATTATCTTAGGGTAATGAAAGCTATTAAGCCTTTCTTGAACGAAAGAAATCTGGCCATGATAGCCAGAGCCATTGTCTTGTCAAGGCTCGGCTATGGAAATGCCCTCTTGATCGGGGCTACTGTCAAGGACTTGGCTAGATGCCAAGTCATTCAAAATGACGCTGTTAGCCTAGTCAAAAATCTGAAAAGAAGGGATCATGTAACGAGTGAAAGAGTGTCCCTCCACTGGCTTACAGTCGAGGAACGAATAAAGTTTAAATCCCCCTCACTGGTGCACAAGTGCCTTTATGGCAAAGACCCTTGTTAGCTAAAGAACAGCTTAGTGCCATATGCTCCTCATAGACGGTTACGATCGGAAGGTAAGAGTCTTCTGTCTGTTCCCAATTTCAAACTGAAATCTGGTTTGGGCAGGTCCTTTTTGGTCCTGGCCCCACAACTGTGGAATAATCTTCCAGACGCACTGAGAACAGAAAACAATCATCTGGCGTTTAGGAAACGTCTTAAGACCCAAGGAACTAAGTCTTCCTTCACTTAGTGCTACCCATCTGGTTTAGGAAGTGGCTAGGCTTCATGCCTTGCTATATGTGTTGTACTGTCCAAGCGCCCTGATGCCTGCGGGCTAGTGGCGCTTTACAAGCATAAAAAAACAAAACAAGATTTTTTTTTTAAAAGTGATCTCAAAGTGAGATGCCTTGGATGAATCTTCTTGACACTTTCTTTCTGAAGGGAATGATCAAATACTTTGTTTTACACTGTTACATTTGATTTAAAGGACACCCATATTGTACAATTGCTTATTTAAGTGCTAAGTAATAACACCTGTCTAGTATCACAATAGTTTTATGTTTCAGTTCTACCATAATTTGTATTCTATATCAACTTGGTCTAGTGATTCATTTTTTGTCATGCTGTTTACAATTGATAATGACTTATTATTATTATTATTATTATTATTATTATTATTATTATTATTATTTGTTATTTATTACTTCTATAGCACCACACATGGGGCTGAGGGCGCACAAAGAACAAAGAACAGACGGACAAACAAAAAAGCAATCATGGGACTATGATAGGACCAAAAGACAGAAATATTCAGCCCACCTCAATGTTAAAAAGGTGTATTTTCAAAACTTTCTTAAAAGAGATCAAGGAGGACAATGTCCGGATCGCCAGTGGCAAGACGTTGCAGGTTTTAGTGGCACACACATCAAAACCTGCACAGCCACATTCTTCTAGTTTTCCAGCGAAATATAAGAGCAGATTATCTCAAAAAACACACCCAACGATAGAGGAAAGTGATGTGAAGCAGGAAGGATTGAAGAGATAAGCAGCCGAGGCGAGCTAGCTGTGTATCCTGATCCTGGAAGCTGATGGCAAACATTTCCAAAATGGCGGACGTGGCCCGGTGTCCCAGAGAAGGAACCAGGCATAGGAGCAGCAGAAACGAGTGTGGAGAGTGGAGCTCAAGTAGCCCCCTGCACATTGCACCCTGCTGGGGGGCCTAATGGGACCAAGAAGATGTGGCGTGAGCTGGCTGCAGAGACATCTGCACAACCAAGGTCCACACAGAGAGCTCCGTCCGAGGTACGGGCTGCCGCACTTGCCCACTTCTCTGTCTGCTGCCAGCACCACTCCTCCTGCAGCAGAGGCTGGGAAGAAGCGGACGGGCCCGTAGGAACCAACAGAGGGTGCTAGGACCGAGGAGGCACAGGGCCAGGAATGGGTCAGTGGGAGGAGCAAACTCTGCGATGGGACCAAGAAAATTATGCAAACCATGATTCTGGGGTGGAAAGGCTGAGAGGCAAGGAGTGCGGCCCATCCAGAGACCTGAAAGATACAGAAGTGGCAAGGGAGAACTGTCAGCCTGGGATCACAGCAACCCTGGTAGTGATGAAGGAGGGACAGGGGGAACTATTACAGCATGGCTAAGGCGCACAGTTGCAAACCAGTCAAGGGCAAGCCAACTGGCACACGGACTAGGTCTGCCAACAAAGGGAAATATTGGTGGGTAGCCAAGAGCGCTCCACCCCACTGGTGGACAGGGGCTGAGAGGAGCCTGGTAAGCAGAGACTAAGAGAGCGAATAACACTGACTGGGGCCAGAAGCTGCTAGCCCAAAGAACACATAAGCGGCCAAGACACTAGTGGCCAAGAAGACTGCACACGGAACGGCTGCAGATTAAGGAGTAACGGGTCATGGCACGACTGCAGTAGACGGATAAAGGCAGGGAAAACATGGGAAGAAGCACCCTATTACGTCAGGGAGGCACACCTCACAGATGGCGGAGAAAGGCCGGAAAGGGAAAGGCCAGCAGAATGTCAAGGAGGTCTACACACAGCAAAAATAAGACTGAAAACGAAGCACCAGGGAGAACAGGTGGGGACAACCACTACACAGCAGGTGATCACACAAGAAGAAGGCCCGATCCTGGCCGCAATAGCACCACTTCAATCAGCACTAGAATACAAAATTGATGCAGTCATAGTGGATGTGGGCCTCCTGCGCCAAGATGTGAGTGTGCTGGTAGATCGGCTGGGCACCGGGGAACGAGTGCAAGAGAACACGACAAACATAACTAGTGCTCAGACTCAAGTGGCGGACCTAATGGCCAAGGTACAAGCTCTGGAATACTGCGCTTAGGACACAAAGGGGTGAGTCTGCAGGAACAACATAAGAATACTCTAGACTCCCTGAAGGAGAATAGGGAAGAGACCCCACTGAGTATGTAGAGAACATGCTGCTACAGGAAGTGGGCCCAGGCATGCTATCTCAGGGATTCATGGTCGAGAGGGCACATAGGTCACTGAGAACGAGACCTCCACCAGGAGCACCCCCGAGGCCGATAATAGCCAAAACCTGAATTATAAGAATAGAGAAAAGGTCCTGGCCTTCTCCAGAAAAGGGGGAACCACCACGAGAGGATCCTCAAAGCTGGCTATTTACCCGGACAATTCTGCCCTAGTACAGAAACGTAGAGCCCAGTTTGGCCCAATCATGGAAAAACTGAGGAGAGCAAACTTACGCTATAAGCTGATATACCCCGCTAAATTGAAGGCACTACACAATGGGAGGTCACACTTTTCTGACAGCACAGGAGACGCACAGTCCTGGAATGGATGTGCAGGGAATGCCACAACTCCCACGCAGGAACAATGACGCACCATAGAGGAACGCTGCTGGCGCAACATGGAATGGACCCTTCCAAGACCTAGTATGGCATACAACACGAGACCGGAGATAAAGATCGCAGTAGTGCGGGAGCACGAGAACCCAGGACACCGTAACAAAGCAGGTGCCCCGCAAGACAACTGCTCCTGAAGTGGCTGTAGGACCCCAGTTGAAACTTTGGATGCCAGTTTGAAGGTGTCAAGCTGCTGCAAGCTGCCCGGCGATGGAGAGGCAGGAGCAAGAGAAGCAGCTTGGCCTGAGCGAGAACACTACCACTGGGCCAATGTTTGGTTTGGTAACGTACTGTTGGGGCTTTCTTGGAGTAAAGGGGAGGGAGGGGCGAAGGGGAGGGTGCAACCAAAGGGACAATTGGGTGTTAGGTGTTATAGTTTTTTGAGGTTGTAGGGGAGGGAGGCCGACCAAGCTGAAGAGAAGGCCAGTGAAGGAAGGAAGGTTTGTTAGGGACCTACACTGTGATATGCGAGGAAGACAGAGATGCGATCGACATCTACGATAGCAGGGCATTGGAAAAGATACAACCCTGGGAGCCCACCCCAGATGGGAACTAAATGCTTGGGAATAGCCACCTGGAATGTCAGGGGACTCAACAGCTATACTAAAAGGTTATGAGTGCATGCATACCCAAAAAGGATGGGGATAGAAATAGCACTACCGCAGGAAACACCCCCTACAGAGGACAGGCAAGCAACAATAGCCAGGAAGTGTGGAGGGATGCTATATGGTTCCACATTCTCAGCATACACAAGAGGACTACTGGTCTGGATAAACCCCACAGTCCCCTTTCCGGTGCTAGAATTAAGAAAGGATGACAAAGGAAGAATGGTAGTGTTGCATGGCTTACTGGAAAACAGGGAGATTTGCTTAATAAACACATATGCCCCGAACCATGATGCAACTACATTCTTCAAGTCTCTATACCACAGACTGACCACATACGGAGAGGAAACCTGGGTGTGGGGAGGAGACTTTAACTGTACTCTCAACCCCAGACTAGACAGGTTGGACGAGAAGCACAAAAAAACAGCTCCGCCGGTCAGAATATTAGATGCCCTCTTGCAAATCGTACAGCTAGTAGATGTTTAGAGAGAAACTCATGGGGAGACACGGGGATACTCACACTACTCAGCACCACGTGGAACACACACCAGAATAGTCTACATTTTTACAGGAACTAAAACATTGAGGGAGTTTGGGGGAACTGAATACCGGGCCAGGGTCCACTCGGACCACGCTCCACTGACAACGTATTGGCAGGCAGACACCCAGAGGGCCCCGATACCAACCTGGAGACTGAGGACTGAAGCACTGAAGCCCTGCAAGACAACATCTTCAGAAACCACCTCAAGGACACAATAACAGAATACTTCGATACTAATACGGGCAGTGTAGCAAAGACTGTTAGACCTGTGCCAAAAATGCATAGCGGAATGGGAAAGACTAGGGAGACTGAACTATACGAAGTACACCCAGAAACTGCACGGGAAGGAGACAAGCCATGGAGACTACTAGCATGGCTATGTAGGCGCGAGGAACCCAGAGACATGATCAATAGTATAACACGAGAAGACAGGACAGTGGTCAGAACACAAAAAGAAATCAATAGCCAGATTCTATCAATCCTTATCCTCAAGGGAGATTGACGTGGGCGACACCGACTTAGATGATACCCTGCGCCAGATAGACCTACCACAGCTAGAAAGGCAACAAGCAGCTGCACTGGACGCACCACTGACACTGGCTGAAATTAAAATAGTGATAGCTGTCCTCCCTTATCAGCAAAATGATGGGACCGGATGGTCTACCCAGCGATTTATACAAGACCTACATAGACACACTAGCGCCTAGACTATTAAAGGTTTATATAGAAGCATACAAGGTGAGAACACTGCCTGGTAGCCTCAGGGGCTACCCCATAGTACCTATACTCAAGCCAGGGAAGCCCCCGCAATACTGCAAATACTACAGACAGCTCACCATGATGAATCAGGACAGTACAATATTGGCTGCTGTATTGGCAAATAGACTTAGGACAGTGATAGGTAGCCTGATCCACACAGACCAGACTGGGTATGTCCCAGGGCACTGCACCTCATGGAACATATGAAGATTACACCATGTAATAGACAGCACAAACTACTGGGAGGAAGACTGCGGGATAGCCTCCCTTTATGCAGTCAAAGCCTTTGACTTGGTCTGGTGGAACTAGCTCTTGAATGCCCTGGAGCGATTTTGGGTTTGGCGATGCCTACATGAGGTGGGGGAAATTGATGTATATGGCACCTAAAGTGAGGATGAGAACAGGGAAACACATATCAGAAGCATTGGAGGTGCAGAAAGTCACCATACAGGGCTGCCCACTGTCGCCATTGCTATATATCCTGATGTTGGAGCCATTGGCACTCTTCCTCAGAACAGAGTACGTGGAGGCTGAGATAGAACTGGATGGGACGGTACATTTGATCTCCCTATATGCAGATGACGTGCTTCTGTATGTCAACCACCCTGAGGATAAACTACCGTAACTGCTAGATGTCATAGACCAGTTTGCCAGTCTGTCAGAGAAAAATCTAGCCTATTCCTGTTGGGGGAACTGATGGAGCTGGCCAAGTCACAATTGCCGAACTTGGGGCTGAAGTGGGCGCAGGAGTCCTTCGTTACTTGGGAATAAATGTGTGGCACGACCCTGCCTCCGCCCACACAGATAATACACAGAGAGCCCTGGAGGGAGTGGAGAACTCCATGAAATCCTGGAGGAGGCTTCCCTTGGGAGTACCGGGCAGAGCAGCGTTATTAGAGATGGTGGCGCTCCCACGCCTCCTGTACCACTTCACCATGGTACCCTTTTATATACCTAGAAGATTGTTAAGGCGGCTGGACCGGATGGCTAGAGAAATCCTGTGGGGAATGGGGAGGAACATAATCGCCGTTAGCACACTGCAGAGGGACTATGGGGGTGGGATGAGAGTGGCCAACTTTGAATTATATTACCTGGCGGGACAGTTGCAGTTTGTGGCAACCTGGCTCAGGGATGAAGCCACGCTAAATACCCAGCTCCTGAATCCTATGCAAAAACACCATTACCTGAAAGAGGTGCCCTGGGTGTAAGAAAGGAAACTACCAAGACCCTCCGGGTTACTGAACCTTAGCAGAGACTTGTGGAAAAAGGCCTGCAGATTTGCAGGTTGCCCGTACCCATATTCCAAAAATATACCTATTGTGGGACTCATAGGGAAAGGGCCAGACACAGCAAAACAGTTTAGAAAGCACTGTGAGAGCAAAGGTATCACCACGGTGGGTGACCTGTGATGGAAAATGAGCTGCTGGAATTTAGGGCCCTGGTCAGCGAATACAGACTGCATGAGGGACAATTCCTCATACACTTAGGAGTGGTAGGCAGGATGGATAAAAGATGGCCGGGAGCAAGAGATGCAATAGACTCCAGCACTCCACTTGACACGCTGTATGACATATCAGAGGGGGACACACAATATCCAGAATATATGACTTACTACTGGGGGAATTAGACACAGGGGAACTGGCGGTGCGCAGTAAGTCAGAGCGAGACATTGGTAGAACCTTCATTGACACTGGCTGCCAGAGAGCATTGCTGTACACCAAAAGAGTCTCTAGAAACGCTAGATTCAAACTGACCTAAACATATGTGACACATAGGGCCCACCTCACCCCACACAAGATGTCGCATATCCATAAGAATAAGGCCCAGGCATGCCCAAGATGCACCCAAGAGGGCGCGGACATGATGTACATGTTCTGGACATGTCCAGTGATTTCTGGGAAAGGGTTTCAGATAAGGTGCAGAGAGGAGGGATCCAGATGCATGCATGGCCCCCGGAATTCGGACGGCTGTGGCTGTTCCTGAGGAAGGGGAAGCAGGTCGCTCACCTCTCAAAAATTACATTTGATTTGTGTATTAGCAAAGAGGAGGATAACGATGGCCTGGACATAAACTGAGGTCCCAGTATAGAGGTTTGGTGGGTAGACCTGAAACGTTGGTCACTGGCGGAGACTGCAGTGTGGCACAGGGCACTGCTGAATGGAGCATATGAGGGAAGGGACGGGTTGGAAGCATGGAATGTAATGACGCAGATGGTGTTGATGCTAGCGACGCTGGGAACCCCTAAATGGGACTCATGGCACCACAACACAAACATACTGGAACTATCGATGCACATTGAACGCTACAAGACAGGGGCTAAGACAATATCATGAGTAATGGGTGGGGAGGGCACTAAGAGACTAGATTAATAGTAACAAATGAATGTAACATCCACCCAGAAGTATGCATTGCAAAATGCATGTCACAAAGTAGAATGTTGATGTTCTTTGTATGTTTGCTGGAAAAAACTAACAAAAACTTAAAAAATTGCAGGTGTGCCTCAGAGGTTCCAGCCACCAGACTATTACAATAGTCTAGTCGCAAGTTAATCAGAGCAGTGTCAATGAGATATCTATTTTCAAGGGAGTGAAAAGGCTTCATTTGATGAAGCAGTTTAGTCACACATGACGAACGGAGATGAGAGGCATGAGACTTCATTATCAACCGTGAATCCAAGTATACCTCTAAGGTCTTTATCTGTTTAGCAACAGGAATAATACAGCCAGATATGGAAAAATTACTATACCTGGGATCTAAACTCTTCAGTCATGACCCTGAACCAACCACAGCTCTGTTGTGTTCTCATTAAGAGTGAATTGAAGGCCATCCAGGATTGTATTGCTGTGTATACAGTATTCATGGCCTTCATATCTTGGGTGTAATTGCACGATAACTCAAAAAGGACCTGTGTATCGTCAGCATAGTTCATAATAGTTCATATACCGTGCACCAAGACTGTCCAAGAGATCGAACAACGGTCTTGTTTAAATATTGAACAGCATGGGAGAAAGGCTGGGTCCTTGTGGTACTCCGCAGGTTACCGAGCATGGAGTTGCCTGGAAGTTATCCACAGCCACTCTTGATGCAGACAGGTGGTAAGAATAGTGTGATCAATGAGATGGAACCTGCTAAGTCAAGCAGCATGAACACGGTGGGACGGCCCTTTTCTGTAAGGCTGGTAATGTTGGACTTAAGGTCCAATAAAGCTGTTTCAATGCCACCCTAGGCTCTGAAACCAGATTGACGGGGTCCAAGTGTTCTTTTCTACGAAATCCTGAAACTGAGTATAAGCCACTCAGTCCATTATTTTCAGGAGATAAGGCGCATTTGTGATTGGACGGAAATTGCTGGCAATTGCCCGATCTAACTGTGTCTTCTTTCTGTTTCACTATTATAATTTTATGTTCTTTATACTACACTCAGACATCATGAGACATCAAGGGACAGAATTGTAATATTGTACGTTTTTTTTAATTATGACGTGTGCACATTTTGATGTTACGAATATTGTATATAGATTGGGAATGTGGCAAATACTCGTTTCCAGTACTTTTGTATTCCTTTTTTACTCGTTTTTGATCAAAGTCTTTTTTCAGTTCTCTTCATTGTGCCCCTATCAGCACCCAATGTCACACCACATTTGCATGATGACATCATCATGTCAAGCCGAAATTGTCAGCCATCATTTTTTTTACATTTACTACTCGGTACTGTAATGAGTCACAACTTACATGGAGGTAACTTACACCTATTTATGAAAAGGAGGGTGCTTTGCTCCCCACCATTGTGCGGTCACATGCCATTGGGCACATGTGAAGCTCATGGCTGCCTTTCACTTCTTCACCTCTGGCTCCTTCCAGAAGATCAGTGGCATCACTGCAGGCAGCTCACAGGCCATGTACTCACGCGCCCTGCACCAGGTCGTGGCATGCATCATATCGCGCAGCAGACATCATGTTCACATACCCTCAACCCAGGACAAACAGAGACAGGTGGTTTGCATATTTTACACGGCACACTGATTCCCCCGAGACATCAGTGCCATCGACTGCACCTGTGTTGCACTATGCCCCCAAAAGAAATGAACGGACATGTTCTGGAACTGGCACCGCTGGCACTCCATCATCGACCAACTGTCTGTGATATTGGGGCCTGTTCATGGATGTGCATGCCAATTTCCCAGCCTCATCCACCACAGCCACATATTCATGGTCTCCAGCACCCATGCGCAGTTGGAAGCAGGACACTATTGGGACATGTGGCTGATAGGTAGGTACACAAACTACTATCACGTTCCAACACACAGAACAGCCACAAATCTACACACGGTTGCACAGACGCACGGCCATCGCAATACGTGCACCTCAATACTAGGTTCACACAAAAGCAACAAGCCTACATCCAGTACCACACAAGAAGGAACACACAAGGTGCATTCAAACAGTTCATGCTCTTCTCCACACAGGTGATACCGGTTACTCATTGAGGCCATACATCATGACACCCTACAGGCTGACTGTCACTACGTAGCACGAAAAGTACAATACTGCACACGGGACAAGCACAGGTATTAATGAGCAGTCCATAGGCCTCCTGAAGTCACAATTCAGATGCCTAGATCACTCAGTCGCTGTACTGCTGTACTGGCCACAGGTCGTGTGCGACTTCATACATGCATGTTGCATCCTGGATAACATCGCAGTGCGCAAAGGTATACATGCAGACCCAGTACCTGACCTCAGGGCACAGCCAGAAGCCAGGCCACTGACCCAGGGCACATCCAGTGCGATAGCAGTGTAAGTGAGGGAGTGGCTGGTCAACAGCTTCTTTGCATGAGTATGCATGCTGTCTGAAAGGGACAGTGACCACACACAAGATGGTGTCCTTGATGAAAGGATGACAATTGCCCGTCAGAGCCTGTACACACTCACTTGCCTGAGACATCTAAGGAAACAGACATCAGGCCATGGCAACTCATAGCAAACATGCACACTCCACATGCACACTCCACACGCACAGCCCCACACTGCACGTCAAAAGAATGGGCACATACATACAACCATTCCTCTGCACCGGTAATGTACATCCACAAAATCCCATCAACGAAGGCCATGTAGTGAATGGGATCAATGGTGACACAATTGCACACAGACCACCATGCAGCCCTCAGCTGCACCAGATCTAGCAATATCTGCCACACACACCCAAACAACCACACATTGGCACACATGACATGTCACACATAACCAATCATGTGCATGCCACACCCACAACAATGACCTATTGCGCACAACGCATATTGACCCAAACACAGTACACTCCCACAAAGCACATACACTCCCAGTGCCATGACCAAAATTACACACTGTAGGATTGAAATGGACACATTGGCCAATCATGCATAAAGTGGAGTATATGCCATCCCCCAGCAGAACATCCGCCACCCAAAGGTACACAATGGCCTAATTGGAGTAGTGTGCGCCTGAACCTTGGGATGCAGGCATGACAGAATACGGCCTGGTGAAGTGCCACCAAACACCCAACGAGATGCAGTAGTCCCACCAAGTACAGAGATAGGAGACAGACACATCATCCCTGACAGGGATATGTTGGATGGGGCATTAAGGTGAGATGAGTGTGGATTCCAGAAGCCTGTCACCAAGGATCAGCCAGTGTGATGCACAGACAATTTGAGGCCCAGTTACTACAGGCCACAACAAACTGGATATCAGTGAGTTTCAACTCATGCAAAAACAGAGTACGCACTACTCATGATGACACTACAATTCTACCCACAAGTGCACTTGAGGGCTGGTGGTGAACCTCAAATGCTGGTGCACACTGCATAACTGGTGATTCCTGGTATGAGAGAACATGGGGAGAGGGCAGTACCTGGAACAACCTTGACACACCATAAAGATCCACCCACCCTATGGCAATGACTCCACCTGATGCACATTTGAATGTACCACAACACAACTGCGGATGACACCACTCTGTAAGAATGCACCTCCCACATCCCTCCACCCAACATTACAGCCCATGACCAAGATATCAGAAGGGTGAGCATCAGTGCACCTACCCCAACATTCATAGGGCTCAGCCCCAGATGACCAGCTGTTAAGCTCCATGACACATTAAGCAGTACATTTCAACAGGGCCCCTGCATGGTACTCACGGACCTACGCCTCTCCTCACATCCCTGCATACACCCACCACCCCTGTATTCCCACCGGCATGCATGTGAGTGAAGCAGCAAGTAGCCACGTGTACAGCAGAGCAGCAGCATGAGCAACAAACACCATGTACCACACGCAGACAACTAATTTGCCCCATAGGCAACTGTACACTTTACTGTAAATCTTGCACATCACATCACAGAGGTAGCATGAGTGTATCAGTCACCATGCATAACACAGCATGTGGGCAAATCAGCCCAATAATGTCACTGTACATGATCAACAGGAAGCTGCCAAACGGCAGGTGAATCTCAGAAAAATCCAGCTTTGGGAACAAATATTCCGCAACAGCAACAGGCTGCAACAATGTATCTGGAGCCAAGGATAGGTGAGGCACACCGAGAGGCCAACATGGGACATGTGACACTGTCTCTACCCACAGCCAGCAGCAAGAGACATGCATGGGGCCATGCTAGTGAAGAAGTGTGGTTACATCACATGTAGACGTCCCAAAGGATAGACTGGTGAGGACATCCCTGCCTTTTGAACAGGTCTTATGCTGGCCCTGTACACATACCAGCATATGTTCACGCAAGGGCTCACAATGCACACAGTTCATCTTTGTGGGACACACGGGTACATGCATCCTCGTAATGTACCCACATGTACCCCGAATGTATCCTGAAGTGGAACAGCCTGATGTCCATGAAACACCCCTTGCAGACCCTCTCTGGGCCAGAAACTAGCTATATGGGACTGCTTGCACTTATTTATAGGCATCCAGAAATGGTCCCATGACCCCCACACATTATGAGGAGCCATCAAATGCCTGAACCCCACTCCCCCACTCTAATCAGGGGTGGTGGGCCGTCATGAACAGTTGGTCATTCACTGTTGCAGAAGAGCCTTTCAACCCACAATCCACAAGTTTGCCGTAAACAAGGACTGATTCACCTTATTGACATAGAAGGAAAGTACAAGGTCAGTGTGTACCTACATGAGGTAGGCAGGCCATGGCAGATGTGCACAGGAATGCATGGCACCTAACTACCTCATGCCCACATACCACTCCTTCACTCATCTGGAATACTCTGCACATGACCCATCCACTTGGGAACCTGCCAACGCTGCATGTACTGACTTGCCCATGCGTGGACACCACACAAGAAAACATAGACCCGATGTATATACCCATCCATTGCCACAACCCCACCATAACTGCGCAAACCACTCCCAATGGCTGCATGGCCTAAGAGGCACATCTTCGATGGAGTGGACACACTGCCTCAGGCACAGGAGTACTCACCTGATACACGCAGATTCCCATGTGCACCATGAGTCGCACAGCCAAGCCAAGCAAAGGTGCATGTAGGGAATGAACACAAATGCCACCCATGTGATGACTAGTGACAAATGCCAGCAGGTTCAGTCCCTACAAAGCCTCACACACCATAACATATACGGCACACACAAGCACAAATTATGAACTCGTACACGAGTCGTGAATAGCACAAGGATGAATGTGTATTGTGAGCAATCGCATGGTGCTTAAAGCAATGGGCAGTAAGGTGCACACATACATGGGCAGTGCAGGGATGGATGAAGGGGGAATGCAGGTAAATGGAACATTGACAGTGAAGATGTAGTACATGGAGGGAGTCAGTGACACAAGTGGTCAACGGAAAAGTGGAGTGAAACAACCAATACACAAGGTACATTGTGCAAGGAGAGCGAAATGGGATGGACACACTAGGCAGTAACAAATACCCTCACAGGGCCCCCTCTGACCTCGCTGAATCACTGTGCCCCACGACTAACATCTCCACCTTCTCTTCCTTCACATCATCATGCAGGGGCCACTGGTCGGGATGGAGGGGCTCGCTGTGTGTCCTCACATGGCAACCCCTGGGCACAGAACGCAGGGGACCTTTGAGGCAATGGGCTTTTTTGTGTCTTTGAGAGATGATGATGGATGACACAAACAGCATCCTTGATTGCCCTCAATTTCCCTCTATGTGCATGCAATTCTTTCCTCGGCCCTGCAACCACCTGCCTCAATGCCCTATGTTTTCTGTGACTTTCTCTCCCCTGCTTCCCTAACCTCCTTTGCCACCTCCTGCAACCCCACCCTGATGCCCTGAAGGACACCCAGCTTGCTCATTAAAGTCCACACTGGCACCTCCTGGTGTGGGGACCTGTGCCATGGTGACATGCGGCTGGTTTGCTGAAGGTGCAGTGGCAGCGGTTGCTAGGGTGGAGACAGTGTCCTCCCTAGGCGGACGAGCTGCAGCTATTACTGATGGTTTGTGTTGTGCAATGGCCAGTGGGTGCCACCCCACCTGCAGGTGTCACATTACATGCAGGGCGGCAACCTCATACTGGCCCAAGCACCACTAGGGGGGCAGGAGCCACAGTGGGACAAGGGCATGGGAAAGTCCAGGCAGGAGAGGTGGCCTCATATAGCTGCGTGGGGAACACACGTCGAGCAGGAGGAGGCACATGAGCTTCAGCAGACAGATCTACCATATTCCCTGTGGGTCCACATGGCCCTGCACACCCTGTCTGCTGCTGCTCCTTTGTCTCCTCAGGCCACATAAAGGCCTTCACCTCTGATATCTCCTCCAGCTCGATATTCCTCCTTGTGTGCATCCTGTGGGTGGTCACAGCTCTGACACACAGGCATCATACTGGGCCACAGGGTCACTGGCAGGAGAGACTTCAAGAGAGGAGAAAGAGACACATGAGGCAATGCATGCACGACTACACAAGTAACAGACACCAGACACATTGACACATGCATATAGAAAGACTAAGCTATCCAGCATCAGTGCTTTGTAGACATGCATGTGGGCACACACACCCGGAGAATGAAGGGCATGTGACGGTAATCATTGACAGGCCGTAGTGGCCGATAAGGCGGGAACATCTACCGGGCATGAGCTGGGGCTTGTTGAGGCATGAGAGCCTCTTGTAGTCATCCGGCAAATCCGGCATGGTACCCGGAGTTCCAGGTGGCTGATTCAGGTCTGCAGCATGGGCCAGGATGGATTGTCTATGCCCACCTCCAGCAGCCTCTGTTCCTTGATGGATGTGACCAACCAGAGGTCATCCCAGCACTTCTTTACATCCTTGGCGTTGCCCTGCAAGACGCCGACGTCGCTGATGGGCCTAGCAATGTTTGCTCAGGCCACCTCGTGTGCAGCAAGATGTAACCACTGAGGTGCTCATACCTGCTGAGCACCTCTGTCCCCAGGACATCTAACTTCTGTTGGCTGAAATTGGGGTTTTGCAACACAAGAGCTGGAGAGGAAGGATCATCCCCAGAAGGTGAGGAGTCGTTCTGTGGTATGATGGGGTACAGGGTCGGTGGAGCTAACTGCCTGGTGACAGCAGTCATGGCTGGAAGTGTGGAAGAGGCACACCCCTCACTTGGGTCCTCCACAAATGCCGCGTGGGAGGAGGTCTCTCTGCTCCCCCTCCTGCTCATCAGGACTCTGGTGTGGTCATGTGTGGGAGTTGTCATTATGTCCTCACAGGAGCAAGCAATGTGGATGTTGTGCTCGGCAGGGTGCACCAGTGCCGGTGGAACTGGCTGTGTGCCGCTTACCCGCGGTGCCCCTACTTTATGGGCACCTCTGGTAGTTGAGGTGCCTTTGTCTACTTCAGTGGTTTGCAGGCCCCTGTTCCGGTCCACTGTTACTCATGAACCTCCCGCACAAATCGGAGTGTCCCTCCAGTGGGCCTTTTGCGTACCTGCCTCCACAGCATTTCCTGCTCCCTTCCATATCAGGTTGTTGCCAACATGTACTGGCACAGTCACCTTTTATGTGGCATGGTAGAGCCATGGTTGCTAGGTAGATTCACTGCTGCCATGGCGCCAGGTTGAGGCAGATGTTACGACATGTGTTGGCAGGCAATCCACCTCTGACTGTGTGCAGTAGGGGTGAATGTGGAGAGCCGACTAAACAACACAAGGACGGTGGCATGGACAAATGCACACATGCACAAGGGCACACAGTGTTCCGGGAGTGGTGCATGCAGGGAGCCTTGACTCACTGAAGCATGGAGGCTCACTGTAACTGTCACTGTAACAGGGGGTAGTCCTACCATATAAAGTTTGAATATTTGCAAAGTAATTTGAATGCAAGCATTGTTTGTACCCTTGTGAATACACATCTAGATGGGTCATTCAGCATTTTATCCCTTCAACAAGCTACTAGTGAAAAAACATAGGTATTCAAAATGTAGTTGTCCAGCTTTTTATTATTTAGCTGATGTGCTAACTGTTTAACTTTTTTTGTTGAAAATAATCAGTGCAGTGCACAGTTGTACAATGTATGAGACCACAATATGTTCATTTCAGAGCATAATTAATGCATTACAGCAAATGGAAACCAAGTTGTCGGTGATCAGAGCATCATGAAAACAGATTAAATGAACACACATACGAAAAACAACTCATAAGGTAATCAAAATGTCATGAGAACAAATTAAATGAACACTGAGTAGTCATTGATTTGGTGAATGGGAGACCTAGATCAAGAGTCTCCTGTGCCTGGCTAGAATATGACATTGTGTTTGGTCCCTGAGGCACAGAGGGTGGCATGGACACATGCAAAAGGGCACACGACCACTGGGTGTCAGCGGTTGGTGTTGTACATATTGGGCAGGCCGGGCAGTCCGATGGCCTGGCGATCTGCACATGCCAGAGACGGCTTCATCCTTCCAGTGAGGTATGCAATGCAGTGTACATGCGGGTTCACCTGTGTGATGCGTTGTGCCATGGAGGTATCTGCATGTGCCATGGGTACCTGTGACTCGTGCCATCAAGCGTCACCTGTCCATGATGAGTGTTGTGCAGCAGACTTTGTCCACTGGTGGATGTGCTTGGCGTGATTGGCATCACATCCATCTGCATATGTAATGTCAGGGTTTGAAATTGCCAGGTGCTGGTAGCTAAGTATACCCTAGCCAAGGGGAGCCTGGTTAGTTTGACACCAACAGCTACCAGGAGATACACTTGACTCCTTGGGTAAGTGGTGTAAGATGCACAAAGATATACTATATTAACTGTGTCATTTTGGTAATGTGTTTACAGGAGAATAAAGGACACGCCTAAGGGGCATTTAATGCATAATGTATCATGTATATATTATGTATAATATGCAAATGGACAACAAGTTAAAGTTTGCATCTTGCGCTAATGTTACTTTAGCTACAGAGGTTTCTTCTGTCTAACGGGTAATGTTTGATACTCAGGAGTTAGTTTTTGCTCCGGGTCAACAAATCCCAATTTTCAAATGTACATGATGGCTATGTCACGCAAACTGGCGGATATATGTACGGTATGACGGGTTAGAATAAGAACACAGATTCTGATATTCCATTAAAAAGAAATTAAAAGTACTAACTTTCCCTGATCTATGGGTTTTCCCTACCTACAGAAACTAATTAGGGTGCTCGTCAGTTGTCAGAAAGTCCAGACAGAAGATCTGTCCATTGTCCAAACTAACCCAACCGGACGCTGTCACTATCAAAACAATGAAAATACAGGTGAATGATTCCCTTCTCCCGTGGGCTGGTTTCTCAGCAGGTTCCTTTTTAGAATATTCATAGATTGTTCTTTGTGACTACTTTTATTAGTTTGTACAGTTCAGATATTGGAATCTTCAAATGTCCTCTCTCTTTCATAGCAAAACAGAAAGGTGATGGCTGGAAGGTTTTGAATAAATCATAACCACTGGCAAAGCTCTGGGCAACCCTCCAGACCATCGTTTTTCAGCCTGCCAAGCCATTACAGAAGGGGAAAAACCATATGCAAATCAGGCTTGGTCCTACCCCAAAAGGGGCAGTCCAGCCCGAACTGCTAGGTCACATCCCTTCTGCACGAGACCACAAGCATCCCCAGACATGTTTCAGCCTTGTTGGGCGTCATCAGTGAGGAGTAGCTTGGGTCTCTAGGTCCGGCAGACTCGGGACCCACGTCTGGGCATACCCGTCCCACTCGGGGTGACTTTAGCAAAACAGAAAGGTGATGGCTGGAAGGTTTTGAATAAATCATAACCACTGGCAAAGCTCTGGGCAACCCTCCAGACCATCGTTTTTCAGCCTGCCAAGCCATTACAGAAGGGGAAAAACCATATGCAAATCAGGCTTGGTCCTACCCCAAAAGGGGCAGTCCAGCCCGAACTGCTAGGTCACATCCCTTCTGCACGAGACCACAAGCATCCCCAGACATGTTTCAGCCTTGTTGGGCGTCATCAGTGAGGAGTAGCTTGGGTCTCTAGGTCCGGCAGACTCGGGACCCACGTCTGGGCATACCCGTCCCACTCGGGGTGACTTTAGCAAAACAGAAAGGTGATGGCTGGAAGGTTTTGAATAAATCATAACCACTGGCAAAGCTCTGGGCAACCCTCCAGACCATCGTTTTTCAGCCTGCCAAGCCATTACAGAAGGGGAAAAACCATATGCAAATCAGGCTTGGTCCTACCCCAAAATGGGCAGTCCAGCCCGAACTGCTAGGTCACATCCCTTCTGCACGAGACCACAAGCATCCCCAGACATGTTTCAGCCTTGTTGGGCGTCATCAGTGAGGAGTAGCTTGGGTCTCTAGGTCCGGCAGACTCGGGACCCACGTCTGGGCATACCCGTCCCACTCGGGGTGACTTTAGCAAAACAGAAAGGTGATGGCTGGAAGGTTTTGAATAAATCATAACCACTGGCAAAGCTCTGGGCAACCCTCCAGACCATCGTTTTTCAGCCTGCCAAGCCATTACAGAAGGGGAAAAACCATATGCAAATCAGGCTTGGTCCTACCCCAAAAGGGGCAGTCCAGCCCGAACTGCTAGGTCACATCCCTTCTGCACGAGACCACAAGCATCCCCAGACATGTTTCAGCCTTGTTGGGCGTCATCAGTGAGGAGTAGCTTGGGTCTCTAGGTCCGGCAGACTCGGGACCCACGTCTGGGCATACCCGTCCCACTCGGGGTGACTTTAGCAAAACAGAAAGGTGATGGCTGGAAGGTTTTGAATAAATCATAACCACTGGCAAAGCTCTGGGCAACCCTCCAGACCATCGTTTTTCAGCCTGCCAAGCCATTACAGAAGGGGAAAAACCATATGCAAATCAGGCTTGGTCCTACCCCAAAAGGGGCAGTCCAGCCCGAACTGCTAGGTCACATCCCTTCTGCACGAGACCACAAGCATCCCCAGACATGTTTCAGCCTTGTTGGGCGTCATCAGTGAGGAGTAGCTTGGGTCTCTAGGTCCGGCAGACTCGGGACCCACGTCTGGGCATACCCGTCCCACTCGGGGTGACTTTAGCAAAACAGAAAGGTGATGGCTGGAAGGTTTTGAATAAATCATAACCACTGGCAAAGCTCTGGGCAACCCTCCAGACCATCGTTTTTCAGCCTGCCAAGCCATTACAGAAGGGGAAAAACCATATGCAAATCAGGCTTGGTCCTACCCCAAAATGGGCAGTCCAGCCCGAACTGCTAGGTCACATCCCTTCTGCACGAGACCACAAGCATCCCCAGACATGTTTCAGCCTTGTTGGGCGTCATCAGTGAGGAGTAGCTTGGGTCTCTAGGTCCGGCAGACTCGGGACCCACGTCTGGGCATACCCGTCCCACTCGGGGTGACTTTAGCAAAACAGAAAGGTGATGGCTGGAAGGTTTTGAATAAATCATAACCACTGGCAAAGCTCTGGGCAACCCTCCAGACCATCGTTTTTCAGCCTGCCAAGCCATTACAGAAGGGGAAAAACCATATGCAAATCAGGCTTGGTCCTACCCCAAAAGGGGCAGTCCAGCCCGAACTGCTAGGTCACATCCCTTCTGCACGAGACCACAAGCATCCCCAGACATGTTTCAGCCTTGTTGGGCGTCATCAGTGAGGAGTAGCTTGGGTCTCTAGGTCCGGCAGACTCGGGACCCACGTCTGGGCATACCCGTCCCACTCGGGGTGACTTTAGCAAAACAGAAAGGTGATGGCTGGAAGGTTTTGAATAAATCATAACCACTGGCAAAGCTCTGGGCAACCCTCCAGACCATCGTTTTTCAGCCTGCCAAGCCATTACAGAAGGGGAAAAACCATATGCAAATCAGGCTTGGTCCTACCCCAAAAGGGGCAGTCCAGCCCGAACTGCTAGGTCACATCCCTTCTGCACGAGACCACAAGCATCCCCAGACATGTTTCAGCCTTGTTGGGCGTCATCAGTGAGGAGTAGCTTGGGTCTCTAGGTCCGGGAGACTCGGGACCCACGTCTGGGCATACCCGTCCCACTCGGGGTGACTTTAGCAAAACAGAAAGGTGATGGCTGGAAGGTTTTGAATAAATCATAACCACTGGCAAAGCTCTGGGCAACCCTCCAGACCATCGTTTTTCAGCCTGCCAAGCCATTACAGAAGGGGAAAAACCATATGCAAATCAGGCTTGGTCCTACCCCAAAAGGGGCAGTCCAGCCCGAACTGCTAGGTCACATCCCTTCTGCACGAGACCACAAGCATCCCCAGACATGTTTCAGCCTTGTTGGGCGTCATCAGTGAGGAGTAGCTTGGGTCTCTAGGTCCGGCAGACTCGGGACCCACGTCTGGGCATACCCGTCCCACTCGGGGTGACTTTAGCAAAACAGAAAGGTGATGGCTGGAAGGTTTTGAATAAATCATAACCACTGGCAAAGCTCTGGGCAACCCTCCAGACCATCGTTTTTCAGCCTGCCAAGCCATTACAGAAGGGGAAAAACCATATGCAAATCAGGCTTGGTCCTACCCCAAAAGGGGCAGTCCAGCCCGAACTGCTAGGTCACATCCCTTCTGCACGAGACCACAAGCATCCCCAGACATGTTTCAGCCTTGTTGGGCGTCATCAGTGAGGAGTAGCTTGGGTCTCTAGGTCCGGCAGACTCGGGACCCACGTCTGGGCATACCCGTCCCACTCGGGGTGACTTTAGCAAAACAGAAAGGTGATGGCTGGAAGGTTTTGAATAAATCATAACCACTGGCAAAGCTCTGGGCAACCCTCCAGACCATCGTTTTTCAGCCTGCCAAGCCATTACAGAAGGGGAAAAACCATATGCAAATCAGGCTTGGTCCTACCCCAAAAGGGGCAGTCCAGCCCGAACTGCTAGGTCACATCCCTTCTGCACGAGACCACAAGCATCCCCAGACATGTTTCAGCCTTGTTGGGCGTCATCAGTGAGGAGTAGCTTGGGTCTCTAGGTCCGGCAGACTCGGGACCCACGTCTGGGCATACCCGTCCCACTCGGGGTGACTTTAGCAAAACAGAAAGGTGATGGCTGGAAGGTTTTGAATAAATCATAACCACTGGCAAAGCTCTGGGCAACCCTCCAGACCATCGTTTTTCAGCCTGCCAAGCCATTACAGAAGGGGAAAAACCATATGCAAATCAGGCTTGGTCCTACCCCAAAAGGGGCAGTCCAGCCCGAACTGCTAGGTCACATCCCTTCTGCACGAGACCACAAGCATCCCCAGACATGTTTCAGCCTTGTTGGGCGTCATCAGTGAGGAGTAGCTTGGGTCTCTAGGTCCGGCAGACTCGGGACCCACGTCTGGGCATACCCGTCCCACTCGGGGTGACTTTAGCAAAACAGAAAGGTGATGGCTGGAAGGTTTTGAATAAATCATAACCACTGGCAAAGCTCTGGGCAACCCTCCAGACCATCGTTTTTCAGCCTGCCAAGCCATTACAGAAGGGGAAAAACCATATGCAAATCAGGCTTGGTCCTACCCCAAAAGGGGCAGTCCAGCCCGAACTGCTAGGTCACATCCCTTCTGCACGAGACCACAAGCATCCCCAGACATGTTTCAGCCTTGTTGGGCGTCATCAGTGAGGAGTAGCTTGGGTCTCTAGGTCGGTGGTCTGGAGGGTTGCCCAGAGCGTTGCCAGTGGTTAAGATTAATTCTAAACCTTCCAGCCATCACCTCTTTGTTTTTGCTATGTTACCCCGAGTGGGACGGGTATGCCCAGACGTGGGTCCCGTGCCTGCTGGGCCTAGAGACCCAAGCTACTCCTCACTGATGAGCCCCAACAAGGGCGAAACATGTTTGGGGATGCTTGTGGTCTCGTGCAGAGGGGATGTGGCCTAGCAGTTCGGGCTGGACTGCCCCTTTTGGGGTGGGGCCAAGCCTGATTTGCATATGGTCTGTCCCTTCTGTAATGGCTTGGCAGGCGAAGAACGGTGGTCTGGAGGGTTGCCCAGAGCGTTGCCAGTGGTTAAGATTAATTCTAAACCTTCCAGCCATCACCTCTTTGTTTTTGCTATGTTACCCCGAGTGGGACGGGTATGCCCAGACGTGGGTCCCGTGCCTGCTGGGCCTAGAGACCCAAGCTACTCCTCACTGATGAGCCCCAACAAGGGCGAAACATGTTTGGGGATGCTTGTGGTCTCGTGCAGAGGGGATGTGGCCTAGCAGTTCGGGCTGGACTGCCCCTTTTGGGGTGGGGCCAAGCCTGATTTGCATATGGTCTTTCCCTTCTGTAATGGCTTGGCAGGCGAAGAACGGTGGTCTGGAGGGTTGCCCAGAGCGTTGCCAGTGGTTAAGATTAATTCTAAACCTTCCAGCCATCACCTCTTTGTTTTTGCTATGTTACCCCGAGTGGGACGGGTATGCCCAGACGTGGGTCCCGTGCCTGCTGGGCCTAGAGACCCAAGCTACTCCTCACTGATGAGCCCCAACAAGGGCGAAACATGTTTGGGGATGCTTGTGGTCTCGTGCAGAGGGGATGTGGCCTAGCAGTTCGGGCTGGACTGCCCCTTTTGGGGTGGGGCCAAGCCTGATTTGCATATGGTCTTTCCCTTCTGTAATGGCTTGGCAGGCGAAGAACGGTGGTCTGGAGGGTTGCCCAGAGCGTTGCCAGTGGTTAAGATTAATTCTAAACCTTCCAGCCATCACCTCTTTGTTTTTGCTCTCTCTTTCATATTCTGTACTCTTATGTACGTATATGTTTAGTACTCTCCTTTCTCTTGAAGCTATGTTGCTTTTATCTGTTTAATCACAGTTGAAACTTCCTCTTTATTTAATGTCCAATCGTCCTCTTGACTAGGCCAAGCAACACAATTCCAATTCCAATTCTCACTCTTCCTGTGTATTTCCAACACTTGCAGGCCGATTCATGGAATTAATGTGCGCTGAAAATTTCCGCACAAGCGTGCGAAAGCATGCGAATCGCAGCGCAAGTGCTTAAATCACAGCGAAACCCACGCACAGCGATTCATGGAATTCCGTGCACGTGTAAATCCATGGATGTGCGCTAAAATCCTGCATGGCGCACGCTTGCGCACACGTCTCCACACAGCGTGCGCTACGTGCACAGCGAAAGCTCACATAGCGCAGTGCACACAACAAAAGCAGGCGTAACACGGGCCGTGACACGCGGAATGGGGAACAACGCGTGAAAATGTGGGCGTCATGGGAGAAGTACAGGAGGCAAATGCGCGGAACGCCCACAAGCGCACCTACAACATGTATTCATGGAATCGAATGGGGCTAACGCGTGCGCCAAAAAGGACGTGCTAATCCAGAAACACGTACGCCAGCAGGAAGCAGGCATACGTGGACCCGCGCAGCATAAAAGTGCGCGCAAACAACAAACAAGCTCAGACGCTAAGATGAATATACCGTTCCTCGCAGCAGTGGTCGTGGGATACCGCAGGAGGAGGAGGAGGATAGTCAGGGCCAGAAATTTTACACCCAGAACCAGCCTTTTTGGGATGCCTGATGACCAGGTGTATGGGAGGTACAGGTTTCCACCTCACATAATACTCGACCTGGTGAGTGAGTGGGAGGATGAACTCACATCACCCACCCTGTGCTCCCAAGCACTGAGCCCCTTGGAAAAGGTGCTCAATGTACTGCACTTCTTTGCCACTGGTTCATTTCAGCTGACAAGTTCCATAGTGGGGGGGGTGTCACAGGCCACGCAGTCACGCTGCCTGCACCAGGTGTTGGCCATCATGACTGCTGAAAGGCAGACTGTCATCCAGGATTTTTACGGTGTGGCACACTTCCCCAAAGTGCTAGGTGCCATTGACTGCACCCATGTGGCTCTACGTCCTCCCAGGGCAACTGAGCACATCTACAGAAACCGCAAGCACTGGCATTCCAACAACGTGCAGGTAGTATGTGATTCCAAGGGAATCATCACCTCAGTATATGCCAACTATCCAGGGTCCACCCATGACAGTTTCCTTTACAGAATGTCAACCCTAAACCGGGACCTAGAATCTGGATGGTATGGCGATACATGGCTGCTTGGTGAGTATAAATGCCCCTGCACATGCATGCATGTCAGATACTGAGTAATATCACAACCCCACTAATGATACCCATCATCACCTCCCCAGGGGACAGTGCCTACCCTCTGAGCACCCACATTATGATGCCGATTCGGAACCCCATCACACCACCCGAGGTAGATACAACACAGCCCATATTGCAACCCGGGGCATGGTGGAGCGCACATTCGGAGTGCTCAAGTCACGCTTTCGCTCCCTTGACCGCTCTGGTGGGCAGCTGCTATACGCGCCCCCAGTAGTGTGCAGGATCATAGTGGCAGCATGTGTCCTGCACAACGTTGCAACATGCCGGGGCCTGCCGGTGGACATGGTGGTGCCCCCACATCCCCAACCACATGCACGGCCGCTGCGCATGGGAGGGGAAAGGGCATGTGGTGAGGCAGCCCGTACGCAGCTGGTGGCTAATTACTTCACCTAAAATCACACCCCTGTGGAGTGCACACAGCCCTGGCACATACCAGCTGACAATCAATGATGATGACATAAGGGACAGTCAACTGTCACAACCATACCAGCCTGAAATTGGTCACCTGGAAGTGTTACATTGTGTGCATCCCTACCTACCCAAAGACAACCTATGCTGTGTCACAAAAAGACACACATTTATGCTGCATGAATGACTACCCACTTACAAAATACAACATGAAAATTGCGCCATATCACCCAACCCCTCCCCATCTCCGCCACCCAACACACCATGGCATGTCCTGCAATGTGAAAGCAAACAAAGGAATCCACAACAAATGACACAAGTGTCACAAAGTGCACTGTCCCAAATGGAAACAGGCCACAGACAATATGCTCCCAGTAATCAATGACAAACAGCACACATGACGAAATACTTACCAGCAACACAATACAGCAACACAGCATGAAACATTGCCAAGTTATGACAGTACAAACTCAAAGTGATGTAAGTCATACAACCTCAATAAGCCAGCGCATCGACCCCTTCCAACTCCAGAGTGTTGCTGTCAGGAAAATGTGTCAGTGTACTGCATACAACATGAACTGCATCTGCAAAGGAGACAGCCTTGTGAAGACATGAAGAAGGTACCTGCGGATAAGGAGGAAGACATGGATGCACAAGCACATATCAATACACCATGCAGTGTTCAATAGAAAAACAAACCCCACTAGGGATGTCCACACAGTTATGACTACAGACTGCCCACACAGCTCATGGGAGCCCAATTTCACTGTGTAAGTCACTGTCACTTGGTAACACCCTTTGCAAGCCCATGGAAACAGGAAGCAGGAGGGGTGTGTGTGTCAGGAACCCAAGCATCTAACCCAAACACAGGACAAGCCTGCATGTGCCCAGCCGGAATACACAGTGGATGCCCACGGGAGCCACACAAGGCAACACACTGTAAAAAAAAAAAATGGCCATGTGGGGTCGGGGGGTGGGGGACCCAGGAGGTCCGAGGACAGGGTGCACACCAACACCCACCTGTGTGGATGTTGCGGAAAAAAAACACCTCCATGGGCTCATGACCTGCACGGCTATGCTACTGTGGGAGAAGTGCTGCTGTCGCTCTCATCACCCTCTGCTGCTCCATCAGGAGGTGGTGGTGCTATGGGAGGCAGCCCATGCAAAGCCCTGGTATGGTCCTCCTTGGCAGCAAGCATGCGGGTGTGGAAGGTCTCGTTCTGGAGGATGATAGTACGGAGATCCCCATGCAGCACCTGACGGGTTGCCTGCATTTCTGCACGCATGGCCTCCCGTGATGCCCGGCTCTCCTCCCGAGTTGCCTGCAGCTCAGCTGAGAGCGAACGTGTGAGCCGCTTTATGTGGAAGCCTCAAGTTCAACAAGAGTCTCCCTGAGGTTATGGAGCTTTACCCTCAGGGCTTCCCTGTGGCCCTGTGACTCTATAGAAATGGCTTCCCGCAGAGTCTCCAGTGCGGCCCATCTGTCCCTGTTGGACGCCAACATGTCTTCCCTGTGTGATTGGCAAATGGAGTCTGTTGCCTGCTGTTGTTGCTCCATCTGCCTTTCAGGGGGGATAATGGAAGTGGCCACCCTCTCCATTGCCTTAGCCATCATTTCAACTGATGCTGCCTGTTGGGTTGCCATACCGTACATGGAGTTTTCCCACACAGTATTGCCTGGTGGCGTACGGCCACCGCGTCAGCGGGTACCACACCTGTTCAGGGCAAGGCGATCTGCACCTTGCTGTGCTGGCACTGCCTGAGGCTGCAGGAGTGCATTCCCCCTCTGATCTGCTGGCCCAGGAACAGGATCAGATGTTGTGGAGTGTGACCCTGCATCCGTAACCGCCAAAGGCGGATTTACCAACACTGACATCCCCATAGAGGGTTCTACACCTGGTGCAGGTGGGTTGGACAGAACAGAATCCCTGCGACGGTACATAAGTCTCATCATCCGATTCAGCACCTGAATAGAGGTCTGGGGAGGTGCACCCAGAGACACCCCTGGACAGTATGGTCTGCAGTAAGATTGGGTTTTCACCCACCACCACACCACGTCCCCCACTGGTGCCCGGTCGTGCCAGAGATTCCTCCTGGGTCTGCACCATCTCCTCAACCTCGAGAGCATCAAGTGCGTCATCACCTGCAAAAACATGAAAGACAAAAAATGGAAACAGGCATTAGCACCATAGCACACATATAGGCCTGACAAGCCAGAGATCCAGTACATGATTTACACATGTCCCACATGACTATAACCCTGGCATGCATGCACTGTCACTGAGTTGGAAGAGGAGGCAAAAAGCAGACACTGATGTCACCAAGATGGAAAAGCAACACATTTGCTGCATGCTGGGTAGCACTGGCATCACACATTAGCCTGTGAGTGGCATGTCTAATACACATACATGACACATGCCAGCACACAAATGGCATCTAGCATAGCCATGGTACATTTGACAAGTACAGCCATATGTCAGTGAATGAGTGCTGTCAGCCATCCATGTGAGATGGACATGATGAGATGAAAAATGCTACATAGTGTGACAAAATATGCATGTGCCACTCACTGCAACACATCCAGTGTACAAGAATACAGTGATTGCAGGCAGATGTACACATCAATGGTTGGTCACTTAAACTTGACAGGAAACAACTATCATGTACCACATACAAACAGCCACCAAAAATCAATGTGAACAGGCCAATATTCAATCAGCCTGAGTGGTCTAATCATTCACATAACAAGGTAACAAATGTGGGCCAATGTGGGGTGTAATCAATAACAGAAGCATGTCACATATGTGACAATAGGGCTGATAAATGCGTTGCAAAAGTGGGAGAATTGAAACAATCAGCCTGAATGAACACTGAAAAATTCTGAACAATGTTGTTGCAAGATGACAGTTCAAGGGCAACTGCAGTAATGTGGTGCTAAATGGCTACTGTGGGCAGAAGGGATGCTGTCATACCCAAATCCAAGGCTGGTGAATGTTTTGGAGGAAGCACATGGGTGGCCCATACCACTCAGGAGCACACACCCTCACCTGGCACTCAATCAGAACCTGTCACCCACACAACATACACATGGATTACACACAAATGCATGGTTACTCACCGGACAATGCGTTGTAATCTGGTAGGTCTCCCACGCCTTGGATCTGTTCCTCTGTGACGAAGGTTCCAGCAAAAGACTCATGTTCAGTGAGTTGGTTGTCCTCTTGTGGAGACCCACTGCCAGTCACCAGAGTAGAAGCATGATTTGAGGCCAGCTTGTTCTTTGCTCTGCGTTTCAGGTCATTCCACCGCTTGTAGCAATCATCAGCTGAGCGCCTCACAAATCCAAGGGCACTAATGATGTCTGCGATGGTCTTCCAGTGTGCCTTACGTTGACCAGGTGTGGTCTTGCACCCTGCAGTCACCACCATTTCGCAGCTATGTGCCGACACATAGGCCACTAGTGCATCAAGTTCGGCGTCATTAAAGCTAGGCTTCCGTGACGTGCCGTAGTGTGTAGCCGTGTCTGGGGTCTCAGCCTGTAGTGCCAGAGCACCCTTCTTCCTCTTTTTCAAAGGTGGTGCGGATCCTGAGTGGCTTACACCGCTCTGGTCAGTAGGGGTAGAAGCGCCAGTGGACTGGGTACTAGGAGTGTGCGAATGCACAATGACCATAGGTCTTGGTGAAGGCATTGGCTGCAGGGTGATGTTGGCAGGGGCAACATCTGTTTGATGGACCGGGACTGACACTGTCCCAGCTGGGAGACTCAGAGCTGGGGTGGATCGAGCTGCAGCTGCCCCTGCAGCTTCCCCACCCTGCCGACTTGGGGCAGCAGATGACATAGCTGCCCCAGATCCACGTGGCCTGGTGACACCAACTTGCACCGCCAACCGTGGCGTAGACTTGCTGACCTGGAAGTCAGCCTGGGAGTCTTCCTGTGCCGGTTCAGGTGCCACAATGGGCTGGTCCAACAAGGGCTGAGCTGGGATGGTGTCAGCTACGTTTCCCACAACCATGGGGGGGACATGGGTGTCCCTGATTGCAGCTCCTCACATGGGGGTCTAAGGGCACCCTGCAAATCCTGGCCACATCCCCTAGTGCGCCCACCACACCCACCTTTTGGAAGTTGGCCACCTTTGCCTCCCTTACCTCTTGGTCGCCTCCCAACCATGGCACTGATGTTGTTGTGCGTATGGGAGTAACAGTAAACGATTGTCCTGGGCAATTGGGGGTGAAAGGGGTAGGGTACTAGATGGAATTCATACCCTAGTGCTCTAGCAAGGCTGTATTTGAACCCTGGGGGAAGATGATGGGTCACGCAATGCACAGGCACCCCAAAAACAAAAAATAATGTGCACCCAACCCCTCGTAGACCACGTGCGTGGAAAAATGAACCCGCACTATGCTGTGGCACCCAGAAACACAAAAATAAGCATACGCGTGTTACACACAGCCTACAATGACCTCTGAAGGGGTACGCGACACACAGGGCAAGCACAGTTGGTAAATAAGTGTGGGACTCACTGTATGCCTGGAAAAAGAACGTGAAAAAGATGCGCAACACCCCCGCCAAAAGAAGAATTGTACCCTGTCCGAGGAGACAGGACAAAAGAAGAAGTGAACGCTGTTTGAGGAAACAGGCCCAAAAAAAAAATGAACGCCGTCAGAGGTAACAGGGAGTACGAACTTGAAACGCTGTGAAGTAATCGCGTGTGAACCGAGAAGAAGTACAGAATTCACCCACTCGCTCTCCACGAAAAGCACGTACAAGGAACTGGCGTCCTACACGTACCTTTTAAACCGGCCCACACGTACAACGTCACTTACGCATGTACGCGCTAAGGCCCTTTCCTCCAATTACACGAGCTGACACTCAGACGTGCAGTTTTTGCATGTGTACGATGAACATTCACCCATGTTGAGGGAAACGCCCTTGCGCATCACGTCACAGACGCGTAGGCCCTTTCCTCGGATTACACGCATTCACACGCAGACGTGCCGTTTTTTCACGTGCCCTGAACCACTATGCCCACGTCACAAGGGAAACACCCGCGCTTGTTACGTCACAGACGCGCTTACGCGCTAAGGGCCTTTCCTCGAATTACACGCAGACGTGCAAGATTTTCACGTGCCAAATCACTCCGTATCAAGCTGGCCACGCAACAACACACGGAAGACCACGCTCCTGCCCAGAAGGCTGAATTACTGCCCCCCAGAGCCCCGAGCACGCTCCCACCTGCCATCTGCTGCTGCCTGCCTGCTGCCCACGTGCCATGCTATTTGCTGCCTGCACATCATCCATCTGCAGGGGTGCAGTTGTTGTGACCACCCCTGCTGGAACTGAAGACTCGCGACTGGGATACCATTGCTCCAAAGCCCAGGCCCAGTACCAAGTTGCCCACCCACACCTGCCTCTGGGGTTGCCATGTTGGGCACACCACCATCTGGCACCACTGGCAACCCCCAGCCAGAGAGGCAGAGGGCCACCAGCTTCAGTGCCAGGGAAGTTGGTGTCCTGGTGGAGCAAGTCCTGGGGCAGTATGATGCCCTCTTTCGAAGTTCTCATGCCGACTATGAAGGACGGACCAGGATCTGGATGGACATTGTGACTGCCATCAACGAAGAGGAGGTGTCAGTCCGCGACATCAAACATGTCAAGAAGCGCTGGGAGGACTTCAGGTCCAGGACCCTCGACATGGCCCGGCGCCTCTTGAAGGCAGCGGATGCCAAGGGGCGCCGGGCCACCTGTCCGACCACCAAATGAGGGTCCTGGAATGCATATGCCCAGCGCTCCATGTCCAGGTCCTTGAGAGGCAGACCCATCTGGAGTCGAGCGGTAAGTGTACATGCATACTGATTGGAAGCTGTGCTTGTCGTGGTGTGCCAGTAGTGTGCAGGTTGCACATGTGTTTTTGCACGTCCATGTATGGATGTGTATGTACAGGGGCGTGAGGCTCACACATGCGAGTCCTCTCATGTGTGAGACACATGGATGGTGTATGTGTGGGTAAGCATGCAGGCCAAATTCAGATGTGGGAGCACACATGTTTGAATTACTGTGTATGTACTTTGGCATGGTTGTGGTGTCACACATGGATATTGGTTCCAGCCGCATGTATTTGCACTGTGTACGTGTGCATGTGTGTGTATTTGACAAGTGTGCAACTGTGATGCAACATGGGTGCATGTGACACTGATATGTAGAAGGCTGAATGCCAGATGTGACATGGATGGCGATCTCATCACTGCGACAGTTGGTGGAGATGTACACATGCATGTAAGTGTTGTGGCGTGTATGCATGTCTTGTGCACTCCTTGTGTTTCATGTGATTTCAGGCTCACCTTCGGCTGCTCATGCTGTTGTATGTGTATGGATGGTGCTGCCTGGTGCGATATTGCTGTGGATTTGCTCATGTGTGTGAGTTGAAATAACATGTCTGTTGGGGATTGTGATGCCATGTCTGAAGTTTGACACTGCCACTCATGTGCAACTGTCATGTGTGTATCAGTCCATTGTACATTGCCCTGATGCCTGTGTCCTATCTCTTCCTGTCTGCAGCGTCAACTGATGAAGTGGGCAGAGAGGGTGCTGTGGAGCAAGGCGGCAGGGATCGCACCGCCAGCTGGAGACGCAAGGCCCGGCTACCCTCCCAGGTTGTTATCTCGTTAGGGAGTGAGGAGTCCGGTGCCACATCCCAGGCTGCAGCTGCCGAGGGTGGGTCCAAGAGGCGGAGGTCAGAGTTGGACTCATCGGCAGCAGAAGGAGCAGGTGAGACCCCACAGGGTCCGACAGAGGAAGATGGCACGGAGTCATCTAGGTTGGTGGGGGGTTTGGTGGAGGAGGAGGCCGTGGAAGGGACAGACATGGGATCTGGAGGTGCAGTGCAGGGGCAGGGACAGGAGGCAGCACTGGCCGCTGCGGAGGTGCCTGTGTGTAATCCTGTCCCCGATCCTGTGACTGCATCATCCTGCACCAGCAGGGATGCCTACGTCAAGACCCGTTTTCAGGGAGGGGATCCGCTTACAACTGGCCTTCCTCTCCCTGCGGACGTGGCTATCCAGGACCGGGGTGAGCCTGTCCTGAGTGGGATGGCGTTGCGTCAACGGGGCATGCGAGGTGACCTGCAGTGTTTTTCGTGAGGACTAGGACGGGTCACCAGGGCTGGATTCCTCCGTTTGCTGGACCTTGTTCCGACCCCCTCCTCACCTGAACCCCCTGTGCACCAGTCATCCTCCATGCCATCTTCCCACCCATGTATCACCTGGGTGCCCTGTGGAGCTGCCTATGACCCTGCGGCCAGGCAGGTGGAGGACACATCCCTTCCACAGTCGGGAGTCAGACATCCAGCAGGGATGGCCACCTCAACAACTGCACCCCAGCCGGAGGAGGATGTGCAGGCAGCAAGAGCCAGGGCACAGGCACAGCAGCAGCAGCAACAAGGTGGGAGCCATGATGGCTCAGGGCCTTCAACATCGGAGGGGCAGGCATCGGCCAGAGGGCAGGAGGACCCAGGATTGGAAGTGTCTTCCGTGTGGCAGTGGTTGGGCCAGGCCATTGTTGCGGAGCGTCAGTGGGCGGAAGAGGCACGGCTCACACTGGTCAGGGCAGAGAACTCCATGCGGAGGGCTCTGAGGCGGGCCGAGTGCCTCGAGGCAATTTGCAGGGACTTGGAGGTCCACATGTCATCGTCCCTGCAAACCCTCGGGGCCATGGAAGAGGACCGCCTCCGGGACATCGAGCAGGAGTTCGATCATTCCCTGGCCCCGGCAATCCGGAAGTGAGCCATCGGACTAGCCCGCTGCCATTGTAAATAGTTTTTAGAGTTAGGTTTCCTTTTCCTTTTACTTTGATTTGTGGTGAATGGACTATGCCACACACATTTGTATATAGTTTTTTTATTAGGTAGTTTCTTAGGTAGGTTTATTTTCTTTCGTTGGGCTCATGGACCCTTGACAATGGATTGTACATAGTTGGACAATGGATTTATTTGAACTTTTTTATTTGATTTTGAACATGGATTAATGGATTTTTCTTTTGGACAATGGATTGTACATAGTTGGACAATGGATTATTTTGAACTTTTTCTTTTGATTTCACCATGGATCAATGGATTTTTCTTTTTACGTTTCCTTTGGATTTGCGTTGGTGGAGGGAGAGTTTGGACTATTTTTCTTTCGGATTTCTTTGGATTGGTTATACTTTTCATTTCCTCATCTTTTGCACATGCTTTTCATTTCATGTTTGCTATTTTGTTATGCTTTCATTTCATTGCTTTATTTTTGTACATAATACATTTTCATATTTTAGTTCCATGTGTGGGATTCGCTCATTGGGTTAATGCATGTGAAAATGTGGGTTTACACAATCAATGCCAACCAGTGTGTGTGTGTGACGGACATGTGTTGATGTACATAGTTGACTTTTGGTTTGTGTCTTGAGATAGGCATGTCAATGTGGGGTGGATTGGGAAATCATTGCGTCTCAAGAATGGGGTGGCGTGCTGTGGTATTTTGGTGTAGAAGTGGGCCATGATTGTGCATCTTTATTTCATGTAGGGGGGGACATGAGTGGGGGCCTTCTGGCAGGTGCCCCTCACTGCTGGTGGGTGGGGGTGCAGGGGGACATGAGTGGGACATGAGTGGGGGCCTGCTGGCAGGTGCCCCTCACTGCTGGGGGGTGGGGGTGCTGGGGGACATGAAAGGGGGCCTGCTGGCAGGTGCCCCTCACTGCTGGGGGGTGGGGGTGCAGGGGGACATGAGTGGGACATGAGTGGGGGCCTGCTGGCAGGTGCCCCTCACTGCTGGGGGGTGGGGGTGCTGGGGGACATGAGTGGGGGCCTGCTGGCAGGTGCCCCTCACTGCTGGGGGGTGGGGGTGCTGGGGGACATGAGTGGGGGCCTTCTGGCAGGTGTCCCTCACTGCTGGGGCGTGGGGGTGCAGGGGGACATGAGTGAGACATGAGTGGGCGCCTGCTGGCAGGTGCCCCTCACTGCTGGGGTGTGGGGTGCTGGGGGACATGAGTGGGGGCCTGCTGGCAGGTGCCCCTCACTGCTGGGGGGTGGGGGTGGTGGGGGACATGAGTTGGTGATCATATTGCAATGTGACATGTGGCTTGTCTGGGGGGCATGCCCATGGTGGAGGGGCTGCCTGCGGGACATGACCAGGGGTGCAGGGTAGTCCCCTGTGGTGTGGGCTGCCTGCAGGGGCCGTGGAGAGGGTAGAGGGGACACCTGGGAGGACACACACTGCCAATTCACGTGTAGGACTCCCCACGCACCAGACAGGATACAGGTACCCCGCTCTGACAGCGAAATTGTGTGTGAAACTTCATGCCCACCTCCGAAATACACGTACCCTGCTCTGACAGCAAAATTGCATGTGAAACTTCATGCGTACCCCCGAAATACACGTACCCCACTCTGATAGCAAAATCACGTGTGAAACTTCACGCGAACCCCAGTTACACACGTACCCCGCTCGCACAGGGCCAATCGCGTGTGAAACTTCCCGCGGAGCCCAGTAATACACGTACCCTGCTTGCACAGGGCCAATCTCGTGTGAAACTCCCCGCGCCGGGGTGTACATGTATCCGGAGGGGTGCACGGGGAGTTTTACAGGCGTTTTCGTGGTTGGGGGCCTGTGCGCCATGTACGGGATTTGTGCGCTGTGCATGGCGCACGGGGAGGGGTTGGGGGCGTAACTGGCGCTGCTGCAGGGTCAATGCGCCACTCTGCGCCATGACTGGTTTCGGATGTTAAAATCCATGAATACGCTGTGCGCGGAAATGTATTTTAGCGCACGCAGCTGGCGCAGACTGTCACACGCGCACCCTGTGCGCCAGCCACATGTGCCACTTGTGCGCTGGATTCTATGAATTACCCCCTTTGTCTTTATTGGGAATATTATGAGTATTCCAGCAATGAATCTGGCACTCCTCCAACTGGCACAAGTGTGAGTACTCCAGTAATGATTCTCACTCTCTTTCAGTACTTGTTCTTTACTGGGACGGGTATGAGTATTTGGTTCGTTATTTCAGGCCCCTGTCCCGGTCTCCCACTCTCCCCATTACCTTTATGTATTGGGGGTAGCGTCACCCGGGCCTCCAGTTAGGATGAGGTTCTCGATCAATATTGCCAGACTGGCATCTCTGTTCTCCACTTTATCTTCTTCTGACATGCTCTACAGTGCCTTCAGATAACTGGTCTCTGCGTCCCATGTACTCTTGGTCCCACCACCACTTCTCAGGTCATCTTCTCTTCTCTTCTCCTTGCTTCTTTCAGCACACTCGGCAGTACCCTCAGGAAAGTGGTCTCGGCGTCCCACATACTTTTGGTCCTGCCACCACTTCTTTCTGAGGTCTTCCTTGGATTCTACTCTAGCCGTTTGGCTTCTTGGGCCTCAGATCTCCTGAAGGGCCACCTGCTTCTGCTCTCCACTTTCTCATGTCAACTGTCTTCTAGCAACAGCAGCTCTGTGTTCTGGCTTCCTTCAGTTCCACACACCCTGCGGGTTTAAAACTCCCGGGCTTCTCTTCCTCTCATGTCTCTGACTCTCAGATTTAAGACACGTTGCTGAGGCTTCCCCAACGCAATGTTGAACTCCTTCTTCTTTGTCTTACTGGTGTTCTGTATGAGGCCAGTGGTTTTCTTTGTCTAAATACCAGGTAAGTGTTTCCTTTTAAGACTTCTCATGGACTCTTTATGACCATAACAAATATCAGTTTGTTCTTCATATGGTCTTCAAGTAGGTTTTATTAGGAGTGAGTTATATGTGGGTTGATTAGGGAGTTCCTCATCAGAATGGAGTCCTTATTCCCAAGTGGGGAGTCTCTGCTGTTGAGGTCCCATTTGCCTCTACCCCCAGGGAGGGCATTGCATAGTAGGCTCACCTCCCTAACCTCGCAGGGAAAGACTCCCCCTTGGGGATAGTTGACTGGGTCCCACGATTCATCACAGTGGATACCTGAGCTTTCCATTGAGTGTGATCCAGTGTTAGTGGGTTTGCTGAGGTCTAGCCTTCTGGCTATCTGAGTGGCCAATCTACGCAGCTTCTGGCTCTGTCTGTGTGTACATGACATATGCATGTGTGACTTCACTGCTGCATGTTTTGCAAATCTGTATATCATACAGGGAATTACTGGCATCCCTATGTCTGCACGCACATCATGGTTCTAGTACAGGCACTCATGGCACATGTGGGATGTGATTGCAATGCCGCTCAGTTTACGATGTCACTGAACCGATGCTTGGATGTGTTGGATAGACACATGCCAACTGCTGGTGACACTGAGGGGTACGTGGTTCATAGCCTATGTGGTGGTGTGAGTGTGTGGTGGTGTTTTATATGCAGTAGACATGCTAGGATGTGTGAACATGTATGCAGCATGCATCTCCTCTGTCCCTCACTCACACAGTCCCAATTTCCCTCCACAAATGTGCATTTTATGTCTCTGCGTCATGCAAGTCGTGACAGACAAGCTGGTAGTGAACAAGTGCTTTATTGAATACGTAATGGTACATACAATAGTTGGGTGCATGTCTATGGTGCTGAACAAGGGGGATGTCCAGGGGTGTTTGTGATTGTGCCATGCTCGGGGGAGTAGGGTGTTCAGTATTTGGCGGAGCATGTGGCAAGTGGGGCTTGTGGTGGTGTGGGTGAGGAGGAGGAATGGAATGAGGAGAGTCTGAGGTGGGAGTAGGGGGCCACTTCCTGGACCTCCCATGTCAACATTTAGCCTGTGGCCCAGCCTGGGATGCCTGGGATGCCAAACTGTCCTCCTCCCAAATGGCTTGGCTGCCTCCAGGCTGGTTGGCAGTCTGACGAGTGGTGGGCCTGCATGCAGGTTGTGACACACAAGGCGGAGTGCCAGTTGCCTGCATTCCCCATTCACCATCTCGGGTCTCCTCATGTGTGTGTGTCGTGCATTGTTAGCAGCTGGTCGAACCACCTTGACGCTCCCAGGTGTGCTCATTCATGGTATTCAAGGACATGCCAGGCCCAAAGATGTTCCTGTTTATCTGATTGCCTGTTGAATGGAGAAAATCAAGGTGGCTAGACACGCCTGCAAGCTCCCATTTCATACTGAGGCTGACCTCGGCCACAGTATCGATCATGAGCCGCTGCTGCTACAGGTAGTAGCTCAGCTACTCGGGTTATTCCAACTCTGATGGTCCCGCAGGGTGCAGTAGTGGTGGATCAGCCTGAGGGTGGGCCCTGAGGGATGCAGGGGCTTGGGGCCAGGTGCTTGGGTGCATCACATGTGAGGCACCTTGTTCGGAGTGATGGTGGGGGGAGGTGAAGTGTGTGGAGTCTCTGCTACTAGGGTAACCCCTGTATACCTCTGCCTGTGCGAAGGGCATGCTGTCTTCCGCCAGCACCTCTGGCGTCACCTCCTCTGCAAGTGAAGCGAGTTGGAGACCCACGCACCTGTGCTCTGCTGGTGACTCTGCATGGCCCTCCATCTCTGTGCGGGTGATGTGGTCCCTCTAGTCCTCCTCCCCCTGGGCCTCCTGGGTTGGTGCACTCCAGTTAGCCAGGTGTTGTCTTCCCTCCACACTGCTGTTGGAGCATTCCATTGGGGCCCCTTCCTCCCTCGTCACGGGTGCATAGTGGAAGGGAAAGAGACATGTCAGTCAGTAGCATGGAAATGATATATTCGATGATATGTGTCATTAGAGATTTGCCACTGGACCTGTTAGCAGATTTGGAGAAGCCCATTTTCTAACTGATTTTTGTGAAAAATGAGACAGGATCTGGCTGCAAGACCTGCCTACCATGTTGTGTAAACTTTTCTCCAGGATCCTATTCAGTTGAAAGTGAACATTTTAGGGTAGAATAGAATACAGGACCAATCAGAAGACTCAAACAAGACCTATAAATTGGGTCAGTGCTTGGATGTACAATGCAGGAGCAGACAATGTTCTTGGGGCACTTCATCAAATTGAAGGTACCCAGGGTTATCCAGACATAGTAAGCCAGAAGGAAATACCTTTGGGAAAGAACTCCACTGAAGACCATCAAATGTGACAGAAAACAATGTAATTGTAGTGGGTTCTCTTAGTGACTTGGACTCTTTGAAGTTTTTTATAACATCTAGGAGCATTAATTGCAAGATACCTGAAAGGGTATCAAATACTGTGTATCCTTACCCTGTTCATCACATTCACAAGGACCCATTCCTACATTGGGATACTGTCATTTTTTAAACTTTTTTTCTAAAAGACCTGGAGCTATGCAAAGACTTCATCTGGTACCCTGAAGTACTAAAGTGTTGTTGTAATATGGAACATGCCTCTTGTGCCATTCACAACACCAAGACACTGCACCCTTGAGGTACTTCTTGCGTCTCTTGATTGGGGCTTGAACACTTTTCTCAACTTTTTCTTTACCACACGAACTGAAAGAGAATCTGCCCCTGTTTTGTTCAGTTTTGCAATTTAACCCATTGGTAAAATATTTCTCAATTTTCAGAGAACAATGGCCTCATCACAAGTTCAGCGGTAAAATGGTGCAATTACCAGCAGGTCACAACCTGGAATGCACGCACCTCTGACACCGAAGGTAACGCCATCAGCACCCGTTGGTAATTGTGCCAGAATAAGGGCTACTGCCAAGGTAGCGGCACTAATAACGCTACCACCGGAAAACCCGGTGCTATTAGCGCAGGTGGAAATTGCGTCATTGCCGGGATGGGAAGCATTGCAACTGCCATTTTGAAAAAAAACAATCCATTGAATATCTCCACAACCTGCAGCCATCCGGTCCTGTAAATGTGCAAATATGTCACAGGAGAGGCTACGAGGCAAGCAGGCTGAACATCGCCTGAGAAAGACGACATTTTGTGAGGGGGAACTTGTGGTCCTCACAGATGAGGTGGTGGCTCACTGTGAGGAACTACATGGAAACAGGCAGAGGAAGACCAGTGGCAAGCGGCGGACAGCAATCTGGAACACTTGCCCAGAAGGTGTCAACAGTTGCGAGTGTACCCCGTGATGGTGAGGACTGATGCAATAGGTGAAATGACCTGAGGGTAAGGGTGCAGGGACTGCTGTCCCAACACTGTCATGAGTCCCTGATGACAGGAGGAAGCACTGTCGAGCCACTGGCACTCACCACCTGGGAGGAGAAATGCAACACAGAGCTGGACCCCTAGGAGATAGAGGGAGTCAGCAGTGCAGAGGCAGGAGCCAGCAGCCAGGAGGCAGGAGGTCAGTGACCGCCCCCCACTAATCCATGCATAAATGACAACCCAGCATAAGAAGTCCCAGTGGACCCAGTGGACATGGAAACAAGTCAGCATACCCTGATGCTGAGCATGCCGACAGGTAGAGTGGCGGGGTCGCACATCAGCCTCCCTCCACATCAGCCATGGGGTATGGCATCCCTGAGCATCACAGCAGCCAGAAGGGCAGGCAAGTGAACAAAACAAATGCCATGCGCACCACACCCCTACTGGTGCACCCTGTGCCAGCAGGATTAAGGTGCGTGAATGACCATAACACCGTGCAGCAGTCACCCTAGCAAGAAGCTGCCTCGGTAGGCCTGCCCCATGAGGGCATGGCAGACAGGCCAGAGGGAAGTGCACATCCCACACACAGACATGAGCACAGCCTGCCAATCATTGTGCACCATAGAGCCATGACAGTGCCATGGAACAATTTTGTTTTGCTCCTGATGAAGGGAAACCCGAAATGCGTTGACCTCTAATACAATATTATTATTATTAAAAACATCTTTTTTCATACATTTTGTTTATTGTTGAATTGTTTATGATTTCTATGTTGGGCTGAATAATTTATTTTGTAATTCTATTCATATAAATATTGTCTGAATGTCAGTATTCAAGGTGTGCAGTGGACACGAGGATCCTTAGTTACTAGGACTCTTCTCTTCTTTCACTGCCATGGAAAAAGCCACCCCCCCAACCCTACCAAGTCATTGCCACCTGGGGAGGGGATGTGGGGCCATGAAGGTCCGCAAGCATGCATGCCAAACATAAGCTGGCCCAGCATGGACAACCTGCCCCACACAAACACAGCCCAATGACCAACAGGCCATGGGTTTCACACCCATTGCCACAGGCAACCCCATGATGGTGGCTCCACATGCATCCTCTCAAGGCGAACCATGCCCATTTGCCCATATGTGTTTGGTCACACTCTGTACCATTCCAATTGTGTCTTGCATGCCAACACACGTGGGTGAACCATACCTGATGACACTTCCTATGTCCTCTGCAGACACTCATGCATTGCTAGAGGCCTCGGAGGAGGAGGAGGTCGAAGGCCCATCAGGGAGTGGCTCTACAAGGCCCTCAAGATCTGCCACCACCACCCCAACAAAGGTGCACATGATCATTGCCTCGGTGCATGGACCTCCATGCAATGCCTGCAGGCAGGGGTGTTGCTAGGGGGGGGGGCTAAGAGGGCTATAGCCCCTGATCTTTTGGTTGTAGCCCCGGATAGAATCTCAGGAGCTACAGCCAAAAGACTAGCTAGCCCCCAGTCCCAACAGTTCCGACATCAGCTAAGCCCCGGGTCTTTTCCAGACCCAGCAACTCCCCTGCCTGCAGGCAGCAAGGCCAAGACTGCTGGTGGCACCAGAGGCCCTGCGTCAACACCAGCAGCCACCAGGAGCAGTGCAGGCCAAGCCGCACCCACACCTGCAGCCGTATGCACGAACACAGAGCCTACACCTGCTGCCAGTGCCACTGAGGAGCCACAGGGGATCAAGGCCTACACTCCCCTGGAAGTCCTCCATGCCACCAGTGCAAAGCAACACCAGAGCCAGATGAGGACACTCCATCCTATGACTCACCTGCATGCAGCCCTAGCCCAGTGCAGAGCCCCCATCCCCGATTGTGAAGTCCGTCTCACAATGTGGTGCTGCAAAGGATGGACAACATGGAGCACAGACAGCGTGAGATAGAGGCCATTGGGCACACTCACTCCGGCCACCTGGAGGCCATCAATGAGTGTATCCAGGGGGCCACCCGCAGAGTTGTGCAGTAAATGTTGCAAAACAGTGCTCAGATGAGTGCCGACACCTCCGGCCTGACACTCTATGCACAATGTGTCAGGGAGATGATGGAGGGTGTCTCTGAACACGGTTACAGGCTCCGTCCCATCCACCTTCACAACACCCACAGAGGGGTCACAGCAGGGCACGCTGCAACAACAGTCACCAGTGGCAGGCGAGGGGAGAGGCCCTGACTGTGAATAACTCTGGGTCACTGGCCGCTATGAGTGGCCATGCTGGGGAGTTGGTGGTGGGAGAGGGTGGGGGGATTGTGTGCTCGGGAGTTGGTGGTGGGAGGGGGACAGGGCATAGTTTGCTGGGGAGTTGGTGGTGGGAGGTGGTTGGGGGATAGTGTGCTGGGAGTTGGTGGTTCGAGGGGTACGGGGGTAGTGTGCTGGGGAGTTGGTGGTGGGAGGGGGAGTGGAATAGTGTGCTGGGGAGTTGGTGGTCGGAGGGGGGAGGGAGGATAGTGTGCTGGGGAGATGGTAGTGGGAGGCGGTAGGGTATAGTGTGCTGGGGAGTTGGTGGTCAGAGGCAGGAGCCGTGATAGTGGGCTGGGAAGTTGGTGGTGGGAGGGAGTCGAAGGGATCATTGGGGCACTTAATTACATAAAAAAATAAAGATTCTTCAATGCAGGGGAATTCATGATTGTATCTTAGTCAGGTTTATTGACTGGTGGTGTCACACAGTGGTGCATGGCTTGTGCCATTTGAAAGTTTGAAAAGGAATTGTCTATCAGTGCCTGGCGTGCCATTCACTCATCGCTCACATCATCTCTGGCAATGCATGCATTTGCCTCAGCCACAGACACTGCATCCACATCCTCTGAGGGTGGCATGTCCACATCAGGGATTAGGGGCACATTCCTCTTCATGCACATATTGTGCAGCATTGCACAACCAAGCACAAGTTTGCCAACTTTCTCGGATCGTACATCAGGGCTCCACCGGTACAGTCGAGGCAGCAGAAAAGTGCCTTCAGGAGGCCAAAGGTACGCTCAATGCACACATGGGTCTGGCTGGGAGCATGGTTGTGGATCATGCACAGGAGTCATTAGCCAGGGCATCTGTGGGTATCTGGAGTCACCTGCATGTGTGGAGGCAGAGGCATTAGTCACAGTGTAAGGTGTGGGCGTGGACATACACATTATCAGGTATAGGGACTACTTGTGCATGCAGATGGGCCTTCATCTCACGGCATGTGTTTATTCTATGTCTGTGCATGCATGTCTTGTTTTTGCTTCACATGCACCATGTTCCCTTGCAGCATCTGTTAGTACAGTGTCTGTCAGTGACATGTGCTGCGGACATGGTGGCAGTCATGTGGCTGTGTCTTTTCACTATGCATGTGGCATGCTGGGTTCCACATAGACCCTCAATGGGCATCTGGTGGCTATGGGTGGGCATTGTGGGCTGGCCGCACATGGGTGCATGTCCATGGCACTTGCAGGGATGTGGTTCTGTGTGGCAACTGTGCCATTTCTCTGCATTGCTTTGGTGGGTGCATGTTGCATTGTTGTACCTGGAGTCATGTTGGTGTAATTGATTGATACTGTATGTGTACTACTGCTTCTTCATGCAGATAAGTCTGACATGGGCATGCTCCCTCGTCTGTACTGTGATGTTGCTGCGGGGGATGGTAAAGAGTGGATTTCACATTTGCTTGTCATGCCAGTTCCAAGGTTGTCATTTGCACCCCTCCCACTCCCCTTTGGGAATGCAACCTGCAGCACATGTGTGCTAACTTTCCTACTCACCCACTAACCTGGTCCGTTGTCCTCTGTGGCTCTCCATGTATCCTGGCAGTGTGTTGATCCGTAGGACCATGGCATTGTGGGTGGAACCAAGGTAGTGGGCACAGCAGTGGATGATGTTTCAGGTTGGGGTTGCAGGTCACCTGCACATTCAGGGAGTGGTAGTGCTTGCGGTTACTGTTCACTGCTTAATGGGCCTGGGAGGTGACCAGCGCAACATGGGTCCAGGAAGCTATCAAATTTGGCATTTGGGCAATGTCATAGAACTGTGCCTTCATGGCATTGACCTGTACTTGGGTGGTGGGCAGTGACTTGTGGCGCTGCACTTGCCGCAGGAGGGCTTCATGCAACTGGGCCAGAACTGCACAGGACATGGGATGTGCCACACCATGCAGCATGGCCACAGAGTGCTGGAAGATGCCAGTCCAAGGAATTGTAGGACGTTTACTAGTTTCAGCAGTGGGGGCACAGCTGTCCTGATGTTGATCCAGCTCTGTATGTCATCCTGTATTGTGTTGAGCAGCTCTGTTATGGTCTCCCTGTTGAGACGGTACATGGTGAGGGCCTGTCCCTGGGGATTGGGGCTCTCCTCCTACTCCTGCCCACCCCCCTGTACTCCCTGTGCCCTGTCCTGGTTGTCAGGCTTCTCTACTTCCAAGCACAGCATGAGCAGCTGCCTGTCCCAGCTCACAGTGGCTAGTGGCAGAATTGTGTAGGAAACAGTGTTTGGGGTAGGGGTGTGCCTTGTGTAGCCCTCTGGGATGTATTTGGATCACATGTATCTTGATTTCAGGGCCATTTCAGGCACCTGGGTTCATTTACCTCCAGCTGAAAGCTGGTGGTAACTGTGCTGTGTTTTCAGCGGTATTAGCCGGTTTTTGGCACGAATAGCACCAGACATGGACTTGTGATGCAGCTGTGTTTGCCCCTCATGTGGCAGGCTGTAATAGCGCTGGCTGATTTGACAGTCAGCGGTATTTGTTCCGGCTCGTGATCCGGCAGAGCGGTATTGTCAGCGCTAATTCCATCACTGCCACTTTTAAGGGTTACTGCTGAACTTGTGATGAGGCCCTAAATCAGAAGCTGTATTTTCTGACCACAGTGAAATGGGATCTTGAATGTGGCTATTAGTGTGTCCTGCTTGAATGTATGTTTGCCTGGCCCTAATATGGAGGTACCATTTAACACTTAGTGTGATTTTTTTATTTTCTCACTTTTCCGTTCTCCACATTGCTCCACATAGAAGCCCATATTATGTTTGGTTCAGTTGAATTTTATTACGATACATTTATTTTTCTTAGGTTTACTTTTATCAATTGCCTGCAAAAGCTTTATTAAAATAATAAGAATACATGTGCTATTTTTATGCTGGACATTAATATCGGCTATATACACTCACAGTTGTATTTGTTCGAAGACGGCACTTGAATCCAGGTAGGATTCCAATTGCTTTGTTGTGTTCCAGCAGATAAGTGGCAGAATTAAGTAACATGTAGAACAATACCCAAAAACCAGGTCCTACACCTCTGAGGTCTTAATCCAACAGACCCAACAGACTCCAGTAGAACATTCACCTACATTGCAAGCCTTACATAACCGCATTCCAAGCACATGCAATCAGTCACATTGCAATATCATTTCCTGTATTTAATGGGGAGTTTTTGAAATTGTTGCACCTCTCCTAACTTTTCTGAGTACTACCCAGCTGTTAAGCTTTCTTACATGTTACAATGGGAAAGAGATTTGGATCAACCTATTATTGAGATGACCTGGCGGAGGAATGTGACAGCCACGGGTACATCAAAAGCATCCAAGGGGAAAGGCGACACCTTCCTCTGGCCATGGCCAGCCTAATTAAAATATCAAAGGCTCCATGGATCTGCCTCTCCATTGTCTATTCTGCTGGTGGCAGCGCATAATGATAAGAGTTAATTGAAACAAGACTGCAACAGGCTTGATCGCAGAACAAACAAAAGGGAGGCAGGACTAACACCTCTTGGATATGCAATGTGTTAACTTGAAGCTAGCTCCCACACTTCTGTTTGAAAGACAGGAAATGGCATGTCTGGGCCCGCTATTTACCATAGGCAACCCCTGCAGAGAGGATCCCTTTCATAGGGAAGAAGTATGTGATTTAAGGGAGACAGGAAGTCTACTCTCATCACAAACCTCAAGGGAGATCTGTGCTTCGATTAAGAGTCACAGAGGGCTCAGTTACCCGTAGAGACACTTTGATCTACAACAGACAAGAATATGAGTGGGATTTAGGAGTACATGTTTTCACACCTTACCTTTCCTGTTGCAAAGCACTCTGATCCTGACCTCACGCATAACACAAGATTGTTGGTGGGGAACCAGGATTGGTTCCTTAAGGTAGGCCTAGCCTGCACCTATCACTGGGGCCCATTTTGCTTTAAAAGAGGGCTGAGCCCCTCACTTAGCAGATTATCTGATTATTTTGAAAGGAGTAAGAAGAAGGACTCATTTGGACCCCAGCTGAAGGTACAGTCTGCCTTATAGTTTCCGCCAGTGAAGAAAGGCCAGGATTTCCAAGAGGGAAGCAAGATCCCTCCCTAAACATCTCCCAGGGAACAGAGGGAGATACCGGACTCAGAGGACCCCTCCAGCAACTCCAGAACTGGTACCCAGCCAGCACACGGCGTGCCCTGCTAGGTTTGCCAGCAAACTTCCTAGGTGGGAAGTGCCAGAGAGTCTCTGAACAAAGAAGAAGCCAGTTGCTTGCAAGCAGTCTCCTCAGCTTTGGACTGTCCTGCCGCCTAATACCTTCAGCTGTCTCCCATCTTGAACTCAGTTGCATGAGCTGCAAAGCATCCTGGAACCGACTCAATGCTGTCGAGCATCAAGATCATTTCAAGCACCAGGCACATTGTGGTTCTGTCCCCCTGGTCCTTCTCTGAAGGCCCCTTGTGACATTTACAACCCCTTATTCCCTTGGTGCTAAAACCAAATAACCTTGAACAGTTAACTTGAACATTTAAGATTGATTGCTTTTCTGATTACCCTCCTGTCAGTTTCCAGAGTGCATCCCTTTCCTTCTTGAAACTGTCTGTCCTCTGTGTTCCTTTACACAGTGGGCTGTATTTTGTAGTGTGCTAGAACTATCAGTTGTAATTATAATAAAGTAGAATAACTAACAAAAACATTGTTAAAGGGACGTTATGGTTAAGTTGCACTAATAAAAGACCTATGAAATTCATTGGAAAAACTTTCCTACAGGGACGGTATGGTTAAAGGTAAAACCAAAAATCCCCCAGAAATGTTCCAGTTATGGTAAGGTATGCAACCATAACTCGCTCCCAATGGCCACTGCAAGGACTAACACCCATGACCTCAAGGATGATATCACAAATGTTATTGATGACATCACTGATGACATCACATGTGAAATTAATTTTGATGAAAGGTCCCTATAAGGGGTTGTGTTTATAATGTTGGTAACACGATGTCAGGTGTGATTGTGTAATGTTAAACATGTAATAACTAGCTGACAATTCAAGACTTACTACCCACTTCTGCTAGTACAAAAAATACATGTGAAGACCCACAATGCATACACATCAGAGGCACATACAGGGAAACTAAAGTAAGGAAGAAAGAAACAGCATCATCATAACATGTCAATAGCAATGAAAGTTTATCTTCATTTATACAAATTAATTGTGTGTTTGAGGCCTGCCTATTGCCCCATGTATGTGCACCATGAGCTGAGACCAAAGCCTAAGGAAAGTACTTTAAGAACATATGACAAGGTTAACGTCTAGATATACAGCACCTTTTTAATTTTATCTATTCTAATCTAATAATCTGACTGTCAGTGAAAAAACCCACCTGGCCTAGTGTTAGTCCTTGCAGTGCACAGTGGTAGCACGAGTTATGGTTGCGTACCTTACCTTAACTGGCAAATTTCTTGAATTTTTTGGTTTTACCTGTATCCATAACATAATGTAGGAACGTTTTTCTAATTAATTTCATAGGTTTTTTAATAGTGCAGCTTAACCATAACATCTCTTTAACAATGTTTTTTGTTAGTTAATTTCATAGGTTTTTAGTAGGGCACTTTAACCTTAACGTTGCTCTAGGTTAGTTGTTTCAATAAAGGGGAAATGTTTGTAGTAGCGCAATTTAGCCATAACGTCCCTTTAAGAACGTTTTTTGATTGAATTTCATAGGTTTTTAAAAGTGCAATTTAAACATAATGTCTGTCTAACAAAGTTTTTCCAATGATATTGATAGATTTTTAGCAGGGCACTGTAACGGAAACGTTGCTTAAGCATAGTTTTGCAGTAAAAGTGATATGTTTGTAGTACCCCACCTTCACCATAACGTCCCTTTAGCAATATTTTTTGTTAGTTAGTAGCATATGTTTTAAGTAGGACATTGTAACCGGAACATTGTTTTAGCATACTGTTCGCTGTAAAGGTAATATGTATTTGGTACCGCAATTAAACCATAACGTCCCGTTAAAAATGTTTTGTCACTGATAGCTTGGCTGGCCTCCTCACAAACGTTTGGAAAGGCCAAATTGCCCTGTGTATCTATCCATTTGTGCTACCCCTTCCCTTGCCTAATTGTGTTGGTGTATCTTACAAATGAAAGGTGTGCCTGTTAAGTGTTGGTGACACTCAGAGTGGCGTTTCTTTTTGTGTTAACATAGCATGTGGAATGTGTGCCGGACATTACTAGCCAAGATAGCTGCAGGTAAATAATGTGGAGGTTTCCTATGCACACTGCACGTGGCCAGCGTACGAGCAATCACAATGCAGGTATCCGTAGGACTGCAGTACTAGCCACATGGCCACATGTTGTAAAGCTCTTTTAATTAGTTGTGGGAGCGCACGTCTATCCGTTTTAGAACTAATGTCCATGCTGAGGGCATCTTGTGAGTGCTGGTAAGAGCTCCTCTGTCTCCAGCCCTACCGATTGATATTGTAGGCTACCGAATTGCAACTACTGGTCACGACTACGTGGGTTGCTCTGCAAACATACCAATTTGTCTCTGCACCACGCCTGCCTGTATGAGGCCCACTGGAAAACAAGGAACAGCAACTTCGAGTGTAGAGTGAGCATGCTAAATGTCACAATAGTTTGATGAATGTGCTGCTAGCCTTTTCATGACCCGAAAAACAGACACACAGTCTCTGCACTGAGCACTATGCCGGAAAGTGTCAAGGGTTCCCCTGCATGTCGTAGAGTTGCAGATAACATTTAACTGCAGGTGTGACATTTTGTAGTAGTCTGTGAAATGGCAAAGCTGATGCGACTTTGTCACTATAGTAGTGCACGTTAAGAAAAGTAAGAAAACAGCAGAATCTTCGGAGAGTAAATAATAGCATTGGTGGTTACAACAGTACTATAGCCGCATGGGTCGTGCTTAATAAATATCTTCCTCCTGCACATACTGAAGCTGCGTTTCTCCTTGCTTTAAGCATTGTTGTATTTCACAATTCATTCATCTCTGTGCAGCATAGTCCTATGTCTAATGTCGTACCATGAACTGTCCATACCACATGTGATGAGAACAGCAATGCAAGCAGAAGGGACCAGTTGGCAGGGTACTACCCTGGCAAAAATGCAGTAGGGTAATTTCATGTACAGCATTCTCCATGTAGACTGCGGCCTACAACAAAGGCACTCCTGTATGGCACCAGAGCATTAAAAGACCCTCATATACCTTATTCTGCCCAAATGATCCGTACCTGCCAAAAGGCATTGTTGTGCACATGTACTGCAACCCGGTACTCTATAGAGGGAAGCTACTTTGAAGTGCTTGGGAAGACTCCGTCCGGGAGCATGACTGAGTGGTGGCTATTTAAGTGAGGGCCACCCAACATTATCCTCTCTGTGCATGTCCCCTACGATATCCCTGTAGGTGGTGGCCCTTACGTACCGGCCCTTGCCTTTTGCTCCTTTGGCGGCGTGTGTTACAAGACCAAAAGAAATAGTAGTGAACTGGAAAAGGAGAAAAGGTAAGTAAAGAAATCTCCTTTCAGAGTGCAACAATGTAAGTGCCAATGAAGGGAGGTAGGGCGCCATTCATCGTATATCCTCCACAGATTGTGTACTAAATAGAAAGAACCGTGGTAACGTGGAAAACACTGCAGTCGAAACCGGTAGAAATGGGTGGCTGTTTAAAGAGATGGTTTTACGTGTTACAGTGCGTTTTCAAGAGCGCAAGTGCACAACACCTACCACAAACATTATTCTTATACTTCCAAAAAGGGCAGCAAGCCAATTTCTGTAGGCCGTGCAGAAAACGGAAATGCAGTAATGTTAAGAGGAACGCTATTTGTGGGGAAAACTCTTCATGCTGTGAACCGTCACATTCGCATTTGCAAGGTACAACATTGGTAAAAGTCACAACAAGGCACAAATACACTTCTTCACAATGTGCCTTTGCGTTCTCCATTTCCGGACTAAATGACAAATAACACGCCGACATGGGTGTCTGCGTAATGGAATAAAAAATTAAAAGAAGGCGATTGGCAACAGAAGCATGCCCTGCGATTTTCCCTTCCCAATGAACAACAATAATATCGTCATGATCATGCTTCACTAAAGTCTCACACAGACAAACCAAAATCAATCACTTCTTTGTAGGTACTCCATACGCATACCAATCCACATAATACAATCCACAATGGGCTCACACTGGACTCTGTTTTCCATTCACTGTGAAATTGTGTATGTAGAACTCCCCCACAAAGCATACACTGTGGCTCGTGCACCACACAGCCATAAGTTGTCATGACCCTTGCCCCTGGCACTCACTGGCAAGTCAGCCTTCCAGTTAGGTCCAGGTCAAAGGCCTTAAAACCTCATCCAAGACTCTCTTGGAGTCAGTCCTGGCGCCTTTGGCGCCAGGCTCATAACCATCATGAAGACCAACATTAGAATGGGACTATTTAACTTGGGGGGGGGGTTCAACCAACATGGAGACACACTAATAGCTCAGTTACAAGGAACTGAGCTATGCGGTCTAGTCTTTTGGGTGTGGCAGGCCTGGGACTACTTTACCTGGACTACTTTGGGTGTGGCAGGCCTGGGACTATTTTACCTGGACTACATTATCTGAGACTATTTAAACCACATCCAAACGGCAGAACTTGCTTTGTGTTATTCTGCTGTGTAAACTTACCTGGAACAGTAGCAACACAAACAAGTCCCAGTTTCACTGCACCAAGTATGGCAAAAAATAAAAATAGGGAGTCCAAGTGATTTGTATGAAGGAACAGCCTTTAAAGTCCAAGGTTTAGTACAAGCAACAGCCTAACACGTGTTTCGAGCCTTCCACAGCTCTTCATCTGAGGCTATTATTAAACATAGGATACAAAAACAAAATGGAGTGTGCACCATACAGTAACATAAGCAGGGCATAAAGGCGTAGCATCCAGGGGAAAAGCAGGGGATGAATGAGCCAAAATTAAATGTATGCAATTTGCAATGGGGTTAATGCAAGACAAAAACGAAAATCGAAAGCATATTTGAAAAAAGAAAACATTATAAACGTAATAAATTTAAAGCCATACCAAAAGTGGTGTAAGTCCATTAGGAGGTGGATGTTGAAATATTCAAAATAGAGAGAAAAACAAATTTGTGCCAGGGTTACAATTTATTTGATGGAATGACTGCAGCAGCGCAATCAAAAACAATAATGCCAAAAAAAAAAAATAATCTAGTGTAAATGTACACCTTATAAACCAGACACCAATGAATCTGAGGCAGTATTACCTTAATAGGGATAGAGCCTGAAATTTAAGCTAAATGAACAATGCCCAAAAGTACTCTGCGGAGGAGACAGAAACAAACAATCTATGGAGAAATGTTATGTTATGTTATTTTGCATTTATATAGCACCTTATAAACCATTGGTATGGTCTGAAGGTGCTGGTAGGTTGAACGCCCTTGGGAACCGAAGTTCAGGTCAGTAGAGAGAGTAGGGAGAGTCAACGGCACGTGTACGCACCGGGTATGTGTGCAGCAGGTGTGGTATTCGTGAAAAAAGCTGCTTCTTAGCGGTAGGTGTGAGGGTTGAGATCAGGGGTATGTGTTCGTTCTGGCAGGATTTATCCAGACCGACTGTGGCTGCGCTAGGCCTGAGGAGAACGCCTGGCTGGGGGGGGGTGTAACCAGCAGTGTTTACTTAGAATGATGGGGAGTGAGCGGCAGATGTTAGTATGAGAACAGTTACACCGAATGGTGTCATAGTATCTCCTATCAGCTACAAAACCATTATATTAAAAAAAGACAGTCACAAAAAGACAGACACCACTTCTAGTTGAGTGGTGGTGTAAAGAAGAGAGTAAGCGTGGGGTGTGATATAGTGGGATACATGCTCTTTCAAACGTTACTTGCATTCCAGACCATACTATGTACGTCGTGCAGTTCTATGCGCTCCAGTCAATTCTATGTACTTTTATTCATTCTATGCATCCCCGTCTGTGCTACACACTGCGGTCTGCTCGACGCACTCATGCACTCCAGTCCACCCCACGCGCTCCTGTCTGCCCCATGCATGCAGTCCTGTCTGCCCCACGCATGCAGTCCTGTTTGCCCCTGAATTTCGTATTCACCCACCCTACGCAGTCACCCGCTCCCCGCATTCACTCTCTCCCGTATTCATGCGTTCTTGGCACTCATCCGCTCCTCGCACCCATCCGTTCCCCGCACTCACCCACTCCCTGCACTCTCCAGCTCCCCGCACTCACCAGCTCCCCGCACTCATCTGCTCCCCTGCACTCATCTGTTCCCTCAGTCATCAGCTCTCCTCACTTCTCTGCTCTATGCACTCATCCACTCTATGTACTCATTTGCTCAATGCACTCGTGCTTTCCACGCATTCAACTCATCCGCTCCCCGCACTCATTCGCTCATTTCATTCATCCGCTCCCGGCGCTCATCAGTTCCTCGTATTCATCCGCTCCCGGTATTCATCCGCTCCCCGTACTCATCCACTCTCCGTACTCATCCACTCCTCGTACTCATCCACTCCCCGTACTCATCCACTCCCCGTACTCATCCACTCCCCGTACTCATCTACTCTCCGTACTCATCCGCTCAATGCATTCGTGCTATCCACGCATTCAGCTCATCTGCTCCCCGCACCCATCCTCTCCGCACACTCATCCGCTCTAAGCACTCATACGGTCTACGCTTTGGAAAAATTGGCCAAATTGTTGCAATTTGAGGGATGAAAAAAAAAAAGGTAATTAATTAAAGTACCTGAAGGCTTCGCAATTGCGGTTAAAGCTGCAAAATAAAGGAAAGGAAAGGGAAGAAAAGAAACAAACTGTATCAATGGATTGAAACGAATTTAAGTTAATATTTACCAGGTAGTGAAAAGCAACTGGTTAATACAACAAAAAAAGCGCACACAATCAAAAAGAGGTACTCACTAGTAGCACTAAACTGAGCAGGCTTGAAGAGGTTAAACCTCCGGCTCGAATGAGCATTAACACTGAATTACAATTCCAAAGTGAACAGGGGGCCATGTAAAACCGTCTTACCTGGTCGGCTGTTTAGACAGACTGAAGAAATCAATGCGCTGGTTGCGAAGCTAGAAAGAGGATTAGATAAATGCATCAGGTCAGAAAAACATGGCAGAAGGATGGAACCAACAGAGCCGCCATGTTTGAACTGCCTAAAAATACAACGCAATTCAATGGTAAGTAAGGGATATTAAATGGAACAAAAATTTCCTAAAAAATGTTCAGTGCACACACGAGAGAAAAATGCAAAATAGAAAGCCACTAAAGAATGAAAAGGAAAGTACATTTTTTTGTTTTTTTTTTCCCTTTTAAAAAAAAAATAAAAATGTGAAAATTGTAGGTGGAAAGCGAAAGTGAGGGCAATGTGGGTAATTACTAAATTAATTGTGCGTGCGTAAAAAATGAAGAGAGTACCATTAAGCGAAATGGAGAATTTTGGATAAATGAACCGAGGGAACATCATGCATTAAGAGGGACAGGATACTGTCTGTGAGTGCGCTGCTGCAAGAACATGTACAGGTTGCACAAGGAGACAAATTTACAATAATTAAAATAATGGCCCCATGGGTAAAGAGGTTAATAAAAATGTGTGCCAAAGAATAAGAGGTTCAAAACATAAGAAACAAAAATTCCATAATACAGTGAGGGCAGCGGCACCAAATTGGCAGAGACAAAAATGGGGACAGCCTGCTGTTACAGGAAAGTAGCAAATTCATGGTCCGAATTGAATCCATTAAAGACAGTACGGTATTTACAGATTAGTCTTGCTTCCAATTGTCGTAATTTCAATTTTGTAATTTTACCCCCTCTCGGAGGTAAGGACACTTTGCATAGGCCAACGAAACGTATGTCATCCTTACAGTCTAGTTGATAGTTTTTTGCCAGTGGTTGGCTAAAGGATATTTGGACTCTTGACTACCAATTGTAGCCAAGTGCTCACGGATGCGAATCTTCAAGGGGCGAATAGTGCTCCCAATATATTTCAGACCACAGGTACAGATTATACAATACACAACACATTTAGAATTATAGTTGATGAAAGAATCAATTGTGTGATTTCCTCTAGTTCCAAAGGAGACCTGTGATGTTTCCAAAGTAAATTTACACATGTTGCAAAAGCCACATTTATGAAACCCAGTGGCCTGAGCTGAATGTAGCCAAGTCAATGTAGGAGAGGGCATACTCATAAATGAAGGACAAAGTTTATTTTTGAGCGATTTGCCTTTGCTAAATGTTATACTAGCAGTGGGATCTAACCAGTTGACGATGTCAGAATCAAGGTGTAACAGGTGCCAGTGTTTCCCCAGCACATTATGGATCTTGTGACTGTCCGAATTGAACCTTGTGATTAACCTAATTTTTGCTGAGACATTGCTCTGGTGAGTCTTCGAGAGAGTGGTGCGTTTCCGCTGCCTTGGCCTACCCCCTTTGTACCCCTGGTTGTATGCCTGGGTTTGATATATTGGTGGAGAGGTGTTTGGAAGCGTACTTTTTTTGCCGCAGCAATTTGGTTGCCCTTCTTGTAGCGTCTGACTTGCTCCAAAAAAGGCGAAGGTCCTGTTGGAACCGAAGCAATAGATTCCGAATCCACTTACCTCAGTGGAATTATACTGGCAGTATATCCACACTACCCAGATACCTGCAGCCTTGACCCTCTTTGTCTAATTTATACTTACAAGCGCTGTGGATCGTGACTTTGTCTGCCAATTTGTTCTTTCCTTACTTGGAAAAGTATCCTGTCTTCAATCCATCGCTCACTTCAGTTCCACTCACCTGAAGGTACGAACTTGATCATCCGGCAATGCATGCATCCTGGAATACCATAACCTGGAAAGAGGAGAATGAAAGACAGCATTAGTAAGCATTTACTCACGTTTCCTTCGGAATGAAGAAAGCCACACAATTCTTACCTGGGTAGTCATCGCCTGGTCAGTATCATTGCTGGAACATTACGGCGCTCAGCGAGGAACATCGCAACCTGCAAGGAGAGAAAAGACACAGGTTAGCAATATAAAGGCGAAACAGCGCAGCGCATCGCGCATTACTCACTGGACAGCATCGCGCACACTGCGCATTCGCCTACTGGCCCATGCTCATCTTCAAACTGCATGACAACACCAAAATACCTTTGCATACCTAAAAGGAAAGAAGCAAGACATTATTATTCGAACTAAGAGGAACATAATAATTGCATATAAAGATTGTAAAGCAGCAAACCTAAGGAGTCGCAACAGGCCTGGATTCCCCCAGGGGGGCTTGTACCAGTGAAGTAACTTGGTCGCTGCTTGCCCCCCACATCTATGCACCCCTGCCACGAGGAGCAGGATGGAGAATCCACCTTTTACAATATTAAGACCCATCTTTAACCAGAGGCCTTACCAAGGGACTGGGAGAGGGTTCGAGAGTGCAAATCATCCAACCAGGGCTGGGTGGCGTCCCCGTGGATACCAGGTGAGCGTAACAGAACGCAAAGCCTCAATAATATTGTCCACTTGGGAGTCATGGAGACTTCAGAGACTGACCAGTTAGTTCAGTTGTTGGGACAATTATGCGCTGAAGTACATTCAGCCAGCAAGAAACCAACGCTTTTAGGAGGGATTTGATTGTTACTAAGGATCGTACCGACGAAATAAGTAGACAATTGCTCCAATCACAGGCAGTACAAGCCCCATTGCCTGGCAACATTCCACCAGCACCTGTACCAAATTCTTCCACCAATCTGGTACAAATAACCCTTCCTGGGGCAGTTCCTTTAGCTCCACCTGAACGATTTACAGGGGACCCCAAGAAGTATGCAACGTTCATGAACCAGTGTCGTCTTCATTTCCTTTGCAGTCCTGGGGCTTTTTCTAACGACCAAGCGTGGGTTGCTTTTGTCTTGTCATATCGGAGTTGCAGTGCTGCAGATTGGTCGGTACCATTGGTAAATCAGGATAACCCGTTGTTACATGACTTTGGGGGTTTCCAAATGGAAATGGAAAAACTCTTTGCTCGTCATACCCAAGGCCAAGCATTAGACAACAAACTTTTGTCACTCCGTCAAGGAAGTCAAGACTTGCTTACATATATAGCAACATTTAACAGACTAGTCGTTGAAGCTGGGTGGCCTGAGGAAAAAAGGACCACACTATTTTATCAGGGTCTACGAGGGGAACTAAAGAATATCCTTGCTCAAGTGGTTAACCCACCTAAAGACTGTGGAAAATTCATCAACCTTGTGGTGCAATTAGATCACAGATTACAAGACCAAAAAGCAGACTGGATAAGGTTAGACACTCGAACTGTGTATGTAGGGTCAAAGGATAATGTTCCACGTACATTGGAAAACACAGTAGAACCCATGCAAATCGGAGGTGTACGGCCCCCTTTAACTAAAACTGAAAGAGACAAGACGAGGCAACAGCAATTATGCTCATATTGTGGAAAATCAGGACACTTCCTTAAAGAATGTCCAGTGAAACCACCAAGGAGAACTGTTGGAGCCACAAAGAAGGAAGATAATAACAAGGAGTCGCAAAACTACCAAGCCCGGCAAGCATTTAGGTCCACTTGTCAAGCGAGAAGGATGAGCCACAGACCTCACACTTTGCATTACCAGTAATTTTGATCAATCACCAACAACCATCTCGGATGCATGCTGTCGAAGCATACATAGACAGCGGAGCAGTTGGGAATTATGTAGACCAAGATCTGGCAGCAGAGATGGGGCTTCCCTTAGGCTCTAAATTGACTACTGAACAAGTTACTACTGTTGATGGGACAGAAATAGCTTCTGGACCTTTAACCCAATGTACATCAGCACTAACCCTACTGTGCCGGGATGGACACCGAGAATCTATTGCATTCGATCTCATCAAAGCTCCTCAGTTTCGACTAATCTTAGGTATGCCATGGTTGGTAGCTCACAACCCTCTTATAGATTGGCGTGCCAAGAAGTTGGCCTTTTCCGATGATTGTGCTTGCACCTGTTATTACCAAGAAAAGGGGAAAACAGACTTATGTACATCTGCTACTCCCAGTGGGGCAGCGATTGTACTAGGTGTGACTAGTACTCTACCAAATGAATACCAAGATTTTCAAGACATGTTCCAGAAAGAACACGCAAATACTCTACCACCGCACAGGCCCTACGATTGTCAGATCGACCTCATACTTGGTGCACAAATTCCATGTGGTCGAATCTATGCACTTACTGAACCAGAAAACCTCCATTTGAAATCCTATCTTGATCAGTACCTGGCAAATGGATTTATCCGCCCATCTAAATCACCGGCAGCCAGTCCCTTATTATTCGTACTAAAGAACGAAGGAGATTTGAGGACTTGCATCGACTATTGCGCATTAAACCAGATCAAAGTAAAAAAACGTTATCCACTGCCCCTTATTCCCGAATTATTGGATCAAGTCAAAGACGACCAAATCTATACCAAACTGGACCTTAGGGTGGCGTACCATCTTGTTTGAGTGAAGAAAGGAGATGAATGGAAAACCGCCTTTCATACCAAATACGGCTTGTATGAATACCAGGTAATGCCCTTTGGACTTTGCAACGCTCCTGCTGCATTCCAGTACTTTATGAAATATGTTTTGCGGGAGTTAATCGACGTTTGCACCCGGGTTTACATTGATGACATCTTAGTGTATACTGCTACAAAAGAAAACCATGTCAGGCATGTCCGCTCCGTCCTTACTTGACACTGCCAACATAAACTGTATGCTAAACTCGAAATATGCTCTTTTCATGTCACCGAAGTGGAGTTCCTCGGTTTTATCCTCACACCAAAAGGTATCAGAATGGATAGGCACCAGGTGGACGCCATTCTTAATTGGCCATCACCAACTTCATTTAAATGAATCCAGAGTATGTTGGGCTTTGCAAACTTTTACCGCCGATTCATCCCAGATTTTTTCCAAATAGTGCATCCAATTACATCACTATTGAGAAAAAACAATAAAAAGTTCCATTGGACCAAAGAAGCAGAGAAGGCCTTTCAAGAACTTAAGAAAAAATTAACTTCTGCTCCAGTTCTACGGCATCCTCGCCCAGACCTCCCTTATATAGTTAAAATAGATGCCTCTAGCATGGCTATGGGAGCTGTTCTCTCACAAAGGGACTTGGGAACTGGTCAGTTACACCCCGTGACCTTCTGGTCACGAAAATTCTCACCGCCCGAACTCAACTATGCTATCACAGACAAAGAACTCTTGGCTATAAAATCAGCTTTCAAGGCATGGCGACACTCTCTCCTTGGCGCTAGACATACTGTCACAGTCATAACTGATCGAAACCTGCAATACATAAAAACAGCAAAGGCTCAATCATCCGTCAACTGCGGTGGGCTCTTTTCTTCGCTGAATATGACTATGTGATCACCAACCGGCCAGGAGTACGAAACAGAAAGGCTGACACCTTGTCCCGCATGGGTGTTGATGAAAAGGTATACATAACTCCAGATCCAGTAGCCATCATTCCAGAAGACAAACTCCTGGGTCTTGCGACAACATTGACACAGGGTGAATTCCAAAACAAGATCCAACTCTTAATGGATCCCACTTTCTCACAAGAGTGGTGTACTCAAGGAGAACACTACACCATTAAAGACCAGTTACCATATTTTAGGAACCATCTAAACTTGGCAACTAAAGATTTACAAGAGCAGGTTATTTTGGGTTATCACGACTCCCTGATTGAAGGTCATCCTGGAATTGCCAAAACTCTAGCTAAAGTAAAACGAAACTATGGTGTAAAGACATCATACAATTAATCCACTCTTGCGGTGTGTGTGCACAAAACAAGTCCCAAAAGCAGAAACCAGCTGGTCTTCTCCAACCATTGGAAATTCCTCCCGCAGCATGGCATACACTGTCCCTTGATTTCATTACAGATCTACCTCCCAGTCAAGGATTCAAGTAGTTGTAGACTTGTTCTCTAAAATGGCACACTTTAGTCCTTTTAAGGGTCTCCCAAATGCATCCAATTTAGCAGAAGCATTCCTGGAGGAAATTGTACGGCTCCATGGCTTTCCATCGGTCTTGACCTCAGATTGAGGTAGTCAGTTTGTATCCAATTTATGGAGGGAATGCTGTTCAATTGCCCAAATTGACATTCGACTATCCACAAGTCACCATCCTCAAACAGATGGCCAAACAGAAAGAACAAACCAAACCCTCGAGCAATACTTACGTTGCATGTTACATCAAGTGGAAAGAAATTGGATGGACTTGTTATGGATAGCTGAATATGCCTATAATAATTCATTACACACCAGCACTGGACAAACCCCTTTCTACACCATATATGGTAGACATCCATGTACTTCAGAATTGGATCTCCCAAACCCTTAGGAAATGGCAGCAGTTAAAACTCTACATACAACTATTTCCCAGGCCTTCAAAGAAGCAGCAGAACATTTACTCCAAGCCTAGAACAGACATAAGAAATTTGCTGACCAACATCGTAGTAAAGCCCCTGACTATCAAATTGGATACAAGGTCTGGTTAGCATCAAACTATGTGCCCATAAAAGGGACTCGGACCTTTCGTCCCTGATATCTGGGACCTTATTCTATTGAATCCATAATAAATCCAGTGGCAGTAAAATTGGCCACCCACTATGCAGATTCATCCTGTGTTTCACGTATCACTCCTGAAAATGGTACAACCCGGTACTCGGGTTACAACACCACCAAAACCAGTATTAGTTGACGGAGAACCAGAGTTTGAAGTAAAGGATATCCTAGACTTAAAATACACCAGATCCAAACTATAATACTTAGTTGATTGGAAGGGATAAGGCCCTCAAGACAGATCATGGGAACCTGGTGAATACATCCATGCACCTCGCTTAATAAAAAAGTTCCATCAGAATTACCCAGCCAAACCAGGACAAGGCAGAAGTGCCACCGTGAGAGGGGCCTTGGGGGGGAGTGCTGTCATGACCCTTGCCCCTGGCTCTCACTGGCAAGTCAGCCTACCAGTTAGGGCCAGGTCAAAGGTCTTAAAACCTCATCCAAGACTCTCTTGGAGTCAGTCCTTTGGCGCCAGGCTCATAACCATCATGAAGACCAACAATAGAATGGAACTTTATAACTGGAGGGGGGTTCAGCCATCATGGAGACACACACATAGCTCAGTTACAAGGAACTGAGCTATGCGGTCTAGTCTTTTGGGTGTGGCAGGCCTGGAACTACTTTACCTGGACTACTTTGGGTGTGGCAGGCCTGGGACTATTTTACCTGGACTACTTTACCTGAGACTATTTAAACCACACCCAAACAGCAGAACATGCTTTGCGTTATTCTGCTGTGGGCAGCGGAACGCTCACCGTGTCCAATTCTTTGATGCCAGTTTACCTGAAACCAAGGACCTGCAGAGAGAAATAGAACACCACGAAACTTACCTGGAACAGTATCCTGCCTTTAATCCATCGCTGACTTCAGTTCCACTCACCTGAAGGTACGAACTCCATCATCCGGCACCGCATGCATCCTTGAATACCATAACCTGGAAAGAGGAGAAAGAAAGACAGCATTAGTAAGCGTTTACTCATGTTTCCTCCCAAATGAAGAAAGCCACACAATTCTACCTGGGTAGTCCTCTCCTGGTCAGTATCATTGCTGGAACATTACAGCACTCGGCGAGGAACATCGCAACCTGCAAGGAGAGAAAAGACACAGGTTAGCAATATAAAGGCGAAACAGCGCCGCGCATCACTCACCGGACAGCATCGCACACACCGCGCTTTCTGGCCCATGCTCATCTTCAAACTGCATGACAACACCAACATACCTTTCCATACCTAAAAGGAAAGAAGCAAGACATTATTATTCGAACTAAGAGGAACATAAGAACTGCATATAAAGACTGTAAAGCAGCAAACCTACGGAGTTGCAGTAGGCCTGGATTCCCACAGGGGGGCTTGCACCAGTGAAGTAACTTGGTCGCTGCTTGCCCCGCACATCTACGTACCCCTGCCACGAGGAGCAGGATGGAGAATCCACCTTTTACAATATTAAGACCCATCTTTAACTAGAGGCCTTACCAAGGGACCGGGAGAGGGTTCAAGAGTGCAAATCATCCAACCAGGGCTGGGTGGCATCCCCGTGGATACCAGATGAGCGTAACATAAGCGCACCCTCTGCATTTTGCTCAACAAATATACTGTGTACCACAGTCTGTTCGTGCACTCCACACCAAGAAACATTAGTGACCAATCCTGTGTCCTCCACAGGCCCAAAAGTATGGCGGCCATGTGCAAAAGGGGCGTATGTCACACGTGCATCCCTGCAACTGTCGTGATGTCCACAGACTTTTCCAAGTGTGCACACGCGGGAGTAGGGGAATAAATGTCAACCAGGGTAGGGGATGTCGTTTGTAGTGGTGGCTCTCAAAAGACCTGTTTTATATTTTTTTAAAGGTGCTTCCATAGAAATCATTTTTTTCTGGTTTTTATAAGTGTTTCTGTTTTTTGTACTTCGCCTCACATTCTTACAATAGCGTCTTCAGTGCAGCTGGTAGATTGGAAAACAAAATGTCATTGTCACTGGGCGACAATGAAATGTCATTTTCATTGAGAAGGTGCACATATCGATAACCAATGTTATCATTCTCAGAGGATTACATTCCAGCAGCACGCAAGAAGTTACACATGTTTCTGTTGATAAGACGCCTTCTGACCTCTGGCTGCCGACAACATTCAATGGAATAGTTGTATACTGGACTTGGTAGTATACATGAGAAAAGCACCTTCGCAGTGGGAAAAATGAGCTTCACTGCTTTCATCATCTTTTTCAGTTGACGGTACACCCTTGAACAAGCTATGGAACCCAAAAGCAATGGTCCATAGTGCAGGACCATAACGTGTGAGAAATGCTGATTGTGGCACATGCGCTCTCCATGTAACACTAGCAGTTCTGTACAACAATTCCCTGCGTACACACCACACCCAGAAACGTTGTGGTGCAATCGCTCAGCCTGCACAGTCCTATTTCCATGGCCAGTGGCCTGAAAATCCCCGGATGAGGCTTTTGTGCTGTGTGCATGCGTGGGGGAAGACATGTCAACTAGGGTAAGGACTTTCATTTGTAGGGTTGGCTCTCAAAAGAGCCGTTGTGTTTTTTTTTTGTTTTTTTGCTTTTTGTTATTATCTGCATCCACACAAAGAGAGAATTTTTCAGTTTCATACAGTTTCGTGTTTTCTTTTCGTCCTCAGAATCTGACAGGAACCTTTTGAGTACATCTTGGAGATGAGCGAACAAAACAGCATTACTAATGGACTACAATGAATGCATTTGTAGAACTAATGATGTCATTGTTACAAAGAAACATGTCATGAGCGGACATAAAATCAGACATGCTTCTGTTAATCACACACCTTCCCGCTTCTGGCTGGGTACAACAGCCAATATGAGTGGGTCCATACTGTTGTTGGTGGTATGGCGGAAAAAACCACCTTGGCAGTGGGAAAAAGCCTCTTCACTGCATTCATCAGCCTCTTGAGTCGACGGAGCAAACGTAAACAAGACATGTAACCCAATTGCAACCCGCCACAGTGCATGACGACAACATGCAGAGTAGCGGAACTGACCAGTTCTCTGCAAGGTGCATGCATATCAGATAAACTGAAGTCATTGACAGCGCACCACAATGCGTCCACTACTTCCAAACTGAAATTGCCATGAAAGTTTCTTTCCTGGGCATACTTGTGCAGATCTATCACAAAGGCATCACACAAAGTCAACACAATGCGTTTCTCCATGTCAGACAGCCTCACTACACAGAGTAATGAATACCAGTATTATTGCCCCTTCCTGTGACCCACACCCTCAGTACCTGATTGGACCATTCTCACAGTGCCATGTCCATTGGCCAGCATGGTGAGAAGCACGGATTGTGGCATGTGCCCTTCCCAAAGTATCATGAGGGCCGTGCCCCAGTAAAGCACAAACACTCCTTCTTCCCTTTCCACTATTCTCTTCCCACCACGCCCTTATTGGGTATTGTTAAGTGTTCGGGAGAATTCTCACTTATGGCTGATTTCCCTTACCTGTAGAGTCCCCCAGCAGCTTTGCTGGAATTGAAGGGTTTATTTATTTTTACCTCCTAAGAGTGAGACTCTTTTTCCCACTCTTAGGCATCCTTGCTATGTGTGTTCTAGGCTATTTTTGTGTTTAATGCCTATTGGATCTTTTCTCTCACCCATAGGAACCATCTATATGCAGATGTTTTACATTGCACCTTCTGTGCAGTGACACAGGGGTGTTGTAGCGACCCCCAAACATAGACTCCATTCCCTGGGACTGACTACTGTCTCCCAGGGCATGTAATGTCCCCATTTACTTTACTAGTCAATCTCTATGAACTGAACCAGTACACCCCATCTTAATATGGAAGTACTGGAAGGGGTTAATAGTTTTTCCCCTATGTTCATTTTCGAGAGGGTACCTTAAAGTCCTTCTCTACAAAGTTTCTGGCTGGTGGCAGTGGTTACTAGCTTTTATATTCAACTGCGAATATTTTCCTATGGGATTTTCCCATTGTTCGAGGCTAATAGTTTTACTGACAGCCTCTAACATACCGCTGGTTTATTTCATTATTAACTTTACTCCGGTAGGTTTTATTTGCCAGAACTTTGATATAACTTCTTTCTCAAGTCTTACTCTATATTCCTAACCCAGGTCGGGGATCCTTTGTTCGCTCTTCTGGCAGGCTTCTGCCCAGAAGCCCTCCTTTCGGTGCCTCTGAGTCTGGGATGGGTCTGTTGTTTGGGAGGGGGAGTAGAACCCCTGGACAGAGTTGCCACAGCAACTCAGGTCCCACTCTAACCTGATAGGCTGGAGGGTCTCCCGCCAAGATGACCACTCCACTGTGTGAGTGACAGCTAGGCTGTATGAATGGGTCTCTGTCTGCATAAAAGCAGGGTCCTGAGGACTGGAAAAGCAAGACGTCGCCCCTGGAACTACGGAACCGAAGGGGAGAGAAGCCAGAGACAACTTCAGCATCTACACCACCGGTGAAGCCCTGCCGGATCGTCTCACCACTTTTCTTGCACACGACGAGAGGAGATCTTCAGCGAAAGAGCCTCCTTCCCTTGAGCTGGTGGGGTCAACCAGTTCACCTATCGCTTCCTTGGACCTGCCTTGGTCGAATCGACAGTGCCCAGCACTTGGAGACCGGATAGCCAGGCAGCTATCGTCCCGGACTGCGATTAAAAGGAGCGTACCTTTTAAACTTCGTTTGGCAGCACCGCGGCTGGTTTCATCCCTGGGTAGTGCAGCGACTCGAACCTTCCTCCATGACGAGAGCCTCTCTTCCTCTGTTGGATCCCTCGACCTGCAGGAACTACCAGGAACAACCGCCACCGCAGGAGCCACTTCTTCACGTTTAAGGTACATTGTTCCGCCAGGCCGCCCTTTTTCCGTGGTAGCCCTAAAGGTGTTTTAAATCCTTTAGCTACTTGTGGTGTCGGCCGCCCTCTCTCTTAACATTGTCTTTAGCCTCGCAGCTACCTCTTCAATATTTTTCTACTAAAGAATTGACTGCAGGTACAAGAACATTTTTGCTCCTAAGCCTTAGCTCTGTACCACAGACTCTGGCTCAGACCTATTGACTCTGGCTGATTTGTTAGATCTGCTCTCACTAGATTGGTTTTCAATGAGAAATGTGTGGATGCACCTAAATCTTCTAAAACCCTCTTACTTCCTACTGTTTTAACTTGTGGAGTGCCAGTTTGCTCAGTTTTCATTCACTTATCTTTTGGCTAAAGTGTTACTGTGCATTACTTGTTCACAAAACTTCAGGGAAGTGTTGCTAGGGGGTGTCTGAAGATATTTCAGTTT